>NC_067248.2:168853935-171741420 GCF_019359855.2 Lolium perenne
TGCAAAACAACATGCTCAATTACTTTAATTTGACAATTAAATAAAGAATAGCAGGGTGTTACTGTAATAGCTAGTAATGAACCATATATAAATTAAATCTGAATTTTGTTGTGCATGACTGCTAATCAATATATTCAGGGACTTAAAGTTCGTAACGAGCAACACACATATGGTAGTTAATGACGTAGTTTGGGATGTACTAGATACAAAATATAGTGGCATCACATGTGAACTTCTAGAAGATAGAATGGATACCGATATGTCAACTGTTCCAGGTGTGAGCACCATGCGAAGTAAGAGAAACAAGTTAATGTTGCAGCTTTCTAAGGACCAAACCAGATGTCACACAAAATTAATATCAAAGTAGCTAATGTGACGAGTTAAAATAAATTTTGTACTGCATGATAGGAGAGAGATAGCATGCAGGAACTAATAGCAGACAATTAGTTTAGTAACTTACAAAAAACCATATATAATAATAATAGTATCACTTGTAGTGTAAAAAATGCAAAGTAACATGTTCAGTGACTTCAAAATTGGCATGAACTATGTAATAGAAGTTGTTAGTTTTTAAAAAACGATGAGCCATATAAAATTTACGATAGCAACAGCTATAGAGCAAGGAATGCGAACAACATGTGCTATTAATTAAAATTGACCATTAATTAAATAATAACAAGATGTTACTGTAGTAGCTAGCTAGGAATGAACCAGATAGAAATTATAATGACATCACTCCAGAACTCGTAGAGAAGGAAATGCAAATCAATTTGTTTTAGAATACAAAATTCGTAATGAGCAATGCAGCTTAGAATGAACCAGATATAGAATACATCACTTATGAACTCGTAGACGAGAGAATGCACAAACGGGAGGGCATCACATACCGTTTGCACAAGCCTCTAAATCTCACATGGTTTTTTAAACAAGAACGTGTGCAACATGATTACCCGTCACACACGGTTCGTTTTGCTATATAGCCCACCCTTGCTTAACGACGGTTAGGTTTATCGTGTGCGACGGGCTATTTCAGCCGTGTCCGAAGGCCCGATTTGTACTAGTGTATTTATTACTTATGGTGTGCAAGTGATCTTCCCTAGTATCTTAGTTCATCATTATAATTCTATTTGTATTCATCCATAGTCGATTAGATTGGTGCATCGCCTGCCATACTTTTATAGGTAACCATTCGCATGCACGGGTTGGTGATTGGTGACTAGTAATTTAAATTTCTATTTATGAGTTAACTTTGTTCTTTTTGGTAGCATCTGGATAATGAGATTGTGGCTTTTTATAAAACGAAACGGAAGGAGTATTTAAGTTTAAAAATCAAAGGCATGTGTATGTTATAGAAAGGGGAATACAACTGTTTGCTAGTGCCAGATGACGCACCACGACACATACTGAGAAACGAAAAGAAAAAGGGACCAGGTGGTAGCAGCCATCACAGGGTAGAAATGCTCACTGGATGTCCGCTGGAAAGCAATTTTCATTGACATCTCCAGTTTGACCATTTCGAGTTTTTCGACGTAGTGATAGGCCTGCTAGTTAAGAACTGAAGGCTCTGTTCACGTACGAATGCAGAATCGAACATTAAGAGAGCTTTGAAATTTCTCTGCAATACTTGGTCCATTTTTCCATGATAAGGATGTTGCTAGGAATATCCAGGTTGGCCATGCTAGTGGATTATGTGTTGATGCTCGGATCCCTTTCAATAGTATGTCTTGTGTTCGGGTTTTATGAATTAACAACTGCATCATGTGTTTAAATAGTTCTGCGAGCTAGCTGTGTGAGACTGAGTACCGCGAGAGCAACACGCTATGTTTTCCCCTTTGTGCGACTATCTACAGGTTGTTACTTACTGCTGTCGATAAAACACTCAAGGAGATATTTGTAATCAGCATGAAAGAAATATCCTTGTGTACTAGTATGTGCAGGTTGTTACTTGGTGTTAAAGTCCAACCGTAAACCACAATGGTGATATTTGTAATTAATATGACGAATAAATTTACTGTAATGAACCGTAATTATCTTTCTTACACACAACACCTGTCGCGAGATGAATGCGGTGAATTATCGGGTGAACTGATCATCTGACAGCAGCAGCTCAACACCACGTAGTCACTCAACTTGACACAGTCTCCCAAGCATTTATCCTCTAGCACTCAATGTCTCAATCTTTTTTTTAAGAACACAGTACAACGTTGACGAAGTCACCACTGATGCCTCGCTGTTGACGGACACGTCACCTACCACTGAAAGCATAGTACCGGTTAAATCCTGGAATAAATCCAGATAAATGCAAACACCCATGTCAAATCGAGGACTTGAACCTGGGTGGACTGGTTCCACCACAAGAGACCTAACCACCAGAGTCATGCTCTGTTTGCTCAATCTTGTCTGCGTGGAAACGGATTTTCTTGTCATGCGAAAATACACTAACTAGGTAATTTGTGAAAACTTACGTTGACAAAACACTAGTGCAAACATGGCCTTTTGCACCGGTTTTTAAAGGCCATATGCACCGGATGGGCAACCGGTGCAAACCATCCGGTGCAAAAGCCCCCCCCCCCCCTTTTGCACCGGTTGGCTTACAAACCGGTGCTAAAGGGGTCTCCACGTGGCCGGCTGTGGGGCGCTCGGCGGGGAAGCTTTTGCACCGGTTCGTAATACGAACCGGTGCAAAAGGGTTGGGCCGCGGCAGCATTTTAGTGCCCTTCCCTGCCGCGGCAGACTCTGCCGCGGCAGGGAATTGCACTAAAACGCTGCCGCGGCAGAGACTCTGCCCCATAATATTAATGCAGACAATTCAAATATATATATATATATAGGAAACCATTATATTACATATATCGATCAAAGTGACACACGTTCATGCATATATATATGTCTACATCAACTTTGATACTGGATGTCGGCCACATAGTGTTCTCCGTCTGGAGCTAAGACTTGCTCAACTAAGAATCCCGCCAGCTCTTCTTGAATTGCTCGTACACGCTCGGTTGCTAGAAGACCGTCCCGCAACCGTTCGATCTAATCATTTGAAGAAGGTACGGTGGTCAATATATATGTGTGTGTATGTGAATGAAACAGAAGGTGATAAAATAAAGCCATGAATGTTGTTTACTTACATCAAGTTGTTCCAAAATGTCCCTCTTATGGTGGGTATTCTGGCGGATGAACTCGCAAACGTAATACCCGCATAAATTATTCCCGTCCTCCTGCCTCAAGCACTTTACGAGAACAAAATTCAATCAAAATAATATATATATATATAATCAAGGATGATAATAATGGTATTGAAACTAGAATCATCAAAGAGATGCGCGGCCTAGCCAGTATTACTTACCGGTATATGTTTTATTCGAAGTTCTTTATTCTTTAAACCCGGAGACTTGTTGGTGAACCGTTTCCAAGCCTTGAGGAGGATATCAGCCATGTCCCCCCACGCCTCAAGGGGTTTACTCTTCGAGTCCATGACTTCTACTATCCCGGTGTCGGGTTCAATGACTAGCAGGATATAGTGAAACCTGCGGACACACATATATATGCATAACTCATCAATTACACTTAACACATGGAGTAAGCGAAAAAGATTTAATGTGTGAAGACAGTAACACTCACGAGAAGTTGTAAGGAAATAGTATTGCCCTTTTGTATGAGTTTTTCCTTAAGACATATACCAAGTTATTCTCTGTGTCCTTGGGAGAGTTGTGGACAGTATACCCATTCACGGTATATGGGTCAACGAACCCAAGATCATAGATTTGCCCCTTGCGGCATTCGCGGATCTTCATTCTGCATAATACAATGAGAGTATGGTTATATGCATGCAATGGACGAGCCGCGCGGTAGAGACTTAATTACATAAATAATACTTACAGACAGTAGGCACTCAGCAGAGATTTGTCGAGGGCGTCTTGGTTGAATAACTGAAATAATTCACAAAATTCGATGTTCATCACGTCATTTCGCCCATAGTGCTCATCTGTGATTGCCACCATGATCCAGTTCTTACCATCCTTACATTTTTCCATGTACCAATTATGCAGTCTTCGCAGTTGCGTTGATAGATTAGGCAACTCCTCAGCTCTGACAAGAGGTTGCCCGTACTTGTACTGGTATGCTATTTGGACATCATCACCCGTACTTGTAAGGAATTTTGCATCGATGCGGCTTAAGTACTCAGGAATACTCATACCGACCGCATCTGCCTCATCTTTGTATAGTCTTACCATCTCCGGATCAAAGCACGCTGTGACATCGGGATACACTTGGAGCGGGGGGCACGAGTTTTTCTGGTTTCCAAGCTGGGGAACTGGTTTCCCTTCTACCTTACTTTTTTCCCACCGATCTCTTGCTGACACATTTGACTTGCGAATAGACCGGTCATAGTTCGATGAAAGACTTGGCTCAGGTTGATGAAGGTTCTTCAGCAGTTTCAACTTCTTTTCCAGAGATATAGCTGGCTCCGGCTCAAGCTGGGGCTTTTTCAATTTCAACATTTGTTGCTTGTGTTGTTCAGCTACGATCTTGGCATTTTCCTCAACTGTATAGTCATAAGGTCTCTTGGGAGGAACCTTAGGCACTCTTGGGAGGGGCTCTTGTTTGCGTCTCGGTGATCTGTTACGACTCGGTGTGTCGTAGCGGACCGCCTAATTTTGCTCTTAGACTTGGGCTGCGGCGGCGGAGAAGGCTCACACGGCGGCGGAGAAGGCTCACGCGGCGGCGGAGAAGGCTCACGCGTCGGCGGGGAAGGCTCACGCGCCGGCGGGGAAGGCTCACGCACTGGAGACGGCTGCATCGGTGGAGAATGCTGCCTCGGTGGAGACCTTGTTGGCGCCTTCCAACCCGGAATCACAATGAATTCTTTTCGCCATAGAACTGTAGTGTTCTTGGCTTCTCCCAGCTCTAGCAAATCCCCTTCACCGGCTGGGTGGTCAAGCCTCGGCCCATACCCATCCATAACTTGATCCACCCCGGCAACAGCGTAGCCGGGTGGAACCGGCTTGAAGTGGTATCTTTGATCGGGTACTGGCGGTAAGACATAGCCGACCGCCGCCTTGAGCGTTAAGTAGCCCATCGTTTGGAAATGTAGCTCACAAGGTGTAGACTCTGTGATAAAGTCTACAGGGTAGAGATCAAGATCCATCTGCGGTTCCACAGGGGAGGGAGGAGCCATCTGCGGATCCACATGTGCATCATCACCAGGCAGCTCCGTGGAAGCCACGCTGCTTTTCCGCTGAGATCCCTGGCCGGTAGCATCGAATGCAACTTCTTCTATCTACGGATTAGGTTGAGGTTGGGTGACCGTGGATCGAGCCTGACATTATCATCCTCACTTGCTCCTCTAGCTTAGCAACGCGTTCGTGAACCACATCCTTTTGCCTCTGACGGCTTCTATCGGGATATTTCTTCGTTTCTGCAGGAAACCCAATACACCACGGCTTGCCACCTGATGTGGTTCGTGTTCGTCCTGAGTGTTCAGGATTCCCAAGGGCGCGTGTGAGCTGGTCCTTCTCTCTTTCGGGACGGAACTTCCCCTCTTCAACTTCCTTTGCAACATTTCTAAAGGCTTCGATGGGAAGTGGGTTTTCCTTATGTCTTTGTGTATATATGCATAACCCTTGTGCGTCCAACGTGCCCCCATGCGCGTAAAACCAATCCCTTGACCGCTGGTTCCATTTCAGTACCTCTGGCTGGATCCCCTTTTTAATTAGCTCGTTCTCCCATTTCTCCCACTTAGGCCTGCCAGCATTGTAGCCTCCTCGCCCCATGGTATGGAAGTACATCTTATTAGAAGCATTTTTCGTATTGGTGTCAGACCTTTTGTTTGCCTTGTCCGATTTCTTTAACTTCACAAATTCCTCCCAGTGGTCTTTTATCTTCTCATAGGGGCCTTTGAAATCAGGAGTCTTCCCTTTCTTGACAAAGAAGCTGTCCAATTTCTTCTTGTAGTCGTTGAACTGTCATCTGCCATCTTCTTAAGAGCCCACTTCTTAACTCTTCGCTGTACGCTATTCAGCTCGGGATCCTCGTGGTCTGGCCTGTCATTCTCACTATCGTAGTCGGTTGGCTCCGGAAAGATGAAATTTATCAGCAGCTTCCTAAACATCACACTTTTTAATCTCGTGTCGACATAAGTAACTCCTTCGCCCCCCTTTACAGGTTTCTTCCATTCTTGAGTGGTGATCGGGACGGTGTCCCTAACAACAACTCCACATTGACTTACAAACTTTTTTGCGAACTTCTTGGGAGAAATCGGTTCGCCATCTATCGCGATTTCCGTGATGGTGCACCTTTCATGGTCTTCCATCTTTCTGGCCGCGCCTCGTTTAGTTCTGCCAGTAGAGTTTGTTGATCGGGAGGTCTAAAAGAAGAAACAACGTTAATACATGTATATGCACAAATCTGGAGGCTTGGTTAATTAATATATATACACCTCGGCGGCGTCGTGAGCTTCTCCCTCGCAGTCGTCACCTTCTCCCTCACCGGAGCCATCTCCACGGTTGTCTTGCTCATCTTCCTCACCGGAGGCGTCTCCACGGGTTCGCTCGTCTCCCTCGCCGGATTGGTTTAGGTAAAGAGAGGTGATATCCTCATCATCACGGATAATCTCCTCGACCATGTATTCTTTTTCTAGGTCTCGTTCCATAGTTTCTGCAAAGACTTACAAGTTATTCTAATGCTATAAACACAACGAAGCAGTAATTAACCAAGATAATGATATAAATAAATGATCAAATATTAGAGTTACACATATATATAAGTGCAAATAAAGGATAATGCTGAATACATAATCAAAGATCTGAGTTACACATATAGCTCGATCGGTCCCTAATACATCACACTACAAGCTCTCAACGGCGCCGACCGGGTCCCGAGCCGCGCCGGGTGAACACCCAAAGCCACGGAACAGTAACGGGAGCATAGCTAACATGAGATTCCTGCATAACTGACCATCCGGTCCTATACATGGTGTCTAACGCATACATGTAACGGCGAACATGCTCATCCTCCGCTGCAATGCGCTGAGCTACCACCTCCGGCGGGGCCGGCTCCCTCTGAAACGAACGTGGCCCATAAGACCTCCACCAGAGAATATCCGGGTCGACGACGGGACCCGGATTCCGCACCAAGGTGCGCGCCCCGGAAGATAACACCTCCCAGTGCCACCCCGGCGGAGCCCAGTCCCGAACTTCCCCCAACTGCCGCAACTCCTCTAAAATTGTCCTAGCTCCAGGACGCGGCGGGCGCGGCATCGTATGCAAACTAATATTGAATTTGAATAAATTACTTATGAATATATATATATCTTAGTAACAAATACTACTATTTTTAAATTTGTCTAACATATATTTTGTCTAACATATATTTTCTAACTACAATTTTCTAACATTTTTATCTAACATATTATAAATTCTAAATTCAAAATTTCTAAATTTCACTACTATTTCTAAGATTCTAAGATTTATCTAACATATTCTAAATTCTAAATTTCTATATTTCACTACAATTTTGTAACATTTTTATCTAACATATTCTATATTCTAAATTCTAACAAATATTTTCTAACTACAATTTGTCTAACATATATTTTCTAACATATATTTTCTAACATATATTTTCTAACTACAATTTTCTCACATATATTTTCTAACTACAATTTTCTAACATATATTTTCTAACTACAATTTTCTAACTACAATTTTCTAACTACAATTTTCTATATCTTAGTAAAAAAATTTGTCTAACATATATTTTCTAACTAACAATTTTCTAACATTTTTATCTAACATTCTAACAAATATTTTCTAACTACAATTTTCTAAATAGATCTAACTAAAATTTATCTAACTTATATTTCTAAATTTAACTACTAAATTTTCTAACTAATTAAAACAAAAAAAAGAAAAAAAAAAAGGAAAAGGCCGGCGGGCTCACACAGTAGCCGCGGCTGCCGGCCGGAGCGGGCGGTTGGCGGCGCGGGCGGGGCGGCAGCGCGGGCGCGGCGGCTGCGCATGAGCGGCGCAGCGCGCGGGCCGGGCGGGGGCGGCGCAAGCGCGCGGGTCGGGCGGGGCGAAGCGCGCAGCGCGCGGGCCGAAGCGGGCGAAAGCGAAGCGCGCGTGACGCGTGAGGAGAGGCGGCGCGCGCTGGCGCGGCGCTGGCGGGCGGGGTCGGCGGCGGCGCTTGATCGGCGGCGGCGCGCGCGGGCGGGCGAAAATTTGGCAGAGTCTCCCCTGTAATTTGGTCCTCGCGCGAATGGAGAAGAAAGGGCGCGCGCGCGGAATTTATGCACAGGGCCTTTTGCACCGGTTGTTGGCTCGAACCGGTGCAAAAGACCCTTTTGCACCGGTTCAAGCCAACAACCGGTGCAAAAGGTCCCTTTTTTCACTGCCTTTTGTATTTTCCCGCCATTTATTTTTCGTGTTTCGCGTGGGATAGGTTCCCGCCACGACGCGCGCGTGGTAGGTTCCAGTCAAACGACGCCGCGCGGGATATTTTCCCGCCACGACGCGAGGGATGTTTTCCCTCCACGACGCAAGCGGCGCGTGGTATATTTTCCCGCCACGACGCAAACGGCGCGGGATATTTTCCCTCCACGGCGCCGCGCGGGATATTTTCCCTCTATAAATAGTACGTCCCCGTCTCTCCCACTTCGATCATCACCAAACCCTAGCCCATTGCACAATGCCCCCAAAGCCGCACCCGCCGCCGGTGGAGGTGGACCCGCAGCTCACGGAGATAGAGGAGTGGGAGGAGCGGCAGCGGCAGGAGGCGGCAGCAAGGAGGGCAGCAGAGGATGAGGTGGACCCGCAGCTTGCAGAGATAGAGGAGTGGGAGGAGGCGGCGCTAGCGGCTACCATGGAAGCATTTGAGAGGCAGAGTCTCCAGGAGCTGCATAAGCGGCCGCGTGTGGCGGATCTGGATAGTGAGGAGATGTATAAGCGTCGTTGTGAGGAGGAGGCTGCGGCGGAGGCGGCAGCCGGGAGGGCGACAACGGATGCGCGGAAGAACTAGTAGAAGTTGTTATTATTTTAGTTTAAATTTAGTTAATGTTAAATTTCAATAAAGTCGTTGTCGTTGTTTTAGTTTAAGTTTAGTTAACGTATCTTGTTAAATTTCAATAAAGTCGTTGTCTTTAGTTTATATACCCCTTTTATCCCGGTTCCTGGCTTGAACCGGTGCTAAAGATGGTGGATTTGATTATATACCCCTTTTATCCCGGTTCCTGGCTGAAACCGGTGCTAAAGATGGGGGGCTAAATCTGGGGGACGCTTATCTGGTGTTTGCCTTATCTGGGGTGGCCTCATCTGGGGGGGGATTATCTGGAGGCACATTGCTATATATAGCCCCCTCCGGGGAGAGTAGAGAGAGCAGCCTGAGAGGCAACGACCAAGAAGGAAAGAGCCTCTCCGGCGAAGCTTCTCGAAGATGTCTTAGATGGCTGGCCGTCTTAGACATCTTCGGAAGCTTTGCCCGAGTAACTCTTCCCGCAAGTCCCGCTCGGAAGCTGCTAGTATACACCCAACAACCAGTAGCTCAGGGTAAGGAGGGCTTCCGGGAGCTTTTCGAAGGAAAAAGCCTCTCCGGCGAAGCTTCTCGAAGATGTCTTAGATGGCTGGCCGTCTTAGACATCTTCGGAAGCTTTGCCCGAGTAACTCTTCCCGCAAGTCCCGCTCGGAAGCTGCTAGTATATATACACCCAACAACCAGTACCTCAGGGTAATTAAAGAGGGCTTCCGGGAGCTTCTCGAAGGAAAGAGCATTTAGTTCAAACGACCAATGTTACTGATACATATCACAACAAACGCTTCACAATATGAGCTCATCAAGGTACAGGATAATAATTAATACATTATGATCGCTTCGACCGTAACCATGGAGTATCTTCAGCATTTAACGCGATGGTTGGATCAATGTTCACTCTGAAGGGCGGAATTTCAGCAAACTTATTATAATCTTCTGACATGTCTGTCTTGTCCTCGACTCCCACGATGGTTCTTTTCCCTGAAAGAACTATGTGACGCTTTGGCTCATCGGATGAGCTCGTTTCCTTATGTTTTCTTTTCTTCGGTCTGGAGGACATGTCCTTCACATAGAAAACCTGAGCCACATCATTGGCTAGGACGAATGGTTCGTCTAAGTACCCAAGATTGTTGAGATCCACTGTTGTTATTCCGTACAGCTGGTCTACCTTTACCCCTTTTCCATCAAGCTTGAACCATTTGCACCGAAACAAAGGGATCTTAAAATAAGGTCCATAGTCAAGTTCCCATATCTCCTCTATGTAACCATAATATGTGTCCTTTTCCCCACTGTTAGTGTTTGTTGCATCAATGCGGACACCACTGTTTTGGTTGGTGCTCTTTTTATCTTGGGCGAACGTGTAGAAGGTATTTCCATTTATCTCGTACCCCTGGAAAGTCAGTATAGTCGAAGATGGTGACCCGGCCAACAAGTACAATTGATCATCAATGGCGTTGTTATTCATGAGATGTGTTCGGAGCCAACCGCCGAATGTCTGCATATGTTTATGTGTAATCCATTCTTCAGACTGCCCGGATATTCGGAGCGTACAATATTCTTGTGATCAGTGATATACGGGGCCACCAAGGTGGAACTTTGTAGAACTGTGTAGTGTGCTTGAGTGAAAGAAATGCCGTCCCTACATATCATTGATTTCCTTCCTAGCGTGCCTTTTCCACTTAGTCGCCCCTCATGTCGCGATTCAGGAACACCAATCGACTTAAGGTCAGGAATAAAGTCAACACAGAACTCGATGACCTCCTCTGTTCCATAGCCCTTGGAGATGCTTCTTCTGGCCTAGCACGGTTATGAACATATTTCTTTAAGACCCCCATGAACCTCTCGAAGGGGAACATATTGTGTAGAAAGACAGGACCGAGGATGGCAATCTCTTCGACAAGGTGAACCAGGAGATGTGTCATAATATTGAAGAAAGATGGTGGAAACACCAACTCAAAGCTAACAAGACATTGCACCACATCCTTCTGTAACCTTGGAAGACTAGCTGGATCGATTACCTTCTGAGATATTGCATTAAGGAATGCACATAGCTTCACAATGGGTATTCGAACATTTTCCGGCAGAAGCCCCCTCAGTGCAACCGGAAGCAGCTGCGTCATAATAATGTGGCAGTCATGCGACTTCAGGTTTTGGAATTTTTTCTCCGC
Source organism: Lolium perenne (assembly GCF_019359855.2). NCBI lineage: Eukaryota > Viridiplantae > Streptophyta > Magnoliopsida > Poales > Poaceae > Lolium > Lolium perenne. The sequence continues at coordinate 168,865,134 of NC_067248.2, forward strand.
CATATTTATAATTCCCTTTATATTTGATGAGAATCCAGACGGCACCTTGATACTGTAAAGGACTTCAAAAAAGATTTCCTTCTCTGCTTTGGTAAGAGCGTAGCTGCCAGGACTTAAGCGACTCCCTGTATCCGTCTTGTAATCCTGTTCTTGCTTGTTCTTTGGGACTTTCATACGATACTGGTCCTCCCTTGCTTCTGGTGTATCTTTTGTCTGCCCATACACGCCTAAGAAGCCTAGCAGGTTCACGCAAAGATTCTTCGTCACATGCATCACGTCGATTGAAGAGCGGACCTCTAGGACTTTCCAATAGGGTAGATCCCAAAATATAGATTTTTTCTTCCACATGGGTGCGTGTCCGGTAACAACCTCTTTGGGAACAGATTTTTTCTTCGAAGCCTTTTTTTTGGGAACAGATTGGCCGCCAGGACCTTTTCCAAATATTACTTTTATGTCCTTGACCATATCAAGTAAAGCATCACCAGTACGGAGTTCAGGCTTCTCCCGGTGATCTGCCTCACCTCCGAAATGATTGCCTTTCTTTCTGACGGGGTGCCTCTTTGGAAGAAATCGACGATGCCCCAGGTACACAACCTTCTTACATTTCTTCAAATAAGCACCTTCGGTCTCATCTAAGCAGTGCGTGCATGCATTGTATCCCTTGTTTGTCTGTCCTGAAAGGTTACTAAGAGCAGGCCAATCATTGATGGTCACGAAAAGCAACGCTCGTAGGTTGAATGACTCCTGTTTGTACTCATCCCATGCAAGAACACCTGGTTTGCTCCACAACTGTAAGAGTTCTTCAAATAATGGCCGTAGGTAAACATCAATGTCGTTGCCGGGTTGCTTTGGGCCTTGGATGAGCACTGGCATCATAATGAACTTCCGCTTCATGCACAACCAAGGCGGAAGGTTATAGATACATAGAGTTACAGGCCAGGTGCTATGACTGCAGCTCTGCTCCCCAAAAGGATTCATTCCATCTGTACTTCTGCAAAGTCCGGGAACTCTCTATCGATTTTCCTCCACTGCGACCCATCAGCAGGGTGTCTCAGCTTCTCGTCTTTCTTACGGTCTTCTTTGTGCCATCGCAACAACCTGGCATGCTCTTTATTTCTGAACAGACGTTTCAACCGTGGTATTATAGGAGCATACCACATAACCTTGGCAGTAACCCTCTTCCTAGGGGGCTCGCCCTCAACATCGCCAGGGTCATCTCGCCTGATCTTATACCGTAGTGCATTGCATACCGGACATTTTTCCAAATTTTCGTACTCAAGGCGGTAGAGGATGCAGTCATTAATGCATGCATGTATCTTCAGCACCTCTAATCCTAGAGGCGAGAGAACCTTCTTTGCTTCGTACGTCTTCGTCGGGCAATTTGTTATCCTTTGGAAACCTCCTCTTCATTATTTTCAGTAACTTCTCAAATGGCTTGTCACATATACCAGCCTACGCCTTCCATTGCAGCAACTCCCGGTGTGGCACCGAGCTTTGTGTTGCCATCTTCGCAATTTGGGTATAACTTCTTTTTGTGATCATCTAACATGCCCTTTAACTTTCGCTTCTCGTTTTCGTTCTGCATCTCTGTGTGCATCGGCGATGGCCCGACGAAGATCATCATCAACGGGCTCATCCGATGCCTCTTCATCTTGATCACCTCCACCTGCCTCCTCATCTTCATCATGCCACTGTTGCGGTATCACCGTAGTTAGGGTACATATCATCATCCTCTTCTTCTTCGTCGTCGTCTTCCATCATAACCCCTCTTTCTCCATGCTTGGTCCAACAATTATAGCTGGGCATGAAACCTTTCCAAAGCAGGTGGGAGTGAATGACTTGCCATTCAGGGTATTGCTTTAAGTTTTGGCAATCAACACATGGACAACATATATAACCATCCGCCTGTGGGTTTTCCTCAGCCACACGGAAAAATTCTTTCAGGCCCGAAGTGAACTCGGGCAGACGTCGGTCAACGTACATCCATTGCCGCCGGTTCATCTACATCAAATAATTAAGTTTATCAAAAAACCATTACAAAACATCATAATATATATATATATATAGTGGATATTAGCACCGTACAAATGAAAGGATAAAGTTGTTTAACCTTGATTGAGGAGGGAAAGAAAGAGGAGAAAGCTTAAGTGTCGCTCCGGCACCTCATCTCATTTTTGTTTTGTGTAAAATCAAGCGGCATCATTCTCTCAGACATTTCATCGAGCACCTTGTGTGCATGCCAAAGAAATGCAAGGTAGCACTCAACACACACACCTTTCTCCTAGAAAAAGTGAAGTTGTGAATTGGCTGGTTGGAGGTGAGCTGATATAAGGGTTTGGGGACCTTTTGCACCGGTTCGTGTTACAAACCGGTGCAAATGAGCTATCTTTTGCACCGGTTTGTAACACGAACCAGTGCAAAAGGTTCCTCGGCTGACACGTGCCTGGCGACAAACCTTTTGCACCGGTTTGTGTTACGAACCGGTGCAAAAGATATCTCATTTGCACCGGTTTGTAACACGAACCGGTGCAAAAGGTCCCTCGGCCGGCTGCTCCCCACGAACCGGTGCTAATGACCCCCTTTAGCACCGGTTCGTGCCAAATCCGGTGCAAAAGCCATCTGGGGCAAAAAACGAAAGCCCTTGTTTCTACTAGTGAAAATATATCAACATATGTACTTGCGAAATTTTGTATACTCAACTCCGGCCCAAATTAATTAACTCAATCTATAAGTACACTTGTATAGGACATAATATATGGATGCGCCAATTAATTTTGGCCGAAAAGAGTATGAAATAATGTTTACCTAGGCCGAGAAAAATAATTACAGTAGATTACACAAATGAGATTTTTAGGAGTTAAGCAAGCACCATGATCATATTGTTTGACCTAAATCACATAGGCGTGTTCCTAACCATCCTGTACAAATGTCATGATCATATGCTAGAAGGACTTATTTGTTCTTGATCTTCCTTTATTTTGCTTTATCTTGCAGGATCGTCAGGAAACTCATGGTTTTCGACCAAACAGGCCGTCGGCACAAAAAAAAGGCGTCGGCACAGGCTCGGTTAGTCCGTCGGCATAATAAAGTTGTCGGCACAGCTGTCTCTGCCGTGACGGTGAGGCGACGGCATTATATATATTTTTCCCTCTAGCCCTATGCTGATAGCTAGGCCATCGGCACAAGAATAGATTTTTCATCCCTCCACGCACCCTGTGTGGATCGCCTTTTTAAATTTCAACTCAATTGCAGAAAATGATAAAAAATTCAAAAAAATAAAATCCTTCGACATGTCCATGTGTTATGTCATCTAGTTGCAAGAGAATTTAACAAAAATGAATTTTGATCTTTTTCTGCAAAATTACGTCATGTACCGGTAAAATTGCATTAACTTTTGCATACAACGTCGGAAAAAAAATGTATAATATATCAAAATGATCGTGGGAAAAAGTTACATCCAAATTCACCAACGGTTACCCGTTTGGCTTTTTTTTATTCTCAAAATTCTAATGGAAATAAGAAAGCATGAAGATATTATTTTTTGCCAGAAAGTCAGGATTTTTTATTTTTAAATTAAATCGATAATTTCATCCTACATAAAGATTATTATTACTTAATAATTGATGTTAATTTAAATAATTGTTTAAAATTCAAAATTATAAAGAGTTAAGATATCACGGTGTAAGTGTTATACGGTAGTATTATCAACAGGGTGTTATATCTTTCTTGGAAGCTCAACCGGAAGAAATGGAGAAGTGAAACGTGCTAGAGTTAGAGTAGTATGAAGATGGGTGATCAATTAGGAAGTTAGACCATTGGTGTAATTTGACTTAAGATTATGTGTAGTTAGAGTTAGAAATTATCTATGTGAGAGATTAAAAATTTGAAAATAAATTTGAAAAAATTAGAGCCAGAATTCTCAAACGGTCGTTAGTTCTATGCCGACAGCTTGGCCGACGGCAAATAGGTCAGTGCCGATGTCATATTGTGCCGACGGTGGCCATCGACACAGTTTATGCCGATGGCCAAATTGGCTTGTGCCGACCGTTTCTGGCTGTCCGCACCTTAACTGGTTTCCGAGTATGCGAACTGGTGTCCTGGTTGTTAACCCTATCGTCGGGCTTAATGGTTCTCCCTCCGCTTGACCAACTTGGCTACTGTTAGAACATCAGATGACATCGACCGCACACTTTAGTGCGCTGTCTGCTGGTAGATGTCTTGTGAAACGTCAGCATACATACGGCGCACCAATCCGATCCCAAAAGAGGGCAATCGACATGGACTCCTTCGAATCATCAAATGGTGTGCCTCAATCCGAGGGAAATGGCCAAGTTGATTGACTTCGCTAGCCGTACTTGACCCGCACTATACATGTCTTTCTCTCGAGATGAATTCTCTGCCTCGCCCGGCCGTATACTTTCATTCCCTTATAAAAATGTCCCAAGTTTTCAAGCTTCTTAACAATATCCAAACAAAACCCTCAGCAATACAAAATCGTCCACACGTGTATAGCCAGTACTGATCGAATCTAGCTTCAAACCACCATATCCATGTCTCTTCTGCCGCATGCCGCGGTGTTCTTGTTCGTCTTCCTACTGGCCTCTCCGTCTCATGTTCATGCTCGGGTGGCACCGGATGATCGGCACGCGCACGCCAGCCAGGTTTCCAGTCACACTCACACCAACACCGGCAGCGGCAGCGGCGATGTTCGGACAACATGGCCGCCGGCTGATCATACATCGGCGAACCACGGCGTTGGACGTAGCCGGACGCTTTGGTCTACGCCGAGCGACGGCGTTGGCCACTAGCTATATGCTCGTGCAATCGTTGTGTCGAGTGTCGACCCCTTAGTTCTGGAGTTTCCAAATATATTATTGGCATACTGCTTATTAAGTTCTAGACAATAATAGAGTGGTTGCATGCATCGTAAACAAATTACTATATACTGCATTTTTGTGGCAGTGCAATTGTAGTATTGACTCAAGGGAAAATTGTAGTTTATTCCTTGAGCTTACCTGGTAAATCAAGACTTAATGTTCTGGTCTTCTGGTTTGCGCTTTCCTAGCATTCAAAAACATATATTGAACTCAATATATTACTCTCATTTCATCCAGTCTTATATGTTTAACATGACTAAGTTAAATGCTAAGTGTAATGAAGAATAATCCCAAGCTTGTATATTGAAAAAGGTACTCCTCAGTTCCGAATGACAATAAAGATGTTTCAGATATCTTAATATGGACTAAAATGAGTGAATTAACACACTAAAAGACGCCTAGATACATTTTTTCGAAATGGGGATTTAAATCCCGGCTTCTGCATCATGATGATGCACACGGCGTTTTATTAAAAAAAGTAACGAGTACAAAGTTTAGAACATCTCAGGCATCGCCCATAATTGGTACAAAAATCAACCAGCGAAAGAAACAAAGTAAAATTGGACTACACATCAACGTAGCCATGTATTGTACCGTCAGCCAGCCCGGCACATGATATCCCGAGCGACCGTATGGAGCCGTGTGCATCCAATAGCCATAACATCCCGCTGTCCCTCCAGTGACAGTAGAGCCCACAACTGAACCCAATGTGACACCATATGTATAACCTGCAAAAAGTCAAAAGATCTTTTTTTAACAATAATATCATTCCTCGCCCTACATATAGACCAACATAAGGCAGAAACCCCAATACGGATGAAAGCCTTAGATTGTCTATCAACTCCATTTAACCAATTACCGAACATATTCGTAATATTGGTTGTAGGTGGAAGGTCAAAAGTGAAATTAACAGTAGTTTAGCTAGTGTTCAATAGTCTCTTGTTCTCCGCAAAAAACACATTTTGTACATCCATTCCACCGTCTTTTAGTTAAATTATCTTTAGTAAGTAAAACCTTATTACTCAGAAACCACATAAATATTTTTATGTTAAGAGGAACTTTAACTTTCCATAGGTATTTTCGCAGAAAAGGTGTGTGGCCATTTATAAGATCCTCATACATATATTTCACTGTAAGCAGCCATTTGTTGTCAAATTCCAAACAAATCGATCATTCTCACCATTTTTTTTTTTTTGCGAATGACCATTCTCATCATTCAAAAAATAGAACCTCTTATAATTCAGAGCAGAGTACATCTTTATCTGCACAAAAAAGTAACATAAAGATATAGAAACGGACATATATTTTTCTTTCAGTTGTAGACTTGTAGTACGTACCTGCATAATTATGTTCGATGCAGACAGATATAATTAGACACCAAGTTGAACCACTTTTCCACTGAACAACTAGACAGAGCACTAAATGTAGTCGTTAGAGCATCCCCACTCGTTGGCGCTCCCCACGCCCAAATCCGGCGAAATTTTCGTCCGGATTGGATGAAGTTTTGGCGTGGGGAGCGCCGAAGTTCCAGCCGTCCCCCCGGCAGGAAACCCCCAACCTCGACCATTTGACATATTTCAAACAAATTCAACATAAAATTTAACAAGTTCGGCAAACAAGAGGACGAAAATTGCTGAAACAAATTCGGCGATAACAGTACAATGTTTAACAAGTGCTGAAACAAATGAAGCACACAAATTTCACAATTTTTCAAACAAATTAAGACAGACTAGTTGGCGTCGGCGTTGGCGTTGCCTCGGAGCCTCCATATGTGCTCCACCAGATCATCTTGCAGCAGCTGGTGCATTGTAGAGTCTCGAATCTCCTGGCGCATAGCAATGAAGGCGGCCCATGATGGAGGCACCTGGTGATTAGGCTGTGCAAGAGGACCCTCTCTCTCATATGGTGCTTCTTGCTCAGCCAGAGGAACCGGATGCTTTCGCTCATCTTCAATAATCATGTTGTGTAGGCACACACAGCAGTTCATCACCTCCCACATCTGATCTTTGGACCAAGTCATAGCGGGGAACCGGACGACAGCAAATCTCTGCTGTAGGACACCAAATGCTCGCTCGACGTCTTTTCGGCAAGCTTCTTGTTTCTTGACAAACTCGCAAAGTTTGGGGGTGCTAGGGTTGGAGATCGTCTTCACAAATGTTGCCCACTTTGGATAGATACCGTCTGCAAGGTAGTATCCTTTGTTGTAGTGCCGACCATTGATCACATAGTCCACCGGGGGAGCATGACCCTCAACAAGCTTGGAAAAGACCGGGGAGCAGTTTAGGACGTTGATGTCATTGTTGGATCCAGGCATACCAAAGAAAGAGTGCCAAATCCAAAGATCATGGGTAGCCACTGCTTCAAGTATCACAGTGCAGCCTTTTTTGTGACCCTTGTACATTCCCTGCCACGCAAACGGACAGTTCTTCCATTGCCAATGCATGCAGTCAATGCTTCCAAGCATCCCTGGAAAACCTCTAGCTTCATTTGTTGCAAGGATCCTCAGAGTGTCTTCGACGGTGGGTGATCTCAAGAAATAGTCCCCGAACACTGCTATGACGGCCCTGCAGAACCGGTAGAAACAATCAAGGGCGGTGGACTCCGCCATCCGAAGATAGTCATCTGCAGTATCACCGGGAGCTCCATACGCCAGCATCCTCATAGCCACTGTGCACTTCTGCAGTGACGAAAATCCAACCAAACCAGTGCAATCCGCCTTGCATCTGAAGTAGGGATCAAAGTGGCGGATGGCATACACAATTTGCAGAAATAGCTTTCTGCTCATCCTGAAACGACGCCGGAAAACAGTCTCACCGTGCAATGGATTGTCGGCGAAGTAGTCGGCGTACAACATGCAGTAGCCCTCCATTCGCTGTCTCGGCTTGCACTTCCGGCGACCTCGTGCCGACCCACCACGCCGACGAGTTGCCAGTCCGGCGTACATGCTTGCCAAGCAACCAAGGATCATCATGTGCTCGTCGTCTTGGGCGGCTGCTGCCATCTCTTCTTGCATAAGCTCGACGAACATCTGCTCCTCCTCTTCGTCCGAGTCCATGGCCGGCGAGGCAAATGGACGAACACCTGACGGGCGTGGTCGAGGCAACCCGAGCCGCGAGCGACGACGAGCAAGCAGGCCGGAAAACAGGCCGGCGGAAGAGCAGCCAGATAGGCCGTCGTCCAAACACGGCGGAATATAGGCAGGTGGGGAAGGAGTGGCGGCGCAATCTGGGCAACAAGCCGGCGGGGTGGTGCCGGCGGCGAGAGAGATACGAGGGGTGGGGGAGAATTTGAGCGACGTGGCGGTGGGGTTCGTGCGTCGAGTCACCGACAGATCGGGCCCTTCCCCGCTTTTCACTCGTCCGGAGTCCCCGAGAGCTCCCCGGGGGGCCGGGGGGGGCGTGGGATCGCCGGATGAATTTAGGCCCAAATCCGGACGAAAACGAGGAACCGGGGGCGCGACTGGGCCGAATTTCGCCGTCCGGATGGAAAAAACGCTCGCCGGGGGCCTCCTCGGGGGGACGAGTGGAGATGCTCTTAGGATGTGCCGCCTAGTTGGCCTCCCTATTACAATGCTAAAAGAAATATTTCCAAAATCAGAAGTAACAATCCTACAGTTATCAAAGATTGGTGCCGATGAAGTCGATAAAAAAACCTCCGCCGATCATAGTGTCAATGGCCTTCTTGTTCTCCGATTGGATAATAAACTTATTACTTCCAAGATATATTTTGCGCGGTTTTTACTTCCAAGATATTGTACCATGCCAAGTCCATATCTCAAAGCATAAGCTTCGGCCACAAAGGGATCCGCCAGAAAATGAAGTTCTTTACAGCCTGAAGCCATGAACTTCCCGTTATTATCTCTGGCTATTGCATATGCATCGTCCACATTAATTTTTATAACACCTTCTGGAGCTCTCAACCATGCTTCCATATTTCTCTAAAACTGTTTCTTCTTCAATCTCTACTAAATAGTAACCAGAACCCCAATCCCCAATCGACATTGCACTCCTATGCGCAACCGCGACTAATGGCAGTTGCGAACCGCGACTAAAGGCCATTTTTCTACCAGTGGCTGATGGTTTTCACCGTGGGTAAACTGATGTGTTCCCCGCTATAAACATTAAACACCATGCATCTGTAAGTATAATTTCTGGAACTCCAATACCTTCTATTGGGCGCCCACTCACACCAAGATTAAAAATCATATATTCTAGAAGCAAAGGTCCCAATCGATCCTGATGTATTTTTAAACATCAGGCTCAAAGAGCCCAGCTTTAAATTAATAAAGCCAGCAGCCGGCAAGGATACAAGGTACTGTCAACACACGCTCGAAAAAGTTTTAAAGAAACTAGCAAAGCACTACAAGAACTACAGAGGTTCAGAGTCGTAACCGCTGAGCACCGAAGACGCCAAGCCACCAAGAGAACACCTTGAACAAGCCGAAGATCGTTGTTGAAGAGAAGCGCCAAAGCCACGAAAGCAGCACAGCCCACCCAAGCCCCTAACTTCCATAGACAACGCCTCCAATGAGGAACACGGCGCAGAAGCATCGCCGCTGCCTGGCGAGAACCTAGGGTTTTCACCCTGGAATTGAGGGGTAAGGCGGGGCGAGGAAGAGGAGGAACCTCAACAGCGCCTTCAAGAAGGGAACGACGAGGAAGCGCCGCCGCCGTCGTGGTTGAACAAACACCCAAGGGTTTCCCCCGACCCTCTACATCCGCCGCCAAGCTACTCACTTGCGACCAAAAGCCGAAGAAGAGGAGCTGCAGTCGCCACCGAAAGCCAAGGTCTTCAAGTCAGGCGCAGGCCACCGGAGTCGCCAACCGCCACAACCACCTCCGCCTACCTCCATGCCACCCAAGCAGCCATAGAAGGCAGGAACAACACCAGCAGTCGTCACCCGCCGGCAAGGTCGACGCCGCCCACCTACCCAGGGCCGCCGCCCCGGCTTCCCAGCGCCCCAGCGCCATCACCTCGAAACACACCAGGAACCCCAAAGCCTTCGAGCCAGCCGAAAACCCATGGGCAGCACCACCAGCGGGCATATTCCCCACCGGGTGTGGATCCACGAACACCACACAAGCAGAGCAAATGGGGGGGGCATGGAAGAGCCCTCTCGACCAGCACCCGGGAGGAGCCAGCGCCCCTGCGCCGTCCTCCGAGCCGCAACTCCCCGCTCCATAGCTTACAGGGCCAGATCCACGCAGCGCCGCCGACCGGAGGTCATCGAGCCGACCGTCGAGATCTGGGCCGCCAAGGCGCCCGAGCTTCAGACCCCGACGAGCACCACCAGCACACGTAGCCGCCACGCCGCTGCCGAGCGACCACACCGCCGCGCCCCACGACCAGCGCTGCGCCCCCGCCAACCGTAGCAGCCCGTGCCACCGCCGCCGCGCGAGAGGGAGAAAAGCCCCCCCGCTGCCGCCGCCCGCCGCCCCCAGCCTCCCTTTAGAATGAATTTGGATCACAATATAATACCTATAATATTTTCCACACCATACTCTCTTGTGACCATCCAATGTCCATCACATCTGGGCTGTGTCTACCAAACTGGTATTCCCACTCCGTGTGGTAGGCTGTTCTGACCGTAAATAAACCAGTTTTCTAATATGCCAAGCAACAAAATCCTTCATACCTGATGGAGCAATAGGAATCTCAAGAATTGTGTTAGCATCAACATTCAAGAACAACTCATGCACCAACTCCTCATCCCATGATCATGTGGCCACGTTAATAAGATCAGAAACTTTATCCATGAAAATAGCATCTTTCAAAATCTACAGCTTCTTTGTTGGACTTATTGGGATCCACGGATCATCCTAAATATTAATTTTCTCGCCATCTTCCACATGTCAAATGCATCCTCGTTTAAAGGTTTTGTTGTTCTGCCTGCTCATTTGATCAGTCTATTCTCTGCCGGCCAACAGGTTGAAATCAAGATTTTCCCTTCTCTTGTATCTTTTCCATGACAGATTGCCAAAAATAAAATACAGATGAAATAATCGCCATTGAATCTCAAACACTAGACACCTTGTTCTCTTGTCTGTCGTGATATATGTGAACAACAAGGCACACCAGCTTATCCTTGCCCGGAGTTTTCCCCATAAAAAATCTGCCGCTGTTGTGTTATGTTTCCCAATTTGTGTGCTGCGGCGGTATTTCACTCAATAGTAAAAATGTCGCTCCCTTTGTCTCCCACTCCCATAGCATTCTCTGTATGTAGCTATGGGTTTACGAAGGTAAGAAAATTAGATTCATGGGTGAATCATCGAGAACATGTTTATGATGAGAAATGATTGGCCAGTGATGTCAATATATATAGAGCCCGGTAATAATGACTTCAGGTACGGGCGTGATTTTGCAGATCGACCTCATAATACTGGCTCGTGTGGGTGTGCCGTAACTGATGCATGTGCATAGAGCACATGACCCACACAACAATAATTTTTGTACCAATTTTTCAAATTTTAAATTCAGTTTCCCTAAAGTTCTGAGATAGTTGGAAACACTAGAAATCGTTGTGTTTCCTTTTGTTGGAAGAGTGCATTGTTAAGCTTCATGCACTAACCACTTGAACCAAAAGTCCGAACTGATGGAAAGGGCTAGGCAATCTACTTATACACTTCAACACCCCCTCTCACGTGTGACGGGAAAGACGAGAAGACAAGTTAACACGTGTAGCTAGGCAAAGAGTCAGCGGCGGCGGCCGGGCACGGGACGGCAGGGTGCCGGGGCGGGCGGCGGCTACGACTGCGAGAAGATGGGGGAGAAGAGATAATTTTTAGAATAAATTGTGAAATCCATGATTTGAACTTGAGATCTGGGACTCTGATACCATGTTAAGCTTCATGCACTAGCCACTTGAACCAAAAGTCCGAACTGATGGAAAGAACTAGGCAATCTACTTATACACTTCAACATGCATAACCTACACACACTAAACTAACACCATGATATATACAATACAACTATGCGTCTCCTACAAGATACGTTAGGAAAATATTGGAGGTGGCATCATCCTCACTTAGTTAATGCCGCTCACGCTTATTACAAATAGATACTGTATTATGGTACAATAAGCCTTTGTAGGGATTTGAATGCAGGAGGGTGATAAGAAATTATTAGGGTCATACAACCAGCCGAAATGCCCACATCTGTTTTTTCGCTTTAAATTTTATGACTGTTAGTGTTAATCTGTACCTATACGATACGGAGTAGTACTCCGATCGTATATTGTACAACCTCTGTATATACCACTTAATTAGGGGGTTTTCCCTAATATATAACACGAAACCGATCACCCTAACGGGTACGATCCTGGGTTCAAATCCTAGCCAACACATTATTTAAAATAAATATTTGCGGCCTCCTTAAAAAACAAATCTAAAGATACACGTCTAAGATCCGTACGAGATCTATAAAAAAAGGATCACTGGCCTAGACATACGTGAGGGAGGTGTTGAATATAATTGCATAGTCCTCCTCTATCAGATCGATCTTTTAGTTGAACTGAGTCAAAGAAGTGTTACTCAGTGTGTATTTTTAGGGAAACTGAATTTAGGATTTGAAAAATTGGTACAAAAAGCCTGCAGGGGCTACGTTCCTTATTTCAGAAAAGATCGATGAAAGTTCAGTCGGGCTGCTCTCCTCCCCACCGCTCTCCTCCCTTGGTTGGCAGGCCCCTCCCCCTCCCGTCTCCGGCGACCGCCGGCGTCGTGGTGTGGTGAGGGTCCCTCCCCTGTACAGCTGTAGTGTAGGATTTGGTTTTGCCTCCGTGGCGACTGGCGTTATGCCGTGTAGAAGATGCTGGTCTTGGTCGTGGGCGAGCAGCGGCGCAAGACGGCCGGTGGGCTTCTCTGCTGGAACTCCATGGTGGAGGGGAGCAGTGAGGATCCGGTCTGGTGTCGGCATCAGCAATAAGCTTGGGGCGTCTCCGATTTGTGCGGTTGCTTCCAGATCCGTCCATCGTGGAGGTGGACAGAAGGATGCAACCATGCGATCTGGTGGCGTTGAAGAAGATCTTGAAGCTTCAAGTGGTGGAGTTCATCAACGCCGGCGATCCTGCGCCGCCGTTATCCTTGGTTCAAGAAACCACTCCACGCCTCGGTGCTTTTTGCGCCGACGGTTTTTCGTCCTCCAGGCCGGTGTGCCACAGCGGAGGAACTTCTGCTTCAGCACGGCGCCGCGCGTCAGCCACGCCCCAAGTGGTCTCGTCCCCGTGGTGCGGTCGACGGCCGTTGCATCGAAGCTTTGCAGCAGCGACGGTGGAGAAGGACCGGATCGCGTTTTTCGCTTTCTTTTGAGGTCCTTTTTGCAAAGTCTGAGGGCCATGATGTAATCTCTGTAATGTTTAGGGTCCTCTTTGTAAATTTGTTCCCACCGATATGATTGAAGCTTCTGGGTCCTCTGGACCCTTCTCTGTTAAAAAAAAAAAGATCGATGATCTCGTACTATTTCACTTCCGTCAATCAGGTCAATCGGGTGGCAGGCTATTTGCTCCTGCTAGCTCCAGGTTGACATATACCTTACCATTGCCATTTCAAGTCGATCGTTGGCGCAATCTTGGTACGCGTCTAAGTCTCTGCAACCGTTGTTAGAACTAATCTTGCTCGTTAGTGTTGAGGAGAGATGGCATGCCACGTGCCAAAACGTGTGCATGTGTGTAGCTAGTGGAGAGTAGAAATAGGATCAAGTAGTTGTTGAGTTGGTTGACCGTGCCATGTGCATAGGCTATATAAAGCCTCGTAAGGGCATGTACAATGGTTGATAAGACGGTCCTATCTTATGCCTTTTGATATGACAATAAAACATAGTATACAATGGGTTATTTTTTAGTCTTATCTTTAGCCTCGTGTATTCCTAAAAATATGGTGAGACATATTGTGCTAAGAGATGATCTCTTAGCCAAGAGAAGGCAAAGATCTTTTTTTGTTTCTCTCTCCTCCAACTCAGCAATTATCTTATGTGGCATTCCTAAGATAAGACTAAGATAAGACCATTGTACATGCCCTAATCAGATGAGCCAAGTAATGAGAAGTGAGTGAAAATGTAGCTATTGTGTGTGTTAAGGAAGACCTCATGGCAAAGCTTTGTTCTTCCTCTTCCTTAGATGTGTACGTGTGTGTGTCTTAGTTCTCTCATGGTGTGTGTGTGTGTGCTTGAGAGAGAGGGAAACACTGGTAGAAGACGCAGGGTTATGTCTACCAATCACAAGCATCGGTGACGCAGTCGCTGAATTAGCAGTTTACGTTTTGTTAGCTTGCTCATTGCTACGTACCAAATCCACAAGCTAGAAAAAACGATGTACCAGCAAGAAATACGTGCATTGCTTGCCTTCTCCCTAAAGCGTTTGATGATAGGATGGGCTCCGCGAATTGCGGAGAGCCGTTGAGGGCGAACTCCGGGCGATTCTGGGCGCTCGCAGATGATGCTGCCTCGGAGTCTTCCGTCGAGGATGATGATCCTGTGACCGGGTTCTCGAGGTATCTCGTCCGTTCACCTGCGTCGGAAGGATGCGTGATGGTGGAGGCGGAGATTTCAGCGCTGCGGCGTAGGGAGGAGAAGAAAAGGAGGCAACGACAGGCTGCGATCACCATCAATTCAGGTGCGTTTTTGGACTCAGTTCAATCTGTTTCGGCTGATGTTGATCGTCAACGCAGATCTAGCGGTAGGAAACAGAAGATCTGCATGCCAGTACTTTCGCCATCGACCTTTCTGTTGGATTCTTTTGATGCCACTGAATGGATTCTGGTTCAACGGAGGAGGCGTATGGCTAGGATGGCTGGGCCGATGAAGAGCATGCAGTTTCGCTCCCCAGTTCATCGCCGGCAGAGATCGAGCCCCTTGCGTGATCTGAGTTCGTCACTGATGCATCAACGGGATACTCGTTTTTTCAAATCCGTTGTTTCTGAATTGGGCCGGGCTGTACCATGTGTTTCGGCGTTGACTCATCTGGTTCCTCACAAGGGCAGTATGGGCCCGGAACCGATGATCACGAACCGATCGGCCACACGTGTGACTCGTTTTGATCGAGATCCACGTAGTCGGCTAGGTTTCGCCAAACTTTCGTTCTGTCCTGCTCCTCGTATTCCTCTGCTATCGCCAGTTGCCGCCGCCGTCATGAATCGCGGCGGAGGGAACTCGTCGAGGGGGGGCCGGGGAAGTGGGAGATGGGATGCTGGAGGTCATGGTCCGCCGCCGGGCGGAAGGCAGAACTTTGAGCAAGGCGGCCCGAGTGGCACGGCAGGCAACGGGGGTAACTTTGGCAATGGAGATGAGCGCTCATCCGATGTGTTCGGGGATGGCATCTTCCGAGCTGGTCATGGTCGCCCTAATAATGCCGGGGGGGGCGTATAGGAATCAGCAAGGGTTTAACAGAGGCTACAATAGAAATTTCGGAGGTAACAATTTCAATCGACGACCATCCAATACTTATGTTCGCCGAGATAATTTGCCTAGTGACAGCCCTGATCTTGCTGGTTTGAATGAAGTCCAAAAACATATTGTGAAAGAGGCGGCAGAGGCTTTTGCGAAACAATTACTTGCTTCTGCTAATTCAGATTTGGGAGCTGTTGTTGCACCGGCTGTTACAGAACCTGTGCGTCCTGTACCTCCTGTGAATAGGCAAACTCATGTGGCAAGGAATACAGCGGTACAACGTTCCTCTGAGGTTAACTCGGCCGGTGCTAGGGGTCATGGACAGGTTCATGGTGATGTGATCACTGGGACGGTTCAAACCAATTCTGTTACTCACCACCAGGTACCTGACTCGGCTGTGGCTGCAAAGAAGAAGGGACCCGAGTGTTTCAGATGTCACCAAATTGGGCACTGCATCAATGATTGTAAAGCAGATATTTGTGATTGTTGTCAAAGTGCCGACCATGTAACTCGAGATTGCCCAATTTTGCGTGCTCCCAAACCACGAATTGGTGTATATGGAGTGGGTCATGCGGATTTAACTTTTTGGAAATTACCTATCTCTGGTGATGTCCGGCCTCGTGTTGAGAATACAAGGTTGGGTAAAGTGACAGTTGAGGGTGGGATCATGACCATACCTGAGCTAATTGTGGAGCTGCAGTTTTTGATGCATGATGATTAGTACCAATGGGACGTTCAGCAGATGGAGGATAATGTTTTTAAGGTAAATTTTCCAAGTAGGACTGATTTGGTGAAGGCTCAGCACTTTGGCAGGTTCTGTGTGCCGAGAACACAAATTACTCTTTCTTTTGATTTTTGGAGAAAGGATGTTGAACCGGTCTGGACGGCAGAAGAAGTATGGGTCAGAGTTCATGGTCTACCTCCTTTTGCTCTTGATGAAATTCCGGCGCTGTGGGCTTTTGGTGATATTTTTGGTGAGACTATGGATATTGATTTACCCTTTACAAGGGCCAATAATGTGCTAAGAATTCGTATTAGTTGTTTGGATCCCTCTCTTATTCCTGCTAATCTTGATGTGAAGATTCGCAATGATTTCTTTAGACTACGTTTTGAAGTTGAGGGTTTCAAAGCTCCAACGGCAAGTAAGGAGAGTTTGTCCGAAGATATGTGATGACCCACAAGTATAGGGGATCGCAACAGTCTTCGAGGGAAGTAAAACCCAATTTATTGATTCGACACAAGGGGAGACAAAGAACACTTGGAAGCCTTAACAGCGGAGTTGTCAATTCAGCTGCACCTGGAAACAGACTTGCTCGCAAGGGTTTATCGAGTAATGCTTTATAGCAGTAGCAGTAGTGAAATAACAGCAGCAGAGTAACAGAGACAGCAGTAGTGATTTTAGTAAACAGCAGGATTAAAATACTGTAGGCACGGGGACGGATAACGGGCGTTGCATGGATGAGAGAAACTCATGTAACAATCATAGCAGGGCATTTGCAGATAATAATAAAACGGTGTCCAAGTACAAAGCAATCAATAGGCATGTGTTCCATATATAGTCGTGCGTGCTCGCAATGAGAAACTTGCACAACATCTTTTGTCCTACCAGCCGGTGGCAGCCGGGCCTCAAGGGAAACTACTGGATATTAAGGTACTCCTTTTAATAAAGTACCGGAGCAAAGCATTAACACTCCGTGAACACATGTGATCCTCACATCGCTACCATTCCCTCCGGTTGTCCCGATTTCTGTCACTTCGGGGCCATCGGTTCCGGACAGCGACATGTGTATACAACTTATAGGTAAGACCATAAACAATGAATATCTTGATGAAGCAATAACATGTTCAGATCTGAGATCATGGCACTCGGGCCCTAGTGACAAGCATTAAGCATAACAAGTTGCAACAATATCATCAAAGTACCAATTACGGACACTAGGCACTATGCCCTAACAATCTTATGCTATTACATGACCAATCTCATCCAATCCCTACCATCCCCTTCGGCCTACAGCGGGGGAATTACTCACACATGGATGG
Organism: Lolium perenne; assembly: GCF_019359855.2. Lineage (NCBI taxonomy): Eukaryota > Viridiplantae > Streptophyta > Magnoliopsida > Poales > Poaceae > Lolium > Lolium perenne. The sequence continues at coordinate 168,882,428 of NC_067248.2, forward strand.
GGGAAACATGGCTGGTTGATGTAGAGGCGTTGGCGGTGATGGCGGCGATGATCTCCTCCAATTCCCCGTCCCGGCGGAGTGCCAGAACGGAGACTTCTGGCTCCCGCGACGGAGTTTCGCGATGTGGCGGCGTTCTGGAGGGTTTCTGGCGACTTCGACTTCTCTCCCTGCGTTTTTAGGTCAAGGCCGATAAGTAGTCCGAAGGAGGGCGTCGGAGGCCGGCCGAGGGGGCCACACCACAGGGCCGCGCGGGCCCCCCCTGGGCCGCGCCGCCCTATGGTGTGGGGCCCTCGGGCCTCCACCTGGTTCGTCCTTCTGGCTCCGTTAGTTTCCTGGGAAAATATGGCCTTCTGCATAAATTCCGAGGATTTTCCCGAAAGTTGGATTTCTGCACAAAAACGAGACACCAGAGCAGTTCTGCTGAAAACAGCGTTAGTCCGTGTTAGTTGCATCCAAAATACACAAATTAGAGGCAAAACAATAGCAAAAGTGTTCGGGAAAGTAGATACGTTTTGGACGTATCAACTCCCCCCAAGCTTAGCTTATTGCTTGTCCTCAAGCAATTCAGTTAACAACTGAGCGATAAAAGAACTTTCACGAACACATTTGCTCATATGATGTATATATTCTCATGCTATGGCTAATACTTAAGCAGTTCATAATGAGATACATGCAAATAAGATCATCTAACAGCTATGTCAATCATGGAGAGGTACCAACAATTAATAAGAAGCATCATGAATCATGTATATAAGCAAGATTGCAATGTTCATAAGAGAGTATGATAAAGTGGTATCTCGCTTATTCGTATTTGATTGGCAAAACATAAATGCCCGGGCACCTCGGAGTTCATAGAAAGACTACGGTAGTGATTGTCTAAAGATAAATTCATCAAAGTTATCCCACAATCAAGCATATTTTGAGACACGCATTTTATACTAAGAATGACAGTTGTGCTCTCAAGATAGTGCTCAAAGAAATAATGGAGACACAACATAAAAGAAAAACATTGACCCTTCGCAGAGGGAAGCAGGGGATTAACATGCGCTAGAGCTTTTTATTTTTATAAAGACAGGAGTAAAATTATTTTGAGAGGTGTTTGTTGTTGTCAACGAATGGTAATGGGTACACTAACTACCTCGCCAACCGGACTTTCAAGAGCGGCTCCCATGAATTATTGCATATTTATTTGGCACTCCTTCCAACCTTTCTTTCACAAACCATGGCTAACCGAATCCTCGGGTGCCTGCCAACAATCTCATACCATGAAGGAGTGCCTTTTGATTTTAGTTTTATTATGATGATGAAACTCACCCCAACCTTTGCTTACACAAGCCATGGCTAACCGAATCCTTCGGGTGCCGTCCAACAATCACAAACCATGGAGGAGTGTCTATTTAAGTTAATTAATTCGGGACTGGGAATCCCATTGCCAGCTCTTTTTGCAAAATTATTGGATAAGCGGATGTGCCACTAGTCCATATGAGAGTCCGTCAAAAGTAAATGACAAGGTTGAAAGCTAAACACCACATACTTCCTCATGAGCTATGAAACATAAACACAAATTGAGAAGCATTTTGAAGGTTTTAAAGGTAGCGCACGAGAATTTACTTGGAATGGTTTGAAATGCCATGCATAGGTATTTATGGTGGACACTCTGGAATAACTTGGTTTTCATGTGTTTGGAAGCACGAGCAGCGTTCCCGCTCAGTACAAGTGAAGGCTAGCAATAGACTAGGGAGCGACAAATCAAGAGAGCAGTAACTGTCATAATCATGCTTGCGGCAAAATAAATTAACGGAGGCATAAAAGTGATACAAGAACTCTGAAGCAATATAGATCATCGAGGCTTAATTGACTTTTTGTTCAGTCATATGCATGCGTGAGCATGTGCCAAGTCGATATAAATGAATTATTCAGAGGAGGATACCACAATGCCATACTTACTTATGAATAAAACAATGCAAACAAACATACATGACATGCTACTCATATTAATAAATTGGAGCTAAACATGAGAGATCATGAACTACTAGACTTTCTCAAATAACATATACCTCACATGAACCAACTAAGCATGCTCACATGGATGAGTATATGTACAAAAATGAAAACAAATAGGGTTCATACCAGCCTCTCACCACAATCCAATTGTTGTAGATCGTCATTATTGCCTTTTCACTTGTGTAGCTTGGATAATATGAAATGAAAACCACGCTCCAGCCACCGAAGACCATTGAACTCATAAAGAACTTTACAAACCAAAGAAGAACAGCAAATATTTTTGGTGTTTTCAAATTGCAAACAAGAACAAGAGGAAACAAACAAACAAAGCAAAATCTTTTTGGGTTTTCTTATAGCAAACTAGCAACAGCAAATAAAGCGAAACAAATGCAAGAAACCAAAGCAAACAAATGGTGAAGAGAAACAACAGAAATATTTTTGGTCTTTTTGCGTTTTGGGAAGGAAACAAAGCGAAAACAAGAAATAGCAAACTAAAAGAAACACAGAAAAGCGAGATGGCAGAAATCTGCCAAAACCTGACAGCAGTACAGAAATCGATTTTTACAAAAATCTTACGTTGCTCAGATCGAAAAGTGTTCAACTAATGAAAGTTAGATAACAATCTGGGGAACCTGCACAAAAATTGGCAGCTCAAAATGACGCTCTGGCTATTTTTGAGAATTTTTACGGTAACGTTCCAGAATCTGTTTTCAGGCAGCACTTCCCCAAATATTATCTTCCTCTCATTAGAAAACCACTCAAACGAACAAAACAAGTATGTGCAAGTATCCAGCAACCATAATATGCAAAGAATGAGTGATGCCGGTATACCTCCCCCCAAGCTTAGGCTTTTGGCCTAAGTGGAGTTCAATCCCATCGATCCCATGAAGTAGTGTCTCCGTAGTATGACGAAGATGGATCGTATTCCGGGTATGTGCTAGAAGAAGCACCCGGATATGTGACGGTGTGGTCGTAGGAGGCCCCGGCGTCCTCGGAGTCATGTTGCTGGTGGAAGTCTTTTATCTTCAAATGCTCATCCACTTCCTCCTTAGTGCACGACCATGATTGCCTGTCAATACTTAACAAACCTAGTTGGGGAAGAGGAATTTCTTTCTCATCCCCGTCAGAAAACAACATCCTATACACCATATTATCTAAAGTAGAATCAGTGGTAACAAAATGATGACTCTTCATAGCAACAATATCAAGTTTCCTAGGGGCCAATGGCACATCATTAGGATCAATAGGAAGATTTAGATATGTTAAAACACGCAGTGCGATAGTTCCTCCAAAAATAGGCCCCCTGGTAGTCAGGCGGCGAGCAATAAGAGCACCAAGGTGATAAGATGTTTGACCAGTAAGTGCAATATTCAAGAAAGCAAGATGGTAACTAGAAATATTGCTAGTGTTCTCCCTACCAAGAATGCTAGTAGCAATGTAGTATGCAAAATACTTAATGGCGGGGAGTTGAATGTTCCTTATCTTGCCACGCTGAATGGTGCGACAATCATCATCGGTAATCCCTCGATAGAGCTCCAACAAGTCCCGGGGGTTGTCATCAATCCTACTTGTTGTACCTACAGGGGCAATATCCAAGGCACGACAAAAATCCTTCAATGGCATAGTAACAGGATTACCATAGATCCTGAATGCAACCGTTGGCTCATATTGGTTGTTGTTGAACTGGAAACTCTCGACGAAGATTTTGGTGAGCAAGTAGTATTGCTCCCTTTCATCTCCCATATAGGTGGTTAACCCTGCCCTGTTGACAAGGGTTAAGAAATCCTCCAATATCCCTGCATTCCTTAGAAAATCATAGCATGGAAAAGTAGAAGCATTAGGAGGCCCGTTGTCCTCTTCGGGCGCGAAGCTAGGCGCGATGATGTCTTCATTGTATGATCGCCTAATCTGGGTGGCGGCCCTAGAAGGCCTCCCGGTGCTGGTTGTCCCTTTCTTGAACAACTCTCCAAAGCTGAACTTCTTCATAGCTTCTCTGAAATTTTCAACAAATGATATAAAAAATTTGATTTGGTGACATATAGTTGAGGGAAACTACCATAGGAACTTGCTAGAGTACTAATCATGCATCAAAACTAGTTTCTACCACTTAGAACAAGCATGCAAGCTCACTAAACATGTTACCTACAGCAGCAAAATATTCAAGATATACTCAACCAAACGAAATTCTACTTGGATGGGTGGAGGAGTCACATACCGAAGAGCAAATGTGCTAAATTTCAGACAGAAATCTGGGCTGAGCAAAGAGATCGAGAAATCTGGAGCTCTGGAGCAAAAACGCGAGTGAGAGGAACTTGGTACGAGTATTTTCGGGAGAGAGAAGGTGCTGGGAGAAAGAGATGACAAAGTGGGGCAAAGGGGGGCCCACACCACATGGTGGCGCGGCCACCTCCCTGGCCGCGCCGGCCTGTGGTTTGGCGCCCTCTGGTGCCCCACAGGTCATCCTCTGGTGCTCCCAGGTGCCTCGTCGAAAAATAGGACCAACGGTATAATTTTTGTGAATTTTTGAAAACTTTGAAAAATGCACATTTCTGGGTATTTACTTTATTATTACTGGCCAGGAAAATTTTTGAAATCCTCAATTAACTAAGGAACTTTGCAAATCAAAAGTGCTACAGCAACTAGAGCAAGTGGAGGAAGAAAGAGATGTTGTTTACCTCCTCTATGCATATAAAAGGTATTTGTTAACAAGGTTGATCAAGTCTTGCCACCAAATAAATTTTACATATCATAAGAAGAAATAAACCTCAAATCAATCATGTTACCTTGAATTGTATTGATATGGATCCAATCACGAGAGTTTGATATTCTTCCTTAGGCTCATATATAGGACAATCAATAGTTCCCACTTTGATAGTTCTCACATTAGAAATAGTATTAACTCCACACGCTTTCTCAATCCTCTTGGGAAAATAAACGGTATGCTCCCTATCATCAACATTGAAAGTAACCTTTCCTTTGTTGCAATCAATAACAGCCCCTGCGGTGTTAAGAAAAGGTCTCCCAAGAATAATAGACATATTATCATCTTCAGGCATTTCCAACACAACAAAATCAGTTAATATCAAGCAGTTAGTAGTAACTTGAACAGGAACATTCTCACATATACCAACAGGAATAGCAGTAGATTTATCAGCCATTTGCAAAGATATATCAGTAGGTATCAACTTATCTAAGTAAAGTCTCTTATAAAGAGAAAAAGGCATAACACTAACACCGGCTCCCAAGTCACATAGAGCAGTTTTAACATAATTATTCTTAATAGAACAAGGAATAGTAGGTATACCTGGGTCGCCCAACTTCTTTGGAACTTTGCCATTGAAAGATTAATTAGCAAGCATAGTGGAAATTTCCTCATTGGGGATTTTCCTTTTGTTAGTAACAATATCTTTCATATACTTTGAATAAGGAGGCAATTTAATAGCATCAGTCAAAGGGATTTGCAAGAATAAAGGTTTCATCCAATCGCAAAATTTATTATAGTGTTCTTCTTCCTTTGATTTTAGTTTCTTAGCAGGAAAAGGCATTTGCTTTTGCACCCAAGGTTCTCTTTCATTACCATATTTCTCAACAATAAAATCTTCTTTAGTGTACTTTTTATTTTTAGCATGCTTTTCAGGTTCTTCTTCAACCTCTTCTTTATCAGGAGTATCATTCTTATCATTATCTTTATCATTATCATGTTCATTACCACTTTCAGTTTCAGCATCAGAAATAGAAATACTATTAGGATCATTAACAGGTTCAGAGGATTCTACAACATTTTTATGTTTCTTCTTCTTTTTCTTCCTAGAATGAGTACTAGGTTCAATGCGTTGAGAATCTTGTTCAATTCTTTTGGGATGCCCTTCAGGATATAGAGGATCCTGGGTAGAGACACCACCTCTAGTTGTTACTTCATAAGCATGTTTCTCTTTAGAATTATTCCCTAACAAGTCATTTTGCACTTTAGTGAGTTGATCAATTTGCGTTTGAATCATATGAAAATGTTTAACAAGCATCTTAACATCATTGGAGGTTCTCTCCACAATATCATGCAATTCACTAATAGCTCGAGAATTTTCCATTAAATGATTCTCTACTCTCATATTAAAATTTTCTTGCTTAACAATATAATTATCAAACTCATCTAAGCATTGTGCAGGAGGTTTCGAATACGGAATATCCTCCCTAGTAAAGCGTTGAAGGGAGTTTACCTCAATCATGGATGAAGGGGGAATTATCTCACATATATCTTCTATAGGAGGTAGATTCTTCACATCTTCAGATTTAATACCTTTCTCCTTGAGAGACTTCTTGGCTTCCCTCATATCTTCATCATTCAATTTAATTAAACCCCTCTTCTTCAATATTGGCGTTGGAGTTGGTTCAGGCGTAGTCCAATCATCATGATTTCGGCTTATTTTAGCCAATAATTCTTCAGCGTCATCCAGAGTTCTTTTCCTGAAAACACAACCAGCACAACTATCCAGGTATGCCCTAGACTCAATGGTTAGTCCACTATAGAATATATCAAGTAAATCATGCTTTTCCAAATCATGCTCAGGCCGAGCTCTAATAAGAGAGCAAAATCTCGCCCAAGCCTCAGGCAATTTCTCTTCATCTCCCTGATCAAAGTTATAAATTCTCTGCAAAGCAATATGTTGAGCACTAGCAGGAAAGTATTTGCGGAAGAAAACATCAAGCAATTCTTTTGGACTTTTAATAGAATTAGGTGGCAAATTATTATACCAAGTTTTAGCGTCATCCTTTAATGAGAATGGAAAGATTTTAGCAACAAAGTAAGTACGCATCTTGACATCATCAGAAAACAAGCTACTCAAAGTAGATAACTCAGTCATGTGTTCAACAGCACTTTCTTTTTCAGTACCACAAAAGGGTGTTTTCTCAACAATAGCTATATGAGATAGATCAAGAGAAAAATCATAATCTTTATCCCTAATATTTATAGGAGATGTGGCAAATTTAGGATCAGGAGACAGTTTATATCTAACAGCATGTTCTGCAAGCAACTTTTTAATTTTTCTTGCATCAGTAGTAGCATTGCATTTTTCAATAAAATCATCATTAAGCTCCACATAATCTTCATCAGGATCATCACTAAAATAATCAAGTTCAGGTGAACTAACAGGTGTAGTAGCATTAGGAGTTTCAGTATTTTCAATTTGTCTAGACCTAGCAATTGTAGCATCTAGAAAATATCCCAATGAACCACTATCATCAAGCACAGCAGAAACATTATCAATATTATGAGAGTGTTCAGATTCAGCAGATGTACCCGCATGCGAAGCATGTGGCGGTGAAACAAGTTTATCAATCACAGATGGTGAATCAAGAGCAGCAGAGGTATTCAGAATTGTATCTTTTCTTGTAGTGGATGGTAATATGGCGATCTTAGTATCGCGAGGTTTACCCATGATGGAGAATTTGCAGCGAATAATATTAATCCAAGTGAACTTCCAAATAAAGCTATGCTCCCCGGCAACGGCGCCAGAAAATAGTCTTGATGACCCACAAGTATAGGGGATCGCAACAGTCTTCGAGGGAAGTAAAACCCAATTTATTGATTCGACACAAGGGGAGACAAAGAACACTTGGAAGCCTTAACAGCGGAGTTGTCAATTCAGCTGCACCTGGAAACAGACTTGCTCGCAAGGGTTTATCAAGAGTAATGCTTTATAGCAGTAGCAGTAGTGAAATAACAAAGAAGAGAGTAACAGACAAATAGTAGTGATTTTAGTAAACAGCAGGATTAAAATACTGTAGGCACGGGGACGGATAACGGGCGTTGCATGGATGAGAGAAACTCATGTAACAATCATAGCAGGGCATTTGCAGATAATAATAAAACGGTGTCCAAGTACAAAGCAATCAATAGGCATGTGTTCCATATATAGTCGTGCGTGCTCGCAATGAGAAACTTGCACAACATCTTTTGTCCTACCAGCCGGTGGCAGCCGGGCCTCAAGGGAAACTACTGGATATTAAGGTACTCCTTTTAATAAAGTACCGGAGCAAAGCATTAACACTCCGTGAACACATGTGATCCTCACATCGCTACCATTCCCTCCGGTTGTCCCGATTTCTGTCACTTCGGGGCCATCGGTTCCGGACAGCGACATGTGTATACAACTTATAGGTAAGACCATAAACAATGAATATCTTGATGAAGCAATAACATGTTCAGATCTGAGATCATGGCACTCGGGCCCTAGTGACAAGCATTAAGCATAACAAGTTGCAACAATATCATCAAAGTACCAATTACAGACACTAGGCACTATGCCCTAACAATCTTATGCTATTACATGACCAATCTCATCCAATCCCTACCATCCCCTTCGGCCTACAGCGGGGGAATTACTCACACATGGATGGGGGAAACATGGCTGGTTGATGTAGAGGCGTTGGCGGTGATGGCGGCGATGATCTCCTCCAATTCCCCGTCCCGGCGGAGTGCCAGAACGGAGACTTCTGGCTCCCGCGACGGAGTTTCGCGATGTGGCGGCGTTCTGGAGGGTTTCTGGCGACTTCGACTTCTCTCCCTGCGTTTTTAGGTCGAGGCCGATAAGTAGTCCGAAGGAGGGCGTCGGAGGCCGGCCGAGGGGGCCACACCACAGGGCCGCGCGGGCCCCCCCTGGGCCGCGCCGCCCTATGGTGTGGGGCCCTCGGGCCTCCACCTGGTTCGTCCTTCTGGCTCCGTTAGTTTCCTGGGAAAATAGGGCCTTCTGCATAAATTCCGAGGATTTTCCCGAAAGTTGGATTTCTGCACAAAAACGAGACACCAGAGCAGTTCTGCTGAAAACAGCGTTAGTCCGTGTTAGTTGCATCCAAAATACACAAATTAGAGGCAAAAAAATAGCAAAAGTGTTCGGGAAAGTAGATACGTTTTGGACGTATCAATATGCATAAGGATGATGATATGGATCATGATGGTCCTAGTAACAACTCTGGAGATGATTTGGACAGAGAAGTCAAGAGAAAGAAAAATGAGGAGGGAGGCAAAGATAATGATCAACCAACACATCAAGCTCCTTTGACAAGCACATCTCTCTCTTTACTACCTATTACTGTTTCTCAAGAGAAGGTTAATATAGATACGTGTGTTTTGCCTAGGTATGATAATGTTAATATGATTACATCTTTACCTCATGATTGTATGTTATCAATACCTAAATGTCTTGACTCACTTTTTAGAGATGTGGCTGTTTCGGATGAAGTGGAGGGGCATATGGCTACCTCGGACCTGGGCATGGCTATCCTTGATGAGCAGGGAGCTGTGCACTCTTCGGTTCAGCAGATTGGCAGCGGGCTGGAAGTCATTGGAGCGGCCGGGAAGGAGGCTCAGGTGGTCGTGCATGACACACGCCTGCGGGATTTGTCTGTGAATAGTGCGGCGACCCATGTTGTGCATGGCGCATACAGCCACGGCGCGCCGGGTATGACGAGCACGTCGATCGCTGCGCAGACGGCTGCGGTGCATGGCGCATGCAGCCCTCGAACGCCGATCAGGCCGGGTACGTCGATCATATCGCCGACGCCGTTTTTTTCGTCCACGCCACTAATATCGCAGGCCCAGATTTCTTCGGCCCCTGCCAAACCGTCTTCACAGGCTTTTTCATCTAATGCAACTACCGATCTGCCTATGGTGAATGCAAAACGTACCTATGTTCATACGGTTAAACCGAAGCAGACAAATACTAATGTGTCTTCTCTGCCAAAGTCGGTGAATAGCATGGTTAGTATTACTGATAATTCATCTACCTGTTTGCATGATAATGTTACTATTACAACTTGTCCAAATTATATTGTTTCTCAGGCAGATGGTATTGCAAACAAGAAAACGGTACCGGCCATAATGACTACTCCAGTATCTAAAACTTACTCTATTGAAGAGGTGATTGCTTATGGCGGCATAAGATCTCAGGAGGCAAAAGGTGTGAGGTCGAGTGGAAGACTTCGCGCACAACCCAATGCGGATGCGACTCAGCTTGAAAAAGCTATGATGCTAGCACAAAGGCGTAATGAGAACTTTGCGCAAGGTACTTCGCAACCTCACTCGTTACTTAACTTTACAGATGAACAGATTATCCATAATGCTGCTGTTTTGGGTATTTCTATGGGTAGTTCAGTTACGGAACAGTTTAGTGCGGCACATAAAATTAAAGCTAATGAACTCCAAAGGACAATCACTATTCTGAAAAATAATGAGTCGGTTACAGGGGAAAAGGTGCCTTGTCTTGTTGTTTCACATGCGTCTGATTTAGTGGCGGATCTAGATGATGATGAACATCTACTGAATGATAATGATAATTTGTTATGTACTTCTCCTGTCGTAAACAAGACAAGAAGAAATAAAAAGAAAAAATCTTATGATAAGAACAAGGTTAGACGCAGTAACAGAATCCGCAATAAACTTTACACATAGATGGCAATGAATTCTTTGTGTGGTTTGACATGGAATAGTGAGGGTTTTGGTGATCCGGGCAAACACCTTTTTGTCAAAGAATCTATTAGAGAACATCGGCTAGATTATATTGCACTTCTGGAGACTGGGAGATCCAATTTTACTGTTCCTTTCCTTAGAGATTTAGCATGTGGGAAGGATTTTTGTTGGTTTTGTTTACCACCCCAGGGTCGTTCCGGAGGTATATTGGTTGGAATTAATACTAACACTTTAAGAGTTAATCATGTAGTTAATGGTGACTTTTGTGTCAAGCTATCTTTGAAGTCAAAAATTGATGGTTTTGAGTGGGTTTTGGTGCCGGTGTATGGGGCTGCCCAGGATTCTCTCAAACATGAATTTTTGTCTGAATTAGTACGTTTGTGTGAGGCTGAACCGTTACCTATGCTTCTAGCTGGAGATTTTAATATCCTTAGGAAACCGGAGGACAAGAGTAATAATAATTATAATCCTCGATGGCCCTTCATTTTTAATGCTATTATTGAGAGCTTAAATCTGAAGGAAATTGCTTTGTCAGGACGCCAATACACTTGGGCTAGTCGGCGAGAAACCCCTACTTATGAGAAATTGGACCGTGTGTTAGCTAGTGTGGAGTGGGAACAAAAATTCCCTTTGGTATCGGTGAGGGCTTTACCTCGGTCGGGGTCTGACCATACACCGCTTCTTATTGATTCGGGAAATCATGCACATCTAGGAAACAAAGCTAGATTTTCTTTTGAGCTGTCTTGGTTTCAACAGGAGGGGTTTTATGATATGGTGGCAGCTGAATGGGCTGCAAGTCCTATGGGGGTCTCACCGATTGACACATGGCAAAAGAAGATTAGGCACATAAGAAGATTTTTAAGGGGTTGGGCGAAAAACTTAAGTGGGAAATATAAACTAGAGAAAGAAAGGTTACTCGCGACTATTGATTTTTTAGATATTAAGGCCGAGACTTGTCCTCTATCTAGTGTTGAGAGGGTTGAGTTAAAACTGGCTAATGACAAGTTGAATAAACTTAGAAGGTCTGAGGAAACCAAATGGGCACAGCGAGCCAAAGTTAAGTACGTGCAAGAAGGGGGCAATAATACTAAATACTTCCATCTAATTGCTAATGGGAAACACAGAAAGAAGAAAATTTTCCAACTTGAACAGGAGGAGGGTACTATTGTTGGGGATGTAAACCTTAGAACTTATATTACTGAATATTACAAAAAACTTTTTGGAGAACCGCAACATAGTTCGGTAGTAATGATGGAGGATAGAATTGATGATATTCCTCAAGTTTCCGCGGCTGAAAATGAGATTTTGATCAAAGACTACTCTTTTGCGGAAGTCCATGAGGCAATCTCGCATATGAAACATAATAAAGCACCGGGACCAGATGGGTTTCCGGCAGAGTTTTATCAAAACTTTTGGGAAGTAATAAAATTGGATTTGATGGCGCTTTTTATTTCTTTCCAAAGAGGTGAGTTACCGTTACATAGGTTAAACTTTGGGGTCATTACTCTATTACCGAAAAAAGATAATGCGACACAAATTCAACAGTACCGTCCTATCTGTCTACTCAACGTGGTGTTTAAGATTTTCACTAAAGTTGCCACCATTCGTATTACTGATGTAGCTCATAATGTCATTAAGCCTACCCAGTCTGCGTTCATGCCGGGCAGACATATTCTAGAGGGAGTAGTCGTGCTTCATGAGTCTATACATGAATTGCATCGAAAAAAGTTAGATGGTGTTCTTTTCAAAATTGACTTTGAGAAGGCATATGATAAGGTTAAATGGCCCTTTTTACAACAAGTTTTGCGTATGAAAGGATTTAATGAAATATGGTGTAATCGAATTAAACAATATGTTCAAGGAGGGAGTGTTGGAATTAGGGTGAATGATGATATTGGCCATAATTTCCAAACTAGGAAAGGTTTGAGACAGGGTGATCCTTTATCTCCGATTCTTTTCAATATTGTTGCGGATATGTTAGCTATTCTTATTGCTAGAGCTAAGGAGGCGGGTCAAATTGGGGGGCTGTTATCTCATCTAGTTGACGGTGGCATTTCAATCCTACAATATGCTGACGACACAATCTTATTTATGGAACATGACATTGCCAAAGCACTCAATATGAAATTAATATTATGTATTTTTGAACAACTTTCTGGTTTGAAAATCAACTTTCATAAGAGTGAGATTTTCTGTTTTGGTAGAGCAAAGGATATTGAACAACAATATATGCAAATTTTTGGTTGTGAGGCCGGAGCTTTACCTTTTAGATATCATGGCATTCCCATCCATCACCGAATATTGAGAAATGCTGAATGGAATCCAGTTGAAACCCGTTTTGCTTCTAAATTGGGATGTTGGCGTAGTAAAATGCTTTCTTATGGGGATAGGTTGGTCCTCATTAATTCGGTATTAACAAGTTTACCAATGTTCATGCTTTCTTTCATGGAAATCCCAGTGGGGGTTAGGAAAAGATTAGATTTTTATAGATCTAATTTTTTCTGGCAATCCGACGAACAAAAGAAAAGGTACCGGCTCTCTAAATGGAACATGATTTGTAGGCCTAAAGATCAGGGGGGATTAGGGATTGAAGTTCTGGAACTAAAGAACAAATGCTTACTTAGTAAATGGTTATTTAAACTTCTCACTGAACAAGGAATGTGGCAAGAAATTCTGCATAACAAGTACCTACATTCTAAAACTCTAGCGCAAGTTCAGGTTAAACCTACGGACTCACCTTTTTGGAAAGGGCTCATGAAAGTCAAATCTGATTTTTTTAGTAGAGGGTTATTCAAAGTTGGTGATGGTGGTTCTGTCCGTTTTTGGGAAGATATCTGGTTAGGAGATGTACCTCTATCGCAGCAATATCCATCTCTTTATAATATTGTTCACCATAGAGATGTTCTAGTGTCCACTGTTTTGTCTCAGACTCCGTTGAATATTACATTCAGGAGAGGCTTAAATGATCAAAAATATGATGAATGGTTACATTTATGTCAACGCCTCATTAATATCAATCTTACTGACGAACCTGATAAGTTTGTATGGAAGCTTACAGATTCGGGTTTGTTCACAGTTAAGTCTATGTATCTTGACTATATGAATGGTCATACAAGATTTCTGCGCAAATATTTATGGAAACTTAAAATACCTTTAAAGATAAAAAAATTTATGTGGTTTCTTAACAGTAAGGTTTTACTTACTAAGGACAATTTGACCAAACGTAAGTGGACAGGATCTCAAAAGTGTTGTTTCTGTGATACAAATGAAACTGTGGATCATTTGTTCCTTACATGCCCTTTTGCTACTATTATTTGGAGGATGATTTTCTTTGCCTATAATATTCCGCCTCCCACTAGTGTTAACAATATGTTTGGGAACTGGTTGTATGGAGTTCCGAAAAAATATAAAAGTAGAATTAGGATTGGTATATCTGCTATATGCTGGACAATATGGAATACCAGAAATGATATAATTTTTAATAATCAAAAGGGTACTAACTTTTTGCAGGTTATTCATCGAGCTGTGCATTGGATACAGCTATGGGCTTTCCTGTTACCGGAGGATCAGCGCAAGGATATGGATACTGGCTGCCACAAGCTGCTGGTGGTTACTCAGGATTTCTACTACCGGGCTACTGGGTGGCGACACAGTAATAGGATAGAGTATGGCTAGCCTATTTAGGTGTCTTTTGTTCCGATGGTTGATTCATGTTGCAACCATATCGGGTTTATGACTGTAATTCATGTGATTCTCATACTTGTAATTCAGACTTCGTGATTTTTAATAAAAAGGCCGTGTGCATCAATTGATGCAGAGGCTGGGGCGATTGCTCCTTTATCTAAAAAAAAGCTAAGCTCGGCCACGGGCCACCATACTTGTTTTGACTAGCACTAGCTTTTTATATGTACGTATTTCCGATCTGTGCTTCGAGGTTGTCTTGGGAAGAAACAAATCATGCATGAGGCAAGTCAAACATATATGACTCGACGTTGATGCGGCCCTCCGCCCTCAGAGGAGTGAGCTGAGGCAGCCGCTGGCTGGCCGCTAGCCGTTCGTGGCTCGGCCATGCAGCCACATAAGTTTTGCGTGGGTCCGTATATGCGGTTTGATCGACTATTTGCGGGCCGTGTATGTGCTCCGGTTGAATGCCTACATCTACGGAGGTGTGCATATGTGTAGCCATGTGCATCACAGACGCCAATTTCTTTCCTATCGCCTTCCATTCCTATTCTATTTCAACGACAGTAAGTTTAAGTGGCAATACCGAGCTCTCATCAAGGAAGAATGATATGTGACGGTACTGAGGAGCTAGAGGGTACAACTGAGACTCACAATAATGAATTAATGGCTGACTTGGAGTTTTGGTGGACATATTTGTTAGGTGTATCTACTAGTATGCCCGTTAAGCTACTTTGGCAAAAAAAAAAAAAAAAAAAAAAAAAAAAAAAAATACCAACACGTACAAAATCATACATGGCCTATATATTCTGAAACTACACACACCAGCAATATGCCCAGCATATACATTGCACCGGAGATGTATGTGCAAGGATAGCAATGAAAGGACGCGTCATCACATAGTGCACTATTTGCAGTTAACTTTCTGTAGCATTCAAACAAGCCATTTACCAGAATCATTTTGTGCTCGTCTGCTTCGAAGAAAAGTACTATCTAAAACTTAACAAGTGAACACTGAAATTTACAGGCCAACTGAAAAGCCGAAATGTGTTTGAATCTTGTAGGCAAAGAAGCACCAAGCTTATCAATATAATACTATCGTACGTAGAGATACACATCTAAATCTTGCGGCATGATGAAACACGTAACAAAAGTTGTGTACCCACAGGAGAATAAGTACCGCGAGACTAACTTCTGCATATTCCGATGAGACAAAAAAGAACTAATAAGTTTGTTGTGTCGTAGAATTCATGTGTCCTCAAATGTCTGAACAAGAATAAAGCATATACTCCATAGCTCAACAGAAATTCTTAGAATTTGGTGAAGGGAACATATTTGGGTTTATACATTGCCTGCATGTAGTTATCACAAGGTCATCGGAGAGCTAGACCACTACACTGAACTACGAGAATAAAAAATCCCTGCCACGGTTGACACAACCATTTTTTCGATAAAAAAAATATTAATATTGAGAGATACCAATTACATCTAAACTCTGCAACAACGCAATACCCTAATGACAGTACGGATGCACATACCTAAAGAAAAGAAAAGGGAAAAGAAAACTAAGAAAATAAAAGTTCTGCTACAGTATTCTAGCCCTAGCACATCCACCACCAATATAAGAGCATCTCCACCGGCGCGCTCCATAGCGGCCCCGATAGCGTTTTGGGGGCCGGCGTGGTTTTTGGGCTCGCACCGGTGCACCCCGAAAGGCGCCGGCTAGTTTTCGAGCCCAATAGAAACACCGGCAACTTCGTGCCGGCCCCTTCGTAGAGGGCGTGGATCGAGCGCGTCGGCGCCTCGCAGCATGCCAGAAAACACGTGTGGGCTTCACCTAGCAGCCAGACGCATCGCTTTCCCCACCTCCTACCCAAGCCCGAGCCGACTCCCACCCCTCTAGATCGCCACCGTCGCCGTCGCGCCCCCTGCTTGCAATAGACACCGCCGCCAGTCCAGGAACCTCTGTCCATCGACATGGCTGCCACCCCCTCGACCGGCGGCCGCTGGTTTGCCCGAAATAGAGCTCACCGCCACCACCGCACAACCGCACGGCCCGCAGGGTGTTCGTCGGATTTCCGCGATGGACAGCGACGACGAGATGATGGTGCAGCTGTTCATGGAGGAGCAGAACGTTGAGGCTGACGAGCTTGCTCCGTGTTCGCCAGCCTTTGTTCGTCGTGCCTCGGCGCGGCGGCTCAAAGCCAGGCAAGAGGAGGAACATCAACCGGCATCGACAAGCCATCGCGATGCTGCTTGACGCCGACTGCTTCAACGACGACGTGACTCATTCGTCGAAGGAATTTTGGTGCCGGTTTAGGATGAACAAGGATCTATTCATGAAGATTGTCTACGGCGTCAGGGAGTACAACGACTACTTCATGGCCAAGCAAGATTGCACAGGTTTGTGGGGCTTCACCTCAATTCAGAAGTGCACTACTGCAATGCGCTGTCTTGCATACAGAGCTCCTCCAGATACAGCCAATGACTACCTACATATGGTGGAGTCGACATGTTCACCGACTCTCTACATGATGTTGAGCGTGCTTTTGGGGTGCTTCAGCAGCGTTTCGTTGTTGTCAGGTACCCAACTCTCACTTGGTCTGAGTCTCAGATGTGGGAGGTGATGAACGCATGTGAGATCATGCACAACATGATCATTGAGAGCGAGCGCGACGAACCTGTGCATGATGATCAACCATTTGATTATCAAAGGCCTCTTGCTGAGGTAGAGAATGTACCCCAAGAATTTACCACTTTTCTTCACATGCATCATTAAATTCGAGATGCAGATGTTCATGCTCAACTTCAGGCGGATTTAGCAGTGCATTTGTGGGCGAGGAGAGGAGCCGCCAACAATGTATGATTTAATTTCTATTTGTTTGATTTATGAATAATTTAATTTCCATTTATTTGATTGTATGAATAATTGAATTTCCATTTGTTTGATTGTATAAATAATTTAAGTACTATTTTTGTGATTGTATGAATAATTTAATATAGTATGAATAAAATGTGATTGATATGTTGTTTCAAAATATTGTGAAAAAAAGTTTTGGGCGCGCCGTTGTGGGAACAACATCCCCAAATAGAGGATGCAGTGCCGGCGTGGCCCATACAGCAATGCCGGCGTCCCTGTCGGCGACTATTTGGGGTGCGCCAGTGGAGATGCTCTAACACCTGGACTCCAGGCGTCCCAAAAGCGACGCTTCCAAGAAGGGAACGCTGCACAAGGGTCATCGTCGCCCAATCAAGGATCTTAGATTTTCACCCTGGAGATAGTTCACGCTCAAACAATGCCCGCAACAAGGCCATTGCTAGGCACAACCAATTAAGGCCAGAACTTGGATTTTCACCCTGAAAGGTAAGACTCTAAACTTCACCAGTGGTGTCGCCCCCCACTTGCATATTGCAGCTGCGAAGCCCGGAACACCAAGCAAGCTCCTCAACAGTGCAGAGACTCGAACATCCATTGCTAGTCCTCCAATCTGGTCATCATGATATTCTCCGCCTCTGACTTCACCATGGACCAAAATGTCATCTGATGGAAAAACAGAACAAAGCTTCGCGCCGCTCCCTCCAGAACCAACCGATCGGAATAAAAGCATGAGTGTGCACGACCGAATACCTCCCGATCCAGCAAACTCTAGGCATAAGGTGCATTGTTACATTCACCGGCGGAGCCTTCCGGAACTCAACACAAGAGGAACCCTAGGACAGCCACCATTATTCAAAAAAGCTGCCCAGTAGCCCCCACGCCATCGGCTGGCAGTAGAGGAGAAGACGAAGTGTCGGGACCGAGGAATAGGCAACCTACTTGGCCAGCAAGCGCGTGACATGCGATCCAGCAAGTGATACGTCTCAAACGTATCTATAATTTCTTATGTTCCATGCTACTTTTATGATGATACTCACATGTTTTATACACACTTTATGTCATTATTATGCATTTTCCGGCACTAACCTATTGACGAGATGCCGAAGAGCCAGTTGCTGTTTTCTGCTGTTTTTGGTTTCAGAAATCGTACAAAGGAAATATTCTCGGAATTGGACGAAATCAACGCCCAGAGTCTTATTTTTCCACGGAGCTTCCAGAAGACCGAAGGAGATACGAAGGTGGGCCACGAGGTGGCGACACACTAAGGCGGCGCGGCCAGTGAGGGGCCCGCGCCGCCCTACTGTGTGGGCCCCTCGTGATGCCTCCAACCCTACCCTTCCGCCTACTTAAAGCCTTCGTCGCGAAAACACATGTACCGAGAGCCACGATACGGAAAAAATTCTAGAGACGCCGCCGCCGTCAATCCCATCTCGGGGGATTCAGGAGATCGCCTCCGGCACCCTGCCGGAGAGGGGAATTATCTCCCGGAGGACTCTTCATCACCATGACCACCTCCGGATTGATGTGTGAGTAGTTCCTCATTGGACTATGGGTCCATAACAGTAGCTAGATGGTTGTCTTCTCCTCTTATGCTATCATGTTTAGATCTTGTGAGCTGCCTATCATGATCAAGATCATCTATTTGTAATGCTACATGTTGTGTTTGTTGGGATCCGATGAATATGGAATACTATGTCAAGTTGATTATCAATCTATCATATATGTGTTGTTTATGTTCTTGCATGCTCTTCGTTGCTAGTAGAGGCTCTGGCCAAGTTGATACTTGTGACTCCAAGAGGGAGTATTTATGCTCGATAGTGGGTTCATGCCTCCATTGAATCTGGGACAGTGACAGAAAGTTCTAAGGTTATGGATGTGCTGTTTCCACTAGGGATAAAACATCGATGCTTTGTCTAAGGATATTTGTGTTGATTACATTACGCACCATACTTAATGCAATTGTCTGTTGTTTGCAACTTAATACTGGAAGGGGTGCGGATGCTAACCCGAAGGTGGACTTTTTAGGCATAGATGCATGCTGGATAGCAGTCTATGTACTTTGTCGTAATGCCCTGATTAAATCTCATAGTAGTCATCGTGATATGTATGTGCATTGTTATGCCCTCTCTATTTGTCAATTGCCCAACTGTAATTTGTTCACCCAACATGCTATTTCTTATTGGAGAGACACCACTAGTGAACTGTGGATCCCGGTCCATTCTTTTACATCTGAAATACAATCTGCTGCAATACTTGTTCTTACTGTTCTTCGCAAACATCATCTTCCACACTATACATCTAATCCTTTGTTTACAGCAAGCCGGTGAGATTGACAACCTCACTGTTAAGTTGGGGCAAAGTACTGTGATTATGTTGTGCAGGTTCCACGTTGGCGCCGGAATTCCTGGTGTTGCGCCGCACTACACTCCGCCACCATCAACCTTCACGTGCTTCTTGACTCCTACTGGTTCGATAACCTTGGTTTCTTACTAAGAGAAAACTTGCTGCTGTACGCATCACACCTTTCTATTGGGGTTCCCAACGGACGTGTGCTTCACGCGTATCAGCAAGCCAGGCAGCCGAATCAGGCCCAGATCAGCCCAAATTTGACCAGATCAGGCCCAGATCCTCGAGCCACCGCCGCCCACCGGAACCATTGCCGTCGTCATCGACCACCGCGGGCTGCCTCATCCATCCGCGCCGCCCACTGCATCTCTCCACTGCAGAACACCAAAGCCCTGCTCCCTCTCCTACCCTCTGCCTTTGGCAGGATGGGCGCCGGCACCACCGTCGACGAGTGCAGCGGCCAGGCAGGGCCGGAGAGGGGCTGGCTAGAGGCGGCGGCAGAGGTCCTCCGGGATCGCTCGGGCAACCATGTGCACAATCTTACTCGCCATTTGTTCTAGAGAAATAGAGATATCGTATTGATTTAATGGTGCCGTGAAAAGCTCATGGAACGAGGTAAGAACTACTAATTAAACAGGTAACCAAACACTAAAGACAAAACATAAGTTTAGATGGACTTGTGACTTGTGAGCGTGACGTATCTTTAAGAAACCAAGCATCCAATTTAGAACTGCCCCTAAAAACGTATATGCAAGGATTCCGTTGGAAGTACGCCAGATTCGTCACCGGCCGCCGGCGAGGCGGGAGGGGAGGCGACAGGTAATGAGGGAGAAGAGAGAAGGATGCACCTGCTCGGGGAGGTTTGCCTGGGGCGGTGGCTGGGAACCCTAGCAGGGATGAGGAGGAGAGAGCAGCGGAGAGGCCTCACACCATCAGCGGCTCAGTAAAGGAACATCTACACATGTCCCCACACCCGCTGGCCCACACGGCGAGACGCGCACCTGCAAAACGCTGAGAAGCCAGGGTTTGCATCAGGATTAATCTGTTTAGATAATTCATCAAGGGGAGTAAAATATATGTGATTGACTTACATAAGCAATCATCGAAGTATGTATATGACGGTTTCATTCTTTGAAGCAGGTAATTCTAGATGGTCTGACATAATTTTCATAAAGGATGGTCATGCGCATAAAAAGACTTTCTTGGGCGATGGATCAGTTTTCAGGTTATCTACCGTAAACCTGCTTAACCATAACTAGATATTTTTCCTGCAGGTCAAGTCCTGGAGGTCGAGTCGTGGCAGATTAGCTAATCAGCCATTAGAGGTGCAAAAGACCTTTCCCATAGACTCTGATTCCTTCTAAACTTTCATTTTGACAAGATCTCTTTAAGTTTCCATGTGGCAGCATTGCCTCATTTAAAGTTACTGTTGGGCATGGTGCTAAAGAACGATTAGTTGTATGTATTGAAGTTAGGCGTTTGGGAGCAACAGTAGTTATACCGGCCCATTCATTGTTGCTCTTACTCTAAAATTATGGTTGTAGTGTTGTTGCAGTAGCCAAGCCACGGTGAACATCTTGAATTATGGAAAATTGCTCTTACAAATATTGAAGTTTAGAGTTAGGTTCAATAGGAAGTTTTCGTTCAAAAATCCTAACCTTGGAACTTCTACAAAGTTCATGTTTTCCGAGCAGTACTTAGACATGCAGCTGTACCTTTATTTTTACACAACAGTGTGGACAAGTGCGCAACACAACATTTCCAGGCCTTCAAACAGCACGTGAAAATTAAAGATACTCCGAAGTAATAGAAAAGGTCAACCCGGTGGTACCAACTAGTGATCTCGCGAATCACAAAGACCGCGACCTCGCGAATCACAAAGACCAGCAAAGATAGAAGGCACTGCAAAATCCAGTGCCCAGCCACAAAGACTGTCCATAAAACACCGTCATTGACGCGGGGGTGCGCGACTAAGCACTGATATATGTGAACCAGATACTACCTCTGTTCATGTTTAATTGACGTGAGATACGTACGTCCCTAGGTTACTTTTTATGCACCACTCGCGTCAATTTTATGTGAACGGAGGGAGTATACATGCGTGTGCTAACCAGGCTGCTTGTAGCAATGAAACGGCCGCTGTGCACCGTGCTAAATAACTGATGGTTGTAGTCTGTTTCCTCTGTACTTACTGCATTGTGGCGGTGTTTCATGCCCTACTAGAAGTATCGCTCCCTTTGCCTCCAATTCCCATCGAACCTATCTCTGTAACTATTAGATCCAAGGACGACAACACCAACACGACTCATCGAGAATAAAATCAAGGTGAAACATATGTATGAGGGATGCCAATATATATATAGAAGCAGTAATAATGAAGTTCAGGTGACCACATGATTTTCTTTAGGCCCCATTATATATACCAGCTAGTGCCTTGAGGCAGATCAAAGCCAGGAAAAGGGGCGTGTCACAAAATCTTCCACTCTAAATTCCACAATCCCGGTCTATTTAGGACCCCCACCTGTTTGGCAAACCGGGTACCGGGGTACTACAATCCCGGCTGGGATAACGTGCTACCCTCACTGACAATGAGGACCCACGTGTCATATCCATCTCTATCCCCAAATCTTTACAGTAAACCCACCTAATCTTTTTTTAAACAGAAGGCACAAAGTGCTCAGCTTTAAATTAATAAAGCCACACGGCCAGGTTACAAAGATGCTGAAGAACAGCTTACAACTCACACACACACCAACAACAAACATAAGGTAAACAAGAAACTAGCTGGAGCCCGAGGAGCCCTTCCAACGCGATCGACACCAGGGAGCGGGAAAGGGGAATCTTGGGGTGGGATCATCAGCTTTGCTTGGGAGAACTTGCGGCTGGACCAAGAGGGCGAGTCGTCGCTTGTCCATTCTCTTCCATGGCCGGAGAGGGACCCCTGCCCCCTCGCCCTGGCTCGAAGAGCGCCGTACCACTGCCCATGGAGACACGCTCACCCATAGCAGAGAAGGGACAAGAACCAAACTACCAAACTGAGCCAACACCAGAGCCCACCCGAACGCGGCGTCGAGCAAAACCATGAGAAGCCTTGCCGCCGACCGCGGCACCGAACACGAAGAGACGAAGTTGCAGTGCGAGGACGCTGAAGAGAAGGAGCTATGAAGGAAACGAGAGGTAACATCGCCAAGCCTCAGGGCATCGCCTGCGTGGGAGAAGAACTGTGCTCCTGTCGTCCCACAACCTCGCACCAGAGCGAGTGCAGAGCATGAACCAGTGAGCAGCCAAAGGGATTGCAGGAGGCCGGCCCACGAGCTCAACATCATCACCACCGCCCAAACCACGGCCATGGCTCCGACACCCAAACACAGCGCCACCCATAACCCCAACTGACCCAAGGCGACACCTTCAGGAAGGTGACGGCGGACGGGGCGTCGCTGCCACCCAATTCGAAGGATTTGGGATTTCTCCCGGATATCAGGAAGGGGAAGGGAGGGGGCAAGATACCTCGACGACGCTCCAGGAAGAATGCGGCACCCACGGGCGTCGCCACCGTCGCGGCTGACCCAGCCAGCCAGGGATTTCTCCCGGAATCTGCACCACCTCCAACACTCCGCCCGGCATCAGATCCGCCAACCAAAAGACTGCCGGAGCTCGACGCTGGGGGGTTAGGCGCGCCAAAATGAAGGGGGGAAGTTGCCATCCTTCCGATCTGGTCCGGGGCACCGACGCCGCGGCCCCCAAACCACTTCCAGCACCCTCTGCCTCCCCGCCGTCCACATAGCCGAGGAGGAGGACCCGCATCGCGCGCGCCGCTCGCCGCAGAGCCCGCGCCGCCACACCACCAGAGGCCACCGCCTCGGATCCCGAGCCCCCACCGGAGAAGCCGTCGGACAAGCCCACCCGCGAAGGGGAAGCTCGTCGCGCCGCCGCCTCGGTCATGGCAAACCCCGCGCGGAGATCCTCCATCTAGCAACCGCGGGGGGTGCTGAGAGCTCAGATCCCCGCCGCCCCCTTCACCGGCGTCGCGAGCACAACCCAGCAGCGTCTCTGGGGGCGGCGAGGCTGGGGAGAGGGGGGGAGGGGGTGGCCGCGGCGCATGGCTAGGGTTTCGCCACCCCGGTCGCCTGGAGGAGGCTACGCGGGGGGTGAAACGGTTTGGTCCCACCGCTGTCAACATGACTGTTTTTTTCTCCGTCTTCTTTTATCTTGGCATGTTTCTTCTACTTGAACAGACCCACTTTTACCAACCCACCCAATCCTAGCGGCCAGTCCGATGTGGCGCCGTCAGCGGTGCCGCTAGCCGCGTCGCTAGTAGTGGGCAAGCTAGCTAACCGACCACGCGGCACGGGCGCGTGAAGGGGTAAGCTGGTCGAGCACGCGGGCGCTTGTGCAGGGCCGTGATGTGGCGCATGCAGGCGAATGCTAGCGGATGGCCATGGCTACTCCTTGAATCAAGGACGGGTGGTCGTTGGATGCAGTGGCGGCAGACGCGCTAGTGTTTCTATCGGTGAGCCTCGGACGGGTGGGTAGAGCAGGGTCTACGACAGTGAACGCTTGCGAGGTGGCGCACGGTCACACGCACGGACACACGCACTGCATCTTACACGCACGACCAGATGCACCGAAGCTACCAGTCTACCACAACGCGAATTTGAAAATGCGTGCTTGTTTCGGCCGGTGTGCTGCACATACATGATAGTACATGACTCCCTTGTCCGCTCGATCAAGGCGAAGCGCCGGCGCTCCTGCTTCCTGCAGGCATGTGAGCGGGTGATGTGCAGCTGCGTGCGCGGGAGCTGCCAACTAGCTGTCGAATGACGCCGCGTCGGGCGCGTGCACTCCCCAGCTGCGCCGCGCCCATCACCATGTGACCGACGGCACGGCTGGGTGGGAGGGGATTGGAGTTAAAAGTGAAGAAGTTGAATACGATAGGTGGACCATGTTTGTAAGTGGGAGTAGCTAATTATGTGGATTACGTTGGATTTTATACTTTTCTAGCTTACTTGCCACATCAGCGAAATCTCAGCTCAAACAGGTCCAAAATAGATCGGCATTGGTGAATTCAGAGTGCCAATTTGAGGGATTCGAAGTTCAAAGTTTAATTTAACTTTTGCCTACGAGTTCAAGTTTTATTTTAGACTTTTTTCCGAAGGAAAACCCTCACCGAACCGAGGAAAATTCGACCTAAACGGAGCAGCTGGAGGAAACAAAAAGATATTGTGCTCCTACACATCCCTCTCAATGGTGCAAAAAGGACACATCGCACATACAAAGGAATTTCTGCTTCCTCCAGTATAAATTAATTGATTCAACTTTATTATATACGAACGTACCTAGACGTGTTTGTTAACTAAATGCATCTATGTCAAGACAAAGTTGAGTCAATTAACATGAACCGGAGGGAGTACCTAGAGTTGTTGTTCTTCTTCAGCTGTATCCTATCTTCGTCGCGGCCATACCGCATGTTGCCACCACCCGTGGCCGCCTCCTTGCCGCCCTACCCTCCTCGATCAACCCCCACGACTGGTCCACCAACGCCCCCAACGTTCCTCTAAAGCCCTCCGACCTTTGACTCAGGCGAACCCTACCGCACCCTAAACCCTAACACCCCGTCGCATCCCCATCTTCTTCCTTTTCTTCCTCACTGTAGGCGGGGCTACGCGGGGTCGATACTATACACTGCATTAAGGTCTAATTCAGGAAACATGACCCGAATGCTCACAGATCCATTGTGTTGCAAAACAATGGCATTGACCAGTCTAGTTGCAGGCACGGGCATAAACTACCAGCTAACCTCACATGACCTCCGAGGAGCCACATGTAACCAATATTACAGCTTAGTATGGCACTCTCACCTATCAAAGAACACACATTTATACGTGGTCTCGTATGATTCCAATTCCTTCAACTAGGTCCTGTAAAAAAAGGTGGCGGGCATGCTGGTCCTGCTTCAGGTTCCTACACCTTATCGGTGCCATTCCAAGTCTATGGACAGAATGACGATGGCACCATCTTGGTGCTCGTCTCGCTCTATTACTATTGGTCGATCTAGTGAACGGCATCCCATTTGGTACGATTATTTGAGTTGCTGATTTTTACATTGGGTGTCCCGAAATTGGTGTTGTTCGGGCTATGTAGCGGAAAAAGAGATTATGTATTCTCGCTGGAATCTATCACACATTATGCTCCTAAAGCACCAGAATCAATGACAACAAGAACTCCTCCAGGTGCCTTTGGAGCTCAGCATCACTATCTCAGACTGCCGAAACTTCATTAGCAGAGCCTTTTTCATCTTTCCCCGTCTTTTCATCAGAAAATTTGAGCTTCTAAATGCTATCTTTCGAAGAGGCTTGTTTTACAGTACCTTTTACCACTCCTAAAAATAGAGAGGTATGATTTGAGCCAATGGTCAAGATTAATCGACGTAAATTAAGCCCGGCAGCCCAGAAAACATAGATAATGGGAAAAAAGGTATTCGGCCCAGCCCACGCATCTACATAATCGGTCGCGACGTCGAGAAGAGAACGTCACCGCCGCCGCCGAGCAGGCACGCCGCCGCCTCTTCCAGTCCTCTGCCACGACTCCGCCGAGCAGGCACGCCGCTGCCTCATTCACTCCGTTGCCACGAGCCGAGCAGCAAGCGACGCCGCCGCAGCCACATCGAGCAGGGCGGCCGCCGGCGCATCATCCACTCCGCTGCAACATCCAGCAGCAACTCCGCCGCCTCCACATCGCAGAAGGCTCCTTCTCATACGGACTGGCAGGCTGGCACTCCACCACCAGCTCGGCCCCGTCCTGCATCGCCGCGGTGTTCCTCTGGTAGTCTGGTAGGAGGTTCAGGTATGCAAGCTAATATTACACTTCTCCTTGACCGCGCCATGATCAGCTCCATCACTAGATATTCTTACAGTGATCCTAACTAAGATAATGTGTTAATTAGTACAGCTCCAGTGCTAGCCATCAGAATTTTCACAGATAGATGTTTAATTCACAGTTTACCCAGATTAAGTAGAAATGTAGAATCATTGTAGACAACAACAAGTGTGTCTGTAAGCTTGATGCACGTATTAGACTAAGCTTACGTTATCTGAAAAAAACAGTGTCACTCAAGTACAATATAAGAATGTCTGATGTGATGGTGAATTGCAGTAATATCGATGTGAATTGGTTCCTGCTCCTCTACTGTAATGGTGGCAGTGGTACTAGAATAGTAGTGAAAGTTTATCTCCATAGTTCTATAAGTCAACAGTATACATGAACTTGCATTCTCAGAGATGAAATCTCACCAGTAGATCCACGTTGGCTAATACGTGATAACACTTCACCCACAAAGAGGTACACAGGACTTAGCACACCCTGTTCATTGGCATCTTTGTCAGCAGATGACTTGATAGTTGTTTCTTTGGCTCGAACAAGAAGTTGGCTGATAACACTCTTCAAGAATGACATTGCTTGTGTTAAGGACTTCAAATTCCAAGTGGATATTGCGCAAATAATGGAGATAATTAATTAATTAAGCCACCCCCCTAACCAAACCACATTTAGACTATTCTATACATGCGACCCACTCAAACTGGAACACAGAACAAAGATGGAATCAGAAAACTAAGCAGGGAAGAACCCTGTGTAATTTGGACTTGAAGATAGACAGTAGATAGAACAAGGATACCATGATGTAAGTGCAGATGCGGCTCCCATTGTTGCTTTATCGTAATTGTGCAACTCTTGAGATGAAAGTCGATTTTTCTAGGTTGAGAATGACATCATCTTTCTTATTGGAAAAGGTAAACTCTTCAACATTCTAGTGGACCTCCTTATTCTCAATCAAGCATGGAACTAATATCCTAAAAGGAAGAGAAAAAACATAAAAGTATCAATAACAATGCAAATTTAACTAGCAGGAATGGGCTTATGGGGTAGATGAGTGGTCAAAGCGATTTAGAGTGGCCTGTTTTTTTTACTTTTACAATATTTTCTTGCTTAAGATTATAGTTGGAAAAATACCACAGGAACAAACTTCAAAGAGTTCATACATAAAAAACTAAGTCTTTGATTAACTTTAGGAGTTGCATAATAATTACAGATTGTTGAACTGTGCAAATCAATTGCTCTTCATGACACTATGCCGTATCCATTCCATGTGTTTCACTCTTCCATCTGTCCTTACCACATATGCACCTTAACTCCACTAAATGATTCAGCAGCTTTCACATGCCAACTTGAAGTACAACACTATTAGTTTCTGTAAGACTAGTTAGTGTTCATGTGCAATTTATTATGGAAGTACATATTAGCATGTCACAGAAGATGTCAAATCTCAGTCTTACAAATAACATTTGATTGTAGTTGTAGAAGACAATTGTCTTATTATCCCATATGATATTATGCTTAAAGTGGCTGAATAAATGTGGTGGTGCTTAATTATCTCCATCATGATCATTGTTCTATTTAATGCCATGTGAAGAAGGGTATGATGAAGATTTTGGATGTCAGTGATAGCAGCTCCATCAAACAGCAAAGTTGCATTTTCTTAGTAGCAGTTCTATTCTAATCATGTTCACTGTAACTCGTATTGGATTATGAAAAATTGTAGTTAGTCATATGATACAATGTTTGTGACCTATCTATCTTTGGTTCGAAGAAAAGACCTCATGATTTTTTGTGTGGTTATCTCCTCTGATCTTCATGTCATTGTGTTTGCTCGTATTGGTTGCTTGTTACATGTGGTATTTGCAGAACTGGTCTTCTTGATTTTTCTGGTCTATGTAGTCAATCAATCCAGCACTGGGCGTCTTGATTTTTGAAGACGGAGATTAAAAAAATACTGCTTTTTCAATGGTGAGTGCAAGAAATAAAAGCACGAGAAGGATGAGTTGTAAGATCAAAGTTTTGCAGCACAAGAGTAGCAAGCTAGGATTGCAATATAACTGCAGGATTCAATCTCAACTCCAGACATTATGAAATAAACTAAATATACATTACAAAATTATTATGAATTCAACATTATTTACATGTCACTCATGAATCACAACTTAACAAATATGTAAGTTAAGACCGCAGCTAAGGAGATGACTACATTAAAGGCTGCAAGTGAAAATCTGATCAATTTCTCTATAATGAACTCGAGCTCCAAATTTCTTCAAAATTTGCTTCTAGGTCTTGTATCACTGCATCTTCAAATGCTAGATAGCTCTCATGTAATCTTTGCTTAATCTTCTTTTTTCCCGGAACCATCTCTTCCAATTACTGAGAATATAGCTCAAGTGTTTTTTGATTTTCGGAATGTGAGTGGCATTTAACTCGAGCCAAATCAGGCTCATCATCTATGCGCAACAAAATTTCTAGAAAGGTAACGACATTTCTCTAACTCTGAATTTGCATTTATGGCCTCATCAGGTGTAAAGATTACTGGAGGTGCAGGTCTGTAGAGGGGCCGAGATGGTGAAGCAAGAGTACTGGGAGTCCCAGGCAATGCTGTCGATGGGTATCTGTAAACAAACCAGATCCAACAAATTCCTTTGTACCCTTCCATTGTAGTTTGAAATGAAGTACTCGTGTCAACAAATTCCTTTGTACCCTTCCGTTGTAGTTTGAAATGAAGTACTGAGTGTTCTTCTCTTTGCAGATACAAGTTGGTAGTAAACTATTCCAAATCTTGTGCAGTTTCATATTCAGGCATCTTGCTAGTGCCTTACCTGTATTGATTGTCATCACACATGCCTTTTTCAGCGAGTTCTGCATGTTCCTGCCACAACCTGAGAACATGAGATGGCCTGTTTATCGCACAGATACTATATAAAAGTCCAAAACAAGTTCAAAATTAACTGCCAAGAGCTCTTAAGTAGCCAACTTAACAGTTCTAGAACAACCGTAAATTTTTACATATATCAGACCTGGATACTTCTAAGGATCACGTGACAATCACTACAAGGAAAAGGCCTATTGCCGGCGCACCTATTTGGTCTACCACCGGCGCACCCTAGCCCGCCGGTGCGAACGGGCCGGTGATAAGTGGCTACTGCCGGCGCACCACCCTGTGCGCCGGCGGAAGTTCATCTACTGCCGGCGCACCAGCATTACTTCGCCGGCAACGGGCTTGTTCCACCGGCGCACGTGCCTCTGCGCCGGCAGTAGGGCTGCCAGCACTGGCGCGTGCGATGTGCGCCGGCAGAAGGGCATTGAGGTGCGCCGGCAGTAATATTTGAAAATTCAATTTTCGCGCTTTTTCCAGCATATTACAATTCATATTTGCATATTTATATAGCAGTATATAACAGTTCACATTTAGACAGCAGTACATGCAATATGAGAAGCACATAGAGAGCCAAGTTTCATTTCGGTATCAATACACAAATACGCAAGTCTCGTTGATTCATACAACACATGTGCATATGCAACACCGAACGACGAAGTTTCACAAAGTTAGAAGTCTCGGTACATAGTCGTCACAAGTATCGTCATACACCTCACAATGTAGGTCCTAACCTAAACTACAATCACATAGAACATGACCAACATGGTCATGATGACCATCATCACGAAGGCCATGGTCTTCATCCGGTTCCTCCTCATGTCCCTCATCTCTCCCGCTACATAACGGGCGTATCTTCCTTCCGCCTCCACCCTAGTGGGGTATCCCTTGTAGCTGTTGCCGCTGAAACGGTGCACCTGTGTCCGACAGTCCTCCCAGTCGTCGTAGACTCCAGGAACCCTCCCCTTGTACACGACATATGTCGTCGGCATCTTGATGACCCACAAGTATAGGGGGTGTATCGTAGTATCTTCGATAAGTAAGAATGTCGATCCCAACGAGGAGCAGAAGGTGTTGACAAGCAGTTTCGATGAAGGATTCACTGTAAATGCTCGCAGACAAGTATTCAGGGGGGTTTGATGTAACAGTTGAATAAAGTACGAGTATGTAAAGTGCGAGAGTAATAATTGCAGCGAGTGGCCCAATCCTTTTTAGCACAAAGGACAAGCCGGTTTGTTTACTTATAATGACCAAACGTTCTCGAGGACACACGGGATTTTAGTCTAGTGCTTTCGCTACATACGGCTAAATAATCTTCATTGTTGTGATAAGTGTTGTGTGGGTGAACCTATGCTAATGTACCGCCCTTCCTAGGACTAATACATACTTGTGATTATACCCCTTGCAAGCATCCGCAACTACAAGAAAGTAATTAAGAAATAAATCTAACCACAGCCTTAAACTCTGAGATCCTGCGATCCCTCCTGCATCGATATACCAACGGGGGTTTAGGTTTCTGTCACTCCGGCAACCCCGCAATTGGCAAACGAATACAAGATGCATTCCCCTAGGCCCATAAATGGTGAAGTGTCATGTAGTCGACGTTCACATGACACCACTAGAAGAATAACACCACAACTTAAATATCACACCATTGAATATTACTCATCCATAGTTCACTACTAACATTTAGACTTCACCCATGTCCTCAAGAACTAAACGAACTACTCACGAGACATCATACGGAACATGATCAGAGGTGATATGATGATGAATAACAATCTGAACATAAACTTAGTTCAATGGTTTCACTCAATAGCATCAACAACAAGTAGAAATCGATACCGGGAGAGTTTCCCCTATCAAACAATCAAGATCAAACCCAAATTGCTATGGCGGTGACGGTGTCCAGCGGTGATGACGACGGTGATGATGGTGGAGATGATGATGATGGTGATGGCGATGATGTCCAGCTCGATGACGGTGACGATGGCGTCGATTTTCCCCTCCCGGAGGGAATTTCCCCGGCGGATTCCTGCCCGCCGGAGAGCTCTTGTCTCTCTGGTGTTCTCCGCCCCGCAGAGGCGGCTGTAACTCTTCGCGAGGTACCCTCTGTGGCTTAGGTCTTCGGGACGAAGGGTTTGGCGAAGAAAAGGAGGCGAAAGGGGCCGTGGGCCCTCCACACCACATGGCGGCGCGGCCAGGGCCTGGCCGCGCCGCCCTAGGGTGTGGGCCCACCCTGGCTCCTCCCGGCTCCTCCTTCGGCTTCCTCCGTCATCTTGAAAAATAGGATTTTTGGTATAATTTCCTTCCGTAGTTGATCTTCCAAAATATTGCGTTCTGACGGTGCTTTTTCCAGCAGAATCCTGGCTCCGGTGTTCGATCCTCCAATAATGATGAAACATGCAAAATAGATGAAATAACATAAGTAATGTGTCCCAATATGAAATATATCAATGAATAACAGCAAATTATGATATAAAATAGTGATGCAAATTGGACGTATCAACTCCCCCCAAGCTTAGACTTCGCTTGTCCCCAAGCGAAACTGAGCTCGATAGACATGACCACATGTTTATGGAGTGAAGAGTCGATAAATAAAATACGGACAAGAAGCATCATATTCATTCACACAGGACATTATAGTAGACAACCTCTTATAACTCATATTGAAACAAGTATAGGGTAATCACAAGTAAAGGTGCATGAGAAATCATGATTGGTGATGGCAAACTTCGTTCTTGGTCAGAGAACAACTAACAGATTATATTTATCTTATTGAGCAGCGCTCTCATTTATAAGGCACAACTTGCATACTCAATCATAATGGTCTTCTCATGGTCATTGATAACTTGCAAAGCTATATTCATTCAGATAAAACTTGTACTAAACAAGGAAGAATAAAAGACATGATGTAGCAAATCACAATATTATGGTTTGATCACAACTACTCAAATGCTTGCTTGAGATGGAGGGAAATAGGTTTACTGACTCAACATAAAGTAAAAGACAGGCCCTTCGCAGAGGGAAACAGGGATTAAATCATGTGCTAGAGCTTTTTCAGTTTTGCAATCATATAAAGAGAATAAAAGTAACATTTTGAGGGGTGTTTGTTGTTGTCAACGACTGGTAGCGGGTACTCTAACCCCCTTGCCAGACAACCTCCTAAGAGCGGCTCCCATATTATTTTCATTTTGTGTGGCACTCCTTCCAACCTTTCTTTCACAAACCATGGCTAACCGAATCCTCGGGTGCCCGCCAACAATCTCATACCATGAAGGAGTGCCTTTTTATTTTAGCTTTATTATGATAATGACACTCC
This sequence comes from Lolium perenne, assembly GCF_019359855.2. Classification (NCBI taxonomy): domain Eukaryota; kingdom Viridiplantae; phylum Streptophyta; class Magnoliopsida; order Poales; family Poaceae; genus Lolium; species Lolium perenne. The sequence continues at coordinate 168,914,877 of NC_067248.2, forward strand.
CCCCAACCTTTGCTTACACAAGCCATGGCTAACCGAATCCTTCGGGTGCCGTCCATCAATCACATACCATGGAGGAGTGTCTATTTAGTTTGATTAATTTGGGACTGGGAATCCCATTGCCAGCTCTTTTTGCAAATTTATTGGATAAGCGGATGAAGCCACTAGTCCATTGGTGAAAGTTGCCCAACAAGATTGAAAGATAAAACACCACATACTTCCTCATGAGCTATAAAACATTGACACAAATAAGAGATACTAAGTTTTGAATTGTTTAAAGGTAGCACATGAAGTATTTACTTGGAATGGCAGAAAATACCATGTAGTAGGTAGGTATGGTGGACACAAATGACATAGGTTTGGGTTAAGGTTTGGATGCACGAGAAGTATTCCCTCTCAGTACAGGTCTTTGGCTAGCAAGGTTAATTAGCAAGCATAAGAGTCGAGGGAAACAAACAAATATACATGTGATAGAAACAATCATGCATCTTCCTTGTAAGCACAAACAATTTTAATCTTCAGAATAATAAGCTATGAGCTAACAAGAAAGACAATGAAACATCTACATGTATTTCTCTTTTCTATTTAAACCTTAAAGTGTTGTTGCTATTGACCCATGCTAAGTTTGCCAAAACCAAATAGATTTATTCAATGCTCCCAAAGTGATACCAATACTAACAACAAGGTGAATCATATAGTAAAGATTGCAAACTAAAATAAGATGTGCAATATGTAAATGATAAGTCTTCTCATTAATATTCCATAACGATAACTCACACCAAGGGATACATAGACAACCAACTAAAGGAGAGATACTTCCAAACGCAACCCATCTTATATGATAACTTCCCTACTCATGATATGACACTACTTGACAATAAAAGTAAAAGGTAGTGATAATGTGATACCGCGGCACTCCCCCAAGCTTGGAACAAACCAAGGGGATGCCAATACCGATGATGAATTACTCCTGCGGCGATGGTGGTGATGAACTCCCGTCATCAAACTTCCAAGGAAGAGGCCCTCCATCAAGAAACGACGTCTTGGTCTCGGGGATCCTGAAACTAGCAGCACGGCTTATGTATTTAAACCTGTTTTCATACTCACAGTTCTGATTCTGAAAATCATAGAGTTGTGCTTGGAGCTTGTTGGTGGTGTCGTGAAGCGAGAGGATGTCGCTCCAAAGCTTTGCGCTTTCCTTCTCATGTTCAAGCAATGAGTTCAGACACAATCCCGTGGAAGATATCCACCTCACGCTCAGCCATCTTCTTGTACTTGAAAACCTCTTGTTCTAACTTCTCCATCCTGTCTTCCAGGCTTCCTTCTCCTTTAGGACCCTGGACATCCTTGACCTGCAGCTTCTCCTTCAACGAGCAGCAACTCCTTGGGGTGCATCTTCAGCTCCTCCATGTACAAGTTGCCAACATCCTTGCCGGAGCCGTCCTTCGGAGTTTCCGACGAAGACATGATGACTCTAGATCCGAAACAAATCCCGGCGTAAACAGCTCGAAACAAAACACGTCGAAAACACAATATACGGACCTCCAGGGTCCGGGGGATTATATAGAAAATATTTTCGCGAAATAAGGAAAATACCAGATCGAACCGCAGTCGGAAAGGAGCGACGGGCGGCCAAACCATAGGCCGGCGCGGGCCCAGTCAGGCCGCGCCGCCTATGGTGGCACCCCCTCGTGCGTCCTTTCCACTCCGTTTCGAACTCGTAATTTCTCATATTTTCCAAAAACAGCAAAAATATAGTTCGGAAGGTAAATTGCGTACTTTTCATTACCCGATCGTTACCTATTCAAAGTCGAGTTACGCGGACTGTCAATTTGCCCTTTGATGAAATCTTCCGGTGTCTCCACTTGAATAATATCGACATCAACATTATAGGAATCACCTGAGATATAATGCTTGAGTCTTTGTCCATTCACCACTTGCGTAGCATTGCCTTGGAGAGAGCTAATTTTGATTGCTCCTGAACGATACACCTCCTCGACAACATGTGGTCCTTCCCATTTCGAGAGTAATTTCCACAAAGAATGCTGTGACGAGACCGATACAATAGGACTTTATCCCCAATATTAAATTCTCTTTTGATAATCCTCCTATCATGCCATTTTTTAACTTTCTCTTTAAAGAGTTTAGCATTTTCATAAGCTTCACTTCTCCATTCATCTAGGGAACTCAATTGCAACAACCTCTTATCACCGGCAAGTTTAGGATCTTTATTTAATTCTCTAACAGCCCAATAAGCTTTGTGCTCTAGTTCTAAAGGTAAATGACAAGCTTTCCCATAAACCATTTTATAAGGTGACATTCCCATGGGATTTTTATAAGCAGTTCTATAAGCCCAAAGTGCATCCTTCAATTTACTAGCCCAATTCTTTCTAGTTTTATTAACGGTCTTTCCCAAAATAGATTTAATCTCTCTATTTGATAATTCTACTTGACCACTAGTTTGAGGATGATAAGCAGAAGCAATTCTATGATTAATACCATACCTAGCAAGAGTTTTTCTAAAACCTCCATGAATAAAATGAGAACCTCCATCAGTCATAATATATCTAGGTACTCCAAATCTAGGAAAAATAATATCTAAGAGCATTCTTAAAGAGGTCTCACCATCAGCACTTATTGTAGGTATAGCCTCCACCCATTTAGTAACATAATCAACAGTAACAAGTATATGAGTGTTACCTTCTGAAGACGGAAAAGGTCCCATGAAGTCAAATCCCCAACAATCAAACGGTTCAATAACAAGAGTATAATTCATAGGCATTTCATTGCGTCTGGAGATATTACCAACCCTTTGGCATTCATCACAAGATAAAATAAACTTTCTCGCATCTTTGAAGAGAGTTGGCCAATAAAAACCTGATTGTAGAACCTTTTGCGCGGTTCTTTCTCCGGCGTGATGTCCTCCATAAGCACTACCATGACATTTACTCAATATCTCCTGTTGTTCATATTCAGGAACACATCTTCGCATAATACCATCCACTCCTTCTTTATATAAGTGTGGGTCATCCCAGAAATAATGCCTCAAATCATAAAAGAATTTCCTCCTTTGCTGAACTGAAAAGGTTGGAGGCAAGTACTTGGAAACAATAAAGTTAGCATAATCAGCATACCAAGGACTGTCTCGCGAGCTCACCTTTATTACAGCCAATTGTTCATTTGGAAAACTATCATTAACAGGAACAGGATCATAAGCAATATTTTCCAATCTAGACAAATTATCAGCAACAGGATTATCAGCACCTTTCCTATCTACAATATGTAAATCAAATTCTTGCAACAGAAGTACCCATCTAATAAGTCTCGGCTTAGCATCTTTCTTTGTCATTAGGTATCTAATTGCAGCATGATCAGTATGAATAGTAACTTTTGAATCAACAATATAAGATCTAAATTTATCACAAGCAAAAACTACAGCTAATAATTCCTTTTCAGTTGTAGCATAATTTCTTTGAGCAGCATCAAGAGTTTTACTAGCATAATGAATAACATTCAGTTTTTTATCTACTCGCTGTCCAAGAACAGCGCCTACAGCAAAATCACTAGCATCACACATAATTTCAAAGGGTAAATTCCAATCAGGGGGTTCAACTATAGGAGCAGTTGTTAAGGCTTTCTTAAGAGTTTCAAACGCTTCCTTACAATCATCATCAAAAACAAATGGTATATCTTTTTGAAGAAAATTAGTAAGAGGCTTTGAAATCTTAGAGAAATCTTTAATAAATCTCCTATAAAACCCAGCATGACCAAGAACACTACGAATACCTTTAACATCCCTCGGATAAGGCATCTTCTCGATTGCTTCAACTTTAGCTCTATCAACTTCAATACCTCTCTCAGAAATTTTATGTCCCAATACAATTCCTTCATTAACCATAAAGTGGCATTTCTCCCAATTAAGAACAAGGTTAGTTTCTTCACATCTCTGCAAAACTTTATCAAGGTTTCGCAAGCAGCTATCAAAAGAATTCCCATAGACGGAAAAATCATCCATGAATACCTCTACAATACTTTCACAAAAACCATGAAAAATAGCAGACATGCATCTTTGAAAAGTAGCAGGAGCATTACATAAACCAAAAGGCATGCGTCTATAAGCATAAGTTCCATAGGGACAGGTAAAAGTGGTTTTCTCTTGATCTTTAGCTTTAACAAGACAATTTGTGAAAACCCAGAATAACCATCAAGAAAGCAAAAATGAGTATTTTTAGATAATCTTTCTAGCATTTGATCAATAAAGGGTAAAGGGTAATGATCTTTTTTAGTAACTTTATTAACTTTTCGAAAATCAATGCACATTCTATACCCTACAACTACTCTTTGAGGAATGAGCTCATCATTATCATTAGGCACAACAGTCATACCTCCTTTCTTGGGAACACAGTGCACAGGACTAACCCATCTACTATCAGCAATAGGATATATAATACCAGCTTCAAGGAGTCGTAGTACCTCATTCCTTACCACTTCTTTCATCTTTGGAATTAGACGACGCTGAGGTTCAACAACAGGCTTTGCATCATCTTCCATATTAATAGCATGTTGGCAAATAGAAGGAGAAATCCCCTTCAAATCATCAAGAGTGTAGCCAATAGCGCCTCGATGCTTCTTCAATATTTCCAATAACCTTTCTTCCTCAATCTCTGAAAGCTTAGAACTAATAATAACAGGATATATTTTCTTATCATCAATATGAGCATATTTAAGATTATCAGGTAAAGGTTTTAAATCAAAAACAGGATCTTCCTTTGGTGGCGGTGTTGTACCCAAATCTTCCACCGGTAAATCATGCTTGAGAATAGGCTGGCGAAGAAAAATTTCCTCAAGCTCATCTCTTTCTTTCCTAAAAATTTCGCTCTCGCTATCCTCCAAATGTTGCTGCAAAGGATTATTAGGAACAAGAACAATAGATGCACATTGCTCCATTTTAATATCATTACTAGGCAAATCAGCTTTATAAGGAGTTTTAGTAAATTTAGAGAAGTTAAACTCATAAGATTCACCAGCAAATTTAGTCAAAATTTTCTCTTTCTTGCAATCTATAATAGCTCCACAAGTATTTAGAAAAGGTCTACCAAAAATAATAGGACAATAATCACTAGCAGCAGAACCAAGTACCAAAAAGTCAGCAGGATATTTAATCTTACCGCATAAAACTTCCACATCTCGAACAATACCAATTGGAGAAATAGTTTCTCTATTAGCCAGCTGAATAACCACATCAATATCTTCAAGTTCACAAGAATCAATTTCGTGCATAATCTCCGTGTAAAGCTCATACGGAATAGCACTAACACTTGCACCAATATCACATAATCCATAATAGCAATGATCACCAATTCTAACAGATAGCATAGGAACACTAGCTTGTTTGGGTTTATTAGGATGTGAAACAATATGTGAAGCATCTTCACAGAAAATAATATGACCATCCTCTACATTTTCAGTCACAAGATCTTTAATTATTGCAACAGCAGTTCAACTTTTATTTGTTCTTCAGGTTCTACAGGTTTCTTTTCACTTTTATGAACCGCACTATTTATAACAGAGTACTCCTTCATTTTAGCAGGGAAAGGAGTTTTTTCAATATAAACCTCAGGAATAACATGATCCAGTTTCAACTACAACACATTTATTAATAGATGAATCAATTTTATCTTTATATGGTTCATGATACTTATCAAAGTTCTTCTTTGGCAATTCATAATGAGAGGCAAAAGCTTTAAAAAGATTTACAGCAACTTGAGAATCAAGACCATATGTAGCACTCATATTACGAAATTTATCAAGATCCATAAAAGCTTCAATGCATTTATAATCATAAATTATACGATTCTCGATCTTTGTTGTTCTCCCATCCTTCGTATTTTCTTGGATTCGATCAAGAAGGTCCCTTTTAAACTCTTCTTTGTTGCGTGTAAATGATCCAGAACAAGAAGTATCCAAAGGTCTTGTCTTGAAAAGAAAGTCTTGCATAGAAATTATCAATAATAACATTACCAGGAAGCTCATGAATGGGGCATTTGAGCATTAAAGACTTCAATCTCCCCAAGCTTGGGCAATACTCTCTCCATCATGAGGCCAAAAATTATATATGCGATTCCGATCCTTATGAATTTCACTTGGAGGATAGAACTTAGAATAAAACCGGGGCACAATATCATTCCATTCAAGAGAATCCCCATTATCCAATAATTTATACCAATGCGCCGCTTTACCAGACAGCGATAAAGAGAATAGTTTCTTCCTCACTTCATCCATTGCAATACCTGCACATTTGAATAAACCGCATAATTCATGCAAAAACAGTAAATGATCACCGGGGTGGACAGTTCCATCCCCTTCATAGCGGTTATCCATAACACGTTCAATAATTTTCATAGGTATTTTATATGGTATTACTTCCTCACTGGCGCCTCATCCACTACCATTGCAGTAGTAGTAGATTTCCCAAATAAAAATTGAAGAGAAGATCTCTCCATAATGACTTATAGCAGCAGGCAGAAATAAAATCAGCACAACAAGTAAGGTTTTCCTTACCAATTCCACTTACCAATAGCGCTTCACTCCCCGGCAACGGCGCCAGAAAATAGTCTTGATGACCCACAAGTATAGGGGGTGTATCGTAGTATCTTCGATAAGTAAGAATGTCGATCCCAACGAGGAGCAGAAGGTGTTGACAAGCAGTTTCGATGAAGGATTCACTTGTAAATGCTCGCGTACAAGTATTCGGGGGGTTTGATGTAACAGTTGAATAAAGTACGAGTATGTAAAGTGCGAGAGTAATAATTGCAGCGAGTGGCCCAATCCTTTTTAGCACAAAGGACAAGCCGGTTTGTTTACTTATAATGACCAAACGTTCTCGAGGACACACGGGATTTTAGTCTAGTGCTTTCGCTACATACGGCTAAATAATCTTCATTGTTGTGATAAGTGTTGTGTGGGTGAACCTATGCTAATGTACCGCCCTTCCTAGGACTAATACATACTTGTGATTATACCCCTTGCAAGCATCCGCAACTACAAGAAAGTAATTAAGAAATAAATCTAACCACAGCCTTAAACTCTGAGATCCTGCGATCCCTCCTGCATCGATATACCAACGGGGGTTTAGGTTTCTGTCACTCCGGCAACCCCGCAATTGGCAAATGAATACAAGATGCATTCCCCTAGGCCCATAAATGGTGAAGTGTCATGTAGTCGACGTTCACATGACACCACTAGAAGAATAACACCACAACTTAAATATCACACCATTGAATATTACTCATCCATAGTTCACTACTAACATTTAGACTTCACCCATGTCCTCAAGAACTAAACGAACTACTCACGAGACATCATACGGAACATGATCAGAGGTGATATGATGATGAATAACAATCTGAACATAAACTTAGTTCAATGGTTTCACTCAATAGCATCAACAACAAGTAGAAATCGATACCGGGAGAGTTTCCCCTATCAAACAATCAAGATCAAACCCAAATTGCTATGGCGGTGACGGTGTCCAGCGGTGATGACGACGGTGATGATGGTGGAGATGATGATGATGGTGATGGCGATGATGTCCAGCTCGATGACGGTGACGATGGCGTCGATTTCCCCCTCCCGGAGGGAATTTCCCCGGCGGATTCCTGCCCGCCGGAGAGCTCTTTTCTCTCTGGTGTTCTCCGCCCCGCAGAGGCGGCTGTAACTCTTCGCGAGGTACCCTCTGTGGCTTAGGTCTTCGGGACGAAGGGTTTGGCGAAGAAAAGGAGGCGAAAGGGGCCGTGGGCCCTCCACACCACATGGCGGCGCGGCCAGGGCCTGGGCCGCGCCGCCCTAGGGTGTGGGCCCACCCTGGCTCCTCCTGGCTCCTCCTTCTGGCTTCCTCCGTCATCTTGAAAAATAGGATTTTTGGTATAATTTCCTTCCAGAGTTGATCTTCCGAAATATTGCGTTCTGACGGTGCTTTTTCCAAAGCAGAATCCACGGCTCCGGTGTTCGATCCTCCAATAATGATGAAACATGCAAAATAGATGAAATAACATAAGTAATGTGTCCCAATATGAAATATATCAATGAATAACAGCAAATTATGATATAAAATAGTGATGCAAATTGGACGTATCACATCTCCATTCACAAGACAAGTAAAAACGTTAGTACCAATGCAATGAACAAGTGCCAACTCAAATAAGAGACAAGTAGTACGAACTAAATAGCATGTGCCTCATACTTTGTTGGTCGAAATAAATAATAACATACAGGGATGGTGTCAGCGAGGCTAGGTAGGATGCACGATAGATTGATATTTGTGGCCATCACACCAAGCCTCACTGGCCCCACCCCGGAGTGTACAAGTGACCGAACATTTTAATCATCGGCCAATGCAATTAAGAAGTGCGAACTCAAATAAAAGACAAGTAGTACGAATTAAATAGCGTGCCTCATACTTTGTCGGTCGAAACAAATATTAACATCCAGGGATGGAGTCAGTGAGGCTAGGTAGGATGCACAAGAGATTGATACTTGTGGCCGTCGCACCAAGGCTCACTGGCTCCACCCCCGAGTGTACGAGTGACCGAACATTCTAATCATCGGCGAACTCCAAATACGAGGCAAGTAATGCAAATAATTATTAAGCTATCTACGCCATAATCTTGAAATATATAGCAAAGTAAATGAAACTATAGACACATGTTCACATGCACATTCATACAACTAACTAAAAGCAACAAGTCAATTTTATTGGAATATATAGCAATTATTACAATACAGAAGTTCAAGGACATATCGTTCAAGCTTTAGCAAGTGTTCCCGTCGTAGGATCAGGTTGTACGCCTAGGGGGGAATGGACGACAGCCCTCAAGCGAGTTGAATGGCCTCTCATCACGCGACATCTCCAAGCGGAGTTCTATCTCGTCATTAGGTGGTAGACCGTAGCCGTAGAAGAACTCGTCAGACCTAGCGTTGACATCCTGCAGGATTACCGTGCAAATGAACTGCTGGATGCGGCCCCAGTTCTTTCTAATCTCTCTATCAGGGACATCCGCCATGTTTGCAAACATGTTTCTGAGATTCTCTGGCAGCAACATGTCATCTGCGTACTTTATGTACTCCTGCATCTGAAGGATGGCGTACCACGCGTCCATCCCATTGTCTTGCGTCGACTGCTTGAGGCAGGGGAAGTTGGTTGTGTGGGTTAAGACCAAGCCTCCTCGGGATTTCCTCTCTACTTTGAGGGGGCCTGCCTTGTTGGCGAAGCCGGTGAGAGCATCATTGAGAAGGGCCCTGATGTGGGTGTAGTCTTTCTTGCGGTCCCTACCCGAGTCGAGATAGACTGCATGCGAGTGTTGCGGGTGCACGACGATGAGGGTGCAGAACTTGTCTCTGCGGAAAACACACGGATTAACCTTTGGAAATGCAAATGGAGATATAGGATAGAATGGTGATGGGGGACTAGCGAGTGATTACTTACTCGGGGAAGTAAGGGATGAGAATGGCGCCCTTTTTAATGTTCGCCAGCATGAAATCCTTGACCTGCTGGGTGGCAATCGCGCGATCCCCAGCGTTGCAGATGATGCTCTCCCGCATATAGAAGGGGTCCATTATCGCGATGGTCGGCGTCCCCTCCTTAACACTCTGGGAAGACAAGCTAAGAGCAACTAGGCGAACCACACTAAAGTGGAGCGCTTGCATGCGATAGATGCTGAAGATGTCGTTGAACCGGATGAAGCACAAGTCCGCGGGGTACTTCTCGACGAAGTTCATGCCAGTTGGCACCTTCGCCACGAAGAGAGGGTAAGAAGGATCTTTTGGTTTGAGAAGAATGTTCTCCACATGCCTGACAGTCTCATGCAAGCTCCTCATATCCGGGGTGAGTTTATTCAGGACATGCTCCGGCAGCATCGGTTCACCCAAGTGATGCAGAGGTCGCCAATTGTTTGGCAACTTGTCAAGGAGTGGGACCTTGTCCTTGGATTTGGCCGCCGCCTTGTCTTTGGCGTCCTTCTTATTTGCCCTCTTCCTCTTCTTGGGTTGTAGTGCTGGACCATCCATCGCCGTAGTGGCCGTAGCACGGAATGTGTTTGGGCTCAGCATATTTTTGACGGCGGCGGTGGCGACCTCCTCAGGATTTTCCTCCTCAGCCGTTTCTTGAGAATCGAACAGCTTCTTGGAGCACACATATTTCGATGCCGGCGCATCCTCATGGACAACTTGTGAAGACGTAGGAATATCCCATTGGAAGTTCTCACGTTCGTATTCCTCGGCCTCCGGCGCAGCTGGCTGTTGTGGTGGGGCGCTGACCTCCGGCGCAGCTGGCCGTTCTAGTGGGGCGATGACCACCGGCGCCGCTGGCTGTCGTGGAGGGACGCTGACATGTGGCGCCGCAAGGTGCTTGTCTTTGCTTGCCGTCGACCCCGAGTAGGTGTTGATCCGAATTAGGGTCTTCGGCCATAGCAGTACCCAACCCTTCAGTGAGGCCAGATTCAACGGGCTATCGTCATCGGCACCATGCAGTTGATTAGGAGGAAACAAATCCTCATAGCCCGGTAACGCCCGATCCACTTCAACCCGGTAAACGTCATCCGCCATATCTCGTGTGTGCCACTTCTTATCCAGGGGCCGAAGGGACCCCCTCGCGACGTCTTTGAGTTCGTTGTTTACTCTCATCAGGAAGGTGCATGGCGTTGATGTCTACGTTCCCCCTCCTTTCCTGTAGACAGTGTTGGGCCTCCAAGAGCAGAGGTTTGTAGAACAGCAGCAAGTTTTCCCTTAAGTGGATCACCCAAGGTTTATCGAACTCAGGGAGGAAGAGGTCAAAGATATCCCTCTCATGCAACCCTGCAACCACAAAGCAAGAAGTCTCTTGTGTCCCCAACACACCTAATAGGTGCACTAGTTCGGCGAAGAGATAGTGAAATACAGGTGGTATGAATAAGTATGAGCAGTAGCAACGGTGCCAGAAAATAGCTTGATGGTGTGTAGTTGATGGTGGTAGAATTGCAGCAAAGAGTAACGCAAAGAAACAAGAAAACAAGCAGCGGTGATAGCAGTATTTAGGAACAAGGCCTAGGGATTACACTTTCACTAGTGGACACTCTCAACATTGATCACATAACAGAATAGATAAATGCATACTCTACACTTTTGTTGGATGATGAACGCATTGCGTAGGATTACACGAACCCTCAATGCCGGAGTTAACAAGCTCCACAATTTGTTCATATTTAGTAACCTTATAGTGTAAGATAGATCAAAAGACTAAACCAAGTACTAACATAGCATGCACACTATCGCCTTCATGCATATGTAGGAGGAATAGATCACATCAATACCATCATAGTAATAATTAACTCCACAATCTACAAGAGATCATGATCATAGCCTACGACAAGAACCACACGGTGCACACACTAGTCACCTTTACACACGTGCAGGAGGAATAGAACTACTTTAATAACATCACTAGAGTAGCACATAGATAAATTGTGATACAAAACTCATATGAATCTCAATCATGTAAAGCAGCTCATGAGATTATTGTATTGAGGTACATGGGAGAGAGATGAACCACATAGCTACAGCGAAGCCCTCAGCCTCAGGGGTGAATTACTCCCTCCTCATCATGGGGGCAGCGATGGCGGTGAAGATGGCGGTGAAGATGGCTCCGGGGGCAATTCCCCGTCCGGCAGGGTGCCGGAACAGAGAGTTCTGTCCCCCGAATTGGAGTTTCGCGATGGCGGCGGCGCCCCTGGAGTCTTTCTGGAGTTTCGTCAATTGGTATCGAGGTTTTAGGTCACGACGGCTTAAATAGGCGAAGAGTCGGAGTCGGAGGGGGCCTGGGCTGCCCAGACCATAGGGGGCGCCCCTCGGCCGCGCCGGGTGTGGTCCGGTGGCCCTCTCTCCCTTCTCTCCGGCCCTTCTCGTGTGTTCTGGATGGTTCCGGGAAAAATAGGAACCTGGGCGTTGATTTCGTCCGATTCGAGAATATTTCGTTACTAGGATTTCTGAAACCAAAACAGCAGAAAAAACAGAATCGGCCTCTCGGCATCTCGTCAATAGGTTAGTTCCGGAAAACGCATAAAAATGATATAAAGTGTGAACAAAACATGTTGGTATTGTCATAAAACAAGCATGGAACATCGGAAATTATAGATACGTTGGAGACGTATCAGCATCCCCAAGCTTAGTTCCTACTCGTCCTCGAGTAGGTAAACGATAAAAGATAATTTCTGAGGTGACATGCTACCAACATAATCTTAATCATACCATTGTAAAGCATATGAGATGAATGCAGCGATTCGAAACAATGTAAATGCAATGAGTAAACAATTGAATCATATAACAAAGACTTTTCATGAATAGTACTTTCGAGACAATCATCAATAAGTCTTGCATAAGAGTTACTCATAAAGCAATAAATTCATAGTAGAGACATTGAAGCAATACTATGGAAGATTAAGTTTCAGCGGTTGCTTTCAACTTGTAACATGTATATCTCATGGATAGTTGTCAATGCAAAGCAATATAACAAATGCAATAAGCAAGTATGTAAGAATCAATGCACAGTTCACACAAATGTTTGCTTCTTGAGGTAGAGAGAGATAGGTGAACTGACTCAACAATAAAAGTAAAAGAATGGTCCTTCAAAGAGGAAAGCATCGATTGCTATATTTGTGCTAGAGCTTTTATTTTGAAAACATAAAGAGAGCATAAAAATAAAGTTTTGAGAGGTGTATGTTGTTGTCAACGAATGGTAGCGGGTACTCTAACCCCCTTGCCAGACAAACCTTCAAAGAGCGGCTCCCATTTTATTTTATTTTTGGATGGCACTCCTTCCAACCTTTCTTTCACAAACCATGGCTAACCGAATCCTCGGGTGCCTGCCAACAATCTCATACCATGAAGGAGTGCCTTTTTATTTTAGTTTTATTATGATGACACTCCTCCCAACCTTTGCTTACACAAGCCATGGCTAACCGAATCCTTCGGGTGCCGTCCAACAATCACATACCATGGAGGAGTGTCTATTTTTGTTAATTAATTTGGGACTGGGAATCCCATTGCCAGCTCTTTTTGCAAAATTATTGGATAAGCGGATAAAGCCACTAGTCCACTGGTGAAAGTTGCCCAACAAGATTGAAAGATAAACACCACATACTTCCTCATGAGCTATAAAACATTGACACAAATCAGAGGTGATAAATTTTGAATTGTTTAAAGGTAGCACTCAAGCAATTTACTTTGGAATGGCAGGAAATACCATGTAGTAGGTAGGTATGGTGGACACAAATGGCATAGTGTTGTTTGGCTCAAGGATTTGGATGCATGAGAAGTATTCCCTCTCGATACAAGGTTTAGGCTAGCAAGGTTGTTTGAAGCAAACACAAGCACGAACTAGTACAGCAAAACTCACATAAAAGACATATTACAAGCATTATAAGGCTATACATCATCTTCCTTGTTGTTCAAACACCTCACTAGAAAATATCTAGACTCTAGAGAAACCACTCATGCAAACCAAATTTTAACAAGCTCTATGTATTTCTTCACTAATAGGTGCAAAGTATATGATGCAAGAGCTTAAACAAGAGCACAACAATTGCCAAGTATCACATTACCCAAAACATTATAGCAATTACTACATGTAGCATTTTCCAATTCCAACCATATAACAATTAACGAAGCAGTTTCAACCTTCGCCATGAATATTATGAACTAAGAACACATGTGTTCATACGAACCAGCGGAGCGTATCTCTCTCCCACACAAGCATTTATTCAAACAAAAACAAAAACAAGAAACATACAGACGCTCCAAGTAAAGCACATAAAATGTGACGGAATAAAAATATAGTTTCAAGAGAAGGAACCTGATAATTCGTCGATGAAGAAGGGGATGCCTTGGGCATCCCCAAGCTTAGATGCTTGAGTCTTCTTGATATATGCAGGGGTGAACCACCGGGGCATCCCCAAGCTTAGAGCTTTCACTCTTCTTGATCATAGTATATCATCTTCCTCTCTTGACCCTTGAAAACTTCCTTCACACCAAACTTCTCATAAACTTCATTAGAGGGGTTAGTACCTAATCAAAAACTCACATGTTCAGAGGTGACACAATCATTCTTAACACTTCTGGACATTGCTCAAAGCTACTGGAGTTTAATGGAACAAAGAAATCCATCCCACATAGCAAAAGAGGCAATGCGAAATAAAAGGCAGAATCTGTCAAAACAGAACAGTCCGTAAAGACGAATTTCTAATAAATACTTCCGTTGCTCAAATCAGAAAACTCAAAACTAATGAAAGTTGCGTACATATCTGAGGAACACGCACGTAAATTGGCATATTTTTCTGATTTTTCTACAGAGAGCAAATCCCAGATTCGTGACAGATAGAAATCTGTTTCTGTGCAGAAATCCAAATCTAGTATCAACCTTCGATTAGAGGCTTCACTTGGCACAACCAAACACAAAACTAAAATAAGGAGAGGTTGCTACAGTAGTAAACAACTTCCAAGACACAAATATAAAACAAAGTACTGTAGCAAAATAACACATGGGTTATCTCCCAAGAAGTTCTTTCTTTATAGCCATTAAGATGGGCTCAGCAGTTTTAATAATCCATTCGCGGGAAATAGTATTTGAAGCAAAAGAGAGCTTCAAGAGGCAAATTCAAAACAAATTTAAGTCTAACATGCTTCCTATGAAGAGGAATCTTGTACACAAATGAATTCATGAAGAACAAAGTGACAAGCATAAGAGGATTAAACACGAGTAACTTCAAGATTCTCAACATAAAGAGGGGAAACTTAATATTATTAAGATGCATATAACCATATTTTCCTCTCTCATAATAACTTTCAGTAGCATCATTGATGAAATCCACAATATACCCATCACTTAAAACATTCTTATCATGGTTCATATGCATAGAAGTATCATTAATTTTGGCATAAGAAGAGTTATTCTCATTAATAGTAATTGGAGCAAGATTATTATCAAGAATTTGAACATGGTAAACAAGTTGCATATTAAGGGAATTGTTTTTGGTAATCCAATCATGACTATGACAAGTTTCATAAGGATAGTTAGAACCTATATCATAGCATTCTTTATAATAATCATTAGAGATCGGAGGCATAGTGTCATCATAAGAAATAGAATAGTTATCCTTCACAATCGGTTTATCTGTGTCCACACCATTATTGTTATTAGAAGGAGATGTATCAAGAACATAATGACCAGTAGCTAAAGGATTTGCAAACACCTCTTCCCCAAGCTTAGAGCTTTCTATATCATTATGGGAGGAAGCATGGATAGCACTGACACTATGGCAATTATTATCATCATCATTTTCAGAATTAATTTCCCAGAGATTTGCAATATCAAAAGTAGTGTGCTCATTCAAATCATGATTGCTAATGTATGTAAAGGGCATAGGAAGATCATCATATTCAGATTCATTATCACAATAATCATTAGGAGCAACATACTTACGGTTACCTATTGTTATCTCATATACCCGGGGATATGATGTTACCTCTTTCTTTTTATTCCCCTTCTTCTTCTTCTTCTTCTTCTTCGTTCCCTTCTTCTTCTTCTCTTCCTTCTCCTCGTTCCCTTCTTTAGGTGGAAGAGGCTTGAAGGGTGGCTTGTCCGCATAACCTGATTTACTTTCAGAAACAATAGAAGAAACTTGGGGGAATCCCTCCTTTTCATTAATTAGTTGAAAACACACAAAGAAATTCCTATCATATTTTGGCAAGGTGTCATCTTCTAAGATATTTTGTATGTAAGTATTTGTATGGCTATTATCAATGCAATAAGAAAAACACCCATGCAGGACATCATCAATATCAAGATCACTCATATGTAACAAAGAGATTTTTCTCGACAATTCTTCACACCCCAAAAATAAAGTAAGTTCATCATGCTGATTAGGAGTAATTTCATCATCACAATACAAATTTGCAGCACTCATTGGGTTCAATATATCACTGGAGGAGCATTGAAAATTAAAATGACCCACTTCATGGCAAACTTCACAAATAAAAGGATACAGGGCACAAACTTTTTTACCAAGATCATCTAGAGCCCTAAACCACTTTCTAGTTTTTTCATTAGCATGATGGATACAATATTCATCTTTGATTTGATTAATTCCACAAGGTCTATGTATTCCACAAAAATTAACATGCTTATAGGAAATAGCATTCTTAGGAGTTTGAGCATGCTTATTGCAATGATTAACAACAATTTCATTCTTCATGCAAGCCTCTTTAAAAGGTTCATGATACTTATCAAAATTATTTTTAGGTAATTCAAAATGAGAAGCAAAGGCTTTATAAAGATTTGCAGCAACTTGAGAGTCAAGACCATAAGTAGCTCTCATATTTCGAAATTTATCGGTATCCATAAAAGCTTCAATGCATTCATAATCATAATTTATACCTGACTCTTTACCTTTGTCGTTCTCCCATCCTTCAGCGTTGTCCTCAATCCGATCAAGAAGATCCCACCTAGCTTCAATCTCCTTGCTTGTGAAAGATCCCTCCGAACAGGCATCCAGATAGTCCTTGTGTTGTCCTGAAAGTCTCGCATAAAAATTGTTAACAATAACATTACGGGGGAGCTCATGAATGGGACATTTGAGCATTAGAGATTTCAATCTCCCCCACGCTTGAGAAATACTCTCTCCATCACGAGGATAAAAGTTATAAATATAATTCCTATCAATATGCACTTCATGCGGAGGATAAAATTTAGAATAAAAGAGAGATGCAATTTCCTCCCAACCAAGAGAATGCCTATTCTCCAACAATTTATACCAATGCGCTGCTTTACCGCACAAAAACAGAGAATAGCTTCTTCCTCACTTCATCCATAGAGATACCTGCACACTTGAATAACCCACATAATTCGTGCAAAAACAAGAAATGATCTATAGGATGGAAAGGTCCATCCCCTTTTGAGTGGTTGGCCATAACACGTTCAATAATTTTCATGGGTATTTTATACGGAATACATTCAGCAGGTTGAGTTAAAATATCGGAAGCATTATTAGAGTTATCGCATATGGGAGATAAAGCATTATCGTAACAAATTTTCTCCCCTAAAGATGGGAAGCTAAAAAGACCACAAAAACTAGCTTCCCCAAGCTTAGACTTCTTCATAGCATTAGCAGTAATTGCATTCATACTAATAACATCGCTACTAGCATGCAAATAAGGTTCCATAGGTTTTTTAATTTTCGCATCAAACAATTCTAAATCAAGAAAAAGATTCAAAAGCTCACTAATTTTTTTGTTGTTTTCCCTTATGCCTAACTAGTGTAAACAAGAAACAAAAAGTTGCAATTGCAGGATCTAAAGGAAATAGCTTCGAGCACAAACACAATGGCGCCAGAAAAGTACTTTACCTGGAACCGGAGTATGAGTGCCTTTTACCTTTCCTCACTGCAAGCAACGGCGCCGTAAAAGTGCTTGATGTCTACGTTCCCCCTCCTTTCCTATAGACAGTGTTGGGCCTCCAAGAGCAGAGGTTTGTAGAACAGCAGCAAGTTTTCCCTTAAGTGGATCACCCAAGGTTTATCGAACTCAGGGAGGAAGAGGTCAAAGATATCCCTCTCATGCAACCCTGCAACCACAAAGCAAGAAGTCTCTTGTGTCCCCAACACACCTAATAGGTGCACTAGTTCGGCGAAGAGATAGTGAAATACAGGTGGTATGAATAAGTATGAGCAGTAGCAACGGTGCCAGAAAATAGCTTGATGGTGTGTAGTTGATGGTGGTAGAATTGCAGCAGTAGTAACGCAAAGAAACAAGAAACAAGCAGCGGTGATAGCAGTATTTAGGAACAAGGCCTAGGGATTACACTTTCACTAGTGGACACTCTCAACATTGATCACATAACAGAATAGATAAATGCATACTCTACACTTTTGTTGGATGATGAACGCATTGCGTAGGATTACACGAACCCTCAATGCCGGAGTTAACAAGCTCCACAATTTGTTCATATTTAGTAACCTTATAGTGTAAGATAGATCAAAAGACTAAACCAAGTACTAACATAGCATGCACACTATCGCCTTCATGCATATGTAGGAGGAATAGATCACATCAATACCATCATAGTAATAATTAACTCCACAATCTACAAGAGATCATGATCATAGCCTACGACAAGAACCACACGGTGCACACACTAGTCACCTTTACACACGTGCAGGAGGAATAGAACTACTTTAATAACATCTAGAGTAGCACATAGATAAATTGTGATACAAAACTCATATGAATCTCAATCATGTAAAGCAGCTCATGAGATTATTGTATTGAGGTACATGGGAGAGAGATGAACCACATAGCTACAGCGAAGCCCTCAGCCTCAGGGGTGAATTACTCCCTCCTCATCATGGGGGCAGCGATGGCGGTGAAGATGGCGGTGAAGATGGCTCCGGGGGCAATTCCCCGTCCGGCAGGGTGCCGGAACAGAGAGTTCTGTCCCCCGAATTGGAGTTTCGCGATGGCGGCGGCGCCCCTGGAGTCTTTCTGGAGTTTCGTCAATTGGTATCGAGGTTTTAGGTCACGACGGCTTAAATAGGCGAAGAGTCGGAGTCGGAGGGGGCCTGGGCTGCCCAGACCATAGGGGGGCGCCCCCCCCCCCCCTGGCCGCGCCGGGGTGTGGTCTGGTGGCCCTCTCCCCCTTCTCTGGCCCTTCTCGTGTGTTCTGGATGGTTCCGGGAAAAATAGGAACCTGGGCGTTGATTTCGTCCGATTCCGAGAATATTTCGTTACTAGGATTTCTGAAACCAAAAACAGCAGAAAACAGCAACTGGCCTCTCGGCATCTCGTCAATAGGTTAGTTCCGGAAAACGCATAAAAATGATATAAAGTGTGAACAAAACATGTTGGTATTGTCATAAAACAAGCATGGAACATCGGAAATTATAGATACGTTGGAGACGTATCAGGCGTTGAGAGCACATGCGAGAACATGTGTATGGCGTTAGAGAGAGGGCAAGGATAACGAAACTAATATATTAACTTGATGTACACATTAGTTAATTACCGTGAGGGCGTTGAGCTCGGCTAATGTCGACGGGCCGGCACATGCGGCGGCGGGCGTGCAAGTGACGGAGGGGCTGCTACCCGGCATGGACGGTGAATCCCTAGCACCAGCGACATTGCCGGCGGCCGGAGGAGTCTCCATTATAACATTGTCATTGCCAGCGGACGGCGGCGCCATCGAGTTGCTTCCGTCGAAGCTAACCACTTGCATTTTCGGGGGGGGGGGGGGGGGGCCTTGTTTGCCACCCTCATACCACGCGTGTAGAGCGTCGAAATCTGCTTGGGCTGAAGCGGCGACTTCAGCTTTGACTTCAGGTACGAGCGTAGCTTTGAGTTGCGGTACCAGTTGCGGTACCAAACCAGCTTGGACTTGGGCTAGGATTGACTCCCTCATTTCCTCCGCCTCCCGCTGCTTCCTCTCACTGCGCGCATTTTTATCGGCCGCAGACGACAAGCCGTAGTGACCATGCTTGTAGCCTGTACCGGCGCCAGCCACACGGCCTCTATGCGGCCTTCTCATCGGTGAATGCTCATTAACGATGTTTAGCGCCCGTACGAGAGGCTTGTCCCAGGCTACCCTGCCCGTCGACGCCTGGGAGGAGGAGCCTTCGTCACATTGAGAAAGTCTTTGTCTTTCTTCTTCCTGCGGAAGAAACGCGAACCATTTAGAAATGTTGCTACTATTATATGAACGATATTTGATCTAATTAAACCGGTAAATTGCTTACCAGTTTTTTCTCCAACGCCAGGACCTTCTTGTCGTTCGTGAACCAAATTATGTCGGTTACGACCTTCGGGTCAGTGACAAGTTCCCCGGTTAGTTTCTTCTTATGGTACCGGGACCTGATGAATCTTCTTTCAAGCGGGTCCTTGTACTTGAGCCAGGGGTTCTCAATGCCTCCTTCGCCCAATAGGGCTCCTTTCCCTCGTACCCACGGCTCCCAAGGTTGTGGTTGCCGATGTTAAGCTCCCGCATTTCCTTCCCCCACAACTTGCGATTCTTGGTTGCTTGTAGCTCTTCATTGGCCACAAAAGCATCAAAGTCCGCCTGGGAGACATGCGGAAAGGCGGAGTGGACCTCTTCGAAACCTTTGACCTCAGCAATCAGCTTCCGCACCATGTACTTATAGCTGCTGAGGTGTTTGGTGAACTTCAGGAGGGCTTGTGAGTTCACAATGTTGTTGGTTTGATGACTGGAGGTGTAGTCGCCTAGGAACTTGTATCGTGCGTGCAACCTCGCAATGAGCTGGGCTCGCAAAGGCGCTTTGTTCTCAGCTCGGAGGTCCGTCTCGTTGAGATTGATGACCTCTCGGAGGATACATGCCAGTTGGTTGCCGTACCCCTTGGCAACATCCTTAGGCTCCACCGGCAAACCACTGGCGGGGTCCACCTCTTTGACTGTGTCTCTGCCGGTGCCGACCGTGTTTTGGCGCCTTGCCTTCCGCGGCCTCTTGAAACCACTTGTCCCAGTGCCACTACTCCCGGCGGCGCCGCTAGGATCGTCGCCGCTTGTCTCGCCGCCACCCCCGGCGGCGCCGGTTGCCTCGTCGCCGCTTGGCGCTTAGGTACTACCCCCGGCGGCGTCGCTTGCCTCGTTGCCGCTTGGCTCGTCGGCACTACCCCCAGCGTCATCCTCCATCTCATGGTCCTCGTCGCCGCCAACACCAGTGGCCTCGGCATCCTCCTCCGTCCTAAAGAAGTGCCTATTGTAGTGCTCCTCTAATTCTTCTTGAGACGCCATATGGTGGCTTGCACTAATAGAAGATGAAAAAGATTTAGAATTCACGGAAAAATTCGGCATGACCTTTGCTAAAAATTGGTCATGCCGAGTGCTAGAATTGCCGGAACGGAAATGAATCGACATTCCGGCACTCAATAGCAACTCAATCCCTGTAACAGAAATGCAAACATATATATAACAACTTCATTTTCACCGGAGCTCAACCATCACCATAATCAGCATGTTCATTTAGCTCAACCATCACCATTTCCACTATAATAAAAAACCCCAATTCATTTCCAGAGAACCATGTACATCATTTTCATTTTGTTTTAAATGAACCAGAGAATGAATTAAACCCTAAAGTGTTCATTTCATCATTTTTTATACCAGTAGCTACTGAATTTTTCATGTAAACCATCAGCACAAATCATTTATGAACTAAATAACCATAATCTAAAGCTCACAAGAATCCATCAAGTAAAATTTGCTAAAATTTATTTCAGCCAGCCCACATGAGATGAACCAACAACAATAGTAGCAGCAGCATTTAACCAACAACAATAGTAGCAGCAGCATTTAACCAACAACAATAGTAGCAGCAACATCTCTGGCTACATCAGGAGCTACTCTCTGGCTACATCAGCATCAAGAGCTACTCTTTGGCATCAAGAGCTTGTAAAAACCATCATCATTTAAATCCTACTGCTAACCAGAGAATGAATGCATCAAGAGCTTGTAAAAACCATCAGCATTTAAAAACCATCAGCATTTAAATCAGCTTGTAAAAACCATCAGCATTTACATCAGGAGCTACTCTATGGCAGAGAGCATACAACATACAGAGCTTGTAAAAACCATCAGCATTTAAATCCTACTGCTAACAAATCATTTATGAACTAAATAACCATAATCCAAAACTGGTGCATCAAGCAGAAGGGCCTTGGTGGGTTTGTACATTTTTTCATTAAGCATTATTAAACCAGAGAATAAATGCAGTAGCATTCTTTCTTTTTTGATCCAGAGAATAAATGGAGTAGCATTTTTAAACCAGAGAACTATATGAATGCAATGCAATGCAACCAGGGAACATTCTTTCTATATGCAATGCAATGCAATCCATCAAGTAAATCAAGTAAATCATCAGGCAACATCACTTTTATCTCATTGCTTAAACCAGAGAACTCTCTGCCCGGGGTCATTTTTATTTTGATCAATATATAAAACAATAGGAGCCTAGCTAAATGAACTAAATTTCAAACCAGATAAAAAATTCATTTTCTTTTGTTTTTTCAAACCAGAGAACACTTGTTCTTTTTATGAACTAAATGAACCTAGCTACTGCAAGAAAACTAATTTAGCCTTGCTACTGCAACAAAACTAATTTAGCCTTGCTACTGCAAGTAATTTTTTTTGCATTTTAGCTAAATGAACCAGAGAATTGCTAACATCATTTCATCATTTCATTTAACCTTGCTACTGCATTTTCATTTTCATTACAGTAGCAGCTTCGTTTTATCACATTTTAGCTACTGCAACCTGCAACTAAATCAACTAGCTAGCAATAATGAACTAAAATCATTTAATACACATGTATACAGGTTATCATTCTTGCAATGTTAACCACATCAGTGAGATAGATTTAGGGTATTAAATGAACCCTAAATCATCAAACATGTTGAGAATGCATGGCAGTGTGTGCAAAATTCGGCTACTGCATGCAAGAACTAAAATTAGGGCATGGTTTTTGAATGTGACAGTAACAGGAGCATCCAATTCCCCCATTTACATATTACTACTGCAAGAATTTGGCTACTGCAAAATTCGGCTACTGCAAGAACTGATGCAGAGAGGGGAATTTGGGGGAGGGACAGGGGAAGGAAGAGGGGGAGGGGAGGGGAAGGTGGAGGAGATCCTGGCGGCGTCGGGGAAGGATGAGGGGAAGGGAGAGGGGCGATTCTTACCGACGGTGGCGATGGTGGCCGGCGCGTGTGCGACGCCCTCCTCCTCCTCCGCCGCGATGGTGGCGACGATGGCCGGCGCCTGCTCGATCCTCCTCTCCGAGGCGACGGTGTGGCGACACCTGCTCCTCCTCCTCTCGGTGGCTCTCCTCCTCTCGGCGGCTCGGGTGCGGCGGTGGCGCGACGGTGGCGGTGCGGTTAGCTAGGGTTGTGAGAGATGGTTTGGGGAAGAGATGGGTTTCGGCCGAAACGACTAAGTCATATGACTAGTCTTATTGCCGGCGCACCAGGGTATTGGTTCGCCGGGGACCCCGGCGAACCAATACCCTGGTGCGCCGGCAATAAGACTAGTCTGCTATAGCTACGACTTAACCCAATCCACAGATAGCTAGGCTCTGGTTATTCTTTTATTTCCTTTTTTCTTTTAGTTTTCTTTATTTTATGTTTCTTTATTCACATATGTGAGTTATACATACATGACTATTATATTTGAGTTATAGGAAAACAAAGCAAATATGCATGAGTGTTATTAATTATGCAAAAACAAAAAGATATATATGTGAGTTACATACACACAAAATATTGACCAACACAATATTAATTAGTCATACATAAAATATTGGCCATGACCATATGAGTAGTTATGAATTACACAAAATATGAGTTATAGATTGCAAATAAAGTTTTACATCATCGATTGAGAAGAGTGTTTCGCTTTCTTCTTGCTTTTCTTGCTCATCGTTGAATAATTTAGCCCCGTGTCGTGATTTCTTCTTTTGAAGGGTCGACCTGACCTCGGTAGCGTGGTTCTGCTTCTTCTTGTGGTGTATGTTGTGTCTTTGTCCTCGGATTCTTCCATCATTGGGTCTCCGACTTGTCCTTCGAAGTCTTCCTCGTTGGCGACTCCATCCATTCCGACGATGGTCCTCTTGCCTCTCCTCACGATAACACGGCTAGGCCTGGATGGGTCAGTTATGAAGAAGCATTGGTGCACGTGTTCCGCCAGTACCCATGGCTCATTCTGCGCGGTGGCGTTCGTGGACTTTGATTTGTTGGCTTCGGGTAGAAACATGGTGGTGAAATACCGGTCTTCTTTTGTGACGCTCTTAGCCCATCTGATACGGAACATCGGCACTTTCTCCCCAGCGTAGCTAAGCTCCCAGATTTCCTCGATTCTTCCGTAGTATCTAGTCTTTACGTCACCCGTCCAGGAATCCATGGTTACCCCTGAGTTCTGGTAAACACTGTTCTTGTCTTTTTCTTCCGTGTAGAATGTGTACCCGTTGATATCGTACGTTTGCTAAGTCATGATGTTGGGCGCGGGGCCATGTGACAAGGCCAATACTAGTTTATCCTTGTCAGAATCCATTGGTGGGGGATTAGCATCAATGTGGTCTTTGAACCAGCGCGCGAAAGAGGAGTTGTGCTCTCTGTATATTTCTGCTTCCGTCATCATCGGCTTGCCACTGTTCTCTATCATGGTTTTGTGCTCTTTCAACCAAGGATCGATCAAGTCAATGTGTTGTAGCGCTACTAAGTTGGCCCTGTCAAAGTCGGAAGTCCGACCAGACATGTGCACGTGCAGTTCCTTCCTTCCATTTTTGTGGCCTACTCCCTCGAACCTGCGGAGGTGCTTGTTTTGAGGCAAACCAACAGGGTCCTCGATGTCTAGATAATTCGTGCAGAAAGAGATGCACTCTTCGGTGAGCCAGCCCTGTACGATGCTTCCATCCGGATGTGACCTGTTACGAACGTATCCTTTAATGACCCCATTCATTCTTTCAAACGGCATCATGTTGTGTAAGAATGCCGGCCCTAGACTGACGATATCATCCATGATATGGACCAACAGATGGACCATCACGTCAAAGAATGCAGGCGGGAAGTACATCTCAAGCTCACATAGGATCACCACGATCTCTTCCTGGAGCCTTGCGAGTTTCTTCACGCTTATCGACTTCCGAGTTATGACGTCGAAGAAGTTATAGAGCCCAGTCAGCGTTGCACGGACATGGTCATCCATTATACCTCGGATTGCAACCGGAAGAATCTGCGTCATCATCACGTGACAGTCATGAGACTTCATGCCGCTGAAGTTTCGTTTCTTGGGGTCCATGTATCTGCTTATTAGCCCGGAGTAACCGAAGGGCACTCTGACTCCTAGAAGGCAATTGAAAAATTGATCGACCTCGGCCGGACTAAAAGTGAAGCAGGAGGGGGGACAGTAATAGTCTGGCTGCTTAATCCTTTTGCGCTTCTGACCACCGTCCGCCTCCTCCTCCGACTGTCCCTCTTGGGCTGGCGGGATCTGAAGCTCTTCCCTGATGCCCAAAACTTTCAGGTCATGTCTTGCTTTCGGCCCATCTTTGGTCCGGTCCGGCATGTTGAGAAGAGTGCCAAGCAAGCTCACGCACACGTTCTTTGTAATATGCATGACATCAAGGCAGTGAGGTGTATCGAGAATTTTCCAGTACGGCAAGTCCCAAAACACGGACCTCCTTTTTCATACACCAATGAGCGGCGTCGTTTCCTTTTTCTTCTTCTTCTCTCCAGGCTTTTGACGAATCTTTCCCGGCGCAGGGCACTCCTTCCAACCTTTCAGTAATGTATCGATCTCTTCGCCGCTCTTCTTACGTGGAGGTCCTCGGGGTTCATTTGTACCATCGAACAGATCTCCACGCTTTCTCCACGGGTCAGTCTTCTGTAGCCACCTTCGATGCCCCATGTAAACTGTTTTCGAAGAGCTGGGATCCTTACCAAGCTGCAAAAACATCGTCTCTTCCATGCACCTGACATATGCCCTGTGTCCATGGCACACCTGGCACGAAATGTAACCGTATCCGAGGTAGTCCTGCACCGTCGTGATCAACGCGGCTCTCAAAGGGAAATATTCTTCCGCGACGGCGTCCCATGTATCTACCCCTTCCTCCGCCCACAATGTTTCAAGCTCCTCCTTTAATAGTTCGAGATACATGTTGATATCGTTTCCTGGCTGTGTCGGCCCTTGAATTAGCATACTCATCTGTATGTACTTCCTCTTCATGCACAGCCAGGGCGGGAGGTTGTAGATCCATACAAACACGGGCCATGTGCTATGTGTGCTGCTCTGGTTTCCGAACGGATTGAATCCGTCCGTGCTCGCACCCAACCTGATGTTTCTGGGATCTGCCCCAAAACTTCCGAATTCATTGTCTAATGCTTTCCACTGGCTTGCATCCGAAGGGTGCGTCAAAGACCGGGTGCTCAATCCGCTCTTTATCATTCAACACTGCCTCCTTTCTTTCTGCGTGCCAGCGCATGAGATTTGCTTCCTTGCGGTCCGCGTAGAACCGTTGAAGCCGGGGGGCGAGAGGGAAGTACCACACAACTTTCCGAGGAGCTTTCTTCTTCCCTTTCTTGTACCGTTCAGCTTCACACACAGGACATTTGGTCTTGTCCATGTGCTCCTTGCGATACATGATACAGTCGTTGATGCAGGCGTGATAATTTTCGTGGGGTAAGTCGAGAGGGCACATGATTCTCTTGGCCTCGGCTAGACTACCAGGACACGTGTTCCCGGCAGGAAGGAGATCTTTCACGTATTCCAGGATGTCGTCGACGCTTGTGTCCGTCCATCCGTGTTTCGCCTTCATCTGCAACACATCGAGAGCTACTCTCAAGCGAGACTCCCCCAACCCACGACCTGAGTCGTACAACGGAGTATTTGAGTCTATCTCGAGTTGCTCAAGCTTTGATTTCCGCTTGGCGCCTTTCGTCTTTTCGAGAAGCAGATCTTGAAGATGAGGGTCCCGCACGACTGAAGCTAGCGGCACCTCTTCGTCGTCGTCAAGGTTATTGTCGTCGTCAAGGTTATTGTCGTCGTCAAGGTTATCGTCATGTGTGACAAACTCTTCATCGTCATCAATATCATGATGCCCTCCTTCTTGCCGGCCATTTTTACCACCTGCCGCCGTCGCCCCATTGACCTCCGCGCCATCATCACTCATCCATTGAGTGTGTCCATGCATGAAACCATTAGTGAGCAGGTGCCCCTGCAATTTGCCTGAATACGGGTCAAACCATTTCCCTCGTTTGCATCTCCGGCACGGACACAATACCTCCGTGCGGTTATTTTCATACATATCGATGATCGCGTGTTTCAGATATCTCATCACGATGCTTTCACTCATCTCGATAACCATTATCGCCTGCATGGTAAGATTACATAATTCATTAGAACCATGCATCCGTCGGTAGTTTTCACGGAAAATTTTGGCATGACCTTCCTACACGGTAGGACATAGGAGCGCCAGAAATGTGCCGAAACGGAAACTTAAAGAATCAACATTTCGGCGCAACGTTGGCAACTCATTTTCAACGCCAACACACACAAGCACAAGCACAACATATATATATGCCACACACGAGAGCTTTGCTTCAAATGTCCAACATAAGTCGATTTCATTCCTCAATTTGTTCATTAATCACCAATTTATTTGATATATTCGTCAACGAGATCGAGACGTCGCGCCGCTACCACGGCGTATGGAAGCCGACTTTCTAGATCTAGAACTAGATCTAGATCTAGATTGAGCGGTCAATGCGCGATAGATAGATCTAGATCTACATAGGGATGTGGGAGATGCATGTAGGAAGGGAAGATTTGCTCAAAAAATATGATTTTGTTTGGTCAGATTGGCTAAAATTGGGATAGAAATGGGCAAAAATTAGGTGGGTTGGGAGAAGGGTCGGGTTGTGTGGATGAGGAGTGAGTGTAGTGGCTTGGTAGTGCTGGTTGGTGGCTGTAATAAGTCTCAGGTTACTGCCGGCGCACCAGGACCTGGGTGCGCCGGCAGTGTATAGCCCATCCGGCTATATCTGCTCCAGACCAGGCCCACGAAGCATTGCCGGCGCACCAGCCCAAGAGCGCGCCGGCAATAGAGAATTACCGCCGGCGCGCTCCTGGGCTGGTGCGCCGGCAATGCTTGGGCCTGGCCGAGTTAGGGGGAGGTGTTGCCAGGAAATAGCGCCGGCGCATCGTGCCAGCTGGTGCGCCGGCAGTGGGAAGGCATCGCCGGCGCGGCGATTTTCTGGTACGCCGGCAACAAGTTCCACCGGCGCATGCCTATGGTGGTGCGCCGGCACCACTTGCCTCCACCTATAGGCTTTTCCCTAGTAGTGAATACTGCCGAATAATGCTGTTTGGAAGCTGTGCTTGTATGCAAAAGCCGTAGGTAGTAGGGAAAATATGAATTTAGTTCTGGTTACATATAGATATAGTTCATAACAATAAATAGAAAACATCCTCATTAGCTAGTTGATATACTGGCAAAGTTTCCATGTCAATATTGTCATTACAGAACATAACTGGTGAATTAAAAAAACATGAGGTGACAGAAGATGGATACTAAACTGAACATACATTTCCCTTTCTAATAACTGCAAGACAATGAAGATAGAAATTGAACACTCTCTATTGGGAGTGGCAACAACCAACATAACTTGATGGTAACTTATAATTGATCGTCCTATATTTTCCATGCATCACTTAAGAAGTTTCCTGCTCTTACGTGCGTCCAATTAATAATATATCTTATCCATGACTTTTATCTTCTCATCTTTCTGTCACTTAATCAGCCTGAATTTATTCAAAACTGTTCAAAGTAGTTATTGTTCTGAATGAAGGATCAGAAGTAATGAAGAGGTGTGGGTTGAGAAGAGTGTTCCATACAAATTAGCTGATACCTTGCTCACACTAAATTTTCTCAAAACATCATTGTCCTGAACGGAAGGATCGGAAGTAATGAAGAAGTGTGGATACATAAAAAATGGTTGTGACACCAAGAGAAATATTAACTCGAATGAGCAGAATGTCTACAAATTAGATCATAACCTGCGGTCTGTAGCACTGAAGATGAAGAACTTCCATCAAATTTTAACTGAAACACAGTACACAATTTCCCCAAACTGAAGAGCATCAACCCAACCTCGTGCAATCTATACATTTTTTGTACATTAGAATAGCGAAAACACCACTGATTTCTTCTCCAAAATTGATATATAATAATAAAACATACACTCATACAGCAAGTGGATGTACAAATAATATAAGGTATGTATTTATAAGTCATCATCTACTTGACAGCACTTCTAGCTGGCAGAGTATCACATACAAATTAGGGATGCCTCCTTTTGGAGAAGACACTACATTAAGGTAAGTGTTATGCAATTCATCGTTAAATCGTTCATTATCACCTATATAATTATTGCATAAGCGATGTCTAAGTAGAGAAAATTTAAATGGGTGAACATACTAACAATACCCATCTGAAACTGGAAGTAACATGACCGTTTCTCCCAAATACAATTGAATGGGAAAATAAGTAAATAACCGCTGAGAAATCTCACCTCGTCAACTTTTTTTTTCGAGGTTGACGGGGGGGGGGGGGGGATCCCCACCGTTTGTTTTATTATCTCGAATGGCCAAGCAGCCGGTCCACAAGCACAAGGTGAGAGGTACAGGGGGGGAGAGAGCTGAAAACAAATCACGCTTTAGCCAGCATGTAAGACCGCAGCGTGTCTAAGTCAGCCCAGTCGGCAGGCGGTAGGCGCCACCGCCAAAGCACAAGGTCATCGCAAGCTCGGAGCAACGTGGAACTCGGGGTCGAGGGTCTCCCATTGAAGACAAGATCATTCCGGCTTTTCCAAATGGCCCAGAGAGTTTTCGCCACTCCCGTATGCCAGGCGGAGACCGAAATCCGGAGGGGGGATCGGATATCCCAGATGGAGAACAGCCCGTCCGGGATTGGGGCCTCCAGACGGGCCCAAACCGAAGCGGCAAGGCTGCAGTCGAAGAACAGGTGCCTCCTGGTCTCAGCGACGGGGCAGGAGGCACAAATCTCAGATGGCGCACAATTCTTGTAGAAGAGGTTAGCACAGGTGCTCAGCCGGTCGATGTCGAGGAGGTACGAGAATATCTTCAGCTTGGACGGGAGGCGTAGAGCCCAAGCGGTGCACGCCGACTCGTCTCTGGGGCGCTGGGGGGAGAGCATCCTATATGCCTCCCTCGAGCTGAAGCGGGGGGCCGAGGTAGAGTCGATGGCGCGGTCGTCGGGGAGGGGGGTGAGGCGGATGTCGTCGATGATCTGGCGGATCAGCGAGAGCTCGGCCCCCGCCGCAGCGGAGAGTCGGGGCTGCAGGTCCAGCCCCCGAGTAACCACGGTCGCCACCGTGGCGTGCAGGCGGGTGCAGTGGGAGAAGAGGGCGGGGAAGCGCTCGGCGAGGGGGCTGCCCGGCAGCCATTTGTCCAACCAGAAGGACGTGGAGCGTCCATCCTGGATCGCGACGCGGGTGATCGCGCGGTACAGGGGAAGGTACTCCCGGACAATCTTCTCCAGGAAAGAGGGGGTCACCGAGAGCTCCCCCAAATCACGACCTGAGTGAGCAAAGAACCAAGATTTCCAAGGCAACATAGTGGGATTGTGTAACTGATGGACAAAGTTTAAAAGCAAGCACCTGTTCTGCCGGTGGAGATCCTTGACGCCGAAACCGCCCTCCTGCTTAGACAAAACAACCTTATCCCAAGCGGTTAGACAACAAGCACCAGAGCAAGAATCCTTCCCGGTCCAAAAAAAACGCGCGGTGCCTCTTATCTATACTGTCAATAACCCCACGCGGAAGCAAGTACGAGCACATAAAGTAAGTAGCAAGATTATTCAGAACCGCATTACAAAGAACGAGCCTCCCCCCGGAGGACAACAGTTGGGCGCGCCAACCAGAGAGACGACGGTCGAAAGAGAGGAGAAGGGGAGCATAGGCGGAGCTGGGGAGTTTGGTAGGGGAAAGCGGGAGACCCAGGTACGACTGGGGGAAGGAGGAGATGGGGCATCCTAGTGTGGCAGCCATGTTCGCGGCCTCAAGGGGGTCGACATTCATGGGGATGAAGCAGGATTTATGGAAGTTTATGGCCAAACCTGTGGCGGCCGCAAAGTCTTCCAGCACCCGACGGAGGCACGCAGCAGCGCTGGAGGAGGCTTTGCAAAGAATCAAGGTATCGTCCGCGTATTGTAGGACAGGGCAGGGAGTGTCTTCGGCAAGAGGGTGCGACAGGGAGCCACCGGCCCAAGCTTGACGAATTAAACGCTGGAGCACATCAGCCACAAGGATGAACAGGTAGGGGGAGAGGGGGTCCCCCTGACGCAGCCCGTTCTTGCAGCGAATCCAGTCCCCTGGGACCCCGTCAACTGAAGATCTGTACAACAAACATAATGCAATAGGAATAAAAAAAAATAGGCATCTTCATGTGCTACCTACTCATCCACGTCCCCATCCTTTGCCTTTTGAAATTCATCAACAAGATCTGTGCAACAAGATATTGGATCGACAGTGAGGTCAAAGACGCGCGGCCGGGACAAATAGTGTTGGAAAAGGGGGTGGCGTAGAAGGGTAGGTGGATATCTCTCCGTACATGCCGGTGGTAGGGGCCGCGGCGGCTGTGGCGCTGGAGTTGCCCAAGGCGAGAATCGCCGGCGGCACCTCATTCAGCGACATCGCGGAAGAAGGAGGGTTAGGGCCAGTTTTTTTTTTTTTTTTGAGAAACGCCAGTTCCCTTCCTTGGTACCGAACAACTCATGTGATGGGCCAGGGTCCATATATTGGGCCAGGTCGTCTACTAGGCCGGGCCCGGCTACAGCCTTTGTCCAGTTGGTGCGAAATTGGCCACAGTGG
Organism: Lolium perenne; assembly: GCF_019359855.2. Classification (NCBI taxonomy): domain Eukaryota; kingdom Viridiplantae; phylum Streptophyta; class Magnoliopsida; order Poales; family Poaceae; genus Lolium; species Lolium perenne. The sequence continues at coordinate 168,946,344 of NC_067248.2, forward strand.
TATGTATAATACCTCTCACGTTTTCGACAGAAGTATGAAATGTTTTGAGCCTTTGGATGGACGGAAATTGAGGGCTATTATTCATTTGAGGGTACCACAAAAGAACTCGAGTTTTAGTTTTGGACACCTAAAAGTAAGTATATGGCATGTGTTTCTTTTGATTTTACTCTCACTTCATTCTTTCAAAAATCATCAGAATGTTGCTCCAGGAGCTCTAGTAACTAGTATAGAATTCTAGATATGGAATTAACACGTCCCGGTGAAGGTCCAACGGGCTCCAATGGAAATCAAATAGAATGATGAGGAACATGTTTGGAACGAAGACGTACATTAAAGATGTGCCACTACCTCGTCTGAATTTGTACAGCTTGCAAGATTTTTTCTACAAGAATAATATCCTCAAGATCATGGGCACCTCGCCATTTGAGCGATAGCATTCCATCAGGTTCCACGAAATCCGCACAGCGCGCCACACAATGCAATCTGTTTCTGCAAACGCAGGCCATCTAGAAGCATGGAAATCGTCGTGTGGCCTAATGTGCATACCAACTGAACTAGCAAATGGGTATGTGTATAACCATGTGCAGCACAAATGCCCATTTCGTTCCCGTTGCCTTCCATTCTTATTCCATCTAATCGACAAAGAATTGAGGTGGCCATATTGATCTCTTGACAAGGAAGAATGAAGTGGTATATAACTATACTAGCATGTAATGGCGCGGCGGCACGCCGCGCCCATGTGGTAGCTGCGAGTTGAGGCCGTGAGCCTACGTTGTACTATTGCCTCATGTAAGCTGGTCTAGTTTTCATCCATTGTTTAGCATATCAAGCCATGAGCCTATGCATTAGTTACCAAAAACAACCGACGAATTTTAGGGAAAGCGGAGCAAAGTAAATACAGATTATTCTATTTTACCAATCGGATCACCATGGCACATGTACTTTAAACTCTAGTTTCTTGTACTGCAATCAGTAAGAAAAAAGAGAAAAATAATGGATTGCCTTCTTTGGTTGATATAATCTAAAAAATACTTGTTGGTAGTATCATCTGGAAGGTTCATATATTCAAGAGAGATAGTTAACAATATTAAAAAAAAAACAAATCCCATCAAGAAAACTACACGCTGCATGCTCATACTACTTTACGTGGTCAAACTTTTCAGGTGAGTACATGTCACTTCACTCGGAATTGCTGCAATTAATAGAATTATTAGGATAGCTGAAAACAGAATATCTATGGTAATCATGATAGAAGCGGTCATTCAATCCTTTTTTTTCAGATTACAAAACTGATCACTAAACGACTGATCAAACAGATTAGGGTTAAAGGAAAAAAGTTGAAATTAATAACTCTAGAGTAACACACCATACAGAGCGGTTGTTGTAATGTGTGTCTTAAGCAAAGCAAAAGGAACCAGTGGGTGTCCACTGTAACAGTTCCTACTCCCTCACTGCAAATTCACCATTTAAAGGAAATAGATAATAGTTTGTAAAGGAACATATATGGATAGTTCTTGGTGATGTACACAACGAAGGCTCTGCTATTTAACAGCTTGAACCATACATGGACAGAACATGCATATTTTCTTCAATAAACACACATGCCTGTGGGAGGGATGCAAAGTAGGTATCAGACTTAAGAGTGCAAGATTACTGCTGAAAAATACTTGTCAATGCTGCCATGTCAAGAAATTGGGGTGAAATGTAGCAATTCAGTTGGATGCACTACCTGACCGGTGACTCGTAGATATAAATATGTAATAACTATATCGACCTTTAATCAACACAGTATGGAGGACTGGAGCTCCAGGATTAAAGTAGGCCATAAGAAGTGTTGGTGGCAGACCTTAACTCCTTATAAGAACTAAAGACTACATACAGGACAGTAGTTCGTTGAAATAGGATGTCTTCTATTAATAGGAGCTGACGGCCTTTGCTGGCGTACCAGTTGCAACCATGGACAGATCTCTCCTTCAACAATGTCGTTTGTTATAGGGGAATGAAGCTGTAACAGTTTAAGCAGGAAGTTGGGATTACTACCTTCGAATATATGGCATAAAGGAAAAAAAACTTGGTTACCAGTTAAATTTATTGCGACAGGTTCTTGCTGTGGAGACCAACTTTACCAGAACAAAGACTTGGTTACCAGTTACATGCCACCCTCAAAGAAAGAAATCAAATTTACAGGGCGTAGAAAAACAAATTCACCTGACATATCAGCGAGTGAAGACCAAATTTATTTTCTGCTTGCTACGACAAATACCATCACAGCAAGAAATCATACAGAAGTTTACACTTTCAAGAAAAGAATGTTGAAACATTCATCTAGTGCTACACGGAAACACTTTGCAAGCCATTCAACATTGTATAGAGGTGTATGGATTTCTAGCATAGAGAAGTTTTGAAAATAACTCAACAAATAGAAATTGTGTGGTGTTTTCCCACTGGCATTAGTGGTTGAACCTAGAACCAAAATAACCACCTACTTATGTCCAGAAAGAATGAACAATCCAAACTACTGATAGTTTATACTTGTTTCGATAATTGATTTGAACATAACAGCATATTTTACAGCAAGTATACATGTTCGGATGAACGGTGTAGGAAAACATGACATATCTAGCTTTCTTCTGACGCCCAGTGGTTCCTCACTGCCAAAGATCTGTTTGCTTGACCCTGTAGCCTCCACCCAAAGCCAAAGGCCACATTGTGCACAGTAAGGATAGAGGTGTCTGGATGAAGGGCCTATGAGAATATATGACATATCTAGCTTGCAAGGGTATTTTGAGTAGGGTAAGCTGTGTCAGCCACATTTGGCCAAAAATCATGAAACGGAGTTTAAAAATGCACCAATTCATTTGTCTCAACGGCATTTGTGATTGTTACATTCATCGGCTTAAAAAGATTGTATGAATTTTAGGTATGCTAGTAGTACCACAAAATTATGCTTTACAATGGGAGGTATGCTAGTATTACAACTTACTTGTGCTTTGCCGATTTGTTTGTAGTAACAAATAGTCAGGAAACCATATTGCATCAAATGATTCAGAACCCTTTGCCGATTTGTTTGTAGTAACAAATAGTCAGGAAACCATATTGCATCAAATGATTCAGAACTGTCAACAGACTACAGCCCAGCACTTGTCAGGTGCTACAAATATTCAGTACATCAGCCTAGCACCTGTCAGGTACTACAAATATTCAGTAAACCGTATTACATTAAGCGATTCAGAACTGTCAACACGCAACAACCTACCAGTTGTCAGACACTACTATTTACCCAAGTTTTCTCTTGTTGAATCGATCGACAAAAACAGCAACCTGCCTAACAGTTTTTGTGGCCTCCGTCTCTAAAAAAGTGATAATACAGTTTCTGCAAGGTAATCTCAGTGCATAGATGAATAAGCAAGTGCAGATGAAGCAACTTTAAACATTGACAAAAAAATAAATCATAAATCCTATTTGTATAACCAAGGAGTAGAGAACAAAGACGTCTTAATAAGTGACGACCTAATTACAGCTTAGTGTGTCATATTGTCGAACTTACTTTTCATGTCCATATTAATTTCCCAAAGACGACTTAATAAGTGACGACCAGCATCACTCTTCCATATCTGAAGTCTGAACCATGGGAATGAAGAAGTAAAAATATTAGCAATGCTTAATAACTGAACTATTACAGAGCAACAACACAATGAGTTGCATGTTTAAAACATGCATCACATAAGCTCCACTCTACATGTAGAAAGCAAGAAATGGTGATGCAGGTAAAACAATATAAAGCCAAACGAAGAGAATTAGCGTACTCACTAATAACAACAGAAAAAACTAACTATGTTGCTAAATGCTAATGATTTAGTAACTCGTTAATAGTAATTCATACTATAGTTGGATTTACTATAATCTAGAACACTGTGGATTTATATGTAGCAATTCAGAAAAAGTATTTCTTACCTTGGGCAAGTACATGTCTGCTTCATCTTTACCTGTCATAGATACTTGAATGTACAACCATATTAAGAAAATGGCAGCATTTAGGAAATACTAACTACAGGAGCTCAATTGAAAAAACAAACGAAAAATTGAGTGAGGGGAAGGATAACAGCTATTAAAAGCAGATATATTAAGCCATGAAACTTTCCAATGAGGGATAAACAAGTAATCTTTGACTAAAGAGTCCAAACTTTGGCCCTGCAAGTTTACCAAGTAAGTGAAATCATGGATTAATAATTTTACCAATTGGTGAGATGTCCACAGAACTCCCATTCCTCCAAACTGTTGAAACAACAATTATTTAAAATTGTTAATTGGCACAGAACACACCTTCTCTAAACGCTTAGTTCCTTGAACAAAATTTTATAGCAAATGTGAGGGTGAAAGCACATCATTCCCTTCACTGCCTTAAGCAGAAAGAAGTTTTTAGAATTCTTCAATAGAAACTCTTAAGTGATGACAACATATATTTTTTCTTAAATGTCAGCTCACAGAAATTATTTGATGATGACATACCTGAAACAAAAGAGAGTGGCATAGGAACGAACCAGTAATATTATTCCCAAATTCAAGACCCATATCTCATATCTCAAACTTCCTTAACTTTCCTTGGTTGTCGTAGTACCAACTAATCATATTAACTGATGATTACATACCTGAACGAAAATGCAAACATCATAAATTAGCTTATAATCCTAGGGTTCTCCTGTTGACAAAAAACATGAAGGATGCAACTCTAAACCGACCTCCCCATTCATTTCAAGAACTCAACTGGCAGAAAAAGGTGCACACAGAATTCTATGCCTAAACAAATTCAGAGCTCTATCAAACAACAATCTAGAGCTGAAGAGCAGTATGCACAAACCTTGCATAAGTAAACCACAAAAAATAGGGCATTTTCATCCAATGGAGGAAATCAATTTAATCAGCTCACCTTCTCAAATGGTGAAACAGAGTTGGGGGCTGTTCCCCACGGCTACAAGGCCGCTCCACCCCTGTGCATGAATCTATGGTGGTGGTAGCAACCTGGATAGAGTGATGAACACCCCACAGTGTAGCCGAGTTGCCGGGTTAAGGAGTCTCATGCCGTTGCCCTAACTCATTCTGCCGACCACCACCACTTCCAGCGGTCGGCCTTTGCATGGCGGAGATGCAAGAGCTGATGTAAGCGCAGCGGAGAGCCACGGGGCGGCAGCGACCGGCTGCTTGAACGCAGTAGCGGAATCCAGAGCTGGACTACCTGTCTACTTGGCGGGAGAGGAGGGCCTCCGCTGCGTCACTTCGCGAGAGACAGAGAGAGTAAGGGAGGCACTCGCGTGGCCTCGCTACTGAAGCACTCGTTCTGCACATCACTGGCCAGGAATCAGGTGCCCACGCGCAGCAGAAGCCGAGATCCACGAGGATCTTGGGGCGGCCGCCGTGAGGCGGAGGAGGACCGCGGAGCAGGGAGGATGCGGAGTGAGGAGGAGCTGGATGCTATCACCTCCTCCTGTCTCTCTCCATGGTGGCGTCGCCCGTCGGCGCCGGACGAAGCCGGGGCGAGGTAGGACTGGATGGGAAGGAGGAGCAATTTGGAAGCAGGAGGGGAGTTTCCAGAATACTCCACCACGGTCACGGGGGATTGACACGAGAATAGTTGGATCGTTCGAGAGGGACACGCGGAGAGAATACAAAATACGGTCAAAGCGGTGACAGATCGAAAGCATTGAGCACCTAGCTAGGATGGTCCTGACCAGTTGCTGCTATAGACACACAATCAGAACACCAACCGACCAAAGCGTCATCAGGGAGAAAAGCACGTAGAACCATGGTCTGTCCTTCCAAAAATGGGCAAGAGCACCCAAAGTGTACACAAGAATTTTTTTAAGAAAACCAAACCATTGGGAGAAACACGTGTCAGCATCACCTTAATTACCAGCCTCCCTCAAAATTATGAGAAAAAAGATGTTTGTTCCCAAATAGTATAGTAGTTATATATTGAGTCATTGAACCTAGGAGCTTCAGGTACAATTGCGTGTCATAATAATTAATGACAGCCTCAGAGTTTTGGTGGACTTAATTATCACATATCTACTAGAATGTTCCTTGGGCTAGTTTGGGAAAAAAAATACAAACACGCATAAAAGCATACATCAGCTATACATATATATACCGAAATGACACACCATCGATATGCCCACCGTATGCATTGCCACCTTTATTTGACAAAGGTTTAAGAAAGTGTTGAGCTAAGTTTTGAGTTCGAAAGTCACGCAAAATCTATACAATGAAAATTTTGCACATGAATATAAAATTATAGACACACTTTCTAAACCCGCAAAAAGAATATAGATACACATAAAGCACCTCTAAACATAGGTACAACGGGACCTATATGCCTTGCATACTTGTTAGAAAGGTGGCATCAAATGAAAGTTTCAACTAGAAATGCATATACAATGCTGGTAACACTGAAAAGAAGCGTCACCAAGCAGTGCACTATTCTGTTTACCCTCTTGGTTCAGAGTTGTGGTTCTCGTACTTGGGTTCTGGCCAATATGATTGAGAGCGCGCCATGATTGAGACCTCACAGTTCATTCCAGTAGTATGGGGTTTAAGGCCTATGCACACAGAATCTGAAATTTAACAAGTGAACCCTGAAATTTACAGGCCTACTGAACCTACCAAATATGCTTGAATCTCACAGCTAGTGAACTCCAGTCTTATCAATCTTATATTCTTGCACCGTTTATTTTGTGTTGCAGTTGTGGGTACCAGACTTATGGATGATGTATTTGTGGATGATGATGCCGTGATGGCTTTATTTATAAAACCGGGCCATGGGCCTTATATTTAATATATTCTTCTAGCAGAGATACATGTTGTACCGGAGCAAATCCCTTGTTTAACATTGAGAAACTTCTGAATCTATGTGCTAATAAGTACTGCAAGGCATCAACTGCATTCTTTTTTTTTTCGATAAAGGATGCTTTCATTACTTTTATAAGCAATTACATCCAGCCTCTGCATAACCAGGATGCACACAGCCGTTTATGTTGTCTCAGGTTCGAAAATGATAAAAACAAAAAACTAGGCGAGATACATATCAGGATGAAACATATAACGCCTAAGAAGAAGGTGGGGCATCTATCCGTAGACTATGCTGCCACCCATGTTGGGAAAAAGTATCCCTCGCCGTAGCCTCCAACCGTGTACAGACCTCCGTAAACAGGTCTCGGTTCTCCACTCGCTGAAGAGGTAACCACGAACGGAGAATACCTGTACATCTGTAGATGACCTGCAACAAAGAGCAATTTATATCATTAAAAATCTTGTCATTTCTACATAGCCAAAGCGCCCAGATAACTGCTAGCGCCCCCACCCTAAGAAGCAACTTAAACCTTGAATCGACACCATGAAGCCAATTATCAAAGACATTGGCAACACTAGTCGGAGGATACAGGGTAGATGCTACTTGAATGACTGACCATATAGATCTCGCGAACTGGCACTGGAAGAATAAGTGCTTGATTGTTTCGTCCTGATGACAGAAAACACATCGAGTACTCCCATGCCAATTACGCTTAACAAGATTGTCTTTGGTGAGGATTACCCCTCGACGAAGATACCATCCAAAAATTTTAATTTTTAATGGTATCTTCATCTTCCAAATCTTTTTATTATTATCAACTGGTAGATCAGAAAGAAGGATCGCGTTGTAGAAAGATTTCACAGAGAAAGCACCATTGGCATGAAGGTTCCATCTAAATTCGTCCGGTTCGTCCGATAATTGAATATCCCCGAGCCGTTGAATTAAGGTATTCCATGCCGCAAGTCTTTGTCCAAGTAAAACCCGTCTGAACGTCACATTCGGGGGTGAGGTAGCCATTACGGTAGCAATGGTATCACCTTGACGACGAGCAATCCTATAAAGAGCTGGATACTGTTCACTTAGGGGTGTATTGTCAAGCCAAGCATCTTCCCAGAAACGTATTTGTGCTCCATTTCTGATTGTGAAAGTGCCATGGCGAAAAAATTCATTTTTTGTCGCCATTAGCCCGGCCCAGAAGTGAGAATCCCCTGGTTTCCACTTGGCAGACTATCCTTTGGCAGACTATCCTTTGGCAGACTATCCTTTGGCAGACTATCCTTCGGCGAAAGTATATCGGTTCGAAACTATTTGGGATAATGTCTTCGAACCGATATACTTTCGCCGAAGGATAGTCTGCCAAGTCCCATCCTCAGTGAGGAGCTTAAACAGCCATTTTCCCAATAGGGCCGAATTCTTGACTGCCAAATCATGAACTCCAAGCCCACCTTGGTCTTTGGGACTACAAACTATACTCCACTTAACCAGTCGATATTTCTTTTTCTCGCTGTCCCCTTGCCAAAAGAATCTGGATCGATAATAATCGAGTTTATGCAGAATTCCTTTTGGTAGGATGAAAAATGATAACATATACAATACCATGTTTGTGAGTACCGAATTAATGAGTACCAATCTTCCACCTAGGGACATCAACTTGCCTTTCCAACTACTAAGGCGTTTTTGTAGTCTTTCTTCCACTAATTTCCATTCCGCGATTGTAAGTCTCCGATAATGAATCGGAATACCCAAATAACGAATCGGAAATTGGCCTTGCCCACAACCAAACAACTCTGTGTACAGAGCCATATCATTTTGGGCATCACCGAAACAGAACAATTCACTTTTATGGAAATTGATTTTCAATCCTGACAATTGCTCAAAAGCCGCCAAGATTAATTTCAAGTTTTGAGCTTTTTCAAGATCATGATCCATAAATAGAATTGTATCATCGGCATATTGAAGTATAGATAAGCCACCATCAACTAGATGTGGAATCACTCCTTCAATCTGACCATCAGCCTTAGCCCGCTCTATGAGTATAGCCAGAATATCCGCTACAATGTTAAACAACATCGGTGATAACGGATCCCCTTGGCGTAACCCTTTTCGTGTTTGGAAATAGTGACCGGTGTCATCATTAACCCGGATTGCGACACTACCTCCATACACAAAATCATTTATCAGAGCGCGCCACTCTGGAGAAAAACCTTTCATCCTGAGTGTTTGCTGTAGAAACGACCACTTGACTTTATCATACGCCTTTTCAAAATCTAGTTTTAAAATAACCCCATTTAATTTCTTAGAATGCACCTCATGTACCGTCTCATGCAAGACCGCCACTCCATCAAGGATGTTTCTTCCTTGCATAAAGGCCGTCTGTGATGGCTGGACTACATGATCCGCTACCGTATTAAGTCTAATGGTGGCCACTTTCGTGAAAATCTTGAAACTTACATTTAATAGGCAGATAGGTCTATATTGTTGAACCTTTCTGCCTCATTAACTTTCGGTAACAAGATTACTTCACCAAAATTTAGACGAAATAATTCTAGTTGTCCAGAGTGTAGGTCACTGAACAAATCTAGAAGGTCCGATTTAATCGTGTCCCAGAAAGTTTGATAAAACTCAGCTGGGAAACTGATGTCTACGGGAGCTTCTATTCTTGTAGACAGTGTTGGGCCTCCAAGAGCAGAGGTTTGTAGAACAGCAGCAAGTTTCCCTTAAGTGGATCACCCAAGGTTTATCGATCTCAGGGAGGAAGAGGTCAAAGATATCCCTCTCAAGCAACCCTGCAACCACAAAGCAAGAAGTCTCTTGTGTCCCCAACACACCTAATACACTTGTCAGATGTAAAGGTGCACTAGTTCGGCGAAGAGATAGTGAGATGCAAGTAATATGGATGAGTATGAGTGGTAATAGCAATCTGAATAAAATATGGCAGCGAGTAAACATGCAACAAAACAGTAAACAAACGGAGATTCGATGCTTGGAAGCAAGGCCTAGGGATCCCGCTTTCACTAGTGGACACTCTCAACAATGATCACATAATAGGACTACTCTACACCCTCTTGTTGGATGATGAACACAACCAACTGTGTAGGATTACACGAACCCTCAATGCCGGAGTTAACAAGCTCCACAATATTCAATGTTCATATTTAAATAACCTTAGAGTGTAAGATAGATCAACACAATCACACCAAGAACTAACATAGCATGCACACTGTCACCATCACACTATGAAGGAGGCATAGATCACATCAATTCTTATCATAGCAATAGTTAACTTCATAATCTACAAGAGATTACAATCATAACCCACGCCAAGTACTACACGAAGCACACACTATCACCATTACACCGTGTAGGAGGAATAGACTACTTTAATAACATCACTAGAGTAGCACATAGATGATATTCAACTAGATCACATAAAGAGAGAGATGAACCACATAGCTACACCGGAGCCCTCAGCCCCGGGGGTGAATTACTCCCTCCTCATCATGGAGGCAGCGATGGCGGTGAAGATGGCGGTGGAGACGGCGGTGGAGATGACTCCGGGGGCAATTCTCCGTCCCGGCAGGGTGCCGGAACAGAGACTTCTGTCCCCCGAATTGGAGTTTCGCGATGTGGCGGCGCCCCTGGAGTCTTTCTGGAGTTTCGTCAAGAGGTACTGCGTTTTTAGGTCGAAAGGGCTTAAATAGGCGAAGAGGCGGCGCAGGAGGGGCGACAGGGTGGCCCCACACCAGGCCGGCGTGGCCAGGGTGTAGGCCGCGCGGCCCACATGTGTGGTGGCCCCCTGGCTCTCCTCCGACTCCCCTTCGGTGTTCTGGAGCCTCCCGGGAAAAATAGGATGTTTGGTCTTCGTTTCATCGAATTCCGAGAATATTGCCCGAACAGCCTTTCTGGAACCAAAAACAGCAGAAAACAGCACTGTGACATCTTGTTAATAGGTTAGTTCCGGAAAACGCATAAAATCATTATAAAGTGCGAGCAAAACATGTAGGTATTGTCATAAAACAAGCATGGAACATCAGAAATTATAGATACGTTGGAGACGTATCAGCATCCCCAAGCTTAGTTCCTACTCGTCCTCGAGTAGGTAAACGATAAAAAGATAATTTCTGAAGTGACATGCTACCAACATAATCTTAATCATACTATTGTAAAACATATGAGATGAATGCAGCGATTCGAAACAGTGTTAATGCAATGAGTAAACAATTGAATCATAAAGCAAAGACTTTTCATGAATAGTACTTAAAGACAAGCATCAATAAGTCTTGCATAAGAGTTAACTCATAAAGCAATAAATCAAAGTAAAGGTACTGAAGCAACACAAAGGAAGATTAAGTTTCAGCGATTGCTTTCAACTTGTAACATGTATATCTCATGGATAATTGTCAACATAGAGTAATATAACAAATGCAATATGCTAGTATGTAAGAATCAATGCACAGTTCACACAAGTGTTTTCTTCTTGAGATGGAGAGAAATAGGTGAACTGACTCAACATAAAAGTAGAAGAATGGCCCTTCGACGAGGGAAGCATCGATTGCTATATTTGTGCTAGAGCTTTGGTTTTGAAAACATGAAACAATTTTGTCAACGGTAGTAATAAAGCATATGTATCATGTAAATTATATCTTACAAGTTGCAAGCCTCATGCATAGTATACTAATAGTGCCCGCACCTTGTCCTAATTAGCTTGGACTACCGGGATCATCGCAGTACACATGTTTTAACCAAGTGTCACAAAAGGGTACCTCTATGCCGCCTGTACAAAGGTCTAAGGAGAAAGCTCGCATTTTGGATTTCTCGCTTTTGATTATTCTCAACTTAGACATCCATACCGGGACAACATAGACAACAGATAATGGACTCCTCTTTAATGCATAAGCATGTAGCAACAGTTAGTATTCTCATATGAGATTGAGGATATATGTCCAAAACTGAAACTTCCACCATGATTCATGGCTTTAGTTAGCGGCCCAATGTTCTTCTCTAACAATATGCATGCTCTAACCATTAAAGTGGTAGATCTCCCTTACTTCAGACAAGACGGACATGCATAGCAACTCACATGATATTCAACAAAGAGTAGTTGATGGCGTCCCCAGAAAACATGGTTATCGCACAACAAGCAACTTAATAAGAGATAAAGTGCATAAGTACATATTCAATACCACAATAGTTTTTAGGCTATTTGTCCCATGAGCTATATATTGCAAAGGCGAATGATGGAAATTTAAAGGTAGCACTCAAGCAATTTACTTTGGAATGGCGGAGAAATACCATGTAGTAGGTAGGTATGGTGGACACAAATGACATAGTGGTTGGCTCAAGGATTTTGGATGCATGAGAAGTATTCCCTCTCGATACAAGGTTTAGGCTAGCAAGGTTATTTGAAACAAACACAAGGATGAACCGGTGCAGCAAAACTCACATAAAAGACATATTGTAAACATTATAAGACTCTACACCGTCTTCCTTGTTGTTCAAATTCTTAACTAGAAATTATCTAGACCTTAGAGAGACCAATTATGCAAACCAAATTTTAGCAAGCTCTATGTATTTCTTCATTAATGGGTGCAAAGTATATGATGCAAGAGCTTAAACATGAGCACAACAATTGCCAAGTATCAAATTATCCAAGACATTTTATCAATTACCACATGTAGCATTTCCCGTTTCCAACCATATAACAATTAACGAAGCAGTTCAACCTTCGCCATGAACATTATGAGCTAAGAACACATGTGTTCATATGAACCAGCGGAGCGTCTCTCTCCCACACAAGCATGAATTTATTCAGAGAACTAAGATAACAAACGAAAATAAAAGCACACAGACGCTCCAAGTAAAGTACATAAGATGTGACCGAATAAAAATATAGTTTCAAGAGAAGGAACCTGATAAGTTGTCGATGAAGAAGGGGATGCCTTGGGCATCCCCAAGCTTAGACGCTTGAGTCTTCTTGAAATATGCAGGGGTGGACCACCGGGGCTTCCCCAAGCTTAGAGCTTTCACTCTTCTTGATCATAGTATATCATCCTCCTCTCTTGACCCTTGAAAACTTCCTCCACACCAAACTCAAAACAAACTCATTAGAGGGTTAGTGCATAATCAAAAACTCACATGTTCAGAGGTGACACAATCATTTTTAACACTTCTGGACATTGCTCAAAGCTACTGGAAGGTAATGGAACAAAGAAATCCACCCAACACAGCGAAAGAGGCAATGCGAAATAAAAGGCAGAATCTGTCAAAACAGAACAGTCCATAAAGACGAATTTTAAAATGGCACCAGACTTGCTCAGATGAAAATGCCCAAATTGAATGAAAGTTGCGTACATATCTGAGGATCACTCATGTAAATTGGCATAATTTTCTGAGTTACCTACAGAGAATTAGGCCCAGATTCGTGACAGCAAAGAAATCTGTTTCTGCGCAGTAATCCAAATCTAGTATCAACCTTTCTATCAAAGACTTTACTTGGCACAACAGTGCAATAAAATAAGATAAGGAGAGGTTGCTACAGTAGTAACAACTTCCAAGACTCAAATACAAAATAAAAGTACTGTAGCAAAATAAACACATGGGTTATCTCCCAAGAAGTTCTTTCTTTATAGCCATTAAGATGGGCTCGGCAGTTTTTATGATGCACTTGCAAGAAATAGTATTTGAAGCAAAAAGAGAGCATCAAGAAGCAAATTCAAAACACATTTAAGTCTACCCCACTTCCTATGCAAAGGAATCTTGTACACAAATGAATTCATGAAGAACAAAGTGACAAGCATAAGAGGATAAAACACGAGTAACTTCAAGATTCTCAACATAAAGAGGGGAAACTTAATATTATTAAGATGCATATAACCATGTTTCCCTCTCTCATAATAACTTTCAGTAGCATCATTAATGAAATCCACAATATACCCATCACTTAAAACATTCTTAACATGGCTCATATGTATAGAAGTATCATTAATTTTGGCATAAGAAGAGTTCTTCTCATTAATAGTAATTGGAGCAGGATTATTATCAAGAATTTGAACATGGTAAACAAGTTGCATATTAAGGGAATTGTTTTTGGTAATCCAATCATGACTATGAAAAGTTTCATAAGGATAGTTATAACCTATATCATAGCATTCGTTATAATAATCATCAAAGGTCGGAGGCACAGTGTCATCATAAGAAATAGAATAGTTATCTTTCACAGTTGGTTTATCTGTGACCATACCATCATTGTTATTAGAAGAAGATGTATCAAACACATAATGATCAGTAGCAAAAGGATTTTCAAACACCTCTTCCCCAAGCTTAGAGCTTTCTATATCATTACGGGAGGAAGCATGGATAGCACTGATACTATGACAATTATTATCATCATCATTTTCAGAATTAGTTTCCCAGAGATTTGCAATATCAAAAGTAGTGTGCTCATTCAAATCATGATCACTAATGTATGTAAAGGACATAGGAAGATCATTGTATTCAGATTCATTATCATAATAATCATCAGGAGCAACATACTTACGGTTACCTAGCGTTATCTGATGCGTGCAGTCGACACACGTCCGTTGGGAACCCCAAGAGGAAGGTGTGATGCAGACAGTAGCAAGTTTTCCCTCAGAAAGAAACCAAGGTTTATCGAACCAGGAGGAGCCAGGAAGCACGTTGAAGGTTGATGGTGGCGGAATGTAATGCGGCGCAACACCAGGGATTCCGGCGCCAACGTGGAACCTGCACAACACAACCAAAGTACTTTGCCCCAACGAAATAGTGAGGTTGTCAATCTCACCGGCTTGCTGTAACAAAGGATTAACCATATTGTGTGGAAGATGATTGTTTGCAGAAAACAGTAAAACAAGTATTGCAGTAGATTGTATGCGATGTAAAGAATAGGACCGGGGCCCACAGTTCACTAGAGGTGTCTCTCCCATAAGATAAAAGCATGTTGGGTGAACAAATTACAGTCGGGCAATTGACAAATAGAGAGGGCATAATAATGCACATACATGACATGATAAATATAGTGAGATTTAATTGGGCATTACGACAAAGTACATAGACCGCTATCCAGCATGCATCTATGCCTAAAAAGTCCACCTTCAGGTTATCATCCGAACCCCTTCCAGTATTAAGTTGCAAAACAACAGACAATTGCATTAAGTATGGTGCGTAATGTAATCAATAACTACATCCTTAGACATAGCATCAATGTTTTATCCCTAGTGGCAACAAAGACATCCACAACCTTAGAACTTTCTCACTTTGTCCTGCATTTAATGGAGGCATGAACCCACTATCGAGCATAAATACTCCCTCTTGGAGTTAAGAGCAAAAACTTGGCCAGAGCCTCTACTAATAACGGAGAGCATGCAAGATCATAAACAACACATAGGTAATAACTTGATAATTAACATAACATAGTATTCTCTATCCATCGGATCCCGACAAACACAACATATAGTATTACAGATAGATGATCTTGATCATGTTAGGCAGCTCACAAGATCCAACAATGAAGCACAATGAGGAGAAGACAACCATCTAGCTACTGCTATGGACCCATAGTCCAGGGGTGAACTACTCACTCATCACTCCGGAGGCGACCATGGCGGTGAAGAGTCCTCCAGGAGATGAATCCCCTCTCCGGCAGGGTGCCGGAGGAGATCTCCAGAATCCCCCGAGATGGGATTGGCGGCGGCGGCGTCTGATGGCGTGTAACTCACACGTTCGTTGGGAACCCCAAGAGGAAGGTATGATGCGCACAGCAGCAAGTTTTCCCTCAGAAAGAAACCAAGGTTTATCGAACCAGGAGGAGCCAAGAAGCACGTTGAAGGTTGATGGCGGCGGGATGTAGTGCGGCGCAACACCAGGGATTCCGGCGCCAACGTGGAACCTGCACAACACAACCAAAGTACTTTGCCCCAACGAAACAGTGAGGTTGTCAATCTCACCGGCTTGCTGTAACAAAGGATTAACCGTATTGTGTGGAAGATGATTGTTTGCAGAAAACAGTAGAACAAGTATTGCAGTAGATTGTATTTCAGTAAAGAGAATTGGACCGGGGTCCACAGTTCACTAGAGGTGTCTCTCCCATAAGACAAACAGCATGTTGGGTGAACAAATTACAGTTGGGCAATTGACAAATAAAGAGAGCATGACAATGCACATACATATCATGATGAGTATAGTGAGATTTAATTGGGCATTACGACAAAGTACATAGACCGCCATCCAACTGCATCTATGCCTAAAAAGTCTACCTTCAGGTTATCATCCGAACCCCTCCAGTATTAAGTTGCAAAGCAACAGACAATTGCATTAAGTATGGTGTGTAATGTAATCAACAACTACATCCTTAGACATAGCATCAATGTTTTATCCCTAGTGGCAACAGCACAACACAACCTTATAACTTTACATCCTGTCCCAGGTGTCAATGCAGGCATGAACCCACTATCGAGCATAAGTACTCCCTCTTGGAGTTACAAGCATCTACTTGGCCAGAGCATCTACTAGTAACGGAAAGCATGCAAGATCATAAACAACACGTAGATATAACTTTGATAATCAACATAACAAGTATTCTCTATTCATCGGATCCCAACAAACGCAACATATAGAATTACAGATAGATGATCTTGATCATGTTAGGCAGCTCACAAGATCCGACAATGATAGCACAATGGGGAGAAGACAACCATCTAGCTACTGCTATGGACCCATAGTCCAGGGGTAGACTACTCACACATCACACCGGAGGCGACCATGGCGGCGTAGAGTCCTCCGGGGAGATGATTCCCCTCTCCGGCAGGGTGCCGGAGGCGATCTCTGGATCCCCCGAGATGGGATCGGCGTTGGCGGCGTCTCTGGAAGGTTTTCCGTATCGTGGCTCTCGGGGCTGGGGGTTTCGTCACGGAGGCTATTTGTAGGCGGAAGGGCAGTTCAAGAGGCGGCACGGGGGCCCCACACCACAGGGCCGCGCGGCCAAGGGGGGGGGCGCGCCGCCCTAGGGTGTGGCCCCCTCGTGGCCCCTCTTCGTCTCTCCTTCGGACTTCTGGAAGCTTCGTGGAAAAATAGGCCCCTGGGCTTTGATTTCGTCCAATTCCGAGAATATTTCCTTACTAGGATTTCTGAAACCAAAACAAAGCAGTAAAAACAAGAATCGGCACTTCGGCATCTTGTTAATAGGTTAGTTCCAGAAAATGCACGAATATGACATAAAGTGTGCATAAAACATGTAGATAACATCAATAATGTGGAATGGAACATAAGAAATTATCGATACGTCGGAGACGTATCAGCATCCCCAAGCTTAGTTCTGCTCGTCCCGAGCAGGTAAAACGATAACACATATAATTTCTGGAGTGACATGCCATCATAATCTTGATCATACTATTTGTAAAGCATATGTAGTGAATGCAGCGATCAAAACAATGTATATGACATGAGTAAACAAGTGAATCATAAAGCAAAGACTTTTCATGAATAGCACTTCAAGACAAGCATCAATAAGTCTTGCATAAGAGTTAACTCATAAAGCAATAATTCATAGTAAAAGCATTGAAGCAACACAAAAGAAGATTAAGTTTCAGCGGTTGCTTTCAACTTGTAACATGTATATCTCATGGATATTGTCAACATAGAGTAATATAATAAGTGCAATAAGCAAGTATGTAGGAATCAATGCACAGTTCACACAAGTGTTTGCTTCTTGAGGTGGAGAGAAATAGGTGAACTGACTCAACATTGAAAGTAAAAGAATGGTCCTCCATAGAGGAAAAGCATCGATTGCTATATTTGTGCTAGAGCTTTGATTTTGAAAACATGAAACAATTTTGTCAACGGTAGTAATAAAGCATATGCATCATGTAAATTATATCTTATAAGTTGCAAGCCTCATGCATAGTGTACCAATAGTGCCCGCACCTTGTCCTAATTAGCTTGGACTACCTGGATTATCACCGCAATACATATGCTTTAACCAAGTTTCACAAAGGGGTACCTCTATGCCGCCTGTACAAAGGTCTAAGGAGAAAGCTCGCATTTGGATTTCACGCTTTTGATTATTCTCAACTTAGACATCCATACCGGGACAACATAGACAACAGATAATGGACTCCTCTTTTAATGCTTTAAGCATTCAACAACAATTAATTCTTTTCTCATTAGAGATTTGAGGATGTTTGTCCAAAACTGAAACTTCCACCATGGATCATGGCTTTAGTTAGCGGCCCAATGTTCTTCTCTAACAATATGCATGCTCAAACCATTCAACTCAGTGTAGATCGCCCTTACTTCAGACAAGACGAACATGCATAGCAACTCACATGAAATTCAACAATGAAAAGTTGATGGCGTCCCCAGTAAACATGGTTATCGCACAACAAGCAACTTAATAAGAGATAAAGTGCATAATTACATATTCAATACCACAATAGTTTTTAAGCTATTTGTCCCATGAGCTATATATTGCAAAGGTGAATGATGGAATTTTAAAGGTAGCACTCAAGCAATTTACTTTGGAATGGCGGAAAATACCATATAGTAGGTAGGTTTGGTGGACACAAATGGCATAGTGGTTGGCTCAAGTATTTTGGATGCATGAGAAGTAATCCCTCTCGATACAAGGTTTAGGCTAGCAAGGCTTATTTGAAACAAACACAAGGATGAACCGGTGCAGTAAAACTCACATAAAAGACATATTGAAAACATTATAAGACTCTACACCGTCTTCCTTGTTGTTCAAACTCAATACTAGAAATTATCTAGACCTTAGAGAAACCAAATATGCAAACCAAATTTTAGCATGCTCTATATATTTCTTCATTAATGGGTGCAAAGCATATGATGCAAGAGCTTAAACATGAGCACAACAATTGCCAAGTATCACATTATCCAAAACATTAATAGCAATTACTACATGTATCATTTTCCAATTCCAACCATATAACAATTTAACGAAGGAGAAACTTCGCCATGAATACTATGAGTAGAAACCAAGGACATACTTGTCCATATGCTACAGCGGAGCGTGTCTCTCTCCCATAAAGTGAATGCTAGGATCCATTTTATTCAAACAAAACAAAAAACAAAAACAAACCGACGCTCCAAGAAAAAGCACATAAGATGTGATGGAATAAAAATATAGTTTCAGGGGAGGAACCTGATAATGTTGTCGATGAAGAAGGGGATGCCTTGGGTATCCCCAAGCTTAGACGCTTGAGTCTTCTTAATATATGCAGGGGTGAACCACCGGGGCATCCCCAAGCTTAGAGCTTTCACTCTCCTTGATCATGTTGCATCATACTCCTCTCTTGATCCTTGAAAACTTCCTCCACACCAAACTCGAAACAACTCATTAGAGGGTTAGTGCACATTATAAATTAACATATTCAGAGGTGACACAATCATTCTTAACACTTCTGGACATTGCATAATGCTACTGGACATTAGTGGATCAAAGAAATTCATCCAACATAGCAAAAGAGGCAATGCGAAATAAAAGGCAGAATCTGTCAAAACAGAACAGTTCGTATTGACGAATTTTAAAATGGCACCAGACTTGCTCAAATGAAAATGCTCAAATTGAATGAAAGTTGCGTACATATCTGAGGATCATGCACGTAAATTGGCTTAATTTTCTGAGCTACCTACAGGGAGGTGGACCCAGATTCGTGACAGCAAAGAAATCTAGAACTGTGCAGTAATCCAAATCTAGTACTTACTTTTCTATCAACGGCTTAACTTGGCACAACAAAACACAAAACTAAGATAAGGAGAGGTTGCTACAGTAGTAAACAACTTCCAAGACACAAAATAAAAACAAAGTACTGTAGGTAAAAACATGGGTTGTCTCCCATAAGCGCTTTTCTTTAACGCCTTTCAGCTAGGCGCAGAAAGTGTGTATCAAGTATTATCAAGGGACGAAGTGTCAACATCATAATTTGTTCTCATAATAGAATCAAAAGGGTACTTCATTCTCTTTCTAGGGAAGTGTTCCATACCTTTCTTGAGAGGAAATTGATATTTTATATTACCTTCCTTCATATCAATAGTAGCACCAACAGTTCGAAGAAAAGGTCTTCCCAATATAATGGGACAAGATGCATTGCATTCAATATCCAAGACAACAAAATCAACGGGAACAAGGTTATTGTTAACGGTAATACGAACATTATCAACCTTACCCAAAGGTTTCTTTGTAGAATGATCAGCAAGATTAACATCCAAATAACAATTTTTCAGCGGTGGCAAGTCAAGCATATTATAAATTTTCTTAGGCATAACAGAAATACTTGCACCAAGATCACATAAAGCATTACAATCAAAATCTTTAACCTTCATGTTAATGATGGGCTCCCAACCATCCTCTAGCTTTTTAGGAATAGAGGTTTCACGCTCTAGTTTCTCTTCTCTAGCTTTTATGAGAGCATTTGTAATATGATGCGTGAAAGCCAAATTTATAGCACTAGCATTAGGACTTTTAGCAAGTTTTTGCAAGAACTTTATAACTTCAGAGATGTGGCAATCATCAAAATTCAAACCATTATAATCTAAAGCAATGGGATCATCATCCCCAATGTTGGAAAAAATTTCAGCAGCTTTATCACAGGCAGTTTATGATTTTAGCGATTTCAGGCATTTTTTTGCGCTTTGCATTAGAAGTGGAAACATTGCTAACACCAATTCTTTTATTATTAATAGTAGGAGGTGCAGCAACATGTGTAGCATTAGCATTACTAGTGGTGGTAATAGTCCAAACTTTAGCTACATTCTTCTCTTTAGCTAGTTTTTCATTTTCTTCTCTATCCCACCTAGCACGCAGTTCAGCCATTAATCTTATATTCTCATTAATTCTAACTTGAATGGCATTTGCTGTAGTAGTAATTTTATTATGATGATTCTCATTAGGCAAAACTTTTGATTTCAAAAGATCAACATCAGCAACAAGACTATCGACTTTAGAAGCAAGTATATCAATTTTCCCAAGCTTTTCTTCAACAGATTTGTTAAAAGCGGTTTGTGTACTAATAAATTCTTTAAGCATGGCTTCAAGTCCAGGGGGTGAATTCCTATTATTGTTGTAAGAATTCCCATAAGAATTACCATAGCCGTTGCCATTATTATAAGGATATGGCCTATAGTTGTTAATAGAATTGTTCCGGTAAGCATTGTTGTTGAAATTACTATTTTTAATGAAGTTTACATCAACATGTTCTTCTTGTGCAACCAATGAAGCTAATGGAACATTATTAGGATCAATATTAGTCCTATCATTCACAAGCATAGACATAATAGCATCAATCTTATCACTCAAGGAAGAGGTTTCTTCGACAGAATTTACCTTCTTACCTTGTGGAGCTCTTTCCGTGTGCCATTCAGAGTAGTTGATCATCATATTATCAAGAAGCTTTGTTGCTTCACCAAGAGTGATGGACATAAAGGTACCTCCAGCAGCTGAATCCAATAAATTCCGTGAAGAAAAATTTAGTCCTGCATAGAAGGTTTGGATGATCATCCAAGTAGTCAGTCCATGGGTTGGGCAATTTTTAACCAAAGATTTCATTCTTTCCCAAGCTTGAGCAACATGTTCAGTATCTAATTGTTTAAAATTCATTATGCTACTCCTCAAAGATATAATTTTAGCAGGGGGATAATATCTACCAATAAAAGCATCCTTGCATTTAGTCCATGAATCAATACTATTCTTAGGCAGAGATAGCAACCAATCTTTAGCTCTTCCTCTTAATGAGAAAGGGAACAATTTTAGTTTAATAATATCACCATCTACATCTTTATATTTTTTCATTTCACATAGTTCAACAAAATTATTAAGATGGGCAGCAGCATCATCGGAACTAACACCAGAAACTTGCTCTCGCATAACAAGATTCAGTAAAGCAGGTTTAATTTCAAAGAATTCTGCTGTAGTAGCAGGTGGAGCAATAGGTGTGCATAAGAAATCATTATTATTTGTGGTTGTGAAGTCACACAACTTAGTATTTTCAGCGTTGGCCATTTTAGCAACAGTAAATAAAGCAAACTAGATAAAGTAAATGCAAGTAAACTAATTTTTTTGTGTTTTTGATATAGCAAACAAGATAACAAGTAAAGTAAAACTAGCAACTAATTTTTTTGTATTTTGATTTAGTGCAGCAAACAAAGTAGTAAATAAAACTAAGCAAGACAAAAACAAAGTAAAGAGATTGAGAAGTGGAGACTCCCTTGCAGCGTGTCTTGATCTCCCGCAAGAACGGCGCGGAAAAAGAGCTTGATGGCGTGTAACTCACACGTTCGTTGGGAACCCCAAGAGGAAGGTATGATGCGCACAGCAGCAAGTTTTCCCTCGAAAGAAACCAAGGTTTATCGAACCAGGAGGAGCCAAGAAGCACGTTGAAGGTTGATGGCGGCGGGATGTAGTGCGGCGCAACACCAGGGATTCCGGCGCCAACGTGGAACTGCACAACACAACCAAAGTACTTTACCCCAACGAAACAGTGAGGTTGTCAATC
Organism: Lolium perenne; assembly: GCF_019359855.2. Taxonomy (NCBI): domain Eukaryota; kingdom Viridiplantae; phylum Streptophyta; class Magnoliopsida; order Poales; family Poaceae; genus Lolium; species Lolium perenne. The sequence continues at coordinate 168,968,712 of NC_067248.2, forward strand.
TCACCGGCTTGCTGTAACAAAGGATTAACCGTATTGTGTGGAAGATGATTGTTTGCAGAAAACAGTAGAACAAGTATTGCAGTAGATTGTATTTCAAGAAAGAGAATTGGACCGGGTCCACAGTTCACTAGAGGTGTCTCTCCCATAAGACAAACAGCATGTTGGGTGAACAAATTACAGTTGGGCAATTGACAAATAAAGAGAGCATGACAATGCACATACATATCATGATGAGTATAGTGAGATTTAATTGGGCATTACGACAAAGTACATAGACCGCCATCCAATCGCATCTATGCCTAAAAAGTCCACCTTCGTGTTATCATCCGAACCCCTCCGGTATTAAGTTGCAAAGCAACAGACAATTGCATTAAGTATGGTGCGTAATGTAATCAACAACTACATCCTTAGACATAGCATCAATGTTTTATCCCTAGTGGCAACAAGACAACACAACCTTAGAACTTTCTGTCACATCGTCCTGTGTCAATGCAGGCATGAACCCACTATCGAGCATAAGTACTCCCTCTTGGAGTTACAAGCATCTACTTGGCCAGAGCATCTACTAGTAACGGAAAGCATGCAAGATCATAAACAACACGTAGATATAACTTTGATAATCAACATAACAAGTATTCTCTATTCATCGGATCCTAACAAACGCAACATATAGAATTACAGATAGATGATCTTGATCATGTTAGGCAGCTCACAAGATCCGACAATGATAGCACAATGGGGAGAAGACAACCATCTAGCTACTGCTATGGACCCATAGTCCAGGGGTAGACTACTCACACATCACACCGGAGGCGACCATGGCGGCGTAGAGTCCTCCGGGAGATGATTCCCCTCTCCGGCAGGGTGCCGGAGGCGATCTCCTGGATCCCCCGAGATGGGATCGGCGTTGGCGGCGTCTCTGGAAGGTTTTCCGTATCGTGGCTCTCGGGGCTGGGGGTTTCGTCACGGAGGCTATTTGTAGGCGGAAGGGCAGGTCAAGAGGCGGCACGGGGGCCCCACACCACAGGGCCGCGCGGCCAAGGGGGGGGGCCGTGCCGCCCTAGGGTGTGGCCCCCTCGTGGCCCCTCTTCGTCTCTCCTTCGGACTTCTGGAAGCTTCGTGGAAAAATAGGCCCCTGGGCTTTGATTTCGTCCAATTCCGAGAATATTTCCTTACTAGGATTTCTGAAACCAAAAACAGCAGAAAACAGCAACTGGCACTTCGGCATCTTGTTAATAGGTTAGTTCCAGAAAATGCACGAATATGACATAAAGTGTGCATAAAACATGTAGATAACATCAATAATGTGGCATGGAACATAAGAAATTATCGATACGTCGGAGACGTATCAGCGTCTCAGTAAGGTTTTCCGTATCGTGGCTCTCGGTACTGGGGGTTTCGCGACGGAGGCTATTTGTAGGCGGAAGGGCAGGTAAAGGGGCGTCACGAGGGGCCCAGACGACAGGCCGGCGCGGCCAGGGCCTGGGCCGCGCCGCCCTGGTGTCTGGCCACCTCGTGGCCCCACTTCGACTCTCCTTCGGTCTTCTGGAAGCTTCGTGGCAAAATAGGACCCTGGGCGTTGATTTCGTCCAATTCCGAGAATATTTCTTTACTAGGATTTCTGAAACCAAAAACAATGAAAAACAAGAATCGGCTCTTCGGCATCTCGGTAATAGGTTAGTGCCAGAAAATGCATAAATACGACATATAATGTGTATAAAACATGTAGATATCATCAATAATGTAGCATGGAACATAAGAAATTATCGATACGTCGGAGACGTATCAGCATCCCCAAGCTTAGTTCTGCTCGTCCCGAGCAGGTAAACGATAACAAAGATAATTTCTGGAGTGACATGCCATCATAACCTTGATCATACTATTGTAAGCATATGTAATGAATGCAGCGATCAAAACAATGGTAATGACATGAGTAAACAACTGAATCATAAAGCAAAGACTTTTCATGAATAGTACTTAAAGACAAGCATCAATAAGTCTTGCATAAGAGTTAACTCATAAAGCAATAAATCAAAGTAAAGGTATTGAAGCAACACAAATGAAGATTAAGTTTCAGCGGTTGCTTTCAACTTGTAACATGTATATCTCATGGATAATTGTCAACATAGAGTAATATAATAAGTGCAATATGCAAGTATGTAGGAATCAATGCACAGTTCACACAAGTGTTTGCTTCTTGAGGTGGAGAGAAATAGGTGAACTGACTCAACATAAAAGTAAAAAGAAAGGTCCTTCCAAGAGGAAAGCATCGATTGCTATATTTGTGCTAGAGCTTTTATTTTGAAAACATGAAACAATTTTGTCAACGGTAGTAATAAAGCATATGAGTTATGTAAATTATATCTTACAAGTTGCAAGCCTCATGCATAGTATACTAATACTGCCCGTACCTTGTCCTAATTAGCTTGGACTACCGGATCATCGCAATACACATGTTTTAACCAAGTTTCACAATGGGGTACCTACATGCCGCCTGTACAAAGGTCTAAGGAGAAAGCTCGCATTTTGGATTTCTCGCTTTTGATTATTCTCAGCTTAGACATCCATACCGGGACAACATGGACAACAGATAATGGACTCCTCTTTAATGCATAAGCATGTGGCAACAATTAGTGTTCTCATATGAGATTGAGGATATATGTCCAAAACTGAAACTTCCACCATGAATCATGGCTTTAGTTAGCGGCCCAATGTTCTTCTCTAACAATATGTATGCTCCAACCATTAAGGTGGTAGATCTATCTTACTTCAGACAAGACGGACATGCATAGCAACTCACATGATATTCAACAAAGAATAGTTGATGGCGTCCCCAGAAACATGGTTATCGCGCAACAAGCAACTTAATAAGAGATAAAGTGCATAAGTACATATTCAATTCCACAATAGTTTTTAAGCTATTTGTCCCATGAGCTATATATTGCAAAGGCGAATGATGGAATTTTAAAGGTAGCACTCAAGCAATTTACTTTGGAATGGCGGAGAAATACCATGTAGTAAGTAGGTATGGTGGACACAAATGGCATAGTGGTTGGCTCAAGGATTTTGGATGCATGAGAAGTATTCCCTCTCGATACAAGGTTTATGCTAGCAAGGTTTATTTGAAACAAACACAAGGATGAACGGTGCAGCAAAACTCACATAAAAGACATATTGTAAACATTATAAGACTCTACACCGTCTTCCTTGTTGTTCAAAACTCAATACTAGAAATTATCTAGACTTTAGAGAGACCAAATATGCAAACCAAATTAGCAAGCTCTAGGTGTTTCTTCATTAATGGTTGCAAAGTATATGATGCAAGAGCTTAAACATGAGCACAACAATTGCCAAGTATCAAATTATTCAAGACATTTTAGAATTACTACATGTAGCATTTCCCGATTCCAACCATATAACAATTTAACGAAGAAGATTCAACCTTCGCCATGAATATTATGAGTAAAGCCTAAGGACATACTTGTCCATATGCAACAGCGGAGCGTGTCTCTCTCCCACACAATGAATGCTAGGATCCATTTTATTCAAACAAAAACAAAAACAAAAACAAACCGACGCTCCAAGCAAAGTACATAAGATGTGACGGAATAAAAATATAGTTTCAGGGGAGGAACCTGATAATGTTGTCGATGAAGAAGGGGATGCCTTGGGCATCCCCAAGCTTAGACGCTTGAGTCTTCTTAAAATATGCAGGGGTGAACCACCGGGGCATCCCCAAGCTTAGAGCTTTCACTCTCCTTGATCATATTGCATCATACTCCTCTCTTGATCCTTGAAAACTTCCTCCACACCAAACTCGAAACAACTCATTAGAGGGTTAGTGGACAATAAAAATTAACATTTTCAGAGGTGACACAATCATTCTTAACACTTCTGGACATTGCATAAAGCTACTGGACATTAATGGATCAAAGAAATTCATCCAACATAGCAAAAGAGGCAATGCGAAATAAAAGGCAGAATCTGTCAAAACAGAACAGTCCGTAAAGATGGATTTTATTGAGGCACCAGACTTGCTCAAATGAAAATGCCCAAATTGAATGAAAGTTGCGTACATATCTGAGGATCACGCACGTAAATTGGCTTAATTTTCTGAGCTACCTACAGGGAGGCAGGTCGAAATTCGTGACAGCAAAGAAATCTGAAACTGCGCAGTAATCCAAATCTAGTATTCACTTTACTATCAAAGACTTTACTTGGCACAACAAAACATAAAACTAAGATAAGGATAGGTTGCTACAGTAGTGAACAACTTCCAAGACTCAAATATAAAACAAAAATACTGTAATAAAAACATGGGTTGTCTCCCATAAGCGCTTTTCTTTAACGCCTTTCAGCTAGGCGCAGAAAGTGTGTATCAAGTGTTATCAAGAGGTAGAGCATCGATATCATAAGCTCCCCCATCTGTAGTGGTACTAAGGGCTTTGTCAATTTTAGGCCTATAATAATATTTTTTTGGTTTAGGCACTTTAGAGACATACATAAACTTTTGCTCCTTACCCACATAAGCTTTCTCCTTATATTTAAGAGAAGAGAAAGTTGAACCCAAGGTTCCCATAGCTTTTTCAAGTTCACTAATCCTTTGGGTTTGATTATCATGGTTAGCACAAGATTCTAAGATGGTGATTCTCTCATTTATTCCACCTAGAGATTTATCAAGTTTATCAGTGCTATCAAGTAACATTTCCAATTTAGTTTCAACACTTGGAAGATTTTTCTCTATGGTTTCCAATTTTTTCATGACATCTTCAAGAGAGGTTTCAATTTTAACTTCATTAACAGGTGGTATTCCAAATAAACTCTCAATAATGTAACTAGCTTCTAAAGCAGGGGCGCCTAGGAAGTTACCTCCCGCGAGACAATCAAGAACATACCTATTCCAGCTAGAGATACCAACATAAAAATTCCTGAGTAGGATAGTGGTGGAGTGTTTTTTAGTGCACCTATTATGGGCATCACTAATTCTATACCAAGCATCTTTTAAACATTCTCCCCCTTGTTGCTTAAACGAACGAACTTCAACTTCAGGATTACTCATTTTAGCAGTAGTAAATAAAGCAAACTAGATAAAATAAATGCAAGTAACTAATTTTTTTATGTTTTTGATATAGCAAACAAGATAGTAAATAAAGTAAAGCTAGCAACTAATTTTTTTTGTGTTTTGATATAATGCAGCAAACAAAAGTAAGTAAATAAAATAAAGCAAGACAAAAACAAAGTAAAGAGATTGGGAAGTGGAGACTCCCCTTGCAGCGTGTCTTGATCTCCCCGGCAACGGCGCCAGAAAACAGTCTTGATGCGTGCAGTCGACACACGTCCGTTGGGAACCCCAAGAGGAAGGTGTGATGCAGACAGTAGCAAGTTTTCCCTCAGAAAGAAACCAAGGTTTATCGAACCAGGAGGAGCCAAGAAGCACGTTGAAGGTTGATGGTGGCGGAATGTAATGCGGCGCAACACCAGGGATTCCGGCGCCAACGTGGAACCTGCACAACACAACCAAAGTACTTTGCCCCAACGAAACAGTGAGGTTGTCAATCTCACCGGCTTGTGATACGTCTCCGACGTATCGATAATTTCTTATGTTCCATGCCACATTATTGATGTTATCTACATGTTTTATGCACACTTTATGTCATATTCGTGCATTTTCTGGAACTAACCTATTAACAAGATGCCGAAGTGCCGATTCTTTGTTTTCTGCTGTTTTTGGTTTCAGAAATCCTAGTAACGAAATATTCTCGGAATTGGACGAAATCAACGCCCAGGGTCCTATTTCGCCACGAAGCTTTCAGAAGACCGAAGAGGAGACGAAGTGGGGCCACGAGGTCGCCACACCCTAGGGCGGCGTGGCCCCCCCCCCCTGGCCGCGCGGCCCTGTGGTGTGGGCCCCTCGTGCCGCCTCCTGACCTGCCCTTCCGCCTACTTAAAGCCTCCGTCGCGAAACCCCCAGTACCGAGAGCCACGATACGGAAAACCTTCCAGAGACGCCGCCGCCGCCGATCCCATCTCGGGGGATTCAGGAGATCGCCTCCGGCACCCTGCCGGAGAGGGGATTCATCTCCCGGAGGACTCTACGCCGCCATGGTCGCCTCCGGAGTGATGTGTGAGTAGTCTACCCCTGGACTATGGGTCCATAGCAGTAGCTAGATGGTTGTCTTCTCCCCATTATGCTTAATTGTCGGATCTTGTGAGCTGCCTAACATGATCAAGATCATCTATCTGTAATTCTATATGTTGCGTTTGTTGGGATCCGATGAATAGAGAATACGTGTTATGTTGATTATCAAAGTTATGTCTATGTGTTGTTTATGATCTTGCATGCTCTCCGTTACTAGTAGATGCTCTGGCCAAGTAGATGCTTGTAACTCCAAGAGGGAGTATTTATGCTCGATAGTGGGTTCATGCCTCCATTGATATCTGGGATAGTGACAGAAAGTTCTAAGGTTGTGGATGTGCTGTTGCCACTAGGGATAAAACATTGGTGCTATGTTCAAAGATGTAGTTACTGATTACATTACCCGCAATACTTAATGCAATTGTCTGTTGTTAGCAACTTAATACTGGAGGGGGTTCGGATGATAACCTGAAGGTGGACTTTTTAGGCATAGATGCATGCTGGATGGCGGTCTATGTACTTTGTCGTAATGCCCAATTAAATCTCACTATACTCATCATAATATGTATGTGCATGGTCATGCCCTCTTTATTTGTCAATTGCCCAACTGTAATTTGTTCACCCAACATGCTGTTTATCTTATGGGAGAGACACCTCTAGTGAACTGTGGACCCCGGTCCAATTCTCTATACTGAAATACACCCATCGCAATACTGTTCTACTGTTTTCTGCAAACAATCATCTTCCACACAATACGGTTAATCCTTTGTTACAGCAAGCCGGTGAGATTGACAACCTCACTGTTTCGTTGGGGCAAAGTACTTTGGTTGTGTTGTGCAGGTTCCACGTTGGCGCCGGAATCCCTGGTGTTGCGCCGCACTACATCCCGCCGCCATCAACCTTCAACGTGCTTCTTGGCTCCTCCTGGTTCGATAAACCTTGGTTTCTTTCTGAGGGAAAACTTGCTGCTGTGCGCATCATACCTTCCTCTTGGGGTTCCCAACGAACGTGTGAGTTACACGCCATCAAGCTCTTTTTCTGGCGCCGTTGCCGGGGAGATCAAGACACGCTGCAAGGGGAGTCTCCACATCCCAATCTCTTTACTTTGTTTTTGTCTTGCTTAGTTTTATTTACTATTTTGTTTGCTGCACTAAATCAAAATACAAAAAAATTAGTTGCTAGTTTTACTTTACTTGCTATCTTGTTTGCTATATCAAAAACACAAAAAAATTAGTTACTTGCATTCACTTTACTTGATTCATCATGTTTCCTTTTAATTTTACCACGAAAGACATACCGGTAGGACGTGGGTCTATAGTTGGGAGAAATAATATAGAGGAATTTTTCAACCATGTTAGTACCATTGACGATTTTGAGGATAGACACTTGGTAGACCTTGCCCCTACTTATGAAATTGCTGCTGCTGCTTTAGTTCGCATGTTGGAAACTAAATTTGTTAATCTCAATCCTATAATCCAACACATGTTTCTCACACTTGGTGATATGGAAGAAGGGGAAAAGAAAGATTTTGTTTTAGAAACCCTTCTTAGAGAATTTGGTGGTATAGCAAGAGAAGCTAGAAAGGTCTTTGCTAAATATGATATGCTTGGTTCTTATACCAATTTTGTTAGTCTCCTTGAAAAGATGGATATGGATAGAATAAAGTACACTAATAATATTAATGATGGTGGGGAGATCAAAGCACCAATACCATGTAAGCTCCTAGCTATGAATGATGCACTAGAAAATAACTATGCTTGGCTTGTTCCTGAAAATTTGTTTGATGAGAGTAGCAAGCCTAAGACTAATGAAAAGGGAGATGCTAAAACTTATGTATCTAATATACTATGCCTGGTTGAGAAAACTCCACACCCCGCTGTAGATGCACCACCCTCCGATAATACTTGATACACACTTTCTGCGCCTAGCTGAAAGGCGTTAAAGAAAAGCGCTTATGGGAGACAACCCATGGTTTTTACCTACAGTAATTTGTTTTTATTTTGTGTCTTGGAAGTTGTTTACTACTGTAGCAACCTCTCCTCATCTTAGTTTAGTGTTTTGTTGTGCCAAGTAAAGTCGTTGATAGTAAAGTTCATACTAGATTTGGATTACTGCGCAGAAACAGATTTCTTTGCTGTCACGAATCTGGGCTGTTTTCTCTGTAGGTAACTCAGAAAATTATGCCAATTTACGTGAGTGATCCTCAGATATGTACGCAACTTTCATTCAATTTGAGCATTTTCATTTGAGCAAGTCTGGTGCCTCGATAAAATTCGTCAATACAAACTGTTCTGTTTTGACAGATTCTGCCTTTTATTTCGCATTGCCTCTTTTTGCTATGTTGGATGAATTTTTTTGATCCATTAATGTCCAGTAGCTTTATGCAATGTCCAGAAGTGTTAAGAATGATTGTGTCACCTCTGAACATGTTAATTTTTATTGTCGCTAACCCTCTAACGAGTTGTTCTAAGTTTGGTGTGGAGGAAGTTTTCAAGGATCAAGAGAGGAGTATGATGCAACATGATCAAGGAGAGTGAAAGCTCTAAGCTTGGGGATGCCCCGGTGGTTCACCCCTGCATATTCTAAGAAGACTCAAGCGTCTAAGCTTGGGGATGCCCAAGGCATCCCCTTCTTCATCGACAACATTATCAGGTTCCTCCCCTGAAACTATATTTTTATTCCATCACATCTTATGTGCTTTTCTTGGAGCGTCGGTTTGTTTTTGTTTTTTGTTTTGTTTGAATAAAATGGATCCTAGAATTCACTTTATGGGAGAGAGACACGCTCCGCTGTAGCATATGGACAAGTATGTCCTTAGGCTCTACTCATAGTATTCATGGCGAAGTTTCTTCTTCGTTAAATTGTTATATGGTTGGAATTGGAAAATGATACATGTAGTAAATTGCTATAATGTCTTGGGTAATGTGATACTTGGCAATTGTTGTGCTCATGTTTAAGCTCTTGCATCATATGCTTTGCACCCATTAATGAAGAAATACATAGAGCATGCTAAATTTGGTTTGCATATTTGGTTTCTCTAAGGTCTAGATAATTTCTAGTATTGAGTTTGAACAACAAGGAAGACGGTGTAGAGTCTTATAATGTTTTCAATATGTCTTTTATGTGAGTTTTGCTGCACCGGTTCATCCTTGTGTTTGTTTCAAATAAGCCTTGCTAGCCTAAACCTTGTATCGAGAGGGATTACCTCTCATGCATCCAAAATACTTGAGCCAACCACTATGCCATTTGTGTCCACCATACCTACCTACTACATGGTATTTTCCGCCATTCTAAAGTAAATTTCTTGAGTGCTACCTTTAAAATTCCATCATTCACCTTTGCAATATATAGCTCATGGGACAAATAGCTTAAAAACTATTGTGGTATTGAATATGTACTTATGCACTTTATCTCTTATTAAGCTGCTTGTTGTGCGATAACCATGTTCACTTGGGACGCCATCAACTATTCTTTGTTGAATTTCATGTGAGTTGCTATGCATGTTCGTCTTGTCTGAAGTAAGAGCGATCTACCACCTTATGGTTAAGCATGCATATTGTTAGAGAAGAACATTGGGCCGCTAACTAAAGCCATGATCCATGGTGGAAGTTTTAGTTTTGGACATATATCCCCAATCTCATATGAGAAAATTATTAATTGTTGTTACATGCTTATGCATAAAAGAGGAGTCCATTATCTGTTGTCTATGTTGTCCCGGTATGGATGTCTAAGTTGAGAATAATCAATAGCGAGAAATCCAATGTGAGCTTTCTCCTTATACCTTTGTATGTGACATAGAGGTACCCCTTTGTGACACTTGGTTAAAACATGTGCATTGTGATGATCCGGTAGTCCAAGCTAATTAGGACAAGGTGCGGGCACTATTAGTATACTATGCATGAGGCTTGCAACTTGTAAGATATAATTTACATGATACATATGCTTTATTACTACCGTTGACAAAATTGTTTCATGTTTTCAAAATCAAAGCTCTAGCACAAATATAGCAATCGATGCTTTTCCTCTATGGAGGACAATTCTTTTACTTTCAATGTTGAGTCAGTTCACCTATTTCTCTCCACCTCAAGAAGCAAACACTTGTGTGAACTGTGCACTGATTCCTACATACTTGCATATTGCACTTATTATATTACTCTATGTTGACAATATCCATGAGATATACATGTTACAAGTTGAAAGCAACCGCTGAAACTTAATCTTCCTTTGTGTTGCTTCAATGCTTTTACTTTGAATTATTGCTTTATGAGTTAACTCTTATGCAAGACTTATTGATGCTTGTCTTGAAGTACTATTCATGAAAAGTCTTTGCTATATGATTCACTTGTTTACTCATGTCATATACATTGTTTTGATCGCTGCATTCACTACATATGCTTTACAAATAGTATGATCAAGGTTATGATGGCATGTCACTCAGTAAATTATCTCGTGTTATCGTTTTACTCGCCGGACGAGCAGAACTAAGCTTGGGGATGCTGATACGTCTCCGACGTATCGATAATTTCTTATGTTCCATGCCACATTATTGATGTTATCTACATGTTTTATGCACACTTTATGTCATATTCGTGCATTTTCGGAACTAACCTATTAACAAGATGCCGAAGTGCCGCTTGTTGTTTCTCGCTGTTTTTGGTTTCGAGAAATCCTAGTAACGAAATATTCTCGGAATTGGACGAAATCAACGCCCAGGGTCCTATTTTGCCACGAAGCTTCCGAGACCGAAGAGGAGACGAAGTGGGGCCACGAGGTGGCCACACCCTAGGCGGCGCGGCCCCCCTTGGCCGCGCGGCCCTGTAGTGTGGGCCTCGTGCCGCCTCGACCTACCCTTCCGCCTACTTAAAGCCTCCGTCGCGAAACCCCCAGCACCGAGAGCCACGATACGGAAAACCTTCCAGAGACGCCGCCGCCGATCCCATCTCGGGGATTCAGAGATCGCCTCCGGCACCCTGCCGAGAGGGGATTCATCTCCGGAGGACTCTACGCCGCCATGGTCGCCTCCGGAGTGATGTGTGAGTAGTCTACCCCTGGACTATGGGTCCATAGCAGTAGCTAGATGGTTGTCTTCTCCCCATTGTGCTTAATTGTCGGATCTTGTGAGCTGCCTTACATGATCAAGATCATCTATCTGTAATTCTATATGTTGCATTTGTTGGGATCCGATGAATAGAGAATACTTGTTATGTTGATTATCAAAGTTATGTCTATGTGTTGTTTATGATCTTGCATGCTCTCCGTTACTAGTAGATGCTGCGGCCAAGTAGATGCTTGTAACTCCAAGAGGGAGTATTTATGCTCGATAGTGGGTTCATGCCTCCATTGATATACGGGACAGTGACAGAAAGTTCTAAGGTTGTGGATGTCTTGTTGCCACTAGGGATAAAACATTGGTGCTATGTTCAAGGATGTAGTTATCGATTACATTACGCGCAATACTTAATGCAATTGTCTGTTGTTAGCAACTTAATACTGGAGGGGTTCGGATGATAACACGAAGGTGGACTTTTTAGGCATAGATGCATCTTTGGATGGCGGTCTATGTACTTTGTCGTAATGCCCAATTAAATCTCACTATACTCATCATAATATGTATGTGCATGGTCATGCCCTCTTTATTTGTCAATTGCCCAACTGTAATTTGTTCACCCAACATGCTGTTTATCTTATGGGAGAGACACCTCTAGTGAACTGTGGACCCCGGTCCAATTCTCTATCTTTGAAATACAATCGCAACATCGTTTGTTCTCGTTTTACGCAAACAATCATCTTCCACACAATACGGCTAATCCTTTGTTACAGCAAGCCGGTGAGATTGACAACCTCACTGTTTCGTTGGGGCAAAGTACTTTGGTTGTGTTGTGCAGGTTCCACGTTGGCGCCGGAATCCCTGGTGTTGCGCCGCACTACATCCCGCCGCCATCAACCTTCAACGTGCTTCTTGGCTCCTCCTGGTTCGATAAACCTTGGTTTCTTTCCGAGGGAAAACTTGCTGCTGTGCGCATCATACCTTCCTCTTGGGGTTCCCAACGAACGTGTGAGTTACACGCCATCAGCTTGCTGTAACAAAGGATTAACCGTATTGTGTGGAAGATGATTGTTTGCAGAAAACAGTAAAACAAGTATTGCAGTAGATTGTATGCGATGTAAAGAATAGGACCGGGGTCCACAGTTCACTAGAGGTGTCTCTCCCATAAGATAAAAGCATGTTGGGTGAACAAATTACAGTCGGGCAATTGACAAATAGAGAGGGCATAACAATGCACATACATGACATGATAAATATAGTGAGATTTAATTGGGCATTACAACAAAGTACATAGACCGCTATCTAGCATGCATCTATGCCTAAAAAGTCCACCTTCAGGTTATCATCCGAACCCCTTCCAGTATTAAGTTACAAAACAACAGACAATTGCATTAAGTATGGTGCGTAATGTAATCAATAACTACATCCTTAGACATAGCATCAATGTTTTATCCCTAGTGGCAACAGCACATCCACAACCTTAGAACTTTCTATCACTGTCCCAGATTTAATGGAGGCATGAACCCACTATCGAGCATAAATACTCCCTCTTGGAGTTAAGAGCAAAAACTTGGCCAGAGCCTCTACTAATAACGGAGAGCATGCAAGATCATAAACAACACATAGGTAATAACTTGATAATTAACAAAACATAGTATTCTCTATCCATCGGATCCCGACAAACACAACATATAGTATTACAGATAGATGATCTTGATCATGTTAGGCAGCTCACAAGATCCAACAATGAAGCACAATGAGGAGAAGACAACCATCTAGCTACTGCTATGTACCCATAGTCCAGGGGTGAACTACTCACTCATCACTCCGGAGGCGACCATGGCGGTGAAGAGTCCTCCGGGAGATGAATCCCCTCTCCGGCAGGGTGCCGGAGGAGATCTCCAGAATCCCCCGAGATGGGATTGGCGGCGGCGGCGTCTCAGTAAGGTTTTCCGTATCGTGGCTCTCGGTACTGGGGGTTTCGCGATGGAGGCTATTTGTAGGCGGAAGGGCAGGTAAAGGGGCGTCACGAGGGGCCCAGACGACAGGCCGGCGCGGCCAGGGCCTGGGCCACGCCGCCCTGGTGTCTGGCCACCTCGTGGCCCCACTTCGACTCTCCTTCGGTCTTCTGGAAGCTTCGTGGCAAAATAGGACCCTGGGCGTTGATTTCGTCCAATTCCGAGAATATTTCTTTACTAGGATTTCTGAAACCAAAAATGGCAGAAACAAAGAATCGCTCTCTTCGGCATCTCGTTAATAGGTTAGTGCCAGAAAATGCATAAATACGACATATAATGTGTATAAAACATGTAGATATCATCAATAATGTAGCATGGAACATAAGAAATTATCGATACGTCGGAGACGTATCATTATCTCATTCACGCGGGGATATGCCGTTACCTCTTTCTCTTTATTCTCCTTCTTCTTCTTCTTCTTCTTCTTCTTCGTTCCCTTCTTCTTCTTCTTCTTCTTCTTCTTCTTCTCCTTCTCCTCGTTCCCTTCTTTAGGAGGAAGAGGCTTGAAGGGTGGCTTGTCCGCATAACCTGATTTACTTTCAGAAACAATAGAAGAAACTTGGGAGGATTCCTCCTTTTCATTAATTAGTTCAAAACACACAGCGGTCCTATCATATTTTGGCAAGGTGTCATCTTCTAAAATATTTTGTATGTAAGTATTTGTATGGCTATTATCAATGCAATAAGAAAAACACCCATGCAGGACATCATCAATATCAAGATCATTATTATCTAACAAAGAAATTTTCCTTGATAACTCTTCACACCACAAAAATAAAGTGAGTTCATCATGCTGATTAGGAGTAATTTCATCATCACAATACAAATTTGCAGCACTCATTGGGTTCAAATTATCATTGGTGGAGCATTGAAAATTAAAATGACCCACTTCATGGCAAACTTCACAAATAAAAGGATAGAGGGCACAAACTTTTTTACCAAGATCATCTAGAGCCCTAACCCACTTTCTAGTTTTTTCATTAATATGATGGATACAATATTCATCTTTGATTTGATTAATTCCACAAGGTCTATGCATTCCACAAAAATTAACATGCTTATAGGAAATAGCATTCTTAGGAGTTTGAGCATGCTTATTGCAATCATTAACAACAATTTCATCCTTCATGCAAGCCTCTTTAAAAGGTTCATGATACTTATCAAAATTCTTTTTAGGCAATTCAAAATGAGAAGCAAAGGCTTTATAAAGATTTGCAGCAACTTGAGAGTCAAGACCATAAGTAGCACTCATATCTCGAAATTTATCAGTACCCATAAAAGCTTCAATGCATTCATAATCATAATTTATACCTGACTCTTCACCTTTGTTGTTCTCCCATCCTTCAGCATTCTCCTCAATCCGATCAAGAAGATCCCACCTAGCTTCAACCTCCTTGCTTGTGAAAGATCCCTCTGAACAGGCATCCAGATAGTCCTTGTGTTGTCCTGAAAGCCTCGCATAAAAATTGTTAACAATAACATTACGGGGGAGCTCATGAATGGGACATTTGAGCATTAGTGACTTCAATCTCCCCCACGCTTGAGAAATACTCTCTCCATCACGAGGATAAAAGTTATAAATGTAATTCCTATCAATATGCACTTCATGAGGAGGATAAAATTTAGAATAAAAGAGAGGTACAATTTCCTCCCAACCAAGAGAATGACTATTCTTCAACAATTTATACCAATGTGCCGCTTTACCGGCAATGAAAAAGAGAATAGCTTCTTCCTCACTTCATCCATAGAGATACCTGCACACTTGAATAACCCGCATAATTCATGCAAAAACAAGAATGATCTCCAGGATGGACAGTTCCATCCCCTTCATAGCGGTTATCAATAACACGTTCAATAATTTTCATGGGTATCTTGAAAGCAAGATTTGCGGTAGGTGGATTTAAAATATCACAAGCATCATTAGAGTTATCGCATATGGGAGATAAAGCATTATCAGAACAAATTTTCTCCCCTAAGGATGGGAAGCTAAAAAGATCACAGAAACTAGCTTCCCCAAGCTTAGACTTATCCATAGCATTAGCAGTGATTGCGTTCATACTAATAACATTGCTACTAGCATGCAATTGAGGCTCCATAGGTTCTTTAATTTTCGCATCACACAATTCATGTCTTAACTTAGGAAATAAATTAAAAAGCTCATAGTTGTATTCCATTATGCCTTACTAGTGTAAAACAAGAAACAAAAAAGATGCAATTGCAGGATCTAAAGGAAATAGCTTCGAGTACTTACAACGGCGAAAATAGCTTAGTAGTCGAGATCCGGAGTGTGAGTACCTTTTACCTTTCCTCCCCGGCAACGGCGCCAGAAAATAGCTTGATGTCTACGGGAGCTTCTATTCTTGTAGACAGTGTTGGGCCTCCAAGAGCAGAGGTTTGTAGAACAGCAGCAAGTTTCCCTTAAGTGGATCACCCAAGGTTTATCGATCTCAGGGAGGAAGAGGTCAAAGATATCCCTCTCAAGCAACCCTGCAACCACAAAGCAAGAAGTCTCTTGTGTCCCCAACACACCTAATACACTTGTCAGATGTAAAGGTGCACTAGTTCGGCGAAGAGATAGTGAGATGCAAGTAATATGGATGAGTATGAGTGGTAATAGCAATCTGAATAAAATATGGCAGCGAGTAAACATGCAACAAAACAGTAAACAAACGGAGATTCGATGCTTGGAAGCAAGGCCTAGGGATCCCGCTTTCACTAGTGGACACTCTCAACAATGATCACATAATAGGACTACTCTACACCCTCTTGTTGGATGATGAACACAACCAACTGTGTAGGATTACACGAACCCTCAATGCCGGAGTTAACAAGCTCCACAATATTCAATGTTCATATTTAAATAACCTTAGAGTGTAAGATAGATCAACACAATCACACCAAGAACTAACATAGCATGCACACTGTCACCATCACACTATGAAGGAGGCATAGATCACATCAATTCTTATCATAGCAATAGTTAACTTCATAATCTACAAGAGATTACAATCATAACCCACGCCAAGTACTACACGAAGCACACACTATCACCATTACACCGTGTAGGAGGAATAGACTACTTTAATAACATCACTAGAGTAGCACATAGATGATATTCAACTAGATCACATAAAGAGAGAGATGAACCACATAGCTACACCGGAGCCCTCAGCCCCGGGGGTGAATTACTCCCTCCTCATCATGGAGGCAGCGATGGCGGTGAAGATGGCGGTGGAGACGGCGGTGGAGATGACTCCGGGGGCAATTCTCCGTCCGTGAAGTGCCGGAACAGAGACTTCTGTCCCCCGAATTGGAGTTTCGCGATGTGGCGGCGCCCCTGGAGTCTTTCTGGAGTTTCGTCAAGAGGTACTGCGTTTTTAGGTCGAAAGGGCTTAAATAGGCGAAGAGGCGGCGCAGGAGGGGCGACAGGGTGGCCCCACACCAGGCCGGCGTGGCCAGGGTGTAGGCCGCGCGGCCCACATGTGTGGTGGCCCCCTGGCTCTCCTCCGACTCCCCTTCGGTGTTCTGGAGCCTCCCGGGAAAAATAGGATGTTTGGTCTTCGTTTCGTCGAATTCCGAGAATAT
This sequence comes from Lolium perenne, assembly GCF_019359855.2. NCBI lineage: Eukaryota > Viridiplantae > Streptophyta > Magnoliopsida > Poales > Poaceae > Lolium > Lolium perenne. Next base: position 168,985,498 of record NC_067248.2, read on the forward strand.
TGCCCGAACAGCCTTTCTGGAACCAAAAACAGCAGAAAACAGCACTGTGACATCTTGTTAATAGGTTAGTTCCGGAAAACGCATAAAATCATTATAAAGTGCGAGCAAAACATGTAGGTATTGTCATAAAACAAGCATGGAACATCAGAAATTATAGATACGTTGGAGACGTATCAGAAACCATCAGGACCCGGTGCTTTGTTGCATTCCATTTGGAAAACTGCCTTCTGAACCTCTTCCTCAGTATAAGGTGCGGTTAGTAGACCATTTTCCTCAACGGAAACTTGGGGTATATCGGCCGTTAAATCCTCATTAAGAGAGAAAGTACTTTCCTCCGGAGGACCAAACAAGCCTTTATAATAATTAGTAATGTACGATTTGAGCTGCTCATGGCCTTCAATCACCCCTTCATCTTGAGTGAGAGAATGAATACGTTTTTTCCGATATCTCCCATTGGCTAAAGCATGGAAATATCGCGTATTTGAATCTCCCTCTAAAATGAACTGGGCTTTGGATCGCTGGTACCATTTGAGTTCCTCCTCACGAAGAAGACTCGCCATCTGCGCATTTGATTGATTTTTGAGTTCAATCTCCTGCGTCGACAATGGTCTAACCTCCGCAAAAGCCTCAAGCTCATCAATAACATTTGATAAGCGAGCCTTCTCTTTTTTAAGGATACCAGCCGTGTGGGCAGCCCAACCACAGAGATGTTTGCGCATTGACCGCATCTTATTGTTCCATCTCAGAATTGGAGAGCTGCCTCCGACCGGTCTCTCCCAAACCTTCTTAACCATATCATGAAAACCCTCTCGATGTAGCCAACCAAGTTCAAATTTGAACGGTCGCTTACACACAGGACGGGGATCCCTAGTGGTTAGAAGGATGGGGGCATGGTCAGACAGATTTACAATACGTTTTAGTGCACGGACAGACACCATAGGGTATTTATTTTCCCATTCGGTGTCCATCAACACGCGATCTAGCTTCTCGTAAGTGGGTTCAGGCAAGCTGTTGGCCCAAGTAAACTGTCGACCAGACATGAACACCTCCCTTAAATGAAGACTGTCAATGACAGCATTGAATAGAAAAGGCCAATGTCCAGCAAAGTGGCCTTTACTTTTCTCGTGAGGAAATCTCAACAAATTAAAATCGCCTCCGATTAAAATCGGATAGGGATTATTTACCAATTCACGTAAAAAGTCAGCCTTAAACGCATCCTGAGCGGCACCATACACAGCGACCAGACTCCACTTGAACCCGTCTGCTTTATTCTGAATGTCGAGCTTAATGTGATACTCTCCATCAGAACTAGCTAAGACAGTCATGGTATCAATACGGACGCCAAGTAAAATGCCACCAGATCTACCACGAGGTGGGCGAGAAAACCACTGAAAGTTAATTCCGCCTGATACTAACTGCATTCTTTTATGTTCTGACGTAACACATACAGGAACCAGGTATCTTCTATTATAGCTGCTTCAAGCATCCTAAAATGTCTGATCAAATATACATCATACAATCCATATCTTCAACAAAATTTCTTAGAATTTGGTGGAGAAACAAAAAAGGAATGTAGAATGCCAACTATAGTTTCAGAAGGTCGAAAAGGGAGATAGACCACCACACTGAATTAACATAATGGATATAACTAGCTGGTGGAAATATTCGCAAAAAAACTAGCTGGTGGAAATAACAACAATGGACCAACTCCTGTGGGTTCCCAATCTCGACTCATTCTCCGTGCTGATGGAGGAGATCATTAAGGCTACATCTGCGATAGTCAAGTCGGGTTGCTGGTTGCGACTTGTGCAGAGGATGCCACTGCAGCCACCTGTGGGGCCGCTGCCCCTTGGGCGGAACCAGGTGGATATCTCCACCGGCAGCCTCCAAATAGGCGCTGGCAGGGGCGCCGGTACCTCCGTTTGGGGGACGTCGGCACTGCATCCTCTGTTTGGAGGAGCTGTTCCCACACCGGCGCTTCAAAACAGGCGGTTCCGATAGAAGTTTTTTTGCACAAACTACATATTATGCTTAGAGTTTTATTTTAATCTCATTCAGGATCGAGGAATGGATAATATTTTCGGTCAAATCCGAGTAAAACATTATTCACTCCTCAACCCCGGATGACATTTGAAACCTGCTTAACTCTAGCCTACTACATTCGGCTCTGTGGAGGTGGACGATCGACCGGAGCTCTCTCCCATGCTCTCTACCCTGCTCCTCCGCCGTTGATCCCCCGCTGCTCTCTCCGCCACGAACATCAAGTAGGCGGCTCTATCCGCGACCACAGCCTCCTGACGCACCTGCTCCTCCAGCTCCTCCCGCCGCCGACGGTGATCCAACTCCTGCCTCTGTAGCCGGAGCTGCATCTCCGCCAAACGACGCGCCTCGTAGAATTCATCCTGACGCTGCGTCTCCTCCCGCTGCAACCGCCACAGCGCAAGATCCTCCCACCCCTTCTGCCGTCGCGCCTCCCACCGTCGCTGGCTCAGCGCCTCCCGCCGCCTCCTGGAACTCCAGCCACTCCGTCTCCTCGAGCGCCACCCGGTTCTCCTCCTCATGGCGCCGCCGCTCCGCCTCCTGGCGCTGACGCTCCGCCTCCCGTCGCGCCTTCCACAGCAGCCCTGCCTCCTCCCGCTCCCGCCGTTCCACCTCCTGGCGCTGCCGCTCGCCCGCGTCGTAGGCATCTACGGTCGCCGCTAGCGCCGCCTCCTCCCACACCTCGTACTCTGCGAGCTGCGGGTCCGCCTCCAACACTTCTACGGCCGCCTCTAGCGCCGCCTCATCCCACGAATCCACATTGTGCTTTTTTCTAGGGTTTTTGCAGCAATGGCGGGGAATGAGGGATAATATAGACCGCCGGCTAGGCGGGAAACATCCCGCGCGGTGTCGTGGCGGGAGACTTTCCTGCACGGCACCGTGGCGGGAGACTTTCCGGCCAGGCGTCGTGGCGGTAAAATATCCCGCGTGGCGCCCTGGCATCACTGAAAGGCGGCTCCCACACCCAAAAATTTCATCCTCGCAAGACGCTGGCGCGCCCGATTCACGCCCATGACGAAGGGGGCGGCACGGGGTTGCCGGCGATTCTATTGGGCTCAAAAATTGGCCGGCGCCGTTTGGTGCACGCCGGTGCGAGCCCATTTCCGCTCCCGGCCCTCAAACTTTGTCCAACACTCCTGCGCTAGACCCGATCTATATGGTCCAGCCTAGGGGTGCCGGCACCAGAAATAGCCAAGGCTTGGTGCTAATACTGGCCTACTGTTGCTAATTAGCTAGGCATTTTATGTTTGTAACCTTGAAACTGAAGACAGACCCGTTGTAATGTAGCTGCTGGGCCGGTGCTACAGCGCTGGTAGCACCAGGCGCAGAGTGATTCATCTTGCTGAGCCGGTGTAACCTGACATTCAACAACGTTCTTGAAACTGTTGAGCCGTTTGAGAGAGTCTCTCAAAAATTAAGAGCAACTGGCCGGATGCTTAGAAGGAAATATGTGTCCTGATAAATCCCCAAACTAAATGGACCCAATATCTCTAGGTGGTTGTAAAATTTATGTAAACTCTTCATGAGCAGAGCCACATTTCGCCGTCGTTGCAGATTACTGATGCCTAAACCATTGTGTTTATTACTTTTGCAACCTGAAACCCCCGCAGCCAAAGGTTGTTATTTCTTAGGCCTTGTTTGGCACTGGGGTATTTGAGGGGATTCGCGGGGATTATCCCGGCCCGTTCTAAAATCCCCACTTTTCCTTGAATCGACGTTTGGTGCTAGCGTTTTGGGCCAAAAAAATCCCCGTTCATCCCGGCCCATCCCCGACTCCAATCCAATTTTTGCCTAAGACTAAATCCACGCCCCTACCCTCGCGTATTATCCCCGTCCCCGTCTCGCCCCCGTCCAAATCCCATCGACAGAGCTTCACGCGACCGGCGGTGAGCGGAGCGGCGGCGAGCTAAGGTTCACGCGACCGGCGGCGAGCGAAGCGGCTGCGGGAGGGGCGGGAGAGGCGGAGCATCTTACCAGCGGGAGGGGATGGATCCCGCCTAGCAACTCCACATCAGATCGCCGCCGTTCTTGGACTCCCACCGACACCGCCGTTCTTGGAGTCCAACCGGCGCCGCCGTCTACTGCGGTTACTCTCCGGTAACCTCTGTTCTATCTCGCCCTTTCTCCTGCACGCCGCGTCCCCGCACCACAACCATCAATTAGCTGCAGTTCTGTTGTCGGACAATGTGCAACGCTCGTGATGGTGGCATGATGCAACTCGCAGGGCCGGTGAGTATTGCGGTTCCTCTTGCGCGTGCAGCTGCCTGCCGGTTCGCTAGCTATCTACATGATGCTCTAGATCGGGTCGAAAATAGTTGCATGTGCATCTCGTCCTTCTCTGTGCAGCGATGGTGCTTGAAGGCAAATAAGGTGATAGTACATTGGTCGACTGTGCGTGCAGCTCGCTCTACATCTCTTGCCAAATTGCATTGATTCGGTTGGTCTCTTCGTACTGTCCTCTTGGCAGATTTCACTGCTTGCATTGCTTGGATGACCATTACCTCATTTTATATTGTCCTGTTAGAATCAACTAATTACTAGTTGTAGATGTCAGTATACATGATGATTCCATCTCGGTTTCTGTCTAAGCTCTCAACTTTGCCTTTACAGTGCAACTTTCTATGTATATAGGATAGTAGCTGCGGTCTCAATTGGTTTCATTTATATATCTTGCAGTGTGCATCTTTATTTACAACACTTATATTTACTGAATGACCTGACGTGAGCATCATGTAATGATTTGAATTTACCCTGCTTAATTCTAGTGTATAAACATGTCTAGTTGTTTTTGGTATCCTTGCAAGTTGTGTCTCAATTCCATTGTGTATGAATGGATTTATACTTGACTGTGTCGTCATTTATATTCATGAAAAACATTCCAGTTTGGTAATTAGCCTGATATTAGTCTGGAGAAATAACATTGCTCGGAATAGTTGTGTGAAATAACGCTTGTAGTTAAGCTATTACATGATTAGTTGGCTGCAGAAAACTACAAACATACACAGACTTGTATATGCTTTTCTAAAACTGAGTCCGTAGTGTGATTTATATCTCGAGTCTAGATGTGCCATGTCCGCCGGTTTCTCAAGTATGTAGTTGGAATGTGTGATTCTCGTTACTTTGGACCTCACAAGTCAGATGTGAATGCGCACTTGTATATGCTTTTCTAAAACTGAGTCTGTACTTTGATTGATATCTTAAGGTTTTGTATCCTATATTTCTGATTTGTCGGTTGCATATTTCAGATCGGATCAGCTTCAGCATGTAATTTGAGTTCGCATCTGCTAATGCCTGTTATACCAATCGGCTCCTATGAGTAATTTTGTAATTCAAGATTCAGGCAGCTTTAGAGTTTGTTATAGTGTGTGGCTTGTCAATTTTAGTGTATGCTGAACATCAAATATGTTGCCACGTTCTGGATTTGGTTCAAATCCAGAGTGGCCTATGATTTATTTCAAGACTGTTCATGACTTGATCTAGCTGATGTACTCCTTCAGACCATACTAGTGTTAATTTTAACGTGTATTGAAACTCAAAAGTTGCGGTGTGCATATGATATAAAAATTGAATCTTTTCTTATGTTTGTTGATTTGATTGCCATTACCGCTGTGCACCAATCCCTACACCAATCCCTACTAACCAAATCCAAATGGCAGTTTTTAGGAGTGGGGATTAGGGATGATGTTTTGTGGGGATTAGTGGGGATTGGGTGAAGGTAGCGGTTTCACCCAATACTCTAGAGTATTATCCCTACTAATCCCCTCAAACACTCTAGTACCAAACAAAGCCTTAGTGAGATCATGCAGCTGACGGAGCGACCCTCACAGTTTTACTAGTGGGCTGCAAGGCCCACATTTGGCTCATTTACTGAGCACGACACGCACGCACGCACGGTCAAGCCGTGGCGGCCCTATAGATGGAAAGCAACAGGTCCGGTTCGTTCCGTTGGCCTTTTGATACCTACCATTAGGGTAACGCTGCCGCCGCAGAGAGTACGCCGCAATCCGCCGGCCGCTCGGATGCGCCTGAGCTCGTCGGAGTAGAGGCTCGGCTCCTCGCCGCTGGGACGCGCTCGCATATCCTCGCCTGCCAGCGGCTCCTCCACCCTCTGCTGCTACTGTCCCCGCCCATCTGCAGGCAGGTCGTCCCTGCTGTTGGAGCAGGATAAGACGCCGGTCACCGGAACGCACGGTCACGGCGAGTGTCTCAACCTCTCAGCTTACAATTATATTTCCCCAGTGGAGAACAAAGGATGATGCTTAGTTTTATTGTTTGGTTCGTTAGCAACATCCATCAAATTTAAGCAACAGTTTCTGGATGCATATTTCTCGCTTCCCAGAGGAAGATCCTAGGGTTAACTGTTAATTTCTGATTGTGCTTGCGACACACCTAAATTATTATTATTGGGGACGTGGTCACCCCTATGAACAGTTTTTTAGTTTTGTCGCTGTTACCATGAACTTTCATTTCTGTTGCCATGGTGCTGCAAAACGAAACTCTGACTCCGTGTACCCATTTTGAAAAGCAGAAGCGGGCTACTGCATAAACTTCTGGCTTGATGGAGGCAGAGCCCTGTTCAGAGCTTGCTGGTGGCGATATGAGGAAAGACAATGTAAAGAAAGACAAGAAGAAAAAGAAAGAGGGGAAGAGGAAAGAAGCTGAGACGAAAGGGCAGGAGCAGACATCTGACGCTGCTGTTGAAGATTCGGCAGCAGAGAGATGCGAGGTTGAGGGGAAACAATCTAGCAAGTCGAAGAAGAGCAAACACAAGCGTAGCGATGCTGGCGAGGATTCCGCTGGTGACCGAGTTGTGCCAGAAGAAGATAAGAAGAGAAAGAAGGACCATCCAGTTGTGCGGGAAGAGAGCAGCCGGAAGCGGACACTTGATCGTACCGTTGACAATTCAGTGGTCGAAAGAGATGGGGTTGAGGGAAAGAAATCTAGCAAGTCAAAGAAGAGCAAACACAAGGATAATGATGCTGCTGATGCTTCTGCTGCCGATCAAATTGTGGTAAAAGAAGATAAGAAGAGAAAGAAGAAGCATCCTGTTGTGCTGGAAGAGAGCAGTCAGAAGGAGACACTTGATACTACTGCTGAAAATTCAGTGGAACAAAGAGATGGGGTTGAGGGGAAGCAATGTAGCAACTCAAAGAAGAGCAAACACAAGGATAATAATGCTGTTGATGCTTCTGCTGCCGATCAAGTTGTGGCAAATGAAGATAAGAAGAGAAGGAAGAAGCATCCAGTTGTGCTGGAAAAGAGCAGCCAAACCAAAAGTACTAGCAAAGATGAGAATGGAGAGATCAAGGAGAGAGGAAAGGAAGGCGATAAATCCAGTCCAGAACTTAGTGAGAATGCATCTGCTGGGAGAGGGGAGGCTGAAGTAGATGGTAAGAATGATAGGAAGAAAAAGAAGAGCAAGGAGGGAACGCGAGATGGAATAAAGGAGAAAGTAAAGGCAGCTCAGTCAAAGAACAAGGGCAAGCGGGTGAGCTTTGCTGATACCACGGAAGTGTTCAGAACTGAAGCTGGTGATGGTGAGGGGAACGAAGGAGGAAAAAAGAAAAAGAAAAAGGCAGCTCAGTTAAAGAAGAAGGGTAGGCGTGTGAGCTTTGCTGATTCTGAGGAGGTGTTTGGCATCGGAGGTGGCGACAATGGAGAAGCTGGGAGCAGTGATGAATCTAAATTTGTGCATGGACAGAGGTTTAGCCCAGAGGAAGACGCCACCCTCATGGAAGCTATAAGGGATTTTATAGAGGTTTCATCTCGTGTTTTAATTTTTTTTTGCATTTGTGTCATTATGAACAAACTTAAATTGAATGGAAGCTATGCCCCTGACATGATGGTGTAAGACAAGAGTACTTTATCATTTAGATGGATAATTTTTCTTGAACTTCAAATTATTGTTTGCAATTTGCAACTGTGTGTTCTTTCAATTTGATCCAACAATCATCGAGTATATTTTAATTTATTTTGTCCAAATGTGTACAGAATTAGCTTCTACAAGTCTATATTGACCTCATCTTGGAGTTAAATTGATTTTAATTTTGCGCAAATGTTGCACTAATATTCTGTTTCACTCTCTTCCCACCCTCTATCGATTGATATTTACATTTTTATCTACAACTAAACTCGCTCGTGATTGTAAATGCCATGCCCATCATATTTGATTTTTTTGCTGTGTTTCTTATTTTAGATGAAGCAATTGGGAGAGAAAGGCTTTGAGATGATTCAGTCTTCTCGTAAACACAAAGAGCTCAGGGGTTGTTGGGATGTTATAGGTAAGACGAAAATATCTGGAGCTAAGCTCGTCAATGTTTTCTCCTCATATTCGCTTGCCTTTGTGTAATAACGTCAGTTAAGCATCTAACCTGTATGAACAGTCTTTCTTGAGACTCACCATTTCACTTTGAATTTCCAAGCAATCCAAATTTCATCTCTTAGCCTGGCCTGGATAGCAGAAACTTATCATTGTTAATCATTGATGCACATTCGTTGCAGGGAAATGTTTACCCCATAGACCTCACCAAGCCATATACAGCCGGGCACGTGTATTACTCAGTAGGAGTGATCAACGTAAATGGACACAAGAAGAAAAAGAGCATATTCGGCGGTACCATACTTTCTTTTTGCTGAAATAAAATTATATTTATTATCTGCATTACCTTATTTACTCCATTGTCTTTACTATTAAAAAGTAATCATATTTTTGTCCGTTGTGTTTTGAAATAGATTAATGTTTGCTGCTACTTAGCAGTATGTCTTCACTCCTATTAAAGATGTCAATTGGTGACGGTTGTCCATTGACCTCGTCCCTTCCTGGTGTTTATACCATTTGCTTGGTGGTTATGTGTGCCACCAAAGTTGGATAGAACAACCCGCAAGTGCCACTAATATATTAGCTAACTGACTTTAGCTAGTGCTTATCTGTAGCAAACCATAAATAATCAAGAAAATAGTTAATTGCGTGAACTTATATTTATGTATCTTTGGTGCGTGTTGTCTTATGTTTAATATGCATAGTTTGCCGATCTCATAGAAAAGTTACTTGATACATAGTTCGTGGTTCCTGATATGATAAAATAGGGTTCTCCTGTCAGACAGTTCACAAACCCGATAATTCTGGTGTATAGAAGTTGATTTGCATGCATTAGTTTTCCTTTGCAACTGATATAAATGTGAGTATTTAGGAGTTGAAAAATTGAAAAGGAAGGTACAGGTTTGTTTTGCCAGCCTGGCTCTGCTGCTTCAGTAGCTAATGCAATTTTTCCATGTCACTGCTTGGGCTTCTTATTGCTGCCACCACTGTCTCGATCTATCTACTTTGGCTCACCATCCCACACCCACTTCCTTCAAGCAACTGTCCCTAATCTTCTTAGATGACAGCCCTCTCTTTTAGTTCCAGACGAAGGGGAATGAAGATATGCTTGATCAACAGGGCCAACGGTGTCCTGATCTGTTAGACATTGAAGCGAGATCTGATGATGACAAAGGTTAGTTGTATTGGTGAGGGTGGTGGCTGGTGTAAATCTCTCATGGCATCATCACCATCAGAATGCACCCCTGTTATCAAGCAACGATATGGGATTGCCTGCCACTCCCCACAAATTAAATTTTGCACCAGCCCATATCAGATCATGGTGGATCATGAATGAGATAGTGCGGTGGAGATTGCTGTTTGCCCTGCTGCGAGTTGGATACTATGATTTAGACTTTGTTGTACCTTGTGAAGTTCATCAATACATCTCTCTTACATGTAGCATACTTTTTGATATTTGTTATTGAGAAAAGTTCCAGTATGCCTTGCTGTTGCTTCATGTAATTAAGATTAGATCACTTCATTATGATGCAGGTTTGTCCAAAATAATGGCACGGAGTGGAAGACATTGGCACGTGAACTTGGGAAGTGTAATATCCATGTAAAAGATACTTGGAGAAGAATAAAATCTGAGAACTTGAAAAAAGGTGCCGGTTGCTACCAAATTCTATCATATTATACCTAATTTTTCTGTTTCAAACTTTAATTATTTCAGCACATGTTTAGCAAATATGCACATGTTTAGCTTAAAGATGCACATGTTTATTTTCTCACAGTGGATAACTCTTTTGCATAGTATTTTTTATTATTTTCCGGGTATGTTTTTTCCCACTGTCATTCTGTCACACTCGGGTATTGGTCATGTTGAAGTATAATTATAGCAGTAGCTGAGCCCAACTCTGCATACTACTAGTTAATATTTGGTGCAGGCATGGAATATGCAACAGCAACAAACCTCACATATTTGCTTAGTGCTAATATTGAAATTACTAAAAAAATAGTTCACCATTGTAAGTTGGGTGCTAATACGGCTCCACAGTCATAAACTTTTTGTAGATGATTATTTTCCAGTTTTAAGTTGTTGAGTGTCAGTTAAACATATGGAAAGTTCGTCCACGAGATAAGTGCCTTCTTTGACTGGTATTTCTTCAGGACATTGGACACAGGATGAGCATCAAAAGCTATTCGATATGGTGAACCTTGACTTGCGTATAAAAGCTCATCAAATAAAAGATCCCGATAATCGGAAGGTTTGTAATTTACCACTGTTGTTGGTATTGTGTATTTAAGTCCAGTTTTATTGGTCTGAACTGTGTTTATTTTATACTCCGTTCTAGCTTCCATGTTTCTAGCAGTTCATATTGCTGAATGACATAAATCATGATTGAATCTGATGAGTTGGTTTACTTATTGTCCGTGACAGCTTAGGGATAACATTTCCTGGGAGGAAATCAGTGATAAATTAACCACCCGTAATCACAAGAATTGCTGCATGAAGTGGTTAGTACTTCTGTTTGCTACTACAGCTTTGTTTTCTCACTCAATCTGTAGTAAACGATTTGTACATTGCATTGTTTAGTGCACGCTATTGTTTCCCATCCTGTGTGTGTCTATATGCAATTATGCATATACACGGTTACTCTTGCATGGAAGTTATATGTTGGCACCACTAATTTCCGGTGCACTTTCAGGTACAATACATTAGCATCTCCGATGGTTAGGAAAGGAATCTGGGCAGATGTTGATGATTATCTAATGGTGGAAGCGTAAGTTTGTACACTCTTATGGCAATTGTTTTTTCACCATTGACACTGCATCTTATTTGTATCTGAGTTACAAAAAAACAGTTGTTAATAAGAGTAGGCTGTAGCGTACGCAAGTTCCGGTCCATAAACTTATTTCTTCACTAATTCCCAAAGTTATGGACGCATGGTTGATGCTAATAGTGCTCTGGTCTACATAGTACCATGAAGGCGTGAACTTTAGAATTAGGGACTTCAGTGTAATGCATATGTTCCATGGTCATGTTTATGTTGCTTTTTTGCTTGGTCAAGCCGTCTCTGTTTCTGTTGTACAGGCCTACAGGGTCACAACTCACGACGTAATGAGGACAGATTGAAATCCAATAATTTTCCCCTCTCTATTTTTGGTAGCTTGCACCAGGATTAACTTCCATTGTAGGCTTTGTTTGGTTGTAAACTAACATTCCATGGAAAGTTCTGGGCTGTAGAGGCTCTTAGGATCTGTTTGATTTGTGTTCCCAACTCACCATAGCAAAATATTGGTCATGCTGATTGATGTGCCACTTGTTTGGTTTGTTTCCATTTATTTGGCTGCCTATGTCCCTTGTAGTGTTTCCTTCACAAATCGTTGCCAAAATTTTGGCAACCCCAGGGTGGCAGAATTATTGGCGTTCCAATATTGGCAGGGCTTGATGTGCACGAACCAAACGCACCCTTAGTTATCAAAGTGTGATGACTTTTTCTGTTTTATTTCTTGAACTAAAAGAGATCATCTCTGGCTCATTTACAACAATAAACAGTAGGATTGAGTCAATGTTGCTGTAAGCCTGCGGGTCTAATGTTTAGGTAGTCATCTGAGCACCCAGTTGTGGTCATCTATGTCTCCCGCAAAAGGAAGTTATGCCATTATTGGAATTTCGAGTTGATTTGTTCTGGCTTGTTTTTGCATTGAGAATTGTGGAGTTGTCCTTGATTGGGGAAGATTTCTATCCCCCCCTGAGGTCTTGCCAGGTAGCATAATATACTGTATCCATCTTACACAGTTTCATATTTTCACCTAATTTGCACATAAGCTTCAACACAACACAACACAAGTCTTTTACTTCTCTCTTGACGTGCTAGTAGCCTAGGAGAGTTGGTTGGAATCTGTATATGCACAAAACATGATTTTGATAGGAGAACTTTTAGAGGCCATCATACACTCTTATTGATTGTCGAGTTGCTCATTGCTATTGATTTGCATTGCAGTTGAAGTTATAGTGTATTGAAAAGGATATGTTTGATTTTTTTCACATATGTTTAAGTGTCTTGTCATGAAAACAGCGTATACTCCATGTGCTAATTTCTTAACAAAATAAAACAGGCTCCAGAAGGATGATGCTGTTTGTGTCGAAGATGTCGATTGGGACAGCCTTCTCGATCACAGGTGAGTGTTGCTGCTAATTTAGCTCACAGCCTTCAACTTCACCATGTTCCTAATCACACAGTAGTATGGTGATCTTACCGAATTTTATTTTTACCGAGTCAATCAAGTTCATGTTGACTTCAAGAGTCCCAAACATTCGAATGCATTATGATCAAACTAAGATGGCCTTGTTGTTGGAGTAAATAATATTTGCTTTGAAGGATATGAAGCAAAAGCCAACGTCTTTACCCTTAACATTTGAAGAGTTTGCTAACAGAGCTATTGGCTTTGTTTATTGAGATACTATAACATTAGGTAAATGGACAATAATAGCTAGGGATAGTGTGCGGTTGGATCATGTACATAGTTCAGTAAATCCCGTCGGTAATCCTGACATACACTAGCACTTGTTACTTTCTTTGTTCTGTGTTGTGTATTCCAAAAGAAATGAATTGTGTTACTATCTTTCCTTTTGGTTATAATAAACTGGGGTGTTTCCCTCTGCTCAGATCTGGTGAAGTCTGCCGCCAAAGATGGAACCAGATAGTCCGTGGCATTGGCGGCCACAGGGAGAAGCCTTTCATCGAGCAGGTTGAGGTGTTGTCCAGGCGCTACTGCCCGGAGATGATCGAGTACAGGCAACCGCGGGAATGATCGCCCACCCTGTCAAAGCTGTATGCCCCTTGACAAAGGGGCGTGATCTGTCTGATATCCTGCATGTTAGCGAGCATGTGTTGTTGCCTGAAAAATGTGGGATTTATGAGATGTGCATGGTTTCTTACTTACCAGCTAGCACTGAGCAAAGCTAGGTGTCATCTAGTTTTCCTTTACATGGCAGAGTGATTTATGACATGTGTTTTGTTTACTTTGTTTATTTATATGTTGTCCGTTGAGCTTGATTTGGGCACTGCCATGTTCCGTTCCTCTTAATAGATTTGGTTTATGAACTAAAGAGCATTCCCAGATTTTTTAAAGATGATTCTGATGTGTAAAGTCCACTGTGACAATGCTGTGCGCTGTCCATTTTCTATCTTTCAAGTGCCATGTAAAACGTGTGAGGGATTTCTGCTAATAAAAATACCCGAAGAATGGTCATCTACCGTAAGAAAAGCTTCAGACAGACAAAAACCAGTAGTGATGTACTGATGTGCCGTAAGTTGTATCTTTAGTCAAGTGATGGAATAATGTGTCAAATCTTTTTAGCGTAAAAGCAGAGCTCCTCTTGCTACTTATGTAGGAAAACAAACATCTCTGCGACATTTGTTCACAAAAAGTTCATCTCTTCGACTGTAGAGGTGTGATTTGGCTGGAGCAGCCCTGTTAATCACGCTTTCAAATCTAACGCAGATACTTAGGAGAGCAGGAGTAATATTTTCTGCTAAAAAAACTAGGGAGTAATATTTTGTCGCTCTCAAGACTTCTACGAGTACCACTAGGACTTTCAACATAAGGGGCAGATGGCGATGTCTTCGTTTTCGTATTCATCCGCGTCTCTGCAACCGAGCAGAAATCTTCTACTAGCAGATGTTTTGGGTGCACTAATGCAAGATCCTAAAGTTAACTTCTGTGAAATATTTGGTGCACACGATGTATCATCATCTCACCCAGTAAACACAGGAAATCTCGAGCCACGAAAATTGTTGCATGGCCTAATGTGCATGCCAACTGAACTGACAACCAAATATGTGCCCAATAATCTGCCTCGCAAGTCTGTCAGGATTCCGATAGATCTGACCGGAAGAGGATCATCAAAAAGGGAGATTTGAGAGAATTTGGTACAAAAATAATAAATTGAAGAACTAAATAAAACATAAATTGCAGGAAAGTAAAGCAAAATTAGGGTTCATATTTCTTGGTTGATTGCAACAGGATACAAAGGTAGGCTTATATAGACCTAACCAACTACAACATGACAACAAAGGTGGAATAGCGATACTACCCTTACAACTATTAACCCACTACTCACACCCATAGTCCCTTACATTACTCCCCCCTTGAGATCATTGCTCAGCAATGGATAAGTTTCTACAGAAATTTTCATCAATGATCAATAATCCTTCAGAATGCATTTACCATATCAAGGAGGTAGAAAAGTAATGAAGACTATTTTTCATATCTGAAGATAATTCTCTGAAGGTAATGTTCTTTGCATTGCAATTCTTCTGAACACCTTGCTGGTAGACAAAAGCAATTCGGGTCCCATTGTAGCTTGACCGTTTCAAATAAAGGTGACCAACAAGACAAAACAATGACCATATGTCCTGCCCATTCAGAGGGATTAATACTTGTACCTTGAGGCATGTATGCTAGTTGTCCATCTCTGAACTCACTCCCATTCTGCAAGATATCAGACATCAAAATGAACTCCAGATGATGCACCAAGAGAATTACATCAACCAAATCATTCGAGCAGTCATTTGTCTCATCATCGCAGATATTGAAAACTGGCTCACGAGTAGCTGTGTCTAAGGGATCAATGTCTGGTAGTGCATAGTAGCTATGTTCAGTACCATCTGCTCGGAGCACACTGTGGCAATTGAGATTGTGAAGACCATAACATTGTGTAATTTCACCGAGCACCTTGGGGGCAATATAGGCAGGAGCTGCTGGCACAGTTGAACTACTTGCCAGTGTAGGGAAAGCAAAAGATGCACCAAGAGAATTCACAGTAGAGCTATTACCACCTCCCGGCCGCGCAACGGATTTAAACCCCGCCCGCCAGCGTAGCGAGCCAACAATTAACGGACGACATGCGTCGAGCGCTTGCCCTCGCTGTTGTGCTGCTGGCCGCCGCCGTAGCGGTGGCGCCGCTCGCTGAAGCGACCTTGCCGGGCACCGACGGGGCGTTCGCGGGCGCCGGATCCGTGTTGCAGACGGCCGCCGAGAAGGCGGTCAACCCCTCCACGTTCATCATGGCTGACACGACCCAGAAGAAAGATTGATCCGGCCGCGCAATCCATTGATCAATTTGTCCCAGTGCGCAGCTGAAGGCGCTTGATATACATCAGTGTGTATGTGATATGTATCAACCGACTGCCGGTTTCGATCTGATGTGAAGTAAACTGGATAGGGTACAAGAATGGTTCAAATGTCATAGCTTGCCATAATGGGTACCTAGTAAACTGCGTAGTATATCGACTATAATTTAATACAAATCCCACAATATTTCTGACTACCCACTTTCCTGTAGTCGTGGTGGTACTGTTGTGAACACCAACGATGATTAGACTGGAGAGAAATCGAAGTAGAAACCAGCGGGCTGACCCCCCACGCCCCCCCCCCCCCCCCCCCCCGCGCGCGCCCGCACACACACACGATCATAATGTCGTGGCGCGGATGCTTGGACTATACAGGAAGGTGATGAGGTGCTCAAGCGAGGTGGTGTCCGTTTGTGTGATGTCGAGGTAGCCAAGAGCGATGGGCATTGTAACTTTAATCAAGGTAGCCATGCGAGGGGTCACCGTGATCGATGTCGTGGTTGGGGTTGCTGGTGTCGAGGTAGCCGTGCATGAAGCAGCGGGCACAAGGAAGCACCATGGAATTGTGTGCGCAAGGGTGCATTGGTGACGAATACAAGGTCTCAATTGAGGAAGTCATCGAGGAGGGTGTCAATGCTGAAGACGATCTTATCGAAGTCATTCTAGAAGAGGCCCCACACATGGTTTGCCAAGTCCGATGACATGTCGGGGAAGAAGGCACGCGATTGTGTTGCCAACATCGAGCATGCATAGAATAATGTCGTTACGAACTTCACGCCATGCCAGAGAGACTACCATAGGAGGCCTCTTGGACGTCTGAGTGGCGCAGAGCGGCAAAGAGAGACAGGTGCTAGTGCATTCTGCTGTTGTCGAAGTAGAGAAGAAGGTGTAGTCGGGGACGCGGCAATGATGTTGACGAAAGGGGTGTAGTCGACGGTGACGAAGACGTATTCGATGGAACCTATGATATCCTGAGGCGGCCATGCAAGTAACCTATAGAAACACGACGACAATACTTGAAGTAGCCGAGGAAGAACCCGGTGGTGCGACAAAGACCATGCACAGACGGTGGTGACTCGCACCGAGGGATGCAGCGCGGTGGTATCTCGAGATTTCGGTGCGTGGGTACACCGAAGATGGACACATGCAACAACGATACAATCCAAGGCGGTGGCATAGCTGCTGGGTATGAGTGGTGCAACCGATGGAGACCACCGGCAGCGTACATGCCTAGGGAGGCGTGTTGGCAGCTGATAATGTGGATCGAGGCTGGCGGCGCTGCTACCCAAAGAGGCGACACAACGACACCCCGTAGCTCAATCGGTGGTAAGCATGCGTACTTAGTGATGAGGCGAAGATGATCTCGGCGGGACAGCTGCTGCAGCCTTCAGAGGTAGGCATGATGATACGTCTCCGACGTATCGATAATTTCTTATGTTCCATGCCACATTATTGATGATATCTACATGTTTTATGCACACTTTATGTCATATTCGTGCATTTTCTGGAACTAACCTATTAACAAGATGCCGAAGTGCCAGTTGCTGTTTTCTGCTGTTTTTGGTTTCAGAAATCCTAGTAAGGAAATATTCTCGGAATTGGACGAAATCAACGCCCAGGATCCTATTTTGCCACGAAGCTTCCAGAAGACCGAAGAGGACACGAAGTGGGGCCACGAGGTGGCCAAACCACAGGGCGGCGCGGCCCAAGCCCTGGCCGCGCCGACCTATAGTGTGGGCCCCTCGTGACGCCCCTTGACCTGCCCTTCCGCCTACAAATAGCCTTCGTCGCGAAACCCCCAGTACCGAGAGCCACGATACGGAAAACCTTCCAGAGACGCCGCCGCCGCCAATCCCATCTCGGGGGATTCAGGAGATCGCCTCCGGCACCCTGCCGGAGAGGGGAATCATCTCCCGGAGGACTCTACGCCGCCATGGTCGCCTCCGGAGTGATGTATGAGTAGTCTACCCCTGGACTATGGGTCCATAGCAGTAGCTAGATGGTTGTCTTCTCCCCATTGTGCTTAATTGTCGGGTCTTGTGAGCTGCCGAACATGATCAAGATCATCTATCTGTAATTCTATATGTCGTGTTTGTTGGGATCCGATGAATAGAGAATACTATGTTATGTTGATTATCAATTTATATCTATGTGTTGTTTATGATCTTGCATGCTCTCCGTTACTAGTAGATGCTCTGGCCAAGTAGATGCTTGTAACTCCAAGAGGGAGTATTTATGCTCGATAGTGGGTTCATGTCTCCGTGAATCTGGGGGAGTGACAGAAACCTCTAAGATTATGGATGTGCTGTTGCCACTAGGGATAAAACATTGGTGCTATGTTCGAGGATGTAGTTACTGATTACATTACGCGCAATACTTAATGCAATTGTCTGTTGTTAGCAACTTAATACTGGAGGGGGTTCGGATGATAACCTGAAGGTGGACTTTTTAGGCATAGATGCATGCTGGATAGCGGTCTATGTACTTTGTCGTAATGCCCAATTAAATCTCACTATACTCATCATAATATGTATGTGCATGGTCATGCCCTCTTTATTTGTCAATTGCCCAACTGTCATTTGTTCATCCAACATGCTGTTTATCTTATGGGAGAGACACCTCTAGTGAACTGTGGACCCCGGTCCAATTCTCTATACTGAAATACAATCTACTGCAACTGTTCTACTGTTTTCTGCAAACAATCATCATCCACACTATACATCTAATCCTTTGTTACAGCAAGCCGGTGAGATTGACAACCTCGCTGTTTCGTTGGGGCAAAGTACTTGGTTTGTGTTGTGCAGGTTCCACGTTGGCGCCGAAATCCCTGGTGTTGCGCCGCACTACATCTCGCCGCCATCAACCTTCAACGTGCTTCTCGGCTCCTACTGGTTCGATAAACCTTGGTTTCATACTGAGGGAAAACTTGCCGCTGTACGCATCACACCTTCCTCTTGGGGTTCCCAACGGACGCGTGATGTACGCGTATCAAGCACTTTTTCTGGCGCCGTTGCCGGGGAGATCAAGACACGCTGCAAGGGGAGTCTCCACATCCCAATCTCTTTACTTTGTTTTTGTCTTGCTTAGTTTTATTTACTACTTTGTTTGCTGCACTAAATCAAAATACAAAAAAATTAGTTGCTAGTTTTACTTTATTTGCTATCTTTTTTGCTATATCAAAAACACAAAAAAATTCGTTACTTGTATTTACTTTACTTATTTCAACATGTTTCCTTTTAATTTTACCGTAAAAAACATGCCGGTAGGACGCGGGTCTATAGTTGGGAGAAATAATATAGAAGAATTCTTCAACCATGTTAGTACTGTTGACGATTTTGAAGATAGACACTTGGTAGATCTTGCTCCTACCTATGAAATTGCTGTCACTGCTCTAGTTCGCATGTTGGAAACTAAATTTGTTAATCTCAGTCCTATAATCCAACACATGTTTCTTACACTCGGTGATATGGAAGAGGGGGAAAAGAAAGATTTTGTCTTAGAAACCCTTCTTTGAGAATTTGGTGGTCTAGCAAGGGAGGCTAGAAAGGTCTTTGCTAAATATGATATGCTTGGTTCTTGCACCAATTTTGTTAGTCTCCTTGAAAAGATGGACATGGATAGAATAAGATACACTAATAATATTAATGATGGTGGGGAGATCAAAGCACCAATACCATGTAAGCTCCTAGCGATGAATGATGCACTAGAAAATAACTATGCTTGGCTTGTTCCTGAAAATTTGTTTGATGAGAGTAGCAAGCCTAAGACTAATGAAAAGGGAGATGCTAAAACTTATGTATCCAATATACTATGCTTGGCTGAGAAAACTCCAAACCCCGCTGTAGATGCACCATCTCTTGATAATACTTGATACACACTTTTTGCGCCTAGCTGAAAGGCGTTAAAGAAAAGCGCTTATGGGAGACAACCCAAGTTTTTACTACAGTACTTTGTTTTTATTTTGTGTCTTGGAAGTTGTTTACTACTGTAGCAACCTCTCCTTATCTTAGTTTTGTGTTTTGTTGTGCCAAGTAAAGTCGTTGATAGAAAAGTTCATACTAGATTTGGATTACTGCGCAGAAACAGATTTCTTTGCTGTCACGAATCTAGGCAAAATTCTCTGCAGGTAACTCAGAAAATTATGCCAATTTACGTGAGTGATCCTCAGATATGTACGCAACTTTCATTAAATTTGAGCATTTTCATTTGAGCAAGTCTGGTGCCTCAATAAAATTCATCAATACGAACTGTTCTGTTTTGACAGATTCTGCCTTTTATTTCGCATTGCCTGTTTTGTTATGTTCGATGGATATTTCGATTCCATTAACTTTCAATAGCTTTGTGCAATGTCCAGAAGTGTTAAGAATGATTATGTCACCTCTGAACATGTATATTTTGATTGTGCACTAAGCCTCTAATGAGTTGTTCTAAGTTTGGTGTGGAGGAAGTTTTCAAGGATCAAGAGAGGGAGATGATACAACATGATCAAGGAGAGTGAAAGCTCTAAGCTTGGGGATGCCCCGGTGGTTCACCCCTGCATATATCAAGAAGACTCAAGCGTCTAAGGTTGGGTATGCCCAAGGCATCCCCTTCTTCATCGACAACATTATCAGGTTCCTCCCCTGAAACTATATTTTTTGGAGCGTCGGTTTGTTTTTGTTTTTTGTTTTGTTTGAATAAAATGGATCCTAGCATTCATTGTATGGGAGAGAGACACGCTCCGCTGTAGCATATGGACAAGTATGTCCTTAGGCTCTACTCATAGTATTCATGGTGAAGTTTCTTCTTCGTTAAATTGTTATATGGTTGGAATTGGAAAATGATACATGTAGTAATTTGCTAAAATGTCTTGGATAATGTGATACTTGGCAATTGTTGTGCTCATGTTTAAGCTCTTGCATCATATACTTTGCACCCATTAATGAAGAAATACATAGAGCATGCTAAAATTTGGTTTGCATATTTGGTTTCTCTAAGGTCTAGATAATTTCTAGTATTGAGTTTGAACAACAAGGAAGACGGTGTAGAGTCTTATAATGATTTCAATATGTCTTTTATGTGAGTTTTGCTGCACCGCTTCATCCTTATGTTTGTTTCAAATAGCCTTGCTAGCCTAAGCCTTGTATCGAGAGGGAATACTTCTCATGCATCCAAAATACTTGAGCCAACCACTATGCCATTTGTGTCCACCATACCTACCTACTACATGGTATTTCTCCGCCATTCCAAAGTAAATTGCTTGAGTGCTACCTTTAAATTTCCATTCTTCACCTTTACAATATATAGCTCATGGGACAAATAGCTTAAAAATTATTGTGGTATTGAATATGTACTTATGCACTTTATCTCTTATTAAGTTGCTCGTTGTGCGATAACCATGTTCACTGGGGACGCCATCAACTACTCTTTGTTGAATATCATGTGAGTTGCTATGCATGTTCGTCTTGTCTGAAGTAAGGGAGATCTACCACCTTATGGTTAGAGCATGCATATTGTTAGAGAAGAACATTGGGCCGCTAACTAAAGCCATGATCCATGGTGGAAGTTTCAGTTTTGGACATATATCCTCAATCTCAAATGAGAAAATTAATTGTTGCTACATGCTTATGCATAAAAGAGGAGTCCATTATCTGTTGTCTATGTTGTCCCGGTATGGATGTCTAAGTTGAGAATAATCAATAGCGAGAAATCCGATGCGAGCTTTCTCCTTAGACCTTTGTACAGGCGGCATAGAGGTACCCCTTTGTGACACTTGGTTAAAACATGTGCATTGCGATGATCCCGGTAGTCCAAGCTAATTAGGACAAGGTGCGGGCACTATTAGTATACTATGCATGAGGCTTGCAACTTGTAAGATATAATTTACATGATACATATGCTTTATTACTACCGTTGACAAAATTGTTTCTTGTTTTCAAAATCAAAGCTCTAGCACAAATATAGCAATCGATGCTTTCCTCTTTGAAGGACCATTCTTTTACTTTTATTGTTGAGTCAGTTCACCTATTTCTCTCCATCTCAAGAAGCAAACACTTGTGTGAACTGTGCATTGATTCCTACATACTTGCATATTGCATTTGTTATATTACTTTACATTGATAATATCCATGAGATATACATGTTATAAGTTGAAAGCAACCGCTGAAACTTAATCTTCCTTTGTGTTGCTTCAATGCCTTTACTTTGAATTATTGCTTTATGAGTTAACTCTTATGCAAGACTTATTGATGCTTGTACCATTCATGAAAAGTCTTTGCTATATGATTCATTTGTTTACTCATGTCATATACATTGTTTTGATCGCTGCATTCACTACATATGCTTACAAATAGTATGATCAAGGTTATGATGGCATGTCACTCCAGAAATTATCTTTGTTTATCATTTACCTGCTCGGGATGAGCAGAAACTAAGCTTGGGGATGCTGATACGTCTCCGACGTATCGATAATTTCTTATGTTCCATGCCACATTATTGATGATATCTACATGTTTTATGCACACTTTATGTCATATTCGTGCATTTTATGGAACTAACCTATTAACAAGATGCCGAAGTGCCAGTTGCTGTTTTCTGCTGTTTTTGGTTTCAGAAATCCTAGTAAGGAAATATTCTCGGAATTGGACGAAATCAACGCCCAGGGTCCTATTTTGCCACGAAGCTTCCAGAAGACCGAAGAGGAGACGAAGTGGGGCCACGAGGTGGCCAAACCACAGGGCGGCGCGGCCCAAGCCCTGGCCGTGCCGACCTATAGTGTGGGCCCCTGACGCCCCTTGACCTGCCCTTTCGCCTACAAATAGCCTTCGTCGCGAAACCCCCAGTACCGAGAGCCACGATACGGAAAACCTTCCAGAGACGCCGCCGCCACCAATCCCATCTCGGGGGATTCAGGAGATCGCCTCCGGCACCCTGCCGGAGAGGGGAATCATCTCCCGGAGGACTCTACGCCGCCATGGTCGCCTCCGGAGTGATGTGTGAGTAGTCTACCCCTGGACTATGGGTCCATAGCAGTAGCTAGATGGTTGTCTTCTCCCCATTGTGCTTAATTGTCGGGTCTTGTGAGCTGCCGAACATGATCAAGATCATCTATCTGTAATTCTATATGTTGTGTTTGTTGGGATCCGATGAATAGAGAATACTATGTTATGTTGATTATCAATTTATATCTATGTGTTGTTTATGATCTTGCATGCTCTCCGTTACTAGTAGATGCTCTGGCCAAGTAGATGCTTGTAACTCCAAGAGGGAGTATTTATGCTCGATAGTGGGTTCATGTCTCCGTGAATCTGGGGGAGTGACAGAAACCTCTAAGATTATGGATGTGCTGTTGCCACTAGGGATAAAACATTGGTGCTATGTTCGAGGATGTAGTTACTGATTACATTACGCGCAATACTTAATGCAATTATCTGTTGTTAGCAACTTAATACTGGAGGGGGTTCGGATGATAACCTGAAGGTGGACTTTTTAGGCATAGATGCATGCTGGATAGCGGTCTATGTACTTTGTCGTAATGCCCAATTAAATCTCACTATACTCATCATAATATGTATGTGCATGGTCATGCCCTCTTTATTTGTCAATTTCCCAACTGTAATTTGTTCACCCAACATGCTGTTTATCTTATGGGAGAGACACATCTAGTGAACTGTGGACCCCGGTCCAATTCTCTATACTGAAATACAATCTACTGCAATTGTTCTACTGTTTTCTGCAAACAATCATCATCCACACTATACATCTAATCCTTTGTTACAGCAAGCCGGTGAGATTGACAACCTCGCTGTTTCGTTGGGGCAAAGTACTTGGTTTGTGTTGTGCAGGTTCCACGTTGGCGCCGGAATCCCTGGTGTTGCGCCGCACTACATCTCGCCGCCATCAACCTTCAACGTGCTTCTTGGCTCCTACTGGTTCGATAAACCTTGGTTTCATACTGAGGGAAAACTTGACGCTGTACGCATCACACCTTCCTCTTGGGGTTCCCAACGGACGCGTGCTGTACGCGTATCACATGACAGCAGCAGAGGGGTCACGTCAGTCAACGTGTTGGCCGCGATAGGGAGGTGGCGTTGTATCCTGCAGAGTGCTAGGTCGACACTGAGGTCGAAATAGTGGCACACAAGGATGACGCATGGTGAGCGACACAATTTGTTACATGATCGGTGAACAAAAAGTAAATCACTGGTTGAACCAATTTGGTAGATAAAAAAAACGCCTCAAGAGCAGGGCAAAACAGGGGCTTGAAGAGAATAAGACCCACCTCACAAAGACTATTATCCTCTACCTACCTGCGAAACTACCCTAGGTATAGGATTTATACAATAGTATATGGTTATTTATTCCAAAAACGTAAAATGGATTTTATATAATATCTGACTACTTTGATTTCGGCACAAAAGAAGAAACAGAGTAAGCGAGCTCTAGAATGCAATCAAAGTCTGAAGTGAAAGGTTTGTACACAGAGAGTGGCTAACACCAACAATCCACCTAAATCAAAACGCAGAGATTTGCTTCACTTTTGAAATTTGAAAGCTCCTCTTTATTTGGCATAGCATGTGTTTCAGTTGGAAGATAATATTTGTTTCATCTCATGCATAATAATATTGCTGTGTAGTTTCTAGTTTGTGTATGTCTATGCGCTCGGTGTTTTAAGAAAAAGATAAATCCGACTTGTTTAAATGTTTTCCCTGTGTCTAATTTTAGTCTAAACACTGTCGAAGCATCCATGCGCGCGTGTGTGTGTGATGTACACCACACAATACGATAGGTTCCTCCGATCGCGCGTGACTACATGCTATTCCTGCCTCTCGGCCGCGCAGCCAACAATAAAACCACATCTACGAGCGCCGCGAGCTAACAATAAACGGGTGGTCGACATGTCTCGCGCGTTTGCCCTCGCTGTTCTGCTGCTGGCTGCCACTGTGGCGGTGGCGCCCCTCGCCGGCGCGACTTCGACATCCGGCACCGACGGAGTGTTCGACGACACTGGGTCGGCAGTGCCGGTGGACGCCGAGAAGCCGGCCACCCACTCAGGCTACAATATGATGCCGTCTTACACTTGATATCAATGTGTACCTATAGTTATATACCTTTAGCGTACCTTTGATATATGGGATTAAAAAAGCTTAGGGATAGGAAAGACCTAGCATTGGAATGATGTCTGCATGAATCTTGTGGAATAATGAAGTGTCTTTGTTTGTGACAAAGGATTTTCTATGAGGTCTGACATAATGTTTTCTTTTCCTATAGAATTTACACCATCATATTTCTATAGCAATTTTGTTCCAATAAGATATGTTTCTATAAATTAAATAGCTTGTGTAGGAAAAAAATTCATAGTATCCTAATTCTACAGAATTCTTACACAAATCCAATGAATCAAATGAGTTCTTTCTATTTATTTATATACTGCTGGTGCCATGAGCATACAAATATATCTTACGCCATTTATTTCATGAACGCGTTCGGATTTCACCCTACCCCTCCATCATCTGCCAAAAAAACTATGCAAGAAGAGAACATGCTACGCTTCCCCCCCCCCCCCCCCCTCGCTCAACATCGCATGTCCCCTCTTAAGGAAAAAATCATTCAAAGAAACATATATGATTCAGTCCACAGAAGATATGGCTCGACCAAGCAGAGCCAAAGTGCAAGCTTTTTGCATGTCTGGCTCGGCATGGCAAGATCCTCACGGTTGACATGTTGGCCCCATGCCCCTATGTGTCAGCTATGTCTACGCGCCCCCGAAACGGCACGCCCCTTATGCATGGAATGCCTTTTCACCGCCGCTATTTGTAAGACGGTGCAAGAAGGGGAAAACCATGTCGACGACCTTCACGATTTGGACTTCATGAATATCTCTGACATGTGGGGTTGCCTTATCAAGGATAAGCCACGTGGCCAACAAAAGATTTTTTTTTAAAAATGAACAGTGTCTAGGAGGAACTAGAACACTATTGATATAGTAGAAGCGGGACTTGACGTGACAATTCCAGCAATTCGTCCTTGACAAGGATGGAACTCCAGTCGCTAGGGTGCGTTACTGCGACCCCAATCACTAGGCTAAGCCCACAACATGAAACAATGTCTAGGGGGAACTAGAACACTAATGATATAGTAGAAGCGAGACTTGGCATGAAAATTCCAGTAATTCGTCCCTAACAGGGATCGAACTTTGGTCGTTAGGGTGCGCCACTGCGACCCTAACCACTAGGCTAAGCCTACCTCATCACAACTAACAACGTAGCATTAGCGGAAGGCTTCTCTATGTCCTATGAAACACCCGGAAGGAACAAAATAGACGGGTCTTCACCGGCCAGCGCCTAACTCACATCGAGGTGGCATAGATTGCAAAGGAAGATATCCTCTAGAGAGAATGGGCCTACGCTATAGTCGCGCCATCTATCCCTGCCGAGCCAGACTAGTTTTGTGGCTTCTGGGAGTCTTCAGGTGTTTTTCCGGCATGTTTCACCGTAAAATAAACATGCCATCTTTGTACAGTGTTACATTTTCCCCTCTTGCTAAAATAAACATGCCATCCGGTTTCTCCAAAAAAAAAAACATATATGATTAATTTTCTATATGAATGTGCACCTTCTTTTTAGTGTTGTGTACCCCACAAATCCCTCTGAAAGGAAAAACATCCAAACAAATATATATAATTAATTTCCTATATGAAAGTGCACCTTCCTTTTAGAGTAGAGTGAGCAAAACTTTGGATCCCATTTTGTGTTTTTTACCGGGCCCGACCTAAATGGCCGAAATTCGGAAAAACTCATACCAAAAGCTCAAACAAAAATTTGAAATATAGAACAAAAAATGAACGCAATAACCACAATAAGAATGAAAAATGGCTGTTTTTTCCTCAATTGTTTTGAATAAAGAATCACCATCAATTTGAGGAAAATTGTAGCAGGATCGTAGAGCATAACAAATGCATCCTAAAAAACCAGATAGCTAAATGAACTGAAGAATAACAAATCTAGAATTAGCAATCTGAAATGCAGTGTACAAGCCGTATCTTTAAGCTGTCAGCAAGCTCAAAAACACAATACAGAGGAGAAACCCACGTGGTGCTGCAGCTCCAACGATGGCACCTGCCACTAGTAGAAAATATGCCTATTATCTCGGTTGGGAAGAACCTTTAGTCCTGATTTTTCATCCGGGACTACGAAATCGGAACTAAGCCCCACTCTTTAGTCCGTTACAATTCGGGACTTAAGGCCCTCCACGTGGGCTGCTGGCGCGTGTCTGACGGAGGACCTTTAGTTCCAGTTTGTAACATCAACCGAGACTACAGGACATTGCGTCTATTTTTATATCCTTTTTTCTAATATTGTTCTATTTTTTCCACTCCTTTTTTTCCAGAATTTCTAGTATTTTAGTTATTTGATAAATTTAGTCTCTAACTACACTTAATCTCTAATCAAATTATTTACTCGTGGTCAAACTTCCCGCTTGGTCACCTATCCTCACACTGCTCCAACACTAACATGTTTGACTTCCGAGTTCCTCCCGTCCCACTTCCAAGTACTTTGCACACGCATGTTATTGATATTACTATCATATCAATTCTATTAACCTATTGGCCACGATATCATACTTCTTTATTGTTTGAATTCTAAATAATTATTTTAATAAAAAAGTAATGATGTAATAATAATCTTGTATAAAGATTTTTTTCGAGTTTGTATGCAAAAGATATTTCCATTTTACCAAATAAATATTGTGTTTTTGCAAAATAAATCAAAATTCATGTTTGTTATTAAAGGTTTAGTTCAGGTTGGTGTCTCCTACTGTCAGCGGGGCCTGCTGCAACCCCTTTAGTCCCGGTTGGGACCGGGACTAAAACTTTTCGTTTTCCTAGCCGTTTGAAACGGGACTAGTGCTCCGAGCAGCTTCGAACAAAAGACCTATTTTCTACTAGTGTGCATGGCATCCTCAAATCCAACCTTGCCTGTCGCACGTCGGCCGCCGGTGCGAGTCTCCCGCGGTTAACCTTTGAACCGCCACTCAGAGGAGAGAAGAGGGGATCGGGTAGTGATGGATGGAGAATGATGGGAACTGCAGGTTATTTATGAATTTTGGAGGTGCCAAACTGAAAACATTGCAATGATGTAAGACATAGGACCGTTTGAAATTTACCAAATTGTGGGTTAATTTTCAGATTCCTCGGTGGCATTTTCACAACAACTCGACAATGCGGTCATATTCCAATCTTATTAGTCTCCATCTGTATCTCCGCTAATATTAAAAGACGCAGACCTCAAACAATCATGACCATTCAAACAGCCCATCAAGCGCCCTAGGGGAGTTCCATGTTGAGGGCACTAAAAGTTTTTAGCGCTTAACATCTCCACAAATTGATCTCCCAACAATCACCACCACAGATCACCAGGAAAAAACTGTTTAGCCCTTGACCTCGAGGCCTAATTTCCGCCTATGTTGTTGTTGTTTAGTCCTCCACCTTCATGGCAGAATTGGCGTTGTCACCGCGCCACCGCGACTTCAGCCACATCCTGAAAACAATGACGTGCCAATTAGGTGATATATTCATATCAATACCAGTTTTGCAAATGGAGATTACCAGAAATGTTAAGTGATTTCTTAAATTATTGTGGGTTGCTCAATTATTTAATCTTGGCTCTATCAATTGTTAGCATTCTGTTACAAGTAAACTCTCTACTTCATTTAGGGATGTTCAAAGCTGTGCTATCAATGGAATGTTGCTTTTATTTTTATTTTTTGTGCTAACAATACCTAATGCCTTTGTCCTTTTTAATTAAGCAGAATGGTCCTCACATCCGATGTTAACCCACCACGTCTACACCCGCGGAGGACAACCACCCCACCGTGTACTACAATAAGGCACTGTTTACTTCTCTCGTATTTTTCTTTCCAATAGGTATGGGAATAATAGGGGATTTGGTGTTCACCACATCCCCTCACTTCCCCTCAAATATTCTTCTCCAAAAATACACTAGTATGATGGAGAGTTTCTAATCTAGGCAAAAATATGGAGATGAGAGGGGATATCTTGGGACTATTTTGTTCAAACCAAGAGAAGTAAACATACAAGTGGGGATTTTCCGGGATTCGAAATAATCCCCTCCAATCTACATAAATACACTAGAATTAAACAAGGTCTAAGTGTTCTAAGTAACATGTGACAACTCTTGTAACACTGGTTGCAGGGTGATCACGAACCAACAACCTACTAAGTTCATCACAGGAGCATTGGCATGGTACCTTCCCGGGAGAAACTTCTGCAGAGACATATCCATCCGAGGTTTCACAAAGATAAGCTCTTTGCCTTGTTAAAACATCTGCAGAAACATGGACTATTCATTCGGTGCATCTTCCCCAGCGGAGCCTTAAATTGCTCCAGGAGTAGCCGGGGCTATTGTGGTCCCCACTGGCGGTGGGGTGTCTGAGGGGTGCCGGACCCTATCGTTTCATGCGAGCCTGGAGGGTATAGATGCAATTGGTCCACTATTGAGGTACCCTTTAACCTTTTTGTCCAAAAAATGAAGTAACTTGATGATTTCATGTATAAAAGTTAGTTCATTTTTTAGATTAAAGAGCGTAGAGGGTACCCTAATGATGGACCACTTGTATCACTACTCGAGGGGTCCTGGTCCAAGTCCTTGGAGCCGTATGCCACAATGAGCCCACATATCAAGGAAAGTAAGCATAGTGTTATGGTAGAATCTCTCTAAGGCGGAAATAAAAGAATAACGAAAGGTTGGCATCTTCGAGAGTTGTCCGGGCTGCTGCGGGAGAACCCTGTTGATGACAGTCATTCGCGGTAACCGACACGGTTACTTCTCAGGCATCCCCAACATCCAAAGCGGATAAGAGGAAAAAATTTGACACCCCGGATACCTCGGATAATATTGTTGGGGTCAACCTTTCCCTCTTATTGGAAGATTCTGGTGTGATGCCGTAGGACCAAAAAAAAAACACCGCAGCCCGATTAAGTTATCGGGGTAGAGATGAGTAATCATGCCGGAAAGAAAGCAGGGATGGTAGCACAAATCTGAGGGCCCTTCTCCGCTGGCACCAATCCCTCGCCTTCCGAAGAAGACGTGCGTCAAGGAACAAGGTTCCTTCAACGCCTGAGCGGGAGGTGAAACCACCAACTATGCCGCCTCCCTCGGCATCGGCTGAGGGCACCGGCAGTTCCCGACGAGGCATTGAAACCATGGGGCTCATGCAAGTCCTTTGCTTTCTTTCTAAAAATAAGAGAAAAAAGTTTCTCAATCGTTCCATAGGCCATATCCACAAGTAAACTTTGACAAATATAGTATTTGCTGACACCAAACTAATATAACTAGATATTTATGTCAAACGGTAATATTGTTTTGATACTCGGTGTTCAGCCCGAGTCTTTGCGTTCTATTTATATGGTGTCGTTTGCGGGACTAGCGTATAGAAGGGGAATGGAATGATACATGGTCGATGGAGGAAACATACACATATGGGAGAGCTATACTGACTCGTACATATTAGATACAAGATATAATGCTGTTGCAATCCCTGCCTTCTGAGGGTTTTGACGGTGCCCGCATGCCATGTGGGGCCGCTAGCCCGCCACCGACGCCCTTTCCTTTTTTTCTTTGTCCGTTCGCATCTCATCTCCCCCTGATCCCTTCGCCCTGCACCGTAGTTGAGAGAGAGGGCCGGATCCCCGCACCGTAGTTGAGAGAGAGAGAGAGGGCCGGAGCCGGGGCATAGCCATCCACCTCGCCGAATCCGGCGATGCCGTGGCTCTCCGCGGCGGAGCAAGCGACGGTGAACGAGCCACCGGCGAGCAAAAAACTTAGGGTGGGGGTTGCAGGGTTCGTCACCGCTGAAGTTATGTAGGTAGGTTTGTTTCACAAATCTCCTAATACTCAGGTCGCGCACAACCCCACAACGAAAATTCGCATTCTCTCCTCTGCCCCTTCTTCTCTCCAAGCGAAATCGGCAACTAGGGAGGCGACGGAGGCCCTTTGTCCCTAGCCGGCGAAGGTTTTTCTCCCTCCGTCCGCCGCTCCGGTGACGCGAGAGAGGGGGAACCCGGCACTTCGTTATTGTCGTACATGTAGGTAGTTGTAGAGATAGCTGGCTATGTCTTCGAGGGGCGTTGTCCCGATGAGGATGGCGACGTCGCGTCTTCGATTAAGCTGGCCTAGGCTTCTTACCCTCCTTTGGCATGCTTTTCATGGCTGTGCGGGAATGCCAGTGGTCTTCGTTTCTGACTATTTGCTCATGGAGGCAGAGCCTAGGGTTTCCGGTGTGGTGGTCGGTATGGTGGCGTTGCCGACCTGTACATGGAAGTTACTTTACCAGGTATCACCGCCCGTCGTCCCTACATGTGCATACCAGTTGCTCTCTGCTAATGGGTGTTGCCCTTGCCACCAACTTTAGCTGCAACTGAGTCCGGCGAGTCCCTGAATCACCCTTTCACGAGCCCTTTATCCCTGACCGCGCATCCACCTAGATGGATGCTGCCGTCTGCAGCGGTGTCCACCGCAGGTAAACGCCTCCGATCCTGCCCGCTGGCTGCCGTCCACTATGGTCGTTCCTTCACGCCCTGTCCCGTGTCCATTCGTGCAGCCTCCAAGTTCATAAGGTTCATGTGATGGGTTGCCCTTCTTCTATTCTCTTCCCTTCTCCACGTATTTGGAAAGGTAATGTTCTCCTGCTCCTTTTTCTTGACGCTCTTCAGATTCTGCTCTATGATGTTCTTTTAGGTTGAACTGCCTCTGTGTATAAGCTTAAAAGATTCCAAATACATCTCATTTAGTTTCCAACCTGCTGGCTTAGATAAGTAAATCTTATAATTTTTTATTAGATTGTTTCTTAATTCAGAATCAGAGTTCTGTTTGTTGTTCTTCATTTTAGAACTGTGAATCCACCTATCCAAACAAAAATCACAGAATTTGTTCTGACAAAGATGATACTGGCGCTTTTTCTTAAATTTGGCATGTTTATTATATAGGGTAATTTGAACTTGGGCATGCTATTCATTTTCCCACTCCTTATTGAGGCGGTGGCAGCCTAAAACTTGGTGTTCCATGTAGATATGGCATCTAGGTATCTAGAAGCAACTGTTCTGGTTCACATATTTTAAGCTATTAAAAAAAGTCCCAAGAGTTGTTGCTTCATGATATTCATTTTTTGGCACTTTTAGTAATAGGGCTTCAGAATGACAACCGCTGCCCATAAGATATAGCTTTTGCCTTTTCCCAATTTCGTGGAGCACCATTTTTTTTGCAAATTAGATTTTTACAGTCTGTTTTATCTATATCGCTTATTAGTAGTGCCTAATTTTTATTTACATCGCTTATTTTTTATTGTTGGGTTCTAGAAGAGGGTGCTGCCAAAGGGAAGTCTTGGCGCAAGGAGGTCGACTGATTGGCATGTGTTTGTGTTACAACTTTGTATACTGTTGAGTTTCGGAAGAGGGGGCTGCCACTGGGAGGCAGGGATCTTACATGCTGCTCTGGTTGGGTCATGGTGGAAGTCGACTCGCACAGGTTTTTAAACATAAGACACAAGTGCCCAGTTTTAGATTAATAAAGCTCCTAACGGCCAAGTTTGTTACTCAATAATTGCAGTATTTCATCTGAGTTGCCAGATGTAGTTGCTGATCCCTTGACCTGCTCTTTGGTTCGTGAATTCATGGTGCATTGTCAGAGCGATGCAATGCTTGGTTTGTAAAATTGAATCTTATAGTAATTTTGTGTAAAATAAATATCAAAGACTAACAACAGTATATAAAAGATTATCATTGATATTTGAGATTCGTCGAAGTTAGATAAGTAGGCTCGAAATCTTAAATGTTAGAAAGTTTAGTGTTTAATCTTATTGAAAATTACTCAAATATTCTTTATTTGGATTTTATTTAGAGTATTGCTCAGCCAAGATTTTGGGGATACAATGAATTCGTAAAGATGTTCTTCCAAATATAGCATGCTGGCACTGCCAGGCTCATAATTCTCTTGGTTAAGCATATGGCCTTTCATCTCAAAAAGGTAAATATTCTTTGGTTCATGAGATGATTTTTTTTTTCTTGAATGATGCATGAGTTCCTCTGTTTTGGTAGTTGTTGGATCAAGTGTTAGCATTTGGAGAGATTAGCTGACATTCATAGAGAATAAAAGTAGTTGAGTTACATTTGTTGTTGTACTAGAGCATCCCAACAGTGGGTGCGCTCCTGGGGACAAAAGCACTAACATGAAGCAAGCGTTCAGTTCTAAAGAGCTGTGATTTCAGGGTGCTTTTCCTCTGATATTTCATATTGCCTGTCACATAATCAATTGGATTGTTATGCAATAAATGTTACTGAAACGACGCGAGCAGAAGTCTGCAAGCATAATTCCTAAGCATACACTTACCTTCTGATTTTATACTTCTTAGGGGGTAGGACCTAGCAGGGTTAACTCACCTCAATCCCGTCCCTGTAACATTATCTGTAATGGTATTACTAATGGATCATACACCATCGCAATGTGTTTCCATCCTTTTATTGTAGTTTGGCTAGCTGCCAGTTCTTTCATGCTCCTGACATTCTCTCATTTAAATGTAGGACTAATTATAGGTTGTAAGTTTACACAAAAATTTAGAATGTTACATAATTGTGCTGTGAAAGCTTCAGTTTCCCTTCCAGTTTTGAACGACCACTTCCCTCATTTTTTTCTGAAAAGGTTCTATGTTTGGTGCAGTTAACATTCATTGTTTTGAGTTCAAGCAATTAAAATTTATCTGTGGCTGGCCGGATGCTACTAGGTGTTATGTACTTTAGTGATAATTGTTGGTTTAATATATCATTTCCCTTCGCCTGCGGCATGCTAGCATACTAAACCTGGCACCTACATTACCTGCTATATTGAATTGTTGACTGATGATAGATGGTTTAAGAGCAGTTGTTATCATTTGGTTGCAGCCACGACATGTGTTAGGCCTTGAATTGAGATGACCTGCATATTGTGAAAGCCCGCTTAATTTTTAGGTTTATCTAAGTCTTTTGACAATTCAGTGCTATTTCTGGTGTAGCTTTTACACATATGTACAGATGGTAATTGATAATGGTATGTTGATTAACAATTTCTCCGTGTCAAGTAGAAGAAAATTTATCACTGAATCATACTAAATAGAGCGGCTAAGTATCTGTTTGGAACATTCGGGCATCCAAAGACGAAGGAAAAAATATTAACAAATTTTAATATAGTTGCTAAGTACGAGGGCAGTGTTATTTTTCTGCTGCATTATTTACTGTAGTTGGTACTCTACCTAGAGGCCTCCATGTGTCACTGACCTTGACGTGCATGGGTACAATTTAGTCTAGCCTCTTCTTTTGATTAATAATTTCCTTTTACGGAACAAGTTCATAACTAAATTGAGCTTTGGAGTATTACTTACACTATTGCTTGCAGGTGACCTCTTCATGTTAGAAGCCTATAATATCATGCAACCTGTTCTTGCAAAGGCAGGATAAGGGTATTTATATTTTTTAGAAAGCATGGTGTAAGTCGTTATTGCCATGGCTACAAGACAACTTTTAGTTGACAATATGCATTATTAGACTAATCTGCTCTAGACACTGCAACCTTTTTCTCTGTGAAGCCAGCGAAGCAGGACATATCTTGGAGCAGCAGGCAACTGTCTTAGCTGCAATAACTTTTCTACTCCTTGATAAGGATTGAAGATCATACCAATAAATGACATTACATCCGGAAGCCAGTGTAGTCCAATGAGGTGATATATAGTTCAGGTCAGAATGCCAGGTAAAGGTTTTGCCTGGCTCACAATGTTGCAAATCTGTCCTGTTTCGTTGGTTCACTTTCACCAGAAGTAAAATAACCTTAATAACCTCGTCAGTGCTCAATCACATCTGGTCAAACTTACTGAATTGGAGGGGAGGACACTCTACCATGCTACTGTAATATAGGGAATTTTGTTTTAGTGAATCGGTATAGACAACTGAATGCGAAAGTGAATGACTTTGTCAATTGAGGAGCTTTTGCATGTTCTTTCAGTCAGGACAGTTTTTCATGGTTATTTTTCCGAGAAAGATGTTGTTATGTTTTTTTAGTCTGCACTGCCTTCAGTAATAGCGACAACAATGTGGTCAACTGAGAGACAATCTTGGTATCTCATATGTGATCACTTAACATGTGTGATCCTTTGCAACGATTCTCTTTCATATGGATGATATTTGTCTGATATCTTTTCTAGCTGTATCAGTTCTGGTATTTAACTAACGAGCTTTTCCATGGAGAACATTCAAAGCATCTGAAACCAGTATCATGAATTCAGCAGATGATACAAAGTGCATTTGGTTCATACTAAGTTATATTCAATTTCTTGCTTCTGTAGCTGGTTTGAAGTCCTGGTTGTATCCCTTACTATTCTTACCCTTCTTTTGCATCCCACTCAAAAAAAGGGGGCGCTACAGAGCCGGAAAGGGCTACCTAAATCAGGTATTTACTAAGACAAACAAATCGGGTATTCACTAAGACAAACAACTGGCAAACTGCTTTTAAAGAGGAGGACTGCGCCTTTGGTGTCCACCGTCTCTTTCTCAGTTCTGTTCAATGGTGACCGCCTGGAAAGTTTCAAGCCATCCAGATAAAACTCGAGATATGGGTGTATATGTCTCAATTATAAGCATGTAACCTGACGTTCATGTTTGAACTACACTTACGGGCATATTCTTACGGCAAGTGTTTACGGGATTAGGTGTCACTCACTTAGCGGTTGGGTGTGATTTGCGTGGAACTGCCACACCCTTTTCTTCCAATGGCCTGGCTCCACCTCAGTTTGTAACAAAATCCCGTAAGTGTATCATTATTGCTATAATAATATATCTATTGTTTGCTTATATCCTTCGTGTAATTCCAACGCCTATATTGCTGATGCAGCATATCCATGTTTGTTGGTTTTGAACAGTATCCTATTAATGGCAGAGTGATCCTCTTGATTAAGCTTATACACAGAGTGGTCTCTGCATTAAACGACAATTCGGAAGTCGGCCATGGATCACCTCTTAATGGCTGTAGGAATGCCGCTGAGCCGAAATACAGTGTAGGTCATAGTTACCTCATTCTTATGTCACGGTGGTATATGTTTGTTTGAGCTTCGTGTTATCTTGATAATTATTCCACACTATCGTTACCCGTTGACTTGCTCCATATCTGACCGGTGGTTTGGTTATAGTTTGCTCAAAATTTAAGTTGACCTTGGTTACAACTCTGTAGAGGTAGAAGTGTTTTGTTGGGATTATTTGCTCCATACAGCTAATAGGGCCCCGCAACACTAAAACAGAAGAGATCTGAAGAAAAAAAATTGTGTTAATGCCTGAGACAATGTGGCGGCACTACCATGCAAAGCTATCACTCTTGCAAAGGCAAACACAAATGCTATATAGGCGGCGCGGCGAAGCGCGCAAGTTCATCTAGTATACATATGTCACATTTGTTTCTCTTTCTAACACCCTCCCTCAATTAGTACTTGGTCAAGTTGACGTTATTTAAATCCATCTCCGACTTAATCCTTTGATGGAACAAAACGAATCTCTAGTTTCTTATTCAGAATCCTTTCTCTCGTATAGTGAAAATATATGTCAGTATGTTCAGCCCTGCCAATAAGAAAAGGGAAATACCATCAGTTTGTGGTTCCTGGATTCAAAGAACACAAAATTTCAAGATATTCAACATTCGTTGGACTTTGTAGCTTCAAGGTCTGGAGTGACGACTCCATTATTAACATTTCTCCATCATCTTAAAAGCATCACCATAACATGGAAGAAACCCAGTAATATTGGAATCCATCTAACGATTTCAATGAGGAAAGCAAGCTAGTCAAACAAGATGCAAAGAAAGAGAGGGATAAGGCATAACATTGAAATGAAAGGCCCTTTCCTAGCATATTGGTTTTAAGCCGAGAAAAGGGACTATTGGGGGATGTTTCGAGCCGTGGCCTAGCCCAACCTGTCCATCTACACATCCTTAGGAGCTTCATGATGGACCAATGCCTTACCACTTGGCTATACTCCAAATGGGAAACACAAGCGGGAATGTGGGAGTGGGTTTTTCTTTGGGCAAAATAAAATGTACTTCAAACTTGGAACGAGAAAAGATACCCCCTCATTTAATTGAGAGATGATAGGGAGATAGCGATAGGCATAGGAACATAAATAGAATAAAAGAGGACCTCCATAGAGAAGAGGGTATGAAACAAAGGATTTGCTGACACCTACGGAGCACCCAAATTATTACACTATAAACAAGGCGGTTGGGTTAGCCTTATCCTAGAGTTTTAGAGGCATAGAAGCATTTGCAAGAACAGCTAGACCTACCTCAAATATATGTGTGTGCGTTCAGCGAAACCATTTTTTTGATATACATGTGAGGTGGGGGGGTGCGACATGATGTGAGATTCCTTGTTTTTTAAAGGAAGAGTTTAAGTTCACATATTCTCCCCCCCAATCTAATTGGACCTTAAGAATTTTTCTATCAAGTTTATGTTCAACAAGTTTTTGGAAATTGATAAAGGCATGAAAATTGCCAAACTTATTTTTGATATGATATATCCATGAAAACTTGCTACAGTAATCAATATAGCTTACATAATAATTGTGATGCTCAACAAAAGTGGGAGCATGAAGAAAAGATTAACTGAAGAGAAACTGTGGAAACACTCACAAAAATAGGCTATGGTAACTGATGACTCGATGACTCTTTGCTTGATGGCAGGAATGATAAATAGACTCTATGCTGAAATCTCTAACAAATGGAGGTTTATTTTTATGAAGAGTTTGCTTAACAATTCTGAGACGGTGCAGGCTGCTTGGTCTTCAGTAAGCAATTTTGCTGATCCGCTCCGGTTGCTTGAGGAGAAGCTCAAAGCCACTGCGAAGGCGCTCAGAAGCTGGGGACAGCGGAAACAGAGTCAGCACGCCCTTCTTTTCCAGATTGCAAACGAAGTTATTCTGCGTCTCGATGAGGCAAAAGAATTGAGACAGCTCTCGAACGGAGAGCGTCGGCTGCGAGCCTTCCTCAAAGGAAAATGTCTTGCACTCGCTTCCCTGGAAAGAACTAGGCTCAGGCAAAGGGCGAGAATTCGTGACCTGAAGGAGGGGGATGCAAATTCTAAGTACTTCCACATGAAAGCTAATGCAAGGCGGCGAAAGCATCTAATCCCGATCCTGAAGCATGATGAGAGAGCGGCTACTACGACGGTGGATAAGCTAGACCTAGCTACAGAGTACTTCTCGGAAGTGATGGGTACTGCTCCTTCCCGGCAGCACCTAATAAACCTGGACGCAATAAACCTACCTTCTCTCTCAGCGGCTCAAGCTCGTGCCCTGGAGGCTCCTTTCACCTTTGAAGAGGTGAAGAGAATCATTGTTGATATGCCACTGGACCGCGCCCCAGGACCAGATGGTTTTACAGGTCTTTTCTTCAAATCCTGCTGGAACCTGATTGGTAAGGACGTGGTAGCAGCCTTGGAGCAGTTGCACAAAGGTCAGTTCAGGAGTTTCCGACGGCTCAACTCGTCCATTCTGATCCTGCTGCCAAAAAAAGAAGACCCTTTGGAGATCAAGGAATACCGGCCGATCAGTCTGATTCATGGGTTCTCCAAGATCTTCTCTAAAATCCTGGCGGCTCGGCTCGCTCCTTTGCTTCCGCAGCTGCTATCGCAAGCCCAGAGCGCCTTCGTGCATGGTCGGAGCATTCATGAGAATTTCAAGTTAGTGGCCAACGCTGCCAAGTTTCTCCACAGAAGGAAGAGACCAACTGTGCTAATGAAGATAGACATCACAAAAGCTTTTGATACACTTTCTTGGGAATTTCTCTTGGAGGTTCTACGGAGACGAGGCTTTGGCACCATCTTCTGTGATTGGATCTGCGGTATCCTGCGCACGGCCTACACTAGAGTGATGATAAATGGGGAGCAAGGTGCCCCAATCCAGCCTGCTCGTGGGGTGCGCCAAGGCGATCCGCTGTCGCCCACGCTCTACATCCTGGCTATGGACTCATTTCATGCTACTATCCAATGGGCTGTTGAGCGCGAGATGTTGTCAGACCTTGGTCTGCACAGGGCTGTCCCACGGATATCTATCTACGCGGACG
Organism: Lolium perenne; assembly: GCF_019359855.2. Lineage (NCBI taxonomy): Eukaryota > Viridiplantae > Streptophyta > Magnoliopsida > Poales > Poaceae > Lolium > Lolium perenne. The sequence goes on from NC_067248.2 coordinate 169,024,104, forward strand.
ACGCCATACTCTTTTTCAAGCCTGTCCCGCAGGACCTGGAGATGATCAGAGTTGTGCTCCGCATTTTTGCTGAAGCTTCTGGCCTTCGTATTAATCTGCAGAAGAGCTCTGTAACCAGCATTCGCTGTGACGAGGCGACTGTCCTTGATGTGGCAAATTTCTTCAACTGCGCACGCAAGGATTTCCCGATCTGCTACCTGGGGTTACCTCTAACTACTGGCAGGTTGCGTCGCGCCGACATCTGGCCTCTGATTGACAAATACTCAAGCAAGTTTAAAGGATGGAAACCTAAACTTCTCAGGATTAGTGGGCGTCTCACGCTCACTAGATCGGTCCTCATGGCTCTGCCCCTGCATATGCTATCTGTCCTTCCTATACCACAATGGGCGTTGGATATCATCAACAGGCGCTGCAGAGGGTTCGTGTGGAAAGGTGAGGAGGAGGTGAACGGCGGTCATTGTCTTCTTCCATGGGCGCGTGTCTGTATGCCGACTCAGAATGGTGGGCTGGGCCTCCTGAACCTGCGCCTTTTTGGCACGGCTCTCAGGAGTCGTTGGCCTTGGCTCAGATGGGCGACGGAGCCACGACCTTGGACGTACATCTTGGCAGAAGATGACCATGAGGCCTGCACTTTGTTCAATGCAGCCACCAAAATACAGCTTGGCGATGGAAGACGTGCAAGGTTCTGGACTGACAATTGGCTTCCCGAGGGTAAATCGGTGCAAAATATTGTCCCTATCCTCTTTTCTTTCGTCAAGAATTCTAGAATCTCTGTGGCAGAAGCTCTAAGCAACCGTAGATGGATCCGAGACATCTCTGGAGGCCTCTCTTCGCAGGCGCTGGCCGAATATCTTCAACTTTGGGACATGATTAATTTGGTAGTGCTCAAAGCTGGCGAACCTGACAAGGCGATTTGGAGCCGCACGGCGGACGGAGACTTCTCTGTAGGTTCCGCCTATCAGTTGTTCTTCATCGGGAGCACCCATTTCGCATGCGCCAAGCCAATCTGGAAGTCGAAGGCACCTATGAAGTGCAAATTTTTTATGTGGCTTGCTGTTCATAGACGATGCCTTACAGCAGATAACCTCCAGCGCCGAGGGTGGCCGCACACCCCCTTGTGTGCTCTGTGCCAAATCGAAGATGAGGACTGCACGCACCTCTTTGTGCACTGTCGATTTACACAACAGATTTGGCACAATTTCAGGACATGGACGAAGGCCGACTTTCCTATTCCCGGAGAAGCTTTCAGGAATACCGAGGAGTGGTGGCTTGCAGCTAGAGGAAGAGCGCCCAAAAACTTGCGGCGTGACTTTGACACGGTCGTGATCCTTGTCCACTGGCGAGTTTGGATGGAGCGTAATGCCAGGATTTTCAGGCAAGAATTCTGCACGGTTGACAGAGTTTTGGAGCTCATCATCGAGGAGATCCATTCATGGCGTGCTGCAGGCTGCATCGCCTCATTTTAGTTCAGTGTGTAGCATGTTAGCTCTGAGTTTTGCCTTTTGTTAGCTAGCTGTTGTTTAGCTAGTTGCTGTCGCACTTCTGTGCGTTTCTTTGTCCCCTTGTACACCTTGTACAAACGCTTCTTTTCTTCTTAATGAAAGTTCGGCCATTGGCCCTTCGACACTTTGCCTGAGATAGCTTTGAAGCAACTGATACGTCTCAAACGTATCTATAATTTCTTACGTTCCATGCTAGTTTTATGACAATACCTACATGTTTTGTTCACACTTTATATCGTTTTGATGCATTTTCTGGAACTAACCTATTAACAAGATGCCGAAGTGTCAGTTCCTGTTTTGTGTTGTTTTTGGTTTCAGAAATCCTACAAAGGAAATATTCTCGGAATCGAACGAAATCAACGCCCAATATCTTATTTTCCCCGGAAGCTTCCAGAGCACCGAAGAGGGGCCAGAGGGGAGCCAGGGGGCCCCACCCCACAAGGCGGCGCGGCCAAGGGGGGGCGCCCCCTAGTGTGTGGGTCCCCCAGGACCCCTCCGAGGCTGCCCTTTCGCCTACTTAAAGCCTCCATCGCGAAAACCCTAAACGAATAAGCCACGATACGAGAAAAGTTCCAGAGCCGCCGCCATCGCGAAGCCAAGATTCGGGGGACAAAAGTCTCTGTTCCGGCACGCCGCCGGGACGGGGAATTGCCCCCGGAAGGCATCTCCATCGACACCACCGCCATCTTCATCGCCGTTGCTGTCTCCCATGATGAGGAGGGAGTAGTTCTCCCCCGAGGCTGAGGGCTCTACCGGTAGCTATGTGGTTCATCTCTCTCCCATGTACTTCAATACAATGATCTCATGAGCTGCCTTACATGATTGAGATCCATATGATGAGATTTGTATCACTATTAATCTATGTGCTACTCTAGTGATGTTATTAAAGTACTCTATTTCTCCTCCATGATGTAATGTTGACAGTGTGTGTATCATGTAGTACTTGGCATAGGTTATGATTGTAATCTCTTGTAGATTATGGAGTTAACTATTACTATGATAGTATTGATGCGATCTATTCCCCCTTTCATAGCCTGACGGTGACAGTGTGCATGCTATGTTAGTACTCGGTATAATTGCAATGGTCTATTATGCACTCTAAGGTTACTTAAATGTGAACACCGGATGTTGTGGAGCTTGTTAACTCCGGCTTGAGGGAGCTCTTGTGGCCCTACACAATGAATGGTGTTTGTTATCCAACAAGAGAGTGTAGAGAAAGTAGCATTTATCTATTCAGTTATGTGATCAATGTTGAGAGTGTCCACTAGTGAAAGTATGATCCCTAGGCCTTGTTTCTAAGCATTGAAACACCGTTTTCAACACGTTCTGCTACATGTTTGCTCGCTGCCATATTTATTTCAGATTGCTATTACCACTCATAATCATCCATATTACTTGTATTTCACTATCTCTTCGCCGAACTAGTGCACCTATACATCTGACAAGTGTATTAGGTGTGTTGGGGACACAAGAGACTTCTTGTATCTTAATTGCTGGGTTGCTTGAGAGGGATATCTTTGACCTCTACCTCCCTGAGTTCGATAAACTTTGGGTGATTCACTTAAGGGAAACTTGCTGTTGTTCTACAAACCTCTGCTCTTGGAGGCCCAACACTGTCTACAGGAATAGAAGCGTGCGTAGACATCAAGCTATTTTCGGGCGCTGTTGCCGGGGAGGTAAGGGAAAAGGTATTCACATCCTCCGACTACTAAGCTATTTCCTTGCACTGTTGCCGGTGTGTGAGTGCTCGAAGCTATTTCCTTTAGATCCTGCAATTGCATCTTTTTGTTTCTTGTTTTTATTTTTCACTAGTTAGGCGTAATGGAAAATAACAGTGAGCTTTTTAATCTATTTCCTGAGTTAAGACGTGGATTGTTTGATGCGAAAATTAAAAAACCTATGGAACCTTATTTGCATGCTAGTAGCAATGATATTAGTATGAACGCTTCGAACACCATTGTTGCTAATGCTATGGAAAATTCTAAGCTTGAGGAAGCTGGTTGTGATATTTTTAGTCCCCCAAGCATGGAGGAGAAAATTTACTTTGATGATACTTTACCTCCTATATATGATGATTGCAATGATGACTATAATATTTTCAGTCCACCTACTATTGAGGAGAAAATTAATTATGATTACAATATTCCTCCTATATATGATGATTATGGTGATGATAATAATAATGATAGCTACATTGTTGAATTTGCTCCCACTACAATTAATAAGAATGACTATGCTTATATTGGGAGTAGTAATTATTTTATGCATGAGAACCATGATAAGAATGTTTTAAGTGATAGTTATATTGTTGAGTTTGTTCATGATGCTTGATACGTCTCCGACGTATCGATAATTTCTTATGGTCCATGCTTGTTTTATGACATTACCTACATGTTTTGTTCACACTTTATATCGTTTTTATGCGTTTTCCGGAACTAACCTATTGACTAGATGCCGAAGTGCCAGTTCCTGTTTTCTGCTATTTTTGGTTTCAGAAATCCTAGTAAGGAAATATTCTCAGAATTGGACGAAATCAACGCCCAGCATCTTAGAATCACACAAAGCTTCCAGAACACCCGAGAGCCACCAGAGGAGGGCCCTGTGGGCCCCAGACGCCAGGGTGGCGCGGCCCAGGCCTTGGCCGCGCCCCCCTAGTGTGTCACCGCCTCGTCGACCCTCCGACTCCGCCTCTTCGCCTATATAAAGGTCCCTGACCTAAAACTTCGATACGGAAAAGCCACGGTACGAGAAACCATCCAGAGCCGCCGCCATCGCGAAGCCAAGATCTGGGGGACAGGAGTCTCTGTTCCGGCACGCCGCCGGGACGGGGAAGTGCCCCCGGAAGGCTTCTCCATCGACACCGCTGCCATCTCCACCGCCATCTTCATCAAAGCTGCTGTCTCCCATGAGGAGGGAGTAGTTCTCCATCGAGGCTAAGGGCTGTACCGGTAGCTATGTGGTTAATCTCTCTCCTATGTACTTCAATACAATGATCTCATGAGCTGCCTTACATGATTGAGATTCATATGAGTTTTGTATCACAATTCATCTATGTGCTACTCTAGTAATGTTATTAAAGTACTCTATTCCTCCTACACGGTGTAAAGGTGACAGTGTGTGCATCGTGTAGTACTTGGCGTAGGTTATGATTGTAATCTCTTGTAGATTATGAAGTTAATTATTGCTATGATAGTATTGATGTGATCTATGCCTCCTTCATAGTGTGATGGTGACAGTGTGCATGCTATGTTAGTACTTGGTTTAGTTGTGTTGATCTGTCGTGCACTCTAAGGTTATTTAAATATGAACATCGAATATTGTGGAGCTTGTTAACTCCGGCATTGAGGGTTCGTGTAATCCTACACAGTTAGTGGTGTTCATCATCCAACAAGAGAGTGTAGAGTCTAGCATCTATTTATTTATTCTGTTATATGATCAATGTTGAGAGTGTCCACTAGTGAAAGTATAATCCCTAGGCCTTGTTCCTAAATACTGCCATTGCTGCTTGTTTACTGTTCTACTGCATCTGTACTGTCTGCAATATTAGCACCATCAACCACACGCCAGTCCTGGACAGAAAAGCACTTTTCTGGCGCTGTTACTACTGCTCATACTTATTCATACCACCTGTATTTCACTATCTCTTCGCCGAACTAGTGCACCTATTAGGTGTGTTGGGGACACAAGAGACTTCTTGCTTTGTGGTTGCAGGGTTGCTTGAGAGGGATATCTTTGACCTCTTCCTCCCTGAGTTCGATAAACCTTGGGTGATCCACTTAAGGGAAACTTGCTGTTGTTCTACAAACCTCTGCTCTTGGAGGCCCAACACTGTCTACAAGAATAGAAGCACCCGTAGACATCAAGCACTTTTCTGGCGCCGTTGCCGGGGAGGAAAGGTAAAAGGTACTCACACTCCGGATCTCGGCTACTAAGCTATTTTCCGGCGCCGTTGTAAGTACTCGAAGCTATTTCCTTTAGATCCTGCAATTGCATCTTTTTGTTTCTTGTTTACACTAGTTAGGCATAATGGAAAACAACAAAAATATGAGAGATCTTTATGAACTTTATCTTGAAATAGGACATGATGTGTTTGAAGAGAGAATTAAAAAACCCATGGAACTTTATATGCATGCTAATGGGAATGTTATTAATATGAATGCTTTGAACACTATTGTTGCTAATGCTATGGAAAATTCTAAGCTTGGGGAAGCTGGTTTTGATGAGCATGATATTTTTAGTCCCCCAAGCATTGAGGAGAAAATTTTCTTTGATGATACTTTGCCTCCTATATATGATGATTATAATGATAGTGGTCTTTTGGTGCCGCCTGTTATGGAGGATAAATTTGATTATGATTACAATATGCCTCCTATATTTGATGATGAGAATAATAATGATAGCTACTTTGTTGAATTTGCTCCCACTACAACTACTAAAATTGATTATGTTTATGTGGAGAGTAATAATTTTATGCATGAGACTCATGATAAGAATGTTTGATTTGATAGTTATATTGTTGAGTTTGCTCATGATGCTACTGAAAATATTTATGAGAAAGGAAAATATGGGTGTAGAAATTTTCATGTTACTAAAACACCTCTCTATATGCTTAAAATCTTGAAGTTGAGCTTGTCTAGTTTTCCTATGCTTGTTGCATTATGCTTCTTGAACTTGTTTACTTACAAGATTCCTATGCATAGGAAGCATGTTAGACTTAAATGTGTTTTGAATTTGCCTCTTGATGCTCTCCTTTGCTTCAAATACTATTTCTTGCGAGTGCATCATTAAAACTGCTGAGCCCATCTTAATGGCTATAAAGAAAGCACTTCTTGGGAGATAACCCATGTGTTTATTTTACTACAGCACTTTTGTTTTATATTTGAGTCTTGGAAGTTGTTACTACTGTAGCAACCTCTTCTTATCTTTATTTTATTGCATTGTTGTGCCAAGTAAAGTCTTTGATAGCAAGGTTGATACTAGATTTGGATTACTGCGCAGAAATAGATTTGTTTCTGTCACGAATCAGGGCCTAATTCCCTGTAGGTAACTCAGAAAATTATGCCAATTTACGTGAGTGATCCTCAGATATGTACGCAACTTTCATTCAATTTGAGCATTTTCATTTGAGCAAGTCTGGTGCCTCAATAAAATTCATCTTTACGAACTGTTCTGCTTTGACAGATTCTGCCTTTTATTTCGCATTGCCTGTTTTGCTATGCTTGATGGATTTTTCGATTCCATTGACTTTCAGTAGCTTTGTGCAATGTCCAGAAGTGTTAAGAATGATTGTGTCACCTCTGAACATGTAAATTTTAATTATGCACTAACCCTCTAATGAGTTGTTTTTGAGTTTGGTGTGGAGGAAGTTTTCAAGGATCAAGAGAGGGAGATGATACAATATGATCAAGAAGAGTGAAAGCTCTAAGCTTGGGGATGCCCCGGCAGTTCATCCCTGCATATTTCAAGAAGACTCAAGCATCTAAGCTTGGGGATGCCCAAGGCATCCCCTTCTTCATCGACAAAACTATCAGGTCCCTTCTCTTGAAACTATATTTTTATTCGGTCACATCTTATGTACTTTAATTGGAGCGTCTGTTTGTTTTTGTTTTTGTTTTTGCTTGAATAAATGCTTGTGTGGGAGAGAGACACGCTCCGCTGGTTCATATGAACACATGTGTTCTTAGCTTTTAATTTCCATGGCGAAGGTTGAAACTGCTTCGTTAATTGTTATATGGTTGGAAACAGAAAATGCTACATGTGGTAATTGGTATGATGTCTTGAATAATTTGATACTTGGTAATTGTTGTGCTCATGTTTAAGCTCTTGCATCATATACTTTGCACCTATTAATGAAGAAATACATAGAGCTTGCTAAAATTTGGTTTGCATAATTGGTCTCTATAAGGTCTAGATAATTTCTAGTAAGAGTTTGAACAACAAGGAAGACAGTGTAGAGTCTTATAATGTTTACAATATGTCTTTTATGTAAGTTTTGCTGTACCGCTTCATACTTGTGTTTGTTTCAAATAACCTTGCTAGCCTAAACCTTGTATCGAGAGGGAATACCTCTCATGCATCCAAATCCTTGAGCCAACCACTATGCCATTTGTGTCCACCATACCTACCTACTACATGGTATTTCTCCGCCATTCCAAAGTAAATTGCTTGAGTGCTACCTTTAAATTTCTATCCTTTATCTTTGCAATATATAGCTCATGGGACAAATAGCCTGAAAACTATTGTGGTATTGAATATGTACTTATGCACTTTATCTCTTATTAAGTTGCTTGTTGTGCGATAACCAAGCATGTTCCTGGGGACGCCATCAACACTTTGTTGAATATCATGTGAGTTGCTATGCATGTCCGTCTTGTCTGAAGTAAGGGCGATTTACCATGAGTTGAATGGTTAGAGCATGCATACTGTTAGAGAAGAACATTGGGCCGCTAACTAAAGCCATGATTCATGGTGGAAGTTTCAGTTTTGGACAAATATCCTCAATCTCATATGAGAATATTAATTGTTGCTAAATGCTTATGCATTAAAGAGGAGTCCATTATCTGTTGTCTATGTTGTCCCGGTATGGATGTCTAAGTTGAGAATAATCAAAAGCGAGAAATCCAATGCGAGCTTTCTCCTTAGACCTTTGTACAGGCGGCATAGAGGTACCCCTTTGTGACACTTGGTTAAAACATATGTATTGCGGTGATAATCCAGGTAATCCGAGCTAATTAGGACAAGGTGCGGGCACTATTAGTACACTATGCATGAGGCTTGCAACTTGTAGGACATAATTTACATGATGCATATGCTTTATTACTACCGTTGACAAAATTGTTTCTTGTTTTCAAAACCAAAGCTCTAGCACAAATATAGCAATCAATGCATTCCTCTTTGAAGGACCTTTCTTTTACTTTTATGTTGAGTCAGTTCACCTATTTCTCTCCATCTCAAGAAGCAAACACTTGTGTAAACTGTGCATTGATTCCTACATACTTGCATATTGCACTTATTATATTACTTTATGTTGACAATATCCATGAGATATACATGTTACAAGTTGAAAGCAACCGCTGAAACTTAATCTTCCTTTGTGTTGCTTCGATGCCTTTACTTAGAATTTATTGCTTTATGAGTTAACTCTTATGCAAGACTTATTGATGCTTGTCTTGAAAATACTATTCATGAAAAGTCTTTGCTATATGATTCAGTTGTTTAATCATTATCTTTATCATTGCTTTGAATCGCTGCATTCATATCATATGCTTTACAATAGTATGATTAAGATCATGTTGGTAGCATGTCACTTCAGAAATTATCTTTGTTATCGTTTACCTACTCGGGACGAGTAGGAACTAAGCTTGGGGATGCTGATACGTCTCCGACGTATCGATAATTTCTTATGTTACATGCTTGTTTTATGACATTACCTACATGTTTTGTTCACACTTTATATCGTTTTTATGCGTTTTCCGGAACTAACCTATTGACGAGATGCCGAAGTGCCAGTTCCTGTTTTCTGCTATTTTTGGTTTCAGAAATCATAGTAAGGAAATATTCTCGGAATTGGACGAAATCAACGCCCAGCATCTTAGAATCACACGAAGCTTCCAGAACACCCGAGAGCCACCAGAGGAGGGCCCTGTGGGCCCCAGACGCCAGGGTGGCGCGACCCAGGCCTTGGCCGCACCCCCCTAGTGTGTCACCGCCTCGTCGACCCTCCGACTCCGCCTCTTCGCCTATATAAAGGTCCCTGACCTAAAACTTCGATACGGAAAAGCCACGGTACGAGAAACCATCCAAAGCCGCCGCCATCGCGAAGCCAAGATCCGGGGGACAGGAGTCTCTGTTCCGGCACGCCGCCGAGACGGGGAAGTGCCCCCGGAAGGCTTCTCCATCGACACCGCTGCCATCTCCACCGCCATCTTCATCAACGCTGCTGTCTCCCATGAGGAGGGAGTAGTTCTCCATCGAGGCTAAGGGCTGTACCGGTAGCTATGTGGTTAATCTCTCTCATATGTACTTCAATACAATGATCTCATGAGCTGCCTTACATGATTGAGATTCATATGAGTTTTGTATCACAATTCATCTATGTGCTACTCTAGTAATGTTATTAGAGTACTCTATTCCTCCTGCACGGTGTAAAGGTGATAGTGTGTGCATCGTGTAGTACTTGGCGTAGGTTATGATTGTAATCTCTTGTAGATTATGAAGTTAATTATTGCTATGATAGTATTGATGTGATCTATGCCTCCTTCATAGTGTGATGGTGACAGTGCGCATGCTATGTTAGTACTTGGTTTAGTTGTGTTGATCTGTCGTGCACTCTAAGGTTATTTAAATATGAACATCGAATATTGTGGAGCTTGTTAACTCCGGCATTGAGGGTTCGTGTAATCCTACACAGTTAGTGGTGTTCATCATCCAACAAGAGAGTGTAGAGTCTAGCATCTATTTATTTATTCTGTTATGTGATCAATGTTGAGAGTGTCCACTAGTGAAAGTATAATCCCTAGGCCTTGTTCCTAAATACTGCTATCGCTACTTGTTTACTGTTCTACTGCATCTGTACTGTCTTGTTATCACCAGAATTTGACCGAGTCAGAGGTGGGCCGCGATCAAGATGGACTTGAAGAATATACATGGAAAAAATACGTGAATCGGCCTGTTATGCAAAGTTTGGGCTAGTTTGCCCGTGTATCTGTAATATATTAGGATACGTGTCGGTTAGTTAGAGTTTATCTCGTGCACGGTTGGGATTATTCCCACGTTAGAAAGTCTACGGACTATAAATATGTACCTAGGGTTTATGAAATAAACAACAACCAACGTTCACCAAAAATCAATCTCGGCGCATCGCCAACTCCTTCGTCTCGAGGGTTTCTTCCGGTAAGCATCATGCTGCCTAGATCGCATCTTGCGATCTAGGCAGTTTTCGTTGTTCATGCGTTGCTCGTACTGAAGCCTTTTTGATGGTGAGCAACGTAGTTATCTTAGATGTGTTAGGGTTAGCATTGTTCTTCGTATCATATGCTATCGTAGTGTAACCCTTAGACATCTAGCCGCCCTTACACCTATCTTAGGTGTAGGGGCGGCACCCCGCTTGATCATTATTCAGTAGATCCGATCCGTTACGGTTGCTCCTTGTTCTTCAAGGATTAGTTTAATATCTGCAATAGTTAGGCCTTACAAAGGGTTGGAGGATCCAGCGGCGCGTAGGGTGTCGTTTCCTAGTCCTAGACAGGATGTTCCGGGGATCAACCTCGTGTTGGTTTTTAGGCCTTGTCTAGGATCGGCTTACGATCACCGTGCGTGGCCGCGAGGCCCAATCGTGAGTAGGATGATCCGATTATGCGGTGAAAACCCTAAATCGTCGTAGATCGCTTTAGCTTTATCTTGATCAAGCAGGACCACCATATATTCGTACACCTCATGCGAATCATGGGTGGATCGGCTCCTTGAGCCGATTCACGGGATGACCTGAGAGCCGATCGAGGCTCGTATTTAATGTTTACGTGTATGCCATGCAGGAAACTAAGCGAGGCATCTCCATCACCTTCCTGACCAGGTATAGGTCAGGTGGCACGCCCTTGCACCAGCATCGGACGTGCGTGCCGGAGGCTTTGCGGGCCGTCGCTCGGAGGGACCAGGGCCAGCCGCAGCCCTAAGTTGTTCCCGGCTCTACTGTGTTGCCCGTCGCTGCTCGCCGGTGGGTTTCTGACCGCAACACGATCTGGCACGCCCGGTGGGACAATCTTCGACATCAACCACATCGCCATCTACATCTGAGATGGCGGACGGCACTCCAGTCACGTACGAGGATCTGACCGACGAGCTCAAGAAGAAGTATGACGAGGTCAAAGCTATCCTCGAAGCCGACCTCATCGGCTCTTTTCACAGGACCCGTTCACATGGCATCAGGTGGAAGGGTTTCTCGCCTGATGGTGCGCTCGATGGAATAGACCTGTCCGCCCCGTCAGAAGAACGCACCAGGTCCCTGCGTCAGGGGATTAACTACCTGGTGGCTCACTCGCTGCACCGCCACTCTGAGAACCTGGTGAACACTTTGGAGCGTGTCGCTCTTCGGGTGATCCAGGAGATCATGAGGCACCAGTACTCTCCGTCAGGACCAGCTCTCGGGACACACCAAGGAGAGATGCCACTCCAGTCCCGTCCACCGCTGCCATTTGCGTTGGCAGCACCAGAAGTGCCGAATTCACCGGCATTCGTCGTCTACAAGATCGGTGGTGACCCTAGTGACTGCCAGTTCTTGCATGAGGCGCCTAAGGAGATCCCTCATGGGTACATGTGCACATACGTGCCAGACTGCGGTAACTGGGCGCTCACAAACCAGGCCGCGACAGCAGGGACTGCTGGAAAAGCAGGAGGAACGTCAGCGACAGATCTTGAGAAGCAGACGTGGCTAGCTAAATATGCCACCCCGACGAACCTCCAGAGCTCAGCTCCTGCAGTTGGCTCAGAGCTGGAAAAGCAAGCATGGCTGGCTAAGTACGCCACCCCGGCGAATCTTCAGAGTTTGACTCCTACAGCCAGCACCGCGGATCAAATCAGTACCATACTGAGAGACCAGTTCGGCATGGTGCCGAAAAGGAGGACAATCGGCTATTCCAAGCCGTACCCCGACGAGTACGAGTTGATCCCGCTACCACCCAAATATCGGCTCCCTGATTTCTCCAAATTCAATGGATCAGATGGTTCCAGCTCCATTGAGCATGTGAGCCGATATTTGGCACAGCTAGGAACGGCCTCAGCGTCGGATCCACTACGCGTGAGGTTCTTCGCACAGTCCCTCACGGGATCGGCTTTCGGGTGGTACACTTCGTTGCCACCAGACTCGATCCGGACTTGGAAGCAGTTGGAAGAACAGTTCCACATGCAGTATCACTCAGAAGCTTCCGAGTCTGGCCTTGCCGATCTAGCACAGATATGTCAGAAGCGTGGAGAAACTGTGGCAGAATACATCCAGCGCTTCAGGAATCTTAGGAACCGATGTTATTCGGCTCGTGTGACTAAAAAAGAAGCAGTCGAGTTGGCAGTGGTGGGCCTTGCATCGCCACTCAAGGACATGGCCTCCCAAGCAGACTACCCTTCACTGGCGCACATGGTTCAGAAACTGTCGGCATATGAACAGCGCCACCCGGACTTGTACCAGGACAAATTCAAGCGTGCAGTAGTCCTGGTCGAGGCAGATGAAGACGAAGGTTCTGCGGGAGATCAAGAAGTAGCAGTGGCTGAATGGACTCGGGGGGCAACCCCCGTGTCCTGCAAATGGGTGAAACCACCAGGTCCGCCCAGAGGGTTTGATTTTGACGTGACTAAAACCGAGCAAATCTTCGACCTCTTACTCAAGGAGAAACAGTTGAAGATACCCGAAGGCCTCAAAATCCCCACGGTACAGGAGCTGAACGGAAAGCCATACTGCAAATGGCATAACTCGGTCTCCCATGCCACCAACGACTGCAGGGTGTGGCGTCAGCAGATCCAAATGGCGATAGAACAAGGACGTCTGATTTTCAACCAGTACGCCATGAAGGTCGACACCCACCCCTTCCCCGCCGTTAACATGGTGGAATGCACTTACCCTGAAGGTTGCCAGCCAGGATCCTCGTTCAGCATCAACATGGTAGGACCTGGACACCACTCTGGCAAAGATGGAGACGAAGGCAGCTGCTCTCGTAGCAAGGACACAGAGGAGGCCGCTCCACGCGATCGGCTCCGTCACGATGGCAAGCACTACATCACAGAGGGAGAAGTAAGGAATGTGAGATATCAGCGACCCCTCTCTGATCACCTCCTCAATAAGTATGTGAGTCAATACAGCCAACGCCGACGATCCAGCGACGATGATGATAGAGACCGTCTGGCTAGGGACGCCAGAAGACATCGTCGGCATGATTGCGATGATGAGGAGTACGAGCGCCGTGCCAAGGAGGAATCGAGGAAGCAAGACGACGAGGATAGGCACTGGGACTGCCCCTTCTTCAGACACTGCTGGGATTCAGGAATGAGCCGATTGCCTACAATCGGCAATTGCCCAGAATGTAACCAGAAGAAGAAGGAGGCAGCTAACGTGTCCGTTTTCCAACGCTTAGGGCCTCTCACACCTCGAAGCAAACACGCTGAGTCCCCTCGGGTAGAAGATCTCGAGGATTTGGAAGACGATGAAGAAGAAGAAGACAGGTACCACCGGCCAAGGTGGTGCCCTGATGGACTCAGCCGTTCCCAAAAGCGTAGGGTTCAGCGGCTGCGCGGCTTGGAAGAAGCCGAAAGGTTGTACCTTCACACGCTAAGGAAGGCGCGGCCTGATCTGGCCGCGAAAATCCAGCGAACCCTGGATGAAGAGGGTCGACCACACAAAATGGTGTGGCGCCCCAAGCAAAGGAAAGCCGATGATGAGACATCGACTGGCACAAACATGGTGTTCATCCTTCCTACGGAGTTCAGTGCTCCAGGATTAGACGAGGCACCTGTGGCACAACTTGACTACGGCCCACGGCCGGTTATCTTTGAGAAGCCACGAGAAAGAAGCTACAGACATCTGAAGGCCCTGTACTTGCGAGGTTATATCGATGGGAGGCCTGTCAACAAGATGCTGGTAGACACCAGAGCGGCAGTCAACATTATGCCATACTCTATGCTACGTCGGTTGGGACGTTCTAGCTCGGATCTGATCAAGACCAATGTGACATTGAGCGATTTCAACGGCCAAGCGTCTGACGCACAAGGTGTCCTGAATGTGGATCTGACCGTAGGAAGGAAAACCATCCCTACGACGTTCTTCATCGTCGATAGCAAGAGCACCTATGCTGTTCTGCTAGGAAGAGATTGGATCCACGCCAACTATTGCATTCCCTCCACAATGCACCAATGCGTAATACAGTGGGATGGTGATGAGGTAGAGGTCGTCCAGGCCGATGACTCAGCCGAAATTTCAACGGCTGACATGAATGTTTGGGAAACAGCAGGCCAAGAATCACTCTCAGGCATCAATTTGGACGACTGCGAGCGCATCGTCTTGACGAAGAACGGGGTTAGGCTGGTCTTATCCACCGGCCTGACCGTGTAGCAAGAACAAACCGATGAGCAAACGTGGCAAGGCCGATCCTTGGGATCGGCCCCAGAGATATGTGGAGGGACATTGTAAAAACCTTCATTAAGCGCTTCGATCAATATGGAGGCCGATTCCAGCAATCGGCCAAAATTATCCTCACCACATGTTCTGCTTGTGTTCAACATCGAGCTACTAGGCAGCGGTTTTACGTCGGCTGATGAGTCAGGGAAAATCAGCATTGGTCCTACCGGAGCCGACGTGCAAATACAGTGCTTTGACTAACTACAGAGCCGATATCTGCAGTTACCTGACAGATTCGGCTCGGGGGGCACCTAATTAGGTGAGCATGTGCAGATGAACATGTGTGCAGCGAAATATTGGGGGCCGATAGAAAAAATCGGCCAGTAAATTTTTTTTTTCATGACATACAGCCGATGCAAGGACATCGACTTTAGAACTAAGAAGCAAAGCCGATGCACAGCCATCGACTCTAGTTCAAGACGCGGCTGTGCAGCCATCGATCCTAGTGCCTGAACCTTCTCGTCGAGGATTTTCAACCCTTTATGCCAGTTCAGCAGTACTGTCAGAAGAAATATATCGGCTTTCAAGGGAGGAGGGGTGATTGGCTCTGGTGCGTCTACCGTCGGCCTGGCTAAGTTGGCCACTGCCTCAGCTACGCTCATAGGACTTCTGCATAGTGGCTGTCTCAATTGCCTGAGTTCAAGGTCCTTGGTCTGATCTGTGCATCCTCGCCGATATTCTCGCCTTGATTAAGGCTCGGGGGGCAGCTGGTCTGGTAGACACTCTGTTTTTGGGAGCCGATTGAAGTTGCATCGGCTGACCCTGCATCATAACCTTCTCTGAAAGCGGTGAGTTGTTGCAGAAGAAGACTGCTAGAGCTATCGTGAGGAGCCGGAAAGGGAAGCCGTCATCATTTACGGGGTTTGGACCGTCCTGATTGCTACAAGAAAATGAAGGAGACTGGATTCTCAAAATAGCCGATGAACAGTCATCGGCTATAGGACTGCGAAATATTATGGTCAGGTATCAAATCACGGTCTGAATTTGAGAAGTGCTTGACTGACGGTCTAGTCGATATCTGGCTTCATGGGCGTCTAAAGAAAAAAAAAATCCGATACGTTGCTATCGGTCTTGGTGTGGCGAGCGGAAGGCTTGAAATTCGATCAATTGAAAGACAAATTGGAAGAACAATTCTTATTGATTCAAAGGAGCGGCTTTACAGGAAAGAGCCGATGGCTCTCAAAAGGGGGATCTGATGCCTAGTGCACTGCTACTACTAGTCCTACTCTACTAGTCGTCGCTGTCCTCGTCGCCGCCGTTGTAGCTGCCGTCGGCGCTGCTCCCAGGGAGTTCTTCATCGCTGCTGCCCCAGCCCTCGGCCGGAGCTTCTTCTTCCTCGTCATCATCATCATCCTCGCTGTCCGCCCAAGAGCGGAAGCGCTTTGTCGGCGGATATCCGACGGAGGAGGAGGATTCATCCTCCTCCTCTTCCTCCTCGTCATCATCATCGTCCTCGCTGTCCGCCCAAGCGCGGAATCGCTTTGCCGGCGGATGCTTAGCGGGGGAGGAGGACTCATCCTCCTCCTTTTCCTTTCCTTCCTCTACTTCTTCTTCTTCCTCCTTCCCGTCGGAGGAGGAGGGTTTCACCCAGGGATGGAGGTCGTCTTCGCTTTCGCTTATCAGCTCCCCTTCGATGAGGAACTTGAGGTCGTCTTCCCCATCGGTCAGAGGCAGGTCGCCATCTGACCCAATGAATGCTTCGGGTGGACCGTCTGGCACATGGTCGAAGTTCCACTCCGGCTTGCTCGAGGAGGAAGACTGAAGGGAGAGGCCGGAGGAGATGGAGGAAGAGGAAGACATTGCTACAGGGAAAGAGGGTTTTTCGGTGCCGATAGCTAGAACAGAGGAAGGGGATGAAGAGGGCTAATCAATCGGCACAGTTAAATAAAGGAGGAGCCTAGTGGAGATTTAATGCCATTGCAGTTTCCGAGGAAGTGATGCTAAAGCTATCAAATTTTGCAGAGAAGTTGAGAAGACAAGGCATCATGATGAAGGATACTGCGACGGTTCTGCTCTGCCACGACATGACCCAACGAAGAAAAAGCAGAGTGATTTTGGAATTATCAATTCCAAAACCAGGGGGGCATGTGTTATCACCAGAATTTGACCGAGTCAGAGGTGGGCCGCGATCAAGATGGACTTGAAGAATATACATGGAAGAAATACGTGAATCGGCCTGTTATGCAAAGTTTGGGCTAGTTTGCCCGTGTATCTGTAATATATTAGGATACGTGTTGGTTAGTTAGAGTTTATCTCGTGCACGGTTGGGATTATTCCCACGTTAGAAAGTCTACGGACTATAAATATGTACCTAGGGTTTATGAAATAAACAACAACCAACGTTCACCACAAATCAATCTCGGCGCATCGCCAACTCCTTCGTCTCGAGGGTTTCTTCCGGTAAGCATCATGCTGCCTAGATCACATCTTGCGATCTAGGCAGCACAAGCTTATTTCATTGTTCATGCGTTGCTCGTACTGAAGCCTTTTTGATGGCGAGCAACGTAGTTATCTTAGATGTGTTAGGGTTAGCATTGTTCTTTGTATCATATGCTATCGTAGTGTAACCCTTAGACATCTAGCCGCCCTTACACCTATCTTAGGTGTAGGGGCGGCACCCCGCTTGATCATTATTCAGTAGATCTGATCCGTTACGGTTGCTCCTTGTTCTTCAAGGATTAGTTTAATATCTGCAATAGTTAGGCCTTACAAAGGGTTGGAGGATCCAGCGGCGCGTAGGGTGTCGTTTGCTAGTCCTAGACAGGATGTTCCGGGGATCAACCTCGTGTTGGTTCTTAGGCCTTGTCTAGGATCGGCTTACGATCACCGTGCGTGGCCGCGAGGCCCAATCGTGAGTAGGATGATCCGATTATGCGGTGAAAACCCTAAATCGTCGTAGATCGCTTTAGCTTTATCTTGATCAAGCAGGACCACCATATATTCGTACACCTCGTGCGAATCATGGGTGGATCGGCTCCTTGAGCCGATTCACGGGATGACCTGAGAGCCGATCGAGGCTCGTATTTAATGTTTACGTGTATGCCATGCAGGAAACTAAGCGAGGCATCTCCATCACCTTCCTGACCAGGTATAGGTCAGGTGGCACGCCCTTGCACCAGCATCGGACGTGCGTGCCGGAGGCTTTGCGGGACGTCGCTCGGAGGGACCAGGGCCAGCCGCAGCCCTAAGTTGTTCCCGGCTCTACTGTGTTGCCCGTCGCTGCTCGCCGGTGGGTTTCTGACCGCAACATGTCTGCAATATTACCACCATCAACCACACGCCAGTCCTGGACAGCAAAGCACTTTTCTGGCGCTGTTACTACTGCTCATACTTATTCATACCACCTGTATTTCACTATCTCTTCGCCGAACTAGTGCACCTATTAGGTGTGTTGGGGACACAAGAGACTTCTTGCTTTGTGGTTGCAGGGTTGCTTGAGAGGGATATCTTTGACCTCTTCCTCCCTGAGTTCGATAAACCTTGGGTGATCCACTTAAGGGAAACTTGCTGCTGTTCTACAAACCTCTGCTCTTGGAGGCCCAACACTGTCTACAAGAATAGAAGCACCCGTAGACATCAATGCTACTGAAAGTTATTATGAGAAAGGGAAACATGGTTATATGCATCTTAATAATATTAAGTTTCCTCTTTATGTTGAGAATCTTGAAGTTCCTCGTGTTTTATCTTCCTATGCTTGTCACTTTGCTCTTCATGAATTTGTTTATTTACAAGATTCCTTTTCATAGGAAATGGGTTAGACTTAAAAGTGTTGCTTATTTGCTTCTTGATGCTCTGTTTTGCTTCAACTCTTATTTCTTGCGAGAGCATCATTAAAACTGCTGAGCCCATCTTAATGGCTATAAAGAAAGCACTTCTTGGGAGATAACTCATGTTTTTATTTTGCTACTGTTTTGTTGTGTCTTGGAAGTTGTTACTACTGTAGCAACCTCTCCTTATCTTATTTTATTGCATTGTTGTGCCAAGTAAAGTCTTTGATAGCAAGGTTGAACGGATCGTAGCGAACAAGAGGGGGGGGGGGGGTGAATGGCGCTACGGCAAGTTTTAACCTTTTTCAAGTTTTAGCGCAACGAAAGGTAAAGGTGATAACTTTGCTATAGCGGTGTTCCTACAATGAAGCTAGAGCATGTGCAACAAGTAAAGGAATCAACAAGATAGTAAGAGAGAGGAGCGAGACAACCGGGGGGACGCGAGGCGAGTCGAGGTTTGTTTCCCGCAGTTCCCTCCACTAAAGGAGGTACGTCTGCGTTGAGGAGGTGCTAGTCTCACACAAGAGACTAGGCGGCCACACCACGAAGGAAGGCCTCACCCTCTTCCTCGAGAGAGCTCCACGGAGGTGCTCTCCCTCTTCCACTAAGGCACCGGTCGAGGCGGTGATTCCTTCACAAGGTTGGGGTGAGGTCCACACACACAAGGATGCTCCCAACACCCTATGGAGCTAGTACATCACCAAGCTAGACTCCATAGCTGCACATCTCCAATGCTCCACCATAGGAACCCATCTCCAATGCTCCACCATAGGAACCCATCTCCAATGCTCCACCAAAGGAACCCCTCCAATACTCCACCAAGAAGCTCCTCCAATGCCCCACCAAGAAGCTCTTCCAGTGCTCCACCAAGAAGCTCTTCAAGTGCTCCACCAAGAAGCTCTCCCACTAAGGAACCCTAACAA
Source organism: Lolium perenne (assembly GCF_019359855.2). Classification (NCBI taxonomy): domain Eukaryota; kingdom Viridiplantae; phylum Streptophyta; class Magnoliopsida; order Poales; family Poaceae; genus Lolium; species Lolium perenne. Next base: position 169,043,452 of record NC_067248.2, read on the forward strand.
CAAGATCCACTAAGGACTACCACGAATTTGTGAACTTTCTCTCGGTGGAATGATAGATCGGGGTCTCCTCCACCACCACACAAAATATGAACAAGATTGGTTGGGTGGATGAGGAGATCCCCTCAATTTTGAGCTCAGCAACAATGGAGGAGAGAGAGAGAAGAGCTGAGCTGGGTGGAGAAGAAGGGGCCTTTATATAGGTCCCTCCAAATCCAACCGTTGCCCTCTGTTTTTGCCTAAGTGGTACTACCGCTCCTGGAAGCGGTACTACCGCTCTGAGTTCGAATTCCCCACTGAACTTGTCCACGTGGACACATTGCGGTACTACCGCTCGCGGTACCGCTTGCGGTACCGCAATGGGGTCCAAACCTTACTGGATCCCAAGCGGTACCCGAGCGGTACCAGAGCGGTACTACAGTAATGCGTTACGGTACCTAGCGCGGTACCGTGGGCGGTACTACCGCCCTCCAGCGGTACTACCGCTCCAGGTATCGCGAAGGTACCGCAACGTGCTCTGTGGGAGAAAACCTAGTGCAATGCTCAGAGCGGTACCACAGGCGGTACCAGTAGAGGTAGCGGTACTACCGCTGCTGGTACCGGTAGTACCGCTATGGCTAAAACAGATTTCCTCTCTTCCTCTCCTACCAAGTCACCTCACGACACACATGCAAAACCAGAAACCCTAAGAGCTACGCTTCGGTCTTCTGATCATAATGTGCTCAACGAGGGTACCGTGCATCTTGCAAACCTATCAATGACAAACTTTGTGCACGGTTAGAATTGTTCGAGTGTTGTTATCAAACACACAAAACACGGGATATGAATCTTGCTCTTACAATCTCCCCCTTTTTGGTGTTTGATGACAACACACGAATTTGCAATAAATCATAGGATATTATGATAAGGAACTTTGGTTTGCAAGTATAGGCGAAGCTCCCCCTAGATGTGTGCATATTTAGAATATGCATTTGTATACAAAAACACACATCCTAGAGAGAACTCCCCCTAAATTTCACAAACCAAGCACAAGTGCTAAGATGATCATAAGACAAGAAAAATGTAGCACAAGTACACTATAGAGGCAAAACTATATATATATATGGGGGAGTTTGGGTGAACCTTTCATACCTTTGCCTTGTGAAAACCAAAACTCACCATAAGAATAAGAGCCATCACCATAAAAATAATACGTGCCTCCATAGGAATGATATGGCCAAACAAAGAATAAACAATGGAGACCAATGACCATAAAGCTACGCACGATTAAGTCTTAATACAAACGGGGGGTCGGGAGACCCACGAATAGAGTAGCAAACACATACGAATAAGTTCCGAATAACTAGTGGAGAGTTTTGATGCCAAGGCCGAAAGAACCAAAACGAAGTCACCAAGCCCTTGGCATCCCCATGCAAATTCTCGTCCTAATAGATCAACTTCTCCCCCTTTGGCATCGAGACACCAAAAAGGGAGAAGGAGCATACTAGCGTCCCAAGGGAATCACTCGTCGTCGTCATCCTCCTCGTCATCGTCCTCCTCATCATCATCACCCTCAATGTCATCACCTTCAAGCTCGACGTCCTCCTCCTCTACATCCTCATACTCTTCATCTTCGGCAAGTCCTTTGCCATGAGGTGGCTCGGGGATGGACTCCTCGGAGCTAGACCAAATGAGCTTGGATTTCCACTCATCGGGAGGAGTGATGTTGTCCTCGGAGCCCTCGGAGACCGGGAGTTGCATGTGCCTCATCATCGCCTTTTGGCGTTGGCGGATCTTCTTGTTGTCATGATGGGCTTGGTACATCCTGTCCTCGAGGTCCCTCTTGAAGCAAAAGGACTTCTTGAGGCGAGCGGTGAGCTTGGCGAAGAGGCCCTTTTGCTTGATGGAGTTGGGCACGTAGTCGGAGTCGTCGCTGTCGGCATCATCCTCGTCCTTGTCCCTTTGAGCTCCTTTGCCAAATCTCGGGAGGTCATGGTCCTTGACAAGAGGACTCTTCTCCTTGTGAATGGTGACGTTGGGGCGGCATTGTGCTAGAAGATCTCCACGGCCTTCTTGATCCCACTTAAGGCAAATGAGCCTCATGAGATAGGGAGCGTATTGGGGAAGCTTGCGGAGGAAGGCACAGGCACGCATCTCATGCCACATGTAGTCCATGATGTCCAGTTGCTTGCCGCGGCCCCTCAGCTGATGTGTGCGCACAAGGAGATTCACAAGGAATCCGTGCACCTCATCATGGTTGGTATGCTTGGGGTTGATGGTGCTGCGGTAGATGCGGTTCATGATGTCATAGACCGGCAGGAGGCCCTTGGTGCTGCCACACAACATTCTCCCTCGAATGTAGAGGTCGGCCATCTTCTCCTTGGCCATGGGCTTGGCTTGGAGGTGGATGCGGAAGTAGTTGACGTCATTCAAAGGGAGCTCATAGCCAAGGCATCGAGCAAAGTCTTGCCAAGAGGCCTCCATCACATGCTCCTTGGTCATCCACTTCAAAGAGCGATAGCCATTTTCATCCTCAAGAAAGACCGCGGTGGCATAGAATTGGCAAATCACCTCCCGGGAGAAGTCGTGAGAGAACGTCATGATAGGAATGAGACCTTGTTCTTCACAAATCTCCAAAGCTTCTCCAAAATAGTCGAGGTCAGAGCGGAGCTTTTCCATGCTTATGGAGTATTGGGGGCAGCACTTGAACTCTTTGGCCCCATAGACCTCATAGTAGATCTTCTCTTGACTTATGTGATGAAAGTATGCATTGGGGCATTGGCGAGCATTTCTTGGGAGCAAATAAGGGTTGGCTCCCCGCACCTCCATGAATTGGCGCTTCTTCACATCAAGCATAGACTGTTGGGGTCCCCTTGCCCCTGCTGCTGCATCTCTCTGTCTCTTGGTGGTCCTAGACGACATGATCTCTTCTTGCTCCTCCTCGCGATGACGACGAGAGGATGGCTTGACTTTGCCACCACGGGTCTTTGGTGCACCTGTGAACATCAGAGATTTGGGAGGGAATAGGGGATAAGTGCACAAGCCGAGAAATTAGAGATCAAAAAGGACACTAACAAGCAACATTGGTGACTTTATGCAGACCGGTAGTACCGGATTTTTCAACCGGTAGTGCCGCTCAGACCGGTAGTACCGTCCAGGAATGGGCGGTACTACCGCTCAAGCTCGCACAACCAGATCGAGTTTGATCCATGGCCAAATCAACACTAGAGTCACACATTGTTGCTAGCTAGTATCCTTACACATGAATAGCTTCCAAGAGAGCTCCTCCACCACAAATCTCCAACAAACCCTAGCATATGCATCTAGGGAGATCAACTCACCCTAGAGAGAGAAGTTGGGGTTCATACCGGAGGACATGGCGGAGAAGGGGTTGGGGAAGCTTCTCCACGGAGGAGATAGGGCTGACAGCGGCTGGAAAAGGAGATCGGGGCCGATCTCCTCGAGCTCTTGAACTTGGGGCGCCCTTTGACTCGAGTTGGAGGAGGAAGAAGTGGTGGGTTGGGATGACCCGACCCCCAACCGGTACTCTTGTCAAATGGGGCAAGCGGTAGTACCGCTCCCAGAAGCGGTAGTACCGCTTATCTGTACTAGCCCGGTACTTGAAGCGGTAGTACCGTTCTGGGGACAAATGTTCAGTTTCGTCAGAAAACTGCCCCAGAGCGGTAGTACCGCCCCAAGAAGCGGTAGTACCGTCCACAAATTCAAAAAGAGCTCAGATTTTGGTGTAGACTTGTGCTTTTAGACAGAATTGGCTCAAGAGGTGGATGATGGCTTAGGATTAGATTATGGAACTGTTAAGGTACTACCCAACCAAGCTTGCAAGAATCAAAGCTAGAAAAGCCAAGCTTGGGTGAATCTCCCGAGAAGGAACAAAAAGAAAAGAAGAAACGACAAACAAAACACGACGAGAAAAAGAAAGAGAAATCAAAAAGAACACCACCTTCTTGGAGAGAAGGTTTGGTGGCCGAGGCCACCGTGTAAGAGTTTGGTAGTGTGAGGTCGCGTAGAGACCTAGGACTCACGACTACTACTCAACATGAAGCTCATAGTCACTAGATTGACGAATAATGCATGCTTTGGGTTTCTTTGTGCATCATGGGGGGAGGGATAGCTCAATAATTTAAACCGCACTCCCCCTATGTCCATGTGTGCTTTACATCTAGACATATGGCACAAGAGTGGTATAGGTATCCACTTATGACATAATGTCCAAATGACAAGCACAAGGGTTGAGAGGCAAACCTTGACGATAACCGATAGAGAGTGAGTCCATTGTCTTGTTGGGCACATTGGGAAGAATAGATCCTTGGGATTGCTATACCGTTGAATCCCATCACATCTCGCTCTTGAGAATATTTTGTGCTTTGCTTGGATTATGATGGAGTCTTGACGCATTAGCATCCCGGCGAGAGAAGATCAAAAGGATAGGTTCGTGTGAGGTTCCTTGATCATCATCGAGATTTGAGTCCCCGCCTTGACGTCATGATGTTGATGTCGAACTTGAGGTTGTGGAAGAGATGACTTATCACTTGGTTTTCCAAAGGAGGTGACTTGGCCTTGTGGTGTAGATGGCTCCATATAGATGGAACTTCGTCCTTCCCCGGTACTCATAGAAGGTAGCGTTTGAGATTGGTGAGAGCCAACACTCATCCTTCCTATGGTAATCGGGGGAATTACATCTCCTTTCTCACAAGAAGCACTTCGCCTTTTCCAAAGAACTATCATATCTCAAGAAGTCTCATCACTCAATACCACAAGCCTCTCAATGGACTCATACTCCATCATTATGCATGAGTGTCTTCTTAGATTTGTCTCTCACTTCCGGCACCCCTATGAGGTTGGGGTAAAAATATGGCTAGGAGCAAAAGGTGGCTTCCTTCTTTGCCAATGAAGAAAACCAAGACCTTGAGAGCAAACTCCATTCCATTGTTGCCTCTTCTTGCAAGGATTATGTCATAGAACTTGTATCGAAATTGTTTGGGAAGCTTCATCATGATGCATTTCATTTCAACACAATTCCTACAAAACACAATCTCTACACAAAGAAGCAAATTCCATTAGTCCTAGACCGTGGCCTCTTGAGGAGACTAGCTCCACAAGAGGGCCACAACATGTTCATAATAGTAGGTACAAAGACCCAAGAGTGTAGTGCAATGAACAAAGAGTACATTTGTAGGAGTCTTGACAAGATAGGACTTTGATCACCACTTTGTCAAGGCTCCATTACCTTTAAGCTTGATTGTGTCGTCGTCATGAGAAATATGGATACAAGGACTTGATGACGACACCAAATTCCTTGCTTCCGGACATAAGACTTGTGGTTTGAAGAGAACCACCCAATAAGCACCTCCGAAAGCAAGGCCCTTCATGGATCAAGAGTTGGAAATAGGAGCCCACTTTTCAATGGGCTCTACCTCCATATCCTTTGCTTCATTGATCCTCCCTTCTCTCTCAATCTTCATTGGCAAAATTGCCACTTCTCCTTCATGGCATACGTCCTCGTGGGCTTCAATGACTCCCTCCAAGAATTGGACTTGGATTTGGAGACTCTCAATCTCAGATCTCAAGTCATTAGCTTCATCTTCTCGGTCCACTAGAGCTTCCTCAAGAAGAGGATTCCTTCTCTCGAGTGAATGTTTGTGTCTCTCCAAGGTGGCAATGTCGTCCTCATGATTGCAACAAATGTAGTCCTTGCTTCAGCGCTTGTATTCTTCTATGGCTTCATCTTGCATAAGCTTGATCACCATGAGTTTGTCCTTGCTCCTCTTGAGATAAGCAATTTCATCCTCATGGTTACAACAAGTGACCTTTTCTTTGCCTGAACGGATCCACTCCAACAAGGACTCATTTTGCCTCTCATTGACTTCAACGAGCTTGGCCTTGTGTTTCTTTAGAGTGGCAATCTCTTCTTCATGATCACAACATTGCACCTTCTCTTTACTCAAACGATAGTATTCATCTAAGGCCTCCTCTTGAGTTGAGATGATATCCAAGAGCTTTGCATTGTGTTTTCTCAAGAAGCATACTTCATCAAGGAGCTTGTCACAACATGAGTTAGGACCTTCATCTTCATTCTTCTTGGCAAAGGTTGCAACATCCTTGATTGACCACTCATGATCTTCTTCAAGATAATTCTTCCTTGTCTTGAGTTTGTCCAACCAACCAAGAGCATAATCTCGATCCTTGAGTTGGGAGATGAGAGAGTTGTTGTAGTCTTCAAGAATAAGAGCACTAGTTTCAAGAGTCATGCGCAAGCACACTTCTTCCTCATAGGCTTGGGTGAGAGAGATGAGCTCCAATTCCTTTTTCTTTTTGAGCCCTTCATTTTCTACCATGTGATCTTCATCTTCAAGCATATTAGTTCTAGGCTTCTCGGTGGAGGAAATCTTGGAGACCTCGTTGTTGGGGAATAACTTGGGGAGCCCTTTGAGAAGAGGTCTACACCCGCTCTTGCGAACGAGCTTTCCATCATGTTCATCTCTTCTCTCAAAGATACATTCCGCAACAAGATGCCTTTTGTCACCACAATTGTAGCACAATACTCTTGAGCTTTGTCTCTTGATTTCCTTCAAGTGTTCACGAAACAATGCAAACCTAAACTCAAGCTTGCGCTTAGAGTTGTTCACATGTTTGAGAAAGAGCATGTCAAGTTTGTCCCAAACTTCCTTGGCGGTCTTGAGCGAATGGATATGAGCGCGATCCTTGGGAGTAATGGCCAAGTGGATCATGTTGATAGCGATGGCGTTGAGTTGGTTGTCCACCACTTCTCTTCTTGTCAAGTTCATATGGTCTCGTGGTGAATAGACTTCCTCAATGATACGCCACAACTCGATGGAAGCACTGCGCATATAGGAACGCATTAAGAATTTCCAATCACCAAATTGATTATAATCAAGTAGTAGAGGTGGAGAACCATGGGGTAAAATGCATGGCATAGGCAATTGAGCATATGAATCATAATCACTTGATGGAGATGCATCCTTCCCCTATGATGTGGTGTCAACATCTTCAAGATCCTTTTCCCGATGTGAATTTGTTGATTTCTCAACAATCTCAACACAAGGAAAAGAGTCAACTTGTGATGGGGAGACATTGACACCTCTATTAGTATCTATGATGGGGTTAGGCTTTGGAGTAATCAAATCCATCATCATGGCCTTCAATTGAGATACAATGGATGACTCCAATTTCTTGAGGTCATACAAAGTAGCCGGAGTATTATCGACACTTGATGATGGAGATGATTGCTCACGGGAGAGAGCTCCATTCACAACCACCTCTTGTTCGGCCATTTCTTAGGCGGTAAAGCCCGAGCAAGAAAACCTTGCTCTGATACCACTTGAACGGATCGTAGCGAACAAGAGGGGGGGTGAATGGCGCTACGGCAAGTTTTAACCTTTTTCAAGTTTTAGCGCAACGGAAGGTAAAGGTGATAACTTTGCTATAGCGGTGTTCCTACAATGAAGCTCGAGCATGTGCAACGAGTAAAGGAATCAACAAGATAGTAAGAGAGAGGAGCGAGACAACCGGGGGGACGCGAGGCGAGTCGAGGTTTGTTTCCCGCAGTTCCCTCCACTAAAGGAGGTACGTCTGCGTTGAGGAGGTGCTAGTCTCACACAAGAGACTAGGCGGCCACACCACGAAGGAAGGCCTCACCCTCTTCCTCGAGAGAGCTCCACGGAGGTGCTCTCCCTCTTCCACTAAGGCACCGGTCGAGGCGGTGATTCCTTCACAAGGTTGGGGCGAGCTCCACACACACAAGGATGCTCCCAACACCCTATGGAGCTAGTACATCACCAAGCTAGACTCCATAGCTGCACATCTCCAATGCTCCACCATAGGAACCCATCTCCAATGCTCCACCAAAGGAACCCCTCCAATACTCCACCAAGAAGCTCCTCCAATGCCCCACCAAGAAGCTCTTCCAGTGCTCCACCAAGAAGCTCTTCAAGTGCTCCACCAAGAAGCTCTCCCACTAAGGAACCCTAACAACAAGATCCACTAAGGACTACCACGAATTTGTGAACTTTCTCTCGGTGGAATGATAGATCGGGGTCTCCTCCACCACCACACAAAATATGAACAAGATTGGTTGGGTGGATGAGGAGATCCCCTCAATTTTGAGCTCAGCAACAATGGAGGAGAGAGAGAGAGAAGAGCTGAGCTGGGTGGAGAAGAAGGGGCCTTTATATAGGTCCCTCCAAATCCAACCGTTGCCCTCTGTTTTTGCCTAAGCGGTACTACCGCTCCTGGAAGCGGTACTACCGCTCTGAGTTCGAATTCCCCACTGAACTTGTCCACGTGGACACATTGCGGTACTACCGCTTGCGGTACCGCAATGGGGTCCAAACCTTACTGGATCCCAAGCGGTACCCGAGCGGTACCAGAGCGGTACTATCGTAATGCGTTACGGTACCTAGCGCGGTACCGTGGGCGGTACTACTGCCCTCCAGCGGTACTACCGCTCCAGGTACCGCGAAGGTACCGCAACGTGCTCTGTGGGAGAAAACCTAGTGCAATGCTCAGAGCGGTACCACGGGCGGTACCAGTAGAGGTAGCTATGGCTAAAACATATTTCCTCTCTTCCTCTCCTACCAAGTCACCTCACGACACACACGCAAAACCAGAAACCGTAAGAGCTACGCTTCGGTCTTCTGATCATAATATGCTCAGCGAGGGTACCGTGCATCTTGCAAACCTATCAATGACAAACTTTTTGCACGGTTAGAATCTTGCTCTTACAAAGGTTGATACTAGATTTGGATTACTGCGCAGAAACAGATTTCTTGCTGTCACGAATTTGGGTAGGGTTCTCTGTAGGTAACTCAGAAAAATCTGCCAATTTACGTGCATGATCCTCAGATATGTACGCAACTTTCATTCAATTTGAGCATTTTCATCTGAGCAACTTTAGTGCCCCAGAAAAATTCGTCTTTACGGACTGTTCTGTTTTGACAGATTCTGCTTTTTATTTCGCATTGCCTGTTTTGCTATGTTTGATGGATTTCTTTGTTCCATTAACTTTCAGTAGCTTTGAGCAATGTCCAGATGTGTTAAGAATGATTTTGTCACCTCTGAACATGTGAATTTTTGATTATGCACTAACCCTCTAATGAGTTTGTTGTGAGTTTGGTGTGGAGGAAGTTTTCAAGGATCAAGAGAGGAGGATGATACAATATGATCAAGAAGAGTGAAAAGTCTAAGCTTGGGGATGCCCCCGTGGTTCATCCCTGCATATTTCAAGAAGACTCAAGCATCTAAGCTTGGGGATGCCCAAGGCATCCCCTTCTTCATCGACAACTTATCAGGTCACCTCTAGTGAAACTATATTTTTATTCCGTCACATCTTATGTGCTTTACTTAGAGCGTCTGTGTGCTTTTATTTTCATTTTTGTTATTTTCATTCTCTGAATAAATTCATGCTTGTGTGGGAGAGAGACACGCTCCGCTTGTTCGTATGAACACATGTGTTCTTAGCTTTACTCTTAATGTTCATGGCGAAGGTTGAAACTGCTTTGTTAATTGTTATATGGTTGGAAACAGAAAATGCTTCATGTGGTAATTGGTATATTGTCTTGAATAATTTGATACTTGGCAATTGTTGTGCTCAAATAGATCATGTTTAAGCTCTTGCGTCATGTACTTTGCACCTATTAATGAAGAAATACCGTAGAGCTTCTTGACATTTGGTTTGCATGATTGGTCTCTCTAAAGTCTAGATATTTTCTGGTGAGGGTTTGAACAACAAGGAAGACAATGTAGAGTCTTATAATGCTTGCAATATGTTCTTATGTAAGTTTTGCTGTACCGGTTCATACTTGTGTTTGCTTCAAACAACCTTGCTAGCCTAAGCGTTGTATTGAGAGGGATTACTTCTCGTGCATCCAAAATCCTTGAGCCAAAAACTATGCCATTTGTGTCCACCATACCTACCTACTACATGGTATTTCTCTGCCATTCCAAAGTAAATTGCTTGAGTGCTACCTTTAAAATTCCATTCTTTGTCATTGCAATATATAGCTCATGGGAAAAATAGCTTAAAAACTATTGTGGTATTGAATATGTACTTATGTATCTTATTTCTTATAAGTTGCTTGTTGAGCGGTAACCATGTTCCTGGGGACGCCATCAACTATTTCACCTTTGTTGAATATCATGTGAGTTGCTATGCATGTTCGTCTTGTCTGAAGTAAGGGTGATTTATCATGATCAAATGGTTTGAGTATGCATATTGTTAGAGAAGAACATTGGGCCGCTAACTAAAGCCATGATCCATGGTGGAAGTTTCAGTTTGGACAACAATCCTCAATCTCTTATGAGAATATTATCTGTTGTTGAATGCTTATGCATTAAAGAGGAGTCCATTATCTGTTGTCTATGTTGTCCCGGTATGTATGTCTAAGTTGAAGAATAATCAAAAGCGAGAAATTCAATGCGAGCTTTCTCCTTAGTCCTTTGTACAGGCGGCATAGAGGTACCCCTTTGTGATACTTGGTTGAAACATATGTTATGCAATGATAATCCATGTATATCCAAGCTAATTAGGACAAGGTGCGGGCACTATTGGTAATCTATGCATGAGGCTTGCAACTTATAGGATGTCTTATACATAACACATATGCTTTATTACTACCGTTGACAAAATTATTTCTATGTTTTCTAAATAAAAGCTCTAGCACAAAAATAGTAATCCATGCTTCCCTCTATACTTTATGTTGAGTCAGTTTACCTATTTCCTTCCATCTTAGAAGCAAACACTTGTGTTAACTGTGCATTGATTCTTACATACTTGCTTATTTGCATTCATCATATTACTTTGTGTTGACAATTATCCATGAGATAAACATGTTGAAGTTGAAAGCAACCGCTGAAACTTATATCTTCCTTTGTGTTGCTTCAAAGCTTTCTACTAAGAATTTATTGCTTTATGAGTTAACTCTTATGCAAGTCTTATTGATGCTTGTCTTGAAAGTACTATTCATGAAAAGTCTTTGCTATATGGTTCAGTTGTTTACTCATTGTCTTTACCATTGCTTCGAATCACTTCATTCATCACATATGCTTTACAATAGTATTGATCAAGATTATGATAGCATGTCACTTCAGAAATTATCCTTGTTATCGTTTACCTACTCGAGGGCGAGTAGAAACTAAGCTTGGGGATGCTGATACGTCTCAAACGTATCTATAATTTCTTATGTTCCATGCTAGTTTTATGACAATACCTACATGTTTTGTTCACACTTTATATCGTTTTGATGCATTTTCCGGAACTAACCTATTAACAAGATTCCGAAGTGCCAGTTCCTGTTTTGTGCTGTTTTTGGTTTCAGAAATCTTACAAAGGAAATATTCTCGGAATCGGACGAAATCAACGCCAAATATCTTATTTTTCCCGGAAGCTTCCAGAGCACCGAAGAGGGGCCAGAGGGTAGCCAGGGGGCCCCACCCCACAAGGCGGCGCGGCCAAGGGGGGTGCCCCCCTAGTGTGTGGGTCCCCCAGGACCCCTCCGAGGCTGCCCTTCCGCCTACTTAAAGCCTCTGTCGTGAAAACCCTAAACGAATAAGCCACGATACGAGAAAAGTTCCAGAGCCGCCGCCATCGCGAAGCCAAGATTCGGGGGACAGAAGTCTCTGTTCCGGCACGCCGCCGGGACGGGGAATTGCCCCCGGAAGGCATCTCCATCGACACCACCGCCATCTTCATCGCCGTTGCTGTCTCCCATGATGAGGAGCGAGTAGTTCTCCCCCGAGGCTGAGGGCTCTACCGGTAGCTATGTGGTTCATCTCTCTCCCATGTACTTCAATACAATGATCTCATGAGCTGCCTTACATGATTGAGATCCATATGATGAACTTTGTATCACTATTAATCTATGTGCTACTCTAGTGATGTTATTAAAGTACTCTATTCCTCCTCCATGATGTAATGTTGACAGTGTGTGCATCATGTAGTACTTGGCATAGGTTATGATTGTAATCTCTTGTAGATTATGGAGTTAACTATTACTATGATAGTATCGATGCGATCTATTCCCCCTTTCATAGCCTGACGGTGACAGTGTGCATGCTATGTTAGTACTCGGTATAATTGCAATGGTCTATTATGCACTCTAAGGTTACTTAAATATGAACACCGGTTGTTGTGGAGCTTGTTAACTCCGGCTTGAGGGAGCTCTTGTAGCCCTACACAATGAATGGTGTTTGTCATTGATGTCTACGCCCCCTCCTTTTCCTGTAGACAGTGTTGGGCCTCCAAGAGCAGAGGTTTGTAGAACAGCAGCAAGTTTCCCTTAAGTGGATCACCCAAGGTTTATCGAACTCAGGGAGGAAGAGGTCAAAGATATCCCTCTCATGCAACCCTGCAACCACAAAGCAAGAAGTCTCTTGTGTCCCCAACACACCAAATAGGTGCACTAGTTCGGCGAAGAGATAGTGAAATACAGGTGGTATGAATATATATGAGCAGTGGCAACAGCACCAGAAAAGTGCTTTGCCCAGGACAGTAAACAAGCAGTAGTAACGCAGCAGTAGTAACACAGTAAAACAGTAAACAAGCAGCGATAGCAGTATTTAGGAACAAGGCCTAGGGATCAGACTTTCACTAGTGGACACTCTCAACATTGATCACATAACAGAATAGATAAATGCATACTCTACACTCTTGTTGGATGATGAACACCATTGCGTAGGATTACACGAACCCTCAATGCCGGAGTTAACAAGCTCCACAATTCAATGTTCATATTTAAATAACCTTAGAGTGCATGAAAGATCAATACGACTAAACCAAGTACTAACATAGCATGCACACTGTCACCTTCACACTATGTAGGAGGAATAGATCACATCAATACCATCATAGCAATAGTTAACTTCATAATCTACAAGAGATCATAATCATAGCCTACGCCAAGTACTAACACGGATGCACACACTGTCACCATTACACCGTGCAGGAGGAATAAAACTACTTTAATAACATCACTAGAGTAGCACATAGATAAATTGTGATACAAAACACATTGCAATCATAAAGGGATATAAATAAGCACTTCACTATGCCATTCATAACAGTGAATAAGTATTCTGTGAAATATAGCCTAAGAGACCCACACGGTGCACACACTGTCACCTTTACTCACGTGGGACAAGGAGTCTCCGGAGATCACATAAGTAAAACCCACTTGACTAGCATAATGACATCTAGATTACAAGCATCATCATATGAATCTCAATCATGTAAGGTAGCTCATGAGATTATTGTATTGAAGTACATAGGAGAGAGATGAACCACATAGCTACCGGTACAGCCCCGAGCCTCAATGGAGAACTACTCCCTCCTCATGGGAGACAGCAGCGTTGATGAAGATGGCGGTGGTGTCGATGGAGAAGCCTTCCGGGGGCACTTCCCCATCCCGGCGGCATGCCGGAACAGAGACTCCTGTCCTCCAGATCTTGGCTTCGCGATGGCGGCGGCTCTGGAAGGTTTCTCGTACCGTGGCTTTTCCGTATCGAGGTTTTAGGTCGAGGGGCTTTATATAGGCGAAGAGGCGGCGTCAGAAGGTCGAAGGGGCGCCGACACTATAGGGCGGCGCGGCCAGGGCCTGGGCCGCGCCGGCCTATGGTCTGGGTGGCCTGTGGCCCCTCTCTAGCGGTTCTCGTGTGTTCTGGATGCTTCCGGGCAAAATAGGAACCTGGGCGTTGATTTCGTCCAATTCCGAGAATATTTCTTTACTAGGATTTCTGAAACCAAAAACAACAGAAAACAGCAACTGACACTTCGGTATCTTGTTAATAGGTTAGTTCCAGAAAATGCATGAATATGACATAAAGTATGCATAAAACATGTAGATATCATCAATAATGTGGCATGGAACACAAGAAATTATCGATACGTCGGAGACGTATCAGCATCCCCAAGCTTAGTTCTGCTCGTCCCGAGCAGGTAAACGATAACAAAGATAATTTCTGGAGTGACATGCCATCATAAACTTGATCATATTGTAAACATATGTAATGAATGCAACGATCAAAACAATGGTAATGACATGAGTAAAACAAATGAATCATATAGCGAAGACTTTTCATGAATAGTACTTAAAGACAAGCATCAATAAGTCTTGCATAAAAGTTAACTCATAAAGCAATAATTCAAAGTAAAGGCATTGAAGCAACACATAGGAAGATTAAGTTTCAGCAGTTGCTTTCAACTTGTAACATGTATATCTCATGGATATTATCAACATAGAGTAATATAACAAGTGCAATAAGCAAATATGTAGGAATCAATGCACAGTTCACACAAGTGTTTGCTTCTTGAGATGGAGAGAAATAGGTGAACTGACTCAACAATAAGAGTAAAAGAATGGTCCTTCAAAGAGGAAAGCATCGATTGCTATATTTGTGCTAGAGCTTTGATTTTGAAAACAAGAAACAATTTTGTCAACAGTAGTAATAAAGCATATGTATCATGTAAATTATATCTTATAAGTTGCAAGCCTCATGCATAGTATACTAATAGTGCCCGCACCTTGTCCTAATTAGCTTGGACTACCGGATCATCGCAATGCACATGTTTTAACCAAGTGTCACAAAGGGGTACCTCTATGCCGCCTGTACAAAGGTCTAAGGAGAAAGCTCGCATTGGATTTCTCGCTATTGATTATTCTCAACTTAGACATCCATACCGGGACAACATAGACAACAGATAATGGACTCCTCTTTTATGCATAAGCATGTAACAACAATTATTTTTCTCATTTGAGATTGAGGATATTGTCCAAAACTGAAACTTCCACCATGGATCATGGCTTTAGTTAGCGGCCCAATGTTCTTCTCTAACAATATGCATGCTCCAACCATAAGGTGGTAGATCTCTCTTACTTCAGACAAGACGAACATGCATAGCAACTCACATGAAATTCAACAAAGAGTAGTTGATGGCGTCCCCAGTGAACATGGTTATCGCACAACAAGCAACTTAATAAGAGATAAAATGCATAAGTACATATTCAATACCACAATAGTTTTTAAGCTATTTGTCCCATGAGCTATATATTGTAAAGGTGAAGAATGGAAATTTAAAGGTAGCACTCAAGCAATTTACTTTGGAATGGCGGAGAAATACCATGTAGTAGGTAGGTATGGTGGACACAAATGGCATAGTGGTTGGCTCAAGTATTTGGATGCATGAGAAGTATTCCCTCTCGATACAAGTTTTAGGCTAGCAAGGTTATTTGAAACAAACACAAGGATGAACCGGTGCAGCAAAGCTCACATAAAAGACATATTGAAAACATTATAAGACTCTACACCGTCTTCCTTGTTGTTCAAACTCAATACTAGAAATTATCTAGACCTTAGAGAGACCAAATATGCAAACCAAATTTTAGCATGCTCTATGTATTTCTTCATTAATAGGTGCAAAGTATATGATGCAAGAGCTTAAACATGAGCACAACAATTGCCAAGTATCACATTACCCAAGACATTATAGCAATTACTACATGTATCATTTTCCAATTCCAACCATATAACAATTTAACGAAGAAGAAACTTCGCCATGAATACTAAAAGCTAAGAACACATGTGTTCATACGAACCAGCGGAGCGTGTCTCTCTCCCACACAAGTATTTATTCAAACAAAAACAAAAACAATAAACATACAGACGCTCCAAGTAAAGTACATAAGATGTGACCGAATAAAAATATAGTTTCAAGAGAAGGAACCTGATAATTTGTCGATGAAGAAGGGGATGCCTTGGGCATCCCCAAGCTTAGATGCTTGAGTCCTCTTGAAATATGCAGGGATGAACCACCGGGGCATCCCCAAGCTTAGAGCTTTCACTCTTCTTGATCATATTGTATCATCCTCCTCTCTTGACCCTTGAAAACTTCCTCCACACCAAACTCGAAACAAACTCATTAGAGGGTTAGTGCATAATAAAAATTCACATGTTCAGAGGTGACACAATCATTCTTAACACTTCTGGACATTGCTCAAAGCTACTGGAAGTTAATGGAACAAAGAAATCCATCCCACATAGCAAAAGAAGCAATGCGAAATAAAAGGCAGAATCTGTCAAAACAGAACAGTCCGTAAAGACGAATTTTATTGAGGCACCAGACTTGCTCAAATGAAAATTCTCAAATTGAATGAAAGTTGCGTAAATATCTGAGGATCACTCACGTAAATTGGCATAATTTTCTGAGTTACCTACAGAGAATTAGGCCCAGATTCGTGACAGCAAGAAATCTGTTTCTGCGCAGTAATCCAAATCTAGTATGAACCTTACTATCAAAGACTTTACTTGGCACAACAATGCAACAAAATTAAGGTAAGGAGAGGTTGCTACAGTAGTAACAACTTCCAAGACTCAAATATAAAACAAAAGTACTGTAGTAAAATAAACACATGGGTTATCTCCCAAGAAGTGCTTTCTTTATAGCCATTAAGATGGGCTCAGCAGTTTTAATGATGCACTCGCAAGAAATAGTAGTTGAAGCAAAAGAGAGCATCAAGAAGCAAGTTCAAAACAAATTTAAGCCTAACATGCTTCCTATGCATAGGAATCTTGTAAATAAACAAGTTCATGAAGAGCAAAGTAACAAGCATAGGAAGATAAAACAAGTGTAGCTTCAAAAATTTCAGCACATAGAGAGGTGTTTTAGTAACATGAAAATTTCTACAACCATATTTTCCTCTCTCATAATAACTTTCAGTAGCATCATGAGCAAACTCAACAATATAACTATCACATAAAGCATTCTTATCATGAGTCTCATGCATGAAATTATTACTCTCCACATAGGCATAATCAATTTTATTAGTAATAGCGGGAGCAAATTCAACAAAGTAGCTATCATTATTATTCTCATCAAGTGTAGGAGGCATAGTATAATCACAACAAAATTTACTCTCCATAGTAGGTGGCACCAAAAGACCACTATCATTATAATCATCATAAATAGGAGGCAAAGTATCATCAAAGAAAATTTTCTCCTCAATGCTTGGGGGACTAAAAATATCATGCTCATCAAAACCAGCTTCCCCAAGCTTAGAATTTTCTATATTATTATCAACAATGGTGTTCAAAGCGTTCATACTAATATTACTACCAGCATGCAAATAAGGTTCCATAGGTTTTTTAATTTTCGCATCAAACCATCCATATCTTAAAATCAGGAAATAGAATAAGAAGCTCATTTTTGTCCATTATGCCAAACTAGTGTAAACAAGAAACAAAAAGATGCAATTGCAGGATCTAAAGGAAATAGCTTCGAGTACTTACAACGGCGAAAATAGCTTAGTAGCCGAGATCCGGAGTGTGAGTACCTTTTACCTTTCCTCCCCGGCAACGGCGCCAGAAAATAGCTTGATGTCTACGCCCCCTCCTTTTCCTGTAGACAGTGTTGGGCCTCCAAGAGCAGAGGTTTGTAGAACAGCAGCAAGTTTCCCTTAAGTGGATCACCCAAGGTTTATCGAACTCAGGGAGGAAGAGGTCAAAGATATCCCTCTCATGCAACCCTGCAACCACAAAGCAAGAAGTCTCTTGTGTCCCCAACACACCAAATAGGTGCACTAGTTCGGCGAAGAGATAGTGAAATACAGGTGGTATGAATATATATGAGCAGTGGCAACAGCACCAGAAAAGTGCTTTGCCCAGGACAGTAAACAAGCAGTAGTAACGCAGCAGTAGTAACACAAGAAACAAGAAACAAGCAGCGATAGCAGTATTTAGGAACAAGGCCTAGGGATCAGACTTTCACTAGTGGACACTCTCAACATTGATCACATAACAGAATAGATAAATGCATACTCTACACTCTTGTTGGATGATGAACACCATTGCGTAGGATTACACGAACCCTCAATGCCGGAGTTAACAAGCTCCACAATTCAATGTTCATATTTAAATAACCTTAGAGTGCATGAAAGATCAATACGACTAAACCAAGTACTAACATAGCATGCACACTGTCACCTTCACACTATGTAGGAGGAATAGATCACATCAATACCATCATAGCAATAGTTAACTTCATAATCTACAAGAGATCATAATCATAGCCTACGCCAAGTACTAACACGGATGCACACACTGTCACCATTACACCGTGCAGGAGGAATAAAACTACTTTAATAACATCACTAGAGTAGCACATAGATAAATTGTGATACAAAACACATTGCAATCATAAAGGGATATAAATAAGCACTTCACTATGCCATTCATAACAGTGAATAAGTATTCTGTGAAATATAGCCTAAGAGACCCACACGGTGCACACGCTGTCACCTTTACACACGTGGGACAAGGAGTCTCTGGACATCACATAAGTAAAACCCACTTGACTAGCATAATGACATCTAGATTACAAGCATCATCATATGAATCTCAATCATGTAAGGTAGCTCATGAGATTATTGTATTGAAGTACATAGGAGAGAGATGAACCACATAGCTACCGGTACAGCCCCGAGCCTCGATGGAGAACTACTCCCTCCTCATGGGAGACAGCAGCGTTGATGAAGATGGCGGTGGTGTCGATGGAGAAGCCTTCCGGGGGCACTTCCCCGTCCCGGCGGCGTGCCGGAATAGAGACTCCTGTCCCCCAGATCTTGGCTTCGTGATGGCGGCGGCTCTGGAAGGTTTCTCGTACCGTGGCTTTTTCGTATCGAGGTTTTAGGTCGAGGGGCTTTATATAGGCGAAGAGGCGGCGTCAGAAGGTCGAAGGGGCGCCGACACTATAGGGCGGCGCGGCCAGGGCCTGGGCCGCGCCGGCCTATGGTCTGGGTGGCCTGTGGCCCCTCTCTGGCGGTTCTCGTGTGTTCGGATGCTTCCGGGCAAAATAGGAACCTGGGCGTTGATTTCGTCCAATTCCGAGAATATTTCTTTACTAGGATTTCTGAAACCAAAAACAGCGTAAAAACAGAATCGACACTTCGGTATCTTGTTAATAGGTTAGTTCCAGAAAATGCACGAATATGACATAAAGTGTGCATAAAACATGTAGATATCATCAATAATGTGGCATGGAACACAAGAAATTATCGATACGTTGGAGACGTATCAGTCATCCAACAAGAGAGTGTAGAGAAAGTAACATTTATCTATTCAGTTATGTGATCAATGTTGAGAGTGTCCACTAGTGAAAGTATGATCCCTAGGCCTTGTTTCTAAGCATTGAAACACCGTTCCCAACACGTTCTGCTACATGTTTGCTCGCTGCCATATTTATTTCAGATTGCTTTTACCAGTCATAATCATCCATATTACTTGTATTTCACTATCTCTTCGCCGAACTAGTGCACCTATACATCTGACAAGTGTATTAGGTGTGTTGGGGACACAAGAGACTTCTTGTATCTTGATTGCAAGGTTGCTTGAGAGGGATATCTTTGAACTCTACCTCCCTGAGTTCAATAAACCTTGGGTGATTCACTTAAAGGAAACTTGCTGTTGTTCTAGAAATCTCTGTTCTTGGAGGCCCAACACTGTCTACATGAATAGAAGCGTGCGTAGACATCAGCAACAAATGAACTCTTCCTAGGAAACACCATGGACGAAATAAGCGGATGAAGATCACATACACATCGTACTATATGGATTATTTTCTTCGTGACCCGGTCCTTGATGGAAAATAAGAAATGATGAAATTATATGAAGACACGATTATCATATAGAAAATGATTCCAATATACAAGGCTTTTAGATGCATTGGAACATACAAGCTATTTTGAAGATGCATGTTTTGAACATGGGTATGACCTATTTAATGACCAGCATGACAAATATGCATACCTTGTCCACTTGCAGTGTTCACCTTGTCACGACCCTTGTACCTATCACGAAATGTGAGATTATTGAGTTCCCTAGTAATGTGGTTTCTAGCCCTGGTATCGCAGTACCGGTTATTGTCCACATCATACGTGTGTCTCATCATCACCATTTTCTTGAAAACAGCATCAACGATATTTGGCAAAGGACTCAAAACATGCGAGAGCGCATGACGATATTAGCAGAGGAATCAAAACTAGCATTGGAGGAGTTCCTGAGAAGTTCTTGGCATTGATCATGACATAGTACTTGGGATAACAAATCGTTGATGCGGGGGGGGGGGGGGGGTCTTTAATATGCCAACTGTGCTGACCAAATTGTCATAATTCTAGCCGATACTAGTCAATATGAAGGAGACGAGCTCCTCATCATATATCTAGCGGATTTCCTGCAGTCGCATGTTATCGGCAATGCTCAACATCTTGGAGAAGAAAACTAGGGTTGTCATGTTTAATTTCTTGGTTTAGCAATCACGTTCCCAGTCCATCACCTTCGAACGAAATCGCGATGCGAACATAGCCTCCACTTCCTCCTAGATATCAGTGGCGTGCTCATAGCTAGCGGAGAACAACGGCGAGGATCTTTGAGGAAAGAGAGAGAGAGAGAGAGAGAGAGAGAGAGAGTGTGTGTGTGTGTGTTCAAGAGTTGATTTATTACTTGATGGTTTCAGGTAAGCTAGTACGCGTATAGTGATCTGTTCACCGTGGATGGCGCCTTCTATCCTTGATCGATGACCACTGTCTTTGAGGGCATGCCTTCAGTGTCATCGAGCAGTGGTTGTTAAAAGCCATTTCTATTTGGTATCACATTTTTCTCTCTCCATCTTGACTCTGAGATGCGTGGCTTTTTGCGTGGAAAGATTTTATGACTCCCAATCAATATATATATTTGCGTCCAAAAAATGTGAAAGTTCTTAGTTTAAATTTTATCTTTTTTTACTCTATGGATCGTAGTTGTCATAGATATGCTAACTAGGTATACCATGATAGGTTCTTGATATCGGTAAAACCGGGTAGCCCACAGATGGTGGTGAGAGGCCTATGGCCCAACTGGGCGGCCCAGTTGCCGGAAACAGAAAAGGTGGGATCCGTTCCAGAGACAAAGCTACCGGATCCGGCCCATGGGGAAGGTTAGTCGGATACGTGACATGCATGACAAGGAATACTTACCGTAGTCTAGGCTTTGTCGTATCCTGTAGGATCTCTACCCCTGTAACACTAGATCTGAATCCTTTATAAGCCGGTTCCTGGGAGCCCTTGGGGCAAGAACAACACAACTCATTGTAATCACGCACTTTTGCCTTATAGTGAATTATAGCATCACGTAGGATCTCGCCGCTGTTGCAAGGTCTGAAGCTGGGGAACTCGTGTGACCTTGTCCCAGTGACTCATCGCCCCATGGCTCCCTCTCTCTCTACCCTCCGTGAGGATCCCCTCACCGGAGTACCATCAAATACGCAACGATAATGGTGAAATCAACAAAAATAGGCGTGTGTGTGTTTGGTAAAATAAAATAAAATCCGATGTCTACTATGAAAAAAACACTTAACAAAACATGTTGCAAAATGCACTCATGATGGGATGGTAGATTGTTGATATGCTTCTATGTTTCATGGTCCCACTTATTATTAGGAATGGAACGAGAAAAGTTCTGAAAGAAAATAAGCCAACCACCAACCTCTGTAACCGAGCAACATAAATGTAAAATGTGTTATAAGTCCCTTTTTATATCTTTTCATAGGATATTTTTATGCATCTTTGTGGATGTTGTCAATTCACGGTTTTGGCCTTGAAGTGTTAATTTTCACGTGCTTGTAAGAACATCAGTTTTACGATTCCTTCATGCTCTATCCAATGGTTGTATCATAGTTTTGTGTATTTCTCTAGTTATTGTTCTGCTATAGCTTTGCTCATCTCAATATGCATGCACACATACCAAAAAATCTTCAAATAAGAGTGAGGTTAATAAGAAATATCCACAAATATACCACCTCCTTAAATAACATGCAAAAAAACATTTCACAACCTCAATTCTGGAAAAAGAGTGATACATTTACTCTACAAGAAGTGAGCTCACTACCACAATAAATATACTCTTTATGCTTACAATGGATAAGTATTTGCAAATGGAGGTGAAGGGGGATAACACATAATAAAAACGAAACACCCTTAATTGAGTTCAATAAACACAATAGCGATCGCCTTTATCGTTTCTTCGAGAAATTTCTCCACTTATCCTGAATAAGCATACAACGCGGCTCCATGATGTTAGTGGTGGACGTACGTCTTTATCTTTTGTTGGTAATGAGCAATGAAAAACAATGTACAATTATATGAACGTAGTTATTCATAAGTGCAAACAGGGGACATGCATATATGGTGCATATCATAACATAAGTAGCAGGGGTAGGGGCAACCGCCCCCCCCCCCACCCCCCCCTTGACCACCCCGAGCGGAGCTCAATTTCTGGGTGAGCGTCGGAAGAGATCGAACGGAAAGGAGAAGATCGCATCATCGATCGGATCGCCCGAGTGCCGCTTCTATCACCCGAACCCTAGAAAACATATCAATTGTGCACCAATCCGTTTATTTTCAAAGAGGAACATAGACCATTGGATCGAGTTGTTTGGAAGGCTGAGATGATTTAGTCTCTGTTTTTTATATTTTCGAACATGGAGAACTTTAGATGGAAATGTAGATATCCGTTAGTCTAGATTTAACTCAGGGGAAAAATACAATTATAATAGAGTTGCCTTACACCAGAAGGCATTATAGCGACCCACGTTCGTATGCAATTATTATTTAACATAATTCTGAACTCATGAAATGCAACCTTATGAATTTATTATTATCTAAAATATTCATTGGCCCACAATCCTTGGAAAACCATATGATCAGATTAGATAGGAGGTCTAGGGAAGGAGCCTTGGGGCAATCAGTCATGCACTCATCGACTGTGTCATACTCCCTCCGTCCACAAGTAAGTGGACATCTAGCTCTAAACTTTGTCCACAAAAGAGTGTACTCCTATTTTCCCAATGCATTTTAATTGCTTCTCTCTCATCGCACGGAAATCAAACCCAATAATATTGAGCATATGTTCTCCTTGTTTTCTACAAGCACTTAGTTTATTGGAGGTGAACTAATTAAAGAGCGGAGATGCATCTTCCCAATGTATTTTTTACTTCAATTCATAATGTATCTTGAAAACCCCGCACGTACACTTATTTGTAGACGGAGAGAGTAGCATGTAGTCTTTAGTAAACAGCAGAAGAAGCAACCCGACGGGCCACACGCTTGACGGACACACATTCCGGGAATATTAATTTTTAACGATTTCCATGTCTTCCAGTATTCTGCCTATGAAAGAGTAAAGCAAATAGAAAAGCAATTAGTATTCAAAATAGTCTCGGTTTATCAACTAATAAGTAATTCATACATTCTCGTACAACAAACAAATACGCATTCACTTAGAAAAGCCGTAAGAACTTCTGAAGAAGTTTTTTTTTTTTTTTGATAGCATGTGCGTTGACTGCTAGACCCTGGAAGGTTAGTAATGAAAGACAAGTAAACTGAATCATCAAAATCGGTAGATCGGGAGTTTATCTGCAACTTACACTGCACATCGGTAGCAAAGCTCGTGAGAAGAAGCATCGAGAGTATGATCGGCGCCCTATGGAAGCGGTTCCTACGCTTGTCCACGGTGAAATTAAATGTGGCAGCCTTGTTTGGTCCTCGTCTATAGTAGCAGAGTGGATTTTGTGAGAAACAATGACATGTATCTCCGCTGGGTGTCCTAATATGTATACCCAACAATCGACGTGTTACAGGGCAAAGAGGTAAAAGCGTGCAACCTAAACTGATCACTGAAATCGCAGTTCTTTCTATTTTTGCATACATATCGTCCCGGGTAATCTTTGTATTTATAGGGCAAATAAGTATAATGTGCAATATAAACAGATCACTGGAATCACGCCAATCTGCAAAATTTTGATGTATATCGTACAATTAACCTGCTTAGGATGTCAAATCATTATTGTGTAATAAGGTCGGCAATGACGGATGCAGGCACATGTTCAGCTTTTATTTGCTAATACGAATTTTTTGAGGGATATTTGCTAATACGAAATTGTGGCAGGGAAGTTTGAACAAAATAAAAATGACTAATCATTTGATATCAGCTAATAAAAATAGAAATTGCTAAGTTTCAGCTAGCTGCAGTCACGTGCTCCATCGTTAGATTTTATTTCCATTCATGTTTGCTGTTGTTTATACTTTATTTTGGCCCGCATCATGTTATTCGACTGAGACATAAGCTATGTCTCAGTCGACTGAGACTTAGACCCAATAAAAATACACCGTGTGAACCGTGGGACCATTAAAACATCAGCGAAGCAACCATGTCTTATCTAGGTGTGGGGACCTGCACCCAAGAACGAGAGTAAAGACATCTTTAGAGCAAGAACGTTAGTGTACCCAACAACTGGCTATAATAATTTGTCACATCATCTATAGTTAATTTATAGCTAGCATGTACAATAGTAAGATATAAAAGTGTAGTACTTTTATAATACATGATTCATCTTTTAGTCTCACATAATGCCTAGAAGCACGTGTTAAAGCTGGCTATTAGATAAGAGCCCACATATCTTCTCTCTCATAATCTCTCTCCTCCAAATAAGAAAATTTATAATATTTTATATTTTATAGCCAGCTGACTGTACCTTATTGTCTTTGCTCTTAGAGCAATTCCAATAGTGTAGCCAGCTGCTGGCTAGAAGCCAAGTGTCATGTCATCTATAGCCAACTTAGAACCAACATATATAATAGTGAGCTATAAAATTGTAGTACTTAATCAATGTGTGGTCCACCTTTCACTCTCACAAAGTGCCTAGAAACACGTGCTAGAGCTGACTCTTGCATAAGAGCCCACTCTCCTTCTCTCTCCTCCTCTCTCTCTCCTCCAACTAAGAAATAATATATTATTTTAATCCTTATAGCCAGCTGACTAGAACTTATTATACTTTCTCTTAGTGGGCGGATGTCTCATGGTTCTCGGAAAACGGTCTGCGCGCACAGACGGATCGGCTGTACATGCTCCAGCGGTGCAATTTAAAAGGATCTATCCATCGCAATCCATTCGTTCACCAAATTTGAGATGGACCGTGCGAGTGTTCGCCCGTCGGCCATTGAGCCTAGCTTGTAAGTGACACATTATGCTAGTTAATGATTCATTACATAGCTAGTTATAAAAAGGCTCGTGTCTAATATACAGAAAATAATAAACAATATGCGAGTACGCCGCCCCCTAACACGTCTATTTCTCCCTGCCGCCGAGTCCATCCCCGTCGATGACCGTCCGTGCAACCAAGATGGCTTCTTCTTGGCGGCAGAGATGCGGCGGTCAGTCCTGCGATCGGCAGCCCAACGACATTCGTGCTCACGACGGACCAGGACAGCATTGAGCTCGGCCGCCCAGTACTTCATGCGCTCCTCCTTCGTCGTTGTTGCCGCTTGCTCCTCCGTTGCAGCCGCCGCGACCAACGCCGCGTTACGCATTGCCACCGCCTTGGCGGCATGCGTCGCCTGTCGTGCTCCAGATGCTTCCTTGTTGCGCTCCCGATGATCGAGGTCTCTTGCGGTGGACCTGCGGTGCGTCCTCTGCACCTGCCAGGGGGTCCTACTCCACCACCTTGCCCAGAAGCCCCCAAGCCGTAGCTAAGGCCGCCGCCTCCGCCACGTGGCCCTCCTCCTCTGCATGGTGGCGTAGTAAGACTTTTCGCGCGCCGCCGCATCCATGCGCGCCACATTGTCCGCGGCGTCGATCGACGCCGCCTCCATCAACTCCCTGTGTGCCGCGGTGGTGCGGCGATGCTCTTGCACGATGATGGTGGTAGCATCGCATGCCATCGTCTCCAAGAGCGCCATAGCCGCCTTGTAGCGTACGCCGCGCATGTCCACCGCGACGGTCTCCTTGGCCACCCGCGCCTCCTCTACCAGAGCCTACTCAGCCTACTATGCCGCTGCTTCGACCACCTCCATCAGCGCCTGCTGGGCCACGTCACCTACGTGCTAGAAGGCGTCCACGTCATCTTCAACCTGCTGGCGGGTCATCTCCGTTGCCATGATCTCGACCTCCTCATTGGACCTCCGAGGGAAGCTAGATAGGCACATCGCCCCGATGTGGTTTCAGTTGGTGATATTCCGGCGAGGCATCGTTGAATTTCATGTTTTAATTTGGGTGTCGATGGGGGTGGTGCTCGTCGTCACGCCGGCGAGTGTTCTTATACCCCTCGTCTTGGGCGGGAAATGGCCATGGAGCGCACAAATTTTTCTGGCCGTGGCGAGAAACATCAAACGACCACGAGCGGGAAACTGGAGCAGCTGTGCGTGGGAACCAACCGGAAGCGCGGGCATGCACGAAACCAGCGACGACCATTAGCATCACCATTATAGGAAGAGCGTCATCCTTGGGAGCGGGCAGGCAGGGCAATCTGAGTCGGGCTGCTGGATGCACCACCCAACCAAAACGGACATCCACCATCAACCTATCCGCGTGCCGACCCAAACTGACATAAACACACCGTTTGAATCGCCGTTTTGGATCGGCCTGATGTCTACGCCCCCTCTTCCTGTAGACAGTGTTGGGCCTCCAAGAGCAGAGGTTTGTAGAACAGCAGCAAGTTTTCCCTTAAGTGGATCACCCAAGGTTTATCGAACTCAGGGAGGAAGAGGTCAAAGATATCCCTCTCATGCAACCATGCAACCACAAAGCAAGAAGTCTCTTGTGTCCCCAACACACCTAATAGGTGCACTAGTTCGGCGAAGAGATAGTGAAATACAGGTGGTATGAATATATATGAGCAGTAGCAACGGCACCAGAAAAGTGCTTTGCCCAGGACAGTAAACAAGCAGTAGTAACGCAGTAAAACAGTAAACAAGCAGCGATAGCAGTATTTAGGAACAAGGTCTAGGGATCATACTTTCACTAGTGGACACTCTCAACTTTGATCACATAACAGAATAGATAAATGCATACTCTACACCCTCTTGTTGGATGATGAACACCATTGCGTAGGATTACACGAACCCTCAATGCCGGAGTTAACAAGCTCCACAATTCAATGTTCATATTTAAATAACCTTAGAGTGCATGAAAGATCAACACGACTAAACCAAGTACTAACATAGCATGCACACTGTCACCTTCACACTATGTAGGAGGAATAGATCACATCAATACCATCATAGCAATAGTTAACTTCATAATCTACAAGAGATCACAATCATAGCCTACGCCAAGTACTAACACGGATGCACACACTGTCACCATTACACCGTGCAGGAGGAATAAAACTACTTTAATAACATCACTAGAGTAGCATGTAGATATATTGTGATACAAAACACATTGCAATCATAAAGAGATATAAATAAGCACTTCACTATGCCATCCATAACAGTGAATAAGTATTCTGTGAAATATAGCCTAAGAGACCCACACGGTGCACACACTGTCACCTTTACACACGTGGGACAAGGAGTCTCCGGAGATCACATAAGTAAAATTCACTTGACTAGCATAACGACATCTAGATTACAAGCATCATCATATGAATCTCAATCATGTAAGGCAGCTCATGAGATTATTGTATTGAAGTACATAGGAGAGTGATGAACCACATAGCTACCGGTACAGCCCCGAGCCTCGATGGAGAACTACTCCCTCCTCATGGGAGACAGCAGCGTTGATGGAGATGGCGGTGGTGTCGATGGAGAAGCCTTCCGGGGGCACTTCCCCGTCCCGGCGGCGTGCCGGAACAGAGACTCCTGTCCCCCAGATCTTGGCTTCGCGATGGCGGCGGCTCTGGAAGGTTTCTCGTACCGTGGCTTTTTCGTATCGAGGTTTTAGGTCGAGGGGGCTTTGATGACCCACAAGTATAGGGGATCGCAACAGTCTTCGAGGGAAGTAAAACCCAATTTATTGATTCGACACAAGGGGAGACAAAGAACACTTGGAAGCCTTAACAGCGGAGTTGTCAATTCAGCTGCACCTGGAAACAGACTTGCTCGCAAGGGTTTATCAGTAGTAACAGTTTTATAGCAGTAGCAGTAGTGAAATAACAGCAGCAGAGTAACAAAGACAGCAGTAGTGATTTTAGTAAACAGCAGGATTAAAATACTGTAGGCACGGGGACGGATGACGGGCGTTGCATGGATGAGAGAAACTCATGTAACAATCATAGCAGGGCATTTGCAGATAATAATAAAACGGTGTCCAAGTACAAAGCAATCAATAGGCATGTGTTCCATATATAGTCGTGCGTGCTCGCAATGAGAAACTTGCACAACATCTTTTGTCCTACCAGCCGGTGGCAGCCGGGCCTCAAGGGAAACTACTGGATATTAAGGTACTCCTTTTAATAGAGTACCGGAGCAAAGCATTAACACTCCGTGAACACATGTGATCCTCACATCACTACCATTCCCTCCGGTTGTCCCGATTTCTGTCACTTCGGGGCCATCGGTTCCGGACAGCGACATGTGTATACAACTTATAGGTAAGACCATAAACAATGAATATCATGATGAAACAATAACATGTTCAGATCTGAGATCATGGCACTCGGGCCCTAGTGACAAGCATTAAGCATAACAAGTTGCAACAATATCATCAAAGTACCAATTACGGACACTAGGCACTATGCCCTAACAATCTTATGCTATTACATGACCAATCTCATCCAATCCCTACCATCCCCTTCGGCCTACAGCGGGGGAATTACTCACATATGGATGGGGGAAACATGGCTGGTTGATGTAGAGGCGTTGGCGGTGATGGCGGCGATGATCTCCTCCAATTCCCCGTCCCGGTGGAGTGCCAGAACGGAGACTTCTGGCTCCCGCGACGGAGTTTCGCGATGTGGCGGCGTTACGGAGGGTTTCGGCGACTTCGACTTCTCTCCGTGCGTTTTTAGGTCGAGGCCGATAAGTAGTCCGAAGGAGGGCGTCGGAGGCCGGCCGAGGGGCCACACCACGGGGCCGCGCGGGCCCCCCAGGCCGCGCCGCCCTATGGTGTGGGGCCCTCGGGCCTCCACCTCAATTGTCCTTCTGGCTCCGTTAGTTTCCTGGGAAAATAGGGCCTTCTGCATAAATTCCTAGGATTTTCCCGAAAGTTGGATTTCTGCACAAAAACGAGACACCAGAGCAGTTCTGCTGAAAACAGCGTTAGTCCGTGTTAGTTGCATCCAAAATACACAAATTAGAGGCAAAACAATAGCAAAAGTGTTCGGGAAAGTAGATACGTTTTGGACGTATCAACTCCCCCCAAGCTTAGCTTATTGCTTGTCCTCAAGCAATTCAGTTAACAACTGAGCGATAAAAGAACTTTCACGAACACATTTGCTCATATGATGTATATATTCTCATGCTATGGCCAATACTTAAGCAATTCATAATAAGATACATGCAAATAAGATCATCTAACAGCTATGTCAATCATGGAGAGGTACCAACAATTAATAATAAGCATCATGAATCATGTATATAAGCAGGATTGCAATGTTCATAAGAGAGTATGATAAAGTGGTATCTCGCTTGCCTGTATTTGATTGGCAAAACATAAATGCCCGGGCACCTCTGGAGTTCATAGAAAGACTAGAAGTAGTGATTGTCAAAAGATAAATGCATCAAAGTTATACCACAATCAATCATATTTTGAGACAAGCATATTATACTAAGAATGACAGTTGTGCTCTCAAGATAGTGCTCAAAGAAATAATGGAGACACAACATAAAAGTAAAAGATTGACCCTTCGCAGAGGGAAGCAGGGATTAACATGCGCTAGAGCTTTTCATTTTTATAAAGACATGAGTAAAATTATTTTGAGAGGTGTTTGTTGTTGTCAACGAATGGTAATGGGTACACTAACTACCTCGCCAACCGGACTTCCAAGAGCGGCTCCCATGAATTATGGCATATTTATTTGGCACTCCTTCCAACCTTTCTTTCACAAATCATGGCTAACCGAATCCTCGGGTGCCTGCCAACAATCTCATACCATGAAGGAGTGCCTTTTTTTATTTTAGTTTTATTATGATGATGACACTCCCCCCAACCTTTGCTTACACAAGCCATGGCTAACCGAATCCTTCGGGTGCCGTCCAACAATCACAAACCATGGAGGAGTGTCTATTTAAGTTAATTAATTCGGGACTGGGAATCCCATTGCCAGCTCTTTTTGCAAAATTATTGGATAAGCGGATGTGCCACTAGTCCATATGAGAGTCCGTCAAAAGTAAATGACAAGGTTGAAAGCTAAACACCACATACTTCCTCATGAGCTATGAAACATAAACACAAATTGAGAAGCATTTTGAAGGTTTTAAGGTAGCGCATGAGAATTTACTTGGAATGGTTTGAAATGCCATGCATAGGTATTTATGGTGGACACTTTGGAACAACTTGGTTTTCAGGTGTTTGGAAGCACGAGCAACGTTCCCGCTCAGTACAAGTGAAGGCTAGCAATAGACTAGGGAGCGACAAATCAAGAGAGCAGTAACTGTCATAATCATGCTTGCGGCAAAATAAATTAACGGAGGCATAAAAGTGATACAAGAACTCTGAAGCAATATAGATCATCGAGGCTTAATTGACTTTTTGTTCAGTCATATGCATGCGTGAGCATGTGCCAAGTCGATATAAATGAATTATTCAGAGGAGGATACCACAATGCCATACTTACTTATGAATAAAACAATGCAAGCAAACATCCATGACATGCTACTCATATTAATAAATTGGAGCTAAACATGAGAGATCATGAACTACTAGACTTTCTCAAATAACATATACCTCACATGAACCAACTAAGCATGCTCACATGGATGAGTATATGTACAAAAATGAAAACAAATAGAGTTCATACCAGCCTCTCACCACAATCAGATTGTCGTAGATCGTCATTATTGCCTTTTCACTTGTGTAGCTTGGATAATATGAAATGAAAACCACGCTCCAGCCACCGAAGACCATTGAACTCATAAAGAACTTTACAAACCAAAGAAGAACAGCAAATATTTTTGGTGTTTTCAAATTGCAAATAAGAACAAGAGGAAACAAACAAACAAAGCAAAATCTTTTTGGGTTTTCTTATAGCAAACTAGCAATAGCAAATAAAGTGAAACAAATGCAAGAAACCAAAGCAAACAAATGGTGAAGAGAAACAACAGAAATATTTTTGGTCTTTTTGTGTTTTGGGAAAGAAACAAAGCAAAAAACAAGAAATAGCAAACTAAAAGAAACACATAACAACAGGATGACAGAAATCTGCCAAAACCTGACAGCAGTACAGAAATCGATTTTTACAAAAATCTTACGTTGCTCAGATCGAAAAGTGTTCAACTAATGAAAGTTAGATAATAACCTGAGGAACCGGCACAAAAATTGGCAGCTCAAAATGACGCTCTGGATATTTTTGAGAATTTTTACGGTAACGTTCCAGAATCTGTTTTCAGGCAGCACTTCCCCAAATATTATCTTCTTCTCATTAGAAAACCACTCAAACGAACAAAACAAGTATGCACAAGTATCCAGCAACCATAATATGCAAAGAATGAGTGATGCCGGTATACCTCCCCCCAAGCTTAGGCTTTTGGCCTAAGTGGAGTTCAATCCCATCGATCCCATGAGGTAGTGTCTCCGTAATATGACGAAGATGGATCGTATTCCGGGTATGTGCTAGAAGAAGCACCCGGATATGTGACGGTGTGGTCGTAGGAGGCCCCGACGTCCTCGGAGTCATGTTGCTGGTGGAAGTCTTTTATCTTCAAATGCTCATCCACTTCCTCCTTAGTGCATGACCATGATTGCCTGTCAATACTTAATAAACCTGGTTGGGGAAGAGGAATTTCTTTCTCATCCCCGTCAGAAAACAACATTCTATACACCATATTATCTAAAGTAGAATCAGTGGTAACAAAATGATGACTCTTCATAGCAACAATATCAAGTTTCCTAGGGGCCAATGGCACATCATTAGGATCAAGAGGAAGTCTTAAATAAGTTAAAACACGCAGTGCAATAGTTCCTCCAAAAATAGGCCCTTTATTAGACAGGCGGCGAGCAATAAGAGAACCAAGGTGATAAGATGTCCGACCAGTAAGTGCAATATTCAAGAAAGCAAGATGATAACTAGAAATATTGCTAGTGTTCTCCCTACCAAGAATGCTAGTAGCAATGTAATATGCAAAATACTTAATGGCGGGGAGTTGAATGTTCCTTATCTTGCCACGCTGAATGGTGCGACAATCATCATCGGTAATCCCTCGATAGAGCTCCAACAAGTCCCGGGGGTTGTCATCAATCCTACTTGCTGTACCTACAGGGGCAATATCCAATGCACGACAAAAATCTTCCAATCCCATAGTAACAGGATTACCATAGATCTTGAATGCAACTGTCGGCTCATATTGCTTGTTGTGGAACTTGAAGCTCTCAACGAAGATTTTGGTGAGCATGTAGTATTGCTCCCTTTCATCTCCCACATAGGTGGTTAGGCCTGCCCTGTTGACAAGGGTGCAGAAATCCTCCAATATCCCTGCATTCCTCAGAAAATCATAGCATGGAAAAGACGAAGCATTAGGAGCCCCGTTGTCCTCTTCGGGCGCGAAGCTAGGCGCGATGATATCCTCGTTGTACGATCGCCTAAGCCGGGTGGCGGCCCTAGAAGGCCTCCCGGTGCTGGTTGTTCCTTTCTTGAACAACTCTCCAAAGTTGAACTTCTTCATCTCTTCTCTGAAATTTTCAACAAGTGATATAAAATTTGATTTGGTGACATATAATTAAGGGAAACTACTATAGGAACTTGCTAGAGTACTAATCATGCATCAAAACTAGTGTATGCAACTTAGAACAAGCATGCAAGCTCACTAAACATGTTACCTACAGTAGCAAAATATTCAAGATATACTCAACCAAACAAAATTCTACTTGGATGGGTGGAGGAGTCACATACCAAGGAGCAAATGTGCCAAATTTCAGCAAGAAATCTGGGCTGAGCAAAGAGATCGAGAAATCTGGAGCTCTGGAGCAAAAACGCGAGTGAGAGGAACCTGGTACGAGATTTTTCGGGAGAGAGAAGGTGCTGGGAGAAAGAGATGGCAAAGTGGGGCAAGGAGGGGCCCACACCACAGGGTGGCGCGCCCCCCTCCTTGGCCGCGCCGGCCTGTGGTGTGGCACCCTCTGGTGCCCCACAGGTCATCCTCTGGTGCTCCCAGGTGCCTCGTCGAAAAATAGGACCAACGGTATAATTTTTGTGAATTTTTGAAAACTTTGAAAAATGCACATTTCTGGGTATTTAGTTTATTATTACTGGTCAGGAAAATTTTGAAATCTCCAATTAACTAAGGAACTTTACAAATTAAAAAGTGCTACAGCAACTAGAGCAAGTGGAGGAAGAAAGAGATGTTGTTTACCTCCTCTATGCATATAAAAAGTATTTGTTAACAAGGTTGATCAAGTCTTGCCACCAAATAAATTTTACATAGCATAAGAAGAAATAAACCTCAAATCAATCATGTTACCTTGAATTGTATTGATATGGATCCAATCACGAGAGTTTGATATTCTTCCTTAGGCTCATATATAGGACAATCAATAGTTCCCACTTTGATAGTTCTCACATTAGAAATAGTATTAACTCCACACGCTTTCTCAATCCTCTTGGGAAAATAAACGGTATGCTCCCTATCATCAACATTGAAAGTAACCTTTCCTTTATTGCAATCAATAACAGCCCCTGCGGTGTTAAGAAAAGGTCTCCCAAGAATAATAGACATATTATCATCTTCAGGCATTTCCAACACAACAAAATCAGTTAATATCAAGCAGTTAGTAGTAACTTGAACAGGAACATTCTCACATATACCAACAGGAATAGCAGTAGATTTATCAGCCATTTGCAAAGATATATCAGTAGGTATCAACTTATCTAAGTAAAGTCTCTTATAAAGAGAAAAAGGCATAACACTAACACCGGCTCCCAAGTCACATAGAGCAGTTTTAACATAATTATTCTTGATAGAACAAGGAATAGTAGGTATACCTGGGTCGCCCAACTTCTTTGGAATTTTGCCATTGAAAGAGTAATTAGCAAGCATAGTGGAAATTTCCTCATTGGGGATTTTCCTTTTGTTAGTAACAATATCTTTCATATACTTTGAATAAGGAGGTAATTTAATAGCATCAGTCAAAGGGATTTGCAAGAATAAAGGTTTCATCCAATCGCAAAATTTATTATAGTGTTCTTCTTCCTTTGATTTTAGTTTCTTAGCAGGGAAAGGCATTTGCTTTTGCACCCAAGGTTCTCTTTCATTACCATGTTTCTCAGCAATAAAGTCTTCTTTAGTATACTTTTTATTTTTAGCATGCTTTTCAGGTTCTTCTTCAACCTCTTCTTTATCAGGAGTATCATTCTTATCATTATCTTTATCATTATCATGTTCATTACCACTTTCAGTTTCAGCATCAGAAATAGAAATACTATTAGGATCATTAACAGGTTCAGAGGATTCTACAACATTTTTATGTTTCTTCTTCTTTTTCTTCCTAGAATGAGTACTAGGTTCAATGCGTTGAGAATCTTGTTCAATTCTTTTGGGATGCCCTTCAGGATATAGAGGATCCTGGGTAGAGACACCACCTCTAGTTGTTACTTCATAAGCATGTTTCTCTTTAGAATTATTCCCTAACAAGTCATTTTGCACTTTAGTGAGTTGATCAATTTGCGTTTGAATCATATGAAAATGTTTAACAAGCATCTTAACATCATTGGAGGTTCTCTCCACAATATCATGCAATTCACTAATAGCTCGAGAATTTTCCATTAAATGATTCTCTACTCTCATATTAAAATTTTCTTGCTTAACAATATAATTATCAAACTCATCTAAGCATTGTGCAGGAGGCTTTGAATACGGAATATCCTCCCTAGTAAAGCGTTGAAGGGAGTTTACCTCAATCATGGATGAAGGGGGAATTATCTCACATATATCTTCTATAGGAGGTAGATTCTTCACATCTTCAGATTTAATACCTTTCTCCTTGAGAGACTTCTTGGCTTCCCTCATATCTTCATCATTCAATTTAATCATACCCCTCTTCTTCAATATTGGCGTTGGAGTTGGTTCAGGCGTAGTCCAATCATCATGATTCCGGCTTATTTTAGCCAATAATTCTTCAGCGTCGTCTGGAGTTCTTTTCCTAAAAACACAACCAGCACAACTATCCAGGTATGCCCTAGACTCAATGGTTAGTCCACTATAAAATATATCAAGTAAATCATGCTTTTCCAGATCATGTTCAGGCCGAGATCTAATAAGAGAGCAAAATCTCGCCCAAGCCTCAGGCAATTTCTCTTCATCTCCCTGATCAAAGTTATAAATTCTCTGCAAAGCAATATGTTGAGCACTAGCAGGAAAGTATTTGCGGAAGAAAACATCAAGCAATTCTTTTGGACTTCTAATAGAATTAGGTGGCAAATTATTATACCAAGTTTTAGCGTCATCCTTCAATGAGAATGGAAAAATTTTAGCAACAAAGTAAGTACGCATCTTGACATCATCAGAAAACAAGCTACTTAGAGTAGATAACTCAGTCATGTGTTCAACAGCACTTTCTTTTTCAGTACCACAAAAGGGTGTTTTCTCAACAATAGCTATATGAGATAGATCAAGAGAAAAATCATAATCTTTATCCCTAATGTTTATAGGAGATGTGGCAAATTTAGGATCAGGAGACAGTTTATATCTAACAGCATGTTCTGCAAGCAACTTTTTAATTTTTCTTGCATCAGTAGTAGCATTGCATTTTTCAATAAAATCATCATTAAGCTCCACATAATCTTCATCAGGATCATCACTAAAATAATCAAGTTCAGGTGAACTAACAGGTGTAGTAGCATTAGGAGTTTCAGTATTTTCAATTTGTCTAGACCTAGCAATTGTAGCATCTAGAAAGGATCCCAAAGAACCACTATCATCAAGCACAGCAGAAACATTATCAATATTATGAGAGTTTTCAGATTCAGCAGAAGTACCCGCATGTGAAGCATGTGGCGGTGAAACAAGTTTATCAATCACAGATGGTGAATCAAGAGCAGCAGAGGTATTCAGAATTGTACCTTTTCTTGTAGTGGATGGTAATATGGCGATCTTAGTATCGCGAGGTTTACCCATGATGGAGAATTTGCAGCGAACAATATCAATCCAAGTGAACTTCCAAATAAAGCTATGCTCCCCGGCAACGGCGCCAGAAAATAGTCTTGATGACCCACAAGTATAGGGGATCGCAACAGTCTTCGAGGGAAGTAAAACCCAATTTATTGATTCGACACAAGGGGAGACAAAGAACACTTGGAAGCCTTAACAGCGGAGTTGTCAATTCAGCTGCACCTGGAAACAGACTTGCTCGCAAGGGTTTATCAGTAGTAACAGTTTTATAGCAGTAGCAGTAGTGAAATAACAGCAGCAGAGTAACAAAGACAGCAGTAGTGATTTTAGTAAACAGCAGGATTAAAATACTGTAGGCACGGGGACGGATGACGG
The DNA here is from genome assembly GCF_019359855.2 of Lolium perenne. Classification (NCBI taxonomy): domain Eukaryota; kingdom Viridiplantae; phylum Streptophyta; class Magnoliopsida; order Poales; family Poaceae; genus Lolium; species Lolium perenne. The sequence continues at coordinate 169,079,898 of NC_067248.2, forward strand.
GCGTTGCATGGATGAGAGAAACTCATGTAACAATCATAGCAGGGCATTTGCAGATAATAATAAAACGGTGTCCAAGTACAAAGCAATCAATAGGCATGTGTTCCATATATAGTCGTGCGTGCTCGCAATGAGAAACTTGCACAACATCTTTTGTCCTACCAGCCGGTGGCAGCCGGGCCTCAAGGGAAACTACTGGATATTAAGGTACTCCTTTTAATAAAGTACCGGAGCAAAGCATTAACACTCCGTGAACACATGTGATCCTCACATCACTACCATTCCCTCCGGTTGTCCCGATTTCTGTCACTTCGGGGCCATCGGTTCCGGACAGCGACATGTGTATACAACTTATAGGTAAGACCATAAACAATGAATATCATGATGAAACAATAACATGTTCAGATCTGAGATCATGGCACTCGGGCCCTAGTGACAAGCATTAAGCATAACAAGTTGCAACAATATCATCAAAGTACCAATTACGGACACTAGGCACTATGCCCTAACAATCTTATGCTATTACATGACCAATCTCATCCAATCCCTACCATCCCCTTCGGCCTACAGCGGGGGAATTACTCACACATGGATGGGGGAAACATGGCTGGTTGATGTAGAGGCGTTGGCGGTGATGGCGGCGATGATCTCCTCCAATTCCCCGTCCCGGCGGAGTGCCAGAACGGAGACTTCTGGCTCCCGCGACGGAGTTTCGCGATGTGGCGGCGTTCTGGAGGGTTTCTGGCGACTTCGACTTCTCTCCGTGCGTTTTTAGGTCGAGGCCGATAAGTAGTCCGAAGGAGGGCGTCGGAGGCCGGCCGAGGGGGCCACACCACAGGGCCGCGCGGGCCCCCCCTGGGCCGCGCCGCCCTATGGTGTGGGGCCCTCGGGCCTCCACCTCAATTGTCCTTCTGGCTCCGTTAGTTTCCTGGGAAAATAGGGTCTTCTGCATAAATTCCGAGGATTTTCCCGAAAGTTGGATTTCTGCACAAAAACGAGACACCAAAGCAGTTCTGCTGAAAACAGCGTTAGTCCGTGTTAGTTGCATCCAAAATACACAAATTAGAGGCAAAACAATAGCAAAAGTGTTCGGGAAAGTAGATACGTTTTGGACGTATCAGGCTTAAATAGGCGAAGAGGCGGCGTCAGGAGGTCAACGAGGCGACGACACCATAAGGCGGCGCGGCCAGGGCCTGGGCCGCGCCGGCCTATCATCTGGGGCCCCTGTGGCCCCCCTCTGGCGGCTCTCGGGTGTTCTGGATGCTTCCGGGGATTCTAAGATCTTCGGCGTTGATTTCGTCCGATTCCGAGAATATTTCTTTACTAGGATTTCTGAAACCAAAAACAGCAGAAAACAGCAACTGGCCCTTCGGCATCTCGTCAATAGGTTAGTTCCGGAAAACGCATAATAATGACATAAAGTGTGCATAAAACATGTAGATATCATCAATAATGTGGCATGGAACATAAGAAATTATCGATACGTCGGAGACGTATCAGCATCCCCAAGCTTAGTTCCTGCTCATCCCGAGCAGGTAAACGATAAACAAAGATAATTTCTGGAGTGACATGCCATCATAATCTTGATCATACTATTTGTAAGCATATGTAGTGAATGCAGCGATCAAAACAATGTATATGACATGAGTAAACAAGTGAATCATATAGCAAAGACTTTTCATGAATAGTACTTCAAGACAAGCATCAATAAGTCTTGCATAAGAGTTAACTCATAAAGCAATAAATTCACAGTAGAGGTATTGAAGCAACACAAAGGAAGATTAATTTTCAGCGGTTGCTTTCAACTTGTAACATGTATATCTCATGGATAGTTGTCAATGTGAAGTAATATAACAAGTGCAATATGCAAGTATGTAGGAATCAATGCACAGTTCACGCAGGTGTTTGCTTCTTGAGGTGGAGAGAGATAGGTGAACTGACTCAACATAAAAGTAGAAGAAAGGTCCTTCAAACAGGAAAGCATCGATTGCTATATTTGTGCTAGAGCTTTGATTTTGAAAACAAGAAACAATTTTGTCAACGGTAGTAATAAAGCATATGTGTTATGTAGATTATATCTTACAAGTTGCAAGCCTCATGCATAGTATACTAATAGTGCCCGCACCTTGTCCTAATTAGCTCGGACTACCGGGATTATCGCAATGCACATGTTTTAACCAAGTGTCACAAAGGGGTACCTCTATGCCGCCTGTACAAAGGTCTAACGAGAAAGCTCGCATTGGATTTCTCGCTATTGATTATTCTCAACTTAGACATCCATACCGGGACAACATAGACAACAGATAATGGACTCCTCTTTTATGCATAAGCATGTAGCAACAATGAATTTTCTCATATGAGATTGAGGATATTTGTCCAAAACTGGAACTTCCACCATGGATCATGGCTTTAGTTAGCGGCCCAATGTTCTTCTCTAACAATATGCACGCTCTAACCATAAGGTGGTAGATCGCCCTTACTTCAGACAAGACGAACATGCATAGCAACTCACATGATATTCAACAAAGAGTAGTTGATGGCGTCCCCAGTGAACATGGTTATCGCACAACAAGCAATTTAATAAGAGATAAAGTGCATAAGTACATATTCAATACCACAATAGTTTTTAAGCTATTTGTCCCATGAGCTATATATTGTAAAAGTGGAGAATGGAAATTTAAAGGTAGCACTCAAGCAATTTACTTTGGAATGGCGGAGAAATACCATGTAGTAGGTAGGTATGGTGGACACAAATGGCATAGTGGTTGGCTCAAGTATTTAGATGCATGAGAAGTATTCCCTCTCGATACAAGGTTTAGGCTAGCAAGGCTATTTGAAACAAACACAAGGATGAAGCGGTGCAGCAAAACTCACATAAAAGACATATTGTAAACATTATAAGACTCTACACCGTCTTCCTTGTTGTTCAAACTCAATACTAGAAATTATCTAGACCTTAGAGAAACCAAATATGCAAACCAAATTTTAGCATGCTCTATGTATTTCTTCATTAATGGGTGCAAGGTATATGATGCAAGAGCTTAAACATGAGCACAACAATTGCCAAGTATCACATTATCCAAGACATTTTAGCAATTTACTACATGTATCATTTTCCAATTCCAACCATATAACAATTTAACGAAGAAGAAACTTCGCCATGAATACTATGAGTAGAGCCTAAGGACATATTTGTCCATATGCTACAGCGGAGCGTGTCTCTCTCCCACACAAAGAATGCTAGGATCCATTTTATTCAAACAAAAGAAAAACAAAAACAAACCGATGCTCCTAAGCAAAGCACATAAGATGTGATGGAATAAAAATATAGTTTCAGGGGAGGAACCTGATAATGTTGTCGATGAAGAAGGGGATGCCTTGGGCATCCCCAAGCTTAGACGCTTGAGTCTTCTTGATATATGCAGGGGTGAACCACCGGGGCATCCCCAAGCTTAGAGCTTTCACTCTCCTTGATCATGTTGTATCATCTCCCTCTCTTGATCCTTGAAAACTTCCTCCACACCAAACTTAGAACAACTCATTAGAGGGTTAGTGCACAATCAAAATATACATGTTCAGAGGTGACATAATCATTCTTAACACTTCAGGACATTGCATAAAGCTACTGAAAGTCAATGGAATCGAAATATCCATCGAACATAACAAAACTGGCAATGCGAAATAAAAGGCAGAATCTGTCAAAAACAGAACAGTTCATATTGAAGAATTTTATTGAGGCACCAGACTTGCTCAAATGAAAATGCTCAAATTGAATGAAAGTTGCGTACATATCTGAGGATCACTCACGTAAATTGGCATAATTTTCTGAGTTACCTACAGAGAATTTTGCCCAGATTCGTGACAGCAAAGAAATCTGTTTCTGCGCATTAATCCAAATCTAGTATGAACTTTTCTATCAACGAATTTACTTGGCACAACAAAACACTAAACTAAGATAAGGAGAGGTTGCTACAGTAGTAAACAACTTCCAAGACACAAATATAAAACAAAGTACTGTAGCAAAACAACACATGGGTTATCTCCCAAGAAGTTCTTTCTTTATAGCCATTAAGATGGGCTCAGCAGTTTTAATGATGCACTCGCAAGAGATAGTATTTGAAGCAAAAGAGAACATCAAGAGGCAAATTGAAAACAAATTTAAGCCTAACATGCTTCCTATGAAAAGGAATCTTGTACACAAATAAATTCATGAAGAGCAAAGTGACAAGATCAGGAAGATAAAACAAGTGTAGTTTCAAAAATTTCAGCACATAGAGAGGTGTTTTAGTAACATGAAAATTTCTACAACCATATTTTCCTCTCTCATAATAACTTTCATTAGCATCATGAGCAAACTCAACAATATAACTATCACATAAAGCATTCTTATCATGAGTCTAATGCATAAAATAATTACTCTCCACATAAGCATAATCAATTTTATTAGTTGTAGTGGGAGCAAATTCAACAAAGTAGCTATCATTATTATTCTCATCATCAAATATAGGAGGTATACTGTAATCATAATCAAATTTATCCTCCATAACAGGTGGCACCATAAGACTACTATCATTATAATCATCATAAATAGGAGGCAAAGTATCATCAAAGAAAATTTCCTCCTCAATGCCCGGGGGACTAAAAAGATCATGCTCATCAAAACCAGCTTCCCCAAGCTTAGAATTTTCCATAGCATTAGCAACAATAGTGTTCAAAGCATTCATATTAATAACATTCCCATTAGCATGCATATAAAGTTCCATGGGTTTTTTAATTCTCTCTTCAAACACATCATGTCCTAATTCAAGATAAAGTTCATAAAGATCTCTCATATTTTTTTTGTTTTCCATTATGCCTAACTAGTGTAAACAAGAAACAAAAAGATGCAATTGCAGGATCTAAAGGAAATAGCTTCGAGCACAAACACAACGGCGCCAGAAAAGTACTGTTACCTGGAACCGGAGTATGAGAGCCTTTTACCTTTCCTCCCCGGCAACGGCGCCAGAAAATAGCTTGATGTCTACGCCCCCTCCTTTTCCTGTAGACAGTGTTGGGCCTCCAAGAGCAGAGGTTTGTAGAACAGCAGCAAGTTTTCCCTTAAGTGGATCACCCAAGGTTTATCGAACTCAGGGAGGAAGAGGTCAAAGATATCCCTCTCATGCAACCCTGCAACCACAAAGCAAGAAGTCTCTTGTGTCCCCAACACACCTAATAGGTGCACTAGTTCGTCGAAGAGATAGTGAAATACAGGTGGTATGAATATATATGAGCAGTAGCAACGGCACCAGAAAAGTGCTTTGCCCAGGACAGTAAACAAGCAGTAGTAACGCAGCAGTAGTAACGCAGTAAAATAGTAAACAAGCAGCGATAGCAGTATTTAGGAACAAAGCCTAGGGATCATACTTTCACTAGTGGACACTCTCAACTTTGATCACATAACAGAATAGATAAATGCATACTCTACACCTTCTTGTTGGATGATAAACACCATTGCGTAGGATTACACGAACCCTCAATACCGGAGTTAACAAGCTCCACAATTCAATGTTCATATTTAAATAACCTTAGAGTGCATGAAAGATCAACACGACTAAACAAAGTACTAACATAGCATGCACACTGTCACCTTCACACTATGTAGGAGGAATAGATCACATCAATACCATCATAGCAATAGTTAACTTCATAATCTACAAGAGATCACAATCATAGCCTACGCCAAGTACTAACACGGATGCACACACTGTCACCATTACACCGTGCAGGAGGAATAAAACTACTTTAATAACATCACTAGAGTAGCATGTAGATATATTGTGATACAAAACACATTGCAATCATAAAGAGATATAAATAAGCACTTCACTATGCCATCCATAACAGTGAATAAGTATTCTGTGAAATATAGCCTAAGAGACCCACACGGTGCACACACTGTCACCTTTACACACGTGGGACAAGGAGTCTCTGGAGATCACATAAATAAAATTCACTTGACTAGCATAACGACATCTAGATTACAAGCATCATCATATGAATCTCAATCATGTAAGGCAGCTCATGAGATTATTGTATTGAAGTACATAGGAGAGAGATGAACCACATAGCTACCGGTACAGCCCCGAGCCTCGATGGAGAACTACTCCCTCCTCATGGGAGACAGCAGCGTTGATGGAGATGGCGATGGTGTCGATGGAGAAGCCTTCCGGGGGCACTACCCCGTTCCGGCGGCGTGCCGAAACAGAGACTCCTGTCCCCCAGATCTTGGCTTCCCGATGGCGGCGGCTCTGGAAGGTTTCTCGTACCGTGGCTTTTTCGTATCGAGGTTTTAGGTCGAGGGGGCTTAAATAGGCGAAGAGGCGGCGTCAGGAGGTCAACGAGGCGACGACACCATAAGGCGGCGCGGCCAGGGCCTGGGCCGCGCCGGCCTATCATCTGGGGCCCCTGTGGCCCCCCTCTGGCGGCTCTCGGGTGTTCTGGATGCTTCCGGGGATTCTAAGATCTTCGGCGTTGATTTCGTCCGATTCCGAGAATATTTCTTTACTAGGATTTCTGAAACCAAAAACAGCAGAAAACAGCAACTGGCCCTTCGGCATCTCGTCAATAGGTTAGTTCCGGAAAACGCATAATAATGACATAAAGTGTGCATAAAACATGTAGATATCATCAATAATGTGGCATGGAACATAAGAAATTATCGATACGTCGGAGACGTATCACGGCCTGCTGGAGATACCCTAATGCTACACTTATGGAAAACAGCTATGCAATTTTCTTACTGACTAGGCCTTTTCCGCCTGGCCCCGCGCCACTAGGCCTTTTCCGCCTCCGTCCCGTTGTTGTCGCTCCCCGCGGGCCCTCAGGAAGGAAAGGTGGCACCCGTGGGGCGAGGGTGCGAGGGTAGGGAGAAATCTCTGGCAGGTTTGCTGACACCAACGCGTTGACCCTCGCGGGTGCCACCTTTCCTTCCTGAAGGGCGTTGGGTGAAGCCCACCTTCCTTTCCCTTGTGCATATCGGGGGAAACCCTAGGACCCGTTCGGGTAGCAACAGCGTCATCATCACATGCCTTCTTGAAGGTGCTACTTGGTACCCGGTGGGATTTATCCGGAGGGCGTAGCGGCTACAGAACACCTTCGTTTTCGTCAATCCAACCTTTTAGGCTTTTTCTTTTATCTTTTTTTTTATGTTTTCTCTTGAATATGATTGTGTTGATGCTCTAGTAGTTGTATCGTGTGGTTGCTATATTAAAATAACGGGGTAAAAACCTATTTCGAGAAAGTCTAGGATTACAACAAGCACACCCATGCGTGCACTCCTGTACTCAGGTTAAGTGTGCTTCCTTATTTTCTTGGCCCGCAGGCCCAGGTGGACTTGCCGTCCATCATCGACCTTCATTGACTGACGCCAGTCGGCACCCACCCAACCTAGTCCACGAGTGAGATATAGGTCGAGCGTGTTGTGGTGAAGACATCCCGTCCGTCATCGACGCCACCGGCATGAACCAGCTGGCCGGCCCGATCCCACCGGCAGTATCGACCTTGCCGGGAATCGCCTCTACAGGCAGGTCCTCGGCGCGCTCCGCAACCTCGCCGGCCCGGCCAAATGCGCTTCGTTCTTGCCCAGCCGAGGAGGTATGCCCGACGGTAAACGTCGTTTACATGTCGCGTGCCCCGCCGCGGACACAACCAAACCTCGGACTCAAGTCATTTTTTTTATTGCCATCGGGCATGATCGCTTGCAAATCGTGCGTGAAACGGAGAATGTAGGATGGCCCCGATCGCTTGAAAATCATGCGTGACAGGGGAATGTTAGAGGCCCCTTTGGTATCTTGCACCCATTTTGATTTTCCTGGGGCATGCTCTCTAGATGTTAGTCCGTTCCACGATGACGGCGCACGGAAATTCCACGATGACAACCACGACGGTAACCACCATGGGTTATAGTCATCAAAACAATCGGTGAAGAAACGGTGGACCGATTAATTAGATGGTCAGGAGGGGCAACTGAGAGGTTGAGCAACGCGCTACACTACACCCAAATAAACTCCCACTTCTGTACAAGATACACTATACTAGCGAGTTGTAAATACACTTACTTACATCCATCGAAACGGAAAAACTTACAACACAAGAGTTGTGCGGAATGGTGAGGCTACTCAGAGGAAATTTCAAACCAACGACCAACTCTGAACAATTTGGGGAAATTCACTCAAAAAAAATTCTGAACATGAACACAAAATTTATAATTTACAGATAACGGAACTCGAAACCGATTGTAGGAATGGGATTGTTGTGGATATACTTCATAGATATACCATCGACATGGTCCGATTCCGGCAAGCCCGGGTGGCCCATAGATGGTGGTGATGGCATATGGCCCACCGGGCGACCCAGTTGTTGTTGATCAAGATGGAAGATGTTCAACCCAGGAACGAAGGTAGCCGGATCCGAACCAACCTATGAGGTAGCTGGATCCGAACCGCCCTACGAAGGTAGCAGGATCCGAACCGTCCTACAGAGGTAGCCGGATCCGAACCGCCCTACGAAGGTAGCCGGATCCGAACCGCCCTACGAAGGTAGCCGGATCCGAACCTCCCTACAGAGGTACCCGGATCCGAAGAGGTCTATGCCAGGAGTCAGATCCGTGAATGCCCATGAAGGAAGCCGGATCCATGACGACAAGTTAGGAATAGGTGGATCCTTGACGTACACGGCAATGTAATATTCCGTAATTAGGCAACCTGTATTCCGGGTAGGACTCTCCGTAGAAACCCTAGATCCGGGCGCCTATATAAGCCGGATCCCGGGAGCCCTGAGGGGAGATCTCGAGCTAGAAGCGAGACAACCACAACTCATTGTAACCACGCGAAAGCGCCCAGATAATTCCAGACAAGCAGCAGTAGGCCTTGCCATCGTGCAGGTGTTCCGAAGCTGGGTAAATCGCGTACCACCGTCCCGTGTGCACTCCGCCTTATGGCCCCTACTTCTTCTCCCCCTCGTGAGGATCCCTCCTCCGAGGTACGACAGTTGGCGCCCACCGTGGGGCCAGCGGCGTCTGGAGGTCTTTACCGGGAGGGTTCCACCATGGGAAGCTTCAACTTTCTGATCGTCCTTCTGTCGAATTCTGGATTCCGACTAGGACAGACCCCGTCAAGTTCATCATCATCCCAATCGGCGGGTTACACATCTTCATCGGCGAGACCGTCGATTTCGACGGAAACGTACTGGTAAGTACTGCAGCTACGACCGCCGCTGCGCTGGACAAAGCTGCAAAGATTCGATCTGAGTTGCTGGACCTTCCTAAAGAAGACTCCGCCTTAGATCTGAAAATTATCCTGGTTTTGGTAGTCGGATCCGCACCTATATTTTGGTAGCCGGATCCATACCTATTTTTGGTTGCCGGATTCGCGTCTACGTTTTCGGTAGTCGGATCCGCACCTATATTTTGGTAGCCGGATCCATACCTATTTTTAGTTGCCGGATTCGCGCCTACGTTTTTGGTAGTCGGATCCGCACCTCAATTTTTGGGTAGCCGGATCCGCACCTCAATTTTTGGTAGCCGGATCCATACCTATTTTTGGTAGTCGGATCCGCACCTATATTTTTGTAGCCGGATCCATACCAAATTTTTGGTAGGTGGATCCGCACCTAAATTTTTGGAAGTCGGATCCACACCTAAATTTTGGTAGGTGGATCCGCACCTACAGGACCACTGCGACAATCAATGTCGCACCGACTCGACAATACACCGAAGAAAAACCGCCACGACCGACGTTGACTCCGCTCCAAACAGCTAAGTCCCTATTTATATTTAATATTTTAAAATTTTATGATCATGAGATTAAGATTGGTTCACTCATATCCTGAGTCTTTTACCGCTTTCACTGTTGGTCATATCTTTCCCACGATTTGCCTCGCGCTCGTGAAAAACTTTGTACTGTTTTTGCCGCTTAAGGCTCCAGTACGCTGAAAAAATTCCGCTTTCGGACGTTAGCTTAAATTTTATGGCCTACACGTTTTCTGTTGTTTTATGTGTGGATTCCTTAGTAGTGACATCTTGGTACTTAAAGCCGGCCTCTGTTTCTGAGGTTCTTGATTGTTTCTCTATTAAGCGCTAACGCCTCAGCAGATGTTCTGTGTTTAAAGTTTGTCGTCTCACGAAAATTCAAGCATATAAACCAGAAGAACGGATAAACCAGCACTTGCTTAAAACATATAAATTACATTAACTGTTCAAGATAGTCGAGTTTTTTCCGCCTTGACAGTTTTATGTTGTTCAACTGCTGCATAGTTTCAGCTTTAAAACATTTGTTGAAAGGCCATTTTTGTTCCGCCTTACATTTGTTCATTAAACATGATCAAAGAAACAATTTAATACAAATATGTTTTTATGTTTATGTATCAGGTACATGACACTTGGACGTACAACAGTCCTTGATTTAAGGTGTTTTCAAGCAGATCTAGCACCGCGCGAAGCCCAGGGGAAGCTAGCCGGATCCAATGAGAGAAGGTTAGGCGGATCCATGGCGTGCACAGGTGGAAAAGCAACTTGAGTCTTAATTCCGCTATGCTTAGCCGGAACCAACCCTCGGGGGTTGCGGTTTGATCTTAGGTGAAAAGTGTGTTTCCTTTCGGGTATCAATGCTGGAAATTTCTGCCTAGATGTTTGGGATTTACGCTATTCCTAAGTCACATATAAAGATAAAGCTACTCTAAGAGCACAAAGCCGGATTTTCAATTAAATTCACCTTGGCGCTCGGGGGCTACATCGATGAAGTTCTCTTTGGAGCAACAAGCCGGAAATTTTCCACCTTGACGCTTGGGGGCTAAGTTTCTGAGCATCGAGTCTCCTTGGAGCAAGCCGACTCAACGCTCGGGGGCTACATACATATGGTTATGTGAAGAAAAATTTCAAAGATGGCAGAAATCTGGCTAACTAGTCGGACCGCACCTAATTTTTTGGTAGCCGGATCCACACCTAATTTTTGGTAGCCGGATCCGCAACTAATTTTTGGTAGCCGGATCCGCAACAAATTTTTGGTAGCCGGATCCGCACCTAATTTTTGGTAGTCGGATCCACACCTCCATTTTTGTTAGCCGGATCCGCACCTAATTTTTTGGTAGTCGGATCCGCACCTATATTTTGGGTAGTCGGATCCGAACCTACATTTGGCTAGTCGGATCCATACCGAAGATTATGTTGGATGGTGTCTCCGAAGAATCTGACCATTGGATCATGAAGTTTCCGACCAATACTTGGTTGAAGATATGAAGTTTGGAGTCTTTCAAGATTCTCTATTATTCGTTCCAGCCAAAGGATGAAAATACATGCGCAAGCTGAGTTGGATGGAAGAACGGTGAATCTTGGAGAACTCCGGGGCTACTGTTGTGGATATACTTCATAGGTATACCATCGACATGGTCCGATTCCGGCAAGCCCGGGTGGCCCACAGATGGTGGTGATGGCATATGGCCCACCGGGCGACCCAGTTGTTGTTGATCAAGATGGAAGATGTCCAACCCAGGAACGAAGGTAGCCGGATCCGAACCGGCCTATGAGGTAGCCGGATCCGAATGGCCCTACGAAGGTAGCCGGATCTGAACCGCCCTACGAAGGTAGCCGGATCTGAACCGCCCTACAGAGGTACCAGGATCCGAACCGCCCTACGAAGGTAGCCGGATCCGAACCGCCCTACGAAGGTAGCCGGATCCGAACCGCCCTACAGAGGTACCCGGATCCGAACCGACCTACAGAGGTATCCGGATCCGAAGAGGTCTGTGCCAGGAGTCAGATCCGTGAAGGCCCATGAAGGAAGCCGGATCCATGACGACAAGTTAGGAATAGGTGAATCCTTGACGTACACGGCAATGTAATATTCCGTAGTTAGGCAACTTGTATTCCGGGTAGGACTCTCCGTAGAAACCCTAGATCCAGGCGCCTATATAAGCCGGATCCCGGGAGCCCTGAGAGAAGATCTCGAGCTAGAAGCGAGACAACCACAACCCATTGTAACCACGCGAAAGCGCCCAGATAATTCTAGACAAGCAGCAGTAGGCCTTGCCATCGTGCAGGTGTGCCGAAGCTGGGTAAATCGCGTACCACCGTCCCGTGTGCACTCCGCCTTATGGCCCCTACTTCTTCTCCCCCTCGTGAGGATCCCTCCTCCGAGATACCGTCGAATAGGCAACGACAGGGATCATATCAACGACGCACATATTTTTTATCTACAACTTTTTTGATCTGAAGCATGGTTGTGCGTTGATTAGAATGGAGTAGGTGTGGAGATTATGGATAGTGAGCGAAACAAACTCACCTACCCCCACCTGAAAGTTGCATAGCTAGTGTTTTTTGAGATTCCTATTTTGATGGCTCGCTGAAAACGGTCGATTCTCTCGGGCTAGACCCAACGCTGCTTTAAGAACCACACTAGGCACAGCGCGGAGGGAGGCCAGCCAACCAATCAGCCATTTTTTTTGTCTCCCTGGTGCCTGACTAGAGGACATGCAACCTAGCAAATGCGCCCTAGAAGGCAGCTCTGAGCGTTGGATGCTAGACTGTGTTGGCCCACACCACGCGATCGATCTGTTTTTTGAACCTACCGATGGTAGAACTGGTGGGAAGTTTTTCTCAACTTTAGAGGTAGCTTCATGACGGATAATGGAAACACTTTTACTTTTGTTACTAGGTAAATTTCTCTCAACTTCAAATTTATTTTCAATGGCAAAGGACGTGGGAAGCATTTTTGTTTTTATTATTAGATATTGAGGTATAGATATAGTATCTGGTGAGCAAATCAATATAACTATAGATATTTATGTCAAGCGACAATAATGTCAATAATGTTTTGCTGGGTGGTCAGCCCAAGCGTCATTGGGTTATATTTATATGGTGTCCTTTGAGGGACTAGCGTACAAGAGAGCTATACCGACTCGTACATGTATGTATACCAATGTCACATTTATTTCTGTTTGTAATGGCCTTCCTTAATCATAACTTAATCAAATTTAGATTATGGTTGAACTCTTCAAAATTACGTGCTAGTATAGGTTTTGTAAAGCCATCTATAACTTGATCATTTAACCGAACAAAATTTATTTCTGTTTTAATTGTTAGAAGCTAGTTGGATGACTAATTATATAGAATGTGCGAACTTGGACATAAAAAAATTGGTGCTTAACCATCTCGTTAGGTAGGCAATTTTTCCAGTGTTCATTCTTATGCCAATTCCGCTTTGATAGGTTACCTTTGGTAAGGATTACACATCTACAGATGCCACGCAAAAAATTAATTTTTAGCGGCAGCTTAATTTTCAAGATTTTTTTTATTATCAGTTGGCACATCTGAATCAACAAGTGCTCTGTCCATAGAGTCCGCTGAGAATTTTCCGTACTCATGTAGATCCTAGTGGAATTCATCAGGCTCTTCCGACAATTGTACAGTTGCCAACCGCCCAAGAATGTTCCATGCTACAAGCCTGGATTCGAATAGTCTTGCATGACCGTCAGATTTGGGGGAGAATTTTCCAAAACCATAAAAATTGTACGATTTTGTGATGGACGATATTGTAAAGAGCAAGATATTGTTTTCGGAGAGTGGTATGACAGGCCCTTTTGTTGTGGCTTTTTGGCTTTGGTAAAAGCCAAAACAAGCATCTAAATAGGTGTTTTTTGGTTTTTGGATTTTGGAAGCCAAAAACAAAGATCCTATTCTTTTTGGGTTCTAAAACCCAAAAGCCAAAAAAACACCTATTTAGGTGCTTATTTTTGGCTTTTGCCAAAGCCAAAAAGCCACAACAAAAGGGCCCCTAGTCGCTTGCCCTCTCAGAATATAATTTTAGAACCATCCTAGCTAGGAAATCGATCCAAAGTGTAAAAAATCGTCCATAGATCCTCGTGGTTACATTGGTCGTGTTTCTGCATGTAATGTAGGAATAAAATTTTAGTTCTTCATTATACAGAAGACTAGAAAGGTAGCCACACATGGAATGTGTAGGTAGGCACTGCTAAATCCATGTTGACACAAAAAGGGATCCATTTCTTGTCTTGAAATGTTAACTTACTACTAGACTATAAAAGTGGAGCAGGAGATCTATCTCCACTTCATTAATAAAAGAGTACTTTACAAGGCAGTTCGGCAGGATAGGAGATGCAAGCTGCTCCCTCCAGATGGTCCAATCTACTATGTACACACCAACATCGCGTTGCCTAAGATCTCCTGTACTAAAAGGAGAACTCTTTTTGCTGAGTTACTGCTACACCAAAAGCCCCAAACAGTGGTTCTTGTATTATGCAAAAGTGCAGCTTCATTTTGGATAAGGGTACTCAGCTGCTAGCATCTGGATCTTGTTAATAAGTTCCTTATCAAGATGCGCATATTTTCCCTAAAACTTAAGAAATGAAAATTAGTGGTGCCCCGGAAAGAGTTCAAGCAATTTATAAAATATCACCTTCTTTTTGGAGTTAGGCCTAAACACGTACGCTTTGACTAGGTTTCTCCACTTATCCTGAAGGATTAAACAAAATGACAAATTGGTATCAGTTGGGGACATAGGACACCAAACGTAAATATGAACATCGTTTGCTACCAAATATAGATACGTAGAAGATGAAGATAGAAAGAGTAGGGGTTTGCAGCTCAAGCCAAACAACATCTAAGAATGCCTTTGCTTTGGGGTGCAAACTTACTATACCTTAAGATTCGTCGCCGTTCGAACTGGACCTGAATTTGAATCTGAAAACCATCCATCCTTCAACTCTGTCCAGTGGCCAACCCCAAGTTCAGATACACCATCCACTAATAACTTCACCTCTTTTGGTGTCCAGTGTTTGTCGTTCTCACGTTTTTCTCCTTTACTTGCAGAACACAAGCCCCCAAAACATTGTGCGTTCTGTTAAAACAACAAAAATAGTTACCAGGCTTCTTTTGGATGACAGATAAAAAAAATTGAGCTCAAAGGGTGCACAATACAGAGCACTATATACATATGTAAAGAACTCGTTGCAAACATAATACTTTGTTGAACTTGTACATGATAATATACATATTCTTACCAGAAAATGGTTACGAAACCATGTTCCTCTCTTCCATGTTCCTCTCTTCCTTGGTCCTCTCGCTCCACTCACTTTAATTGACCCTTCTCCCTCTTTGCTCTCCTCCTCCTTCTCATCATCCTCCTCCTTTCCGCCTCTTTCACCACCGAGGACCATGGTGGCAGGGGCCTCCTCTTGCTCCGACAGCACAGTGTACGGTGTAGGCCT
The DNA here is from genome assembly GCF_019359855.2 of Lolium perenne. Lineage (NCBI taxonomy): Eukaryota > Viridiplantae > Streptophyta > Magnoliopsida > Poales > Poaceae > Lolium > Lolium perenne. The sequence continues at coordinate 169,095,153 of NC_067248.2, forward strand.
CCTTCTCTCCCTCACCTTCTTGATCTCCGGTGGCACATATGTACACATTTGTAATGGCATGACGTAATCACTAGTAGGTCTGGATATAACTGCAAGAAAAATTGGTTTGAAATTTAAAATCATCAATAAATTCGTCTGATTGTGTTAAAAAGTTTTGAATGGAAAAAAATATCGTACTTCCCAACAATTCAGGCAGATGACTCTCATCTTGGGGTTCTTCCAGCAATTGCTGGATTTCTGAATACTCACATGCTGAATAAACCTCAAGCTCCGTCTGCCATCAAGAACAGAAAAAATAAAAAAACGTTGATCTATGTTAGAATTTTGATGAGATCGCTGTGAGCTCCATAACCAAATCATATCTGAGAAGATCAACAGAACTTGGATCATATTTGAACCATGCTAGTGCTAGTCTATAGGTCAACAAACATTACATTCAGTTAAACTGAAAGATGGAGAAATGAGTGGATCTGGTTCAATGTTTTTTTATTGAACCTTTCGTTTTGTTTATCCTTTTATTCCAGACAACTCCAGAATTCATGCTCACGGCATGGTGGATTTGAAAACACCGGAACGCGGCGGTCTTCGACAATGCGCGACCTTCGGTGGCATCCTTGTTCAACGACATCGCTGCCGACGCGAGGCTTTGGGCGGACGCGGGAGCCCGGGGTGTGCGCCAGTTACTCCCCTAGTCTAGGCTTTTCCTTTTTCTTGGGTCGAGTTGTACGACGTGGTGTGTCCGTCCCTCGGACTTGTATATAAACTCTTCTTTATCTATCAATGCATCGAAACGCAAGGCTTTTGCGTTTTCGCGAAAAAAAAAAGACAACTCCAGAATCTTAAGTAAAAAGGGCTAAGTTTACATCTAGATTTGTTTTGTGCAGTAATGCATGATATACTGTACAAGTGGATGCCTCCTCGTGTCCAATATGATGGTTGGGGGTAATACACCTGGCTGATCAATCCTTACTCACCGAGACTGATGAATAAAGCAATAAGAAATGCAGTACACAGATTGCAACGACTTTCATATGCGAGCTATTTAAATCAAGAATAGGACTGAAATTCAGAAGGGACTCCCTCCAACGACAGGCAAATAAATGTTGGTATGAAGACCGGCAAGATGAGTCTAGGACATTGGTGACATTCACTGTAATCAAGGGTGCTAGAGGCTGCAACTCCTCATGCAGTACAAATAAATCCTTATATGCACCAGGACTGAGCAATAAGCAATGCTGTACCAAAGCAGAATGTGTTCCCACGGATTGCAATCGATAAGAAGACTGAAATTCAGAAGGGGCTCCTTCCAAGGACAGGCAAATAATTATTTGGTATGAAGAGACCGGCAAGATGACTCTGGGACATTGGCGACATTGACTGCAATCAAGGGAGAAGATGAGGAATATACAGGCTGCAACTCCTTATTCAGTTCAAATAGCAGAACAAAGATACGTACGAGTACGACCACTGCAGTTGTGGCCACCAGGAAGAATACAGATATTATCTCTCAATGCAAGATGCGATGAAGATATCCGGGAAAACATTTGCTTGAAAACGGTAGGTATGGGATTATGCCAAGCAAGAATGCAGATCCAAAGCAAGCCTAGAAATCGATGGATGTAAAAAAAGAAAGCCGGCTTAGGGAATGCAGATGATGATTTTCAAACAAGAAAGCCGGCTGGACGATCCGATCTGTCGAACCCAGAATCATCTTCTACTTCTGGTTCAGAAGAACAGTCGAAAAGGAACAGTAGCAAGCTTAGGCGATCCGCCAAAACAAGATTGCTTCGGAGTTCATTACTGGAGATGTGTCACTGTGTGCAGGAGATGATTTCAGAGAAGAACATCAGTTTGGCGCTACGATTGGTTGAAACACAGAAAGCTACAAGGCAAAGAAGAAGAACAGAAAGAAGAGAGAAAGCGGGGTCTCCACGGAAACTGATCTCAAATCAGAGGAGCTTAATAACCTGGGTCGGCAGGATAGAAGAGGAGGAGCAGCTGTGTAGATGATCGGAAAACACATGCGCGCCGGCCGGAGAGCTCCCTGTCCATCTCTCCATTCTGCCTGCTGTCGCGCGATGTCAAATAGACGAAGCAGCTTTATATTGGAGCGGGAGGTGTGCCAGCCGGTGGAGAGCCGGCGGGCAGACTCATGCGCCTGCCACTCCACTGGCACCTAATATTTAATAGGGTGTGATTGATGTGATGGCTCAGTAAAAGGAGATGTGACATTACTTTATGTGACAACTCACTGCTTGACTTTCACTTCAGATAAGACAACACTTTATATGAGTAAAAAAATACAGTGAAATAGTATAACATTTAAATATTTTCTTTGAACTTTTCAAACTAATTATAGATTATATTGAATAATCTTACGTGGCAAGTGATTTAATTTTATCCATTTATTACCTCTGTGAAACTTACGTATGCTATCATATATCAGTTTAAATTTAGATTTAACGTCATGGGAAATTTGTTTGCACTTAAATATAGTCGTAATGTGCACAAATTAAGCTAGAATAGATAAAGTTGTTGTTCGAGCTAGTATTGGATAAGAAAAATGATACACCATAGAGCCTCTCTCGTTGCTCCCCTCTATCCACTAAGGGGGGGCCCTAGATCTAGCCACTAAGAGCGTCTCCCTCCCCCCTCCTCCCTCGTTGTCGTCATAGGGCGTGGCTTGGCAAAGCTGGCAGTGGCGGGGCTCCTTCTTGCTCCCTCGCCCGTGGACGTCGGTGTCGAACGACAACCTAGGGCTAGCGCGCGGCACGACGGATGGTGTGATAGCAGAGTGTACTCGGATAGTGGCCTTGGCTATCTCTTTGGGCAGCAAAGGCGATGGGTGGCGCAGACTACGAGGCCGCTTTTCAGCCATGGTGTATGTGGCGACAAGATTGCTAGGGCCCAATCATTTGGGCCTCAGCCAACCATGTTCTTTGTGCGTGTCTGTTGGGATCTCTCGGTGGCTACATTGCAGATCAAGCAGTTAGATACGCGGCTGCTGGGGAAAACCGAGCCGGCGCCGGTCATGGTTGACGATGGTGGTGTCTGATGCATCATTTCCTTGTACAAGGGCATCATCAATGAAGTACTCGCTTCCTCGCTCAGGTTGTTTTGGGGTAAACCCTAGATTTGGTTCTCCCGGATCGGACCGTGGCGACGCTGAATGTTGGTATCCCTCTAGGGGCATCGTTTTTGGAGCTGTTATTGATCGACGGTGATATAAAGTAGAGTGATGTGGCATCTACCGCATCGATGACGACGAGTTGCGGCGGAATGCTGTCGTCGCGGATGTGTGGTGATATGCGTGCACACGGAGGTGGCGTTGGCTGGCGGCATGGCGACATCGATGGAAGGCATGGCAAGGTCAATGCCTCAATCAATGTCCTAAAGATAGGTCGGCGGAAGATAGTGGCGGCGACTTCTAGAGTGTGTGCAAATGTGCGTGTTTAGGCTCCGGTTGACCGATTTTTGCTCCTGGATAGCCGATGGGCGGGTTGGTGAGGCATCCGGTTTTAAGATGATGTTTGTAGGTGTGAGTTCAATGCATCGGTCTCGATAAAACCACCCTTTAATCAAGCTTGTAGGTGTTGTGACGATTGTCGCTAATATGGTGGCTTCGGGTTGATCATTCTATTTTGCGTAAGGCTTTGTTAAATAAAGTTGTGTGTATTATTTTGATGCAGAGGTTAAAAGTTCAGCCTGTATTTTTTAAAAGAGAAAACTAGACCCCTTTCTACCCCTCTGGTGCGCGGTGGTTAGGCAGTTTGTCTGTTTTGACATGATATGATCGTTTGTGTTAGTCGGGTTGGTGGTAAGTGCGACAGTTCTCAAGATAAGCCGATGGCAAGAAATATTTGCCTAATGAACACGATTCAATAGACAAGGAACAGCTGAACAGGGCACCCTCATAAAGGTGCGACGGTTCTCGTGATATATATGGCGATGTGAAGAAATGACTGCCTAATCAATGTTTCCTTGGTAACATCACACGCAACATGTTTTTAATTTAAAACGTAAAGATATGAGCTCTACCGTTACGGCCTAGCTCTTTTCTCCTCGCGGAAGGCCTCCGTCGTGCTGCTGCCGACGGCAATGGAAGCTGCTCTAGCGGCCACGGTCATCGTCGTTTGCCTGACCGTGTCATTTTTCCTTTCACCCTTGAGACTTTGCTTGGTGCAAGAGTACTTATGTGTATTAAGAGGTGTTTTATGAAGAGTTTTTGTTGGAAATTCACCTTCATAAAATAATCTCCATCTTTTCAAGGGCATCTCTATGACACAAGAGCGTGTGCAGCAGCTGATTGGAGGATGTTGTGAGGGCATTCCAACGTGGGCACCCAAACCCAAAAACAGACGTCGGATTGATCCGTTTGGTAAAACCTGCTCCCAATGGGCGGACCCAAATTAAACACGGACAGCTGTGGTGTCCTGCGCGACCCAAAGCTGGCTCAAATTAGAGAGACTTTTGGGGCGAGCCGGACGAACGCGGGTGTCCATTGTATCCGCGTATGTCCGCGCCCTGGCCCATCTGACAGTGACTCAAAATAGGCCCCTGATGTCTACGGGTGCTTCTATTCTTGTAGACAGTGTTGGGCCTCCAAGAGCAGAGGTTTGTAGAACAGCAGCAAGTTTCCCTTAAGTGGATCACCCAAGGTTTATCGAACTCAGGGAGGAAGAGGTCAAAGATATCCCTCTCATGCAACCCTGCAACCACAAAGCAAGAAGTCTCTTGTGTCCCCAACACACCTAATAGGTGCACTAGTTCGGCGAAGAGATAGTGAAATACAGGTGGTATGAATAAATATGAGCAGTAGCAACGGCACCAGAAAAGTGCTTGCTGGCGTGTAGTTGATGGTGGTAATATTGCAGGCAGTAGAAACGCAGTAAAACAGTAAACAAGCAGCGATAGCAGTATTTAGGAACAAGGCCTAGGATTATACTTTCACTAGTGGACACTCTCAACTTTGATCACATAACAGAATAAATAAATAGATGCTAGACTCTACACTCTCTTGTTGGATGATGAACACCACTAACTGTGTAGGATTACACGAACCCTCAATGCCGGAGTTAACAAGCTCCACAATATTCGATGTTCATATTTAAATAACCTTAGAGTGCATGACAGATCAACATAACCAAATCAAGTACTAACATAGCATGCACACTGTCACCTTCACGCTACGAAAGGAGGCACAGATCACATCAATACCATCATAGCAATAGTTAACTTCATAATCTACAAGAGATCACAATCATAGCCTACGCCAAGTACTAACACGATGCACACACTGTCACCATTACACCGTGTAGGAGGAATAAACTACTTTAATAACATCACTAGAGTAGCACACAGATAAATTGTGATACAAAACACATTGCAACCATAAAGAGATATAAATAAGCACTTCACTATGCCATTCATAACAGTGAATAAGTATTCTGTGAAATATAGCCTAAAAGACCCACACGGTGCACACACTGTCACCTTTACACACGTGGGACAAGGAGTCTCCGGAGATCACATAAGTAAAATCCACTTGACTAGCATAATGACATCTAGATTACAAGCATCATCATATGAATCTCAATCATGTAAGGCAGCTCATGAGATTATTGTATTGAAGTACATAGGAGAGAGATGAACCACATAGCTACCGGTACAGCCCTTAGCCTCGATGGAGAACTACTCCCTCCTCATGGGAGACAACAGCGTTGATGAAGATGGCGGTGGTGTCGATGGAGAAGCCTTCCGGGGGCACTTCCCCGTCCCGGCGGCGTGCCGGAACAGAGAGTCCTGTCCCCCAGATCTTGGCTTCGCGATGGCGGCGGCTCTGGATGGTTTCTCGTACCGTGGCTTTTCCGTGTCGAGGTTTTAGGTCGAGGGGCTTCTTATAGGCGAAGAGGCGGCGTCAGAAGGTCAACGAGGCGACGACACGCTAGGGGGGCACGGGCCACCCCTAGGCCGTGCCGGCCTACCATCTGGTGGGCCTGTGGCCCCCCTCTGGCCTCTCTCGGGTGTTCTGGATGCTTCCGGGGATTCTAAGATGCTGGGCGTTGATTTCGTCCGATTCCGAGAATATTTCCTTACTAGGATTTCTGAAACCAAAAACAGCAGAAACAAAGAATCGGCCCTTCGGCATCTCGTCAATAGGTTAGTTCCGGAAAATGCATAAATATGACATAAAGTATGCATAAAACATGTAGATATCATCAATAATGTGGCATGGAACATAAGAAATTATCGATACGTCGGAGACGTATCAGCATCCCCAAGCTTAGTTTCTGCTCGTCCCGAGCAGGTAAACGATAACAAAGATAATTTCTGAAGTGACATGCCATCATAACCTTGATCATACTATTGTAAGCACATGTAATGAATGCAGCGATCAAAGCAATGGTAAATGACATGAGTAAACAAATGAATCATATAGCAAAGACTTTTCATGAATAGTACTTCCAAGACAAGCATCAATAAGTCTTGCATAAGAGTTAACTCATAAAGCAATAATTCAAAGTAGAGGTATTGAAGCAACACAAAGGAAGATTAAGTTTCAGCGGTTGCTTTCAACTTATAACATGTATATCTCATGGATAGTTATCAATGCAAAGTAATATAATAAGTGCAATATGCAAGTATGTAGGAATCAATGCACAGTTCACACAAGTGTTTGCTTCTTGAGGTGGAGAGAAATAGGTGAACTGACTCAACATAAAAGTAAAAGAAAGGCCCTTCGCAGAGGGAAGCATCGATTGCTATATTTGTGCTAGAGCTTTGGTTTTGAAAACAAGAAACAATTTTGTCAACGGTACTAATAAAGCATATGTGTTATGTAAATTATATCCTACAAGTTGCAAGCCTCATGCATAGTATACTAATAGTGCCCGCACCTTGTCCTAACTAGCTCGGATTACCTGGATTATCATCGCAATGCATATGTTTTAACCAAGTGTCACAAAGGGGTACCTCTATGCCGCCTGTACAAAGGTCTAAGGAGAAAGCTCGCATCGGATTTCTCGCTATTGATTATTCTCAACTTAGACATCCATACCGGGACAACATAGACAACAGATAATGGACTCCTCTTTAATGCTTAAGCATTCAACAACAATTAATTTTCTCATATGAGATTGAGGATGTTTGTCCAAAACTGAAACTTCCACCATGGATCATGGCTTTAGTTAGCGGCCCAATGTTCTTCTCTAACATTATGCATGCTCTAACCATTCTAGCGGTAAATCTCCCTTACTTCAGACAAGACGGACATGCATAGCAACTCACATGATATTCAACAAAGAGTAGTTGATGGCGTCCCCAGGAACATGGTTATCGCACAACAAGCAACTTAATAAGAGATAAAGTGCATAAGTACATATTCAATACCACAATAGTTTTTAAGCTATTTGTCCCATGAGCTATATATTGTAAAGGTAAAGGATAGAAATTTAAAGGTAGCACTCAAGAAATTTACTTTGGAATGGCGGAGAAATACCATGTAGTAGGTAGGTATGGTGGACACAAATGGCATAGTGGTTGGCTCAAGGATTTTGGATGCATGAGAAGTATTCCCTCTCGATACAAGGCTTAGGCTAGCAAGGTTATTTGAAACAAACACAAGGATGAACCGGTGCAGCAAAACTCACATAAAAGACATATTGTAAACATTATAAGACTCTACACCGTCTTCCTTGTTGTTCAAACTCAATACTAGAAATTATCTAGACCTTAGAGAGACCAATTATGCAAACCAAATTTTAGCAAGCTCTATGTATTTCTTCATTAATGGGTGCAAAGTATATGATGCAAGAGCTTAAACATGAGCACAACAATTGCCAAGTATCAAATTATCCAAGACATTCTACCAATTACTACATGTAGCATTTTCCGTTTCCAACCATATAACAATTAACGAAGCAGTTTCAACCTTCGCCATGAAAATTAAAAGCTAAGAACACATGTGTTCATACGAACCAGCGGAGCGTGTCTCTCTCCCACACAAGCATTTATTCAAACAAAAACAAAAACAAAAACATACAGACGCTCCAAGTAAAGTACATAAGATGTGGCCGAATAAAAATATAATTTCAAGGGAGGAACCTGATAATGTTGTCGATGAAGAAGGGGATGCCTTGGGCATCCCCAAGCTCAGACGCTTGAGTCTTCTTGATATATGCAGGGGTGAACCACCGGGGCATCCCCAAGCTTAGAGCTTTCACTCTCCTTGATCATGTTGTATCATCTCCCTCTCTTGATCCTTGAAAACTTCCTCCACACCAAACTCAAAACAACTCATTAGAGAGTTAGTGCGTGATACGCGTACAGCACGCGTCCGTTGGGAACCCCCAAGAGGAAGGTGTGATGCGTACAGCGGCAAGTTTTCCCTCAGTATGAAACCAAGGTTTAATCGAACCAGTAGGAGTCAAGAAGCACGTTGAAGGTTGATGGCGGCGAGAAGTAGTGCGGCGCAACACCAGAGATTCCTGCGCCAACGTGGAACCTACACAACACAAACCAAGTACTTTGCCCCACCGAAACAGTGAGGTTGTCAATCTCACCGGCTTGCTGTAACAAAGGATTAGATGTATAGTGTGGATGATGATTGTTTGCAGAGAACAGTAGAACAAGTATTGCAGTAGATTGTATTTCAGTAAAGAGAATTGGACCGGGGTCCACAGTTCACTAGAGGTGTCTCTCCCATAAGATAAACAGCATGTTGGGTGAACAAATTACAGTTGGGCAATTGACAAATAAAGAGGGCATGACCATGCACATACATATGATGATGAGTATAGTGAGATTTAATTGGGCATTACGACAAAGTACATAGACCGCTATCCAGCATGCATCTATGCCTAAAAAGTCCACCTTCAGGTTATCATCCGAACCCCCTCCAGTATTAAGTTGCTAACAACAGACAATTGCATTAAGTATTGCGCGTAATGTAATCAATAACTACATCCTCGGACATAGCATCAATGTTTTATCCCTAGTGGCAACAGCACATCCATATCCTTAGAGGTTCTTGTCACTCCTCCAGATTCACGGAGACATGAACCCACTATCGAGCATAAATACTCCCTCTTGGAGTTACTAGCATCAACTTGGCCAGAGCATCTACTAATAACGGAGAGCATGCAAGATCATAAACAACACATAGATATAAATTGATAATCAACATAACATGGTATTCTCTATTCATCGGATCCCAACAAACACAACATATAGAATTACAGATAGATGATCTTGATCATGTTCGGCAGCTCACAAGATCCGACAATTAAGCACAATGAGGAGAAGACAACCATCTAGCTACTGCTATGGACCCATAGTCCAGGGGTAGACTACTCACACATCACTCCGGAGGCGACCATGGCGGCGTAGAGTCCTCCGGGAGATGAATCCCCTCTCCGGCAGGGTGCCGGAGGCGATCTCCTGAATCCCCCGAGATGGGATTGGCGGCGGCGGCGTCTCTGGAAGGTTTTCCGTATCGTGGCTCTCGGTACTGGGGGTTTCGCGATGAAGGCTTTAAGTAGGCGGAAGGGTAGGTCAGGGGGCGACGCGAGGGGCCCAGGAGACAGGGCGGCGCGGCCAAGGGTGGGGCCGCGCCGCCTGCCCTCCTGGCCACCTCGTGGCCCCACTTCGTTGACTCTTCGGTCTTACGGAAGCTTCGTGGCAAAATAGGACCACTGGCGTTGATTTCGTCCAATTCCGAGAATATTTCCTTACTAGGATTTCTGAAACCAAAAACAGCAGAAAACAGCAACTGGCACTTCGGCATCTTGTTAATAGGTTAGTTCCAGAAAATGCACGAATATGACATAAAGTGTGCATAAAACATGTAGATATCATCAATAATGTGGCATGGAACATAAGAAATTATCGATACGTCGGAGACGTATCAGCATCCCCAAGCTTAGTTTCTGCTCGTCCCGAGCAGGTAAACGATAAACAAAGATAATTTCTGGAGTGACATGCCATCATAACCTTGATCATACTATTGTAAAGCATATGAGCTGAGATCAAATCATTCAAAGCAAGTATCTATATTGATATAAGAGATGATAATGCAAGAGTTAGACAAGCTAGAAGTTTTCATGAACTATTGCTTTAAAGACATGCAACCGTACGAAGTTCATTAAAGATGTATTAAGTATTCAGCATAGAAGTTCTATCCTTCATTCCAAGCATCAAGTAAATTTTCACAACATAAGAAGGATTCAGTCAAGTAAACATAAACATGAACGTCATGTATCAACTGTTTCGAAGTCTAATCAACCGGTGAGCGCAAGCATTTGGTATTAGCACCAGGATGTTACGGCATAAAGAACGTTAATGGGGGTTTGGAAGGCCAAATGGAAGAAAGGCTTGCAAAGCTGTAAATGACCATTAGACAAGAGGAAGCCTTATGATCGATGCTATGCAAGGAGTAGTGATTGACATGCAACGGATGCACATAGAGCTATATGTGTATGAAAGCTCTCCAATGGAACTAGTGGGGATGCATCCAACTTGGTTGCTCACGAAGACCTAGAGCACTTTTGAGGAGGCTCATCATTGGAATATACAACCCAAGTTCTAGAGTGTAAATTCCCCACATAGTTATACTAGTAAAACATGAAAACTCTCTCATATGAATGTAGGTGCTAAACATGAGCACAAATGATGACTATGAATAATGCGGGTGCTAAAACATGAGCACAAGTGTGGATAAAAGATAGTAATGCTGCCCCTTTTTTCTTTTATTCTCTCTTTTTTTTTCTTTTTTTTCTTTTTTTTCTTTCATTTTTTTTCTTTTCTTTTCTTTCTCTTTTTTTTTCTTTTTGATGGCCTCCACGGCTCTTTTCATTTTTAGGGGCAACATCCTAATATGACAACACACTTTTTGGTACAAATAACTCATAATGAATGAAACATGATGTATGAAAATGTATGCCTCTGCTAGTGTAGCAGGATGTGCAATGATCTAGCGTAACATGGGTAAACCACACATCAGCTGTATATGATCATGCAAAGCAATATATAAATAATAAATGACAACATGGCATGTAATGTAAAATGGATGTTGCATGGCAATATATCTTGGAACAGCTATGGAAATGCTGTGGTAGGTAGGTATGGTGGCTGTTTTGAGGAGATGTATGGGCTTATGTGTAGGAGAACAAGAGAAATTTCCCCCACGGGTTTGGATGTACCGGCGAAGTATGCACAATTCTCAATGTGAGCAAAAGGCAATGCACAGTACCGAAGAGGCTAGCAAATTTGGATGGTGGAAGTGCCAAAAACCGTAGCTTAACATTAGTCAAAAAGAACTCACAAGCTTATTGCAAACAACTAGCAGGTTCATCATTAAGAGCATGATTAAAATTTACTCCAAGGAGGGCCGTTCACGGTGGCACAAGTACCCCGCTAGCTCCCTCGACCTTCAGCACAACTTAGTTATTACGATGAACTCTCAGACATGGAAAGCTATCAAGTCCAACTATGCCTTCAACTATTTAAATAGAGTTTGTAGTACGGCACAAGCTTAAAGACAACAATCCACTACTAATTTTAACTTATTTATCCAGCAAGCCTTACCATCTAAATACCTCAAAACATTTGCAAAGAATCAAGTTATCAAAGCTCAATGTTCTACAAGTATTTTATTATACACTACCACATGCAACATTTCCCGTTTCCAACCATACAACAATTTAACGAAGAAGAAACTTTGCCATGAATATTATGAGTAAAGCCTAAGGACATACTTGTCCATATGCAACAGCGGAGCGTGTCTCTCTCCCACACAAAGAATGCTAGGATCCATTTTATTCAATCAAGACAAAAAACAAAAACAAACCGACGCTCCAAGCAAAGGACATAAGATGTGATGGAATAAAAATATAGTTTCAGGGGAGGAACCTGATAATGTTGTCGATGAAGAAGGGGATGCCTTGGGCATCCCCAAGCTTAGATGCTTGAGTCTTCTTGATATATGCAGGGGTGAACCACCGGGGCATCCCCAAGCTTAGAGCTTTCACTCTCCTTGATCATGTTGTATCATCTCCCTCTCTTGATCCTTGAAAACTTCCTCCACACCAAACTCAAAACAACTCATTAGAGAGTTAGTGCACAATCAAAATATACATGTTCAGAGGTGACATAATCATTCTTAACACTTCTGGACATTGCATTAAGCTACTGAAAGTCAATGGAATCGAAATATCCATCGAACATATCAAAACAGGCAATGCGAAATAAAATGCAGAATCTGTCAAAACAGAACAGTTCGTATTGACGAATTTTATTGAGGTACCATACTTGCTCAAATGAAAATGCTCAAATTGAATGAAAGTTGCGTACATATCTGAGGATCACTCACGTAAATTGGCATAATTTGCTGAGTTACCTACAGAGAATTTTGCCCATATTCGTGACAGCAAAGAAATCTGTTTCTGTGCAGTAATCCAAATCTAGTATGAACCTTACTATCAACGACTTTACTTGGCACAATAAAACACTAAACTAAGATAAGGAGAGGTTGCTACAGTAGTAAACAACTTCCAAGACACAAATATAAAACAAAGTACTGTAGTAAAAACATGGGTTGTCTCCCATAAGCGCTTTTCTTTAACGCCTTTCAGCTAGGCGCAGAAAGTGTGCAGCAAGTATTATCAAAAGATGGTGCATCTACAGCGGGGTGTGGAGTTTTCTCAACCATGCATAGTATGTTGGATACATAAGTTTTAGCGGCTCCCTTTTCATTAGTCTTGGGCTTGCTACTCTCATCAAACAAATTTTCAGGAACAAGCCAAGCATAGTTATTTTCTAGTGCGTCATTCATCGCTAGGAGCTTACATGGTATTGGTGCTTTGATCTCCCCACCATCATTAATATTATTAGTGTACCTTATTCTCTCCATGTCCATTTTTTCAAGGAGACTAACAAAATTGGTATAAGAACCAAGCATCTTATATTTAATAAAGACCTTTCTAGCCTCTCTTGCTATACCACCAGATTCTCTAAGAAGGGTTTCTAAACAAAATCTTTCTTTTCCTATTCTTCCATATCACCGAGTGTAAGAAACATGTGTTGGATTATAGGATTGAGATTAACAAATTTAGTTTCCAACATGCGAACTAAAGCAGCAGCAGCAATTTCATAAGTAGGAGCAAGTTCTACCAAGTGTCTATCTTCAAAATCTTCAACGGTACTAACATGATTGAAAAATTCTTCTATATTATTTCTCCCAATTATAGACCCGCGCCCTACCGGCATGTCTTTTACGGTAAAATTAAAAGGAAACATGTTGAAACAAGTAAAGCAAATATAAGTAACTAATTTTTTGTGTGTTTTTGATATAGCAAACAAGATAGTAAATAAAGTAAAACTAACAACTAATTTTTTTGTATTTTGATTTAGTGCAGCAAACAAAGTAGTAAATAAAATAAAGCAAGACAAAAACAAAGTAAAGAGATTGGGATGTGGAGACTCCCCTTGCAGCGTGTCTTGATCTCCCCGGCAACGGCGCCAGAAAAAGAGCTGCTGGCGCAAAGTTGACGTGGGAGTTAGAGATCTCTGTGGTGTAACTTTTCTTCAGGTCCCCGGCAACGGCGCCAGAAAAAGAGCTTGATACGCGTACAGCACGCGTCCGTTGGGAACCCCAAGAGGAAGGTGTGATGCGTACAGCGGCAAGTTTTCCCTCAGTATGAAACCAAGGTTTAATCGAACCAGTAGGAGCCAAGAAGCACGTTGAAGGTTGATGGCGGCGAGATGTAGTGCGGCGCAACACCAGGGATTCCGGCGCCAACGTGGAACCTACACAACACAAACCAAGTACTTTGCCCCAACGAAACAGTGAGGTTGTCAATCTCACCGGCTTGCTGTAACAAAGGATTAGATGTATAGTGTGATGATGATTGTTTGCAGAGAACAGTAGAACAAGTATTGCAGTAGATTGTATTTCAGTAAAGAGAATTGGACCGGGGTCCACAGTTCACTAGAGGTGTCTCTCCCATAAGATAAACAGCATGTTGGGTGAACAAATTACAGTTGGGCAATTGACAAATAAAGAGGGCATGACCATGCACATACATATTATGATGAGTATAGTGAGATTTAATTGGGCATTACGACAAAGTACATAGACCGCTATCCAGCATGCATCTATGCCTAAAAAGTCCACCTTCAGGTTATCATCCGAACCCCCTCCAGTATTAAGTTGCTAACAACAGACAATTGCATTAAGTATTGCGCGTAATGTAATCAATAACTACATCCTCGGACATAGCATCAATGTTTTATCCCTAGTGGCAACAGCACATCCATAACCTTAGAGGTTCTTGTCACTCCTCCAGATTCACGGAGACATGAACCCACTATCGAGCATAAATACTCCCTCTTGGAGTTACTAGCATCAACTTGGCCAGAGCATCTACTAATAACGGAGAGCATGCAAGATCATAAACAACACATAGACATAAATTGATAATCAACATAACATGGTATTCTCTATTCATCGGATCCCAACAAACACAACATATAAAATTACAGATAGATGATCTTGATCATGTTTGGCAGCTCACAAGATTCGACAATTAAGCACAATGAGGAGAAGACAACCATCTAGCTACTGCTATGGACCCATAGTCTAGGGGTAGACTACTCACACATCACTCCGGAGGCGACCATGGCGGCGTAGAGTCCTCCGGGAGATGAATCCCCTCTCCGGCAGGGTGCCGGAGGCGATCTCCTGAATCCCCCCGAGATGGGATTGGCGGTGGCGGCTTCTCTAGAAGGTTTTCCGTATCGTGGCTCTCGGTACTGGGGGTTTCGCGATGAAGGCTTTAAGTAGGCGGAAGGGTAGGTCAGGGGGCGACGCGAGGGGCCCAGGAGACAGGGCAGCGCGGCCAAGGGTGGGGCCGCGCCGCCTGCCCTCCTGGCCACCTCGTGGCCCCACTTCTATGACTCTTCGGTCTTCTGGAAGCTTCGTGGCAAAATAGGACCCTGGACGTTGATTTCGTCCAATTCCGAGAATATTTCCTTACTAGGATTACTGAAACCAAAAACAGCAGAAAACAGCAACTGGCACTTCGGCATCTTGTTAATAGGTTAGTTCCAGAAAATGCACGAATATGACATAAAGTGTGCATAAAACATGTAGGTATCATCAATAATGTGGCATGAAACATAAGAAATTATCGATACGTCGGAGACGTATCAGTGCACAATCAAAATATACATGTTCAGAGGTGACATAATCATTCTTAACACTTCTGGACATTGTACAAGGCTACTGAAAGTCAATGGAATCGAAAAATCCATCAAGCATAGTAAAACAGGCAATGCGAAATAAAAGGCAGAATCTGTCAAAACAGAACAGTTCGTAAAGACGAATTTTATTGAGGCACCAGACTTGCTCAAATGAAAATGCTCAAATTGAATGAAAGTTGCATACATATCTGAGGATCACTCACTTAAATTGGCATAATTTTCTGAGTTACCTACAGAGAATTTTGCCCAGATTCGTGACAGCAAAGAAATCTGTTTCTGTGCAGTAATCCAAATCTAGTATGAACCTTACTATCAACGACTTTACTTGGCACAACAATGCACAAAACTAAGATAAGGAGAGGTTGCTACAGTAGTAACAACTTCCAAGACTCAAATAAAAAAAACAAAATTGCTGTAGCAAAATAAACACATGGGTTATCTCCCAAGAAGTGCTTTCTTTATAGCCATTAAGATGGGCTCAGCAATTTCAATGATGCACTCGCAAGAAATAGTATTTGAAGCAAAAGAGAGCATCAAGAGGCAAATTTAAAACAAATTTAAGCCTAACATGCTTCCTATGAAAAGGAATCTTGTAAGTAAACAAGTTCATGAAGCATAATGCAACAAGCATAGGAAGATAGAACAAGTGCAGCTTCAAAAATTTCAGTACATAGAGAGGTGTTTTAGTAACATGAAAATTTCTACAACCATATTTTCCTCTCTCATAAAGATTTTCAGTAGCATCATGAGCAAACTCAACAATATAACTATCACATAAAGCATTCTTATCATGAGTCTCATGCATAAAATTATTACTCTCCACATAAGCATAATCAATTTTATTAGTTGTAGTGGGAGCAAATTCAACAAAGTAGCTATCATTATTATTCTCATCATCAAATGTAGGAGGTATATTGTAATCATAATCAAATTTATCCTCCATAACAGGTGGTACCAAAAGACTACTATCATTATAATCATCATAAATAGGAGGCAAAGTATCATCAAAGTAAATTTTCTCCTCAATACTTGGGGGACTAAAAATATCATGCTCATCAAAACCAGCTTCCCCAAGCTTAGAATTTTCCATATCATTAGCAACAATGGTGTTCAAAGTGTTCATACTAATATGTTCCATGGGTTTTTTAATTTTCGGATCAAACCATCCATGTCTTAAATCAGGAAATAGAATAAGAAGCTCATTGTTGTCCATTATGCCTTACTAGTGTAAACAAGAAACAAAAAGATGCAATTGCAGGATCTAAAGGAAATAGCTTCGAGCACACACACAACGGCGCCAGAAAAGTACTGTTACCTGGAACCAGAGTATGAGTGCCTTTTACCTTTCCTCCCCGGCAACGGCGCCAGAAAAGTGCTTGATGTCTACGGGTGCTTCTATTCTTGTAGACAATGTTGGGCCTCCAAGAGCAGAGGTTTGTAGAACAGCAGCAAGTTTCCCTTAAGTGGATCACCCAAGGTTTATCGAACTCAGGGAGGAAGAGGTCAAAGATATCCCTCTCATGCAACCCTGCAACCACAAAGCAAGAAGTCTCTTGTGTCCCCAACACACCTAATAGGTGCACTAGTTCGGCGAAGAGATAGTGAAATACAGGTGGTATGAATAAATATGAGCAGTAGCAACGGCACCAGAAAAGTGCTTGCTGGCGTGTAGTTGATGGTGGTAATATTGCAGGCAGTAGAAACGCAGTAAAACAGTAAACAAGCAGCGATATCAGTATTTAGGAACAAGGCCTAGGGATTATACTTTCACTAGTGGACACTCTCAACTTTGATCACATAACAGAATAAATAAATAGATGCTAGACTCTACACTCTCTTGTTGGATGATGAACACCACTAACTGTGTAGGATTACACGAACCCTCAATTCCGGAGTTAACAAGCTCCACAATATTCGATGTTCATATTTAAATAACCTTAGAGTGCATGACAGATCAACATAACCAAACCAAGTACTAACATAGCATGCACACTGTCACCTTCACGCTACGAAAGGAGGCACAGATCACATCAATACCATCATAGCAATAGTTAACTTCATAATCTACAAGAGATCACAATCATAGCCTACGCCAAGTACTAACACGATGCACACGCTGTCACCATTACACCGTGCAGGAGGAATAAACTACTTTAATAACATCACTAGAGTAGCACACAGATAAATTGTGATACAAAACACATTGCAATCATAAAGAGATATAAATAAGCACTTCACTATGCCATTCATAACAGTGAATAAGTATTCTGTGAAATATAGCCTAAGAGACCCACACGGTGCACACACTGTCACCTTTACACACGTGGGACAAGGAGTCTCCGGAGATCACATAAGTAAAATCCACTTGACTAGCATAATGACATCTAGATTACAAGCATCATCATATGAATCTCAATCATGTAAGGCAGCTCATGAGATTATTGTATTGAAGTACATAGGAGAGAGATGAACCACATAGCTACCGGTACAGCCCTTAGCCTCGATGGAGAACTACTCCCTCCTCATGGGAGACAGCAGCGTTGATGAAGATGGCGGTGGTGTCGATGGAGAAGCCTTCCTGGGGCACTTCCTCGTCCCGGCGGCGTGCCGGAACAGAGAGTCCTGTCCCCCAGATCTTGGCTTCGCGATGGCGGCGGCTCTGGATGGTTTCTCGTACCGTGGCTTTTCCGTGTCGAGGTTTTAGGTCGAGGGGCTTCTTATAGGCGAAGAGGCGGCGTCAGAAGGTCAACGAGGCGACGACACGCTAGGGGGGCGCGGGCCACCCCCAGGCCGCGCCGGACTACCATCTGTTGGGCCTGTGCCCCCCCTCTGGCCTCTCTCGGGTGTTCTGGATGCTTCCGGGGATTCTAAGATGCTGGGCGTTGATTTCGTCCGATTCCGAGAATATTTCCTTACTAGGATTTCTGAAACCAAAAACAGCAGAAAACAGCAACTGGCCCGTCGGCATCTCGTCAATAGGTTAGTTCCAGAAAATGCATAAATATGACATAAAGTATGCATAAAACATGTAGATATCATCAATAATGTGGCATGGAACATAAGAAATTATCGATACGTCAGAGACGTATCAGCCCCCACCCTTCTCTCTCCTCTGTCTTCCTCTGATTGCTTTTTCCCATGGAAACCTCCATCCCTCTCTCGCCGGATTGGATCCCGTGTAACCAAGATCCACCGCCACCCTCGCCTGGAGGCCCCTGCCGCCGCCACCTCCTTTTTTTCAGCCCTGCTGGAAGTCGCCGGAGCAGAAACGAGCGCCGCCGGCTTCGACGCCGCCGAGCAAGACGAAGCCGGGGCGGAGCTCGCAGGGACGGAGCTTGGGGACGGAGCTCGCCGTGGCTGGCTGCAGCACCTCGGGCCGCCGCTAGCCGCGCTGCGCCTGAACGCCGTCGTCTGATGCGTGTGGTTGACACGTCCGTTGGGAACCCCAAGAGGAAGGTGTGATGCGCACAGCGGCAAGTTTCCCTCAGTAAGAAACCAAGGTTTAATCGAACCAGTAGGAGTCAAGAAGCACGTTGAAGGTTGATGGCGGCGGGATGTAGTGCGGCGCAACACCAGAGATTCCGGCGCCAACGTGGAACCTGCACAACACAACCAAAGTACTTTGCCCCAACGAACTAGTGAGGTTGTCAATCTCACCGGCTTGCTGTAACAAAGGATTAACCGTATTGTGTGGAAGATGATTGTTTGCAGAAAACAGTAGAACAAGTATTGCAGTAGATTGTATTTCAGTATAGAGAATTGGACCGGGGTCAACAGTTCACTAGAGGTGTCTCTCCCATAAGACAAACAGCATGTTGGGTGAACAAATTACAGTTGGGCAATTGACAAATAAAGAGGGCATGACCATGCACATACATATTATGATGAGTATAGTGAGATTTAATTGGGCATTACGACAAAGTACATAGACCGCCATCCAGCATGCATCTATGCCTAAAAAGTCCACCTTCAGGTTATCATCCGAACCCCCTCCAGTATTAAGTTGCTAACAACAGACAATTGCATTAAGTATTGCGCGTAATGTAACTAGTAACTACATCCTTGAACATAGCACTAATATTTTATCCCTAGTGGCAACAGCACATCCACAACCTTAGAACTTTCATCACATTGTCCCGAGATATCAATGGAGGCATGAACCCACTATCGAGCATAAATACTCCCTCTTGGAGTTACAAGCATCTACTTGGCCAGAGCATCTACTAGTAACGGAGAGCATGCAAGATCATAAACAACACATAGACATAACTTTGATAATCAACATAACAAGTATTCTCTATTCATCGGATCCCAACAAACGCAACATATAGAATTACAGATAGATGATCTTGATCATGTTAGGCAGCTCACAAGATCCGATGATGCGTGTGGTTGGCACGTCCGTTGGGAACCCCAAGAGGAAGGTGTGATGCGCACAGCGGCAAGTTTCCCTCAGTAAGAAACCAAGGTTTAATCAGACCAGTAGGAGTCAAGAAGCACGTTGAAGGTTGATGGCGGCGAGATGTAGTGCGGCGCAACACCAGTGATTCCGGCGCCAACGTGGAGCCTGCACAACACAACCAAAATACTTTGCCCCAACGAAACAGTGAGGTTGTCAATCTCACCGGCTTGCTGTAACAAAGAGTTAACCGTATTGTGTGGAAGATGATTGTTTGCAGAAAACAGTAGAACAAGTATTGCAGTAGATTGTATTTCAGTAAAGAGAATTGGACCGGGGTCCACAGTTCACTAGAGGTGTCTCTCCCATAAGACGAACAGCATGTTGGGTGAACAAATTACAGTTGGGCAATTGACAAATAAAGAGAGCATGACCATGCACATACATATCATGATGAGTATAGTGAGATTTAATTGGGCATTACGACAAAGTACATAGATCGTCATCCAACTGCATCTATGCCTAAAAAGTCCACCTTCAGGTTATCATCCGAACCCCCTCCGGTATTAAGTTGCTAACAACAGACAATTGCATTAAGTATGGTGCGTAATGTAACTAGTGACTACATCCTTGAACATAGCACTAATGTTTTATCCCTAGTGGCAACAGCACAACACAACCTTAGAACTTTCATCCTTTGTCCCGGTGTCAATGCAGGCATGAACCCACTATCGAGCATAAGTACTCCCTCTTGGAGTTACAAGCATCTACTTGGCCAGAGCATCTACTAGTAACGGAGAGCATGCAAGATCATAAACAACACATAGCATAACTTTGATAATCAACATAACAAGTATTCTCTATTCATCGGATCCCAACAAACGCAACATATAGAATTACAGATAGACGATCTTGATCATGTTAGGCAGCTCACAAGATCCGACAATGATAGCACAATGGGGAGAAGACAACCATCTAGCTACTGCTATGGACCCATAGTCCAGGGGTAGACTACTCACACATCACACCGGAGGCGACCATGGCGGCGTAGAGTCCTCCGGGAGATGATTCCCCTCTCCGGCAGGGTGCCGGAGGCGATCTCCTGGATCCCCCGAGATGGGATCGGCGGCGGCGGCGTCTAGTGAAGGTTTTCCGTATCGTGGCTCTCGGTACTGGGGGTTTCGTCACGGAGACTTTTTATAGGCGGAAGGGCAGGTCAAGAGGCGGCACGGGGGCCCCACACCACAGGCCGGCGCGGCCAAGGGGGGGGCCACGCCGCCCTATGGTTTGGCTCCCCTGTGGCCCCTCTTCGTCTCTCCTTCGGACTTCTGGAAGCTTCGTGGAAAAATAGGCCCCTGGGCTTTGATTTCGTCCAATTCCGAGAATATTTCCTTACTAGGATTTCTGAAACCAAAAACAGCAGAAAACAAAGAATCGGCACTTCGGCATCTTGTTAATAGGTTAGTTCCAAAAATGCACGAATATGACATAAAGTGTGCATAAAACATGTAGATAACATCAATAATGTGGCATGGAACATAAGAAATTATCGATACGTCGGAGACGTATCAGCATCCCCAAGCTTAGTTCTGCTCGTCCCGAGCGGTAAAACGATAACACGAGATAATTTACGGAGTGACATGCCATCATAATCTTGATCATACTATTTGTAAAGCATATGTAGTGAATGCAGCGATCGAAACAATGTATATGACATGAGTAAACAAGTGAATCATATAGCAAAGACTTTTCATGAATAGCACTTCAAGACAAGCATCAATAAGTCTTGCATAAGAGTTAACTCATAAAGCAATAATTCAAAGTAAAGATATTGAAGCAACACAAAAGAAGATTAAGTTTCAGCGGTTGCTTTCAACTTGTAACATGTATATCTCATCGATATTGTCAACATAGAGTAATATAATAAGTGCAATAAGCAAGTATGTAGGAATCAATGCACAGTTCACACAAGTGTTTGCTTCTTGAGGTGGAGAGAGATAGGTGAACTGACTCAACATTGAAAGTAAAAGAATGGTCCTCCATAGAGGAAAAGCATCGATTGCTATATTTGTGCTAGAGCTTTGATTTTGAAAACATGAAACAATTTTGTCAACGGTAGTAATAAAGCATATGCATCATGTAAATTATATCTTATAAGTTGCAAGCCTCATGCATAGCGTACTAATAGTGCCCGCACCTTGTCCTAATTAGCTTGGACTACCGGATCATCACAATGCATTGTTTTTACCAAGTGTCACAAAGGGGTACCTCTATGCCGCCTGTACAAAGGTCTAAGGAGAAAGCTCGCATTGGATTTCTCGCTATTGATTATTCTTTGACTTAGACATCCATACCGGGACAACATAGACAACAGATAATGGACTCCTCTTTTATGCATAAGCATATAACAACAATTAATAATTTTCTCATTTGAGATTTGAGGATTGTTGTCCAAAACTGAAACTTCCACCATGGAGCATGGCTTTAGTTAGCGGCCCAATGTTCTTCTCTAACATATGCATGCTTAACCCTATGGTGGTAGATCTCTCTTACTTCAGACAAGACGAACATGCATAGCAACTCACATGAAATTCAACAATGAATAGTTGATGGCGTCCCCGATAAACATGGTTATCGCACAACAAGCAACTTAATAAGAGATAAAGTGCATAATGACATATTCAATACCACAATAGTTTTTAAGCTATTTGTCCCATGAGCTATATATTGCAAAGGTGAATGATGGAATTTTAAAGGTAGCACTCAAGCAATTTACTTTGGAATGGCGGAAAATACCATGTAGTATAGGTAGGTATGGTGGACACAAATGGCATAGTGGTTGGCTCAAGTATTTTGGATGCATGAGAAGTATTCCCTCTCGATACAAGGTTTAGGCTAGCAAGGCTTATTTGAAACAAACACAAGGATGAACCGGTGCAGCAAAACTCACATAAAAGACATATTGAAAACATTATAAGACTCTACACCGTCTTCCTTGTTGTTCAAACTCAATACTAGAAATTATCTAGACCTTAGAGAAACCAAATATGCAAACCAAATTTTAGCATGCTCTATGTATTTCTTCATTAATGGGTGCAAAGCATATGATGCAAGAGCTTAATCATGAGCACAACAATTGCCAAGTATCACATTACTCAAGACATTTATAGCAATTACTACATGTATCATTTTCCAATTCCAACCATATAACAATTTAACGAAGGAGAAACTTCGCCATGAATACTATGAGTAGAAACCAAGGACATACTTGTCCATATGCTACAGCGGAGCGTGTCTCTCTCCCATAAAGTGAATGCTAGGATCCATTTTATTCAAACAAAACAAAAACAAAAACAAACCGACGCTCCAAGAAAAAGCACATAAGATGTGATGGAATAAAAATATAGTTTCAGGGGAGGAACCTGATAATGTTGTCGATGAAGAAGGGGATGCCTTGGGCATCCCCAAGCTTAGACGCTTGAGTCTTCTTGATATATGCAGGGGTGAACCACCGGGGCATCCCCAAGCTTAGATCTTTCACTCTCCTTGATCATGTTGCATCATACTCCTCTCTTGACCCTTGAAAACTTCCTCCACACCAAACTCGAAACAACTCATTAGAGGGTTAGTGCACATTATAAATTGACATATTCAGAGGTGACACAATCATTCTTAACACTTCTGGACATTGCATAATGCTACTGGACATTGATGGATCAAAGAAATTCATCCAACATAGCGAAAGAGGCAATGCGAAATAAAAGGCAGAATCTGTCAAAACAGAACAGTTCGTATTGACGAATTTTAAAATGGCACCAGACTTGCTCAAATGAAAATGCTCAAATTGAATGAAAGTTGCGTACATATCTGAGGATCACTCACGTAAATTGGCATAATTTTCTGAGCTACCTACAGGGAGGTGGACCCAGATTCGTGACAGCAAAGAAATCTGGAACTGTGCAGTAATCCAAATCTAGTACTTACTTTTCTATCAACGGCTTAACTTGGCACAACAAAGCACAAAACTAAGATAAGGAGAGGTTGCTACAGTAGTAAACAACTTCCAAGATACAAAATAAAAACAAAGTACTGTAGGTAAAAACATGGGTTGTCTCCCATAAGCGCTTTTCTTTAACGCCTTTCAGCTAGGCGCAGAAAGTGTGTATCAAGTATTATCAAGAGACGAAGTGTCAACATCATAATTTGTTCTCATAATAGAATCAAAAGGTACCTTCATTCTCTTTCTAGGGAAGTGTTCCATACCTTTCTTGAGAGGAAATTGGTATTTTATGTTACCTTCCTTCATATCAATAATAGCACCAACAGTTCGAAGAAAAGGTCTTCCCAATATAATGGGACAAGATGCATTGCATTCAATATCCAAGACAACAAAATCAACGGGAACAAGGTTATTGTTAACGGTAATACGAACATTATCAACCTTACCCAAAGGTTTCTTTGTAGAATGATCAGCAAGATTAACATCCAAATAACAATTTTTCAGCGGTGGCAAGTCAAGCATATTATAAATTTTCTTAGGCATAACAGAGATACTTGCACCAAGATCACATAAAGCATTACAATCAAAATCTTTAACCTTCATCTTAATGATGGGCTCCCAACCATCCTCTAGCTTTTTAGGAATAGAGGCTTCACGCTCTAGTTTCTCTTCTCTTGCTTTTATGAGAGCATTTGTAATATGATGCGTGAAAGCCAAATTTATAGCACTAGCATTAGGACTTTTAGCAAGTTTTTGGAAGAACTTTATAACTTCAGAGATGTGGCAATCATCAAAATTCAAACCATTATAATCTAAAGCAATGGGATCATCATCCCCAATGTTGGAAAAAAATTCAGCAGCTTTATCACAGGCAGTTTCAGCAGTTTTAGCAGTTTCAGGCAGTTTTTCGCGCTTTGCATTAGAAGTGGAAACATTGCTAACACCAATTCTTTTATTAGTATGAGTAGGAGGTGCAGCAACATGTGTAGCATTAGCATTACTAGTGGTGGTAATAGTCCAAACTTTAGCTATATTCTTTTCTTTAGCTAGTTTTTCATTTTCTTCTCTATCCCACCTAGCACGCAATTCAGCCATTAATCTTATATTCTCATTAATTCTAACTTGAATGGCATTTGCTGTAGTAGTAATTTTATCATCTAAATCCTCAGGTTTAGCAGCCATTTTATTAATTAAAGAAGATTGTGATGCAGACATGTATGAGATTCGGGTTTCAGCACTAGCAAGTTTAGTTTGCAACCCCGAAATCTCCCTATTCAGATTTTCAAGTTGATTCCCTATATTCTTCAACAAGGTAGATTGCTCATTCATAGTTTTAGTAAACAATTTATTTTGCTCATATTGTGATTGCATAAAGCTCTTGGTGGATCTTTCAATTTCTAGCATCTTTTCCTCATTAGATGAAGCATATCTACCATAAGAATTACCATTAGCAGGGTATGGCCTAGAATCATTGTGATTGTTATTTTTAATGAAATTCACATCAACATATTCTTTTTGAGCAGCTAATGACGCTAACGGAACATTATTAGGATTAACATTAGGCCTACCATTCACAAGCATAGACATAATAGCATCAATCTTATCACTCAAGGAAGAGGTTTCTTCGACAGAATTTACCTTCTTACCTTGTGGAGCTCTTTCCGTGTGCCATTCAGAGTAGTTGATCATCATATTATCAAGAAGCTTTGTTGCTTCACCAAGAGTGATGGACATAAAGGTACCTCCAGCAGCTGAATCCAATAAATTCCGTGAAGAAAAATTTAGTCCTGCATAGAAGGTTTGGATGATCATCCAAGTAGTCAGTCCATGGGTTGGGCAATTTTTAACCAGAGATTTCATTCTTTCCCAAGCTTGAGCAACATGTTCAGTATCTAATTGTTTAAAATTCATTATGCTACTCCTCAAAGATATAATTTTAGCAGGGGGATAATATCTACCAATAAAAGCATCCTTGCATTTAGTCCATGAATCAATACTATTCTTAGGCAGAGATAGCAACCAATCTTTAGCTCTTCCTCTTAATGAGAAAGGGAACAATTTTAATTTTATAATGTCACCATCTACATCCTTATACTTTTGCATTTCACATAGTTCAACAAAATTATTAAGATGGGCAGCAGCATCATCAGAACTAACACCAGAAAATTGCTCTCGCATAACAAGATTCAGTAAAGCAGGTTTAATTTCAAAGAATTCTGCTGTAGTAGCAGGTGGAGCAATAGGTGTGCATAAGAAATCATTATTATTTGTGGTTGTGAAGTCACACAACTTAGTATTTTCAGCGTTGGCCATTTTAGCAACAGTAAATAAAACAAACTAGATAAAGTAAATGCAAGTAAACTAATTTTTTTGTGTTTTTGATATAGCAAACAAGATAGCAAATAAAGTAAAACTAGCAACTATTTTTTTTGTATTTTGATTTAGTGCAGCAAACAAAGTAGTAAATAAAACTAAGCAAGACAAAAACAAAGTAAAGAGATTGAGAAGTGGAGACTCCCCTTGCAGCGTGTCTTGATCTCCCCGGCAACGGCGCCAGAAATTTGCTGCTGGCGCAAAGTTGACGTGGGAGTTAGAGATCCCTGTGATGTAACTTTTCTTCAGGTCCCCGGCAACGGCGCCAGAAATTTGCTTGATGCGTGTGGTTGGCACGTCCGTTGGGAACCCCAAGAGGAAGGTGTGATGCGCACAGCGGCAAGTTTCCCTCAGTAAGAAACCAAGGTTTAATCGGACCAGTAGGAGTCAAGAAGCACGTTGAAGGTTGATGGCGGCGAGATGTAGTGCGGCGCAACACCAGTGATTCCGGCGCCAACGTGGAACCTGCACAACACAACCAAAATACTTTGCCCCAACGAAACAGTGAGGTTGTCAATCTCACCGGCTTGCTGTAACAAAGAGTTAACCGTATTGTGTGGAAGATGATTGTTTGCAGAAAACAGTAGAACAAGTATTGCAGTAGATTGTATTTCAGTAAAGAGAATTGGACCGGGGTCCACAGTTCACTAGAGGTGTCTCTCCCATAAGACGAACAGCATGTTGGGTGAATAAATTACAGTTGGGCAATTGACAAATAAAGAGAGCATGACCATGCACATACATATCATGATGAGTATAGTGAGATTTAATTGGGCATTACGACAAAGTACATAGACCATCATCCAACTGCATCTATGCCTAAAAAGTCCACCTTCAGGTTATCATCCGAACCCCCTCCAGTATTAAGTTGCTAACAACAGACAATTGCATTAAGTATGGTGCGTAATGTAACTAGTGACTACATCCTTGAACATAGCACTAATGTTTTATCCCTAGTGGCAACAGCACAACACAACCTTAGAACTTTACATCCTTGTCCCGGTGTCAATGCAGGCATGAACCCACTATCGAGCATAAGTACTCCCTCTTGGAGTTACAAGCATCTACTTGGCCAGAGCATCTACTAGTAACGGAGAGCATGCAAGATCATAAACAACACATAGCATAACTTTGATAATCAACATAACAAGTATTCTCTATTCATCGGATCCCAACAAACGCAACATATAGAATTACAGATAGACGATCTTGATCATGTTAGGCAGCTCACAAGATCCGACAATGATAGCACAATGGGGAGAAGACAACCATCTAGCTACTGCTATGGACCCATAGTCCAGGGGTAGACTACTCACACATCACACCGGAGGCGACCATGGCGGCGTAGAGTCCTCCGGGAGATGATTCCCCTCTCCGGCAGGGTGCCGGAGGCGATCTCCTGGATCCCCCGAGATGGGATCGGCGGCGGCGGCGTCTCTGGAAGGTTTTCCGTATCGTGGCTCTCGGTACTGGGGGTTTCGTCACGGAGACTTTTTATAGGCGGAAGGGCAGGTCAAGAGGCGGCACGGGGGCCCCACACCACAGGCCGGCGCGGCCAAGGGGGGGGCCGCGCCGCCCTATGGTTTGGCTCCCCTGTGGCCCCTCTTCGTCTCTCCTTCGGACTTCTGGAAGCTTCGTGGAAAAATAGGCTCCTGGGCTTTGATTTCGTCCAATTCCGAGAATATTTCCTTACTAGGATTTCTGAAACCAAAAACAGCAGAAAACAGCAACTGGCACTTCGGCATCTTGTTAATAGGTTAGTTCCAGAAAATGCATGAATATGACATAAAGTGTGCATAAAACATGTAGATAACATCAATAATGTGGCATGGAACATAAGAAATTATCGATACGTCGGAGACGTATCATCCGACAATGAAGCACAATGGGGAGAAGACAACCATCTAGCTACTGCTATGGACCCATAGTCCAGGGGTAGACTACTCACACATCACTCCGGAGGCGACCATGGCGGCGTAGAGTCCTCCGGGAGATGATTCCCCTCTCCGGCAGGGTGCCGGAGGCGATCTCCTGGATCCCCCGAGATGGGATCGGCGGTGGCGGCGTCTCTGGAAGGTTTTCCGTATCGTGGCTCTCGGTACTGGGGGGTTTCGCAACGGAGGCTTTAAGTAGGCGGAAGGGCAAGTCAGGAGGGGGCACGAGGGCCCCACACCACAGGGCCGCGCGGCCAAGGGGGGGCCGCGCCGCCCTAGGGTTTGGGCACCCCGTGGCCCCACTTCGTCTCCTCTTCGGACTTCTGGAAGCTTCGTGGCAAAATAGGACCCTGGGCGTTGATTTCGTCCAATTCCGAGAATATTTCGTTACTAGGATTTCTGAAACCAAAAACAGCAGAAAATAGCAACTGGCACTTCGGCATCTTGTTAATAGGTTAGTTCCAGAAAATGCACGGATATGACATAAAGTGTGCATAAAACATGTAGATAACATCAATAATGTGGCATGGAACATAAGAAATTATTGATACATCGGAGACGTATCAGCATCCCCAAGCTTAGTTCTGCTCGTCCCGAGCAGGTAAAACGATAACACAGATAATTTCTGGAGTGACATGCCATCATAACCTTGATCATACTATTTGTAAAGCATATGTAGTGAATGCAGCGATCAAAACAATGTATATGACATGAGTAAACAAGTGAATCGTATAGCAAAGACTTTTCATGAATAGCACTTCAAGACAAGCATCAATAAGTCTTGCATAAGAGTTAACTCATAAAGCAATAATTCAAAGTAAAGGCATTGAAGCAACACAAAGGAAGATTAAGTTTCAGCGGTTGCTTTCAACTCATAACATGTATATCTCATGGATATTGTCAACATAGAGTAATATAATAAGTGCAATAAGCAAGTATGTAGGAAACAATGCACAGTTCACACAAGTGTTTGCTTCTTGAGGTGGAGAGAAATAGGTGAACTGACTCAACATTGAAAGTAAAAGAATTGTCCTCCATAGAGGAAAAGCATCGATTGCTATATTTGTGCTAGAGCTTTGATTTTGAAAACATGAAACAATTTTGTCAACGGTAGTAATAAAGCATATGTATCATGTAAATTATATCTTACAAGTTGCAAGCCTCATGCATAGTATACTAATAGTGCCCGCACCTTGTCCTAATTAGCTTGGACTACCGGATCATCACAATGCACATGTTTTAACCAAGTGTCACAAAGGGGTACCTCTATGCCGCTTTGTACAAAGGTCTAAGGAGAAAGCTCGCATTGGATTTCTCGCTATTGATTATTCTCAACTTAGACATCCATACCGGGACAACATAGACAACAGATAATGGACTCCTCTTTTATGCATAAGCATGTAACAACAATTAATAATTTTCTCATTTGAGATTGAGGATATATGTCCAAAACTGAAACTTCCACCATGGATCATGGCTTTAGTTAGCGGCCCAATGTTCTTCTCTAACAATATGCATGCTTAACCATAAGGTGGTAGATCGCTCTTACTTCAGACAAGACGAACATGCATAGCAACTCACATGAAATTCAACAATGAAAAGTTGATGGCGTCCCCAGTGAACATGGTTATCGCACAACAAGCAACTTAATAAGAGATAAAGTGCATAATTACATATTCAATACCACAATAGTTTTTAAGCTATTTGTCCCATGAGCTATATATTGCAAAGGTGAATGATGGAATTTTAAAGGTAGCACTCAAGCAATTTACTTTGGAATGGCGGAAAAAATACCATGTAGTAGGTAGGTATGGTGGACACAAATGGCATAGTGGTTGGCTCAAGTATTTTGGATGCATGAGAAGTATTCCCTCTCGATACAAGGTTTAGGCTAGCAAGGCTTATTTGAAACAAACACAAGGATGAACCGGTGCAGCAAAACTCACATAAAAGACATATTGAAAACATTATAAGACTCTACACCGTCTTCCTTGTTGTTCAAACTCAATACTAGAAATTATCTAGACCTTAGAGAAACCAAATATGCAAACCAAATTTTAGCATGCTCTATGTATTTATTCATTAATGGGTGCAAAGCATATGATGCAAGAGCTTAAACATGAGCACAACAATTGCCAAGTATCACATTACCCAAGACATTATAGCAATTTACTACATGTATCATTTTCCAATTCCAACCATATAACAATTTAACGAAGAAGAAACTTCGCCATGAATACTATGAGTAGAAGCTAAGGACATACTTGTCCATATGCTACAGCGGAGCGTGTCTCTCTCCCATAAAGTGAATGCTAGGATCCATTTTATTCAAACAAAACAAAAAAACAAAAACAAACCGACGCTCCAAGCAAAGCACATAAGATGTGATGGAATAAAAATATAGTTTCAGGGGAGGAACCTGATAATGTTGTCGATGAAGAAGGGGATGCCTTGGGCATCCCCAAGCTTAGACGCTTGAGTCTTCTTAGAATATGCAGGGGTGAACCACCGGGGCATCCCCAAGCTTAGAGCTTTCACTCTCCTTGATCATGTTCCATCATACTCCTCTCTTGATCCTTGAAAACTTCCTCCACACCAAACTTAGAACAACTCATTAGCGGGTTAGTGACAATAAAAATTAACATGTTCAGAGGTGACACAATCATTCTTAACACTTCTGAACATTGCATAAAGCTACTGGACATTAATGGATCAAAGAAATTCATCCAACATAGCAAAAGAGGCAATGCGAAATAAAAGGCAGAATCTGTCAAAACAGAACAGTTCGTATTGACGAATTTTATCGAGGCACCAGACTTGCTCAAATGAAAATGCTCAAATTGAATGAAAGTTGCGTACATATCTGAGGATCACTCACGTAAATTGGCATAATTTTCTGAGTTACCTACAGGGAAAACAGCCCAGATTCGTGACAGCAAAGAAATCTGTTTCTGCGCAGTAATCCAAATCTAGTATGAACTTTTCTATCAACGACTTTACTTGGCACAACAAAACACTAAACTAAGATAAGGAGAGGTTGCTACAGTAGTAAACAACTTCCAAGACACAAAATAAAAACAAAGTACTGTAGGTAAAAAAAAACATGGGTTGTCTCCCATAAGCGCTTTTCTTTAACGCCTTTCAGCTAGGCGCAGAAAGTGTGTGTCAAGTATTATCGGAGGGTGGTGCATAGTCATTATGCGCTCCCCCATCCGCAGTGGTACTAAGGGCTTTGTCAATTTTAGGCCTATAATAATACTTCTTTGGTTTAGACACTTTAGAGACATACATAAACTTTTGCTCCTTACCCACATAAGCTTTCTCCTTATATTTAAGAGAAGAAAATGTTGAACCCAAGGTTCCCATAGCTTTTTCAAGTTCATCAATCCTATTGATTTGATCATCATGGACAACACAAGTTCCTAGGACACTAATTCTTTCATCAATTCCTCCTAAGGATTTATCAAGTTCATCAGTTTTATCAAGTAACATTTCCAATTTAGCTTCAATACTTGGAATTTTTTTCTCTATGGTTTCCAATTTTTTCATAACATCTTCAAGAGAGATTTCAGTTTTAACTTCATCAACAGGGGGTATTCCAAATAGACTCTCAATAATGCAACTAGCTTCTAATGCAGGAGTACTTAGGAAGTTACCTTTTGCGAGACTATCAAGAACATACCTATTCCAGCTAGAGATACCAACATAAAAATTCCTGAGTAAGATAGTGGTGGAGTGTTTCTTAGTGCACCTATTATGGGCATCACTAATTCTATACCAAGCATCTCTTAAACATTCTCCCCCTCGTTGCTTAAACGTACGAACTTCAACTTCAGGGTTACTCATTTTAGCAGCAGTAAATAAAGCAAACTAGATAAAGTAAATGCAAGTAACTAATTTTTTTGTGTTTTTGATATAGCAAACAAGATAGCAAATAAAGTAAAACTAGCAACTAATTTTTTTGTATTTTGATTTAGTGCAGCAAACAAAGTAGTAAATAAAACTAAGCAAGACAAAAACAAAGTAAAGAGATTGGGAAGTGGAGACTCCCCTTGCAGCGTGTCTTGATCTCCCGACAACGGCGCCAGAAATTTGCGTGATGCGTGTGGTTGACACGTCCGTTGGGAACCCCAAGAGGAAGGTGTGATGCGCACAGCGGCAAGTTTCCCTCAGTAAGAAACCAAGGTTTAATCGAACCAGTAGGAGTCAAGAAGCACGTTGAAGGTTGATGGCGGCGGGATGTAGTGCGGCGCAACACCAGAGATTCCGGCGCCAACGTGGAACCTGCACAACACAACCAAAGTACTTTGCCCCAATGAAACAGTGAGGTTGTCAATCTCACCGGCTTGCTGTAACAAAGGATTAACCGTATTGTGTGGAAGATGATTGTTTGCAGAAAACAGTAGAACAAGTATTGCAGTAGATTGTATTTCAGTATAGAGAATTGGACCGGGGTCCACAGTTCACTAGAGGTGTCTCTCCCATAAGACAAACAGCATGTTGGGTGAACAAATTACAGTTGGGCAATTGACAAATAAAGAGGGCATGACCATGCACATACATATTATGATGAGTATAGTGAGATTTAATTGGGCATTACGACAAAGTACATAGACCGCCATCCAGCATGCATCTATGCCTAAAAAGTCCACCTTCAGGTTATCATCCGAACCCCCTCCAGTATTAAGTTGCTAACAACAGACAATTGCATTAAGTATTGCGCGTAATGTAACTAGTAACTACATCCTTGAACATAGCACTAATATTTTATCCCTAGTGGCAACAGCACATCCACAACCTTAGAACTTTCTGTCACTGTCCCAGATATCAATGGAGGCATGAACCCACTATCGAGCATAAATACTCCCTCTTGGAGTTACAAGCATCTACTTGGCCAGAGCATCTACTAGTAACGGAGAGCATGCAAGATCATAAACAACACATAGACATAACTTTGATAATCAACATAACAAGTATTCTCTATTCATCGGATCCCAACAAACGCAACATATAGAATTACAGATAGATGATCTTGATCATGTTAGGCAGCTCACAAGATCCGACAATGAAGCACAATGGGGAGAAGACAACCATCTAGCTACTGCTATGGACCCATAGTCCAGGGGTAGACTACTCACACATCACTCCGGAGGCGACCATGGCGGCGTAGAGTCCTCCGGGAGATGATTCCCCTCTCCGGCAGGGTGCCGGAGGCGATCTCCTGGATCCCCCGAGATGGGATCGGCGGCGGCGGCGTCTCTGGAAGGTTTTCCGTATCGTGGCTCTCGGTACTGGGGGTTTCACAACGGAGGCTTTAAGTAGGCGGAAGGGCAAGTCAGGAGGGGGCACGAGGGCCCCACACCACAGGGCCGCGCGGCCAAGGGGGGGGCCGCGCCGCCCTAGGGTTTGGGTACCTCGTGGCCCCACTTCGTCTCCTCTTCGGACTTCTGGAAGCTTCGTGGCAAAATAGGACCCTAAGCGTTGATTTCGTCCAATTCCGAGAATATTTCGTTACTAGGATTTCTGAAACCAAAAACAGCAGAAAACAGCAACGGGCACTTCGGCATCTTGTTAATAGGTTAGTTCCAGAAAATGCACGAATATGACATAAAGTGTGCATAAAACATGTAGATAACATCAATAATGTGGCATGGAACATAAGAAATTATCGATACGTCGGAGACGTATCATCGTCCCGTGCCTCGCCGTGCGCACTGGCCCGCGCGCGCCTCGCCTCGCGCGCTCTGGCCCGCTCTGCGCCTCGACGCCACCGTCCCGTGCCTCGCCGTGCGCCCTGGCCCGCGCCGCGCCCGCGAGGGAGGGCAGGGAGGCAGGGCGGAGGCGGGCCTGGCCGTGGGGGGCGGAGGTCGCCGGGGATGGCCGGAGCTCTTCGGGCTGATTCATAGCCAACTCGACGCGCTCGCCCCTCTATGCCGCGCCGCGGGACTACGACGCCCTGGACGTCGTGCGCGCGTCGATGCCTTCCACGCCAGCGGCGGGACCAGGGCTACGGCCGCAGCGACGTCTACCCCGTGCCACCGGAGGGGTACCGGGCCAAGAAGTCGCCGCCCTGCTCGTCGTGCGCGCGTCGATGTGCTCCCGCGCGAGGCGCTCGTCCGGCCGAGGTCGACGTGCTGCCTGTGGCGAGGGGCTCGTCAGCCAAGGTCGCCTCTGCCTACCACGCGTCTGGCCGAGGTCGACGTGCTGCCCCACAAAAATGTTGTGATGCATCCCACAACATTTCTCAAGCGAGCCCCTTCTCGGGATGTCAAAATGGGGCAAACCAACCGGTCATAAGAGCATCCCCACTCGTCTCCCCGACGAGGCCCCCGAGCGACGTTTTTTTTCCATCCGGACAGCGAAATTCGGCCCAGTCGCGCCCCCGGTTCCTCGTTTTCGTCCGGATTTGGCCCTTCATCCATCCGGCGAGCCCACACCAACCCTGGTCTCCCGGGGATCTATCGGGGAGTCCGGACAAGTGAAAAGCGGGGAAGGGCCCGATCTGTCGGCGGCTCGACACACGAACCCCACCGCCACCTCGCTCAAAATCTCCCCCACCCCTCGTATCTCTCTCGCCGCTGGCACCATCCCGCCGGCTTGTTGCCCAGATTCCGCTGTCCCTCCTTCCCCAACTGCCTATATTCCGCCGTCTTTTGACGACGGCCTATCTGGCTGCTCCTCCGCCGGCCTGTTTTCCGACGACGGCCTACTCCTCGACGTTCGCGGCTCGGGTTGCCTCGACCACGCCCGTCAGGTGTTCGTCCATTTGCCTCGCCGGCCATGGACTCGGAGAAGAGGAGGAGGAGATGTTCGTCGAGCTTATGCGAGAAGAGATGGCAGTCGCCGCCCAAGACGAGGAGCACATGATGATCCTCGGTTACTTGTCAAGCATGTACGTCGGGGTGGTAACTGGTCGACGTGGTGGGTCGGCACCAGGTCGCCGGAAGTGCAAGCCAAGACAACGAATGGAGGGCTACTGCATGTTGTACGCCGACTACTTCGCCGACAATCCATTGCACGGTGAGACTGTTTTCAGGCATCGTTTCAGGATGAGCAGAAAGCTATTTCTGCAAATTGTGTATGCCATCCGAGACTTTGACCCCTACTTCAGATGCAAGGCCGATTGCACTGGCTTGGTTGGATTTTCGTCACTGCAGAAGTGCACAGTGGCTATGAGGATGCTGGCGTATGGAGCTCCCGGTGATGGTGCAGATGACTATCTTCGGATGGCGGAGTCCATCGCCCTTGATTGTTTCTACCGGTTCTGCAGGGCCATCATAGCAGTGTTCGGGGACTTTTACTTGAGATCACCCACTGTCGAAGACACTCATAGGATCCTTGCAACAAATGAAGCTAGGGGTTTTCCAGGGATGCTTGGAAGCATTGACTGCATGCATTGGAAATGGAAGAACTGTCTGTTTGCGTGGCAGGGAATGTACAAGGGTCACAAAAACGGCTGCACTGTGATACTTGAAGCAGTGGCTACCCATGATCTCTGGATTTGGCACTCTTTTTTTGGGTATGCCTGGATCCAACAATGACATCAACGTCCTAAACTGCTCCCCGATCTTTTCCAAGCTTGTTGAGGGTCATGCTCCCCCGGTGAACTATGTGATCAATGGTCGGCACTACAACAAAGGATATTACCTTGCAGATGGTATCTATCCAAAGTGGGCAACATTTGTGAAGACTATCTCGAAACCTAGCACCCCCAAACTTTGCGAGTTTGTCAAGAAACAAGAAGCTTGCCGAAAAGACGTCGAGCGTGCATTTGGTGTCCTCCAGCAGAGATTTGCTGTCGTCCGGTTCCCCGCTATGACTTGGTCCAAAGATCAGATGTGGGAGGTGATGAACTGTTGTGTGTGCTTACACAGTATGATTATTTAAAATGAGCGAAAACATCCGGTTTCCCTGGCTGAGCAAGAAGCACCATATGAGAGAGAGTCCTCTTGGACAGCCTAATCACCAGGTGCCGATATCATGGGTCGCCTTCATTGCTATGCGCTGGGAGATTCGAGACTCTACAATGCATCAACAGCTGCAAGATGATCTGGTGGAGCACATATGGACGCTCCGAGGCAACGCCAACGCCGACGCCAACTAGTCTGTCTTAATTTGTTTCAAAACTTGTGAAATTGTGTGCTTCATTTGTTTCAGCACTTGTTAAATATTATACTGATTATCGCCAAATTTGTTTCAGCTAATTCAGCCCCATGTTCGCCGAACTTGTTAAATTTTATGTCGAATTTGTTTGAAATATGTCAAATGGTCGAGGTTGGGGGTTTCCTGCCGAGGGGACGGCTGGAATTTCGGCGCTCCCCAGGCCAAATTTTCCTCCAATCTGGACGAAAATTTCGCCGGATTTGGGCGTGGGGAGAGCCAACGAGTGGAGATGCTCTAAGCACACTGGATGACTATCAACTCCCAAGCTCTTTTTTTGAAACAAAATAGACAAGAGTTCAAAATAATATATATAGACAAATTAGAACGCAAATCATTGTAAAAAATCAATTATTTTATGGAATAAAAATTAAGGCCGAATAGTCCAAGAAAAGGCAGAGATAATCAATATGCACTACTCCCTCCATCCTAAAATATAAGATGCAGTTAAATCTCGCTGGTCAAAATTGACCATGATCTATTCTTATATAACATGTCCACCAAATTTGTATAAGAAAGAAAGAGATTTGCAAGAAAAATGCTACTATACCATTCATACAATATAAATCCATATAAATTGGTATAAATTAATGGGTAAAATTGTGCATCAAAGATCGTGCGAAAAAAGGTTTACCTCATATTTAGGAATGGAGGGAGTATATTTAACCCAAAACCATGACTTCTTCGACTACGTCTAAAACAGTTCTCCACCGTGGTAATAGCTAACCCGGCCTATCCGAGGGCTGCGATGCGTCCTAGTTTATTTTTAATGGGAACGGTCCAAAGGGGCAGGAGTCTACATTAATACAACGGTAGGTACTTTTTTTTATAGAAAGGAACTCGAGAAAATAGAAAATGATAACAAGGTTCACAAATTTTACACTAAGCACCTTTAAAAGCATCGCACAAACGCGATTGAGTACATGGTCGCCACCGATGAAGATAGGCATATAGACACGGCCATCCTTACTTCCGCCAGGGACAACACCACTTGGTGAAGCTCGGACTTGCACAAACGCATTGGAGCCTAGGAAGATCGTCCGGAAGACCTCAAGGGCAGAAGGGCAAACCCCATGGCCGAAGATAGCAGCGCGAACCTATGTCGTCACCTCGAAGTTGTTGCAGCGGTTGCAGACTCCGCCAACTCCCAACACATCCTCCACCTTGCACGGCCACCGACCCTCGCCTCTCCTTCCTCCTGCCACCATGGCCGACCAGAAAAAAAAGAGTTGCCTCGTCGCCGCCAATGTATAAGTATGCAACATGACCGGCATCACAACCTTATTGATGGAGTGGAACTCCATCTTGCCCTGTCACCAGCTCCGACCGAGGGAGCTCCACGACGAGAGCTTGAAGGAGAAGCCAACATCAGGTCTGGCTGCAAGAACTATGGTTATCCGTCCGACATGACACGAAACTACGGCATATAGGAAAACCCTAGCCGTACCACTAATCCTACTACTATATCTACTCCGGTGCCACTCCTTCACCACCTCCTCACGCCTATTTCAACGAGAGGGGTTTGAGAGGAGCCCAACATTTCGATGGAGACTCTCAAAGCACCGTAGCGAGAGGAGAGGAGTGAGGGATGAACGGTCGTG
Source organism: Lolium perenne (assembly GCF_019359855.2). Taxonomy (NCBI): domain Eukaryota; kingdom Viridiplantae; phylum Streptophyta; class Magnoliopsida; order Poales; family Poaceae; genus Lolium; species Lolium perenne. Next base: position 169,132,878 of record NC_067248.2, read on the forward strand.
TTGCAGAAGTTCCAATGCATCCTAATAGGAGTAGCATTTTTTTCCTACAATAGCGATCTTCTCAAGGGGGGAAATTGTACCTCTACTAGCATATCAGACGGCTGGCCCGAGAAAGTTCAAGGAAGCAACCTCCTTCCTTATGAGAGGTGGCATGCAAGCATGGGAATTGTCCCCATTTACTTATTTCTCCATTCCCGGAAATGAAAGTGAGTCACCTATTCCCCTAGCTGTTCTCTCTTCACGACACGTCTTTTTCAGAGACATCTTTTTGCGGTACGTCTTAATCTGATCGAGGGTGGCTGAAGTAGAAGCCACCATCTTCTTCGATGTCGTCACAGGCTCCCAGAGGACGAAGTCGAAGACGCTGCCACCGGGATGAGAACGGAGCCTGGGAAACCTTATTCCAAACACCGCCGCCGTCACCACCTTAACGCCGACGCCCAGGAACGAAACCCTAACCCTAACTACCCTATCTACACCGCGCAAACAGAGCACCGGGGTCACCCCCACCCTCCGCCGCCGCGGGGGTGGGGACGAGCGACTCCCTTTTCGCCTCTTGGTCGCGAGAGGAGGAAGAGAAAAAGAAGTGGTTGGGGTCAGTATAGGTAGATTAGATACATAGATAAAAAGCTGAACCAAATAGCTCTCCCACTTAGGTGTTTTCTACTGTAGAAGTTCACATCTGCACTACCCTCCTCTCCCTCAGAAAAAAGATCTACAACACCCTCCCATATACATAATGGCCGTTAAATTCTGTTCTGCAAGTTAAGGCTGAAGCAAAATATTGGCTCCTCAGCATTTGTGGAAATCATCATGTCATTAAATTTTTACAGCAATTTTTAGATAATTCTTCATTTTACCTGGCAGTATTTTCAGCGTTATTTTTCGATGGCGAATCTTCGACACAATTTTTCAGCATCAATTTTTCAATGGAAATTATTATACGGTATTATTTAACGATGTTTTCTTGGAAAATTTTGACTATGCATGAATAACAACTTTTCTCAACAATTCTTTGACAACATCTCATTATATTTTTCTGATGGTAGTTATCCAACAATATCTTTTTGGTGATAATATCTCGATAATAAATATTCTATACAATTCTTCGACACTAGTTCACCGCCATTAATTGTCTTATGGTAATTCTTTGACGGTGGGTAGTTCATCGAATGCTATTTTTCAACGATGCATGCTCAATAAATTTTCAGCAGTATCTTTTCAACCACAACTTCTTAGTTATCGCCCAAATTTTTTTTGGCGATGCGTAATTTTTTGAAAGTTACTCTTCAACGGTACATGCCTAGTAAATTTTCAGCAACATTTTTTTAATGGAAATTTTTATCATTAGCCTTCTACAATAGTCAGCGGGAATTCTATGGTTGTATAATTACCCTATGGTAATTCTTGAACTGTGCATATTTTCCGGTAATTACACAGCAGTAATTCTTTAGTGGTAATATTTTGATAGTAAATCATATGTACAAAGTTTCAATGGAAATTGTCCGTCATTAATTATTTTATGGTAGTAACTCTTCAAGGATGCATATATAATTCTTTAGCATTTAGGCTGGTCATAGTGGGTAGTAACTTAGACTATTAACATATGTTATGTTACTGCTCACAGTTCAAGACTTATATATGGTGTCATGCATTGTGGGTAGTACTAACTTATATGTGGAAAATATGCAATAGTCTAGATTACAGCCTTCATACTAGTATGTAGTAACATATTTGGTGTCATGCATTGTGTTATTTATTATTTTGTAGGCTCATCTTGTCTTGGGGTGTGTGATGTTATGGTAACATAGCTAGTACCACCTCACTCTTTTTTTTTCATTTATTGACATATCATGTCACCAAAATAGTTTGAGATGTGCGACGTTAACTTTTGAGCAGCAATTTTTGGACCGCTACTCATCCTATCCTACGTACACTTTGGCCCTCGGCATCTACTGCAATTCCTGTAGTGTACAGGGGTACTCCATTTCTTGGCTCCTCTTTCATTCGAGAAAAATGCTACTGCACCTGCCTCATGATCACCCTACTACCTCATCACCCATCGGGAGTGTACTACTACCTTGTCCCGCAGAAAAATTGGTAAAAAGTACTTCATTATGTTAACCTCTTTTATTTCTGCAAAAAAACTTTATTATTTCTTCTCCGTTTTATTCAGGAAAGATATTACTACCATCTCCGTTTTATTAGTTGATCGCCCTAGGAGCTTAAAGTGTCATCGTGCCAACGATGTGATAGACTCCGTCCTTCTTCCCAACTGCAATTGAGAAAGCGTCTAGCCCAATGTTTTGCTACAGTTTTTTGGTAGTACGTTAAAGATGTACCATATTTTTATAGAAGGTATAATTTTGAATACAAAATGACTACACTCGATGCAAACAACAAGTGCAGTACGAACTCCTCGATGGCCTATGTCACACCCCAACTTTTGCAACCTTGTTTAACTGTCCTTAGTAAAAAAATTAGGGGGAACAAAAACTTTTTCTATAGACTAATTAGATGAATTGCCTTGATATGTTTGTTATAATGAAATGCTTTGATCTGCTCGTAGATGAATTGTCTTGATTTGCTTGTTGAGTTTTGTCTTGAGCTACCTCAAAGAACAACACCTCTAGTGGTAAAATCATCCTTGAATTCAAAATTTGGGATCATATGCCCCTTAATACATCCTTCTCTCTTACCCTTGTCAAAAACCGTAAGGCATCATAAATTTGGCTAAGTCCCAAAAATCTGTTTAAGGTTCCATTTTGGAACCCCTGGATTAGGGCACCCCTTGCAATCTAAGGCAATACACTTGGTCCTAGACCTACCTTATCATGAGTACACCCCAACCATGTCCTTGTCTTGAACCAAATCTCCCTTATACCCAATTATCCTTGCTGATTTTAAAGCCAAGTCAATAAGACGTTTTGGCAGGCTTAAAATGTTCCAACTTTGGCAGTTGTTTCTTAAGCACCCACAATTGTTATTGGTGATATCAATGCATGGATCTCATCTATGCGACACCCTCTACAACTTCCACGTCTTGCATGTCCCATTCTACCATTGAAATTCTTATATTCACTTGATCTTGTACCATATCCTATGTTTAATCTTAAGATCACTTTCTTCTCTTTTACCTTCTGTTTTTCTTTTATCTAGTTTAATATTCACAAAACCAAGTATGGAGATGATTGCTACATTGTGTAATAATCATCTACCCTTGTGATCTTTCTCCAAAAATTTATTCTTACCTTCCTCTACGGAACATTTCCAAAATCCTATTTAAGTTTCTTCTCTAACTCTCACTACAAAACTAATCCTAGATTTATCAAAATATTTTTCAATTTATTGTCTCAAACAAAATAGGACATTTGTGTGGTATTTCATATCACCTTATCTCCTCCCAAAAATATTTTCTTTATAACTATTCTCCTTGTTTTGTTTTCTAACCAAATGCATGTTTTTGGTACTTAAACCATTTCTTGTTTTTTTAACATGATAAAATCTACCTTGCTTTCTCAAGAGAGTGGGACATTTTGAACTCCTATTTTCCACATAGTTTCTCTCAACTTTTTTTTTCAATTCACCTTTCATTTCAAAATTTGCCATAGCCACAAAAGAGATCCCAACCTTATTTGTTGAGCCATTTTTTTTATAAAGTAACCTTTGTGCCCCCAACTATACCCCATTTTATTGACACCTAATAATGCATATGCATTATTGCATGTGATCATGCTCACACCACATCTTCCCTCTCTTTATCCATATTTGTTATATCATTTTTTTTTCAACTCTCCACTTCCTTCTACCTTGATCAAACTTATCACTACCCTTGCCATCATTAGTAACAACACCTTGAATATTCCCATAGTACAATGGGCAATATGCATGACCATCTAGGTTGACACAAGAGGAGAGCCGGCCATGTTGATCATGGTCTTGTACCATGCACAATGCCCTCCCATCTCTATCTCTCTTGGCTTGCTCCACTATGGACAGCCACAAACCGCACCACTCCCTCCTCTTTACTCCTTCTCCTCTTTCCCTATGCCATCAATGACATGGGCACATGCCCAAATGCCCTAGACCTGCACCCCTATGCCTCTAACGTTGTCTCCAAGACTTCCCTGGCTCCTTGGACCCATGAGGTTCCTAACACACGAGCCCCAAGCCCTAGCTTCCCCCTCCCTCCTCTTTCTTCCTTGGTGGTCACCCGTTCTTGCTCAAGAAGGAAGCAGGCACCCCAGCCATCAAGGCTGCGCCATGAAGACGTCCTACTACCCCTCTAACCAACGGGCATGGTCCCAAGGCAAGCCCTGTCCCGCAAAAGCCTCTCCCATGCTCGCCATGGACGTGGTCACCCTGTTCTGACCATGCTCGCGCGTTCCCAGACTTGTAGACCTCCTTTGGCTACCCCTGGCAGTAGCCTGCAATGGCACCGTACCAGGACCCAAACTTAATGATGACACGCCACCCTACTTCACCCACGACCGAGAACGTCTCATCGAACACCTCCCTGCACGCGCAGAAACCATCTCGTTTCGGGAGACTCAGCAGGCGTATCTCCAGGATTTTAGCTGCACCAGATCCTCCACTCGATGCCTTGCGAGATACCACCAACCATCGGCTCGAACACATGCAACACGCCCCCGACCTTATGCACCACGCCCACCATACGCCGACACTCGGCTATAAAAGCCTCGCTCCCGCCCCAGCCTCTCCACTTCATCACAACACTCCCCTACCACGCCTCTAATATACGCAGGAACACCGCAGCATCTCCCAGGCCGCTGCTCGGGTTGCTGCTCGCCGGCAGGAGCACCACGCCCGTGGTCACCGTGAGGTGGCCGGCGGAGGACACGCCCGCCCGGCCCGTTTTCTCCTCCCTTTTCCCTTCCTCGACGCTCACCGTGTCCTGCTAGACCTAACCGATCCGTTTTTGCCGCCCAGGACCACCGGAGCACGCCGCTGTCGTCCCCGTCCGTGGGCTGCTGCGAGGAGGAAGGCGCCGGGAGAAGTTGTTGGGGACACCAAAGACGCTGCTGAGCCGCCCCTGGGCAGCGCCGGCACCCCGCCGCCCTGTCCCGCCGTCGCCGGCGAGCCCGTCACTCGCAGGTGAGCGCCTGGCCGCCCCTGCCCTCCTTCCCGTCCGCCGCGCGTGTCTGTGCGTGCGTCGCGAGAGAGGACGACGCCTCGCGTGCGTGCATGGCCACTTGGCCACGTAGGCCGTGCAGGCCATGCAGGCCTGGCCCGCCTGGGCCCCCTCCTCCTCTTTTTCTTTCTTTTCTTCACACCTCCACCTGGACAAATCCTCCTGGGCCGGCCCAACACTCACTCCCACACGGCCCAGAGCTTCCCGCCAAATAAATTTCGTTTGAAAAATTGGAACCTGCACATAAACTTTGAAAAGTATCTGTGGGCCATTTTGCAAATAACTTGAGTTTTCTAGATCCGATTGAGGTGATTCAAATTGCAGTAGAACCAGAATGAAAATATCTAAGGGATGCCACTGACCTTGTGTTTTTAAGTTTTTTGTATGATTTTTAGTGAATTAAACATGATCACTGTTTTCTGGTTAGTATTTCAAAATCCTAAAATTGTAGGATTAATATTTTTGAATGAATCCAATTGTGTTGATCTTGTTTTCTTACTTTTCATCTAGGAAAAATACTATTAGTCTCTGTTCATGAAATTTTGTCTCTGGTTATGAGTGTATGTGTGTCACATGCTATGATAGAATTAAAATCCATTTGTTTTATCCAAAACCTTGCCACACATTTTGTTTTAAAATTAGCCCAACCATGATTTGTTACTGTTACACAACTCCCCTGCATATTTCTTTTACATTTCATTTAAAAAAACTTGGATCTTGAGTTTGGTATTGATTGTGTGTATTGTTTATTTTTGCGACGCTAGACACGAACGAGGGAGAAGTTGAAGGGGAAGAATTTGGAGAAGGTTTTAAGGAGGACCAGGGACAAGCCAACTAAGGCAAGCCATCTTTTGATCTCTGAATATTGAATCGCATATTGTGGTTACCTTGTTATTATTCTTGTCTCTCGATCTATCTTGTGTTGCATCTACTTATGTTGATAAGAGCATGCTCACTGCGAGCATGTCGATTCTATTTGACACCTCACCTACAATCCCCTTTAGGGAAATGGTGGTCATCACCATGATCTTGGTGTACCCTCTAAGTGTGATGGGTATGCCCACTTACCTTGAGTGTGTCGACCTCTCGACACCCTTTTTGCACCCCTTAGTGGTATGATGGTTAGTATCATGCCCTTGTTATACCTTCTACCTTGTGATGCTATGCATACTTACTCCCAAGTATGTTGAACCTCTTGTTGATGCTATGCATACTTACTCTCAAGTATGTTGAACCCCTTGTTGTTATGCATGCTTACCCTGAGCATGTATGCCCCCTTTGACCACCTATCTTATCCTCTTCTTAGTGGTATGATGATCAACATCATGACCCTTTGCCGAATCCTCCTACTTATGTTGTCCCCATGCGTGCTTATCCTAAGCATGTATGATCCCCTTGACACCTCAATTATCATCTCCTTAGAGGTATGACGGCTAACATCATGCCATTGTTGTATCTTAGCTCCTACATAAAACATTAGGTTGGGAACCCATCAAGGTTTACCTTGTTGTAAATGTTTATGAAAACCTTGGGTAAGATAACCTTACCCAAGTGTATGGTTTATGAAGGCAAAAAGGATCTTGTCAAAGATGTTTGAGAAAAGGAATGTGTGTGTGACTTGGGTTTTGAGAAAAACGACACATGGTTCTTTGTATTCGCCCGGAACAACTAACCCGCGCAACCACATTACCTCAACGTGGGCACGGGGCTTAGCTTGACGTTTGTTCTTCTTAGCATGAGGCACCGCACAACTATACAAGGGTACGGTTACCCCCGAGTCCGGGTTGTCATGGTTGGGACAATAGTATAACGGGAGGCCTTCGGGGCTGACCCGTCCGGAAGACACTATGGGTCTCCTGGCTTGGCGGTGGAGCCACGCTCAAAAGGAGGTGAGCTGCCACGGTGCCGGGGAGGTACATACTCCATAGGGTAGGACCTCTTGCTAAGTTGAATGGGCGAAAGGCTTCGACTGATTATCCGAGACTCGCATACTTTCGTATGACGAACCGGGGATGATCCCGGCGGATTTATCAGATCTTGTGGGGAAAGTGCGCACACTCTGCAGAGTTAAAACTATTCGAATAGCCGCGTCCGCGGTCATGGACGGTTGGGATGGCCGTTACAGAGCTGTGTCGAGTTTTGTTTTAGAAAATGCTTTACAAAGGAAGATAATGTGTTGGATGTACCGGAAGGGTACGGAAAGGCTTGTGCCGACCATATGGAGATGGTCGAGGAAAATGAAACAAAATTGGGTGACCCTTCCTAGTGTTTCATGTAGAGGAACTCTGCTTTAACAAAGATATAGAGATGTCATAGGACTTTCTTAGTGTCCCCTTCAACTGTGATGTGGGATGCTATATCCACAAGAGAAACTGATTCTCATTCACATGCTATATCCACAAGAGAAACTAATTCTCTTTCACATGCTATATCCACCAGAGAAACTATTCTTCCTCTCTTGTCTTCTTTAGTTAGAATTGTTATCACCTTCTTGATGGTTTGCGAGTACAATTCAAATGTACTCACGGCTTTGTCCCTGGCTATTTACTTGGCCAGACCTGGAGGACTTCGACAGTTGAAGAAGGAGTTGACGACGTCTATGCGAGCTAGGAACGTCTTCCCGATCGGCTTTTGTAGGGTTAAGGCAGATGACTTGGGCTCTACGCTGCTGAAGTGATTCTACTACTCTGATGATTAGATTAGACCCTTCGAGGCTATCTTGTAAAGATGGGTCATGTGACTTTATTGTAATTTTCTTATTCCGTTTTGTAAAGGATGATGTAATTTGATATCAGTTCGGTTATGTGTTCACGGTACACTGATCATGGGAACGTGAACTGTATACATAACAGGGTATTTCGGACAGCTAGTCCGGGGTCCCCACAGAGCTGGTATCAGAGCCATCCTGACTGTAGGAGACCTTAGTTAGCATGGACGTTAGTTAGGGAACAAGTACTTTGGGCAAAACTATTTACCAAACAAATTCTTTCATTAGTCGGAAGCATAGTTTCTACTCCTCTTGTTTCTTCAAAACTTCTAAATTCTTATCTCTCCGCTTTATAGAAGTGTTTGAAAATTCTTACTCTATTGTCTCATCCACTTCAAACCTACATATTGGACGATGTCCCCAACTCAGACCGGAGACTCGAACTCAAAGATACATCAATCCCACAGGAAGACTCATGAATCTCCAACGACAGCTATTGAAGATTGGAGGCCGACTTAGTGTGCACATAAAAGAATGATAATATCATGTCTTTGGTTGTCACCAAAGTATGTCAAAGATCTGACCTTGTTCCTCCGTGGACTTGCACTTTTTGCAGTCGTCAGGGATCAAGTCCTCAGTTTTTGACTAGTAATTTTTAGGCCAGCCACCAGAAGATGCCGACTTTGGGAGTACCTACACAACTACCCCTTCGAAGACCCCACGTCCCCGGGATGTTGAGCAAGAAGACTACACAGTTTTAGCCTCTACCTCAACCTCGACGACTCAACACCAGGCCGCATCACCACTCTCTGCTTCAAGAATCCTTGTTGAAGACGATGTCAACAAGCTGAAGACTGCAACATATGTGACCAGCCCAAACCTATAGGATGGATAGGACAAAACTCAATCGCTTTGATTGAGCTACCCCCGCGTATTAGTCATCCATGGGTACTTGTGTTACCATGTCTGGTTTGATGATTGCTTGTAGTTCCCTAAGTGTGTTGTCTTGAGTGTTTTTATTTGTTTGTTGTGTGTTTGATTGTCTTGGTCTTTAGGTCTGAAAAACACTCTTGGTGTGATAAACCAGCGTAGGAAGCCCCTCTAAGACGTTTTCACAGTCATCTACCTCGCCGATAAAATGCTTACTGCTAGCTAAATGGATAAGTTAACCCTGTTAACCATCGATTCTCAACCGTCAGAAAAACTGACCCAGACCCCTATCTACGCCAACTACTTTCAAGATCAGCTGAAGCATCTCTACTAAGCCGAGAAGACAGAAGACCCTACCTTCAAGAGTGACTGCACCTCTGCAAGAAGACATGCATACTAACTTTGTCTAACCTTGGAGTATAATCGCGCTAACCTCGAGGATATCTTTTTGAAACCACCCCCTAACACACCGTCTAACAAACTGAGAGAACAATAGCGTCAGACCCAAGTTACATCACATGGTTCATCTGTTCCTCATCAAGTGAAGCTCATGAAGATACCTCAAGACTCAAGATTAGGTGTATTTTATCTGCTCACTTCTTAGCTGGTATAAGTCAGCACCGACCCTCAAGCGGAAGATTGTCTCCGACGACCTTTGATGCTGCTTCATATGGACAACAACCAGGCGCTTCATCGACTTACTAACTTACCGCGCGTTATATGGTCAAAAAAAAAAACACCGTAAGTGCCTTTTGAAGCCATGATCTACACATCTCCCCCGAAGATCCTTCAACTGAATACGGAAGATCGACGACTCCTTCAGAAGCCCAGACATAACCACTAGGCAAAAGCTCTTAGTTTTTCCGAAAAACCCCCAATGAAAAATCTTAAGGGTGGAAGACTTCGTCTCCCACTAAAAACTGGAGCTAACCCTAACATTTTCGACCTTTCTAAAAACACCATTGGGAACTTGTTGGGATGCATAAACTCCCCTTGAAGCCATGGGCTGCACATCGCCCCCCCCCCCCCCTGAAGGTGTATCAACTCAAGACAGGAGATCAATGACTTCTTCAAAAGCGCCTGACAAGACTCCGTGGCTGAAGCTTAGAGTTTTCAAAACCCCCGGTGAACAATTTTAAGGGTGGAAGACTTCGTCTTCCACTAAAATTTTAAGCTGGCTCTAAAAAGTTTTCAACCCTGCTAAAGCACCGCTGGAGTGCACTAACTCTCCCAGAATCTTGAACCCCCGCTAGGATCGCTTAGAAGCTACAGATCTAACACCTACATGGAGTAGTCAACCTCTTCACGAAGCTTGCCCTCGACAGAATCTTATCATGTCTCTCGGAAGCTGAAGCTATGACCCCGGCGACAACAACATATACAGGAAGGTGGAGTCTAACTTAAGTCGACATATACAACCTCCCTAGTCCTACGCTTAGTAATCTCGGGACGAGATTATTTTAAGGGTGGAAGATCTGTCACACCCCAACTTTTGCAACCTTGTTTAACTGTCCTTAGTAAAAAAATTAGGGGGAACAAAAACTTTTTCTATAGACTAATTAGATGAATTGCCTTGATATGTTTGTTATAATGAAATGCTTTGATCTGCTCGTAGATGAATTGTCTTGATTTGCTTGTTGAGTTTTGTCTTGAGCTACCTCAAAGAACAACACCTCTAGTGGTAAAATCATCCTTGAATTCAAAATTTGGGATCATATGCCCCTTAATACATCCTTCTCTCTTACCCTTGTCAAAAACCGTAAGGCATCATAAATTTGGCTAAGTCCCAAAAATCTGTTTAAGGTTCCATTTTGGAACCCCTGGATTAGGGCACCCCTTGCAATCTAAGGCAATACACTTGGTCCTAGACCTACCTTATCATGAGTACACCCCAACCATGTCCTTGTCTTGAACCAAATATCCCTTATACCCAATTATCCTTGCTGATTTTAAAGCCAAGTCAATAAGATGTTTTGGCAGGCTTAAAATGTTCCAACTTTGGCAGTTGTTTCTTAAGCACCCACAATTGTTATTGGTGATATCAATGCATGGATCTCATCTATGCGACACCCTCTACAACTTCCACGTCTTGCATGTCCCATTCTACCATTGAAATTCTTATATTCACTTGATCTTGTACCATATCCTATGTTTAATCTTAAGATCACTTTCTTCTCTTTTACCTTCTGTTTTTCTTTTATCTAGTTTAATATTCACAAAACCAAGTATGGAGATGATTGCTACATTGTGTAATAATCATCTACCCTTGTGATCTTTCTCCAAAAATTTATTCTTACCTTCCTCTACGGAACATTTCCAAAATCCTATTTAAGTTTCTTCTCTAACTCTCACTACAAAACTAATCCTAGATTTATCAAAATATTTTTCAATTTATTGTCTCAAACAAAATAGGACATTTGTGTGGTATTTCATATCACCTTATCTCCTCCCAAAAATATTTTCTTTATAACTATTCTCCTTGTTTTGTTTTCTAACCAAATGCATGTTTTTGGTACTTAAACCATTTCTTGTTTTTTTAACATGATAAAATCTACCTTGCTTTCTCAAGAGAGTGGGACATTTTGAACTCCTATTTTCCACATAGTTTCTCTCAACTTTTTTTTTTCAATTCACCTTTCATTTCAAAATTTGCCATAGCCACAAAAGAGATCCCAACCTTATTTGTTGAGCCATTTTTTTTATAAAGTAACCTTTGTGCCCCCAACTATACCCCATTTTATTGACACCTAATAATGCATATGCATTATTGCATGTGATCATGCTCACACCACATCTTCCCTCTCTTTATCCATATTTGTTATATCATTTTTTTTTCAACTCTCCACTTCCTTCTACCTTGATCAAACTTATCACTACCCTTGCCATCATTAGTAACAACACCTTGAATATTCCCATAGTACAATGGGCAATATGCATGACCATCTAGGTTGACACAAGAGGAGAGCCGGCCATGTTGATCATGGTCTTGTACCATGCACAATGCCCTCCCATCTCTATCTCTCTTGGCTTGCTCCACTATGGACAGCCACAAACCGCACCACTCCCTCCTCTTTACTCCTTCTCCTCTTTCCCTATGCCATCAATGACATGGGCACATGCCCAAATGCCCTAGACCTGCACCCCTATGCCTCTAACGTTGTCTCCAAGACTTCCCTGGCTCCTTGGACCCATGAGGTTCCTAACACACGAGCCCCAAGCCCTAGCTTCCCCCTCCCTCCTCTTTCTTCCTTGGTGGTCACCCGTTCTTGCTCAAGAAGGAAGCAGGCACCCCAGCCATCAAGGCTGCGCCATGAAGACGTCCTACTACCCCTCTAACCAACGGGCATGGTCCCAAGGCAAGCCCTGTCCCGCAAAAGCCTCTCCCATGCTCGCCATGGACGTGGTCACCCCGTTCTGACCATGCTCGCGCGTTCCCAGACTTGTAGACCTCCTTTGGCTACCCCTAGCAGTAGCCTGCAATGGCACCGTACCAGGACCCGAACTTAATGATGACATGCCACCCTACTTCACCCACGACCGAGAACGTCTCATCGAACACCTCCCTGCACGCGCAGAAACCATCTCGTTTCGGGAGACTCAGCAGGCGTATCTCCAGGATTTTAGCTGCACCAGATCCTCCACTCGATGCCTTGCGAGATACCACCAACCATCGGCTCGAACACATGCAACACGCCCCCGACCTTATGCACCACGCCCACCATACGCCGACACTCGGCTATAAAAGCCTCGCTCCCGCCCCAGCCTCTCCACTTCATCACAACACTCACCTACCACGCCTCTAATATACGCAGGAACACCGCAGCATCTCCCAGGCCGCTGCTCGGGTTGCTGCTCGCCGGCAGGAGCACCACGCCCGTGGTCACCGCGAGGTGGCCGGCGGAGGACACGCCCGCCCGGCCCGTTTTCTCCTCCCTTTTCCCTTCCTCGACGCTCACCGTGTCCTGCTAGACCTAACCGATCCGTTTTTGCCGCCCAGGACCACCGGAGCACGCCGCCGTCGTCCCCGTCCGTGGGCTGCTGCGAGGACGAAGGCGCCGGGAGAAGTTGTTGGGGACACCGAAGACGCTGCTGAGCCGCCCCTGGGCAGCGCCGGCACCCCGCCGCCCTGTCCCGCCGTCGCCGGCGAGCCCGTCACTCGCAGGTGAGCGCCTGGCCGCCCCTGCCCTCCTTCCCGTCCACCGCGCGTGTCTGTGCGTGCGTCGCGAGAGAGGACGACGCCTCGCGTGCGTGCATGGCCACTTGGCCACGTAGGCCGTGCAGGCCATGCAGGCCTGGCCCGCCTGGGCCCCCTCCTCCTCTTTTTCTTTCTTTTCTTCACACCTCCACCTGGACAAATCCTCCTGGGCCGGCCCAACACTCACTCCCGCACGGCCCAGAGCTTCCCGCCAAATAAATTTCGTTTGAAAAATTGGAACCTGCACATAAACTTTGAAAAGTATCTGTGGGCCATTTTGCAAATAACTTGAGTTTTCTAGATCCGATTGAGGTGATTCAAATTGCAGTAGAACCAGAATGAAAATATCTAAGGGATGCCACTGACCTTGTGTTTTTAAGTTTTTTGTACGATTTTTAGTGAATTAAACATGATCACTGTTTTCTGGTTAGTATTTCAAAATCCTAAAATTGTAGGATTAATATTTTTGAATGAATCCAATTGTGTTGATCTTGTTTTGTTACTTTTCATCTAGGAAAAATACTATTAGTCTCTGTTCATGAAATTTTGTCTCTGGTTATGAGTGTATGTGTGTCACATGCTATGATAGAATTAAAATCCATTTGTTTTATCCAAAACCTTGCCACACATTTTGTTTTAAAATTAGCCCAACCATGATTTGTTACTGTTACACAACTCCCCTGCATATTTCTTTTACATTTCATTTAAAAAAACTTGGATCTTGAGTTTGGTATTGATTGTGTGTATTGTTTATTTTTGCGACGCTAGACACGAACGAGGGAGAAGTTGAAGGGGAAGAATTTGGAGAAGGTTTTAAGGAGGACCAGGGACAAGCCAACTAAGGCAAGCCATCTTTTGATCTCTGAATATTGAATCGCATATTGTGGTTACCTTGTTATTATTCTTGTCTCTCGATCTATCTTGTGTTGCATCTACTTATGTTGATAAGAGCATGCTCACTGCGAGCATGTCGATTCTATTTGACACCTCACCTACAATCCCCTTTAGGGAAATGGTGGTCATCACCATGATCTTGGTGTACCCTCTAAGTGTGATGGGTATGCCCACTTACCTTGAGTGTGTCGACCTCTCGACACCCTTTTTGCACCCCTTAGTGGTATGATGGTTAGTATCATGCCCTTGTTATACCTTCTACCTTGTGATGCTATGCATACTTACTCCCAAGTATGTTGAACCTCTTGTTGATGCTATGCATACTTACTCTCAAGTATGTTGAACCCCTTGTTGTTATGCATGCTTACCCTGAGCATGTATGCCCCCTTTGACCACCTATCTTATCCTCTTCTTAGTGGTATGATGATCAACATCATGACCCTTTGCCGAATCCTCCTACTTATGTTGTCCCCATGCGTGCTTATCCTAAGCATGTATGATCCCCTTGACACCTCAATTATCATCTCCTTAGAGGTATGACGGCTAACATCATGCCATTGTTGTATCTTAGCTCCTACATAAAACATTAGGTTGGGAACCCATCAAGGTTTACCTTGTTGTAAATGTTTATGAAAACCTTGGGTAAGATAACCTTACCCAAGTGTATGGTTTATGAAGGCAAAAAGGATCTTGTCAAAGATGTTTGAGAAAAGGAATGTGTGTGTGACTTGGGTTTTGAGAAAAACGACACATGGTTCTTTGTATTCGCCCGGAACAACTAACCCGCGCAACCACATTACCTCAACGTGGGCACGGGGCTTAGCTTGACGTTTGTTCTTCTTAGCATGAGGCACCGCACAACTATACAAGGGTACGGTTACCCCCGAGTCCGGGTTGTCATGGTTGGGACAATAGTATAACGGGAGGCCTTCGGGGCTGACCCGTCCGGAAGACACTATGGGTCTCCTGGCTTGGCGGTGGAGCCACGCTCAAAAGGAGGTGAGCTGCCACGGTGCCGGGGAGGTACATACTCCATAGGGTAGGACCTCTTGCTAAGTTGAATGGGCGAAAGGCTTCGACTGATTATCCGAGACTCGCATACTTTCGTATGACGAACCGGGGATGATCCCGGCGGATTTATCAGATCTTGTGGGGAAAGTGCGCACACTCTGCAGAGTTAAAACTATTCGAATAGCCGCGTCCGCGGTCATGGACGGTTGGGATGGCCGTTACAGAGCTGTGTCGAGTTTTGTTTTAGAAAATGCTTTACAAAGGAAGATAATGTGTTGGATGTACCGGAAGGGTACGGAAAGGCTTGTGCCGACCATATGGAGATGGTCGAGGAAAATGAAACAAAATTGGGTGACCCTTCCTAGTGTTTCATGTAGAGGAACTCTGCGTTAACAAAGATATAGAGATGTCATAGGAATTTCTTAGTGTCCCCTTCAACTGTGATGTGGGATGCTATATCCACAAGAGAAACTGATTCTCATTCACATGCTATATCCACAAGAGAAACTGATTCTCTTTCACATGCTATATCCACCAGAGAAACTATTCTTCCTCTCTTGTCTTCTTTAGTTAGAATTGTTATCACCTTCTTGATGGTTTGCGAGTACAATTCAAATGTACTCACGGCTTTGTCCCTGGCTATTTACTTGGCCAGACCTGGAGGACTTCGACAGTTGAAGAAGGAGTTGACGACGTCTATGCGAGCTAGAAACGTCTTCCCAGTCAGTTGCCTGTAGGGTTAAGGCAGATGACTTGGGCTCTACGCTGCTGAAGTGATTCTACTACTCTGATGATTAGATTAGACCCTTCGAGGCTATCTTGTAAAGATGGATCATGTGACTTTATTGTAATTTTCTTATTCCGTTTTGTAAAGGATGATGTAATTTGATATCAGTTCGGTTATGTGTTCACGGTACACTGATCATGGGAACGTGAACTGTATACATAACAGGGTATTTCAGACAGCTAGTCCGGGGTCCCCACAGCCTAGTCCAAAAATATTACAAGTACGAAAACATTCGACAGTTCTTCGGAAAAATGCTCTCCAAAAAATAAATCATCCACAATTTATAGCCTCTTTATTCATGAAGTACTACCTTGCTTAATTGATCCAACAATAGTACCTAGTATGCCTCATTTGAGCCTTTGATTCCCTTTTTCCGGGGAAATCAGTATCAACTATTTTCTATGTTGTTTAGGGCCACCGCGAGTGATAATGTAGGAGTACACATCACTGGCCATGGGCGAAGCCCTTGCTTGGTCCTTCTCCTCGTATTCTTTGTTTCGTTGGTTTCTTTCAATTTTGTTTTAGTCCATCTTCAACGAGCGACAGAGATGGATGCATAACGATCGTTTGCGACTCCGCGGTTGAAAAATGCTACCTAGGTCCAGCGGCCGATGCATTGTGACCAGGCTGTCCGCGGATACGCAAATGCGACTGAAATTTGTGCTACTGATGCATCTCGGCACATGCTGCACGGCCGCACCGCGTGACCGCTCGCTTCTCCCACGGACCCGTCAGGCAATGGGCGGGAAGCTTGTTTCGAGCGCATCGCTTCGGCGGCCATCGCTTCGACAGTCTTCGCTCTTGCGTTTGCGCCCGCAGCCTTCGCCAGCAATGGCGTTGCCTGTCTTCTGCACGTGCACTAGCCTGGCAGTCGGTGGCTGGACTTCTGCGCCGCCGTAGGTTGCATCATGTCCCGCACGCACCCGACTTTTAAAAGGCAACCGGCATCATCTCTGCCATCGCTCACACCATCGACACCTCAACTCCCACCCTCACCAACGCGCGCCGCTACATCACCATGGGAAAGAAGAAGCACGACTCCATGGCATCCGACAACGGCATCAAGAGGGAGATGTGACCGAACAGGGTGTCGTCCCGTCGACCTAGCGTGGCTCATGCACAACAACTAGACGCCATTCCAGCGCTAGAGGGACATGCGCCTTCTTGGTGGCGGTTGGCGGCTCAGCTTCCTGTCCCACGCGAGCCAGAGAGGACCAACGAAATCCGGCCTAGACGGCAGTATCTGCCGATGGACCTTAGCGCCGATCATGTCTTCGGTGTGGACTCGAATCTATGGCACACCTGTCACGAGACCGAGAAGGATCCGAGGAGGAAGACGGGCTTCCTCGGCGACTGCGTGCCCTACGGCCCACGAGTGGCAGACGGCCATGGAGGAGGGCCAGAAGTTCGAGCTGCTGACGATGAGATCACGAGGCTCGGCATCCTCGTGTCGGAGGTGGACTGACCGGTGCGTCCGCCGCTACACCAGTACGCCACCGACATCATGCCGGCAGGCCTCACAAAGGATGAGGCCCTCACACGGGGCAACACCCGCCGCCGCCTCCACGTCCATCGTTCAACCTGTGAGCTGCTCCATCACCGGTAGCACCGCGTACGTTCCGCCGGCTGGAAACATTCTCTACATCAACATTTAAAAAAAAATTGAAACTTCAAAACCAAAAAAAAATGAAGTTTGAAAAAGGGAAAACACAACCGGGCTATGTATAGCCCGGGCTACATTTGAGGTTTTTGCACTCTTGTACTTGTTTCTCTCTAGTGGCAATGAAAGCAGCTCCGGCCCCTCCTAAAAACATACTCACCCGATCCGTGCCGTCCATGCTACTACTACCTCCGATTCAAAAAATAAGGCGTTCTAGTTTTACGTGCTTTTCGTTTGACTAAGAATTACTTCAAATATATAAAGATTATTTGTATGAAATTAACAAGTGTTTTTCAATACGAATCCAACGATACTAATTACATATAATACAACCAAGATTTTGTTGTTCAATTTTTATGATCAAAGTTTGTCTTAGAATACACGTACGCCTTATTTCTTGGGACGGAGGTAGTAAATCACAACAGAAAGTACGCGGTGGGCACGCCATCGATCGACACCGATCGGTCATGCCTACTAAATTCGAGTCGTCACACGGCAGCAGCCACTTCGTGCAACACTAGTAGGTCTTCCTCTCATTCAAGTGTCCACTACCAGGGCCGGCCCTGCCACGTCAGGGGCCCGGTGCAAAACAAAAAAAAGGGCCCCTAGCAATGGAGATGGTTTCTGAACTTTCATTTAATAGAAATTTAATTATTTAATATTTTCATGCCCACTCGCAGTATTATCGCCTTTGCCTAAATTTTCATGACCACTAGCATTGTTATTCGCATCTGAATTTTTATTGGGCTGTTCAACAATTGCTAGAGCTTTCATGAGAATGACTAGCATAACTTGCATTTTAGTAATAAATTTATCTATGGCACCCTTTTGGATTCAATTAGCTCATCTACTCGATTTCTCTTTGGTCACTTTTCATAACCAGACATAAACTTTCTGGATAGCATCTTGGCACTACACAAGATGAGTTAGGACTTGCAACTAAAAGTTGAAGCAAATGCACCTAGAGTCAGGATGATGCTGGACTCGCCGTCGCCGTCGCCGGCTTGCCCTACCAGTCTACCACCGTGCTGGCCACTTGCTGCTGACCGACTGCTGCTGACCGACGGGCGCTGCACCCGCTGCTCCGGCCGCCGGCCCCTGCCCTGCTGCATGCGGCTGCCGATTCCCCTTCCGCTTTCCCTTTTTTTGAACGTTTTGTCTTGCTCAAGCAGTTGAGGATTGGGGAATTAGGAAAGAGAAGTGAAGAACTAATCTAAAAGAATATATAGAAGAAGATTGTACTCAGCGTTGCAAATCTTGGAGGGATTTATTGCAAATCAATGAATATGATCTCCTTTTCCATTAATTCCTCCAAACGGTTAGGAATCTGGACGAGCAAGATCCGCCCCATCGTCAATGCCTCGGCGGTGATTGGGGTCGGGGAACCGAAAAGTGAACTGGGAGGGGAGGGGAGAAGATGATGCCTGCTGGACCGAGTCAGTACAGCCGGTGGTTTTCTTTTCTTGAGCGATGCGTGCGTACAGGCAAACACGTAAGGCAATGCTCCCAAACATGGGCTGATCTTTATTGGACTTTTTTCTTTCCAAACGTGAACTGAACCTGCACCTGTACTAGTTAACATACCTGGGTGGGGGCCCCTCGCGATCGGAGGCCCAGTGCGGCCGCACCGATTGCACTGGCTCAGCGCCGGGCCACTACCTAGCTAGGTAGACCGTAGACTGACCTAGAGATAGAGCACAAAATGCTACCGTGGGGCTAGATAAAATTAATACTAGCTCTGCATGCAGGCAGTTTGACCACGAAAAATATGTTTTCAAGCCTAAATTTACTTGGATGCAAATCAGACGGATCGCAAAAGTCGGTAACGGCTGCCAATTGTAGAAATGAAGGCAAGAAATGCAGTAGAGGTGTAGAACCATATTTTTCTTAGGGAAAAAACCCTACGAAGCATTTTATTTAGATGCCAACATAGTGGAATACAAATGGCATAATGAAGTTTGGTGGAATACAATCCAGAAAACTACGGAATTAGAATCATATGCATGCTTAGTTAGTTTGGCCACGTTAGATCGGCCGTGTGAACCCCGTGTCAGCAATAAAAAGGAAATCATATACCTTTCCCAACTCTCCCCAAAAACGACCCTCTTCACCACTCTCCGGCCGGACTCTCTCTCCGATCCGCCTGAGAGAGAGAGGGGGAGGGAGGAGGAGAGAGAGAACCGTTGCCACAGCTCGTCAAGCTGCACAAGTGCACAACAAGCATGTGGTCAAGCAGCCGGAGAGGATGTCCTACATCAACAATGTTTGGGTGGCGAAGTGCAACCGGAAGAGGATCGTCACTGTTGGTCAGAACAGCCATCACTGCGTCAGGGGAGGGGGAGGGCAGGAAGAAGGCGATCCACGAGGCGCCAATGCAGGCAGTACATGTACTTTGAGAGCCGAGGTGGAATCGGGGGGACACAAGGGAGCACCATCGCGGACCAGAGTACATCGTCGTTGTCGTCGGCCTACTTCAACGAGGGCTTCGTCGCGACATGGTTCTCCTCCTCCAAGATCGGCGACACCAAGACCTGTATTCCGAGGACGCCGTCTTCTTGCTGACCACGACCACCCCACGAGTTTACCTAAGGACATCTCCAACGGGGTGACGCGAACGGACGTTTTTCGTCCGTTTGCGTCAGCGCCGATAAAAAATGCGCTCCAGCGGCTCGACGCAAAGAATGCGTCTGTGCGGACGCGTTCGCGCGTCCGTTTGCGTCTGTTTGGTCTGCATGCAGCTCTCTCTCTCCTCCTTTAATCACGCATGCGGTCATTTCTAGGCACAAACAGAATCTTTCTCTCTCTCTCCTCTTTAATCACGCATGCGGTCAAATAAATGCGTCGCTGCCGCTGCAGAAGGGGCAGACGCATGCGGATATGCGGATGTTTTTTGTGTCCATGCCCGACGCAACAGAAATAAATATGTGTCGCCCCGCTGGAGATGCCCTAAACTGGAGGAGACGCGATTATTAGGTTGATCTAGAGCATTTAGATAGAGCGGCTCAGAACACTAAATCACTGTGAGTGTTCCAAGACTGTTGAGTTTTACTATTTCTTAATAATAATAATAATAATAATGATATCCCATATGACGAAGAAAGCCTTGCGTGGTTTTGTCTCTGGGGTCAAGCCTAGTATATCAACTCATTTGTTCACTGAGGGCGTGTTTGGCTATCCGCCGGGCCTGATTCGTGATTTATTGGCGCAGTGGTGCAAGCATACTTCCGCGTTCAGAATGAGCCACTGGTCGAAATTAGCCTGTTGGTTGGTAGATTGGGTTGCATCGGCTGGGTTAAAAAGGACTTTCTGTTTGTTTATCTGCAGCAAACCCAAATCTCGATGGAGATAATACTAGGCATGTTTGGTACCATCCTGGCATGCCTAAGGTTAACTCTTCTCTACGACGAGTAGCCTTACCATGCTCTCACCTCCCATCACACAGAAATCACGGTTCATGATAGTTGCAAACTTACGAAGCATAGCAGTTCACGAAATCATCCCTAGCTACTACGAATGATAGTTCATAACACGATGCTCCCTAGCTACCTTGCAGTTTATCATAACGGGGTTGTTCAACATACGGGGATCGAAAAGGGGTTCGAGAAACAGGGGATCATAGGGGGCTCTTCATCTTCTTCTTCACTTCTTCTTCACTTTTTCACTTCTTCACTTCTTCTCAGATGGTGGTGTTGCCTCTGGCTTCCCACATTGCGTCTGCCCACTCTTGCCTCTTCACCTTCAAGTTATCATTGTCGCATGCGTCCACATCATGGCCGGTCTCTACATCAAAAGTGACAACTTCTTCGAAGAACTCATCCTCGCCAAACCTAGGATCATGTTGTGAAGAATGCAGCAAGCAAGGACCAGCTTTACCGGAGTGTCAAACGCGTGGAACGGTTTCTGGTCAAGGACCTTGAACCTGTTCTTCAATGCAGCAAAGGCCCTCTCAATGGTGACTCTAAGGCTTGAGTGTCTCAGATTTAACAACTCTCCCGCATTCAGAGGTTGGTGCTTCGCAGAGAACTCGTTGAGGTGGTACCTTGTTTTCCTGAAGGGAGGTAGAATTCCAGGCCGACATGCATACCAGCATCTCCAAGGTAAAACTTACCGTCAGGGATTTGCAACCCATCAGGCCTCGACAAGATGTCGGCCAGGATGCTGGCATCATGAGCTGAACCCTCCCACCCAGCATGTAAGGATTCGTTGCATAGAAAACAAAAAATTCCTACCGCGAGAACGCAATCCAAGCCAAGATGCAATCTAGAAGACGGGAGCAACGAGGGGATGATCGATACTTACCCTTGAAGATTTCCAAAGCCTACAAGATGAGGCTCTTGTTGCTGCGGTAGACGATCGCAAAAGCGCGTAGAAGATCTTGACGGTGCCACAATCGGGCAGCACCTCCGTACTCGATCACACGTTCGGTGTTGATGAAGACGACGTCCACCTCCCCGTTCCAGCGGGCAGCGGAAGTAGTAGCTCCTCCTTGAATCCGGCAGCACGACGGCGTGGTGGCGGTGGCGATGGAGATCTCCGGTGGAGCTTCGCTAAGTGTTGCGGGAGAGGGGGAGGAGTGGGGCGGCTAGGGTTTGGGGAGAGGGGGTGGCCGGCCTCTAATGGGTGCGGCCAGGCTGGTGGCTTGTGGTGGCCGGCCCCCTCCCCTTGGCCCCTCATTATATAGGTGGAACCCCCAAGTGTTGGACTACAAGTCTTCGAATAAGACCCCAACCCAAAACCTTCCATGTTGTAGGGAAACCTACCCAAGGTGGGACTCCCACCCAAGTGGGATTCCCACCCTTCCATGAGGGGGGGTGGCCGGCCCCCTTGGTGGAGTCCACCTTGGACTCCCCCCTCTAGGGTTGGCCGACCATGGGTGGTGGTGGAGGGCCCAGAGTATATCTATCCGTCATCAGGATGGACAAATCCCACTGTTGATCCATATGCCTCAACTCATACTTTCCGGATACTTAATCCCACCTTTATAACCACCCATTTACGCAGTGGCGTTTGATGTAATCAAAGTACCTTTCCGGTATAAGTGATTTACATGATCTCATTGTCGAAAGGACTAGGTAACTATGTATCGAAAGCTTATAGCAAATAACTTAATGACGTGATCTTATGCTACGCTTAATTGGGTGTGTCCATTACATCATTCATATAATGATATAACCTTGTTATTAATAACATCCAATGTTCATGATTATAAAACTTAATCATCTATTAATCAACAAGCTAGTTAAGAGGCTTACTAGGGACTCTTTGTTGTTTACATATCACACATGTATCAATGTTTCGGTTAATACAATTATAGCATGGTATATAAACATTCATCATAAACATAAAGATATATAATAACCACTTTTATTACTGCCTCTTGGGCATATCTCCAACAGTCTCCCACTTGCACTAGCGTCAATAATCTAGATTACATTGTAAAGTACCTAACACCCATGGCATTCTGGTGTTGGTCATGCTTTGCCCTAGGGAGAGCTTTAGTCAACGGATCTGCTACATTCAGATCGAGTGATAATGCAGCTTGATATGCTTCAGCCTCTTGTGTGACCTTGGTTCTTGTGCATTGGCGATGGCACCCATGTTGTCACACTAGATGACTAGTGGGTCCAATGCACTAGGAACCACACCGAGCTCTACAATGAACCTCTTCATCCATACCGCTTTTGATGAAGCCTCTGAAGCCGTTATGTACTCTGATTCTGTTGAAGACTTCGCCACCGTGCACTGCTTCGAGCTTGCCCAGCTTACTGCAGCACCATTCAATATAAACACGTACCCAGATTGTGCCTTAGAGTCATCAGGATCATTGTTCCAACTTGCATCGGTGTAACTTGTTACAACGAGCTCTTGGTCACCTCCATAACAAAGAAACATATCCTTAGTTCTTTTCAAGTACTTCAGGATATTCTTGACCGCTGTCCAGTGTTCCATCCCTGGATCACTTTGATATCTGCTAGTCAAACTAACAGCATGTGCTATATCTGGTCTAGTACATAGCATGGCATACATGATAGAGCCTACTGCCGAGACATAGGGGATCTGACTCATCCTTTCTCTTTCTTCTGCCGTAGCCGGTCCTTGAGTCTTACTCAAGACCTTGCCTGGTAACATAGGTAAAAATCCTTTCTTACTTTCGTCCATTCTAAACTTCTTTAGAATCTTGTCTAGGTATGTACTTTGTGATAGACCTATTAGGCGTCTTGATCTATCTCTATAAATCTTGATGCCTAATATATACGATGCTTCACCAAGGTCTTTCATTGAAAAACTATTATTCAAATAACCTTTTACACTGCTTAATAGTTCTATATCATTCCCAATCAATAATATGTCATCTACATATAATATCAGGAACGCTACAGAGTTCCCACTCACTTTCTTGTAAATACAGGCCTCTCCATGACACTGTATAAACCCGAAGTTTTTGATCACCTTATCAAAGCATCGGTTCCAACTTCTCGATGCTTGCTTCAGTCCATAAATTGAAAGCTGAAGTTTGCATACTTTGTCAGCATTTTTAGGATCGACAAAACCTTTGGGTTGTACCATATACAACTCTTCCTCAATGTCTCCATTAAGGAACACCGTTTTGACATCCATCTGCCAAATCTCATAATTGAAAAATGCAGCTATTGCTAACAAAATCCTCACAGATTTTAGCTTCGCTACAGGTGAGAAAATCTCATCGTAGTCAACACCTTGAATTTGTCGGAAACCCTTTGCGACAAGTCTAGCTTTATAGACAGTAACATTACCATCAGCATCTGTTTTTCTCTTGAAGATCCATTTATTCTCGACAGCCTTGCGGCTATCAGGTAAGTCTACCAAAGTCCACACTTTGTTATCATACATGGATCCCATCTCGGATTTCATGGCTTCTTGCCATTTGTTGGAATCTGGGCTCATCATCGCTTCTTCATACGTCGCAGGGTCTTCATCATTGTTGTCCACAATCATGACATTTAGACAAGGATCATACCAATCAGGAGTGGCACGTTCCTGATAACCCACAAGTATAGGGGATCGCAGCAGTCTTCGCGGGAAGTAAATCCCAATTTATTGATTCGACACAAGGGGAGACAAAGAATACTTGAAAGCCTTGACAGCGGAGTTGTCAATTCAGCTGCACCTGGAAACAGACTTGCTCGCAAGAGTTTATCAGTAGTAACAGTTTTATAGCAGTAGCAGTAGTGAAATAACAGCAGCAAAGTAACAGAGACAGCAGTAGTGATTATAGTAAACAGCAGGATTAAAATACTGTAGGCACGGGGACGGATAACGGGCGTTGCATGGATGAGAGAAACTCATGTAACAATCATAGCAGGGCATTTGCAGATAATAATAAAACGGTGTCCAAGTACAAAGCAATCAATAGGCATGTGTTCCATATATAGTCGTACGTGCTCGCAATGAGAAACTTGCACAACATCTTTTGTCCTACCAGCCGGTGGCAGCCGGGCTTCAAGGGAATCTACTGGATATTAAGGTACTCCTTTTAATAGAGTACCGGAGCAAAGCATTAACACTCCGTGAACACATGTGATCCTCACATCACTACCATCCCCTCCGGTTGTCTCGATTCTTGTCACTTCGGGGCCATTGGTTCCAGACAGCGACATGTGTATACAACTTGTAGGTAAGATCATAAAACAATGAATATCACGATGAAACAATAACATGTTCAGATCTGAGATCATGGCACTCGGGCCCTAGTGACAAGCATTAAGCATAACAAGTTGCAACAATATCATCAAAGTACCAATTACGGACACTAGGCACTATGCCCTAACAATCTTATGCTATTACATGACCAATCTCATCCAATCCCTACCATCCCCTTCGGCCTACAGCGGGGGAATTACTCACTCATGGATGGGGGAAACATGGCTGGTTGATGGAGAGGCATCGGTGATAATGATGGCGATGATCTCCTCCAATTCCCCGTCCCGGCGGAGTGCCAGAACGGAGACTTCTGGCTCCCGAGACGGAGTTTCGCGATGTGGCGGCGTTCTGGAGGCTTTCTGGCGACTTCGACTTCTCCCCGTGCGTTTTTAGGTCTAAGGCAATAAGTAGTCCGAAGGAGGGCGTCGGGGGCCGACCGAGGCCGCCACACACTAGGGCCGCGCGGGCCCCTCCTGGGCCGTGCCAGCCTAGTGTGTGGGGCCCTCGGGCCCCCACCTGGCTTGCCCTTCTGGCTCCGCCAATATTCTGGGAAAATAGGACCTTCTGCATAAATTCCGAGGATTTTCCTGAAAGTTGGATTTCTACACAAAAACGAGACACCAGAACAGTTCTGCTGAAAACAGCGTTAGTCCGTGTTAGTTGCATCCAAAATACACAAATTAGAGGCAAAACAATAGCAAAAGTGTTCGGGAAAGTAGATACGTTTTGGACGTATCAACTCCCCCCAAGCTTAGCTTATTGCTTGTCCTCAAGCAATTCAGTTAACAACTGAGCGATAAAAGAACTTTCACGAACACATTTGTTCATATGATGTATATAATCTCATAATATGGCTAACACTTAAGCAGTTCATAATAAGATACATGCAAATAAGATCATCTAATAGCTATGTCAATCATGGAGAGGTACCAACAATTAATAATAAGCATCATGAATCATGTATATAAGCAGGATTGCAATGTTCATAAGAGAGTATGATAAAGTGGTATCTCGCTTGCCCATATTTGATTGGCAAAACATAAATGCCCAGGCACCTCTGAAGTTCATAGAAAGACTAGAAGTAGTGATTGTCAAAGATAAAAGCATCAAAGTTATACCACAATCAATCATATTTTGAGACAAGCATATTATACTAAGAATGACAGTTGTGCTCTCAAGATAGTGCTCAAAGAAAGAATGGAGACACAACATAAAAGTAAAAGATTGACCCTTTGCAGAGGGAAGCAGGGATTAACATGCGCTAGAGCTTTTCATTTTTAAAACAGGGGTAAAATTATTTTGGGAGGTGTTTGTTGTTGTCAACGAATGGTAATGGGTACACCAACTACCTCGCCAACCGGACTTCCAAGAGCGGCTCCCATGAAATATTATTATGTTTATGTGGCACTCCTTCCAACCTTTCTTTCACAAGCCATGGCTAACCGAATCCTCGGGTGCCTGCCAACAATCTCATACCCTGAAGGAGTGCCTTTTTATTTTAGTTTTATTATGATGACACTCCCCCCAACCTTTGCTTAAATAAGCCATGGCTAACCGAATCCTTCGGGTGCCGTCCAACAATCACATACCATGGAGGAGTGTCTATTTAGGTTAATTAATTTGGGACTGGGAATCCCATTGGTAGCTCTTTTTGCAAAATTATCGGATAAGCGGATGTGCCACTAGTCCATAATGAAAGTTGCCCAACAAGATTGAAAGATAAACACCACATACTTCCTCATGAGCTATAAAACATTGACACAAATCAGAGGCATTTTGAATTGTTTAAAGGTAGCACTCAAGTAATTTACTTTGGAATGGCAGAGAAATACCATGTAGTAGGTAGGTATGGTGGACACAAATGGCATAGTGGTTGGCTCAAGGATTTTGGATGCATGAGAAGTATTCCCTCTCGATACAAGGCTTAGGCTAGCAAGGTTGTTTGAAGCAAACACAAGTATGAAACGGTACAGCAAAACTTACATAAGAACATACTGCAAGCATTATAATACTCTACACTGTCTTCCTTGTTGCGCAAACACTTTTACCAGAAAATATCTAGACGTTAAGAGAGACCAATCATGCAAACCAATTTCAACAAGCTCTACGGTAGTTTTCCACTAATAGGTTTAAACTACATGGTGAAAGAACTTAATCATGATCTACTTGAGAGCTCAAAACAATTGCCAAGTGTCAAATTATCCAAGTCAATATGAGGCATTTTCTGTTTCCAACCAAATAACCATAAGTATTGTAGCTTCCAACTTTTACCATTGAACATTAAAAGTAAAACGAATAACAAGTGTTCATATGAAAAAGCGGAGCGTGTCTCTCTCTCAAACAAGGATTGCTAGGATCCGATCTTATTCAAACAAAAACAAAAATAAAAGCACACAGACGCTCCAAGTAAAGCACATATGATGTGACCGAATAAAAATATAGTTTCAATAGAAGAAACTTGATAAGTTGATGAAGAAGGGGATGCCTTGGGCATCCCCAAGCTTAGACGCTCGAGTCTTCTTGAAATATATAGGGATGAACCACGGGGGCATCCCCAAGCTTAGACTTTTCACTCTTCTTGATCATATATCATCCTCCTCTCTTGACCCTTGAAAACTTCCTTCACACCAAACTTCTCATAAACTTTATTAGAGGGGTTAGTACTCAAAAAATTTGAATCCACCTTGGTCCTGTAGTGACACATTGCAAGAACTCAATAAAACATTAGCTACAGCTCTCCACGTCTAGAAAGCCTTGCTTAAAGTCCACAAGAGACAATGCAAAAAACAGAGACAGAATCTGCCAAAACAGAACAGCCAGTAAAGACGAATTTTAAAGAGGTACTTCCGTTGCTCAAATCAGAAAACTCAAAACTAATGAAAGTTGCGTACATATCTGAGAAACACGCACGTAAATTGACATAATTTTCTGAGTTACCTACAGAGAACACAGCCCAGATTCGTGACAGATAGAAATCTGTTTCTGCGCAGAAATCCAAATCTAGTATCAACCTTCGATTAGAGGCTTCACTTGGCACAACATTGCAATAAAATAAAGATAAGGAGAGGTTGCTACAGTAGTAAAAACTTCCAAAACTCAACAAAACAGTAGCAAAATAAACACATGGGTTATCTCCCAAGAAGTTCTTTCTTTATAGCCATTAAGATGGGCTCAGCAGTTTTAATGATGCACTCGCAAGAAATAAGAGTTGAAGCAAAAGAGAGCATCAAAAAGCAAATTCAAAACACATTTAAGTCTAACCCACTTCCTATGCATAGGAATCTTGTACACAAATAAATTCATGAAGAACAAAGTGACAAGCATAAGAAGATAAAACAAGAGTAACTTCAACAATTTCAGCATATAGAGAGGTGTATTAGTACCATGCAAATTTGTACTACCATATTTTCCTCTCTCATAATAATTTTCAGTAGCTTCATGAACAAACTCAACAATATAACTATCACATAAAGCATGTTTCTCATGATCCATAAACACATAATTTTTATCAAGATCAAAAATAGTGGGATTAAAACTCTCAAACACACTTTTATCAATAATATAACATGATGATTGATCAATCTCAAGAGATATGGGACTCCTACATAAAGTCAAGATTTCTCCAACCCCATTTTCATTAGTAGTACAATTAATATTATCAAGTAACATAGGACCATCATCTAGAGCTTTATCATAAATATTTGCCAAGCAAAATTCTTTAGTACCATGCATTTCGACATCAGGCACAAATAAAACATTATCATAAGATTTATCAAAGTAGCATGGATTATCATAAATAACAGTAGCATAATTATTCTCACAAGTTTTACTCATAGGTACTATTTCAAGAGAATCCACAGGAACATAACATTCAACCTCTTTCGGTAAGCATGGAGGACAATCAAATAGTGTAAGAGATAAAGAGTTACTCTCATTAGAAGGTTGGCATGGGTAGCTAATCCATTCTTCCTCCTTTTGTTCATCACTCTCCTCTTCTTTTTCATCCAATGAGCTTTCAGGTTCATCAATTTCCTCCTCTTTTTCATCCAATGAGCTTTCAGGTTCATCAATTTCTTCTTCCACAGGTTCCTGCAAATTGTGAGTGCATTCTTGTGCATTAATGAGTCTCTCTTTATAATCAATGATATAAGGATTATCAGTGTAGCTTTCATTGCAAAAATTAAGGATAGAAGAGACATAATCTTTAAGGTCCTTACAAACAGCACAAGTTTCATAATTCTTAACCATGAAGGATTCTATCTCAGAGGCTCCCATAAATATGACAAATTGTTCTACTTCTTCAAACCCAAAATGAATATAGCTATTCCGATTATAGTTCTTAATTAAAAATTCCTCACTAAAGCCACATTGAAATTTCAGATGTCTAGTATCCTGTTGAGAGCAACAGTTTATATCATGGCGTTTAAGCAAGATTTTAGCAATTGTATTCAATTTTTCTATCACAGCACTCATCACTTTACCAGTTCTTGATGCTCTATAATTATTATAATATTCTATAAGCTCCAAGTAGGTTATGGGTTCCCCATAACAGCAGTTTTTAATTTTTAGGGTTTTCAAATTTTTATGGATTTTTGGGTATATGAGAAAAGTAAAACAAGACAAAAAGAAACTAGAGAAAAGTAAACTAAGCAAAATAAAACTAGACAGAAATAAACTAAGCACAAAGAAACTAGACGAAAGTAAACTAAGCAAAACAAAATAAAATAAAACAGAGAGAGAGGTAGAGTGTACTCCCCAGGTGAACTTATGAGTAGAGCTATGCCTCCCCGGCAACGGCGCCAGAAAACAGTCTTGATAACCCACAAGTATAGGGGATCGCAGCAGTCTTCGCGGGAAGTAAATCCCAATTTATTGATTCGACACAAGGGGAGACAAAGAATACTTGAAAGCCTTGACAGCGGAGTTGTCAATTCAGCTGCACATAGAAACAGACTTGCTCGCAAGAGTTTATCAGTAGTAACAGTTTTATAGCAGTAGCAGTAGTGAAATAACAGCAGCAGAGTAATAGAGACAGCAGTAGTGATTATAGTAAACAGCAGGATTAAAATACTGTAGGCACGGGGACGGATAACGGGCGTTGCATGGATGAGAGAAACTCATGTAACAATCATAGCAGGGCATTTGCAGATAATAATAAAACGGTGTCCAAGTACAAAGCAATCAATAGGCATGTGTTCCATATATAGTCGTACGTGCTCGCAATGAGAAACTTGCACAACATCTTTTGTCCTACCAGCCGGTGGCAGCCGGGCCTCAAGGGAATCTACTGGATATTAAGGTACTCCTTTTAATAGAGTACCGGAGCAAAGCATTAACACTCCGTGAACATATGTGATCCTCACATCACTACCATCCCCTCCGGTTGTCCCGATTCTTGTCACTTCGGGGCCATTGGTTCCGGACAGCGACATGTGTATACAACTTGTAGGTAAGATCATAAAACAATGAATATCACGATGAAACAATAACATGTTCAGATCTGAGATCAGTGCACTCGGGCCCTAGTGACAAGCATTAAGCATAACAAGTTGCAACAATATCATTAAAGTACCAATTACGGACACTAGGCACTATGCCCTAACAATCTTATGCTATTACATGACCAATCTCATCCAATCCCTACCATCCCCTTCGGCCTACAGCGGGGGAATTACTCACTCATGGATGGGGAAACATGGCTGGTTGATGGAGAGGCGTCGGTGATGATGATGGCGATGATCTCCTCCACTTCCCCGTCCCGGCGGAGTGCAAGAACGGAGACTTCTAGCTCCCGAGACGGAGTTTCGCGATGTGGCGGCGTTCTGGAGGCTTTCTGGCGACTTCGACTTCTCCCCGTGCGTTTTTAGGTCGAAGGCAATAAGTAGTCTGAAGGAGGGCGTCGGGGGCCGACCGAGGCCACCACACACTAGGGCCGCGCGGGCCCCTCCTGGGCCGCGCCGGCCTAGTGTGTGGGGCCCTCGGGCCCCCACCTGGCTTGCCCTTCTGGCTCCGCCAATATTCTGGGAAAATAGGACCTTCTGCATAAATTCCGAGGATTTTCCTGAAAGTTGGATTTCTGCACAAAAACGAGACACCAGAACAGTTCTGCTGAAAACAGCGTTAGTCCGTGTTAGTTGCATCCAAAATACACAAATTAGAGGCAAAACAATAGCAAAAGTGTTCGGGAAAGTAGATATGTTTTGGACGTATCAGTTCCCTTGTCGATCTGCGAGGTTCAGTAGCTATCTCGTTCAAAGTTTCATGATCATTATCATTTGCTTCCTCTGTTGCCGATGTAGGCGGCACAGGAACAACTTCCGGTACTGCGCTACTCTGATCAACAAGTGAAGATTCATCAATCTCATCGAGTTCTACTTTTCTTCTAGTCACTTCTTTAGTGAGAAATTATTTCTCAAGAAAGGTTCCGTTCTTAGCAACAAATATTTTGCCTTCGGATCTGTGATAGAAAGTGTACCCTATAGTTTCCTTAGGGTATCCTATGAAGACGCATTTCTCCGCTTTGGGTTCTAGCTTGTCCGGTTGTAACTTCTTTACATAGGCTTCGCAACCCCAAACTTTAAGGAACGACAGCTTAGGTTTCTTATTGAACCATAATTCATACGGTGTCATTTCAACGGATTTTGATGGTGCTCTATTTAAAGTGAATGCGGCTGTCTCTAATGCATAACTCCAAAATGATAACGGCAAATCAGTAAGAGACATCATAGAACGAACCATATCTAAGAGAGTTCGATTACGACGTTCGGACACACCGTTTCGTTGTGGTGTTCCCGGCGGTGTCAATTGTGAAAGTATTCCGCATTTCTTTAAATGCATGCCAAACTCATAACTCAGATATTCACCTTCACGATCAGATCGTAGAAATTTAATCTTCTTGTTACGTTGATTTTCTACTTCACTTTGGAATTCCTTAAACTACTCGAAAGTTTCGGATTTATGTTTCATGAAATAGATATACCTATATCTACTCAGATCATCTGTGAAGGTTAGAACATAACGATAACCACCGCGCGATGCTACACTCATTGGTCCGCACACATCGGTATGTATGATTTCCAACAAGTATGCAGCTCGCTCCATTGTACCAGAGAATGGAGTCTTAGTCATTTTTCCCATTAGACATGCTTCGCATCTATCAAGTGACTCAAAGTCAAGTGATTCAAGTAATCCATCAGTATGGAGTTTCTTCATGCGTTTCACTCCAATATGACCAAGACGACAGTGCCACATATAAGTAGAATTATCATTCAATTTAATTCGCTTAGCATCAATGTTATGTATATGTGTATCACTACTATCGAGTCTAACAGAAATAAGCCATTCTTTTCAGGTGCTCGACCATAAAAGATATTATTCATAAAAATAGAACAACCATTATTCTCAGACTTGAATGAATAACCGTCTTGCATTAAACAAGATCCAGATATAATGTTCATGCTCAACGCGGGTAGAAAATAACAATTATTTAGGCTTAAAACTAATCCCGAAGGTAGATGTAGAGGAAGTGTGCCGACAGCGATCACATCGACTTTGGATCCGTTTCCAACGCGCATCATCACTTCATCCTTCAGTAGTCTTCATTTATTCTTTAGTTCCTGTTTCGAGTTACAAATATGAGCAACCGAACCAGTATCAAATACCCAGGTACTAGTACGAGAACCAGTGAGATAAACATCTATAACATGTATATCAGATATACCTTCTTTCTTCTTCTTGACAGGGCCGCTCTTCAGATCAGCCAGATACTTGGAGCAATTACGCTTCCAGTGTCCCTTCTCCTTGCAGTAATAGCACTCAGCATCATGCTTAGGGCCGTTCTTAGGTTTCATAGGAGGCGTGGCAGCTTTCTTGCCACCCTTCTTGAATTTTCCCTTAGACTTGCCCTGTTTCTTGAAACTGGTGGTCTTGTTGACCATCAACACTTGGTGCTCTTTCTTGATCTCAATCTCAGCAGCTTTTAGCATGGCGAAGAGTTCAGGTAACTCTTTGTTCATGTTCTGCATATTGTAGTTCATCACAAAGTTCTTGCAACTGGGTGGCGGTGATTGAAGGACACGATTAATCCCCAGTCTGTTAGGAATCACTATTCACAAGTCTCTGAGTTTCTTCGCATGCCCGGTCATGGCGAGCATGTGCTCACTAACGGAGCTTCCTTCTTCCATCATGCAGCTGAAGAAGTGTTTCGATGCTTCATAGCATTCCACGGCCGCATGAGTTTCAAATATAGCTTTCAGCTCATTGACCAACTCATGAGGATCGTGGTGCTCAAAACGTTTTTGAAGATCGGCTTCCAGACTGCACAGGATGGCACACTGAACTTGAGAGTACCGAGTTTTCCGAGTAGCGTAAACATTCTTTACTTCATCAGTTTCAGTTTCTGCAGGAGGGTCACCTAGCGGTGCATCAAGCACATATTGCAGGTTTCCACCAGCGAGGAAGATCCTCACATGACGGCACCAGTCGGTGAAGTTGCTACCGTTGCTCTTAAGCTTTTCTTTCTCTAGGAATTGGTTAAAATTGATTGGGGACTGATACGTCCCCGACGTATCCATAATTTCTGTCGTTCCATGCTTGTTTTATGACAATACTTACATGTTTTGCTTGCACTTTATAATGTTTTCTGCTGTTTTTGGTTCCAGAAAGGCTGTTCGGGCAATATTCTCGGAATTGGACGAAATCAACGCCAAACCTCCTATTTTCTCCGGAAGGCTCCAGAACACCGAAGAAGAGTCGGAGAGAGGCCAGGGGGCCACCACACCACATGGCGGCGCGGGCCAGGCCTAGGCCGCGCCGGCCTAGGGTGTGGCACCCCCAGGTGCCCCCATGCGCCGCCTCTTCGCCTATAAAAGCCCTTTCAACCTAAAAACGCAGTACCAATTGACGAAACTCCAGAAAGACTCCAGGGGCGCCGCCGCCATCGCGAAACTCCAATTCGGGGGACAGAACTCTGTCCCGGCACCCTGCCGGGACGGGGAAGTGCCCCCGGAAGCCATCTCCATCAACGCCATCGCCTCCGCCATGCTCCGTGAGTAGTTCCCCCATGGACTATGGGTTCTAGCAGTAGCTATGTCGGTATACTCTCCCCCATGTACTTCAATACAATGGTCTCATGAGCTGCCTTACATGATTGAGATTCATCTGATGTAATCGGTGTTGTGTTTGTTGGGATCCGATGGATGATACATTATGATTAGTCTATCTATAAAGTTTGTGAAGTTATTGTTGCTGCAATCTTGTTATTCTTAATGCTTGTCACTAGGGCCCGAGTGGCATGATCTTAGATTTGAGCTCTATATTGTTGCTTAGATTGTATCTACAAGTTGTATGCACATGTCACTGTCCGGAACCAATGGCCCCGAAGTGACAGAAATCGGGACAACCGGAGGGGATGGTAGTGATGTGAGGATCACATGTTTTCACGGAGTGTTAATGCTTTGCTCCGGTACTCTATTAAAAGGAGTACCTTAATATCCAGTAGTTTCCCTTGAGGCCCGGCTGCCACCGGCTGGTAGGACAAAAGATGTTGTGCAAGTTTCTCATTGCGAGCACGTACGACTATATACGGAAAACATGCCTACATGATTAATAATCTTGATGTTCTAGCTTAATGCTTTGATTCCTATCAATTGCCCAACTGTAATTTGTTCACCCAACACTTGTTACTTATTGGAGAGTTACCACTAGTGTAGATCGCTGGGAACCCCGGTCCATCTCTCATCATTATATACTCGTTCTATATGTCATTGGAAGTAGTATCAACTATCTTCTGGTGCCATTGCTCTCATATTGCTATTCTTCTTTGTGTTCTTGTTACTATTGCTCTCATATTACTGCTACTTTCACATCACCCCTGTTGCTAGTGCTTTTCCAGGTGCAGCTGAATTGACAACTCAGTTGTTAAGGCTTATAAGTATTCTTTACCTCCCCTTGTGTCGAATCAATAAATTTGGGTTTTACTTCCCTCGAAGACTATCGTGATCCCCTATACTTGTGGGTCATCAAGACTGTTTTCTGGTGCCGTTGCCGGGGAGGCATAGCTCTACTCATAAGTTCACCTGGGGAGTACACTCTACCTCTCTCTCTGTTTTTAATTTGTTTTATTTTGTTTTGCTTAGTTTACTTTTGCCTAGTTTATTTGTGCTTAGTTTATTTCTGTCTAGTATTATTTTGCGTAGTTTACTTTTGCTTAGTTTATTTTTGTCTTGTTTTATTTTTCTCATATAACCAAAAATCCATAAAAATTTGAAAAACCAAAAAATTAAAAACTGCTGTTATGGGAGAACCAACAACCTACTTGGAGCTTATGGAATGTTATAATTGTTATAGAGAATCAAGAACTGGTAGAATAATGAGTGCTATGATAGAAAAATTAAATACAATTGCTAGAATCTTGCTTAGACGCCATGATATAAACTGTTGCTCTCAACAGGATAAACATCTTAAATTTCAATGTGGCTTTAGTGAGGAATTTTTAATTAAGAACTATAATTGGAATTGCTATATTCATTATGGGTTCGAAGAGGTAGAACAATTTGTCTTATTTATGGGAGCCTCCGAGATAGAATCCTTCATGGTTGAGAATTATGAAACTTGTGCTATTTGTAAGGACCTTAAAGATTATGTCTCTACTATCCTTAATTCTTGCATAGAATGCTACAGTAGGAATCCTTATATCCTTGATTATAAAGAGAGACACATTAATGCACAAGAATGCACTCACAATTTGCAGGAACCGGTGGAAGAAGAAACTGATGAACCTGAAAGCTCATTGGAGGAAAAAGAGGAGGAAATTGATGAAATTGAAAGCTCATTGGATGAAAAGGAAGAGGAGAGCAACGAACAAAAGGAGGAAGAATGGATTAGCTACCCATGCCAACCTTCTAATGAGAGTAACTCTTTATCTCTTACACTATTTGATTGTCCTCCATGCTTACCGAAAGAGGTTGAATGTTATGTTCCTGTGGATTCTCTTGAAATAGTACCTATGAGTAATACTTGCGAGAATAATTATGCTACTGTTATTTATGATAATCCATGCTACTTTGATAAATCTTATGATAATGCTTTGTTTGTGCCTGATGTCGAAATGCATGGTACTAAAGAATTTTGCTTAGCAAATGTTTATGATAAAGCTCTAGATGACGGTCCTATGTTACTTGATAATATTAATTGTACTACTAATAAAAATGGGATTGGAGAGTTATTGACTTTATCTATGTGTCCCATATCTCTTGAGATTGATCAACTACCTTGTCATATTATTGATAAAAGTGAGTTTGAAAGTTTTAATTCCACTATTTTTGAGCTTGATAAAAATTATGTGTTTGGAAATCATGAAAAGTATGCTGCATGTGATAGCTATATTGTTGAGTTTGTTCATGAAGCTACTGAAAATTATTATGAGAGAGGAAAATATGGTTGTAGAAATTTGCATGGTACTAAAACACCTCTCTATATGTTTAAAATCTCGAAGTTATTCTTGTTTTATCTTTTTATGCTTGTCACTTTGTTCTTCATGAATTTATTTGTGTACAAGATTCCTTTGCATAGGAAGCATGTTAGGATTAAATTTGTTTTGAATTTGCCTCTTGATGCTCTCTTTTGCTTCCAATACTATTTCTTGCGAGTGCATCATCTAAACTGCTGAGCCCATCTTAATGGCTATAAAGAAAGCAACTTCTTGGGAGATAACCCATGTGTTATTTTGCTACAGTACTTTGTTTTATATTTGTGTCTTGGAAGTTGTTTACTACTGTAGCAACCTCTCCTTATCTTAGTTTTGTGTTTTGTTGTGCCAAGTGAAGCCTCTAATCGAAGGTTGATACTAGATTTGGATTTCTGCGCAGAAACAGATTTCTATCTGTCACGAATCTGGGTTATTTTCTCTGTAGGTAACTCAGAAAAATATGCCAATTTACGTGCCTGTTCCTCAGATATGTACGCAACTTTCATTAGTTTTGAGTTTTCTGATTTGAGCAACGGAAGTATTTATTTAAAATTTGTCTTTACTGGCTGTTCTGTTTTGGCAGATTCTGTCTCTGTTTTTTGCATTGTCTCTTGTGGACTTTAAGCGAGGTTTTCTAGACGTAGAGGGCTGTAGCTAATGTTTTATTGAGTTCTTGCAATGTGCCACTACAGGACCAAGGTGGATTCAAATTTTTTGAGTGCTAACCCCTCTAATGAAGTTTATGAGAAGTTTGTTGTGAAGGAAGTTTTCAAGGGTCAAGAGAGGAGGATGATATATGATCAAGAAGAGTGAAAAGTCTAAGCTTGGGGATGCCCCCGTGGTTCATCCCTGCATATTTCAAGAAGACTCAAGCGTCTAAGCTTGGGGATGCCCAAGGCATCCCCTTCTTCATCAACTTATCAGGTTCCTCCCCTGAAACTATATTTTTATTCGGTCACATCATATGTGCTTTGCTTGGAGCGTCTGTGTGCTTTTATTTTTGTTTTTGTTTGAATAAGATCGGATCCTAGCAATCGTTGATTGGGAGAGAGACACGTTCCGCTTTTTCATATGAACACTTGTTCTTCGTTCTACTTTTAATGTTCAATGATAAAAGTTGGAAGCTACAATACTTATTGTTTGGTTGGGAAAAGAAAATGCCTCATATGTCTTGGATAATTTGATACTTGGCAATTGTTTTGAGTTCTCAAGTAGATCATAAGTTTTTGCATGTAGTTTAAACCTATTAGTGGAGAACTACCGTAAAGCTTGTTAAAATTGGTTTGCATAATTGATCTCTCTTAAGGTCTAGATATTTTCTGGTAAAAGTGTTTGAGCAACAAGGAAGACAGTGTAGAGTATTATAATGCTTGCAATATGTTTTTATGTAAGTTTTGCTGTATCGGTTCATACTTGTGTTTGCTTCAAACAACCTTGCTAGCCTAAGCCTTGTATGGAGAGGGAATACTTCTCATGCATCCAAAATCCTTGAGCCAACCACTATGCCATTTGTGTCCACCATACCTACCTACTATGTGGTATTTCCTGCCATTCCAAAGTAAATTGCTTGAGTGCTACCTTTAAACAATTCAAAATGCTTCTCAATTTGTGTTAATGTTTTATAGCTCATGAGGAAGTATGTGGTGTTTAGCTTTCAACCTTGTCATTTATTTTTGACGGACTCTCATATGGACTAGTGGCACATCCGCTTATCCAATAATTTTGCAAAAAGAGCTGGCAATGGGATTCCCAGTCCCAAATTAATTAACAAAAAAATAGACACTCCTCCATGGTATGTGATTGTTGGACGGCACCCGAAGGATTCGGTTAGCCATGGCTTGTGTAAGCAAAGGTTGGGAGGAGTGTCATCATAATAAAACTAAAATAAAAAGGCACTCCTTCATGGTATGAGATTGTTGGCGGGCACCCGAGGATTCGGTTAGCCATGGTTTGTGAAAGAAAGGTTGGAAGGAGTGCCACCCAAAAATAAAATAAAATGGGAGCCGCTCTTGAAAGTCCGGTTGGCGAGGTAGTTAGTGTACCCATTACCATTCGTTGACAACAACAAACACCTCTCAAAATTTTACTTTTTATGCTCTCTATATGTTTTCAAAACCAAAGCTCTAGCACAAATATAGCAATCAATGCTTTCCTCTTTGAAGGACCATTCTTTTACTTTTAATGTTGAGTCAGTTCACCTATTTCTCTCGACCTCAAGAAGCAAACACTTGTGTTAACTGTGCATTGATTCTTACATACTTGCATATTTGCATTCATCATATTACTCTATGTTGAAAATATCCATGAGATATACATGTTGAAAGTTGAAAGCAACCGCTGAAACTTAAATCTTCCTTTGTGTTGCTTCGATGCCTTTACTTTGAATTTATTGCATTATGAGTTAACTCTTGTGTAAGACTTTTGATGCTTGTCTTGAAAGTACTCTTCATGAAAAGTTTTGCTATATGTTATCTACTTGTTAGCAACTATAGATCATTGCCTTGAGTCACTTCATTCATTTCATATGCTTTGTAATAGTATGATCAAGGTTATGTAAGTAGCATGTCACTACAGAAATTATTTGTTTTTATCGTTTACCTGCTCGGGACGAGCAGGAACTAAGCTTGGGGATGCTGATACGTCCCCGACGTATCCATAATTTCTGTCGTTCCATGCTTGTTTTATGACAATACTTACATGTTTTGCTTGCACTTTATAATGTTTTTATGCGTTTTCCGGAACTAACCTATTAACAAGATGCCACGGTGCAGTTCTGTTTTCTGCTGTTTTTGGTTCCAGAAAGGCTGTTCGGGCAATATTCTCGGAATTGGACGAAATCAACGCCAAACCTCCTATTTTCTCCGGAAGGCTCCAGAACACCGAAGAAGAGTCGGAGAGAGGCCAGGGGGCCACCACACCACATGGCGGCGCGGGCCAGGCCTAGGCCGCGCCGGCCTAGGGTGTGGCGCCCCCAGGTGCCCCCCTGCGCCGCCTCTTCGCCTATAAAAGCCCTTTCGACCTAAAAACGCAGTACCAATTGCCGAAACTCCAGAAAGACTCCAGGGGCGCCACCGCCATCGCGAAACTCCAATTCAGGGGACAGAACTCTGTCCTGGCACCCTGCCGGGACGGGGAAGTGCCCCCGGAAGCCATCTCCATCAACGCCATCGCCTCCGCCAGGCTCCGTGAGTAGTTCCCCCATGGACTACGGGTTCTAGCAGTAGCTATGTCGGTATACTCTCCCCCATGTACTTCAATACAATGGTCTCATGAGCTGCCTTACATGATTGAGATTCATCTGATGTAATCGGTGTTGTGTTTGTTGGGATCCGATGGATGATACATTATGATTAGTCTATCTATAAAGTTTGTGAAGTTATTGTTGCTGCAATCTTGTTATTCTTAATGCTTGTCACTAGGGCCCGAGTGGCATGATCTTAGATTTGAGCTCTATATTGTTGCTTAGATTGTATCTACAAGTTGTATGCACATGTCACTGTCCGGAACCAATGGCCCCGAAGTGACAGAAATCGGGACAACCGGAGGGGATGGTAGTGATGTGAGGATCACATGTTTTCACGGAGTGTTAATGCTTTGCTCCGGTACTCTATTAAAAGGAGTACCTTAATATCCAGTAGTTTTCCTTGAGGCCCGGCTGCCACCGGCTGGTAGGACAAAAGATGTTGTGCAAGTTTCTCATTGCGAGCACGTACGACTATATACGGAAAACATGCCTACATGATTAATAATCTTGATGTTCTAGCTTAATGCTTTGATTTCTATCAATTGCCCAACTGTAATTTGTTCATCCAACACTTGTCACTTATTGGAGAGTTACCACTAGTGTAGAT
Source organism: Lolium perenne (assembly GCF_019359855.2). Classification (NCBI taxonomy): domain Eukaryota; kingdom Viridiplantae; phylum Streptophyta; class Magnoliopsida; order Poales; family Poaceae; genus Lolium; species Lolium perenne. The sequence goes on from NC_067248.2 coordinate 169,173,212, forward strand.
CGCTGGGAACCCCGGTCCATCTCTCATCATTATATACTCGTTCTATATGTCATTGGAAGTAGTATCAACTATCTTCTGGTGCCATTGCTCTCATATTGCTATTACTGCTGCTGTGTTACTGTTACTATTGCTCTCATATTACTGCTACTTTCACATCACCCCTGTTGCTAGTGCTTTTCCAGGTGCAGCTGAATTGACAACTCAGTTGTTAAGGCTTATAAGTATTCTTTACCTCCCCTTGTGTCGAATCAATAAATTTGGGTTTTACTTCCCTCGAAGACTATCGCGATCCCCTATACTTGTGGGTCATTAGGGACGCCATATCTACAACATATATTTGCAATAGTTTAGACTAAGTTTATGACAAATTGAGTTCAAATTTTAATTCAACATAATTAAAAACTAGGTGAACTCCCACTCAAAACAATATCCCTCGAATTGTCTTAGTGATCACATGAACCAAATCCACCACACCTAAGTCCGATCATCACGAGACAAGATGTAATTTCAATGGCGAACACTCAAAGTGTTCATCATATCAATCATATGATTCATGCTCTACCTTTTGGTATTACGTGTTCCGAGACCATGTTTGTACATGCTACGCTCGTCAAGGCCACCTTAGTATCCGCATGTGCAAAACTGGCTTGCACCCGTTGTATGCACTTGTTGATTCTATCACACCCGATCATCACGAGATGCTTCGAAATGACAAGTCTTGGCAACGGTGCTACTAAGGATGAACACTTTATTATCTTGATATTTTAGTGAGAGGGATCATCTTATAATGCTACCGTCGCGATCTAAGCAAAATAAGATGCATAAAAGAATTAACATCACATGTAGTTCATATGTGATATGATATGACCCTTTTGTCTTTGCGCCTTTTGATCTTCATCTCCAAAGCACGGACATGATCTCCATCATCAACGGACATGATCTCCATCATCGTCGGCGTAGCGTCAAGGTCAATGGCGTCGTCTTCATGATTGTTCTCCCATGTAGCAACTATTACAACTTCTTTGAAATACTACTCAACATGAAATTTAAAGACAACCATAAGGCTCCTGCCGGTTGCCACAATACAATAATGATCATCTCATACATATTCATCATCACATTATGGCCATATCACATCACCAAACCCTGCAAAAACAAGTTAGACGTCTCTAATTTGGTTTGCATATTTTACGTGGTTTAGGGTTTTCGAGAGAGATCTAATCTACCTACGAACATGAACCACAACGGTGATACTAGTGTTGTCAATAGAAGAGTAAATTGAATCTTCACTATAGTAGGAGAGACAGACACCCGCAAAGCCTCTTATGCAATACAAGTTGCATATCGAACGAGGAGCAAGTCTCATGAACGCGGTCATGTAAAGTTAGCCCGAGCCGCTTCATCCCACTATGCCACAAAGATGCAAAGTACTCAAACGAAAGACAACATAAGCATCAACGCCCACAAACCATTGTGTTCTACTCGTGCAACCATCTATTCATAGACACGGCTCTGATACCACTGTAAGGATTCGTTGCATAGAAAACAAAAAATTTCCTACCGCGAGAATGCAATCCAAGCCAAGATACAATCTAGAAGACGGGAGCAACGAGGGGATGATCGAGACTTACCCTTGAAGATTTCCAAAGCCTACAAGATGAGGCTCTTGTTGCTGCGGTAGACGATCACTTGCCGCTTGCAAAAGCGCGTAGAAGATCTTGACGGTGCCACAATCGGGCAGCACCTCCGTACTCGGTCACACGTTCGGTGTTGATGAAGACGACGTCCACCTCCCTGATACGTCTCCAACGTATCTATAATTTCTGATGTTCCATGCTTGTTTTATGACAATACCTACATGTTTTGTTCACACTTTATGATGATTTTATGCGTTTTCCGGAACTAACCTATTGACGAGATGCCGAAGTGCCAGTTGTTGTTTTCTGCTGTTTTGGTTTCAAAAATCCTACAAAGGAAATATTATCGGAATCGGACGAAATCAATGCCCAACATCTTATTTTTCTCGGAACCTTCCAGAAAGTCAAAGGGGGACCAGAGGGGAGCCCTGGGGGCCCCACACGTGTGGGCAGCGCAGCCCAGGGGGGGCGAGCCCCCCTAGTGTGGGGAGGCCCCGTTAGCCCTCCGACTCCGCCTCTTCTCCTATAAGTTGCCTCCTGACCTAAAACATCGACACCGATTGACGAAACCCGAGAAAACCTTCCAGAGCCGCCTGATACGTCTCCAACGTATCCATAATTTCTGACGTTCCATGCTTGTTTTATGACAATACTTACATGTTTTGCTTGCACTTTATGATGATTTCATGCATTTTCCGGAACTAACCTATTAACGAGATGCCGAAGGGCCAGTTGCTGTTTTCTGTTGTTTTTGGTTCCAGAAAGGCTGTTCGGGCAATATTCTCGGAATTCGACGAAACGAAGACCCAACATCTTATTTTTCCCGGAACCTTCCAGAAAGTCAGAGGGGGGCCAGAGGGGTGCCCTGGGGGCCCCACACGTGTGGCCGGCGCGGCCCAGGATGGGGGCGCGCCGCCCTAGTGTGAGGAGGCCCCGTGGCCCCTCCGACTCCGACTCTTCGCCTATTTAAGCCCTGGAGACCTAAAAACTCGATACCAATTGACGAAACTCCAGAAAGACTCCAGGGGCGCCGCCGCCATCGCGAACTCCAATTCGGGGGACAGAAGTCTCTGTTCCAGCACCCTGCCGGGACGGGGAAGTGCCCCCGGAAGCCATCTCCATCAACGCCACCGCCTCCATCATGCTCCGTGAGTAGTTCCCCCATGGACTACGGGTTCTAGCAGTAGCTAGTTGATGACCCACAAGTATAGGGGATCGCGGCAGTCTTCGAGGGAAGTAAAACCCAAATTTATCGATTCGACACAAGGGGAGGTAAAGAATACTTATAAGCCTTAACAACTGAGTTGTCAATTCAGCTGCACCTGGAAAAGCACTAGCAACAGGGGTGATGTGAAAGTAGCAGTGATATGAGAGCAAAAGTAACAGTAACTCAGCAGCAGTAATAGTAACACAGGAGCAATGGCACCAGAAAATAGTTGATACTACTTCCAATGACATGTAGAACGAGTATATGATGATGCGAGATGGACCGGGGTTCCCAGCGATCTACACTAGTGGCAACTCTCCAATAAGTGACAAGTGTTGGGTGAACAAATTACAGTTGGGCAATTGATAGGAATCAAAGCATTAAGCTAGAACATCAAGATTATTAATTATGTAGGCATGTTTTCCAATTATAGTCGTTCGTGCTCGCAATGAGAAACTTGCACAACATCTTTTGTCCTACCAGCCGGTGGCAGCCGGGCCTCAAGGGAAACTACTGGATATTAAGGTACTCCTTTTAATAGAGCACCGGAGCAAAGCATTAACACTCTGTGAAAACATGTGTCCCTCACATCACCGCCATCCCCTCCGGTTTTCCCGATTTCTGTCACTTCAGGGCCTTTGGTTCCGGACAGTGACATGTGTATACAACTTGTAGATACAATCTAAGCAATAAGTATAGAGCTTAAATCTAAGATCATGCCACTCGGGCCCTAGTGACAAGCATTAAGCATAACAAGATTGCAGCAACAATAACTTCACAAACTTTATAGATAGACTAATCATAATGTATCATCCATCGGATCCCAACAAACACAACACCGATTACATCAGATGGATCTCAATCATGTAAGGCAGCTCATGAGATCATTGTATTGAAGTACATGGGATAGAGAGTACCAACTAGCTACTGCTAGAACCCGTAGTCCATGGGGGAACTACTCACAGAGCATGATGGAGGCCGTGGCGTCGATGGAGATGGCTTCCGGGGGCACTTCCCCGTCCCGGCAGGGTGCCGGAACAGAGACTTCTGTCCCCCGAATTGGAGTTTCGCGATGGCGGCGGCGCCCCTGGAGTCTTTCTGGAGTTTCGTCAATTGGTACTGCGTTTTTAGGTCGAAAGGGGTTTTATAGGCGAAGAGGCGGCGCAAGGGGGCGCCTGGGGGCTCCTCACCATAGGCTGGCGCGGGCCCAGGCTAGGCCGCGCCGCCTTATGGTCTGGTGGCCCTCTGGCCCCTCTCCGACTCTTCTTCGGTGTTCTGGAGCCTCCCGGGAAAAATAAGATCTTTGGCGTTAATTTCGTCCAATTCCGAGAATATTGCCCGAACAGCCTTTCTGGAACCAAAAACAGCAGAAAACAGGAACTGGCACTATGGCATCTTGTTAATAGGTTATTTCCGGAAAACGCATAAAAACATCATAAAGTGCAAGCAAAACATGTAAGTATTGTCATAAAACAAGTATGGAACGACAGAAATTATGGATACGTTGGAGACGTATCAGCATCCCCAAGATTAGTTCCTGCTCGTCCCGAGCAGGTAAACGATAAAAAGAATAATTTCTGTAGTGACATGCTACTTACATAACCTTGATCATACTATTACAAAGCATATGAAATGAATGAAGTGACTCAAGGCAATAATCTATAGTTTCTAACAAATAGATAACATATAGCAAAACTTTTCATGAAGAGTACTTTCAAGACAAGCATCAAAAGTCTTGCACAAGAGTTAACTCATAAAGCAATAAATTCAAAGTAAAAGCATCGAAGCAACACAAAGGAAGATATAAGTTTCAGCGGTTGCTTTCAACTTTCAACATGCATATCTCATGGATAATTGTCAACATAAAGTAATATGATGAATGCAAATAAGCAAGTATGTAAGAATCAATGCACAGTTGACACAAGTGTTTGCTTCTAAGGTGGAAGGAAGTAGGTAAACTGACTCAACATAAAGTAAAAGAATGGCCCTTCGCAGAGGGAAGCATTGATTGCTATATTTGTGCTAGAGCTTTGGTTTTGAAAACATATAGAGAGCATAAAAAGTAAAATTTTGAGAGGTGCTTGTTGTTGTCAACGAATGGTAGTGGGCATTCTAACCCCCTTTCCAGACAAACCTTCAAAGAGCGGCTCCCATGAATTATTTTTATTTTTGGGTGGCACTCCTTCCAACCTTTCTTTCACAAACCATGGCTAACCAAATCCTCGGGTGCCTGCCAACAATCTCATACCATGAAGGAGTGCCCTTATATTTTAGTTTTATTATGATGACACTCCCCCCAACCTTTGCTTACACAAGCCATGGCTAACCGAATCTTCGGGTGCCGTCCAACAATCACATACCATGGAGGAGTGTCTATTTTGGTTAATTAATTTGGGACTGGGAATCCCATTGCCAGCTCTTTTTGCAAAATTATTGGATAAGCGGATGAAGCCACTAGTCCATTGGTGAAAGTTGCCCAACAAGATTGAAAGATAAACACCACATACTTCCTCATGAGCTATAAAACATTGACACAAATCAGAGGTGATAAATTTTGAATTTTTTAAAGGTAGCACTCAAGCAATTTACTTTGGAATGGTAGGAAATACCACATAGTAGGTAGGTATGGTGGACACAAATGGCATAGTGGTTGGCTCAAGTATTTTGGATGCATGAGAAGTATTCCCTCTCGATACAAGGTTTAGGCTAGCAAGGTTATTTGAAGCAAACACAAGTATGAACTGGTACAGCAAAACTTACATAAGAACATATTGCAAGCATTATAATACTCTACACTGTCTTCCTTGTTGCTCAAACACTTTTACCAGAAAATATCTAGACCTTAAGAGAGACCAATCTTGCAAACCAATTTTAACAAGCTCTAGGGTAGTTCTCCACTAATAGGTTTAAACTACATGAAAAAAAAACTTAATCATGATCTACTTGAGAGCTCAAAACAATTGCCAAGTGTCAAATTATCCAAGATATTATGAGGCATTTTCTGTTTCCAACCAAATAACCATAAGTGTTGTAGCTTCCAACTTTTATCATTGAACATTAAAAGTAAAACGAAGAACAAGTGTTCATATGAAAAAGCAGAGCGTGTCTCTCTCCCAAACAAGGATTGCTAGGATCCGAATTTATTCAAACACAAACAAAAATAAAAGCACACAGACGCTCCAAGTAAAGCACATATGATGTGACCGAATAAAAATATAGTTTCAATAGAAGAAACCTGATAAGTTGATGAAGAAGGGGATGCCTTGGGCATCCCCAAGCTTAGACGCTTGAGTCTTCTTGAAATATGCAGGGATGACCCACGGGGGCATCCCCAAGCTTAGACTTTTCACTCTTCTTGATCATATATCATCCTCCTCTCTTGACCCTTGAAAACTTCCTTCACACCAAACTTCTCATAAACTTCATTAGAGGGGTTAGTACTCAAAAAATTTGAATCCACCTTGGTCCTGTAGTGACACATTGCAAGAACTCAATAAAACATTAGCTACAGCTCTCCACGTGTAGAAAGCCTTGCTTAAAGTCCACAAGAGACAATGCAAAAAACAGAGACAGAATCTGCCAAAACAGAACAGCCAGTAAAGACGAATTTTAAAGAAATACTTCCCTTGCTCAAATCAGAAAACTCAAAACTAATGAAAGTTGCGTACATATCTGAGGAACACGCACGTAAATTGGCATATTATTCTGAGTTACCTACAGAGAAAACAGCCTAGATTCGTGACAGATAGAAATCTGTTTCTGCGCAGAAATCCAAATCTAGTATCAACCTTCGATTAGAGGCTTCACTTGGCACAACAAAACACAAAACTAAGATAAGGAGATGTTGCTACAGTAGTAAATAACTTCCAAGACACAAATATAAAACAAAGTACTGTAGCAAAATAACACATGGGTTATCTCCCAAGAAGTTCTTTCTTTATAGCCATTAAGATGGGCTCAGCAGTTTTAATGATGCACTCGCAAGAAATAAGAGTTGAAGCAAAAGAGGGCATCAAAAGGCAAACTCAAAACACATTTAAATCTAACATGCTTCCTATGCATAGGAATCTTGTACACAAATAAATTCATGAAGAACAAAGTGACAAGCATAAGAAGATAAAACAAGAGTAACTTCAACAATTTTAGCATATAGAGAGGTGTATTAGTACCATGAAAATTTCTACAACCATATTTCCCTCTCTCATAATAATTTTCAGTAGCTTCATGAACAAACTCAACAATATAACTCTCACATGCAGCATACTTTTCATGATTTCCAAACACATATTTTTTATCAAGCTCAAATATAGTAGGATCAAAACTTCCAAACTCACTTTTATCAATAATATAACATGATGATTGATCAATCTCAAGAGATATGGGACTCATAGAATAAGTCAAGAACTCTCCAATCCCATTTTCATTAGTAGTACAATTAATATTATCAAGTAACATAGGACCATCATCTAAAGATTTATCATAAACATTTGCTAAGAAAAATTCTTTAGTAGCATGCATTTCGACATCAGGCACAAACAAAGCATTATCATAAGATTTATCAAAGTAGCATGGATTATCATAAATAACAGTAGCATAATTATTCTCACAAGTATTACTCATAGGTACTATTTCAAGAGAATCCACAGGAACATAACATTCAACCTCTTTCGGTAAGCATGGAGGACAATCAAATAATGTAAGAGATAATGAGTTACTCTCATTAGAAGGTTGGCATGGGTAGCTAATCCATTCTTCCTCCTTTTGTTCATCACTCTCCTCTTCTTTTTCATCCAATGAGCTTTCAGGTTCATCAATTTCCTCTTCTTTTTCATCCAATGAGCTTTCAGGTTCATCAATTTCTTCTTCCACCGGTTCCTGCAAATTGTGAGTGCATTCTTGTGCATCAATGAGTCTCTCTTTATAATCAATGATATAAGGATTATCACTGAAGCATTCTATGCAACAATTAAGGATAGAAGAGACATAATCTTTAAGGTCCTTACAAACAGCACAAGTTTCATAATTCTCAACCATGAAAGATTCGATCTCAGAAGCCCCCATAAATACGACAAATTGTTCTACCTCTTCGAACCCATAATGAATATAGCAATTCCGATTATAATTCTTAATTAAAAATTCCTCACTAAAGCCACATTGAAATTTAAGATGTTTAGTATCCTGTTGAGAGCAACAGTTTATATCATGGCGTTTAAGCAAGATTTTAGCAATTGTATTCACTTTTTCTATCATAGCACTCATTACTTCACCCGCTCTTGATTTCCTATAATTACTATAACATTCTATGAGCTCCAAGTAGGTTGTAGGTTCTCCCATAACAGCAGTTTTTCATTTTTAGGTTTTTCAAATTTTTATGGATTTTTGGGTATATGAGGAAAATAAAACAAGACAAAAATAAGCTAGACAAAAGTAAACTAAGCAAAATAATACTAGACAGAAATAAACTAAGCACAAATAAACTAGACAAAAGTAAACTAAGCAAAACAAAATAAAACAAAATAAAAACAGAGAGAGAGAGGTAGAGTGTACTCCCCAGGCGAACTTATGAGTAGAGATATGCCTCCCCGGCAACGGCGCCAGAAAACAGTCTTGATGACCCACAAGTATAGGGGATCGCGGCAGTCTTCGAGGGAAGTAAAACCCAAATTTATTGATTCGACACAAGGGGAGGTAAAGAATACTTATAAGCCTTAACAACTGAGTTGTCAATTTAGCTGCACCTGGAAAAGCACTAGCAACAGGGGTGATGTGAAAGTAGCAGTGATATGAGAGCAAAAGTAACAGTAACTCAGCAGCAGTAATAGTAACACAGGAGCAATGGCACCAGAAAATAGTTGATACTACTTCCAATGACATGTAGAACGAGTATATGATGATGCGAGATGGACCGGGGTTCCCAGCGATCTACACTAGTGGCAACTCTCCAATAAGTGACAAGTGTTGGGTGAACAAATTACAGTTGGGCAATTGATAGGAATCAAAGCATTAAGCTAGAACATCAAGATTATTAATTATGTAGGCATGTTTTCCAATTATAGTCGTACGTGCTCGCAATGAGAAACTTGCACAACATCTTTTGTCCTACCAGCCGGTGGCAGCCGGGCCTCAAGGGAAACTACTGGATATTAAGGTACTCCTTTTAATAGAGCACCAGAGCAAAGCATTAACACTCCGTGAAAACATGTGTCCCTCACATCACCGCCATCCCCTCCGGTTGTCCTGATTTCTGTCACTTCGGGGCCTTTGGTTCCGGACAGTGACATGTGCATACAACTTGTAGATACAATCTAAGCAATAAGTATAGAGCTTAAATCTAAGATCATACCACTCGGGCCCTAGTGACAAGCATTAAGCATAACAAGATTGCAGCAACAATAACTTCACAAACTTTATAGATAGACTAATCATAATGTATCATCCATCGGATCCCAACAAACACAACACCGATTACATCAGATGGATCTCAATCATGTAAGGCAGCTCATGAGATCATTGTATTGAAGTACATGGGATAGAGAGTACCAACTACTACTGCTAGAACCCGTAGTCCATGGGGGAACTACTCACGGAGCATGATGGGGGCGGTGGCGTCGATGGAGATGGCTTCCGGGGGCACTTCCCCGTCCCGGCAGGGTGCCGGAACAGAGACTTCTGTCCCACGAATTGGAGTTTCGCGATGGCGGCGGCGCCCCTGGAGTCTTTCTGGAGTTTCGTCAATTGGTACTGCGTTTTTAGTTCGAAAGGGGTTTTATAGGCGAAGAGGCGGCGCAAGGGGGCGCCTGGGGGCTCCTCACCATAGGCTGGCGCGGGCCCAGGCTAGGCCGCGCCGCCTTATGGTCTGGTGGCCCTCTGGCCCCTCTCCGACTCTTCTTCGGTGTTCTGGAGCCTCCCGGGAAAAATAAGATCTTTGGCGTTAATTTCATCCAATTCCGAGAATATTGCCCGAACAGCCTTTCTGGAACCAAAAACAGCAGAAAACAGGAACTGGCACTGTGGCATCTTGTTAATAGGTTAGTTCCGGAAAACGCATAAAAACATCATAAAGTGCAAGCAAAACATGTAAGTATTGTCATAAAACAAGCATGGAACGACATAAATTATGGATACGTTGGAGACGTATCACTAGTTGGTACTCTCTATCCCATGTACTTCAATACAATGATCTCATGAGCTGCCTTACATGATTGAGATCCATCTGATGTAATCGGTGTTGTGTTTGTTGGGATCCGATGGATGATACATTATGATTAGTCTATCTATAAAGTTTGTGAAGTTATTGTTGCTGCAATCTTGTTATGCTTAATGCTTGTCACTAGGGCACGAGTGGCATGATCTTAGATTTAAGCTCTATACTTATTGCTTAGATTGTATCTACAAGTTGTATGCACATGTCGCTGTCCGGAACCAAAGGCCCCGAAGTGACAGAAATCGGGACAACCGGAGGGGATGGCGGTGATGTGAGGATCACATGTTTTCACGGAGTGTTAATGCTTTGCTCCGGTACTCTATTAAAAGGAGTACCTTAATATCCAGTAGATTCCCTTGAGGCCCGGCTGCCACCGGCTGGTAGGACAAAAGATGTTGTGCAAGTTTCTCATTGCGAGCACGTACGACTATATATGGAAAACATGCCTACATAATTAATGAATTGATGTTCTGTCTTAATGCTTTATCAATCCTATCAATTGCCCAACTGTAATCTGTTCACCCAACACTTGTCACTTGTTATTGGAGAGTTACCACTAGTGTAGATCGCTGGGAACCCCGGTCCATCTTTCATCATCATATACTCGTTCTACATGTCATTGGAAGTAGTATCAACTATTTTCTGGTGACATCGCCTCTGTGTTACTGTTACCGCTGCTGTGTTACTAATTCTATTGCTCTCATATTACTGCTGCTTTCACATCACCCCTGTTACTAGTGCTTTTCCAGGTGCAGCTGAATTGACAACTCAGTTGTTAAGGCTTATAAGTATTCTTTACCTCCCCTTGTGTCGAATCAATAAATTTGGGTTTTACTTCCCTCGAAGACTGCTGCGATCCCCTATACTTGTGGGTTATCAAGACTGTTTTCTGGCGCCGTTGCCGGGGAGGCATAGCTTTACTCATAAGTTCACCTGGGGAGTACACTCTACCTCTCGCTCTGTTTTTATTTTGTTTTATTTTGTTTTGCTTAGTTTACTTTTATCTAGTTTATTTGTGCTTAGTTTATTTCTGTCTAGTGTTATTTTGCTTAGTTTACTTTTGCTTAGTTTCTTTTTGTCTTGTTTTATTTTATACCCAAAAATCCATAAAAAATTGAAAATCCTAAAAATTAACAACTGCTGTTATGGGAGAACCCACAACCTACTTGGAGCTTATAGAATATTATAATAATTATAGAGAATCAAGAACTGGTAAAGTTATGAGTGCTGTGATAGAAAAAATGAACGCAATTGCTAAAATCTTACTTAAACGCCATGATATAAACTGTTGCTCTCAACAGGACACTAAACATCTTAAATTTCAATGTGGCTTTAGTGAGGAATTTTTAATTAAGAACTATAATCGGAATAGCTATATTCATTTTTGGTTTGAAGAGGTAGAACAATTTGTCATATTTATGGGAGCCTCTGAGATAGAATCCTTCATGGTTAAAAATTATGAATCTTGTGTTGTTTGTAAGGACCTTAAAGATTATGTCTCTTCTATCCTTAATTTTTGCAATGAAAGTTATAGTGATAATCCTTATATCATTGATTATAAAGAGAGACTCATTAATGCACAAGAATGCACTCACAATTTGCAGGAACCTGTGGAAGAAGAAATTGATGAACCTGAAAGCTCATTGGATGAAAAAGAGGAGGAAATTGATGAACCTGAAAGCTCATTGGATGAAAAAGAAGAGGAGAGTGATGAACAAAAGGAGGAAGAATGGATTAGCTACCCATGCCAACCTTCTAATGAGAGTAACTCTTTATCTCTCACACTATTTGATTGTCCTCCATGCTTACCGAAAGAGGTTGAATGTTATGTTCCTGTGGATTCTCTTGAAATATTCCCTATGAGTAAAACTTGTGAGAATAATTATGCTACTGTTATATATGATAATCCATGCTACTTTGATAAATCTTACGATAATGCTTTGTTTGTGCCTGATGTCGAAATGCATGGTACTAAAGAATTTTGCTTAGCAAATGTTTATGATAAAGCTCTAGATGATGGTCCTGTGTTACTTGATAATATTAATTGTACTACTAATTAAAATGGGATTGGAGAAGTATTGACATTATCTATGAGTCCCATACCTCTTGAGATTGATCAATCATCATGTTATATTATTGATAAAAGTGTGTTTGAAAGTTTTAATCCCACTATTCTTGAACTTGATAAAAATTATGAGTTTATGGATCATGAGAAACATGCTTTATGTGATAGTTATATTGTTGAGTTTGTTCATGAAGCTACTGAAAATTATTATGAGAGAGGAAAATATGGTTGTAGAAATTTGCATAGTACTAAAACACCTCTCTATATGCTTAAAATTTTGAAGCTACTCTTGTTTTATCTTCCTATGCTTGCCACTTTGCTCTTCTTGAATTTATTTATTTACAAGATTCCTATGCATAGGAAGCATGTTAGGCTTAAATGTGTTTTGAATTTGCCTCTTGATGCTCTCTTTTGCTTCAAATACTATTTCTTGCGAGTGCATCATCAAAACTGCTGAGCCCATCTTAATGGCTATAAAGAAAGAACTTCTTGGGAGATAACCCATGTGTTTATTTTGCTACTGTTTTGTTGTGTTTTGGAAGTTGTTACTACTGTAGCAACCTCTCCTTACCTTTATTTTATTGCATTGTTGTGCCAAGTGAAGCCTCAAATAGAAGGTTGATACTAGATTTGGATTTCTGCGCAGAAACAGATTTCTATCTGTCACGAATCTGGGCTGTTTTCTCTGTAGGTAACTCAGAATAATATGCCAATTTACGTGTGTGTTCCTCAGATATGTACGCAACTTTCATTAGTTTTGAGTTTTCTGATTTGAGCAACGGAAGTACCTCATTAAAATTCGTATTTACTGGCTGTTCTGTTTTGGCAGATTATGTCTCTGTTTTTTGCATTGTCTCTTGTGGACTTTAAGCAAGGCTTTCTAGACGTGGAGAGCTGTAGCTAATGTTTTATTGAGTTCTTGCAATGTGTCACTACAGGACCAAGGTGGATTCAAGTTTTTTGAGTACTAACCCCTCTAATGAAGTTTATGAGAAGTTTGGTGTGAAGGAAGTTTTCAAGGGTCAAGAGAGGAGGATGATATATGATCAAGAAGAGTGAAAAGTCTAAGCTTGGGGATGCCCCCGTGGTTCATCCCTGCATATTTCAAAAAGACTCAAGCGTCTAAGCTTGGGGATGCCCAAGGCATCCCCTTCTTCATCAACTTATCAGGTTTCTTCTATTGAAACAATATTTTTATTCGGTCACATCTTATGTGCTTTACTTGGAGCGTCTGTGTTTTTATTTTCGTTTTGTTTGAGTTTGAATAAATTCGGATCCTAGCAATCCTTGTGTGGGAGAGATACACGCTCCGCTTTTTCATATGAACACTTGTTCTTCGTTTTACTTTTAATGTTCAATGATAAAAGTTGGAAGCTACAGCACTTATGGTTATTTGGTCGGAAACAGAAAATGTCTCATATTGTCTTGAATAATTTGACACTTGGAAATTGTTTTGAGCTCTCAAGTAGATCATGATTAAGTTTTTTCATGTAGTTTAAACCTATTAGTGGAGAACTACTGTAGAGCTTGTTAAAATTGGTTTGCATGATTGGTCTCTCTTAAGGTCTAGATATTTTCTGGTAAAAGTGTTTGAGCAACAAGGAAGACAGTGTAGAGTATTATAATGCTTGCAATATGTTCTTATGTAAGTTTTGCTGTACCGGTTCATACTTGTGTTTGCTTCAAATAACCTTGCTAGCCTAAGCCTTGTATCGAGAGGGAATACTTCTCATGCATCCAAAATCCTTGAGCCAACCACTATGCCATTTGTGTCCACCATACCTACCTACTACATGGTATTTTCCCGCCATTCCAAAGTAAATTGCTTGAGTGCTACCTTTAAACAATTCAAAATTTATTACCTCTGATTTGTGTCAATGTTTTATAGCTCATGAGGAAGTATGTGGTGTTTATCTTTCAATCTTGTTGGGCAACTTTCACCAATGGACTAGTGGCTTCATCCGCTTATCCAATAATTTTGCAAAAAGAGCTGGCAATGGGATTCCCAGTCCCAAATTAATTAACCAAAATAGACACTCCTCCATGGTATGTGATTGTTGGACGGCACCCGAAGGATTCGGTTAGCCATGGCTTGTGTAAGCAAAGGTTGGGAGGAGTGTCATCATAATAAAACTAAAATAAAAGGGCACTCCTTCATGGTATGAGATTGTTGGCAGGCACCCGAGGATTCGGTTAGCCATGGTTTGTGAAAGAAAGGATGGAAGGAGTGCCACCTAAAAATAAAATAAAATGGGAGCCGCTCTTTGAAGGTTTGTCTGGCAAGGGGGTTAGAGTGCCCACTACCATTCGTTGACAACAACAAACACCTCTCAAAACTTTACTTTTATGCTCTCTTTATGTTTTCAAAACCAAAGCTCTAGCACAAATATAGCAATCAATGCTTCCCTCTGCGAAGGGCCTTTCTTTTACTTTATGTTGAGTCAGTTTACCTACTTCCTTCCATCTTAGAAGCAAACACTTCTGTCAACTGTGCATTGATTCTTACATACTTGCTTATTTGCATTCATCATATTACTTTATGTTGACAATTATCCATGAGATATACATGTTGAAAGTTGAAAGCAATCGCTAAAACTTATATCTTCCTTTGTGTTGCTTCAATGCCTTTACTTTGAATCTATTGCTTTATGAGTTAACTCTTGTGCAAGACTTTTGATACTTGTCTTGAAAGTACTCTTCATGAAAAGTTTTGCTATTTGTTATCTATTTGTTAGCAACTATAGATCATTGCCTTGAGTCACTTCATTCATTTCATATGCTTTATAATAGTATGATCAAGGTTATGTAAGTAGCATGTCACTACAGAAATTATTCTTTTTATCATTTACCTACTCGAGGACGAGTAGGAACTAAGCTTGGGGATGCTGATACGTCTCCAACGTATCCATAATTTCTGACGTTCCATGCTTGTTTTATGACAATACTTACATGTTTTGCTTGCACTTTATGATGATTTCATGCATTTTCCGGAACTAACCTATTAACGAGATGCCGAAGGGCCAGTTGCTGTTTTCTGTTGTTTTTGGTTCCAGAAAGGCTGTTCGGGCAATATTCTCGGAATTCGACGAAACGAAGACCCAACATCTTATTTTTCCCGGAACCTTCCAGAAAGTCAGAGGGGAACCAGAGGGGTGCCCTGGGGGCCCCACACGTGTGGCCGGCGCGGCCCAGGAGGGGGGCGCGCCGCCCTAGTGTGAGGAGGCCCCGTGGCTCCTCCGACTCCGACTCTTCGCCTATTTAAGCCCTGGAGACCTAAAAACTCGATACCAATTGACGAAACTCCAGAAAGACTCCAGGGGCGCCGCCGCCATCGCGAAACTCCAATTCGGGGGACAGAAGTCTCTATTCCGGCACCCTGCCGGGACGGGGAAGTGCCCCCGGAAGCCATCTCCATCAACGCCACCGCCTCCATCATGCTCCGTGAGTAGTTCCCCCATGGACTACGGGTTCTAGCAGTAGCTAGTTGGTACTCTCTATCCCATGTACTTCAATACAATGATCTCATGAGCTGCCTTACATGATTGAGATCCATCTGATGTAATCGGTGTTGTGTTTGTTGGGATCCGATGGATGATACATTATGATTAGTCTATCTATAAAGTTTGTGAAGTTATGGTTGCTGCAATCTTGTTATGCTTAATGCTTGTCACTAGGGCCCGAGTGGCATGATCTTAGATTTAAGCTCTATACTTATTGCTTAGATTGTATCTACAAGGTGTATGCACATGTCGCTGTCCGGAACCAAAGGCCCCGAAGTGACAGAAATCGGGACAACCGGAGGGGATGGCGGTGATGTGAGGATCACATGTTTTCACGGAGTGTTAATGCTTTGCTCCGGTACTCTATTAAAAGGAGTACCTTAATATCCAGTAGATTCCCTTGAAGCCCGGCTGCCACCGGCTGGTAGGACAAAAGATGTTGTGCAAGTTTCTCATTGCGAGCACGTACGACTATATATGGAAAACATGCCTACATAATTAATGAATTGATGTTCTGTCTTAATGCTTTATCAATCCTATCAATTGCCCAACTGTAATTTGTTCACCCAACACTTGTCACTTGTTATTGGAGAGTTACCACTAGTGTAGATCGCTGGGAACCCCGGTCCATCTTTCATCATCATATACTCGATCTACATGTCATTGGAAGTAGTATCAACTATTTTCTGGTGCCATCGCCTCTGTGTTACTGTTACCGCTGCTGTGTTACTAATACTATTGCTCTCATATTACTGCTGCTTTCACATCACCCCTGTTACTAGTGCTTTTCTAGGTGCAGCTGAATTGACAACTCAGTTGTTAAGGCTTATAAGTATTCTTTACCTCCCATTGTGTCGAATCAATAAATTTGGGTTTTACTTCCCTCGAAGACTGCTGCGATCCCCTATACTTGTGGGTTATCACCGCGGCCATCGTGAAACTCCAATTCGGGGGACAGAAGTCTCTGTTCCGGCACCCTGCCGGGATGGGGAATTGCCCCCGGAAGCCATCTCCGCCACCATCTTCACCGCCCTCTTCACCGCCATCGCTGTCTCCATGATGAGGAGGGAGTAATTCACCCCCGAGGCTGAGGGCTCCGCTGTAGCTATGTGGTTCATCTCTCTCTCTTTGTGATCTAGTTGAATATCATCTATGTGCTACTCTAGTGATGTTATTAAAGTAGTCTATTCCTCCTCCATGATGTAATGTTGACAGTGTGTGCATCATGAAGTACTTGGTATATGCTATGATTGTGATCTCTTGTAGATTATGAAGTTAACTATTACTATGATGGTATTGATGCAATCTATTCCCCCTTTCATAGTCTGTCGGTGACGGTGTGCATGCTATGTTAGTACTCGGTATAATTGCGTTGGTCTATCATGCACTCTAAGGTTACTTAAATATGAACATCGAATATTGTGGAGCTTGTTAACTCCGGCATTGAGGTGCTCTTGTAGCCCTACACAATTAATGGTGGTTGTCATCCAACAAGAGAGTGTAGAGTGGTTTTATTATGTGATCAATGTTGAGAGTGTCCACTAGTGAAAGTAGGATCCCTAGGCCTTGTTTCCACACATCGAATCTCCGTTTATTTACTGTTCTGTTGCATGTTTGTTCGCTACCATATTTTATTCAGATTGTTATTACCACTCATATACATCCATACTACTGGTATTTCACTATCTCTTCGCCGAACTAGTGCACCTATACATCTTACAAGTGTATTAGGTGTGTTGGGGACACAAGAGACTTCTTGTATCGTGATTGCAGGGTTGCTTGAGAGGGATATCTTTGACCTCTTCCTCCCTGAGTTCGATAAACCTTGGGTGATCCACTTAAGGGAAAACTTGCTGCTGTTCTACAAACCTCTGCTCTTGGAGGCCCAACACTGTCTACAAGAAAAAAAGGGTGAGTAGACATCAAGCTATTTTCTGGCGCCGTAGGAAAGGTAAAAGGTACTCACACTCCGGATCTCTGCTACTAAGCTATTTTCCGGCGCCGTTGTAAGTGCTCGAAGCTATTTCCTTTAGATCCTGCAATTGCATCTTTTTGTTTCTTGTTTATCACTAGTTAGGCATAATGGAAAACAACTATGAGCTTTTTAATTTATTTCCTAAGTTAAGACATGAATTGTGTGATGCGAAAATTAAAAAACCTATGGAACCTTATTTGCATGCTAGTAGCAATGTTATTAGTATGAACGCAATCAATGCTAATGCTATGGAGAAGTCTAAGCTTGGGGAAGCTTGTTTTTATGATCTTTTTAGGTTCCCATCTTTAGGGGAGAAAATTTGCTCTGATAATTCTTTATCTCCCATATGCGATAATTCTAATGATGCTTGCGATATTTTAAATCCACCTACTGCAAGTACTGCTTTCGAGATACCCATGAAAATTATTGAACGTGTTATGGATAACCGTTATGAAGGGGATGGAACTGTCCATCCTGGAGATCATTTACTGTTTTTGCATGAATTATGCGGGTTATTCAAGTGTGCAGGTATCTCTATGGATGAAGTGAGGAAGAAACTATTCTCTATTTCGCTGTCTGGTAAAGCGGCGCATTGGTATAAATTGCTGAAGAATAGTCATTCTCTTGGTTGGGAGGAAATTGTATCTCTCTTTTATTCTAAATTTTATCCTCCTCATGAAGTGCATATTGATAGGAATTACATTTATAACTTTTATCCTCGTGATGGAGAGAGTATTTCTCAAGCATGGGGGAGATTGAAGTCACTAATGCTCAAATGTCCCATTCATGAGCTCCCCCGTAATGTTATTATTAACAATTTTTATGCGAGGCTTTCAGGACATCACAAGGACTATCTAGATGCTTGTTCGGAGGGATCTTTCACAAGCAAGGAGGTTGAAGCTAGGTGGGATCTTCTTGATCGGATTGAGGAGAATGCTGAAGATTGGGAGAACGACAAAGGTAAAGAGTCAGGTATAAATTATGATTATGAATGCATTGAAGCTTTTATGGATACTGATAAATTTCGAAATATGAGCGCTACTTATGGTCTTGACTCTCAAGTTGCTGCAAATCTTTATAAAGCCTTTACTTCTCATTTTGAATTGCCTAAGAAGAATTTCGATAAGTATCATGAACCTTTTAAAGAGGCTTGCATGAAAAATGAAATTGTTGTTAATGATTGCAATAAACATGCTCAAACTCCTAAGAATGCTATTTCCTATAAGCATGTTAATTTTTGTGGAATGCATAGACCTTGTGGAATTAATCAAATCAAAGATGAATATTGTATCCATCATATTAATGAAAAAACTAGAAAGTGGTTTAGGGCTCTAGATGATCTTGGTAAAAAAGTTTGTGCCCTCTATCCTTTTATTTGTGAACTTTGCCATAGAGTGGGTCATTTTAATTTTCAGTGCTCCTCCAATGATAATTTGAACCCCATGAGTGCTGCAAATTTGCATTGTGATGATGAAATTACTCCTAATCAGCATGATGAACTTACTTTATTTTTGTGGTGTGAAGAGTTATCAAGAAAAATCTCTTTGTTGCATATGAGTGATCTTGATATTGATGATGTCCTGCATGGGTGTTTTTCTTATTGCATTGATAATTGCCATACAAATACTTACATACAAAATATTTTAGAAGATGACACCTTGCCAAAATATGATAGGACCGCTGTGTGTTTTGAACTTATTAATGAAAAGGGGGAATCCTCCCAAGTTTCTTCTATTGTTTCTGGAAATAAATCAGGTTATGTGGAGAAGCCTCCCTTCAAGCCTCTTCCTCCTAAAGAAGGGAACGAGGAGAAGGAAGAGAAGAAGAAGAAGAAGAAGAAGAAGAAGAAGAAGGGAACGAAGAAGAAGAAGAAGAAGAAGAAGAAGGGGAATAAAGAGAAAGAGATAACGATAGGTAACCGTAAGTATGTTGCTCCTAATGATTATTATGATAATGAATCTGAATACAATGATCTTCCTATGCCCTTTACATACATTAGTGATCATGATTTGAAAGAGCGCACTACTTTTGATATTGCAAATCTCTGGGAAACTAATTCCGAAAATGATGATGTTAATAATTGCCATAGTATCAGTACTATCCATGCTTCCTCCCATAATGATATAGAAAGCTCTAAGCTTGGGGATGAGGTGTTTGAAAATCCTTTTGCTACTGATCATTATATGTTTGATACATCTCCTTCTAATAATAATGATGGTATGGTCACAGATGAACATACTATGAAAGATAACTATTCTATTTCTTATGATGACACTATGCCTCCAATCTTTGATGATTATTATAAAGAAGGGATTTCTATTTTCGTGCCCTCGGTTCCTTAGTTGTGCTCAGTTTTCCCCAGCTCCTTAGTTTTTCCTCAGTTTTCCCCAAGTCCTTGTTTGAAACCCGCAGAAGCAGCTCCGACGGCAGGAATCCGTTAAGTTGACCGTTCCGTGCTGACGAGTGGGGTCGTGTTGTTTGTGGGGTCGCGTCGTGTGGGGTGATGTCTACGGGTGCTTCTATTCTTGTAGACAGTGTTGGGCCTCCAAGAGCAGAGGTTTGTAGAACAGCAGCAAGTTTCCCTTAAGTGGATCACCCAAGGTTTATCGATCTCAGGGAGGAAGAGGTCAAAGATATCCCTCTCATGCAACCCTGCAACCACAAAGCAAGAAGTCTCTTGTGTCCCCAACACACCTAATAGGTGCACTAGTTCGGCGAAGAGATAGTGAAATACAGGTGGTATGAATAAGTATGAGCAGTAGTAACGGCGCCAGAAAAGTGCTTGCTGGCGTGTGGTTGATGGTGGTGATATAGCAGGCAGTAGTAAAATAGTAAAATAGTAAACAAGCAGCGATAGCAGTATTTAGGAACAAGGCCTAGGGATTAGACATTCACTAGTGGACACTCTCAACTTTGATCACATAACATAATAAATAGATAGATGCTAGAATCTACACTCTTTTGTTGGGTGATGAACACCACTAATTGCGTAGGATTACACGAACCCTCAATGCCGGAGTTAACAAGCTCCACAATATTCAATGTTCATATTTAAATAACCTTAGAGTGCATGACAGATCAACACAACTAAACCAAGTACTAACGTAGCATGCACACTGTCACCTTCACGCTACGAAAGGAGGCATAGATCACATCAATACCATCATAGCAATAGTTAACTTCGTAATCTACAAGAGATCACAATCATAGCCTACGCCAAGTACTAACACGGTGTACACACTGTCACCATTACACCGTGCAGGAGGAATAAAACTACTTTAATAACATCACTAGAGTAGCATGCAGATATATTGTGATACAAAACACATTGCAATCATAAAGAGATATAAATAAGCACTTCACTATGCTCTTCATAACAGTGAATAAGTATTCTGTGAAATATAGCCTAAGAGACCCACACGGTGCACACACTGTCACCTTTACACACGTGGGACAAGGAGTCTCCGGAGATCACATAAGTAAAATTCACTTGACTAGCATAACGACATCTAGATTACAAGCATCATCATATGAATCTCAATCATGTAAGGCAGCTCATGAGATTATTGTATTGAAGTACATAGGAAGAGAGATTAACCACATAGCTACCGGTACAGCCCCGAGCCTCGATGGAAAACTACTCCCTCCTCATGGGAGACAGCAGCGTTGATGGAGATGGCGGTGGTGTCGATGGAGGAGCCTTCCGGGGGCACTTCCCCATCCCGGCGGCGTGCCGGAACAGAGACTCCTGTCCCCCAGATCTTGGCTTCGCGATGGCGGCGGCTCTGGATGGTTTCTCGTACCGTGGCTTTTCCGTGTCGAGGTTTTAGGTCGAGGGGGCTTAAATAGGCGAAGAGGCGGCGTCAGAGGGTCAACGAGGCGACGACACCATAGGGGGGTGCGGGCCCCCCCTTGGCCGCGCCGGCCTATGGTCTGGTGGGCCTGTGGCCCCCCTCTGGCGACTCTCGGGTGTTCTGGATGCTTCCGGGGATTCTAAGATCTTCGGCGTTGATTTTATCCGATTCCGAGAATATTTCCTTACTAGGATTTCTGAAACCAAAAACAGCAGAAAACAGGAACTGGCCCTTCGGCATCTCGTCAATAGGTTAGTTCCAGAAAATGCATAAATATGACATAAAGTGTGCATAAAACATGTAGATATCATCAATAATGTGGCATGGAACATAAGAAATTATCGATACGTCGGATACGTATCAGCATCCCCAAGCTTAGTTCCTGCTCGTCCCGAGCAGGTAAACGATAACAAAGATAATTTCTGGAGTGACATGCCATCATAATCTTGATCATACTATTGTAAACACATGTAATGAATGCAGCGATCAAAACAATGGTAATGCAATGAGTAAACAACTGAATCATAAAGCAAAGACTTTTCATGAATAGTACTTTCAAGACAAGCATCAATAAGTCTTGCATAAGAGTTAACTCATAAAGCAATAATTCAAAGTAAAGGTATTGAAGCAACACAAAGGAAGATTAAGTTTCAGCGGTCGCTTTCAACTTGTAACATGTATACCTCATGGATATTGTCAACATAGAGTAGTATAATAAGTGCAATATGCAAGTATGTAGGAATCAATGCACAGTTCACACAAGTGTTTGCTTCTTGAGGTGGAGAGAGATAGGTGAACTGACTCAACATAAAAGTAAAAGAATGGCCCTTCGCAGAGGGAAGCATTGATTGCTATATTTGTGCTAGAGCTTTTATTTTGAAAACATAAAGAGAGCATAAAAATAAAGTTTTGAGAGGTGTATGTTGTTGTCAACGAATGGTAGCGGGTACTCTAACCCCCTTGCCAGACAAACCTTCAAAGAGCGGCTCCCATTTTATTTTATTTTTGGGTGGCACTCCTTCCAACCTTTCTTTCACAAACCATGGCTAACCGAATCCTCGGGTGCCTGCCAACAATCTCATACCATGAAGGAGTGCCTTTTTATTTTAGTTTTATTATGATGACACTCCTCCCAACCTTTGCTTACACAAGTCATGGCTAGCCGAATCCTTCGGGTGCCGTCCAACAATCACATACCATGGAGGAGTGCCTATTTTTGTTAATTAATTTGGGACTGGGAATCCCATTGCCAGCTCTTTTTTGCAAAATTATTGGATAAGCGGATGAAGCCACTAGTCCATTGGTGAAAGTTGCCCAACAAGATTGAAAGATAAACACCACATACTTCCTCATGAGCTATAAAACATTGACACAAATCAGAGGTGATAAATTTTGAATTGTTTAAAGATAGCACTCAAGCAATTTACTTTGGAATGGCGGATAAATACCATATAGTAGGTAGGTATGGTGGACACAAATGGCATAGTGTTGTTTGGCTCAAGGATTTTGGATGCATGAGAAGTATTCCCTCTCGATACAAGGCTTAGGCTAGCAAGGTTGTTTGAAGCAAACACAAGCACGAACTAGTACATCAAAACTCACATAAGAGACATATTACAAGCATTATAAGACTATACATTGTCTTCCTTGTTGTTCAAACACCTTACTAGAAATTATCTAGACCTTAGAGAGACCAATTATGCAAACCAAATTTTAGCAAGCTCTATGTATTTCTTCACTAATAGGTGCAAAGCATATGATGCAAGAGCTTAAACATGAGCACAACAATTGCCAAGTATCACATTATCCAAGACATTTTACAAATTACTACATGTAGCATTTCCCGATTCCAACCATATAACAAATTAACGAAGCAGTTTCAACCTTCGCCATGAACATTATGAGTAGAGCCTAAGGACATACTTGTCCATATGCAACAGCAGAGCGTGTCTCTCTCCCACACAAAGAATGCTAGGATCCATTTTATTCAAACAAAACAAAAACAAAAACAAACCGACGCTCCAAGCAAAGCACATAAGATGTGATGGAATAAAAATATAGTTTTAGGGGAGGAACCTGATAATGTTGTCGATGAAGAAGGGGATGCCTTGGGCATCCCCAAGCTTAGATGCTTGAGTCTTCTTGAAATATGCAGGGATGAACCACCGGGGCATCCCCAAGCTTAGAGCTTTCACTCTCCTTGATCATAGTATATCATCCTCCTCTCTTGACCCTTGAAAACTTCCTCCACACCAAACTCAAAACAACTCATTAGAGAGTTAGTGCACAATCAAAATATACATTTTCAGAGGCGAAATAATCATTCTTAACACTTCTGGACATTGCACAAAGCTACTGAAAGTCAACGGAGTCGAAAAATCCATCGAGCATATCAAAACAGGCAATGCGAAATAAAAGGCAGAATCTGTCAAAACAGAACAGTCCGTAAAGATGAATTTTATTGAGGCATCAGACTTGCTCAAAAAAAAATGATCAAATTGAATGAAAGTTGCGTACATATCTGAGGATCACTCACGTAAATTTTCATAATTTTCTGAGTTACCTACAGAGAATTTTGCCCAGATTCGTGACAGCAAATAAATCTGTTTCTGCGCAGTAATCCAAATCTAGTATCAACCTTGCTACCAAAGACTTTACTTGGCACAACAAAACACAAAAATAAGATAAGGAGAGGTTGCTACAGTAGTAAACAACTTCCAAGACACAAATATTAAACAAAATACTGTAGCAAAATAAACACATGGGTTATCTCCCAAGAAGTTCTTTCTTTATAGCCATTAAGATGGGCTCAGCAGTTTTAATGATGCACTCGCAAGAAATAGTATTGGAAGCAAAAGAGAGCATCAAGAGGCAAATTCAAAACACATTTAAGTCTAACATGCTTCCTATAAAAAGGAATCTTGTAAACAAATAAATTCATGAAGAGCAAAGCGACAAGATCAGGAAGATAAAACAAGTGTAGTTTCAAAAATTTCAGCACATAGAGAGGTGTTTTAGTAACATGAAAATTTCTACAACCATATTTTCCTCTCTCATAATAACTTTCAGTAGCAACATGAGCAAACTCAACAATATAACTATCACATAAAGCATTCTTATCATGAGTCTCATGCATAAAATTATTACTACTCCCAATATAAGCATAGTCAATTTTATTAGTAATAGTGGGAGCAAATTCAACAAAGTAGCTATCATCAAATATAGGAGGCATATTGTAATCATAATCAAATTCGTCCTCCATAACAGGTGGCAACAAAAGACTACTATCATTGTAATCATCATAAATAGGAGGTAAAGTATCATCAAAGTAAATTTCCTCCTCAATTCTTGGGGGACTAAAAAGATCATGCTCATCAAAACCAGCTTCCCCAAGCTTAGAATTTTCCATAGCATTAGCAACAATAGTGTTCAAAGCATTCATATTAATAACATTCCCATTAGCATGCATGTAAAGTTCCATGGGTTTTTTAATTCTCTCTTCAAACACATCATGTCCTAATTCAAGATAAAGTTCATAAAGATCTCTCATATTTTTGTTGTTTTCCATTATGCCTAACTAGTGTAAACAAGAAACAAAAAGATGCAATTGCAGGATCTAAAGGAAATAGCTTCGAGCACAAAAACAATGGCGCCAGAAAAGTACTTTACCTGGAACCGGAGTATGAGTGCCTTTTACCTTTCCTCCCCGGCAACGGCGCCAGAAAATAGCTTGATGTCTACGGGTGCTTCTATTCTTGTAGACAGTGTTGGGCCTCCAAGAGCAGAGGTTTGTAGAACAGCAGCAAGTTTCCCTTAAGTGGATCACCCAAGGTTTATCGATCTCAGGGAGGAAGAGGTCAAAGATATCCCTCTCATGCAACCCTGCAACCACAAAGCAAGAAGTCTCTTGTGTCCCCAACACACCTAATAGGTGCACTAGTTCGGCGAAGAGATAGTGAAATACAGGTGGTATGAATAAGTATGAGCAGTAGTAACGGCGCCAGAAAAGTGCTTGCTGGCGTGTGGTTGATGGTGGTGATATAGCAGGCAGTAGTAAAACAGTAAAACAGTAAACAAGCAGCGATAACAGTATTTAGGAACAAGACCTAGGGATTAGACTTTCACTAGTGGACACTCTCAACTTTGATCACATAACAGAATAAATAGATAGATGCTAGACTCTACACTCTTTTGTTGGATGATGAACACCACTAATTGCGTAGGATTACACGAACCCTCAATGCCGGAGTTAACAAGCTCCACAATATTCAATGTTCATATTTAAATAACCTTAGAGTGCATGACAGATCAACACAACTAAACCAAGTACTAACGTAGCATGCACACTGTCACCTTCACGCTACGAAAGGAGGCATAGATCACATCAATACCATCATAGCAATAGTTAACTTCGTAATCTACATGAGATCACAATCATAGCCTGCGCCAAGTACTAACACGGTGTACACACTGTCACCATTACACCGTGCAGGAGGAATAAAACTACTTTAATAACATCACTAGAGTAGCATGCAGATATATTGTGATACAATACACATTGCAATCATAAAGAGATATAAATAAGCACTTCACTATGCTCTTCATAACAGTGAATAAGTATTCTGTGAAATATAGCCTAAGAGACCCACACGGTGCACACACTGTCACCTTTACACACGTGGGACAAGGAGTCTCCGGAGATCACATGAGTAAAATTCACTTGACTAGCATAACGACATCTAGATTACAAGCATCATCATATGAATCTCAATCATGTAAGGCAGCTCATGAGATTATTGTATTGAAGTACATAGGAAGAGAGATTAACCACATAGCTACCGGTACAGCCCCGAGCCTCGATGGAGAACTACTCCCTCCTCATGGGAGACAGCAGCGTTGATGGAGATGGCGGTGGTGTCGATGGAGGAGCCTTCCGGGGGCACTTCCCCGTCCCGGCGGCGTGCCGGAACAGAGATTCCTGTCCCCCAGATCTTGGCTTCGCGATGGCGGCGGCTCTGGATGGTTTCTCGTACCGTGGCTTTTCCGTGTCGAGGTTTTAGGTCGAGGGGGCTTAAATAGGCAAAGAGGCGGCGTCAGAGGGTCAACGAGGCGACGACACCATAGGGGGGCGCGGGCCCCCCTTTGCCGCGCCGGCCTATGGTCTGGTGGGCCTGTGGCCCCCCTCTGGCGACTCTCGGGTGTTCTGGATGCTTCCGGGGATTCTAAGATCTTCGGCGTTGATTTCGTCCAATTCCGAGAATATTTCCTTGCTAGGATTTCTGAAACCAAAAACAGCAGAAAACAGGAACTGGCCCTTCGGCATCTCGTCAATAGGTTAGTTCCGAAAAATGCATAAATATGACATAAAGTGTGCATAAAACATGTAGATATCATCAATAATGTGGCATGGAACATAAGAAATTATCGATACGTCGGATACGTATCATGGGGCTAGTAGGAAGGAACCGCGTGGGACAGGACGAGACCATGTTTGTGTGGCCGTGTGGGGCCGTAGCGTGTGGAGCCGTGTGGGTCCGGGACGTGGGCACGAGTGGTTTCTGTCTCTTTCGCCCAGATTAGCAGTTTTCAATGTACCTTTTTCCTCTCTCTCGCTCGATCTCATTCCTATTTGATAGCCCAAATTGGTAGCAAATCTAGAGCAGCTTCTCCTTCTGTTTTTTAACGCCATTCATTTCTTTATGCCTTCGTTTTTACCCAATCAGGTAGGAAATCTAGGGCACAAATCCAGAGAAAATATAGGATAAGCTTGCATAGAGCAGCCAACATAGCATAGATATATTCACGACAGATCCAACAGTAGTACCGATAGAACCCTACAACATAAGCTA
Organism: Lolium perenne; assembly: GCF_019359855.2. Lineage (NCBI taxonomy): Eukaryota > Viridiplantae > Streptophyta > Magnoliopsida > Poales > Poaceae > Lolium > Lolium perenne. The sequence continues at coordinate 169,200,503 of NC_067248.2, forward strand.
CGTTTTACATGAATTTAAGCTGCTCTACAGATAGAGCAGTCACATACAGAGAGTGCAGTAGGCATGTTCAACGCCTCCAGGTTGCGCATGTGACTCGCCTGGAGGTTGCGCAGGTGAACCCCAAGTGCTTTGTGTTTGGCCATGAACGCATGCACGTTCACCGTCGTTCCAACTCTAGCGCCGCATCTGCCAATGGATTCAGCATGGTTCACCAGGCAGTTGAAGTCGGTGGCGCGGAGCTTCCTGTTGCAGAAGGGGCACTTGTAAATGCCTCGAGCAAAGGGGCCATCGTAATGGCCGGACTGCAGCCTCCTGAGGACGTGACGAGTCTTGGTGTGGAAGGACTCGTCGTCACTGTCGACGTCGCTGCTCTGCACCTGTCACGTAGCACCAAAGATCGTGCAAAAAACATGGAGTCAGTTGCAATGATGATGGAACAGTGAGTGAACAAAGATCATGCATGATAATATGGGCTCGAAAAAAAGAGGTTGCCTCAGTTACATTGGACACACTTATATCCAGGATTTGAGTCAGTAAACCAAAGATCATGCACAACAAATTTGAACACACCAATTGTTTACTGACCAAACCCTGAATCAATTTGTGCCCAAATATTCATCATCATCGGCACAAATCTTAAACAAAAGAAAATCACAAGCACTAATAACGCAAGATCTAACACAAAAGGATTGAACTAGGAACAGACGCACCCTAATAACGCTAGATCTAACACAAATGGATTGAACTAGGAACAGACAAACCCTAATAACGCTAGATCTAACACAAATGGATTGAAATGGGATAAGAACAAGGGAGCAAAGGGTTACCTCCGGCTCGTCGTTGACGATGCTGGTGTCGTAGGGGTTCTCCGGTGCGACGTACGGCACTGGCTCATACGGGTCCCAAGCGACGGGGGCCTGGACGGGGGCCTGGACGGTGGCGGCGGCCGATGCGCCGGCGGCTGATGCGCCGACTGCTACGTTGGAAGCAGCGACAGGGGCCTGGACGGGGGCAGCGGCCGATGCACCGGCGGCTGATGCACCGACAATGGGCATCTCATTCTTCTCCATCGCCGGCGGTTTTCTTCGGGGTTTTTTCTTCGGTTGTGGAGAAGATGATGGGACGGGAGAGGCGGTTGCAGTGAGAACATGCGTCGAGGGAGAGGAAAAGGGCTCTATAAAGACGAAGGTGGCGTGTACCGCAACACGCGTCCGCTATGCACGGCTGCAGCGTGCACCGCGACACGAGTCTAACCCTGGGACGTTTGGTGTACTCAGTTATAACCTCGGGCCTTATACAGAAATTTTATCTGTACTCGGTTTTCCCCTCGAGTACTTAGACTGGCAAGTGCAATATACTCAGTTTTACCCTCAAGTAGCTAGTCAACAGAGAGTCAACAAATGAGATTAACATATCTAACTGAGGCATTTCATGCGCAAAAAAATTCAAAAAAAATAAAAACATAGTGGCACCTACTCATGGAGTCTTCCTACGCAACCTGCCACCAAGAAAACCTTAACAAACATATATAAATCAAGTTTTACCACAAATTGCCACTTCTCAGAATCACTAGTGTAGCTATGAAGATGCATGGTTTTCCACTCAAACCCCTTTGCAAAACATCTTCCCCAAAAACTTAGTTTGTCTAAATGATGCCATAATTGTCACACTCATGTATATTTGAATTGCAAATAATTTGATGTAGCCCAATATGAATTATATTGTACAAAACATGCATTTTTCATTTTGTAATTCTTTTTGTTTGAATCCCTTAGTCTATTTACTATTTATGTGCCCTTGGATTGTTAGTACTACTCAGTTTTGCCCTCAAGTTCTGTCACAAATGCTCTCAGAAGCCCAAACTTATCCTGATTGGTTGGGCCGTTTTCACACGGATCGACTCCATGAACCGTTGATCAACTGATCTAACGGGCAGTATACCCCTCCCCGTCTCTTCGTGGCCACCCCTCTCTCTCTCTTCGTAGCCACCCCTCTCTCTCTCTGTCGGTGGATATAGTTTTGGCTTTCGCTTTCCTTTTTCTTTTAGGGGATATAGTTTTGGCATATAGTTTTAGTAATTTGAAACGGCCCAAAAGTGGTATAATTTTGGTATAAACATGAGGCATACATATTTGCGGATTTCGGTGAATGCATTATTGTCACCCCCCTAACAATTATCAACTATCTTTCGCTTTCCTTTTTCTTTTAGGGGATATAGTTTTGGCATATAGTTTCGGTAATTTGAAACGGCCCAAAAGTGGTATAATTTCGGTATAAACATGAGGCATACATATTTGCGGATTTCGGTGAATGCATTATTTTCACCCCTCTAACAATTATCAACTATCTTTCGCTTTCCTTTTTCTTTTAGGGGATGTAGTTTTGGCATATAGTTTCGGTAATTTGAAACGGCCCAAAATTGGTATAATTTCGGTATAAACATGAGGCATACATATTTGCGGATTTCGGTGAATGCATTATTGTCACCCCTCTAACAATTATCAACTATCTTTCGCTTTCCTTTTTCTTTTAGGGGATATAGTTTTGGCATATAGTTTCGGTAATTTGAAACGGCACACACTAATATAGTTCGGTGAGCAATGATAAGAATCCCTTGTATAAACATGAGGCATACATAAAGCATTCCAATATAGTTGGTAATTTCGGTGAATGCACACACTAACCATGAAAACAACTACAAGTACATGTAACTGAATAATGAATTTGTAACAAGGTATCCCTTGTAACAACTTCTAGCACATGGTGAGCAATGATAAGAATCCGATCGCAATTTTACAACAGAAAAAACAACCAGCTATCAGATTAGCTTGCTTCTTCAACTCGATCAGCTGCCTTAACTGCTTGTTTATTTTCTTCAGTTCTCCCTTCACTTCCACCAGTCCTACATTGGGAGCATTAGGCATAATCGGAACGGCTCCTCTCTCCGCCGCATTCTCTACAGCAAGTCCCCCCCTCTCAAATTGCGCTCCCCAATAGCGCCAATTGATTCCTGCAATTGAAGCCTCTGAACGTGCACATCGATCCACTCGAAATGCCTGCATTTCTTCAGGATCTGAAAACAACAACGGGAATCCTAAATCCCAAATTCGATGGAATAGCAAGAAAATCGAGAGAAAACAGAGAAATTGGAGCGAGATCTAACCTTATCCCCCTCTCTATATGGCAAGCTCTCGCATGCAAGGAACTCATGTCCACGGTTGCCGTTCTCGTCCGTCTTACAGATCGACCGCTTCAGAGGCTCCTGGCGTGGGCAGTCAGGGCATCTTGTCAAAGGCACGGGTCCATACTGCGGCCATGAAGAACGGGAGGTCGAAGAGAAACTAGACATCACCCGCCTGCCGGAGAAGGGCTGCCGCTGGCGGAGAAGAAGAACAATGGGGCGCGGGGAAAGAAAGGGGAAGCAATGGCACGGGCACGGGCGCAGGGCTGGCTCGGGCTCCCATTTTGCAACGGTCACCTGGGTAAGCTGTGGGTCCGGCGCACTTAACGTGGACAAGTTGTGGGTCCCACGATGATCTGGATAAGTGAAGACGTGTTCACTGCGGGGCACCAACAGCGGCCCCACTTGCCAGCACCAACCAACGTCAACTAACGGGATTCCTTCCGTCCGAGCTCCTTCTGCGGGTTTCAGACAAGGTTTTGGGGAAAACTGAGGAAAAACTAAGGGGCTGGGGAAAACTGAGCACAACTAAGGAGCCAGGGGCACGAAAATAGAAATCCCTATAAAGAATGCTATGATATAGGTTATAACTATCCTTATGAAACTTGTCATAGTTATGATTGGATTGCCAAAAACAATTCCCTTAATATGCAACTTGTTTACCATGTTCAAATTCTTGATAATAATCTTGCTCCAATTACTATTAATGAGAAGAACTCTTCTTATGCCAAAATTAATGATACTTCTATGCATATGAACCATGATAAGAATGTTTTAAGTGATGGGTATATTGTGGATTTCATCAATGATGCTACTAAAAGTTATTATGAGAGAGGGAAACATGGTTATATGCATCTTAATAATATTAAGTTTCCCCTCTTTATGTTGAGAATCTTGAAGTTACTCATGTTCTATCTTCCTATGCTCATGAATTCATTTGTGCACAAGATTCCTTTGCATAGGAAGCATGTTAGACTTAAATGTGTTTTGAATTTGCTTCTTGATGCTCTCTTTTGCTTCAACTCTTATTTCTTGGGAGTGCATCATTAAAATTACTGAGCCCATCTTAATGGCTATAAAGAAAGCACTTCTTGGGAGATAACCCATGTTTTTGTTTTACTATAGTAACTTTATTTTATATTTGAGTCTTGGAAGTTGATACTACTGTAGCAACCTCTCCTTATCTTTATTTTATTGCATTGTTGTGCCAAGTGAAGTCTTTGATAGAAAGGTTGATACTAGATTTGGATTACTGCGTAGAAACAGATTTCTGTCTGTCACGAATTTGGGCAGGGTTCTCTGTAGGTAACTCAGAAAAATCTGCCAATTTACGTGAGTGATCCTCAGATATGTATGCAACTTTCATTCAATTTGAGCATTTTCATCTGAGCAAGTCTGGTGCCTCTAAAAAATTCGTCTTTACGGACTGTTCTGTTTTGACAGATTCTGCCTTTTATTTCGCATTGCTTCTTTTGCTATGTTGGATGGATTTCTTTGTTCCTTTAACTTTCAGAAGCTTTGAGCAATGTCCAGAAGTATTAAGAATGATTGTGTCACCTCTGAACATGTGAATTTTTGATTATGCACTAACCCTCTAATGAGTTTGTTTCGAGTTTGGTGTGGAGGAAGTTTTCAAGGATCAAGAGAGGAGGATGATATATGATTAAGAAGAGTGAAAAGTCTAAGCTTGGGGATGCCCCCGTGGTTCATCCCTGCATATTTCAAGAAGACTCAAGCGTCTAAGCTTGGGGATGCCCAAGGCATCCCATTCTTCATCAACAATTTATCAGGTTTCTTCTATTGAAACTATATTTTTTTCCGTCACATCTTATGTGCTTTACTTGGAGCGTCTGTGTGCTTTTATTTTCTTTTTTGTTATTTTCATTCTCTGAATAAATGCTTGTGTGGGAGAGAGACACGCTCCGCTGGTTCATATGAACACATGTGTTCTTAGCTTTTAATGTTCATGGTGAAGGTTGAAACTGCTTCGTTAATTGTTATATGGTTGGAAACAGAAAATGCTACATGTGGTAATTGGTATGATGTCTTGAATAATTTGATACTTGGCAATTGTTGTGCTCAAATAGATCATGTTTAAGCTCTTGCATCATATGCTTTGCACCTATTAATGAAGAACTACATAGAGCTTGTTAAAATTTGGTTTGCATGATTGGTCTCTCTAAGGTCTAGATATTTTCTGGTAAAGGTGTTTGAACAACAAGGAAGACAGTGTAGAGTCTTATAATGCTTGCAATATGTTCTTATGTGAGTTTTGCTGTACCGGTTCATACTTGTGTTTGCTTCAAATAACCTTGCTAGCCTAAGCCTTGTATTGAGAGGGAATACTTCTCGTGCATCCAAATCCTTGAGCCAAACACTATGCCATTTGTGTCCACCATACCTACCTACTACATGGTATTTCTCCGCCATTCTAAAGTAAATTGCTTGAGTGCTAGCTTTAAATTTCCATTCTTTGTCTTTGCAATATATAGCTCATGGGACAAATAGCCTAAAAACTATTGTGGTATTGAATATGTACTTATGTATCTTATTTCTTATTAAGTTGCTTGTTGAGCGATAACCATGTTCCTGGGGACGCCATCAACACTTTGTTGAATATCATGTGAGTTGCTATGCATGTTCGTCTTGTCTGAAGTAAGGGCGATTTACCATGAGTTGAATGGTTTGAGCATGCATATTGTTAGAGAAGAACATTGGGCCGCTAACTAAAGCCATGATCCATGGTGGAAGTTTCAGTTTTGGACAACAATCCTCAATCTCTTATGAGAATATTATTTGTTGCTGAATGCTTATGCATTAAAGAGGAGTCCATTATCTGTTGTCTATGTTGTCCCGGTATGGATGTCTAAGTTGAGAATAATCATAAGCGAGAAATCCAATGCGAGCTTTCTCCTTAGACCTTTGTACATGCGGCAAAGAGGTACCCCTTTGTGATACTTGGTTAAAATATATGTATTGCAATGATAATCCAGGTAATCCGAGCTAATTAGGACAAGGTGCGGGCACTATTGGTAATCTATGCATGAGGCTTGCAACTTGTAGGATATAATTTACATAATACATATGCTTTATTACTACCGTTGACAAAATTGTTTCTTGTTTTCAAAATAAAAGCTCTAGCACAAATATAGCAATCAATGCATCCCTCTGCGAAGGGCCTTTCTTCTACTTTCATGTTGAGTCAGTTTACCTATTTCCTTCTGTCCTAGAAGCAAACACTTGTGTGAACTGTGCATTGATTCCTACATACTTGCATATTGCACTTATTATATTACTTTGCATTAACAACTATCCATGAGATATACATGTTACAAGTTGAAAGCAACCGCTGAAACTTAATCTTCCTTTGTGTTGCTTCAATGCCTTTACTTTGAATTTATTGCTTTATGAGTTAACTCTTATGCAAGACTTATTGATGCTTGTCTTGAAAGTACTATTCATGAAAAGTCTTTGCTATATGATTCAGTTGTTTAATCATTGTCTTACCATTGCTTTGAATCACTTCATCTCATGTGCTTTAAAATAGTATGATCAAGATTATGTTGGTAGCATGTCACTTCAGAAATTATCTTTTATCGTTTACCTACTCGAGGACGAGTAGGAACTAAGCCTGGGGATGCTGATACGTCTCCAACGTATCTATAATTTCTGATGTTCCATGCTTGTTTTATAACAATACCTACATGTTTTGTTCACACTTTATGATGATTTTATGCGTTTTCCGGAACTAACCTATTGACGAGATGCCGAAGTGCCAGTTGCTGTTTTCTGCTGTTTTTGGTTTCAGAAATCCTACAAAGGAAATATTCTCGGAATCGGACGAAATCAATGCCCAACATCTTATTTTTCCCGGAACCTTCCAGAAAATCAAAGGGGGACCAGAGGGGAGCCCTGGGGGCCCCACACGTGTGGGCGGCGCAGCCCAGGGGGGCGCGCCCCCCTAGTGTGGGGAGGCCCTGTCAGCCCTCCGACTCCGCCTCTTCGCCTATAAGTTGCCTCCTGACCTAAAATATTGACACCGATTGACGAAACCCGAGAAAACCTTCCAGAGCCTCCACCATCGCGAAACTCCAATTCGGGGGACAGAAGTCTCTGTTCCGGCACCCTGCCGGGACGGGGAATTGCCCCGGAAGCCATCTCCACCGCCATCTTCACCGCCATCACTGTCTCCATGATGAGGAGGGAGTAATTCACCCCCGAGGCTGAGGGCTCCGTGATGACCCACAAGTATAGGGGATCGCAACAGTCTTCGAGGGAAGTAAAACCCAATTTATTGATTCGACACAAGGGGAGACAAAGAACACTTGGAAGCCTTAACAACGGAGTTGTCAATTCAGCTGCACCTGGAAACAAACTTGCTCGCAAGAGTTTATCAGTAGTAACAGTTTTATAGCAGTAGCAGTAGTGATATAACAGCAGCAGAGTAACAGAGACAGCAGTAGTGATTTTAGTAAACAGCAGGATTAGAATACTGTAGGCACGGGGACGGATGATGGGCGTTGCATGGATGAGAGAAACTCATGTAACAATCATAGCAGGGCATTTGCAGATAATAATAAAACGGTGTCCAAGTACAAAGCAATCATTAGGCATGTGTTCCATATATAGTCGTGCGTGCTCGCAATGAGAAACTTGCACAACATCTTTTGTCCTACCAGCCGGTGGCAGCCGGGCCTCAAGGGAAACTACTGGATATTAAGGTACTCCTTTTAATAAAGTACCGGAGCAAAGCATTAACATTCCGTGAACACATGTGATCCTCACATCGCTACCATTCCCTCCGGTTGTCCCAATTTCTGTCACTTCGGGGCCATCGGTTCCGGACAGCGACATGTGTATACAACTTATAGGTAAGACCATAAACAATGATTATCTTGATGAAGCAATAACATGTTCAGATCTGAGATCATGGCACTCGGGCCCTAGTGACAAGCATTAAGCATAACAAGTTGCAACAATATCATCAAAGTACCAATTACGGACACTAGGCACTATGCCCTAACAATCTTATGCTATTACATGACCAATCTCATCCAATCCCTACCATCCCCTTCGGCCTACAGCGGGGGAATTACTCACACATGGATGGGGGAAACATTGCTGGTTGATGTAGAGGCGTTGGCGGTGATGGCGGCGATGATGTCCTCCAATTCCCCGTCCCGGCGGAGTGCCAGAACGGAGACTTCTGGCTCCCGCGACGGAGTTTCGCGATGTGGCGGCGTTCTGGAGGGTTTCTGGCGACTTCGACTTCTCTTCTGGCGTTTTTAGGTCGAGGCGAATAAGTAGTCCGAAGGAGGGCGTCGGAGGCCGGCCGAGGGGGCCACACCACAGGGCCGCGCGGCCCCACAGGCCGCGCCGCCTATGGTGTGGGGCCCTCGGGCCTCCACTTCAATTGTCCTTCTGGCTCCGTTAGTTTCCTGGGAAAATAGGGCCTTCTGCATAAATTCCGAGGTTTTTCCCGAAAGTTGGATTTCTGCACAAAAACGAGACACCAGAGCAGTTCTGCTGAAAACAGCGTTAGTCCGTGTTAGTTGTATCCAAAATACACAAATTAGAAGCAAAACAATAGCAAAAGTGTTCGGGAAAGTAGATACGTTTTGGACGTATCAACTCCCCCCAAGCTTAGCTTATTGCTTGTCCTCAAGCAATTCAGTTAACAACTGAGCGATAAAAGAACTTTCACGAACACATTTGCTCATATGATGTATATATTCTCATGCTGTGGATAATACTTAAGCAGTTCATAATGAGATACATGCAAATAAGATCATCTTAACAGCTATGTCAATCATGGAGAGGTACCAACAATTAATAAGAAGCATCATGAATCATGTATATAAGCAAGATTGCAATGTTCATAAGAGAGTATGATAAAGTGGTATCTCGCTTGCCTGTATTTGATTGGCAAAACATAAATACCCGGGCACCTCTGGAGTTCATAGAAAGACTAGAAGTAGTGATTGTCAAAAGATAAATGCATCAAAGTTATACCACAATCAATCATATTTTGAGACAAGCATATTATACTAAGAATGACAGTTGTGCTCTCAAGATAGTGCTCAAAGAAATAATGGAGACACAACATAAAAGTAAAAGATTGACCCTTCGCAGAGGGAAGCAGGGATTAACATGCGCTAGAGCTTTTCATTTTTATAAAGGCAGGAGTAAAATTATTTTGAGAGGTGTTTGTTGTTGTCAACGAATGGTAATGGGTACACTAACTACCTCGCCAACCGGACTTTTAAGAGCGGCTCCCATGAATTATTGCATATTTATTTGGCACTCCTTCCAACCTTTCTTGCACAAACCATGGCTAACCGAATCCTCGGGTGCCTGCCAACAATCTCATACCATGAAGGAGCGCCTTTTTATTTTAGTTTTATCATGATGATGACACTCCCCCCAACCTTTGCTTACACAAGCCATGGCTAACCGAATCCTTCGGGTGCCGTCCAACAATCACAAACCATGGAGGAGTGTCTATTTAAGTTAATTAATTCGGGACTGGGAATCCCATTGCCAGCTCTTTTTGCAAAATTATTGGATAAGCGGATGTGCCACTAGTCCATATGAGAGTCCGTCAAAAGTAAATGACAAGGTTGAAAGCTAAACACCACATACTTCCTCATGAGCTATGAAACATAAACACAAATTGAGAAACATTTTGAAGGTTTTAAAGGTAGCGCATGAGAATTTACTTGGAATGGTTTGAAATGCCATGCATAGGTATTTATGGTGGACACTTTGGAATAACTTGGTTTTCATGTGTTTGGAAGCACGAGCAGCGTTCCCGCTCAGTACAAGTGAAGGCTAGCAATAGACTAGGGAGCGACAAATCAAGAGAGCAGTAACTGTCATAATCATGCTTGCGGCAAAATAAATTAACGGAGGCATAAAAGTGATACAAGAACTCTGAAGCAATATAGATCATCGAGGCTTAATTGACTTTTTGTTCAGTCATATGCATGCGTGAGCATGTGCCAAGTCGATATAAATGAATTATTCAGAGGAGGATACCACAATGCCATACTTACTTATGAATAAAACAATGCAAACAAACATACATGACATGCTACTCATATTAATAAATTGGAGCTAAACATGAGAGATCATGAACTACTAGACTTTCTCAAATAACATATACCTCACATGAACCAACTAAGCATGCTCACATGGATGAGTATATGTACAAAAATGAAAGCAAATAGAGTTCATACCAGCCTCTCACCACAATCAGATTGTCGTAGATCGTCATTATTGCCTTTTCACTTGTGTAGCTTGGATAATATGAAATGAAAACCACGCTCCAGCCACCGAAGACCATTGAACTCATAAAGAACTTTACAAACCAAAGAAGAACAGCAAATATTTTTGGTGTTTTCAAATTGCAAATAAGAACAAGAGGAAACAAACAAACAAAGCAAAATCTTTTTGGGTTTTCTTATAGCAAACTAGTGGTAGCAAATAAAGCGAAACAAATGCAAGAAACCAAAGAAAACAAATGGTGAAGAGAAACAACAGAAATATTTTTGGTCTTTTTGTGTTTTGGGAAGGAAAAAAAGCAAGAACAAGAAATAGCAAATTAAAAGAAACACAGAAAAGCGAGATGGCAGAAATCTGCCAAAACCTGACAGCAGTACAGAAATCGATTTTTACAAAAATCTTACGTTGCTCAGATCGAAAAGTGTTCAACTAATGAAAGTTGGATAACAACCTGGGGAACCTGCACAAAAATTTGCAGCTCAAAATGACGCTCTGGCTATTTTTGACAATTTTTACGGTAACGTTCCAGAATCTGTTTTCAGGCAGCATTTCCCCAAATATCATCTTCCTCTCATTAGAAAACCACTCGAACGAACAAAACAAGTATGTACAAGTATCCAGCAACCATAATATGCAAAGAATGAGTGATGCCGGTATACCTCCCCCCAAGCTTAGGCTTTTGGCCTAAGTGGAGTTCAATTCCATCGATCCCATGAAGTAGTGTCTCCGTAATATGAAGATGGGTCGTATTCCGGGTATGTGCTAGAAGAAGCACCCGGATATGTGACGGTGTGGTCGTAGGAGGTCCCGACGTCCTCGGAGTCATGTTGCTGGTGGAAGTATCTTATCTTCAAATGTTCATCCACCTCCTCCTTAGTGCACGACCATGACTGCCTGTCAATACTCAACAAACCAGGTTGGGGAAGAGGGATTTCCTTCTCCTCCCCGTCAGAAAACAACATTCTATACACCATACTATCTAAAGTAGAGTCAGTAGTAACAAAATGATGACTCTTCATAGTAGTAATATCGAGTCTCCTAGGGGCCAATGGCACATCATTAGGATCAATAGGCAGATTAAGAAATGTTAAAACACGCAGTGCAATGGTTCCTCCAAAAATAGGCCCCCTGGTAGTCAGGCGGCGAGCAATAAGAGCACCAAGGTGATAGGAGGTTTGACCAGTAAGTGCAATATTCAGGAAAGCAAGATGGTAGCTAGAAATATTACTAGTGTTCTCCCTACCAAGAATGCTAGTAGCAATATAGTATGCAAAATACTTAATGGCGGGGAGTTGAATGTTCCTTATCTTGCCCCGCTGGATGGTGCGACAATCATCATCGGTGATCCCTCGGTAGAGCTCCAACAAGTCCCGGGGATTGTCATCAATCCTACTTGCTGTACCTACAGGGGCAATATCCAAGGCACAACAAAAATCCTTCAATGGCATAGTCACAGTATTACCATAGATCCTGAATGCAACCGTTGGCTCATAGTGTTTGTTGTTGAACTGGAAACTTTCGACGAAGATTTTGGTGAGCAAGTAGTATTGCTCCCTTTCATCGCCCATATAAGTGGTTAACCCTGCCCTGTTGACAAGGGTTAAGAAATCCTCCAGTATCCCTGCATTCCTTAGAAAATCATAACATGGAAAAATAGAAGCATTAGGAGGACCGTTGTCCTCTTCAGGCGCGAAGCTAGGCGCGAGAATGTCTTCATTGTATGATTGCCTAATCCAGGTGGCGGCCCTAGAAGGCCTCCCGGTGCTGGTTGTCCCCTTCTTGAACAACTCCCCAAAGCTAAACTTCTTCATAGCTTCTCTGAAATTTTCAACAAATGACATAAAAATTTGGTTTGGTGACATATAATTGAGGGAAACTACCATAGGAACTTGCTAGAGTACTAATCATGCATCAAAATTAGTTTCTACCACTTAGAACAAGCATGCAAGCTCACTAAACATGTTACCTACAGCAGCAAAATATTCAAGATATACTCAACCAAACGAAATTCTACTTGGATAGGTGGAGGAGTCACATACCGAAGAGCAAATGTGCCAAATTTCAGACAGAAATCTGGGCTGAGCAAAGAGATCGAAAAATCTGGAGCTCTGGAGCAAAAACGCGAGTGAGAGGAACTTGGTGTCGATTTTTTCGGGAGAGAGAAGAGTCTGGGAGGAAGAGATGGCAAAGTGGGGCAGAGGGGGGCCCACACCACATGGTGGCGCGGCCACCTCCTTGGCCGCGCCGGCCTGTGGTTTGGCGCCCTCTGGTGCCCCACAGGTCATCCTCTGGTGCTCCCAGGTGCCTCGTCGAAAAATAGGACCAACGGTATAATTTTTGTGAATTTTTGAAAACTTTGAAAAACGCACATTTCTGGGCATTTAGTTTATTATTACTGGCCAGGAAAAATTTCGAAATCTTCAAATAACTAAAGAACTTTGCAAATTAAAAGTGCTACAGCAACTAGAGCAAGTGGAGGAAGAAAAGTATGTTGTTTACCCTCTCTATGCATACAAAAAGTATTTGTTAACAAGGTTGATCAAGTCTTGCCACCAAATAAATTTTACATAGCATAAGAAGAAATAAACCTCAAATCAATCATGTTACCTTGAATTGTATTGATATGGATCCAATCACGAGAGTTTGATATTCTTCCTTAGGCTCATATATAGGACAATCAATAGTTCCCACTTTGATAGTTCTCACATTAGAAATAGTATTAACTCCACACGCTTTCTCAATCCTCTTGGGAAAATAAACGGTATGCTCCCTATCATCAACATTGAAAGTAACTTTTCCTTTATTGCAATCAATAACAGCCCCTGCGGTGTTAAGAAAAGGTCTCCCAAGAATAATAGACATATTATCATCTTCAGGCATTTCCAACACAACAAAATCAGTTAATATCAAGCAGTTAGTAGTAACTTGAACAGGAACATTCTCACATATACCAACAGGAATAGCAGTAGATTTATCAGCCATTTGCAAAGATATATCAGTAGGTATCAATTTATCTAGATAAAGTCTCTTATAAAGAGAAAAAGGCATAACACTAACACCGGCTCCCAAGTCACATAGAGCAGTTTTAACATAATTATTCTTGATAGAACAAGGAATAGTAGGTATACCTGGGTCGCCCAACTTCTTTGGAATTTTGCCATTGAAAGAGTAATTAGCAAGCATAGTGGAAATTTCCTCATTGGGGATTTTCCTTTTGTTAGTAACAATATCTTTCATATACTTTGAATAAGGAGGCAATTTAATAGCATCAGTCAAAGGGATTTGCAAGAATAAAGGTTTCATCCAATCGCAAAATTTATTATAGTGTTCTTCTTCCTTTGATTTTAGTTTCTTAGCAGGAAAAGGCATTTGCTTTTGCACCCAAGGTTCTCTTTCATTACCATGTTTCTCAGCAATAAAGTCTTCTTTAGTATACTTTTTATTTTTAGCATGCTTCTCAGGTTCTTCTTCAACCTCTTCTTTATCAGGAGTATCATTCTTATCATTATCTTTATCATTATCATGTTCATTACCACTTTCAGTTTCAGCATCAGAAATAGAAATACTATTAGGATCATTAACAGGTTCAGAGGATTCTACAACATTTTTATGTTTCTTCTTCTTTTTCTTCCTAGAATGAGCACTAGGTTCAATGCGTTGAGAATCTTGTTCAATTCTTTTGGGATGCCCTTCAGGATATAGAGGATCCTGGGTAGAGACACCACCTCTAGTTGTTACTTCATAAGCATGTTTCTCTTTAGAATTATTCCCTAACAAGTCATTTTGCACTTTAGTGAGTTGATCAATTTGAGTTTGAATCATTTGAAAATGTTTAACAAGCATCTTAACATCATTGGAGGTTCTCTCCACAATATCATGTAATTCACTAATAGCTTGAGAATTTTCCATTAAATGATTCTCTACTCTCATATTAAAATTTTCTTGCTTAACAATATAATTATCAAACTCATCTAAGCATTGTGCAGGAGGTTTCGAATACGGAATATCTTCCCTAGTAAAGCGTTGAAGGGAGTTTACCTCAATCATAGACGAAGGGGGAATTATCTCACATATATCTTCAATAGGAGGTAGATTCTTCACATCTTCAGATTTAATACCTTTTTCCTTGAGAGACTTCTTGGCTTCCCTCATATCTTCATCATTCAATTTAATTAAACCCCTCTTCTTCAATATTGGAGTTGGAGTCGGTTCAGGCGTAGTCCATTCATCATGATTCCGGCTTATTTTAGCCAATAATTCCTCAGCGTCGTCTAGAGTTCTTTTCCTGAAAACACAACCAGCACAACTATCCAGGTATGCCCTAGACTCAATGGTTAGTCCACTATAAAATATATCAAGTAAATCATGCTTTTCCAGATCATGCTCAGGCCGAGCTCTAATAAGAGAGCAGAATCTCGACCAAGCCTCAGGCAATTTCTCTTCATCTCCCTGATTAAAGTTATAAATTCTCTGCAAAGCAATATGTTGAGCACTAGCAGGAAAGTATTTGCGGAATAAAACATCAAGCAATTCTTTCGGACTTCTAATAGAATTTGGTGGCAAATTATTATACCAAGTTTTAGCGTCATCCTTTAATGAGAATGGAAATATTTTAGCAACAAAGTAAGTACGCATCTTGACATCATCAGAAAACAAGCTACTCAGAGTAGATAACTCAGTCATGTGTTCAACAGCACTTTCTTTTTCAGTACCACAAAAGGGTGTTTTCTCAACAATAGCTATATGAGATAGATCAAGAGAAAAATCATAATCTTTATCCCTAATGTTTATAGGAGATGTGGCAAACTTAGGATCAGGAGACAGTTTATATCTAACAGCATGTTCTGCAAGCAACTTTTTAATTTTTCTTGCATCAGTAGTAGCATTGCATTTTTCAATAAAATCATCATTAAGCTCCACATAATCTTCCTCAGGATCATCACTAAAATAATCAAGTTCAGGTGAACTAACAGGTGTAGTAGCATTAGGAGTTTCAGTATTTTCAATTTGTCTAGACCTAGCAATTGTAGCATCTAGAAAAGATCCCAATGAACCACTATCATCAAGCACAGCAGAAACATTATCAATATTATGAGAGTGTTCAGATTCAGCAGATGTACCCGCATTTGAAGCATGCGGCGGTGAAACAAGTTTATCAATCACAGATGGTGAATCAAGAGCAGCAGAGGTATTCAGAATTGTACCTTTTCTTGTAGTGGATGGTAATATGGCGATCTTAGTATCGCGAGGTTTACCCATGATGGAGAATTTGCAGCGAACAATATTAATCCAAGTGAACTTCCAAATAAAGCTATGCTCCCCGGCAACGGCGCCAGAAAATAGTCTTGATGACCCACAAGTATAGGGGATCGCAACAGTCTTCGAGGGAAGTAAAACCCAATTTATTGATTCGACACAAGGGGAGACAAAGAACACTTGGAAGCCTTAACAGCGGAGTTGTCAATTCAGCTGCACCTGGAAACAAACTTGCTCGCAAGAGTTTATCAGTAGTAACAGTTTTATAGCAGTAGCAGTAGTGAAATAACAGCAGCAGAGTAACAGAGACAGCAGTAGTGATTTTAGTAAACAGCAGGATTAGAATACTGTAGGCACGGGGACGGATGATGGGCGTTGCATGGATGAGAGAAACTCATGTAACAATCATAGCAGGGCATTTGCAGATAATAATAAAACGGTGTCCAAGTACAAAGCAATCAATAGGCATGTGTTCCATATATAGTCGTGCGTGCTCGCAATGAGAAACTTGCACAACATCTTTTGTCCTACCAGCCGGTGGCAGCCGGGCCTCAAGGGAAACTACTGGATATTAAGGTACTCCTTTTAATAAAGTACCGGAGCAAAGCATTAACATTCCGTGAACACATGTGATCCTCACATCGCTACCATTCCCTCCGGTTGTCCCGATTTCTGTCACTTCGGGGCCATCGGTTCCGGACAGCGACATGTGTATACAACTTATAGGTAAGACCATAAACAATGATTATCTTGATGAAGCAATAACATGTTCAGATCTGAGATCATGGCACTCGGGCCCTAGTGACAAGCATTAAGCATAACAAGTTGCAACAATATCATCAAAGTACCAATTACGGACACTAGGCACTATGCCCTAACAATCTTATGCTATTACATGACCAATCTCATCCAATCCCTACCATCCCCTTCGGCCTACAGCGGGGGAATTACTCACACATGGATGGGGGAAACATTGCTGGTTGATGTAGAGGCGTTGGCGGTGATGGCGGCGATGATCTCCTCCAATTCCCCGTCCCGGCGGAGTGCCAGAACGGAGACTTCTGGCTCCCGCGACGGAGTTTCGCGATGTGGCGGCGTTCTGGAGGGTTTCTGGCGACTTCGACTTCTCTTCTGGCGTTTTTAGGTCGAGGCGAATAAGTAGTCCGAAGGAGGGCGTCGGAGGCCGGCCGAGGGGGCCACACCACAGGGCCGCGCGGGCCCCCCCTGGGCCGCGCCGCCCTATGGTGTGGGGCCCTCGGGCCTCCACTTCAATTGTCCTTCTGGCTCCGTTAGTTTCCTGGGAAAATAGGGCCTTCTGCATAAATTCCGAGGTTTTTCCCGAAAGTTGGATTTCTGCACAAAAACGAGACACCAGAGCAGTTCTGCTGAAAACAGCGTTAGTCCGTGTTAGTTGTATCCAAAATACACAAATTAGAAGCAAAACAATAGCAAAAGTGTTCGGGAAAGTAGATACGTTTTGGACGTATCACTCCGCTGTAGCTATGTGGTTCATCTCTCTCTCTTTGTGATCTAGTTGAATATCATCTATGTGCTACTCTAGTGATGTTATTAAAGTAGTCTATTCCTCCTCCATGATGTAATGTTGACAGTGTGTGCATCATGAAGTACTTGGTATATGCTATGATTGTGATCTCTTGTAGATTATGAAGTTAACTATTACTATGATGGTATTGATGCAATCTATTCCCCCTTTCATAGTCTGTCGGTGACGGTGTGCATGCTATGTTAGTACTCGGTATAATTGCGTTGGTCTATCATGCACTCTAAGGTTACTTAAATATGAACATCGAATATTGTGGAGCTTGTTAACTCCGGCATTGAGGTGCTCTTGTAGCCCTACACAATTAATGGTGTTTGTCATCCAACAAGAGAGTGTAGAGTGGTTTTATTATGTGATCAATGTTGAGAGTGTCCACTAGTGAAAGTAGGATCCCTAGGCCTTGTTTCCACACATCGAATCTCCGTTTATTTACTGTTCTGTTGCATGTTTGTTCGCTACCATATTTTATTCAGATTGTTATTACCACTCATATACATCCATACTACTGGTATTTCACTATCTCTTCGCCGAACTAGTGCACCTATACATCTTACAGGTGTATTAGGTGTGTTGGGGACACAAGAGACTTCTTGTATCGTGATTGCAGGGTTGCTTGAGAGGGATATCTTTGACTTCTTCCTCGCTGAGTTCGATAAACCTTGGGTGATCCACTTAAGAGAAAACTTGCTGCTGTTCTACAAACCTCTGCTCTTGGAGGCCCAACACTGTCTACAAGAAAATAAGCGTGAGTAGACATCACTCCCCGTTCCAGCGGGCAGCGGAAGTAGTAGCTCCTCCTTGAATCCGGCAGCACGACGGCGTGGTGGCGGTGGCGATGGAGATCTCCGGCGGAGCTTCGCTAAGCGTTGCGGGAGAGGGGGAGGAGTGGGGCGGCTAGGGTTTGGGGAGAGGGGGTGGCCGGCCTCTATGGGGTGCGGCCAGGCTGGTGGCTTGTGGTGGCCGGCCCCCTCCCCTTGGCCCCTCATTATATAGGTGGAACCCCCAAGTGTTGGACTACAAGTCTTCGAATAAGACCCCAACCCAAAACCTTCCATGTTGTAGGGAAACCTACCCAAGGTGGGACTCCCACCCAAGTGGGATTCCCACCCTTCCATGAGGGGGGGTGGCCGGCTCCCTTGGTGGAGTCCACCTTGGACTCCCCCCTCTAGGGTTGGCCGGCCATGGGTGGTGGAGTCCCTTCGGGACTCCGCCTTCCACACTGATTTCTTCCAGACTTTTCTAGAACCTTCTAGAACCTTCCATAAAATCACCGGATCATTTTAAAACTTATAAAATGACTTCCTATATATGAATCTTATTCTCCAGACCCTTCCGGAACTCCTCGTGATGTCCGGGATCCCGTCCGAGGCTTCGAACAATACTTCGAACTCCATTCCATATTAAAGTTCTACTATTACAACATCAAACCTTAAGTGTGTCACCCTACGGTTCGCGAACTCTGTGGACATGGTTGAGAACTCTCTCCGACCAATAACCAATAGCGGGATCTGGAGATCCATAATGGCTCCCACATATTCAACGATGACTTAGTGATCGAATGAACCATTCACATACGATACCAATTCCCTTTGTCACGCGATATTTTACTTGTCCGAGGTTTGATCATCGGTATCACTCTATACCTTGTTCAACCTCGTCTCCTGACAAGTACTATTTACTCTTACCGTGGTATGTGGTCTCTTATGAACTTATTCATATGTTTGCAAGACATTAGACGACATTCCACCGAGAGGGCCCAGAGTATATCTATCAGTCATCGGGATGGACAAATCCCACTGTTGATCCATATGCCTCAACTCATACTTTCCGGATACTTAATCCCACCTTTATAACCACCCATTTACGCAGTGGCGTTTGATGTAATCAAAGTACCTTTCCGGTATAAGTGATTTACATGATCTCATGGTCGAAAGGACTAGGTAATTATGTATCGAAAGCTTATAGCAAATAACTTAATGACGTGATCTTATGCTACGCTTAATTGGGTGTGTCCATTACATCATTCATATAATGATATAACCTTGTTATTAATAACATCCAATGTTCATGATTATGAAACTTAATCATCTATTAATCAACAAGCTAGTTAAGAGGCTTACTAGGGACTCTTTGTTGTTTACATATCACACATGTATCAATGTTTCGGTTAATACAATTATAGCATGGTATATAAACATTCATCATAAACATAAAGATATATAATAACCACTTTTATTATTGCCTCTTGGGCATATCTCCAACACAGCAAGCACGTAGGTGAACCTCATATCGAAATCCACAGCTGCTATCACGTTCTGGCTGGTGTAGTGCTTCCTCCCGCGGAATGCTGCAGACATTGATCTCGTTACCTTTGCAGTGACATGAGTACCATCAATAGCCCCAATGCAATCCTGTAAAAAAATTAGTACACAGTCATGTTTCTGATAGTACCACACATCTGATAGGTAGAAGGAACATGATTTTGTACTCACCCTGAAATAGGGGAACCACCTGTAGCTGTTCTTGATCTTGGCCGGTGTGTTCATTGATGTTGGCTTGATCATTTCACCTCTGAGCTCCCCAATTGTGAATAACACCTGCTGGAAGTACTAAGAGTTAGTCTCCATGGATCGCCTGAATGTGTTATGGATGACTCTGAACCTATGGTTATAACCGACGACATGAAGAAACATTGCGACTTGTTCTTCCACAGAGGTGTGGATGCTATCAGTCAGCAGTCATCTACCCCTAAAAGTTTTCACAAGTGCATAGAAAGGGGCTCTTCTCATCCGTAGCATCTGGATAGCCTCTACGTCGTTGCAGTTATAGATGTTGTTTAGGTTGGCAATCCTCTCCTGATCTCGTTGTAACATAGGTCCGTAAGTCACACGAGGATAAGCATCATGTCTAACTGCTCTCTTCTGCACCATCAGGTCCAGGCTTGTATGCAAATGATGAGTGTTACCGTGATACACAAGCTGAATCTGGTCGGTCTACTCAAACAAGATCTATGCATTACGAACGGTCTTATCGAACCCAATTAGTTCTACGAACATGAATCTAACACTACAGTAGAGCAGAGGAGTTTCCCCTTACCTCCGTCATGGCGGATGAAGGACACGGCCGAAAGCCACCGCAGATGTGCGCAGGCTCCACCGCGGCTGGAGAAGAGGACCCTGGTCCGGCGCTGGACACCGAAGGGAGATGCGCGCTGCCAGATCTGGGTCACCGCCGCCGCCGTCGGTGTGAAATTTGGGGGAAAGGAAAATTTGGGAGGGGGCTAATGGAGAGGGTAACCGAAGAGGGAGGTTACCCCTACCTTTGCCGCGCAACGCCGCTGGGATTTCGGCTTCTCCCGTCATGCCGAGGTGGAGCTCCCGCGCGAACGGCGTTGTCGATTTTCGTCTCGCCGGGGCATGGCCATGGATCGAGAAACTGTCAAACCGGGCGTTCATCCGGGGCCTGTCCCGGGGGTGCTTTAAAACCCGTGCTATGCAAAAACACGAGTGTGCCCAGGAAACCAAACGACCGAAAAATACTGGGCCAATGTGAGCCAAGGGACGTCCAGGCGACCAAATGCGCCCTGAGATGTCCAGCTGGCAAGGCATAGAGGTCAGAGGAGGACAACTCCTTTTCCCGTGAAAAGGAAGAACGGTACTCTATTGAAGACGTTGAGATCCGCTCCTTAATTTAGGGAGAGATTGCACATAACACATTTTATGAAATTTAGAATTGCATAAAAGACGGAAAAAGAGCCTAATCTAATGACGGTGTCAGAGGCGTTGTAGTCAAGGAAGCTGTTGTCGTCGTCGTCATCGTCCGAGCCAAAGTCGTCATCGTCGTCCGTCTTTATCACCGGTGCCGGTGCTGGAGCAGGCTCGTGTTCGCCGACGTTGTTGCTGTCATTCGCCAACCACCACTCCGCCTGCCGTTTGATCGCCGCCGGCGCATCCTCATTGAACGACTGGTTCAGCAGCAAATGTTGACCTGACGTACCCTCTGTATTGTCGACGCCACGGTAGGCCGCCTGCATCTCTAGCCCCGCCTCCCACCATTTCTTCTCCGGCTGCGGCGACGGTGGCAGGAGGATTGGCGCCCTACGGCACCCGAGGTACAGCCGCCTGCACGGTGGTGAATGGGCCTCCTCCTTCTTCACTGCCACCTCCCTATGTGCCGGCGCTAAGGAAGAACCGCGCGGCACTTCACCGACTCTGTTGAATCGGACGGCACCGGGGCTGGCAAAGCGCATGATTTCCGCCTCCCGCTCGCGTTGAAAGATGAGCGGCCACTCCTAGCTGTTCGGAGCCCACGCCGGCTGGTTTCGCTACGCTGCCTGATGCTAAGCTTGTCGCTGGTCGATGAGGGCGCGGAGCTCGGCACCCTCCAGCGCCTCAGGGATAACGTATCCGCCGGTATGAAGCTAAACTTGTCGCTCGTTGATGGTGGCACCAGGAAACATGCTCGGAAGAGCACTGCTGCCTCGTCGAGGTTGAAGTTGCGCGGGTGGTCCTCTCTAGCGTGGAATCCGCTCCTGCCAGCCTCGTAGTTGTTCGCCATGGCAGTGGATACTATGGGCAGCGATGGCTAGGATTCACGGTGGCTACGCTTTCAGAGGACACGACAGGGATGAGAACAGGCGGAGACGGACGAGAGGCTTATAACGGGTGCGGGGAGCCCTACCGTCGACGCGTTGGCGACCGCGTGGAGTGAACGGGCACCGCCTCGGGAAAAGTGTCCATTGAAGATGACAACCTGTTTTTCCGACGCAGTCATTTAAAACCTGATGCGCCGGTTTTCTCTCGCTGCCAGGGCAGCCCCACAGCCTGAAACCGACATGTTGCCAGGCGCCGGCGCGCCCATTTCACACCCACGCGTAGGGGGGCGGCAAGGGCATGCCGACGATTTTATTGGCCGCGCTGGTGTGAGCCCAAAAATATGGTTAGGCCCCAAAACCATATAAAGGAAGCTACCGGGCTGTCCGGTGGAGATGCTCTTAGTTGATCTCAGTTATTAACATGAAAAAACTCATGTGATGCGTCATTTTTTTTTTCACACCGTATGCTTTAAAACACAGCTATTTCTGGAAATTTAGAACACTAGTGTCATCAGAAGACAGGACTAGTTGACCGTTCTCCTACACCTAAGAGGGCAAAGGGATAACCAGAAAACATACTTACTAGATAAGAATTGTTCAATTTGATAACCTACAGTGAAGTGTAGCATCTATTTAATAACCTACTTAGAGCATCTGCACCGACGCGTCCATAGCAGCCTTGATAGCGATTTAGGGGCGGGAGCGAAAATGGGCTCACACCGGCGCGCCCCAAATAGCGTCGGCGCTTTCCCGAGCCCAATAAAAGCACCGGCAACCCTGTGCCGGCCCCTTGGCCAAGCGCGTGAATCGGGCGCGCCGGCGTCTCGCGAGGCGGAAAATTTTGGGCGTGGGAGCCGCCTATCAGCCACACATCCCAAAAGTCGACGCCAGCGCAGAGTGGCGGGGCCGACGCATCAGCGGCACATTTAATTTTAACCTAACCGTCGCCTACCTCACAACGGGAGTTATTGGTGCGCAGCGGCGGTGCAGTTTCCGCAGACGCGCAGCGAACCGTCCTGTCGCGCCTAGCTCTCTGTGCCGGCGTTAATGAGCACCAACGCTCCCCTGCCTCCCTCCGGCCTATTAAAAGGGCGCTCTCGCATCGTCCCTCCCACCAAATCCTAGTGCCTCTCTCCCCAGTCCTAGCCGCCACCATCTGAAGAGACAACGACATGGCTGGTCGAGGCCGAGGTCGCGGCCGTGGTCGTGGTCGTGGCCGGCGGCAGAGCTGCATGCTCGTTGTTGCCTGCAACGCCGTCGTCTTCATTGTCGGACCTGCAGGAGGTGGAGCGACAAGTGTTGTTCGAGTTCGTCGTCGTCCTCAAGGGAGACCCAATCAGCATCCAGAGGCTGCCAGACAAGTTCGCCGACTTCGTCGCCGGCAATGAGCCGGCCTCTCTGCATTTGCGGGAGGCTGCCCGCGGCTGCTGCCGGTGGATTGTGGACGTGATCCGCGACGCGCGCGGCAAGATGTACCTCCACATCAACTGGGAGAAGTTCGCGCGCTACCACCACCTCGAAGCCAGCTTGGTGCTCACGTTCTCCTACCTTGGTGAGGCCGACATGAGCGTCAAGGTGTTCGACGAGACGTGCTGCCGCCTGCACTACCACGGCGACAGCGCCGAGGAGGACGAGTGAGTGTTGTTTCTTCGTAGCGAAAATAGGCACGCATGTTTTTGAATGTTCTTTATAGAAAGAACCAACAGGGGCATCGTCACCAGCTGGATTTTCCAGTTTGGGTGACTCGGAGTGCCTGAGAGTGTTCTTTCATGGCAGCGAACACACGAAACCGCCAACACTAGTTAGGTTTCGTTATTTTGCAATATTTTTTATTTGTGTCAACCATGGTTCAAACTATGTATTAGTTTGTGGAAAATCATCATGTAAACCATGTTCCCAATTATGTATTAGTTTGTGGAACGTTTCTTTATTTGAATTTGTTGGCTTTTATTTGAGATTTTAATTCAAATCATCTATCGGGGCCACAGGTTTGGGGGCCGTCGGTGTGGGAACAACACCTCCAAATAGAGGATGCAGTGTCGGCGCCCCCCATACGGCAGTGTCGGCGCCTCTGCCAGCGACTATTTAGGCGCGCCGGTGGAGATGCTCTTACAGTAGGATTCAGAAGATCAGATGTAACACGTTCTGATTTTACTTGAGTTTAACCGTATGAGCCCCGATATTCTAATGTTCACAGTTCATTGACATATTTCTGTAACAGTACTACTGTATCAAGCTGCTATTCTCTACTAGAATACAAAGATTGGTAAGAAAATCTAAACCAATCTATCTACAAGCAAGCTCCTCTGAGTTCATCAACTCACAGAAAAGTAAAGAGTGGCTGCACATAACAGGAGAATGATGCCTTGAAGCATGGCAGAGCTAACTGGAAATGCTACTAGCACATTTGAGAATGATTTAATTGATTGGCATGAGAAGGTTTCACGGATTATGAAAAGACGGAACTATGCATTAGCAAGATAATATTTACGCCTCGGATCTTCAAATTGGTACTTCGGATTTATAAACAAAGGGAAACTAAAACCCCGTGACAGATTGAGGAGCACAACTGAATCTCTACTGTTCCACCTCTCTGATTTTAGCTCTGCGACTCCACTTTGTTGATTATTTGCAGTGTCCATTCATGATTTCATTTTTGGCATTAGTTTTCCACATCTAGCATTTGAGATATAAATTATTACTCAAACAAAAAATTCAGTACCATTAATCAAACACCGGCAAAAACTGAATACCCTGAGAAATTAAAATCTAAAATTCACTCTCATAACCTCTAAGTATGTTAACAGCTCAAACAAATGCATATGCAGTAAGCACAGCACGACAACTAGTATAACGTAATAGACAGTGACATTTGAGGTCTCACCGAGAAAAAAACTACATGATCTCCTTCAATGAGTAAATGAGTTGCAATATTGATGATAAAAAATACTTCACAGGATCACCAAATCAAGCCTGTATTATTTTCATAAGATCTGTATAGTAAAATAGTATGAGATCCTTAACTCCAGATGAAAGTAATGTAGGAATAGATTGCCAGTTGTTCATTATACAGAAGACTAACATACATAGGATGTGTAGGTAGGCACCGCTAAAAACATGTTGACACAAATGGGGATCCATTTCTTGTCTTGGAATGTTAACTTAACACTGGACTATAAAAGTGGAGCAGGAATCTCCCTCCAGTACATTAATAAAATAATACTTTACAAGGCAGTTTTGTAGGAGATACAAGCTGCTCCCTCCATATGGTCCAATCTACTATGTACACACCAACATCGCATTACCTAAGCTCTTCTGTACTATATTCAAAAACGAAGAACTCTTGTTGCTGAGTTACTGCTATACGAGAAGTCCTAAACAATAGTTCTTGTATTATGCAAAAGTGCAGCTTCATTTTTTTTTTAACCTGGTGCACCTTCATTTTGGATAAGGGTACTTAGCTGCTACGATCTTGATCTTGTTAATAAGTTCCTTATCAAGATGCAAAATTCTTCCCTGAAATTTAAGAAATGAAAATCAGTGGTGCTCCGGAAAGAGTTCAAAAATTTATGAAATATCACCTTCTTTTTGGAGGTAGGCTTGAACACGTAGGATTTCACTAGGTTTCTCCACTTATCCTGAAGAATTAAACAAAATGATGGATTGGTATCAGTTGAGGACCTAGGACAATGGTAACATGAAATTAACCAAACGTAAATTTTAACTTTTTTGCTATCAAAAAATGTAGATAAGTAGAAGATGAACAGAGAAAGATTAGGGGTTGCAGCTCAAGTCAAGCAACATCTAAGAATGCTTTTGGTTTGGGATGCAATATATCACAAACTTACTATACCTTAAGATGCACCGCCGTTCGAACTGGACCTGAATCTGAATCTGAAAACCATTGATCCTTCAACTCTGTCCAGTGGCCAACCCCAAGTTCAGATACACCATTCACTAATAACTTCACCTCTTCAGGTGTCCAGTGTTTGTTGTTTTGTCTGAGTCCACGTTTCTTGCCTTTACTTGCAGAACACAAGCCCCCAAAACATGGTGCGTTCTGTTGAAACAACAAAAATAGTTACAAAGCTTGTTTTGGATGACAGATAAATAATTTGAGCTCAAAGGGTGCACAATACAGAGCACTATATACATATGAAAAGAACTCATTGCAAACACAATACTTTGTTGAACTTCTACCCGATAATAGACGTATTCTTACCAAAAAATGGTTATGAAACCATGTTCCGCTCTTCCATGTTCCTCTCTTCCTTGGTCCTCTCGCGCCACTGCCTCTATTTGGTCTGTGATCTAAAGCACATAACATATGTATTTAATTACTTTAGTGTATAACAAGTGATATATTTAACATAACTATTAGCACCTTCAAAATTCATACCTAGTAGATCTACTATGGAGGAGGTGAGGCTCCCGTCATCCCTCGGTGAGGTGGTGAGCGCGGACCTCCTTCTCCGGGGACAAGGCAGCGGGCACGTTGATCCTTCTCCCTCTCTCCTCTCCTCCTCTTCATCCTCCTCCTTGCCGCCTCTTTCATGGCCAAGGACATTAGTGACAAAAGCCTCCTCCTCCTCTGGCAGCACAGTGTACAGCATAGGGCTCCTGCTCTCCCTCACCTGGATCTCCGGCGGCACATATGTGCATGTTCGTATTGTCACTCCATGATCACTAGTAGGACTGGATGCAACTGCAAGGGAATTGGTTTCTAATTCAAAACCATCAATAAATTTGGTTGCTTGTGTTACAATGTTTGGAATGGACAAAAGTAATTAAACATCGTACTTCCCAACAATTCAGGCAGATGACTCTCATCTTGGGGTTCTTCCATTAATTGCGGGGTTTCCAAATACTCACATGCTGAATAAACCTCAAATTCCGTCTGCTATCAAAAAAAAAAAGTTGATTTAGTACTAGGATTTTGCTGAGATCACTGCGAGTTCCATAACAAAGTCATTTCTGAGAAGATCGAAAGATATCGGATCATATTTGAAGTTTTGAACCATGCTAGACAAACACCAGAGCCAGTTAAACTGAAAGATGGAGAAATCAGTGGACATGCTTCACTGTTTTTGTATTGAACATTTCGTTTTGTTTATGCTCTTCTTCCAGATAACTCAAGAATCATGCGCAAAAAGGGCTAATTTTACATCTGGATTTGTTTAGTGCGTGTAAATCAATTCCACTCTTTACCCTATCCCTGTCTTAATGAAAGAATCGAATTTTCTCATGCACGACAAACTGTACAAGTGGATGCCACGTCATGTCCAGTATGATGGCTGTGGGTATATAGAATTCTTAAAGAATAGAAGAGAAAAAAACAGTTTTTTAAAGAAAGATTGAAAAATATGGAAGAGATAAGAAAAGAAAAACAGCTAAACAACTCGATAACACGAGGTAACCGTCAATCACCGGATATGCTCAGTTGGCGCAGAGGAACATAAATGTAGCCGGTGCAGAACATTTCTCTCCTGGCTGATCAATCCGTATGCACCGAGACTGATGAACAAAGCAATAGGCGACGCAGGACAGCAGGTAGCAGATTGTGTTCCCAGGGATTGCAATGTCTCTCATATGCGAGTTATCATAATCAAGAAGAAGACTGAAATTTCAGAAGGGCCTCCCTCCAAGAAGAGGCCAATAAACATTGGTCTGAAGACCGGCAAGATGACTCTGGGTCTGGGACATTGGTGGCATTCACTGCAATCTAGGGAGAAGATTACTGCTAGAGGGTGCAACTCCTCATCTGAATTTGGTACGAAGAATGCAGGTCCAAAGCAAGCCTGGGAACCAATGGATGTACAAAAAAAAAGCAAGGCCGGATTAGGGAACTCTGCAAGTGATGATTTTGAAGTAGGTGATAATGCTGAACGATCCGATCTGCTGAACCCAGAATCCTCTCCTACATCTGATTCAGGAGAATGGAATCGGAAAGGAGCAATAGCAAGCCCAGGTGATCCGCCAAAGCAGGGTGCTTCCGGGTTCATTACTGAAGATGTAAAAAAAGAAAGCAAAGAAGAGAAACAAGAGAGAAAGCAGACATCTTCTCCACGGAAATTGATTTCTTGAGAGATGAGAAAGGAGAGGATCGCAATTACCTGGGTGGGAAGAACAGACGATGATGAGCAGCTGTCGAGAGGATCGGAGAACACTTGCTCGCCGGCCGGAAAGCTCCATGCCCATCCCTCCATTCCGCGTGCTGCCGTCGTCGCGCGATGTCAAGTAAACGAAGCAGCTTTGAAAACGCGATGTCTTCCTGGGTGTGCTGCTGGTGTGCTGTGGTGGAGCGGGCGCTGTGGCAGTGCTTCCTTGGGGTTGGGATGCATCATATTAGTAGTACGCAGATACGCACCGTAGCATTTTTTCTCCTACAGCAGCAATCTTCTCGAGTGGGGAAACTGCTCCGCTGCAGACGGCCGGCCGGGGTTCGGTCGCGAGAAATTTCCAGGAAGCACCCTCCCTTCCGTATAAGGGTAGGCATGCAAGGATGGGCTTGTCCCCGTCGCCTGATCTTACCATTCCCGGAAATGAAAGTGAGTCACCTATATTCTCCTAGCTCTTCTCTTTATTTTTCAAAGAAACTATACTAGCTCTTCTCTTTACGGTACATCAGTTTTTCTTTGACGTCTTTTTATGATACGTCTTAATCTGATCGAGATTGGCGGTATATAGGGGAAATTAGTATCAACTTTTGTCTATGTTGTTTAGGGTCAACTATAAGAGCATCTCCACCGGCGGCTCCTAAATAGGCGCCGATAGGGGCGCCGGTACTGCCGTATGGGGGGCGCCGGTAGAGCATCCTCTATTTGGGGATGCTGCTTCCACACCGGCGCTCCCAAACCGGAGGCAACGATAGATTTTGAAAGTTAAAACCAAATTTTTGAAAACGATATTCATACGAAGTTCGAACGAAATTTGTACAAATTTAATGCTAATTTAAACTAAAAAACTAAAAAAAAATATCTAGCAGCCCTGGGAGTCGAAGACGCTGAAGTCCAGGTCATCGATGTCGTTGTTGGATGCCCCGAAGGACCAGCTATCATCCTCCTTGGCCTCCTTCTCGCCGGCCTTCTCCTCCTTTGGCGTCGGTAGCTCCGATGGTCCCGCGAGGTCGAGAAAGTTGGCGCTGTGGTCCCTGGCGGACCACACCACCGCCCGCAGTGGGTCCAGCATAATATGCCGGTAGTCCTCATCGACGGAGCGGCTGACCATGAACTTTAGGCCGGGGAATTCCTTCACGTCGTCGTCGTCACCACGGAGGGCCGCCTGCGCCTCCGCCTCCTTCTCCCACCATTTCTTCTTCACCGGCAGAAGTGGTGGCGAGGCCGCGGTGTCCTCCTCCTTGACGCGTGGGCGGCGGCCCGACCCCGTCGTCCGACGGGCCGGAGGAGAGGACGCGCGCCTCGCCTCGTCGCGGATGATGATGCCTCCGGAAGGAGACGCGGGCGCGGCCAAGCACGTGCGAGCAACGGCAGGCGACAATCTGGTGCGCGAGCTTCCGGACGCCACGGTCCTTTCCGGCGCCCTCTGCAGAGTCGGCGTCGCCGGCGGCCCGGCGCCATGCACGTCGCCTGCAGGAAGTACAACGGGTCCCGTTGCCTGTCGCCGCGGACGCGCTAGCGGAAGCCGTACTAGCGAAGGATTGTGTCGACGTCGCGGCCGTACCACCAAGCATGGCGGCTGACGGTGTTGAAGCGGCCACGCGAGCATTCGGTCACTCGTGCGAGCTCAACGGCGCGCTCGTCTTCGAAAAGAGGTGCCTAGGTCGGGCTATCAACCGCGTTGTCCGACAAGTTCCTCTCCTCTGGCGTCATCAGGCTCCGCCGTTCCCTGGCGAGGGCCCACGTCTGTGGTCCTGGCGGTGGCGATAGTGGCACGGCGAAGCTACCGTTGGAGACGTGCCAGCCGTGCGGCAGTTTTACTGTACTGGCACGGGGATGCGGTGCCAGTACAGTACGTCGGCCTCGTCGAGGTTGAGCTGCAACAAGCGGAGAACGCCGCCGCCGGTGCCGTCGGCCTCGTCGTTGTGCGCCATCATCGGCAGGGTGCGTGGGAGGTTTGTGCGGCGGTTAGACGGCGGTGGCTAGGGTTGGAAGGCGGGGAACAGAGAGAAGTGCACGCCGCTAGGGTTTTAAGGGAGGCGGCGGACGCGCATTGAAGGTGTGTGGGTAAGGTAGGTGGACGTCGCGTGGCCAGTCGCCGCCATCGCTGCTTGGGTTTCCGCGGGAGGCCATTAACGCCGACGACCAACCTCTTCACGTCGTTTCTGATGCGAACCGCCGCGTCCTCTCGCTGACAAGGCGCCCCCACCTGCGAAAATCGTCGTTCCGCGAGGCGCCGGCGCGCCTGATTCGCGCCCTTCGCCAAGGGGCCGGCACAGGGTTGCCGAAGCTTCTATTGGGCTCGAAAAAGCGCCAGCGCCGTTTGGGGCGCACCGGTGTGATCTCATTTTCGCTGCCGGCCCCCAAAACGCTATCGGAGCCGCAATCGGGGCCGCCGGTGGAGATGCTCTAGTGCTCCCTGAATATTAAAAAATTCAAGAATTATATTTACATGTTTCAGAAAAATCGTGAAACAAAATTTTAAAAGTAGCAATTGATGTATCCCATAAATATACCAAATATCAATTCAAAATGTTTTATATTTTGAGAGGCACAAAAATAACATAAGTTTGGATCTAATTATTGTGATTTTAAATCTCAAAAAGAAAACAATCAGCCCTACTTTCTCTCTTGCAGCGACGCTACCGCTCCACAAACTCTGCCCTAGGTCATTGTGCATCGGCCACAACACAACCTATCATGGTAGTCATTGGGAGGTTTGGGCTGAACTCAAGTGGAGGCGTTAGCCCATAAGATGCCCCACACGGACACCTGGGGAGGGGGTAAAGGCCCCCGCAGTACGGATCCTCCTATTTATACATCTTGTAAGCTATCGGGTAGAGTTAATTGTTTTATAAGATAACCCACGATGTTTGCATACATTCCGGATATAGTGAAGTTTTGCTGGCTGGCACTCGTAGTTTTTTCTGTCTCTATTGAAGAGGTTTTTCTACGTTAAAATCTTGTATCTCCTACATGTGTTCTTGTTTGTTCTTCATTATTTTCTTATCATGTTTATAGCAAGGGTATCAGAGCTCGTATTTCAATCTAGGATTTGATCTGCAGGTGGACTACACCACAAAGTTTTTACTAGGGCAAGCGAAGATGAGGGCGATTCTCGCCCAAATTTCTGATTTGGATGAAGCGCTCGAATGATATGGAAATTCTGATGCAAAGACATGGACCGATGAAGAAAAGCAAAAAAAAACCGCAAGGTTTTACCTTTGATTCAACTTCATCTATCCAATAATATTTTGCAGAAAGTGCTGCTAAAAAAGCTGCAGCGGCCATATGGTTCAAATAGGAATTGATCTGTATGTCAAAGGATCTAACCAGTAAGATAAACGTGAAGATTAAGTTGTTCTCGCATAAGCTACAACAAGATGCGTCCGTGATAAATCACATAGCGATCTCTAGGGAGATCGTTTCTGACTTGTTGACTTGCTGTCCATGAAGGTAAGTCTGAAGATGAAGATCTCGCTCTTCTATTGTTAGTATTATTGATTAATTTGTTTACAAATTTTCAAGACAACATATTATTAAATCTTGATTAACTAACCATTGCCAAAGTTTACGAGGCCCTCCATCAAAAGAAAAAAGATGAAACTATGGTGTAGGTAGAGCGATCGTCATCTAGGGTAGAAGCACTACGGGTCGGAGGTAGGCCTGAGCAAAGAAACACCGACAGCAACAACAACAGAGATAATAGAAAGGCCAACAGAGGCTCCTCAAAGTCCAAGGAATTAGGCAAATTCTGCATGTATTGCAAGAAAATTAATCACAATATTAATAATAGTTGGAAACTGCAGCTTACCAACCAAAAAAAAAAAACAAAGCGGGTGGTGATTGTAAGGATGCTATTATTTCTAGTGATAATTTTGATGGTGAATGCCTAGTTGTCTTTGCTACATGTGTTTCTCTTGATGACGAATGGATACTTGATACTGCATGTTCGTTTTATATTTGTTGTATCAAATATTGATTCATTTCCAGTGAGTCTGTAGAGAGTTTGTGCGTGTGGGGACTGACAAGCTTAAATTTGACCAACCATATGAAATCCGTACACAAAGATCATCAGCCTTGATGCGGCTCCAAGAAAAGAGTACTATCCCCGTTCCAATAAATAATGCCTATTTTTGAGAAAATGAATTGTGTACAATTTTATCTAGTTTTTAGAAAAAAAATCCATTAACATGCATAACATAAATCAATTTCAGTCACGAAGTACATGTTTATGATACATCTATATATTACTACAGGTGATATTTTTTCTAAGAATTTGATCAAAACTCGTTTGAACAGAGAGAGAGAGAGAGAGAGAGAGCAGCAGATAGGATCTGTCATAGGGATGAGATTCTCCTGGATGTCTGCCTTATTGAAGGGGCCGTCTAGACGCCTTGTTGAAGGGGCCGTCTCGGGTAGTCTCCCTCTCGGAAGGCAAGGCGTCGACAGTCACAAAGCTCTCCCTCTGCGGCCTCCACGCGGAACAGACCAAGTCGCGCTAGAAACTATCGATGGCCAAAGAGCCATGTGCTCATGTCAGAGTCACAGACGAGGCTGCCATACAAGTTTCCAAGTAGCAGCAATAATTTCGGTTACCATTTTGAGCTAAAGGTGCAAGTAAGCAGTGAACACGTTACTCGTTTGCACGAACTAGTGAAACTGTGGAAAGTGACACCTTCGGTCATTCAGCACGTCGCAACTCAAACTCAGCACGTCAGCGGGGACTCGCTCATTTCCCCCCCTCTCTGCTCTCCTCCATCTACAGTAGCCTTGAGGGACTTCCACCGTTGACCGGGCCGCCGACGGCCGCTCCGCCAGGCTAGCTGGCCGGAGTTGGTCTGGTGCTGGTGCCGGAGTAGATAGGTTGTAGATCTGTAGTTTCTCTGGTTTTTGGCTTCATGCCTGTGTCTGGGCGTATGCCCCGTAGATGGAGCGCCGCCGTGGATCTTCTCCGCCAGATCTCCGGCGTCCTAGGGGTGCTCCTCCTTCTGCTCCTGCTCCGGTGGTCGGAGCCTTGGGCGGAGTGGCGCAGCACCAGCTCCTCCTCCAATAAGGCGTCTCTGAGCCTTCTTCTGCTCCGGAGAAGCTGCCGAGCTGTGAGATCTCTCGGCCATGGAGGCTTTGAGAGATCTACCAGCGAGGGAGCAGGATGGATCTTCGCTTACCGCTCGGCCGGCCTTGGTGGCGAGGGGGTGCGTAGGCGGTGTTTCTCTGCTCTGGATCTTGCAAGGAGTCTGGCTCGCCGGCGCGGGTCGGTGAAGAACAGTTCGGAAGGGCGCTGGCTCCTGGCCTGCCGCGGTGGCGAGGAGGAGGCTTCTGCTCAGCGGGATCTGCTCTTCTTCAACCAGCATCGGCTTCTTCACAGGTTCTTCTTCATCGAGCTCAACCACGTGGAGGACTTGCTTGCCTCCACGATCTTCTGCCGGCATGGCGGCTCTTCTACAACCTCCAATTCGGAGGCCTCTATTCCTAGCTGCTGGGGCTCGGCGTCCAGATTCCACCAAGTGGTTCGTCCCCGGTGGTCTCCTGGCGTCCAGCGGCGACGGAGTTACGCCGGATTTGGGTGTTCGAGCATAAGCGCCCTGTTCCTCCACGGCGACACTTTGGGAACGCCGGCGTTTGGTGGCGGAGCATCTCAGGGACCTGATTGCGTTTTTATTTCTTGTCCCAGGGTGTGTATTGTAAAGTGTGAGGGCCTTTCTTCAAATTTCAGGTTTCTCAGGACGACAGATGCCAAAGGGCCTCACTGTATTTTTTACTTGCCACGTCTGATATGAATGAATTTCTGGGGCCTTCTAGGCCCTACTTCCTGTTCAAAAAAAAAAAAAAAAAAAAACTCAGCACGTCCCTCTCGTCTATCCCCACCTATATCGTCCAAAGCTTTAGTCTTTTATTTTCAGTCTCGTTTGGCTTTGCTTTGGCTGTCAGAGAAAGAAAAGAGCTACGGCATGAACTGTGCTTGCTCGGTTAAAAGTTACTGTCAAAGAGTACTGTACTAACCGCTGCTGCCACCCGCTGTCAAAGAAACAAAGAAAGATGGAATAGAGATTTGGTGCACATGGCCACCAATAATCTCGTTTCTAAAAAAAATAATCATATCGTTGAGTTTCAGAAAATTCTGAAAAAAGTTTGCATCTAGACAACAATATATCCCACAAATGCGAAAATATCAATTTCAAATACTTTATATTCTGAGTTACACAAAAATAAGAAAAACGTAGATCTGAGTACTACATTTTCAAATCTCCAAAACATATCAGATTTTGTCATTATTGTCTAGCACAAAATAAAATAAATCGGGTTGCAATTTTGTGTGATTGTGAGATGTATCACTGAAATCTAGAATTATTTTCAGATTTTACGATAATTATATCGTAAAAATGTTTTATTTTTTAAAATGATGGGGAGCACTGAAGCTTGGGGGCTAAAAACACTTTCCGAGAAAGATGCAGCACGAGCGAGAAATTTAAAACGAGCTTAGGATGTCAAAAGTTGGGCCATAAATCCATAATACAGGGTGGCCTTTGGCGGAGTGCTTTTTTTCGGAGATCATTACATGTGAAATACCTTCCATTTCAAAATACATGTCGCAAATTTATCTAGATTCGCATCTAGACAAAGTTGTGACAATTATATTAAAATAATACTCCAACACATTGTTGTAGTATTATTTTAATGGACGATGACAACCAACTGGATAGAAAATACTCCAACACATTGTTGTAGTATTATTTTATTATGGAGTTATTCACCAGATGTCAAACATAATCTAATGGATATGACAATTAACTGGCATAGGACTAAAACCTCTAGGGCTCTATGGGTCTATTTGATTCGAAAGATTTTTATAAGAATATTGTAGGATTCTTACCAAGAGGTCGGTTAAATGACATGATCAGAGACTAAGTTTAGTCATGACCCTGTTTCCAATGTAGAGTGGAAGTCATTTGACAATATCTTAAAATTTCATACCGAACCGGTACATAAGGAAGAAGGAACCTAGGATAGGCGATCACAACACCCATCTAGTATTCCGTTACTCATGCCGGCGATGTCGTTGGCCCGCTATGTCTCCGGTGGCCTTCAGGCCATGGAGGTGTGGCGGACCAAGGCATTGGTGGGGGGTTTTCGTTATTTATTTTTGAATTCTATTTCCGTGCCCTCGGGTCCTTAGTTGTATTCAGTTTTCCCCAGCTCCTTAGTTTTTCTTCAGTTTTCCCTGAGACCTTGTCTGAAACCCGCAGAAGGAGCTCGGACGGAAGATTCCCGTTTAGTTGACGTTGGTTGGTGCTGGCAAGTGGGGCCGCTGTTGGTGCCCCGCAGTGGACACGTCTTCACTTATTCAGATCATCGTGGGACCCACAACTTGTCCACGTTAGCGCGCCGGACCCACAGCTTACCCAGGTGACCGTTGCAAAATGGAAGCCCGAGTCAGCCCCGCGCCCCATTGTTCTTCTTCTCCGCCAGCGGCAGCCCTTCTCCGGCAGGCGGGTGATGTCTAGTTTCTCTTCGACCTCCCGTTCTTCATGGCCGCAGTATGGACCCGTGCCTTTGACAAGATGCCCTGACTGCCCACGCCAGGAGCCTCTGAAGCGGTCGATCTGTAAGACGGACGACAACGGCAATCGTGGACGTGAGTTCCTTGCATGCGAGAGCTTGCCATATAGAGAGGGGGATAAGGTTAGATCTCCCTCCAATTTCTCTATTTTCTCTCGATTTTCTTGTTATTCCCTCGAATTTGGGATTTAGGGTTCACGTTGTTGTTTTCAGATCCTGAAGAAATGCAGGCATTTCGAGTGGATCGATGTGTACGTTTAGAGGCTTCAATTGCAGGAATCAATTGGCGCTATTAGGGAGCGCAATTTGGGAGGGGGGGACTTGCTGTAGAGAATGCGGCGGAGAGATGAGCTGTTCCGATTATGCCTAATGCTCCCAATGCAGGACTGGTGGAAGTGAAGGGAGAACTGAAGAAAATGAACAAGCAGTTAAGGCAGCTGATTGAGTTGAAGAAGCAAGCTAATCTGATGGTTGGTTGTTTTTTCTGTTGTATAATTGCGATCGGATTCTTATCATTGCTCACCAGGCGCTAGAAGTTGTTACAAGGGATACCTTGTTACAAATCCATTATTCAGTTACATGTACTTGTAGTTGTTTTCATAGTTAGTGTGTGCATTCACCGAAATTACCAACTATATTGGAATGCTAAATAAAGTTGATAATTGTTAGAGGGGTGACAAATAATCTATTCACCGAAATCCCCCAAATATGCCAAAACTATATCCCCTAAAAGAAAACGAAAGCGAAAGATAGTTGATAATTGTTAGAGGGGTGATAATAATGCATTCACCGATTTCCGCAAATATGTATGCCTCATGTTTATACCAAAATTATACCACTTTTGGGCCGTTTCAAATTACCAAAACTATATCCCAAACTATATCCCCTAAAAGAAAAGGAAAGCGAAAGATAGTTGATAATTGTTAGAGGGGTGACAATAATGCATTCACCGAAATCCGCAAATATGTATGCCTCATGTTTATACCAAAATTATACCACTTTTGGGCCGTTTCAAATTACCAAAACTATATCCCAAACTATATCTCCTAAAAGAAAAGGAAAGCAAAAGATAGTTGATAATTGTTAGAGGGGTGACAATAATGCATTCACCGAAATCCGCAAATATGTATGCCTCATGTTTATACCAAAATTATACCACTTTTGGGCCGTTTCAAATTACCAAAACTATATCCCAAACTATATTCTCTAAAAGAAAAAGAAAGCTAAAGATAGTTGATAATTGTTAGAGGGGTGACAATAATGCATCCACCGACAGAGAGAGAGAGGGGTGACCACGAAGAGAGAGAGGGGTGGCCACGATGAGACGGGGAGGGGTATACTGCCCGTTAGATCAGTTGATCAACGGTTCGTGGAGTCGATCCGTGTGACAACGGCTCAACCAATCAGGATAAGTTTGGGCTTCTGAGAGCATTTGTGACAGAACTTGAGGGCAAAACTGAGTAGTACTAAGAATCCAAGGGCACATAAATAGTAAATAGAGTAAGGGATTCAAACAAAAGAATTACAAAATGAAAAATACGTGTTTTGTACAATATAATTCATATTGGGCTACATCAAATTATTTGCAATTCAAATATACATGAGTATGACAATTATGGCATCATTTAGACAAACTATGTTTTTGGGGAAGATGTTTTGCAAAGGGGTTTGAGTGGAAAACCATGCATCTTCATAGCTACACTAGTGATTCTGAGAAGTGGAAATTTGTGGTAAAACTTGATTTATATATGTTTGTTAAGGTTTTCTAGGTGGCAGGTTGCGTAGGAAGACTCCATGAGTAGGTGCCACTATGTTTTTATTTTTTTGGATATTTTTGCGCATGAAATGACTCAATTAGATATGTTAATCTCATTTGTTGACTCTCTGTTGACCAGCTACTTGAGGGTAAAACTGAGTATATTGCACCTGCCAGTCTAAGTACTCGAGGGGAAAACTGAGTACAGATAAAATTTCTGTATAAGGCCCGAGGTTATAACTCAGTACACCAAACGTCCCAGGGTTAGACTCGTGTCGCGGTGCACGCTGCAGCCGTGCATAGCGGACGCGTGTTGCGGTACACGCCACCTTCGTCTTTATAGAGCCCCTTTTCTCTCCCTCGACGCACGTTCTCGCTGCAACCGCTTCTCCTGTCCCATCATCTTCTCCACAACCGAAGTAAAAACCCCGAAGAAAACCACCGGCGATGGACAAGAATGAGATGCCCATTGTCGGCGCATCAGCCATTGGCGCATCGGCTGCTGCCCCCGTCCATGC
The DNA here is from genome assembly GCF_019359855.2 of Lolium perenne. Taxonomy (NCBI): domain Eukaryota; kingdom Viridiplantae; phylum Streptophyta; class Magnoliopsida; order Poales; family Poaceae; genus Lolium; species Lolium perenne. The sequence goes on from NC_067248.2 coordinate 169,238,329, forward strand.
CCCTATCGCTGCTTCCAACGTAGCAGCCGGCGCATCAGCCGCCGCCACCGTCCAGGCCCCCATCGCTTGGAACCCGTACGAACCAGTGCCGTACGTCGCGCCGAAGAACCCCTACGACACCAGCATCGTCGACGACGAGCCGGAGGTAACCCTTTGCTCTCTTGTTCTTATCCCATTTTAATCCTTTTGTGTTAGATCAAGCGTTATTAGGGTTCGTCTGTTCCTAGTTCAATCCATTTGTGTTAGATCTTGCGTTATTAGGGTGCGTCTGTTCCTAGTTCAATCCTTTTGTGTTAGATCTTGCGTTATTAGTGTTTGTGATTTGGTTTTGTTTAAGATTTGTGCCGATGATGATGAATATTTGGGCACTAATTGATTCAGGGTTTGGTCAATAAACAATTGGTGTGTACAAATTTGTTGTGCATGATCTTTGGTTTACTGACTCAAATCCTGGATATAAGTGTGTCCAATGTAACTGAGGCTACCTCTTTTTTCGAGCTCATATTATCATGCATGATCTTTGTTCACTCTCTATTCCATCATCGTTGCAATTGACTCCGTTTTTTTTGCACGATCTTTGGTGCTACGTGACAGGTGCAGAGCAGCGACGTCGACAGCGACGACGAGTCCTTCCACACCAAGACTCGTCACTTCCTCAGGAGGCTGCAGTCCGGCCATTATGATGGCCCCTTTGCTCGAGGCATTTACAAGTGCCCCTTCTGCAACAGGAAGCTCCGCGCCACCGACTTCAACTGCCTGGTGAACCATGCTGAATCCATTGGCAGATGCGGCTTTAGAGTTGGAACGATCGTGAACGTGCATGCGTTCATGACCAAACACAAAGCACTTGGGATTCACCTGCGCAACCTCCAAGCGAGTCACGGGCGCTACCTGGAGGCATTGAACATGTCTACTGCACTCTCTGTATGTGACTGCTCTATCTGTAGAGCAACTTAAATTCATGTAAAATGTAGGTTATGTTGTAGGGTTCTATCGGTACTACTGTTGGATCTGTCGTGAATATATCTATGCTATGTTGGCTGCTGTATGCAGCTTATCCTATATTTTCTCTGGATTTGTGCCCTAGATTTCCTACCTGATTGGGTAAAAACGAAGGCATAAAGAAATGAATGGCGTTAAAAAACAGAAGGAGAAGCTGCTCTAGATTTGCTACCAATTTGGGATATCAAATATGAATGAGATCGAGCGAGAGAGAGGAAAAAAGTACATTGAAAACTGCTAATCTGGGCGAAAGAGACAGAAACCACTCGTGCCCACGTCCCGGACCCACACGGCTCCACACGCTACGGCCCCACACGCTACAGCCACACAAACACGGTCTCGTCCTATCCCACGCGGTTCCTTCCTACAAGCCTCACACGATGCGGCCCCACACGACGCGGCCCCACAAATGACACGACCCCACTCGTTAGCACGGAAGGGTCAACTTAACGGATTCCTTCCGTCCGAGCTCCTTCTGCGGGTTTCAGACAAGGTCTTGGGAAAAACTGAGGAAAAACTAAGGAGCTGGGGAAAACTGAGCACAACTAAGGACCTGAGAGCACGAAAATAGAAATCCCTATTTATTTAGGTTGTTGTTTGGTGTCTTTTTAGGATGGGTGAGGCGGCGGCTACATGTTAAAGTCGAAATAATTAAGGTCCTCCCCTCCATATCCTTGCTCCAGTGGCGTGCCTTCTGCTGGCGAAGAGTGTGTGGAGTCGTGTGCCTGACAGATCTCCTGGGATCAGCTCGGCTTTCGTGTTCGTTCGTGTGGTCTTAGGATAATCTCTTTCGATCTACGACTGCCATTTTTGACGATGGTTGTTGCTCTTGTGCGCTGATCCTTTAGGGGCTCAGTACCACATGGGATGGTCAAGTTTTGTGATACGGTATTGGAATACATGCAATATCTATTATTGGTTGTCAACTTTTAAATCATTTGAAAATTAACTAATTTGTATCTTGAGAGTAACTTCTATTATGTAAGATTGGTTGTCAGTCGATAGCAATCACTTGAAAGGTTTATTTTTAAAAACTATGGGTCCAAAAAATCAATTTGTAATATAAAAATGGATAAAAAAAACTTGTTATCCATTGACGGGTTATCGATTTGGACCCATATCAATTTGTAATGTTATTATTCGAAATTATGGATTTGGTACGCATTGCTGACATTAATTCTATGAGTGACCGAGCAACGTCTTGTTTTGACTCCCCAGGCACAGATCCACGTATCTTCACATCAGAAAATACCTCCTCCACACTTCTGAAATCATACAGCACTTCATCCCTCCCTGCAAATAAAAGCTCAAAAACTACACGAACAACGGCTCCCATCCGGCCATCCAGGCAGTGGCTTCGACGACATGCAAAAGAAACATTCATTTTCAGTGTTATAGCATCTCCACCGGCGCCCTTCAAATAGTTGCCGGCAGAGGCGCCGGCACTTCCGTATGGGGAGCATCGGCACTGCATCCTCTATTTGAGGATGTTGTTCCCACACCGACGCCCACAAACCGACGGCCCCGATAGATAATTTGAATTAGAATCTCAAATAAAAGCATGGAAATTCGAATAAAAAGAAGAAACACAAACTAATACAGAATTGGGAACATGGTTTACACGAAGATATATTTTGGAACATGGTTTTCCACAAACTAATACATAGTTTGAACCATGGTTGACTGATACGTCTCAAACGTATCCATAATTTCTTATGTTCCATGCTACTTTTATGATGATACTCACATGTTTTATAAATACTTTATGTCATTATTATGCATTTTCCGGCACTAACATATTGACGAGATGCCGAAGAGCCAGTTGTTGTTTTCTGCTGTTTTTCGTTTCAGAAATACTACAAAGGAAATATTCTCGGAATTGGACGAAATCAACGCACAGGGTCTTATTTTTCCACGAAGCTTCCAGAAGACCGAATGGGATACGAAGTGGGGCCACGAGGTGGCCAGACCATAAGGCGGCGCGGCCAGGGAGGGGCCCGCGCCGCCCTATGGTGTGGGCCCCTCGTCAGCCCTCCGACTCTGCCCTTCTGCCTACTTATAGCCTTCGTCGCGAAAACCCTAGTACCGAGAGCCACGATACGGAAAACCTTTCAGAGACGCCGCCGCCGCCAATCCCATCTCGGGGGATTCAGGAGATCGCCTTCGGCACCCTGCCGGAGAGGGGAATCATCTCCCAGAGGACTCTTCATCACCATGATCGCCTCCAGATTGATGTGTGAGTAGTTCACCCCTGGACTATGGGTCCATAGCAGTAGCTAGATGGTTGTCTTCTCCTCATTGTGCTATCATGTTAGATCTTGTGAGCTGTCTATCATGATCAAGATCATCTATTTATAATGCTACATGTTGTGTTTGTTGGGATCCGATGAATATGAAATACTATGTCAAGTTGATTATCAATCTATCATATATGTGTTGTTTATGTTCTTGCATGCTCTCCGTTGCTAGTAGAGGCTCTGGCCAAGTTGATACTTGTAACTCCAAGAGAGAGTATTTATGCTCGATAGTGGGTTCATGCCTCCATTGAATCTGGGACAGGGACAGAAAGTTCTAAGGTTGTGGATGTGCTGTTGCCACTAGGGATAAAACATCGATGCTTTGTCTAAGGATATTTGTGTTGATTACATTACGCACCATACTTAATGCAATTGTCTGTTGTTTGCAACTTAATACTGGAAGGGGTGTGGATGCTAACCTGAAGGTGGACTTTTTAGGCATAGATGCATGCTGGATAGCGGTCTATGTACTTTGTCGTAATGCCCTGATTAAATCTCATAGTAGTCATCGTGATATGTATATGCATTGTTATGCCCTCTCTATTTGCCAATTGCCCAACTGTAATTTGTTCACCCAACATGCTATTTATCTTATGGGAGAGACACCATTAGTGAACTGTGGACCCCGGTCCATTCTTTTACATCTGAAATACAATCTACTGCAAACTCTGTTCTTTACTGTTCTTCGCAAACAAACATCATTTTCCACACAATACGTTTAATCCTTTGTTTACAGCAAGCCGGTGAGATTGACAACCTCACTGTTACGTTGGGGCAAAGTACTTTGATTGTGTTGTGCAGGTTCCACGTTGGCGCCGGAATTCCTGGTGTTGCGCCGCACTACACTCCGTCACCAACAACCTTCACGTGTTCCTTGACTCCTACAGGTTCGGTAACCTTGGTTTCATACTGAGGGAAAACTCGCTGCTGTACGCATCACACCTTCCTCTTGGGGTTCCCAACGGACGTGTGTCAATTGCACGCCAGTGATGTCTACGCACGCTTCTATTCCTGTAGACAGTGTTGGGCCTCCAAGAGCAGAGGTTTGTAGAACAGCAGCAAGTTTCCCTTAAGTGGATCACCCAAGGTTTATCGAACTCAGGGAGGAAGAGGTCAAAGATATCCCTCTCGAGCAACCATGCAATCACGATACAAGAAGTCTCTTGTGTCCCCAACACACCTAATACACTTGTCAGATGTATAGGTGCACTAGTTCGGCGAAGAGATAGTGAAATACAAGTGGTATGAATGAATATGAGCAGTAGTAACGGCGCCAGAAAATAGCTTGCTGGCGTGCAGTTGATGGTAGTAATATTGCAGGAAGTAAAGATGCAGTAAAACAGTAAACAAGCGATGATTGCAGTATTTGAAAACAAGGCATAGGGATCATACTTTCACTAGTGGACACTCTCAACATTGATCACATAAATAAATAAGTTATCTTCCTTTGTGCTACATATACTCTTGTTTGATAATGAACACCATTCATTGTGTAGGGCTACAAGAGCACCTCAATGCCGGAGTTAACAAGCTCCACAACATTCGGCATTCATATTTAAGTAACCTTTAGAGCATAATAGATCTTTGCAATTTAAACCGAGTACTAACATAGCATACACACTGTCACCTTTACACTATGAAGGGGGAATAGATCACATCAATACTATCATAGTAATAATTAACTCCATAACCTACAAGAGATTATGATCATAGCCTACGCCAAGAACTACACGATGCACACACTGTCACCATTACACCGTGAAGGAGGAATAGACTACTTTAATAACATCACAAGAGTAGCACATAGACTAATAGTGATACAAAGCTCATATGAATCTCAATCATGTAAGGCAGCTCATGAGATCATTGTATTGAAGTACATAGGAGAGAGATTAACCACATAGCTACCGGTACAGCCCTTAGCCTCGAGGGAGAACTACTCCCTCCTCATGGGAGACAACAGCGTTGATGAAGATGGTGGTGGTGTCGATGGAGATGCCTTCCGGGGGCACTTCCCCGTCCCGGCGGCGTGCCGGAACAGAGACTCCTGTCCCCCAGATCTTGGCTTCGCGACGGCTCTGGAAGGTTTCTCGTACCGTGGCTTTTCCGTATCGAAGATTTAGGTCAGGGACCTTTAAATAGGCGAAGAGGCGGAGTCGAAGGTGTTGGAGATATGCCCAAGAGGCAATAATAAAATTGGTTATTATATATCTTTATGTTTATGATAAAAGTTTATATACCATGCTATAATTGTATTAACCGAAACATTGATACATGTGTGTTATATAAACAACAATGAGTCCCTAGTAAGCCTCTTAACTAGCTTGTTGATTAATAGATGATTAGTTTCATAATCATGAACATTGGATGTTATTAATGACAAGGTTATATCATTATATGAATGATGTAATGGACACACCCAATTAAGCGTAGCATAAGATCACGTCATTAAGTTATTTGCTATAAGCTTTCGATACATAGTTACCTAGTCCTTATGACCATGAGATCATGTAAATCACTTATACCGGAATGGTACTTTGATTATATCAAACGCCACTGCGTAAATGGGTGGTTATAAAGGTGGGATTAAGTATCCGGAAAGTATGAGTTGAGGCATATGGATCAACAGTGGGATTTGTCCATCCCGATGACGGATAGATATACTCTGGGCCCTCTCGGTGGAATGTCGTCTAATGTCTTGCAAGCATATGAATAAGTTCATAAGAGACCACATACCATGGTACGAGTAAAGAGTACTTGTCAGGAGACGAGGTTGAACAAGGTATAGAGTGATACCGATGATCAAACCTCGGACAAGTAAAATATCGCGTGACAAAGGGAATTGGTATCGTATGTGAATGGTTCATTCGATCACTAAGTCATCGTTGAATATGTGGGAGCCATTATGGATCTCCAGATCCCGCTATTGGTTATTGGTCGGAGAGAGATCTCAACCATGTCTACATAGTTCGCGAACCGTAGGGTGACACACTTAAGGTTTGATGTTGTAATAGTAGAACTTGAATATGGAATGGAGTTCAAAGTATTGTTCGAAGTCTCGGATGGGATCTCGGACATCACGAGGAGTTCCGGAATGGTCCGGAGAATAAGATTCATATATAGGAAGTCATATTCCAAGTTTGGAAATGATCCGGTGCATTTATGGAAGGTTCTAGAAGGTTCTAGAAAAGTCCGGAAGAAATCATTAAGGAAGGAGGAGTCCCGGAGGGACTCCACCTCCCCATGGCCGGCTAACGCTAGAGGGGGGAGTCCAAGGTGGACTCCACCAAGGGGGCCGGCCACCCCCCCTTCATGGAAGGGTGGGAATCCCACTTGGGTGGGAGTCCCACCTTGGGTAGGTTTCCCTACTACATGGAAGGTTTTTGGTTCGGGTCTTATTCGAAGACTTGTAGTCCAACACTTGGGGTTCCACCTATATAATGAGGGGCATAGGGGAGGGGGCCGACCACCACAAGCCACCAAGCTGGCCGCACCCCTTGAGGCCGGCCACCCCCTCTCCCAAACCATAGCCGCCCCCTCACTCCTCCACCTCTCCCGCACGCTTAGCGAAGCTCCGCCGGAGTTCTCCATCACCACCGCCACCACGTCGTCGTGCTGCTGGAGTCAAGGAGGAGCTACTACTTCCGCTGCCCGCTGGAACGGGGAGAAGGACGTCGTCTTCATCAACACCGAACGTGTGACCGAGTACGGAGGTGCTGCCCGATTGTGGCACCGTCAAGATCTTCTACGCGCTTTTGAAAGCGGCAAGTGATCATCTACCGCAGCAACGAGAGCCTCCTCTCGTAGGCTTTGGAAATCTTCAAGGGTTAGTCTCGTTCATCCCCTCGTTGCTACCATCTTCTAGATTGCATCTTGGCTTGGATTACGTTCTCGCGGTAGGAAATTTTTTATTTTCTATGCTACGAATCCCTACAGTGGTATCAGAGCCAGGTTTATGCATAGATGGTTGCACGAGTAGAACACAATTGTTTTGTGGGCGTTGATGCTTATGTTGTCTTTAGTTTGAGTACTTTGCATCTTTGTGGCATAGTGGGATGAAGCGGCTTGGGCTAACTTTACATGACCGCGTTCATGAGATTTGCTCCACGCTCGACATGCAACTTGTATTGCATAAGTGGCTTTGCGGGTGTCTGTCTCTCCTACTATAGTGAAGATTCAATTTACTCTTCTATTGACAACACTAGTATCACCGTTGTGGTTCATGTTCGTAGGTAGATTAGATCTTACTCGAAAACCCTAAACCACGTAAAATATGCAAACCAAATTAGAGACGTCTAACTTGTTTTTGCAGGGTTTGGTGATGTGATATGGCCATGATGTGATGATGAATATGTATGAGATGATCATTATTGTATTGTGGCAACCGGCAGGAGCCTTATGGTTGTCTTTATATTTCATGTTGAGTAGTATTTCAAAGTAGTTGTAATAGTTTCTACATGAGGTGAACAACCATGAAGATGGCGCCATGGACCTTGACGCTACGCCGACGATGATGGAGATCATGCCCATTGATGATGGAGATCATGTCCGTGCTTTGGAGATGAAGATCGGAGGCACAAAGACTAAAGGGCCATATCATATCACATATGAATTGCATGTGATGTTAATCCTTTATGCATCTTATTTTGCTTAGAACGCGACGGTAGCATTATAAGATGATCCCTCACATTAATATCAAGATAATAAAGTGTTCTCCCCTCGTATGCACCGTTGCACAGTTCGTCGTTTCGAAGCATCTCGTGATGATCGGATGTGATAGACTCAATGTTCACATACAACGGGTGTAAGCCATGTTGCACACGCGGAATACTTGGGTTTGCTTGACGAGCCTAGCATGTACAGACATGGCCTCGGGACAACGGAAACCGAAAGGTTGAACACGAGTCATATGGATGATATGATCAACATGTTCATGTTCACCATTGAAGCTACATCATCTCACGTGATGATCTGTTTTGGTGTAGTGGATGTGGATCATGTACCACTTAACAACTATGAGGGATGTTGTATTAAGTGGGAGTTCATTAGTAATTAGATTAAAATATGAACTAATTATCATAAACATAGTCTGAGTAGTATTTTGAATTAATTTTGTAGTATTGGCATCCGTATTCTACCATGCGCTAGTCTTGTAATTGAGATAGAAATACTGTTAAAATCTGACAAGAAAATTTACGGACTGGTACCGTATTGTTAAATAATCAAGAAATGATTAAGTCCTATTGCAAACTTTTAGTAAACCTCACATTGTTGATTCAAAGAGCTATGGTTTCAATTAGTACCTAAAGTTATCTTGTCTCCGTGAAACTTGAAGTTCAAATCTGTTTGAAAAGTAAGGAGCTGAAAATTTAGTTTTCAGAAATAATCAAGGTATGAGATATATGTGATATCTAAGACCTTATTGCAAGATGATAGAATATAATTTGGTGAGACTACATAAACTCATAAGTTTTATGGGAATGTACGAAGGTTGAAGACGCAAGGCGTCCTAATCCTCCAACTATTGGGGCACTAACGATATTCGCATATCCATGAAGTGATCATCCTTAGTATGCACCGTTGCTAAGACTCGTTGTTTCGAAGCATCACGTGATGATCGGGTGTTATAGATTCTACGTGTGCATACAACGGGTGCAAGCCAGATTTGCACATGCGAATACTGAGGTTAAACTTTACGATCCTAGCATGTATTGACATGGTCTCGGAAAAGTCGTCATGATATGATGGATAAAATTATGAGTGAAATTGTTCATCATATTAAAAAGTTACTAATAGTGAAATCTGAAACACTTGTCATATGATGATCAACTTCAAAGTAAAAACCTCAAGGTTATTGGTATTTGACCAACAAACCTAGAAGTTATTGAAGGTGAAGTGTTTTCTGAATAATGAGGAAAGCTAAAAGAGAAACTACAAAAGATATTTTGGCAGAAAGAAAAGAAAAGACTAGAAAGTCTAGCTCAGGTGTATATACATGATATACATGTTATGGTTGTATTCCTAGTTTGGTCACACAATGAAATTCTTGGCTATTAGTACCACATTGGTTGGTATGAAGTATCATACAAAACAACGCAATACAAGAATACAATGGCCTAAGTGACTAATAAGGAATATGGTAATAATGCACATCTGGAACATAATAAAGTGTTATTATGCTTGTCATTGGCATTCTACCTAGCCCTTATAATTTATAATAAAGAACTTAATAATTGTTATTTTGCTCTGGTCAAATGAAAACAAAGAGTTGTTCAAATTATGACATTACTCCATGTACGATGGATAAGTTATTATAAATCTTAATGGTGAAACACACATACATAACACTGACGCTAAAATGCCATAAGGCAAATGATTTGAATTCCACTTATTTGTGGAACCGCCATTTAGGTCATGTTAGAAAGGAACGCATGAAGGAACTCCATGCAAATGGAATTTTGGAGTCATTCGATTTTTGAATCATTTGGCACTTGCAAATCTTTTCTAAAGAGAATGACTGAAATACCGTTCATAGGCCAAGAGTTGAACGGGAAACTAACTTAGTGAAAACATATATGATGATGTATGTAGTTCACTGGGCATAGTTATGTGCGGGAGATTCTTCTACTTCATGAAAACTTCCAACAATGAATTGAGTATATATATGTGGATATATTCGATAAGGAAGAAGTTTGAAACATTTGAATGGATTCAAATAAATTTCAGCATGAAGTGGAAATCATCGTAATAGAAAAGTCAAATATCTATGATTGGATCATAGTGGAAATATTTGAATTACGAGTTTTAGCGAACATCTAAGAGATTTATGAAATTGTTCTACAACTCACGTTTCTTGGAGTATCATAATGATGATGGAGTATCCGAGAGATGTATCCAAACCTTGTTGGATCAATGATGAGATAAAATATTGATGCCATTATATTTTTGTGGATTATGCTTTAGAGACTATCGCTTTTACACTGAATAGAGCATCATCATGATCCGTTGAAATGACACCATACGAGTTATGGCATGGGTATGAACCCTAATAGTCCTTTCTTAAATTTTGGAATGCATAGCATAAAGTAAATAAGTTTACAACCAAAATCGGATGAATGTCTTTGTTGGTTATCCCACAGAATTGATTGGGAATTCTTTCTACTATGGAGACAAAGACAAAAGTTTTTGTCAATGTTTCTTACTTATTTCCAAGAAATTGTTTTTAGCGAAGTATTTGAGTGGGAGGACAATAGAACTTGATAAGGTTTATGAACCTGAGCATAATGATTAGAGTAGCACAACATCGGAATTGGTTCCGGAAGCGGCCACGACGATCATGGCTCCCATGTCTACAAAATGTTATAGTCATGGAGATCGAAGTACTTATTGAACATTGTAGGTATGGTTTACTTTGTGATCAAATAAATGATTTGTGAACAAAGGATTGTTTTTTGAACAATGATAAACCAACTACATACAAAGAAGTTATGATGGGCCCTGACTCCGTTAAAATGGCTATACGCCATGAAATCCAAGATAGATGAATACTTTTTGAAAGTAAATGGATCTATAAAATTGATGGACTTGGATGGAATATCCTTGAATAAGCTCGACTTGTCGAAAAGTTGTTTACGACAAAGTTCAAAGAGTTGACTACGATAAGATTAGATCTTCCATAGCAATGCTTATAGTCTATGTGGATTATTCTAGTAATCGCTACATATTTCTTTCATGAGATATGATAGTAGGATGGCAAAATACATTACTTAACAGAAGTGTGTATTAAAGGTGTATACAAGATACAACCAATTGTTTTGCTAGTCCGTGGAATACTAGATAGGTATACGAACTTCAATTGGATGAAGTGAGTATCGCGGAGTTGGAATCTTCACCGGATGAAATAGTCAAAGAGTTTTGGATTTCATCAGAAACGATGAAGATACTTGCATTTGCAAGAAATTAAGTGGGAGCGCTGAGACATATTTATAATACTTTATGTAGATGACATATAGTTGGTTATAAAGGATGTAATTATATACTTGATTATAAAAGGTTTCATTGAGAATTAACTTCAATGAAAGAATATGAACAGAAACATATTTAGTGTCAAGATCTATGAAGATAGATTGAAACACATAATAAGTTTAAGTCAAAGTACATATAATGGATATTGAAGTAGTTCAATATAGAAATATTAAGAAGGTGTTCTTTTCATGTGAAGTTTTAACAAGATTTGAGTGTATCTGACACTCAATGAGTAAAAACACATGAGTGATTATGGATCACGAATAATATGTACACAATCAGATGTCCTGTGCTCTAAAATGTTATGAGCATATACCAGAATGATTCATGTGATGATCATTGGACGATAGTAAGAATATCCTTGAGTACTTTAGAAGAACCAAGGATATATATATAATTTTATATGGGGTAATGTCAAAAAAATCGCTGTAAGGTGTTGCGCCGATATTTGTTTGGTCACATATAAAAATGAAATTCAAAATCTCAATTAGGCTAAGTATTGTTTAAAAAGTAACACATGCTAGATTTAGAAGAGTTCTAAATTTTGTGACGGATTCTACAAACGAAGGCAGAATATGTCATTGTTTTGACAATGACTAAGGATGTTAAGTCAAGAGGTTCTTTGAGAACTTGGTGTAGTTCTGATAGTGTCAGAACTTTGAAGCTATATTGTGTATGACAATATTAGTGACATATTTCAGACCGCGGAATTAAGGTTCCACCAGAAGACCAAACATATTTAATGCTGACTCATTTGGAAAATGTGTGATGCGTGAAGACGCAAATGAATTGCAAAATACATACGTTTCTGAGTGTGTCAGAACCGTTGACTAAAACTCTCCCTAGGGCAAAGTATGACCAACACCAGAATGCCATGGGTGTTAGGTACACTACAATGTAATCTAGATTATTGACTCTAGTGCAAGTGGGAGACTGTTGGAGATATGCCCAAGAGGCAATAATAAAAGTGGTTATTATATATCTTTATGTTTATGATAAAAGTTTATATACCATGCTATAATTGTATTAACCGAAACATTGATACATGTGTGTTATATAAACAACAATGAGTCCCTAGTAAGCCTCTTAACTAGCTTGTTGATTAATAGATGATTAGTTTCATAATCATGAACATTGGATGTTATTAATAACAAGGTTATATCATTATATGAATGATGTAATGGACACACCCAATTAAGCGTAGCATAAGATCACGTCATTAAGTTATTTGCTATAAGCTTTCGATACACAGTTACCTAGTCCTTATGACCATGAGATCATGTAAATCACTTATACCGGAAAGGTACTTTGATTACATCAAACGCCACTGCGTAAATGGGTGGTTATAAAGGTGGGATTAAGTATCCGGAAAGTATGAGTTGAGGCATATGGATCAACAGTGGGATTTGTCCATCCCGATGACGGATAGATATACTCTGGGCCCTCTCGGTGGAATGTCGTCTAATGTCTTGCAAGCATATGAATAAGTTCATAAGAGACCACATACCACGGTACGAGTAAAGAGTACTTGTCAGGAGACGAGGTTGAACAAGGTATAGAGTGATACCGATGATCAAACCTCGGATAAGTAAAATATCGCGTGACAAAGGGAATTGGTATCGTATGTGAATGGTTCATTCGATCACTAAGTCATCGTTAAATATGTGGGAGCCATTATGGATCTCCAGATCCCGCTATTGGTTATTGGTCGGAGAGAGATCTCAACCATGTCTACATAGTTCGCGAACCGTAGGGTGACACACTTAAGGTTTGATGTTGTAATAGTAGAACTTGAATATGGAATGGAGTTCGAAGTATTGTTCGAAGTCTTGGATGGGATCCCGGACATCACGAGGAGTTCCGGAATGGTCCGGAGAATAAGATTCATATATAGGAAGTCATATTCCAAGTTTGGAAATGATCAGGTGCATTTATGGAAGGTTCTAGAAGGTTCTAGAAAAGTCCGGAAGAAATCACTAAGGAAGGAGGAGTCCCGGAGGGACTCCACCTCCCCATGGCCGGCCAACCCTAGAGGGGGGAGTCCAAGGTGGACTCCACCAAGGGGGCCGGCCACCCCCCTTCATGGAAGGGTGGGAATCCCACTTGGGTGGGAGTCCCACCTTGGGTAGGTTTCCCTACTACATGGAAGGTTTTTGGTTCGGGTCTTATTCGAAGACTTGTAGTCCAACACTTGGGGTTCCACCTATATAATGAGGGGCATAGGGGAGGGGGCCGACCACCACAAGCCACCAAGCTGGCCGCACCCCTTGAGGCCGGCCACCCCCTCTCCCAAACCCTAGCCGCCCCTCTCTCCTCCACCTCTCCCGCACGCTTAGCGAAGCTCCACCGGAGTTCTCCATCGCCACCGCCACCACGCCGTCGTGCTGCCGGAGTCAAGGAGGAGCTACTACTTCCGCTGCCCGCTGGAACGGGGAGAAGGACGTCGTCTTCATCAACACCGAACGTGTGACCGAGTACGGAGGTGCTGCCCGATTGTGGCACCGTCAAGATCTTCTACGCGCTTTTGAAAGCGGCAAGTGATCGTCTACCGCAGCAACGAGAGCCTCCTCTCGTAGGCTTTGGAAATCTTCAAGGGTTAGTCTCGTTCATCCCCTCGTTGCTACCATCTTCTAGATTGCATCTTAGCTTGGATTGCGTTCTCGCGGTAGGAAATTTTTTGTTTTCTATGCTACGAATCCCTACAGAAGGGGGTACGGAGCCGCCACACAATAGGGGGGCGCGGGCCCAGCCCTGGCCGCGCCGGCCCCATGTGTGGGCCCCCTGTGGCTCTCCTCTGGTGGCTCTCGGGTGTTCTGGCAGCTTCGTGAAATTCTAAGATGCTGGGCGTTGATTTCGTCCAATTCCGAGAATATTTCCTTACTAGGATTTCTGAAACCAAAAACAGCAGAAAATAGGAACTGGCACTTCGGCATCTCGTCAATAGGTTAGTTCCGGAAAACGCATAATAATGACATAAAGTGTGAACAAAACATGTAGGTATTGTCATAAAACAAGCATGGAACATCAGAAATTATAGATACGTTGGAGACGTATCAGCCAACAAGGATTTTTCTGGCGCCGTTGCCGGGGAGATCAAGACACGCTGCAAGGGGAGTCTCCCACATCCAATCTCTTTACTTTGTTTTTGTCTTGCTTTACTTTATTTTATTTACTGCTTTGTTTGTTCTCTATATCAAAAATACAAAAAAATTAGTTACTAGTTTTACTTTATTTACTGTCTTGTTTGCGTTCTCTATATTAAAAACACAAAAAAATAGTTACTTGCATTTACTTTATTTAGTTTGCTTTATTTACTACTGCTGAAATGAGTACTCCTGAGAATACTAAGTTGTGTGACTTCACTAGCACAAATAATAATGATTTCCTATGCACACCTATTGCTCCACCTGCTACTACAGCAGAATTTTTTTAAATTAAACCTGCTTTACTAAATCTTGTTATGAGAGAGCAATTTTTTGGTGTTAGTTCTGATGATGCTGCTGCCCATCTTTATAATTTTGTTGAACTTTGTGAAATGCAAAAGTATAAGGATGTATATGGTGACATTATAAAATTTAAATTGTTTCCTTTCTCCTTAAGGGGAAGAGCTAAAGATTGGTTGCTATCTTTGCCTAAGAATAGTATTGATTCATGGACTAAATGTAAGGATGCTTTCATTGGTAGATATTATCCTCCTGCTAAAATTATATCTTTAAGAAGTAGCATAATGAATTTTAAGCAATTGGATAATGAGCATGTTGCCCAAGCATGGGAAAGAATAAATCTTTGGTAAAGAATTGCCCTACCCATGGACTAACTACTTGGATGATCATCCAAACCTTTTATGCAGGACTGAATTTTTCTTCGTGGAACCTATTGGATTCAGCTGCTGGAGGTACTTTTATGTCCATCACTTTGGGGGCGGCAACAAAGCTTCTTGATAATATGATGATCAACTACTCTGAATGGCACACTGAAAGGGCTCCACAAGGTAAGAAGGTAAATTCTGTTGAAGAAACCTCCTCCTTGAGTGATAAAATTGATGATATTATGTCTATGCTTGTGAATGGTAGATCTAATGTTGATCCAAATAATGTTCCTTTATCTTCATTGGTTGCTCAAGAAGAGCATGTTGATGTAAACTTCATTAAAAGTAATAATTTCAACAACAATGCTTATAGGAATAATTCTGGTAACAACTATAGGCCATATCCTTCTAATAATGGTAATGGTTATGGTAATTCTTACAACAATAATAGGAGTGTACCCTCTGGTCTTGAAGCCATGCTTAAAGAATTTATTAGTATACAAACTGCTTTTAACAAATTTGTTGAGGAAAAGCTTGATAAAATTGATATTCTTGCTTCTAAGGTTGATAGTCTTGTCTCTGATGTTGATATTTTAAAATTGAAAGTTATGCCTAATGAAGATAAAGATATTAAGCCATTTTCTACAGCAAACGCCATACAAGTTCGAATTAATGAAAATATTAGATTGATGGCTGAATTGCATGCTAGGTGGGAAAGAGAAGAAAACGAAAAACTAGCTAAAGAGAATAATGTAGCTAAAGTTTGGACTATTACCACCACTAGTAATGTTGATGATTCACATGTTGCTAAACCTCCTACTATCAATGGTAAAATAATTGGTGTTGGCAATGTTTCTACTCCTAGTGCAAAGCGTGCAAAATTGCCTGAAACTGCTGAAATTGCTGAAACTGCTTGTGATAAAACTCCTGAAGTTTTTCAAAATATTGGGGACAATGATCCCATTGCTGTAGATCATAATGGTTAGATTTTGATGATTGTCACATCTCTTAAGTTATAAAGTTCTTACAAAAACATGCTAGAAGTCCTAATGCTAGTGCTATAAATTTGGCCTTCACAAAATATATTACAAATGCTCTCATTAAAGCTAGAGAAGATAAACTAAAACTTGAAACTTCTATTCCTAGGAAGTTAGAAGATGGTTGGGAGCCCATCATTAAAATGAAGGTCAATGATTTTGATTGTAATGCTTTATGTGATCTTGGTGCAAGTATCTCTGTTATGCCTAAGAAAATCTATGATATGCTTGACTTGCCACCATTGAAAAATTGTTATTTGGATGTTAATCTTGCTGATAATGCTATAAAGAAACCTTTGGGGAGGATTGATAATGTTCGCATTACGGTTAACAATAACCTTGTCCCCGTTGATTTTGTTGTCTTCGATATTGAATGCAATGCATCTTGTCCCATTATATTGGGAAGACCTTTTCTTCGAACTGTTGGTGCTACTATTGATATGAAGGAAGGTAATATTAAGTATCAATTTCCTCTCAAGAAAGGTATGGAACACTTCCATAGAAAGAGAATGAAGTTACCTTATGATTCTATTATTAGAACAAATTATGATGTTGATGTTTCATCTCTTGATGTTACTTGATTCACACTTTATGCGCCTAGCTGAAAGGCGTTAAAGAAAAGCGCTTATGGGAGACAACCCATTATTTTACTACAGCACTTTTGTTTTATATTTGAGTATTGGAAGTTGTTACTACTGTAGCAACATCTCCTTATCTTTATTTTATTGCATTGTTGTGCCAAGTAAAGTCTTTGATAGTAATGTTGATACTAGATTTGGATTACTGCGCAGAAACAGATTTCTTACTGTCACGAAATTTAGCAGCCCCGTCTCTAGGTAACTCAGAAAAATCTGCCAATTTACGTGCGTGATCCTCAGATATGTACGCAACTTTCATTCAATTTGAGCTTTTTCATCTGAGCAAGTTAAGTGCCCCAGAAAAATTCGTCTTTACGGACTGTTCTGTTTTGACAGATTCTGCCTTTTATTTTGCATTGCCTATTTTGCCGTGTTTGATGGATTTCTTTGTTCCATTAACTTTCAGTAGCTTTGTGCAATGTCCAGAAGTGTTAAAAATGATTATGTCACCTCTGAATATATAAATTTTGAATTATGCACTAACCCTCTAATGAGTTTGTTTTGAGTTTGGTGTGGAGGAAGTTTTCAAGGATCAAGAGAGGAGGATGATACAATATGATCAAGAAGAGTGAAAAGTCTAAGCTTGGGGATGCCCCCGTGGTTCATCCCTGCATATTTCAAGAAGACTCAAGCATCTAAGCTTGGGGATGCCCAAGGCATCCCCTTCTTCATCGACAACTTATCAGGTCACCCCTAGTGAAACTATATTTTTATTGAGTCACATCTTATGTACTTTACTTGGAGCGTCTGTTTGCTTTTACTTTTGCTTTTGTTTGAATAAACTCGGATCCTAGCATTCTTTGTATGGGAGAGAGACACGCTCCGCTGTTGCATATGAACACATATGTTCTTAGCTTTACTTTTAATGTTCATGGCGAAGGCTGAAACTGCTTCGTTCATCGTTATATGGTTGGAAACAGAAAATGCTTCATGTGGTAATTGGTATAATGTCTTGAATAATTTGATACTTGGCAATTGTTGTGCTCATATAGATCATGTTTAAGCTCTTGCATCATGTACTTTGCACCTATTAATGAAGAACTACATAGAGCTTGTTAAAATTTAGTTTGCATGATTGGTCTCTCTGAGTCTAGATATTTTCTGGTTAAGGTGTTTGAACAACAAGGAAGACAGTGTAGAGTCTTATAATGCTTGCAATATGTTCTTATGTAATTTTTGCTGTACCGGTTTATACTTGAGTTTGCTTCAAACAACCTTGCTAGCCTAAGCCTTGTATTCAGAGGGAATTCTTCTCGTGCATCCAAATCCTTGAGCCAAAAACTATGCCATTTGTGTCCACCATACCTACCTACTACATGGTATTTCTCTGCCATTCCAAAGTACATTACTTGAGTGCTACCTTTAAAATTCTATTCTTTGTCTTTGCAATATATAGCTCATGGGAAAATAGCCTTAAAAACTATTGTGGTAAAGAATATGTAGCTTATGTATCTTATTTCTTATAAGTTGCTTGTTGAGCGATAACCATGTTTCTGGGGACGCCATCAACTTTTACACCTTTGTTGAATATCATGTGAGTTGCTATGCATGTTCGTCTTGTCTGAAGTAAGGGCGATTTTCATGATCAAATGGTTTGAGTATGCATATTGTTAGAGAAGAACATTGGGCCGCTAACTAAAGCCATGAATCATGGTCGAAGTTTCAGTTTGGACACTAATCCTCAATCTCTTATGAGAATATTATCTGTTGTTGAAATGCTTATGCATTAAAGAGGAGTCCATTATCTGTTTTCTATGTTGTCCCGGTATGGATGTCCTTGTTGAGATCTATCAAAAACGAGAAATCAAATGCGAGACCTTTGTACAGGCGGCATAGAGGTACCCCTTTGTGACACTTGGTTGAAACATATGTTATGCAATGATAATCCGTGTTAATCCAAGCTAATTAGGACAAGGTGCGAGCACTATTGGTATTCTATGCATGAGGCTTGCAACTTATAGGATGTCTTATACATAACGCATATGATTTATTACTACCGTTGACAAAATTGTTTCTATGTTTTCAAAATGAAAAGCTCTAGCACAAAAATAGTAATCCATGCTTCCCTCTGCGAAGGGCCATTCTTTTACTTTATGTTGAGTCAGTTTACCTACTTCTTTCTATCTTAGAAGCAACCACTTGTGTCAACTGTGTGCATTGATTCTTACAAGTTTACCTATTGCACTTGTTATATTGCTTTATGTTGACAATTATCCATGAGATATACATGTTGAAGTTGAAAGCAACCGCTGAAACTTATATCTTCCTTTGTGTTGCTTCAAAGCTTTCTACTAAGAATTTATTGCTTTATGAGTTAACTCTTATGCAAGTCTTATTGATGCTTGTCTTGAAAGTACTATTCATGAAAAGTCCTTGCTATATGATTCAGTTATTTAATCATTGTCTTTACCATTGCTTCGAATCGTTGCATTCATCTCATATGCTTTACAATAGTATTGATCAAGATTATGATAGCATGTCACTTCAGAAATTATCCTTGTTATCGTTTACCTACTCGAGGGCGAGTAGGAACTAAGCTTGGGGATGCTTGATACGTCTCAAACGTATCCATAATTTCTTATGTTCCATGCTACTTTTATGATGATACTCACATGTTTTATACACACTTTATGTCATTATTATGCATTTTCCGGCACTAACCTATTGACGAGATGCCGAAGAGCCAGTTGTTGTTTTCTGCTGTTTTTGGTTTCAGAAATACTACAAAGGAAATATTCTCGGAATTGGACGAAATCAACGCCTAGGGTCTTATTTTTCCACGAAGCTTCCAGAAGACCGAAGGGGATACGAAGTGGGGCCACGAGGTGGCCAGACCATAAGGCGGCGCGGCCAGGGAGGGGCCCGCGCTGCCCTATGGTGTGGGCCCCTCGTCAGCCCTCCGACTCTGCCCTCCGCCTACTTATAGCCTTCGTCGCGAAAACCCTAGTACCGAGAGCCACGATACGGAAAACCTTCCAGAGACGCCGCCGCCGCCAATCCCATCTCGGGGGATTCAGGAGATCGCCTCTGGCACCCTGCCGGAGAGGGGAATCATCTCCCGGAGGACTCTTCATCACCATGATCGCCTCCGGATTGATGTGTGAGTAGTTCACCCCTGGACTATGGGTCCATAGCAGTAGCTAGATGGTTGTCTTCTCCTCATTGTGCTATCATGTTAGATCTTGTGAGCTGCCTATCATGATCAAGATCATCTATTTGTAATGCTACATGTTGTGTTTGTTGGGATCCGATGAATATGGAATACTATGTCAAGTTGATTATCAATCTATCATATATGTGTTGTTTATGTTCTTGCATTCTCTCCGTTTCTAGTAGAGGCTCTGGCCAAGTTGATACTTGTAACTCCAAGAGGGAGTATTTATGCTCGATAGTGGGTTCATGCCTCCATTGAATCTGGGACAGTGACAGAAAGTTCTAAGGTTGTGGATATGATGTTGCCACTAGGGATAAAACATCGATGCTTTGTCTAAGGATATTTGTGTTGATTACATTACGCACCATACTTAATGCAATTGTCTGTTGTTTGCAACTTAATGCTGGAAGGGGTGCGGATGCTAACCTGAAGGTGGACTTTTTAGGCATAGATGCATGCTGGATAGCGGTCTATGTACTTTGTCGTAATGCCCTAATTAAATCTCATAGTAGTCATCGTGATATGTATGTGCATTGTTATGCCCTCTCTATTTGTCAATTACCCAACTGTAATTTGTTCACCCAACATGCTATTTATCTTATGGGAGAGACACCATTAGTGAACTGTGGACCCCGGTCCATTCTTTTACATCTGAAATACAATCTACTGCAAACTCTGTTCTTTACTGTTCTTCGCAAACAAACATCATTTTCCACACAATACGTTTAATCCTTTGTTTACAGCAAGCTGGTGAGATTGACAACCTCACTGTTACGTTGGAGCAAAGTACTTTGATTGTGTTGTGCAGGTTCCACGTTGGCGCCGGAATCTCTGGTGTTGCGCCGCACTACACTCCGTCACCAACAACCTTCACGTGTTCCTTGACTCCTACAGGTTCGGTAACCTTGGTTTCATACTGAGGGAAAACTCGCTGCTGTACGCATCACACCTTACTCTTGGGGTTCCCAACGGACGTGTGTCAATTGCACGCCAGCATTGACACAAATATAAAACATTGCAAAATAATTAAACCTAACTAGTGTTGGCATCGGAGGTTTCGTGTGTTCGCTGCCAAGAAAGAACACTCTCAGGCACTCCCAGTCACCCAAGCTGGAAAATCCAGCTGGTGACGGTACCCCTGTTGGTTCTTTCGAGGAAGAACATCCAAAAACATGCGTGCCTATTTTCGCTGAGAAGAAAACAACACTAAGTCGTCCTCCTCAACGGTGTCGCCGTGGTAGTACCGGCGGCAGCGTGTCTTGTCGAACACCTTAACGCTCATATCCCCCTCGCCAAAGTAGGAGAATGTGAGCACGAAACCGGCTTCGAGGTGGTGGTAGCGCGCGAACTTCTCCCAGCCGATGTGGAGGTACATCTTGCCGCGCATGTCGCGGATCACGTCCACAATCCACCAGCAACAGCTGCAGGTAGCCTCCCACAGATGTAGAGAGGCCGGCTTGTTGTCGGCGACGAAGTCGGCGAACTTGTCCGGCAGCCTCTGGATGCCGAGTGGGTCGCCCTTGAGGACGACGGCGAACTCGAACAAGACTTGCCGCTCCACCTCCTACAGGTCCGACGATGAAGACGAAGGCGTCGCAGGTGACGGCGAGCGTGCAGCTCTGCCACGACCACGACCACGGTTGTGACCTCGGCCTTGACCAGACATGGCGTCGTCTCTTCAGATGGTGGCGGCTAGGTTTGGGAAGAGAGGCTCTAGGGTTTGTGTGGGAGGGACCATGGGAGAGCGCCGTTTTTATAGGTCGGAGGGAGGCGGGGGAGCGGTGGCGCTCATTAACGCCGACACGGAGAGCTAGGCACGACAGGACAGTTCGCTGCGCGTCTGCGGAAACTGCACTGCCGCTGCGCGCCAATAACTCCCGTCGCGAGGTAGGCGACAGTTAGGTTAAAATTGAATGTGCCGCTGACGCGTCGGTCCCGCCACTACCCGCTGGCGTCCACTTAGGATGTGTGGCTGACAGGCGGCTCCCATGCCCAAAATTTTCCGCCTCGCAAGGCGCCGACGCGCCCGATTCACGCCCTTGGCCAAGGGGGCGGCACGGGGTTGCCGACGCTTCTATTGGGCTCGGAAAAGCGCCGACGCTATTTGGAACGCGCCGGTGTGAGCCTATTTTCGCCCCCGGTCCTCAAATCACTATCGGGACCACTATGGAACGCACCGGTGGAGATGCTCTTAGTACTGTCGACAGTACTGCGATGGCCTCGCTGACGACTAGGCACGCTGCAACACAATGAGAGGTACCGTAAGAGCATCGTTGGGGCTCCCCATGCCCAAATCTGGCACTATTTAGCGCCGGATGGATGTAAGTTTTGGCCCGGGGAGCCCATTTTTTCCTGCGGCGAGCCCAAGATGGATGTAAGTTTTTGACAAAATACGATGAATTCAGACAAAAATGGGCGAAACTCAGTCAAACATAAGAGAAATTTAATGGTATTTAACATATATAGGCGAGTTCGTACATAAGTAGGCCGAATTCGTATATATATTTGAATTCGGCGTTAGGCAAACTAAAACTTAAACTAAAAGCGGCCTTCTACATGACGAAATGGCGGTAGAAGGCCGTGTAGTCACCGCTGTGGTCGTCGTCGCTGGAGTTGCCGGCGTCCTGGGGAGGCGGCGCCTCGTACCAGCGGCTCGAACCTTGGCCAGGGTCGCCGGTGCGTGGCGGCGTCGGTCGGTAGAGGTCGTCGTCGCTGCTCCGCTCGAGCTTGATCAGCTCGACGGGCCTGTACGGGGCGTTCCTTGCCGAGGCGGCGAGTCACCGCGCGACGGCTAGGTCCAGCATCCGCCGCTGCTGCTCCGCCTCCTGGCGCTCCCAGTACCGCCTGGAACACTCCAGCGCGGCGTCCATGGGAAGGGTGTTGTCGGCGGGCACTAGGTCCTGCAGCGACCTGGCGATAGCCTCCTCCATCGCGGCGTCCTCCGCCCGCTTTGCCTCCTCCTCGGCGAGCTGGTTGGCGGCGCAGGTAGCGGCGGCCTCCTTCTTGGCGGTCTTCCTCTTTCGGCCGCGCGATGGAGAAGCCGGCGCCGGCTGGTCGCGGATGATGAGGGCGCCGCTGCTGCGCCCTCGTGTCGACGTCGGAGACGCCGGCTCCTGCTTGACGGGGTAGCGCGGAGACACCGGCTCCTGCTTGACGGGTAGCACGGGGCCGATCCACCGGACAGAGAGGCGGATCTGGATCCTAACGAGGAGGAGGTCGTCGCCATCCTCCTCGGCTTCCAGGAACTACCGTGTCGATGCGACACGGTAGCCGCCTCCGGCGGTGGCATCCCCAGAACTGGGGAGTTCCCGTCCTCGATGTGCACGATCACGTTGGCGAGGGTGCGGTTAGGCGCGCTCCACCAGTGGCGGCGGCTGGCGGCGTTGTTCCTTGCCGGAGGAGGAGGAGGGCCGTCATACGCGGCGAGCTTGCGCTCGTACCTGCGTCGGAAGAAGTCGCTCCACGATTCGTAGTTGTCGGGGAAGAAGCGTGGATCCACGCGCTGCTCGTCACTCAGTGACGAGCAGCGCGTCGATCTCCGCCTCGAGGGCGGCCCGAGTCATCGGCGGCGGCGGGATCGAGACGCCTCCCGCGCTGAGTCGCCACCCACCCGGCGCGTGGAAGTCCGGCGGCGCCGGGTAGCCCGCCATGTGGAGAAGCCGGTCCTCCCATTGGTGGAGAGAGCGGCGGCCGAAGCCATTGTTGGCCGCGCCATCGTTCGCCATTGTTTGTTCGCCGCTAGGTCTCGCTCGAGGTTCGGGAAGATTGGGGAAGGTTGAGCACCGTGAGCGTACTGAATGCGGCCAGACGCGGTAGTTCCGCGATTAATAGGGGAGGACGCGCGTGAAACCGAGGCGACAACATTAACTCACCGCGTGGAAACGACGTGTCCGGCGAAGACTGACCGGCGGCAGCCTTTTCCAGCGCGCGGAAGACGATGCGATGAGGACGACGATCGGTCTCTCTCGCCGACAATTTGGGGCCACCAGCCGCGCGGGAAATTTTCTTGGCGGTTCCCGCGCTTTTCTCTCGTCCGGAGTCCCAGAGCGCTCCCCGGGGGGCCGGGGATGGCCTGGGCTCTCCGAACGGATGAAAGCCCAAATCCGGACGAAAACGAGAAACCGGGGAACGACTGGACAGTTTTCGTCCATCCGAATGAAAAAAAAACCGTCATGGGGACCTCGTCGGGAAGACTGCTGGAGATGCTCTAATCCCACACTGCCCATGGATGCTGGTGGCCGTGCATACGCCTCTTAGTGTTAGGCTGTTGGCCCAAGGCCCGAAAGAAGAGGGCCGTGCCACTCTTCTCCACCGCTTGGCCTGGTAACATCACATGGCCCAACCGACACCGCTATGGCCCTCCAATGTAGCCAAGCCTACGGCCCAGCTGGTCGGGACTGAAGATCTCCTGGTTCTGCTTGCTGAACCAGTTAGTCAGTTACTCCGGCTCTGGCTACAGATGGAGGGGGCTACGGATGTCGATCCACCACAACGATTTGCAGCTTCCTTGCATGGTCCTCCAGATCGAGCTTCGTGTCCTAAGAGCATCCCCACTCGTTGGCGCTCTCCACGCCCAAATCCGGCGAAATTTTCGTCCGGATTAGATCAATTTTTGGCATGGGGGGCAGTATATTTCCAGTCGTGTGCTCCTCAAGCGGCGTTTCCCGGGGAAAAAGAGGATGGCCCGGGGAGTCTAGACGAAAGAGGAGACACGTGGGCGTGGGCGGTTGGTTTTGCTCCATCCGGAGTCCCCGAGAGATCCCTGGGAAATCGAGGATGGCCCGGGGAGTCCGGACGAAATTAGGCCGTTTTCCGGACGAAAATGAGAACCTGGGAGCGCGTCTGGGCCGTTTTTCGCCGTCCGGATGTAAAAAACGGCTCGTGGGGGGCTTCTCGGGGAGACGAGTGGAGATGCTCTAAGGGCCACTTCTTTTCGGCTTCTTCAGCGGCTTCTGGAAGAAGCTTCTCCCCACCAGCTTCTCCCAGAAGCCCGAACCTCAAATATGTTCTGGCTTATAATCTTATTTAGCCCAAACTAGAATATAAGCCAGAAAAAATTTAGGGTCCGGGTTTCTGGGAGAAGCTGGTGGGGAGAAGCTTCTCCCAGAAGCCACCGGAGAAGCCCAAAAGAAGTGGCCCTAAAGCCATAGCAATACTGGTGCCATCCTCCTCTCCCCCTCTTTCTTAGCTCCAGCCTCCCGCCATGGAGAAGAACAATAGGTGGAGTGGTGAAGGGGATCGGAGCAGGAGGCTACTGGGCTGGCCGCTGCGCTGTTGTCGGGTCCTCCTACTCATCGCCTTAAGCGACCATAACGTTCCCTCCCGCTTAGGGAATCAGTTGGTCCCAGTGTCACACAGTAAGTTGGGTTCGGCCCATGTTTCATACGTGCATGGCTGCAGTCGTTTTCCTTTTTAATTCTCTTCATTGGTCAGAACCTGACTTTCGCTTACTTTCACGTACTTGCAAGGAATCCATCAAAGGAAAACATAACAATTTGATCTAATATGAAGCGAGAGACTACAACAGCCCCTACTAAGTGTGAACAAATTTCGTAAAATGAACAGATTTTGAATTTGAACATTCAAAATTGAACGATTTTAGAATCAGACCAAATTTCAAAAATGAACAATTATAGAATCAGAACAAGTTTTGAGAATGAACCAAATTTCAAAACTAAACAAATATTGAAATTGAACAATTTTAGAATCTGAACAAATTTTAGATTCGAACAAAATTTTAATGTGAACAAGCTTCGAATGTGAACGAATTTCTAAAATGAACTAATTTCAAGTTTGATCTAATTTCAAAGATGAACAAATTTTGAATATGAACAAATTTCAAAAAATGAACAGATTTCTCTAACTTGAACAATTTTTAAATTGAATGATTTTAGAATCAGAACAAAGTTCAATATTGAACATGTTCAAATTCAGAACAAGAAAAATCGAAAATGAACAAATTTCGAATTTGATCTAATTTGAAAATAGGAAAATATTAAAATAAAGAAAGTAGAAGGAAAAAATATTGTGAAGATCAAAAAATAAAACAAAAAATGAAAAAAAGGAGAAACGAAATGAAAATTTTAAAATAGAAAAAAAATTAAAACCTTGTACTCCCGAGTCTGGGTGTCTTGATCGCTAGTTCGCTACCTTCCTGTGCATAGGACATCAGCGATGTCTCTAAAAAACAAGCAGCGTGTCTCGTGCAGAATTGCAGAAAGCAGCATTGGTGACTGACGGTAAATGGGCCAGGCCCAGTATGGACGTGGGGTGCGCGGCGCGCCCGATAGAGCCCGCTTTGAGCGGTGAATAGGAGGGTCCTCCTCCCTCGCGCCCGCGCGCCCCCTATCCTCCGCTTCGCTGAAGCATTTCCTTAGCTGGGCCTTGTTCGCGGCCCAATTATTTGACAGCCGCTTTGTTCCTCGCGGGATGTTTCTCTTGTTCTATTTAGTTCCAGGCCTTGTTCCTTCGTTCCCGGGCCGCGTTTCCGCGCGTTCGGGCTGCTGGTGCTAACAATGGAGGCGGCTCGGTATATAAACTGGTGGGATTTCGTCTAAAGTTTCGAGGTGGGACTATTTTCCTTCGCTCGTACCGGTTCGTTCGATGGTTTGCGGGATGTTTCGCTCTGACCGTTGACCTGATCGGTGGGACCAGACCGTACGCGCGCGGGTTGGATGGTTGGCTTCTGCGTTGACTGGACCGTACGGGCGTGGCGGAAAGAATATAACGAAAGAAATGGAACAAAACAAGAGGTAAAATTGTTCCAACGTCCAGGAACAAGTAAGCCGTAAGAACTAGAACTAGTAATTGTTCACACATTGGAAAAAAGGGTGACGTGGCCTTTTCAGATGAAGACCATCCAGCAAAGATCACAGGAACAGAACTTTACATAGAAGATGTGCACCAATAATTTCAGGAATAATTCCATGGATTACTGGAAAGTATAATTGCAGGAAAATGCGAAAAAAAAATAAAAATATGGTAAATAAATGTCCAGGATCTTCCTGTTCTTCATCCTTGCTGCTATGTAGAGAAGTTGGTGTGAAGCTCTCAACATTTTGGGGAAACCTGTGAATTAAGAAAAACAATTTGAAGATAAATGGAGCGGTTTAAAAATGGGATAAATTTGGTAATAAATAATTATTTGAATAAATCTGGAATTAGAAGAAAATTCACTGATTACTTTTTTTTTGCGACAAATTCACTGATTACTTGTACACCCTCACCTATATCAATCACATGGTATAGTAGTATTTTAACACAGTATACATAAGCATAGCGTCACGGGTATGAACATAAAAAGAAAGAGGGATATAAAGAAATCATACATTCATTGAGATGAACTCCTTGATCCTCTTGCTTTGTTTTGCTAAGTTGTACTGATTAGTAACAAGTTGGAATAGAAGTTTCCTTTTGATAGCAGGTAAGTCTTCCTTTAGATCAGAGAGAAAAAGTATTATAAAAAAGTGCAGTTTAAAATGTGTGATATAGTACTAGAAAAGAATGCAGTTTAAAAATCTATTAAAAAAAGTATTCTGGGAAATCTTTACTAACACTTGAGAATGAAGGCACTTCGAAACCATTGTATGTCAGCATGAAGATAAGGATGAAGAAACCCGAATCATATCTATGGGTTAGAAATAAATATATTAGCTTGAGAAACAACATAAACATGTAATTAAAAAAGAAGAAAAGATCAAGAAATTAAGAGAATTGGAATTCTTACTTGAAGTTTTGTTTGGGTACAGACACAAATCTCACTTTAAAGTGGGAAATGTTGAAATTTGGACAATGTGGGTAAGCAAACATGAACAGTTCTTTGAAGTTATGCACAACTGCATCCATTGTAGGTATTAAGTTATCTGCATTTTGAGCTGGAATGAGGACATCAAAGTACTTGTCCATAAAATTAGCAGTAACAAGGAACCACTGCTTGTTTATAGGACAAGGTATGTGTACCTAGAAAAAACAAAATGAAACATATAAAAACACAACTTCAGTGCAGTATTGCAAGAAAAATCAAAGCCTTTCAATCCCAAAGTTGGGGTAGGCTAAACATATAAGAACAAATCGAAACAAATAAAAACATTTGAGAATGAAGGCACTTCATAAAAGTGTTCTTCGTATCTGTACTCACCAAAGCAGCATGCTCGAGTCTGAATCCGACCACTGCTTCTGTTAGTAATTTTTTATAAAGCTCGCAATCAAGATCTGGATCCATTAGTAGTTCCTATGAGGACATGCAGAAAAGAATTAAATGAATTAAAAGTGGAATGCTTGAAGTATTCTGCCATGAAAATGCTTGAATAGGATATTATTTGGGTGAAGCAAACTTACTGCAGTTTCAGTAGATGTGATATGCTTCAAGCAAGCAATTTTTTCACTGCATTTATCTTTCATCTTTTGATCATTGAGAATCATTTTGATAAATGCATTCATAACATAATTGTTTACGTATCCTCCATTTGACATACACAATGCTAAAGTTCTTTCATCAGCCCATCTTTCTTCAATTTGGAAAATTCTTGAGCTGAAAGATAAAAGAAAGAATGGTTGAGCAATGAGCAAAATTAGGAAAAAAATGAATGTAAGCAATGAATCATATATTAGTGAATTGGTACATGGAAGAAATACCTGTAAACAATGTTATTGATGTTTGAAGTTAATAAGTTAAAAAGTTCATCTTCAAGAGCAGTAGAGAAGACAATCTGTTTGTCTGAATTCAATCTTGTAGAAGCAGGCTGAAAAGAAACATTGTTCGACATATTCCAAAAATTTGAATGATGCCCAGAAGGTGTTGCTTTCATATTCTCTGATGACGGAGCAGCTAAATCCATTTTGGTCTCATCAAAATAGAAATCTTGAGATGTGTATGTATTGTCACTTTGCACATGTTTCAAAGATTGAGGCTTGAATTCGCGTTCCTTAAAAGATAAGCCATGAGTGTTCCTACTGAAGTTGACACTTGTGCTTCCAGCAAGCATATCTTCAGTGTTTTCCCTCTGACAAGATAAAGGAGAAGCAGTTCTTACAGAACACATATTTCTTTGCCCCATGTTTTCATTTAACCATTGTATAGATTTGCTTGTATTTTGATAATCTGCATAAACATATTGTCGACCTAATTAAGTCAACTACATTGACTGCCATTGTTGAAACTATAACTAAACAAACATAGTCTTTATCAATTTGGCAGAATGTACTGACCTCCAAGGTTCTTCAATGGCGGGAAAGCATTAACATGCGTGTTCTTCTGAAGTGTGGTTGCAGAAGGTTGAGGAAAATCAGCTGATGGCTCGTATGTTGACTTGTTGAAACTGAGACATTGGTTTGGAACTGTTGTTTTCCCAGTGTACATAGCGGAATCATCCCTGGCCATCATTGAAGCAACTGGAGTGGCTGGTGACTGTTCAATATCGAATTCTTCGCCGAAACTCCAACTTGGGAATTCACTGCCATTGTTTACAATGTGTTGTGGTAATGAGCATCCAGCAAGCATCTCATTTAAAGAAACTGGATGAATACGAGCATTGAATCTATTCACAGTATTCCTTTGCAATCCTTCATGCTCAAAATTATGAGAAACATCATCTGCAAAAAGTCATTACAAATTCAAAAAGTAATTATGGCAGGGTAAAAATGGAAATACATATAATGAAAAAAATAACAGAATTCCCAACTCTTTGTAAATTAGAAAAGGGAAGGAAACTGGATGAACTAACCTGTACTGTTTTTGTGTAAATGATGATCAAACCAACCAGAGAAATCAATTCTCTCCTCCTTTCTAGGGGCTTCTTCTTTGATTGATCCAGGCATGATAAAATTGCAAGCATCTGTTGAAAAAAAGTATATAACCTTTATTAACACCATCAGCAAAAAAGGAAGTATTCAAAAAAAAAATAGCAGAAAAGTAAAAAAAGAAAAATGAAGAAAAAATAGCACAGACCTAGAATAGACATTGGTTGGAATCCATCATCATAGTTTGAGATGTCGAGCTTTGTAACTAGTGACTTTGCAAGATAGTCATCAACATTTGCCAGGGTCAGAAAGCCACTTTCTTCCTGTATTCCTCTTTCCTCCAATTTCTGAAGTTCTTCTTGAAAAATTTCTGTTGTGGATAATAGCTCTTTCTTTGACAACTCAGGAATTATAACTTCAGGAAGAGGAGGGAATGAAGTATCCATGTAATGGTAAATCATTTCCTTAATCATTTCTTTGGTTGATGTTACTGAATCCTGAGCAACAACAATTTCTTTGCAGACACCTTGATCTTTCTCTTCTGCTGGACTAAGGGAAGAAGCATCTAGCAAATCCTTGAATTGAATGCTGCCTGGATTGAAATTCTGTGGAGCAACTACTTCTACATCATTGCAGATAGCTCGCAATACTTCATCAACACAGTTTGAAATTGCTGTCGTAGTGTTGCTTAAGATTGTTGCATGCAAATTGCTTGAAAGCATGTCAAGTTTTTTCTTTACCTTCAATAGATAGAAAACAAAGCATAAAAAGAAGGTTGAATAATCGTTCAAACATTTGTCAAAAGTAAGCAAAAGAAAAAATGATATCTGAATTTAAGAACTTACTTTTCTTTGGTCATCCTCATTGTATGTGTTCTCTATGAAGTTGACAACATCCTTAGGCATAACATATGACAGCTTGCATTTTTGGTAAATATTAGCAAATGGTGTTGAACACTGATGTTTCATCTAGAAAAAAATCACGAGATATTTGTGAGACATACATTATATTAAAGCAACGTGTTTATCTTACAAAAACATACAGTTCAGTAATGAGGGAACTTGTTTATCTTACTGGAAGTTTTCCAAAGGTTGAATCATCCTTACAATCTAGAATAGAATATAGTTTGATGGCATTATCTGTCCACAAAGGAAGGCGCGGTATTGTATTTTGAAAATCAATTTCGAGAACCATGAGGAACTCGAAATAAGTGATCTACAAAAAAAAGGAATTTGTTACTTAGAAATTATAATAATGGTTATGTAATAAAATCAAAAAAGGAATTTCTTGCTACACTAAAACAGAAAAAAAAGATTAAGAACCAAAATAAAATTCAGAAAAACAGAAAGAAGAAGAAAGCATTTACATACCACTGGAATTAACCCACAACCAACACAACTTCCACTATAAGAGTTTAGCTGGAACTTGTTGACAGATAGGAGAATCCATTGCAAAATGTATGAGCACCAATCATATTCTCTGATTTTATCTTCATGCGCAATAGCAGTGTAATGAAGAGAACTAGGCAAAGTCTGATTTGAGGGGCAGAGAAGAACACAATTTGCAAGTAGTGCAAATGACTTTATGAAGGCAGATCCTTTAATTCCATTTCCTATTAATTCTGCCAACTCAAATATAGAAGGGCTGCACTCCTTCCCATGAATTTCCAAGTTAACTTGCCTCACAATTTCAGGTGAAGAGGTGAAAGATATCGGTCTAGAACCAATTGGAAGACCGATAATTACTTGAACACTTTCTCTTGTTAATTTGAATGAGAACCCATTAGGTAACTCGATGCAGCCAGTGGTTGTGTTTATGAACATTGCTAACCAATTGTAAACATCACTTGGGAAAACAGAGCATGCTAATTGAAGTAATGAACCGAACCCAATATTTTGAATAATCGCTTTTTGCTCAGATGTCAACTTTTTGATAACATCAAAGAGCAACTTAAGATGGTTTGACACCTATACAGACATTAAAATACAAAAATCATACCAATGTTAGACCAAAGTCGTCATACAAAACAAATGGTTTATTAATAAGAAATACTGCACAACAATGGTTTACTGACATGCACATAAACACATATCCTCAGTGGCTTGAAAAAATAAATCAGGAAATGAACAAAATAAGAAGAATTTGTTGAATGAAAGAACAAGGACATTCTGTAGAATACAGAGAATAACTTAAAAAGTACATGAATGATATAATCATTCATTTGTCAAGTGGAAAAAAACATTAAATCCTGTTCACTTACCTCATATTCCCCCTTTGTCTGCCGTTGTCTCTTTCTACCTAATGTTTCTTCCATCTAAAAAAAAGAACAGAGTAGAAATTTAATTAACTAGAACTGCAAATTGCAAAAAAATGAAAATATGGACAGTTTAGCATCTGAAGAAAACATATGGTCAACACCTACACTTGCAGAACCTACTGTTGCAATTGTGCTGCAGAACAGAGTCGAAGAAAAACACTAGGCCGCAGATCTGTGTAAAAAGAAAAGGTAGAGTTCCTTAGTATGAAATGGATTAGAAATACGAGGGTCTAATCAAAAGCAAAAAGGGGGGTGGGGGGTGGGGAACCTGGGACTAAGGAAGAATGTTGTCGCCACGGATGAAATCATCGAACCCCTTTGGAAAAACCTTGAAGAAAAAGAGATTGGGAAAGGAGACGGAACTGCGGGAAATGATCGGCGGATCTGGGGAGAAGAAGAGATAAGGTAAAATGACTAGTGCCACCTTTGGACATGGTCGAGTAGTTTCTTTATGTCTCTTGCATGTGTGCCCCACCATGGGCATATCTGGCAATAAATTAACATACTCCGTAAATGACTTGTCCGAACTAAAAGGAAAAAAGAAATACGCACAGGACAAAAGATAAAGGATATTGGGGGGAGGGTTCGACAATGGATCCTGCGGCGGCGAAGTCGGCGGAAGCGCCGCCCGATCCTCCCCTCGGATCGAAGCCTCCCCCAAAAAAGAACAATATACCAGTAGGCGGAGGTGTAGCTCGTGATAAGAACATCCAGCATGATAGTCAAAACCTGCAACAACCTCCGAAAATCGGATCTCGCTCAGCAAAGGTAAATTCCAAAAATCAAAGTACATCCCCTTGGAAGAGATAACCAGCGCCACTGATTCTCTTGGAAATTAACTTCTTGCTTTTTTGTCATTCTATGAAATTCCCTGAAAATTTACTGGTTGCTTCTTTCATAATATGTGAAGTTATTATGTGAAGTCAGTACCCCTGATATGCAAAATGCAAAAAATCTGGATCAGGTACCAAAGAAACCTCAAACTAAACCAAGAAAATCCTCTAGTGGCGCACAGCAGAAACAAATCATTCTCTCAAACTTGAAAAAGGTAAAAAGATGAAGAAACAATGCATGTATAAATCGTTTAAAAAAAAGAGATACAGCTACTTATTTTCTTCATATGCAGGTTGTAAATCAAGGAATACAACTGAGAGATAACATACTTTCTTCCAAGGATAACAAGGTAATGAAGTGGAACAGAGAAAAAGGTGACAAACAGATGAATTGGACTTCAGACTTGGTTTATCTGACAAATTTAACACAATATGCAGGATGTAGAGAAAGAGATGCAGAACAAAAATCAAACCAAAAATGATGACCTTCTAGATCAGTTTGATCAGTTTGTTGTCCATGCCGAGATGGAAAAAAGGAAGAAGGTACAATAAACGAAGTTCTATTTTTCTTGAATTGTAATTCCACGAGAAAAATGTAAAAAAAAATTATTGATAAAATGTTTTACCTGCTGTAGGTTGCCTTAGAATTGCAGTCTCCACAAGTTCTTAAGGATACATGCAATCAGATTGTGCCTTTCGAAGATGGAAAAATGTTGGGGCCAAATATTGACCAGGTATGCTGCATGAAATTGTTCATTCATTGTTTACAAAAAACATAGATAAAAATGCATGTTTTGAGAAAAATATTGAAACGGATGCTTATATTTTTTGTACAGAGTATTGTTCTTGAAGGAGATAAATTTTTGCATGAAGTTGTTCCTTTGGCGACAAAAGATCCAGAGAAGGAACAAAATGCAGAGGTATTAACTGGCTTACAAAAAGTATTAGAATGAAATTATTACAAGTAAAAAATAAAAAAGAGTTACTAATATGACTAGTAAAATGTCTCAGACTGGAAATTTTGCTATCAATGACACAACCATAATGAAAGCACCAGAAGCAGTACTGAAATTCCTATCTCGTGACGAAGAAGATAAAAACATCGAAGAGGTAACTTGAAAAAAATAGATAAGAAATCTTCTTGCAGCATGAAAGTTCCCCTCGCTCAGAAAATTCCAGAATTAACTACTTATTTTTTCCACAGGACGAAAGTGATGATGATGATGCTTCTAAGCAATTGGCCAAAATACTCCCAGATGGTGAAAGCGATGAAGACATATCAGAATTTGAAGACTCTTCAAACACATTCATTCCCACTGGAGAAGAACTTAGTGAAGAGAGGCCACCAGAAATTGGAATGCTCTTTGATACATTGGAAGCGTCCCAGCGGTTTCTCAATATTTATGGCTACTTGCATGGATATGGTGTGGTCAAAGGTCGGAACTACAAGAACAAGAAGATCACTTTCCAGTGCTGCTTAGCAAGGAAAACGCATGCTCCCAATCTTACACAGAGGAAAAGGAAGAGGTCAGTAGTACAAAGAACACAGTGCCCCATGAATGTTACAGTACAATTGCAAAATGGACAATGGAGATTCATATCAGTCAATCTTGAACACAACCATGACTGTCTGAACACACCATCTTTGACTAAGTTCTTTTCAAACCACCGGAACATGTCAGAGGAAGATAAGAACTTGTCAATGATACTTCAAGACTGCAGGGTTCCTCCGCGAAGAATAATGAGCATATTCCGTCGCTTGAAAGGAAGCAGGAAAGTTCTTTCATTCAACAAGAAGAAAATACAGAACCTCAAACGGAAGGAGAAGAGAGATAAGAACACTGATATTGCAAAT
This sequence comes from Lolium perenne, assembly GCF_019359855.2. Taxonomy (NCBI): domain Eukaryota; kingdom Viridiplantae; phylum Streptophyta; class Magnoliopsida; order Poales; family Poaceae; genus Lolium; species Lolium perenne. Next base: position 169,273,033 of record NC_067248.2, read on the forward strand.
GCACTCAAGTTTGTCGAGAAGCTACAGGCAAAAAACCAAGGAATTGTGATGAAGATGGATACTGATGACGACAACACAGTCCAAAGCATTCTGTGGACTGATGCTCGCTCCAAAATGGATTATTCTCTGTATGGCGATTTCCTTTCATTTGATACCACCTTCTCCACAAACAAATATAACATGCCATTTGCCCCATTCATTGGCATCAACGGCCAAGGACGAACAATTGTTTTCGCATGGGCACTGCTAAAAGATCAAACAGCAGAAACTTTCAAATGGGCTCTGGAAACATTTTTGGACGTCATGGACGGAAAGAAACCATCGATTATCATGACTGATCAGGACAAGGCAATTAAATCTGCAATAGATGATGTTCTGTTTTCAATATGGCACAGATTTTGTTTATGGCATATCATGAACAATTGTTCAGATAAAATGGGAGGTTTCATGGCTGCTAGGGAAGGGATGGAAGATGAGATGAGGAATATAATCATGGACTCCCTTACAATTGAAGAATTTGAAAGCAAGTGGAATGCCATGATTGAGAAGTACGATGCAGCCAGTAGCAAACATTTGCCCTTAATGTGGAAATGCAGATCACAGTGGGTACCTGTGTACTTCCGAAAAGTTTTCTGCCCTTTCATCCGTACAACAGGTCGCAGCGAAGGGATGAATTCCATATTCAAGGATTACGTGAAGCGCAAGGACACACTAGAAACATTCCTTGTCCAGTACGAGTTGTTTCAAGAAACAATCATTGAAGCGGAAAATGATGACATATTTGTATCGATTGGTCTCGAGCCAATATATTGGGGCCACAACCTTGTCGAGAAACATGCTGGAAAGATCTACACTCGGGGAATTTTCTTCAAGTTCCAAGATGAAATGCACAATTCAACTGCCTTTGGAGTTGAAGTAATAGAAGAAAACAAAATTTATAACCTGAAGAAGAATTTCAGCTACAAAGGGCAAGAATTCCATCAGCAGTCTTTCCGTGTAGAAGTTGACAGAACAAAAGAGTTGTTTGATTGCATCTGTGGGAAGTTTGAACGAGATGGCATACTGTGCTGTCATGTTTTACGACTCTTCACACAGTTTGACATAAATCAAATCCCAGATCATTACATCAACAAGCGATGGACCAAAGAATATAGAGAAACTGAATTACTCAAACACAAGAAAAGAATGATTGATGAAGGCGCAGGTAGTGAAAGCTCACAGGTATCAATGAGGTATGCAATTGTAATGAACAAGGTGTCAGACTTGTGTGCAGAAGTATGCAAAGATGCCAACAGCAGCAAAGAGTTCTTGGAGGAGATACAAAAACTTCAAGAGAAATACACATTGAAGCATAAAACACAACCTGCACAAGGAGCTCCGCCTCATCAGGAACCACTGAAAGATCCGCCAATAAGAAGCAACAAATCAGTAGACAAAGGTGATAGACTGAAAAGGCAATCAGAAAAGAAGACAAACAAGAAGAAAGCAAAAAAAAAAGAATGCTGATGATAAAAGTGATCTTCCTTGATTGATGATTTTGGCTATATGTAATAATTCTGTTAGGTCATACACATTCATATTCGAGGTGCAACAAAAAGCATATTCTGTGTGTTGGTATATGATACGTCTCCGACGTATCGATAATTTCTTATGTTCCATGCCACATTATTGATGTTATCTACATGTTTTATGCACACTTTATGTCATATTCGTGCATTTTCTGGAACTAACCTATTAACAAGATGCCGAAGTGCCAGTTCCTGTTTTCTGCTGTTTTTGGTTTCAGAAATCCTAGTAACGAAATATTCTCGGAATCGGACGAAATCAACGCCCAAGTTCCTATTTTCACCGGAAGCATCCAGAACACCCGGGAAGGACCAGAGGGGGGGCACTGGGCCCCCAGACCATAGGCCGGCGTGGCCCAGGCCCTGGCCGCGCCGCCCTATGGTGTCGTCGCCCCTTCGACCCTCCTGCGCCGCCTCTTCGCCTATTTAAAGCCCCTGGATCGAAAACCCTGATACGATTGACGAAAACCACAGAAACCATCCAGAGCCGCCGCCATCGCGAGGCCAAGATCTGGGGGACAGGAGTCTCTGTTCCGGCACGCTGTCGGAGCGGGGAAGTGCCCCCGGAAGGCTTCTCCATCGACACCGCTGCCATCTCCACCGCCATCTTCATCACCGCTGCTGCTCCCATGAGGAGGGAGTAGTTCTCCATCGAGGCTCGGGGCTGTACCGGTAGCTATGTGGTTAATCTCTCTCCTATGTACCTCAATACAATGATCTCATGAGCTGCTTTACATGATTGAGATTCATATGAGTTTTGTATCACTACTATCTATGTGCTACTCTAGCAATGTTATTAAAGTAGTTTTATTCCTCCTGCACGTGTGTAAAGGTGACAGTGTGTGCACCGTGTTAGTACTTGGTTTATGCTATGATCATGATCTCTTGTAGATTGCGAAGTTAACTATTGCTATGATATATTGATGTGATCTATTCCTCCTACATATGCATGAAGGTGACAGTGTGCATGCTATGTTAGTACTTGGTTTAGTCCTTTGATCTATCTTACACTATAAGGTTACTTAAATATGAACAAATTGTGGAGCTTGTTAACTCCGGCATTGAGGGTTCGTGTAATCCTACGCAATGCGTTCATCATCCAACAAAAGTGTAGAGTATGCATTTATCTATTCTGTTATGTGATCAATGTTGAGAGTGTCCACTAGTGAAAGTCTAATCCCTAGGCCTTGTTCCTAAATACTGCTGCGTTACTACTGTTTGTTTCATCGTTTCACCGTGTTACTACTGCTGCAATACTACCACCATCAACTACACGCCAGCAAGCTATTTTCTGGCACCGTTGCTACTGCTCATATATATTCATACCACCTGTATTTCACTATCTCTTCGCCGAACTAGTGCACCTATTTGGTGTGTTGGGGACACAAGAGACTTCTTGCTTTGTGGTTGCAGGGTTGCATGAGAGGGATATCTTTGACCTCTTCCTCCCTGAGTTCGATAAACCTTGGGTGATCCACTTAAGGGAAAACTTGCTGCTGTTCTACAAACCTCTGCTCTTGGAGGCCCAACACTGTCTACAGGAAAGGAGGGGGAACGTAGACATCAAGCACTTTTCTGGCGCCGTTGCCGGGGACCAGAAAGCTACACAACAGGGATTTCCTCCCTCGTCAACCTCGCGCCAGTCCTGGACAGCATCAAGTATTTTCTGGCGCCGTTGCCGGGGAGGAAAGGTAAAAGGTACTCACACTCCGGATCTCGGCTACTAAGCTATTTCCCGGCGCTGTAAGTACTCGAAGCTATTTCCTTTAGATCCTGCAATTGCAACTTTTTGTTTCTTGTTTACACTAGTTAGGCATAATGGAAAACATCTGTGAGCTTTTTATTCTATTTCCTGAGTCAAGACATGAATGGTTTAATGCGAAAATTAAAAAACCCATGGAACATATTAGCATGAACGCTTTGAACACCATTGTTGCTAATGATATGGGAAATTCTAAGCTTGGGGAAGCTGGCTTTGATGAGCATGATATTTTTAGTCCCCCAAGCATTGAGGAGAAAATTTACTTTGATGATACTTTGCATCCTATTTATGATGATTATAATGATATTGGTCTTTTAGTACCGCCTGTTATGGAGGATAAATTTGATTACAATATGCCTCCTATATTTGATGATGAGAATAATAATAATAGCTACTTTGTTGAATTTGCTCCCACTATTACTAATAAAATTGATTATGCCTATGTGGAGAGTAATAATTTTATGCATGAGACTCATGATAAGAATGCTTTATGTGATGGTTATATTGTTGAGTTTGCTCATGTTGCTACTGAAAGTTATTATGAGAGAGGAAAATATGGTTGTAGAAATTTTCATGTTACTAAAATATCTCTCTATGTGCTGAAATTTTTGAAGCTATACTTGTTTTATCTTTCTATGCTTGTTGCATTATGCTTCTTGAACTTATTTATTTACAAGATTCCTATGCATAGGAAGCATGTTAGACTTAAATGTGTTTTGTATTTGCCTCTTGATGCTCTCTTTTGCTTCAAATACTATTTCTTGCGAGTGCATCATCAAAACTGCTGAGCCCATCTTAATGGCTATAAAGAAAGAACTTCTTGGGAGATAACCCATGTGTTATTTTGCTACAGTACTTTGTTTTATATTTGTGTCTTGGAAGTTGTTTACTACTGTAGCAACCTCTCCTTATCTTAGTTTTGTGTTTTGTTGTGCCAAGTAAAGCCGTTGATAGAAAAGTAAGTACTAGATTTGGATTACTGCGCAGTTCCAGATTTCTTTGCTGTCACGAATCTGGGTCCACCTCCCTGTAGGTAGCTCAGAAAATTAAGCCAATTTACGTGCATGATCCTCAGATATGTATGCAACTTTCATTCAATTTGAGCATTTTCATTTGAGCAAGTCTGGTGCCATTTTAAAATTCGTCAATACGAACTGTTCTGTTTTGACAGATTCTGTCTTTTATTTCGCATTGCCTCTTTTGCTATGTTGGATGAATTTCTTTGATCCATTAATGTCCAGTAGCATTATGCAATGTCCAGAAGTGTTAAGAATGATTGTGTCACCTCTGAATATGTTAATTTTTATTGTGCACTAACCCTCTAATGAGTTGTTTCGAGTTTGGTGTGGAGGAAGTTTTCAAGGGTCAAGAGAGGAGGATGATATACTATGATCAAGAAGATAGAAAGCTCTAAGCTTGGGGATGCCCCGGTGGTTCATCCCTGCATATTTCAAGAAGACTCAAGCATCTAAGCTTGGGGATGCCTAAGGCATCCCCTTCTTCATCGACAAATTATCAGGTTCCTTCTCTTGAAACTATATTTTTATTCGGTCACATCTTATGTGCTTTACTTGGAGCGTCTGTATGCTTTTATTTTTATTTGTGTTTGAATAAATTGGATTACATCATGCTTGTGTGGGAGAGAGACACGCTCCGCTGGTTCGTATGAACACATGTGTTCTTAGCTCATAATATTCATGGCGAAGTTTCTCCTTCGTTAAATTGTTATATGGTTGGAATTGGAAAATGATACATGTAGTAATTGCTATTAATGTTTTGGGTAATGTGATACTTGGAAATTGTTGTGCTCATGTTTAAGCTCTTGCATCATATGCTTTGCACCCATTAATGAAGAAATACATAGAGCATGCTAAAATTTGGTTTGCATATTTGGTTTCTCTAAGGTCTAGATAATTTCTAGTATTGAGTTTGAACAACAAGGAAGACGGTGTAGAGTCTTATAATGTTTTCAATATGTCTTTTATGTGAGTTTTGCTGCACCGGTTCATCCTTGTGTTTGTTTCAAATAAGCCTTGCTAGCCTAAACCTTGTATCGAGAGGGAATACTTCTCATGCATCCAAAATACTTGAGCCAACCACTATGCCATTTGTGTCCACCATACCTACCTATACTACATGGTATTTTTCCGCCATTCCAAAGTAAATTGCTTGAGTGCTACCTTTAAAATTCCATCATTCACCTTTGCAATATATAGCTCATGGGACAAATAGCTTAAAAACTATTGTGGTATTGAATATGTCATTATGCACTTTATCTCTTATTAAGTTGCTTGTTGTGCGATAACCATGTTCACTGGGGATGCCATCAACTTTTCATTGGTTGAATTTCATGTGAGTTGCTATGCATGTTCGTCTTGTCTGAAGTAAGAGAGATCTACCACCATAGGGTTAAGCATGCATATGTTAGAGAAGAACATTCGGCCGCTAACTAAAGCCATGCTCCATGGTGGAAGTTTCAGTTTTGGACAATAATCCTCAAATCTCAAATGAGAAAATTATTAATTGTTGTTATATGCTTATGCATAAAAGAGGAGTCCATTATCTGTTGTCTATGTTGTCCCGGTATGGATGTCTAAGTTGAAGAATAATCAATAGCGAGAAATCCAATGCGAGCTTTCTCCTTAGACCTTTGTACAGGCGGCATAGAGGTACCCCTTTGTGACACTTGGTAAAAACAATGCATTGTGATGATCCGGTAGTCCAAGCTAATTAGGACAAGGTGCAGGCACTATTAGTACACTATGCATGAGGCTTGCAACTTATAAGATATAATTTACATGATGCATATGCTTTATTACTACCGTTGACAAAATTGTTTCATGTTTTCAAAAATCAAAGCTCTAGCACAAATATAGCAATCGATGCTTTTCCTCTATGGAGGACCATTCTTTTACTTTCAATGTTGAGTCAGTTCACCTATCTCTCTCCACCTCAAGAAGCAAACACTTGTGTGAACTGTGCATTGATTCCTACATACTTGCTTATTGCACTTATTATATTACTCTATGTTGACAATATCCATGAGATATACATGTTACAAGTTGAAAGCAACCGCTGAAACTTAATCTTCCTTTGTGTTGCTTCAATGCTTCTACTTTGAATTATTGCTTTATGAGTTAACTCTTATGCAAGACTTAATTGATGCTTGTCTTGAAGTGCTATTCATGAAAAGTCTTTGCTTTATGATTCACTTGTTTACTCATGTCATACACATTGTTTTGATCGCTGCATTCATTACATATGCTTTACAAATAGTATGATCAAGGTTATGATGGCATGTCACTCCAGAAATTATCTGTGTTATCGTTTTACCTGCTCGGGACGAGCAGAACTAAGCTTGGGGATGCTGATACGTCTCCGACGTATCGATAATTTCTTATGTTCCATGCCACATTATTGATGTTATCTACATGTTTTATGCACACTTTATGTCATATTCGTGCATTTTCTGGAACTAACCTATTAACAAGATGCCGAAGTGCCAGTTCCTCGTTTTCTCGCTGTTTTTGGTTTCAGAAATCCTAGTAACGAAATATTCTCGGAATCGGACGAAATCAACGCCCAAGTTCCTATTTTCACCGGAAGCATCCGTAACACCCGGAAGGACCAGAGGGGGCACTGGGCCCCCAGACCATAGGCCGGCGCGGCCCAGGCCCTGGCTGCGCCGCCCTATGGTGTCGTCGCCCCTTCGACCCTCCTGCGCCGCCTCTTCGCCTATTTAAAGCCCCTGGATCGAAAACCCTGATACGATTGACGAAAACCACAGAAACCATCCAGAGCCGCCGCCATCGCGAGGCCAAGATCTGGGGGACAGGAGTCTCTGTTCCGGCACGCTGTCGGAGCGGGGAAGTGCCCCCGGAAGGCTTCTCCATCGACACCGCTACCATCTCCACCGCCATCTTCATCACCGCTGCTGCTCCCATGAGGAGGGAGTAGTTCTCCATCGAGGCTCGGGGCTGTACCGGTAGCTATGTGGTTAATCTCTCTCCTATGTACCTCAATACAATGATCTCATGAGCTGCTTTACATGATTGAGATTCATATGAGTTTTGTATCACTACTATCTATGTGCTACTCTAGCAATGTTATTAAAGTAGTTTTATTCCTCCTGCACGTGTGTAAAGGTGACAGTGTGTGCACCGTGTTAGTACTTGGTTTATGCTATGATCATGATCTCTTGTAGATTGCGAAGTTAACTATTGCTATGATATATTGATGTGATCTATTCCTCCTACATATGCATGAAGGTGACAGTGTGCATGCTATGTTAGTACTTGGTTTAGTCCTTTGATCTATCTTACACTATAAGGTTACTTAAATATGAACAAATTGTGGAGCTTGTTAACTCCGGCATTGAGGGTTCGTGTAATCCTACGCAATGCGTTCATCATCCAACAAAAGTGTAGAGTATGCATTTATCTATTCTGTTATGTGATCAATGTTGAGAGTGTCCACTAGTGAAAGTCTAATCCCTAGGCCTTGTTCCTAAATACCGCTTTGCGTTACTACTGTTTGTTTACTGTTTCACTGTGTTACTACTGCTGCAATACTACCACCATCAACTACACGCCAGCAAGCTATTTTCTGGCACCGTTGCTACTGCTCATATATATTCATACCACCTGTATTTCACTATCTCTTCGCCGAACTAGTGCACCTATTTGGTGTGTTGGGGACACAAGAGACTTCTTGCTTTGTGGTTGCAGGGTTGCATGAGAGGGATATCTTTGACCTCTTCCTCCCTGAGTTCGATAAACCTTGGGTGATCCACTTAAGGGAAAACTTGCTGCTGTTCTACAAACCTCTGCTCTTGGAGGCCCAACACTGTCTACAGGAAAGGAGGGGGAACGTAGACATCAAGCACTTTTCTGGCGCCGTTGCCGGGGACCAGAAAGCTACACAACAGGGATTTCCTCCCTCGTCAACCTCGCGCCAGTCCTGGACAGCATCAAGTATTTTCTGGCGCCGTTGCCGGGGAGGAAAGGTAAAAGGTACTCACACTCCGGATCTCGGCTACTAAGCTATTTCCCGGCGCTGTAAGTACTCGAAGCTATTTCCTTTAGATCCTGCAATTGCAACTTTTTGTTTCTTGTTTACACTAGTTAGGCATAATGGAAAACATCTGTGAGCTTTTTATTCTATTTCCTGAGTCAAGACTATTATATAAGGGATTCATATGTATGTCCAAACTATTATTATGAACTTTATTTATGTCCAGAATACTATATATGTGGAATGTCAGATCATCAATAAAATGATAGATTGAAAATTAGTTGTAAAAAATCATATTATTTGAGATAAAAACAATGATTAATTTTTTTCATCGAACATAATCCAAAAAAGGCCTTCCCTTGATATCAAACATAATGCATAAGATGATACATAAAAAAAACATATAGTTTTCATACAAAAAAAAATTCTTGACCCTGCTAAAATTTGTAAGAAAAGAAGATTGTTTACGATGAAACAATAAGGAAACTTCATATTATGATACATAAGATTTATATACGAATCAAAAAAAAGACTTTTATTTTATTTTTTAAAAAATAAAATTAGATTTCATTGAAGTAATAAAAAATGAAAATATTGAATGAATATAGTGTAAAAATTGCAATGTAATAATCGTAGCAATAAAATGGAGTTTACCCTTAGATAGAATATGAGAATTAAAAGTCAGAATAAAAACAAAAAAATGTAAAAAAAAACTAATTAATATAAAAATGTAATTTCAAAATAATTTTTTATATTAATTAAAAATGACATAAACTTTTTACCTGTGGTAAAAAATACAGGCAAAATTGTACATAAAGAAAGGAACAAAAAATAGAAACACATTGGAACAACCCTAGTGTTCTAAAAGGAACAAACAACATGGCTGATAGTAACAAACGACAACAACATGTTGGAACATAACTTTGCGATTACTAGGAACAACAAAACAATATGAATGGAACAATAGTAGGGTTGTGAAGGAACAAAATCTCATGAGTAGAACAAAAACATTTTAGAACAAACACCTAAGGAACAAAAAAAGTACCATATTGGAACAACCCTAATGATCTAAAAGGAACAAACCACATGGCTGAGAGGAACAAACAACAGCAACGTGTTGGAACTAACTTTTGGTTGTGAAGGAACAAACCTCATGATCAGGGATATGAAGGAACAAAACCTCATGATAGGAACAAAAACAAAAATATGTTGAAACAAAAAGTTAAGGAACAAAAACTTAAGGAACAAAACCACATGATAGGTAGGAACAAAAAACAAAACATGTTGGAACAAACACCTAGGGAACAAAAACACATGATTGGGATGGAACAAAAACAATACAATGTTGGAACAACATATGTGACTGCATGAAACATAAAAATTGGAACAAAACCTAATGTTCTAAAAGGAACAAACCACATGGATGAGAGGAACAAACAACAGCAACGTGTTGTTAGCAACTTTTGGTTGTGAAGGAACAAACCTCATGAACAGGGATATGAAGGAACAAAAACACATGATAGGTAGGAACAAAAACAAAAAAAAATGTTAGAACAAAAAGTTAAGGAACAAAAACTTAAGGAACAAAAGCACATGATAGGTAGGACCAAAAACAAAACATGTTGGAACAAGCACTTAGGGGACAAAAAACACATGATTGGTAGGAAAACAAAAGACAATACAAATATTGGAACAACATATGTGACTGCATGGAACAACATATGTGACTGCATGAAAACATAAAAATTGGAACAAAACCTAATGATCTAAAAGGAACAAACCACATGGCTGAGAGGAACAAACAACAGCAACGTGTTGGAACCAACTTTTGGTTGTGAAGGAACAAACCTCATGATCAGGGATATGAAGGAACAAAACCACATGATAGGAACAAAAACAAAAATATGTTGGAACAAAAAAGTTAAGGAACAAAAACTTAAGGAACAAAACCACATGATAGGTAGGAACAAAAAACAAAACATGTTGGAACAAACACCTAGGGAACAAAAACACATGATTGGGATGGAACAAAAACAATACAATGTTGGAACAACATATGTGACTGCATGAAACATAAAAATTGGAACAAAACCTAATGTTCTAAAAGGAACAAACCACATGGATGAGAGGAACAAACAACAGCAACGTGTTGTTACCAACTTTTGGTTGTGAAGGAACAAACCTCATGAACAGGGATATGAAGGAACAAAAACACATGATAGGTAGGAACAACAAAAAACGCAGTGGCGGGCCCCACAGCACGCCCCGTGCGGGAAGCCCCAGCGCCGCGTCCACCAAAAACCCCACCCGCCGCCACCGCTCCACAATTGGTGGAACAACTTCTGGGATGATTTGGAACAAACAAAGGGTTGTTTGTAAAAGGAACAAACCTAGTGATCTAAAAGGAACAAACCACATGGCTGAGAGGAACAAACAACAGCAACGTGTTGGAACCAACTTTTGGTTGTGAAGGAACAAACCTCATGAACAGGGATATGAAGGAACAAAAACACATGATAGGTAGGAACAACAAAAAACGCAGTGGCGGGCCCCACAGCACGCCCCGTGCGGGAAGCCCCAGCGCCGCGTCCACCAAAAACCCCACCCGTCGCCACCGCTCCACAATTGGTGGAACAACTTCTGGGATGATTTGGAACAAACAAAGGGTTGTTTGTAAAAGGAACAAACCTAGTGATCTAAAAGGAACAAACCACATGGCTGAGAGGAACAAACAACAGCAACGTGTTGGAACCAACTTTTGGTTGTGAAGGAACAAACCTCATGATCAGGGATATGAAGGAACAAAACCACATGATAGGAACAAAAACAAAAATATGTTGGAACATGATAGGTAGGAACAAAAACAAAACATGTTGGAACAAGCACCTAGGGGACAAAAAACACATGATTGGTAGGAAAACAAAAGACAATACAAATATTGGAACAACATATGTGACTGCATGGAACAACATATGTGACTGCATGAAAACATAAAAATTGGAACAAAACCTAATGAACTAAAAGGAACAAACCACATGGATGAGAGGAACAAACAACAGCAACGTGTTGGAACCAACTTTTGGTTGTGAAGGAACAAACCTCATGATCAGGGATATGAAGGAACAAAAAGCACATGCTAGGTAGGAACAAAAACAAAAAAATGTTGGAACAAAAAGTTAAGGAACAAAAACTTAAGGAACAAAACCACATGATAGGTAGGAACAAAAAACAAAACATGTTGGAACAAACACCTAGGGAACAAAAAACACATGATTGTGATGGAACAAAAACGCAGTGGCGGGCCCCACAGCACGCCCCGTGCGGGAAGCCCCAGCGCCGCGTCCACCAAAAACCCCACCCGCCGCCACCGCTCCACAATTGGTGGAACAACTTCTGGGATGATTTGGAACAAACAAAGGGTTGATTGTAAAAGGAACAAACCTAGTGATCTAAAAGGAACAAACCACATGGCTGAGAGGAACAAACAACAGCAACGTGTTGGAACCAACTTTTGGTTGTGAAGGAACAAACCTCATGATCAGGGATATGAAGGAACAAAACCACATGATAGGAACAAAAACAAAAATATGTTGGAACAAAAAGTTAAGGAACAAAAACTTAAGGAACAAAACCACATGATAGGTAGGAACAAAAAACAAAACATGTTGGAACAAACACCTAGGGAACAAAAACACATGATTGGGATGGAACAAAAACAATACAATGTTGGAACAACATATGTGACTACATGAAACATAAAAATTGGAAAAAAACCTAATGTTCTAAAAGGAACAAACCACATGGATGAGAGGAACAAACAACAGCAACGTGTTGTTAGCAACTTTTGGTTGTGAAGGAACAAACCTCATGAACAAGGGATATGAAGGAACAAAAACACATGATAGGTAGGAACAAAAACAAAAAAATGTTAGAACAAAAAGTTAAGGAACAAAAACTTAAGGAACAAAAGCACATGATAGGTAGGAACAAAAACAAAACATGTTGGAACAAGCACCTAGGGGACAAAAAACACATGATTGGTAGGAAAACAAAAGACAATACAAATATTGGAACAACATATGTGACTGCATGGAACAACATATGTGACTGCATGAAAACATAAAAATTGGAACAAAACCTAATGATCTAAAAGGAACAAACCACATGGATGAGAGGAACAAACAACAGCAACGTGTTGGAACCAACTTTTGGTTGTGAAGGAACAAACCTCATGATCAGGGATATGAAGGAACAAAAAGCACATGCTAGGTAGGAACAAAATCAAAAAAATGTTGGACCAAAAAGTTAAGGAACAAAAACTTAAGGAAAAAAACCACATGATAGGTAGGAACAAAAAACAAAACATGTTGGAACAAACACCTAGGGAACAAAAAACACATGATTGGGATGGAACAAAAACAATACAATGTTGGAACAACATATGTGACTGCATGAAACATAAAAATTGGAACAAAACCTAATGTTCTAAATGGAACAAACCACATGGATGAGAGGAACAAACAACAGCAACGTGTTGTTACCAACTTTTGGTTGTGAAGGGACAAACCTAATGAACAGGGATATGAAGGAACAAAAGCACAAGAAAGGTAGGAACAAAAACAACAATATGTTGGAACAAAAACTTAAGGAACAAAAACACATGATTAGGAGGAAACAAAAAATACATTACTATATTGGGACAACCTATGTGACTGCATGGAACATAAAACTGACGGGTTACAAGAAGGAAAACAAACCACAGAAATACTTGGATTACAGTTGTACCAACAAGATAAAAAAAATTAAGGAAACACAACTTGGGTTGTGAAATAAATTAGGGAATACATGGAATAAATACTAAGGTTGTAGAAAACAAAAAAATAACAATTATTACAAGTTGGAGAAATAAAAATACCAATCTTCTTGAACTACAACTCTAAAAAAAAGATTAAAATTATTACAAAAAAAATAGAGAAAAAAACTACTATTATAAATAGAAGAAATTCTTCTCTTTCTAAATAATATGAATATCCAGTCCTATGTAACTTCTATTAGCCACCACCCTTGCAATGAATAAGTCTCCTGGTAATATGTTGTTGTCCACCCGTAAATCAGCCCAGTGTTCACGGAAAATGATAGTGCCATCATCTCTTATTTTGTAAGTTCCTTGGACAGAATATTGATTGTATGCATAAATACAATCGCCCTTCCTTTTTAGAACAACATTACTTTTGATAGCTTCGAATGGAACTACCTACAGGATCATTAAAAAAAAAATTCTCAAAACTAGTGATGAGAAAAAAAACGATTAAGAAAAAATTAGAAATAAGAATAATAACAACAATTGTAAAAAAGAAAAAAAACTAACCCAACAGGCGTATTCACTACTCACTAGCCTGTGAATAATGAAATTAGGAGCATTGTTGTGATAATGCTGACTACTCATGTACTCCCTATAGCGAGTGACAAGTCTGTTCATTTCTGCTTGGGAAAAAACTGTTGCTTCCATGAAAAAAGTGCTACGGAACGCTTCTTCAGAATCAGCGGGTAGGTTATGGCACTCTATCAAATAAAAAAATATCCTATAATTAGTAGTGAAAAAAAAGAAAAAATTAAAAAATTAATGATACAAAGATAAAAAAAAATTACCAGGGAATCCAAACCAATATTTTGGTTGATCTATTCCAACAATTACGGAGACATTAAAGATGTCTTCATCTTCATCATATGAAAATTTGATCGTATCTCCAGCAGTGATACGAAATGCTTCTAACAAGGACAAATAATAAGGTCCTTCGATGGAAAAGTATGTATCGCAATCATGCAATAATAGATGATGTGTTGTGAAGACATCATCAGGTGCATGCAAGTGGGGAGCTGGTCTACCTACAGCTTTCATTATTTTTGATGGACATAAAAATTTAATCCTTGTATAGTAACAGCAAGGGAGAATCTGCATATATTTTTTTAAGAACAAATAAGATAAGTACAATAAAAAAAATTTATGAAATAAATTATGAAAACTTTTATAAAAAAATACGTACAGAATATTCTTCGAAATCTTCTGCCAACATCTTGACAGAAAACTCTGTACAATATCTAGATGGCCGGGTGCACAAGTTTCTGGGTTGGGAGCATTCCGAGCATGAACCCATACCTTCAGCAGTAGACAAAGCTACACAAAAAAAGGAAACATATTAAAAGTAGGAAAAAAGATCATACAAATAGTTCTTATTACAAAAATTATGAGGAGCAAACACTGAATTTGCGCAAATGAGCGACAAATAGATATGATGAAGTGACAAAGACATATTTTTTAAGTGGAAAAATAATCTCATATTATAAGATATTATGCGATCAGAAAAAAGAAATCCATACAATGATCTATTTTTACAAGGTAGTATATGGTGGGGAAAAATTATAAGGCACTATGCATGGTGTCTGCTTTTTTAGAATAGCAATGTGTCGTCCCAAAAAAAGATGCCCCACAAAACTAGTTCAAAAAGGTACAGTATACTTGACACATACAATTAATTCAGTGAAAAACTATTCCTTACAAAAACATCAGTATTAATGATGCAGTGAATTCATATTGAAAAACAGAGTCCTTACAAAAAACTTACAAAGGCAGCACAAGGAGCGCAAATGAGCACCAGCAAAATAGAGATATGATGAAGTGACGAGATACAGTGACGAGTAGACATATTTATAGTGGAAAAATGGTCTATTATTAGAAGACAATATGCGGTTAGAGAAAAATAGAAAAGCATTGTGCGGTGAGAAATAATTAGAAGGATTTGTGCTGTCAACTAATAGATAATACTATGCGGTCAGGAAAAATTACAAGACTTGTTCTCATTCTATTTTTAGAATGTGTTATGCGGTCCAGTATAAAATACTCAATGTGTGGTCATCTATATTTAGAAAAGCTCCATGCGGTCAGAAAAATGAAGACACTATTGCGGTGGTGAGAATTCCGTGTGGTGATATATTTTTACAAGGGACTATGGGGATGGAGGAATTTAGAAGGCACGATGTGTGAGAAACCTATATTTAGATGGCATTGTGCGGTCAAAAAGATGGCACTGTGCGATGCATTCACATTTCAAATATATTTGCATCATGTTAAAATGAAAAAATGCCTTTGCATTTGAAAAAAAAAATTAAAGAATATTTATCCTCAAAAATAAAAATGAACAGAGAGCCATGATCATGGACATAATACACATATTACACAATCAAATTCCGAAATCATCGCTCAAAAAACGGAAAAGGCTTCATCCATTCATCCTAAATCAGCCTCCGGACTCGACAAAAAAAGCAGGGATTACTATTATTACTCCGACAAACAGCCGGCACGCTAACAGTCTCCAACCTATTATAATGAATACAAACTAAGTCAATTACAAAACAAGAAAAAGTAACTCGAAGCTTTACCATCAAAAACAATCTCATCTAGGCACTATGTAAATGGTTTCCCCACAGACATCATTCAACACTGATGAAATATAATAAAGGTTTAAAAGGGAGTTAACAAGAAAATATCAGGGGACACATGCTTACAAAAAAGCATCTCCAAATCAGGCTATAACAGGGGAATATACATATCCCAAAAGCTTCCGAAAAACTACTGGTATGCGATTACATGAATATGACATATGCATGTGCAAGAATATAGACATATCCGAGCAAATCTTGCTACCACTACTGGTCTATCAATAGAAGAAACTATTCTACAAGCCAAGACTCAGTAATTTTCACGACAGTCTTTGCTTCTTGAAACACTCCAACTCTGTAGTCATATCATTCATCTCCGATGACACAAGTGCATGTGCGACAACTTTCCGAACATTGCTGATCAAAGCCTATAAAGAATAAACATGCATGGGAAAATTAGAAAAAGTAAGAAACAAAGATATAATATGTGAAAAAATAGTTCCTCCCAAACTAAGTAACTTACAGACTCAAACATCTTGAATTCCTGTCCCTCCCAATGTTCCATGTAAAGGAATGAGAAAACACCGCAATCATACCTGAAAAAATACAAAAGTGATGAATCAGTACTCATAAAAAAATGAAGTTGTGGATTTCTAGTAGTTTGCTGAGTTCAAAGATAAAGTAATCATACGTTGTAGTTTGCTGAGGCAAGTTAAGCGGGATTTCTGGTACATAATTGTCCAGTGTGAAACTAAAGCACTTACTCACAGTACATGCATTGTGAAAATTTGTAACCTGTAACAATGTACATGATATATGAAAAACTTGAAAATAGAAACAATATTAATAATAATTAGTGGAAAAGAGAAATATAGGATGAAAAAAGGTACAATATTGCTAGCCATTATAGCCTTCTTCTCCTTGTCAGTATCTTGAAGTGAGTCAAGGAAGTTAATTTTCTTGAAAAGCAAATTGATGGAAGTTATTGTCCAGTGATTATCAGACACTACCGGGAAATGCAACTGAAAAAAGAAAAAATCAAAATAATTATAATCATCATCAAAAGTCAGATTTGCAAGGTAATACCAAAGTAATACCAAAGTAATACCAGATCACACTTAGCAAGGTTGAACTTCTTGTTCATCTTTCCAAGTTCTCTAGTGACAGATTTGGCATCGAATTTCTCAGGTGGCACATTGAGCTTCGACTGCAAAAAGAAACATGTATTCGTCAAATCGGGAAAAATAAAAATTAAAAGAAACAACTATGTGAGCAAAAAAGTACATAAATTGGTATTAAATTGAGATAGAAAGGATAATAAATCAGACCGCAAAAAATGGACTAAAAGAAATCTTCCTTAGAGAACTCTTGTCATCTTTGACTTTAACGTTCCGATTATTGAATAATTGCACAAATGCATCCATGACTTCATTAGCTATTTCTCCTCTTGGTTTCAGAGATTGGTAGAACCTCTCATAGGTAACTGTGTGGCCATCTATATCCACAACAATGCTAAGAAAACAAAAAAAAAATGTAAAATTAGAAAAAAAAATGAAAGCTACAATACTTATCTATATTATAAAGAAAAGGGTTTGGGTAATCTGTGCTCACCTTGTCTCTCTAAATTTCTTAGAATTTTTAAACAACATTTTACCAATATTCTTATTGTAAAAAGTTTCAGCAGAGTGATCAACAATCAGATTTAGCCTCTCTTCAGAATTACAAGGTCTCTTTGCATATCTTTTCTTCCGCTTTCTCTTGTCAATAGTACTAGGGCCAGTTTTCAAAACATCATCTGACTTCACTTCATCACTACTAGCTGAATACAAGAAATTTAGATATCAACATATAAAGCACAAAAAGGATAAGGTGAACGAAAAAAGATAAGGTGGGAAAAAAACATACTGCATAATGGTGTATGATCATTAGACAATGGAGATTTAGGATCTTCAGATGCATACGACATAGCGATATCAATTCCTAAATTTACATCTGACTCATCACAATCTGACAGAAAAACAGGGAAAAAGAAGAGGGAAAAGATAAATCACCCTTCTTGCAGAACACAAAAAACTAAATCAATGAAACATAAAAAAAGTGTTCTGCTACAAAATTCAAAGAAAGGACAAAAACCTTTAGCTGCTGATTTAATAGTATCTGAATGAGATTCCGCATTGAGTGATGAGGAGAGAGGTGCTGAGGTAACATCGCCAATGAGAACATTTTCCACAAAATGGGTTACTTCCATTTCTTGGCTTGATATATAAACTACGCTCGCACCAGAATCTTCAAAATGAAGATGTTTAGGACTAGCAGTAGCATCATCAAGAAGAGTTTTTGCCTTCATGAGTGATTCTCCTTCAAGAACAAGAAATAAAAAAAATTTGAAAATCTAATCATACAGGAGAGTTTATGAAATGGAAGTATATTTAGAAAGCAACAAACATGCAAAAAACATACTAGAAGTTCCCGACTCATCATACTGAGGGTGAGAAAAGTTAGCTGCACTGGATACAATAACAACTGCATCTTGATTTGGCATGACAAGATTAGCAGGTGGAGACTTTTCTGGGTCCACGCTATGAACAACATCAGATTGGAAATCTTCTTGAAGTATACTAGCAGTACCAGCATCTAGCAAAGTATCAGCTACACTAGGAATAGTAGGACATGGAGGCTGCTTCGGGTCAAGACTATGAACAGTTTCTGCATCCCTCGTGTCGACTACAAAAATGAAGAAAACATATAAAAAGAGTGTCATCTTGTTAAAACAGAAAAAAGACAACTCAGAAAAGAAAAATGTAATTAAAAACACACTTACTACTTGCTGATAAATCAGAATTTAACTTACCTTCATCCAATACAGGTTCATTATGGGTCTTCATATCAAGAACAGAAGGCTGATCTGCTTGAGCATCAGCAACAACATCAGAAGGTTCATTATAAGAGCTAGCATCATCATCCTTATCTTTATCCAACACAGCTTCATTATCATTAATTGCAATATCACATTGGGGGTCTGCTTGAGGTGAGCTAGTACCAGCATCATCATCCTTATCTTTATCCAACACAGATTCATTTCCATTAATTGCAGTATCACATTGGGGGTCTGCTTGAGGTGAGCTAGTGCCAGCATCACAGTTCATTTTATCACCTTCATAGATTTATTAAGGAAACAAAAGAAAACAGAATCAGTAACGTTTGAAAAGAAAACAGAATCATAATACCGATTATTTATTATAAGTCACAAGAAAAGAAAACATACCAGTAACGTTTGAGTCAGCTGGAACCTTGTCTTGTTCAGAAACAATGTCATTGCAATTTGAACTCTTGACAACAGCTACTTCAACTTTGTCCATAAAATGAACATGATCACTTGCATCATATTCTTGTCGAGGGCTTGAAACAATATTGCTTGCACTACCTAAAAGAAAAAATATAAAATATATGAAAACCAAATACTTGCTTGTAGTACTAAAAAGAAATATAAAAGAACAATAATAAAAAGGAGTGTGCTCTAGACAGGATTGAAACTTAATTATCTACATCACTACCAAGCACACGCAAAAAAAAATGGAATCTCCAACAAATGTATGCTCTACAAAGATCAGTGAATATGCGACAAAAAATGAATGCTCTACAAGTCTCCATGTGCTAATGTTCAAAGATTGTTCAAGTATAACCTGTAGGTGGCTGAAAGTGTGTCTCAGAAGTAGGAGGCTGCGAGTGCGTGTCAGTTGACTGAGCCTTGAAATGGGTATCATCTGCAGGTGACTTCAAAGGTGTCTCAACTTGAGGTGGCTGACAGTGCTCAGAAATAGCAGAGAAGATTTCAGCGGACATTAAATGAAAACTTGTCTCGAGCAACTTTGTAACATCAGCAGCAATCTTCTCTTTGTTTGATTTAATTATAGAACCAATAATTTTCTGTAACTGAATGGAAAATTGAAGAAAGTTACGACAAAATAAACTAGACAATAAAGGACAAATCAGGAAATGAAATACAAAAACATATGCATGCAAAAAAACTTCAACTTATATAAAAGGTACATGAGATATAGAAATATGCAGAGGAACTAACATGCAGAGGTATATCCCCACGATTGTTTGAGTACACATTAAATGGATCTGAATTCATATTATCCTGGCTTGAACTTGGCACATTTGAACTTGGCACATCTGAATTCATATTTTCTGTTTCAGTATAACCAAGAGAAGCCAATACTAACTGCTGCCGCTTGGACTGACTAACCAAGAATTCTTCAAATTGAAGATTACCGTAAGGAGTACACGACTTCTCCCTAAACTGCACATTGTAAAACCAAAAAAGGGAAAGAAAGAATATCATAAACAAGATCAACAGAAAAAATAGATGAAAACATGCCGTAATACATTGGATAACATAAAAAAGCTTACATCGATTGCTCCGAAACAAACCCTTCCTGAACATTTAATTCTATCAAACTGAATAAGAAGCTTGAAGTCAGCATTGTCAACATGGAATAACCTTGGAACACCATAGTCAATATTGTGCTGAATAGAGCATGCATTTAGTTCCAAGAAGTCCATGTAAACAACCTACAAAAATGGAAAAAACGAAAATAATTAATGTCAGCCTACACAAAAAAAAAAAGATACAAAACCAGCTTGAACACAAAAATGAAAATGGAGTTTTGCTTTCTACTTACTGCTAGAAAGGGAAGGCAGCCACCAACATATATTGCTGTACTTGGGATGCCATTAGGAAAATTCAACAGTTTTTTTTTAAAATTTGCAACTTCATTGAGCAACACTTGAAGCGAAAGAGCAGCCCAGTCAACACTAGTCATCGTAGCTAGATCAGTTAGCGAATAAAGAAACTTCCAATCAACGGTATCAGATGTTGATGGGCAAAGAATAGTTCCCAGAAGAACCATCATGAAAGTCCTCATAAATGATTCCTCATCCTCATCACCTTTGAGTTGATCAATAAGCGTTCTCATGAAGATTTTGTTACCAGTACCCATGTACTTCGCCTTCAGCAAATTTACCTTATCTACTATAACAGAGTCCTTGCTAGATAATTTTGCTATGGTACCACCTAAAATTAAAAAAGGACAATTATACATAAGACAGTAGACATCAACCAGCAAACAAAACTGCGCATGCACCATCTTGTCGAACAAAAACAAATAAAATACCTGCAGGGATTCCAACAAACTGCTGCATCATATTCTTGTCGAAGTTTATGCGTTTATGTTCATGACGAAACATAGCAAGCTCAGGCACCATCTTATCCATTACCCAATCAATAATGACCATAGGAAAAACAACCTTGTGTTTGAGCTCAAGAATAGGTTCATATCCATATTTCACCACAAATCCAACCTGTTTTGGTGTAAGACATTTCATTGAAGCCTCGAAGCGTCGAACAGAAAACCTCATCTTAAAACGGACAGCAGGATCATCACCTAGATCATCTTCTACAGAAGGCATATCTGGAGAGTATAAATTATTTTAACACATATAGGGACCATAAAAAATTAATTCTGATTTCGTAGCAGAACATGAAGTGCAAATTTGAGCCTAACTACAGTAGAAAAGCAAGCAGAAACATAATAAAACAACCTTACAAAATAAAAACAATGCTTATAACCCCTAATTGACAGTAACATAATGACTATAACCCTTATTAACAATAGAAAATAATCTGCAACAAAAATGATAGAAAATCTAACCTCCCATAGGTACCGCGCGAAGAATAAGAAGAAACGACTTATTCGGGAATCGACGACAGGTTAGGCGAGACGGGAAGCGGCGCGGCGGAGGAGCTCGACGGAGATGCGGACCTTCCGTGCGATGCGGGACGAGTGGCCGCACCAGAAACACTAGAAACGAGCGGCGCAAGAGGCTGCGACGACAGGTTAGGCGAGACGGGAAGCGGCGCGGCAGAGATGCTCCACGGGGAAGGGGAACATCCGTGCGATTCGGGACGAGCGGGCGGCGATTCGACGGAAATGCGAGCGGGGGGCGGCGATTCGACGGAAATGCGAGCAGGGGGCGGCGAAGACACGCCGGAAACAGTAGGGCGCGGGATAGGTGGCGGCGGCGGAGAAGAACCACCTCGCGGAACAACTACCAGCGAGAAAAATGGAAGAAAGAAACAATGAAGGAACAAGCTATGTCTGAAGGGAACAAGCGTAACGAAACATCCAACGAAAGAGAAATTGGGCCGAGCCCACTAAGAAACCCCTGTAGCGAATCGGTACTCCGAAGCGCGCGCGCGCTAGCGAGCAGTTTCCTGAATAGGATTCACCGATGTTGTCTTAGTGGCGGAGCGTGGGGCAATACTAAGGATGGGCCAACACATCTAAAGACTAGGCCAATAATGGTAGTGGGCCATTTTCTTTTACCAAATTCTGAAGAAATTTGAGAGAGAAGGCTGGGCTAAGGCCCGGTATGGCCTCCACTACGCGCCGTCCATGTTGTCCAGCAGTCCGCGGCGCTGCTCCCGCGTGCTCGCAGAGGGATGGCCGTTTTGTTGTTGGTCGGCTGCTCGCGCTCACTGGCGGAGCCGCTCCCGCATGCTCCACTTGCGACACCGCTCCGACGAAAGGGGACTGGAAGAGTCGGGAGAGAAGAAGATGGAGGAGAGGGAGAAGACGGCGCTGCGGTTTTCACTCGCATACGCTAGGGAATCAACGCAACCTCCTTTTCCCCAGCTTAGATATTTCTTTCGCCCTCAGCTAAGCCAATCGCAGCATGACACATGGCCCGACCGTGGAAATTAAGCGAGCCAGCTGAGGTATAACCGTATGAAGTACAGTCAGCTCGTACAAACCACATGAACATGCATGGTAAACTAGTGCAAGAGGTATGACCGAATGAAGTCAAACGATCCCCTACGTATTATTTAGCACGCAAATGCAAATTCAGTAGTTCCAATTTACACGTGAGTTCATTATTACAGTACCAGTATACTCTGTGGACTAAAACCACTGTATATATTCACAAAATCAAGCACTACAAATTACTGGTACCTCGGTTCTAAATTAAGTGCACCAACTTTGTCTAGATTAAAATATGCGCATCTAGTTAAAGATGCGCCAAGTAATTTAGAACCGTGGACAAACTATATTAACATGCAGCAAATCAAGCCATATTTATTTTGCACCTCTTAACTACTCTTAACTCGTGCTACCACACCGACAAAGTATGATAATCCAGCTTCACATCCTTCTCCATCAGTCCGCTTAGAAGTATTTGGAGCCTTACCTGACAAAACAAAATATCAACATGTCAGATTTTTGCTCTGCCACACGCATAGCATTTGCAGCTAAATATATTAGTTTTATTTATAGATAGTTCGTATACCTAGGTTGATTAGTTACTTTGCTTTTTGGGCGGTGTGACTTGTCATCGCTTGAGCTTGAGCTGCTTCATATACATGCGAAAGCACAAGAGACAAGCAAGAAAACATTAGAGAGCCCGTTGATTATTTGGTCACGTCAATCAGAAAGTGCAACGGAAAACTTTTAGAGAATAGGGACAGAAAGGTGGATAAAACAGTAAGGCCGGCGTCCACGATTGTGCACGCATGCATGCACTGGAAGTCAGTAACTGCTCTTGGTCGGAAAAAGAAATAACAGTAAGCTGGAGTGTACTCACCAGTAAAAGATGCTTCTTTATGTCCAGGCGCATGAGGATTTCCTGCACAGTAATGTATCATCTGTCAAACAGTTCCTCGAATCCATGGAATTAAGATACAACGACGGGGCTATATGGTACCCACCAGGAGGAGGACCTTTAGTCCTGGCTGCAGAATTTTCCAGTTCACGCACAGTCTTGGTACTCATCGCTGCATCACAATTCAATTGGTAAAAGAACAGGATTAGGATTTAAAAGAATGGTACTCAAGCTAGACTCAACACTCGACACTCAAGATTCACGAAATCACGAGCAATCGAGATCGGTACTAACCAGAACCAGGTGATGCACATTTTGCAAGATCTTGTGTTGCAACATTCGATCTACGGCTACCTGAACTAGTTTGTTGTTGAGGCACAGACTTGGCACTGGCCGCTGCATAAATATGACAGGATACAAATCAGTTAGCCCGTAACTAGTATGCAGCATGCTATGATATAATTACTGAAGAGCTCACCGGACGCCTTGGACTTCATCTTCTTTCGAGTTGGAGAGGCCCCTTGCTACGTCTTGAGAGAGTTTGAGTTGTAAAGGCCTTGTTCGTCTTGAGAAAGCTTGAGTTATTGATGGCCAAGTGCTGCTTATATATTTCCTAGCCATTGCGAAATCATAGAAATTTCATCGAATTAATTAGGACGATCATCACATATCCTTAGAAAATACCAAGCATTATTTACATAACGTAATCACATTGATGTGTACTTACATATCCATGGGTGCCAAATTCATTGAATCTTCAATTAGACCTAGTTGGCAGAATTAACCAGAATTAGACCAAGAATTATTTCAAGGTGTGCACATATATATGTCTGTTGTTTTTCATTTCAACAATGCACCCTAGCTAGTGTTGGCTCCGTGAACACGACGAGACAGAGAGAAAATATTCTGTTCCGTACGTCTATTAATAAAAGAGTACTTTCTCTTCCCTTAGGTCAAACACGAAATTTTTGGAGAAAATATCAATATATTCAATACTAAATCAAAGTAATGATATCTCTCATGAAATATATTTTCCTAGCATATTCACTGTGTACTAGAGATGTTGACATCTCTTTACATAAACCATGACAAAACTAAATAGCATCTGTCTTAAGACAAGAGAAACTGGCCTTGCGTATATATACATGGCGAGAGTAGTTTCCATGAAAATGAAACTGCCGCAACTTGGTTGTCATCCGCTTGCTTCTCCATGGTCCAATCTGGCTAATTGCACACGGTGGTTGTCCTAAAACACAGCTCGGACATCCGTCTAAACTATGCACATTAGCGAAAACCGCACGAAACATGCTCATGGATCGACTCAAGGTACGAACCTAATATCATTACACGGAGAACCTAATTAAGAGTCTCTGAATTTCCTTGATCCTGCTGGCTCCGCGTGCATGTTCTAAGTAAACATCCGCAAGTGTGCAGATGATACAACTACCAAGGCGCAATTTTGCTTGATCTGACTATCGAAATAAAATTCAAAATACATCAAGTCAAGTCAGTTACGTGTAGAATTTGGTCGTATACGTCGTTGCTGATCATTTATTGGCACGCAGAAAATTAAGAAGTAAACAATCTTAGTACGTTAATTTTAAACGACATTGTACCTAATTCGTTGGAGAAGAAGCAGACAAACGTCGTTGCTTCAATGTTCTGGGCGCTGTCACAGAAACTACCCTACTACCTAACCTAATCGTACAGTAAACATTTGTATTTATGTACGGACTAGATTTGGCTGGATCAGACAAAAGGGGCGACAGGCTGCAGGTGTTACATAGAAGTCGCATGCAGACCGCGTGAGGTCGATGCAGCCTGAGTCATATTGTCGAGGCTAACCAGTAGCCACCACAATTGGGGTTAGGGTTGTAGAAAACCTCCATGATGCTGCTTTTTTGAAGGAAAAAAAGTCTACGCTAACACTGACAAAAAAACACTGATTTTTACCTGGACGCTCGTAAAGTGCGTTTCTGACAAGTGGGGCCCAAAGTTATGATGATGTGGCACCGAACAGTCAGCTCCCGACCGCCGTGAGCGGCCCTTGACGGCATGCACCTGTCTGAACCAAACCCGTTCGGACAGGGATCAGTCCATCACTTCTCTCACCCCTCCCCTCTCGCGTCGACATGGATCCCGATGGCGGTGGCGGCGTAGATAATGTTCGCGGCGGAGACCCAACCTTCGCTGGAGATGGCCGAGAGGGCGATGGAGGCGCTGAAGGCGGGGAAGGTTTGTTTGACGGCGTCGACTATTGCGGAAGCTCGAGCTCCATTGCGCCGGAGTCGATGTTTCAGAGGTTGGCCGTGGCGTTGGCCGAGGTCTGGAAGGCCAATCCACACAGTCATCGCTTCACCAGTTAGCTCGGCGGTGTTGAGTAAGTCTATCCCAATTGAATTTGTACTGTATCTCGATATAGATTTGCTTGCTAGGGTTTGCGATTTCATTAGCTGATCAATTTTACAATTTGTTGCAAATAAATGTAGATTGGATGATATGATACTTGGGACATCAGATTTCACTTTGATGGCATTGATAATTTGGAAAGGACATTAGGCAGATCAGACATCACATATATGATTATGTTATCATTAATCAAGCAGTTCGATATGGGATTCAAGATAAGATGAACTATGTGAAGCAGGAGGGAAGAGGAGTGCCTGGGATGTCAGTGATTGATTGGCATGTCAAAGGTGACTGAAAATGGTGCAACTATATGAGCACAAAGCAGTGCATTTCAATCACTATGGTCAGAGCCAACTCACAGCTCGGTGCATATATTAACAGGCCATCAACTGAAGCTCAAGTTCCAATTTGAGAGATAGGGGAGCCTGTAGTTTATTCTGTTGATCCATGAAGGAGTGTTATTTAATAGTCAAGAAACTGAAATAAATTCAGACTATTTTCTTTTGTGTAACCATCTTTTTCTGTACAATAAAGCAGATACAAAAAAAGATTTTTGCTACAGTAAACATTTGTCGAATTGGGGGGCAGAATGGACACGTGTTGGAGGCGACGCCGAGAGCCCTTCCCAAACATGATCACGCGCAATTCGACTCCGACTCCGACTCCAATTCGTACGTACGTCGAGAGGGCTTCCCAAAGACCCAAACATGTTACGCGCAATTCGAGTCCGTCTCCAGTTTGTACGCACACGGAGATGGCGTGCCGCTGGCTCTATATATTTGGAAGGAAACCAGGAACAGCAATGCATCCACCGATCTCTCGCTCGCACCCACCTTCGAGGCTTCGACGTACTCAACCATGGACGACGCCGCCGTGGCCACGGCCTCCGCCAACTGCCGCTGCAGCCGCATGGTCTACGTCGGCAACATCGCCTTCAACGCCACCGAGGAGGAGGCCCGCGACGCCTGCGAGCTGATCGGCGCCGTCCTCTCCATGCGCCTCGCCACCGACGCCGCCACCGGCAAGCGCAAGGGCTACGCCTTCGTGGAGTACGCCGACGACGCGACGGCGCAGAGCGCCTGCCGCAACCTGCAGGGCCACCTCCTCCGCGGCCGGCCGCTGCGGGTGGGTCTCGCCGACAGCGACCGGGCGCGCCGGCGCAAGGCAGAGCACGAGCCGGTCGGGCTGGAGGACGCCATCCACGCCGCATCACTCGTCTCCGGGCGCCCGCCTGCGCCCTCCATCACGCGGCTGCTGGCGACCGCGAGCAGGCACCATCTGCGAGAGACGTTCGAGAGCATGGGTGCTGAGGCCTGCAAGGCTCTCAAGGAGCAGGTCCCTGGGCTGGCGGAGGCGATGGAGCAGGTGCAGCATCTGCTCGACATGGCGGCCGCGGATGACGCCGCCGAGGAGGCAAGGAGGAAGAAGCGGGCGGCGAGCGCCGCTGAAGAGTCTGATGATCAGCGCGCGAAGCTGAGGAAGGTGGAAGATGGCGGGAAGGCTGCGGTCCGCCCAATACTACCCTGCTTCTGACGACCATGCGGAGGAACCAGAAAGTGCATGATCACCATCGATCTGTAGTTGCCCTAAATCGTGTTCTTTGTTGTTCTTTCCTTACTAGTTCTTGAACTGATAGATCAGGCGAAACAAGCCTCTTGTACTACTGTATATCTCGTATGAAAATGAAAAATTCCTGTTGTTCTTTCATTTTCAGTTATTTCTATGTTAGATTCTTTTGTTGCTGCCTTCAAATAACACATGTATGATGTATCTTCACTTTCTTTGGATGTTCTATACAAACAATAACAGGTGTTAAGTTGGATTTTGATCCGGATTTTTGTTGCACCTAGCAAATCTTGTTTGTGACTTGTGAGTGATCAATGCATGGCCACTGGGAATCTAGAATGTTCTCTGTGCTTGTTGGGAGTCCATTGTGATTTTATTCAATGCATCCATTTAGAACCTAGAGCTACTCGATGAATTTGAGACCAAAAGTTCATGGGTGATTCATATCTTTCTTGCCATTCACTAGTAGAAGCCGGTAACTGAAACAACCTAACATGGTAGAAGCTTGGTATCCTGTGACCGTTGTGATGTAGCGGCAGTAAAAGGGCCAACATATAGGGATGTTGGAGCAGCTAAAACGGCCATGATGATTACATAAATAAATCTTAGAAACAAAGCATAATGTGCGAATTTGACAGACGAGTTGACAGCAATAGGATGTGGCATTTCACCTATTATTAGATTAGTAATTAAAATTACTAATCCCTGCTTCTGACGATCCTACGGAGGACCCAGCTAGTGCATGATCACCATCGATCTGTAGTTGCCCTACTTCCTGTTCTTTGTTGTTGTTTCCTACTACTAATAAATGAACTGATACATCAGGCGAAACAAGCTTCTTGCACTACTGTATATCTCATATGAAAATGAAAAATTCTCGGTGTTCAAGCTTTCATTTTAGTTATTTCTATTTTTTTGAACATCATTTTAGTTATTTCTTTGTTAGATACTTTTGCTACTGCTGTCAGATAACACATGTACCATCAATTTAGAGCCTAGAGCTACACGGGGAATTTGAGACCGAATATTCCTGGGTGATTTGCATCTTTCTTAAGGAGATCTATGTCCGAGATCTGTTCACTAGTAGAAACCCGTTACAGAAAACAACTTTTTTTTGAGGGAAAGCCACCACAAAAAAACCAAGATTATTAGGAAAAGCTTTGAAGCGAGGAATAATTTAGAATTTTGAAACACAAATTGTGAAAATAAGACAGCTAGAGGATGCTGTATTTCATCGTCTTATTATATTAGTAATTAAAATTGTTCTCTGTTGGGGCCAAGATTACATGTCAAGTAGCACTATTACTCAAGAGGATAAATACTCTGTTATCTCACCCCGGACTTTCTTGCTATTATAGTACTATGGTAGATTACCACAGCAAAATCATTCCACACTAAATCTATATGGTTTCTAGTTACAATCACCAAAATAGCCAACCCCGGAGCATCCACATCAAAAAACTGCACGCACCATTACTGCTGCTTGAAAGAAAAAAAAAAAAAAGTAGCTCACTGCAGAGTGTTCTTGAAAGCAGAAACTAGTCTTGGCGATAACAGCAGGAAGAAAGCCAAGACAGAGCCGAAGAACATCTTCGTCAGGTAATGCCTCATGTCCATGTCAGAGTCGGTACCCTTGACCTTTCTGGTTGTCAACGCGGAAGCAGAGGGAAGGGCTTCAACAACAGCATCTGCGAGGTCCGAGATGAAGGATGAGGTGCATCCAAGAGCTGGAACCCTGCCCCAGTTCTCAATGCCTGACTCTAGAGCCAACTCTCTGTACTCCATGTCGATTTCTTCCAGTGTCTCAATATGCTCACTCACAAAGCTGAATTTTATATTAGTAAATGACGTAAGCGATAGTCGAAAGAGTGGCACAGAGCGAACAAATAAGTATGGCGACTGAAAGACAATAATATACTACTCCCCTCCGATCCATAATAAGTGTTGTGGTTTTAGTTCATTTTTGGTCAAATTTGAACTAAAACCACAACACTTATTATGGATCGGAGGGAGTATTAAAAGAGTATGACATAAAGATGCAGCCTCAAGTTAGATATCAAAAGATCCTAACAGAATATATCAGATAATCATTATCCTGATGTGTAAAACGTACTGTGCAAAATACTCCACCTCTCCCAAAATGTAAGCCATATTTTGACTTGTTAAGATTAAGTCTTTGACCAACAATCACTCAATTACTATGTGGTTTCTA
Organism: Lolium perenne; assembly: GCF_019359855.2. Taxonomy (NCBI): domain Eukaryota; kingdom Viridiplantae; phylum Streptophyta; class Magnoliopsida; order Poales; family Poaceae; genus Lolium; species Lolium perenne. The sequence goes on from NC_067248.2 coordinate 169,302,662, forward strand.
TGATATAAAATCGTAATCATAAGTATACTGGACCATTAAGATTGACAAGATTGTGCAAGTGACAACAATGTAAGGAGCACACAGGTACATGATGACCAAGTTGAGGTAAATGAAGATATGGAGCTAGCCATAGAGATTGATAATGGCATTATACTACAAGGCATAAACTAATATATGCAGTTGAGTTGGTTTAGGTGTGAACAGAGGGCCTAATAACCAAAAATACATAAAGGCGCATAGAAAACCATTCTTGAGGAAAATACTGGAACTAATATATGCACTTCAAAGTGGTTCAGGTGTATACAGAAAGAGATACATAAAATTGGTAAAGCATAATTGTAAATTTGAAGATTACCTTACTGGAACAGCAAGGAGACTCTTTACACCCTTCTGACCAAGTTCCACTAAAACTTCATCAGTATAAGGCTTAAGCCACTGAATTGGTCCCACGCGACTCTGCCATATGTGTGGAAAGGTTAATGCAGGAGTATTCAATAAAAGGAAAAATAACACAACTGTATGATGTTCAACCATGTAGATTTGTAGAGTAAGATGGAAACAATTCGGTTTCTAGTTTCGAAGTACAGAGGATAAATTAAATATTCATGGAATTTCCTAAACAAATGCATTCATAACTCGAAACAGTGATTAACAACATAAGTGTTTATTTGTTCCTGTATGATTGTACCTGGTAAGCCAAAGTATGGTTATTCAATGTTCCTCTAGATTTCAGTTCCTCCATGATCAAAGCAATGCAGTCCTCCATCTGATCTCTGTACGGATCTCCGGCATCTGTAACATAAGTAAGTGGTACTCCATGTGCACTGAAGAATATCATAACCTGTGAATTATGAGACAATGTCAGAGGGACATCACAGTCTGTTTGTTAATTATTTAATAAGAAATGGTAGTGCCTGCGTTGCACTTAAAAAATAAATCATTTCAGATATCAACATACTCTTCATGTGCAGTAGTATTCATAAGTTCATAGAAGTAACACAGCATAAAATATCACAGGAGTATCTTTTACGAGAAATCTACTTCTATAGTTTCCATGTGCTCAATCACAGATCTACCTTTTGTAGCTACTACCGGTAAAATCTAACCAATTAACTGGAAATATTGTACAATGGTATCTACTAAGAAAGTTACAGTGATCTCATAGACTGCCAGTATTATTTCGGTGATTACTTTATCAGGATACTGCATCTTTCTCTTTCCAGGTCATTTTTAAGGTGCCCAGCATACTTCAGTATTCAGTATTCACAAAAGTAAGTGTCATGATACGCTAGTAGCACATTCAATATGCACTCTCTAGTACAATTTCATAGTTATTTCCTCATTTTGAATGAGTACTGGCACAGTGGCAGCATAATGCATTATAGCACCCTCTCAAAAGTGGGCTAATGGTTATGCAGAGATTGTAGATACAAACACATCATATGATTTAATTACTTATTTCTGCCCAGACTCCAGAGTTAGGTGCCTGTAATGGGTAAAAATACAAAACCACAGGCCCGAGTGAATTTCTATACTAAAGAATGTACAGCACATCAAATGGCTAAGCCGCAAGTTTTGCAAGTATTCTTACAGCTCAACAACTACACAAAATATATGAATTTTAAGAGAAAACCAGAAGCAAAACATGCAAAAGAAATGTGCAAACCTCTTCAGGATTTGAAAAAACTGTTAATTCCTTCTCAATTAAGTCCGCCATTGATTTCACATAGCCCTCCCGCTGGTACCATGATTCAATAATGGAAATCGGCAAACCAGCAAAAAATGCATCTTCCCTGCACGGATGATGCCGTATTAGAATTTCATGTTCTAAATAATCCGAAAGAAGATATTTCATAAGATAAGGCAATCCCATACTTGACAATGTTTTGGAGAACGCGGATGCTTGACCCGCTTGTCGATATGGAGTACTGAGGGTATAGTGGAAGAACCACAAGCTTCGTAATTTTATCCTTCTTGATCTATCATCAATCAAAAGAGTAAAAGACCAGTAATGCCTCAGTTAAAAACTTGGAATCAATTAGATAAAACCAAAATACAAAAGGATTATCCCTGAAAAAGAATGTTGCAAAGTGTATGACCAAATTCATAGTCAAATTCAAGAAAGTAAAATACAGTTATATAAATTGAATATTAAAAGCATGGCTAAAACAAGATTTCAAAGCTAGAATAACGGTATCTATTAACTACCATGGATGAATAATTAAACAAAAAACCAAGAAACTATAAAGGATTTAAAGGCACTTAAATTGATGAGGGGGGAGTTTTAACCTGATCGAAGGCTTCTTCGGTGAACGGGTACCAATACCGCATTCCAACATATATATCTGCTTCCAAATTCTTCTCTTTTAGTGCAATCTTCAAAGCATTCGCCTGAAAATTAAATTAATTCAGTTAAGATGCATTAAATCCCTGCTAATATAACAAGTAATACTGAAATGAGATGTAACTGTGAATCTGTGATGGAAGTTGCATAGTTTAACTGGTTTCTGACAAAGTTGTGAAGTCACAACTAATATTAGTTTAACACAAAAAAAAAAGTCACTGGTGAACTTTTACCTGCTCATCGGTAATTCTCCGCAGAGGTGATCCACCACCAATTGAAGCATACGCCTCTTTACTCTTAGGAGCTCTAAGAGTAGAGATAAGTTTGGCCAGTGGTCTTTGGAGAAATCTGAACAGCCTAGGGAGTCGAATGATATCCTGGGTAGTAAAAAGTAAGTCAAGAGGATACCTTGTTTAAGTACCGAACTGAAAAGTACAGAAATTATAAAATAATTAAGAAACAGATAGAGCAATGTGATTCACATTAGGATATCTACCGTGCGAAGAATGACCAGACGACATGGCTAGGGATACACAAGAGACCATAGACTAGGATGATGAACTTTACACGGTACAGAAATACTTCCTTATATAAACTAATCCATAATTGATGCATGGCTATCCCTTATACAGCTTGTTTGGGTACATTGTGGTCTAATCTCTATATCTAGAGAAGTTAATCTCTAGATATGGACTCAAATGCATTCTAATTAGAAGCGAAGAGGTCTAATCCTACTCCCACCCAACGAACCCTGATAGGGACGACATGACCCCTCCGAAGAGAAAATCTCTATGTCTAGAGAAGTTAATCTCTACTGGAAGGATTATATCTCCAAGGGAATAAACCTGACTACCAAAGAAATACAAGCATTGGCTACACATAATTAACAAGGTAAGGGTGAAGTTGCATTGGCAATCAAACTATGAGCATGTGGCACGGTCACTTACTGGATCAGCAAAGAGGTTGAACAAAAACGGCTGAACGTCGTTGAGGGTCTCTGGACCACCAAGATTAAACAGCAGTACTCCAACCTTTTCTTCAGCAGCATGTGCGGTTACGCCCTTGACATTTTCATCAAAAGTAGTGTATGCATCCGCAGCAGCGGCGGATCTCACAGCAAGACTGCGCTGATGTTTAAGCACTGGACCTCTGTGAACCAAGCTAGATGTTCCACTCGCTGACAACTGCAAATGTTTAGCCTTGGCGTGCAAGTCCTTTTGCTTGGCAGAACCAGCAAGATTCGTAGAACAGCCAGCTTTACCACATGACCTGTGAATGGCAGCACAATCAGGAAAGTCACAGAACAAAAACAAAATGTTGCTCTGTATTTCTTTCTCCAGGGTAAATGCCGTGTGAGTATAGGCTTCAGCACATGTCAAAAAAACTAGCAGAAGCTAGATCGATCTGAAAATGACAGTATGACCCAATATATTACAGATTCGCTTAGAGCATATCTACCAAGAGAGCAATTCTTTAAGCAGTATAACTTGTTAACTGATCAAGCATACCCTTTTTCTTTTGCAAATCAATTATTTTGCAGACCATTAGGAGTGGCAACTATTTGATCCATGAACCCATAATACTAGACTGTAATCCACTTCACATCATCTCGAATAAGACAGATGTGATTTTGATAGTGCAAACATGAACCTTACTCTGCAAATATGTGGAAATGCGTGGCGCCTGGGAGATGTTCACAGGCGCAAACAATCTATTATTGGTTCCAGGATTCGCTACAGGACTCTGAATCCGGAAAAAAGAAAGAAATTGCACCGTTTTTCCTTTTACAAAGTGTCGAGTTTTGTCTACACGATGGCATGGCATGGCAGGCGAATCGAATTTCCACAGAAAGAAATCGTTTTGCACTAGTTTACGACCGGATCATCAGAAATATTGCCGTGACTGCGACAGGCGCCCGAAATCAGTTGGCGCCAAAGGCCAAACCCCGCCGCCCAGATCAAGGAGGAAACATGATTCGACAAGAGGGATGGCGAGGAGCGATAGACGGTACTCACGTCACGGAGCCGAAGACCTTCCCCTGGCACCGGAGATCAAGAGCCCCGGAGCGGACGCACTCCATGGAGGAAAGCTTTCCCCGACAAGAGACGGCGCGGCGGAAAGGGGGGGATAGATCTGCGGACGCAGGTGAGGACGGGGAGGGATGGTTCCGAGTCCGAGGAATGGTGGACTGGCGCGTGCGTGCGTGGATCTGCCTGCCCTGCGCGCGCAGTGTCGTCTTCTTCTTCTTCCTCCTCCTCTCCACGACTCTCCCTTTCTTTCTTTCTGGAATAAAGGCAGCGAGCGAATCGGCAACTGCCCTCCCCTCGATGAATTCCTACGCCCACGATCGTCCACGTCCACGGAGACGGTAGGGCCCACTGGGACAGAGCGCGACACGACGTAGTGGTGCAGCCCAATAGGCACATTTTTTATATACGATGGGCCCTTATCCTTATTTATACTCCCTCCGGTAGGATTTAATCGACGGGGAGGAAGCCTATACGTGCATGTGATTAGGTCTGTACATGCGTCAATTAATTGAGATCAGACTAGTAGTACTTGAGAAGGTTGGGAGAGTCTCGAGTAGGAATAGGATCCGATCGCCTCGGCTCGTGGACATGGCAGCGGCGACGGCCTGAGATCGGTGGCGGGTGATGGTACCAAATTAGGAAACTGGAAAATTTTGTTGGGATCCAAACCTCCGCGGCATCGGGGACCTGGCGGCACGTGGTGCGAGGTTGCATCAGCATAGCCTTCTTCCCGCCTGGCACCAGGATGATGTTGTCCCGCTAGATGGGTGGAGGGAACCACCCCTTGTCCACCCTGCCGCACTCCACCACAACGACCTAATCAGATAACGAATCCGTGTAAGTGGCATGATCAAGAACTTTGGCAAGAGTTTTAGGAGTGTCAATGTGTTGAGCATCATCAAGAGCATGACCAAGATCACCATCAACAGCTTTGGCACTATCAATGGGGTAATCATCATCTAGAGCATAACCAAAACCATGATCAGCAGTTTGGCACTCTCAATGTGTTGATCATCATCCGGCACTATCAATGTGTTGATCATCATCTAGAGCATGATCAACGCCGTGATCAATAGCTTTGGCACTCGATCTCTTGCTCAATCTTGCCATAGCAATACCCAAGTGTACAACATTATTGTCCGGAACATTGCAAATTTTGTCCAAATTTTCTAAATTAGGGTGTGCAATCATATCACACCCCGATGATAACCCACAAGTATAGGGGATCGCAACAGTCTTCGAGGGAAGTAAAACCCAAATTTATTGATTCGACACAAGGGGAGGTAAAGAATACTTATAAGTCTTAACAACTGAGTTGTCAATTCACCGCACACTGAAAAGCACTAGTAACAGGGGTGATGTGAAAGCTTAGCCAGTAATATGAGAGCAATAGTAACAAGAATAACACAAGAAAAGAGCAAGAATACGAGGCAATGGCACCAGAAAATAGTTGATACTACTTCCAATGACATATAGAAACGAGTATATGATGATGAGAGATGGACCGGGGTTCCCCCAGCTATCTTCACTAGTGGTAACTCTCAAATAACAAGTGTTGGATGAACAAATTACAGTTGGGCAATTGATAGGATTGAAATAGCATTAAGACAGAACATCAAGATTATTAATCATGTAGGCATGTTTTCCATATATAGTCATACGTGCTCGCAATGAGAAACTTGCATAACATCTTTTGTCCTACCAGCCTTGGCGGGCCCGCCTCAAGGGAATCTACTGGCAATTAAGGTACTCCTTTTAATAGAGCACCGGAGCAAAGCATTAACACTTGGTGAAAACATGTGATCCTCATACCACAGCCTTCCCCTCCGGTTGTCCCAATTTCTGTCACTTTGGGGCCTCGGGTTCCGGACAGCAATATGTGCAAACAACTTGTAGATACAATCTAAGCAATAATTATAGAGCTTAAATCTAAGATCATGCCACTCGTGCACTAGTGACAAGCATTAAACACAACAAGATTGCAGCAACAATAACTTCACAAACTTTATAGATAGACTAATCATAATGTATCATCCATCGGATCCCAACAAACACAACACCGATTACATCAGATGGATCTCAATCATGTAAGGCAGCTCATGAGATCATTGTATTGAAGTACATGGGAGAGAGTACCAACTAGCTACTGCTAGAACCCGTAGTCCATGGGGGAACTACTCACGGAGCATGATGGAGGCGGTGGCGTCGATGAAGATGGCTTCCGGGGGCACATCCCCATCCCGGCGGCGTGCCGGAACAGAGGTTCTGTCCCCCGAAACGGAGTTTCGCGATGGCGGCGGCGCCCCTGGAGTCTTTCTGGAGTTTGGTCAATTTGTCTCGAGGTTTTAGGTCGCGAGGGGTCTTATAGGCGAAGAGGCGGCGCAAGGAGGCGCCTGGGGGGCCCACCCCATAGGGCGGCGCGCCCCCCTCTAGGCCGCGCCGGCCTATGGTCTGGGGGCCCCAGGCCTCCCCTCCGACTCTCATTCGGTGTCCTGGTCCGTCTCGGTGAATTATGATGTTTGGTCTTCCTTTCGTCAAATTCCAAGAATATTGCCCGAACAGCCTTTCTGGAACCAAAAATAGCAGAAAACAGGAACTGGCACTTCGGCATCTTGTTAATAGGTTAGTTCCGGAAAATGCATGAAATCATTATAAAGTGCGAGCAAAACATGTAGGTATTTTCATAAAACAAGCATGGAACATCAGAAATTATAGATACGTTGGAGACGTATCAAGCATCCCCAAGCTTAGTTCCTACTCGCCCTCGAGTAGGTAAACAATAAAAAGAATAATTTCTGTAGTGACATGCTACTTACATAATCTTGATCATACTATTGTAAAGCATATGAGATGAATGCAGTGACTCAAGGCAATGATCTATAGTTGCTAACAAATAGATAACATATAGCAAAACTTTTCATGAATAATACTTTCAAGACAAGCATCAAAAGTCTTGCATAAGAGTTAACTCATAAAGCAATAAAATTCAAAGTAAAGGCATCGAAACAACACAAAGGAAGATTTAAGTTTCAGCAATTGCTTTCAACTTTCAACATGCATATCTCATGGATAATTGTCAACACAAAGTAATATGATGAATGCAAATAAGCAAGTATGTAAGAATCAATGCACAGTTGACATAAGTGTTTGCTTCTAAGATGGAAGGAAGTAGGTGAACTGACTTAACATAAAGTAAAAGAAAGGCCCTTCGCAGAGGGAAGCAGGGATTAAATCATGTGCTAGAGCTTTTTAAGTTTTGAAATCATATAGAGAGCATAAAAGTAAAGTTTTGAGAGGTGTTTGTTGTTGTCAACGAATGGTAGTGGGCACTCTAACCCCCTTGCCAAACAGACTTTCAAAGAGCGGCTCCCATGAAGGACGTTATCTCTACCAGCAAGGTAGATCATCCCTCTTCTCTTTTGTTTACACATGTACTTTAGTTTTTATTTATGGATGACACTCCTCCCAACCTTTTGCTTACACAAGCCATGGCTAACCGAATCCTCGGGTGCCTTCTGATACGTCTCCAACGTATCTATAATTTCTGATGTTCCATGCTTGTTTTATGACAATACCTACATGTTTTGTTCACACTTTATGATGATTTTATGCGTTTTCCGGAACTAACCTATTGACGAGATGCCGAAGTGCCAGTTCCTGTTTTCTGCTGTTTTTGGTTTCAGAAATCCTAGTAAGGAAATATTCTCGGAATTGGATAAAATCAACGCCCAGAGTCTTAAAATTCCACGAAGCTTCCAAACACCCGAGAGCCACCAGAGGGGGGCCACAGGGCCACCAGATGACAGGGCGGCGCGGCCCAGGGGGGGCGCCCCCCTATGGTGTCACCGCCTCGTCAGCCTTCCGACTCCGCCTCTTCGCCTATTTAAAGGTCCCTGACCTAAATCTTCGATACGGAAAAGCCACGGTACGAGAAACCCGCCGCCATCGCGAAGCCAAGATCTGGGGGACAAAAGTCTCTGTTCCGGCACGCCGTCGGGACGGGGAAGTGCCCCCGGAAGGCATCTCCATCGACACCACCGCCATCTTCATCACCGCTGCTGTCTCCCATGAGGAGGGAGTAGTTCTCCATCGAGGCTAAGGGCTGTACCGGTAGCTATGTGGTTAATCTCTCTCCTGTGTACTTCAATACAATGATCTCATAGCTGCCTTACATGATTGAGATTCATATGATGAGTTTTGTATCACTATTAATCTATGTGCTACTCTAGTGATGTTATTAAAGTACTCTATTCCTCCTTCATGATGTAATGGTGACAGTGTGTGCATCATGTAGTACTTGGCGTAGTTTATGATTATGATCTCTTGTAGATGATGAAGTTAACTATTACTATGATGGTATTGATGTGATCTATTCCTCCTTTCATAGTATGAAGGTGACAGTGTGCATGCTATGTTAGTACTTGGTATAGTTGTGTTGATCTATCATGCACTCTAAGGTTATTTAAATATGAATATCGAATATTGTGGAGCTTGTTAACTCCGGCATTGAGGTGCTCTTGTAGCCCTACACAATTAGTGGTGTTCATCATCCAACAATAGAGTGTAGAGTGGTTTTATTATGTGATCAATGTTGAGAGTGTCCACTAGTGAAAGTATAATCCCTAGGCCTTGTTTCCAAATACTGCAATCACCGCTTGTTTCTTGTTTTATCGCATCTCTCATCGCCTGCAATATTCCCACCATCAACCACACGCCAGTTGTAGCATCAAGTATTTTCTGGCGCGGTTACTACTGCTCATATTCATTCATACCACCTGTATTTCACTATCTCTTCGCCGAACTAGTGCACCTATACATCTGACAAGTGTATTAGGTGTGTTGGGGACACAAGAGACTTCTTGCTTTGTGGTTGCAGGGTTGCATGAGAGGGATATCTTTGACCTCTTCCTCCCTGAGTTCGATAAACCTTGGGTGATCCACTTAAGGGAAAACTTGCTGTTGTTCTACAAACCTCTACTGTTGGAGGCCCAACACTGTCTACAGGAAAAGGAGTGTGCGTAGACATCAAGCCTATTTTCTGGCGCCGTTGCCGGGGAGGAAAGGTAAAAGGTACTCACACTCCGGATCTCGGCTATTAAGCTATTTTCCGGCGCCGTTGTAAGTGCTCCAAGATATTTCCTTTAGATCATGCAATTGCATCTTTTTGTTTCTTGTTTTACACTAGTAAGGCATAATGGAAAACAACTATGAGCTTTTTAATTTATTTCCTGAGTTAATACATAAATGGTGTGTTGCAAAAATTGAAAAACCTATGGAACCTTATTTGCATGCTAATGGCAATGTTATTAGTATGAATACTTTGAACATCATTGTTGCTAATGATATGGAAAATTCTAAGCTTGGGGAAGCTGGTTTTGATGAGCATGATATTTTTAGTCCCCCAAGCATGGAGGAGAAAATTTACTTTGATGATACTTTGCCTCCTATTTATGATGATTATAATGATAGTGGTCTTTTGGTGCCACCTACTATGGAGAGTAAATTTTATTTTGATTATACTATGCCTCCTACACTTGATGAGAATAATAATGATAGCTACTTTGTTGAATTTGCTCCCACTATTACTAATAAAATTGATTATGCTTATGTGGAGAGTAATAATTTTATGCATGAGACTCATGATAAGAATGCTTTATGTGATAGTTATATTGTTGAGTTTGCTCATGATACTACTGAAAGTTATTATGAGAGAGGGAAACATGGTTGTATGCATCTTAATAATATTAAGTTTCCCCTCTTTATGCTGAAAATCTTGAAGTTGCGCTTGTCTAGTCTTTCTATGCTTGTTGCATTATGCTTCATGAATTTGTTTATTTACAAGATTCCTTTTCATAGGAAGTGGGTTAGGCTTAAATTTGTTTTGAATTTTCTTCTTGATGCTCTCTTTTGCTTCAACTCTTATTTCTTGCGAGTGCATCATTAAAATTGCTGAGCCCATCTTAATGGCTATAAAGAAAGAACTTCTTGGGAGATAACCCATGTGTTATTTTGCTACAGTACTTTTGTTTTATATTTGTGTCTTGGAAGTTTTTACTACTGTAGCAACCTCTCCTTATCTTAATTTTGTTGCATTGTTGTGCCAAGTAAATTCTTTGATAGAAAGGTTGATACTAGATTTGGATTACTGCGCAGAAACAGATTTATGTCTGTCACGAATCTGGGTTGAATTCTCTGTAGGTAACTCAGAAAATTCTGCCAATTTACGTGAGTGATCCTCAGATATGTACGCAACTTTCATTCAATTTGAGCATTATCATTTGAGCAAGTCTGGTGCCTCTTAGAAATTCGTCTTTACGGACTGTTCTGTTTTGACAGATTCTGCCTTTTATTTCGCATTGCCTCTTTTGCTATGTTGAATGGATTTCTTTGTTCCATTAACTTTCAGAAGCTTTGGGCAATGTCCAGAAGTGTTAAGAATGATTGTGTCACCTCTGAACACGTGAATTTTGATTATGCACTAACTCTCTAATGAGTTTGTTTTGAGTTTGGTGTGGAGGAAGTTTTCAAGAATCAAGAGAGGAGGATGATACAATATGATCAAGGAGAGTGAAAGCTCTAAGCTTGGGGATGCCCCGGTGGTTCATCCTGCATATTTCAAGAAGACTCAAGCATCTAAGCTTGGGGATGCCCAAGGCATCCCCTTCTTCATCGACAAATTATCAGATTCCTCTAGTGAAACTATATTTTTATTCTGTCACATCTTATGTACTTTACTTGGAGCGTCTGTGTGCTTCTGTTTTCATTTTTGTTTTGTTTGAATAAATTCATGCTTGTGTGGGAGAGAGACACGCTCCGCTGGATTATATGAACACATGTGTTCTTAGCTTTTAATTTTCATGGTGAAGGTTGAAACTGCTTCGTTAATTGTTGTATGGTTGGAAACGGGAAATGCTACATGTAGTAATTGGTATGATGTCTTGAATAACTTGATACTTGGCAATTGTTGTGCTCATATAGATCATGTTTAACCTCTTGCATCATATACTTTGCACCTATTAGTGAAGAAATACATAGAGCTGGTTAAAATTTGGTTTGCATGATTGGTCTCTCTAAGGTCTAGATATTTTCTGGTAAGGAGTTTGAGCAACAAGGAAGACAGTGTAGAGTCTTATAATGCTTGCAATATGTTCTTATATAAGTTTTGCTGCACCGGTTCATACTTGTGTTTGCTTCAAACAACCTTGCTAGCCTAAGCCTTGTATTGAGAGGAAATACTTCTCGTGCATCCAAATCCTTGAGCCAAACACTATGCCATTTGTGTCCACCATACCTACCTACTACATGGTATTTTTCCGCCATTCCAAAGTAAATTGCTTGAGTGCTACCTTTAAATTTCCATTCTTTGTCTTTGCAATATATAGCTCATGGGACAAATAGCTTAAAAACTATTGTGGTATTGAATATGTACTTATGCATTCTATTTCTTATAAGTTGCTTGTTGAGCGATAACCATGTTCCTGGGGACGCCATCAACTACCCTTTGTTGAATATCATGTGAGTTGCTATGCATGTTCGTCTTGTCTGAAGTAAGGGCGATTTACCATGAGTTGAATGGTTTGAGCATGCATATTGTTAGAGAAGAACATTGGGCCGCTAACTAAAGCCATGATCCATGGTGGAAGTTTCAGTTTTGGACAACTATCTTCAATCTCATATGAAAAATTATTTGTTGCTAAATGCTTATGCATTAAAGAGGAGTCCATTATCTGTTGTATATGTTGTCCCGGTATGGATGTCTAAGTTGAGAATAATCAAAAGCGAGAAATCCAATGCGAGCTTTCTCCTTAGACCTTTGTACAGGCGGCATAGAGGTACCCCTTTGTGATACTTGGTTAAAACATATGTATTGCGGTGATAATCCAGGTAATCCGAGCTAATTAGGAAAGGTGCGGGCACTATTTGTATACTATGCATGAGGCTTGCAACTTGTAGGATATAATTTACATAATACATATGCTTTATTACTACCGTTGACAAAATTGTTTCTTGTTTTCAAAATAAAAGCTCTAGCACAAATATAGCAATCAATGCTTCCCTCTGCGAAGGGCCTTTCTTCTACTTTCATGTTGAGTCAGTTTACCCGTCTCCTTCTGTCTTAGAAGCAAACACTTGTGTTAACTGTGCATTGATTCCTACATACTGGCATATTGCACTTATTATATTACTTTATGTTGACAATATCCATGAGATATATATGTTACAAGTTGAAAGCAACCGCTGAAACTTAATCTTCCTTTGTGTTGCTTCAATGTCTTTACTTTGAATTTATTGCTTTATGAGTTAACTCTTATGCAAGACTTATCGATGCTTGTCTCGAAAGTACTATTCATGAAAAGTCTTTGCTATATGATTCAATTGTTTAACCATTGTATTTACCATTGCTTTGAATCACTGCATTCATCTCATATGCTTTACAATAGTATGATCAAGATTATGTTGGTAGCATGTCACTTCAGAAATTATCTTTTATCGTTTACCTACTCGAGGACGAGTAGGAACTAAGCTTCGGGATGCTGATACGTCTCCAACGTATCTATAATTTCTGATGTTCCATGCTTGTTTTATGACAATACCTACATGTTTTGTTCACACTTTATGATGATTTTATGCGTTTTCCGGAACTAACCTATTGACGAGATGCCGAAGTGCCAGTTCCTGTTTTCTGCTGTTTTTGGTTTCAGAAATCCTAGTAAGGAAATATTCCCGGAATTGGATAAAATCAACGCCCAGAGTCTTAAAATTCCACGAAGCTTCCAGAACACCCGAGAGCCACCAGAGGGGGGGCCACAGAGCCACCAGATGACAGGGCTGCCTTACATGATTGAGATTCATATGATGAGTTTTGTATCACTATTAATCTATGTGCTACTCTAGTGATGTTATTAAAGTACTCTATTCCTCCTTCATGATGTAATGGTGACAGTGTGTGCATCATGTAGTACTTGGCGTAGTTTATGATTATGATCTCTTGTAGATTATGAAGTTAACTATTACTATGATGGTATTGATGTGATCTATTCCTCCTTTCATAGTATGAAGGTGACAGTGTGCATGCTATGTTAGTACTTGGTATAGTTGTGTTGATCTATCATGCACTCTAAGGTTATTTAAATATGAATATCGAATATTGTGGAGCTTGTTAACTCCGGCATTGAGGTGCTCTTGTAGCCCTACACAATTAGTGGTGTTCACCATCCAACAATAGAGTGTAGAGTGGTTTTATTATGTGATCAATGTTGAGAGTGTCCACTAGTGAAAGTATAATCCCTAGGCCTTGTTTCCAAATACTGCAATCACCGCTTGTTTACTGTTTTACTGCATCTCTACTGCCTGCAATATTCCCACCATCAACCACACGCCAGTTGTAGCATCAAGTATTTTCTGGCGCGGTTACTACTGCTCATATTCATTCATACCACATGTATTTCACCATCTCTTCGCCGAACTAGTGCACCTATACATCTGACAAGTGTATTAGGTGTGTTGGGGACACAAGAGACTTCTTGCTTTGTGGTTGCAGGGTTGCATGAGAGGGATATCTTTGACCTCTTCCTCCCTGAGTTCGATAAACCTTGGGTGATCCACTTAAGGGAAAACTTGATGTTGTTCTACAAACCTCTGCTCTTGGAGGCCCAACACTGTCTACAGGAAAAGGAGTGTGCGTAGACATCACCTTCCAACATTCACATACCATGAAGGAGTGTCTATTTGCAAAATTAAGTTGCTTACTGATGAATCAGGGCAAAACATGTGAAGAGAATTATTAATGGAAGTTAATTAATTGGGGCTGGGAACCCCATTGCCAGCTCTTTTTGCAAAATTATTGGATAAGCGGATGAAGCCACTAGTCCATTGGTGAAAATCTGCCCAACAAGATTGAAAGATAAAACACCACATACTTCCTCATGAGCTATAAAACGTTGACACAAATAAGAGATAATAACTTTTGAATTGTTTAAAGGTAGCACATGAAGTATTTACTTGGAATGGCAGAGAAATACCACATAGTAGGTAGTTATGGTGGACACACATGGCATAGGTTTTGGCTCAAGGTTTTGGATGCACGAGAAGCATTCCCTCTCAGTACAAGGCTTTGGCTAGCAAGGTTGTTTGAAGCAAATACAAGTATGAAACGGTACAGCAAAACTCACATAAGAACATATTGCAAGCATTATAAGACTCTACACTGTCTTCCTTGTTGCTCAAACACTTTTACCTGAAAATATCTAGACCTTAGAGAGACCAATCATGCAAACCAATTTCAACAAGCTCTACGGTAGTTCTCCACTAATAGGTTTAAACTACATGCAAGAGCTTAAACATGACCTACTTGAGAGCTCAAAACAATTGCCAAGTATCAAATTATTCAAGACAATATGAAGCATTTTCTGTTTCCAACCAAATAACAATAAATGCAATAGCTTCCAACTTTTGTCATGAACATTAAAAGTAAAAAGAAGAACACCAGTGTTCATATGAAAAAGCGGAGCGTGTCTCTCTCCCACACAAGGATTGCTAGGATCCGATCTTATTCAAACAAAAACAAAAATAAAAACACACAGACCCTCCAAGTAAAGCACATAAGATGTGACCGAATAAAAATATAGTTTCAATAGAAGTGACCTATAAGTTGTTGATGAAGAAGGGGATGCCTTGGGCATCCCCAAGCTTAGACGCTTGAGTCTTCTTGAAATATGCAGGGATGAACCATGGGGGCATCCCCAAGCTTAGACTTTTCACTCTTCTTGATCATATATCATCCTCCTCTCTTGACCCTTGAAAACTTCCTTCACACCAAACTTCTCATAAACTTCATTAGAGGGGTTAGTACTCAAAAAACTTTAATCCACTTTAGTCCTGTAGTGACACATTGCAAGAACTCAATAAAACATTAGCTACAGCTTGATACGTCTCCGACGTATCGATAATTTCTTATGTTCCATGCCACATTATTGATGATATCTACATGTTTTATGCATACTTTATGTCATATTTATGAATTTTCCGGCACTAACCTATTAACGAGATGCCGAAGAGCCGATTCTTTGTCTTTGCTTTTTGGTTTCAGAAATCCTAGTAAGGAAATATTCTCGGAATTGGACGAAATCAATGCCCAGGGGCCTATTTTCACACGAAGCTTCCAAAAGACCGAAGGGAAGACGAAGTGGGGCCACGGGGCGCCGCCACACTTGGGCGGCGTAGCCCAGGGGGCCCGCGCGGCCCTAGCGTGTGGGGCCCCCGTGACGCCTCTTGACCTGCCCTTCCGCCTACATATAGTCTTCGTCGCGAAACCCCCAGTACCGAGAGCCACGATACGGAAAACCTTCCAGAGACGCCGCCGCCGCCAATCCCATCTCGGGGGATTCAGGAAATCGCCTCCGACACCGTGCCGGAGAGGGGAATCATCTCCCGGAGGACTCTTCACCGCCATGGTCGCCTCCGGAGTGATGAGTGAGTAGTTCACCCCTGGACTATGGGTCCATAGCAGTAGCTAGATGGTTGTCTTCTCCTCATTATGCTTCATTGTCGGGTCTTGTGAGCTGCCTAACATGATCAAGATCATCTATCTGTAATGCTATATGTTGTGTTTGTTGGGATCCGATGGATAGAGAATACTATGTTATGTTGATTATCAATCTATTACCTATGTGTTGTTTATGATCTTGCATGCTCTCCGTTATTAGTAGAGGCTCTGACCAAGTTTTTACTCTTAACTCCAAGAGGGAGTATTTATGCTCGATAGTGGGTTCATGCCTCCATTAAATGCAGGACGATGATGAAAGTTCTAAGGTTGTGGATGTGCTGTTGCCACTAGGGATAAAACATTGATGTTATGTTCAAGGATGTAGTTATTGATTACATTACGCACCATACTTAATGCAATTGTCTGTTGTTTGCAACTTAATACTGGAAGGGGTTCGGATGATAACCTGAAGGTGGACTTTTTAGGCATAGATGCATGCTGGATAGCGGTCTATGTACTTTGTCGTAATGCCCAATTAAATCTCACAATACTCATCATATCATGTATGTGCATTGTCATGCCCTCTCTATTTGTCAATTGCCCAACTGTAATTTGTTCACCCAACATGCTGTTTATCTTATGGGAGAGACACCACTAGTGAACTGTGGACCCCGGTCCATTCTTTTACATCGATACAATCTACTGCAATACTTGTTCTACTGTTCTCTGCAAACAATCATCATCCACACTATACATCTAATCCTTTGTTACAGCAAGTCGGTGAGATTGACAACCTCACTGTTTCGTTGGGGCAAAGTACTTTGGTTGTGTTGTGCAGGTTCCACGTTGGCACCGGAATCCCTGGTGTTGCGCTGTAACACCCCAAATTTCAATGAAAAGAAAGTTAGAGAATTCAGAAAGCAAAAATTTCAAACCAACAAAAACTTTTCTTTTGCATATAGTACCATGCATAGGACTTGTGCATTTGAGTGATATGCCATGATGAGTGTTGTTACTTGTATCTTGATGTGCTCTAAAACCCTAGAGTGATCATATGAAGATCACCAACCAAATAAATCAAAGTGGAAGAAAATTCCAATAAATACAAAACCCTAAAAACCCTCACTTATGCTCTATGGCATTTTTATAAATTTTGACCCTAGACCTATTTGGTCTTCACCATTAGTTGAATAATGTTATTAAACACTTATTACAACTTTTGGAACCAAGGTTTCACTTTTCAAATAAATTTCAAACACAATTTCCACTCACATGAGATAATGGCCAAATCTGCCAATTTTAGTCTGATCACCACTTTGAGCCCCTGCAATTCAATTTTCCCAAACCAATTCTTGCTAACTCTTTGCACCATTTCAAAGTCAACATCAAGGTGAACAACTTTGATGAAGACCACCCTGCCAAATTCATTTTTTGATCACTAGCTATGCTCATCCAAAGTCTTGACTTTTTAACATTGTCAACAATCTCCACTTAGCCATTTTGGCCAAAACTTGAAATCTAATTTTTCCACCACCACCTCCATTCATCTCTGGTCAATTACAACTTATCTCAACACTCACTTTTCAAAAAGGTTCACCATTTGAATTATTTCCATTTTGGAAATTTTTGTATTTTCCAAAATTGAACACTATTCCTACACTATAGCAAATAGTGATCTACTCAAACTAACCTACTCTAACCAACCCCAAATGGTCCCCTGGTCCCCTCTCTCACTAACCTCAGCATAGAAACCCTAGGGAGGGAGAGAGAACAAGCATGGCATGGCCATGCCGGCCACATGCCGGCCATGCCGCACCACCTCCTCTCTCCTTCATCGCCGACCCTGGCCACCATGTCCCTGCACTCCACCTCACTCTACTGGATCGCCTAGCATCGGCCGTTGTCGAGGAGGAACACCGCACAGGCCAGACAAGCACGCGTCCATGGCGCCCTAGACGCCGCTCGCGTCACGCGTGTGCACGCCGCGGGCATACACTGGACACGCGCCGCGCCACGACCTCGAGCACGCCCTGGCCCCGCTTGCAACACGTTGAGCACCGCAGTGACACCGCGAAGCCACCAGACATGCGCCCAGCCCAGACCCGTGACCGCCGGCGCCGGAGACGATGACTTGCTCCCGTACGCGCCGCGGCCGTCGTGGAAGCAACGCGACCAACCTAGCCATCGCCCGACCCCGTTGTCGCCGCCAATAGCATCGCCAGGAGCCGTAGAACACTGCCACCACCTCGCCTAGCTCGATCGCTTGCCGGAGAAGCCGCGCCATGGTCGACTTCTTCACGGCCAAGCCGCACCCTTGGCCATCTATAAATACCGCGTTCCCTGGACGAAGTTGAGCACACCATCTCGTTCACCACCCTCCACTGCTTCTCCTCCACCAAGCCACTCGCTCGATTGTCGCCGGAGCTGCTTCAATTTGAAGATCGGAGCCCGCCAGTACCGCACCTCGCCGCCGTCGATTGGAGCCGATCCAGGAGTCGCCGCCGGTACCAGGAGAACCGCCGTCGTCCACATCGACATCACGCACACTGCCAGCCACCGCGGGAGCCCTGGTTAGCTCTCCCACCCCCTAGGCTCGCCGCCCGAACCTCTGCTTCTCGCCGGAGAAGACGACTACCGTGCGCCGTTGGATTGCCTTCTAATCCAACGCGCCACGTCGCTCGTACCGTTTCGGGTTTTAAACGCCGCTGACATGCGGGACCCCCCTGTCAGGCAGCCCACGCGGGCACAGACGCGTGGTGGGCTGAGGTGGGCCGTTTTATTTCAAATCGGCCCAGCTTCGTTTTCCCGCCGGCCCTTTTATTCAAAATTCGTTTAAATCAATTTCACCCAATTTCAATACTGCCCAAACTTTGAAATTAAATAGTTTCAATTTGGCTAAACCAAATTTAGTGAATTTGATATTGTTGGAAAGCCACTGAAATTCTCTACAACATGCCACTGGCCTCTTGGTCAATTTCCTTGTAGAATTAATGTGAAAAAAATAACAAAACAGGGACTTTTCCCTATTCAAATAATTCTTAAAAATCAACCAAAATAGATATTGAGTTAATTCCAACTCTAATAGCTCACTTTGGACTTACACTAATTGTTTATGCAATAAAATGGTGTGGTCACTTTGCATGATCATGCCATGGTTTTGTGAATGGATATTTTGACTAGTTTAGCTAGTTGATATTGTCCAAAACTATTAGAGTTAAATGGTGTGAAGTCTTATACTTCATTTAAACTTGTCTCACATGAATTCATGGGATGTTTGGACCCCTGGTTCCAAACTCTCTTATATGAATTTCTTGAGATTTAAATCAAATGTAGTGTTAGTTAAATGGTATGAGGTGTTCCACCTCATTTAAATCATTCTCCCAAATGATGATGATGATGATGAACATTTGATTTAGGTCAATATGAGTTCATCCATGATTGTTGGAGAAATTAAATCTTAAGAAGATTTCAATGAGAGGAAATTATTTCTCAAGAACCCTATGGAAACTATCATCTACATATGGAATACACATTCTATTTAAATCCCACAACCCATGCACCCTAGTTTATTTATGTGTGTGCATAGAGT
Source organism: Lolium perenne (assembly GCF_019359855.2). Lineage (NCBI taxonomy): Eukaryota > Viridiplantae > Streptophyta > Magnoliopsida > Poales > Poaceae > Lolium > Lolium perenne. The sequence goes on from NC_067248.2 coordinate 169,322,110, forward strand.
AGTTTGTGTGTTTATTTGTGATGTGTGGAATAGCCATTGAATTAGTGAGTAATTATACTCGTATTCAAATTTAGACGGTAGCACCGGAGAGTACGCCGAAGAAGAAGGTTGCTACCAGGAGGAGGAAGAGGAACAGTTTGAGAACTACCAAGGCAAGCTAAACTACTATGCAAGCTTTTATTCTTGCAAAGTGCAAAGCCCCTTGGGGCATGGCACCATGTTTCTTATCTTTTCTTATGAGAACCCATCCCAAGTTTTTACTTGTTTTCTAAATGATTTACTTTTATAGTTAACTTGGTCAAAGTACAAGTTGGATACTAGAGTAGTGAGTTAGTCTCTTCCAAGCAAAGCAAGGTAGCACCCCTCATGACTTAGAGCTAGTGCTAATCAACTAAACTTGACTACTCTAGATGGGAATCTTATATTTTTGAAAGGATTTTGAAACCTTGGAATGAAGATGCATTCCATTGAATGATTTTTTTGAGGTGAATATGACCAAGAGAAGATGGTGATTTTTGATAAAACCTGATGTTGGTTTGAATGCGATACCTTTCCAATTCTCAAGTACCCCCACAATACCTGATTATGGGTAGGGCTTAACTGGAAGTTTATGCGTCTTAGTATGGGTTCCCTCTAAACAAGCGTCATCGGGGTTATGCCGAAAGCTGCCTCTACCACAAAAGAAACGATACGATATGATGCGAAATGAGGTGAATGTCCGGCCCAAGCCCTGTGCAGTTCCTGTGCTGACGCTTGGTCTTCACTGGGAGGCCAAGCTCATGGGGAGAGGTGCTCATACTAGGGTTCGTAAGTGAAAGGTTATGGTTGATGATCCGCGTACTGTGATACGATTATTCGGGGAAATCCCGACGGATGAAATCAAATGTTGTGGCACAAGTGTGCAACCTCTGCAGAGTGTAAACCTATTCGAATAGCCGCGTCCACGGTTACGGACGGTTGGAAAGGCCATACAGTTTCCGATATCATATCTTGAAAATGATGTTGAAAGGTGATGGTGAAATGAATGGTGGTGGATTGAATTGAAATCACCACTTGAATGGTGGGGATGACACTAATGTTCCCACTTGAGTTAGTTAGCACTTGAGTAAGCTTTTCTCAAAACTTTGTGAACTAAAACTAGCTTTATGCAAATAAACTAGAGCTTAGCAAACCCTACTAGAATGTCTTGCACTTCCATTAGTTTGAGTTTGCGAGTACTCAACGTACTCACGGCTTTGTCCCTGGCTATTCAAATGGCCAGAGTATGAAGACGACCAAGGAGATGACCAGCAGGATGCCTACGACAACTAAGCGCCTTCCGACGTCAAGCGTTGGCCTGTGGACTCGAGAGTCCTTGTATCTTACGCTTCCGCTATGTTGAACTATGAACTGGTGTTTGTTCGTTGATCGGTAGATCAACTATTCGTGTAATATGGATCATGTGATTCCAATTTGTAAGACTTATGGTTTGTAATGAATGATGACTGTGATACTTAACTATTATGCCTCGCAACAACAATATTCCTGGGATTGCGATGTATGACATAATAGGCATTCGGACTTAAAAATCCGGGTGTTGACATGCGCCGCACTACATCTCGCCGCCATCAACCTTCAACGTGCTTCTTGGCTCCTACTGGTTCGATAAACCTTGGTTTCTTACTGAGGGAAAACTTGCCGTGTACGCATCACACCTTCCTCTTGGGGTTCCCAACGGTCGCGTGTTGTACGCCTATCAAGACTGTTTTCTGGCGCCGTTGCCGGGGAGATCAAGACACGCTGCAAGGGGAGTCTCCACATCCCAATCTCTTTACTTTGTTTTTGTCTTGCTTTATTTTATTTACTACTTTGTTTGCTGCACTAAATCAAAATACAAAAAAAATTAGTTGCTAGTTTTACTTTATTTACTGTCTTGTTTGCATACTCCATATTAAAAACACAAAAAAATTAGTTACTTGCATTTACTTTATCTAGTTTGCTTTATTTACTGTTGCTAAAATGAGTAATCCTGAAGTAGAAGTTCGTTCGTTTAAGCAAAAAGGGAGAGAATGTTTAAAATATGCTTGGTATAGAATTAGTGATGCCCATAATAGGTGCACTAAGAAACACTCCACCACTATCCTACTGAGGAATTTTTATGTTGGTATCTCTAGCTGGAATAGGTATGTTCTTGATTGTCTCGCGGGAGGTAACTTCCTAGGTACTCCTGCTTTAGAAGCTAGTTGCATTATTGAGAGTCTATTTGGAATATCACCTGTTAATGAAGTTAAAATTGAAACCTCTCTTGAAGATGTCATGGAAAAGTTGGAAACCATAGAGCAAAACCTTCCAAGTATTGATACTACTCTGGGAGCATTACTTGATAGCACTGATAAACTTGATAAATCTCTTGGTGGAATTAATGAGAGAATCGCCATCTTAGAATCTTGTGCTATTCATGATAATCAAACCCAGAGGATTAGTGAACTTGAAGAGGCTATGGGAACATTGGGTTCAACCTTTTCATCTATAAAGTTTAGAGAGAAAGCTTATGTGGGTAAGGAGCAAAAGTTCATGTATGTCTCTAAGGTGCCTAAACCAAAAAGCTATTATAGGCCTAAAATTGATAAAGCTCTTAAAACCACTATAGATAAGGGAGCATCTAAGATCCCCAATGGGACAAATTGTGAAAATTATGATGTTGATGCTTCGTCTCTTGATAATACTTGATATATACTTTCTGCGCCTAGCTGAAAGGCGTTAAAGAAAAGCGCTTATGGGAGACAACCCATGTTTTTACTACAGCACTTTTATTTTATATTTGAGTCTTGGAAGTTTTTACTACTGTAGCAACCTCTCCTTATCTTAGTTTTGTGCATTGTTGTGCCAAGTAAAGTCGTTGATAGTAAGGTTCATACTAGATTTGGATTACTGCGCAGAAACAGATTTCTTTGCTGTCATGAATCTGGGCCAAATTCTCTGTAGGTAACTCAGAAAATTATGCCAATTTACGTGAGTGATCCTCAGATATGTACGCAACTTTCATTCAATTTGAGAATTTTCATTTGAGCAAGTCTGGTGCCTCAATAAAATTCATCTTTACGAACTGTTCTGTTTTGACAGATTCTGCCTTTTATTTCGCATTGCCTGTTTTGCTATGCTTGATGGATTTTTCGATTCCATTGACTTTCAGTAGCTTTGTGCAATGTCCAGAAGTGTTAAGAATGATTATGTCACCTCTGAACATGTAAGTTTTGATTGTGCACTAACCCTCTAATGAGTTGTTTTGAGTTTGGTGTGGAGGAAGTTTTCAAGGATCAAGAGAGGGAGATGATACAATATGATCAAGGAGAGTGAAAGCTCTAAGCTTGGGGATGCCCCGGTGGTTCACCCCTGCATATATCAAGAAGACTCAAGCTTCTAAGCTTGGGGATGCCCAAGGCATCCCCTTCTTCATCGACAACATTATCAGGTTTCTCTAGTGAAACTATATTTTTATTCCATCACATCTTATGTACTTTGCTTGGAGCGTCGGTTTGTTTTTGTTTTTGTTTTGTTTGAATAAAATGGATCCTAGCATTCTTTGTGTGGGAGAGAGACACGCTCCGCTGTTGCATATGGACAAATATGTCCTTAGGCTTTACTCATAATATTCATGGCGGAAGAATCTTCTTCGTTAAATTGTTATATGGTTGGAATCGGAAAATGATACATGTAGTAATTGCTAAAATGTCTTGGATAATGTGATACTTGGCAATTGTTGTGCTCATGTTTAAGCTCTTGCATCATATACTTTGCACCTATTAATGAAGAAATACATAGAGCTTGCTAAAATTTGGTTTGCATAATTGGTCTCTCTGAGGTCTAGATAATTTCTAGTATTGAGTTTGAACAACAAGGAAGACGGTGTAGAGTCATATAATTTTTACAATATGTCTTTTATGTGAGTTTTGCTGCACCGGTTCATCCTTGTGTTTGTTTCAAATAACCTTGCTAGCCTAAACCTTGTATCGAGGGGGAATACTTCTCATGCATCCAAATCCTTGAGCCAACCACTATGGCATTTGTGTCCACCATACCTACCTACTACATGGTATTTCTCCGCCATTCCAAAGTAAATTGCTTGAGTGCTACCTTTAAAATTTCCATCCTTCACCTTTACAATATATAACTCATGCGACAAATAGCCTAAAAACTATTGTGGCATTGAATATGTACTTATGCACTTTATCTCTTATTAAGTTGCTTGTTGTGCGATAACCATGTTCCTGGGGACGCCATCAACTACTCTTTGTTGAATATCATGTGAGTTGCTATGCATGTCCGTCTTGTCTGAAGTAAGGGAGATTTACCGCTAGAATGGTTAGAGCATGCATAATGTTAGAGAAGAACATTGGGCCGCTAACTAAAGCCATGATCCATGGTGGAAGTTTCAGTTTTGGACAAATATCCTCAATCTCATATGAGAAAATTAATTGTTGTTGAATGCTTATGCATAAAAGAGGAGTCCATTATTTGTTGTCTATGTTGTCCCGGTATGGATGTCTAAGTTGAGAATAATCAATGGCGAGAAATCCGATGCGAGCTTTCTCCTTAGACCTTTGTACAGGCGGCATAGAGGTACCCCTTTGTGATACTTGGTTAAAACATATGCATTGCAATGATAATCCAGGTAATCCGAGCTAATTAGGACAAGGTGCGGGCACTATTAGTATACTATGCATGAGGCTTGCAACTTGTAAGATATAATTTACATAACACATATGCTTTATACTACCGTTGACAAAATTGTTTCTTGTTTTCAAAATCAAAGCTCTAGCACAAATATAGCAATCAATGCTTCCCTCTGCGAAGGGCCATTCTTTTACTTTTATGTTGAGTCAGTTCACCTATCTCTCTCCACCTCAAGAAGCAAACACTTGTGTGAACTGTGCATTGATTCCTACATACTTGCATATTGCACTTGTTATATTACTTTACATTGACAATATCCATGAGATATACATGTTACAAGTTGAAAGCAACCGCTGAAACTTAATCTTCCTTTGTGTTGCTTCGATACCTATACTATGAAATTATTGCTTTATGAGTTAACTCTTATGCAAGACTTATTGATGCTTGTCTTGAAGTACTATTCATCAAAAGTCTTTGCTATATGATTCATTTGTTTACTCATGTCATTTACATTGTTTTGATCGCTGCATTCATTACATATGCTTACAATAGTATGATCAAGATTATGATGGCATGTCCCTCCAGAAATTATCTTTGTTATCGTTTACCTGCTCGGGACGAGCAGAAACTAAGCTTGGGGATGCTGATACGTCTCCGACGTATCGATAATTTTTTATGTTCCATGCCACATTATTGATGATATCTACATGTTTTATGCATACTTTATGTCATATTTATGCATTTTCCGGCACTAACCTATTAACGAGATACCGAAGAGCCAGTTGCTGTTTTCTGCTGTTTTTGGTTTCAGAAATCCTAGTAAGGAAATATTCTCGGAATTGGACGAAATCAACGCCCAGAGGCCTATTTTCACACGAAGCTTCCAGAAGACCGAAGGGAAGATGAAGTGGGGCCACGGGGCGCCGCCACACTAGGGCGGCGCGGCCCTAGCGTGTGGGGCCCCCGTGACGCCTCTTGACCTGCCCTTCCGCCTACATATAGTCTTCGTCGCGAAACCCCCAGTACCGAGAGCCACGATACGGAAAACCTTCCAGAGACGCCGCCGCCGCCAATCCCATCTCGAGGGATTCAGGAGATCGCCTCCGGCACCCTGCCGGAGAGGGGAATCATCTCCCGGAGGACTCTTCACCGCCATGGTCGCCTCCGGAGTGATGAGTGAGTAGTTCACCCCTGGACTATGGGTCCATAGCAGTAGCTAGATGGTTGTCTTCTCCTCATTATGCTTCATTGTCGGGTCTTGTGAGCTGCCTAACATGATCAAGATCATCTATCTGTAATGCTATATGTTGTGTTTGTTGGGATCCGATGGATAGAGAATACTATGTTATGTTGATTATCAATCTATTACCTATGTGTTGTTTATGATCTTGCATGCTCTCCGTTATTAGTAGAGGCTCTGGCCAAGTTTTTACTCTTAACTCCAAGAGGGAGTATTTATGCTCGATAGTGGGTTCATGCCTCCATTAAATCTGGGACAGTGACATAAAGTTCTAAGGTTGTGGATGTGCTGTTGCCACTAGGGATAAAACATTGATGCTATGTCCGAGGATGTAGTTATTGATTACATTACGCACCATACTTAATGCAATTGTCTGTTGTTTGCAACTTAATACTGGAAGGGGTTCGGATGATAACCTGAAGGTGGACTTTTTAGGCATAGATGCATGCTGGATAGCGGTCTATGTACTTTGTCGTAATGCCCAATTAAATCTCACTATATGACATAGGCATCCCAAATGGGCCTGCCGAAGATAGTACCCGGGGTTTAATGAAGGCCCAATACCCGAAGAATAAGAAGATTCGGGAGCCCAAGATATATTAAGGAAAGTTAGAGTTGTAATAGGAAGTGTTATTTGTAAATCTGGCGGGATGAGTTAGAAACCGTCCCGGACTCTGTAACTTGTGCAAAACGAAACCCTCGGCTCCGCCTCCTATATAAAGGGGGAGTCGAGGGACGAAGAGGCAATCGAATCATTGTTGCAAACCCTAGTTCTCATAATCGTCGAGTACTTTTCGGCTGAAACCTTCGAGATCTACTTGCCCTCTACTTCCAACTAAACCCTAGCCTACAATCCATAGGCATTGACAAGTTGATACCTTGTCAATTGGCGCCGTCTGTGGGAACTAGAGGCGTAAGGATCTGATCTCGATGGCACGTTCAAGATCTTCGACATCGTCAACCGCAAGCAACACAATGGATCGAGGAAAACAGATCGCTGCTGGTCTTGTCGATTTTGTTCCTCACCCACCCTCCCGTTTGGATGCATATGCGTATCTGGCGGAGCCCATGGAGATGACGTTTAGAAGGTTTCACTTTCGCGTCGAGAAGGAGGGATCGTATCGTGTCGAGATTCCGATTTCGTCGGGATCGTCGGCGGTCGACTCCGATTTTTCAAGCTATACATCGTCAACCGAGTCAGGAGAAGAAGAAACTTCGTCGACACGCTACGTCAGCACCAGAGCAAGAGAGAAACTCGCCACGATCTTCAACGACATGTCGTTTGAGTCATCTGCGGACTCATATATAAGCGATGGCTCAAGCGATGTCGACAGTTATGACTTCATCGACAAATCTATCACAGTGGGCAAGGTCTTCATCAATCTCAACGATGATGTCACCAAACCCAACATAGATCTGAGTACAAAGTATCATCAGATTTATGCCATTGAAGATCAAGAGGAAACATCTGAGGCTTTCGACGATCTGGGAAATCCATACGTCGATCCCTCCAATCTGCGACAAGGCCTGGGCAATAAATACGTCGGACCGCAGCCGCGAGACAGAGTTCAGCTTTCGCAAGCAGCATGGGACAGAGCCACGAGAGCTATGAACGGTTCAGAACCAATGGCCACCACAGCCACACCAGAGGAATTGCAAGCATATCAATATAGGCTCGCACGAGCTGCGAGAGAATTGGAAAAACAGACAGCTAAGTTAAACAGAAGAAAGGAGGCAGCTTCTGCATCTAACAGGAGGAGGGCAGATCTAAGTCGACAATCTAGAACTTCGGGTGATAGCCACAGGGAGGCGCGGAACAGAGCAAGATCAAGGTTGCAACATATACCCGAAGCAGAAAGAGAGCACTTGGTCCAAAACCTCGACATGTCTTTCATGTCGATAGATACAAGAGGAAACATCATCCCTAAGACACCAGAGGCTGGGTATATGGCGACACATGCTTTTATCCTTGCATCTAAACCACCTCCAGGTGATCAGGGAAACACTATACAATATGGCGGTAGCAGGAGTTGGAGCTATGGGGATAGCGTTTGTATCAACGCCTCCCGAAGGAGCGGCAAGGCAAAATAGTCCACGACCTGCAGCAGCAGCAGCGGCAGCACCTGAAGGACCAAGTGGAGCAAGAGACACAGCAGCACAAGCAAGGGTCGACAGAGCGCGGCAAAGTAGAAGGGATCATCGGCAATCTCCGGAGCTCAACGACAAAGATATGTGCGGCTTACCATGCTTCACGAGGAGAGTCCGAAAAACTCGAGTCCCCTCAGGATTCAAGTTACCCGACAACTTCAAGAAGTTCGACGGCCTTCAAGATCCAGAGGATTGGCTAGTTGATTATCTCGAGACAGTGAAGCTCACAGGAGGAACCAGGGCAACAGCTATGCAAAGCATCCAGGTGCATTTGAGTGGAGCCGCACGATCTTGGATAAAGAAACTCACTCCAGGATCTATCGACAGCTGGGAAAGTTTCGAGGATGTGTTCGTCAAGAACTTTAGATCCACGTGCAAAAAACCTGCGTCGTTAGAGGAGTTGAGAGCATGTCGACAAAAGCCAGACGAGCCAATGAGAAAGTACATCCAAAGGTGGAATATCATCAAAAACTCGGCAGAAAATATATCTGACGAGAGAGCAATAGATGCGTTTGTCGCAGGAATCAGGCGTGGAGATTTTGTCGAGGACTTGGGAAGGACCAATCCAAAGACAGTATCTGCGTTAATGGAGATAGCAAACAGATGGGCAGACGGAGAAGACGCTGTCCACAACAAACGGCACAGGTCGCCAGAGGAGGACCGTGGTCGAAACTATCAACCGAGGCGACGATTTCCTCGGCAGTACCCGAACTATGACGCTCCAGGGCAAATTTCGGCAGGCTTTCGGGCAAACACAGGAGGAAGTAACAGAGATGATTATCAGAGAAGCAGTGAACAGCGAGGTGATAACAGGGATGATTCTCGCAACAACAGGCAAAATAGCGGGCCTAGGTTCCCAAGGCCTTTCGTGTCCCCTGAAGAGATGATGAATGGACCGTGTCAAATGCACTTTTTCCTCGACAGCAACGGTAAAAGACAGTCAGGGCATCTGCAGAAAGACTGTCGAAATTTTCAGGCAATGCTGCGGTATGCAGAGAACGCTAACGCGCGGGCAACACAGAGAAATCCTCGAGAACCCAGAAGCGAGATTCACTTGCCACCTCCTCCCGCGATTACAGACGACAATCGGCATCAGCTCAGAATAGCGGCAGCACCTCCACCACCACCTTATGTTGATCCTAACTCCAACGGAGCGGTGTCGATGATTCAGAAGGGAAGGCCGTCCAATAGAGCTCAGAAAGTAATCTCACGACAGGTGTTTATGGCAGAAAAAATGCCTCCACCAACAGTTGAGTATCTTAATTGGTCAGGACAAGATATTGGCTTCACCATAGCAGATCATCCGTAGCAAGTTCCTCGACCAGGGCAGTCAGCACTTATTCTGCCAGCAGTTATCGCGGGATTTGATGTCTCTCGAGTGTTCATAGACGGCGGCAGCAGCCTAAACCTTATGTATGCAGATACATTGAGGAAGATGAACATATCCTTAGCAAACTTGAAACCAACAGACACAAGGTTCCACGGCATCACACCGGAGAAACCAAGTTATCCATTGGGGAAGATCAATCTCGACGTTCAGTTTGGGACCCGAGAAAATTATAGAATCGAGAGGCTGGAATTTGAAGTCGTGGATTTTCCGTCGCAATACCACGCTCTGTTGGGACGACCAGCATATGCTAGATTTATGGCGGTGCCACACTATACATACCTCTTTGTGGAGGTTGCCTGGACCAAAGGGACCAATCACAGTCAAAGGAAGCTTTGCCTTAGCCGATAAGTGTGATAAGGATTTTCACCGGCTATCAGAAACTTTCGGGATGCAAGCTGAATATTTGGCGTCAAAAAGTATGACTGACTACGATGTGCTGCCAGACGTTGGAAGGCCAAATAAAGAATCAACTTTCAATACTGAGAAAAATTCTAAGGAGGTGCAGATTCACCCGACAGACCCGAAAAAGACGACATCTATCGCAAACGACATGGATATCGCATAGGAAAGCACGCTCGTCGAGTTCCTCCGTGAGAACTGGAAAATCTTCGCATGGTGTCCAGCTGACATGCCAGGAGTACCCAGGGAACTTGCCGAGCACCACCTAAACTTGGATCCAATAGCAAGACCAATCAAACAACCTTTGCGGCGTTTTTCGGAACCAAACCGCAAAGCTATGCTGTCAGAAATCAATCGACTACGAGAAGCTGGTTTTATCAAAGAGATATTCACGGAAGCCACATGGGTAGCAAATCCTGTGTTGGTGCCGAAGAAAAACACTAAGGTCCTTCGCATGTGCGTCGACTTTACGTGTCTCAATAAACATTGTCCAAAGGATCACTTTCCCCTCCCGAGGATCGATCAAATTATCGACTCCATGGCTGGATGTGAACGTCTTTCGTTCCTGGACGCATATTCTGGTTATAACCAGATCAGATTAAAAGAAGAAGATGAAGTAAAGACCGCGTTTATTACACCTTACGGCGTGTTTTGCTACAGAACAATGCCCTTTGGTCTAAAAAATGCGGGAGCAACATATCAGAGGATGATGCAGAAGTGTTTGGCGACACAGATTGGGAAAAACGTGCAAGTGTACATCGACGATGTTGTCATAACGTCAAAAAAGGGGACAACACTGATCGAGGATCTCAAGGAAACTTTTGACAACCTCGACAAATTCTGCCTGAAGTTGAACCCGACGAAGTGTTCTTTTGGCGTCCCAGCAGGAGAACTTCTGAGGTTTCTAGTCTCAGCAAGAGGGATCGAAGCAAATCCCGATAAAATACAAGCTATCGTAACAATGAGAAAGCCAACAAAGTTGAAAGAAATACAACAGCTCACTGGACGAGTCGCAGCTTTGAGCAGATTCGTCGCCAGGCTGGGAGAAAAAGCGTTACCATTCTACGCTCTGATAAAGCAAGGAGATAAATTCCAGTGGAACGAAGAGGCCGACAGAGCTTTCGAGGATTTGAAGCGCACAATCTCGACACCACCAATTTTGGTGGCGCCGAAGGAAAAGGAACCTCTCCTGCTGTATATCGCAGCCACACCCCAAGTGGTGAGCACGGTGCTAGTTGTCGAAAGGGAGGAAGAAGGAAAACTCCACGGCGTGCAGAGGCCAGTATACTTCGTCAGCGAAGTTTTATCGCCCTCAAAACAAAGGTACCCCCAGTACCAAAAGCTAGCATATGGAGTGTTCACAACAGCACGAAAATTGCGCCACTATTTTTCGGCACACCCGATCATAGTGGTCAATGAAGCTCCCTTGTCAAATATACTAAACAATCCAGAAGCTACGGGTCGTGTCTCCCTTTGGGGAATAGAACTTTCCCCTCGGGACATCACGTATGAGAAAAGAAAAGCAATCAAGTCGCAAGTTCTGCCGGACTTCATCGCAGAGTGGATGGAATTGCAAAACACAGGACCTCCAGACTTGTCGAGGACCTGGACCATGAACTTTGATGGGTCCAAAAGACTAGAAGGAGCTGGCGCAGGAGTAGTACTCATATCACCTGAAGGCGACAAGTTGAAGTACATCCTTCGGATGACGTTCCCTAACGCATCTAACAATGAAGCAGAATATGAAGCTCTCATACACGGGATGAAGATGGCGAAAGCTTGCGGTGCAACTCGATTAAAAATCTTTGGCGACTCACAATTGGTAGCTCAGCAAGTCATGAACCAATGTGACGCAGTCAACGATAGCATGATGGCATACAAGGAAGTGTACAACGAGCTCGAAAAGTTGTTTGATGGATGCGAAGTAAATCATATTAGTAGATTGAGCAACGACGAAGCCGACGTTCTTGCAAACATATGGTCGCAATGCCTTGCAGTTCCGCCAGGTGTATTTTGGGAAGAGATAACTGAGAGATCTACAAAATTGACAAAATCAAAAAAGAAGGAAAAGAAACCCTCGGGGGCTACCAAGGAAGAGCAAGAGGAAGAAGAAGATCAGGACCTGGTCATGGTGATACAGATACCATGGATGCAGATGTACATATTGTACATCCTCAGGAAAGAAATACCCGATGATCCAGTTGAGGCAAGGCGAGTAATTCGACGCTCCAAAGCTTTCACGGTGGTCAAAGGAGAATTGTACAAGCGAAGTATTTCAGGCGTCCTGCAAAGGTGTGTTACACCCGAAGAAGGAAGAATAATTCTGAAGGATGTACACGAAGGAGTATGTGGCCACCACGCAAGTAGTCGAGCTATTGCAGCCAAGGTATTTCGGGCAGGATTCTACTGGTTGACAGCAATCGAGGACGCCAAGGAAATAGTAAGAACTTGTGACGCGTGTCAAAGGTTTGCCGCAAAACCTCACTCTCCAGCAGCAGAACTAACACCAATACCATTGTCGTGGCCTTTTGCCCAATGGGGACTCGATATGGTGGGCAAGTTACACAAATCCTGGCCAGGAGGAAAGGAGTACATGCTAGTAGCTGTCGACAAATTTACAAAGTGGATAGAAGCGAAGCCGATAAATTCACCAGACGGAGCATCTGCAGTAAAATTCATAAAAGGCCTCGTCTTCAGATTTGGAGTGCCCCACAGCATTGTCACAGACAATGGCAGTAACTTCACATCCCACGAGTTTAAAGATTATTGCGAAGAAGTGGGTATAAAGTTACACTTTGCGTCAGTTGCGCACCCGCAGACCAACGGCCAAGTCGAGAAAGCTAATGGAATCATCTGCAACGGCATTAAGAAACGCTTATTAGCGCCACTGGAGAAAGCTCGACACACCTGGCCAGAGGAGCTGCCCAGTTTATTATGGAGCATACGAACAACACCAAACACAGCAACACAGGAAACTCCGTTCTTCTTGGTTCATGGAGCAGACGCAGTAGTACCAATCGAGATAGAGCATGACTCTCCACGAGTCGTAGAATATGATGAAGAGGTGTCGAGAAAAGCGCTAGAAGATGATGTCGATGCACTTGATGAAGCTAGAGATGAAGTACTGTCTCGGGTAACCAAATACCAACAGGACTTGAAGAATTACCACAGTCGACGTTTGCGGCCAAGATCCTTTCAGGTGGGAGACCTAGTTTTTCGGCTCACGCAAAAAAGTCATGAAAAACTCGAGTCACCATGGCTAGGCCCCTACATTGTCACGGAAGTAATCGGAGGAGGAGCATACAGGATAAAGGACAAGAAGACTGGGGTGGAGGAGCAAAACCCCTGGAACGTGGCGCAACTCAGGCGGTTCTACGCCTAGAGCTGAAATATAGTCCTTGTAAAACTTCAATGTACTGAAACGCCCGCGAGTTTTCAGACGCACTCTTTTCCTTTTTCGGGGCACCGAGTGGGGCCGGGAAAGGTTTTTAATGAGGCGGGCTCGCGGTGCTGCAATATAATAAAGATAGTGTCAATATAACTTTTCTTTATCGACATGCTCAAAGTCTCTGACCCGACGAATTTCAATATAGTTCCTCAAAAAAGAAAAGCCTTGCCTTGGTATTAAAATACCTCGTGAGTCAATAAAAAATAGTACTCAATAAAGAAGCTCGGGGGCTGATATTCGCCATAAATACATACTAAATAAATGCCTTGGTTCAAAACCTCGCAATATACAAATACAGCAAATAGCCACCGAAACACTCGGGGGCTAGACAAATATAGAAATATGATGATTGTTTCACAATATAATCACAATCATGGGTCACAAAAAAGAGTTATCTACCAAAGGAAAATAATTAGTCATGATTAAGTATGTCATCAAGGGTAATTCTGTTTTCTTCACATTGGATGTCCACAATTGAGTGGACACACCACAAGGATTCTTCACAAGACCTTAGATGAATATAAACCACAAGCTACACCTAGATTAATATTCTAACCATCAATCCAATGGTTGGAATAAAAAGGAGTCGAAGAACATAAGTAAACTCTAAGGGGTAGAGTAAAGATTGAGTTGGATGTACAATGACTCAATACTTTAAGTTAGATAGAAACAGAAGGTCTGAACTGAGAGGAAGTTCGATCTTATTTTCATAAGATTGTTGGACATTACTTTCAGAAGGATGTCAGACCAAAAGCCGAGGTTTATACTTCGAGGAAGTAAGAAGTGGACTGTAACTTGAGAAAGTGAGTAATATTTACTCCGAAGTATGATAGCCCAAGTAAATTAAGGCTAAGGAAGTTGGATAAAGGAAATATCGGAGACCAAATACAGCTTGAGAAGGCCAAAGACCGAAGGATATTGATTATACCAAACCTAAAGACTAATAGAATGATTCCTTTCATGGAACCTAAATAACCCAAAATAGTTATAGGTATCAATTATAAACTCTGATTGGATGGACTAAATGAGTCAAATCCATTCCTAGGGAAATAAACCATCACAACCATTTCCATGGTAAGTGCCTTACCAAGTACCATTACTGCACTTTTGGTAGTAAGGGAAAACAAAGACCTATTTTTTCAAATAGGAGATTGTTATCCAATTAGTCCTCAATTAAGACTTGTCGGGACGAGAAGAAGTCCTAATCATTGAATATTCAATGAGAAAGGAAACAAGATTATAATAGTTGGAAGAAAACAATGAATCAAAGTAAGAGCCATGGTTCAGAGACAGGTATTATTAGATTCCCGGAAGAAAATCATAGAACTGGAGTTAGAAACTAATGTTCAGAGACAAACCCTAATGGATTCCAGGAAGAATCTGGACAAGGAATATATTCAATTATATCCAGTGAGATCATCAAGGAGTTTGAGAAAAGATGTAGTGCACACAAGACAGATCCACACTCCGAAACGTGAGAGATATCAAACTTCGAGGACGAAGTTTAGTTTAAGGGGTAGAGACTGTAATATCCCAGGTAATGGGGTTACAAAAATAGAGGAAATAGATGTGTGCATTGCATTCATGCATAGAAAATCTGGGGAATTTTCGCGCTTTAAAGTAAAACAGTCACAGTAACTGAAGTTTCACTTGACCTTGGTGGAATTGAAGTAGCTCATCAAGTCAAGCGCTATAAACCTTAATGTGACTTTGTTAAAACCTTGTTTTGGGTAGAGATGATTTGATCTAAGGGGTTAGATCAAATGGAACTAATAATCAACACAACAACACTTTACTCAAGGATCAATTACTTGATCTTATTAAGATCACAACATGATATTCCTTGCCATAACATATGAACATTCATTCAATTGGAAATCAAGCAACAATAATTGGAGAAACTATTCTTCACTTATCTTTTCCATGTCTTAAACCAAACCATGATCCTACCATGAACCTCATGGTATTCATTTTAATTCAATCTTGGAAACATGACAAGGAGATCAACTCTAGAAATAAATATTCTTCTCTATTCCAAATAGTTAAGCACCAAACCTAGAGAGGTGAGAGTTCTACTATAATTATTAGAGAAGCATTAACAAACCTTGAGTTAAACCTTGGATATACATCCATGTAATCAAATCATCATCTTTGGAGAAAACCTAGGATGTTAATCAAGACAATCCTTAGAGAGAGAACCCATTTCTGTTAACCATAGGTATTGGTGACCACATCATTATCTTTGGAGAATCAACTTAAGTTAGCATTATAGTTCTTCCTAAATGAGAGAGACCATTCATACCAATTCTAGTTTACCTATTTAAGAATAAAGGACAACCTTTGAACTATAGTATTAGGAGGTAAACCATTTCATCTTGGAGTGATGAGATAACCAAGTACCAAGTGGAATAAGACTATATCCATGAATTAGGGAAATAAGGATTGGACTAATCCAACTAAGTTAGACAATTGAATCCTTAGCTTAGCTACCTAAATAAATATTAGGAGTACACCATAAACCTTAGAATAAATATTCCTATGAAAGAGAACTCAAGCTATGGTGTTACACACAAGTAGTTGGGGCAACACTTGAATATAAGGGAGAGAACTATCCATATACCAGATGAGTATATCATCATTGATTAAGTAGAACTCTAACATAATATCTCAGGCATTCTCCTGGGATATAAACTTTAGAGGCAACCATAGTAGTCCCATCCAAGAAAGTAAGGTATAAGTACTATACCTTAGCTGATCAAGACAATACTTGATCATGGAAGTGAGAACCCATTTAATGAGAGACCCTTAGGAAGCCAAACCTTGATCATTATTAATCCAGTGATGATCCTAAACCCTAAGAACTTAAGGTATTGAGAATAAACC
The DNA here is from genome assembly GCF_019359855.2 of Lolium perenne. NCBI lineage: Eukaryota > Viridiplantae > Streptophyta > Magnoliopsida > Poales > Poaceae > Lolium > Lolium perenne. Next base: position 169,338,271 of record NC_067248.2, read on the forward strand.
CTAATTGGATAAGTAGATCTCATTCCCACATGAAATTACTGGGAGATCACTAGTAAGCAATCCTAGACTTATATCCCAACCTTTAATTATGAACCACTTGGTGATCATAAGAAGAATCTTACCATATCTATGTTTCATAAATTAAAGAACCTAAGAAAACCTTAGAGTAAAACTCCATGCTTTATATGGTGAGAAACCAACAATCCATTTGACCAAAGTTAACTATAAAAATAATTATTACCAATGTAGATACTTTAATGATAAATTGAGGATAATAATAGAAGTTAATTGGTAGAAGATAAAACCAATTCTCAAATCTTTAGTAATTAGAGAAGCACATAAGTTATAAAGCAACTAACCATATTACCTTGGTTAGGGGAGATTAAACCCTAGCACATGCAATATGGTGTCATCTCATTTCTACAACCTAGAATTATATCTCAACCTAGATTGTATATCACTTGGGTGATCACAACTAAAAACTAGGCCATAATTGAGATTCCAAACCATATGCCATTAGGTAAATAACATTAGAACCCTAGTATTGCACATTAATCAAATCTTATGCTTCAATTCTTGAACATAAGAAAAACCTTGTGCTACACTATATGGTTAAAACCATATGTGTAGTGATCAACTATTTATCTTGGTAACCAAGAACAACCATGTGGGAACAATACCTACCCTAGAGCCTTTTAATGATAATTATAGTGTTAATTTACAAGGGGGGTTGTAATAGAAATCATAAAACCTTAATAGCATTAATGCTCACATAAAATCATATGTGAACAACTAACCTCTCAAATAGAAACCAACTCCTAATAACTAACTCTGAAATACTTTGAGTTGAGATTATCAACTCTATTAACTCCAAATAGATTTGATTCATACAGAAAAAGAAATTAAAATGAGAACACCAACTCATGTTTACTTACTATATTAAATAAGCCCATATATGTGAATTATTAAGCAAATATAAAATGCTTTCTTCAATTGGGTGAATGGTGTAATAACCATTGCACTATTCCTTGTATTATTTAATTAAGAAATACCTGCAACATAGAAAAGCAATTGAAATTGAATTATAAAACAGAAAATGAAAACAGAAAAAGAGAAAAAGAAGAAGGGCCTCACCTGGACCTTACCTGGCCGAGCAGCCCACTAGAAGCCTAGCAGCATCGACCCAAACACCAGCCCAACAACAGCCCATACCCCTTCGTTGAAATATCAACGAGAGGGGGATCGTCCTCATCCTCTCCTTCGGCATGGAGGACAGCACGACAACGTGCTCTGCTTCTCCTCGCGCTGGCGTCCTCTGCTTCCTCGGCAGCATGGCGTGGCGACCTCCACAGCGCCGTATAAAAGCCCCGCACAGAACCAACCTCGAGTTCTTCTTCTTCCCTGCTTAATTTCTCTCCCTTGCCGAAACCCTAACCTCCGGCCAACTCGAACCGCCGGCGATGGAGACCTCCCCAGGTCAAGCCGTGACCACCACTGTGACCACCGTCGTCGACTCGTTACTCCTACACAAGGAATCGAGTCGAGAAGCCCCCAGTCGCCGGTGGGAGCTCGTTCCCTTTCGCCGGTCACCGCCAGCAAACCGACGATCACCATCGATTGAGACCACCTCCGGTCGTGCCGTCTAGCTCAACACAACCACGGTGAGCTCACGCACCTCCTGGACTCCCTATTGCGTTAATTCATCGCCCGTAGCTTGCCTCTCGCCGTGTGACCGTGTCCGCCGCCGCAGTACCTCGCCGGCGAGCACGCTCCGGTGACCGTTAGGGAGCGGCGCCACCACTATTAGGCCCGCCTAGTCATCCTCTCTTGATTGAGCATACGCCCGAGCCTGCGGGAACCTGGAATCGCCGGCGGCGACCACATCTGGCCGCCGGTGAGGCGTTTGGTTGCCACGTCGGCACCACGTGGTCGCCAACGTGGACACGGCCCACCAGTCAGGGACTGTGTGGGTGTCCTGTCCGTGTAGCTGTAGTTCTTTTCTGTTTAAATTTAAATCCAGTAAATTACTGCAACTTCAAATAAATCTAGAAAATTCAATTTAAGTCAGAAAAATGTAAATCAGATATTAAAATTCTTAGAAAAGAAAACTCTATCCAATAAAAATATAAAATGGAATTTTTATTTTTAATAAAAATTCCATTATTTAATACTTATTATTTAAACCTTTAATTTTAATTTTAAAATCAATTAAAATTCAATAAATAGTAAAAATTCCCAAAAGTAAATAAAAACCAGTAAATAAATAAAGAAAACATTAAAACTAATTTTCTTTATTTGTTAATTGTTAAATCTTTATTAGTGAGAATTAAACCCTAATTAATAATTACCTAATTGTTAATTATTTAAAATAATAAAATACCAAATTCAATATTATTTTTATTCCCAAATTTTTAATAACTTCAACTTTAAATTGAAGTTATTAATCATAGAACTATATGGTGATTAAGAAACCCTAGTTCCATATGGTAGAAAACTAGGAACTCATCATTTCATGTGTAACCCCAAAACCCTAATTCAATTAGGAACCTTAACTCCACTACTTCATATGAACCCTAAATTATTCCCAAACATAAACCCTAAGTAACATGTGATCATGTTACTTCATTAATAACCATAGATTCATATTTAGCAACTAAATGCTTGTTCAAATCCACATAACATATGGGAACCCTATCACTACTAATTAACATCCCATGTGTTCATCTTAATCAAACCTAGTTCCTATCACAAGGATTTCATCCTTAATTAACCTTAACTAGCATCACACCATTGTGATGAACCCAAATAGCATCTAGGCTCAATATTTATCATTACATAGCCATAGTCCACTGAACCCTACAAATACTTCATAATTATGAACCATCCTATTTAGGAGCCAATAATTCCTTACTTAGTGGATCCAGTAGCAAAACCTAGGCAACCTCAATCCTAATTGATATACTTCTTATTATTTAAGAAGTATGTTCTTCAAAAGTTATTCTTTTGAAGAAAATAAGGAATCATCACCAACCCTGCTTATAAGGACCTATAAACCCTAGCCAGCTATCATTAACAAGATAAACCAACCTTAACAACAACCATGTATAATGAATTGCTTAGGATACCTAGGCTTATCTTAACCTTACAAGCCCTAGTAGCTGATGAATCCAACTAGGTTGTGATCCATCTAATATTTACTCCAGCAACTACCTGAAACCATAGTCAACCATAGAAACCCAACCTAGTTACCATACTTGTTCTTTATCTAAGAACATGTTCTTCAAAAGTTATTCTTTTGAAGTATAGGATAATCAATCATTAACCATGCCATATAGTACTAAAACTGACCACTGTTCTTTACTTGATAACATTATGCCAATTGTTATTCTTTGTGTGCTCAATTGATTACTATGCTTTATTATCTACCTGTTCATGATACCAAGTAATCACACCTGAATAAGAACCTTGTTTGTGAATCACTCTAAAAGTGCAACACACCCTGAATCAATCATTACCACTCACTAATCATAAATCATCGGGGTTAGGTCACGCTTAGAGCGATTGCATCTCATTCTTATGCATTATTGCATCCTTGCCAATCTTTTAAACATTGTCCTTACCGGACGATGATGCTATTTCAGAATTTGGAGTTATTACGCATCGAAGACCTTGCCTGCATAATCTTGCAGTCAAGAAAGGCAAGTTCATCACTTGCTCATGTCATTTGAGTATTTTTATCAAATTACTTGCAAAGTATTATGGTTATCACTATTGCACAAAAATCAAAACCACTACTTTCATAACTATGAATATGACTATGTGGTGGGCAATGGAACCATGGATTGTGTTGATATGGTGGAGGTTCCATTGCACGGGCTTATATCCATCTAGGATTAAACAACAAATGTCGCCAGTGATTCTTGTGCCGTAATACCCGTGTTAACCATAAGATCCGGAGTGGGACGGAATAGTCAAAAGTGTTTCCACCTCTCGTTCATCAACGGATGCGCTTTACCGTAGTACACCTGTGATCCAAGGGGGCAAGCTGGTGAGGCTGGGGAGTCCTAAGTCCCCACGGCATAGTCCGTAGTACACTTGTCGCCTGAAGGAGCAAGATGGTGAGGCTGGGGAGTCCTAAGTCCCCACGGTATTGCGGTCTATGATGGATTGTAAGATGTCCGGAACGGTCTATCCATGATTGATAGGGGAAGGCATATAAATGCCCGGAACGGTCTCATCATGGATATAGGGGAAGACAATCTTACAAAAGGGTGGGTGTTCGAGGTAGCGGAGGAACATGATTGGCTAGACCTTATACCGGGCCTCACACCGTAGGAAGTGTGGACGGGGAAATTGCCCGGTTGGCACCAAGGTTAAGATCTCTTATGGGTAAAGCAACACACCTCTGCAGAGTGTAAAGAACTGTGACCTGTCACTCCCTGTTCCGGGATATGGAACTGCGAACGCTGCCGGAAAGGAGCTCCATGAAGCTCTAGTAAACCGGTGAAGGCTGACGGACATAGCTCTTCTGAATAAAAGCAACCTTTTGAAGAAATGGTTATGAAAACTTGCATTGGTATTAGACTTTCTGGTCTAATGCCGTAGCTAGTGCATTAAACACCTCTTTCCTATAATGAACTTGTTGAGTACGCTCGTACTCATCCCACTCTTAAATCCCCTGCTTAGATATGGAGGCATCGAAGGAGTATCTACAGTGCAACTCGAAGGCCAAGGAGTCAACAACTATTTCAAGAGACAGGACCCTGTCAGCGGAGTCAGATATCACATCCAACAAGGAGGAAACCTAGTTTAGCCATAGAAGGGAACTAGCTTCCTAAACCTAGCTCCTATTTAGCTAGAGTCTATTCTTAGCCTCTGTAGTTAGTGAAATACTCTACAAATAGAGTTCGTGATAAGAATAGACTACGAGTCGTTCTTCTGGAGTTTATTTGCAGTTTTACCTCATTGTAAAGTAGGAGGCTGTGATGATCTTATGTAACAGAGTCAATGATGTAATTCTATAGACATGCCTTGGACCCGCATATGTTTCTGTTGTACCACTCTGAGCGATATAATACCCGTGGAACAGTGTTTCATTGGTGTTATATCAGACTTGCATACTACACCATGTAGTGGTATGCCGGGTCACCACAGTTGGTATCAGAGCAAATGCTTTGACCCTAGGATTAAAACCCTTTAAAGGAGACCTATAGGATTGGTAGTGTCTATAGGAAGTGTCCTAGGTAAACCAAATACTTTTTATGACTTGAGATGGATATTCACTTGAGAATAATCCTGACACACTTGAGTCAACATTTCTTACCTATCTTTACTAAGTAAAGATAGCCAATTCCAAGTATGTAGAACATCAATTAAGCTCCTAAACAATAGATGGGTAGATCACAGTTGGTATACAATACATGGTAGTCCAAAGAGAGGATACAACCATAAGGAAGATATCCTATTGGAAGATGTGTACCAACACATGTCATGGTTAAGTGAGAATTAACCAGACCTGTAATAGGAGTAATATCAAGTGACAAAGATAAGTAAGATATCCTAATAGAAGATGTAGACCCAGATAAGTAATGAGTAAGTAAAATTATCTAGACGTGTGAAGCAGTTGATAGTAAGTGATAACTCTGAGTTATGTGAGGTAATATAGACCATGATGAGTTAATCATGGGAGGTAAGGAAGAGAGATAGGAATAAAACATGTCTACTTACATGGTAGAGATAGGAATCATATAAGATTCACCTGAGAATCATTATGTGATGGGTTAGTGCATCATAAACAATTAGGAGGAGAACAATAAGAAGTTAAGTGTTCAACTATAGTGCAAGACTTGTGTTCCAAAACCATGGGAAGTGTGCCAAGCACATCATGACCATAGTCTTATGATAGAAACACTTGGAAGCATAGGAGCTATATTCTAATAGTTCTGTGTTTAGAGTAGCCACATAGAACCTGGAAACACATGTGAAGTAGTTCTCAACAACATGGAAGCTAAATTAGTACTTCCAAAGAAAAATAGGTTAACCTTAACTATCCTAAACCATTTTGTTTCAAGGTTTATCTCATTGCAATTGTGCAATTAAGGTAAAGGATGAGACAAATAGTAGACTTCCATATGTGAGTATTAAGTATCACGATATAAACCTATCTTATGTGGTGTTATATACTACACATCAGAGCCTGATGTTTAGATATGTCTTACTCAACTAGTATATTCAGGCTTATGATGGTGTGTACTATAAACACAAAGCTGAATCTTCTTGGATTTTATTGGACTTTCATTGTTTGACTGGATCCATACATGAAGTTTGACTTTGATATGCAAATGCATGTTGCAATATCAAGTCCTTACTTAATGCTATAGATCTAGAGGGTAATGGTATTCATGTGAGGAAACGACGAATTCTGGAAGATTCCGCAGACAAGATGGAGGTTCATCAGAGACAGGAAGCAAAGTTGTGGGAAGTAACCACAATATTCAGAAGGAAGTACCAATTAAAACTCATGCTTTACCTCAACAGAGGAGTACTTTAGTACATGAGAAGCATGAAGGTGAGAAATATGATGATTATGGTGAAGCTCAAGCAGATCCATAGTCATTATGGAAGAGGGAATGCATGGGAAATTACTTAAGATACTATATTCATAGTGTCAGCTAGTGGTTTTCTTGCAACAATAAACCCTCGGAGAAAGGAAGATGACCTATGAAACCATAGCAGATACAAGAAGACCATAGTCGGTATCAGAAGACCACAATTGGTTTAATATCAATACTGCGAGATAAAGTAGAAGATGTCTCGTCCAGTTGATCAGAATCTATAATAGAATCCATTTTTAGATATCCAATAGCCACAGTTGGTATAATAACCACAGCTGGTATCAGTTGGTAATACAAATAGTCCACAATTTGATTAATTGCAACCAAAGTTTGTGAACAAATAAAAATCTTGTCAGCCAAATAGCTAGATCTATAATCATTTAGTCGAAGGATTCACATTGGATGTCCACAATTGAGTGGACACACCACAAGGATTCTTCACAAGACCTTAGATGAATATAAACCACAAGCTACACCTAGATTAATATTCTAACCATCAATCCAATGGTTGGAATAAAAAGGAGTCGAAGAACATAAGTAAACTCTAAGGGGTAGAGTAAAGATTGAGTTGGATGTACAATGACTCAATACTTTAAGTTAGATAGAAACAGAAGGTCTGAACTGAGAGGAAGTTCGATCTTATTTTCATAAGATTGTTGGACATTACTTTCAGAAGGATGTCAGACCAAAAGCCGAGGTTTATACTTCGAGGAAGTAAGAAGTGGACTGTAACTTGAGAAAGTGAGTAATATTTACTCCGAAGTATGATAGCCCAAGTAAATTAAGGCTAAGGAAGTTGGATAAAGGAAATATCGGAGACCAAATACAGCTTGAGAAGGCCAAAGACCGAAGGATATTGATTATACCAAACCTAAAGACTAATAGAATGATTCCTTTCATGGAACCTAAATAACCCAAAATAGTTATAGGTATCAATTATAAACTCTGATTGGATGGACTAAATGAGTCAAATCCATTCCTAGGGAAATAAACCATCACAACCATTTCCATGGTAAGTGCCTTACCAAGTACCATTACTGCACTTTTGGTAGTAAGGGAAAACAAAGACCTATTTTTTCAAATAGGAGATTGTTATCCAATTAGTCCTCAATTAAGACTGTCAGGACCAGAAGAAGTCCTAATCATTGAATATTCAATGAGAAAGGAAACAAGATTATAATAGTTGGAAGAAAACAATGAATCAAAGTAAGAGCCATGGTTCAGAGACAGGTATTATTAGATTCCCGGAAGAAAATCATAGAACTGGAGTTAGAAACTAATGTTCAGAGACAAACCCTAATGGATTCCAGGAAGAATCTGGACAAGGGATATATTCAATTATATCCAGTGAGATCATCAAGGAGTTTGAGAAAAGATGTAGTCTGCACAAGACAGATCCACACTCCGAAACGTGAGAGATATCAAACTTCGAGGACGAAGTTTAGTTTAAGGGGTAGAGACTGTAATATCCCAGGTAATGGGGTTACAAAAATAGAGGAAACAGATGTGTGCATTGCATTCATGCATAGAAAATCTGGGGAATTTTCGCGCTTTAAAGTAAAACAGTCACAGTAACTGAAGTTTCACTTGACCTTGGTGGAATTGAAGTAGCTCATCAAGTCAAGCGCTATAAACCTCAATGTGACTTTGTTAAAACCTTGTTTTGGGTAGAGATGATTTGATCTAAGGGGTTAGATCAAATGGAACTAATAATCAACACAACAACACTTTACTCAAGGATCAATTACTTGATCTTATTAAGATCACAACATGATATTCCTTGCCATAACATATGAACATTCATTCAATTGGAAATCAAGCAACAATAATTGGAGAAACTATTCTTCACTTATCTTTTCCATGTCTTAAACCAAACCATGATCCTACCATGAACCTCATGGTATTCATTTTAATTCAATCTTGGAAACATGACAAGGAGATCAACTCTAGAAATAAATATTCTTCTCTATTCCAAATAGTTAAGCACCAAACCTAGAGAGGTGAGAGTTCTACTATAATTATTAGAGAAGCATTAACAAACCTTGAGTTAAACCTTGGATATACATCCATGTAATCAAATCATCATCTTTCAGAGAAAACCTAGGATGTTAATCAAGACAATCCTTAGAGAGAGAACCCATTTCTGTTAACCATAGGTATTGGTGACCACATCATTATCTTTGGAGAATCAACTTAAGTTAGCATTATAGTTCTTCCTAAATGAGAGAGACCATTCATACCAATTCTAGTTTACCTATTTAAGAATAAAGGACAACCTTTGAACTATAGTATTAGGAGGTAAACCATTTCATCTTGGAGTGATGAGATAACCAAGTACCAAGTGGAATAAGACTATATCCATGAATTAGGGAAATAAGGATTGGACTAATCCAACTAAGTTAGACAATTGAATCCTTAGCTTAGCTACCTAAATAAATATTAGGAGTACACCATAAACCTTAGAATAAATATTCCTATGAAAGAGAACTCAAGCTATGGTGTTACACACAAGTAGTTGGGGCAACACTTGAATATAAGGGAGAGAACTATCCATATACCAGATGAGTATATCATCATTGATTAAGTAGAACTCTAACATAATATCTCAGGCATTCTCCTGGGATATAAACTTTAGAGGCAACCATAGTAGTCCCATCCAAGAAAGTAAGGTATAAGTACTATACCTTAGCTGATCAAGACAATACTTGATCATGGAAGTGAGAACCCATTTAATGAGAGACCCTTAGGAAGCCAAACCTTGATCATTATTATTCCAGTGATGATCCTAAACCCTAAGAACTTAAGGTATTGAGAATAAACCCTAATTGGATAAGTAGATCTCATTCCCACATGAAATTACTGGGAGATCACTAGTAAGCAATCCTAGACTTATATCCCAACCTTTAATTATGAACCACTTGGTGATCATAAGAAGAATCTTACCATATCTATGTTTCATAAATTAAAGAACCTAAGAAAACCTTAGAGTAAAACTCCATGCTTTATATGGTGAGAAACCAACAATCCATTTGACCAAAGTTAACTATAAAAATAATTATTACCAATGTAGATACTTTAATGATAAATTGAGGATAATAATAGAAGTTAATTGGTAGAAGATAAAACCAATTCTCAAATCTTTAGTAATTAGAGAAGCACATAAGTTATAAAGCAACTAACCATATTACCTTGGTTAGGGGAGATTAAACCCTAGCACATGCAATATGGTGTCATCTCATTTCTACAACCTAGAATTATATCTCAACCTAGATTGTATATCACTTGGGTGATCACAACTAAAAACTAGGCCATAATTGAGATTCCAAACCATATGCCATTAGGTAAATAACATTAGAACCCTAGTATTGCACATTAATCAAATCTTATGCTTCAATTCTTGAACATAAGAAAAACCTTGTGCTACACTATATGGTTAAAACCATATGTGTAGTGATCAACTATTTATCTTGGTAACCAAGAACAACCATGTGGGAACAATACCTACCCTAGAGCCTTTTAATGATAATTATAGTGTTAATTTACAAGGGGGGTTGTAATAGAAATCATAAAACCTTAATAGCATTAATGCTCACATAAAATCATATGTGAACAACTAACCTCTCAAATAGAAACCAACTCCTAATAACTAACTCTGAAATACTTTGAGTTGAGATTATCAACTCTATTAACTCCAAATAGATTTGATTCATACAGAAAAAGAAATTAAAATGAGAACACCAACTCATGTTTACTTACTATATTAAATAAGCCCATATATGTGAATTATTAAGCAAATATAAAATGCTTTCTTCAATTGGGTGAATGGTGTAATAACCATTGCACTATTCCTTGTATTATTTAATTAAGAAATACCTGCAACATAGAAAAGCAATTGAAATTGAATTATAAAACAGAAAATGAAAACAGAAAAAGAGAAAAAGAAGAAGGGCCTCACCTGGACCTTACCTGGCCGAGCAGCCCACTAGAAGCCCAGCAGCATCGACCCAAACACCAGCCCAACAACAGCCAATACCCCTTCGTTGAAATATCAACGAGACGGGGATCGTCCTCATCCTCTCCTTCGGCATGGAGGACAGCACGACAACGTGCTCTGCTTCTCCTCGCGCTGGCGTCCTCTCCTTCCTCGGCAGCATGGCGTGGCGACCTCCACAGCGCCGTATAAAAGCCTCGCACAGAACCAGCCTCGAGTTCTTCTTCTTCCCTGCTTAATTTCTCTCCCTTGCCGAAACCCTAACCTCCGGCCAACTCGAACCGCCGGCGATGGAGACCTCCCCAGGTCAAGCCGTGACCACCACTGTGACCACCGTCGTCGACTCGTTACTCCTGCACAAGGAATCGAGTCGAGAAGCCCCCAGTCGCCGGTGGGAGCTCGTTCCCTTTCGCCGGTCACCGCCAGCAAACCGACGATCACCGTCGATTGAGACCACCTCCGGTCGCGCCGTCTAGCTCAACACAACCACGGTGAGCTCACGCACCTCCTGGACTCCCTATTGCGTTAATTCATCGCCCGTAGCTTGCCTCTCGCCGTGTGACCGTGTCCGCCGCCGCAGTACCTCGCCGGCGAGCACGCTCCGGTGACCGTTAGGGAGCGGCGCCACCACTATTAGGCCCGCCTAGTCATCCTCTCTTGATTGAGCATACGCCCGAGCCTGCGGGAACCTGGAATCGCCGGCGGCGACCACATCTGGCCGCCGGTGAGGCGTTTGGTTGCCACGTCGGCACCACGTGGTCACCAACGTGGACACGGCCCACCAGTCAGGGACTGTGTGGGTGTCCTGTCCGTGTAGCTGTAGTTCTTTTCTGTTTAAATTTAAATCCAGTAAATTACTGCAACTTCAAATAAATCTAGAAAATTCAATTTAAGTCAGAAAAATGTAAATCAGATATTAAAATTCTTAGAAAAGAAAACTCTATCCAATAAAAATATAAAATGGAATTTTTATTTTTAATAAAAATTCCATTATTTAATACTTATTATTTAAACCTTTAATTTTAATTTTAAAATCAATTAAAATTCAATAAATAGTAAAAATTCCCAAAAGTAAATAAAAACCAGTAAATAAATAAAGAAAACATTAAAACTAATTTTCTTTATTTGTTAATTGTTAAATCTTTATTAGTGAGAATTAAACCCTAATTAATAATTACCTAATTGTTAATTATTTAAAATAATAAAATACCAAATTCAATATTATTTTTATTCCCAAATTTTTAATAACTTCAACTTTAAATTGAAGTTATTAATCATAGAACTATATGGTGATTAAGAAACCCTAGTTCCATATGGTAGAAAACTAGGAACTCATCATTTCATGTGTAACCCCAAAATCCTAATTCAATTAGGAACCTTAACTCCACTACTTCATATGAACCCTAAATTATTCCCAAACATAAACCCTAAGTAACATGTGATCATGTTACTTCATTAATAACCATAGATTCATATTTAGCAACTAAATGCTTGTTCAAATCCACATAACATATGGGAACCCTATCACTACTAATTAACATCCCATGTGTTCATCTTAATCAAACCTAGTTCCTATCACAAGGATTTCATCCTTAATTAACCTTAACTAGCATCACACCATTGTGATGAACCCAAATAGCATCTAGGCTCAATATTTATCATTACATAGCCATAGTCCACTGAACCCTACAAATACTTCATAATTATGAACCATCCTATTTAGGAGCCAATAATTCCTTACTTAGTGGATCCAGTAGCAAAACCTAGGCAACCTCAATCCTAATTGATATACTTCTTATTATTTAAGAAGTATGTTCTTCAAAAGTTATTCTTTTGAAGAAAATAAGGAATCATCACCAACCCTGCTTATAAGGACCTATAAACCCTAGCCAGCTATCATTAACAAGATAAACCAACCTTAACAACAACCATGTATAATGAATTGCTTAGGATACCTAGGCTTATCTTAACCTTACAAGCCCTAGTAGCTGATGAATCCAACTAGGTTGTGATCCATCTAATATTTACTCCAAAGAACTACTCCGAAACCATAGTCAACCATAGAAACCCAACCTAGTTACCATACTTGTTCTTTATCTAAGAACATGTTCTTCAAAAGTTATTCTTTTGAAGTATAGGATAATCAATCATTAACCATGCCATATAGTACTAAAACTGACCACTGTTCTTTACTTGATAACATTATGCCAATTGTTATTCTTTGTGTGCTCAATTGATTACTATGCTTTATTATCTACCTGTTCATGATACCAAGTAATCACACCTGAATAAGAACCTTGTTTGTGAATCACTCTAAAAGTGCAACACACCCTGAATCAATCATTACCACTCACTAATCATAAATCATCGGGGTTAGGTCACGCTTAGAGCGATTGCATCTCATTCTTATGCATTATTGCATCCTTGCCAATCTTTTAAACATTGTCCTTACCGGACGATGATGCTATTTCAGAATTTGGAGTTATTACGCATCGAAGACCTTGCCTGCATAATCTTGCAGTCAAGAAAGGCAAGTTCATCACTTGCTCATGTCATTTGAGTATTTTTATCAAATTACTTGCAAAGTATTATGGTTATCACTATTGCACAAAAATCAAAACCACTACTTTCATAACTATGAATATGACTATGTGGTGGGCAATGGAACCATGGATTGTGTTGATATGGTGGAGGTTCCATTGCACGGGCTTATATCCATCTAGGATTAAACAACAAATGTCGCCAGTGATTCTTGTGCCGTAATACCCGTGTTAACCATAAGATCCGGAGTGGGACGGAATAGTCAAAAGTGTTTCCACCTCTCGTTCATCAACGGATGCGCTTTACCGTAGTACACCTGTGATCCAAGGGGGCAAGCTGGTGAGGCTGGGGAGTCCTAAGTCCCCACGGCATAGTCCGTAGTACACTTGTCGCCCGAAGGAGCAAGATGGTGAGGTTGGGGAGTCCTAAGTCCCCACGGTATTGCGGTCTATGATGGATTGTAAGATGTCCGGAACGGTCTATCCATGATTGATAGGGGAAGGCATATAAATGCCCGGAACGGTCTCATCATGGATATAGGGGAAGACAATCTTACAAAAGGGTGGGTGTTCGAGGTAGCGGAGGAACATGATTGGCTAGACCTTATACCGGGCCTCACACCATAGGAAGTGTGGACGGGGAAATTGCCCGGTTGGCACCAAGGTTAAGATCTCTTATGGGTAAAGCAACACACCTCTGCAGAGTGTAAAGAACTGTGACCTGTCACTCCCTGTTCCGGGATATGGAATCGCGAACGCTCTTGGGAAAGGAGCTCCATGAAGCTCTAGTAAACCGGTGAAGGCTGACGGACATAGCTCTTCTGAATAAAAGCAACCTTTTGAAGAAATGGTTATGAAAACTTGCATTGGTATTAGACTTTCTAGTCTAATGCCGTAGCTAGTGCATTAAACACCTCTTTCCTATAATGAACTTGTTGAGTACGCTCGTACTCATCCCACTCTTAAATCCCCTGCTTAGATATGGAGGCATCGAAGGAGTATCTACATTGCAACTCGAAGGCCAAGGAGTCAACAACTATTTCAAGAGACAGGACCCTGTCAGCGGAGTCAGATACCACATCCAACAAGGAGGAAACCTAGTTTAGCCATAGAAGGGAACTAGCTTCCTAAACCTAGCTCCTATTTAGCTAGAGTCTATTCTTAGCCTCTGTAGTTAGTGAAATACTCTACAAATAGAGTTCGTGATAAGAATAGACTACGAGTCATTCTTCTGGAGTTTATTTGCAGTTTTACCTCATTGTAAAGTAGGAGGCTGTGATGATCTTATGTAACAGAGTCAATGATGTAATTCTATAGACATGCCTTGGACCCGCATATGTTTCTGTTGTACCACTCTGAGCGATATAATACCCGTGGAACAGTGTTTCATTGGTGTTATATCAGACTTGCATACTACACCATGCAGTGGTATGCCGGGTCACCACAAGTCAAGGAAATCGCGAGTTTGAGAGGTGCGATCCTGAAATCTGACAATCTGGCGGGTCCTCTCCGGGGTAGCCCAAAACAGAGAACCATGATCAAGGGAAAGGTTAACAAGGAGGTTCGTCCTAGTATTTACCCTCTCTTCTTCGGCAACAGCATCAGTAAAGGAACCTATTAAAACAGCGGAGCAGAAAACTTTAAGAGACGTAGCATGAAGATGAAAAATATCGGAGGATGGAACAAGCATACCCGACATATCCGCACTGGCTTCATTCATTAACTCGAGCATGAAATTTTCTCGAGTAGTCGCCTTTTCAGCCTCGGAAGTAGCGATTTCCTTAGCAGCCACGGCCTCGCGAGCTTGCTGAAGTGCAACTTTTTCGGCTTCAGATGACTTACGAGATTTCTCCATCATCACAAGTGTTTGCTTCTTCGCATACTGAAGTTGCTGTCAAAGTTCATCCAATTCTCGCGGCAAGGAATCTTCGACAGGTGTAGCATCAGCAAGAGTTCTCCTTGAGCGAGAAGAAGAAGGCGAAACATTGGAAGGAGCGGAAGATGGAGTATAGTTATCAAATATCAACTGAAATTTAAACAAGACAATATCAAACAACAAGCAAAAGATAGAGCTTTCATTAATCTTTCGGAATAATTACAAAGGCATTACAGTGGAGTTAATGAAGTACGTGTCGCCAAATAACTACTTTGGCGACAAGAGCAAAAGAAACATAGAAAGAAAAACAAAGAGGCATGCAACTAGACCTCCGGCCTTGATGAGCTAGGAGTCGACGCTGGTTTGATCCCGAGATAGGCCAAGATCTTCTTCGTGTTGGGCTTAGCTGCCTTAATCAGCGACCTCCATCTTGATTGCTCTATCTGATCGGTGTCGCCAACTTTTGTCCAATCAACGATGCCGTTGGCTGTCAGAACGCTTGAGCGACAGTGCTTTCGACAACAATCTTCATGTTTTCCTGACGCATCTTCAGTCCAAGGTCTTCTGGTGAACTGAACATCTTGGCAAGGGAAAGAAAAGTCGGGGGCTCCTCTTTCTTCGGGAAGAAGTAGGGGAACAGTGCCGACAATCCTGCATTCGCATTTGCCACGCCTTCACGAATTTCGGACACATGAAGCTCCAGATAAGTAAGTGCGTCAAGGAGAGGGTCATCGACAGGATTCTCCAGATCAAAATCTTGGTTTGTTTGGTCTGCCAAGGAAACAAAATGTTGGTCAACAACAAGAAACAGCGGTTCTCATAAAAATAGAAGGGATCAATAATATTACTGTGAGTGCGTCGACTTTGTGATTTCAGGCGCTTGAGGATCCCCTGTTCACGAGAAGCTTGTGCAGCTTTGTGCTCGTTTAAGGCAGATTCAGCATCCTCAAGTCTTTTCTGTAGTTCCTCGACACTAGCAGCTTTTGCTTTGGCTTCATCAGCCTCGACTTTGGCTTCGCTAGCAACAAGTTCGGCTTTCTTGCGAGCCGCCTCACTTTGCTCAAGTTTTTGAGCAAGTGCGTCGGCACGTTTGTTGGCCTCTGCAAGTTTCTCTGTCGAGATATAAAAAAAAAGAAGAAAGATCAAAAATCGCGACAAGCAACAGGAGCAAAAAGTCAAGAAAAATGGCAAGTTAAAAGTTGTTACCTTCGGCTCTGCTAGCATACTCACGGTACCCAATAAATTGGGATCCGATGCGGAGAAGCTCTTTGATCATGGGCTGTTAAAGAAAAACACAGCAAGAGAAACATCGGCATGAAAAAGAGAGTGAAGGCGTGAAAAAGCAAAATAGAGGAAATATAGATATCGACAAACTTACATCATCTAAGAGCAGAGTCGACGAGCTGCCCAATTGAGGGGCAGGTTCAACAATCGTTTCAATCCTTGTCCTTTTTGGTGAAGGAGCAAGGGGGCTTGCTGGCGGAGTTGTGGTGACGACGTTTTGTTGAGGAGGCGAGGATTCTTCTCCTTCAACTAGCGTGTCTGAGGCAAGTATAGTATGTGACGTGCTTGTCTGAGGAGCCACGTCAACAGTTGGTACTTCTTCCTCGTCATCACTGTTGATCAAAAATCGGCAGCATAAAAACAAGACAAGATAAACATTTCGAGCACAGAAATAGGGAGAAATAAAGATAACTTACGAGCTGACGAGGGATTCAATATAAGGATCATAAGCTGCCTTCGGATGAGAAGGAACAACTTTTTCAGCCTTAGAAGTGCCAGAATCCTCGGCATCATTCCTTTTCCTTTTGTTCTTTGGGGAAACAGCAGGAGGAAGGGATTGCGTCGACTCGCTGGCTTCAGATTCAATTTCTTTTTCATGGGAAGCCACAGATTTGTGAGAACCTGCGACTTCACTTTCAGGAATAGAAGAACCTTGGGTGTCTTCGGCAACGATAGCCTGTTCTTCGACTTCTCCATCCTCAGGAAGAGGCGGAAGGGAAGCCATAGTAGGATGGTTCTGCAAGAAAATAGCGACAAAAGAAAAATTAGAGAGATATCAATACAATGAGATGCAGGGAAAGTTCGGAACAAGACAGAAACTCGAGAAGACAAAATACCTCGGGGAGAGGATTGGTGGAGCTGTATGGTTCCACGCGACAAGAGGAGGGAATAGGATCCTTCTTGGCCAAGCGGGAAACTCTTCGAATCAACTTCTCCAAGTCCTTTGCAGAAAGATCACTGGAGATTCTATTGGCGTCGTTTTCACCAGAATACGTCCAAAGGGGATTTTTGCGAGCCTGAAGAGGCTGCACTCTAATCCTAAGGAAGTAGGCAGTGATTTGAACACCAGACAGTTCTTTGCCTCGAGTATTTTGAAGCTGATGAATACGAGACATAAGTGCTTCTGTCGCCTTTTTCTCTTCTTCGGAAGCTTCAGCGTCCCAGGAGCGGCGGCGCTGAATTTTGGCACTTCCGTCGAAAGGGATTATGTTGTGTTCCACAGAGTTGGCACTTTCTTCGTGTATGTAGAGCCACCTTTTGCGCCACCCTTGGACAGAATCAGGAAATTTGACGTCGAAGTAATCAACGTCAGTTCGGACACAGATAACAACGCCGCCTATGTTATAAGTGGCGTTGTGGGAGCCATTGCGGCGGAGGCAGAAAATGCGTTTCCACAGAGCCCAGTTAGGAGGGATTCCAAGGAAGCATTCGCACAGCGTGATAAAAATGGAAATGTGGAGGATGGAATTGGGGGTCAACTGGTGCAGTTGAATCCCATAAACAAAAAGAAGGCCGCGGAGAAAATCGTGAATTGGGGCAGAAAGGCCGCGGATGAGGTGATCCACGAAACTAACCCGGTACTCCATTGGAGGGTTTGGGTAGCTTTCTTCGCTGGGGAAGCGGATGGCGTCCTCTTTCTTCATCAGGCCAAGCCTCTTCAGCGTGTTGACGTCTTGGTTGGAGATTTTAGATCTCTCCCACTCAAGATCTTCAGCGGCCATCTTCGACTCTGGAGTGCTGTGGCGAGTGAGTCGCGTGCGGGGTGGCATCAACGGCACTGGAAAAAGCAATGTTCGTGAGTGCGGAAGATCAAAGAGAGTTGGGCGCAGGGGAAGTTTTTGCAAAGAGGAACAGATGTGCGGTGCAAGCGAAGGAGTGAACGGAGGTTGAAGAAAGGTTTATATAAGAATCGGGTGAAGCAATGCACCGTTGGATGAAGAAATCGTGTGGTGAAAAAAGATCTTCTAGATAAAAGGGTAAAAAGGTATTTTTACTGAGATAGGCGTTACCGTACGTGCGCCAGGAAAAGCGGAGGACGTGTGTCCCCCACTTGCACGACGTGTCAACGTGGTGGAAACAATGGACCCACAAGGCAAAAAAATCACGACTATTAACAGAGATGAAGTAAATTTGATTAAGGGAAGCATGTGATAACCCACAAGTATAGGGGATCGCGGCAGTCTTCGAGGGTAGTATAACCCAAATTTATTGATTCGACACAAGGGGAGGTAAAGAATACTTATAAGCCTTAACAACTGAGTTGTCAATTCAGCTGCACCTGGAAAAGCACTAGCAACAGGGGTGATGTGAAAGTAGCAGTAATATGAGAGCAGTAGTAATAAGAATACAAACAGCAAAGTAATAGCAATATGAGAGCAATGGCACGAGAAGATAGTTGATACTACTTCCAATGACATGTAGAACAAGTATATAATGATGAGAGATGGACCGGGGTTCCCAGCGATCTACACTAGTGGTAACTCTCCAATAAGTGACAAGTGTTGGGTGAACAAATTACAGTTGGGCAATTGATAGGAATCAAAGGCATTAAGAAAGAACATCAGGCTTATTAATTATGTAGGCATGTTTTCCGTATATAGTCGTACGTGCTCGCAATGAGAAACTTGCACAACATCTTTTGTCCTACCAGCCGGTGGCAGCCGGGCCTCAAGGGAAACTACTGGATATTAAGGTACTCCTTTTAATAGAGCACCGGAGCAAAGCATTAACACACCGTGAAAACATGTGATCCTCACATCACCGCCATCCCCTCCGGTTGTCCCGATTTCTGTCACTTCGGGGCCATTGGTTCCGGACAGTGACATGTGCATACAACTTGTAGATACAATCTAAGCAACAAGTATAGAGCTCAAATCTAAGATCATGCCACTCGGGCCCTAGTGACAAGCATTAAGAATAACAAGATTGCAGCAACAATAACTTCACAAACTTTATAGATAGACTAATCATAATGTATCATCCATCGGATCCCAACAAACACAACACCGATTACATCAGATGAATCTCAATCATGTAAGGCAGCTCATGAGACCATTGTATTGAAGTACATGGGGGAGAGTATACCGACATAGCTACTGCTAGAACCCGTAGTCCATGGGGGAACTACTCACGGAGCATGGTGGAGGCGGTGGCGTTGATGGAGATGGCTTCCGGGGGCACTTCCCCGTCCCGGCAGGGTGCCGGGACAGAGTTCTATCCCCCGAATTGGAGTTTCGCGACGGTGGCGGCGCCCCTGGAGTCTTTCTGGAGTTTCGTCAATTGGTACTGCGTTTTTAGGTCGAAAGGGATTTTATAGGCGAAGAGGCGGCGCAGGGGGGTGCCTGGGGGCGCCACACCCTAGGCCGGCGCGGCCTAGGCCTGGCCCACGCCGCCATGTGGTGTGGTGGCCCCCTGGCCCCTCTCCGACTCTTCTTCGGTGTTCTGGAGCCTTCCGGAGAAAATAGGAGGTTTGGCGTTGATTTCGTCCAATTCCGAGAATATTGCCCGAACAGCCTTTCTGGAACCAAAAACAGCAGAAAACAGGAACTGGCACTGTGGCATCTCGTTAATAGGTTAGTTCCGGAAAATGCATGAAATCATCATAAAGTGCAAGCAAAACATGTAAGTATTGTCATAAAACAAGCATGGAACGACAGAAATTATGGATACGTCGGGGACGTATCAGCATCCCCAAGCTTAGTTCCTGCTCGTCCCGAGCAGGTAAACGATAAAAAGAATAATTTCTGTAGTGACATGCTACTTACATAACCTTGATCATACTATTACAAAGCATATGAAATGAATGAAGTGACTCAAGGCAATGATCTATAGTTGCTAACAAGTAGATAACATATAGCAAAACTTTTCATGAATAGTACTTTCAAGACAAGCATCAAAAGATTGCACAAGAGTTAACTCATAAAGCAATAGATTCAAAGTGAAGGCATCGAAGCAACACAAAGGAAGATATAAGTTTCAGCGGTTGCTTTCAACTTTCAACATGCATATCTTATGGATAATTGTCAACACAAAGTAATATGATGAATGCAAATATGCAAGTATGTAAGAATCAATGCACAGTTGACACAAGTGTTTGCTTCTAAGGTGGAAGGAAGTAGGTGAACTGACTCAACATTAAAAGTAAAAGAATGGTCCTTCAAAGAGGAAAGCATCGATTGCTATATTTGTGCTAGAGCTTTGGTTTTGAAAACATATAGAGGGCATAAAAAGTAAAATTTTGAGAGGTGTTTGTTGTTGTCAACGAATGGTAATGGGTACACTAACTACCTCGTCAACCGGACTTTCAAGAGCGGCTCCCATTTTATTTAATTTTTGTGTGGCACTCCTTCCAACCTTTCTTTCACAAACCATGGCTAACCGAATCCTCGGGTGCCTGCCAACAATCTCATACCATGAAGGAGTGCCCTTTTATTTTAGTTTTATTATGATGACACTCCTCCCCACCTTTGCTTACACAAGCCATGGCTAACCGAATCCTTCGGGTGCCGTCCAACAATCACATACCATGGAGGAGTGTCTATTTAGTTTGATTAATTTGGGACTGGGAATCCCATTGCCAGCTCTTTTTGCAAAATTATTGGATAAGCGGATGTGCCACTAGTCCATATGAGAGTCCGTCAAAAGTAAATGACAAGGTTGAAAGCTAAACACCACATACTTCCTCATGAGCTATAAAACATTAACACAAATCAGAGGTAATAAATTTTGAATTGTTTAAAGGTAGCACTCAAGCAATTTACTTTGGAATGGCAGGAAATACCACATAGTAGGTAGGTATGGTGGACACAAATGGCATAGTGGTTGGCTCAAGTATTTTGGATGCATGAGAAGTATTCCCTCTCAATACAAGGTTTAGGCTAGCAAGGTTGTTTGAAGCAAACACAAGTATGAACCGGTACAGCAAAACTTACATAAGAACATATTGCAAGCATTATAATACTCTACACTGTCTTCCTTGTTGCTCAAACACTTTTACCAGAAAATATCTAGACCTTAAGAGTGATCAATTATGCAAACCAATTTTAACAAGCTCTACAGTAGTTCTCCACTAATAGGTTTAAACTACATGCAAAAACTTATGATCTACTTGAGAGCTCAAAACAATTGCCAAGTATCAAATTATCCAAGACATATGAGGCATTTTCTTTTTCCAACCAAACAATAAGTATTGTAGCTTCCAACTTTTATCATTGAACATTAAAAGTAAAACGAAGAACAAGTGTTCATATGAAAAAGCGGAGCGTGTATCTCTCCCAATCAAGGATTGCTAGGATCCGATCTTATTCAAACAAACAAAACGAAAATAAACACACAGACGCTCCAAGTAAAGCACATATGATGTGACCGAATAAAAATATAGTTTCAGGGGAGGAACCTGATAAGTTGATGAAGAAGGGGATGCCTTGGGCATCCCCAAGCTTAGACGCTTGAGTCTTCTTGAAATATGCAGGGATGAACCACGGGGGGCATCCCCAAGCTTAGACTTTTCACTCTTCTTGATCATATATCATCCTCCTCTCTTGACCCTTGAAAACTTCCTTCACAACAAACTTCTCATAGACTTCATTAGAGGGGTTAGTACTCAAAAAAAAATTGAATCCACCTTGGTCCTGTAGTGGCACATTGCAAGAACTCAATAAAACATTAGCTACAGCTCTCTACGTCTAGAAAACCTCGCTTAAAGTCCACAAGAGACAATGCAAAAAAACAGAGACAGAATCTGCCAAAACAGAACAGCCAGTAAAGACGAATTTTAATAAAATACTTCCGTTGCTCAAATCAGAAAACTCAAAACTAATGAAAGTTGCGTACATATCTGAGGAAGACGCACGTAAATTGGCACAATTTTCTGAGTTTCCTACAGAGAACTGGACCAAGATTCGTGACAGATAGAAATCTGTTTCTGCGCAGAAATCCAAATCTAGTATCAACCTTCGATTAGAGGCTTCACTTGGCACAACAAAACACAAAACTAAGATAAGGAGAGGTTGCTACAGTAGTAAACAACTTCCAAGACACAAATATAAAACAAAGTACTGTAGCAAAGTAACACATGGGTTATCTCCCAAGAAGTTCTTTCTTTATAGCCATTAAGATGGGCTCAGCAGTTTTAATGATGCACTCGCAAGAAATAGTATTTGAAGCAAAAGAGAGCATCAAGAGGCAAATCCAAAACACATTTAAGCCTAACATGCTTCCTATGCATAGGAATCTTGTACACAAATAAATTCATGAAGAACAAAGTGACAAGCATACGAAGATAAAACAAGTGTAGCTTCAAAATTTTAAGCACATAGAGAGGTGTTTTAGTACCATGCAAATTTCTACAACCATATTTTCCTCTCTCATAATAATTTTCAGTAGCTTCATGAACAAACTCAACAATATAGCTATCACATGCAGCATACTTTTCATGATTTGCAAACACATAATTTTTATCAAGTTCAAGAATAGTGGAATTAAAACTTTCAAACTTACTTTTATTAATAATATAACAAGGTAGTTGATCAATCTCAAGAGATATGGGACTCATAGAATAAGTCAAGAACTCTCCAATCCCATTTTTATTAGTAGTACAATTAGTATTATCAAGTAACATAGGACCATCATCTAGAGCTTTATCATAAACATTTGCCAAGCAAAATTCTTTAGTACCATGCATTTCGACATCAGGCACAAACAAAGCATTATCATAAGATTTATCAAAGTAGCATGGATTATCATATATAACAGTAGCATAATTATTTTCACAAGTTTTACTCATAGGTAGTATTTCAAGAGAATCCACAGAAACATAACATTCAACCTCTTTCGGTAAGCATGGAGGACAATCAAATAGTGTAAGAGATAAAGAGTTACTCTCATTAGAAGGTTGGCATGGGTAGCTAACCCATTCTTCCTCCTTTTGTTCGTCGCTCTCCTCTTCCTTTTCATCCAATGAGCTTTCTGGTTCATCAATTTCCTCCTCTTTTTCATCCAATGAGCTTTCAGGTTCATCAGTTTCTTCTTCCACCGGTTCCTGCAAATTGTGAGTGCATTCTTGTGCATTAATGTGTCTCTCTTTATAATCAAGGATATAAGGATTCCTACTGTAGCATTCTATGCAAGAATTAAGGATAGTAGAGACATAATCTTTAAGGTCCTTACAAATAGCACAAGTTTCATAATTCTCAACCATGAAGGATTCTATCTCAGAGGCTCCCATAAATAAGACAAATTGCTCTACCTCTTCGAACCCATAATGAATATAGCAATTCCGATTATAGCTCTTAATAAAAGATTCCTCACTAAAGCCACATTGAAATTTAAGATGTTTAGTATCCTGTTGAGAGCAACAGTTTATATCATGGCGTCTAAGCAAGATTCTAGCAATTGTATTTAATTTCTCTATCATAGCACTCATTATTTTACCAGTTCTTGATTCTCTATAATTATTATAACATTCTATAAGCTCCAAGTAGGTTGTAGGTTCTCCCATAACAGCAGTTTTTTAATTTTTCGGTTTTTCAAATTTTTATGGATTTTTGGGTATATGAGACAAATAAAACAAGACAAAAATAAACTAAGCAAAAGTAAACTACGCAAACTAATACTAGACAGAAATAAACTAAGCACAAGTAAACTAGGAAAAAGTAAACTAAGCAAAGCAAAATAAAACAAATTAAAAACAGAGAGAGAGGTAGAGTGTACTCCCCAGGTGAACTTATGAGTAGAGCTATGCCTCCCCGGCAACGGCGCCAGAAAACAGTCTTGATAACCCACAAGTATAGGGGATCGCGGCAGTCTTCGAGGGTAGTATAACCCAAATTTATTGATTCGACACAAGGGGAGGTAAAGAATACTTATAAGCCTTAACAACTGAGTTGTCAATTCAGCTGCACCTGGAAAAGCACTAGCAACAGGGGTGATGTGAAAGTAGCAGATAATATGAGAGCAGTAATGTGATAACACAGCAGCAGTAATAGCAATATGAGAGCAATGGCACGAGAAGATAGTTGATACTACTTCCAATGACATGTAGAACAAGTATATAATGATGAGAGATGGACCGGGGTTCCCAGCGATCTACACTAGTGGTAACTCTCCAATAAGTGACAAGTGTTGGGTGAACAAATTACAGTTGGGCAATTGATAGGAATCAAAGGCATTAAGAAAGAACATCAGGCTTATTAATTATGTAGGCATGTTTTCCGTATATAGTCGTACGTGCTCGCAATGAGAAACTTGCACAACATCTTTTGTCCTACCAGCCGGTGGCAGCCGGGCCTCAAGGGAAACTACTGAATATTAAGGTACTCCTTTTAATAGAGCACCGGAGCAAAGCATTAACACACCGTGAAAACATGTGATCCTCACATCACCGCCATCCCCTCCGGTTGTCCCGATTTCTGTCACTTCGGGGCCATTGGTTCCGGACAGTGACATGTGCATACAACTTGTAGATACAATCTAAGCAACAAGTATAGAGCTCAAATCTAAGATCATGCCACTCGGGCCCTAGTGACAAGCATTAAGAATAACAAGATTGCAGCAACAATAACTTCACAAACTTTATAGATAGACTAATCATAATGTATCATCCATCGGATCCCAACAAACACAACACCGATTACATCAGATGAATCTCAATCATGTAAGGCAGCTCATGAGACCATTGTATTGAAGTACATGGGGGAGAGTATACCGACATAGCTACTGCTAGAACCCGTAGTCCATGGGGGAACTACTCACGGAGCATGGTGGAGGCGGTGGCGTTGATGGAGATGGCTTCCGGGGGCACTTCCCCGTCCCGGCAGGGTGCCGGGACAGAGTTCTGTCCCCCGAATTGGAGTTTCGCGACGGTGGCGGCGCCCCTGGAGTCTTTCTGGAGTTTCGTCAATTGGTACTGCGTTTTTAGGTCGAAAGGGATTTTATAGGCGAAGAGGCGGCGCAGGGGGGTGCCTGGGGGCGCCACACCCTAGGCCGGCGTGGCCTAGGCCTGGCCCGCGCCGCCATGTGGTGTGGTGGCCCCCTGGCCCCTCTCCGACTCTTCTTCGGTGTTCTGGAGCCTTCCGGAGAAAATAGGAGGTTTGGCGTTGATTTCGTCCAATTCCGAGAATATTGCCCGAACAGCCTTTCTGGAACCAAAAACAGCAGAAAACAGGAACTGGCACTGTGGCATCTCGTTAATAGGTTAGTTCCGGAAAATGCATGAAATCATCATAAAGTGCAAGCAAAACATGTAAGTATTGTCATAAAACAAGCATGGAACGACAGAAATTATGGATACGTCGGGGACGTATCAGCATGCCGACAAGAAAAATAAAAGAAGATTGGCGACAGGAGAAGTTGTTAAATACTTCGGGAGCCTTTGATCAAATACAAGTTTTTGCCCAAATGCTCGGGGGCTACTTCGACAAAAGTAAAATTTCGAGTATGGCAATATAGAAATTGTGGGAGCCTACAACCAAGCACAAGTCCTTGGCTGTAGCCTCGGGGGCTACTCCCATCGGGAGCGCTGTTCGCGCACCCGAGAGATAAAAAGAGTATCATATTGGAAAAAAATGATAATATAGCGACAAGGTGGACTATAATGTTGAGCCTACAACCAAGCACAAGTTCTTGGCTGTAGCCTCGGGGGCTACTCCCATCGGGAACGCTGTTCGCGTGCCCGATGAAATTAAAAAAGAAAAGAAAGAAAAGCAAGAGAGTATATTTCGAGTTATGATTAACTCTACATATACTCCCATCGGGAGAGCAATATAAGTCATATTTGACTCGATAAAATGTGCCATTCCAACAGCCGGAAAAGCACTCGACAATATATTCTCAGAACGCCAAAGTCGCGATCAATTTCTGAATGCCGCAAATTTGTGAAGGTAAGACCCCAGATCCGTTCTGCTGGGCGTGGCATCGCCGAAGACTGCGCTCTGCTACTTTTATCCGTATCAACAGATACGAAGAAAAATCCTAACGGACGCGTTAGGTACTCGATAAATTTGACTGGGACTCGACAGAATGGTAAGACCTTAAGCGGCACCTGTCGAAGTTTACACCAGTATCCCGAGATCATGTCCAGGGACGTGATCTTGAAGTAGGTTTTTGCGGATTGCCACTAGAGCAGTTAACTAGTACCTGATCCGTCAGATGAACTAGCCCCAACTAACATTATCCCTGTACAATATAGAATTTTATGTGAAGAAATATAAAAAAGTTAAAGCTCTCGAATAAAAATAAACAGTGGAGATTTTCCCTGACTCTACGATTCAAGCAAAATCTCGGGGGCTACTGACATAGGCATCCCAAATGGGCCTGCCGAAGATAGTACCCGGGGTTTAATGAAGGCCCAATACCCGAAGAATAAGAAGATTCGGGAGCCCAAGATATATTAAGGAAAGTTAGAGTTGTAATAGGAAGTGTTATTTGTAAATCTGGTGGGATGAGTTAGAAACCGTCCCGGACTCTGTAACTTGTGCAAAACGAAACCCTCGGCTCCGCCTCCTATATAAAGGGGGAGTCGAGGGACGAAGAGGCAATCGAATCATTGTTGCAAACCCTAGTTCTCATAATCGTCGAGTACTTTTCGGCTGAAACCTTCGAGATCTACTTGCCCTCTACTTCCAACTAAACCCTAGCCTACAATCCATAGGCATTGACAAGTTGATACCTTGTCACTATACTCATCATATCATGTATGTGCATTGTCATGCCCTCTCTATTTGTCAATTGCCCAACTGTAATTTGTTCACCCAACATGCTATTTATCTTATGGGAGAGACACCTCTAGTGAACTGTGGACCCCGGTCCATTCTTTTACATCGAATACAATCTACTGCAATACTTGTTCTACTGTTCTCTGCAAACAATCATCATCCACACTATACATCTAATCCTTTGTTACAGCAAGCCGGTGAGATTGACAACCTCACTGTTACGTTGGGGCAAAGTACTTTGGTTGTGTTGTGCAGGTTCCACGTTGGCGCCGGAATCCCTGGTGTTGCGCCGCACTACATCTCGCCGCCATCAACCTTCAACGTGCTTCTTGGCTCCTACTGGTTCGATAAACCTTGGTTTCTTACTGAGGGAAAACTTGCCACTGTACGCATCACACCTTCCTCTTGGGGTTCCCAACGGTCGCGTGATGTACGCGTATCACAGCTCTCCACGTCTAGAAAGCCTCACTTTAAATCCACAAGAGACAATGCAAAAAATAGAGACCGAATTTGTCAAAACAGAACAACCAGTAAAGACAAATTTTTAAGAGGTACTTTTGTTGCTCAAATCAGAAAACTCAAAACTAATTAAAGTTGCGTATATATCTGAGGAACACGCACGTAAATTGGCAGATTTTTCTGAGTTACCCACAGAGAGGCCTACTCAAATTCGTGACAGCAAGAAATCTGTTTATGCGCAGAAATCCAAATCTAGTATCAACTTCCTATTAGAGACTTTACTTGGCACAACAATGCAGTAAAATAAAGATAAGGAGAGGTTGCTACAGTAGTAACAACTTCCAAGACACAACAAAATAGTAGCAAAATAAAGACATGGGTTATCTCCCAAGAAGTGCTCTCTTTATAGCCATTAAGATGGGCTCAGCAATTTTAATGATGCTCAAATGAGGAATAAGAGTTGAAGCAAAAAGAGCATCAAAAAGCAAATTCAAAACACATTTAAGTCTAACCCACTTCCTATGCATAGGAATCTTGTACACAAATAAATTCATGAAGAACAAAGTGACAAGCATAAGAAGATAAAACACGAGTAACTTCAAAAGTTTCAGCATATAGAGAGGTGTTTTAGTACCATGAAAATTTCTACAACAATATTTTTCTCTCTCATAGTAATTTTCAGTAGCTTCATGAATAAACTCAACAATATAACTATCACATGCAGCATGCTTTTATGATTCACAAACACATAATTTTTATCAAGCTCAAAAATAATGGGATTAAAACTTTCAAATCCACTTTTGTCAATAATATAACAAGATGATTGATCATTCTCAAGAGATATGAGACTAATAGATAAAGTCAAGGCCTTTCCAATCCCATTTTCATTAGTAGTACAATTAATATTATCAAGTAACATAGGACCATCATCTAGAGCTTTATCATAAACATTTGCTACGCAAAACTCTTTAGTACCATGCATTTCGATATCAGGCACAAACAAAGCATTATCATAAGATTTATCAAAATAGCATGGATTATCATAGATAACAGTAGCATAATTATTCTCACAAGTTTTACTCATAGGTACTATTTCAAGAGAATCCACAGGAACATAACATTCATCCTCCTTTGGTAAGCATGGAGGGCAATCAAATAGTGTAAGAGATAAAGAGTTACTCTCATTAGAAAGTTGGCATGGGTAGCTAATCCATTCTTTCTCCTTTTGTTCATCACTCTCCTCTTCTTTTTCATCCAATGAGCTTTCAGGTTCATCAATCTCCTCCTCTTTTTCATCCAATGAGCTTTCAGGTTCATCAATTTCTTCTTCCACAGGTTACTGCAGATTGTGAGTGCATTCTTGTGCATTAATGAGTCTCTCTTTATAATCAATGATATAAGTATTATCACTGTAACTTTCTATGCAAAAATTAAGGATAGAAGAGATATAATCTTTAAGGTCCTTACAAACAACACAAATTTCATAATTTTTAGACATGAAGGATTCGATCTCAGAAGCTCCCATAAATAAGACAAATTGTTCTACCTCTTCGAACCCAAGATGAATATAGTTATTCCAATTATAGTTCTTAATTAAAACTTCTTCACTAAAGCCACATTGGAATTTAAGATGTTTAGTATCCTGTTGAGAGCAACAGTTTATATCATGGCGTTTAAGCAAGATTTTAGCAATTGTATTCAATTTTTCTATCACAGCACTCATGACTTTACCCGTTCTTGATTCTCTATAATTATTATATATTTCAATAAGCTCCAAATAGGTTGTGGCTTCTCCCATAAAAACAGTTTTTTGATTTTTCGGTTTTTTAAATTTTTATGGATTTTTGGGTATATAAGAAAAATAAAATAAAACAAAAGCAAACTAGACAAAAGTAAACTAAGCAAAATAATACTAGACAGAAATAAACTAAGCACAAATAAACTAAACAAAAGTAAACTAAGCAAAACAAAATAAAATAAAATAAAAATACAGAGAGAGGTAGAGTGTACTCCCTAGGTGAACTTATGGGTAGAGTTATGCCTCCCCGGCAACGGCGCCAGAAAATAGTCTTGATAACCCACAAGTATAGGGGATCGCAACAGTCTTCGAGGGAAGTAAAACCCAAATTTATTGATTTGACACAAGGGGAGGTAAAGAATACTTATAAGCCTTAACAACTGTGTTGTCAATTCAGCTGCACCTGGAAAAGCATTAGTAACAGGGGTGATGTGAAAGCAGCAGTAATATGAGAGCAATAGTAACAGTAACACACGACATGATAACAATACGGAGGCAATGGCACCAGAAAATAGTTGATACTACTTCCAATGACATATAAAAACGAGTATATGATGATGAGAGATGGACCGGGGTTCCCAGCTATCTTCACTAGTGGTAACTCTCAAATAACAAGTGTTGGGTGAACAAATTACAGTTGGGCAATTGATAGGATTGAAATAGCATTAAGACAGAACATCAAGATTATTAATCATGTAGGCATGTTTTCCATATATAGTCATACGTGCTCGCAATGAGAAACTTGCATAACATCTTTTGTCCTATCAGCAGGTGGTAGCCGGGCCTCAAGGGAATCTACTGGCAATTAAGGTACTCCTTTTAATAGAGCACCGGAGCAAAGCATTAACACTTGGTGAAAACATGTGATCCTCATACCACAGCCTTCCCCTCCGGTTGTCCCAATTTCTATCACTTTGGGGCCTCGGGTTCCGGACAGCAATATGTGCAAACAACTTGTAGATCTAAGCAATAATTATAGAGCTTAAATCTAAGATCATGTCACTCGTGCACTAGTGACAAGCATTAAACACAACAAGATTGCAGCAACAATAACTTCATAAACTTAATAGATAGACTAATCATAATGTATCATCCATCGGATCCCAACAAACACAACACCGATTACATCAGATGGATCTCAATCATGTAAGGCAGCTCATGAGATCATTGTATTGAAGTACATGGGAGAGAGAGTACCAACTAGCTACTGCTAGAACCCGTAGTCCATGGGGGAACTACTCACGGAGCATGATGGAGGCGGTGGCGTCGATGGAGATGGCTTCTGGGGCACTTCCCCGTCCCGGCGGCGTGCCGGAACAGAGATTCTATCCCCCGAAACGGAGTTTCGCGATTGCGGCGGCGCCCCTGGAGTCTTTCTGGAGTTTCATCAATTCGTCTTGAGGTTTTAGGTCGTGAGGGGTCTTATAGGCGAAGAGGCGGCGCAAGGAGGCGCCTGGGGGCCCACCCCATAGGGCGGCGCGCCCCCCTCCAGGCCGCGCCGGCCTATGGTCTGGGGGGCCCAGGCCTCCCCTCCGACTCTCCTTCGGTGTCCTGGTCCGTCTCGGTGAATTATGATGTTTGGTCTTCGTTTCATCGAATTCCGAGAATATTGCCCGAACAGCCTTTTTGGAACCAAAAACAGCAGAAAACAGGAACTGACACTTTGGCATCTTGTTAATAGGTTAGTTCCGGAAAATGCATGAAATCATTATAAAGTGCGAGCAAAACATGTAGGTATTGTCATAAAACAAGCATGGAACATCAGAAATTATAGATGCGTTGGAGACGTATCACCCGACAAATTCACTGTCCAAATTGAGAGATCTACAATGCGCATGCAGCACCTCGACAAAGCTACCCTAGAAACATATGCATTTTAGCCCTAACGCCACACAATCGGTGGCCAGACATAGCACAATCAACGACGGTTACCAATTTCGACCAAACCCTATCCGCTACCTAAATCTACGAGATTGTGGGTGTACCTTGGAGAAATTGGACGCTCCTGTTGGTGGAGGAACGCTCTGAGACCTGGACCAGCCGGTCGGAGCCCGAGAAGAGGACGAGGGCCTGTTCGAGGCGGCCGCCGGAGGTGTTGAAAAAACACCAACCAAATTAGCGAGGGTAGGACCTACGAACGTGTATGCCTTGCCTGACGCGATGCTTTCGAGACCGGGGATTGCCGCAGGTGAGGATCCTCTACTTAGATCATGACCTCTGAGGCGGCGACCACGGGCAGCCTCGAACAGACGGGGGACAGGCGCTTCAGTGTGGTTGCGAGGTTGGCTCCGCTGGCCACTAGCTGGTTTGTAGGCGCGCCACCCACACTTCCTGGACGGACATGCATCTTCCTGTTGGTGGGGAGGCCGCTAGGCGGAGAGGAAGGATGAGGAACGACGGCCATGGAGAAGCCAAGGGAGGTGAGAGTGCCGGTTGGGCGGTGAGGGCAGTGGAGTGCAGAGTAAAGGGGTACGCCTCATCTCTCGCGCTTCCCAACGCGTGCAAAACAGTAACCGCGTGGCGCTCGGTAGGGCATGTCCCTAGAAAAACGGCCGAATCGGTTGTTCCTCTCGGGCCAACTTTTGGCCTGCTTTAAACATCCTGTTGCGCGCAACATTTCGGTGCGAGCTAGGTTTTCAAACGGTCAATTTTTGTCCTACTAGATGTAGGAAAATCCATTGTTGGCTACCAATCATGCCTGTAGGGCACAAACATGCTTAGATTCCATTTCGCCACATACGGCATGAAGCGGACCACCAAAAGTACAAACGGGAAAATTTCGGTGCGAGCAACCAATTAGGCCCTTCGTGTCTAGCAGACATGGTTCTTAGGCCATCTCCAACGGGGCGACCCATCCCGCGTCCACGCGTTCGGATGGTCGAACCAGACAAATCCGTGGCCCAACGCGCAGACGCATCCCAAAAACGGATGGCTGCTGCATCCGAGACGACCAAAGCTGGCCCAAATTTGGGCCTGGTTTGCGTGGCCACGGACACCGAGGGCTGTTCTCCCACGTCCTCCCCTTGTCCTCCCCTGGCCCGCGTGTCTGCCTCCCAAACCTGTAATAACCCAGAACATAGGAACAACGAAGGGTAGATTTAGAAATGGGATGTGCATTTCATCGCAAAACGGGGGAAATTTTCGCGCCTTATTGCAACTAAACCTAAGAGGGATCGAGGTTCTCTCTCATTTTGCACTTAGGGTTAGGCAATGTGAGTTAGGGAAATTTCGACATGATCTCTTTTGTAACTTGTTACTTTGGGGAATGATTGCATTTGATAAGTGTTAAACAATTTAAGATAAACATCACACAATATAACAATGAATTTAAAATTCAAACACAAGATATAAATTCAAATCACTTTGAAATTCAAAGTGAATATCAAATACAATATTTAACCAAGAATTTAAACATTACATAATACAAAGCTCATAACCCAAAACTTGAGCTTTATTGATATACAACACATATACAAGGTCTTTACAATATTCTTGATACAAGAATTGAGACATAATTATCAATATAAAGGAAAAAGGAAAATTACAAGTTTAATTCTAAACTAAACCTAAACTAAGTGGCTTGAGGATGATCTTCTGGCCATAGCATCATTCAACCCTGCAAAACAAAAACAGAGAACAAGAACTAGCCAGAATACAAGTGTTAACACAAAGTTCAGTTTGGACAGTTAGCAAAATAACACAAAGTTCAGTCTGGACAGTGAAAGCGTACACACTTGTGCTTGTCCAAAATCCTGGACAGCACAAGATAGACATAGGCAGACCAACCGAGCAAGCCACGGGGCTCAAGTTTCACCATATGAAGAAATTTGTTGCTAGGCAAGCAACAGCAAGGCAATGCAAGGGGTGAGTCATAAAGCAAATGAGCTTGTGTGTCATGGCCAGGGAAGAAGTAGAGGCCATATAAATAGCACACAAACCCTAGAACCATGACAGTCGACCACATTTGCAAATCACCAGGTAAGGGTGAAGCAAGAATAAGCAACAGTTCATCCAGTTCATAACCAAGAACAGAAACCAACACAACCAACTTAGCCACCAGGAATCATGGTGACCTGAGAAGATCAACCAGAGATTGGAGGTGAAGGGCTGTGCACAACAGAAACCCCAAGTCTACATCAACCAAATATTTCACACTAGGAGCTGGAACAAGGTATACCAAGTTCCTGGACAGATCCAATGGATTTGATCCATCACATATGCATGAAATAAGCATGGGAATGAGCAGATGCTCATATGGGTAGATCATCACTTGGTTTTCACCAAGGATTACTGCCAGTCAAAAGCTACTAAAAATAGAAAGCATCTAGGTACAGATCTTGTACACTGAAACTAGCACACATGCACAGATGCACACCATAGCCAGATCACATGCACAGATAGCACCAGTAGATGAATTGCAAGGATTAGCAGCTAAGACTACACAGTAAATCCTAAGCTATGAACCATCAGTAACCCTAGATTTTCATCAGGCAAACATATTGGCATTCATATTAAGTATGATTCCCAAATATGCAAGCAAAGGTTGAGTAGCCACAAGATCCAACTAAATAGGTGAGCAACCAATCAGTAGCAAAGCTACTGAGGTCACATCACACTTAGCATCAATTAAAAGGAAGCCAAACATAGCACATCATTATCCAGGAATGGATTCAGATTCAATTGCTTGCTAAACACTCATGAATAGCCAAATCATTTGCAAGCAAATCATTTAAATCATTACTGCATAAGCAGTTCATCATAATTTAATTAATACAAGCATGAATTTATCACAGATCCATGCTTAGCACTGACAGTAGCACACTATTAAGCAACACAATTTAATCATTGCACCATAGCCACTGGAGCAAGTCCAGTAGCTTGAGTAAGCAACAGCATAGTGATGCTTGAGCATTAGCATCACAAGATAATTGAATCACTTAGCCACAGTATTAATCAGTAAGCCATCACTGACATTGAATTGATCAAATGGATCAATTATAGCAAGCCAAGCTACACAGGGAAGTTAACCAACAAGCAAGGAATGATCCAATGGATCATTGGCTTGCATAGGAAGCACTGAAGCATATCACAGGCACCACTGGCACACACACAAGTGTCACAGATGCATCACAGGTACACCTAGACAAGCAAGTATGATATCCCAGTAAGAATAAGCAAGCCACAATCAAGCATAGCATGGCATAGCTAGCTTTTGAGCAAGCACAACAGAGCATGGCAAGTACAGAGCATGCTAGGAGCAGCAGAGAAGCAAGCACAGCATAAATAGCAAGCAAATCGACATGTGCCAGTACCAGTAAATGGTAATTGGGCCATGAGCTTACAGTAAACAGAAGCACAGGCAAATTGCACAGCAATAGCATGGCTCTGCGTGATCACAGGATCACCAGAGAGCAATGATGTCTACGCCCCCCCCTCCTTTTCCTGTAGACAGTGTTGGGCCTCCAAGAGCAGAGGTTTGTAGAACAGCAGCAAGTTTTCCCTTAAGTGGATCACCCAAGGTTTATCGAACTCAGGGAGGAAGAGGTCAAAGATATCCCTCTCATGCAACCCTGCAACCACAAAGCAAGAAGTCTCTTGTGTCCCCAACACACCTAATAGGTGCACTAGTTCGGCGAAGAGATAGTGAAATAGCGGTGGTATGAATATATATGAGCAGTGGCAACGGCACCAGAAAAGTGCTTTGCCCAGGACAGTAAACAAGCAGTAGTAACGCAGCAGTAGTAACACGATGAAACGATGAAACAAGCGGCGATAGCGATTTAGGAACAAGGCCTAGGGATCAGACTTTCACTAGTGGACACTCTCAACATTGATCACATAACAGAATAGATAAATGCATACTCTACACTCTTGTTGGATGATGAACACATTGCGTAGGATTACACGAATCCTCAATGCCGGAGTTAACAAGCTCCACAATTCAATGTTCATATTTAAATAACCTTAGAGTGCATGAAAGATCAATAAGACTAAACCAAGTACTAACATAGTATGCACACTGTCACCTTCACATTATGTAGGAGGAATAGATCACATCAATACTATCATAGCAATAGTTAACTTTGTAATCTACAGGAGATCACAATCATAGCATAAACCAAGTACTAACACGGATGCACACACTGTCACCATTACACCGTGCATGAGGAATAAAACTACTTTAATAACATCACTAGAGTAGCACATAGATAAATTGTGATACAAACACATTGCAATCATAAAGAGATATAAATAAGCACTTCACTATGCCATTCATAACAGTGAATAAGTATTCTGTGAAATATAGCCTAAGAGACCCACACGGTGCACACACTGTCACCTTTACACACGCGGGACAAGGAGTCTCCGGAGATCACATGAGTAAAATTCACTTGACTAGCATAACGACATCTAGATTACAAGCATCATCATATGAATCTCAATCATGTAAGGCAGCTCATGAGATTATTGTATTGAAGTACATAGGAGAGAGATGAACCACATAGCTACCGGTACAGCCCCGAGCCTCGATGGAGAACTACTCCCTCCTCATGGGAGACAGCAGCGTTGATGGAGATGGCGGTGGTGTCGATGGAGGAGCCTTCTGGGGGCACTTCCCCGTCCCGGCGGCGTGCCGGAACAGAGACTCCTGTCCCCCAGATCTTGGCTTCGCGATGGCGGCGGCTCTAGAAGGTTTCTGTGGGTTTCGTCGAACATGATAGGGTTTTCGCGACGGAGGCTTTAAATAGGCGGAAGGGCAGCCTCGGAGGGCACAGGGCCACCACACCATAGGGCGGCGCGGCCCCTCCTCCGGCCGCGCCGGGTGTAGTGTGGGGCCCCCAGGGCTTCCTCTGGCGGCTCTCGGGTGTTCTGGATGCTTCCGGGCAAAATAGGAACACAGGCGTTGATTTCGTCCGATTCCGAGAATATTTCGTTACTAGGATTTCTGAAACCAAAAACAGCAAAAAACAGAAGCGGCACTTCGGCATCTTGTTAATAGGTTAGTTCCAGAAAATGCACGAATATGACATAAAGTGTGCATAAAACATGTAGATATCGTCAATAATGTGGCATGGAACACAAGAAATTATCGATACGTCGGAGACGTATCAGCATCCCCAAGCTTAGTTCTGCTCGTCCGAGCGAGTAAAACGATAACAAAGATAATTTCTGGAGTGACATGCCATCATAACCTTGATCATACTATTTGTAAAGCATATGTAGTGAATGCAGTGATCAAAACAATGTATATGACATGAGTAAACAAGTGAATCATATAGCAAAGACTTTTCATGAATAGTACTTCAAGACAAGCATCAATAAGTCTTGCATAAGAGTTAACTCATAAAGCAATAATTCAAAGTAAAGGTATTGACGCAACACAAAGGAAGATTAAGTTTCAGCGGTTGCTTTCAACTTGTAACATGTATATCTCATGGATATTGTCATCATAGAGTAATATAATAAGTGCAATATGCAAGTATGTAGGAATCAATGCACAGTTCACACAAGTGTTTGCTTCTCGAGGTGGAGAG
Organism: Lolium perenne; assembly: GCF_019359855.2. Classification (NCBI taxonomy): domain Eukaryota; kingdom Viridiplantae; phylum Streptophyta; class Magnoliopsida; order Poales; family Poaceae; genus Lolium; species Lolium perenne. The sequence goes on from NC_067248.2 coordinate 169,375,080, forward strand.
AAATAGGTGAACTGACTCAACAAAAAGAGTAAAAGAATGGTCCTCCATAGAGGAAAGCATCGATTGCTATATTTGTGCTAGAGCTTTGATTTTGAAAACATGAAACAATTTTGTCAACGGTAGTAATAAAGCATATGTATCATGTAAATTATATCTTACAAGTTCCAAGCCTCATGCATAGTATACTAATAGTGCCCGCACCTTGTCCTAATTAGCTTGGACTACCGGATCATCGCAATGCACATGTTTTGACCAAGTGTCACAAAGGGGTACCTCTATGCCGCCTGTACAAAGGTCTAAGGAGAAAGCTTGCATTGGATTTCTCGCTATTGATTATTCTCAACTTAGACATTCATACCGGGACAACATAGACAACAGATAATGGACTCCTCTTTTATACATAAGCATGTAACAACAATTAATAATTTTCTCATATGAGATTGAGGATATATGTCCAAAACTGAAACTTCCACCATGGATCATGGCTTTAGTTAGCGGCCCAATGTTCTTCTCTAACAATATGCATGCTTAACCATAAGGTGGTAGATCTCTCTTACTTCAGACAAGACGAACATGCATAGCAACTCACATGAAATTCAACAAAGAGTAGTTGATGGCGTCCCCAGTGAACATGGTTATCGCACAACAAGCAACTTAATAAGAGATAAAGTGCATAAGTACATATTCAATACCACAATAGTTTTTAAGCTATTTGTCCCATGAGCTATATATTGCAAAGGTGAATGATGGAATTTTAAAGGTAGCACTCTAGCAATTTACTTTGGAATGGCAGAGAAATACCATGTAGTAGGTAGGTATGGTGGACACAAATGGCATAGTGGTTGGCTCAAGTATTTTGGATGCATGAGAGGTAATCCCTCTCGATACAAGGCTTAGGCTAGCAAGGCTATTTGAAACAAACACAAGGATGAACCAGTGCAGCAAAACTCACATAAAAGACATATTGAAAACATCATAAGACTCTACACCGTCTTCCTTGTTGTTCAAACTCAATACTAGAAATTATCTAGACTTTAGAGAGACCAAATATGCAAACCAAATTTTAGCATGCTCTATGTATTTCTTCATTAATGGGTGAAAAGTATATGATGCAAGAGCTTAAACATGAGCACAACAATTGCCAAGTATCACATTATCCAAGACATTATAGCAATTTACTACATGTATCATTTTCCAATTCCAACCATATAACAATTTAACGAAGAAGAAACTTCGCCATGAATACTATGAGAAGAGCCTAAGGACATACTTGTCCATATGCTACAGCGGAGCGTGTCTCTCTCCCACAAAGTGAATGCTAGGATCCATTTTATTCAAACAAAACAAAAAAACAAAAACAAACCGACGCTCCAAGCAAAGCACATAAGATGTGATGGAATAAAAATATAGTTTCAGAGGAGGAACCTGATAATGTTGTCGATGAAGAAGGGGATGCCTTGGGCATCCCCAAGCTTAGACGCTTGAGTCTTCTTGATATATGCAGGGGTGAACCACCGGGGCATCCCCAAGCTTAGAGCTTTCACTCTCCTTGATCGTAGTATATCATCCTCCTCTCTTGATCCTTGAAAACTTCCTCCACACCGAACTCGAAACAAACTCATTAGAGGGTTAGTGCACAATCAAAATTAACATGTTCAGAGGTGGCACAATCATTCTTAACACTTCTGGACATTGCATAAAGCTACTGGACATTAATGGATCAAAGAAATTCATCCAACATAGCAAAAGAGGCAATGCGAAATAAAAGGCAGAATCTGTCAAAACAGAACAGTTCGTAAAGACGAATTTTAAAATGGCACCAGACTTGCTCAAATGAAAATGCTCAAATTGAATGAAAGTTGCGTACATATCTGAGGATCACTCAAGTAAATTGGCATAATTTTCTGAGTTACCTACAGAGAATTTTGCCCAGATTCGTGACAGCAAAGAAATCTGTTTCTGCGCAGTAATCCAAATCTAGTATGAACTTTTCTATCAACGACTTTACTTGGCACAACAAAACACTAAACTAAGATAAGGAGAGGTTGCTACAGTAGTAAACAACTTCCAAGACACAAATATAAAACAAAGTACTGTAGCAAAATAACACATGGGTTATCTCCCAAGAAGTTCTTTTCTTTATAGCCATTAAGATGGGCTCAGCAGTTTTAATGATCCACTCGCAGGAAATAGTATTTGAAGCAAAAAAGAGAGCTTCAAGAGGCAAATTCAAAACACATTTAAGTCTAACATGCTTCCTATACATAGGAATCTTGTAAATAAACAAGTTCATGAAGAGCAAAGTAACAAGCATAGGAAGATAAAACAAGTGCAGCTTCAAAAATTTCAGCACATAGAGAGGTGTTTTAGTAACATGAAAATTTCTACAACCATATTTTCCTTTCTCATAACAACTTTCAGTAGCAACATGAGCAAACTCAACAATATAACTATCACATAAAGCATTCTTATCATGAGTCTCATACATAAAATTATTACTACCCACATAAGCATAATCAATTTTTTTAGTTGTAGTGGGAGCAAATTCAACAAAGTAGCTATCATTATTATTCTCATCAAGTGTAGGAGGCATAGTATAATCACAACAAAATTTACTCTCCATAGTAGGTGGTACCAAAAGACCACTATCATTATAATCATCATAAATAGGAGGCAAAGTATCATCAAAGAAAATTTTCTCCTCAATGCTTGGGGGACTAAAAAGATCATGAAAACCAGCTTCCCCAAGCTTAGAACTTTCTATATTATTATCAACAATGGTGTTCAAAGCGTTCATACTAATATTACTACCAGCATGCAAATAAGATTCCATAGGTTTTTTAATTTTCGCATCAAACAATCCATGTTTTAAATCAGGAAATAGAATAAGAAGCTCATTCTTGTCCATTATGCCAAACTAGTGTAAACAAGAAACAAAAAGATGCAATTGCAGGATCTAAAGGAAATAGCTTCGAGTACTTACAACGGCGCCGGAAAATAGCTTAGTAGCCGGGATCCGGAGTGTGAGTACCTTTTACCTTTCCTCCCCGGCAAAGGCGCCCGAAAATAGCTTGATGTCTACGCCCCCCTCCTTTTCCTGTAGACAGTGTTGGGCCTTGATGCGCGTGGTTGACGTATTGTCTTTTCATTCGACACGCGTCCGTTGGGAACCCCAAGAGGAAGGTGTGATGCGCACAGCGGCAAGTTTCCCTCAGTAAGAAACCAAGGTTTAATCGGACCAGTAGGAGTCAAGAAGCACGTTGAAGGTTGATGGCGGCGAGATGTAGTGCGGCGCAACACCAGGGATTCCGGCGCCAACGTGGAACCTGCACAACACAACCAAAGTACTTTGCCCCAACGAAACAGTGAGGTTGTCAATCTCACCGGCTTGCTGTAACAAAGGATTAACCGTATTGTGTGGAAGATGATTGTTTGCAGAAAACAGTAGAACAAGTATTGCAGTAGATTGTATTTCAGTAAAGAGAATTGGACCGGGGTCCACAGTTCACTAGAGGTGTCTCTCCCATAAGACAAACAGCATGTTGGGTGAACAAATTACAGTTAGGCAATTGACAAATAAAGAGAGCATGACCATGCACATACATATCATGATGAGTATAGTGAGATTTAATTGGGCATTACGACAAAGTACATAGACCGCCATCCAACTGCATCTATGCCTAAAAAGTCCACCTTCAGGTTATCATCCGAACCCCCTCCAGTATTAAGTTGCAAAGCAACAGACAATTGCATTAAGTATGGTGCGTAATGTAATCAACAACTACATCCTTAGACATAGCATCAATGTTTTATCCCTAGTGGCAACAAAGACAACACAACCTTAGAACTTTTTGTCACCGTCCCGGTGTCAATGCAGCATGAACCCACTATCGAGCATAAGTACTCCCTCTTGGAGTTACAAGCATCTACTTGGCCAGAGCATCTACTAGTAACGGAAAGCATGCAAGATCATAAACAACACATGAGCATAACTTTGATAATCAACATAACAAGTATTCTCTATTCATCGGATCCCAACAAACGCAACATATAGAATTGCAGATAGATGATCTTGATCATGTTAGGCAGCTCACAAGATCCGACAATGATAGCACAATGGGGAGAAGACAACCATCTAGCTACTGCTATGGACCCATGGTCCAGGGGTAGACTACTCACACATCACACCGGAGGCGACCATGGCGGCGTAGAGTCCTCCGGGAGATGATTCCCCTCTCCGGCAGGGTGCCGGAGGCGATCTCTGGATCCCCAGAGATGGGATCGGCGTTGGCGGCGTCTCTGGAAGGTTTTCCGTCGCGTGGCGCTCGGGCCTGGGGGGTTCGTCACGGAGGCTATTTGTAGGCGGAAGGGCAGGTCAAGAGGCGGCACGGGGGCCCCACACCACAGGGCCGCGCGGCCAAGGGGGGGGCCGCGCCGCCCTAGGGTGTGGCCCCCTCGTGGCCCCTCTTCGTCCCTCCTTCGGACTTCTGGAAGCTTCGTGGAAAAATAGGCCCCTGGGCTTTGATTTCGTCCAATTCCGAGAATATTTCCTTACTAGGATTTCTGAAACCAAAAATAGCAGAAAACAGCAATCGGCACTTCGGCATCTTGTTAATAGGTTAGTTCCAGAAAATGCACGAATATGACATAAAGTGTGCATAAAACATGTAGATAACATCAATAATGTGGCATGGAACATAAGAAATTATCGATACGTCGGAGACGTATCAGCATCCCCAAGCTTAGTTCTGCTCGTCCCGAGCAGGTAAAACGATAACACGAGATAATTTACGGAGTGACATGCCATCATAATCTTGATCATACTATTTGTAAAGCATATGTAGTGAATGCAGCGATCAAAACAATGTATATGACATGAGTAAACAAGTGAATCATAAAGCAAAGACTTTTCATGAATAGCACTTCAAGACAAGCATCAATTAAGTCTTGCATAAGAGTTAACTCATAAAGCAATAATTCAAAGTAAAGGCATTGAAGCAACACAAAAGAAGATTAAGTTTCAGCGGTTGCTTTCAACTTGTAACATGTATATCTCATGGATATTGTCAACATAGAGTAATATAATAAGTGCAATAAGCAAGTATGTAGGAATCAATGCACAGTTCACACAAGTGTTTGCTTCTTGAGGTGGAGAGAAATAGGTGAACTGACTCAACATTGAAAGTAAAAGAATGATCCTCCATAGAGGAAAAGCATCGATTGCTATATTTGTGCTAGAGCTTTGATTTTGAAAACATGAAACAATTTTGTCAACGGTAGTAATAAAGCATATGCATCATGTAAATTATATCTTATAAGTTGCAAGCCTCATGCATAGTGTACTAATAGTGCCCGCACCTTGTCCTAATTAGCTTGGACTACCGGATCATCACAATGCACTGTTTTTACCAAGTGTCACAAAGGGTTACCTCTATGCCGCTTGTACAAAGGTCTAAGGAGAAAGCTCGCATTGGATTTCTCGCTATTGATTATTCTTCAACTTAGACATCCATACCGGGACAACATAGACAAATGGGATAATGGACTCCTCTTTTATGCATAAGCATATAACAACAATTAATAATTTTCTCATTTGAGATTTGAGGATTGTTGTCCAAAACTGAAACTTCCACCATGGATCATGGCTTTAGTTAGCGGCCCAATGTTCTTCTCTAACATATGCATGCTTAACCATAAGGTGGTAGATCTCTCTTACTTCAGACAAGACGGACATGCATAGCAACTCACATGAAATTCAACAATGAATAGTTGATGGCGTCCCCAGTGAACATGGTTATCGCACAACAAGCAACTTAATAAGAGATAAAGTGCATAATTACATATTCAATACCACAATAGTTTTTAAGCTATTTGTCCCATGAGCTATATATTGCAAAGGTGAATGATGGAATTTTAAAGGTAGCACTCAAGCAATTTACTTTGGAATGGCGGGAAAATACCATGTAGTATAGGTAGGTATGGTGGACACAAATGGCATAGTGGTTGGCTCAAGTATTTTGGATGCATGAGAAGTATTCCCTCTCGATACAAAGTTTAGGCTAGCAAGGCTTATTTGAAACAAACACAAGGATGAACCGGTGCAGCAAAACTCACATAAAAGTCATATTGAAAACATTATAAGACTCTACACCGTCTTCCTTGTTGTTCAAACTCAATACTAGAAATTATCTAGACCTTAGAGAAACCAAATATGCAAACCAAATTTTAGCATGCTCTATGTATTTCTTCATTAATGGGTGCAAAGCATATGATGCAAGAGCTTAATCATGAGCACAACAATTGCCAAGTATCACATTACCCAAGACATTTATAGCAATTACTACATGTATCATTTTCCAATTCCAACCATATAACAAGTTAACGAAGGAGAAACTTCGCCATGAATACTATGAGTAGAAACCAAGGACATACTTGTCCATATGCTACAGCGGAGCGTGTCTCTCTCCCATAAAGTGAATGCTAGGATCCATTTTATTCAAACAAAACAAAAAACAAAAACAAACCGACGCTCCAAGAAAAAGCACATAAGATGTGATGGAATAAAAATATAGTTTCAGGGGAGGAACCTGATAATGTTGTCGATGAAGAAGGGGATGCCTTGGGCATCCCCAAGCTTAGACGCTTGAGTCTTCTTAATATATGCAGGGGTGAACCACCGGGGCATCCCCAAGCTTAGAGCTTTCACTCTCCTTGATCATGTTGCATCATACTCCTCTCTTGATCCTTGAAAACTTCCTCCACACCAAACTCGAAACAACTCATTAGAGGGTTAGTGCACAATATAAATTGACATATTCAGAGGTGAAACAATCATTCTTAACACTTCTGGACATTGCATAATGCTACTGGACATTAGTGGATCAAAGAAATTCATCCAACATAGCAAAAGAGGCAATGCGAAATAAAAGGCAGAATCTGTCAAAACAGAACAGTTCGTATTGACGAATTTTAAAATGGCACCAGACTTGTTCAGATGAAAATGCTCAAATTGAATGAAAGTTGCGTACATATCTGAGGATCATGCACGTAAATTGGATTAATTTTCTGAGCTACCTACAGGGAGGTGGACCCAGATTCGTGACAGCAAAGAAATCTGGAACTGTGCAGTAATCCAAATCTAGTACTTACTTTTCTATCAACGGCTTAACTTGGCACAACAAAACACAAAACTAAGATAAGGAGAGGTTGCTACAGTAGTAAACAACTTCCAAGACACAAAATAAAAACAAAGTACTGTAGGTAAAAACATGGGTTGTCTCCCATAAGCGCTTTTCTTTAACGCCTTTCAGCTAGGCGCAGAAAGTGTGTATCAAGTATTATCAAGAGACGAAGTGTCAACATCATAATTTGTTCTCATAATAGAATCAAAAGGTACCTTCATTCTCTTTCTAGGGAAGTGTTCCATACCTTTCTTGAGAGGAAATTGATATTTTATATTACCTTCCTTCATATCAATAATAGCACCAACAGTTCGAAGAAAAGGTCTTCCCAATATAATGGGACAAGATGCATTGCATTCAATATCCAAGACAACAAAATCAACGGGAACAAGGTTATTGTTAACGGTAATGCGAACATTATCAACCTTACCCAAAGGTTTTTTTGTAGAATGATCAGCAAGATTAACATCCAAATAACAATTTTTCAGCGGTGGCAAGTCAAGCATATTATAAATTTTCTTAGGCATAACAGAAATACTTGCACCAAGATCACATAAAGCATTACAATCAAAATCTTTAACCTTCATCTTAATGATGGGCTCCCAACCATCCTCTAGCTTTTTAGGAATAGAGGCTTCGCGCTCTAGTTTCTCTTCTCTAGCTTTTATGAGAGCATTTGTAATATGATGCGTGAAAGCCAAATTTATAGCACTAGCATTAGGACTTTTAGCAAGTTTTTGCAAGAACTTTATAACTTCAGAGATGTGGCAATCATCAAAATTCAAACCATTATAATCTAAAGCAATGGGATCATCATCCCCAATGTTGGAAAAATTTCAGCAGCTTTATCACTGTGCAGTTTCAGTGATTTTAGCAGTTTCAGGCAGTTTTTCGTGCTTTGCATTAGAAGTGGAAACATTGCTAACACCAATTCTTTTATTAGTATTAGTAGGGGGTGCAGCAACATGTGTAGCATTAGCATTACTAGTGGTGGTAATAGTCCAAACTTTAGCTACATTCTTCTCTTTAGCTAGTTTTTCATTTTCTTCTCTATCCCACCTAGCACGCAGTTCAGCCATTAATCTTATATTCTCATTAATTCTAACTTGAATGGAATTTGCTGTAGTAACAATTTTATTATGATGATTTTCATTAGGCAAAACTTTTGATTTCAAAAGATCAACATCAGCAGCAAGACTATCGACTTTAGAAGCAAGTATATCAATTTTCCCAAGCTTTTCTTCAACAGATTTGTTAAAAGCAGTTTGCGTACAAATAAATTCTTTAAGCATGGCTTCAAGTCCAGGGGGTGAACTCCTATTATTGTTGTAAGAATTCCCATAAGAATTACCATAGCCGTTGCCATTATTATAAGGATATGGCCTATAGTTGTTACTAGAATTGTTCCGGTAAGCATTGTTGTTGAAATTATTATTTTTAATGAAGTTTACATCAACATGTTCTTCTTGTGCAACCAATGAAGCTAACGGAACATTATTAGGATCAATATTAGTCCTATCATTCACAAGCATAGACATAATAGCATCAATCTTATCACTCAAGGAAGAGGTTTCTTCGACAGAATTTACCTTCTTACCTTGTGGAGCTCTTTCCGTGTGCCATTCAGAGTAGTTGATCATCATATTATCAAGAAGCTTTGTTGCTTCACCAAGAGTGATGGACATAAAGGTACCTCCAGCAGCTGAATCCAATAAATTCCGTGAAGAAAAATTTAGTCCTGCATAGAAGGTTTGGATGATCATCCAAGTAGTCAGTCCATGGGTTGGGCAATTTTTAACCAGAGATTTCATTCTTTCCCAAGCTTGAGCAACATGTTCAGTATCTAATTGTTTAAAATTCATTATGCTACTCCTCAAAGATATAATTTTAGCAGGGGGATAATATCTACCAATAAAAGCATCCTTGCATTTAGTCCATGAATCAATACTATTCTTAGGCAGAGATAGCAACCAATCTTTAGCTCTTCCTCTTAATGAGAAAGGGAACAATTTTAGTTTAATAATATCACCATCTACATCTTTATATTTTTGCATTTCACATAATTCAACAAAATTATTAAGATGGGCAGCAGCATCATCAGAACTAACACCAGAAAATTGCTCTCGCATAACAAGATTCAGTAAAGCAGGTTTAATTTCAAAGAATTCTGCTGTAGTAGCAGGTGGAGCAATAGGTGTGCATAAGAAATCATTATTATTTGTGGTTGTGAAGTCACACAACTTACTATTTTCAGGGTTGGCCATTTTAGCAACAGTAAATAAAGCAAACTAGATAAAGTAAATGCAAGTAATCTAATTTTTTTGTGTTTTTGATATAGCAAACAAGATAGCAAATAAAGTAAAACTAGCAACTAATTTTTTTGTATTTTGATTTAGTGCAGCAAACAAAGTAGTAAATAAAACTAAGCAAGACAAAAACAAAGTAAAGAGATTGAGAAGTGGAGACTCCCCTTGCAGCGTGTCTTGATCTCCCCGGCAACGGCGCTAGAAATTTGCTTGATGCGCGTGGTTGACGTATTGTCTTTTCGTTCGACACGCGTCCATTGGGAACCCCAAGAGGAAGGTGTGATGCGCACAGCGGCAAGTTTCCCTCAGTAAGAAACCAAGGTTTAATCGGACCAGTAGGAGTCAAGAAGCACGTTGAAGGTTGATGGCGGCGAGATGTAGTGCGGCGCAACACCAGGGATTCCGGCGCCAACGTGGAACCTGCACAACACAACCAAAGTACTTTGCCCCAACGAAACAGTGAGGTTGTCAATCTCACCGGCTTGCTGTAACAAAGGATTAACCGTATTGTGTGGAAGATGATTGTTTGCAGAAAACAGTAGAACAAGTATTGCAGTAGATTGTATTTCAGTAAAGAGAATTGGACCGGGGTCCACAGTTCACTAGAGGTGTCTCTCCCATAAGACAAACAGCATGTTGGGTGAACAAATTACAGTTAGGCAATTGACAAATAAAGAGAGCATGACCATGCACATACATATCATGATGAGTATAGTGAGATTTAATTGGGCATTACGACAAAGTACATAGACCGCCATCCAACTGCATCTATGCCTAAAAAGTCCACCTTCAGGTTATCATCCGAACCCCCTCCAGTATTAAGTTGCAAAGCAACAGACAATTGCATTAAGTATGGTGCGTAATGTAATCAACAACTACATCCTTAGACATAGCATCAATGTTTTATCCCTAGTGGCAACAGCACAACACAACCTTAGAACTTTCTCACATCGTCCTGTGTCAATGCAGGCATGAACCCACTATCGAGCATAAGTACTCCCTCTTGGAGTTACAAGCATCTACTTGGCCAGAGCATCTACTAGTAACGGAAAGCATGCAAGATCATAAACAACACATAAGCATAACTTTGATAATCAACATAACAAGTATTCTCTATTCATCGGATCCCAACAAACGCAACATATAGAATTACAGATAGATGATCTTGATCATGTTAGGCAGCTCACAAGATCCGACAATGATAGCACAATGGGGAGAAGACAACCATCTAGCTACTGCTATGGACCCATGGTCCAGGGGTAGACTACTCACACATCACACCGGAGGCGACCATGGCGGCGTAGAGTCCTCCGGGAGATGATTCCCCTCCCGCAGGTGCCGGAGGCGATCTCTGGATCCCCGAGATGGGATCGGCGTTGGCGGCGTCTCCGGAAGGTTTTCCGTATCGTGGCTCTCGTGACCGGGGGTTTCGTCACGGAGGCTATTTGTAGGCGGAAGGGCAGGTCAAGAGGCGGCACGGGGGCCCCACACCACAGGGCCGCGCGGCCAAGGGGGCCGCGCCGCCCTAGGGTGTGGCCCCCTCGTGGCCCCTCTTCGTCTCTCCTTCGGACGTCTGGAAGCTTCGTGGAAAAATAGGCCCCTGGGCTTTGATTTCGTCCAATTCCGAGAATATTTCCTTACTAGGATTTCTGAAACCAAAAACAGCAGAAAACAAGAATCGGCACTTCGGCATCTTGTTAATAGGTTAGTTCCAGAAAATGCACGAATATGACATAAAGTGTGCATAAAACATGTAGATAACATCAATAATGTGGCATGGAACATAAGAAATTATCGATACGTCGGAGACGTATCAGGCCTCCAAGAGCAGAGGTTTGTAGAACAGCAGCAAGTTTTCCCTTAAGTGGATCACCCAAGGTTTATCGAACTCAGGGAGGAAGAGGTCAAAGATATCCCTCTCATGCAACCCTGCAACCACAAAGCAAGAAGTCTCTTGTGTCCCCAACACACCTAATAGGTGCACTAGTTCGGCGAAGAGATAGTGAAATACAGGTGGTATGAATATATATGAGCGTGGCAACGGCACCAGAAAAGTGCTTTGCCCGGACAAGAAACAAGCGGTAGTAACGCAGCAGTAGTAACACGAAGAATGATAAACAAGCAGCGATAGCAGTATTTAGGAACAAGGCCTAGGGATCAGACTTTCACTAGTGGACACTCTCAACATTGATCACATAACAGAATAGATAAATACATACTCTACACTATTGTTGGATGATGAACACATTGCGTAGGATTACACGAATCCTCAATGCCGGAGTTAACAAGCTCCACAATTCAATGTTCATATTTAAATAACCTTAGAGTGCATGAAAGATCAATAAGACTAAACCAAGTACTAACATAGTATGCACACTGTCACCTTCACACTATGTAGGAGGAATAGATCACATCAATACTATCATAGCAATAGTTAATTTTGTAATCTACAGGAGATCACAATCATAGCATAAACCAAGTACTAACACGGATGCACACACTGTCACCATTACACCGTGCAGGAGGAATAAAACTACTTTAATAACATCACTAGAGTAGCACATAGATAAATTGTGATACAAACACATTGCAATCATAAAGAGATATAAATAAGCACTTCACTATGCCATTCATAACAGTGAATAAGTATTCTGTGAAATATAGCCTAAGAGACCCACACGGTGCACACACTGTCACCTTTACACACGTGGGACAAGGAGTCTCCGGAGATCACATGAGTAAAATTCACTTGACTAGCATAACGACATCTAGATTACAAGCATCATCATATGAATCTCAATCATGTAAGGCAGCTCATGAGATTATTGTATTGAAGTACATAGGAGAGAGATGAACCACATAGCTACCGGTCCAGCCCCGAGCCTCGATGGAGAACTACTCCCTCCTCATGGGAGACAGCAGCGTTGATGGAGATGGCGGTGGTGTCGATGGAGGAGCCTTCCGGGGGCACTTCCCCATCCCGGCGGCGTGCCGGAACAGAGACTCCTGTCCCCCAGATCTTGGCTTCGCGATGGCGGCGGCTCTAGAAGGTTTCTGTGGGTTTCGTCGAACGTGATAGGGTTTTCGCGATGGAGGCTTTAAATAGGCGGAAGGGCAGCCTCGGAGGGGGCCTGGGGCCACCACACCATAGGGCGGCGCGGCCCCCCCTCTGGCCGCGCCAGGGTGTAGTGTGGGGCCCCCAGGGCTTCCCTCTGGTGGCTCTCGGGTGTTCTGGATGCTTCCGGGCAAAATAGGAACCTAGGCGTTGATTTCGTCCGATTCCGAGAATATTTCGTTACTAGGATTTCTGAAACCAAAAACAGCAGAAAACAGCAACTGGCACTTCGGCATCTTGTTAATAGGTTAGTTCCAGAAAATGCACAAATATGACATAAAGTGTGCATAAAACATGTAGATATCATCAATAATGTGGCATGGAACACAAGAAATTATCGATACGTCGGAGACGTATCAAGCAACAGAGCATGAGGAGGAAGAAGAACAGTGGCAAGGGAGGCGCACAGAAGAGAAGGAAGAGATGCAACACTTACTTGCGCCTGGAAGCAGAAGCTAGGGCATGGCGAGGCAGTGCTCGCGCGGCCCTAACAGCTGCGAATCCAGGGAAGGCGCCGACGTTACGCCGGCGAACCCAGACACGAACCAACACCACCGTAACGAGCACCTGAGGCGACGGCACGAGTACTGCAAGCAGCACCCGCGCCAGATCAACCCCAGGAGCGCACCCATCGTCGGCGAGGACGAGCGCTCGCCGGAGTTCGTCGAGGCGATTCTTCCCGAGATCCAGATCGGAGGCGATTCGCCAGGAGAGGAAGAGAAAGGGAAAACCACGCGGACAGATCGATAGATCTGCACGCGGCGGTTTCGAATCGGTAGGTGGCTACGGCGGGGAAGCTCGGCGATGGCCGGAGCGAGGCGGCGACGCCATCGCCAGAGCGTCGCGAGAGATTAGGGTTAGAGACGAAAAGCGAGAGAGGGCCGAGTGAGTGAGAGCGGTGGGCCGTTCGGCTCCACTGAGCCGCTATGGGATTGGCCTTAGTGGGCTGTCCCATGGGCTTAGGTTATTGGGCTGGGCCCAATAAGGTCCAGGGGGTATTTTGGTCTTTTAACATTTAATAAGAGGCCAGAACTTTACCAAATTTTAATAAATCAAATACAACTCCAAAAATCCATTAAAAATTGGATTAATGAATGAAAAATAAATCTTAACAAGAATAAAATATGAAATGGAATTTAGGAAACAAATTCAAAATTATGAATTTTAAGAATTTAAATAATAACTTGGAATTTAAAATTATTATTTCCTTGTAATTAAAATTCAAGGAAAAATCTCAAATAAGTTCAAATACTTATTTTCAAACATTTCAAAATGAAATTCTAATATTCCAAGTCATTTCTATTGAAAGGAGTATTTTTCCAAGAAAAATACTATATTCCTTTTTATTCCAAAAACTATAGAGGTAACTCTATAATTTCAAATTATTTTTGGAATGACTAAGGAAATCATCAAGTAAAATGGTTTTACTTTGAATTGTTGTACTTTGTGTGAATTACAATGATTAATACTTTTAAATCAATTGTAAATTACTGTCGAAGACATAAATCTTAAACGCAACCCTAAATTGATATGACTCAGCGGGGTAAAGGGATACAACATAAAATAATACATCCATGATTGCATTATTTGGATTTTATAACATTGTCCTTACCGGACAATGATGCTTCTTACAGAACCCGAGGTCCAGGTTCCATCAACTGCATTGAACTGCACTATCTCGCAGTCCACAGGCAAGTTCACACTTGCTCATGTCAACTTGAGTATTTTCTACTACTTTAATGCAAAGCTATATACTTATCATTCCTGCATCGCAAATGAAATGTTATTTTCCAACTATGAATATGACTATGTGGCTGGCAATGGAACCATGGTATGTGTTGATATGGTGGAGGTTCCATTGCAATGGGTTATATCACCCTAGGATTAATTACCAATGCCGTCCAGTGATTCTAGCGCCGTACAAATCGCGTTGACCATGAGATCTATAATGGCTCTGGGAAAGCCAGTCGTATCTTTTCCCTTCTGCATGCCAACGGATTGGTAGAGCCGGCGGGGTGTTGGAGGCACTGCCGTAGGTTGGGATAGCCTTTTTAGATCCCCATCCATTAGTGATGATGGCTCTACGATCTATGAAGGATTGTCCGGAGTACACCATGAGTAAAGCTGTATTATCGGGGGAAGTCTACTGGAGGTGTACGGTTGGACAAAAGGGTGGGTTTGCAGTCGCGGAGAAGGCGGTGTGGGCTTGGATCTTTATACCTGGCCTCACACCAAAGGAAGTGTGAACGGGGGCAAGTCCCTGCGGATGGCAAAAAGGGTGAGATCTCTTGTGGGAAAAGTAACGCACCTCTGCAGAGTGTATCAAATTGTGGCTGTCACTCCTTGTTCCGGGAAGGGAACTGCGAACGCGGCAGGAAAGGAACTCCACGAAGTTCTAATCAACCTGTGAAGACTGACGGGCATAGTTTTCATAATAAAAGCAACCTTTTGAAGAAATGATTTCAAAAACATGCATTGACCTGCGATTTCCTGATCAATGGTCGTAGCTAGTGCATCAAACACCTTTTTATTCTTTTAGAACTTGCTGAGTACCCCTGTACTCACTTTCTTCCGACACCCTTGCTAGACTGTGATCCGGAAGTGGAGGCCATCAATGATGGAGCACCAGAAGGAAGTCACGAGCTGGTCTACGAAGAACCTGATCTTACCGGCGGAGTGGAAGGCGTAGACTATGGGATAGTCTACGGACCAGATGACACGGAGGTGGAGGAGTAGTGACATATCCTAGCATCATAGAGCCGAGCAACGTAGAACTTACCTAAATAAGTTGTTGAGCTCTTTATATTTGTTATGAGTTGTAATCGTACTTAAGTAGTATCTTAGGGTGTTCTCATAGGACCTGTGAGGATACCAACTTGTTAAGACAATGATTGTAATAAAGTATGGAGTGTTATGACCTGCAATGTTTCTGTTGTACCACTCTGAGGGATATGGCAAATTGTGAAGAAGTCCCTTCGCAAAGATCATATCAACGACTTGTATACTACAACATGCAGTGGTATGCTGGGTCACCGCAAAACCACAGCCACTTCACTCTAGTCCTGAACCTAGAGGATGGCCGACGAAGCTACCACTGCCGCCACCATCGGAGACGAGGCCGAGATCGCCGCCGTTGTCGCTCATGTCGCTAAGGAGGTCCCGGCCGTTCCGGTTGCCGCGTAGCACGTGGCGGCGATGAAGAAGGCGAAACCCGAACTCACCACGGAGAAGAGGGCAATCTAGAACAAGAAGCGTGCCGAGCGTCGCAGGGCGCTCGATCAACGGAAGAGGGAGGCCCCCACCGGGGAGGAGCGATAGAGGGCGGCCGAGCAGCTCCAACTCCTCCAAATGGAGGCGGAGGAGAAGGCCATACAAGAGCATGTCATGCTCTTTTACGGCCATAACGTGCTCGCGCAGCTGGCCGTGACGGGCGCCAGCACAGCCTCGACAGGAAGCTCCGGCTCCTCCGTGACCCGACCGCTTCCTCCCCGGTCAATAGCCCCACCGACTGCCTCGTTTGGGTACCCTCCCGACACGTATGAAATAATGGCGACGACGGGCGGTTCTTGTACACGCCACGTGATGGGTCACCAGAGGTGGGCGAGTCCATGACAGGGTCGTCGCCTTCGTCTCTTGACCTCAATCGTGCGCCGGCGACGCACTCCAAGGCCTCGAGGTTGATGCCCATAGCAGCGATGGCCGGTGCCTGCACCCTGTTTGACGAAATGTCGGGTGAGTGTGCGCTGCCATCTTTGCAGACAACGGCCACGGTGCAGGCCCCTCCGTTTTACGCGCCAACGATGCCGACCACCATGGAACCCCTCCGTCGACTGAGCAGGCTCCCCCGCCAGCTCCCATTGACATAGATGAGGACAACATTGGCAATGTCGACACCGTGAACATCGACGACGAGCCGTTGTTCTTTGACGAGCTCACACAAGCCGTAGCTGCACAGGCTCAAGGTTGTCGGGTTAGCAAAAGAACCAACAACTACACGGAGCTGGAGACAAAATGATCGTCGAGGCGTGGTTGGCCATTGGGCAAGATCCACTAAAAGGTGCCAAGAAGAAGGAGGCGCATTCTAGCGCCATATCCATGACTACTTACATGAGCACCGCCGGTACGGAGGTAGCACCAATTTGACAACGAGTGCAATGAGTGCTCCATCCAAAAGAGGTGGGGAACAATTCAAGCGAAATGCAACAAGTTCCAGGCGGCGTATGATCACGTGAAGCGGGTGCCCGTTAGCAGCATCGACGTGAAGTACTTGGTATGATTCTCCACCTCAACTTATTCTTTGGTTGTTTGCGCATACACTTGTGATTGTATGTCTCATTTGATCTAGGTGTGGCAAGCTTTGGATTACTTCAAAATGGTGAATGAAGGCAGGACCTTTGCCTTCCCTCATTGTTGGAAGGATCTCCGGGGCACCCCCAAGTTCGACAAGGTGTACGAGATGTACATAGCGAGCTTGATTGGCAGCAGGACTGCCAAAGATGCAACTGTCATTGACGTTGATGGTGGCTAGCCTTGCTCAAGCTCACTTCTCGTGCAAGCCGTCCAAGAGGCCACAAGTGAACCAAAGCCCACATGAAGTGTGATGCTTTGGCCATGCATTTCGTCGACGCCTTGAAGAACTTGTATGCTGAAAAAGAGGTGTCCACGGACAAGAGGGAAGAGAGGAAGCGCCGGGAGAAGGAAGAATCCATGAAGAATTACTATGATGTTCAAAAGAGGAAGCTTGACATTGATGAGGCCAATGCCAAACCTAGGTCTAGGGAAGTGGAGCTCAAAGAGAAAGAATTTGAGCTCATTGCATCGTCAAGGGCCAAAGAGGTAGAGCTGAAGGAGAAAGAAGTTGAGCTAAAACATCTAGCCGAAGAGTACATGATCATGACCGCCGACTTGACGGCCATGAACAGCTGAAGGGAGCTTGGTTCGAGAAGAGGCAGAAGGAGATCCTAAACCGCACAAATTGAGTTGACAATCTCAATTTGTAATTTTTTTTGTTTGTTTCCTTGTTCAAACTATGTCGCATTTCCTTTCCTGCTCATTCTACATTTTATTTAATATTATTCTATATTATTTTAGATGTTATTTACAAAAAAAATAGCCAAATGGCCTATTTCCCAAAGAAATAGACCATATCTAGCCCGGGTTGGTAAAATGGGTGGCCGCAGCGTGCGACCTAAACAGCCGGGCGGACGCCTGTCTCTACCAGTTGGAGATTTGGGTCCAACCAACGTCCACCCTAACGGACGCGTCGATTTGGGTCTCCCCGTTGGAGATGGCCTTACGCGCGTCAGTGTTTGGCGCTTTTTTTTGTCTAACATTTTTGTGTGCCTTTTTAGCCATGTGTAAATAAATTCAAGCATAATAGTTATCGTAAACTGAGTCTCGGTCACTAAGTTTTATCATGGTTAGCAGTCAACACGATTAATTATTTGCAGTATAATGGATAGTGCATATAACTGCATGGAAATCTTACAGTGACGTTAAGGAATAAATACTTGCTCACTATAGTTGTAATGAAACAGATCATTGCAAGTGATGTACACAAGCAATGCTATTGTAGTCAAAATATCTCAGTTTGTTTTGGATAAAAGTATTTTGTGGAGTGGATCTGACAAGTGTTCAATGAGGTTCTCAAAAATATCTAAAACAAATAGGATAAAAGTTGTTTGTGGAGTGGATCTGACAAGTGTTCAATGAGGTTCTCATTGTTGAACAATAATAGGCTGGATTTCCTGGAAGTGCATATAACCGTACGGAAATCTTACAGCCACATGTGTGCAAGAAATATTTGCTCACTATAGTAATTTCCTAGTAATTACAAACTGATGAAATGCTGTACACAGGTGGGTAATGATATTGCAGTCTAATTCCCTCAAAGAAAACCGGATAAAATGTTGTTGTGGAGTGGATCCAACAAGTGTTCAATGAGGTTCTGCACAGGGCCCTTGCCGGTTACAGCTGCCTGGACGTAGAATCCAATCCAGGCAACCATTGCCAGGCGACCGTTCTTGATCTCCTTCACCTTGAGTTCTTCAAACGCAACAGGGTCTTTGGACAGCCCCAAGGGATCAAAGAGTGCTCCACCTGGGTAATTTAAGTCCCCAGGAAGGTATATTCCCAAGGGTTCTAGCGCCTCGATCCCACAATATCTGGCATATTCTGGCCCAACCTGAAAAATCATGACACGAAAAGCTTGTCTAACGTTCAATGTTATCATTTATAATTATATATAATAGGGGGATGATGTACCAAAAGAATAATCTTGTGAGGTTACGGGATATATGTGGAGTCCTGACTACAATTTCAAAGTGAATACATGAAATATTTGCACTGCTCGATATAGCAACTACTCAAAAAGTATAGGAACTAGCATTATATACATAACAGGTTTATTACCATCAAAAGGGCTTGACAGATAGCAATGACGATGATGCCTTGACCACCAGCAATTCGGAACCCAGGAATCCCAAGGTAATCAAGAGTATCACCCTGTGAAATCAACCCATTGGTTAAAGTCAAATATGGACATAATTAACAAACAACTTATTTGTTTGGTAATACAATCTGCAGGGTTTGTCAGCATGCATGTACATAGCTGACACACAGAAGGTACATTCCATAACTATTCTATCCCAGAGAAACAAAGAAGAGCTCCAAGCAAATGCAAATGCACAAGCAGGTCATGCTACAACACCTTCCAGCTGCGGGACTTGCACAGCAATGAAGATGATACATGCTTGCATTAGCTAGCTAACAGATGTTGAACAACAAGTTTTAGTGATTATAACATGGCAGAAACTATTATCTTAGGTCTCCATAATGCACAGATCTTCAGTTCTGCTATAGGCATGATCTTCATGTACTAAACGAACCCAGAAATGGAAAACATGAATGTAGATATCACACCTGAAGTTTTGCATAACCAACTTTCCACCAGACAGACTCAACAAAATGCACTATCCCAAATATATCTAACAGCTCAGGAACAACCACACCAAGAGCAGCAAGCATGGCCCATCGACAATGTAAGATCTCAAAGCTGCAATGAAGGTTGTTCGTGAGATAAGATAGTTGTAGATCAGCTTCACAAACGAAATATTTACCACTGAGCTATACATATCTTTTTATTGAATGACACTAAAAGCAGATCATCTATTATCATTTATTTCAGTTAAACATACTTGCACCTTCTGTGATAAGGACCTCTACTGTAACATACAAGCATCATGAGAAAAATGGAGCACGTCCATATATTTAGTATTGTACCAAAAATAGCACGATTACTTATGTAGGAACAATTTTCAATGATCTTGCTCCTGCATACAGTTTCCGATTGTACTGAATACATTCAGAAAGATACAGCATGAATTATTGTTAGCTACTCCAAAAGGATTTCTATGCTTAGATGTTAGGACGTAACGTTTGCTGTGAGCTGCATAGAAAATAGTGCCAGGTAAATCATGTAGTGCATATCGGCTACTTTTATTTTCCACCACTACTGTTGTTCAATATTATGCTGTGTTTGATAGATTTTTTGAAGTTAAGACCAGGTGTAATCTTCCATTGGGGAAGACCCTTTCTGTAAACCTATCCCCATCTTGTAGTCTGCACTCAGGAAGGCAAATAATATACATTTTCCTAAGAGTTTAAGCCATTTATGTTTTCAGTCACTGTCTGTGCCAAACCAATCTAGATCGGAATTAGCATTTTGCACATCTTTCAAGTTTTGCTTCAACTGACCACTGACCAGTGACCACCCCACCAAACCCTGTGCCGCGAGAGCATACTGTCATCATCCTACCTACTCAACACGGAGCAATCTCCCACAAAGCTATGATAACAAAAAATCTTGTAGCAAGACAACTATCTGAATACACAAAACTATTGATGGGCCTACGAAAATGCTGAGTTATAAGTCCTAACTATCGGCATTCAGGCAAGCATGTGAATTGCAATGTGCAAGATGGGATCAGATACTAAATATACTACTGTACTCTTTATAAATCAATCATGAACAATATACTGGTTCACTCAGGAATATAAACGCAGAGGATTAGAAGAACAGCAGTGTGACATACTTAAAGTAGTTTGCGAAAGCAACGGGATCCCTGCCCAGACCTGCGATATCGAACCCGTAATCGCCCGGGAACTCTCCGTCAAGATGCTCCGGGTAGTCGTACGGGATGGGGCCGAGCCACCGCGGCCGAGCTCCACCATACCAAAAGCTTCATCAGAAAAAAATTCCACGAACGAATCGGGAGTGTCAGCTGATTGATTCGCAGAAACTAACGGAGAACTGACAAGTGACAAGTAGCGGCTTGGTTTCTGGCCAGGAGGAAAGAGGGCGTACCTGGAACGGCGGGCTTGGCGGGCGGCGGCGCGGAGGGCGTCTGCCTCTGCAGCGGCGGAGGCCTTCCTGGCCTCGAGGCGGCGGCGGAGGCGGGCGCCGAGGGGGCTGCCGGCGAGGGCCTTGACGGCGGTGAAGGGGACGGCGGAGAACACCAGCACCCCCGCCAGCTCCTGCCACGAGGCACGCACCGACACGCTACGGATTGGTCGCTTCCGCCTCCGCCGGCAGATGGCACCGGCGGTGTACGGCACGGAGTAGGTGCGGAGAACGAGGGGAGACATGCCGGCGGTGAGGTGGGCCCCGCCTGTAATGCTCGAAGGCAAAAAAAAAAACGGCTGGCTGGGCCGCACGGGAGGAACTGAGCGAGGAGGGGAGAGAGCGTACACGTGGCAAGCTGCGGATCACGAGCCACTGGGATTTTCAGTACCCATGGTGGTGCCCGAACAAATTTTGGATGCATAACATCTGAAAATGTCCAGATTTACCAAGAACCACCAGTAACACGAGACGCTCCCCTCGGTCGCCCCCTCCAGGCGACGGGGGAGCCCAACCCCAGCCCGCCGCCGCCCCCTTGCCCCCTGCCTGATCCCTCGTCGCCTCCCGAGGCTGCCGGCGGCTAAGCCGTCCGCCGCCGATGAAGTGGGCGGCGAGGACCTATGCGTCTCGGGCTCTCGCACGGCCGTCTCGGAGGGAGGACGCCATGCCGGACCCCGGAGGCCGCCGCCGTCCTCCGCCCCTCCTGCGCCCCTCGCTGTGGCGTCACGCCTCGCGGCGCCCCTGATGCCTCCTGCATCTCGTCGCCCGTCGACAAACAACCTTGGCGCGGTCTGGCTGGGGAGGGCCCGATCTGGGCCCGTTTGGGCTCGATCTGGGCCTGGAGGGCTACGGCCTGTGCGCCGCTCCCTGGCACTCCCGGCGAGCGCCCTGTCCTGCTGTCTCCCCCGGGACCTCCCGCGGTACTTTGCTGCTGCGCGCCCTGGTGGAGACGCTTGATACGTCTCAAACATATCTATAATTTTTTATGTTCCATGCTACTTTATTGATGATACACACATGTTTTATACACACTTTATGTCATATTTATGCATTTTCCGGCACTAACCTATTGACAAGATGCCGAAGAGCCAGTTGTTGTTTTCTGCTGTTTTTGGTTTCAGAAATCCTAGTAAGGAAATATTCTCGGAATTGGACGAAATCAACGCCCAGTGTCTTATTTTTCCACGAAGCTTCCAGAAGACCGGAGGAGATACGAAGTGGGGCCACGAGGCGCCGACACAACAGGGCGGCGCGGCCCTGGCCTTGGCCGCGCGGCCCTGGCGTGTGGGGCCCTCGTGACGCCCCCTGACCTACCCTTCCGCCTATAAGAAGCCTTCGTAGAGAAAACCCCAGTACCGAGAGCCACGATACGGAAAACCTTCCAGAGACGCCGCCGCCGCCAATCCCATCTCGGGGGATTCAGGAGATTGCCTCCGGCACCCTGCCGGAGAGGGGAATCATCTCCCGGAGGACTCTTCATCGCCATGATCGCCTCCGGATTGATGTGTGAGTAGTTCACCCTGGACTATGGGTCCATAGCAGTAGCTAGATGGTCGTCTTCTCCTCATTGTGCTATCATTGTTGGATCTTGTGAGCTGCCTAACATGATCAAGATCATCTATTTGTAATGCTACATCTTGCATTTGTTGGGATCCGATGAATATGAAATACTATGTTATGTTGATTATCAATCTATCATATATGTGTTGTTTAAGATCTTGCATGCTCTCTGTTGCTAGTAGAGGCTCTGGCCAAGTCGTTACTTGTAACTCTAAGAGGGAGTATTTTATGCTCGATAGTGGGTTCATGCCTCCATTTAATCTGGGACAGTGACAGAAAGTTCTAAGGTTGTGGATGTGATGTTGCCACTAGGGATACAACATCAATGCTTTATCTAAGGATATTCGTGTTGATTACATTACGGACCATACTTAATGCAATTGTCTGTTGTTTGCAACTTAATACTGGAAGGGGTGCGGATGCTAACCTGAAGGTGGACTTTTTAGGCATAGATGCATGCTGGATAGCGGTCTATGTACTTTGTCGTAATGCCCAATTGAATTTCACACTACTCATCATAACATGTATGTGCATTGTCATGCCATCTTTATTTGTCAATTGCCCAACTGTAATTTGTTCACCCAACATGCTTATTCTTATCGGAGAGACACCACTAGTGAACTGTGGACCCCGGTCCATTCTTTACATCGAATACAATCTACTGCAATACTTGTTTCTATTGTTCTTCGCAAACATCATCTTCCATACTATACATCTAATCCTTTGTTACAGCAAGCCAGTGAGATTAACAACATCACTGTTAAGTTGGGGAAAAGTATTTTGGTTGTGTTGTGCAGGTTCCACGTTGGCGCCGGAATCCCTGGTGTTGCGCCGCACTACACTCCGCCACCATCAACCTTCAACGTGCTTCTTGAATCCTACTGGATTCGATAACCTTGGTATCTTTCTGAGGGAAAACTCGCCGATGTACGCATCACACCTTCCTCTTGGGGTTCCCAACGGACGAGCGCTTTACCGTCACAAGCAACGTTTTTTCTGGCGCCGTTGCCGGGGAGATCAAGACACGCTGCAAGGGGAGTCTCCAACTCCAATCTCTTTACCTTGTTTTTGTCTTGCTTTATTTTATTTACTGCTTTGTTTGCTGCATTATATAAAAAACACAAAAAAATTAGTTACTTGCTTTACTTTATTTACTATCTTGTTTGCGTTCTCCATATTAAAAACACAAGAAAATTAGTTACTTGCATTTACTTTATCTAGTTTGCTTTATTTACTATTGCTAAAATGGGTACTCCTGAAAATACTAAGTTGTGTGACTTCACAAACACAAATAATAATGATTTCTTATGCACACCTATTGCTCCACCTGCTACTACAGCAAAATTATTTGAAATAAAACCTGCTTTACTGAATCTTGTTATGAGAGAACAATTTTCTGGTGTTAGTTCTGATGATGCTGCTGCCCATCTTAATAATTTTGTTGAACTATGTGAGATGCAAAAATATAAGGATGTAGATGGTGACATTATAAAACTAAAATTGTTTCCTTTCTCATTAAGAGGAAGAGCTAAAGATTGGTTGCTATCTTTGCCTAAGAATAGTATTGATTCATGGACTAAATGTAAGGATGCTTTCATTGGTAGATATTATCCTCCTGCTAAAATTATATCTTTGAGAAGTAGCATAATGAATTTTAAGCAATTGGATAATGAGCATGTTGCTCAAGCATGGGAAAGAATGAAATCTTTGGTTAAAACTTGCCCTACCCATGGACTGACTACTTGGATGATCATCCAAACCTTTTATGCATGACTGAATTTTTCTTCACGGAACCTATTGGATTCAGCTGCTGGAGGTACTTTTATGTCTATCACTCTAGGCGCCGCAACAAAGCTTCTTGATGATATGATGATTAATTACTCTGAATGGCACACGGAAAGAGCTCCACAAGGTAAGAAGGTAAATTCTGTCGAAGAAACCTCCTCCTTGAGAGATAAGATTGATGCTATTATGTCTATGCCTGTGAATGGTAGATCTAATGTTGATCCTAATAATGTTCCGTTAGCTTCATTGGTTTCCCAAGAAGAACATGTTGATGTGAATTTCATTAAAAATAATAATTTCAACAACAATGCTTATCGGAATAATTCTAGTAACAACTATAGGCCATATCCTTCTCATAATAGTAATGGCTATGGTAATTCTTACAACAATAATAGGAATGTACCCTCTGGTCTTGAATCCATGCTTAAAGAATTTATTAGTACACAAACTGCTTTTAACAAATCTGTTGAAGAAAAGCTTGGTAAAATTGATATTCTCGCTTCTAAAGTTGATAGTCTTGCTGCTGATGTTGATCTTTTAAAATCGAAAGTTATGCCTAATGAAAATAAAGATATTAAGTCATTTGCTACAGCAAACGTCATCCAAGTTCGAATTAATGAAAATATTAGATTGATGGCCGAATTGCGTGCTAGGTGGGAAAAAGAAGAAAATGCTAAAGATGATAATGTAGCTAAAGTTTGGACTATTACCACCACTAGTAATGCTAATACTTCACATGTTGCTACACCTCCTACTATCAATGGTAAAATAATTGGTGTTGGCAATGTTTCTACTCCTAATGCAAAGATTGCAAAACTGCCTGAAACTGCTAAAACTGCTGAAACTACTTGTGATAAAACTGCTGAAATTTTTCAAAATATTGGGGACAATGATCCCATTACTTTAGATCATAATGGTTTAGATTTTGATGATTGTCACATCTCTGAAGTTATAAAGTTCTTACAAAAACTTGCTAAAAGTCCTAATGCTAGTGCTATAAATTTGGCCTTTACAAAACATATTACAAATGCTCTCATAAAAGCTAGAGAAGAGAAACTAAATCGTGAAACTTCTATTCCTAGAAAGTTAGAAGATGGTTGGGAGCCCATCATTAAGATGAAGGTCAATGACTTTGATTGTAATGCTTTATGTGATCTTGGTGCAAGTATTTCCGTTATGCCTAAGAAAATCTATAATATGCTTAACTTGCCACCATTGAAAAATTGTTATTTGGATGTTAATCTTGCTGATAATTTTACAAAGAAACCTTTGGGGAGGATTGATAATGTTCGCATTACGGTTAACAATAACCTTGTCCCCGTTGATTTTGTTATCTTGGATATTGAATGCAATGCATCTTGTCCCATTATTTTGGGAAGACCTTTTCTTCGAACTGTTGGTGCTATTATTGATATGAAGGAAGGTAATATTAAATATCAATTTCCTCTCAAGAAAGGTATGGAACACTTCCCTAGAAAGAGAATGAAGTTACCTTTTGATTCTATCATTAGAATGAATTATGATGTTGATGCTTCGTCTCTTGATAATACTTGATACACACTTTCTGCGCCTAGCTGAAAGGCGTTAAAGAAAAGCGCTTATGGGAGACAACCCATGATTTTACTTCTGCACTTTTGTTTTATATTTGAGTCTTGGAAGTTGGTACTACTGTAGCAACCTCTTCTTATCTTTATTTTATTGCATTGTTGTGCCAAGTAAAGTCTTTGATAGTAAGGTTCATACTAGATTTGGATTACTGCGCAGAAACAGATTTCTTGCTGTCACGAATTTGGGCAGTGTTCTCTGTAGGTAACTCAGAAAAATCTGCCAATTTACGTGAGTGATCCTCAGATATGTATGCAACTTTCATTCAATTTGAGCATTTTCATTTGAGCAAGTCTGGTGCCCCAGAAAAATTCATCTTTACAGACTGTTCTGTTTTGACAGATTTTACCTTTTATTTCGCATTGCCTGTTTTGCTATGTTTGATGGATTTCTTTATTCCATTAACTTTCAGTAGCTTTGTGCAATGTCCAGAAGTGTTAAGAATGATTATGCCACCTCTGAACATGTGAATTTTTGATTATGCACTAACCCTCTAATGAGTTTGTTTTGAGTTTGGTGTGGAGGAAGTTTTCAAGGATCAAGAGAGGAGGATGATACAATATGATCAAGGAGAGTGAAAGCTCTAAGCTTGGGGATGCCCCCGTGGTTCATCCCTGCGTATTTCAAAAAGACTCAAGCATCTAAGCTTGGGGATGCCCAAGACATCCCCTTCTTCATCGACAAATTATCAGGTCACCTCTAGTGAAACTATATTTTTATTCCATCACATCTTATGTGCTTTACTTGGAGCGTCTTTATGTTCTTGTTTTTGTTTTGTTTGAATAAAATTGGATCCTAGCATTCATTGTGTGGGAGAGAGACACGCTCCGCTGTTGCATATGAACACATATGTTCTTAGCTTTATTCTTAATGTTCATGGCGAAGGTTGAAACTGCTTCGTTAATTGTTATATGGTTGGAAACAGAAAATGCTACATGTGGTAATTGGTATAAAGCTTGAATAATTTGATACTTGGCAATTGTTGTGCTCATGTTTAAGCTCTTGCATCATATACTTTGCACCTATTAGTGAAGAAATACTGTAGAGCTTGTTGGCATTTGGTTTGCATGATTGGTCTCTCTAAAGTCTAGATATTTTCTGGTGAGGGTTTGAACAACAAGGAAGACAGTGTAGAGTCTTATAATGCTTGCAATATGTTCTTATGTAAGTTTTGCTGTACCGGTTCATACTTGTGTTTGCTTCAAACAACCTTGCTAGCCTAAGCCTTGTATTGAAAGGGAATACTTCTCGTGCATCCAAAATCCTTGAGCCAAAAACTATGCCATTTGTGTCCACCATACCTACCTACTACATGGTATTTTCTGCCATTCCAAGTAAATATTTCGTGTGCTACCTTTAAACAATTCAAAATTTATCTCTTATTTGTGTTAATGTTTTATACCTCATGAGGAAGTATGTGGCTACCTTTAAACAATCTTTCAATCTTGTTGGGCAACTTTCACCAATGGACTAGTGGCTTCATCCGCTTATCCAATAATTTTGCAAAAAGAGCTAGCAATGGGGTTCTGATACGCGTACATCACGCGTCTGTTGGGAATCCCAAGAGGAAGGTGTGATGCGTACAGCATCAAGTTTTCCCTCAGTAAGAAACCAAGGTTTATCGAACCAGTAGGAGCCAAGAAGCATGTTGAAGGTTGATGGCGGCGGAGTGTAGTGCGGCGCAACACCAGGGATTCCGGCGCCAATGTGGAACCTGCACAACACAACCAAAATACTTTGCCCCAACGTGATAGTGAGGTTGTCAATCTCACCGGCTTGCTGTAACAAAGGATTAGATGTATAGTGTGGATGATGATGTTTGCAGAGAACAGTAAGAACAAGTATTGCAGTAGATTGTATTCGATGTAAAGGAATGGACCGGGGTTCACAGTTCACTAGTGGTGTCTCTCCCATAAGAATAAGCATGTTAGGTGAAAAAATTACAATTGGGCAATTGACAAATAAATATGGCATGACAATGCACATACATGTTATGATGAGTAGTGTGAGATTTAATTGGGCATTACGACAAAGTACATAGACCGCTATCCAGCATGCATCTATGCCTAAAAAGTCCACCTTCAGGTTATCATCCGAACCCCTTCCAGTATTAAGTTGCAAACAACAGACAATTGCATTAAGTATGGTGCGTAATGTAATCAAAAAATACATCCTTAGACATAGCATTAATGTTTTATCCCTAGTGGCAACAGCACATCCACAACCTTAGAACTTTCTCACATCGTCCCATTTAATGGAGGCATGAACCCACTATCGAGCATAAATACTCCCTCTTGGAGTTACAAGTAACGACTTGGCCAGAGCCTCTACTAATAATGGAGAGCATGCAAGATCATAAACAACACATAGATGATAGATTGATAATCAACATAACATAGCATTCAATATTCATCGGATCCCAACAAACGCAACATATAGTATTACAGATAGATGATCATGATCATGTTAGGCATCTCACAAGATCCAACAATGATAGCACAATGAGGAGAAGACCACTGATGGCGTGTAACTCACACGTTCGTTGGGAACCCCAAGAGGAAGGTATGATGCGCACAGCAGCAAGTTTTCCCTCAGAAAGAAACCAAGGTTTATCGAACCAGGAGGAGCCAAGAAGCACGTTGAAGGTTGATGGCGGCGGGATGTAGTGCGGCGCAACACCAGGGATTCCGACGCCAACGTGGAACCTGCACAACACAACCAAAGTACTTTGTCCCAACGAAACAGTGAGGTTGTCAATCTCACCGGCTTGCTGTAACAAAGGATTAACCGTATTGTGTGGAAGAGGATTGTTTGCAGAAAATAGTAGAACAGTATTGCAGTAGATTGTATTTCAGTAAAGAGAATTGGACCGGGGTCCACAGTTCACTAGAGGTGTCTCTCCCATAAGATAAACAGCATGTTGGGTGAACAAATTACAGTTGGGCAATTGACAAATAAAGAGAGCATGACCATGCACATACATATCATGATGAGTATAGTGAGATTTAATTGGGCATTACGACAAAGTACATAGACCGCCATCCAACTGCATCTATGCCTAAAAAGTCCACCTTCAGGTTATCATCCGAACCCCTTCCAGTATTAAGTTGCAAAGCAACAGACAATTGCATTAAGTATGGTGCGTAATGTAATCAACAACTACATCCTTAGACATAGCATCAATGTTTTATCCCTAGTGGCAACAGCACAACACAACCTTAGAACTTTCTGTCCTTTGTCCCAGTGTCAATGCAGGCATGAACCCACTATCGAGCATAAATACTCCCTCTTGGAGTTACAAGCATCTACTTGGCCAGAGCATCTACTAGTAACGGAGAGCATGCAAGATCATAAACAACACATAGATATAACTTTGATAATCAACATAACAAGTATTCTCTATTCATCGGATCCCAACAAACGCAACATATAGAATTACAGATAGATGATCTTGATCATGTTAAGGCAGCTCACAAGATCCGACAATGATAGCACAATGGGGAGAAGACAACCATCTAGCTACTGCTATGGACCCATAATCCAGGGGTAGACTACTCACACATCACACCGGAGGCGACCATGTCAGCGTAGAGTCCTCCGGGAGATGATTCCCCTCTCCGGCAGGGTGCCGGAGGCGATCTCCTGGATCCCCCGAGATGGGATCGGCGTGGGCGGCGTCTGCGGAAGGTTTTCCGTATCGTGGCTCTCAGATGGGGGTTTCATCACGGAGGCTTTAAGTAGGCGGAAGGGCAAGTCAGGAGGGGGCACAGGGGCCCCACACCATAGGCCGGCGCGGCCAAGGGGGGGGGCGCGCCACCCTAGGGTTTGGGCACCCTGTGGCCCCACTTCGTTTCGTCTTCGGACTTCTGGAAGCTTCGTGGAAAAATAGGCCCCTGGGCTTTGATTTCGTCCAATTCCGAGAATATTTCCTTACTAGGATTTCTGAAACCAAAAACAGCAAAAACAAAGAATCGGCACTTCGGCATCTTGTTAATAGGTTAGTTCCAGAAAATGCACGAATATGACATAAAGTGTGCATAAAACATGTAGATAACATCAATAATGTGGCATGGAACATAAGAAATTATCGATATGTCGGAGACGTATCAGCATCCCCAAGCTTAGTTCTGCTCGTCCCGAGCAGGTAAAATGATAACACAGATAATTTCTGGAGTGACATGCCATCATAATCTTGATCATACTATTTGTAAAGCATATGTAGTGAATGCAGCGATCAAAACAATGTATATGACATGAGTAAACAAGTGAATCATAAAGCAAAGACTTTTCATGAATAGCACTTCAAGACAAGCATCAATAAGTCTTGCATAAGAGTTAACTCATAAAGCAATAATTCAAAGTAAAAGCATTGAAGCAACACAAAAGAAGATTAAGTTTCAGCGGTTGCTTTCAACTTGTAACATGTATATCTCATGGATATTGTCAACATAGAGTAATATAATAAGTGCAATAAGCAAGTATGTAGGAATCAATGCACAGTTCACACAAGTGTTTGCTTCTTGAGGTGGAGAGAAATAGGTGAACTGACTCAACATTGAAAGTAAAAGAATGGTCCTCCATAGAGGAAAAGCATCGATTGCTATATTTGTGCTAGAGCTTTGATTTTGAAAACATGAAACAATTTTGTCAACGGTAGTAATAAAGCATATGTATCATGTAAATTATATCTTACAAGTTGCAAGCCTCATGCATAGTGTACTAATAGTGCCCGCACCTTGTCCTAATTAGCTTGGACTACCGGATCATCACAATGCACATGTTTTGACCAAGTGTCACAAAGGGGTACCTCTATGCCACCTGTACAAAGGTCTAAGGAGAAAGCTCGCATTGGATTTCTCGCTATTGATTATTCTTCAACTTAGACATCCATACCGGGACAACATAGACAACAGATAATGGACTCCTCTTTTATGCATAAGCATGTAACAACAATTAATAATTTTCTCATTTGAGATTGAGGATGTATGTCCAAAACTGAAACTTCCACCATGGATCATGGCTTTAGTTAGCGGCCCAATGTTCTTCTCTAACAATATGCATGCTTAACCATAAGGTGGTAGATCGCTCTTACTTCAGACAAGACGGACATGCATAGCAACTCACATGAAATTCAATAATGAATAGCTGATGGCATCCCCAGTGAACATGGTTATCGCACAACAAGCAACTTAATAAGAGATAAAGTGCATAATTACATATTCAATACCACAATAGTTTTTAAGCTATTTGTCCCATGAGCTATATATTGCAAAGGTGATGATGGAATTTTAAAGGTAGCACTCAAGCAATTTACTTTGGAATGGCGGAAAATACCATGTAGTAGGTAGGTATGGTGGACACAAATGGCATAGTGGTTGGCTCAAGTATTTTGGATGCATGAGAAGTATTCCCTCTCGATACAAGGTTTAGGCTAGCAAGGCTTATTTGAAACAAACACAAGGATGAACCGGTGCAGCAAAACTCACATAAAAGACATATTGAAAACATTATAAGACTCTACACCGTCTTCCTTGTTGTTCAAACTCAATACTAGAAATTATCTAGACTTTAGAGAAACCAAATATGCAAACCAAATTTTAGCAAGCTCTATGTATTTCTTCATTAATGGGTGCAAAGTATATGATGCAAGAGTTTAATCATGAGCACAACAATTTCCAAGTATCACATTACCCAAGACATTAATAGCAATTACTACATGTATCATTTTCCAATTCCAACCATATAACAATTTAACGAAGAAGAAACTTCGCCATGAATACTATGAGTAGAAACCAAGGACATACTTGTCCATATGCTACAGCGGAGCGTGTCTCTCTCCCATAAAGTGAATGCTAGGATCCATTTTATTCAAACAAAACAAAAAACAAAAACGAACCGACGCTCCAAGAAAAAGCACATAAGATGTGATGGAATAAAAATATAGTTTCAGGGGAGGAACCTGATAATGTTGTCGATGAAGAAGGGGATGCCTTGGGCATCCCCAAGCTTAGATGCTTGAGTCTTCTTAATATATGCAGGGGTGAACCACCGGGGCATCCCCAAGCTTAGAGCTTTCACTCTCCTTGATCATGTTGCATCATACTCCTCTCTTGATCCTTGAAAACTTCCTCCACACCAAACTCGAAACAACTCATTAGAGGGTTAGTGCACAATAAAAATTAACATATTCAGAGGTGACACAATCATTCTTAACACTTCTGGACATTGCATAATGCTACTGTACATTAGTGGATCAAAGAAATTCATCCAACATAGCAAAAGAGGCAATGCGAAATAAAAGGCAGAATCTGTCAAAACAGAACAGTTCGTATTGACGAATTTTAAAATGGCACCAGACTTGCTCAAATGAAAATGCTCAAATTGAATGAAAGTTGCGTACATGTCTGAGGATCATGCACGTAAATTGGCTTAATTTTCTGAGCTACCTACAGGGAGGTGGACCCAGATTCGTGACAGCAAAGAAATCTGGAACTGCGCAGTAATCCAAATCTAGTACTTACTTTTCTATCAACGGCTTAACTTGGCACAACAAAACACAAAACTAAGATAAGGAGAGGTTGCTACAGTAGTAAACAACTTCCAAGACACAAAATAAAAATAAAGTACTGTAGGTAAAAACATGGGTTGTCTCCCATAAGCGCTTTTCTTTAACGCCTTTCAGCTAGGCGCAGAAAGTGTGTATCAAGTATTATCAAGAGATGGCGTGTCGTTATTATGAGCTC
This sequence comes from Lolium perenne, assembly GCF_019359855.2. Lineage (NCBI taxonomy): Eukaryota > Viridiplantae > Streptophyta > Magnoliopsida > Poales > Poaceae > Lolium > Lolium perenne. Next base: position 169,407,776 of record NC_067248.2, read on the forward strand.
CCCCATCAGTAGTGGCACTAAGGGCTTTATCAATTTTAGGCCTATAGTAATATTTCTTTGGTTTAGGCACTTTAGAGACATACATAAACTTTTGCTCCTTACCCACATAAGCTTTCTCCTTATATTTAAGAGAGGAAAATGTTGAACCCAAGGTTCCCATAGCTTTTTCAAGTTCGTCAATCCTATTAATTTGATCATCATGGACAACACAAGTTCCTAAGACGCTAATTCTTTCATCAATTCCTCCTATGGATTTATCCAGTTCATCAGTTTTATCAAGTAACATTTCCAATTTAGTTTCAACACTTGGAAAATTTTTCTCTATGGTTTCCAATTTTTTCATAATATCTTCAAGAGAGATTTCAGTTTTAACTTCATCAACAGGGGGTATTCCAAATAGACTCTCGATAATGCAGCTAGCTTCTAATGCAGGAGTACTTAAGAAGTTGCCTCCTGCGAGACAATCAAGAACATACCTATTCCAGCTAGAGATACCAACATAAAAATTCCTGAGTAAAATAGTGGTGGAGTGTTTCTTAGTGCACCTATTATGGGCATTACTAATTCTATACCAAGCATCTCTTAAACATTCTCCCCCTTGTTGCTTAAAGGTACGGACTTCAACTTCAGGATTACTCATTTTAGCAACAGTAAATAAAGCAAACTAGATAAAGTAAATGCAAGTAACTAATTTTTTTTGTGTTTTTGATATAGCCAACAAGATGACAAATAAAGTAAAACTAGCAACTAATTTTTTTTGTATTTTGATTTAGTGCAGCAAACAAAGTAGTAAATAAAACTAAGCAAGACAAAAACAAAGTAAAGAGATTGAGAAGTGGAGACTCCCCTTGCAGCGTGTCTTGGTCTCCCCGGCAACGGCGCCAGAAAAAGAGCTTGATGGCGTGTAACTCACACGTTCGTTGGGAACCCCAAGAGAAAGGTATGATGCGCACAGCAGCAAGTTTTCCCTCAGAAAGAAACCAAGGTTTATCGAACCAGGAGGAGCCAAGAAGCACGTTGAAGGTTGATGGCGGCGGGATGTAGTGCGGCGCAACACCAGGGATTCCGGTGCCAACGTGGAACCTGCACAACACAACCAAAGTACTTTGTCCCAATGAAACAGTGAGGTTGTCAATCTCACCGGCTTGCTGTAACAAAGGATTAACCGTATTGTGTGGAAGAGGATTGTTTGCAGAAAACAGTAGAACAAGATGTGCAAGAGATTGTATTTCAGTAAAGAGAATTGGACCGGGGTCCACAGTTCACTAGAGGTGTCTCTCCCATAAGATAAACAGCATGTTGGGTGAACAAATTACAGTTGGGCAATTGACAAATAAAGAGAGCATGACCATGCACATACATATCATGATGAGTATAGTGAGATTTAATTGGGCATTACGACAAAGTACATAGACCGCCATCCAACTGCATCTATGCCTAAAAAGTCCACCTTCAGGTTATCATCCGAACCCCTTCCAGTATTAAGTTGCAAAGCAACAGACAATTGCATTAAGTATGGTGCGTAATGTAATCAACAACTACATCCTTAGACATAGCATCAATGTTTTATCCCTAGTGGCAACAGCACAACACAACCTTAGAACTTTACATCCTTGTCCCAGTGTCAATGCAGGCATGAACCCACTATCGAGCATAAATACTCCCTCTTGGAGTTACAAGCATCTACTTGGCCAGAGCATCTACTAGTAACGGAGAGCATGCAAGATCATAAACAACACATAGATATAACTTTGATAATCAACATAACAAGTATTCTCTATTCATCGGATCCCAACAAACGCAACATATAGAATTACAGATAGATGATCTTGATCATGTTAAGGCAGCTCACAAGATCCGACAATGATAGCACAATGGGGAGAAGACAACCATCTAGCTACTGCTATGGACCCATAGTCCAGGGGTAGACTACTCACACATCACACCGGAGGCGACCATGGCGGCGTAGAGTCTTCCGGGAGATGATTCCCCTCTCCGGCAGGGTGCCGGAGGCGATCTCCTGGATCCCCCGAGATGGGATCGGCGTTGGCGGCGTCTCTGGAAGGTTTTCCGTATCGTGGCTCTCGGTACTGGGGGTTTCGTCACGGAGGCTTTAAGTAGGCGGAAGGGCAAGTCAGGAGGGGGCACAGGGGCCCCACACCATAGGCCGGCGCGGCCAGGGGGGCGCGCCACCCTAGGGTTTGGGCACCCTGTGGCCCCACTTCGTTTCGTCTTCGGACTTCTGGAAGCTTCGTGGCAAAATAGGCCCCTGGGCGTTGATTTCGTCCAATTCCGAGAATATTTCCTTACTAGGATTTCTGAAACCAAAAACAGCAGAAAACAGCAACTGGCACTTCGGCATCTTGTTAATAGGTTAGTTCCAGAAAATACACGAATATGACATAAAGTGTGCATAAAACATGTAGATAACATCAATAATGTGGCATGGAACATAAGAAATTATCGATACGTCGGAGACGTATCAACCACCATCTAGCTACTGCTATGGACCCATAGTCCAGGGGTGAACTACTCACACATCAATCCGGAGGCGACCATGGCGGCGTAGAGTCCTCCGGGAGATGATTCCCCTCTCCGGCAGGGTGCCGGAGGCGATCTTCTGAATCCCCCGAGATGGGTGATACGCGTACAACACGCGTCCGTTGGGAATCCCAAGAGGAAGGTGTGATGTGTACAACGGCAAGTTTTCCCTCAGTAAGAAACCAAGGTTTATCGAACCAGTAGGAGCCAAGAAACACGTTGAAGGTTGATGGCGGCGGAGTGTAGTGCGGCGCAACACCAGGGATTCCGGCGCCAACGTGGAACCTGCACAACACAACCAAAGTACTTTGCCCCAACGTAACAGTGAGGTTGTCAATCTCACCGGCTTGCTGTAACAAAGGATTAGATGTATAGTGTGGATGATGATGTTTGCAGAAAACAGTAAAGAACAATTGCAGTAGATTGTATTTCAGATGTAAAGAATAGGACCGGGGTCCACAGTTCACTAGAGGTGTCTCTCCAATAAGAATTAGCATGTTGGGTGAACAAATTATAGTTGGGCAATTGACAAATAATGAGGGCATGACAATGCACATACATGATATGATGAGTATTGTGAGATTTAATAGGGCATTACGACAAAGTACATAGACCGCTATCCAACATGCATCTATGCCTAAAAAGTCCACCTTCAGCTTATCATCCGAACCCCTTCCAGTATTAAGTTGTAAACAACAGACAATTGCATTAAGTATGGTGCGTAATGTAACCGACAACTACATCCTTAGACATAGCATCGATGTTTTATCCCTAGTGGCAACAGCACATCCACAACCTTAGAACTTTCTGTCAGTGTCCCAGATTTAATGGAGACATGAACCCACTATCGAGCATAAATACTCCCTCTTGGAGTTACAAGCAAAAACTTGGCCAGAGCCTCTACTAGCAACGGAGAGCATGCAAGATCATAAACAACACATGATAGAATGATAATCAACATAACATAGCATTCACTATCCATCGGATCCCAACAAACACAACATATAGTATTACAGATAGATGATCTTGATCATGTTAAGCAGCTCACAAGATCCGACAATGATAGCACAATGAGGAGAAGACAACCATCTAGCTACTGCTATGGACCCATAGTCCAGGGGTGAACTACTCACACATCACTCCGGAGGCGACCATGGCGGTGTAGAGTCCTCCGGGAGATGATTCCCCTCTCCGGCAGGGTGCCGGAGGCGATCTCCTGAATCCCCCGAGATGGAATTGGCGGCGGCGGCGTCTCTGGAAGTTTTCCATATCGTGGCTCTCGGTACTGGGGGTTTCGCGACGAAGGCTATTTGTAGGCGGAAGGGCATGTCAAGGGGCGTCACGAGGGGCCCACACAGTAGGGCCGTGCGGCCAGGGGCTGGGCCGCGCCGCCCTGTTGTGTGGCCACCTCGTGGCCCCACTTCGTCTCCTCTTCGGTCTTCTGGAAGCTTCGTGGAAAAATAGGCCCCTGTGCATTAATTTCGTCCAATTCCGAGAATATTTCCTTACTAGGATTTCTGAAACCAAAAATAGCAGAAAACAGCAACTGGCTCTTCGGCATCTTGTTAATAGGTTAGTGCTGGAAAATGCATAAATATGACATAAAGTATGCATAAAACATGTAGGTATCATCAATAAAGTAGCATGGAACATAAGAAATTATCGATACGTTGGAGACGTATCAGCATCCCCAAGCTTAGTTCCTACTCGTCCCGAGTAGGTAAACGATAACAAGGATAATTTCTGAAGTGACATGCCATCATGATCTTGATCAATACTATTGTAAGCATATGTAATGAATGCAGCGATCCAAGACAATGGTAAAGACAATGAGTAAACAACTGAATCATATAGCAAAGACTTTTTCATGAATAGTACTTTCAAGACAAGCATCAATAAGTCTTGCATAAGAGTTAACTCATAAAGCAATAAATTCATAGTAAAGGTATTGAAGCAACACAAGGGAAGATTAAGTTTCAGCGGTTGCTTTCAACTTGTAACATGTATATCTCATGGATAGTTGTCAACATAAAATAATATGATGAATGAAAATATGCAAGTATGTAAGAATCAATGCACAGTTAATGAAGGAGATATGCCCTAGAGGCACTAATAAAGTGGTTATTATTTATATCTTTATGTTTATGATAAATGTTTATATATCATGCTAGAATTGTATTAACCGAAACATTAGTACATGTGTGATATGTAGACAAACAAGAAGTCCCTAGTATGCCTCTTAAACTAGCTTGTTGATTAATGGATGATTAGTTTCATAATCATGAACATTGGATGTTATTAATAACAAGGTTATGTCATTGTATGAATGATGTAATGGACACACCCAATTAAGCGTAGCATAAGATCTCGTCATTAAGTTATTTGCTATAAGCTTTCGATACATAGTTACCTAGTCCTTATGACCATGAGATCATGTAAATCACTTATACCGGAAAGGTACTTTGATTACACCAAACACCACTGCGTAAATGGGTGGCTATAAAGGTGGGATTAAGTATCCGGAAAGTATGAGTTGAGGCATATGGATCAATAGTGGGATTTGTCCATCCCGATGACGGATAGATATACTCTGGGCCCTCTCGGTGGAATGTCGTCTAATGTCTTGCAAGCATATGAATGAGTTCATAAGAGACCACATACCACGGTACGAGTAAAGAGTACTTGTCAGGAGACGAGGTTGAACAAGGTATAGAGTGATACCGAAGATCAAACCTCGGACAAGTAAAATATCGCGAGACAAAGGGAATTGGTAATATATGTGAATGGTTCATTCGATCACTAAAGTCATCGTTGAATATGTGGGAGCCATTATGGATCTCCAGATCCCGCTATTGGTTATTGGTCGGAGTGAGTACTCAACCATGTCCGCATAGTTCACGAACCGTAGGGTGACACACTTAAAGTTGGATGTTGAAATGGTAGTACTTGAATATGGAATGAAGTTCGAATATTTGTTCGGGGTCCCGGATGAGATCCCGGACATCACGAGGAGTTCCGGAATGGTCCGGAGAATAAGATTCATATATAGGATGTCATTTTATGTGAATTAAAATGTCGCGGAAGGTTCTATGGAAGGTTCTAGAAGGTTCTAGAAAAGTCCGGAAGAAACCACCAAGGAAGGTGGAGTCCACATGGGACTCCACCTCCATGGCCGGCTAGCCCTAGGTGGGGAGGAGTCCCAAGTGGACTCCCCCTTAGGGGGCCGGCCACCCCCCACATGGGAGGTGGAAATCCCACCTTTTGGTGGGAGTCCTAGTTGGGCTAGGTTTCCCCCTCTTATGGAAGGTTTTTGGTTCGGGTCTTATTCGAAGACTTGGACACCAACACTTGGGGATCCACCTATATAATGAGGGGCCAAGGGAGGGGGCCGGCCACCCCAAGACCACAAGCTGGCCGCCCCATTGAAGTGGCCGGCCACCCCCTCCCAAACCCTAGCCGCCCCCCTCTCCTCCATATCTCCCGCGTAGCTTAGCGAAGCTCCGCCGGACTTCTTCACCGCCACCGACACCACGCCGTTGTGCTGTCAGATTCAAGAGGAGCTACTACTTCCGCTGCCCGCTGGAACGGGGAGGTGGACGTCGTCTTCATCAACAACCGAACGTGTGACCGAGTACGGAGGTGCTGCCCGTTCGTGGCGCCGGAACCGATCGTGATCAAGATCTTCTACGCGCTTTTGCAAGCGGCAAGTGATCGTCTACCGCAGCAACAAGAGCCTCATCTTGTAGGCTTTGGAATCTCTTCAAGGGTGAGACTCGATACCCCCTCGTTGCTACCGTCTTCTAGATTGCATCTTGGCTTGGATTGCGTGTTCGACGTAGGATAATTTTTGTTTTCTATGCAACGTTATCCTACAGTGGTATCAGAGCCGTGTCTATGCATAGATGGTTGCACGAGTAGAACACAATGGTTTGTGGGCGTTGATGCTCTTGTTATCTTTAGTTTGAGTACTTTGCATCTTTATGGCATAGTGGGATGAAGCGGCTCGGACTAACTTTACATGACCGCGTTCATGAGACTTGTTCCTCGTTCGACATGCAACTTGTATTGCATAAGAGGCTTTGCGGGTGTCTGTCTCTCCTACTATAGTAAAGATTCAATTTACTCTTCTATTGAAAACATTAGTATCAATGTTGTGGTTCATGTTCGTAGGTAGATTAGATCTCTCTCGAAAACCCTAAACCACGTAAAATATGCAAACCAAATTAGAGACGTCTAACTTGTTTTTGCAGGGTTTGGTGATGTGATATGGCCATAATGTGATGATGAATATGTATGAGATGATCATTATTGTATTGTGGCAACCGGCAGGAGCCTTATGGTTGTCTTTAAATTTCATGTTGAGTAGTATTTCAAAGTAGTTGTAATAGTTGCTACATGGAGGACAATCATGAAGACGGCGCCATTGACCTTGACGCTACACCAACGATGATGGAGATCATGCCCGAAGATGATGGTGATCATGTCCGTGCTTTGGAGATGAAGATCAAAGGCGCAAAGACAAAAGGGCCATATCATATCACATATGAACTGCATGTGATGTTAATCCTTTTATGCATCTTATTTTGCTTAGATCGCGACGGTAGCATTATAAGATGATCCCTCACTAAAATCTCAAGATAATAAAGTGTTCATCCTTAGTAGCACCGTTGCCAAGACTTGTCGTTTCGAAGCATCTCGTGATGATCGGGTGTGATAGAATCAACAAGTGCATACAACGGGTGCAAGACAGTTTTGCACATGCGGATACTAAGGTGGCCTTGACGAGCCTAGCATGTACAGACATGGTCTCGGAACACGTGATACCGAAAGGTAGAGCATGAATCATATGGTTGATATGATGAACACTTTGAGTGTTCGCCATTGAAGTCACACCTTTTCTCGTGATGATCGGGCTTAGGTGCGGTGGATTTGGTTCGTGTGATCACTAAGACAATGCGAGGGATATTGTTTTGAGTGGGAGTTCACCTAGATTTTTAATTATGTTGAATTAAAATTTGAACTCAATTTGTCATAAACTTAGTCTAAACTATTGCAAATATATGTTGTAGAGATGGCGTCCCCAATCAATTTTAATCAGTTCCTAGAGAAAGAGAAACTTAAGAGCAACGGTAGCAACTTCACCGACTGGTTCCGTCATGTGAGGATCTTCCTCTCTGGCGGAAATCTGCAATTTATGCTTGATGCACCGCTAGGTGACCCTCCTGCAGAAGATGAAACCGATGAAGTAAAAGCTGTTTACGCGACTCGAAAAACGCGGTACTCTCACGGTCAGTGTGCCATCCGGTGCAGCCTGGAATCCGATCGTCCAGGACGGGTTGAGCCCCAGGATCCGCAGGAGTGGATGACTGAGCTGAAAGCGATATGGGAGACTCATGCAGCGGTGGAATGCTATGAAGCTTCGAAACATTTCTTCGGTTGTATGATGGAAGAAGGCAGCTCCGTTAGTGAGCACATGCTCGCCATGACCGGGCATGCGAAGAAACTCGATGACTTGGGAATAGTGATTCCTAACAGACCGGGAATTAATCGTATCCTTCAATCATGCCACCAAGTTACAAGAACTTTGTGATGAACTACAATATGCAGAACATGAACAAGGAGTTACTCGAACTCTTTGGCATGCTAAAAGCTACCGAGATTGAGATCAAGAAAGAGCACCAAGTGTTGATGGTCAAACAAGACCACCGGTTTCAAGAAACAGGCAAGTCTAAGGGAAAATTCAAGAAGGGTGGCAAGAAAGCTGCCACGCCTCCTATGAAACCTAAGAACGGCCCTAAGCACGATGCTGAGTGCTATTACGCAAGGAGAAGGGACAACTGGAAGCGTAATTGCTCCAAGTATCGGCTGATACGAAGAGCGGCCTTGTCAAGAAGAAGAAAGAAGGTATATCCGATATACATGTTATAGATGTTTATCTCAACGGTTCTCGTTCTAGTACCGGGTATTTGATAATCGGTTCGGTTGCTCATATCTCGTAACTCGAAACAGGAACTAAAGAATAAACGAAGACTACGAAAGATGAAGTGACGATGCGCGTTGGAAATGGATCCAAAGTCGATGTGATCGATGTCGGCACACTTCCTCTACATCTACCTTCGGGATTAGTTTTAAGCCTAAATAATTGTTATTTTGTACCCGCGTTGAGCATGAACATTATATCTGGATCTTGTTTAATGCAAGACGGTTATTCATTCAAGTCTGAGAATAATGGTTGTTCTATTTTTATGAATAATATCTTTTATGGTCAAGCACCACAAAAGAATGGCTTATTTCGTTAGATCTCGATAGTAGTGATACGCATATACATAACATTGATGCTAAGCGAATTAAATTGAATGATAATTCTACTTATATGTGGCACTATCGTCTTGGTCATATTGGAGTGAAACGCATGAAGAAACTCCATACTGATGGATTACTTGAATCACTTGACTTTGAGTCACTTGATAGATGCGAAGCATGTCTAATGGGAAAAATGACAAAGACTCCATTTTCTGGTATGATGGAGCGAGCTACGACTTATTGGAAATCATACATACCGATGTATGTGGACCAATGAGCGTAGCATCGCGCGGTGGTTATCGTTATGTTCTAACCTTCACAGATGATCTGAGTAGATATGGGTATATCTATTTCATGAAACATAAATCCGAAACTTTCGAGAAGTTTAAGGAATTTCAAAGTGAAGTAGAAAATCAACGTAACAAGAAGATCAAATTTCTACGATCAGATCGTGGAGGTGAATATCTGAGTTATGAGTTTGGCATGCATTTAAAGAAATGCGGAATACTTTCACAATTGACACCGCCGGGAACACCTCAACGAAACGGTGTGTCCGAACGTCGTAATCGAACTCTCTTAGATATGGTTCGTAGTATGATGTCTCTTACTGATTTGCCGTTATCATTTTGGAGTTATGCATTAGAGACAGCCGCATTCACTTTAAATAGAGCACCATCAAAATCCGTAGAAACGACACCGTATGAATTATGGTTTAATAAGAAACCTAAGCTGTCGTTCCTGAAAGTTTGGGGTTGCGAAGCCTATGTAAAGAAGTTACAACCGGACAAGCTAGAACCCAAAGCGGAGAAATGCGTCTTCATAGGATACCCTAAGGAAACTATAGGGTACACTTTCTATCACAGATCCGAAGGCAAAATCTTTGTTGCTAAGAACGGAAGCTTTCTTGAGAAAGAATTTCTCACTAAAGAAGTGACTGGAAGAAAAGTAGAACTCGATGAGATTGATGAATCTATACTCGTTGATCGAGTAGCGCGATCGGAAGTTGTACCTGTACCGCCTACACCGGCAACAGAGGAAGCTAATGATAATGATCATGAAACTTCGAACGAGGAAACTACTAAACCTCGCAGATCGACAAGGGAACGTGCCACTCCTGATGATCCTTGTCTAAATGTCATGATTGTGGATAACAATGATGAGGACCCTGCGACGTATGAAGAAGCGATGATGAGCCCAGATTCCAACAAATGGCAAGAAACCATGAAATCCGAAATGGGATCCATGTATGATAACAAAGTATGGACTTTGGTAGACTTACCTGATAGCCGAAAGGCTGTCGAGAATAAATGGATCTTCAAGAGAAAAACAGATGCTGATGGTAATATTACTGTCTATAAAGCTCGACTTGTCGCAAAGGGTTTCCGACAAATTCAAGGAGTTGACTACGATGAGACTTTCTCACCTGTAGCGAAGCTAAAATCTGTGAGGATTTTGTTAGCAATAGCTGCATTTTTCGATTATGAGATTTGGCAGATGGATGTCAAAACGGCGTTCCTTAATGGAGACATTGAGGAAGAGTTGTATATGGTACAACCCAAAGGTTTTGTCGATCCTAAAAATGCTGACAAAGTATGCAAACTTCAGCGTTCAATCTATGGACTGAAGCAAGCATCAAGAAGTTGGAACCGACGCTTTGATAAGGTGATCAAAGACTTCGGGTTTATACAGTGTCATGGAGAGGCCTGTATTTACAAGAAAGTGAGTGGGAGCTCTGTAGCATTCCTGATATTATATGTAGATGACATATTATTGATCGGGAATGATATAGAACTATTAAGCTGTGTTAAAGGTTATTTGAATAATAGTTTTTCAATGAAAGACCTTGGTGAAGCATCGTATATATTAGGCATCAAGATTTATAGAGATAGATCAAGACGCCTAATAGGGCTATCACAAAGTACATATCTGGACAAGATTCTAAAGAAGTTTAGAATGGACGAAAGTAAGAAAGGGTTCTTACCTATGTTACCAGGCAAGGTATTGAGTAAGACTCAAGGACCGGCTACGGCAGAAGAAAGAGAAAGGATGAGTAATATCCCCTATGCCTCGGCAAAGAGGATCTATCATGTATGCCATGCTATGTACTAGACCGGATATAGCACATGCCGTTAGTTTGACTAGCAGATATCAAAGTGATCCAGGAATGGAACAACTGGACAGCGGTCAAGAATATCCTGAAGTACTTGAAAAGAACTAAGGATATGTTTCTTTGTTATGGAGGTGACCAAGAGCTCGTTGTAAACGGTTACACCGATGCAAGTTGGAACACTGATCCTGATGACTCTAAGTCACAATCTGGGTACGTGTTTATATTGAATGGTGCTGCGAAGCTGGGCAAGCTCGAAGCGGTGCACGGTGGCGAAGTCTTCAAGCTGAATCGAGTACATAGCGGCTTCAGAGGCTTCATCAGAAGCGGTATGGATGAAGAGGTTCATTGTAGAGCTCGGTGTGGTTCCTAGTGCATTGGACCCATTAATCATTTACTGTGATAACATGGGTGCCATCGCCAATGCACAAGAGCCAAGGTCACACAAGAGGCTGAAGCATATCAAGCTGCGTTACCACTCGATTTGCGAGTACATCGAAGATGGAGAAGTAAAGATTTGCAAAGTACACACTGATCTGAATGTAGCAGATCCGTTGACTAAAGCTCTCCCTAGGGCAAAGCATGACCAACACCAGAATGCCATGGGTGTTAGGTATATTACAATGTAATCTAGATTATTGACTCTAGTGCAAGTGGGAGACTGAAGGAGATATGCCCTAGAGGCAATAATAAAGTGGTTATTATTTATATCTTTATGTTTATGATAAATGTTTATATATCATGCTAGAATTGTATTAACCGAAACATTAGTACATGTGTGATATGTAGACAAACAAGAAGTCCCTAGTATGCCTCTTAAACTAGCTTGTTGATTAATGGATGATTAGTTTCATAATCATGACATTGGATGTTATTAATAACAAGGTTATGTCATTGTATGAATGATGTAATGGACACACCCAATTAAGCGTATCATAAGATCTCGTCATTAAGTTATTTGCTATAAGCTTTCGATACATAGTTACCTAGTCCTTATGACCATGAGATCATGTAAATCACTTATACCGGAAAGGTACTTTGATTACACCAAACACCACTGCGTAAATGGGTCGCTATAAAGGTGGGATTAAGTATCCGGAAAGTATGAGTTGAGGCATATGGATCAACAGTGGGATTTGTCCATCCCGATGACGGATAGATATACTCTGGGCCCTCTCGGTGGAATGCCGTCTAATGTCTTGCAAGCATATGAATGAGTTCATAAGAGACCACATACCACGGTACGAGTAAAGAGTACTTGTCAGGAGACGAGGTTGAACAAGGTATAGAGTGATACCGAAGATCAAACCTCGGACAAGTAAAATATCGCGAGACAAAGGGAATTGGTAATATATGTGAATGGTTCATTCGATCACTAAAGTCATCGTTGAATATGTGGGAGCCATTATGGATCTCCAGATCCCGCTATTGGTTATTGGTCGGAGTGAGTACTCAACCATGTCCGCATAGTTCACGAACCGTAGGGTGACACACTTAAAGTTGGATGTTGAAATGGTAGTACTTGAATATGGAATGAAGTTCGAATATTTGTTCGGAGTCCCGGATGAGATCCCGGACATCACGAGGAGTTCCGGAATGGTCCGGAGAATAAGATTCATATATAGGATGTCATTTTATGTGAATTAAAATGTCGCGGAAGGTTCTATGGAAGGTTCTAGAAGGTTCTAGAAAAGTCCGGAAGAAACCACCAAGGAAGGTGGAGTCCACATGGGACTCCACCTCCATGGCCGGCTAGCCCTAGGTGGGGAGGAGTCCCAAGTGGACTCCCCCTTAGGGGGCCGGCCACCCCCCACATGGGAGGTGGAAATCCCACCTTTTGGTGGGAGTCCTAGTTGGGCTAGGTTTCCCCCTCTTATGGAAGGTTTTTGGTTCGGGTCTTATTCGAAGACTTGGACACCAACACTTGGGGATCCACCTATATAATGAGGGGCCAAGGGAGGGGGCCGGCCACCCCAAGACCACAAGCTGGCCGCCCCATTGAAGTGGCCGGCCACCCCCTCCCAAACCCTAGCCGCCCCCCTCTCCTCCATATCTCCCGCGTAGCTTAGCGAAGCTCCGCCGGACTTCTTCACCGCCACCGACACCACGCCGTTGTGCTGTCAGATTCAAGAGGAGCTACTACTTCCGCTGCCCGCTGGAACAGGGAGGTGGACGTCGTCTTCATCAACAACCGAACGTGTGACCGAGTACGGAGGTGCTGCCCGTTCGTGGCGCCGGAACCGATCGTGATCAAGATCTTCTACGCGCTTTTGCAAGCGGCAAGTGATCGTCTACCGCAGCAACAAGAGCCTCATCTTGTAGGCTTTGGAATCTCTTCAAGGGTGAGACTCGATACCCCCTCGTTGCTACCGTCTTCTAGATTGCATCTTGGCTTGGATTGCGTGTTCGACGTAGGAAATTTTTTGTTTTCTATGCAACGTTATCCTACAGTTAACACAAGTGTTTGCTTCTTGAGGTGGGAGGAAATAGGTAAACTGACTCAACATAAAAGTAGAAGAAAGGCCCTTCAAAGAGGGAAGCATCGATTGCTATATTTGTGCTAGAGTTTTTATTTTGAAAACAAGAAACAATTTTGTCAACGGTAGTAATAAAGCATATGTGTTATGTAAATTATATCCTACAAGTTGCAAGCCCCATGCATAGTATACCAATAGTGCCCGCACCTTGTCCTAATTAGCTCGGATTACCTGGATTATCACCGCAATACATATGTTTTAACCAAGTATCACAAAGGGGTACCTCTATGCCGCCTGTACAAAGGTCTAAGGAGAAAGCTCGCATTGGATTTCTCGCTTTTGATTATTCTCAACTTAGACATCCGTACCGGGACAACATAGACAACAGATAATGGACTCCTGTTTAATGCTTAAGCATTCAACAACAATTAATATTCTCATTAGAGATTGAGGATTTTTGTCCAAAACTGAAACTTCCACCATGAATCATGGCTTTAGTTAGCGGCCCAATGTTCTTCTCTAACAGTATGCATGCTCAAACCATTCAACTCATGGTAAATCGCCCTTACTTCAGACAAGACGGACATGCATAGCAACTCACATGATATTCAACAAAGAGTAGTTGATGGCGTCCCCAGGAACATGGTTATCACACAACAAGCAACTTAATAAGAAATAAAATGCATAAGTACATATTCAATACCACAATAGTTTTTAAGCTATTTGTCCCATGAGCTATATATTGCAAAGGCAAAGGATGGAAATTTAAAGGTAGCACTCAAGCAATTTACTTTGGAATGGCGGAGAAATACCATGTAGTAGGTAGGTATGGTGGACACAAATAGCATAGTTATTGGCTCAAGGATTTGGATGCACGAGAAGTAATCATTCTCAATGCAAGGCTTATGCTAGCAAGGTTATTTGAAGCAAACACAAGCATGAACCGGTACATCAAAACTCACATAAAAACATATTGCAAGCATTATAAGACTCTACACTGTCATCCTTGTTGCTCAAACCTTTACTAGAAAATATCTAGACTTTAGAGAGACCAATCATGCAAACCAAATTTCAACAAGCTCTATGTATTTCTCCATTAATAGGTGCAAAGTATATGATGCAAGAGCTTAAACATGATCTATAACAATTTCCAAGTGTCAAATTATCCAAGATATTCTACCAATTACCACATGTAGCATTTTCCGTTTCCAACCATATAACAATTAACGAAGCAGATTATCCTTCGCCATGAACATTATGAGTAAAGCCAAAGGACATATTTGTCCATATGCAACAGCGGAGAGTGTCTCTCTACCACACAATGAATGCTAGGATCCATTTTATTCAAACAAAACAAAAATAAAAAACAAACAGACGCTCCAAGCAAAGTACATAAGATGTGATGGAGTAAAAATATAGTTTCACTAGAGGAACCTGATAATGTTGTCGATGAAGAAGGGGATGCCTTGGGCATCCCCAAACTTATATGCTTGAGTCTTCTTGAAATATGCAGGGATGAACCACCGGGGCATCCCCAAACTTAGAGCTTTCACTCTCCTTGATCATATTGTATCATCCTCTTCTCTTGATCCTTGAAAACTTCCTCCACACCAAACTCAAAACAACTCATTAGAGGGTTAGTGCACAACAAAAATTCACATGTTCAGAGGTGACATAATCATTCTTAACACTTCTGGACATTGCACAAAGCTACTGAAAGTTAATGGAACAAAGAAATCCATCAAGCATAGCAAAACAGGCAATACGAAATAAAAGGCAGAATCTGTCAAAACAGAAAAGTCCGTAAAGACGAATTTTTACGAGGCACCAGACTTGCTCAAATGAAAATGCTCAAATTGAATGAAAGTTGCGGACATATCTGAGGATCACTCACGTAAATTGGCATAATTTTCTGAGTTACCTACAGAGGATTAGGCCCAGATTCGTGACAGCAATAAATCTGTTTCTGCGCAGTAATCCAAATCTAGTATGAACCTTACTATCAAAGACTTTACTTGGCACAACAATGCAACAAAATTAAGATAAGGAGAGGTTGCTACAGTAGTAACAACTTCCAAGACTCAAATATAAAACAAAAGTACTGTAGTAAAATCATGGGTTGTCTCCCATAAGCGCTTTTCTTTAACGCCTTTCAGCTAGGCGCAGAAAGTGTGTATCAAGTATTATCAAGAGATGAAGCATCAACATCATAATTTATCCCATTAGGTCTTTTAGATGCTCCTTTTTTCTATAGTGGTATTAAGAGCTTTATCAATTTTAGGCCTATAATAATATTTTTTTTGTTTAGGCACCTTAGAGACATACATGAATTTTTGCTCCTTACCCACATAAGCTTTCTCTCTAAACTTAATAGATGAAAAGGTTGAACCCAAGGTTCCCATTGCTTCTTCAAGTTCACTAATTCTTTGGGTTTGATTATCGTAAGTAGCACAAGCTTCTAGGATGGCGATTCTCTCACTAATTCCACCTAGAGATTTGTCAAGTTTATCAGTGCTATTAAGTAATTCTCCTAGTTTAGTTTCTATACTTGGAAGGTTTTGCTCTATGGTTTCCAACTTTTCCATGGCATCTTCAAGAGAGATTTCAGTTTTAGCTTCATTAACAGGTGGTATTCCAAATAGACTCTCAATAATGGAACTAGCTTCTAAAGCAGGAGTGCCTAGGAAATTACCTCCCGCGAGATAATCAAGAACATACCTATTCCAGCTAGAGATACCAACATAAAAATTCCTGAGTAGGATAGTGGTGGAGTGTTTCTTAGTGCACCTATTATGAGCATCACTAATTCTATACCAAGCATCTTTTAAACATTCTCCCCCTTGTTGCTTAAACGAACGAACTTCAACTTCAGGATTACTCATTTTAGCAATAGTAAATAAAGCAAACTAGATAAAGTAAATGCAAGTAACTAATTTTTTTGTGTTTTTAATATGGAGATTGCAAACAAGACAGTAAATAAAGTAAAGCTAGCAACTAATTTTTTTGTGTTTTGATATAATGCAGCAAACAAAGCACTAAATAAAATAAAGCAAGACAAAAACAAGACAAAAACAAGCATAAATACTCCCTCTTGGAGTTACAAGCAAAAACTTGGCCAGAGCCTCTACTAGCAACGGAGAGCATGCAAGATCATAAACAACACATGATAGATTGATAATCAACATAACATAGCATTCACTATCCATCGGATCCCAACAAACACAACATATAGTATTACAGATAGATGATCTTGATCATGTTAAGTGATGCGTGCAGTTGACACGTCCGTTGGGAACCCCAAGAGGAAGGTGTGATGCGCACAGCGGCAAGTTTCCCTCAGTAAGAAACCAAGGTTTAATCAAACCAGTAGGAGTCAAGAAGCACGTTGAAGGTTGATGGCGGCGGGATGTAGTGCGGCGCAACACCAGAGATTCCGGCGCCAACGTGGAACCTGCACAACACAACCAAAGTACTTTGCCCCAACGAAACAGCGAGGTTGTCAATCTCACCGGCTTGCTGTAACAAAGGATTAGATGTATAGTGTGGAAGATGATTGTTTGCAGAAAACAGTAGAATAGTATTGCAGTAGATTGTATTTCAGTATAGAGAATTGGACCGGGGTCCACAGTTCACTAGAGGTGTCTCTCCCATAAGATAAACAGCATGTTGGGTGAACAAATTACAGTTGGGCAATTGACAAATAGAGAGGGCATAACAATGCACATACATATTATGATGAATATAGTGAGATTTAATTGGACATTACGACAAAGTACATAGACCGCTATCCAGCATGCATCTATGCCTAAAAAGTCCACCTTCAGGTTATCATCCGAACCCCCTCCAGTATTAAGTTGCTAACAACAGACAATTGCATTAAGTATTGCGCGTAATGTAATCAGTAACTACATCCTCGAACATAGCACCAATGTTTTATCCCTAGTGGCAACAGCACATCCATAATCTTAGAGATTTCTGTCACTTCCCCAGATTCACGGAGACATGAACCCACTATCGAGCATAAATACTCCCTCTTGGAGTTACAAGCATCTACTTGGCCAGAGCATCTACTAGTAACGGAGAGCATGCAAGATCATAAACAACACATAGACATAACTTTGATAATCAACATAACATAATATTCTCTATTCATCGGATCCCAACAAACGCAACATATAGAACTACAGATAGATGATCTTGATCATGTTAGGCAGCTCACAAGACCCGACAATTAAGCACAATGGGGAGAAGACAACCATCTAGCTACTGCTATGGACCCATAGTCCAGGGGTGAACTACTCACTCATCACACCGGAGGCGACCATGGCGGCGTAGAGTCCTCCGGGAGATGATTCCCCTCTCCGGCAGGGTGCCGGAGGCGATCTCCTGAATCCCCCGAGATGGGATTGGCGGCGGCGGCGTCTCTGGAAGGTTTTCCATATCGTGGCTCTCGGTACTGGGGGTTTCGCGACGGAGGCTTTAAGTAGGCGGAAGGGCAGGTCAAGAGGCGGCACGAGGGGCCCACACTACAGGCCGGCGCGGCCAGGGCTTGGGCCGCGCCGCCCTGTAGTCTGGCCACCTCGTGGCCCCACTTCGTCTCCTCTTCGGTCTTCTGGAAGCTTCGTGGCAAAATAGGACCCTGGGTGTTGATTTCGTCCGATTCCGAGAATATTTCGTTACTAGGATTTCTGAAACCAAAAACAGCAGAAAACAACAACTGGCTCTTCGGCATCTTGTTAATAGGTTAGTTCCAGAAAATGCACGAATATGACATAAAGTGTGCATAAAACATGTAGATATCATCAATAATGTGGCATGGAACATAAGAAATTATCGATACGTCGGAGACGTATCAGCATCCCCAAGCTTAGTTATGCTCGTCCCGAGCAGGTAAAACGATAACAAAGATAATTTCTGGAGTGACATGCCATCATAACCTTGATCATACTATTTGTAAACATATGTAATGAATGCAGTGATCAAAACAATGGTAATGACATGAGTAAACAAGTGAATCATAAAGCAAAGACTTTTCATGAATAGCACTTCAAGACAAGCATCAATAAGTCTTGCATAAGAGTTAACTCATAAAGCAATAAATCAAAGTAAAGGTATTGAAGCAACACAAAGGAAGATTAAGTTTCAGCGGTTGCTTTCAACTTATAACATGTATATCTCATGGATAATCGTCAACATAGAGTAATATAATAAGTGCAATATGCAAGTATGTAGGAATCAATGCACAGTTCACACAAGTGTTTGCTTCTTGAGGTGGAGAGAAATAGGTGAACTGACTCAACATAAAAGTAAAAGAAAGGTCCTTCAAAGAGGAAAGCATCGATTGCTATATTTGTGCTAGAGCTTTTATTTTGAAAACATGAAACAATTTTGTCAACGGTAGTAATAAAGCATATGAGTTATGTAAATTATATCTTACAAGTTGCAAGCCTCATGCATAGTATACCAATAGTGCCCGCACCTTGTCCTAATTAGCTTGGACTACCGGATCATCGCAATACACATGTTTTAACCAAGTGTCACAATGGGGTACCTCCATGCCGCCTGTACAAAGGTCTAAGGAGAAAGCTCGCATTTTGGATTTCTCGCTTTTGATTATTCTCAACTTAGACATCCATACCGGGACAACATGGACAACAGATAATGGACTCCTCTTTAATGCATAAGCATGTGGCAACAATTATTATTCTCATATGAGATTGAGGATATATGTCCAAAACTGAAACTTCCACCATGAATCATGGCTTTAGTTAGCGGCCCAATGTTCTTCTCTAACAATATGCATGCTTAACCATAAGGTGGTAGATCTCTCTTACTTTAGACAAGACGGGCATGCATAGCAACTCACATGATATTCAACAAAGAATAGTTGATGGCGTCCCCAGAAACATGGTTATCGCACAACAAGCAACTTAATAAGAGATAAAGTGCATAAGTACATATTCAATACCACAATAGTTTTTAAGCTATTTGTCCCATGAGCTATATATTGCAAAGGCGAATGATGGAATTTAAAGGTAGCACTCAAGCAATTTACTTTGAAATGGCGGAGAAATACCATGTAGTAAGTAGGTATGGTGGACACAAATGGCATAGTGGTTGGCTCAAGGATTTTGGATGCATGAGAGGTATTCCCTCTCGATACAAGGCTTAGGCTAGCAAGGTTATTTGAAACAAACACAAGGATGAACCGGTGCAGCAAAACTCACATAAAAGACATATTGTAAACATTATAAGAATCTACACCGTCTTCCTTGTTGTTCAAAACTCAATACTAGAAATTATCTAGACTTTAGAGAGACCAAATATGCAAACCAAATTTTAGCATGCTCTATGTATTTCTTCATTAATGGGTGCAAAGCATATGATGCAAGAGCTTAAACATGAGCACAACAATTTCCAAGTATCACATTATCCAAGACATTTTAGCAATTTACTACATGTATCATTTTCCAATTCCAACCATATAACAATTTAACGAAGAAGAAACTTCGCCATGAATACTATGAGTAAAGCCTAAGGACATACTTGTCCATATGCTACAGCGGAGCGTGTCTCTCTCCCACAAAGTGAATGCTAGGATCCATTTTATTCAAACAAAACAAAAACAAAAACAAACCGACGCTCCAAGCAAAGCACATAAGATGTGATGGAATAAAAATATAGTTTCAGGGGAGGAACCTGATAATGTTGTCGATGAAGAAGGGGATGCCTTGGGCATCCCCAAGCTTAGACGCTTGAGTCTTCTTGATATATGCAGGGGTGAACCACCGGGGCATCCCCAAGCTTAGAGCTTTCACTCTCCTTGATCATATTGCATCATACTCCTCTCTTGATCCTTGAAAACTTCCTCCACACCAAACTTAAAACAACTCATTAGAGGGTTAGTGGACAATAAAAATTAACATGTTCAGAGGTGACACAATCATTCTTAACACATCTGGACATTGCATAAAGCTACTGGACATTAATGGATCAAAGAAATTCATCCAACATAGCAAAAGAGGCAATGCGAAATAAAAGGAAGAATCTGTCAAAACAGAACAGTTCGTATTGACGAATTTTATCGAGTCACCAGACTTGCTCAAATGAAAATGCTCAAATTGAATGAAAGTTGCGTACATATCTGAGGATCACTCACGTAAATTGGCATAATTTTCTGAGTTACCTACAGAGAAAACAGCCCAGATTCGTGACAACAAAGAAATCTGTTTCTCCGCAGTAATCCAAATCTAGTATGAACTTTACTATCAACGACTTTACTTGGCACAACAAAACACTAAACTAAGATAAGGAGAGGTTGCTACAGTAGTAAACAACTTCCAAGACACAAAATAAAAACAAAGTATGGGTTGTCTCCCATAAGCGTTTTTCTTTAACGCCTTTCAGCTAGGCGCAGAAAGTGTGTATCAAGTGTTATCGAAGGATGGTGCATCTACAGCGGGGTGTGGAGTTTTCTCAACTATGCATTTTATCTTTTCTATGTGAGTTTCAGAGGCTCCCTTTTCATTAGTCTTGGGCTTGCTACTCTCATCAAACAAATCTTCAGGAACAATCCAATCAAAATTCTTTTCTAGTGCCTCACACATCCCCAAGAGCTTGCAAGGTATTGATGTTTTAATATCCCCCTCATAATTAACTTCATTAGTGTACTTTTGTCTATCCTTTTCCATCCTCTCAAGGGTACTGGCAAAGTTGGTATAAGAGCCTAGCATATTATATTTAGTGAAGACTTTTCTAGCTTCTCTCGCTATTCCCCCAAATTCTTTAAGAAGGGTTTCTAATACAAAATCTTTCTTTTCTCCTTCTTCCATATCACTGAGTGTAAGAAACATATGTTGAATCACAGGATTAAGATTAACAAATCTAGCTTCTAACGCGTGTACTAAAGAAGCAACAGCAATTTCATAAGTAGGAGCAAGTTCTTCCAAGTGTCTATCTTCAAAATCTTCAACGGTACTAACATGATTGAAAAATTCTTCTATATTATTTCTCCCAACTATAGACCCACGTCCTACCGGTATGTCTTTCGTGGTAAAATTAAAAGGAAACATGATGAATCAAGTAAAGTAAATGCAAGTAACTAATTTTTTTGTGTTTTTGATAAAGAGTGCAAGACAGTAAATAGAGTAAAACTAGCAACTAATTTTTTTGTATTTTGATTTAGTGCAGCAAACAAAGTAGTAAATAAAACTAAGCAAGACAAAAACAAAGTAAAGAGATTGGGAAGTGGAGACTCCCCTTGCAGCGTGTCTTGATCTCCCCGGCAACGGCGCCAGAAATTTGCTTGATGCGTGCAGTTGACACGTCCGTTGGGAACCCCAAGAGGAAGGTGTGATGCGCACAGCGGCAAGTTTCCCTCAGTAAGAAACCAAGGTTTAATCGAACCAGTAGGAGTCAAGAAGCACGTTGAAGGTTGATGGCGGCGGGATGTAGTGCGGCGCAACACCAGAGATTCCGGCGCCAACGTGGAACCTGCACAACACAACCAAAGTACTTTGCCCCAACGAAACAGCGAGGTTGTCAATCTCACCGGCTTGCTGTAACAAAGGATTAGATGTATAGTGTGGAAGATGATTGTTTGCAGAAAACAGTAGAACAGTATTGCAGTAGATTGTATTTCAGTATAGAGAATTGGACCGGGGTCCACAGTTCACTAGAGGTGTCTCTCCCATAAGATAAACAGCATGTTGGGTGAACAAATTACAGTTGGGAAATTGACAAATAGAGAGGGCATAACAATGCACATACATATTATGATGAATATAGTGAGATTTAATTGGGTATTACAACAAAGTGCATAGACCGCTATCCAGCATGCATCTATGCCTAAAAAGTCCACCTTCAGGTTATCATCCGAACCCCCTCCAGTATTAAGTTGCTAACAACAGACAATTGCATTAAGTATTGCGCGTAATGTAATCAGTAACTACATCCTCGAACATAGCACCAATGTTTTATCCCTAGTGGCAACAGCACATCCATAATCTTAGAGATTTCTGTCACTTCCCCAGATTCACGGAGACATGAACCCACTATCGAGCATAAATACTCCCTCTTGGAGTTACAAGCATCTACTTGGCCAGAGCATCTACTAGTAACGGAGAGCATGCAAGATCATAAACAACACATAGACATAACTTTGATAATCAACATAACATAATATTCTCTATTCATCGGATCCCAACAAACGCAACATATAGAATTACAGATAGATGATCTTGATCATGTTAGGCAGCTCACAAGACCCGACAATTAAGCACAATGGGGAGAAGACAACCATCTAGCTACTGCTATGGACCCATAGTCCAGGGGTGAACTACTCACTCATCACTCCGGAGGCGACCATGGCGGCGTAGAGTCCTCCGGGAGATGATTCCCCTCTCCGGCAGGGTGCCGGAGGCGATCTCCTGAATCCCCCGAGATGGGATTGGCGGCGGCGGCGTCTCTGGAAGGTTTTCTGTATCGTGGCTCTCGGTACTGGGGGTTTCGTGACGGAGGCTTTAAGTAGGCGGAATGGCAGGTCAAGAGGCGGCACGAGGGGCCCACACTACAGGCCGGCGCGGCCAGGGCTTGGGCCGCGCCGCCCTGTAGTCTGGCCACCTCGTGGCCCCACTTCGTCTCCTCTTCGGTCTTCTGGAAGCTTCGTGGCAAAATAGGACCCTGGGCGTTGATTTCGTCCAATTCCGAGAATATTTCGTTACTAGGATTTCTGAAACCAAAAACAGCAGAAAACAGCAACTGGCTCTTCGGCATCTTGTTAATAGGTTAGTTCCAGAAAATGCACGAATATGACATAAAGTGTGCATAAAACATGTAGATATCATCAATAATGTGGCATGGAACATAAGAAATTATCGATACGTCGGAGACGTATCATTAAGCAGCTCACAAGATCCGACAATGATAGCACAATGAGGAGAAGACAACCATCTAGCTACTGCTATGGACCCATAGTCCAGGGGTGAACTACTCACACATCACTCCGGAGGCGACCATGGCGGTGTAGAGTCCTCCAGGAGATGATTCCCCTCTCCGGCAGGGTGCCGGAGGCGATCTGCTAAATCCCCCGAGATGGGATTGGCGGCGGCGGCGTCTCTGGAAGGTTTTCCGTATCATGGCTCTCGGTACTGGGGGTTTCGCGACGAAGGCTTTAAGTAGGCAGAAGGGCAGGTCAAGGGGCGTCACGAGGGGGCCACACACAAGGGACGCGCGGCCAGGGGCTGGGCCGCGCCGCCCTGTTGTGTGGCCACCTCGTGGCCCCACTTCGTCTCCTCTTCGGTCTTCTGGAAGCTTCATGAAAAAATAGGCCCCTAGGCATTAATTTCGTCCAATTCCGAGAATATTTTCTTACTAGGATTTCTGAAACCAAAAACAGCAGAAAACAGCAACTGGCTCTTCGGCATCTTGTTAATAGGTTAGTGCCGGAAAATGCATAAATATGACATAAAGTATGCATAAAACATGTAGGTATCATCAATAAAGTAGCATGGAACATAAGAAATTATCGATACGTTGGAGACGTATCAATGGGATTGGCGGCGGCGTCTCTGGAAGGTTTTCCGTATCGTGGCTCTCGGTACTGGAGTTATCTCGATGAAGGCTATTTGTAGGCGGAAGGGCGAAGTCGGAGGGCTGACGAGGGGGCCACACGCTAGGGCCGCGCGGGCCCCCCTTGGGCCGCGCCGCCCTAGTGTGGCGGCGCCTCGTCGCCCCACTTCGTTTCCCCTTCGGACTTCTGGAAGCTTCGTGGAAAAATAAGCCCCTAGGCGTTGATTTCGTCCAATTCCGAGAATATTTCCTTACTAGGATTTCTGAAACCAAAAACAGCAGAAAACAGCAACTGGCTCTTCGGCATCTCGTTAATAGGTTAGTGCCGGAAAATGCATAAATATGACATAAATTATGTATAAAACATGTAGGTATTGTCATAAAACAAGCATGGAACATAAGAAATTATCGATACGTTGGAGACGTATCAGCATCCCCAAGCTTAGTTCCTACTCGTCCCGAGTAGGTAAACGATAACAAAGATAATTTCTGAAGTGACATGCCATCATAATCTTGATCAATACTATTGTAAGCACATGTAATGAATGCAGCAATCCAAAGCAATGGTAAAGACAATGGTTAAACAATTGAATCATATAGCAAAGACTTCTCATGAATAGTACTTTCAAGACAAGCATCAATAAGTCTTGCATAAGAGTTAACTCATAAAGCAATAAATTCATAGTAAAGGCATTGAAGCAACACAAAGGAAGATTAAGTTTCAGCGGTTGCTTTCAACTTGTAACATGTATATCTCATGGATAGTTTTCAATACAGAGTAATATGATGAATGCAAATATGCAAGCATGTAAGAATCAATGCACAGTTAACAAAAGTGTTTGCTTCTTGAGATGGAAGGAAGTGGGTAAACTGACTCAACACAAAAGTAGAAGAAATGCCCTTCGAAGAGGGAAGCATCGATTGCTATATTTGTGCTAGAGCTTTTATTTTGAAAACAAGAAACAATTTTGTCAACGGTAGTAATAAAGCATATGTATTATGTATAAGATATCCTACAAGTTGCAAGCCTCATGCATAGTATACCAATAGTGCCCGCACCTTGTCCTAATTAGCTCGGATTACCTGGATTATCATTGTAATACATATATTTTAACCAAGTATCACAAAGGGGTACCTCTATGCCGCCTGTACAAAGGTCTAAGGAGAAAGCTCGCATTAGATTTCTCGCTTTTGATTATTCTCAACTTAGACATCCATACCGGGACAACATAGACAACAGATAATGGACTCCTCTTTAATGCATAAGCATTCAACAACAGATAATATTCTCATAAGAGATTGAGGATTGTTGTCCAAACTGAAACTTCCACCATGGATCATGGCTTTAGTTAGCGGCCCAATGTTCTTCTCTAACAATATGCATGCTCAAACCATTCAACTCATGGTAGATCGCCCTTACTTCAGACAAGACAAACATGCATAGCAACTCACATGATATTCAACAAAGGGTAGTTGATGGCGTCCCCAGGAACATGGTTATCGCACAACAAGCAACTTAATAAGAAATAAGATACATAAGTACATATTCAATACCACAATAGTTTTTAGGCTATTTTTCCCATGAGCCATATATTGCAAATACAAAGGATAGAAATTTTAAAGATAGCACTCAAGCAATTTACTTTGGAATGACAGAGAAATACCATGTAGTAGGTAGGTATGGTGGACACAAATGGCATAGTATTTGGCTCAAGGATTTGGATGCACGAGAAGTAATCCCTCTCAATACAAGGCTTAGGCTAGCAAGGTTATTTGAAGCAAACACAAGTATGAACCGGTACGGCAAAACTCACATAAGAACATATTGCAAGCATTATAAGACTCTACACTGTCATCCTTGTTGCTCAAACCCTTACTAGAAAATATCTAGACCTTAGAGAGACCAATCATCCAAACCAAATTTCAACAAGCTCTATGTATTTCTTCACTAATAGGTGCAAAGTATATGATGCAAGAGCTTAAACATGATCCTTATGAGCACAACAATTGCCAAGTATCAAATTATTCAAGACATTCTACCAATTACCACATGTAGCATTTCCCGTTTCCAACCATATAACAATTAACGAAGCAGTTTCAACCTTCGCCATGAACATTATGAGTAAAGCTAAGGACATATTTGTCCATATGCAACAGCGGAGCGTGTCTCTCTCCCACACAATGAATGCTAAGATCCAACTTTATTCAAACAAAACAAAACAAAAACATACAGACGTTCCAAGTAAAGCACATAAGATGTGACGGAATAAAAATATAGTTTCACTAGAGGAACCTGATAATGTTGTCGATGAAGAAGGGGATGCCTTGGGCATCCCCAAGCTTAGATGCTTGAGTCTTCTTGAAATATGCAGGGATGAACTACGGGGGCATCCCCAAGCTTAGAGCTTTCGCTCTCCTTGATCATATTGTATCCTCCTCCTCTCTTGATCCTTGAAAACTTCCTCCACACCAAACTCAAAACAAACTCATTAGAGGGTTAGTGCATAATCAAAATTCACATGTTCAGAGGTGACATAATCATTCTTAACACTTCTGGACATTGCACAAAGCTACTGAAAGTTAATGGAATAAAGAAATCCATCAAACATAGCAAAACAGGCAATGCGAAATAAAAGGCAGAATCTGTCAAAACAGAACAGTCCGTAAAGACGAATTTTTTAGGTGCACCAGACTTGCTCAAATGAAAATGCTCAAATTGAATGAAAGTTGCGTACATATCTGAGGATCACTCACGTAAATTGGAAGATTTTTCTGAGTTACTTACAGAGAATTCAACCCAAATTCGTGACAGCAAGAAATCTGTTTCTGTGCAGTAATCCAAATCTAGTATGAACCTTACTATCAATGACTTTACTTGGCAAAATAATGCAATAAAATTAAGATAAGGAGAGGTTTCTACAGTAGTAACAACTTCCAAGACTCAAATATAAAACAAAAGTGCAGAAGTAAAATCATGGGTTGTCTCCCATAAGCGCTTTTCTTTAACGCTTTTCAGCTAGGCGCAGAAAGTGTGAATCAAGTGTTATCAAGAGATGAAGCATTGGCATTCTTACCAGAGGCTCTACGTCTACCCTTCTTACTCTTATTATTACT
This sequence comes from Lolium perenne, assembly GCF_019359855.2. Lineage (NCBI taxonomy): Eukaryota > Viridiplantae > Streptophyta > Magnoliopsida > Poales > Poaceae > Lolium > Lolium perenne. The sequence goes on from NC_067248.2 coordinate 169,434,887, forward strand.
CTTTGGTTTGGGAAATATATGATTACATCCAGGTATGGAGGAATTTAGAGTGCCTTTTCCCACGTCTATGGTTACTCCGAAGAGCTTCAGCAGAGATCTTCCAAGTGTGATTTGTCCTGTACCTACGCATTCAATAACGAGATAATCAGTGGATACCGTTTTTCCAAGAAGGGTTGTGAATACTCCTTCAGCTATTCCCTTAGGAATTATAACAGAGTTATCAGTGAGAGTTATTCCTTCTCCACCTTCAGTAAGTCCCAGAGTGTCAAAGATTCATAAATACTTTCAGGCATAAGGCAAAATTCAGTCATAATATCACAACGAGCATCAAAAATTTTACCATCAATAGTGACTTTAATAGTGGGGTCCCACATTGACGGTTCAGAGTTTATTGGAACGTAATCAAAATGCTCACGAATCCAACCATACCCTTCTTTTAATTAAGATACACTTGTCTCAAGAGTGTTCAATCTATTAAAAATACTAACAAGGGATGTATCAAAATTATTAGTGGAGCTAGATGATGTAACCAATTTTTTTATGGCATTAAAATCTTGATCCCCATCACAGTGAAGGAAATCTCCTCCCACTACAGCATCTAAGGCATATCTATAACGAAGAATAAGCCCAAAATAAAAATTACTAAGAAGCAAACTTAGTGTCATTTTAGGTTCAGTTTTATTATAAGAATCAAAAATTCTAGACCAAGCTTCTTTAAAACTCTCTTCACCACCTTGTTTAAAAGTGAAGATCGATTCCTCGGGTGATAGAGTAACAACTACAGGACTAGTCATGGTAACAAAAATAAGGTAAATGCTAATAACTAATTTTTTGTGTTTTCAATATGGAGAATGCAAACAAGATAGTAAATAAAGTAAAGCTAGCAACTAATTTTTTTGTATTTTGATACAATGCAGCAAACAAAGTAGTAAATAAAATAAAGCAAGACAAAAACAAGGTAAAGAGATTGGAAGTAGAGACTCCCCTTGCAGCGTGTCTTGATCTCCCCGGCAACGGCGCCAGAAAAAGAGCTTGATACGCGTACAACACGCGTCCGTTGGGAACCCCAAGAGGAAGGTGTGATGCGTACAGCAGCAAGTTTTCCCTCAGTAAGAAACCAAGGTTTATCGAACTAGTAGGAGCCAAGAAGCACGTTGAAGGTTGATGGCGGCGGAGTGTAGTGCGGCGCAACACCAGGGATTCCGGCGCCAACGTGGAACCTGCACAACACAACCAAAATACTTTGCCCCAACGTGACAGTGAGGTTGTCAATCTCACCGGCTTGCTGTAACAAAGGATTAGATGTATAGTGTGGATGATGATGTTTGCAGAGAACAGTAAGAACGAGTATTGCAGTAGATTGTATTCGATGTAAAGGAATGGACCGGGGTCCACAGTTCACTAGTGGTGTCTCTCCCATAAGAATAAGCATGTTGGGTGAACAAATTACAGTTGGGCAATTGACAAATAAAGATGGCATGACAATGTACATACATGTTATGATGAGTAGTGTGAGATTTAATTGGGCATTACGACAAAGTACATAGACCGCTATCCAGCATGCATCTATGCCTAAAAAGTCCACCTTCAGGTTATCATCCGAACCCCTTCCAGTATTAAGTTGCAAACAACAGACAATTGCATTAAGTATGGTGCGTAATGTAATCAACAAATACATCCTTAGACATAGCATTGATGTTTTATCCCTAGTGGCAACAGCACATCCACAACCTTAGAACTTTCACATCCTTGTCCCAGATTTAATGGAGGCATGAACCCACTATCGAGCATAAATACTCCCTCTTGGAGTTACAAGTAATGACTTGGCCAGAGCCTCTACTAATAACGGAGAGCATGCAAGATCATAAACAACACATGATAGAATGATAATCAACATAACATAGCATTCACTATCCATCGGATCCCAACAAACACAACATATAGTATTACAGATAGATGATCTTGATCATGTTAAGCAGCTCACAAGATCCGACAATGATAGCACAATGAGGAGAAGACAACCATCTAGCGAAACAGAGAATAGCTTCTTCCTCACTTCATCCATAGAGATACCTGCACACTTGAATAACCCGCATAATTCATGCAAAAACAGTAAATGATCTTTAGGATGGACAGTTCCATCCCCTTCATAGCGGTTATCCATAACACGTTCAATAATTTTCATGGGTATCTTGAAAGAAGTACTTGCAGTAGGTGGATTTAAAATATCAGAAGCATCATTAGAGTTATCGCATATGGGAGATAAAGCATTATCAGAGCAAAATATTTCTTCAAAAGCTGAAGAGCAAAAAAGATTATTTTTATATAAACTAGCTTCCCCTCGCTTAGACTTATTCATAGCATTAGTAGTGATTGCGTTCATACTAATAACATTGCTACTAGCATGCAATTGAGGCTCCATAGGTTCTTTAATTTTCGCATCACACAATTCATGTCCTAACTTAGGAAATAAATCAAAAAGCTCATAGTTGTATTCCATTATGCCTAACTAGTGTAAACAAGAAACAAAAAGTTGCAATTGCAGGATCTAAAGGAAATAGCTTCGAGCACAAACACAATGGCGCCAGAAAAGTACTGTTACCTGGAACCGGAGTATGAATGCCTTTTACCTTTCCTCCCCGGCAACGGCGCCAGAAAAGTGCTTGGCGCGTAGTTGACGAGGGAGGAAAGCTTGTTCCTTCAGGTCCCCGGCAACGGCGCCAGAAAAGTGCTTGATGTCTACGGGAGCTTCTATTCTTGTAGACAGTGTTGGGCCTCCAAGAGCAGAGGTTTGTAGAACAGCAGCAAGTTTCCCTTAAGTGGATCACCCAAGGTTTATCGATCTCAGGGAGGAAGAGGTCAAAGATATCCCTCTCATGCAACCCTGCAACCACAAAGCAAGAAGTCTCTTGTGTCCCCAACACACCTAATACAATAGGTGCACTAGTTCGGCGAAGAGATAGTGAGATACAAGTAATATGGATGAGTATGAGTGATAATAGCAATCCGAGTAAAATATGGCAGCGAGTAAGCATTCAACAAAACAGTAAACAAACGGAGATTCGATGCTTGGAAGCAAGGCCCAGGGATCCTGCTTTCACTAGTGGACACTCTCAACAAAGATCACATAATAGGACTACTCTACACCCTCTTGTTGGATGATGAACACCACTAACTGTGTAGGATTACACGAACCCTCAATGCCGGAGTTAACAAGCTCCACAATATTCAATGTTCATATTTAAATAACCTTAGAGTGTAAGATAGATCAACACAATCACACCGAGAACTAACATAGCATGCACACTGTCACCATCACACTATGAAGGAGGCATAGATCATATCAATACTAACATAGCAATAGTTAACTTCACAATCTACAAGAGATCACAATCATAGCATAAACCAAGTACTACACGATGCACACACTGTCACCATTACACCGCGGAGGAGGAATAGACTACTTTAATAACATCACTAGAGTAGCACATAGATAATATTCAACTTGATCACAAAGAGAGAGAGATGAACCACATAGCTACAGCGGAGCCCTCAGCCCCGGGGGTGGATTACTCCCTCCTCATCATGGAGGCAGCGATGGCGGTGAAGATGGCGGTGGAGACGGCGGCGGAGATGGCTCCGGGGGCAATTCCCCGTCCCGGCAGGGTGCCGGAACAGAGACTTCTATCCCCCGAATTGGAGTTTCGCGATGGCGGCGGCTCTGGATGGTTTTCTCTGTTTTCGTCGAACTCGTCGATGTTTTTAGGTCAGGGACGATTATATAGGCGGAGAGTCGGAGTCGGAGGGGCCACGGGGTGCCCAGGAGATAGGGGGCGCGCCCCCCCTTAGGCCGCGCCGGCCACCCTCCTGGGGCCCCTGTGGCCCACCTCTGGTCCTTCCCGGGTGTTCTGGAAGCTTCGTGTATTTCTAAGACTTTCGGTGTTAATTTCGTCCGATTCCAAAAATATTTCCTTACTAGGATTTCTGAAACCAAAAACAGCAGAAAACAGCAACTGGCCCTTCGGCATCTCGTCAATAGGTTAGTTCCGGAAAACGCATAAATATGACATAAAGTGTGCATAAAACATGTAGATATCATCAATAATGTGGCATGGAACATAAGAAATTATCGATACGTCGGAGACGTATCAGCATCCCCAAGCTTAGTTTCTGCTCGTCCCGAGCAGGTAAACGATAAACAAAGATAATTTCTGGAGTGACATGCCATCATAACCTTGATCATACTATTGTAAGCATATGTAATGAATGCAGCGATCAAAACAATGTATATGACATGAGTAAACAAATGAATCATATAGCAAAGACTTTTCATGAATAGTACTTCAAGACAAGCATCAATAAGTCTTGCATAAGAGTTAACTCATAAAGCAATAATTCAAAGTAGAGGTATTGAAGCAACACAAAGGAAGATGAAGTTTCAGCGGTTGCTATCAACTTATAACATGTATATCTCATGGATAGTTGTCAACATAGAGTAATATAATAAGTACAATATGCAAGTATGTAAGAATCAATGCACAGTTCACACAAGTGTTTGCTTCTTGAGGTGGAGAGAGATAGGTGAACTGACTCAACATGAAAGTAAAAGAATGGCCCTTCGCAGAGGGAAGCATTGATTGCTATATTTGTGCTAGAGCTTTGGTTTTGAAAACATAAAGAGAGCATAAAAGTAAAATTTTGAGAGGTGTTTGTTGTTGTCAACGAATGGTAGTGGGCACTCTAACCCCCTTGCCAGACAAACCTTCAAAGAGCGGCTCCCATTTTATTTTATTTTTTGGTGGCACTCCTTCCAACCTTTCTTTCACAAACCATGGCTAACCGAATCCTCGGGTGCCTGCCAACAATCTCATACCATGAAGGAGTGCCTTTTTATTTTAGTTTTATTATGATGACACTCCTCCCCACCTTTGCTTTCTCAAGCCATGGCTAACCGAATCCTTCGGGTGCCGTCCAACAATCACATACCATGGAGGAGTGTCTACTTTTTTGTTAATTAATTTGGGACTGGGAATCCCATTGCCAGCTCTTTTTGCAAAATTATTGGATAAGCGGATGAAGCCACTAGTCCATTGGTGAAAGTTGCCCAACAAGATTGAAAGATAAACACCACATACTTCCTCATGAGCTATAAAACATTGACACAAATCAGAGGTGATAAATTTTGAATTGTTTAAAGATAGCACTCAAGCAATTTACTTTGGAATGGCGGAGAAATACCATGTAGTAGGTAGGTATGGTGGACACAAATGGCATAGTGGTTGGCTCAAGGATTTTGGATGCATGAGAAGTATTCCCTCTCGATACAAGGCTTAGGCTAGCAAGGTTGTTTGAAGCAAACACAAGCATAAACTAGTACATCAAAACTTACATAAAAGACATATTACAAGCATTATAAGACTATACATCGTCTTCCTTGTTGTTCAAACACCTCACTAGAAAATATCTAGACTCTAGAGAAACCACTCATGCAAACCAAATTTTAACAAGCTCTATGTATTTCTTCACTAATAGGTGCAAAGTATATGATGCAAGAGCTTAAACATGAGCACAACAATTGCCAAGTATCAAATTATCCAAGACATCATACCAATTACTACATGTAGCATTTCCTGTTTCCAACCATATAACAATTAACGAAGCAGTTTTAACCTTCGCCATGAAAATTAAAAGCTAAGAACACATGTGTTCATACGAACCAGCGGAGCGTGTCTCTCTCCCACACAAGCATTTATTCAAACAAAAACAAAAACAAAAACATACAGACGCTCCAAGTAAAGTACATAAGATGTGGCCGAATAAAAATATAGTTTCAAGAGAAGGAACCTGATAATTTGTCGATGAAGAAGGGGATGGCTTGGGCATCCCCAAGCTTAGATGCTTGAGTCTTCTTGAAATATGCAGGGATGAACCACCGGGGCATCCCCAAGCTTAGAGCTTTCACTCTTCTTGATCACATTGTATCCTCCTCCTCTCTTGACCCTTGAAAACTTCCTTCACACCAAACTCGAAACAAACTCATTAGAGGGTTAGTGCATAATCAAAAACTCACATGTTCAGAGGTGACACAATCATTCTTAACACTTCTGGACATTGCCCAAAGCTACTGGAAGTCAATGGAACAAAGAAATCCATCCCACATAGCAAAATAAGCAATGCGAAATAAAAGGCAGAATCTGTCAAAACAGAACAGTCCGTAAAGACGAATTTTATTGAGGCACCAGACTTGCTCAAATGAAAATGCTCAAATTGAATTAAAGTTGCGTACATATCTGAGGATCACTCACCTAAATTGGCATAATTTTCTGAGTTACCTATAGAGAATTTTGCCCAGATTCGTGACAGCAAAGAAATCTATTTCTGTGCAGTAATCCAAATCTAGTATGAACCTTACTATCAACGACTTTACTTGGCACAACAAAACACAAAACTAAGATAAGGAGAGGTTTCTACAGTAGTAAACAACTTCCAAGACACAAATATAAAACAAAATACTGTAGCAAAATAAACACATGGGTTATCTCCCAAGAAGTTCTTTCTTTATAGCCATTAAGATGGGCTCAGCAGTTTTGATGATGCACTCGCAAGAAATAGTATTCGAAGCAAAAGAGAGCTTCAAGAGGCAAATTCAAAACACATTTAAGCCTAACATGCTTCCTATGCAGAGGAATCTTGTACACAAATGAATTCATGAAGAACAAAGTGACAAGCATAAGAGGATAAAGCACGAGTAACTTCAAGATTCTCAACATAAAGAGGGGAAACTTAATATTATTAAGACGCATATAACCATATTTCCCTCTCTCATAATAACTTTCAGTAGCATCATTGATGAAATCCACAATATACCCATCACTTAAAACATTCTTATCATGGTTCATATGCATAGAAGTATCATTCATTTTGGCATAAGAAGAGTTATTCTCATTAATAGTAATTGGAGCAAGATTATTATCAAGAATTTGAACATGGTAAACAAGTTGCATATTAAAAGAATTGTTTTTGGTAATCCAATCATGACTATGACAAGTTTCATAAGGATAGTTATAACCTATATCATAGCATTCTTTATAATAATCATCAAAGATCGGAGGCACAGTGTCATCATAAGAAATAGAATAGTTATCTTTCACAGTCGATTTATCTATGACCATACCATCATTGTTATTAGAAGGAGATGTATCAAATACATAATGATCAGTAGCAAAAGGATTTTCAAACACCTCTTCCCCAAGCTTAGAGCTTTCTATATCATTATGGGAGGAAGCATGGATAGCACTGACACTATGGCAATTATTATCATCATCATTTTCAGAATTAGTTTCCCAGAGATTTGCAATATCAAAAGTAGTGTGCTCATTCAAATCATGATCACTAATGTATGTAGAGAGCATAGGAAGATCATCGTATTCAGATTCATTATCATAATAATCATTAGGAGCAACATACTTACGGTTACCTAGCGTTATCTCATTCACGCGGGGATATGCCGTTACCTCTTTCTTTTTATTCTCCTTCTTCTTCTTCTTCTTCTTCTTCTTCGTTCCCTTCTTCTTCTTCTCTTCCTTCTCCTCATTCCCTTCTTTAGGAGGAAAAGGCTTGAAGGGTGGCTTATCCGCATAACCTGATTTACTTTCAGAAACAATAGAAGAAACTTGGGAGGATCCCTCCTTTTCATTAATTAGTTGAAAACACACAGCGGTCCTATCATATTTTGGCAAGGTGTCATCTTCTAAAATATTTTGTATGTAAGTATTCGTATGGCTATTATCAATGCAATAAGAAAAACACCCATGCAGGACATCATCAATATCAAGATCACTCATATGTAACAAAGAGATTTTTCTCGACAGTTCTTCACACCCCAAAAATAAAGTAAGTTCATCATGCTGATTAGGAGTAATTTCATCATCACAATACAAATTTGCAGCACTCATTGGGTTTAAATTATCATTGGAGGAGCATTGAAAATTAAAATGACCCACTTCATGGCAAACTTCACAAATAAAAGGATAGAGGGCACAAACTTTTTTACCAAGATCATCTAGAGCCCTAAACCACTTTCTTGTTTTTTCATTAGCATGATGGATACAATATTCATCTTTGATTTGATTAATTCCACAAGGTCTATGTATTCCACAAAAATTAACATGCTTATAGGGAATAGCATTCTTAGGAGTTTGAGCATGCTTATTGCAATAATTAACAACAATTTCATTCTTCATGCAAGCCTCTTTAAAAGGTTCATGATACTTATCAAAATTCTTTTTAGGCAATTCAAAATGAGAAGCAAAGGCTTTATAAAGATTTGCAGCAACTTGAGAGTCAAGACCATAAGTAGCACTCATATTTCAAAATTTATTGGTATCCATAAAAGCTTCAATGCATTCATAATCATAATTTATACCTGACTCTTTACCTTCATTGTTCTCCCATCCTTCAGCGTTCTCCTCAATTCGATCAAGAAGATCCCACCTAGTTTCAACCTCCTTGCTTGTGAAAGATCCCTCCGAACAGGCATCCAGATAGTCCTTGTGTTGTCCTGAAAGCCTCGCATAAAAATTGTTAACAATAACATTACGGGGGAGCTCATGAATGGGACATTTGAGCATTAGTGACTTCAATCTCCCCCACGCTTGAGAAATACTCTCTCCATCACGAGGATAAAAGTTATAAATATAATTCCTATCAATATGCACTTCATGAGGAGGATAAATTTAGAATAAAAGAGAGATGCAATTTCCTCCCAACCAAGAGAATGACTATTCTCCAACAATTTATATCAATGCGCCGCTTTACCAGACAGCGAAACAGAGAATAGCTTCTTCCTCACTTCATCCATAGAGATACCTGCACACTTGAATAACCCGCATAATTCATGCAAAAACAGTAAATGATCTTTAGGATGGACAGTTCCATCCCCTTCATAGCGGTTATCCATAACACGTTCAATAATTTTCATGGGTATCTTGAAAGAAGTACTTGCAGTAGGTGGATTTAAAATATCAGAAGCATCATTAGAGTTATCGCATATGGGAGATAAAGCATTATCAGAGCAAAATATTTCTTCAAAAGCTGAAGAGCAAAAAAGATTATTTTTATATAAACTAGCTTCCCCTCGCTTAGACTTATTCATAGCATTAGTAGTGATTGCGTTCATACTAATAACATTGCTACTAGCATGCAATTGAGGCTCCATAGGTTCTTTAATTTTCGCATCACACAATTCATGTCCTAACTTAGGAAATAAATCAAAAAGCTCATAGTTGTATTCCATTATGCCTAACTAGTGTAAACAAGAAACAAAAAGTTGCAATTGCAGGATCTAAAGGAAATAGCTTCGAGCACAAACACAATGGCGCCGAGAAAGCATGCGTTACATTCGGAACCGGAGTATGAATGCCTTTTACCTTTCCTCCCGGCAACGGCGCCCGAGAAAAGTGCTTGGCGCGTAGTTGACGAGGGAGGAAAGCTTGTTCCTTCAGGTCCCCGGCAACGGCGCCAGAAAAGTGCTTGATGTCTACGGGAGCTTCTATTCTTGTAGACAGTGTTGGGCCTCCAAGAGCAGAGGTTTGTAGAACAGCAGCAAGTTTCCCTTAAGTGGATCACCCAAGGTTTATCGATCTCAGGGAGGAAGAGGTCAAAGATATCCCTCTCATGCAACCCTGCAACCACAAAGCAAGAAGTCTCTTGTGTCCCCAACACACCTAATACAATAGGTGCACTAGTTCGGCGAAGAGATAGTGAGATACAAGTAATATGGATGAGTATGAGTGATAATAGCAATCCGAGTAAAATATGGCAGCGAGTAAACATTCAACAAAACAGTAAACAAACGGAGATTCGATGCTTGGAAGCAAGGCCCAGGGATCCTGCTTTCACTAGTGGACACTCTCAACAAAGATCACATAATAGGACTACTCTACACCCTCTTGTTGGATGATGAACACCACTAACTGTGTAGGATTACACGAACCCTCAATGCCGGAGTTAACAAGCTCCACAATATTCAATGTTCATATTTAAATAACCTTAGAGTGTAAGATAGATCAACACAATCACACCGAGAACTAACATAGCATGCACACTGTCACCATCACACTATGAAGGAGGCATAGATCATATCAATAGTAACATAGCAATAGTTAACTTCACAATCTACAAGAGATCACAATCATAGCATAAACCAAGTACTACATGATGCACACACTGTCACCATTACACCGCGGAGGAGGAATAGACTACTTTAATAACATCACTAGAGTAGCACATAGATAATATTCAACTTGATCACAAAGAGAGAGAGAGATGAACCACATAGCTACAGCGGAGCCCTCAGCCCCGGGGGTGGATTACTCCCTCCTGATCATGGAGGCAGCGATGGCGGTGAAGATGGCGGTGGAGACGGCGGTGGAGATGGCTCCGGGGGCAATTCCCTGTCCTGGCAGGGTGCCGGAACAGAGACTTCTGTCCCCCGAATTGGAGTTTCGCGATGGCGGCGGCTCTGGATGGTTTTCTCTGTTTTCGTCGAACTCGTCGATGTTTTTAGGTCAGGGACGATTATATACGCGGAGAGTCGGAGTCGGAGGGGCCACGGGGTGCCCAGGAGATAGGGGGCGCCCCCCCCTTGGGCCACGCCGTCCACCCTCCTGGGGCCCCTGTGGCCCACCTCTGGTCCTTCCCGGGTGTTCTGGAAGCTTCGTGTATTTCTAAGACTTTCGGTGTTAATTTCGTCCGATTCCGAAAATATTTCCTTACTAGGATTTCTGAAACCAAAAACAGCAGAAAACAGCAACTGGCCCTTCGGCATCTCGTCAATAGGTTAGTTCCGGAAAACGCATAAATATGACATAAAGTGTGCATAAAACATGTAGATATCATCAATAATGTGGCATGGAACATAATAAATTATCGATACGTCGGAGACGTATCAGGCAACTCACAAGATCCAACAATGATAGCACATTGAGGAGAAGACGACCATCTAGCTACTGCTATGGACCCATAGTCCAGGGGTGAACTACTCACACATCAATCCGGAGGCGACCATGGCGGTGTAGAGTCCTCCGGGAGATGATTCCCCTCTCCGGCAGGGTGCCGGAGGCGATCTCCTGAATCCCCCGAGATGGGATTGGCGGCGGTGGCGTCTCTGGAAGGTTTTCCGTATCGTGGCTCTCGGTACTGGAGTTATCTCGACGAAGGCTATTTGTAGGCGGAAGGGCAGAGTCGGAGGGCTGACGAGGGGGCCACACGCTAGGGCCACGCGGGCCCCCCTTGGGTCGCGCCACCCTAGTGTGGCGGCGCCTCGTCGCCCCATTTCGTTTCCCCTTCGGACTTCTGGAAGCTTCGTGGAAAAATAAGCCCCTGGGCGTTGATTTCGTCCAATTCCAAGAATATTTCCTTACTAGGATTTCTGAAACCAAAAACAGCAGAAAACAGCAACTGGCTCGACATCTCGTTAATAGGTTAGTGCCGGAAAATGCCTAAATATGACATAAAGTATGTATAAAACATGTAGGTATTGTCATAAAACAAGCATGGAACATAAGAAATTATCGATACGTTGGAGACGTTCAGGTTCCCAGCCCCAATTAATTAACCTTCATAATTTTACAAAAAAAGACACTCCTCCATGGTATGTGATTGATGGAAGGCACCCGAGGATTCGGTTAGCCATGGCTTGAGAAAGCAAAGGTGGGGAGAGTGTCATCTAAATAAAACTAAAATAAAAAGACACTCCTTCATGGTATGAGATTGATGGAAGGCACCCGAGGATTCGGTTAGCCATGGTTTGTGAAAGCAAAGGTTGGAAGGAGTGTCACCCAAAAATAAAAAATTTCATGGGAGCCGCTCTTTGAAGGTCTGTCTGGCAAGGGGGTTAGAGTGCCCACTACCATTCGTTGACAACAACAACAAACACCTCTCAAAACTTTACTTTTATGCTCTCTTTATGATTTCAAAACTTGAAAAGCTCTAGCACATGATTTATCCCTGCTTCCATCTGCGAAGGGCCATTCTTCTACTTTTATGTTGAGTCAGTTTACCTATTTCCTTCCACCTTAGAAGCAAACACTTGTGTTAACTGTGCATTGATTCTTACACACTTGCATATTTGCATTCATCATATTACTTTATGTTGACAACTATCCATGGGATATACATGTTCCAAGTTGAAAGCAACCGCTGAAACTTAAATCTTCCTTTGTGTTGCTTCAATGCCTTTACTAAGAATTTATTGATTTATGAGTTAACTCTTATGCAAGACTTATTGATGCTTGTCTTGAAAGTACTATTCATGAAAAGTCTTTGCTATATGATTTAGTTGTTTAATCATTGTATTTACCATTGCTTCGAATCACTTCATTCATTACATATGCTTACAATAGTATTGATCAAGATTATGATAGCATGTCACTTAAGAAATTATCTTTGTTATCGTTTACCTACTCGAGGACAAGCAGGAACTAAGCTTGGGGATGCTTGATATGTCTCAAACGTATCTATAATTTCTTATGTTCTATGCTACTTTATTGGTGATACACACATGTTTTATACACACTTTATGTCATATTTATGCATTTTCCGGCAGTAACCTATTGACAAGATGCCGAAGAGTCAGTTGCTGTTTTTTGTTGTTTTTGGTTTCAGAAATCCTAGTAAGGAAATATTCTCGAAATTGGACGAAATCAACGCCCAGGGTCTTATTTTTCCACGAAGCTTCCAGAAGACCAGAGGAGATACGAAGTGGGGCCACGAGGCACCGACACAACAGGGCGGCGCGGCCCAGGCCTTGGCCGCGCGGCCCTGGCGTGTGGGGCCCTCGTGATGCCCCCTGACCTACCCTTCCGCCTATAAGAAGCCTTCATCGAGAAAATCCTAGTACCGAGAGCCACGATACGGAAAACCTTCCAGAGACGCCGCCGCCGCCAATCCCATCTCGGGGGATTCAGGAGATCGCCTCCGGCACCCTGCCGGAGAGGGGAATCATCTCCCGGAGGACTCTTCATCGCCATGATCGCCTCCGGATTGATGTGTGAGTAGTTCACCCCTGAACTATGGGTCCATAGCAGTAGCTAGATGGTCGTCTTCTCCTCATTGTGCTATCATTGTTGGATCTTGTGAGCTGCCTAACATGATCAAGATCATCTATTTGTAATGCTACATCTTGCGTTAGTTGGGATCCGATGAATATGGAATACTATGTTATGTTGATTATCAATCTATCATATATGTGTTGTTTAAGATCTTGCATGCTCTCCGTTGCTAGTAGACGCTCTGGCCAAGTCGTTACTTGTAACTCCAAGAGGGAGTATTTATGCTCGATAGTGGGTTCATGCCTCCATTTAATCTGGGACAGTGACAGAAAGTTCTAAGGTTGTGGATGTGCTGTTGCCACTAGGGATAAAACATCAATGCTTTGTCTAAGGATATTTGTGTTGATTACATTACGCACCATACTTAATGCAATTGTCTGTTGCTTGCAACTTAATACTGGAAGGGGTGCGGATGCTAACCTGAAGGTGGACTTTTTAGGCATAGATGCATGCTGGATAGCGGTCTATGTACTTTGTCGTAATACCCAATTGAATTTCACACTACTCATCATAACATGTATGTGCATTGTCATGCCATCTTTATTTGTCAATTGCCCAACTGTAATTTGTTCACCCAACATGCTTATTCTTATCGGAGAGACACCACTAGTGAACTATGGACCCCGGTCCATTCTTTACATCGAATACAATCTACTGCAATACTTGTTTCTACTGTTCTTCGCAAACATCATCTTCCATACTATACATCTAATCCTTTGTTACAGCAAGCCGGTGAGATTGACAACCTCACTGTTAAGTTGGGGCAAAGTATTTTGGTTGTGTTGTGCAGGTTCCACGTTGGCGCCGGAATCCCTGGTGTTGCGCCGCACTACACTCCGCCACCATCAACCTTCAACGTGCTTCTTGACTCCTACTGGATTCGATAACCTTGGTTTCTTTCTGAGGGAAAACTCGCCGCTGTACGCATCACACCTTCCTCTTGGGGTTCCCAACGGACGAGTGCTTTACCGTCACAAGCAACGCTCCTGCCCGCGTCGCCCTAGCCTTGGTGTGGCTCGCCGTCGTCCATGTCGCGGCGCATCTCCGACCGCTCCTCGCGTCGGGGCCCCTGCGGGTCGCCCCTGCCGGCGGTTTGGCGGGGCGGCTTCGGTCTTCGCTGCTCTTCGCAGCTCGCCGTTTCGTCCGCTTCTCGCCCCATCCGGCCATGTCGCGGCTTCTATCTGGCTTGTGGTGGATGCGGTTCGCCTGGCGTGGCGCTGCACGGCTTCCCGGTGGCCGCTAGTGCTTCGTTGGTGCTAGCGCGCGTGGACTGGCCGGACGCGGACGCGCTACTCAGGCGAGTGTTGTGCGTTTGGTGGACGGCAACAAGGCCCCCTGCTAGGCTGGCCACGCCTACGGCCAGGGTCTACTTGGGTCTGACGACAGCGTTGACACTCCAGGCGAAAGCTTCGCACCTTTGGTGCCGATGTTGGCGGTGCCCCTAGGTACCGTTTCCCCTGTTGAGGGCTCCATCGGGGAGCTTGGTCTCCTGTTGTCGCGAGTCGTTGCGTGCTTCGGGTGAAAACCTATGCTCCTTGGAGCGAGCGGCGGCGACACTCTGTGCCGTTACCTTCCTGAAGGCGCCGCTTTTGGAGTTCGCATTCCTCGTGGTGCGGTAGATGTGTGCCAGTTGTGCATGGTTGCCCTGTTGTCGAGGGTGGTGGATGCCGGGGCGGCTGCCCCGGACGGTTGATGTACGCCGAGGCGGCGGCCTCGGAAGGTCTTGCAACGATGACTCCATGGGGTGTGGTCATGGTCTAGCAAGGCATGGTTGGCGTGTTGGTGCTACGTGGGTAGCGAGCTCGTCGGCCCGGCCTACACGACGGGACGGTCGGTGTGGCTGGCATGTCGGGGCGGCGGCCCCATATCTTTTGGCGTGGCGTTCGTGGTCTCCGGATGGTCGCCTTGGTAGTTTGGGCTACAAGACGTCCATGTCGTGCAGCGTTGCGGCTCGCCTCCGAGCAGGGGACGTCGGAGCAGCGGCTCTGGGTTTGGTGGTGTGTGTTTGGTCGTCGGTAGTCTGGTATCGTGTGGGCGATGAGGCTCCGATATTTGTGCGGTTTTTGGGCCGGTTTTCCTCATAAACTCGGTCGCCCTGTATGGTTTTTGGGCCCGGTTTCCCTATGCCAAATCTTCTTCTATTAATATATCGAACAGCTCACCTGCCGAATTCTCAAAAAAAAATTGGATGCATTGTGCCATAGAAGTAGAACCAGTAGATAAGTAAGACATCTCAAAGATGTTGATCTCACAAGGTTAGCAACAAATTGTTCTCACAAGGTAATTGTTTTACTAGTAACAAGTTATTTTTCACACAAGACAGAAAGCTGATGTTTTTCCATGAAAATTTACAAGTAGACCAAGGACACTGACATATGCACGTGTAATTTTTCCATATTCATTGGTACTCCGTCTGGAAAAGAATGTCATAGGTTTGTCCAAATTAAATATAAGTGTGTAGATATAACTGAATTTAGATAAATCTGCGACGTCCTTTTCAAGACGTAGGGAGTGTTAAGAACACAATTTACCGAGAAGCATACACTCTTGGGAGCCCATTTAAATATCCAATTTTATAGTTGTGACATCTGAATCTATCTGGCAGAAAAGGGTTTTTACGATTATATATGTGAAAGGGATGGATGGATGTACTAAGATCTGAACAGCTATTTAGATGCATGCCGTTCACGAAACTAGGGTGAAAGGGAGGTAAATCAAGATATCACTAATAGCAACTCTTTCACATGTTCAGGCATTAGCTTTTTTCGCTATGTTCTTCTCGGTCCTTGCTAAGGACAAGGAGTACTGTTGTAGTTTTTCGCTACCCAAGAAGGAAGGTTCATGCCACATTCAACTTTAACGATCAACAAGGCGCAAGGGCAGACCATGACCATTGTTGGTTGTACATGGCTACTAGATCCAGTATTCTCTGTTCATTTGTACATCATGTGATCGATATCCACCATAAAAAAGAATATTAAGATCCTCGCAATCATGGACCATGCCAAGGAGACCAAGAATTCCATGAAGCGAAAAGAATCTAAACAATATAGGGTGTGTTTGGTAGCCTGGGTTAACCAGAGATTCCCATCTTAGCAGGGAATTTTAGACATATATGTGTTTGTTAGCCCGAGCTAACTCATCTCAGCTATACCCACCTCATACAAAAAAGAGCTCTCAGCCTAGCCCAGTTGAGAAGCTCAAATCGGGCTTCACAACTCGGCCTGGGCGAGCTCAACCCGCAAAAAGCCCCACTCGCCCGACTTAGACCCCCTAGAGGCCCAGACCCTCACCCGGTCAAACTCCACCCCTCATTCTCTCCTTCTGTTTTTCTTTTCTCCTGTCGCCTCCCCTCGCAGCCTGCGCGAGCTGAAGCCGTATGGGCGCCGAAGAGCTCCACACCGGCCGCCCAGCAGCACGACGACACACTCCTGCACCGCCAGGTCCGACGAGGCACCGCCAGGGCCGACCACCGCCGCTAGGGCCGCCGCCAGGGCCTCCTTGCGTCGCCCCGGACCCGACGGCGGCGCACCAGGGACTACCACCGCTGCCAGAGTCGACGCCACGCCGCCGGAGCCGGCCACCGCCCCACGGCCGTCGGCCCTTCCTCCTCCCGCGCCGGACAGAGGCAGCAGGCCCCGCCGCTGACGCCCCTGCGCGGGTTGCCGCCTCTCCCTGGACGCCCCTCGTCCCGCGCGGACCGCCGCCTATCCCTGGACGCCCCTCGCCACCGCCGTTCAGTAGCTCCAATGGCCGCCGCTCATCCCCAGTTCGCCACCGGTAGAAGCTCCAAAGGAACGGGACCCGATTGCTTTTATCTTTTTCTGTTTGAGGATCTTTTTGTTAAAAAACAGGACGTTTTTGTATAACTGCTTTGATACATGCTCACCTCAGCACAAATGTTACCAAACAACATCTTATATGAGCATAGCTCAACACATACACGGGTGCCAAACCCGTGATGTGTCTCAACTCAACTTGGCTAGGGTCACCATGTATGGGTAGAGAGAGATATTCTCAGTTGCCCCGGGCTACCAAACACACCCATACTCAGTTGTTCTTAGTTAGACAAGAATCATGGAATGAATTGTTACAGTGTCTAGATTCAGTACATCTGACGCAGGGGTCTGATGAGTTTCGTTGGAATCTTACTAGGAGTTGTTCATTCTCGGTGGCTTCCATGTACAATGTTTTAATCCAACCTGATATTCATGTTGATAATAATTGAAAATTTTGGAAGATTGAAGATACCTCTTAAAACAAAGGTGCTTGTGTGGTATCTTCGTCGTGCTGTGATTCTCACCAAGGATAACCTTGCTAAATGCAATTGGCTGGGAAGTAAAAGGTGTGTCTTTTGTCATCATGACGAGACCATAAAACACTTATTATTTCAGTGTCAATTTGGTAGATCTATATGGTTAGCCATCCAGATAGGTTCTACCTTGTACCCACCACGTAGTTTTGTGAATATTTTCGGCAACTGGCTCAATGGCGTGGATACCTGGTTTAATCGTCTTATTATGATGAGAGTGATTGTCGTTGTTTGGTTGCTATGGCTATGTAGAAATGATAAGGTTCTTAACAATGTATGTTGTTCTCTTATGTAGGTCATCTACCGGTGCACAGCTACGCTCCGTTTATAGTTGCCTCTTTAGCGAGTGGACCATCGCGAACTCTTTATGGAGGTATCTACACGATTGGAGAATATGGCGAGGGGTATTTTTTCCCAACATGGGTGGCAGCGTGATTTCCGACTTGGCCCTCCTGCTTAGATTTCGTTGGTGTTTGATTGTAATAACTTTACTGGTACGGCTGTGTGAATCCTAGCTATGCAGAGACCGGATATATTGCTTTTAAAGTAATAAAGTGTCCATTATCGAAAAATGAACATGCATGAGGAACGTAGTGTACAAGAAAGTCCATAGCACAAGAAGACCCTCGGCGAAATAAGAAACTTCATGATGATTATTATTTATAACATACTATTAGTGACATCTTTGTAAATGCTAAGGCCTGTAAACATATAGAATTATAGAAATTTGAGCATTTGACAGATTCGCTAAAGAAGATATTTCTTCGTCATCTCCTTTTTACATCTCCTTTTTAGGCATATATATTATTTTTTGTTGGCTTATTATTTTTAAATTTCAATTTGAAGAAATGTATTCATTATCCACAAGATGGTTACTTTGGGTTCATTTTACATGTTGCACACAAACAATTACTTTCATTATATTATATTTAATTTTGATATGTTTTATATGAAAGATACTGTCGATAGTCTAATATATCATTTTATGTAATATCACCTTATTCAACAATAGGTACTTTGTATTTAACCGGTTAAAATGAACAATTTGAATATAGGTCACGCATTCGGCGATGGTGTTTTCTATACATATAGGTGTTTATTCGAATTAAACATAATTTCAAACTTACATACTAATTTAACATTTGTTGTAAGTACTTCAGTGGGCAGATGATCTCTATTTTTCTTCATAGTCTATGTGTTTAGAAAATATGTTGTTTACAACATGTAGCTATATCACAACACAACGCCCTCATTACAATGCTTTCTATTCAAATGTCGGCTACATGTAAGCTTTATGTTAACACATAACTTATTAATTATTTTGTAAATTATGTGATCAAAAGTAAATATCCAGCACAACAGATTAATAAATGTACTCACATGTAACTACCATTCCCAGACTCTGCAACCATTGAGTGGTATGGTGGTATTTTGGCAAAATTATGATGCTTTTCGTGCACATTAATTTACATTCTCAACCTTACGATGAACAATGTGCAAAATTAGCAGTCAAACGATACCTATGCTTGAATAAGTATGTGACTTCTTTTGTTAGCAACGCACTGCGCACTCTAGATGTTAAGTACCAACTTTCAGCCTGAACTGGACATAAATATGAATCATTCATTGCATCATATTATGTAAGTTCACTAGATGCTCTACAACCCGAACTATTTGGCGAGCGCAGAAAAACAGAACCAAAATATCCACCACAGATTATTATTTTTCTTCTATCACAGATTATGCATGCTACTATTCTAACCCAACGTTTATTGCTTCTACTAGCTGTTGAGTGTCAAAATATCAAGTGAAGATATTATCCGTGTGAGCAGTCTGTAGTCGCAAGCATGTGTTGTCTCATGTTCTAGAGTAGAGAACAGTAACCAATGCTCGAAGCAACTAACCTCAACTTCGATTCATGCAGCCACTCCAGCAATGCTATGATATGCTTTTTTACAGGAGCTCCAACTTTCGAAAAGTAACACCCACAGCGCCCACTTGGGGCGGCGTACTGTCAAACTTAGACCATTCTTGTAGGTGATAGCTACTGATGCTTCAACCTCTCTTTGATATTTATCATCTAACCGGATGTAGTACTTCGCTCGGTACATTTGCGCCATATACTGTCAAACTTGGTGCAATAACAATGACAATTGCAACGGAACCATCTAACTTAGTATTAACAGTCAAGTCTAGGCGACGCCGTATCACTGTATCACTATCGAAGATCCAAAACGACAGTTGTATGCAGCTTACGTATGTCGACGTTAATTATTCTAATTGATTATTCCTCCTTTTCGTTACAATAAATAAATTACAGTTGCTGCACAGTAATTCAGACTTGGAAAACCAGTGCTGCTTTCTTACATGTATTCTTACTCTAGGGATGATTTCTGACGAATCATTATCAATGCTACATTTAAAAAAGGGGTGGCTAAATCTTCCTTCTGCTGGCTCATGGTAAGGGGCTAAGGGCTGAAGTCCAATTGGTTAGATCTTCGTTTTGCTGACTTAATGCTCCTTACAAATATGGAGTAAGTTAATTCTAAAAGCTCACCATATGAAAACAGAGCTGGTGGTTAGGTCCCTTGTGGTGTAACCAGTCTACCCAAGTTCAAGTCCTAAACTTAGCATGTGTGTTTGCATTTACCTGGATTTATTCCAGGATTTAACCGGCGCTATGCTTTCAGTGGTAGGTGACGTGCCCGTCAATAGCGAGGCGCCAGTGGTGACTTCGTCAACCTTAAGATATGCCGGCTCAGTCCCTCAAAGGTGCTCATAGGGATAGGGTGGGCGTGCGTGCGTTCGTAGGGGTGTTTGTACGTACGTATTTGTGAGCGTCTACTGTATTCTCAAAAAAAAAAAGCTCACCATATGATGTCATAAGCCAACAAAATGATGGTTACCATTCAACTAAGATGACACTTAGGCAAATAAACAAAAGTGACCAATTATTTATTACTATCCACCATTGCAGAAAGTGATACACATAACTCCTATGAAGGAGCAATGACTAACGAGCTTCCCATAATGCATGATATGTGTGTGGTGTACTGGTGTATGATATCTACATTCCCGTGAAGTAAATACTAGGTACGAGCGAGTGCCTGTTGTATCTGATCAGCAACGATCCTCGCCACAACCTCCGGCGAAAACCTCTCTACCATGTCCTCCCTTGCCTTCCTCCCTTTGCTCACCGCCTCGTCTCGATCAACAAAGACACGTCTCATCAAAGCTCTCAGATGATCAACCGATGGCTCGGCGCAGAGGTGGCCCTTAAATGGCCCTTCAGTGACCTCAGTCATCCTGTCCACTTCCAGTGGGTACCCATTCTCTTCAGTCAGGTATTCTGTTGGGCCTGACCAGTTCGTCACGATCACTGGCAGCTCCATGGCCATGGCTTCGACCACCGGCCTGCCCCACCCCTCGCCACGGGAAGGCAGAACGAATGCATCTGCAGCCTTGTACAACCTTGGAAGGGTAGACTGTGGGACATGCTCATCAACCACCCGGACTTCTGCCCATCCTCCGACTGGCTTCTCGATGCCTGAGCTTTTCACAAATCTATGGATCTTCCCTCCGAAATCACTGCCAGTTTGGTATGCATGGATCAGCAGGTAGAGTGCAGCATCATCAGCTCCAGAGAACTCCTGCAAGAAGGCTCTCAGCAGCGCATCCCAGCCCTTCCTCTGCTCCCATTTGAACACACTAAGAAACACGAAACCTTGGCCTTTGGGTTTAACATGATTCCTTCCTGCATCATCTGGCAACGCAGAGAAACCAATTGGAAGAGGAAGCGCGACGTGCTTGGCCGGATCAAAGAACGCGACATCCACAGCCTGCACCACCTTGACGACCTTGGAGGCATGCACCCCGCTCTTCACGAATGTGGACACGTGGAAATCTGTCGGTACCCAGACGGCGTCCATCTGGTTGCAGCGTTTGACATGTGCTGGCGAGACACGGTCAGTCTCGAACATCGTCCGACCAATGACAAACTTCGGCTCGTTGTACCCGGTAGGAGGGCATGCTATAGACCCCTGCACCGGCGGGTACCAGGAGTCGGGCTCGGTGTGGCACACAACGACGGCCCGGGAGAGCTCACATTCTGCGGCGGCGAGCCTATGTGCCAAATTCTTGGACTGCTCGGGCAAGCCGTGCCAGAACTCCGACGACTCGAGGTCGCCGTGGTGGGCGATTGATAGCGTGAAGTTGTCGCCGCTCCCATCAAGGGAGGCGACATATGACCAGGCCTCAGAGCTATAGCCGCCACCGGAGGCAAAGGGGGCCATCCATAGAACACACGGTGGATGTACGACATTCAGTGGGGTATCGTCCATGCCTAACTCTTCCCCGGGGTGTCGATCATGCGGGCGGAGAAGGGAAGAATTCAGCGTGAAGAGCAGGTGGCTATCTGGGGTGCGGAGAAGGGAAGAAAAATTCGAGAGCAGGTGGCGATCCGGTTGATGGAGAAGGGAGGAATTCGAAAGGAGGTGACGCTCTCGCGGGTGGAGAAGGGAAGAATTTGAAAGGAGTTGGCGCTCCGGCTGGTGGAGAAATGAAGAATTTGAAAGGAGGTGGCGCTCCGGCGAGTGGAGAAGGGAAGAATTGGAAAGGAGGTGGCGCTCATGTGGGTTGAGAAGGGAAGCATTTGAAAGGAGGTGGCGCTCCGGTGGGTGGAGAAGGGAACAATTCAACAAGTGGAGGGGGCGGAGGAGGCGTGGCGGGCGTTTGCTTGAGACGGTGAGGAGGGAGGGCGCCGTGAGGAGCAGGAGGAAGAGGATGAGGAGGTGCCTGGGGGTTGAAGGAAGAGGTTGGGCCGGAGGTGGGCCTGCCATGGTGGCCGAGACGGTAGTGTTGCTGCCTGGCAACAAAGCTCAGTCCTCGGCAACCCAGCGAGCACGAATGTGTAGCTCAGTGTGAGTCTTTGTTTGTCTTCTCAGCGTTAGAGGGAAGAGGGACGCTTATAAAGAAGGTAAATGATTCTCGAAGCATCTCTCATTGCTTTCTCTCTCTGTCTTCACTCTATACCTCAAGTACAATAGTCACGCCCACGCGCTGCCGACTAGCTCCATGGCCCGCAGCTCGCGGGAGCGTCGCCATAGCCATTTGAAGATGATGTGGCCGACATACGTGCCTTCACCTTCAACACCCATACTTGTCGCCTGTGGACCTTCAGCACTCCTGGAACAAGTTTAGCAAAATTGTTGTACCCACAGCTCGCTCGCTTCAAGGAAGTCTTCTTCCAGCAGTACCACAATAGTCAACACAGAAGATGTTTCCATCGTCTTATTTGTCAAGAGGCCGCCTAACAATCTTGCCGGAACTGCACACCATCAAGCACCCAAAGCTGTCACAGCAGTATGTGGTGCCGATGATGATGTCGACGGGCTGTCTCCGGGGGTTGTCACATGTAGCCGGCGCCACCGACAGGGCACTATTCCGAGGTGAGCCCCGAGCACCATCAGCCGTGAACTCGGTCTACAGCCAAGACGAGGCATCGACTGCCTCTCTCGTGCCGGCTTCGCCACTGGTGCCTGTGTTCACCGAGTACTTTCGTGCCATAAGAACGATACTGGTTCTTGAAGGTTCAACTGTAACTCTGATGAACAAGCTAGCCTACACTACGGAACCAGTTAAGGTGCCGATGGCCAGAAACCGCCAGCACATGCCAATTTGGCCGTCAGCATAGTTGTACCGAGCATAGTTGTACCGACAGCATAAATGAAACTTTGTTGATAATACTGTCATATCAATCCTATTAACCCTTGCACCGTGATATCACAACTCTTTATAATTTTGAATTTTAAACTATTATTTAGATTAACATCAATGATTAAGTAATAATAATCTTTATGCAGGATGCAATTATTAATTTTATTTTTTAAGAAAATATAAAATCCTCAGTTTCTGGCAAAAACTAAAATCTTCCTGTTTCCATTTAAAATTTTGAGAATCTAGAAAAATACCAAACGGGTAAACCCTAGTGAATTCGGATGTAACTTCTTACCACGATCATTTTGATATATTATACATTTTTCCCGACTTCATATGCAATATGCAACCAGAAAGCCGTTTTACCGATACACGACGCAATTTTGCAAAAAATGTCGAAATTCATTTTTGTTAAATTCTGTTGCACATCTCAAAGAAAAAATGTCGAAATTCATTTTTGTTAAATTCTGTTGCACATCTCAAAGAAAAAATGTCAAAATTCATTTTTGTTAAATTCTGTTGCACATCTCATCTCAAAGGATTTTATTTTTTGATTTTTTTATCATTTTCTGCCATTCAGTTGAAAACTTAAAAAGGCGATCCAAGGGGTTGGGGTGGGTTACGTGGATGGGAAAAAATCTGGGCACTTGTGCCGATGGCCTGGCCGTAGGGCCAGAGGGCAAAAAAAAAATATAACGGCGTCACCTCGCTGTCACGGCGGAGACCCCTGTGCGACCTGACCGACGGCTTTTTTTTTGTGCCGACGGTCACCGTTGGCACAAACTTTCCTGTGCCGACGGCCTTCTTCATGGCCTGCCTTGTTCGGGGCCTGTGCTGACAGCCCCGATAAAAAGGCACCTTGACTTGTTCCCATAGTGCTAGACATAACCAAATAAAGTATTCGAGGAGAAACAAGCCATTTCCTACAACATCAGCATCGATGCTAGGAGTACAAGAACGCACCATCTAGAAAGACCACGCTGAACCCCGCGAGTTGCTGGTTCTCTCTGTTGATAAAGCAGGACACCTAGCAAGAAGCAACATGTGAACAACATATCATGAAGCAAATACTCCATCCAGGTCATTTTAGACATTATAACAAACTATTTCTACAAAGATATGTCGCCTCAAACAAATATGTATACATTATAAAAGTATATTTGATGATGGATAAATCAATTAGTGATGTGGATGCTCCTCATGTTTTCTACAATGATGTTCAAACCTATTCTTTTTTTACGACACAGATTGTACTGATACCTGGTGAACAGAAATGAAACAACAATGCTCTTTTCCCTCCTATTTTAACTGCGCTCTCCTAGCTCTGATATTCAAAGCAGAAGCACACGTTTTCAATGAAAGAGCAGATTTGGAAACGGGAAAAAACTACAGTTTATTTAAGCTGATGGGAATGGTATCTCAAATAGCGTACATGCCTCACCGTTGATGGGTTCTGATGAATCATCATCAAACCTCTATTTATGAAAGAAGCAGCTGAACATTCTTTCTGTTGGCCCATGATAGGATGGGCTGAACTTTAACTGGCTAGATCTTCGTTTATGTGCTAACTAAAAGGGGAATGCGCAAATATCATGCAAGGGCTTGAGCTGAATGGTCACATCCAATGTTATTATTTTAACAGCAAATGTCAAGTTAACAAAAAAAAAACGCCATATAATGTCAAAAATTAATAACATGATTGCTTATCATTCAATTAATGATGGCATAAAGGCAAAACAACAACAGTCACCGTTTATCCGACAATTACAGAAACTGATACACATAACTTCTAAGTAGCACTGACTAACATGCCTACCATACCTGCATGACTCGTGTGGTGTATGATATCTACTTTCCTTCCAAATTCATGATCACATTTCAGCTATCCATCTACTGAGTACTGCGTACTGGCAACCACCTTCTGTAGCTGATCAGCAACAATCATTGCCACAACCTCGGGAGAAAACCTATTGACCATGTCTTCCCTTGCCTTCCTTCCTTTACTCCTCGCCTCTTCTCGATCAACAAAGACACGTCTCATCAAAGCTCTCAGATGATCAACTGATGGCTCAGCGCAGAGATGGCCCCTGAATGGCCCTTCAGTGACCTCAGTCAGCCTGTCCACGTCCAATGGGTACCCATTCTCTTCAGTCAGGTATTCCGTTGGGCCTGACCAATTCGTCACAATCACCGGTAGTTCCATGGCCATCGCCTCAACCACCGGCCTGCCCCATCCCTCGCCACGGGAAGGTAGCACAAATGCATCTGAGGCCTTGTACAACCTTGGAAGGTCAGACTGTGGGACATGCTCATCAACCACCCGGATCTCTGCCCAGCCTTCCGCTGGCTCCTCGATGCTAGAGCTTTTCACAAATCTATGGATCTTCCCTCCGAAATCGGTGTCAGAGTGATAGGCATTGGTCAGTAGGTAGAGTGCAACGTCATCAGCTCCAGAGAACTCCTGCAAGAATGCTCTCAGCAGCACATCCCAGCCCTTCCTCTGCTCCCATTTGAACACACTAAGAAACACAAAGCCTTTGGCCTTGGAGCTACTGTCTTCCGTGCCGATTGTTGAATCATCAGACGCCATGACAGAGAAACCAATTGGAAGTGGCAATGCGACGTGCTTGGCCGGATCGAAGAACGCGACATCGACGGCCTGCACCACCTTGACGACCTTCGAAGGATCCACCCCGCTCTTCACGAACGTCGACACATGGAAATCCGTCGGTACCCAGACCGTGTCCATCTGGTTGCAGCGCCTGACATGCTCCGGCGAGACACGGTCAGTCTCGAACATCGTCCGGCCAATGATGAAGGCCGGCTCGTCGTACCCGGTAGGCGGGCAGGGCAGAGACTGGTACATCGGCGGGTACCACGCGCCGGGCTCGCTGTGGCACACGACGATGGCCCGCGAGAGCTCGCACCGCGCGGTGGCGAGCCTGTGCGCCAGGTCCTTGGACTGCTCGGGCAGGCCGTGCCAGAACTCCGGCGACTCGAGGTCACCGTGGTGGGCGATCGAGAGCGTGTAGTTGGCGCCGAACCCCGCGGCGACGTTCCCCTCGAGGGAGGCGACGTAGGACCAGGCCTCGGAGCAGTATCCGCCGCCGGACGCGAATGGGGCCATCCATAGAACACATGGTGGGCGTCCCGCGTGCCCCGAGGTGTCGGCAGCTGGAACTGGCTCCGGCGGGCGGGTAAGGAGGGACCTGGGCCTGAGGAGCAGGTGGAGGAGGCGCGGCAGGGGGTTGGTTGAGGTGGCGAAGAGGATGGCGACGGCGACGGCGAGGAGGGACGGTGCCGTGAGGAGGACGATGGAGCGGTGGTGCCTGACTCTGGGTCTGGGGGTTGGAGGGAGAGGTTGGGAAGGAGGTGAATCGGAGCTTGCCATTTTGTCTGAGAAGGCGGTTGTGGGCACGACGCCGGCTGTGTGGCTGGCCGGCGGCGAGGCAGATCGGCGGGCAGCGAAGCGAATCCGGATGTGTAGCTCTGTCGGAAGTTCCTTTTTTTTTTTCTGGTCTAAGCGTCAGAAAAAAAATACACGACACTCTGCAATGAACAAGGGTCGCGCTACAAATCCTCCGGAGGCTGGAAACAGCCTAACCTCCGAGTCCAGCGTTTGACACGTGTCGAACTGGACCCGGCACCCACCAAAAGAAAATACACCACACGAAGGAAATTTTGCAGCGTTCTACTCCGAAACTCCGCTCGCATAGCTAGCACAGCCGCCCGCGCCGACAGAACCGCCGCCGCCCTCGCTGGCACCACCGTCGCCAGCACCACCGTCGCCGGCACCACCGCCGGTGAAGTCCGTAAACCCGTCCACGCTCGCAGCACCCAACACTTCCATGGCAGCATCAGCACCCCCACCCTCCCAAGGACGTGGTGTCGCTCGCCGTCAAACAGCAGCACCGCCTCCCGCGTCGTCGTCGGAGAAGACGCCCATCACATCACTGTTGCTCCCTTGCAGCACCTGCGGCGCTCTATTGCAGCTACCAGCAACGGCAGTTGCAGCTGCGGCGGCGGCCATTTTGCAGCACCGCCGGAATCGCTTGCAGCTCCGGGGGCGGCTATTTGAAGCTCTGCCGCACAGCAACTGCAGCTCCGCCCCACAGCATATGCAGCTCCGCCGCACAGCAATTGCAGCTCCGCCCCATAGAATATGCAGCTCCGCCGCACAGAAAATGCAGCTCCACCAGCAGATGGTTGCAGCTCCGCCGGCAATTGATTGTAGCACCGCCGCCGCTGGTTGCAGTTGCAGCTCCACGGGCAGAAAATTGCAGCTCCGCCGGCAGACGATTGCAGCTGCCCGCCCGCTGGTTGAAGCTCCGCTGGTAGACGGTTGCAGCTCCACGGTAGGCGACAGCAGCTCCGCTAGCAGATGGTTGCAGCTCCGCGGCAGGCGATTGCAGCTCCACCGGCAGGCACTTGAAAGCACCACCGCTCGCTACTTGTAGCACTGCAGCGACCTCGCCGGTAGAAGCGAGATACCAGCGCCAGGCGCCAGCGGTGAAAGATCGAGAGATACCGCGCCGCCAGGTATATCCGGCGAGTTCGCGAGGATCCGACGAGGTCGCTCGGGCGCGGGGCAGAATCCGGCGAGGTCGCGGGGGTGCGGGGGTCCGGCGAGATCGTGGGGCAGGGGTCCAGCGAGTTCATGCAGGAATCTGCGTGAGGATTGGTGGGGATTCATGGTGGAGGGTCGCAGCAGGAGGTGCCATGTCGAGGATGAGAAGGGAAATGAATACAGGGGAGAGAGAGCCCGAGCAAGAACAAACCCAAACCCACGCGTTCTTGTTAGGGCCTCGCATGGGACGCGTGTGCGCGACGAGAAAGACAAGAAGCCGGAGGAAGCGCGTTCGGTGCCTCAACGATGCCAACCGGACGGTCGTGCGTCCGGAGGTTGCAACCGCGCGATCCTCCGACGGATAATGATCATTTTCCAATGAACAATGTAGAGAAGATTGTATGTACTGTAAAAAAATTACTGGCTGCATTCCACTGTAATGTAACTGCAGAGTCATGTTGTTAAACCCACTTGAAATTGATTTTTTTGGGGAATCCAGTTTGACTAATTTAATAAAGAGAACATCATTGATAATTATTAAAACCATGAATATAGAGGAAAATAAAATCAAAATCATAAGTCTTGGAATTCTTGCCAAATTTGTTGTTACTGAAACGTTTGTCCTCCCACCGCTAGAAAGAAAGAGGAGGTGGCTAGGTGAGCGCCGCCAACTGCTTCGTTTCCTCTGTCTCCAACATGAAATTGATGGATCCTCGACTCCTCTGCTTACCGCTCCGGCGGCGGGAGGGGGTGGGGACCTCGGACCTGAGCTCGGCGCTGTATCAAGGTCCCTACAATTAGAGTTTGATCAACCGGCAGTGATGTTATGGTTGCTATTGTGACACCGTTCGAGAAAATAATAATAAAGTATTACCGCCTCCTCATCCACCCCGTCGGCAGCGATCTCGTCGGTGGTGTCGAGGAGGGCGGGACATATTCTGGTCGATGCTTCCATGGAGTGGTGGATCTCATTCAGTCTGCGTGTGCTATATGTTTGGTGTTAGGAGATTCGGATCAACTCAAGGGACGCCTTCAGTTCTGGGGCGCTGGTCCTTAGGAGCACGTGCACGAATACTTCCCAACTATCATCAACAATATCAGGTTGGCTTTGGTAGGAGAGCAGCGATAAAAGTGTGTCGATGGCTCACGGTGGTGGTTGTTAGGTGGTCCAAAGACCTTGATGTAATTTAATTTATGTTTGGGGTGTTTTGTACATCTTGTGAACTTCTGTAAAAGATCCAAATCTTTCTGGCGAAAAAAAGTACCTGGAGAGTAGAGGATCAGATTTCAATGAATTGTCGACATAGTAGACAACCACATATGATGGGGATCTCGATCTAGGAAGGCAACCATGCTAGTATCGCCAGACCAATCCAACGATCTTAAATGTAAAGGATCAAAAAATGGGTTATTGAGATGAGATGTTCAAAGTGCCCGTGTAGGAGTTTAGGCTAGTCATACATGATGCTAGGAGGCATAGGCACGGCGCACGCCGCACCCGTGACAATTTGATTGTAAAATAGGGAAGTGGTTATAAATTAACGGAGCATATTTTTTTTTTGCGAAGGAAGGACCTGATTGCATTATCCAAGTTTCTTACAGAAAAGACCAGGAAAAAAGAAAAATACAGATAAGCCCTCCTGGACCCTGTCGTCGTCTCCGCCGAGCACGACGCCACGCCGGCGAAACCTGCCGCTCATCCTCCAAACCTTGGACTGGGAGGACCCCCGAACGGCCAGGGAGTCGAACGCTCCTCGGTGCGAGCACCTCCACCATGCAAAGCGACCGGCGACGGCAGCTTGGATACCTGCAAACGAAGCTTCCAGATCTTCGAAAACCGGAGCCATCACTACTTGGCCTCCGGCGCGGGGAAAGCACGCAGAGCGCCTCCGACGAGACGCGGGCGATGCAGGGACGGCGGATCCGGAGTTGGCCTCCACCGGAGCACCAACACCAGAGGAGATGACCGCCATCATCAAAAGCCACTCCGGCCACGCTTCCATCTCCGCAGCGCCGCCGGCTAGCACCCTACTGCTACCTACGCTATATACACGCCGGGATCCGGCGATTCCCCATCCTCCCGCCGCCGGAGCGGCCGCCGGAGGGTGAGGAATCACACGGATCGCCGGCGGCGAGGTGGGAGCAGAGGAAGAGCCCAAGAAATCGCCTCCTTTTACTGTAGCGATAGGAGGGGAACGGTCCAAGCTCGTTATTGGCACAAAATTAACGGAGCATATAAAGTAGTAAAATCGAGTAGGTCTAGATTACCAGTGAGTAGCATAGCATTAATGTAGTGTATGTGTCAAAATTATGTGCGTAAAAAGTTGTGCCGGCCACAAATCACACTTCACAACATATTCTAGTAAGTTTTACTTCATCCCATGGTTTGTCCAATTATTCTAGTAAGTTTCTGAATGCTAGTACGGGGCTAAAAATATAATTCACAACTACACATTTATTTATTTCATCATAGTCATGACAATGCATCTCATTAATCGTCCGTACTTTATTAAAATATTGTGTATTTCTACACCGTCTTAATAGTTGCATAATCATGAGAATACTCTCACAATTACTATGAAGCATTTGCTAAAATCCTAATTAATATTAAGACAG
This sequence comes from Lolium perenne, assembly GCF_019359855.2. Lineage (NCBI taxonomy): Eukaryota > Viridiplantae > Streptophyta > Magnoliopsida > Poales > Poaceae > Lolium > Lolium perenne. The sequence goes on from NC_067248.2 coordinate 169,465,209, forward strand.
TCGTAATTGTTTATTTTAATTACAATGATTTAATTAGTCTCTGAAATTTGAATAAACCAAATTCAGATTTCGACTCTTTCAATGGCTATCTCGTATCCATTGAAACTTTAGTAAAATCATTACGAAAATTCTCTTCTTTTTTCACGCATAAGTTTAGTGAATTCCATACATCTCAAATGCATGATTTTTCAATATTTTTTATTCTCTAATTCATCATCTTGGGATTTTCCAATTTCCAATTTTAAGTTTTTCTCTTGGGATTTATTTCATGTTGTTAGTTATAGAGTAGTTATTTTTCTGTCACCTTGTCGTTCACTATTTAATTTTATAGGTTTGCTGGAAAGAAACTGTCGAGCATTAGAAAATTCTATTAACCTAATTGTTTCCAATTTTCTGAGTTGTCTAAGTATTTTTTTAATATTCGTTCTTTCTGCCGTTGTCAAATAAAACAAATGCTTTGTTGTTGTCAAGGTGTTTTTATCTTCAAAATTGTCTCTTGTGGTTCTTAAGAGTATTGTGTTTTTCAATTATTAGTGTACGACCAATATAGACAATAAAGTTGGATATTTCAGAAGAGACTAAAAGATAGTGCAGGCCGTTTCATTCCTCATTTGCGTTGGAAGGCCGTTTCATCGCCGTCCAAAATCAAATTTGTTTCCTGAAAAAAAAGAGGTTAGCATCAGGTGTGTTTCACGGCTGATTGTGCGGGGCTGCTGGGTACAGCAAGCTCTTCATCTGCCAATATCTATCAAGCAAACCAATTCAATCGCCTGAACGACGTAAATTACAGATTTACAGACGTGCTGCTGACGCCGAACGTTGCATTTAGGAGGTACTTGAGACAAGCTGTAGCAGTTCCGACCTCTACCTTGTACTCTTAAATTTTAGACAACGAACATACAAGATATTTTCTCTGATCTTTTTTAATTAACTCGACTTTTATATGTATAAAGTTGTACTAAATCCAAGACAATTAAAAGAGATCGGAGGAAGTACCCAGCATGCATGGCGATCAGTATAACCAAAAGTAGCACAACAAAAGTAGAAACCTGCTGGCTAATGGTCATATATAACTGTGCAGATTCATCTCCGATACCTTGTAGCTGTAAAATATGGCCAATCACATTGCTCAAGACAATGCAAAGCTTGTATCTGTACCCATTCAAAAAAATTAATCCATCTAAACATCCACTGTGCCTTGCTTACATCTTGGCATGTCTTTTTACATAGGTATCTGTTTTGGATGACTCTGATCTCATCCTGAATTTCACCAGAGCTGTAGTGAAACTTTTGGTGTCTGTATTTAGGGACTGAAACTACCTTGTCTGCTCTCATGTGCTACTGCTGGTACGCTTTTTTTCTTTGACAGTAAACAGAGCTTTATTGATCAAATCATATCATTACAAATAGTTCCCCAGAGGCCCAGATGCAATCCGGAACAGAATAGAAAACCTCAGACGAGGTAAAACTAACACAGGACTTTGCTAAAGTGTGCGCTGCTACATTGAGAATACGACTCACATGAGAGAAAGAAACTGATGTGAAGGTAGTAGTCATCTCCTTGATGCCACTAACCAGAATACCAGCATTTGAACGGTCCATAACACCAGATTTAAGACGCTGTATTAAGGAGAGGCAATCTGAGGTGAATACCACCTTATCATTGCCTTCCTCCTGGGCCAACTGGACAGCACGCTGAAGAGCTAGAGCTTCGGCTTCCTCGGGGGAGAGCAGGCCCTGGATCCGCTGGCGACATGCTACCAAGAGAGAACCCTTGTGATCACGCGCCACCATGCCCAGCCCCATGCACCCTTCACCGTCGAACAACGCTGCATCCGAATTAAGACAGATCATACCCTGCGGCGGTGGCCTCCATTTTGGAACTGATTTTCTGGAGCCACACCTAGATGCTGGTGTTGTTTTGAATAGGTTCTCCTTAATGAGATCGACATAGGCTAGAATCTTCCCACAAGTGCGAATCGGATTCGGCTTAGCAGTGGAATTTCGCGCTTCATTCCTTGCCTCCCAGATGTGCCATAGAGTTACAGCAAGAGTGGTGGCCTGGAGATCATCAGACCTGTCCAAGAAATCAAAAAGCCACTGCCGGTATGTGGTGAAGGTCTTGCGCTCCAGCCGAAGAGGGATACGCTGTTTCACTTCACGCCACACAACTCGAGCAAACTGGCACGTCAAAAGAGCATGGTCCAGACCCTCTGTCCGATCACAAAACACACATGGGCCTGTATCTGGGACCTGTCTCTTCCGCAGCTGGATCCCCGTAGGAAGGCAATCCTGAGCAAAACGCCACAGATGAATCTTCATCTTCCCAGGGGCCTTAACCTTCCAGATAGCCTTCCATTGCTTCTCATTCGACATCCAATTTGAGCTGAGACCTCCTGCTGGTACGCTATGAGTATGAGAGGCAGTTGATTTCATCCCTGATAGCAAGTTAGAATGTTAACTGAAAATTGGGATATAAGTGTGGAGAAAAAGAAAGTGGTGATTTTAGGAAGAGACAAAAGGAGAGTGGAGGCCGTTTCATTCCTTGTTTGGTTTTGGAAGGACGTTTCATCGCAGTCCAAAATCAAAATTGTTCTCCGGCAACATCAATATTAGCTTGCACCTTCAGTTTTGTTTCGCTGCTGCATTTAGCTCCCACTATCTGAGAATTGTGCAGGAAAGAAACCCACGAGTAGCATCCACTAACTGAGCCACTATGATAGCTTAACATGGCAACACAGGCATATCAATGGCTGCATACTTCCAAAGGATATGTGTGATGAAATATTTTCTCTCGGCGATATATGGTGCACATGCTCGTCTTTTTTTATATAGATTATACTATTGTAGAGATGCTTGACACAGGATGAAAATCTCATGTTGTGTGCTGTACATTGGCGTCACAGTTTGCCCAACCAAGGCCAGGCTCTATAAAAGCCGTACCACGTAGGCTCATGCATTCCTCCACAAGCTCAATCACACGCACACACATCAACAATGGCTGCCATGATCTCCATCTTCTCCCTACTAGTTCTCGTCCTTGTCCAGTCCACTCACTCGGCCATCATCCTCCCAGAGCCCAAGACATCCATTGCCGAGCCCATGCCTGATCGTCCATCGAGCTCGCACCACACCTACATCGTCCAAACCAACCACCTGGCCAAGCCACCCAAGTTCCCCACCCTCCATCACTGGTACACGTCCATGGCGGCCACAAGCTCCAGCCGCATCCTCTACACCTATGGCACCGTGATGCACGGCTTCGCCGAATCGCCGTCCGCCTCAGCTCCGGCGAGGCCCGGCGCATGTCGGCCGTCCCCGGCGTGACCCGCGTGTACAAGGACAGGGTTTACCACACCCAGACCACGAGGTCGCCCTGGTTCATGGGCCTCCACGACGACTTCGGCGCGTGGCCGGACTCGGAGTTCGGCGACGGCATCATCATCGGCTTCATCGACTCCGGCATCTGGCCGGAACGTGCCAGCTTCAACGACACCGGCCTCGGCCCCGTCCGCCCCACATGGAGGGGAAACGGCGTGGACGCCGACGGGTTCAACTCCACCTTATCGTGCAACAACAATAATGAGGTCTAAGACCCCGTGTGTGGCCCGATCTCGCAGCTTGACCCCGAAATCCAAGGGAAGAGGTGGGAGAGTGCGAAAAACACGACGAACACGAGGAACTCCGAGACTCACGCACGCACACCAACCCGATACACCCGATGCTTACCTCCGTGGCTCGATGGACCACGCCAATAGAATCTCCGAGGAAGAGGCACGTGGCAGAATTCCCGGAGAGAGATTGGGGTTGGAGAGGAAGAGCTTGGTGAGGGAGAGAGAGTAACTTGTACTAGAATCTCACTCAACAAGATCAAAGTCAACAACCAAGGTGCCTTGATTACAGAGGGATGATACCCAAGGGAGACTAAGCTCAAAGGTAGGTTTGAGTTCAAAACAAGTCTAACCCTAATCTGGAGGAAGGGGTGAGGTACTTATAGGTCCAGATTCGTACAGGGGTAAAATCGGCACTACATAAATTATCCTGGTCCATAGATGCAAAATCAACGGTTGAGATGAAGTCAACAGGGGCTGGGCCGGCAGTGCCGGTGAGGATTGGCCGGCAGTGCCGGTGGGGCCGGCAGTGCCGCTGGTTCGAGGCCGGCAGTGCCGCTGGTCGCGTCTTCAGCTGGAGGGGCCGGCAGTGCCGGTGTCTGGAGGCCGGCGATCTTGGGTGAGCAGGCCGGCGATGCCGGGGCTTGAGGCCGGCGGTCTGCCGGGGGGAGCAGGCCGGCAGTGCCGGTGCCTGGAGGCCGGCAGTGCCGGTGCCTGGAGGCCGGCAGTGCCGGCCCTGAGGGGCGTCCTTCGGCGGCCACTCTTCTCCTCCTCCTTCCTTGTCCATCTTCGGGTCTGCTGCGACGTCCTTCTCTCGAGGTTCATACCTGATAACACAAAGCATATCGGCCTGAGGTAGCAGTCCGTCCAATGGGGTATCAAGATCAAGGGTAGTGAGGAGTGAGTTCACCTTATCGTGTAGCGCTTTGACCCGAGCTCGCGTCATTGGTCCACTTGGGGGACTTGTTGGTCTTGGTGTAGCGTCGTCGGTGAGCGGGGCTACATCATCTCCCCCCCCCCCCTTGGGAAAGAGTCGTCCTCGACTCTTGCACCTCCTCATCTCCATGATAGGGTGACAAGTCCGAGACGTTGAACGTGTTGCTCACCAAGTACTTGGATGTCGGTATGTCGATGACGTAAGCGTTGTTGTTGATGCGTTTGAGGACCTTGAAGGGACCATCTCCTCTTGGCTTGAGCTTGGAGTTGCGCTCATGATGGAACCTTTCCTTCCGGAGGTGGATCCAAACGAGGTCTCCTTCTTGGAATATTCTTGCCTTCTTGGCGTTGATGCGGTTTGCTTGACGAAGCACATGTTCTTGTATGGTCGCTCTTGTTTCTTCATGTAGTTTCTTGACGGCGGCGGTGCGCTTGTCGAAGTCCATGTTGATCCGCTCGTGGAGGGGAAGCGGAAGTATGTCGAGTGCCGTGTAAGGTTCGAAGCCATAGACGACCATGAAGGGGCTCCTTGACGTAGTCTTGTGCTTGGCGCGGTTGTAGACGAACTCCGCGTGAGGAAGGCACTCCTCCCATGACTTCAAGTTCTTCTTCACGAGGATGCGTAGGAGGGTGGAGAGGCTTCGATTGACCACTTCCGTTTGGCCGTCCGTTTGCGGGTGCGAGGATGATGAGAATAAGAGATTCACTCCAAACTTTGCCATGAGCGACTTCCAAAGATAACTCATGAACTTGACGTCTCGATCCGAGACAATGCTTTGCGGTACTCCATGTAGGCAAACAATTTCCCTGAAAAACAATGAAGCAATGTGTGAAGCATCGTCGCTCTTATGGCAAGGTATGAAATGAGCCATCTTAGAGAATCTATCCACTACCACGAATATAGAATCATGACCATGCTTAGTGCGAGGCAAGCCTAAAACGAAATCCATGCTAATATCGGTCCATGGTGCATATGGAATAGGCAATGGAGTGTAAAGACCATAAGGGTTGGAAGTGGACTTAGCTTGTAAGCATGTTGTGCACCGGCGGCAAAGGCGCTCCACATCTCGCTTCATCTTTGGCCAATAGTAGTGAGTGGATAGCATCGCGAGTGTCTTGTCACGTCCAAAGTGACCCTTAAGACCACCTCCATGTGACTCTTGCAAAAGCAATTTTCGAAGCGAGGACTCGGGAATGCAAATCTTGTTAGCTTTGAACAAGTAGCCATCATGCAAATAGAAATCATCCACTCCTCGCTCAATGGAGCACTTCTCAAATATGGGAGCAAAGAAAGAATCGGAAGGATAGGGTTCTTTGATCTCTTCAAGTCCCAAGACATGAAAATCCAAACGAGTAAGCAAAAGGGTGTTTTTGCGGGAAAGAGCATCCGCCACAACATTGTCCTTGCCCTTCTTGTATTTGATCACATATGGGAAGGACTCAATGAACTCGACCCATTTTGCATGTCGTTTGTTCAAGTTGTGTTGGCTTTTCAAATACTTCAAGGACTCATGATCGGAATGAATGATAAACTCCTTAGGCCAAAGATAGTGTTGCCAAACTTCAAGAACACGAACCAAAGCGTAGAGCTCCTTGTCATATATAGGATAGTTGATGCGTGCGCCATCTAACTTCTCACTATAATATGCCACGGGTTTGCCCTCTTGCATAAGAACACCACCAATACCAAGCCCACTTGCATCACACTCAATCTCAAAAGTTTTTGCAAAATTTGGAAGCACAAGTAGAGGGGCTTCGGTAAGGCGTTTCTTCAACTCATCAAAAGCATTTTGTTGGGCATTACCCCAAACAAACGGAACATTCTTCTTGGTAAGCTCATTCAAAGGGCAAGCAATGGTGCTAAAATCTTTCACAAAGCGGCGGTAGAAACCGGCAAGTCCATGAAAACTTTGGACTTGACCAACATTTGTAGGAGTAGGCCAATTGTGGATGGCCTCCACCTTGGAAGAATCAACTTCAATACCATTAGCGGAAACCACAAAGCCAAGAAAAACCAATTTGTTTTGAGCAAAGGTGCACTTGGGGAGGTTAGCATAAAGCTTTTCATGACGCAAGATGCACAAGACCTCTCTCACATGTTGCACATGGTCCTCGAGGTTTTTGCTATAAATGAGAATATCATCGAAATAGACAACCACGCTCTTGCCAATGAGAGGACGCAAGATGTGATTCATGAGGCGCATGAAAGTAGATGGAGCATTGGAGAGACCGAAAGGCATAACGAGCCATTCATAGAGACCGAGTTTGGTCTTGAATGCCGTTTTCCATTCATCACCAATGGCCATGCGGATTTGATGGTAACCACTACGCAAATCGACTTTAGAGAAAATCGTAGCACCACTAAGTTCATCAAGCATGTCATCTAAACGTGGAATGGGATGGCGGTAACGGACGGTAATGGCATTGATGGGGCGACAATCCATACACATCCGTTGCGTCTCATCCGGTTTAGGCACAAGAATCACGGTAACCGTACAAGGGCTAAGGCTTTCGCGGACATACCCTTTGGCGAGGAGAGCTTGAATTTGGCGTTGGATCTCCTTTGTCTCTTTGGGGTTGGTGCGGTAGGCGGCACGGTTTGGAAGCGGAGCGCCGGGTATGAGGTCGATGCGGTGTTCGATGCCTCGAAGTGGTGGTAGTTCATGAGGGAGCTCGTCGGGAAAGACGTCTTGAAACTCCTTCAAAAGAGACAACAAAGACGAAGGAATGTTGGTTAAGTCGTTAGTCGCCGATGATGGTCCCTTGCATATGAGCACATAGTGCAATATGGTGGATGGGTTCTCTTGGAGCTCTCTCCACTCACTCTTGGTGGCTAGAAGGACACTCTTGGACTCACTCATATATGGCTTGTGGCGCTCACTATCTTTGTTGTGGGTCGCTCCCTCTCCTCTCATCTCACTATGGTGGGTGCGGAGTTGTGCCCTCGCTAAAGCCTTCGCATTATCCGCGATGATTTGGCTAGGAGTCATCGGACGCAACTCGAACTTCTTGTCGTTGACCTTGAAGGTGTATGTGTTGGAGAGTCCATCATGTATAGCCTTCTTGTCATATTGCCAAGGGCGGCCAAGCAACATGTGGCACACCGTCATGGGTACCACGTCACACTCAATAGTATCCTCATAAGGTCCAATCTTGAAAGTGACGGTGACGGTTTGTTGTATCTTGACGTTGCCCTTGTCACTCAACCATTGGATATGGTAAGGGTGAGGATGCTTGCGGAGAGTGAGGTTGAGCTTCTCACACAACTCGGTGCTTGCAAGGTTATGGCAACTTCCACCGTCGATAATGACCTTGATCGATTTGCCACCAATTCCGGCACGGGTTTGGAATATGTTGCACCGTTGGTCTTCCATAGCTTGCGGTTGAGTTGTTAGCACCCTTGTGACCACAAGTGAGGGACTTGGGTCATGCTCACATAAGAGAGGATCTTCTCCACTTTCTTGCTCATAAGCTTCTTCACTTTCCACGGCGGCTTGCACAAGGGCTTCATATTCATCTTCATCTAGCGTCTCGATGTCACCATTCTCCATAGTGATCATAACCTTGGTGTTCTTGCACTCAAACGATTTGTGACCTTGGGTGCCACACTTGAAGCAAGTGACACTAGAGGGTCCCGTGGATGCCTTAGAGGAGGCGGTGGAGGAGACCGTTTGCTTCATGCGACTTTGGATAGTCGGTTTCTTGGATGTTGTAGATGACACGTCGGCCTTGGCACTTGTAGCATGAGGAGTTGATGTAGTAGGAGGAGTTGATGTAGCGAGCTTGGAGGAGAAATAGGTCTTGGCCTTGGAGTACTTGATGTCCTCAATCACTTGGCGCTCGGCCTTGGATGCTTGGTGGACCAACTCAACCATGTTGGAGTATGGTTGGAACTCGACGATCCTCTTGATGGGTAATTGAGGCCATTGAAGAAACGAGCAATGGTTTGGTCTTCGGACTCTTGGATGTTGGCTCGCATCATAGTGAGCTCCATCTCCTTGTAGAACTCCTCAACGGTCTTGGTGCCTTGCTTCAACTTTTGGAGCTTGTTGAAGAGGTCGGTCATGTAGTGCGTGGGGACAAAGCGAGCATGCATCTCTTTCTTCATTTCTTCCCAAGTGTCAATTGGAGGTTCACCCTTCTCTTCTCGAAGAGTGGGGACTTGCTCCCACCAAGTGTTGGCGTAATCTTCAAACTCAAGAGACGCCATAGCCACCTTCTTGGCACCGGAGTAGTTGTGGATGCGGAATATCTTGTCAACCTTGAGTGCCCATGAGAGGTAGGCCTCGGCATCTTCTTCACCCTTGAACTTTGGCATGGTGAACTTGAGTCTTCCAAACATGTTTTCTTCATCCTCCAAGTTTCTTCTACGAGGAGGGGCGCCTTCATCTCTTGCGGCTTGAGGAGGGATAGGAGGTCTTCTACGGCCAACCATAGCATTGGGTTGGCGTTGAAGATGAACACTTGCTTCACGGTGAGGATGTGGTTGAAAATCTTGTCGCGGTTGTTGACGATGCTCAACGTTGGGTCTCTCATCTTGATCATGGTGTGGCTCTCCTCGGCCACGTTGGTCATGGCGAGGGTGGCGACAGAGATCTCGCCGAGGTGGGACTTGAGGACCCTGGTCTTGAGGTTGGTCGTCACGCCCATGGTGGGCATGGCGATCCGCTTGGTGATGACCTTGTTGTAGGACTTGGTCTTGTGGAGGGCGCTCATGAGGACGAGCATGGCGATGGATTTCGCCGCGCCTAGAGTTGGAGCGAGAATCTTCATGACGAGCTTGTGGGCGATGAGGTCGATGATGGTCTTCATGCCTTGAGGAAGAGCTTGAGGACGAAAGGCCACCATGAGAGTAGTAATCTTGTGGCGAGCTTGATGACGACGAAGTAGAGCGGTGTCGGTGATGACGACCCAAGTTGGTGATGGCGCGCTCGAGGCTATCCATGCGCCGCTCCATGTTCGCATCATTGGCCGCCATTTGGCCATTCAAGTTGTTCGTAGCTTCACGAAGGAGAGCCAAGTCTTGGTTCACGGCGGAGAAGTTGTGAGCCACTTCATCGTATTGCTCATCGATGCGCGTCTCGAAGAGAGCGAGTTGCTCCTTGAACTCTTGGCGATGCGTCCATAGGTTGTGTTGAGTCACCAACCTCTCGGTGTTGCGGAGGACTTCTTCATCCCTTGTGGTATCTCCGTTCCTATCCATGATGGCAAGACAAGAACTATGTTGTGTATGTTAGTGGAAGGAGACTACCTCGCACTCTTACCAAGGTAAGATAGTACTGAGGCAATCAACCAAGCCGAAAGCAAGATCAAGTGTATCGGGGACACACGCAAAACCACACGCAAAAGCTAGCAAATATGGTGTTAGGCGAGTGTTGTGGAAAGCCAAAAGACAAATCCAAGATCGAGTATGTTGTTAAAAGTGGGTGAGGTCCAAAAATTAAGTGTCCAAATGGTGATCACGAAAACACGAAAGAGGTGGAACGCACACACGAGATAAACGGGGTTAGTGCAACCAAGGAATGGGCGGAAAAGCACAAAAACCAACCAACAAGGTGGTGCCCGGTGTCACACTAACACAAGGAGAGCCAAAGCTTTGGTTGCAACGAGGAGACACCAAGATTTACACGTGGCCTCTCTTCTCGTATCTCTCTTTTGCTTAAAAGCTTTTTCTCTTTTGTATATGGTGGCACTTGCACTCGTTTGTATGTATGGATGTATGGATGTATGGTGCTACTCGCACTCTTTTTGTGTTTTTGGGGCTTTTTCACACACTATGTTAGCGTTAGCCTCGCTTTTGCTATCTTGCCACACGAGTGTTTGCTTGGATGCTTTACTCAACACGACACACACACCTCACAATGCGGGGCCACGTGCAATGTCTCGCAACACTAAACAAGCAATGCTCGGGAGGGTTGGATCGCAAAAGGAACGAGGAGTTGCAAGTTATACCTAGATGTGTCGTAGCCGGTGATGATCACGCAACTTGCAATATGGTGGAAGGATCAAGAGTACGTTTGCAAGTCGGGGTGCCGAGAGTGTCGTCGCTTGCGTCGTAGCTGCGGGTTAGATTTACACACAAGGCACTCAAACCAGAACAAGCAAACACAAAGGTGAAGACGCGGTCGAAATGTGGTTGGGCTAGCTTGGCTGGTCCCTGGCGGCAGTGCCGGCCTGGATCGGGCGGTACTGCCGGCCTGGGCGGCAGTGCCGGCCTGGATGCGGCGGCAGTGCCGGCCTGGGCGGCAGTGCCGGCCTGATGGGGGCGGCAGTGCCGGTCCCTGACGAACAGCTCGAGCTGTTCTTCGCGAAAAGCGGCCCAAATTCGACCAAAACGTCAGAAATCGATGGAATTGAGGTCTAGAAAGTGGGGAAAACGTAGATCAACCAGAGGGGCACGAAATCCATGGATCAAAACCACTCAAAACGCAAACAAATCACAGATCGGTCAAGAGGCAATTTGGGGCTATTTTTTTGGGAAATTTTCTAGAAACGAAATCGGGTGGGTGGAGGGTCAAATCTGCGGTAACCAAGAGCTGCTGATACCATATGATGAGGTCTAAGACCCCGTGTGTGGCCCGATCTTGCAGCTTGACCCCGAAATCCAAGGGAAGAGGTGGGAGAGCGCGAAGAACACGAAGAACACGACGAACACGAGGAACTCCGAGACTCACGCACGCACACCAACCCGATACACCCGATGCTTACCTCCGTGGCTCGATGGACCACGCCAATAGAATCTCCGAGGAAGAGGCACGTGGCAGAATTCCCGGAGAGAGATTGGGGTTGGAGAGGAAGAGCTTGGTGAGGGAGAGAGAGTAACTTGTACTAGAATCTCACTCAACAAGATCAAAGTCAACAACCAAGGTGCCTTGATTACAGAGGGATGATACCCAAGGGAGACTAAGCTCAAAGGTAGGTTTGAGTTCAAAACAAGTCTAACCCTAATCTGGAGGAAGGGGTGAGGTACTTATAGGTCCAGATTCGTACATGGGTAAAATCGGCACTACATAAATTATCCTGGTCCATAGATGCAAAATCAACGGTTGAGATGAAGTCAACAGGGGCTGGGCCGGCAGTGCCGGTGAGGATTGGCAGCGATGCAGTGGGGCAGCAGTGCCGCTGGTTCGAGGCCGGCAGTGCCGCTGGTCGCGTCTTCAGCTGGAAGGGCCGGCAGTGCCGGGGTCTGGTGGCCGGCAGTGCCGGGGTGAGCAGGCCGGCAGTGCCGGGGGCTTGAGGCCGGCAGTGCCGGGGTGAGCAGGCCGGCAGTGCCGGTGCCTGGAGGCCGGCAGTGCCGGCCCTGAGGGGCGTCCTTCGACGGCCACTCTTCTCCTCCTCCTTCCTTGTCCATCTTCGGGTCTGCTGCGACGTCCTTCTCTCGAGGTTCATACCTGATAACACAAAGCATATCGGCCTGAGGTAGCAGTCCGTCCAATGGGGTATCAAGATCAAGGGTAGTGAGGAGTGAGTTCACCTTATCGTGTAGCGCTTTGACCCGGGCTCGCGTCATTGGTCCACTTGGGGGACTTGTTGGTCTTGGTGTAGCGTCGTCGGTGAGCGGGGCTACATCAAACAAGCTGGTCGGCGCCAAGCCCTTCACCATCAACATGGCGGACCTGCCCGCCTACAACGACCCCAGCCCGAGGAACTTCATGGGGCACGGCACGCACGTGGCTGATACGTCTCCGACGTATCGATAATTTCTTATGTTCCATGCCACATTATTGATGTTATCTACATGTTTTATGCACACTTTATGTCATATTCGTGCATTTTCTGGAACTAACCTATTAACAAGATGCCGAAGTGCCGATTCTTTGTTTTCTGCTGTTTTTGGTTTCAGAAATCCTAGTAAGGAAATATTCTCGGAATTGGACGAAATCAACGCCCAGGGGCCTATTTTGCCACGAAGCTTCCAGAAGTCCGAAGACGAGACGAAGAGGGGCCACGAGGCAGCCAGAGCATAGGGCGGCGCGGCCCCTGCCCTGGCCGCGCGGCCCTATGGTCTGGGCCCCTCGCGCCGCCTCTTGACCTACCCTTCCGCCTACTTAAAGCCTCCGTGACGAAACCCCCAGTACCGAGAGCCACGATACGGAAAACCTTCCAGAGACGCCGCCAACGCCGATCCCATCTCGGGGGATCCAGGAGATCGCCTCCGGCACCCTGCCGGAGAGGGGAATCATCTCCCGGAGGACTCTACGCCGCCATGGTCGCCTCCGGTGTGATGTGTGAGTAGTCTACCCCTGGACTATGGGTCCATAGCAATAGCTAGATGGTTGTCTTCTCCCCATTGTGCTATCATTGTCGGATCTTGTGAGCTGCCTAACATGATCAAGATCATCTATCTGTAATTCTATATGTTGCGTTTGTTGGGATTCGATGAATAGAGAATACTTGTTATGTTGATTATCAAAGTTATATCTATGTGTTGTTTATGATCTTGCATGCTCTCCGTTACTAGTAGATGCTCTGGCCAAGTAGATGCTTGTAACTCCAAGAGGGAGTATTTATGCTCGATAGTGGGTTCATGCCTGCATTGACACCTGGGACAGTGACAGAAAGTTCTAAGGTTGTGTTGTGCTGTTGCCACTAGGGATAAAACATTGATGCTATGTCTAAGGATGTAGTTGTTGATTACATTACGCACCATACTTAATGCAATTGTCTGTTGCTTTGCAACTTAATACTGGAGGGGGTTCGGATGATAACCTGAAGGTGGACTTTTTAGGCATAGATGCAGCTGGATGGCGGTCTATGTACTTTGTCGTAATGCCCAATTAAATCTCACTATACTCATCATGATATGTATGTGCATGGTCATGCTCTCTTTATTTGTCAATTGCCCAACTGTAATTTGTTCACCCAACATGCTGTTTATCTTATGGGAGAGACACCTCTAGTGAACTGTGGACCCCGGTCCAATTCTCTTTACTGAAATACAATCTACCGCAATACTGTTCTACTGTTTTCTGCAAACAATCATCTTCCACACAATACGGTTAATCCTTTGTTACAGCAAGCCGGTGAGATTGACAACCTCACTGTTTCGTTGGGACAAAGTACTTTGGTTGTGTTGTGCAGGTTCCACGTTGGCGCCGGAATCCCTGGTGTTGCGCCGCACTACATCCCGCCGCCATCAACCTTCAACGTGCTTCTTGGCTCCTCCTGGTTCGATAAACCTTGGTTTCTTTCTGAGGGAAAACTTGCTGCTGTGCGCATCATACATTCCTCTTGGGGTTCCCAACGAACGTGTGAGTTACACGCCATCAAGCTCTTTTTCTGGCGTCGTTGCCGGGGAGATCAAGACACGCTGCAAGGGGAGTCTCCACTTCTCAATCTCTTTACTTTGTTTTTGTCTTGCTTAGTTTTATTTACTACTTTGTTTGCTGCACTAAATTCAAAATACAAAAAAAATTAGTTGCTAGTTTTACTTTATTTGCTATCTTGTTTGCTATATCAAAAACACAAAAAAAAATTAGTTACTTGCATTTACTTTATCTAGTTTGCTTTATTTTTTGTCTTGCACTCTATATTAAAAACACAAAAAAATTAGTTACTTGCATTTACCTTACTTGATTCATCATGTTTCCTTTTAATTTTACCACAAAAGACATACCGGTAGGACGTGGGTCTATAGTTGGGAGAAATAATATAGAAGAATTTTTCAATCATATTAGTACCATTGAAAATTTTGAAGATAGACACTTGGCAGAACTTGCCCCCACTTATGAAATTGCTGTTGCTTCTTTAGTACACGCATTAGAAGCTAGATTTGTTAATCTTAATCCTGTGATTCAACATATGTTTCTTACACTCAGTGATATGGAAGAAGGAGAAAAGAAAGATTTTGTATTAGAAACCCTTCTTAAAGAATTTGGGGGAATAGCGAGAGAAGCTAGAAAAATTTTCACTAAATATAATATGCTAGGTTCTTATACCAACTTTGCCAGTACCCTTGAGAAGATGGAAAAGGATAGACAAAAGTACACTAATAAAGTTAATTATGGTGGGGAGATCAAAGCACCAATACCATGTAAACTCTTAGCTATGAATGATGCACTAGAGAATAACTATGCTTGGCTTGTTCCTGAAAATTTGTTTGATGAGAGTAGCACGCCTAAGACTAATGAAAAGGGAGATGCTAAAACTTATGTATCTAATATACTATGCCTGGTTGAGAAAACTCCACACCCCGCTGAGAATGCACCATCCTTTGATAACACTTGATGCACACTTTCTGCGCCTAGCTGAAAGACGTTAAAGAAAAGCGCTTATGGGAGACAACCCATGTTTTTACCTACAGTACTTTGTTTTTATTTTGTATCTTGGAAGTTGTTTACTACTGTAGCAACCTCTCCTTATCTTAGTTTTGTGTTTTGTTGTGCCAAGTTAAGCCGTTGATAGAAAAGTAAGTACTAGATTTGGATTACTGCGCAGTTCCAGATTTCTTTGCTGTCACGAATCTGGGTCCACCTCCCTGTAGGTAGCTCAGAAAATTAAGCCAATTTACGTGCATGATCCTCAGATATGTACGCAACTTTCATTCAATTTGAGCATTTTCATTTGAGCAAGTCTGGTGCCATTTTAAAATTCGTCAATACGAACTGTTCTGTTTTGACAGATTCTGCCTTTTATTTCGCATTGCCTCTTTTGCTATGTTGGATGAATTTCTTTGATCCACTAATGTCCAGTAGCATTATGCAATGTCCAGAAGTGTTAAGAATGATTGTGTCACCTCTGAATATGTTAATTTTTATTGTGCACTAACCCTCTAATGAGTTGTTTCGAGTTTGGTGTGGAGGAAGTTTTCAAGGATCAAGAGAGGAGTATGATGCAACATGATCAAGGAGAGTGAAAGCTCTAAGCTTGGGGATGCCCCGGTGGTTCACCCCTGTATATATTAAGAAGACTCAAGCGTCTAAGCTTGGGGATGCCCAAGGCATCCCCTTCTTCATCGACAACATTATCAGGTTCCTCCCCTGAAACTATATTTTTATTCCATCACATCTTATGTGCTTTTTCTTGGAGCGTCGGTTTGTTTTTGTTTTTTGTTTTGTTTGAAAAAAATGGATCCTAGCATTCACTTTATGGGAGAGAGACACGCTCCGCTGTAGCATATGGACAAGTATGTCCTTGGTTTCTACTCATAGTATTCATGGCGAAGTTTCTTCTTCGTTAAATTGTTATATGGTTGGAATTGGAAAATGATACATGTAGTAATTGCTATTAATGTCTTGGGTAATGTGATACTTGGCAATTGTTGTGCTCATGTTTAAGCTCTTGCATCATATACTTTGCACCCATTAATGAAGAAATACATAGAGCTTGCTAAAATTTGGTTTGCATATTTGGTTTCTCTAAGGTCTAGATAATTTCTAGTATTGAGTTTGAACAACAAGGAAGACGGTGTAGAGTCTTATAATGTTTTCAATATGTCTTTTATGTGAGTTTTGCTGCACCGGTTCATCCTTGTGTTTGTTTCAAATAAGCCTTGCTAGCCTAAACCTTGTATCGAGAGGGAATACTTCTCATGCATCCAAAATACTTGAGCCAACCACTATGCCATTTGTGTCCACCATACCTACCTACTACATGGTATTTTCCGCCATTCCAAAGTATATTGCTTGAGTGCTACCTTTAAAATTCCATCATTCACCTTTGCAATATATAGCTCATGGGACAAATAGCTTAAAAACTATTGTGGTATTGAATATGTAATTATGCACTTTATCTCTTAATAAGTTGCTTGTTGTGCGATAACCATGTTCACTGGGGACGCCATCAACTATTCATTGTTGAATTTCATGTGAGTTGCTATGCATGTCCGTCTTGTCTGAAGTAAGAGCGATCTACCACCTTATGGTTAAGCATGCATATTGTTAGAGAAGAACATTGGGCCGCTAACTAAAGCCATGATCCATGGTGGAAGTTTCAGTTTTGGACATATATCCTCAATCTCAAATGATAAAATTATTAATTGTTGTTACATGCTTATGCATAAAAGAGGAGTCCATTATCTGTTGTCTATGTTGTCCCGGTATGGATGTCTAAGTTGAAGAATAATCAATAGCGAGAAATCCAATGCGAGCTTTCTCCTTAGACCTTTGTACAGGCGGCATAGAGGTACCCCTTTGTGACACTTGGTCAAAACATGTGCATTGTGATGATCCGGTAGTCCAAGCTAATTAGGACAAGGTGCGGGCACTATTAGTACACTATGCATGAGGCTTGCAACTTGTAAGATATAATTTACATGATACATATGCTTTATTACTACCGTTGACAAAATTGTTTCATGTTTTCAAAATCAAAGCTCTAGCACAAATATAGCAATCGATGCTTTTCCTCTATGGAGGACCATTCTTTTACTTTCAATGTTGAGTCAGTTCACCTATTTCTCTCCACCTCAAGAAGCAAACACTTGTGTGAACTGTGCATTGATTCCTACATACTTGCTTATTGCACTTATTATATTACTCTATGTTGACAATATCCATGAGATATACATGTTACAAGTTGAAAGCAACCGCTGAAACTTAATCTTCTTTTGTATTGCTTCAATGCCTTTACTTTGAATTATTGCTTTATGAGTTAACTCTTATGCAAGACTTATTGATGCTTGTCTTGAAGTGCTATTCATGAAAAGTCTTTGCTTTATGATTCACTTGTTTACTCATGTCATATACATTGTTTTGATCGCTGCATTCACTACATATGCTTTACAAATAGTATGATCAAGGTTATGATGGCATGTCACTCCAGAAATTATATGTGTTAACATATTACCTGCTCGGACGAGCAGAACTAAGCTTGGGGATGCTGATACGTCTCCAACGTATCGATAATTTCTTATGTTCCATGCCACATTATTGATGTTATCTACATGTTTTATGCACACTTTATGTCATATTCGTGCATTTTCTGGAACTAACCTATTAACAAGATGCCGAAGTGCCGATTCTTGTTTCTGCTGTTTTTGGTGTCAGCAATCCTTGTAAGGAACTATACTCGGAATTGCACGAAATCAACGCCCAGGGGCCTCTTTTGCCACGCAGCTGCCAGAAGTCCGAAGACGAGACGAAGAGGGCCACGAGGCAGCGAGCATAGGGCGGCGCGGCCCCTGCCCGGCCGCGCGGCCCTATGGTCTGGGCCCCTCGCGCCGCCTCTTGACTTACCCTTCCGCCTACTTAAAGCCTCCGTGACGAAACCCCCAGTGCCGAGAGCCACGATACGGAAAACCTTCCAGAGACGCCGCCAACGCCGATCCCATCTCGGGGGATCCAGGAGATCGCCTCCGGCACCCTGCCGGAGAGGGGAATCATCTCCCGGAGGACTCTACGCCGCCATGGTCGCCTCCGGTGTGATGTGTGAGTAGTCTACCCCTGGACTATGGGTCCATAGCAGTAGCTAGATGGTTGTCTTCTCCCCATTGTGCTATCATTGTCGGATCTTGTGAGCTGCCTAACATGATCAAGATCATCTATCTGTAATTCTATATGTTGCGTTTGTTGGGATCCGATGAATAGAGAATACTTGTTATGTTGATTATCAAAGTTATATCTATGTGTTGTTTATGATCTTGCATGCTCTCCGTTACTAGTAGATGCTCTGGCCAAGTAGATGCTTGTAACTCCAAGAGGGAGTATTTATGCTCGATAGTGGGTTCATGCTGCATTGACACAGGACGGATGTGAGAAAGTTCTAAGGTTGTGTTGTGCTGTTGCCACTAGGGATAAAACATTGATGCTATGTCTAAGGATGTAGTTGTTGATTACATTACGCACCATACTTAATGCAATTGTCTGTTGCTTTGCAACTTAATACTGGAGGGGGTTCGGATGATAACCTGAAGGTGGACTTTTTAGGCATAGATGCAGCTGGATGGCGGTCTATGTACTTTGTCGTAATGCCCAATTAAATCTCACTATACTCATCATGATATGTATGTGCATGGTCATGCTCTCTTTATTTGTCAATTGCCCAACTGTAATTTGTTCACCCAACATGCTGTTTATCTTATGGGAGAGACACCTCTAGTGAACTGTGGACCCCGGTCCAATTCTCTTTACTGAAATACAATCTACTGCAATACTGTTCTACTGTTTTCTGCAAACAATCATCTTCCACACAATACGGTTAATCCTTTGTTACAGCAAGCCGGTGAGATTGACAACCTCACTGTTTCGTTGGGACAAAGTACTTTGGTTGTGTTGTGCAGGTTCCGGTAACCTACCAATTGTAGAAGTAGGATTTTTGGCAAGCCACGTTGGCGCCGGAATCCCTGGTGTTGCGCCGCACTACATCCCGCCGCCATCAACCTTCAACGTGCTTCTTGGCTCCTCCTGGTTCGATAAACCTTGGTTTCTTTCTGAGGGAAAACTTGCTGCTGTGCGCATCATACCTTCCTCTTGGGGTTCCCAACGAACGTGTGAGTTACACGCCATCAGTGGCGTCCACGGCCGCCGGCGCCGAGGTTCCCTCGGCCGACCTGTACGGCTTCTCGGGCGGGAGGGCGATCGCCATGTACAAGGCGTGCGTTCCGGTTGCAGGATGCCCCGACTCGGCGGTCGTGGCGGCGATCGACGCCGCGGTCAGCGATGGCGTGGACCTCATCTCCCTCTCCCTCGGCCGCAAGGACGGCGCATTCTAGGACAACCCCCTCGCCGTCGCCACATTCGGTGCCGTTCGCAGGGGCGTGTTCGTCGTCCTCTCCGGTGGCAACAGCTACCTCGGTCTCTTTGACAGGAGACAAACAGCAGACACCGGCCTCTTTGACAGGAGGGCCTGCTGGATAGCTGTTTGTTATTATTGCTATTATTATTAATATGACAGGAGACAAATAGCAATAAAAGACTACAATTGTTTTATTGCTATTATTATTAATATAATTACACTTAATTTGTTTTTTCAGAAAACTGTTTGATAGTTGCGGCAATCAACTTCTATATAGGGGATTATTCTTTTCACGCCAAATAATGCAATGCTGCAAGTTGAACCCTAGGATATTATTCACTAACATTCCCTAGAGTGAGAAACCCTAGGATATTAGGGACTGAAACTGCCTTGTCGATCATCTGCGAGACGGTCACCGGCGAGAGGGCGACGCCGTACCCGGTGGCGTCCTTCGCCTACGCCTGCGAGACGGTCACCGGCGAGAACCGGGCGCCGATGGTGGCCGGGTTCTCTACTTCTCTTCGCGGGGCCCCAGAGCGGTGGCCCAGGAGATCCTGAAGCCGGACGTCGTCGCGCCGGGCGTCAACATCCTCGCCGCCTGGTCGGGCGACGTGTCGCCGTCGAGCACCGAGGTTGACCCACGGAGGGTCGAGTTCAACATCCTTTCCGGGACGTCCATGGCGTGCCCGCATGTCGCCGGCACCGCGCCGCAGATCAAGAAAGTGCACGGCGACTGGACGCCGGCCATGGTGCGGTCCGCGCTGATGACGACCGCCGGCCCGCTCGACAAGAACGGCAGGGGCATTGTCGACAGCGGCACCGTGATGGATGCGACGCTGCGGGGCTCGTCCTCCCTCGGCTCGCCATGGTCCAGCTCGTGTACAGCTCCTGCGACGAGGATGACCTGACGCTCGACAAGGTCATGGGCAAGCTGGTGGTGTGCACGTGGATGGCAGGAGCCGAGACCGGACACCCGGTTCTGGGACGCCGTCATGGCCGAGACCTTCACGCTCACCGGTGTCATGATCAGTCAAACTGCCGAAAGGAAGCTGAACGACTACATGGCGTCATCGCCGTACCCGGTGGCGTCCTTCGCCTTCGCCTGCGAGACGGTCACCGGAGAGAACCGGGCGCCGATGGTGGCCGGGTTCTCTTCGCGGGGCCCCAGCGCGGTGGCCCCGGAGATCCTGAAGCCGGACGTCGTCGCGCCGGCGTGAACACATCCTCGCGGCCTGGTCGGGCGACGTGTCGCCGTCGAGCTCCGAGGTTGACCCACGGAGGGTTGAGTTCAACATCCTCTCCGGGACGTCCATGGCGTGCCCGCATGTCGCCGGCGCCGCGGCGCTGATCAAGAAAGCGCACGGCGACTGAACGCCGGCCATGGTGCGGTCGGCGCTGATGACGACCGCCGGCCCGCTCGACAAGAACGGCAGGGACATGGTCGACAGCGGCGACGGTGTCGCCGCGATGGACGCGACGCCGCTGGCGGCCGGTGCGGGGCTCGTCCTCCCTCGGCTCGCCATTGACCCGGGCCTGGTGTACGACGCCGGCACGCAGGACTACGTGGACTTCCTGTGCACCCTTAACTACACGGCGGAGCAGATGCGGCAGTTCGTGCCGGAGATGAGCACCGGGTGCGGCGCGAGGTCGAGGATCCCCGGGGGCGTGGCCAACCTCAACTACCCGTCGTTCGTGGTGGTGTTCGACGGGAGCAACCGCACTCTGACGAGGACGGTGACCAAGTTGTCGGCGAAGCCGGAGACGTACAACGTCACCTTCGCGGCGCCGGAGGGTGTGGCGGTGGCCGTGACGCCGACGACGCTGGAGTTCAAGGGGAAGAACCAGAAGCGGAGCTACACCGTGGAGTTCAGCATCGAGGCTCAAGGAAAGGTGAAGCCGGCCGGGACATGGGAGTTCGGCCACATTTCCTGGGAGAACAGGAAGCACCGGGTCAGGAGCCCCGTTGCCTTCAACTGGCAGACCCCTTGATAGATACACCATGTATCAGTACAGTAGTAGCTGAATAAGTGAGAGAGGGAGATAATCTGAAACTGATGTTGCATGTGAATTGTGAGTTGATCTGGTGAAACTGTCTGAATGATAAGGATTTGCTTGCTTTGAGCTTGTGATAAGGAGAGGAGAATAATTAGCTTGTGATGCATTCGTGTTAGATATGGATCATGAACGGTGAACTTGTGGGTGACAAATGCAAGTTGGAGAAACAGATTCGAAAACAGCTAATTGCATTCCTCTTTTTTTTTCCTTTCAATAAAGCTATAGACCATTTCCTCATCTACACAAAGTTTTCAGGCAACCAAGTCAATAGTTCAATGACCTTTTTGCTTCCCCCGTGTATAGTGTATACCTCGCTAAAAGACAATACAGGCTCTCCCGCTTTTAGGTTCAGGTTTTCTAAGATTCAGATTTTATGATTGGTATATTCGTGATATTAATATATTTTCTTTATCGAAAAAATCATGTTTTGTGTAATATTTAACCGAAGAGCCCGGAAATTCAATTCGGCTCCCGGGTGCGTATGCTCCCTCTACCAAAAAAAAATATTTCGAAATGTCGAAAAATTTGGACGAAAAATTCTACATGTACATCTTCATTATGTATGTGTATTCGTCAAGTTTCACGAAAAAAAAAATTTCTTGTCTATGTAAAAAGGAGAAACTTTATCTTGTGAAAAGCATTATTCTTAGCACTGAATTTTGTCTTTTTTACACACGTCACATGATAAATCGATTTTTTATGAAACGACTTTGTGAGCGTGTAGCACGTGAAGATGTATGTATTAATTTTTTGTTTTAATTTTTTTGAAATTTAAAATATGTGTAAGATGCATTTCAAAATATAGGGAGCATATGCACCCATGTTCCAAAACACCACTCCCGATTTTGGATTACATACAAAAGTTCTAAACTTGAGAATTCGAACCTCAAACGGTGTACGTGCCAATCATAGGCCAGCTAATATCTTTGGGAGCAGAAACATAAAAAATATCCTGCCTCCGCTCTCTTTTAATTGACTTGAACTTAGTACAACTTTGTACTAAATTTGAGTTAATTAAAAAGGACCGAAGAGATAGTACTCTACCTGTCTACCAGCAAGGAAATGTGTAGGGTTGTCACCTGCATCATGGGTCCGAACCTGAATAAATCCTTGTCCATGTTATACAAGTTTCATTTGTAAATTTTGGCGCTCTGCAGTCTTCACGTCTACATATTGCAGCTGCTCTCACTCCAAAGTGGCCTTCTCCACTCCGCGCTTGCTCCATCACCTCGACGAACTTGGCTAATAGGAGATTCACGTTCACCGACGAGAGAGTGAGCATAACCTCAAGTGTGCTTTAAGACCCTTGCTAGACACAATGTATCAAGGTATAGAGAGTGTCCTCCTGGAGTTGTTGCCAATGTTTCTTCGCTACTCCAGAACATTTGCACTTCTAATATTTTCTGAGCAAATGCCAAGTAGTGAACAGATGCCATCCACAAACCGCTTAATTAGTTACAATGTATAAGGTAGAGAGAGGGGCTCTTGTTCCGCCTTCATCAACAAAAGATTTAAGAGCAAACCAGCCACTTCCAGAGACAAGCAAATTAGCAATGCAAGGCCTATTCATATTGGTCACACATGAACATAGTGAGCATGGCTGTCCTACCAAGCCATGAGTCACAGTATTATTATGTGTATCAGAGCATGAACTGGTATATAATCTGATCATGCTGAATTACAAAAACATCCACCCAAAAAATCGGAGCTTATTGCCTACTACCAGAGTATGTAAACGATAAAAGTGGTTTTCTGTCAACTCATGTTGCTACTTGAGCGAGATTCTCTGTTCGCAACGTCTCATCCAAAATGGTGTATAAATACTTAAATAAGAGACCTAAAAAGAACCATAGTGCTACCACAATAGATATACTTGTTAGCGTAGTACAAAAAAGACGTCCACCTCTGGCAACCATGATGAAAAATTTCTGAGCCATCCTGAAAAAGTAAGAGCAGGAAAGGTTCAACCAACTGAAAATTGAAGTATGGCTATCAGGCCAAGACCAAAGTACTATAAACCAACGTATTTTTTGTTTCTTTACTAAAGTACTGTATGCACACACTTCACCATTTCGTTTGCAGAAGTATGCAACTAGGTGCTATAATGAGCAAAAGATTACTCGCAGATAAAACATTCCTAGCTGTTGAGTATGGGTGGGTTGTGGTGCACATCTTAAAATGTAAATGCCGAAATGGGCAATATGTGACATTTGACTGATGAAATAAGAGAAGAATACGCATTCACAAAGCTAGACCAGTGTCTTGTTCTGAATATTCACATTCACAATAGGCCTTCCTGATTCTGCACCATGCTACCAACAACAGAACACGGATATGCTGCCTGATTTCATAGTTTTTAGCAAATAAATCAAATTAACTTTGGAGGAGTTCGTGACCCAAGGTGCACATTCGGAGGCAGACACTTCTGGGAAATGATCACCGGGGCGACAGGAACCCAAACAGCAGACACGTTGGCCTCTTTCACAGGAAGGCCTGCTGGAAGGAGACTACAATTGTTCCTTATTACTCCCACTTAATTTGATTTTACACAAAACCTAAAAGGTTCAGCCAACTGAGGATTAAAGTATGGCTCTGATAGTACACATATTATCAGGCCAAGATCAATGTACTGTAAACCAAAGAACTTTCCTTTCTTTACTAAGTACTGTATGCTCACACTTCACCATTTCGTTTGCAGAAGTATGCAACTAGGTGCTACTGAATATAACATTACTTACGAATAAAACATTACTCACGTGATGGTTATGTCTGTATGCACACTTTACTATTTAGTTTACAGAAGTATGCAACTAGATGCTACTGAATAAAACGTTACCAGTGGTTCAGTATAAAAATAAATAGTATGGGTTGGTTGTTGTGCACATCTCAAAATGTAAATGCCAAAATGGAGCAATATGGGACATGTTATTGATGAAATAAGAGAAGAAAATATGCATTCACAAAAACTAGGCCAGTGTCTTGTTCTGAGTATCCAAATTCGAGACACAATAGGCTTTCCTGATTTTGCACCATACTACCAACAAAACATGGAGACGCAGCCTGATTTCGTAGTTACTAGCAAATAAATCAAACTAACTGGAAGAGTGGGTGAGCCCAAGGTGCACATTTGGAGGCAGACATTTCTGCGAAGCAATCACCAGGGCAACAGGAACACAAACAGCAGACACCGGCCTCTTTCACAGGAGGGCCTGCTCGAAGAAGACTACAATTGTTTTATTACTATTATTATTAATAATTACACTTAATTTGATTTTTCAGAAAACTGTTTGAAGTATAGTTGCGGCAATCAACTTCTATATAGGGGATTATTCTTTTCACGCTAAATAATGCAATGCTGCAAGTTGAAGCCACTAAGACAAAAGCTCAACATATGGAATAATTCTTCCAATCTATAAGAACCACTCATACCAGGTTACTACTGATTGAAAGAAACATGGCAAATGGTTATAACTTATGACAGGTGAATTAACTTACATTCGCATGTCAGTGGTTGTGAAATCACATGTGTGCTTCACATAATCTTATGGATACTAGAGGGTAAATCCATCAAAATAACAAGTCAGTTCCACACCATAGAATTGAAAATGGTTCCTGGTTCATTCAAATCACTTCTAGACAAAAGATAATTTTCTTGACATAATCTGCATAACAAATGAAATGTAAGGGTCCCACTTCAAGTTCAAAATAACGGAGTGAATATATGAGACCTTCTTACATAGCTTGTTACTTGTAGCCGATTTCTTTCATCAAGTGCCGGTAGCTTCGCCCACGTATTGCACGTTGCCATAAGAATGATATTGATTCTTGAAGGTTCAACTCTAATCTCTGCTGAACAAGCCTAGACATAATCAAATAAAGAATTTCATCAGAAACAAACTATTCGCTAGAACATCAGCGTGCAAGGAGTACAAGAACGCACCATCTAGCAAGACAGCGCTGAATCCCACGAGTGATTGGTCGCATAAAGGATGGTTCTCTCTGTTGATAAAGTAGGCCGACCTAGAAACAGCAACCATGTAAGCATGATATCATTACGCCAATACTCCATCTGAGTAACAGTACAGGCCAATATAGACATTGACAGTGCCTCCAAGATGTCACTTTGACCATTCTATAGACTATTTTCATGAAAATATGGTGCTTTAAACAAATATGAGTAACATTATAAAATTATTATCATGATGGATCTACTAATATCAATTAGTAATGTTGATGTTGGTGATTATTTCAATACTGATGGTCAAACCTTTTTTTTTACAATGCAGATTGTAATAATACCATACAGAGATTGATTGAAATACCTCCATCATAGCCACTGCTGCAGGATCATCCAATATTTCCAGGCTATCATCTGCTAGGTAGTTCAACTGTAAAATACACAAAGAAAATACTCTTAACACTCTGGAAATCCAATAATACATGAGCTAAAATGTTCCATGTATGCTTGAAAGTGGAAAAATGGGAAAGTTTGTCACTTCCCCTATTGCATGCCATCTTTATTTCTATTACAGCAAAAGTGCAAATGCCTGGCTAGCAGAAGGGACATAATAGTTACCCCAAATTCAGCGTTTACAAAGGATTGGACAAAATCCATCAGTTGAATCTTTGCCCACTTATATGACGTATCAGGGTTGTCAGTCCTGGGTGGATGTCTCCAGGGTGCACCAAAAGACAGTCTGTTTTCTGGTATTTTACCCTCGCGAACATCAGAGGCGAACTTCTGCACCATACTCAATGCTGTATCCATAGCAGGATTCACAACAGATACCTGGTGAGAAGAAATGAAACAACAATCATGCTCTTTTCCCTCCTATTTTAACTGCATTCTCCTAGTTCTGATATTCAATGCAAAAGCATGCGTTTCAATGAAAGAGCAAATTTGGAAACGGGAAATAACTACAGCTATCCAAGCTGAGGGGAGTGGTACTTGTCTCAGCTCTGGCTGAAATTTTACTTACTTGCAAGTGTGCCAGGTATGTGTCAACAATTTCCTCAATGTTTGTGTCATGCAAAACCCTGCAACGCAAAGGAGATCAAATTAGAATAACAATTGCATTAAGCATGGGCAAACAGCAGTGTCGAACAAACTGAGGTTGGTGCTTTAATCATATATGTGTAGTATATTTGTTTAAGACTGAAAACATAATGAAACTCTGTTACTCAAGAGGACTTAATTGTATAGCATAAATCTGCTAGCAAATACTATATAAGTTCCAAAATAAATAAGAAGGCATGAGCTGAGGTCTACAGACCTCAAACTCTTCTAATGTAGGGTATATAAACATTAAACCTATAATAGAGTAATACATACCACAAGCAGGGATATTAGAAATCAAAACATCCAAATGATTTACTAAAACAGTCGAGTTAATAGCAGTCGTGACAAAGGATAAAAGTATCTAAACTTGGTCATTTTGTCCTTTTTACGGATAGGACAGACCCAGTGCTAGAAGCTCCCACAGCAGGTGGTTGCAACAAAATGATATATAATCCGCAAGAACATCAAGCGTATAGTAATTATTTTACTTATTTATGACACTGACCCACAAAACATCAGAGAATATTATTACTAAGGCTATCATATCAAGATTAGTGACAGAAAAATGGGTATGTTGCTTACTCTGGGCGACTGGCCTTTTGCTTCAGCATATATATCTCAGATAGGTGTCGTGTGTTTGTCCCAAGAATCTCATCAACAACTTTCCACTACAACTTCAATAAACATGGGAAGGAAATTATGCACAGGGTTTGCTCAAGGGGGAAACAGAACAGAATTAGTAAGTACAAAATCTTACTACCTCCTTTTCACTGAAGAACTCAGAAACCATATGCAGTTTAGCTTCTTGTTGTGTCCAACCAAATGTCTGTGGTATCAAATAATCGTGACTTAAGTAAAAATTGGTAAAGAAGGAAAAAAGCAAGGGTCCAAGAGTAAACTAAGCATACCTCGCGAGAAATGAAGATATTAGGAAAACCGAAATCAACAAATGCTTGAGAAGAATAGTATCTGCAAAGATTTGAACAGGGACATGGTTTCGTCAGTTTACATGTGGAATGTTCTGGCATTAATGCAGTAATAAGTAGAAAAATACAGCCCGGATAGCCAACTATCACAACAAAGCTAGATAACAGGATCAACTGTATCTTGGGTATTTTGGATATGCCATGGTAATCAGAAGATAGGAGTGACAGTGGTACAAGGCACCAGGGCATGGTAAAACCTAAAATGGTATAAGAAGATTAGATATTTGTGTTCAACCAGTGCAAGGTTTGTTTGAGTATTTTAGCATTCACCCCAGTCTCTATGCATCAGATCAGATGTTTTATGTTCAACAAATGCAAGATTTTTCAATCTTGATGCAAATCTTGTAGCATTCACCCCTGTCTCTATGCATCCTGATCATTCATGTAATGTGAGATTTACCAAATATATCATGCAGAACAATTTAGAGAGATTCTTACCCATCTGAGGTCGACATAAACACAGGCAAGCACTGCTCATTGGCACCAAGTGCGATCAACCTCCAAATGAAGCTGTCATGGTACATTGCTGCAGGCACCATAGTGTCATCCTCACACGTCGCCCTCTTGAGTACATCCACATTGTTCAGCACCAGCTTTGGCTGCACACCAAAAAAAAAAGTCTGTCAAACTGGTACATAATGCCTCAATGTTTTCCACATGAATCCTCACACCAAACTGAGATCACACAAAACTCTACCTGGAAGAAATCCACCTCCGCCGCGCCTGACAGCACGTCCAGCAGGAGGCACGGCCAGTCCGTGGCTGAATTGACCAGCGGGCGCGAGAACCGGCCCGTCCTATTCATCTCCCGCAACGCCTCCTTCCTCCACCCCTCCTGCATCCGGAGCAGTTCCTTGGCCACGCGCAGCGCCGCCATGGCCTCCTGCATGTACGCCGTCTCCTCCATGGAACAGTTGGCCGCCTCTCCCTCGCCAATGCGGAACGTGGGGTCCTCGCCGCGGGCGGAGGAGGTCGCGGCTAGCACGGCCCTCGCCCAGAGCACCGGGACCGAGCTGGTGCCCCGGCCGCGGGCGGCGGCGGGGCCCGCGAGGCGGGAGAGCGCGGTGTGGAGGCCGTGGGAGCGGGAGAGCGCGGCGAGCACGTCCTTGGAGCCGACGGCGCCTTTGAGCACGGCGGCGCGGGTGAGTCCCTCGAGCGCGGACTCGAGCTGGAGGCGGAGGGTAGGGAGGGAGGGGGCCGTGGGGTCGGCGAGGAGAGACCACGGCGCCGCGGTGGCGTGGGCGTGGGCGGGGGAAGTGGGGGCGGGGTTGAGGAAGTCGACGAAGGCGGCGTAGTGCGGGGGCTCGGACCACTGGGGGAGGAGGCGGTCGAGGAGGAGCGTGGACTTGCCGACGCCGCGCGGGCCGTGGAGGAGCAGCGGCTGCGGCACGCGCGGGTGGAGGGCGTGGTTGTGGAGGACGGTCTCGAGGACGGGGCGCGGGATCACGCGCCACGGGCGGCCGGCTGCGCCGCCGGCGGCGGCAGCCATGGCGAGCGGCGGCGCGCGGAGGCGGTTGTAGGGTTCTGTGGGGTTTCTCGGGGTGTGTGGTGAGCACGAATGGAGCGAGGAAGAAGAAAGTCAGATGGGATCGCGAAAATCCGGGCCGGGCCGGGCCGGAAGATACCAGATTGTTTAGCTGGGCTCATCAAGTAGAGATGTATGTTTGGTGTGATGTTAAGTTTGTTTTTTAAGGAATGCCTAGTGGCCTTTATTCATTTAACAGAACTATTACATCTTTTATTACATCTGGTAGGATGAATCCCGGAGGATCACCATCCCAAAACAAAAATTCTTTCCTCTATAAGCATTCCTTTCTAGATTATGAGCCACCCTATTTGCATCCCTAGGATAATGTTGAAAAGAGACATTGTTGATCGTACTCGCTTTTGAAAAACACTCTAGCTGAGTGCGGACTCCAAATCTCCATCTCACCATTGCAAGCATGTATCAATTCCATAGAGTCTGACTCAATAACCACCGATGCACAACCCAATTGTTCTAAGAGTTCCAAACCTCTCAAAAGGGCTAACGCTTCAGCCGCTGCAGCATTTAGAACATTCTCAAACGAGCGGGCTCAGCCAGCCACTGCCTCACCGCGGCAGTTTCGAAGGACGACTCCCGCCGCACCAAACCCATCGCTGAAGAAAGAAGCATCAGCATTCATTTTATATGATCCTTGCACCGACTTTGATCAAGCCACATTCTTTTGTTTTGCAAAAATCTTTGCCGAAACAAAGTTGGTTGTTAACGCGTTGATTGCAAACGCATAGCTAGTGGCAGAAACAACTTGCACTCCTTTAACCATCTCACGCCTTTGCCACCAAATGTACCAGTCCGCTACACTCACAATTTCTTGAAGATTGGCATGATCATTGCTAGGAGATATTATGCATAGTATATACTCCAGCACCACTGAATACTCCAGCACCACCGAACCAGAAGCATCAACAATACATGATTGATAGTTATTTTTTCATGCTACCAATTTTCTTCTCTAACAAAACGGTGAAGCAATTATTAGGGCATGCACAATAATGATAGTTTAACAATTCCACGGATAATTGATGAGATGGAGGAGAAATGGAAAGAGATGTCTTTTCTTACTAGCACTAGCTAAGATCTCTTAGTTGAAAAAACAAAACATCTTCATTTTACGAGATGTCTTCTCACATGTTTCCTTGTTTAAACTTAACAAATCCATAATTTAAAAGCATGCAAAAAAAATTAAGTGTTGGAGATAATTGAAGAGATGTGTCCATTGTATACTATGTATTTCCATCTTATATAGGTGACATGGAATATGGTTATCAACTTGTTTAGATGAACGGCTCGTGCCACTAACAAAGAAACTTAAAAGGCTCATAAAAATGTATTCAAGTGAGTCTAATTTTTGGAGAGGACTACCAGATGTGTGTGTGCTACTCTAGTCCCGGTGAGCTAGAGTGGAAGACATATCATAGTGTGTAAACCAGGTCGACGTGTGATTCTACAGTCACCATGGGCTCTCGTGTGGTTTGATCACACCCTAGTGAATCTTCTGAAATCTGAGACTACATCTCTGAAAGTGTTGGTTCCTGAAATTTCTTTGCTGGACAATTAGTAGGAATCACTAAGGGCGATCATATCTAACACATCAATATTTGTGGGGCGACACATAATAGAAAACGGGGTCCCATGCTCGGATCCACCTTGTTGTGATCTTGTAAGCTAAGGCCTACGTGGCATATAGTATCCTTAGGCGCATGATGTAGTTCCCAAGGAAACGTTGTGTCTAAGGTTCCGGACAAAAATCCCGATGCTTCCTAATTCTAGATAGTAACTTGTGTCAATGGGTTGGTGTAAGCGACATATGTATCTAAAACTTTTTCTACTCCTTCCTTCGCTTCCGTAAATCTTCTATGCCTTGTTTGCAAATATAAGGGTCTCTTCTGTTCTATACTAGGAAGAGTAATATTGTGACACCACATGGAGTAACAGCCATAGTATTAATGCTTTCATGCACTTCAACACTGCCTTAAGTAGCACATGTGCATTAGTGATCGTACTAGAGTGAGTACCCTTACCACCTTATTCAAGAGGTCCATGATGGCCGTTATGAGCACATCAATTCACCATATTATGGACAGGAGAAATGTTCATGCAATTTAGATTTGTATTTAGTTAGCCCTACTATGAGCGATTTATCACGTACATATCCATAGATGATTGAGCATAAAAGACATATGGAAGTGCATGATTTGCTTAAATGGCACCCTATGGGTCTAAATCGACATTTGACATATGTAAATGAATGCTTGAGAATGGACGTCAACCGATGATATGCACATAATTCAAGCAACTAGTTTGCGATAAGATGGAAGTTGCACAATGTTCACGTCTCGCACCATGTTTCTCATCAGATTCTCATACAATACATGCATCTTGATTTTTATTAGAGTTTTTATTCAATTAATTAATTGAATTGGCTACCCTTGGAAACATGTCCCACGTAATCTAAGCTCCTTCTGTGCATATACTAGAAGTTAGTGCTGGAAACGCTTTGATTTTTATGGACATAAATGTTTGAACACCTTGTCACAACCACTCCAATGAATTTGAAAAGTTATTACTACTTAAATCTACCTTAAATTCGACATATGATGTTTGAAATAGACAACAATATTGTACATGCTGCCATATAATATTTTAAAACAGGATTTTCTTATAGGCCGCCCATGCATTTATGTTGACACAAAGACATGCATAAACGGACGTCAAGAGAGAGATAGCAAGCATAAATACATTGCAACCATCTCGGTTATGATAAGATATAGGCAACAATATGTGTGTGTGTGTGTTGTTGCGTCTTGGAGCCCGTTCGATTACAAGATTGACTAAAGCGCACCCTGATGACCATTAACTTTTCTTTCATTTAATTAATGAGCGCTCTAACCTGCCATCACTGTAGGAAGTTGGTAACTTCATATGTACATGTTTACTGCTCCGGCAAACATCTTATTTGTCGCGTGCCTTATTTTTGCTCACAACAAAGCTGAACACTGTGTCTTGGTGGCAGGATTTTGCTCCTAATGTGGCGAATGGAAGGACATCCCACTTAGTGTGAACATATGGCTCCCATGCTTTGATCCATGAAAGTGTGGCTTGCGAGTGGTGCCAGAATGTTCCTTCACGATTCTGCTATGATGCCCAATGTCGCCAAATCCTGATGCTTCCTACTCCTATGTAGAAACCATACAGGGTGCTGTAAATATGTAGCTACAGCCTTAGCTATACTCATTGTTTTTTCTTTGGTAAAACTTAGATAACTTGTTTGTGAGTAAGGATACTAGCTACTTAGGTTTTCTCTTAAATAGGAAGAGCAAAGGGTCACAACATGTGATGCAATAATGCACATGACATGTACACATATAAATGTCGATAGGTAATGAGCAAAATAACGTACTCTAAAAAGCATCAGAAAATTATCACCACCCCTTGTACAAGGTGTTAGTAGTCCATGCCAACTAATAGTACCGCGGTGCGAGTGAGTTCCTCGAGCGCGGACTCGAGCTGGAGGCGGAGGGAAGGGAGGGGCCGTGGAGTCAGCGAAGACAGACCACAACGCCGTGGTGGCGTGGGTGGGGGGAAGTGGGAGCGGGATGGAGGAAGTTGACGAAGGCGGCGTAGTGCGGGGGCTTGGACCACTGAGGGGGGAGGCGGTTGAGGAGGAGCGTGGCCTTGCCGACGCCGCGCGGGCCGAGGAGGAGCAGCGGCTGCGGCACGCGCGGGTGGAGGGTGTGGTTGTGGAGGACGGTCTCCAGGACAAGGCGCGGGATCACGCGCCACAGGTGCCCAGCTGCCCCGCTGCCCCGCCGGCAGCGGCAGCCATGGCGAGCGGCGGCGCGCGGAGGTGGTTGTAGGGTTCTGTGGGGTTTCTGGGTGTGTGGTGAGCATGAATGGAGCGAGGAAGAAGAAAGTCAGATGGGATCGCGAAAATCCGGACCGGGCCGGGCCGGAATATATCAGATTGTTTAGCTGGGCTCATCAAGTAGAGATGTATGTTTAGTGTTTAGGTTGTCTACAGGCCCAACTAAAGCCGGATTGTTGATGGCCTTGTGGTGTCAAGTTATTTTTTCATGCTACCAATCTTCTTCTCTAATAAAACGGTGAAGCAATCATTAGGGCATGCACAATGATGATAGTTTAACGATTTCACGTAGAATAATTGATGAGATGGAGCAGAAATGGAAAGAGGTTAGTCTTTTCTTACTAGCACTAGCTAAGATCTCTTAGTTGAAAAAACAAAACATCTTCATTTTACGAGATGTCTTCTCTTACTCACACGTTTTCTTGTTTGACCTTAACAAATCCATAATTTAAAAGCATGCAAAAATTAAGCGTTAGAGATAATCAAAGAGATGTGTCCATTGTATACTGTGTATTTCCGTCTTATATAGGTGACATGGAATATGGTTATCAACTTGTTTAGATGAAGGGCTCGTGCCACTAACAAACAAATTTAAAAGGCTCATAAAAATGTATTCAAGTGAGTCTAATTTTTGGAGAGGACTACCACATGTTTGTGTGTGTGCTACTCTAGTCCCGGTGAGCTAGAATGGAAGACATCTAATAGTGTGTAAACCAGGTCAACGTGTGATTCTACAATCACCATGGGCTCTCGTGTGGTTTGATCACACCCTAGTGAATCTGGGGTATTGGTTGGCACTTGGATTTCTTAAAATAATCCAAAAAATACTCATTTTTATAGAAAGTGTTTCCATTAAACTCGACAACATTTTACACAGACAAGTGTGTGCAAAGCATCATTGAAATCTGAGACTACATCTCTGAAAGTGTTGCTTGATGGCATTTCTTCGCTGGCTAATTAATATGCATCACTAAGGGTGATCATATCTAACGCATCAATATTTGCGGGGAGACACATAATAGAAAACGGGATCCCATGTTGGGATCCACCTTGTTGTGATCTTGTAAGCTAAGGCCTAGGTGGCATATAGTATCCTTAGGCGCATGATGTAGTTCCCAAGAAAACATTGTGTCTAAGGTCCCGGACAACAATCCCGATGCTTCCTAGTTCTAGCTAGTAACTTGTGTCAATGGGTTGGCGTAAGCGACATATGTATCTAAAACTTTTTCTACTCCTTCCTTCGCTTCCGTAAATGTCCGATGCTTTGTTTGCAAATACAAGGGTCTCTTCTCTTCTATACTAGGAAGAGAGTAATGTTGTGACACCACATGGTGCAACAACCATACTGGTAATGCTTTCATGCACTTCAACACTGCCTTAAGTAGCACATGTGCATTAGTGACGTGCTAGAGTGAGTACCCCTACCACCTTATTCAAGAGGTCCATTGATGGCCGTTGTGAGAACATCAATTCACCATATTATGGGCATGAGAAATGTTCGTGCAATTTAGATTTGTATTCAGCTAGTGTTACCATGAGCGATTTATCACGTACATATCCATAGATGAATGAGCATGAAAGACATATGGAAGTGCATGATTTGATTAAATGGCACCCTATGCGTCTAAATCGACATTTGACATATGGAAATGAATGCTTGAGAATGGACGTCGATGGATGATATGCACACAAAATGCATGCAAGGAACTAGTTTGCGATAAGGATGGGAGTTGCACAATATATGTTCACGTCTTGCACCATGTTTCTCATCAGATTCTCATACAATACATGCATCTTGATTTTCATTAGAGTTTTTGGTCAACTAATTAATTAAATTGGCTACCACGTGATCTAAACACCTTCCGTGCATACACTAGAAGTTAGTGCTGAAAACGCTTTGGACTTAAATGTCAATGTCTGAACAACTCGTCACAACCGTTCCAATGAATTTGAAAAGTTATTACTACTTAAATCTACCTAAAATTTACCATCTAATGTTTGAAATAGACAACAATATTGTACATGCTGCCATATAATATTTTAAAACAGGATTTTCTTATAGGCCGCACATGCATTTATGTTGACACAAAAACATGCATAAATGGACATCAAGAGATAGATAGCAAGCATATATAAATACATTGCAACCATCTCGGTTGCGATAAGATATAGGCAACAATAATATGTGTGTGTGTTGTTGCGTCTTGGAGCCCGTTAGATTACGAGATTGACTAAAGCGCACCTTGATGGCACTACTAGAAAAAGGCCTATTGTCGATGCACCGTTTTGGGCTATTAATTGCCGGCGCACCAGAGCCCGCCGATGCGAACGGGCCGGTGGTAACTGGCTACTGTCGGCGCACCGGACGGTGCGCCGGCGGTAGTTCAGTTAGTGCCAGCGCATCGAGCCAGCTTCGCCGGCAATAGCTGTTTACCGCTGGCGCACGTTGTGCTGCGTCGGCAGTAGGGCTGTCAGCAGTGGCGCGTGTGCTGTGCGCCGACAGTAGGGCATGGAGGTGCGCCGGTGGTATAGTTCGAAAATCCAATTTTTACAGTTTTTTCCAGCGTATTACAATGCATATTTATACAACAGTATATATTTATACAACAATACATATAGCATCCAATACAATACATATTTATACAGCAGTACATGCAATATGAAAACACATAGAGAGCCAAGTCTCATTTCGGTATCAATACACAAATAGGCAAGTCTCGTTTCGAAATGTTGATTCATACAACACACATGCAACACCAACGATGAAGTTTCACAAAGTTAGAAGTCTCGGTACATAGTCGTCACAAGTGTCGTCATACACCTCACAATGTAGCTTACTAACTGTTATCACCAGAATTTGACCGAGTCAGAGGTGGGCCACGATTGAGAAAGACTTGAAGATATACATGGAAGGGAAAAACAAGAATTGGCCTTATACACGAAATTGGGCTGAATTGCTCATTGTATCTGTAATATAGTAGATCGTATCTTTAGATTAAAAGTTAGAGTTTTACTCGTGCACGGTTAGGTGCACGTCCGAATTAGAAAGTCCATTTGGACTATAAATATGTATCTAGGGTTTATGGAATAAACAACAACACAACGTTCACCCCAAAACAAACCAATCTCGGCGCACCGCCAACTCCTTCGTCTCGAGGGTTTCAATCAGGTAAGCGACATGCTGCCTAGATCGCATCTTGCGATCTAGGCAGCACAAGCCCCACGTTGTTCATGCGTTGCGCGTACTGAAGCGTCTTT
Source organism: Lolium perenne (assembly GCF_019359855.2). Taxonomy (NCBI): domain Eukaryota; kingdom Viridiplantae; phylum Streptophyta; class Magnoliopsida; order Poales; family Poaceae; genus Lolium; species Lolium perenne. The sequence continues at coordinate 169,501,195 of NC_067248.2, forward strand.
GATGGCGCGCAACGTAGTTATCATAGATGTGTTAGGGTTAGCATAGCTCTTCGTATAAACATGCTTACGTAGTGCAACCCTTGCATGTCTAGCCGCCCTCACGCCTATCTCAGGCGTGGGGGCGGCACCCTGCTTGTTCATCATCTAGTAGATCTGATCCGTTACGATTGCTCCTTGTTATGCAAGGATTAGTTTAATATCTGCAATAGTTAGGCCTTACAAAGGGGGGGAGGATCCAGTGGCACGTAGGGTGGCGTTCGCAAGTCCTAAACAGGATGTTCCGCGGATCAACATCATTGTTGGTTCTTTGGCCTTGTTTAGGATCGGCTTATGAGCACCGTGCGTGGCCGCGAGGCCCAACCTGGAGTAGGATGATCCGATTATGCGGTGAAAACCCTAAATCGTCGTAGATCTCATTAGCTTCATCTTGATCAAGCAGGATCACCAAGTATTCGTGCACCCCGTACGGATCATGGGTGGATCGGCTCTTTGAGCCGATTCACGAGATAACCCGAGAGCCGATTGAGGCTCGTATTTAATGTTTACGTGTATGCCATGCAGGAACATAAGCGAGGCATCCCCATCACCTTCCCCGACCAGGTATAGGTCAGGTGGCACGCCCTTGCACTTCGCATCGCCGCGTGTGACCAGGAAGAGCATTGCGGGCCGTCGCTCGGAGGGGTCTCAGCCAGCCGCAGCTCTAGGCTCTTCCGGCTCTACCGTGTTGACAGCCGCTGCCCGCCGGTGGGTTTTGGCGATCAACACATTACAGCACGCCCGGTGGGACAATCGTCTACATCAACCACATCGCCATCTACATCTGAGATGGCGACGGACGGCACGCCAGTCACCTACGAGGAGCTGCCTGCCGAGCTCAAGAAGAAACATGACGAGATCAAGGCCACCCTCGAAGCCGACCTCATCGGCTCTTTCCAGAGAACCCGTACCCATGGCATCAGATGGAAGGGATTCTCACCACAAGGTGCACTCGATGGGATAGATCTCTGCCCCGTCGGAGGAACGCACCGGGGCCTGCGGCAGGAGATCAACTACTTGGTGGCTCACTCGCTACACCGCCACTGCGAAAACTTGGTCAACGTGTTGGAGCGTCTCGCTCTGCGCGTGATCCAGGAGATCATGAGCCACCGGTACTCGCCGTCGGGACCAGCTCTCGGGACACACCAAGGAGAGTTGCCACTCCGGTCCCGTCCACCGCTGCCATATGCGTTGGCAGCACCACAAAGTGTCGGCTACACCGGCATTCGTCGTCTACAAGATCGGTGGTGACCCTAGTGACTACCGGTTCTTGGCTGAGGCGCCTAAGGAGATCCCTCAAGGATACGCGTGCACGTATGTGTCAGATTGTGGCAACCGGGCACTCTCAAACCAGGCCACAACGTCGGGGACTCCGGCGCAGACGGGAGGGACGTCGGCGACGAGCTTGAGAAGCGAGACGTGGCTAACTAAGTACGCCACCCCGACGAAACTCCGAGAGCCCAGCTCCCGCAGCTTGGCTCGAGCTGGAAAAGCAAACATGGCTGGCTAAGTACGCCACCCCGGCGAATCTTCGAGTGCATCTCCTGCAGCCGGCCACGGCGGATCGATCAGTACCATCTTGAGAGACCAGTTCGGCATTATGCCGAAAAGAAGGGCAATCGGCTATTCTAAGCCGTACCCGACGAGTACGAGATGATCCCGCTGCCACCTAAATATCGGCTCACGACTTCGCCACATTCAGTCGAACAGATGGCTCCACCTCCCTCGAGCACATCGGCCGATATTTGGCGCAACTAGGACCGGCTTCGATGTCGGATCAGCTACGTGTGAGGCTCTTTTCACGAGTCCCTCACGGGATCGGCTTTTGGATGGTATACCTCTTTGCCGGCAAACTCCATCCGATCTTGGAAGCAATTGGAAGAACAGTTCCATATGCAATATCATTGAAGCTTCCGAGTCTAGCATTGCCGATCTAGCACAATTACGTCGAAGCGCGGAGAAACGGTGACAGAGTACATCCAGCGCCACAGGAAACTGCCGAACCGATGTTATTCGGTTCGTATAAGCTGAAAAGGAAGCGATCGAGTTGGCGTAGCTGGCCTTGCAACACAGCTCAAGGACATGGCCTCCCAAGCAGATTATCCCTCGTGGCGCACATGGTTCGAAACTATCGGCATATGAACAGCGCCACCCGGACTGTACCAAGACAAGTTCAAGCGTGCGATAGTCATGGTCGATCTGAGAGGAAGGTGAAGTGCTGCGGGAGACCAAGAAGTAGCGATGGCTGAATGGACTCGGGGAGGAACCCCTGTGTCCTGCAAATGGGTAAAGCCACCAGGGCCGCCCAGGGGATTTGATTTTGACGTGACCAAGACTGAACAAATCTTCGACCTCCTGCTCAAGGAGAAACAGTTGACGATTCCTGAAGGTCTCAAGTTCCCCACGGCGCAAGAGCTAAACGGAAAGCCGTACTGCAAGTTCCACAACTCGCTTTCACATGCCACCAACGACTGCAGGGTGTGGCGTCAGCACATCCAAGCGGCGATAGAGAAGGGGCGTTTAATTTTCAACCAGTACGCCATGAAGGTAGACACCCAGCCCTTCCCCGCCGTTAACATGGTAGAAGTCATCTACCCCGAGGGCTGCCAGCCAGGTCCCACGTTCAGCATCAACATGGTAGGACAAGGGAACCACTCTGGCAAAGATGGAGATGAGGGCAGCTGCTCTCATAGCAAGGATCTGAGAGGAGGCCGCTCCACGCGATCGGCTCCATCATGATGGCAAGCGCTACGTTACAGAGGGAGAAGTGAAGAACATAAGATATCAACGACCTCTCTCTGATCACCTCCTCAACAAATATGTGAGACAGTATGACCAACGCCGACGGTCCAACTATGATGATGAAGGAGATCGTCTGGCTAGAGAAGCCAGAAGACATCGTCGGCAGGATCGCTATGAGGAGGAGCACGAGCGCCGTGCCACGGACACATCAAGGGAGCAAGATGATAACGCCAGACACTGGGACTGCCCTTTCTTCAGACACTGCTGGGATTCAGGAATGAGCCGATTGCCCACAATCGGCAATTGCCCAGAATGCAACGAGAAGAAGAAGGAGGCAGCCAACGTGTCTGTGTTTGAGCGCTTAGGGCCTCTCCCACCACCAAGCAAACGTGCTGAGTCACTTCGTTGGGCAGATCTTGAGGATTCCGAAGACGAAGGACTAGAAGAAGAAGAAGACAGGTGCCACCGTCCGAGGTGGTGCCCTGACGGACTCAGCCGTTCACAAAAGCGCAGGGTTCAACGTTTGCGCGGCCTGGAGGAAGCCGAAAGGTTATACCTGCATACGCTAAGGAAGGCACGGCCTGATCTGGCTGCGAAGGTTCAGCGAGCCCTGGATGAAGAGGGTCGTCCACGGAAAATGGAGTGGCGCCCCAAACAAAGGAGAGCCGATGATGAAACATCGGCTGGAGCAGAACATGGTGTTCATCCTCCCTTCGAGTTCGGTGCCCAGGGGTTAGATGAGACATCCGTGGCACAACTTGACTGCGGCCCACGGCCGGTTATCTTTGAGAAGCCACGAGATAAGAGCTACGGGCATCGAAGGCCCTATACTTACGAGGGTATATCGATGGGAGGCTTTGTGAATAAGATCTGGTGGACACCGGAGCGGCGATTAACATCATGCCGTACTCTATGCTACGTCGGCTAGGACGCTCTAGCTCGGATCTAATCAAGACCAACGTAACATTGAGCGATTTCAACGGCCAAGCGTACGAGGCACAAGGAGTTCTGAACGTGGATCCGACCGTAGGAAGAAAAACTATCCCTACAACGTTCTTCATCGTCGATAGCACGAGCAGTTATCTTGTCTTCTTTGGGAAGAGATTGGATCCACGCCAACTGCTGTATTCCCTCCACGATGCACCAATGCATAATACAGTGGGATGGAGATGAGGTAGAGGTCGTCCAAGCTGACGACTCAGCCGAAGTTTCAACGGCTGGCATGAACGCATGGGAAGCAGCAGGCCAAGAACCCCTCTCAGGCATCAATTTGGACGATTGCGAGCGTATTGATGTGACAAAGGGAAGGGTTAAGCTGGTTTTATCCACTGGCCTGACCATGTAGTCGAAGCAAAGCGACGTGCAACTTGGCGAGGCTGATCCTTGTGATCGGCCCCAAAGGTATGAAGGGACATTACGGAACCTTGATCAGCGCTCAATCATTATGGAGGCCGATCCCAGCAATCGGCCAAAATTATCCTCACCACATGTTCTGCTTGTGTTCACCTTTGACCCTATCAAGAGCCGACGTGCGAATTACAGAGCCGATATCTGCCATTCTTTAACAGATTCGGCTCGGGGGGCACCTAAATACGGGAACAGATGCAGGGGTACGTGAACAAGATGCAGGGGTACATGTGTGCAATGAATACTGGGGGCTGATAGGAGAAAATCGGCCAGTAAAAAAAAAAAATTTACAGCCGATGCAAGGGCATCGACTTTAGAATTGAGAGGCAGCCGATGCGCAGCCATCGACTTTAGTGGATTTATGCAATTTTTATCGAGCCTCCACCAGATCCAGGCTAACGGTGGTACCTTCTGTTGCCTCGAGTGAGTAAAACAATGGAAACTTCTTCAGCTACTTCAAGCCGATCCGGGTTCCTGAACCTCTTTGTCAAGGATTTCCAATCTTTGGGGCTAGTTCAGTTGAAATGGAAGATTATCGGCTGTTGGAGGAAGAAAGAGGATCGGCTGTGGCGCATTCTCTCTGACATTCTCGCCCCGAGTAAGGCTCGGGGGGCAGCAGGCTCGAGTAAGACTCGGGGGGCAACAGGCCTAGTGGGTACTCTGTTTAAAGAGCCGATGGGGATGCCATCGGCTGATTTTTCATTGCAGCCTCCTTCACAGATGATGAGTATTAAAAAGGACTATTGGTTTTGGTTGGAAGAATTCCAAGGTTTTCCTGAAGATTCTGCATTATCCGCCAGAATTAGGAAAAATCATCAGTTGAAGAAGGAAGGGACGAATTTCGAAGGACCGATGCGTTGTTATCGGTTTATTACGCATCGGCAAAGGGGGCGAATCGGCAAGGTCAGTAGAAGGAGGAATCGGCTAAATTAAACTCAAAGGAAATCGGCAAGATCGAATTGGGGAAAGTTCTTCATTGATTAGATTTCTTACATAAAGAGCTGATTGCTCTCAAAAGGAAGTACTAGGGGATACATTGCCCCATCTACTACTACTGGCCCTATTCTAGAGGTCCTATCTATGGGCCATCACTGCTCTCGTCGTCGCCGTCGTCGCCGCTATCGGCGCTGCTCCCGGCGGGCTCATCGTCGCTCCAATGGCCGCCGACCGGGCCCTCGTTGTCTTCATCTTCTTCGTCAGCGTCGTCCTCGTCGCTGTCGAAGTCGCTAAGATTGCCCGGCCAAGGGCAGAACCGCTTGGCCGGCGGCTCGTCGGAGGAGCTCTCGTCGTCGTCCTCTTCCTCCTCTTCCTGCTCCTCCTCCTCCTCGGAAGAGGTGAAGTCGCAGGAGAAGCTGTCATCGCTCTCCTCCTCCGTTTCCCCAACGGCGAGGAAGCGGAGGTCGCTCTCCCCGTCGGTCAGGGACTTGTCGTCCTCGGACCAGATGGAGAAGTCGTGGCTAGACTCTTCCCCGGCCGCAATGGCGCGGCGGGTGTTGGCCGCGTGGTCCTCCGCCGGGCTGTACTCCGGCGTCGGCTCGCGGGACGTGGAGGACTGGCTGGCAAGATCCGATGGGGCAGAGGAGGAGGAAGACATGGTGGCGCAGGAGGGCTCTTGGAGTGCTAATGCGAAGGGGATGCAGAGGAGAACTGTTCGTGGCGGTTAAATAAAAGGGGATATAGTGGAAATTCAATGCCACCGCAGTTTCCGAGGACGTGGTGCCACGCGGAGAAGTTGAGAAGGCAAGGCATCATGATATCGCAACGGCTACGCCACGACATGACCCGACGAAGGAAAACAGAGTGATTTTGGAATTACCAATTCCAAAACCAGGGGGGCATGTGTTATCACCAGAATTTGACCGAGTCAGAGGTGGGCCACGATTGAGAAAGACTTGAAGATATACATGGAAGGGAAAAACAAGAATTGGCCTTATACACGAAATTGGGCTGAATTGCTCATTGTATCTGTAATATAGTAGATCGTATCTTTAGATTAAAAGTTAGAGTTTTACTCGTGCACGGTTAGGTGCACGTCCGAATTAGAAAGTCCGCTGGACTATAAATATGTATCTAGGGTTTATGGAATAAACAACAACACAACGTTCACCCCAAAACAAACCAATCTCGGCGCACCGCCAACTCCTTCGTCTCAAGGGTTTCAATCAGGTAAGCGACATGCTGCCTAGATCGCATCTTGCGATCTAGGCAGCACAAGCCCCACGTTGTTCATGCGTTGCGCGTACTGAAGCGTCTTTGATGGCGCGCAACGTAGTTATCATAGATGTGTTAGGGTTAGCATAGCTCTTCGTATAAACATGCTTACGTAGTGCAACCCTTGCATGTCTAGCCGCCCTCACGCCTATCTCAGGCGTGGGGGCGGCACCCTGCTTGTTCATCATCTAGTAGATCTGATCCGTTACGATTGCTCCTTGTTATGCAAGGATTAGTTTAATATCTGCAATAGTTAGGCCTTACAAAGGGGGGGAGGATCCAGTGGCACGTAGGGTGGCGTTCGCAAGTCCTAAACAGGATGTTCCGCGGATCAACATCATTGTTGGTTCTTTGGCCTTGTTTAGGATCGGCTTATGAGCACCGTGCGTGGCCGCGAGGCCCAACCTGGAGTAGGATGATCCGATTATGCGGTGAAAACCCTAAATCGTCGTAGATCTCATTAGCTTCATCTTGATCAAGCAGGATCACCAAGTATTCGTGCACCCCGTACGGATCATGGGTGGATCGGCTCTTTGAGCCGATTCACAGGATAACCTGAGAGCCGATTGAGGCTCGTATTTAATGTTTACGTGTATGCCATGCAGGAACATAAGCGAGGCATCCCCATCACCTTCCTGACCAGGTATAGGTCAGGTGGCACGCCCTTGCACTTCGCATCGCCGCGTGTGACCAGAAGAGCATTGCGGGCCGTCGCTCGGAGGGGTCTCAGCCAGCCGCAGCTCTAGGCTCTTCCCGGCTCTACCGTGTTGACAGGCCGCTGCCCGCCGGTGGGTTTTGGCGATCAACACTAACCTAAACTACAATCACATAAAATATGACCATGGTCACGATGAGCATCATCACGAAGGCCATGGTCTTCATTCGGTTCCTCCTCATGTCCCTCATCTCTCCCGCTAGATAACACGTGTATCTTCCTTCCGCCTCCACCCTAATGGTGTATTGATACGCGTACAGCACGCGTCCGTTGGGAACCCCAAGAGGAAGGTGTGATGCATACATCGGCAAGTTTTCCCTCAGTATGAAACCAAGGTTTATCGAACCAGTAGGAGCCAAGAAGCACGTTGAAGGTTGATGGCGGCGAGATGTAGTGCGGCGCAACACCAGGGATTCCGGCGCCAATGTGGAACCTGCACAACACAAACCAAGTACTTTGCCCCAACGAAACAGCGAGGTTGTCAATCTCACCGGCTTGCTGTAACAAAGGATTAGATGTATAGTGTGGAAGATGATTGTTTGCAGAAAACAGTATAACAGTATTGCAGTAGATTGTATTTCAGTATAGAGAATTGGACCGGGGTCCACATTTCACTAGAGGTGTCTCTCCCATAAGATAAACAGCATGTTGGGTGAACAAATTACAGTTGGGCAATTGACAAATAGAGAGGGCATGACCATGCACATACATATTATGATGAGTATAGTGAGATTTAATTGGGCACTACGACAAAGTACATAGACCGCTATCCAGCATGCATCTATGCCTAAAAAGTCCACCTTCAGGTTATCATCCGAACCCCTTCCAGTATTAAGTTGCTAACAACAGACAATTGCATTAAGTATTGCGCGTAATGTAATCAATAACTACATCCTCGGACATAGCATCAATGTTTTATCCCTAGTGGCAACAGCACATCCATAACCTTAGAGGTTCTTGTCACTCCTCCAGATTCACGGACACATGAACCCACTATCGAGCATAAATACCCCCTCTTGGAGTTACAAGCATCAACTTGGCCAGAGCATCTACTAGTAACGGAGAGCATGCAAGATCATAAACAACACATAGATATAAATTGATAATCAACATAACATGGTATTCTCTATTCATCGGATCCCAACAAACACAACATATAGAATTATAGATAGATGATCTTGATCATGTTCGGCAGCTCACAAGACCCGACAGTTAAGCACAATGGGGAGAAGACAACCATCTAGCTACTGCTATGGACCCATAGTCCAGGGGTAGACTACTCACTCATCACTCCGGAGGTGACCATGGCGGCGTAGAGTCCTCCGGGAGATGATTCCCCTCTCCGGCAGGGTGCCGGAGGCGATCTCCCGAATCCCCGAGATGGGATTGGCGGCGGCGGCATCTCTGGAAGGTTTTCCGTATCGTGGCTCTCGGTACTGGGGGTTTCGCGACGAAGGCTATTTGTAGGCGGAAGGGCAGGTCAAGGGGCGTCACGAGGGGCCCAGGAGACAGGTCGGCGCGGCCAAGGGTGGGGCCGCGCCGCCCTACCTCCTGGCCACCTCGTGGCCCCACTTCGTTGACTCTCCGGTCTTCTGGAAGCTTCGTGTGAAAATAGGCCCCTGGGCGTTGATTTCGTCCAATTCCGAGAATATTTCCTTACTAGGATTTCTGAAACCAAAAACAGCAGAAACAAAGAATCGGCTCTTCGGCATCTTGTTAATAGGTTAGTTCCAGAAAATGCATAAATATGATGTAAAGTATGCATAAAACATGTAGATATCATCAATAATGTGGCATGGAACATAAGAAATTATCGATACGTCGGAGACGTATCAGCATCCCCAAGCTTAGTTTCTGCTCGTCCCGAGCAGGTAAACGATAAACAAAGATAATTTCTGGAGTGACATGCCATCATAACCTTGATCATACTATTGTAAGCATATGTAATGAATGCAGCGATCAAAACAATGTATATGACATGAGTAAACAAGTGAATCATATAGCAAAAACTTTTCATGAATAGTACTTCAAGACAAGCATCAATAAGTCTTGCATAAGAGTTAACTCATAAAGCAATAATTCAAAGTAGAGGTATTGAAGCAACACAAAGGAAGATTAAGTTTCAGCGGTTGCTTTCGACTTATAACATGTATATCTCATGAATATTGTCAATGTAAAGTAGTATAACAAGTGCAATATGCAAGTATGTAGGAATCAATGCACAGTTCACACAAGTGTTTGCTTCTTGAGGTGGAGAGAGATAGGTGAACTGACTCAACAATAAAAGTAAAAGAATGGTCCTTCAAAGAGGAAAGCATCGATTGCTATATTTGTGCTAGAGCTTTGGTTTTGAAAACAAGAAACAATTTTGTCAACGGTAGTAATAAAGCATATGTGTTATGTAAATTATATCTTACAAGCTGCAAGCCTCATGCATAGTATACTAATAGTGCCCGCACCTTGTCCTAATTAGCTTGGATTACCGGGATTATCGCAATGCACATGTTTTAACCAAGTGTCACAAAGGGGTACTGATGTCTACTCACGCTTCTTTTCCTGTAGACAGTGTTGGGCCTCCAAGAGCAGAGGTTTGTAGAACAGCAGCAAGTTTTCCCTTAAGTGGATCACCCAAGGTTTATCGAACTCAGGGAGGAAGAGGTCAAAGATATCCCTCTCATGCAACCCTGCAACCACAAAGCAAGAAGTCTCTTGTGTCCCCAACATACCAAATAGGTGCACTAGTTCGGCGAAGAGATAGTGAAATACAGGTGGTATGAATATATATGAGCAGTGGCAACGGCACCAGAAAAGTGCTTTGCCCAGGACAGTAAACAAGCAGTAGTAACGCAGTAAAACAGTAAACAAGCAGCGATAGCAGTATTTAGGAACAAGGCCTAGGGATTAGACTTTCACTAGTGGACACTCTCAACTTTGATCACATAACAGAATAGATAAATGCATACTCTACACTCTTGTTGGATGATGAACACATTGCGTAGGATTACACGAATCCTCAATGCCGGAGTTAACAAGCTCCACAATTCAATGTTCATATTTAAATAACCTTAGAGTGCATGAAAGATCAATAAGACTAGACCAAGTACTAACATAGCATGCACACTGTCACCTTCATGCTAAGAAAGGAGGCATAGATCATATCAATACTATCATAGCAATAGTTAACTTCATAATCTACAAGAGATCATAATCATAGCCTACGCCAAGTACTAACACGGATGCACACACTGTCACCATTACACCGTGCAGGAGGAGTAAAACTACTTTAATAACATCACTAGAGTAGCACATAGATAAATTGTGATACAAAACACATTGCAATCATAAAGAGATATAAATAAGCACTTCACTATGCCATTCATAACAGTGAATAAGTATTCTGTGAAATATAGCCTAAGAGACCCACACGGTGCACACACTGTCACCTTTACACACGTGGGACAAGGAGTCTCCGGAGATCACATAAGTAAAACTCACTTGACTAGCATAATGACATCTAGATTACAAGCATCATCATATGAATCTCAATCATGTAAGGCAGCTCATGAGATTATTGTATTGAAGTACATAGGAGGGAGATGAACCACATAGCTACCGGTACAGCCCCGAGCCTCGATGGAGAACTACTCCCTCCTCATGGGAGCAGCAGCGGTGATGAAGATGGCGGTGGAGATGGCAGCGGTGTCGATGGAGGAGCCTTCCGGGGGCACTTCCCCGTCCCGGCGGCGTGCCGGAACAGAGACTCCTGTCCCCCAGATCTTGGCTTCGCGATGGCGGCGGCTCTGGAAGGTTTCTGTGGGTTTTGTCGAACATATCAGGGTTTTCACGACGGAGGCTTTAAATAGGCGGAAGGGCAAGGTCGGTGGACTTCTGGAGGGCCCACACTATAGGGGGGCGCGGCCCTCCCTTGGCCGCGCCGGCCTAGGGTCTGGTGGCCCTGTGCCCCCTCTCTGGCGGTTCTCGTGTGTTCTGGATGCTTCCGGGCAAAATAGGAACCTGGGCGTTGATTTCGTCCGATTTCGAGAATATTTCGTTACTAGGATTTCTGAAACCAAAAACAATGAAAACAAAGAATCGGCACTTCGGCATCTTGTTAATAGGTTAGTTCCAGAAAATGCACGAATATGACATAAAGTGTGCATAAAACATGTAGATATCATCAATAATGTGGCATGGAACACAAGAAATTATCGATACGTCAGAGACGTATCAGGTACCTCTATGCCGCCTGTACAAAGGTCTAAGGAGAAAGCTCGCATTGGATTTCTCGCTATTGATTATTCTCAACTTAGACATCCATACCGGGACAACATAGACAACAGATAATGGACTCCTCTTTTATGCATAAGCATGTAGCAACAATTAATTTTCTCATATGAGATTGAGGATATATGTCCAATACTGAAACTTCCACCATGGATCATGGCTTTAGTTAGCGGCCCAATGTTCTTCTCTAACAACATGCATGCTCTAACCATTAGGTGGTAAATCGCCCTTACTTCAGACAAGACGAACATGCATAGCAACTCACATGATATTCAAAAAAGAGTAGTTGATGGCGTCCCCAGGAACATGGTTATCGCACAACAAGCAACTTAATAAGAGATAAAGTGCATAAGTACATATTCAATACCACAATAGCTTTTAGGCTATTTGTCCCATGAGCTATATATTGCAAAGGTAGAGGATAGAAATTTTAAAGGTAGTGTTGCGGTCAGAAACCCACCGGCGAGCAGCGACGGGCAACACAGTAGAGCCGGGAACAACTTAGCGCTGCGGCTGGCCCTGGTCCCTCCGAGCGACGGCCCGCAAAGCCTCTGGTACGCACGTCCGATGCTGGTGCAAGGGCGTGCCACCTGACCTATACCTGGTCAGGAAGGTGATGGAGATGCCTCGCTTAGTTTCCTGCATGGCATACACGTAAACATTAAATACGAGCCTCGATCGGCTCTCAGGTTATCCTGTGAATCGGCTGAAGGAGCCGATCCACCCATGATTCGTACGAGGTGCACGAATATATGGTGGTCCTGCTTGATCAAGATAAAGCTAAAACGATCTACGACGATTTGGGGTTTTCACCGCATAATCGGATCATCCTACTCACGATTGGGCCTCGCGGCCACGCACGGTGATCGTAAGCCGATCCTAGACAAGGCCTAAAAACCAACACGAGGTTGATCCCCGGAACATCCTATCTAGGACTAGCAAACGACACCCTACGTGCCGCTAGATCCTCCAACCCTTTGTAAGGCCTAACTATTGCAGATATTAAACTAATCCTTGAAGAACAAGGAGCAACCGTAACGGATCGGATCTACTAAATAATGATCAAGCGGGGTGCCGCCCCTACACCTAAGATAGGTGTAAGGGCGGCTAGATGTATAAGGGTTGCACTACGACAGCATATGATACGAAGAACAATGCTAACCCTAACACATCTAAGATAACTACGTTGCTCGCCATCAAAAAGGCTTCAGTACGAGCAACGCATGAACAACGTAATAAGCTTATGCTGCCTAGATCGCAAGATGCGATCTAGGCAGCATGATGCTTACCGGAAGAAACCCTCGAGACGAAGAAGTTGGCGATGCGCCGAGATTGATTTGTGTTGAACGTTGGTTGTTGTTTATTTCATAAACCCTACATACATATTTATAGTCCAGGGGACTTTCTAACGTGGGAATAATCCCCACCGTGCACGAGACAAACTCCACCTAACCGACACGTATCCTACTATATTACAGATACACGGGCCAACTAGCCCAAACTTTGCATAACAGGCCGATTCACGTATTTCTTCCACGTATATTCTTCAAATCCATCTTGATCGCGGCCCACCTCTGACTCGGTCAAATTCTGGTGATAACACATGCCCCCCTGATTTTGGAATTGATAATTCCAAAATCACTCTGCTTTTCCTTCGTCGGGTCATGTCGTGGCAGAGCAGAACCGTTGCAGTATCCTTCATCATGACACCTTGTCTTCTCAACTTCTCTGCAAAATTTGATAGCTTTAGCATCACTTCCTTGGAAACTGCAATGGCATTAAATCTCCACTAGGCTCCTCCTTTATTTAACTGTGCCGATTGATTAGCCCTCTTCATCCCCTTCCTCTGTTCTAGCTATCGGCACCAAAAAACCCTCTTTCCCTGTAGCAATGTCTTCCTCTTCCTCCGTCTCCTCCGGCCTCTCCCTCCAGTCTTTCTCCTCAAGCGAGCCGGAGTGGAACTTCGACCATGTGCCAGATGGTCCACCCGAAGCATTCGTCGGGTCAGATGGCGACCTGCCTCTGACCGATGGGGAAGACGACCTCAAGTTCCTCATCGAAGGGGAGCTGATAAGTGAAAGCGAGGACGACCTCCATCCCTGGGTGAAACCCACCTCCGGCGGAAAGGAGGAAGAAGAAGAAGTAGAGGAAGAAGAGGAAAAGGAGGAGGATGATTCCTCCTCCCCCGCTAAGCATCCGTCGGCAAAGCGATTCCGCGCTTGGGCGGACAGCGAAGATGATGATGATGACGAGGAGGACGAGGAGGAGGATGAATCCTCCTCCTCCATCGGATACCCGCCGACAAAGCGCTTCCGCTCTTGGGCGGACAGCGAGGATGATGATGATGACGAGGAAGAAGAAGCTCCGGCCGAGGGCTGGGGCAGCAGCGACGAGGAACTTCCTGGGAGCAGCGCCGACGGCATCGACAACAGCGACGATGAGGACAGCGACGACTAGTAGAGTAGGACTAGTAGTAGCAGTGCACTAGGCACCAGATCCCCCTTTTGAGAGCCATCGGCTCTTTCTTGTAAAGCCGCTCCTTTGAGAATTGTTCTTCCAATTTATCTTTCAATTAATCCAATTTCAATCCTTCCGCTTGCCACACCAAGACCGATAGCAACGTATCGGATTTTTTCCCCTTAGACGCCCATGAAGCCGGACTCAGATATCGATTAGACCGTCAGTCAAGCACTTCTCAAATTCAGACTGTGATTTGATACCCGACCATAATGTTTCGCAATCCTATAGCCGATGACTATTCATCGGCTATTTTGAGAATCCAGTCTCTTTCCTTTTCTTGCAGCAACAGGACGGTCCAAACCCTGTAAGAGACGACGGCTCCCCTTTCCGGCTCCTCTCCGTAGCTTTAGCAGCCTTCTTCTGCAGCAACTCATCGCTTTCAGAGAAGGTTACGATGCAGGGTCAGCCGATGCACCTTCAATCGGCTCCCCAAAAACAGAGCACCTACAAGTTAGTTGCCCCCTGATACGTCCAAAACGTATCTACTTTCCCGAACACTTTTGCTATTGTTTTGCCTCTAATTTGTGTATTTTGGATGCAACTAACACGGACTAACGCTGTTTTCAGCAGAACTGCTCTGGTGTCTCGTTTTTGTGCAGAAATCCAACTTTCGGGAAAATCCTCGGAATTTATGCAGAAGGCCCTATTTTCCCAGGAAACTAACGGAGCCAGAAGGACAATTGAGGTGGAGGCCCGAGGGCCCCACACCATAGGGCGGCGCGGCCCAGGGGGGGCCCGCGCGGCCCTGTGGTGTGGCCCCCTCGGCCGGCCTCCGACGCCCTCCTTCGGACTACTTATCGGCCTCGACCTAAAAACGCACAGAGGGAAGTCGAAGTCGCCAGAAACCCTCCAGAACGCCGCCACATCGCGAAACTCCGTCGCGGGAGCCAGAAGTCTCCGTTCTGGCACTCCGCCGGGACGGGGAATTGGAGGAGATCATCGCCGCCATCACCGCCAACGCCTCTACATCAACCAGCCATGTTTCCCCCATCCATGTGTGAGTAATTCCCCCGCTGTAGGCCGAAGGGGATGGTAGGGATTGGATGAGATTGGTCATGTAATAGCATAAGATTGTTAGGGCATAGTGCCTAGTGTCCGTAATTGGTACTTTGATGATATTGTTGCAATTTGTTATGCTTAATGCTTGTCACTAGGGCCCGAGTGCCATGATCTCAGATCTGAACATGTTATTGTTTCATCATGATATTCATTGTTTATGGTCTTACCTATAAGTTGTATACACATGTCGCTGTCCGGAACCGATGGCCCCGAAGTGACAGAAATCGGGACAACCGGAGGGAATGGTAGTGATGTGAGGATCACATGTGTTCACGGAGTGTTAATGCTTTGCTCCGGTACTCTATTAAAAGGAGTACCTTAATATCCAGTAGTTTCCCTTGAGGCCCGGCTGCCACCGGCTGGTAGGACAAAAGATGTTGTGCAAGTTTCTCATTGCGAGCACGCACGACTATATATGGAACACATGCCTATTGATTGCTTTGTACTTGGACACCGTTTTATTATTATCTGCAAATGCCCTGCTATGATTGTTACATGAGTTTCTCTCATCCATGCAACGCCCGTCATCCGTCCCCGTGCCGACCGTATTTAAATCCTGCTGTTTACTAAAATCACTACTGCTGTCTCTCGTTACTCTGCTGCTTTGTTATTTCACTATCTACTGCTATAAAGCTGTTACTGATAAACTCTTGCGAGCAAGTCTGTTTCCAGGTGCAGCTGAATTGACAACTCCGCTGTTAAGGCTTCCAAATGTTCTTTGTCTCCCCTTGTGTCGAATCAATAAATTGGGTTTTACTTCCCTCGAAGACTGTTGCGATCCCCTATACTTGTGGGTCATCAAGACTATTTTCTGGCGCCGTTGCCGGGGAGCATAGCTTTATTTGGAAGTTCACTTGGATTGATATTGTTCGCTGCAAATTCTCCATCATGGGTAAACCTCGCGATACTAAGATCGCCATATTACCATCCACTACAAGAAAAGGTACAATTCTGAATACCTCTGCTGCTCTTGATTCACCATCTGTGATTGATAAACTTGTTTCACCGCCACATGCTTCGCATGCGGGTACATCTGCTGAATCTGAACACTCTCATAATATTGATAATATTTCTGCTGTGCTTGATGATAGTGGTTCATTGGGATCCTTTCTAGATGCTACAATTGCTAGGTCTAGACAAATTGAAAATACTGAAACTCCTAATGCTACTACACCTGTTAGTTCACCTGAACTTGATTATTTTAGTGATGATCCTGATGAAGATTATGTGGAGCTTAATGATGATTTTATTGAAAAATGCAATGCTACTACTGATGCAAGAAAAATTAAAAAGTTGCTTGCGTAACATCGTTAGATATAAACCGTCTCGATCCTAAGTTTGCCACATCTCCTATAAATATTAGGGATAAAGATTATGATTTTTCTCTTGATCTATCTCATATAGCTATTGTTGAGAAAACACCCTTTTGTGGTACTGAAAAAGAAAGTGCTGTTGAACACATGACTGAGTTATCTACTTTGAGTAGCTTGTTTTCTGATGATGTCAAGATGCGTACTTACTTTGTTGCTAAAATCTTTCCATTCTCATTAAAGGATGACGCTAAAACTTGGTATAATAATTTGCCACCTAATTCTATTAGAAGTCCGAAAGAATTGCTTGATGTTTTCTTCCGCAAATACTTTCCTGCTAGTGCTCAACATATTGCTTTGCAGAGAATTTATAATTTTGACCAGGGAGATGAAGAGAAATTGCCTGAGGCTTGGGCGAGATTCTGCTCTCTTATTAGAGCTCGGCCTGAGCATGATTTGGAAAAGCATGATTTGCTTGATATATTTTATAGTGGACTAACCATTGAGTCTAGGGCATACCTGGATAGTTGTGCTGGTTGTGTTTCGGGAAAAGAACTCCGCACGACGTATTTGAAGAATTATTGGCTAAAATAAGCCGGAATCATGATGATTGGACTACGCCTGAACCAACTCCAACGCCAATATTGAAGAAGAGGGGTATGATTAAATTGAATGATGAAGATATGAGGGAAGCCAAGAAGTCTCTCAAGGAGAAAGGTATTAAATCTGAAGATGTGAAGAATCTACCTCCTATAGAAGATATATATATGAGATAATTCCCCCTTCATCCATGATTGAGGTAAACTCCCTTCAACGCTTTACTAGGGAAGATATTCCGTATTCAAAGCCTCCTGCACAATGCTTAGATGAGTTTGATAATTATATTGTTAAGCAAGAAAATTTTAATATGAGAGTAGAGAATCATTTAATGGAAAATTCTCGAGCTATTAGTGAATTGCATGATATTGTGGAGAGAACCTCCAATGATGTTAAGATGCTTGTTAAACATTTTCATATGATTCAAACTCAAATTGATCAACTCACTAAAGTGCAAAATGACTTGTTAGGGAATAATTCTAAAGAGAAACATGCTTATGAAGTAACAACTAGAGGTGGTGTCTCTACCCAGGATCCTCTATATCCTGAAGGGCATCCCAAAAGAATTGAACAAGATTTTCAATGCATTGAACCTAGTGCTCATTCTAGGAAGAAAAAGAAGAACAAACATAAAAATGTTGTAGAATCCTCTAAACCTGTTAATGATCCTAATAGTATTTCTATTTCTGATGCTGAAACTGAAAGTGGTAATGAACATGATAATGATAAAGATAATGATAAGAATGATACTCCTGATAAAGAAGAGGTTGAAGAAGAACCTGAAAAGCATGCTAAAAATAAAAAGTATACTAAAGAAGACTTTATTGCTGAGAAACATGGTAATGAAAGAGAACCTTGGGTGCAAAAGCAAATGCCTTTCCCTGCTAAGAAACTAAAATCAAAGGAAGAAGAACACTATAATAAATTTTGCGATTGGATGAAACCTTTATTCTTGCAAATCCCTTTGACTGATGCTATTAAATTGCCTCCTTATTCAAAGTATATGAAAGATATTGTTACTAACAAAAGGAAAATCCCCAATGAGGAAATTTCCACTATGCTTGCTAATTACTCTTTCAATGGCAAAATTCCAAAGAAGTTGGGCGACCCAGGTATACCTACTATTCCTTGTTCTATCAAGAATAATTATGTTAAAACTGCTCTATGTGACTTGGGAGCCGGTGTTAGTGTTATGCCTTTTTCTCTTTATAAGAGACTTTACTTAGATAAGTTGATACCTACTGATATATCTTTGCAAATGGCTGATAAATCTACTGCTATTCCTGTTGGTATATGTGAGAATGTTCCTGTTCAAGTTACTACTAACTGCTTGATATTAACTGATTTTGTTGTGTTGGAAATGCCTGAAGATGATAATATGTCTATTATTCTTGGGAGACCTTTTCTTAACACCGCAGGGGCTGTTATTGATTGCAATAAAGGAAAGGTTACTTTCAATGTTGATAATAGGGAGCATACCGTTTATTTTCCCAAGAGGATTGAGAAAGCGTGTGGAGTTAATACTATTTCTAATGTGAGAACTATCAAAGTGGGAACTATTGATTGTCCTATATATGAGCCTAAGGAAGAATATCAAACTCTCGTGATTGGATCCATATCAATACAATTCAAGGTAACATGATTGATTTGAGGTTTATTTCTTCTTATGCTATGTAAAATTTATTTGGTGGCAAGACTTGATCAACCTTGTTAACAAATACTTTTTATATGCATAGAGAGGGTAAACAACATCTCTTTCTTCCTCCACTTGCTCTAGTTGCTGTAGCACTTTTAATTTGCAAAGTTCCTTAGTTATTTGGAGATTTCAAAAATTTTCCTGGCCAGTAATAATAAACTAAATACCCAGAAATGTGCGTTTTTCAAAGTTTTCAAAAATTCACAAAAATTATACCGTTGGTCCTATTTTTCGACGAGGCACCTGGGAGCACCAGAGGATGACCTGTGGGGCACCAGAGGGCGCCAAACCACAGGCCGGCGCGGCCAAGGAGGTGGCCGCGCCACCATGTGGTGTGGGCCCCCCTTTGCCCCACTTTGCCATCCCTTTCTCCCAGAACAGTCTCTCTCCCGAAAAAAACTCGTACCAAGTTCCTCTCACTCGCGTTTTTGCTCCAGAGCTCCAGATTTCTCGATCTCTTTGCTCAGCCCAGATTTCTGTCTGAAATTTGGCACATTTGCTCTTCGGTATGTGACTCCTCCACCCATCCAAGTAGAATTTTGTTTGGTTGAGTATATCTTGAATATTTTGCTGCTGTAGGTAACATGTTTAGTGAGCTTGCATGCTTGTTCTAAGTGGTAGAAACTAGTTTTGATGCATGATTAGTACTCTAGCAAGTTCCTATGGTAGTTTCCCTCAATTATATGTCATCAAATCAAATTTTTATATCATTTGTTGAAAATTTCAGAGAAGCTATGAAGAAGTTCAGCTTTGGAGAGTTGTTCAAGAAAGGGACAACCAGCACCGGGAGGCCTTCTAGGGCCGCCACCCGGATTAGGCGATCATACAATGAAGACATCATCGCGCCTAGCTTCGCGCCCGAAGAGGACAACGGGCCTCCTAATGCTTCTACTTTTCCATGCTATGATTTTCTAAGAAATGCAGGGATATTGGAGGATTTCTTAACCCTTGTCAACAGGGCAGGGTTAACCACCTATATGGGAGATGAAAGGGAGCAATACTACTTGCTCACCAAAATCTTCGTCGAGAGTTTTCAGTTCAACAACAAACAATATGAGCCAACAGTTGCATTCAGGATCTATGGTAATCCTGTTACTATGCCATTGAAGGATTTTTGTCGTGCCTTGGATATTGCCCCTGTAGGTACAGCAAGTAGGATTGATGACAACCCCCGGGACTTGTTGGAGCTCTATCGAGGGATTACCGATGATGATTGTCGCACCATTCAGCGGGGCAAGATAAGGAACATTCAACTCCCCGCCATTAAGTATTTTGCATACTACATTGCTACTAGCATTCTTGGTAGGGAGAACACTAGCAACATTTCTAGTTACCATCTTGCTTTCTTGAATATTGCACTTACTGGTCAAACATCTTATCATCTTGGTGCTCTTATTGCTCGCCGCCTGACTACCAGGGGGCCTATTTTTGGAGGAACTATCGCACTGCGTGTTTTAACATATCTTAATCTTCCTATTGATCCTAATGATGTGCCATTGGCCCCTAGGAAACTTGATATTGTTGCTATGAAGAGTCATCATTTTGTTACCACTGATTCTACTTTAGATAATATGGTGTATAGAATGTTGTTTTCTGACGGGGATGAGAAAGAAATTCCTCTTCCCCAACCAGGTTTGTTAAGTATTGACAGGCAATCATGGTCATGCACTAAGGAGGAAGTGGATGAGCATTTGAAGATAAAAGACTTCCACCAGCAACATGACTCCGAGGACGTCGGGGCCTCCTACGACCACACCGTCACATATCCGGGTGCTTCTTCTAGCACATACCCGGAATACGATCCATCTTCGTCATATTACGGAGACACTACCTCATGGGATCGATGGGATTGAACTCCACTTAGGCCAAAAGCCTAAGCTTGGGGGGAGGTATACCGGAATCACTCATTCTTTGCATATTATGGTTGCTGGATACTTGTGCATACTTGTTTTCTTCGTTTGAGTGGTTTTCTAATGAGAAGAAGATAATATTTGGGGAAGTGCTGCCTGAAAACAGATTCTGGAACGTTACCGTAAAAATTCTCAAAAATAGCCAGAGCGTCATTTTGAGCTGCCAATTTTTGTGCAGGTTCCCCAGGTTGTTATCTAACTTTCATTAGTTGAACACTTTTCGATCTGAGCAACGTAAGATTTTTGTAAAAATCGATTTCTGTACTGCTGTCAGGTTTTGGCAGATTTCTGTCATCCTGTTGTTATGTGTTTCTTTTAGTTTGCTATTTCTTGTTTTTGCTTTGTTTCTTTCCCAAAACACAAAAAGACCAAAAATATTTCTGTTGTTTCTCTTCACCATTTGTTTGCTTTGGTTTCTTGCATTTGTTTCACTTTATTTGCTATTGCTAGTTTGCTATAAGAAAACCCAAAAAGATTTTGCTTTGTTTGTTTGTTTCCTCTTGTTCTTATTTGCAATTTGAAAACACCAAAAATATTTGCTGTTCTTCTTTGGTTTGTAAAGTTCTTTATGAGTTCAATGGTCTTCGGTGGCTGGAGCGTGGTTTTCATTTCATATTATCCAAGCTACACAAGTGAAAAGGCAATAATGACGATCTACGACAATCTGATTGTGGTGAGAGGCTGGTATGAACTCTATTTGTTTTCATTTTTGTACATATACTCATCCATGTGAGCATGCTCAGTTGGTTCATGTGAGGTATATGTTATTTGAGAAAGTCTAGTAGTTCATGATCTCTCATGTTTAGCTCCAATTTATTAATATGAGTAGCATGTCATGGATGTTTGCTTGCATTGTTTTATTCATAAGTAAGTATGGCATTGTGGTATCCTCCTCTGAATAATTCATTTATATCGACTTGGCACATGCTCACGCATGCATATGACTGAACAAAAAGTCAATTAAGCCTCGATGATCTATATTGCTTCAGAGTTCTTGTATCACTTTTATGCCTCCGTTAATTTATTTTGCCGCAAGCATGATTATGACAGTTACTGCTCTCTTGATTTGTCGCTCCCTAGTCTATTGCTAGCCTTCACTTGTACTGAGTGGGAACGCTGCTCGTGCTTCCAAACACCTGAAAACCAAGTTATTCCAGAGTGTCCACCATAAATACCTATGCATGGCATTTCAAACCATTCCAAGTAAATTCTCATGCGCTACCTTTAAAACCTTCAAAATGCTTCTCAATTTGTGTTTATGTTTCATAGCTCATGAGGAAGTATGTGGTGTTTAGCTTTCAACCTTGTCATTTACTTTTGACGGACTCTCATATGGACTAGTGGCACATCCGCTTATCCAATAATTTTGCAAAAAGAGCTGGCAATGGGATTCCCAGTCCCGAATTAATTAACTTAAATAGACACTCCTCCATGGTTTGTGATTGTTGGACGGCACCCGAAGGATTCGGTTAGCCATGGCTTGTGTAAGCAAAGGTTGGGGGGAGTGTCATCATCATAATAAAACTAAAATAAAAAAGGCACTCCTTCATGGTATGAGATTGTTGGCAGGCACCCGAGGATTCGGTTAGCCATGGTTTGTGTAAGAAAGGTTGGAAGGAGTGCCAAATAAATATGCAATAATTCATGGGAGCCACTCTTGAAAGTCCGGTTGGCGAGGTAGTTAGTGTACCCATTACCATTCGTTGACAACAACAAACACCTCTCAAAATAATTTTACTCCTGTCTTTATAAAAATAAAAAGCTCTAGCGCATGTTAATCCCTGCTTCCCTCTGCGAAGGGTCAATCTTTTACTTTTATGTTGTGTCTCCATTATTTCTTTGAGCACTATCTTGAGAGCACAACTGTCATTCTTAGTATAATATGCTTGTCTCAAAATATGATTGATTGTGGTATAACTTTGATACATTTATCTTTTGACAATCACTACTTCTAGTCTTTCTATGAACTCCAGAGGTGCCCGGGCATTTATGTTTTGCCAATCAAATACAGGCAAGCGAGATACCACTTTATCATACTCTCTTATGAACATTGCAATCCTGCTTATATACATGATTCATGATGCTTATTATTAATTGTTGGTACCTCTCCATGATTGACATAGCTGTTAGATGATTTTATTTGCATGTATCTCATTATGAACTGCTTAAGTATTAGCCATTGCATGAGAATATATACACCATATGAGCAAATGTGTTCGTGAAAGTTCTTTTATCGCTCAGTTGTTAACTGAATTGCTTGAGGACAAGCAATAAGCTAAGCTTGGGGGGAGTTGATACGTCCAAAACGTATCTACTTTCCCGAACACTTTTGCTATTGTTTTGCCTCTAATTTGTGTATTTTGGATGCAACTAACACGGACTAACGCTGTTTTCAGCAGAAGCTGCTCTGGTGTCTCGTTTTGTGCAGAAATCCAACTTTCGGGAAAATCCTCGGAATTTATGCGAAGGCCCTATTTTCCCAGGAAACTAACGGAGCCGAAGGACAATTGAGGTGGAGGCCCGAGGGCCCCACACCATAGGGCGGCGCGGCCCAGGGGGGCCCGCGCGGCCCTGTGGTGTGGCCCCCTCGGCCGGCCTCCGACGCCCTCCTTCGGACTACTTATCGGCCTCGACCTAAAAACGCACAGAGGGAAGTCGAAGTCGCCAGAAACCCTCCAGAACGCCGCCACATCGCGAAACTCCGTCGCGGGAGCCAGAAGTCTCCGTTCTGGCACTCCGCCGGGACGGGGAATTGGAGGAGATCATCGCCGCCATCACCGCCAACGCCTCTACATCAACCAGCCATGTTTCCCCCATCCATGTGTGAGTAATTCCCCCGCTGTAGGCCGAAGGGGATGGTAGGGATTGGATGAGATTGGTCATGTAATAGCATAAGATTGTTAGGGCATAGTGCCTAGTGTCCGTAATTGGTACTTTGATGATATTGTTGCAACTTGTTATGCTTAATGCTTGTCACTAGGGCCCGAGTGCCATGATCTCAGATCTGAACATGTTATTGTTTCATCATGATATTCATTGTTTATGGTCTTACCTATAAGTTGTATACACATGTCGCTGTCCGGAACCGATGGCCCCGAAGTGACAGAAATCGGGACAACCGGAGGGAATGGTAGTGATGTGAGGATCACATGTGTTCACGGAGTGTTAATGCTTTGCTCCGGTACTCTATTAAAAGGAGTACCTTAATATCCAGTAGTTTCCCTTGAGGCCCGGCTGCCACCGGCTGGTAGGACAAAAGATGTTGTGCAAGTTTCTCATTGCGAGCACGCACGACTATATATGGAACACATGCCTATTGATTGCTTTGTACTTGGACACCGTTTTATTATTATCTGCAAATGCCCTGCTATGATTGTTACATGAGTTTCTCTCATCCATGCAATGCCCGTCATCCGTCCCCGTGCCTACAGTATTTTAATCCTGCTGTTTACTAAAATCACTCTATTTGTCTCTGCATTACTCTGCTTCTTTGTTATTTCACTATCTTTTGCTATAAAACTGTTACTACTGATAAACTCTTGCGAGCAAGTCTGTTTCCAGGTGCAGCTGAATTGACAACTCCGCTGTTAAGACTTCCAAGTGTTCTTTGTCTCCCCTTGTGTCGAATCAATAAATTGGGTTTTACTTCCCTCGAAGACTGTTGCGATCCCCTATACTTGTGGGTCATCACCCCCCGAGCCTTAATCAAGGCGAGAATACCGGCGAGGATGCACAGGTCAAACAAAAAGGCTCTGACCTCAGGTAATCTGGTAATCCGAGACAGCCACCATGAAGAGTCAGCCAAACTTGCCCCCATTGATCAGCTTTCTTCCACTGAACGCCGATGTTGTAGATGAAACACCAACAGCTTAATGAGAAAGAGGCTGCCTTGCATGCCAAACTGATGTTACTGCTGAACTGGCGCAAAGGGTTGTCGGCTTATTGCAGCCAAGGCTGCTCTCATTGTACATTCCCTTCAATGGAAACAGAAGCTCTTGAAGCCGAACTGAAAACCATAAATTTTTTTTACTGGCCGATTTTTCTAATCGGCCCCCAATGTTTTACTGCACACATGTTCATCTGCACATGTTCATCTGATTAGGTGCCCCCCGAGCCGAATCTGTCAGGTAACTGCAGATATCGGCTCTGTAGTTTAGCCAAGGCACCGTATTTGCACGTCGGCTTCGGTAGGACCAATGTTGATTTTCCCTGACTCATCAGCCGACGTAAATCGCTGCCCAGTAGATCAACGTTGCATACAAGCAGAACATGTGGTGAGGATAATTTTGGCCGATTGCTGGAATCGGCCTCCATATTGATCGAAGTGTTCAATGAAGGCGTTGTGCTTTTCCTTCATATACCTTTGGGGGCCGATCCCAAGGGTCGGCCTCGCCACATTTGCTCATCGGTTTGCTCTTGCTACACGGTCAGGCCAGTGGATAAGACCAGCCTAACCCTGCCCTTCGTCACGTCGATGCGCTCGCAGTCGTCCAAATTGATACCTGAGAGTGGCTCTTGGCCTGCTGCTTCCCAAGCGTTCATGCTAGCCGTTGAAACTTCGGCTGAGTCATCGGCCTGGACGACCTCTACCTCATCTCCATCCCACTGTATTATGCATTGGTGCATCGTGGAGGGAATGCAACAGTTGGCGTGGATCCAATCTCTTCCTAGCAGAACAGCATAGGTGCTCTTGCTATCGACGATGAAGAACGTCGTAGGGATAGTTTTCCTTCCTACGGTCAGATCCACGTTCAGAACACCTTGTGCGTCAGACGCTTGGCCGTTGAAATCGCTCAATGTCACGTTGGTCTTGATTAGATCCGAGCTAGAGCGTCCCAACCGACGTAGCATAGAGTATGGCATAATGTTGACTGCCGCTCCGGTGTCCACCAGCATCTTATTGACAGGCCTCCCATCGATATAACCTCGCAAGTACAGGGCCTTCAGATGTCTGTAGCTTCTTTCTCGTGGCTTCTCAAAGATAACCGGCCGTGGGCCGCAGTCAAGTTGTGCCACAGGTGCCTCGTCTAATCCTGGAGCACTGAACTCCGAAGGAAGGATGAACACCATGTTTGTGCCAGCCGATGTTTCATCATCGGCTTTCCTTTGCTTGGGGCGCCACTCCATTTTCCGTGGTCGACCCTCTTCATCCAGGGTTTGCTGAATTTTCGCGGCCAGATCAGGCCGCGCCTTTCTCAGCGTGTGCAGGTATAACCTTTCGGCTTCCTCCAAGCCGCGCAATCGCTGAACCCTACGCTTTTGGGAACGGCTGAGTCCATCAGGGCACCACCTTGGTCGGTGGTACCTGTCTTCTTCTTCTTCTTCTTCATCTTCCAAATCCTCGAGATCTTCCACTCGAGGGGACTCAGCGCGTTTGCTTCGAGGTGGGAGAGGCCCTAAGCGTTGGAACACAGACACGTTAGCTGCCTCCTTCCTCTTCTGTCTACATTCTGGGCAATTGCCGATTGTAGGCAATCGGCTCATTCCTGAATCCCAGCAGTGTCTGAAGAAGGGACAGTCCCAGTGCCTATCTTCGTCGTCTTGCTCCCTCGATTCTTCTTTGGCACGGCGCTCGTACTCCTCCTCATCGCGATCATGCGGACGATGTCTCCTGGCGTCCCTAGCCAGACGGTCTCTATCATCATCGTCGCTGGATCGTCGGCGTTGGCTATATTGACTGACATACTTATTGAGGAGGTGATCAGAGAGAGGTCGCTGATATCTTATGTTCTTTACCTCTCCCTCTGTGACGTAGCGCTTGCCATCGTGACAGAGCCGATCGCGTGGAGCGGCCTCCTCTGTGTCCTTGCTACGAGAGCCGCTGCCCTCGTCTCCATCCTTGCCAGAGTGGTGCCCAGGTCCTACCATGTTGATGCTGAACGAGGATCCTGGCTGGCAACCTTCAGGGTAAGTGCACTCCACCATGTTAACGGCGGGAAAGGGGTGGGTGTCGACCTTCATGGCGTACTGGTTGAAAATCAGACGTCCTTGTTCTATCGCCATTTGGATCTGCTGACGCCACACCCTGCAGTCGTTGGTGGCATGGGAGAGCGAGTTATGCCATTTGCAGTATGGCTTTCCGTTCAGCTCCTGTACCGTGGGGAATTTGAGGCCTTCGGGTATCTTCAACTGCTTCTCCTTGAGTAAGAGGTCGAAGATTTGCTCCGTTTTAGTCACGTCAAAATCAAACCCTCTGGGCGGACCTGGTGGCTTTACCCATTTGCAGGACACGGGGGTTGCCCCCCGAGTCCATTCAGCCACCGCTACCTCTTGATCTCCCGCAGAGCCTTCGTCTTCATCCGCTTCAACCAGGACTACCGCACGCTTGAATTTGTCCTGGTACAAGTCCGGGTGGCGCTGTTCATATGCTGACAGTTTCTGAACCATGTGCGCCAGTGAAGGGTAGTCTGCTTGGGAAGCCATATCCTTGATTTGTGAGGCAAGGCCCACCACTGCCAACTCGACTGCTTCTTTTTCAGTCACACGAGCCGAATAACATCGGTTCCTCAGATTTCTGAAGCGCTGGATGTATTCTGCCACGGTTTCTCCACGCTTCTGACGTATCTGTGCTAGATCGGCAATGCTGGCCTCGGAAGCTTCTGAGTGAAACTGCATATGGAACTGTTCTTCTAACTGCTTCCAAGTCCGGATCGAGTCCGGTGGCAACGAAGTGTACCACCCGAAAGCCGATCCCGTGAGGGACTGTGCGAAGAACCTCACGCGTAGTGGATCCGACGCTGAGGCCGTTCCTAGCTGTGCCAAATATCGGCTCACATGCTCGATGGAGCTGGAACCATCTGATCCACTGAACTTGGAGAAGTCAGGGAGCCGATACTTAGGTGGTAGCGGCACCAACTCGTATTCATCGGGGTACGGCTTGGAATATCCGATTGTCCTCCTTTTCGGCACCATGCCGATCTGGTCCCTCAGGATCGTGCTGATTTGATCCACGGTGCTGGCTGTAGGAGTCGAACTCTGAAGATTCGCCGGGGTGGCGTACTTAGCCAGCCATGCTTGCTTTTCCAGCTCTGAGCCAACTGCAGGAGCTGAGCTCTGGAGGTTCGTCGGGGTGGCATATTTAGCTAGCCACGTCTGCTTCTCAAGATCTGTCGCTGACGTTCCTCCTGCTTTCCAGAAGTCCCTGCTGTTGCAGCCTGGTTTGTGAGTGCCCAGTTACCGCAGTCTGGCACGTATGTGCACATGTACCCGTGAGGGATCTCCTTAGGCGCCTCATGCAAGAACTGGCAGTCACTAGGGTCACCACCGATCTTGTAGACGACGAATGCCGGTGAATTCGGCACTTCTGGTGCTGCCAACGCAAATGGCAGCGGTGGACGGGACTGGAGTGGCATCTCTCCTTGGTGTGTCCCGAGAGCTGGTCCTGACGGAGAGTACTGGTGCCTCATGATCTCCTGGATCACCCGGAGAGCGACACGCTCCAAAGTGTTCACCAGGTTCTCAGAGTGGCGGTGCAGCGAGTGAGCCACCATGTAGTTGATCTCCTGACGCAGGGACCTGGTGCGTTCTTCTGACGGGGCAGACAGGTCTATTCCATCAAGCGCACCATCAGGCGAGAACCCTTTCCACCTGACGCCATGTGAACGGTTTCTGTGAAAAGAGCCGATGAGGTCGGCTTCGAGGATTGCTTTGACCTCGTCATACTTCTTCTTGAGCTCGTCGGTCAGATCCTCGTACGTGACTAGAGTGCCGTCCGCCATCTCAGATGTAGATGGCGATGTGGTTGATGTCGAAGCTTGTCCCACCGGGCGTGCCAGAATGTGTTGCGGTCAGAAACCCACCGGCGAGCAGCGACGGGCAACACAGTAGAGCCGGGAACAACTTAGGGCTGCGGCTGGCCCTGGTCCCTCCGAGCGACGGCCCGCAAAGCCTCTGGTACACACGTCCGATGCTGGTGCAAGGGCGTGCCACCTGACCTATACCTGGTCAGGAAGGTGATGGAGATGCCTCACTTAGTTTCCTGCATGGCATACACGTAAACATTAAATACGAGCCTCGATCGGCTCTCAGGTTATCCTGTGAATCGGCTGAAGGAGCCGATCCACCCATGATTCGTACGAGGTGCACGAATATATGGTGGTCCTGCTTGATCAAGATAAAGCTAAAACGATCTACGACGATTTGGGGTTTTCACCGCATAATCGGATCATCCTACTCACGATTGGGCCTCGCGGCCACGCACGGTGATCGTAAGCCGATCCTAGACAAGGCCTAAAAACCAACACGAGGTTGATCCCCGGAACATCCTGTCTAGGACTAGCAAACGACACCCTACGTGCCGCTGGATCCTCCAACCCTTTGTAAGGCCTAACTATTGCAGATATTAAACTAATCCTTGAAGAACAAGGAGCAACCGTAACGGATCGGATCTACTAAATAATGATCAAGCGGGGTGCCGCCCCTACACCTAAGATAGGTGTAAGGGCGGCTAGATGTATAAGGGTTGCACTACGACAGCATATGATACGAAGAACAATGCTAACCCTAACACATCTAAGATAACTACGTTGCTCGCCATCAAAAAGGCTTCAGTACGAGCAACGCATGAACAACGTAATAAGCTTATGCTGCCTAGATCGCAAGGCAGCATGATGCTTACCGGAAGAAACCCTCGAAACGAAGGAGTTGGCGATGCGCCGAGATTGATTTGTGTTGAACGTTGGTTGTTGTTTATTTCATAAACCCTAGATACATATTTATAGTCCAGGGGACTTTCTAACGTGGGAATAATCCCCACCGTGCACGAGACAAACTCCACCTAACCGACACGTATCCTACTATATTACAGATACACGGGCCAACTAGCCCAAACTTTGCATAACAGGCCGATTCACGTATTTCTTCCACGTATATTCTTCAAATCCATCTTGATCGCGGCCCACCTCTGACTCGGTCAAATTCTGGTGATAACAGGTAGCACTCAAGAAATTTACTTTGGAATGGCGGAGAAATATCATGTAGTAGGTATGTATGGTGGACACAAATGGCATAGTGGTTGGCTCAAGTATTTTGGATGCATGAGAAGTATTCCCTCTCGATACAAGGTTTAGGCTAGCAAGGTTTATTTGAAACAAACACAAGGATGAAGTGGTGCAACAAAACTCACATAAAAGACATATTGTAAACATTATAAGACTCTACACCGTCTTCCTTGTTGTTCAAACTCAATACTAGAAATTATCTAGACCTTAGAGAGACCAAATATGCAAACCAAATTTTAGCATGCTCTATGTATTTCTTTATTAATGGGTGCAAATTATATGATGCAAGAGCTTAAACATGAGCACAACAATTGCCACGTATCACATTATCCAAGACATTATAGCAAATTACTACATGTATCATTTTCCAATTCCAACCATATAGCAATTTAACGAAGAAGAAACTTTCGCCATGAATATTATGAGTAAAGCCTAAGGACATATTTGTCCATATGCAACAGCGGAGCGTGTCTCTCTCCCACACAATGAATGCTAGGATCCATTTTATTCAAACAAAACAAAAACAAAAACAAAAACAAACCGACGCTCCAAGCAAAGCGCATAAGATGTGACGGAATAAAAATATAGTTTCAGGGGAGGAACCTGATAATGTTGTCGATGAAGAAGGGGATGCCTTGGGCATCCCCAAGCTTAGACGCTTGAGTCTTCTTGATATATGCAGGGGTGAACCACCGGGGCATCCCCAAGCTTAGAGCTTTCACTCTCCTTAATCATGTTGTATCATCTCCCTCTCTTGATCCTTGAAAACTTCCTCCACACCAAACTCAAAACAACTCATTAGAGGGTTAGTTCACAATCAAAATATACATGTTCAGAGGTGACATAATCATTCTTAACACTTGTAGACATTGCACAAAGCTACTGAAAGTCAATGGAATCGAAACATCCCTCGAGCATATCAAAACAGGCAATGCGAAATAAAAGGCAGAATCTGTCAAAACAGAACAGTTCGTAAAGACGAATTTTATTGAGGCACCAGACTTGCTCAAATGAAAATGCTAAAATTGAATGAAAGTTGCGCACATATCTGAGGATCACTCACGTAAATTGGCATAATTTTCTGAGTTACCTACAGATAATTTTTCCCAGATTCGTGACAGCAAAGAAATCTGTTTCTGCGCAGTAATCCAAATCTAGTATGAACCTTACTATCAACGACTTTACTTGGCACAACAAAACACTAAACTAAGATAAGGAGAGGTTGCTACAGTAGTAAACAACTTCCAAGACTCAAAATAAAAACAAAGGTACTGTAGTAAAAACATGGGTTGTCTCCCATAAGCGCTTTTCTTTAACGCCTTTCAGCTAGACGCAGAAAGTGTGTATCAAGTATTATCGAGAGACGAAGTGTCAACATCATAATTTGTTCTAATAATAGAATCAAAAGGTAACTTCATTCTCTTTCTAGGGAAGTGTTCCATACCTTTCTTGAGAGGAAATTTATATTTAATATTACCTTCCTTCATATCAATAATAGCACCAACAGTTCGAAGAAAAGGTCTTCCCAATATGATGGGACAAGATGCATTGCATTCAATATCCAAGACAACAAAATCAACGGGGACAAGGTTATTGTTAACGGTAATGCGAACATTATCAACTTTCCCCAAAGGTTTCTTTGTAGAATGATCAGCAAGATTAACATCCAAATAACAATTTTTCAATGGTGGCAAGTCAAGCATATTATAAATTTTCTTAGGCATAACAGAAATACTTGCACCAAGATCACATAAAGCATTACAATCAAAATCATTGACCTTCATCTTAATGATGGGCTCCCAACCATCCTCTAGCTTCCTAGGAATAGAAGCTTCGCGTTCTAATTTCTCTTCTCTAGCTTTTATGAGAGCATTTGTAATATGTTTCGTGAAAGCCAAATTTATAGCACTAGCATTAGGACTTTTAGCAAGTTTTTGTAAGAACTTTATAACTTCAGAGATGTGGCAATCATCAAAATTCAAACCATTATAATCTAAAGCAATGGGATCATCATCCCCAATGTTGGAAAAAAATTCAGCAGTTTTATCACAGGCAGTTTCAGCAGTTTTAGCAGTTTCAGGCAGTTTTTCGCGCTTTGCATTAGAAGTGGAAACATTGCTAACACCAATTATTTTATTATTATTAGTAGGAGGTGCAGCAACTTGTGTAGCATTAGCATTACTAGTGGTGGTAATAGTCCAAACTTTAGCTATATTATCTTCTTTTTCATTTTCTTCTCTTTCCCACCTAGCACGCAATTCGGCCATCAATCTTATATTCTCATTAATTCTAACTTGGATGGCATTTGCTGTAGTAACAATTTTATGATTTTCATGAGGCATAACTTTCGATTTCAAAAGATCAACATCAGCAGCAAGACTATCGACTTTAGAAGCAAGTATATCAATTTTCCCAAGCTTTTCTTCAACAGATTTGTTAAAAGCAGTTTGTGTACTAATAAATTCTTTAAGCATGGCTTCAAGTCCAGGGGGTGTGTTCCTATTATTGTTGTAAGAATTCCCATAAGAATTACCATAGCCGTTGCCATTATTATAAGGATATGGCCTATAGTTGTTACTAGAATTGTTCCGGTAAGCATTGTTGTTGAAATTATTATTTTTAATGAAGTTTACATCAACATGTTCTTCTTGGGCAACCAATGAAGCTAACGGAACATTATTAGGATCAACATTTGTCCTATCATTCACAAGCATAGACATAATAGCATCAATCTTATCACTCAAGGAAGAGGTTTCTTCGACAGAATTTACCTTCTTACCTTGTGGAGCTCTTTCCGTGTGCCATTCAGAGTAATTGATCATCATATTATCAAGAAGCTTTGTTGCTTCACCAAGAGTGATGGACATAAAGGTACCACCAGCAGCTGAATCCAATAGGTTCCGCGAAGAAAAATTCAGTCCTGCATAAAAGGTTTGGATGATCATCCAAGTAGTCAGTCCATGGGTTGGGCAATTTTTAACCAAAGATTTCATTCTTTCCCATGCTTGGGCAACATGCTCATTATCCAATTGTTTAAAATTCATTATGCTACTCCTCAAAGATATAATTTTAGCAGGGGGATAATATCTACCAATAAAAGCATCCTTGTATTTAGTCCATGAATCAATACTATTCTTAGGCAGAGATAGCAACCAATCTTTAGCTCTTCCTCTTAATGAGAAAGGGAACAATTTTAATTTTATAATGTCACCATATACATCTTTATACTTTTGCATTTCACATAGTTCAACAAAATTATTGAGATGGGCAGCAGCATCATCAGAACTAACACCAGAAAATTGCTCTCGCATAATAAGATTCAGTAAAGCAGGTTTAATTTCAAAGAATTCTGCTGTAGTAGCAGGTGGAGCAATAGGTGTGCATAAGAAATCATTATTATTTGTGGTTGTGAAGTCACACAACTTAGTATTTTCAGGAGTACCCATTTTAGCAGTAGTAAATAAAATAGACTAGATAAAGTAAATGCAAGTAACTAATTTTTTTGTGTTTTCGATATAGCAAACAAGATAGCAAATAAAGTAAAACTAGCAACTAATTTTTTTGTATTTTGATTTAGTGCAGCAAACAAAGTAGTAAATAAAATAAAGCAAGACAAAAAACAAAGTAAAGAGATTGCGATGTGGAGACTCCCCTTGCAGCGTGTCTTGATCTCCCCGGCAACGGCGCCAGAAAAAGAGCTTGATACGCGTACAGCACGCGTCCGTTGGGAACCCCAAGAGGAAGGTGTGATGCGTACAGCGGCAAGTTTTCCCTCAGTATGAAACCAAGGTTTATCGAACCAGTAGGAGCCAAGAAGCACGTTGAAGGTTGATGGCGGCGAGATGTAGTGCGGCGCAACACGAGGGATTCCGGCGCCAACGTGGAACCTGCACAACACAAACCAAGTACTTTGCCCCAACGAAACAGCGAGGTTGTCAATCTCACCGGCTTGCTGTAACAAAGGATTAGATGTATAGTGTGGAAGATGATTGTTTGCAGAAAACAGTATAACAGTAATGCAGTAGATTGTATTTCAGTATAGAGAATTGGACCGGGGTCCACAGTTCACTAGAGGTGTCTCTCCCATAAGATAAACAACATATTGGGTGAACAAATTACAGTTGGGAAATTGACAAATAGAGAGGGCATGACCATGCACATACATATTATGATGAGTATAGTGAGATTTAATTGGGCATTACGACAAAGTACATAGACCGCTATCCAGCATGCATCTATGCCTAAAAAGTCCACCTTCAGGTTATCATCCGAACCCCTTCCAGTATTAAGTTGCTAACAACAGACAATTGCATTAAGTATTGCGCGTAATGTAATTAATAACTACATCCTCGGACATAGCATCAATGTTTTATCCCTAGTGGCAACATCACATCCATAACCTTAGAGGTTCTTGTCACTCCTCCAGATTCACGGAGACATGAACCCACTATCGAGCATAAATACCCCCTCTTGGAGTTACAAGCATCAACTTGGCCAGAGCATCTACTAGTAACGGAGAGCATGCAAGATCATAAACAACACATATATATAAATTGATAATCAACATAACATGGTATTCTCTATTCATCGGATCCCAACAAACACAACATATAAAATTATAGATAGATGATCTTGATCATGTTCGACAGCTCACAAGACCCGACAATTAAGCACAATGGGGAGAAGACAACCATCTAGCTACTTCTATGGACCCATAGTCCAGGGGTAGACTACTCACACATCACTCCGGAGGTGACCATGGCGGTGTAGAGTCCTCCGGGAGATGATTCCCCTCTCCGGCAGGGTGCCGGAGGCGATCTCCTGAATCCCCCGAGATGGGATTGGCGGCAGCGGCGTCTCTGGAAGGTTTTCCGTATCGTGGCTCTCGGTACTGGGGGTTTCGCGACGAAGGCTATTTGTAGGCAGAAGGGCAGGTCAGGGGGCCACACGAGGGGCCCAGGAGATAGGCCGGCGCGGCCAAGGGCTGGGCCGCGCCGCCCTAGCCTCTGGCTGCCTCGTGGCCCCACTTCGTTGACTCTCCGGTCTTCTGGAAGCTTCGTGTGAAAATAGGCCCCTGGGCGTTGATTTCGTCCAATTCCGAGAATATTTCCTTACTAGGATTTCTGAAACCAAAAACAGCAGAAAACAACAACTGGCTCTTCGGCATCTTGTTAGTAGGTTAGTTCCAGAAAATGCATAAATATGACATAAAGTATGCATAAAACATGTAGATATCATCAATAATGTGGCATGGAACATAAGAAATTATCGATACGTCGGAGACTTATCATGTATCCCTTGTAGATGTTGGCGCTGAAGCGGTGCACCTGTCTCCGACAGTCCTCCCAGTCGTCGTAGACTCCACGAACCCTCCCCTTGTACACAACATATGTCGTCGGCATCTCCATGCACAAGAAAAATAAAACGTCAGTACCAATGCAATTAACAAGTGCCAACTCAAATAAGAGACAAATAGTATGAACTAAATAGCATGTGCCTCATACTTTATCGGTCGAAACAAATATTAACATTCAGGGATGGGGTAAGTGAAGTCAAGTAGGATGCACAACAGATTGATATTTGTGCCATCACACTAGGTTCATTCACCCCACCCCAGAGTGAAGTGACCGAACATTCTAATCATCGGCCAATGTAATTAAGAAGTGTCTACCTCGGAAATTCAATTCGGCTCCTGGGTGCATATGCTCCCTCTACCAACAAAACATATTTCGAAATGTGGAAATTTTTTGATAAAAAATTCTACATGTACATCTCCATAATATATGTGTATGCGTCAAGTTTCACGAAAAAATAATATTTTTTGTGGTCTATGTAAAAAAGAGAAAACTTATCCTGTGAAAAACACTGTTTTCAGCACTGAATTTTGTCTTTTTTTACACACGTTACATGATAAGTTCATTTTTTATGAAACGACTTTGTGAGTGCGTAGCACGTGAAGATGTACATGCGAATTTTTTGTTTCAATTTTTTTGAAATTTAAAATATGTGTAAGATGCATTTTAAAATATAGGGAGCATATGCACCCAGGAGCCGAATTGAATTTCCGAGGTAGGGAGTGGTGTTTTGGGAACTAAATAGCGTGCCTCATACTTTGTTGGTCGAAACAAATATTAACATCCAGGGATGGAGTCAGTGAGGCTAGGTAGGATGCACAATAGATTGATATTTGTAGCCATCACACCAAGCCTCACTGGATCCACCCCCGAGTGTACGAGTGACCGAACATTCTAATCATAGTCCAAATACGAGCCAAATAAGGGTCGAGTAAATGCAAATGATTAAGGTAATTCCTGGGCCTGGCCCGGATCGGGTGAGCCTAGGCCAGGCTCTATCGCCGGCGCATCATCTTTGCGGGTGCGCCGGCACCAGTTGCCACCGACGCATGAAAAAAGTGTTGCGCCGGCAGTACCACTTCCACCTATAGGTGTTTTCCTAGTAGTGTGGCCATTAACTTTTCTTTCAGTTAATTAATGAACGCGCTTACCCACTATCACTATAGGAAATTGGTAATTGCATATGTCCATGTTAAGTTACGGCTCCGACAAACATCTTATTTGTCGTGTGCCTCATTTTTTCTCACAACAAAGCTGCAAACTAGTCCTTGGTGGCGGGATTTTGCTCCTAATGTGGCGAATGGAAGGACATCCCACTTTGTGTGAACATATGACTCCCGTGCTTTCATCCATGAAAGTGAGGCTTGTGAGCTAGCCAATAGTGCCAGAATGTTCCTTCACAATTCCTCTATGATACCCAATGTCGCCAAATCCTGATGCTTCCTACTCCTATATAGAAACCGTAGAGGGTGTTGCATATGTAACATGTAGCTACAACTTAGCTATGCTCATTGTTTCTTCTTTGGTAAAACTTAGATACTTTGTCTGTGAGTAAGGATACTAGCTACTTAGGTTTTCTCTTAAATAGGAAGAGCAATGGGTCACAACATGTGGTGCAATAATGCACATGACATGTACGCATATAGATGTCGATAGGTAATGAGCAAAATAATGTTTACTGTAAAAAAAAGCATTAGAAAACATTATCACCACCCCTTGTACAAGGTGTTACTAGTCCATACAAGTAACATTTTGTGCATTTGTGGATAATTTCCAGCAAGTATGATGTTTCGTGACACCCTTACAAAAAAACAGCCTCAAACCATAGGTTTACCTTACAGGCATAGTATAACTAGATAGAAAAATTAAAAACATTATCATAATAGTAGCCCGTTTGGTTGAGTATTATGTATGTAAGTATTGGTCTTGATTTAAATACCTCCTTCCAAGCATTTATTTCATTATCTGTGCTTTTTTACTTGTACTTTTCTTTGTGTATTGTATTACTTACACTTGCATGTGCGTCATAAGTTATGATCCATAAATTTTCATGAAAATAATTTGCAAGCTGGGACTCAAACGACGGTCATCGAAATGTCAAGAGTAGATTGAAAAGCTCAAAGTGATTTACCGCTCACTCCACACTCTCTTATTTATCCTTTTACAATTATATTTCTTCCAAATCCAAACAATTTTTATTAACTTCCCCCGTGTAAATTGATTCGATTTCAGAAATTTTGGTCCCATGCTGCTATAAGTACAAAATTTTATATATCAAAATCCTAACCCTTGTGTAAGGGCGTAGAAACGACAAAGGGTGGTCACAGACATGATATGCATACTGAGGAAAATGGCCGCACGGGAGTCCTTTCCACATTGTTGCTTCAGATGTATTTTCAGTTTGGACATTATACAGTGCACACGATCTTAGGCTCACCTTATTGGGGAAACAACATTGCATTTTGCACGTGGTGCTAATTCTTTATTGATTTTTTGTTGTCCCTAAATTTATACCCTTCATGGTTTTATTCTCTCAATACCCATCCTGAGTAACATTTGCCACACCACTATTTTTTGGCTCTCATTATGTGATAGCTGCTTTGCCTTAATTATGTGTATAATTCCAATTTTGATATGATTTATCTACTCGTCATCATATAGAGAAAACTCTGAAGGCTGCATTTACACATTCTCTACATGATTTATCATGTTCCTCTAACTGTTTACTGTTTGTTGACTGTGCTAATGTAATTGTCAAAACCAGTCACACTTAACTCAGTGAGAATCACAACACCATGAACTCTATAAAGAAGCTTGTGTTGCAGTTTGGGCAGCCAGCTATGGAAGAAAACAACCCAGTTAACGTGAATCTTGTGTGGCCTAGTGCCAATGCTAATGTGGCAAATGAGAGCACATGTGACTCCCGTGCTCTGATCTAGAAAAGTGTCGGCTTATGAGCTAGCCAATGGTGCCAGATTGTTCCTTCGCGAGAGTGGAATGGTACCCACTGTTGTAAAATCCTGATGCTTCCAACTCCTATGTACACTGTACTCACAATTTGGTGTATGTGATATGTTGCCAACTTAGTTTTACTCATTGTTTCTTCTCCGGTAAACCTTGGATGATTTGTTTGTTAGTAAGGATACTAGCTACTTGGTTTCTCTCTTCTTAGATAGAAAGAGAGTAATATGTCATAGATACCATGTGATGCAATAATGTACAGCCGTAAATGTTGGCAAGCAATAAGCAAAAGAAGGTGTGCTCTGAAAAGCAATTGTAAATATTACCACCACCCCTAGTATTTTGTTAATCGTTGAGCATTTTGTTGAGTTTTATCATGTATGCAAGTATTGGTTTTGATTTAAATACCTCCTTCCGAGCATTCATTTTCTCTACTTTACTTGCTTGAACTTTTCTTTGTGTGTCGTGAATTGTATCTTGATTCAGTAGCTATGGTTCCGTTGCATTTTTTTGCTAGTTACACATAGAATTGAGTGACGTCATCTGACCAAGAATTAAGTTAATTCTAGATTTCTAGATGAACCGAGAACTGGCCGCCTCCTCGATCCTTTGTTTTATCGCACCCTACATATTTTCAGACGGTTCCATTCCAGCTGCATCCACGCTTGCATAAGAGCATCTCTACCAGAAGTCTCAAACCGCAAATCCTAAATAGTATTTGCAGGTCAAAAAAATCGTGATTTGGAGGCCGAAAAATGCCTCCACGGACCAGACCCCGCAAATAGAAACTGTAAAATAGCATATTCCCGAATATTTCACCTAGGTGATAGTTTTTTTTTACTCCACCTTCTTCTTCCCAACCCACCCCGCGCCGCCACACCACGCCGTTGGCCCGCGCTCGGCCGCCCCGTGTCGGCCACGCCCGTGCCATGCCGGCCGTAACCCGCCCGCGCGCTGGCCACCATGCCGTAGCCGCCAGTTGCTGGCCACGCTCTGGCGAGTTTGTCGGCGAAATATGGCCCGGTCGAATTACGTGGAAGTTCGCCGGAATTTGGCCGGACTCTGGCGAGTTTTCGGCGAGCTGTGTTGGAGCGAGCTGCCGTGAGAGCGTTGACCGTATTCAGGTTGGCCTTCAAAAAAAAAAGGTTGTTTTACGGTACCTTTTACCACTCCTGGGAAGGAGAGAGGTATGATTTGCCAACGGTCAGGATTAAGTGATTTAGATTAGGTCCGGTAGCCCAACGAAACGTAGATAACAAAAAAAATAGTATTCAACCAGCCCAATAATTAGAGAGAATTCTCCAAGCCCAAGCACATGACGCCTACGTCAGAAAAGACGTCGCCACCGTATCAGCCCGGCCCGGCATCGCCAGCGATCGCCGTTGCGACCAGATCGGTCAGGTGCTACATCGTCATGGACATTGTTCTAACCGATCCTGACTTAAATTGGTGTAAGTGTGTGTTTTTGAGCTTAACATGTTCGAGTGTATTTGCATCATATACTGAAAGTAATACAAGCTGGTTGCCCAGCTGTGTAGTCTTCAGTTAAGTTGAACAAGAGAAAGGCTATGGCTGGGCCTGCCGCAGCATGTTTTCCCCAACATTTTATGAATTCAATATTCAATATCACGTATTGACATCTCAACGGATCAGAACTTAATATACAAATAAGTGCGTGTTTTTGAGCTTAACATGTTCAAGTGTATTTGCATCATCTACTGAAAGTAATACAAGCTGGTTGTGTAGCTGTAGTCTTCAGTTAAGTTGAACAAGAGAAAGGCTATGGCTGGGCCTGCAGCAACATGTTTTCCCCTCAGATATTATGAATTCAATATTCAATATCACTTATTGACATTTCAACGAATCATAACTTAACATACATATAAGTTAGTACAACAGCTAAGGCAATGACTACACTGACGGTCGCCACCGAAAATCTGATAATCTCTTCATAAGAACATCGTGCTCCTTTATCTTGTCTTGTGCAACATCTTTGTTATTATTTCTTTAGTTTTGCCTTCCAGCTCTTCTATCACCGCATCCTAAAATGCTAGATATGCTTCATGGTAAGCTTGGCATCACGTATTTGTTGTATAATCTTCTTTGAGTCCAGAACCTGCTCTTCCAAAACAACTATCAAAATACGCTGTTTGAATAGAATTATAAAAGCAATTTTGGTTCTATCTAGATAGGAAATGGGGACTATATCCAAACACTTTCAGAACTCGTAAGGCCCATTTACTCAACTGAGTTAAATGGAGAATGGGATAATAAAAAGAAATAGAAGCAAACTAGCATTTCAATTTAAAGCTGTTGTGCTTAAACATATTTAAGCTACAAGTAAACATGCTTTCAATGAGTCTTTTTTAGAGTACACTATTTTCCTGCAAATGTATATTTCAGATAAGGAAACAAGCCTGAGAAACAGCTTGAACAATAAGGCAGTATCATGACACAAATAAATGGTTAAATAAAACAACTACCTACATATGAACGGCAAGTGCTCGGTAAAATACAACAATAGATATTGAACCAACAGTTCAACATACCAAGTCCAACTGCATTTGGACCTTTCATGACCCTGAGCCTTAGGAAAGACTCGATGAACATCCTGCGACTACAACAAAACAAGGAACGGCTACTTAAAATCACAGAGAGGGAAAATGCACCCAAAATTCAGGGTTTTCTTGATAGCGAAGTTATGACAATTAAATAGCCACAAGAACAGTGAAAGTGAGTTAGTGACTGCAACTACAACTGGATTGAACAGATAAGCAACTAACTAGTACCGGGCTACTACACTCATTCTTTTTTTTTTACTTGTCCTTTGGCGTCAATGCAATCCCCAATAAACTACTTGGAGCATTGCTTTTTCTTAATAGAAAGCCTTTAAAAATCTTAATAAGTTTGATTATATATGCGTCGGAGTTTTAAGGGGGTTGACTGCATGCATTCTAAAATAACAAGTACAAGGGCTGGAAGAGTTCATGCCTGCTTTATAGAACAAGTTCATTTTATCTCGAAGCATGCAAACTAATTAAAATAAATTTTACCTAACACCAAACCAACATGTAAGAGCAGTATTTATTTTCTCTGATGGCCAAAACTAGAACTTTCTTTCAAGCTAAGATTAGGCATTGCTAATAATATGCAAGTTCATGCCTATTGCAGAAAATACTCCGAGTTCTTTAGGAGAACTCTCCAGCTTTTAAGGTTTCATTGAATTTAGCCAGATAACAATATATAGAGAATATTATATGCAAGAGACTGATCATAATTTTTTAAACAGTATTTCACTAGGTTATACACAAGCCACGAAAATTCCTAAGCATGGAACCTATGTGGGTAAGACATTTCTCAAAATCACAAGTATCTGACTCAATCATACATAATACCCAACACTACAGTATCTAACCCTTTAACTCATTCTTCAGGCATTATTTCAGGCCGAAAGTATCAATTACGTTGTTAACTGTTGTCAAATACACTCACTACTTCTACAATGCCTTAGGCTTGTTTCAGTCCCCTGTCTCATTCTTTCTCACAATACGCCAATTTAGCTAGGAGCCAGACCAATAATCACGTTGGCAGCTGCAATTTCTGGGTCAGAACAATAGCCGATACACACGTCTACAACTAGATCGCGCTGTTCTTCTACCAGAATTTGAGGCTTCGACCACAGCACGGCCTCCGGCCAGAGCGCATGTAAGAAGCAGTAGGGCATGAAGGGCATGAACCTAGACGAGCGCAATCTCCTCCTCCGCCGCAGCCACCGGAAGCTTTCCCAGGCACAGAGGGAGGAGTTCAGGGACGAGATGAGGAGCCGGCGGCGAGCTCCTTTCCGGCGGCCGCGGGTTCCTTTCCGGCTGCAGGAGGGCGATGGGGGACACGGATGGGGACGTGATGCGACGGATCAACAGCGGCGCAGTGGGGCAGCTACCGTAGAAGAACCCTCCTCCACTTTCGTCGCCGCCGTCGACGGAGATGCCCGGCAGGTCGACGACTCTAGGTAGGGGATGGACTTGGCGGCGGCCACTCCGTCGAGTGATACGGGACGGGTGTATCGCAGGACTGGAAGGGTAGAACCAATTGTTGGGCCTGGACCAGTCTATTGGGCTGAGCCCGTATACGATTTTTCCCTGTGTGGTGCGAAAATTCCCACCGGTATGTAACATACCGGTCAAGTTTTAGAGTGTGGTATGAAACTTCTTAGACCATTGGATGGACGGAAATAAATGACTGTCATTTAATTGGGGGTACCACAAAAGAACCCAAAAAATTGTTGTCGAAACCCCAACTATAGAGATTGCGGCCTTGATCTGCAAACAAACCTCAAAAAAGTTACAGGTTTAACCACTTTACGGTGTCTGGACTGGGCAAAAACATCCCAAATTCTCAAACCGATCTGCAAATATCCAGGTTTGACCAATTTGAGAGATCTGCTAGAGATGATCTAAACCATTAGAAGCTGCTCCACGAATGCAACTTTTCTTTCTGAAATCGAACACAACAATTTCGATGCCATATATCCCCGCGCGCACTTAGGCCGGCCCATGCTATCCTAGTAGAACTGATCGAAAACAACACAAACCACATACATGCATAATCTTTTTTTTTTTGAACAAGGGGAAGGCCCAGAAGGGCCTAGCTGCATTAATTCTGTCGGTGGGAGTACAAGGTACAGAGGAACCCAGAAAAAAAGGAAAGTACAAAGCAGTCCTCAAAAATAACAGAAAGGACCCTAGAAAGATTACAAGAAAAGCAATCAGGTCCATCTTCTCCACCGTAGAAAGAACTCCACTGCCGGCCACGCATGGCAGCTCCGGGGACGGAACCACTTGGAGCAGCCAGCGCGATGAACGCCA
Organism: Lolium perenne; assembly: GCF_019359855.2. Lineage (NCBI taxonomy): Eukaryota > Viridiplantae > Streptophyta > Magnoliopsida > Poales > Poaceae > Lolium > Lolium perenne. The sequence goes on from NC_067248.2 coordinate 169,543,861, forward strand.
GCAGGAATCCTTCGAAGGGCCTCCGCCATGGAGGTTGGTCAGACACTTGACGCACCGTCTGCATCAAGGCTCGGAGCCGCTGCCCGCCAGCACTTTGAGTCGGTCGCTGAGAAGCAACCGAGGATGAACTCCAAAGATTTGCAGTACACGATTTCCCCTGGTTCCTTCCAAAACTGAAGCCCACCATGTCGAAATCCTCCAACCCCTCGCCACCACGGCAGTCCAGCGGGAGAAGAAGAACAAAGGAGCTACAGCTGAAGAAAAGAACCACCATAGTCTGCTTATTGAAGAAGGCCATACCAGATCCGCCATGCCCGTCCAGCTTCCACCTTGCAAGCTTGACGGAAAGCTTCACTAGTAAGCGACCGGTGCCGCAGAAAAGCACCAAGACGACGAGCCTCCAGAAGATGGGGAGGACGGCCTTATTGATGGAGATGCCCCGCTCAAGATCCCTCGCAAGACACCGCTCTTGCCACCAGAGCAGGTCGACGAAGAAGCCAAAGCAGAGGATACGCCAGATCCGGCCGATGGGATTTGGCAACCGACTCCAAGACGCCATAAAGGACACAAAACACGAAGATCTGATACTAATATAACCTAAACTAAGACCGGCACCTCGCCTTAGTCCATCCCAAGCGGCATGCCGCAGAGATCGACCTCGGTTCGGCCCGGAGAAGAGGAAGACGCTCTCAGCTACTGTTCACTATGGAGAGAGGGGAAGGGATAGAATCACATACATGCATAATCGCGAGCGAGCTACAGCAAGAGCACTCTGCCTCCTCCCTTGGCCCAAGAGTTGGCTAGCCCCACGGGTGTGTTTAGGTTAGTTTAGTTTAGCAGCAGTCACACTAGTGGCCAGTGAGTAGCGACTGCTATGCAGCAAGATCTACAGTTATATATATGCACAGTTGATACTGTTAGCACTAAAAGGGAGCAGATGATTGGCTATGAAAAGTGATTAAAGTAACAGGAAGGTGATTGGCATCTGCCTTGCGCTTGCCGCTGATTGTCCTTGGTGCTGCTGGAATTGGATGATCTTTGGTGGTATGCAGTCGCTGCCGCCGACTGCCCGCGAGCCACCAGAGGCCGTTTCGTCCCGTCTCCATCTCCTCTTCAGGCGAGCGGAGAAACGAAACGACCACCCGCACAACGTTTTTGGAGCGTTGCTGGCTTCACACTCACGGTCACGATGGAAAGGAAAACGAGTTGGTTGGCACAACCTCATGCACCACCCACAGAAAAAGAATAAAGGAAAACTATAAAAATCATCCGGATAATTTCCAGTGTGGAAACAAGCGAAGATTAAACGAAGAGCTTTGCTGGATAGGATAGAATACAATGTTCATTTCGTGTACAATCCAAACATATCTTCGCGACGTGGAATATTAGTATTTTGTGAGATTGATCTGCTACAGGAAATTAGGCTGACAGCATAGAATTTGTATTGTTTCTCCCGAGGAAAGATAAAGAAAATACAAGAAAAGCATCTCTAGCAGAAGCGTCAAACCCCAAACCCCAAACCCCAAATTCGCGTATCTAGAGCATCCCAACACAGATTTGGGGTTCGAATAACCATGCTGGCAGTTCAGATACAACATATAGAACTATAAATTAAATAAAAACTCGCAGAAGACTGAATTTGCAATTCATTACATTGATCCTACATTCGACTGCGTTACATCAAATGGAACTCGAATTTGCTACATTCGAGTTGAAATCCGACGCCACGGCAACCTAGAACAGCGAAATCGGCTCCGGGACACTCACCGGAGCCATGTACCGTGGCGGCGGCACGTCGGAGCGGCCGCGTCACTCCGTGTCGCTGCTGAGGTCGATGAACACCCGGCCCTGCTCCTCCGCGATGCACCGCCATTCGTCGGCCTTGTCCGCGTCGCGCTGGCTCGAGCGCGAGACGATGCCGACCACCGTGTCGAGGTCGCGCTCCTCGACGAAGTCGCCAGGCGCGAACCCCGCGTTCACGCCGAGCTGCGGGAGGACAAGCTTCAGCTGCTCGTCGTCGAGGTAGTCCCCGGGCGCGAACTGCGGCTACGGGAGCCGCGATGGCTCGGCGTCCTCCTCCTTCATCTTCACCACTAACTCCGCCGAAGGGCGCTGGCGGGAGGTTGACGACGACAACGACGCAGAAGGGGAGGAGGCGCGGCCGCAGCGGTAGCAGCCAGACTCCCGCTTGGCGAAGGCGGGCGGCGCGACGATGCCGTGCTTGCGGTAGCGGTAGCTATCGCGGATGCGCGCCGCGTCTGACTTGATCTTCTCCGCCTCCGTCTTCTCGCTGGCGGAAGGACCGGTGGAGCTCCCACCGCGCTCGGTGGAGTGTCCACCGTGGCCTACCTAGCCGCCCCCGCGCCCTACCACCATCATCGCCGCCGGAAGGTGGGGACGCTCGATCTACACGCGAACGCTTCGATTGCTCGCCAGAGGGGCGGCGATTTCACGTCGACAGGAGGCGAAGGCGGGTATTTTGGCGGTTTGGGCTGCGGCCGGGATACATTATCCGGCCAGACCACCGATGAGGGGTCTGGTCTGGCCCAAAAAATGGCCAAAACCCCATATCAACCTGCCGCCGCGTTTGCAGGCCGATATGGAGGATATGCTAAAGATGATCTAAGGTAGTACTTTGTTTATTTATTTATTTTTTCGATGGAGAGGAAATGTGATATTCGATATGAAATCATCCGAGAAAAATCGAGAAGGAAAGCTAGGGAGGAATGTTCGTGTGTGCAATGTGTATGATTTTTCACGGGATTAAATTATGACAAACAGTTTGTTGGAGACCATGCAATTCATGTAGTTTCTCCCGTAGAAGAATAAAGAAACACCTCTCGGAAGGTAATTATACCTTGTCTAACATGCTTTTAGAGGAAAAGTCAACAATGAGCATGGAACTATTTGAAATAGCTTGAACTCGAGAACGAGTAAACACAATACAAATCATGTTGGATTTGGACAAAAGTAGTGTTGGTATACACTCTACGTCAGTCCCCCCCGCATTTGTGATGAGAAATATTAGTAAATTCAGCGAAGACCATATATACATTCACGTTGGATAGGATTTGTGTAAAAGAATCCTATAGCGAGTTGGATAGAAAGCGAAGTATAAGGCTCCCTTTCAAATACTATAAAAATTGAGACCCTACTATGGAACCCAGAAAATAAATATCGTGATTCAAGCTTATTTTAGCTGTTAATAGGGGATATCAATATACCACGTCTACGCCTGGTTTTCATATTAGAAAGACTACGATTGCGATGAATCCTCGTGTGCGCAATGTGTATGATTTTTCATGGGATTAAATTATGACAAACAGTTTGTTGGAGACCATGCAATTCATGTAGTTTCTCCCGTAGAAGAATAAAGAAACACCTCTCGGAAGGTAATTATACCTTGTCTAACATGCTTTTAGAGGAAAAGTCAACAATGAGCATGGAACTATTTGAAATAGCTTGAACTCGAGAACGAGTAAACACAATACAAACCATGTTGGATTTGGACAAAAGTAGTGTTGGTATACACTCTACGTCAGTCCGCCCCGCGTTTGTGATGAGAAATATTAGTAAATTCAGCGAAGACCATATATACATTCACGTTGGATAGGATTTGTGTAAAAGAATCCTATAGCGAGTTGGATAGAAAGCGAAGTATAAGGCTCCTTTCAAATACTTCGCTTATACTTCGTGATTCAAGCTACTATGGAACCCAGAAAATAAATATCGTGATTCAAGCTTATTTTAGCTATTAATAGGGGATATCAATATACCACGCCTACGCCTGGTTTTCATATTAGAAAGCCACCTCGAGCTTTTAAACGGGCAATTCTTATAAAATGAACTGCTAGCTGGTAGCTACGATTACTACATAGAAGTGCTAATGGTAAGACTTTTGTTTCATGGTTCGATACAAAATATATGAGGAAAATATGCCTACTGAATGTTGTAACGCTATTAGGCATTAAAATTAATGTTTTTTTCTTGTTCAAACCACCGTGCATATCTTTCTAGTTTTCTATATTATTTTTCAATAATTAAGTTTTATTTATTAAAATGTGGTCACAAAAATATAAATTTCCTACCAGATTATGGTCGTAACATGTATCAATCCCCTCGGTCCATCAGGGATTAAACCCCAGCTTTGATGTCACATGTGTCCCACTAAGCGGACTATTCTTTCATTAGGAGGCACCATTCTCTTAAATTCATATTTCCTCCTAATTCAGACACATTTTCTTGACTTCTATATAATGATTTTTAAATTACCTCAAATTCAGAAACTTTGGCTGGGTGGGTTCTGCTAGAACTACAACTTTTATATATCAAGATTCTAAACCTTGTCTAAAGGTGTAGAAAGTATAAATAACAAATGGTGGTCACATACATTATATACATATAGAGGAAATCGATCACATGTGAGTCATTTCCACATTGTTGCTTCATACATATTTTAGTTTGGACATTCTACGCTGCACATGATCTTAGCCTCACTTTGTTGGGGAAACAAACGTTGCATTTACACGTGGTGGCACAACCTTGGCTCTTTTTTTTTTAATTTCGAACTATTTGTCCTTTTATGTTTTGTTTTCTAAATATCTATCGTCGATATCATTTGCCTGCCACTAATTTGGCTCTCATTATGTTATAGCTATGTTGCCTTGTGTGTATTATTTTCAGTTCTAAGATGATCCATCTGCTAGTCACAATGAAAAAAAAATAATAGCTACATTTACAACACTCAACGGTTATACATATTCACATCTCTACATGATTTATCGTGTTCCTCTTTTTTGAAACGGTTCTTCTAATTGTTAAGCATCTGCGGAGTGTGCTTGTGTAATTGCCAAAACAAACCAACGCTTGTCTCATTTGCTCTCATTATGTTATAGCTATGTTGCCTCGTGTGTATTATTTCAGTTCTAAAATGATCCATCTGCTCGTCATAATGAAAAAATATATTATAGCTACATTTACAACACTCAACGGTTATGCATATTCACATCTCTACATGATTTATCATGTTCCTCTTTTTAGAAACAGGTTCTTCTAATTGATAAGTATCTGCCAAGTGTGCTCGTGTAATTGCCAAAACAAACCAACACTTGTCTCATCGCAGGACAATTAAGGCCCGACCACCACAACCAACCCACTGAGAATCACTTTCAACTATATCAACATAGTCATGAAGCTTGTAGTGCACCAAGGGTAGCTAGCTATGGATACGAGACAAGCCCGTTAGTGTGAATCTTGTGCAACACATATGTAGGTTCTACTCATGCGGTGACTGTGAGCACGTGTGATTTCGTGCTATGAAGTGGGGGAATGTGAGCTAAGCTGGTGGCGGCAGAGTTTTCCTTCACTCAAATAAACCAGTGGCCAAAGCTGCTAAATCCTGATGCTTCCCACTCCTATGTACATTGTGCATACGATGTGTTATATGCTTAGTTGTGCTCATTGTTTATTCTCCGGTGAAACTTTGATACTTTGTTTGCGAGTAAGGATACCAGCTAGCTACTTTAGTTTTGCTCTTCTTAAATAGGAAGGGCAGCATGTCATACAATGTGGTACAACAATTAATGCACATGACATGTATGCTTGTAAATATCGATTGGGAATGAGAAACATAACGCTTACTCTGAAAAGCAATTGAAAACGTTACCACTACCCCTCGTACCATGTGTTATTGGTCCATAGATAACAACTAAAAGGAAAGCGAGTTGCCGGTGTGCTCTCACCGCACAATCTCATGCACCACCCACAGAAAAAATGAAGGAGAACTAAAGAAATAAATAGTTTTGATCCTGTTGATAAAATATATTTTACTCACATTGCCGTTAAGGGAAAGGCTGCATCGTAACATGAAGAGAAAATATCCACATAATTTCCAGCGTGGAAATGAGCGAAGAAGATAATCCAAGAGGTTTGCCGGATAGGATAGAAATCGATGTTCATGTACAACCCAAACATACCTTCGCGACGTGGAATATTAGGGTTTAGTGAGATAGAACTGGCACAACAAACATTTTAGACAGAGAATATGTAACCTGTATTGTTTCTCTCAAGAAAACAACAGAAATGCGTAGTTTTTTTTGCTCCTCTCCAAGATAATGCTTTGTTCATTTTGTTTTGTTCTGATGGAGAGAGAACGTCATATTCGATATGAAATTGTTCGAGAAAAAATGAGAAGGGAAGCTACAGAGGATAATCCAACAACTTTGTCAGATTGGATTGAAAGCGATGTTGGAGTACTATTTGAGACTACGGTTGCAATGAAATTAAGTAGGATTTTTCGCGGGAATAAATTGTGACAAACACTTTGCTGGAGACCATGCGATTCATGTAGCTCCTCTCTTAGAAGAATAAAGAAAGACCACTCGTAAGGAATGTTTTTGTGTCTAGCATCCTTTTAGAGGAAAGTCAATGATGAGCCTCGAATTATTTAAAATAGTTTGAACTCGAGAACTAGTAAACACAATACAAATCATTTTGTATTTGGATAGAAAGTGAAGTATAAGACTTCTTCCAAACATAAGAAAGTTAGATCCTACTATCGACCCCCCACCATAAAAACATGACTCAATCCTATTGTAGTCATTGATATATGGCGTTTACACCTGTTTTCGTATTAGAAAGCCTCCTCAGGCTTTTAAACAAGCAATTCTTATACGATGAATGGCTAGCTGGTTGCTTCATAGAAGTGGAAAAGGCAAGATTTTTGTTTCATAGTTCGATACAAAATATATATATAAACATAGGCCTACCAAATGTTGTAATGCCATTAGGCATTAAAATGTGTTTTCTTGTTCATACCGCCATGCATATCTTTCTAGTTTCCTGAAGTCTTTTCCAATAATTATGTTTTGTTGTTAAAATGTGGTCATAAAAACATAATTTTCCTAGAAACTATGGTCATAACAGGTACCAACCTGTGGTTGGATGGTTAACTTGTACCCTCCGTCCATCAGGGATCAAACCCCTGGTTTGATGTCACATATGTCTCACTATGCTGATTATTATTTTATCCAGAGGCTCCATTCTCTTAAATTCATATTTCCTCCAAATTCAAACATATTTTTTTGACTTTTCTAGAAGGTACTTTAGAAAACCTCAATGTCAGAAAGTTCGGTTGCATTTCTGCAACAATTACAAACTTGCATATATCAAAACTCTAAACCTTGTCTAAAGGTGTACAAAGTAGAAATAACAAAGGGCGGTCACATACATTTTAGGCCTATAGAGGAAAACGATCACACATGAGAGTCATTTCCACAATGTTGTTTCATACATAATTTAGTTTGGACATTGTACATTGCACACGATCTTGGCCTCACTTTGTTGGGGGGAAAGCGTTGCATTTTGCACGTAGTGCGACAACCTTGATTTTTACCATTTTTAAAACTATGTTTATTTATTTAATTAAAAATTTCTGAATATCCATCCTCGGCATCATTTTACTGCCACTAATTTGGGTATCATTATGTTATAGCTAAGCTTTCTTGTGTGTATCATTTCAGTCTACTCGTCATAATGAGAAAATAGCTACATTTACAACACTTAACGGTTATACACATTCACATATATACATGATTTATCGTGTTCCTCTATTTTTTCAAAATGGGTTCCTCAATTGTTAAGTATTTGCTAAGCGTGCTCATGCCACCCTAAAAAATGGACACTTGTCCCATTAAAAGACAACTAAGCCCAACCGACCACATCCAACTAGTGAGTATCACTTGGAAATCAATCAAATGGCTAGGGCCGTACAACAAGTATGTGCGGAATGTGCAATAGCACATCCACAATACATGCCCCAAATTTGTATTTGTTAGTATAATAATTTAAGGGACTAATTCCGAAGTGGCCAATTGATAATGTTTCACCTCGTAACCAGCCGTCCCAACACCAAATCACATACCAAATTTTTATGCGACCGATCTCAATTCTCAACTTCCATTGAAAAATTTCACGGGCATTAAATTTCTAGGTGAATTAAGGTCCCTCCTCTCATGAAGATCAGGAAAGAGCTGAACAAGTCCTTGTGAAACTAGTAAACTATTTTTTACCCCCTCAATGTTTTTTTGGCCGAAACCCCATCCCAATTCTTCTCCTATCCTACCTTCACTATTTCTTCAAAAGAACCTCCTATGACTGTAATTTTTTGGGCCATGTCTCCCTAAAATACAATTTATGAGTACATTGTTTCTGTAATTAAATATTTTTGTGTTTTGTTGAGGTGAGTATTCCATCTAGAGGAAGGAGAGTTTTCTCAAATAGAAAAGTATTATATTTGCATTTTACAAATCGCGCGACATCCCTTCATTTTTTTTGGAGAAGAGTGAATTGAAATTATATTATAGTATGAAAAATGGGAGACTATGTATAAGGATCTCCAGGTTCTGCATCGAAGAGATGCATACAACCTTAATTTATCTCAGCTATTCAATTACAAGAATGTCATGGTACAATTATTGCAGCAAAGATATACAATTATAATTTGAAAGATTTACCTTTTACAAATAATAATGATTATAATTTCCCCTTACGTGTAGTACCTAGTTTTGAAATGTTGCAAGGTATGACCCTGCACGGGGTAGCTAGCCATGGATAAAGGACAAGACCATCAGTGTGAATCTTATGCAGCGCATAGGTAGGTTATGCTCATGTGGCGATTGGGAGCACATGTGACTTAGTGCTCCGGAGTGGGGGCCTTTGAAGTGAATTGACGGTGCGAGAATGTTCTTTTGCACAAAAGAAATTATGCCTAAATTAAAGTTGTTAAATCCTGATGTTTCCCACTCCTATCTACATTGTGCACACTGTATTGTGTACGGTATGTAGCTACAACTTAGGTGTACTTACAGTTTCTTCTCCAATGAACCTTAGATACTCTGTTTGTGAGGAAGGATGCTAGCTACTTGAGATTCTTCTTCTTAAATAGGAAGAGTAGCGTGCGTGTCACACCATGTGGTGCAATAATGCACACGACATGTACAACTATACATTTTGATAGGTAAATGGGAAACAAAACGCTTACTCTGAATAGCAATCAAAAGCATCACCGCCACCCCTAGTGCCAGGTGTTACTAGTCCATATGTACGAACTAATATTTGTGTATCTATGAATAATTTCTGGCAGTTAGGGTGTTTCGTGGCACTCTCAAATATTTTTCTACCTCAAACTATAGGTTTATTTTACATACATAGCGGTACCTCGGTTTACTAGGGACCAAACCCCATGTTTTTTTTTGTTTGAAAACCTACGTATATATTCAGAAACGTACCAAGTTTGATGTCACACTAAGCGGATCATTCTCTAATCAGGGGCAGTCCCATCAATTTTGACGTGTTTGCGGCGATTCATTCAAATTTAAAACTGTTAGAGATATATTTGGTATAGGTATATTAGATAGTTTAGGATTTGTAATCTCTTCCTACCATATCTCTAGGAAAGCTATCTCAGCCTCTAAATATGTACCCAGATCCCGCACATCCCCGCGTCGATTCTGAAAAAGGAAATTCGCGTTTTCGATTGTTTCCGTTTCCGGCATCTGATGAGGCATAAACCGCGCGTTGGTGAATTTACTACAGTATTAGCGATCAAGGGATTCGAACCCACGCACTCCTAGGCGGACGAACAGCGGAGCAAGAGCCTAACAGCTAAGATATTACTGCTTCGTGCTGTAAAGGGTGACGTACTGTTTTTATACTAACCTCCTATTAATTGTGTACCACTGCTTTTCTTTTGGTGTATTTGCAACTTAAGGACTGTAACCTGAAAAACGTTCTCAGAGCAATGTGTTGCTTACGGTGAGATATATATGGTTATCCCTAATCAATCTGATGAATACCTAGGGATGTACTATAAAAATAAAATACGCCGCACACTTTGTTCAATACTTGGATAACCTAGCAAACAAACCAGCCGTTAAATGCAGATCACGTATGCACTATTACCAGAAATTGTTGCTATCAAAATCTTTCCTAATTTCATTTAAATTTACGGATTTGCTGGAAATCAGGCGCCTGATACTTAATAAGTTTAAGTTGCGCGCTTGGAGATTAGTATTTGTGCTTGTAGATTTGTGCTCTGACTTGGACTGTTTTTGTGTGTTTGTGTTGTTATCGGTCCGACGTGTTAGTGGGCTGAACTTGTTTTTGCGGGCCTCTTTGTTGTGGACTGTTCCTGTCATGGGCAGTGGCCGCTTGATTTGCATACTGCCTTTCCATTCTACGGAGTGATATTTAGCTTTTTTGTTTGTTTGTTGCCTTTTTATGCTTCATTGTAGTTCTTTGAAGATAAAGTTGTGAAACTGTTGGCGTCCGAAACCCACCGGCGAGCTACGGCTGGCAACACGAAGAGCCGGGAACAACCTAGGGCTGCGGCTGGCCCTGGTCCCTCCGAGCGACGGCCCGCAAAGCTCCTGGTACGCACGTCCCGATGCTGGTGCAAGGGCGTGCCACCTGATCTATACCTGATCAGAAAGGTGATGGATTTGCTTCGCTTAGTTTCCTGCATGGCATACACGTAAACATTAAATACGAGCCTCGATCGGCTCTCAGGTTGTCCCGTGAATCGGCTCAACGAGCCGATCCACCCATGACTCGTATGGGGTTTACGATTGCATGGTGGTCCTGCTTGATCAAAACAAAGCTAAAACGACCTACGACGATCTAGGGTTTTTACCGCATAATCGGAACATCCTACTCGTGATTGAGCCTGGCAGCCACGCACGGTGATAATAAACCGACCCTAGACAATACCTAAAAACCAATATTAAGTTGATCCCCGGAACATCTTGTCTAGGGTTAGCACTGGATCCTTCAACCCGTTTGTAAGGCCTAACTATGCAGATATTAAACTAATCCTTGAAGAATCAAGGAGCGATCATAACGGATCGGATCTACTAAACAATGATCAAGCAAGGTGCCGCCCTTACACCTAAAAAAGGTGTAAGGACGGCTAGACGTCTAAGGGTTGCATGGACGAAAACATGTAGCACGGTAAAGCAATGCTAACCCTAACACATCTATGATAACTACGCTGCTCGCCATCAACAAGGCTTCAGCACGAGCAACGCATGGATAACGAATAAACGTATACTGCCTAGATCGCAAGATGCGATCTAGGCAGCATGATGCTTACCCGGAAGAAACCCTCAAAACAAGGGGTCGACGATGCGCCAAGATTGGTTTGTGATGAACGTGATTGTTGTTCTTTCTTGATAACCCTAGATACATATTTATAGTCCGTAGACTTTCTAACGTGGGAATAATCCCAACCGCGCACGAGCCAAACTCTAACTAACCGACACGTATCCTACTATATTTACAGATACAAGGGCAAACTAGCCCAAACTTCGTATACAAGGCCGGTTCACGTATTTCTTCCATGTATATTCTCCAAGCCCAATCTTGATCGCGGCCCACCTCTGATCCGGTCAAATTCTGGTGATAACAGAAACATGTGGTGCAGCTGAGCAAAATGTTTTGGATCCTTGGATTACATTATGATTCGTGTTAGTCAATGGAGTTACACATTGGCTATAACTAAGATTTTTCTAGCTATACGTATTGCAACTACGATTTTTTTTCTATGTTACATGGGGGCTACGACTGAGATTTTTTCAATTGCACGGTGGGTCATAATTGAGATTCCTCTCTCAGTTGCATGTGGATTGTAATTCAGTTTTTCCGAGTTACATGTGGGTCGTGATAAAGATTTTTTTCATCTGCATATGGGATATAATTGGGATTTTCCAGTTGCATGTGGATTGTAACTGAAATTTTTTCAGTTGCATGTGGGATATTCTCAGTTGCATGTGGATCGCAACTGAGATTTTCTAAGTTACATGTTGGTCGCAACAAAGATTTTTTTCATTTGCATATGGGATGTAACTGGGATTTTTCTGGGATTTTTCACGTGGGGTCGCAACAAAGATTTTTTTTCTTTTGCATATGGGTTGATACAGTATTTTTCTTGCTACAAATGGGTGAAACGAATATATTTTCCAGTTGCACGTGGGTTGCAACTGAGATTTTCCAATTCCACATAAGTTGCAACTAGATTTTTTCCAAAATCGCGTGGGTTGCAAGTGTGTTTTTTCAGTTATGCTGGCATTGACTACATTTTTTCCAGTTATATGAGTTGTCAAGTGAGCCATTTTCTGGGATTCTTTAGTGAAAAATGTGAGCGACCGAGCTTTGTTTTATTGACGTCACGCCTTTTAAAAGAAACTAGGAAACATGCCCGTGCGTTGCATCGGGAGAGAAAAGAAAATACAGCACCTCAAAACACACGCCTCAGTTGTGCCAATATTGCCATCTTGTAGAAACATATTTTTTTTTCGAGGTGGCTTGTAGAAACATATCAATTTACAATCTTTAGTGCCCCATTACTTTATCTTCCAAAGTGCGAGATAGTTTGAGTTGCAGATTATAATGGGAGCGCCTTTAGATTTTTATGTCAAACTGATCACTCTATGACTGTTGTTGTTGTTGAACGTCCACGCCGCTCAACCAGCAATTAAGTACAGTTGATATTATGTATGTACCTTGTGTTTCGCTTTGGCATGACTCCACCAGTTGAGATTGTTCCATTTGCTCTCCATTCCATTGGCACAGTGCTTCCAAGTTACAAACACAACTCGATCGGTTTTGGCAGCGAGAGAAGGTAGATTTAATTGGTAGATCACCACTTGGTTTGGAGTTCATGACGACACACCGGTATAAAAACCACTCTACATGCATAGCTAACTGAAGATTTCAATCTTCAGTTGAAGAGCTAGATTCAGCAGCGTGCAGTCAGTACGAAGGGAATAGAGTCTCCAGCGCCAAGGCGGCTCGTCCCCGTGCGTCGGCTGCAGGGACCTCAGGGTATCCTCGCGCGGCCTCTCCCGGTGCTTCTCTCCTCCCATGCTGCTAGATCAATGGGGCGCTCTGTCGCGTGTCCCCGCTTTGCTCTCTCCCTCGCCGATTCCTGGCGGTGGAGCCCCTGCTATCTCATGGCGGCAACACTGAAACATCAGCGCATCTGAGCAACCTCGTGGCGCCCCACCGACCGACCTTTGCCTCCACCCGCAAGCGCCGCGTCCCCGCGGAGCTTGACGCGCCGTTTCACCCAACCTCCGCTCCGCCCGGCTCGCCTCTAGAAGCGCCCGAGCAAACCAGCGTGTCACCGCTTTGTCGTTCCTCACGGGTCACAGCCTTTCTCCGGAGCTCTGCGTTCACCCGCCAGCGTTGCCTACCCGCGGATCTCGACGAGCGCCGGCTTGCCCAGCATCCGCCCCGCCCTGGTCCCCTTCAGCCGTGCCCGCGCGACCCCGTGTAGCAGTGGCCGTTGCGCCTATTTAATTCTCCTCTCCGTCTTCAGTGTCGACAGCGGGCGTCGATAGGATCAATTTTGGCGACGATGACGGTGTCCCACCACCTCTTCTCCGCCATGGGAAGATACGGGGCTGACAACAGCTCGAGCCCTGAGCGAGGCAGGTCAGCCGTAATCAGCAGGGGACAAACGCTAGCGATCCCCTTCCTGGCCCTCCGATCTTGCTGTTCGATCAAGGAGAGGTGCCAATTTTGATTCCGCCCAGATCTGGGCTGATTGATTTCGATCTGATGGAGGGATCGCTCCATATTTAAGGCTCCTAGAAGGAAAGAAGATGAGTCGTGCTTGATTGAGACTCAATTTTCGGTCGAATCCCGTGGATGAGGGAACAAACAGAGACAAACACGGCTGGATTGGATCGGGAGTGGAGAAAAGGTTCTCTGGAGGAGGACGATGTGCGAGCAAAAAATAAGAACGAACCGGTACCACGGTGGCATTTTGCTATAATATGGGATTTGGTGGAAGGGCAAAACCGTCCAACGAAAAGTTAGACGAAAATTCTGGCAGAAACCTTAGCAGATTTGTGACCCACGCGCTTCCCTAGCCTTTGCTTTGTCTATAGGCATGTTCACTACTGGGCCAGTTGTATGTCACTCAAAACGCCCTAGTCAATTATTTTTTATTGCCCCACGTCTAAGGCCGATGCCGCACATGAAATTGCCTGACAAACTAAGCATTTTCTCCTACACGATGGCTTCATAAGCAGCTGACGATCAGCGACTGAAACTTATTAAGTCTCAGTCGACTGATCTCCAGATGCACCCTTAAATTTAATATACTTTAGAAACATTTTAGTTCACAATTTATTAACCCTTCCACCTGTTATTTATCAATGGTACTGCGAAAAGTTATAGACCCCAAAAAGCTTATATTATTTAGAATATTTTCGGGAAATTTTTAGCTCCATTTATCAAACCCTCTGCTAGTTATTTATCAACGGTAAATATAAAAAATTATCGACCCGAAAAAGTAATTTTATTTAGAATATCTTTGGAACATTTTTAGCTCCCAAATTTATCAACCGCTCTACCCGTTATTTATCAATTGTAAATGTGAAGAGTTATCAACCTGAAATAATAATTCAATTTAAAATATTATGGGAACATTTTTAGCTCACAATTTATCAATCACTCTGCCCGTTCTTTATCAACGGTAAATGTGAAAAGTTATGGACACGAAATACTAATTTAATTTAAAATATTATGAGAACATTTTTAGCTTACAATTTATCAACCACTCTTCCAACTATTTATCAATGGTAAATGGGTAATTATCAACCCGACAAGCTAATTTTATTTGGAGTACTTTTGGAAACATTTTTAGCTCATAATTTATCAACCCATTTTTTTGTTATTTAGTAATGGAAAATATGAAGAGTTATCAATTCGTAAAGTTAATTTCATTTAAAATATTTCAGAAATATTTTTGCTCATAATTTATCAACCCCTTCACATGTTATTTATCAATGGTAAATGTGAAAATTTATTGAACCAAAAAATATAATTTTATTTAGAATATTTTGGAGATATTTTAGCTCACATTTTATCAAACCATCTGCCCATTATTTATTAATGGAAAATGTGAAGAGTTATCAATCCCGAAAATTAATTTCATTTGGAATATAAAACATTTTAGCTAATAATTCATCAACCCCTCCACCCATTATTTATCAACGGTAAATGTGAAAAGTTATCGACCTAGAAAACTAATTTAATTTAAAATATTATGGGAATATTTTTGGCTCACTAATTATGAACCGCTCTGCCCATTATTTATCAACAGCCTTGGTAAAAATGGTACTTAAATTGAGTTACAAGTGGTAGTTTATTTGAGTTGCAAGTGATTCCCCCACCCGTTACTTCCCCCCCTAAAAACCACTATCCCGAAAAGGGAATTATAAATGGTGGTCTAAAGAACCATGAATTAGCGTACCAAATCAACCAAAAAGGGAATTGTAAAAAGGGCTAAAAGTTATCAATCCGGTATTTGGCATATTTGTATCAAGGTTTTTTGTATATAATAACAACAACTAGAAGTAAAATTAAAGAGAATTGACAAAAGGAAATTGCAAATAAACTAGCCTAAATAGTATAATGTTTGATACAAAAGAGAAAAAAATGGATAAAAACCTACACGAGCCCAAAGGCCCAGCCACACTCAGCCCAACCTCCATCAGGATTAGATCTCGTCGAGGATAGATCGTCCCCAGCATTCTCGTTGACTCGCTCCAGGGAACCGCGGACTCGCGATGCAGAGTTGGGGATTTGGCCCGCAGGCTAGCGGAATAGGGAGCATCGCTAGCCTCAGGTGGGCGGAGTTTGTTGGTCGTGTTTGCCTACTCCGCCGCGCCCTCCGCGAGAATGGCGCAGGGCGAGGGCGACGAGGAAACCCATCAGCGGCCAGAGCTACGGTTCACGGGGCGACGCTCTTGACGCAACCCAGGAGAGACGGTGGTGACGGAGAAGGGGATCTTGTCCCGGCGCTCGAGATGGGGCGGGGGAAGTGCTCGGGGTCGGCGAGAGCAGGGATTAACTCGAGCGCGAGCCGCCCTCGTCGGGGTGTTTGCTGGCGATTCATTCCTCCGCCGCCGCACGACCGCCACCAAGGCGCCCTGTGGACCACCACCCCGGGGGGACGAGTTTCCTTCCTGGTGAGGTCTTGTTTGGTACTAGTGTATCAGTGGGGATTACTGGGGATAATACTCTAGAGTATTGGGTGAATTACTGCTGCCACCCAATCCCCACAAAACCCTATGCCCAATCTACTAGGTAGGGGTAGAGTATTGGGGATTGAAAAAATTACACTAAAATTTGGGGGAAAAGTGGGGATAAGTAGGGATTAAACTCTCTCATACTCTAGCACCAAACATGCATTGGGGATAAGTGGGGATTTAAAATTTCGAGCGGATTATCCCCGCTAATTCCCACTAAAACTCTAGTACCAAACAAGGCCTGAACGGGGCGTTCGGGGAAGAGAGTGTGGGCGCCGGCTTCCAGAACGAAAGGGGAAAAGTAGGGAGCAAAAAACGACAAAAAAGGCAACCGGGGGGTCGGGAAAGGGAGTGGCCTCGCGAGGCAGAATCTGACCGCGCGAGCGGTCGTTCGCAAGAAAGGGAATTCGATATATACTCGCCTGAGAGGCTCAATACTATATTCAACATATTCCGCCAATCCCTCCCTCTATTGTTCTACATGGTATCAGAGCGACGCCGATCTTGACCTAGCCGCCGCCCATGCCGCCCCCGGGGAGGTCAATCTCCATGGCCTACTCCGAGGGCCGCGCAACCCGTATGAGGGTTCGTCCGCCGATCCGTTGATCCGCTGCCCTCGAGTTTTTTCTTTCCAATCTGTAGATTGGTTTTCTTTTTGCTCCGTCGGTCGCTCGACCGGCGTTTTCTTTTTTGGTTTTTCCGATCATAGATCGGATTGAGTCGCCCACCGCTGTCGTCATCACACGCCTCTACTCCAACCTCGGTGTCAACTTTGCACCGGCTCTCCTCCATCATCCGCCCTACGCCGGCCACCGCGGTCGACTCGTTGGCTGGCTACTGCGCCTGCCTTGGTAGGCTGCCGTGGCCGGCTCGCCAGCGTCGTCTCCGCCTCGCCCGGCCCACCTCCATCTACCAAGGGGCACGGCTGCACGCGATGCACATGGGACGCGTTTGCGTCGCAGCCGGCCGCCTTCGCCTGCACGGTCTCCATCGCCGGTTCGTCTTCACCGTCATCGATTAGGACATCAACGACAACGTCGCCAACGACTCTGATCTGCGGCGCGTCGTCCACGCCATGGCACGTGTAGCGCCGCCGTCGATCTGATCAACCGACCCCGCGTACGTCTATGCCTAGTACGTCCCCGAGCACGCGCCTACCACCGATCGAGCATCGGGTTGCCGCTGCATCGCCCCTTTGGGCCGCAGCGCCGCCGCCTTTGGTCCATGCTACCGGCCTCCGACGTGCCTTCCGAGGCGTGTACGTCGCTGGTGGTCTCCCGCCGCTGCACCGACTCGCGCCCTGCAGCTACGCCGGCCCCTCGGGCCATGGCGTCGCCGCACGCGGTCACCTTCACTGTCGCCCACGCATCGACGTCCGAGGCCACCACAGCGCCGCCCCTTCAGCGCGGGTCTCCTCCGTCCGCGCTGATGGGATTCGTAGCATAGAAAACAAAAAAATTCCTACCGCAAGAACGAATAACAAGCCAAGATCCAATCTAGAAGATGGTAGCAACGAGAAGATAATGAGACTAACCCTCGAAGATTTCCAAAGCCTACGAGATTAGATCTCGTTGTTGCTGTAGTCGATCACTTGCCGCTTTCAAAAGCGCGTAGAAGATCTTGACGGTGCCACAGTCGGGCAGCACCTCCGTACTCGATCACACGTTTGGTGTTGATGACGACGTCCTTCTCCCTGTTCCAGTGGGCAGCGGATGTAGTAGATCCTTCTCGTAATCCCGCCAGCACGGCGGCATGGTGACGGTGGTGGTGGAGATCTCCGGCAGGGCTTCATCGTAAGCGCTGCGGGAGAAGAAGGAGGAGGGAGTAGCTAGGGTTTGGGGGAGGGGGAGCTAGGGCTGCGACTTGTGCACCTCTTGGGGCTCCCCTTGCCCTCCTTTTATAGGTGAAAAAGGTCCTTGGGTCGTCCAATACCTGCCCCCAAAGTTTGGGAGAGTTCCGGTAGGTTTCTGTCAGCCGAAACCTACTAGAACGAGGACACTTTTGCCAAATCCGAATCTACCTTTGGGGAAACTTCTTAACACTTAAGGAAAACATGGATACACCTATTGTGGAACCCTCCGGACTTCCTTAGACAGCCCGGGTCGTCCCGGACACTTCCGGAACCTTCCACAATATTCCGGACTATTCCGGTCCTTCCAAAACCTTTTAGAATCACCGGTCAAAACACCGGATTTTTTCCGAACCCCGGAAAATGACTTCCCATATATGAATCTTATTCTCCGGACCATTCCGAACCTCCTCGTGATGTCTCGGATCCCATCCGAGACTCCGAACAACATTTGAACTCCATTCCATATTCCATATCTACTTAAAACGACATTAAACCTTAAGTGTGTCACCCTACGGTTCGTGAACTATGCAGACATGATCGAGACTCCTCTCCGACCAATAACCAATAGTGGGATCTGGAGATCCATAATGGCTCCCACATATTCAACGATGACTTCGTGATCGAAAGAATCATTAACATACGATACCAATTCCCTTTGTCGCGCGATACTTTACTTGTCCGAGGTTCGATCATCGGTATCTCCATACCTAGTTCAACCTCGTTACCGACAAGTACTCTTTACTTGTACCGTGGTATGTCATCTCGTGTGACCTTGTCACATGCTTGCAAGCTAATTAGATATCATTCCACCGAGAGGGCCCAGAGTATATCTATCCGTCATTGGGATGGACAAATCTCACTCTTGATCCATATGCCTCAAATCATACTTTCCGAATACTTAATCTCATCTTTATAACCACCCATTTACGCAGTGGTGTTTGATGTAATCAAAGTACCCTTCCGGTATAAGTGATTTACATGATCTCATGGTCGAAGGACTGGGTAACTATGTATCGAAAGCTTATAGCAAACTGAACTTAATGACGTGATCTTACGCTACGCTTATTTGGGTGTGTGTCCATTATATCATTCACCTAATGACATAACCTTGTTATCAATAACATCCAATGTTCATGATCACGAAACCATGATCATCTATTAATCAACAAGCTAGTTATACAAGAGGCTTACTAGGGACTCATTGTTGTTTACATAACACATGTATCAATGTTTCGGTTAATACAATTATAGCATGATATGCAAACATTTATCATAAACATAAAGATATATTATAATAACCACTTTATTATTGCCTCTTGGGCATATCTCCAACAGTCTCCCACTTGCACTAGAGTCAATAATCTAGTTTACATTTGTAAAGATATAACACCTTGGCCTTCTGGTGCTTATCATGTTTTGCTCACGGGAGAGGTTTCAGTCAACGGATCTGACATGCTCAGAAACGTATATATTTTGCAATTCATTTGCGTCTTCACGCATGACTCATTTTCCAAATGAGTCGGCATTAAATATGTTTGGTCTTCTAGTGGAACCTTAATTCCGCGGTCTGAAATATGTCACTAATATTGTCACAAACAATATAGCTTCAAAGTTCTGACACTACCGGAACTACACCAAGTTCTCAAAGTGTATGGATTCGTTGCATAGAAAACAAAAAAATTCCTACCGCGAGAACGCAATCCAAGCCAAGATGCAATCTAGAAGATGGGAGCAACGAGGGGATGAACGAGACTAACCCTTGAAGATTTCCAAAGCCTATAAGAGTAGGCTCTTATTGCTGCGGTAGACGATCACTTGCCGCTTGCAAAAGCGCGTAGAAGATCTTGATCACGGTGCCACAATCGGGCAGCACCTCCGTACTCGGTCACACGTTCGGTGTTGATGAAGACGACGTCCTTCTCCCCGTTCCAGCGGGCAGCGGAAGTAGTAGCTCCTCCTTGAATCCGGCAGCACGACGGCGTGGTGGCGGTGGCGGTGGAGATCTCCGGCAGAGCTTCGCTAAGCGTGCGGGAGAAGAGGAGGAGAGAGGGGGCGGCTAGGGTTTGGGAGAGGGGGTGGCCGTCCACCTAGGGGTGCGGCCAAGCTAAGGGCTTGTGGTGGTCAGCCCTCTCTCCTATGCCCCTCATTATATAGGTGGAAGCCCCAAGTGTTGGACTACAAGTCTTCGAATAAGACCCGAACCAAAAACCTTCCATGTGTAGGGAAACCTACCCAAGGTGGGAATCCCACTTGGGGTGGGATTCCCCCCTTCCATGAGGGGGGTTGGCCGGCCACCCTTGGGGAGTCCACCTTGGACTCCTCCCCTTTAGGGTTGGCTGGCCATGCAAGGTGGAGTCCCTCCGGGACTCTACTTTCCATGGTGATTTCTTCCGGACTTTTCTAGAACCTTCTAGAACCTGCCATAAATGCACCGGATCATTTCTAAACTTGGAATATGACTTCCTATATATGAATCTTATTCTCTGGACCATTCCGGAACTCCTCGTGATGTCCGGGATCTCATCCGGGACTCCGAACAAATATTCAAACTCCATTCCATATTCAAGTTCTACCATTTCAACATCAAACCTTAAGTGTGTCACCCTACGGTTCGCGAACTATGCGGACATGGTTGAGTACTCACTCCGACCAATAACCAATAGCGGGATCTAGAGATCTATAATGGCTCCCACATATTCAACGATGACTTCAGTGATCGAATGAACCATTCACATACGATACCAATTCCCTTTGTCACGCGATATTTTACTTGTCCGAGGTTTGATCATCGGTATCACTCTATACCTTGTTCAACCTCGTCTCCTGACAAGTACTCTTTACTCGTACCGTGGTATGTGGTCTCTTATGAACTTTATTCATATGCTTGCAAGACATTAGACGACATTCCACCGAGAGGGCCCAGAGTATATCTATCCGTCATCGGGATGGACAAATCCCGCTGTTGATCCATATGCCTCAACTCATACTTTCCGGATACTTAATCCCACCGTTATAACCACCCATTTACGCAGTGGCGTTTGGTGTAATCAAAGTACCTTTCCGGCATAAGTGATTTACATGATCTCATGGTCATAAGGACTAGGTAACTATGTATCGAAAGCTTATAGCAAATAACTTAATGACGTGATCTTATGCTACGCTTAATTGGGTGTGTCCATTACATCATTCATACAATGACATAACCTTGTTATTAATAACATCCAATGTTCATGATTATGAAACTAATCATCCATTAATCAACAAGCTAGTTAAGAGGCATACTAGGGACTCTTTGTTGTCTACATATCACACATGTACTAATGTTTCGGTTAATACAATTATAGCATGACATATAAACATTTATCATAAACATAAAGATATATAATAACCACTTTTATTATTGCCTCTTGGGCATATCTCCTTCAGTCTCCCACTTGCACTAGAGTCAATAATCTAGTTTACATTTGTAAAGATATAACACCTAGGCCTTCCGGTGCTTTATCATGTTTTGCTTACGGGAGAGGTCTTAGTCAACGGATCTGACACGCTCAGAAACGTATGTATTTTGCAATTCATTTGCGTCTTAACGCATCACTCATTTTCCAAATGAGTCGGCATTAAATATGTTTGGTCTTCTGGTGGAACCTTAATTCCGTGGTCTTAAATATGTCACTAATATTGTCACACACAATATAGCTTCAAAGTTCGGACACTATCGGAACTACACCAAGTTCTCAAAGAACTTCTTGACTTAACATCCTCAGTCATTGTCAAAACAATGACATACTCTGCCTTCGTTTGTAGAATCCGTCACAATATTTAGAACTCTTCTAAATCTAACATAGACAACTTCTAACTCATTGTGCTACCTTTTAAACAACACTTAGTCAAATTTGAGATTGAAATTATATTTTATATGTGACAAAACTAATATCGGTGTAACACCTTACAGCGATTTGTTTGTCATTTCTCCATACAAAATTATATATATATATACTTGGTTCTTCTTAAGCACTCAAGAATATTCTTACTGTTTTTCAATGATCATCACATGAATCATTCTGGTACATGCTCATAACACTTTTAGAGCATAGGACATCTGATTATGTACATATTATTCGTGATCTATAATCACTCATGTGTTTTTACTCATTGAGTGTCAGATACACTCAAGTCTTGTTAAACCTTCACATGACAAGAATATTTTCTTAATATTTCTATATTGAACTATTTCAATATCCATCCTATGTACTTTGACTTAAACTTATTTATGTGTTTCAATCTATCTTTATAGATCTTGACACTAAATTTGTTTCAGTCCATATCCTTTCATTGAAATTAATTTCTCAATGAAACCTTTTAATCAAGTATATAATTACATCATTTATAACCAACTATATGTCACCTACATAAAGTATTATAAATGTGTCTTAGCGCTCCCACTTAATTTCTTGCAAATGCAAGCCTCTTCATCGTCTCTGATGAAATCAAAAAACTCTTTGACTATTTCATCTGGTGAAGATTCCAACTCCGTGATACTTACTTCATCCAATTTGAAGTTCGTATACTTATCTAGTATTCCACGGACCAGCAAAAAACTCTTGGTTGTATCTTGTATACACCTTTAATACATACTTCTGATAAGTAATATATTTTGCCATCCTACTAGCATATCTCATAAAAGAAATATGTAGTGATTACTAGATTAATCCATATAGACTATAAGCATTGCTACGGGAGATCTAATCTTATCGTAGTCAACTCTTTGAACTTTGTCGTAAACAATTTTTCGACAAATTGAGCTTCTTCAAGGATATTTCATCCAAGTCTATAGATCCATTTACTTTCAAAAAGTATTCATCTATCTTGGATTTCATGGCGTATAGCCATTTTAACGGAGTCAGGGCCCATCATAACTTCTTTGTTTGTAGTTGGTTTATCATTGTTCACAATCAATCCTTTGTCCACAAATCATTTATTTGATCACAAAGTAAACCATACCTACAAGGTTCAATATGTACTTCGATCTTTATGGCTAAAACACTTTGTAGTCATGGGAGCCATGATCGTCGTGGTCGCTTCCGGAACCAATTTCCGATGCTGCGCTACTCTGATCATTATGCTCAGGTTCATAAACCTTATCAAGTTCTATTGTCCTCCCACTCAAATATTTCGCTAGAAAACAATTTCTTGGAAATAAGCTAGTAACATTAACAAACACTTTTGTCGTTTACTTCATAGTGGAAAGAATTCCCAATCAATTCTTTGGGATAACCAACAAAGACATTTATCCGATTTTGGTTGTAAACTTTTAGACCAAAATTTAAAGAAAGGACTATTAGCGTTCATACCCATGCCATAACTCGTATGGTGTCATTTCAACGGATCATGATGATGCTCTATTCAGTGTAAAAGCGGTAGTCACTAAAGCATAATCCACAAAATATAATGGCATCAATATTTTATCTCATCATTAATCCAACAAGGTTTGGATACGTCTTTTGGATACTTCATCATCACTATGACACTCCAAGAAACGTGAGTTGTAGAACAACTTCATAATTCTCTTAGATGTTCGCTAAAACTCGTAATTCAAATATTTCCACTATGATCCAATCATAGATATTTGAATTTTCTATTACGATGTTTTCCACTTCATGCTGAAATTTATTTGAATCCATTCAAATGTTTCAAACTTCTTCCTTATTGAATATATCCACATATATATATTCAATTCATTGTTTGAAGTTTTCATGAAGTAGAAGAATCTCCCGCACACAACTATTCCTAGTGAACCACATACATCATCATGTATTTTTCCACTAAGTTTGTTGCCCGTTCAACTCTTGGCCTATGAACGGTATTTTAATCATTCTCTTTAGAAAAGATTTGCAAGCGCCAAATGATTCAAAAATCAAATGACTCCAAAAATCCATTTGCATGGAGTTCCTTCATGTGTTCCTTTCTAACATGACCTAAATGGCGGTTCCACAAATAAGTGGAATTCAAATCATTTGCCTTATGGCATTTTAGCGTCAGTGTTATGTATGTGTGTTTCACCATTAAGATTTATAATAACTTATCCATCGTACATGGAGTAATGTCATAATTTGAACAACTCATTGTTTTCATTTGACCATAGCAAAATAACAATTATTAAGTTCTTTATTATAAATTCTAAGGGCTAGATAAAATGCTAACGATGAACATAATAACACTTTATTTTGTTCCAGACGTGCATCCTTATCATATTCCTTGTCAGTCACTTAGGCCATTGTATTCTTGTATTGCGTTGTTTTGTATGACACTTCATACCAACCAATATAGTACTAATACCCAAGAATTTCATAGTGTGACTTAACTAGGAATACAACCATAACATGTATATCATTTATATACACCTGAGCTAGACTTTCTAGTCTTTTCTTTTCTTTTTGCCAAAATATGTTTTGCAGTTTCTCTTTTAGCTTTCCTCATTATTCAGAAAAACACTTCAACATCAATAACTTCTAGGTTTGTTGGTCAAATACCAATAACCTTGAGGTTCTTACTTTGAAGTTGATCATCATATGACAAGTGTTTCAGATTTCACTATTAGTAACTTTGTACTATGATGAACAATTTCACTCATAATTTTATCCATCATATCATGACGAATTTTCGAGACCATGTCTGTACATGCTAGGCTCGTAAAGTTTTAACCTTGGTATTCGCATGTGCAAATCTGACTTGCACCCGTTGTATGCACACGTAGAATCTATAACATCCGATCATCACGTGATGCTTCGAAACAACGAGTCATAGCAACGGTGCATACTAAGGACGATCACTTCATGGATATGCAAATATCGTTTAGTGCCCCAATGGTTGGAGGATTGGGACGCCTTGCGTCTTCAACCTTCGTACATTCCCATAAATCTTATGAGTTTATGTAGTCTCACCAAATTATATTCTATCATCTTGCAATAAGGTCTTAGATATCACATATATCTCATACCTTGATTATTTCTGAAAACTAAATTTTCAGCTCCTTACTTTTCAAACAGATTTGAACTTCAAGTTTCACGGAGACAAGATAACTTTAGGTACTAATTGAAACCATAGCTCTTTGAATCAACAATGTGAGGTTTACTAAAAGTTTGCAATAGGACTTAATCATTTCTTGATTCATTAACAATACGGCACCAGTCCGTAAAGTTATTTGTCAGATTTAACAGTATTTCTATCTCAATTACAAGACTAACGCATAGTAGTAAACGGATGCCAAATCTACAAATTAATTCAAAATACTACTCACACTATGTTAATGATAATTAGTTCATGTTTTAATCTAATTACTAATGAACTCCCACTTAATACAACATCCCTCATAGTTGTTAAGTGGTACACGATCCAAATCCACTACACCAAAACCGATCATCACGTGAGATGATGTAGCTTCAATGGTGAACATCAACATGTTGATCATATCATCCATATGACTCGTGTTCAACCTTTCGGTTTCCGTTGTCCCGAGGCCATGTCTGTACATGCTAGGCTCGTCAAGCAAACCCAAGTATTCCGCGTGTGCAACATGGCTTACACCTGTTGTATGTTTGAGTTTATCACATCCGATCATCACGAGATGCTTCAAAACGTCAAACAATATCAACGGTGCATACGAGGGGAGAACACTTTATTATCTTGATATTAAAGTGAGGGATCATCTTATAATGCTACCGTCGCGTTCTAAGCAAAATAAGATGCATAAAGGATTAACATCACATGCAATTCATATGTGATATGATATGGCCCTTTAGTCTTTGTGCCTTTGATCTTCATCTCCAAAGCACGGACATGATCTCCATCATCAACGGGCATGATCTCCATCATCGTCGGCGTAGCGTCAAGGTCCATGGCGCCGTCTTCATGGTTGTTCACCTCATGCAGCAACTATTACAACTACTTTGAAATACTACTCAACATGAAATTTAAAAACAACCATAAGGCTCCTGCCGGTTGCCACAATATAATAATGATCATCTCATACATATTCATCATCACATTATGGCCATATCACATCACCAAACCCTGCAAAAACAAGTTAGACGTCTCTAATTTGGTTTGCATATTTTACGTGGTTTAGGGTTTTCGAGAGAGATCTAATCTACCTACGAACATGAACCACAACGTTGATACTAATGTTTTCAATAGAAGAGTAAATTGAATCTTCACTATAGTAGGAGAGACAGACACCCGCAAAGCCTCTTATGCAATACAAGTTGCATGTCGAACGAGGAACAAGTCTCATGAACGCGGGCATGTAAAGTTAGTCCGAGCCGCTTCATCCCACTATGCCACAAAGATGCAAAGTACTCAAACTAAAGATAACAAGAGAATCAACGCCCACAAAATCATTGTGTTCTACTCGTGCAACCATCTATGCATAGACACAGCTCTGATACCACTGTAGGGATTCGTTGCATAGAAAACAAAAAATTTCCTACCGCGAGAACGCAATCCAAGCCAAGATGCAATCTAGAAGATGGGAGCAACGAGGGGATGAACGAGACTAACCCTTGAAGATTTCCAAAGCCTATAAGAGTAGGCTCTTATTGTTGCGGTAGACGATCACTTGCCGCTTGCAAAAGCGCGTAGAAGATCTTGATCATGGTGCCACAATCGGGCAGCACCTCCGTACTCGGTCACACGTTCGGTGTTGATGAAGACGACGTCCTTCTCCCCGTTCCAGCGGGCAGCGGAAGTAGTAGCTCCTCCTTGAATCCGGCAGCACGACGGCGTGGTGGCGGTGGCGGTGGAGATCTCCGGCAGAGCTTCGCTAAGCGTGCGGGAGAAGAGGAGGAGAGAGGGGGCGGCTAGGATTTGGGAGAGGGGGTGGCCGGCCACCTAGGGGTGCGGCCAAGCTATGGGCTTGTGGTGGTCAGCCCCCTCTCCTATGCCCCTCATTATATAGGTGGAAGCCCCAAGTGTTGGACTACAAGTCTTCGAATAAGACCCGAACCAAAAACCTTCCATGTGTAGGGAAACCTACCCAAGGTGGGAATCCCACTTGGGGTGGGATTCCCCCCTTCCATGAGGGGGGTTGGCCGGCCACCCTTGGGGAGTCCACCTTGGACTCCTCCCCTTTAGGGTTGGCTGGCCATGCAAGGTGGAGTCCCTCCGGGACTCTACTTTCCATGGTGATTTCTTAGGACTTTTCTAGAACCTTCTAGAACCACCCATAAATGCACCGGATCAATACCAAACATGCAATATGACTACATATATATGAATCTAATTCTCCCGACCATTCGAACTCCTCGTGATGTCCGGGATCTCATCCGGGACTCCGAACAAATATTCGAACTCCATTCCATATTCAAGTTCTACCATTTCAACATCAAACCTTAAGTGTGTCACCCTACGGTTCGCGAACTATGCGGACATGGTTGAGTACTCACTCCGACCAATTACCAATAGCGGGATCTGGAGATCCATAATGGCTCCCACATATTCAATGATGACTTCAGTGATCGAATGAACCATTCACATACGATACCAATTCCCTTTGTCACGCGATATTTTACTTGTCCGAGGTTTGATCATCGGTATCACTCTATACCTTGTTCAACCTCGTCTCCTGACAAGTACTCTTTACTCGTACCGTGGTATGTGGTCTCTTATGAACTTTATTCATATGCTTGCAAGACATTAGACGACATTCCACCGAGAGGGCCCAGAGTATATCTATCCGTCATCGGGATGGACAAATCCCACTGTTGATCCATATGCCTCAACTCATACTTTCCAGATACTTAATCCCACCTTTATAACCACCCATTTACGCAGTGGCGTTTGGTGTAATCAAAGTACCTTTCCGGCATAAGTGATTTACATGATCTCATGGTCATAAGGACTAGGTAACTATGTATCGAAAGCTTATAGCAAATAACTTAATGACGTGATCTTATGCTACGCTTAATTGGGTGTGTCCATTACATCATTCATACAATGACATAACCTTGTTATTAATAACATCCAATGTTCATGATTATGAAACTAATCATCCATTAATCAACAAGCTAGTTAAGAGGCATACTAGGGACTCTTTGTTGTCTACATATCACACATGTACTAATGTTTCGGTTAATACAATTATAGCAGGACATATAAACATTTATCATAAACATAAAGATATATAATAACCACTTTTATTATTGCCTCTTGGGCATATCTCCTTCACAAAGAACTTTTCGACTTAACATCCTCAGTCATTGTCAAAACAATGACATACTCTGCCTTTGTTTGTAGAATTCGTCACAATATTTAGAACTCTTCTAAATCTAGCATTGTGCTACCTTTTAAACAACACTTAGCCTAATTGAGATTTGAAATTCATTTTATATGTGACCAAACTAATATCGGTGCAACACCTTACAACGATTTGTTTGTCATTACCCCATACAAAATTATATATATATCCTTGGTTCTTCTAAAGTACCCAAGGATATTCTTACTGTCGTCCAATGATCATCACATGAATCATTCTGGTACATGCTCATAACACTTTAGAGCACAGGACATCTGACTGTGTACATATTAATCATGATCTAAAATCACTCATGTGTTTTTACTCATTGAGTGTCAGATACACTCAAGTCTTGTTAAACCTTCACATGAAAAGAACACTTTCTTAATATTTCTATATTGAACTACTTCAATATCCATTCTATGTACTTTGATTTAAACTTATTATGTGTTTCAATCTATCTTCATAGATCTTGACACTAAATATGTTTCAGTCCATATCCTTTCATTGAAGTTAATTCTCAATGAAACCTTTTATTCACATCAAGTATATAATTACATTATTTATAATCAATGATATGTCATCTACATAAAGTATTATAAATATGTCTCAGCATTCCCACTTAATTTCTTGCAAATGTAAGCATCTTCATCGTTTATGATGAAATAAAAAACTCTTTGACTATTTCATCCGGTTAAGATTCCAACTCCGTAATACTCACTTCATACAATTGAAGTTTGTATACTTATCTAGTATCCCACGGACTAGCAAAACTCTTTGGTTTGTATCTAGTATACATCCTTCATACACACTTCTGGTAAGCAATGTATTTCTGCCATCCTACTATCATATCTCATAAAAGAAATATGTAGCGATTGCTAGAATAATCCACATAGACTATAAGCATCGCTACGGAAGATCTAATCTTATCGTAGTCAACTCTTTGAACTTTGTCGTAAACAACTTTTCGACAAGTCGAGCTTCTTCAAGGATATTCAGTCCAAGTCCATCAATTTTATAGATCCATTTACTTTCAAAAAGTATTCATCTATCTTGGATTTCATGGCGCATAGCCATTTTAACGGAGTCAGGGCCCATCATAACTTCTTTGTATGCAGTTGGTTTATCATTGTTCAAAATCAATCCTTTGTCCACAAATCATTTATTTGATCACAAAGTAAACCATACCTACAAGGTTCAATAGGTACTTTAATCTCCATGGCTAAAACACTTTACAGTCATGGGAGCCATGATCGTCGTGGCCGCTTCCGGAACTATTTCCGATGCTGCACTACTCTGATCATTATGCTCAGGTTCATAAACCTTATCAAGTTCTATTGTCCTCCCACTCAAATACTTCGCTAGAAACAATTTCTTGGAAATAAGTAAGAAACATCGACAAACACTTTTTTCTTTGTCTCCGTAGTGGAAAGAATTCCCAATCAATTCTCTGGGATAACCAACAAAGACATTCATTCGATTTTAAACTTATTTACTTATGCTATGCATACCAAAATTTAAGAAAGGACTATTAGGGTTCATACCCATGCCATAACTCGTATGGTGTCATTTCAACAGATCATGATGATGCTCTATTCAGTGTAAAAGCGGTAGTCTCTAAAGCATAATCCACAAAAATATAATGGCTTTATTTTATTTTATCTCATCATTAATCCAACAAGGTTTGGATATGTCTCTCGGATACTCCATCATCACTATGATACTCCATGACACATGAGTTGTAGAACAATTTCATAACTCTCTTAGATGTTCACTAAAACTCGCAATTCAAATATTTCCACCATGATCCAATCATAGATATTTGACTTTTCTATTACGATGATTTCCACTTCATGCTAAAATTTATTTGAATCCATTCAAATGTTTCAAACTTCTTCCTTATCGAATATATCCACATATATATACTCAATTCATTGTTGGAAGTTTTCATGAAGTAGAAGAATCTTCCGCACACAACTATGCCCAGTGAACCACATACATCATCGTGTATGTTTCCACTAAGTTAGTTGCCCGTTCAACTCTTGGCCTATGAACGGTATTTCAGCCATTCTCTTTAGAAAAAGATTTGCAATCGCCAGACGATTTAAGAATCGAATGACTCCAAAAATCCATTTTCATGGAGTTCCTTCATGTGTTCCTTTCTAACATGACCTAAATGGCGGTTCCACAAATAAGTGGAATTCAAATCATTTGCCTTATGGCATTCTAGCGTCAGTGTTATGCATGTGTGTTTCACCATAAAGATTTATAATAACTTATCCATCGCACATGGAATACTGTCAAAATTTGAACAACTCATTGTTTTCATTTGAGCAGAACAAAAAACAACAATTATGAAGTTCTTTATTATAAATCTGAAGGGCTAGATAGAATGCCAACGACGAAGATAATAACACTCTATTTTTGTTCCAGACGTGCATTCCTATCATATTCCTTGTTAGTCACTTAGGCCATTGTATTCTTGTATTGCGTTGTTTTGTATGACACTTCATACCAACCAATATGGTACAAATACCCAAGAATTTCATTGTGTGACCAAACTAGGAATACATTCATAACATGTATATCATCTATATACACCTGAGCTAGACTTTCTAGTCTTTTCTTTCTTTCTGCCAATAATCTTTTGTAGTTTGTCTTTTAGCTTTTCTCATTCTCAGAAAAACACTTCAACATCAATAACTTCTAGGCTTGTTGGTCAAATACCAATAACCTTGAGGTTCTTACTTTGAAGTTGATCATCGTACGACAAGTGTTCCGGATTTCACTATTAGTAACCTTTTTAATGTGATGAACAATTTCACTCTAATTTTTATCCATCAAATCATGACGACTTTCTGAGACCATGTCTGTACATGCTAGGCTCATAAAGTTTAACCTCAGTATTCGCGTGTGCAAATCTGGCTTGCATCCGTTGTATGCACACGTAGAATCTATAACACCCGATCATCACGTGATGCTTCGAAACGACGAGTCTTAGCAACGGTGCATACTAAGGACGATCACTTCATAGATATGCGAATATCATTAGTGCCCAACTAGTTGGAGGATTGGGACGCCTAGTGATACGTCTCCAACGTATCTATAATTTCTGATGTTCCATGCTAGTTTTATGACAATACCTACATGTTTTGATCACACTTTATAATGATTTCATGCATTTTCCGGAACTAACCTATTAACAAGGTGCCGAAGTGCCAGTTCCTGTTTTCTGCTGTTTTTGGTTCCAGAAAGGCTGTTCGGGCAATATTCTCGGAATTCGACGAAACAAAGGCCAAATATCTTATTTTCCCGGAAGGTTCCAGAACAACGAAGGAGAGTCGGAGGCGGGTAGCAGGGGGCCCACACCATATGGCGGCGCGGGTGGCCCCCTGGCCGCGCCAGCCTATGGGGAGGCAGCCCCGTGGCCCCTGCGACCCCGCCTCTTCGCCTATAAAGTCCCTTGATACGTCCAAAACGTATCTACTTTCCCGAACACTTTTGCTATTGTTTTGCCTATAATTTGTGTATTTTGGATACAACTAACACGGACTAACGCTGTTTTCAGCAGAATTGCCCTGGTGTCTCGTTTTTGTGCAGAAATTCAACTTTCAGGAAAATCCCCGGAATTTATGTCGAAGGGCCTATTTTTCCAGAAGAATCACGGAGCCAGAAGGGCAGGCCTGGGGGAGGCCCAGGGCCCCCACACACTAGGCCGGCGCGACCTGGAGGGGGGGCGGCCGCCCTAGCGTGTGGCCCCCTCGGTCGGCCTCTGACGGCCCCCTCTGGGTTACTTAAGGGTTTCGATCTAAAAACGCGAGAGGAGAAGTCGAAGTCGCCAGAAACCATCCAGTACGCCGCCACCGTCGCGAAACTCCATCTCGGGAACAGAAACTCCATTCTGGCACTCCGCCGGGACGGGGAATTGGAGGAGATCATCGCCATCATCACCACCGACGCCTCTCCATCGACCAGCAATGTTTCCCCCATCCATGTGTGAGTAATTCCCCCGCTGTAGGCTGAAGGGGATGGTAGGGATTGGATGAGATTGGTCGTGTAATAGCATAAGATTGTTAGGGCATAGTGCCTAGTGTCCGTAATTGGTACTTTGATGATATTGTTGCAACTTGTTATGCTTAATGCTTGTCACTAGGGCCCGAGTGCCATGATCTCAGATCTGAACATGTTATTGTTTCATGATGATATGCATTGTTTTATGATCTTACCTGCAAGTTGTATACACATGTCGCTGTCCGGAACCCGAGGCCCCAAAGTGACAGAAATTGGGACAACCGGAGGGGAAGACAGTGATGTGAGGATCACATGTGTTCACGGAGTGTTAATGCTTTGCTCCGGTACTCTATTAAAAGGAGTACCTTAATTTCCAGTAGATTCCCTAGAGGCCCGGCTGCCACCGGCTGGTAGGACAAAAGATGTTGTGCAAGTTTCTCATTGCGAGCACGTACAACTATATACGGAACACATGCCTATGGATTGCTTAGTACTTGGACACCGTTTTATTATTATCTGCAAATGCCCTGTTTTGATTGTTACATGAGTTTCTCTCATCCATGCAACGCCCGTCATCCATCCCTGTGCCTACAATATTTTAATCCTGCTGTTTAATATAATCACTATCTTTGTCTTTGTTACATCGCGTTATTTCACTATCGCCATCGCTATAAAATCGTTACTACTGATAAACTCTTGCGAGCAAGTCTGTTTCCAGGTGCAGCTGAATTGACAACTCCGATGTTAAGGCTTTCAAGTATTCTTTGTCTCCCCTTGTGTCGAATCAATAAATTGGGTTTTACTTCCCTCGAAGACTGTTGTAATCCCCTATACTTGTGGGTCATCAAGACTATTTTCTGGCGCCGTTGCCGGGGAGCATAGCTTTATTTGGAAGTTCACTTGGATTGATATTGTTTGCTGCAAATTCTCCATCATGGGTAAATCTCGCGATTCTAAAGGCGCCATATTACCATCCACTACAAGAAAAGGTACAACTCTGAGTACCTCTGCTGCTCTTGATTCACCATCTGTGATAAGTCAACTTGTTTCACCACCACAAGCTTCACATGCTGGTACTTCTGCTGAATCTGAAAACTCTTATAATATTGATGATGTTTCTGCTGTGCTTGATGATAGTGGTTCATTGGGATCTTTTCTAGATGCTACAATTGCTAGGTCTAGACAAATTGAAAATACTGAAACTCCTAATAAAAATGCTGCTACACCTGTTAATTCACCTGAGTCTGTTGAATATTCTAGTGATGATCCTGGTGAAGATTATGTGGAACTTGATGATGATTTTATTGATAGATGCAATGCTACTGCTGATGCAAGAAAAATTAAAAAGTTTCTTGCACAACATCTTTATTAGATATAATTTGTCTCTGATCCTAAATTTGCCACATCTCCTATAAACATTAAGGATAAGGATTATGATTTTTCTCTTGATCTATCTCATATAGCTATTGTTGAGAAAACACCCTTTTGTGGTACTGAAAAAGAAAGTGCTGTAGAACACATGAATGAACTTTCTACTTTGAGTAGCTTGTTTTCTGATGATGTCAAGATGCGTACTTATTTTGTTGCTAAATATTTTCCTTTCTCATTAAAGGATGATGCTAAAACTTGGTATAATAGTTTGCCTCCTGGTTCTATTAATAGTCTAGGTGATTTGCTTGATGTTTTGTTTCGGAAATACTTTCCTGCTAGTGCTCAACATGCTGCTTTACAGAAAATTTATAGCTTTGACCAGGAAGATGGAGAGAAATTGCCTGAAGCTTGGGCAAGATTTTTCTCTCTTATCAGAGCTCGACCTGGACATGATTTGGAAAAGCATGATTTACTTGATATATTTTACAGTGGACTAACCATTGAGTCTAGAGCATATTTGGATAGTTGTGCTGGTTGTGTTTTCAGGAAAAGAACTCAGGAATGAATTTGAAGAATTATTGGCTAAAATAGGCCGGAATCATGATGATTGGACTACACCGGAACCAACTCCGACGCCGATATTGAAGAAGAGGGGTTTAATTAAATTAAATGATGAAGATATGAGGGAAGCCAAGAAATCTCTTAAGGAGAAAGGTATTAAATCTGAAGATGTGAAGAATTTACCTCCCATAGAAGATTTATGCAAGATAATTCCCCCTTCATCCATGATTGAGGTAAACTCTCTTCAACGCTTTACTAGGGAAGATATTCCGTATTCAAAACCTCCTGCTCAATGCTTAGATGAGTTTGATAATTATATTGTTAAGCAAGAAAATTTTAATATGAGAGTAGAGAATCATTTAATGGAAAATTCTCAAGCTATTAGTAATTTGCATGATATTGTGGAGAGAACCTCCAATGATGTTAAGATGCTTGTTAAACATTTTCATATGATTCAAACTCAAATTGATCAACTCACTAAAGTGCAAAATAACTTGTTAAAAAATAGTTCTAAAGAGAAACATGCTTATGAAGTAACAACTAGAGGCGGTGTTTCTACCCAGGATCCTCTATATCATGAAGGGCATCCCAAAAGAGTTGAACAAGATTCTCAACGAATCGAACCTAGTGCTCCTTCTAAGAAAAAGAAGAAGAAACATAAAAATGTTGTAGAATCCTCTGAACCTGTTAATGATCCCAATAGTATTTCTATTTCTAGTGCTGAAACTGAAAGTGGTAATGAACATGATAAAGATAATGATAAGAATGATGCTTCTGATAAAGAAGAGGTTGAAGATGAACCTGAAAAGCATGCTAAAAATAAAAAGTATACTAAGGAAGATTTTACTGCTAAGAAACATGGTAATGAAAGAGAACCTTGGGTTCAAAAGCAAATGCCTTTTCCTGCTAAGAAACTAAAATCAAAGGAAGAAGAACACTATAATAAATTTTGCGATTGGATGAAACCTTTATTTTTGCGAATCCCTTTGACTGATGCTATTAAATTGCCTCCTTATTCAAAGTATATGAAAGATATTGTCTCTAACAAAAGGAAAATTCCTAATGAGGAGATTTCCACTATGCTTGCTAATTACTCTTTCAATGGCAAAGTTCCAAAGAAGTTGAGCGACCCAGGTATACCAACTATTCCTTGTTCTATTAAGAATAAATATGTTAGAACTGCTCTATGTGATTTGGGAGCAGGTGTTAGTGTTATGCCTTTTTCTCTTTACAAGAGATTTTATTTAGATAAGTTAATACCGACTGATATATCTTTGCAAACGGCTGATAAATCTACTGCTATTCCTGTTGGTATATGTGAGGATGTTCCTGTTCAAGTTACTAATAACTGCTTGATATTAACTGATTTTGTTGTGTTGGAAATGCCTGAAGATGATAATATGTCTATTATTCTTGGGAGACCTTTTCTTAACACCGCAGGGGGCTGTTATTGATTGCAATAAAGGAAAAGTTACTTTCAATGTCGATGACAAGGAGCATACCGTTTATTTTCCCAAGAAGATTGATAAAGTATGTGGAGTTAATACAATTTCTAATGTGAGAACTATCAAAGTTGGAGCTATTGATTGTCCTATATATGAGCCTAAAGAAGGATATCAAAATATTATGATTGGATCCATATCAATACAATCAAGGTAACATGTTTGATTTAAGGTTTATTTCTTCTTATGCTATGTAAAATTTATTTGGTGGCAAGACTTGATCAACCTTGTTAACAAATACTTTTTATGTGCATAGAGGAGCTAAACAACATCTGTTTCTTCCTCCACTTGTTCTATTTGCTGTAGCACTTTTGTTTTGCAAAGTTCTTTAGTCAATTAGAGATTTCAAAATCTTTTTCTGCCCAGTAATAATAAATTTAATACCCAGAAATGTGCATTTTTCAAAGTTTTCAAAAATTCACAAAAATTATACCGCTGGTCTTATTTTTCGAAGAGGCACCTGGGAGCACCTTGGGATGACCAGTGGGGCACCCCAGGGTGGCACCCCACAGGCTGGCGCGGCCAGTAAGGTGGGCGCGCCACCCTGGTGTGTGGGCCCCTCTTTGCCCCACCACTTCATCTCTTCCTCCCATTCTCTTCTCTCTCCCGAAAAAATCAGCACCAGTTTTCTCTCACTCGCGTTTCTGCTCAAGAGCTCAAGATTCCTCGATCTCTTTGCTCAGCCCAGATTTCTGTATGAAATTTGGCACATTTGCTCTCCGGTATGTGACTCCTCCGATTATCCAAGTAGAATTTTGTTTGGTTGAGTATATCTTGAATATTTTGCTGCTGTAGGTAACATGTTTAGTGAGCTTGCATGCTTGTTCTAAGTTGTAAAAACTAGTTTTGATGCATGATTAGTACTCTAGCAAGTTCCTATAGTAGTTTCCCTCAATTATATGTCACCAAATCAAATTTTATATTGTTTGTTGAAAATTTCAGAAAATGGAGTGGAATAGTCATCAACTAAATCAACAAGAATTGGAGGTGCAACAAGTTATGAGAGTTAACCGCGAAGAGGGAGTATACCCCTCTTACTACCCGTGCATAGATTTCATGAGAAGTGCAGGAATCTTGCGAGATGTTCAAAATCTAATTTCCCGTGCAGGGTTGGATGATTTTGTTGTTGGTGAACCATTCCAATATGCAAAATTGACTATGTCTGTAGTGCAGGATTTTGAATTCAATTGGTCGCAATCTAACCCCATGGTTCGGTACAAAATTTATAATAAAACTGTCAACTTGCCTTTCGATGATTTTTGTGCAGCAATTAGAGTGCCGCAATGGGGATCATGCGAGAAGATAAGGGGATCGCGGCAAGAGCTCTTGAATCTCTACAAGATGATTTGTCAAGGAAGAAGCTTCTCAGAGGATGGTGGTAAAATCAGTAGTATTCAACTCCCCGTTATTCGTTACTTTGCTTATTTCATCACCAAGTGCGTTCTTGCTAGAAAGAATGCAAGTAAGTTATCTATCCAGGATTTGGCTTTTCTAGCTGCTGCATTACAAGGTGATAGGACTTACAACTTGGGTGCTTTGATAGCCTATAGACTTGCTACTAACCGTGAGAAGGGAGGAATTTGCGGAGGTCTCATCGCCTCTCGTTTATTAGCTATGCATGGTGTAGAACCTCACCATCTTGATATTCATCTTTCCGTAGAGAAACTTGACATAGGCTCCATGATTAAACATGAATTTGTTTCTGATTCATCTAATTTGAGTAACCTGTCTTACAAGATAACATTTTACAAGAAAATTTGGAGAACAACTAAGAAAACTGAAAAATTAGTAGGATTGCACGCACCTGTTCTGTTTAACCTTGATTCCAGGAGGGATTGGTCAGTCACGGAAGGTGAACTGAATGTATACATAGAGGGAGATGGCCATCTGTAGGATAACGTTGCATAGAAAACAAAAATTTTCCTACGGCGAACACGCAATCCAAGCCAAGATGCAATCTAGAAGACGGTAGCAACGAGGGGGTATCGAGTCTCACCCTTGAAGAGATTCCAAAGCCTACAAGATGAGGCTCTTGTTGCTGCGGTAGACGATCACTTGCCGCTTGCAAAAGCGCGTAGAAGATCTTGATCACGATCGGTTCCGGCGCCACGAACGGGCAGCACCTCCGTACTCGGTCACACGTTCGGTTGTTGATGAAGACGACGTCCACCTCCCCGTTCCAGCGGGCAGCGGAAGTAGTAGCTCCTCTTGAATCCGACAGCACGACGGCGTGGTGTCGGTGGCGGTGTAGAAGTCCGGCGGAGCTTCGCTAAGCTATGCGGGCAATATGGAGGAGAGGAGCTTGGCTAGGGTTTGGGAGGGGTGGCCGGCCACTCTATGGGGGGCGGCCAGCTTGTGGTCTTGGGGTTGGCCGGCCCCCTCCCTTGGCCCCTCATTATATAGGTGGATCCCAAGTGTTGGTGTCCAAGTCTTCGAATAAGACCCGAAACCAAAACCTTCCATAGGAGGGGGAAACCTAGCCCAACTAGGACTCCCACCCAAAGGTGGGATTCCCACCTCCCATGTGGGGGGTGGTCGGCCCCCTATGGTGGAGTCCACTTGGGACTCCACCCCATCAAGGGCTGGCCGGCCATGGAGGTGGAGTCCCTTGTGGACTCCACCTTCCTTGGTGGTTTCTTCCGGACTTTTCTAGAACCTTCTAGAACCTTCCATAGAACCTTCCGCGACATTTTATTTCACATAAAATGACATCCTATATATGAATCTTATTCTCCGGACCATTCCGGAACTCCTCGTGATGTCCGGGATCTCATCCGGGACTCCGAACAAATATTCGAACTCCATTCCATAATTCAAGTGCTACCATTTCAACATCCAACTTTAAGTGTGTCACCCTACGGTTCGAGAACTATGCGGACATGGTTGAGTACTCACTCCGACCAATAACCAATAGCGGGATCTGGAGATCCATAATGGCTCCCACATATTCAACGATGACTTTAGTGATCGAATGAACCATACACATATATTACCAATTCCCTTTGTCTCGCGATATTTTACTTGTCCGAGGTTTGATCTTCGGTATCACTCTATACCTTGTTCAACCTCGTCTCCTGACAAGTACTCTTTACTAAATGCCGTGGTATGTGGTCTCTTATGAACTCATTCATATGCTTGCAAGACATTAGACGACATTCCACCGAGAGGGCCCAGAGTATATCTATCCGTCATCGGGATGGACAAATCCCACCGTTGATCCATATGCCTCAACTCATACTTTCCTGGATACTTAATCCCACCTTTATAGCCACCCATTTACGCAGTGGTGTTTGGTGTAATCAAAGTACCTTTCCGGTATAAGTGATTTACATGATCTCATGGTCATAAGGACTAGGTAACTATGTATCGAAAGCTTATAGCAAATAACTTAATGACGAGATCTTATGCTACGCTTAATTGGGTGTGTCCATTATATCATTCACACAATGACATAACCTTGTTATTAATAACATCCAATGTTCATGATTATGAAACTAATCATCCATTAATCAACAAGCTAGTTTAAGAGGCATACTAGGGACTTCTTGTTTGTCTACATATCACACATGTACTAATGTTTAGGTTAATACAATTCTATCATGATATATTAACATTTATCATAAACATAAAGATATAAATAATAACCACTTTATTATTGCCTCTAGGGCATATCTCCTTGCCTCCCACTTGCACTAGAGTCAATAATCTAGATTACATTGTAATATACCTAACACCCATGGCATTACGGTGTTGGTCATGCTTTGCCCTAGGGAGAGCTTTAGTCAACGGATCTGCTACATTCGGATCGGTGTGTACTTTGCAAATCTTTACTTCTCCATCTTCGATGTACTCGCGAATCGAGTGGTAACGCAGCTTGATATGCTTCACCTCTTGTGTGACCTTGGCTCTTGTGCATTGGCGATGGCACCCATGTTATCACAAGAATGATTAATGGGTCCAATGCACTAGGAACCACACCGAGCTCTACAATGAACCTCTTCATCCATACCGCTTCGATGAAGCCTCTGAGCCGCTTATGTACTCGATTCCGTTGAAGACTTCGCCACCGTGCACCGCTTCGAGCTTGCCCACCATCGCAGCACCATTCAATATAAACACGTACCCAGATTGTGACTTAGAGTCATCGGGATCGGTGTTCCAACTTGCATCGGTGTAACCGTTTACAACGAGCTCTTGGTCACCTCCATAACAAAGAAACATATCCTTAGTTCTTTTCAAGTACTTCAGGATATTCTTGACCGCTGTCCAGTTGTTCCATTCTGGATCACTTTGATATCTGCTAGTCAAACTAACAGCATGTGCTATATCCGGTCTAGTACATAGCATGGCATACATGATAGATCCCATCGCCGAGGCATAGGGGATGTTACACATCCTTTCTCTTTCTTCTCGCCGTAGCGGTCCTTGAGTTTTACTCAATACCTTGCCTGGTAACATAGGTAAGAACCCTTTCTTACTTTCGTCCATTCTAAACTTCTTTAGAATCTTGTCCAGATATGTACTCTTGTGATAGCCCTATTAGGCGTCTTGATCTATCTCTATAAATCTTGATGCCTAAAATATACGATGCTTCACCAAGGTCTTTCATTGAAAAACTATTATTCAAATAACCCTTAACAACTGCTTAATAGTTCTATATCATTCCCGATCAATAATATGTCATCTACATATAATATCGTGAATGCTACAGAGCTCCCACTCACTTTCTTGTAAATACAGGCCTCTCCATGACATCGTATAAACCCGAAGTCTTTGATCACCTTATCAAAGCGTCGGTTCCAACTTCTTGATGCTTGCTTCAGTCCATAGATTGAACGCTGAAGTTTGCATACTTTGTCAAGCATTTTTAGGATCGACAAAACCTTTGGGTTGTACCATATACAACTCTTCCTCAATATCTCCATTAAGGAACGCCGTTTTGACATCCATCTCGCCAAATCTCATAATCGAAAAATGCAGCTATTGCTAACAAAATCCTCACAGATTTTAGCTTCGCTACAGGTGAGAAAGTCTCATCGTAGTCAACTCCTTGAATTTGTCGGAAACCCTTTGCGACAAGTCGAGCTTTATAGACGATAATATTACCATCGCATCTGTTTTTCTCTTGAAGATCCATTTATTCTCGTGACCTTTCGGCTATCGGGTAAGTCTACCAAAGTCCATACTTTGTTATCATACACGGATCCCATTTCGGATTTCATGGCTTCTTGCCATTTGTTGGAATACGGGCTCATCATCGCTTCTTCATACGTCGCAGGGTCCTCATCATTGTTATCTACAATCATGACATTTAGACAAGGATCATACCAATCAGAGTGGCACGTTCCCTTGTCGATCTGCGAGGTTCAATAGTTTCCTCGTTCGAAGTTTCATGATCATTATCATTAGCTTCCTCTCGTTGCCGGTGTAGGCGGTACAGGTACAACTTCCTTTGCGCTACTCGATCAACGAGTATAGATTCATCAATCTCATCGAGTTCTACTTTTCTTCCGATCACTTCTTTAGTGAGAAATTCTTTCTCAAGAAAGGTTCCATTCTTAGCAACAAAGATTTTGCCTTCGGATTTGTGATAGAAAGTGTACCCTATAGTTTCCTTAGGGTATCCTATGAAGACGCATTTCTCCGCTTTGGGTTCTAGCTTGTCCGGTTGTAACTTCTTTACATAGGCTTCGCAACCCCAAACTTTCAGAACGGCAATGACTTAGGTTTCTTATTAAACCATAATTCATACTTGTCGTTTCTACGGATTTTGATGGTGCTCTATTTAAAGTGAATGCGGCTGTCTCTAATGCATAACTCCAAAATGATAACGGCAAATCAGTAAGAGACATCATACTACGAACCATATCTAAGAGAGTTCGACATTTACGTTCGGACACACCGTTTCGTTGAGGTGTTCCCGGCGGTGTCAATTGTGAAAGTATTCCGCATTTCTTTAAATGCATGCCAAACTCATAACTCAGATATTCACCTCCACGATCAGATCGTAGAAATTTGATCTTCTTGTTACGTTGATTTTCTACTTCACTTTGAAATTCCTTAAACTTCTCGAAAGTTTCGGATTTATGTTTCATGAAATAGATATACCCATATCTACTCAGATCATCTGTGAAGGTTAGAACATAACGATAACCACCGCGCGATGCTACGCTCATTGGTCCACATACATCTGTATGTATGATTTCCAATAAGTCGATGGCTCGCTCCATCATACTGAGAAAATGGAGTCTTTGTCATTTTACCCATTAGACATGCTTCGCATCTATCAAGTGACTCAAAGTCAAGTGATTCAAGTAATCCATCAGTATGGAGTTTCTTCATGCGTTTCACTCCAATATGACCAAGACGACAGTGCCACATATAAGTAGAATTATCATTAAGTTTAATTCGCTTAGCATCAATGTTATGTATATGCGTATCACTACTATCGAGATCTAATAGAAATAAGCCATTCTTTTGTGGTGCTCGACCATAAAAGATATTATTCATAAAAATAGAACAACCATTATTCTCAGACTTGAATGAATAACCGTCTTGCATTAAACAAGATCCAGGATATAATGTTCATGCTCAACGCAGTACATAATAGCAATTATTTAGGCTTAAAACTAATCCCGAAGGTAGATGTAGAGGAAGTGTGCCGATTGCGATCACATTGACCTTGGATCCGTTTCCAACGCGCATCGTCACTTCATCTTTCAGCGAGTTGTCGTTTATTCTTTAGTTCCTGTTTCGAGTTACAAATATGAGCAACCGAACCGGTATCAAATACCCAGTGTACTAGAACGAGAACCGGTGAAATGAACATCTATAACATGTATATCAAATATACCTTCTTTCTTCTTCTTGACAAGGCCGCTCTTCAGATCAGCCAGGATACTTGGAGCAATTACGCTTCCGGTGTCCCTTCTCCTTGCGATAATAGCACTCAACATCGGGCTTAGGGCCGTTCTTAGGTTTCATAGGAGGCGTGGCAGCTTTCTTGCCACCCTTCTTGAATTTTCCCTTAGACTTGCCTGTTTCTTGAACCGGTGGTCTTGTTGACCATCAACACTTGGTGCTCTTTCTTGATCTCAATCTCGGCAGCTTTTAGCATGCCAAAAAGTTCAGGTAACTCCTTGTTCATGTTCTCGCATATTGTAGTTCATCACAAAGTTCTTGTAACTTGGTGGCGGTGATTGAAGGACACGATTAATCCCAGTCTGTTAGGAATCACTATTCCCAAGTCACCGAGTTTCTTCGCATGCCCGGTCATGGCGAGCATGTGCTCACTAACGGAGCTGCCTTCTTCCATCATACAACTGAAGAAATGTTTCGATGCTTCATAGCATTCC
Organism: Lolium perenne; assembly: GCF_019359855.2. Classification (NCBI taxonomy): domain Eukaryota; kingdom Viridiplantae; phylum Streptophyta; class Magnoliopsida; order Poales; family Poaceae; genus Lolium; species Lolium perenne. The sequence continues at coordinate 169,586,898 of NC_067248.2, forward strand.
ATCGCCGCATGAGTCTCGAATATAGCTTTCAGCTCATTCATCAACTCATGAGGATCATGGTGCTCAAAACGTTTTTGAAGATCGGATTCCAGTGCACGGGATGGCACACTGAACTTGTGAGTACCGAGTTTTTCGAGTCGCGTACACAGCTTTTACTTCCTCGGATTCATGTTGTGCGGGAGGGTCACCTAGCGGTGCATCCAGCCCAAATTGCAGATGTCCGCCCGAGCGGAAGGTCCTCACATGCCGGAACGATCGGTGAAGTTGCTACCGTTGCTCTTAAGTTTCTCTTTCTCTAGGAACCGATTAAAATTGATTGGGGACGCCATCTCTACAACATATATTTGCAATAGTTTAGACTAAGTTTATGACAAATTGAGTTCAAATTTTAATTCAACATAATTAAAAACCTAAGTGAACTCCCACTCAAAACAATATCCCTCGCATTGTCTTAGTGATCACACGAACCAAATCCACCGCACCTAAACCCGATCATCACGAGAAAAGGTGTGATTTCAATGGCGAACACTCAAAGTGTTCATCATATCAACCATATGATTCATGCTCTACCTTTCGGTATCACGTGTTCCGAGACCATGTCCGTACATGCTAGGCTCGTCAAGGCCACCTTAGTATCCGCATGTGCAAAGCTGTCTTGCACCCGTTATATGTACTTATTGAATCTATCACACCCGATCATCACGAGGTGCTTCAAACGACAAGACTTGGCAACGGTGCTACTAAGGATGAACACTTTATTATCTTGAGATTTTAGTGAGGGATCATCTTATAATGCTACCGTCGCGATCTAAGCAAAATAAGATGCATAAAAAGGATTAACATCACATGCGGTTCATATGTGATATGATATGGCCCTTTTGTTCTTGCGCCTTTGATCTTCATCTCCAAAGCACGGATATGATCTCCATCATCTTCGGGCATGATCTCCATCATCGTCGGCGTAGCGTCAAGGTCAATGGCGCCGTCTTCATGATTGTCCTCCATGTAGCAACTATTACAACTACTTTGAAATACTACTCAACATGAAATTTAAAGACAACCATAAGGCTCCTGCCGTTGCCACAATACAATAATGATCATCTCATACATAGTCATCATCACATTATGGCCATATCACATCACCAAACCCTGCAAAAACAAGTTAGACGTCTCTAATTTGGTTTGCATATTTTACGTGGTTTAGGGTTTTCGAGAGAGATCTAATCTACCTACGAACATGAACCACAACGTTGATACTAATGTTTTCAATAGAAGAGTAAATTGAATCTTTACTATAGTAGGAGAGACAGACACCCGCAAAGCCTCTTATGCAATACAAGTTGCATGTCGAACGAGGAACAAGTCTCATGAACGCGGTCATGTAAAGTTAGTCCGAGCCGCTTCATCCCACTATGCCATAAAGATGCAAAGTACTCAAACTAAAGATAACAAGAGCATCAACGCCCACAAACCATTGTGTTCTACTCGTGCAACCATCTATGCATAGACACGGCTGCGATACCAATTGTAGGATAACGTTGCATAGAAAACAAAAATTTTCCTACGGCGAACACGCAATCCAAGCCAAGATGCAATCTAGAAGACGGTAGCAACGAGGGTATCGAGTCTCACCCTTGAAGAGATTCCAAAGCCTACAAGATGAGGCTCTTGTTGCTGCGGTAGACGATCACTTGCCGCTTGCAAAGCGCGTAGAAGATCTTGATCACGATCGGTTCGGCGCCACGAACGGGCGACACCTCCGTACTCGGTCACACGTTCGGTTGTTGATGAAGACGACGTCCACCTCCCCGTTCCGGCGGGCAGCGGAAGTAGTAGCTCCTCTTGAATCCGACGACACGACGGCGTGGTGTCGGTGGCGGTGTAGAAGTCCGGCGGAGCTTCGCTACGCTATGCGGGCAATATGTAGGAGATGAGCTTGGCTAGGGTTTGGTCGGCGGGCCCGGCCACTCTATGTGGTGCGGCCAGCTTGAGGTCTAGGGGTTGGCCGGCCCCTCCTTGGCCCCTCATTATATAGGTGGATCCCAAGTGTTGGTGTCCAAGTCTTCGAATAAGACCCGAAACCAAAACCTTCCATAGGAGGGGGAAACCTAGCCCAACTAGGGACTCCCACCCAAAGGTGGGATTCCCACCTCCCATGTGGGGGTGGTCGGCCCCTATGGTGGAGTCCACTTGGGACTCCACCCCATCAAGGGCTGGCCGGCCATGGAGGTGGAGTCCCTTGTGGACTCCACCTTCCTTGGTGGTTTCTTCCGGACTTTTCTAGAACCTTCTAGAACCTTCCATAGAACCTTCCGCGACATTTTATTTCACATAAAATGACATCCTATATATGAATCTTATTCTAGGACCATTAGGAACTCCTCGTGATGTCCGGGATCTCATCCGGGACTCCGAACAAATATTCGAACTCCATTCCATAATTCAAGTGCTACCATTTCAACATCCAACTTTAAGTGTGTCACCCTACGGTTCGAGAACTATGCGGACATGGTTGAGTACTCACTCCGACCAATAACCAATAGCGGGATCTGGAGATCCATAATGGCTCCCACATATTCAACGATGACTTTAGTGATCGAATGAACCATACACATATATTACCAATTCCCTTTGTCTCGCGATATTTTACTTGTCCGAGGTTTGATCTTCGGTATCACTCTATACCTTGTTCAACCTCGTCTCATGACAAGTACTCTTTACTGCACCGTGGTATGTGGTCTCTTATGAACTCATTCATATGCTTGCAAGACATTAGACGACATTCCACCGAGAGGGCCCAGAGTATATCTATCCGTCATCGGGATGGACAAATCCCACTGTTGATCCATATGCCTCAACTCATACTTTCCGGATACTTAATCCCACCTTTATAGCCACCCATTTACGCAGTGGTGTTTGGTGTAATCAAAGTACCTTTCCGGTATAAGTGATTTACATGATCTCATGGTCATAAGGACTAGGTAACTATGTATCGAAAGCTTATAGCAAATAACTTAATGACGAGATCTTATGCTACGCTTAATTGGGTGTGTCCATTATATCATTCACACAATGACATAACCTTGTTATTAATAACATCCAATGTTCATGATTATGAAACTAATCATCCATTAATCAACAAGCTAGTTTAAGAGGCATACTAGGGACTTCTTGTTTGTCTACATATCACACATGTACTAATGTTTCGGTTAATACAATTCTAGCATGATATATAAACATTTATCATAAACATAAAGATATAAATAATAACCACTTTATTATTGCCTCTAGGGCATATCTCCTTCACCATCATGCAAGAGACGGCACGGAGGAGGCCGAGGAACACCTCGACTCGTCGTCCGATGCATCAAGTTCTTCGCATCAACATTTTGGGCAGGTGGAGCCTTCACCCTTTTCTTCTGCACCTGGACCTTATTATGACTACACCATGTATGATCCACCGGAGTGGAACAGCGACCCTCGCTGGGGTTGAACTCCACTTAGGCCAAAAGCCTAAGCTTGGGGGAGGTATACCGGCATCACTCATTCTTTGCATATTATGGTTGCTGGATACTTGTATATACTTGTTTAGCTTCTTTGAGTGGTTTTCTAATAAGAGGGAGATGATAATTGGGGAAGTGCTGCCTGAAAACAGATTCTGGACTGATACCAAAAAATTCTCAAAAACAGCCAAAACGTTATTTTGCGAAACCAATTTTTGTGCATGTTCCCCAAGTTGTTATCTAACTTTCATTAGTTGAACACTTTTCTATTTGGGCAGCGGAAGAATTTATTAAAATCAATTACTATACTGCTGTCAAGTTTGACGAATTCCTGCTGCTTTGTGTTTATGTGACTCTTCTAGTTTTCATTTTCTTGTTTTTGCTTTGTTTCCTTCCTAAAACACAAAAAGACTAAAAATATTTATGTTGTTTCTCTTCACCATTTGCTTATTTTGGTTTCTTGCATTTATTTTGCTTTATTTGCTATCGTTGGTTTGCTATAAGAAAATCCAAAAAGATTTTGCTTTGTTTGCTTGTTTCCTTTTGTTCTTGTTTCCAATTCGAAAACACCAAAATTATTTGCTGTTCTTCTTTGGTTTTGTAAAGTTCATTATGGATTTCAATGGTCTTTGGTGGCTGGAGCGTGGTTTTCATTCCATATTATTCAAGCTACACAAGTGAAAGGCAATAATGACGATCTACGACAATTCGACTGTGGTGAGAGGCTGGTATGAACTCTATTTGTTTTCATTTTTGTACATATACTCATCCATGTGAGCATGCTTAGTTGGTTCATGTGAGGTATATGTCATTTAAGAAAGTCTAGTAGTTCATGATCTCTCATGTCTAGCTCCAGTTTATTAATATGAGTAGCATGTCATGGATGTTTGCTTGCATTGTTTTATTCATAAATAGGTATGACATTGTGGTATCCTCCTCTGAATAATTCATTTGAATCGACTTGGCACATGCTCACGCATGCATATGACTGAACAAAAGTCAATTAAGCCCCGATGATTTACTTTGCCTCAGAGTTCTTGTATCACTTTTATGCCTCCGTTAATTTATTTTGTCGCAAGCATGATTATGACAGTTACTGCTCTCTTGATTGTCGCTCCCCGGTCTATTGCTAGCCTTCACTTGTACTGAGCGGGAACGCTGCTCGTGCTTCCAAACCCCTGAAAACCAAGTTATTCCAAAGTGTCCACCATAAATACCTATGCATGGCATTTCAAACCATTCCAAGTAAATTCTCATGCGCTACCTTTAAACCTTCAAAATGCTTCTCAATTTGTGTTAATGTTTTATAGCTCATGAGAAAGTATGTGGTGTTTATCTTTCGACCTTGTCATTTTCTTTTGACAGACTTGCATAATAAGAGCTGGCAACGGGGTGCCCAGCCCTAACTAATAACTTCATTAATAATTCTCTTCACACGTTTTGCTCTGATTCATCAGTAAGCAACTTAATTTTGCAAATAGACACTCCTCCATGGTATGAGATTGATGGAAGGCACTCGAGGATTCGGTTAGCCATGGCTTATGTAAGCAAAGGTTGGGGGGAGTGTCACCCATAATAAAACTAAAGTACGTGTGTAAACAAAAGAGAAGAGGGATGATCTACCTTGCTGGTAGAAATAACGTCCTTCATGGGAGCCGCTCTTGAAAGTCTGGTTGGCAAGGTAGTTGGTGTACCCATTACCATTCGTTGACAACAACAAACACCTCTCAAAATAATTTTACTCCTGTTTTAAAAATGAAAAGCTCTAGCGCATGTTAATCCCTGCTTCCCTCTGCGAAGGGTCAATCTTTTACTTTCATGTTGTGTCACCATCCTTTATTTGAGCACTTTCTTGAGAGCACAACTGTCATTCTTAGTATAATATGCTTGTCCCAAAATGTGATTGACTGTGGTATAACTTTGATGCTTTTATCTTTGACAATCTCTATTTCTAGTCTTTCCATGAACTTCAGAGGTGCCCGCGCATTTATGTTTTGCTGTACAAATACGGGCAAGCGAGATACCACTTTATCATACCCTTTTATGAACATTGCAATCCTGCTGATAGACATGATTCATGATGCTTATTATTAATTTGTTGGTACCTTTTCCATGATTGACATAGCTATTAGATGATTTTATTGGCATGTATCTTATTATGAATTGCCTAAGTACTTGTCCATATCATTAGAATATTTACATCATATGAACAAATGTGTTCGTGAAAGTTCTTTTATCGTACTCAGTTGTTAACTGAATTGCTTGAGGATAAGCAATAAGCTAAGCTTGGGGGGAGTTGATACGTCCAAAACGTATCTACTTTCCCGAACACTTTTGCTATTATTTTGCCTATAATTTGTGTATTTTGGATACAACTAACACGAACTAACGCTGTTTTTAGCAGAATTGCCCTGGTGTCTCGTTTTTGTGCAGAAATTCAACTTTCAGGAAAATCCCCGGAATTTATGTCGAAGGGCCTATTTTTCCAGAAGAATCACGGAGCCAGAAGGGCAAGCCTGGGGGAGGCCCAGGGCCCCCACACACTAGGCCGGCGCGGCCTGGAGGGGGGGCGCGCCGCCCTAGCGTGTGGCCCCCTCGGCCGGCCTCTGACGCCCCCTCTGGACTACTTAAGGGTTTCGATCTAAAAACGCGAGAGGAGAAGTCGAAGTCGCCAGAAACCATCCAGTACGCCGCCACCGTCGCAAAACTCTGTCTCGGGACCAGAAACTCCGTTCTGGCACTCCGCCGGGACGGGGAATTGGAGGAGATCATCGCCATCATCACCACCGACGCCTCTCCATTGACCAGCAATGTTTCCCCCATCCATGTGTGAGTAATTCCCCCGTTGTAGGCTGAAGGGGATGGTAGGGATTGGATGAGATTGGTCATGTAATAGCATAAGATTGTTAGGGCATAGTGCCTAGTGTCCGTAATTGGTACTTTGATGATATTGTTGCAACTTGATATGCTTAATGCTTGTCACTAGGGCCCGAGTGCCATGATCTCAGATCTGAACATGTTATTGTTTCATGATGATATGCATTGTTTTATGATCTTACCTGCAAGTTGTATACACATGTCGCTGTCCGGAACCCGAGGCCCCAAAGTGACAGAAATTGGGACAACCGGAGGGGAAGGCAGTGATGTGAGGATCACATGTGTTCACGGAGTGTTAATGCTTTGCTCCGGTACTCTATTAAAAGCAGTACCTTAATTTCTAGTAGATTCCCTAGAGGCCCGGCTGCCACCGGCTGGTAGGACAAAAGATGTTGTGCAAGTTTCTCATTGCGAGCACGTACGACTATATACGAAACACATGCCTATGGATTGCTTAGTACTTGGACACCGTTTTATTATTATCTGCAAATGCCCTGCTTTGATTGTTACATGAGTTTCTCTCATCCATGCAACGCCCGTCATCCATCCCTGTGCCTACAATATTTTAATCCTGCTATTTACTATAATCACTACTGCTGTCTTTGTTACACTGCTGCTGTTATTTCACTATCACTCGCTAGAAAGCTGCATTACCTCGATAAACTCTTGCGAGCAAGTCTGTTTCCAGGTGCAGCTGAATTGACAACTCCGATGTTAAGGCTTTCAAGTATTCTTTGTCTCCCCTTGTGTCGAATCAATAAATTGGGTTTTACTTCCCGCGAAGATTGTTGCGATCCCCTATACTTGTGGGTCATCATCCCCCGCGACCTAAAAACTCGAGACGAATTGACAAAACTCCAGAAAGACTCCAGGGGCGCCGCCGCCATCGCGAAACTCCGTTTCGGGGGACAGAATCTCTGTTCCGGCACGCCGACGGGACGGGGAAGTGCCCCCGGAAGCCATCTCCATCGACGCCACCGCCTCCATCATGCTCTGTGAGTAGTTCCCCCATGGACTACGGGTTCTAGCTGTAGCTAGTTGGTACTCTCTCTCCCAGGTACTTCAATACAATGATCTCATGAGCTGCCTTACATGATTGAGATTCATCTGATGTAATCGGTGTTGTGTTTGTTGGGATCCGATGGATTGTTACATTATGATTAGTCTATCTATAAAGTTCGTGAAGTTATTGTTGCTGCAATCTTGTTGTGTTTAATGCTTGTCACTAGTGCACGAGTGGCATGATCTTGGATTTAAACTCTATAATAATTATTGCTTAGATTGTATCTACAAGTTGTTTGCACATATTGCTGTCCGGAACCCGAGGCCCCAAAGTGACAGAAATTGGGACAACCGGAGGGGAAGGCTGTGATATGAGGATCACATGTTTTCACCAAGTGTTAATGCTTTGCTCCGGTGCTCTATTAAAAGGAGTACCTTAATTGCCAGTAGATTTCCTTGAGGCCATTTGCCACCATTTGGTAGGACAAAAGATGTCATGCAAGTTTCTCATTGCGAGCACGTATGACTATATATGGAAAACATGCCTACATGATTAATAAATTGATGTTCTGTCTTAATGCTATTTCAATCCTATCAATTGCCCAACTGTAATTTGTTCACCCAACACTTGTTATTGGAGAGTTACCACTAGTGTAGATAGCTGGGAACCCCGGTCCATCTCTCATCATCATATACTCGTTCTACATGTCATTGGAAGTAGTATCGACTATTTTCTGGTGCCATTGCCTACGTATTCTTGCATCGTCAGCATTCTTGTTACTATTGCTCTCATATTACTGCTGCTTTCACATCACCCCTGTTACTAGTGCTTTTCTAGGTGCAGCTGAATTGACAACTCAGTTGTTAAGGCTTATAAGTATTCTTTACCTCCCCTTGTGTCGAATCAATAAATTTGGGTTTTACTTCCCTCAAAAACTGTTGCGATCCCCTATACTTGTGGGTTATCACCTAGCGTCTTCAACCTTCGTACATTCCCATAAAACTTATGAGTTTATGTAGTCTCACTAAATTATATTCTATCACCTTGCAATATGGTCTTAGATATCACATATATCTCATACCTTGCTTATTTCTGAAAACAAAATTTTCAGCTCCTTACTTTTCAAACAGATGTGAACTTCAAGTTTCACGGAGACAAGATGATTTTAGGTACTAATTGAAACCATTGTTCTTTGAATCAGCAATGTGAGGTTTACTAAAAGTTTGCAATAGGACTTTATCATTTCTTGATTCTTTAACAATACAGTACCAGTCCGTAAAGTTTCTTGTCAGACTTAACAGTATTTCTATCTCAATTACAAGACTAGCGAATTGTAGATAACGGATGTCAACTCTACAAATTTAATTCAAAATACTATTCAGACTATGTTCATGATAATTAGTTCATGTTTTAATCTAATTACTAATGAACTCCCACTTAATACAACATCCCTCATAGTTGTTTAGTGGTACACGATCCATATCCACTACACCAAAACCGATCATCACGTGAGATGATGTAGCTTCAATGGTGAACATCAACATGTTGATCATATCATCCATATGACTCGTGTTCAACCTTTCGGTTTCCTGTGTTCCGAGGCCATATCTGTACATGCTAGGCTCGTCAAGCAAACCCAAGTATTTTCGCGTGTGCAACATGGCTTACACCCGTTGTATATGAACGTAGAATCTATCACATCCAATCATCACGAGATGCTTCAAAACGACGAACTATAGCAACGGTGCATACGAGGGGGGAACACTTTATTATGTTGATATTAATGTGAGGGATCATCTTATAATGCTACCGTCGCGATCTAAGCAAGATAAGATGCATAAAGGATTAACATCACATGCAATTCATAATGTGATATGATATGGCCCTTTAGTCTTTGCGCCTTTGATCTTCATCTTCAAAGCACGTACATGATCTCCATCATCAACGTGCATGATCTCCATCATCGTCGGCGTAGGGTCAAGGTCCATGGTGCCGTCTTCATGGTTGTTCACCGTGTGTAGCAACTATTACAACTACTTTAAAATAATACTACAACATGAAATATAAAGACAACCATAAGGCTCCTGCCGGTTGCCACAATACAATAATGATCATCTCATACATATTCATCATCACATCATGGCCATATCACATCACCAAACCCTGCAAAAACAAGTTAGACGCCTCTAATTTGGTTTGCATATTTTACGTGGTTTAGGGTTTTCGAGTAAGATCTAATCTACCTACGAACATGAACCACAACGGTGATACTGGTGTTGCCAATAGAAAGAGTAGATTGAATCTTCACTATGGTGAGAGAGACAGACACCCGCAAAGCCACTTATGCAATACAAGTTGCATGTCGAGCGTGGAGCAAGTCTCATGAACGCGGTCATGTAAAGTTATCCCGGGCCGCTTCATCCCACCATCCCGCAAGATGCAAAGTACTCTAACTAAAAGCAACAAAAGCATCAACGCCCACAAAACCATTGTGTTCTACTCGTGCAACCAATCTATGCATAGACACGGCTCCGATACCACTGATGGGATTCGTAGCATAGAAAACAAAAATTTCCTACCGCAAGAACGAATAACAAGCCAAGATCCAATCTAGAAGATGGTAGCAACAAGAAGATCATGAGACTAACCCTCGAAGATTTCCAAAGCCTACGAGATTAGATCTCGTTGTTGTTGCAGTCGATCACTTGCCGCTTTCAAAAGCGCGTAGAAGATCTTGACGGTGCCACAGTCGGGCAGCACCTTTGTACTCGGTCACACGTTCGGTGTTGATGACGACGTCCTTCTCTCTGTTCCAGCAGGCAGCGGATGTAGTAGATCCTCCTCGAAATCCCGCCAGCACGACGGCATGATGACAGTGGTGGTGGAGATCTCCGGTAGGGCTTCGTCGTAAGCGCTGCGGGAGAAGAAGGAGGAGGGAGTAGCTAGGGTTTGGGAGAGGGGGAGCTAGGGCTGCGACTTGTGCACCTCTTGGGGCTCCTCTTGCCCTCCTTTTATAGGTGGAAAAGGTCCTTGGGTCGTCCAAGACCTGCCCCCAAAGTTTGGGAGAGTTTCGGTAGGTTTCTGTCAGCCGAAACCTACTATAACGAGGACTCTTTTGCCAAATCCGAATCTGCCTCTGGGGAAACTTCTTAACCCTTAAGGAAAACATGGATACACCTATTGTGGAACCCTCCAAACTTCCTTAGACAGCCCGGGTCGTCCCGGACACTTCCAGAACCTTCCACAATATTCCAGACTATTCGGTCCTTCCAAAACCTTCTAGAAGCACCGGTCAAAACACCGGATTTTTTCCGAACCCCGGAAAATGACTTCCCATATATGAATCTTATTCTCCGGACCATTCCGAACCTCCTCGTGATGTCTCAGATCCCATCCGAGACTCCGAACAACATTCGAACTCCATTCCATATTCCATATCTACTTAAAACGACATCAAACCTAAAGTGTGTCACCCTACGGTTCGTGAACTATGCAGACATGATCGAGACTCCTCTCCGACCAATAATCAATAGCGGGATCTGGAGATCCATAATGGCTCCCACATATTCAACGATGACTTCGTGACCGAAAGAACCATTAACATACGATACCAATTCCCTTTGTCGCGCGATACTTTACTTGTCCGAGGTTCGATCATCGGTATCTCCATACCTAGTTCAACCTCGTTACCGACAAGTACTCTACCGTGGTATGTCATCTCTTGTGACCTTGTCACATGCTTGCAAGCTAATTAGATATCATTCCACCGAGAGGGCCCAGAGTATATCTATCCGTCATTGGGATGGACAAATCCCACTCTTGATCTATATGCCTCAACTCATACTTTCCGAATACTTAATCCCATCTTTATAACCACCCATTTACGCAGTGGCGTTTGATGTAATCAAAGTACCCTTCCGGTATAAGTGATTTACATGATCTCATGGTCGAAGGACTAGGTAACTATGTATCGAAAGCTTATAGCAAACTGAACTTAATGACGTGATCGTATGCTACGCTTATTTGGGTGTGTGTCCATTATATCATTCACCTAATGACATAACCTTGTTATTAATAACATCCAATGTTCATGATCACGAAACCATGATCATCTATTAATCAACAAGCTAGTTATACAAGAGGCTTACTAGGAACTTCTTGTTGTTTACATAACACACATGTATCAATGTTTCGGTTAATACAATTATAGCATGGTATGCAAACATTTATCATAAACATAAAGATATATTATAATAACCACTTTATTATTGCCTCTTGGGCATATCTCTAACACGCGCATGGTCTTTGTCACGCCGCCGGGTCTTTCTCGCCTACTTCATGTACCACCGTCGCGCCTCCAACCTAGGTCGCGCTGGGCTCGCCGACCACCGCAACGCCCGTCTAGGCGTCCAGAATGACCACCCCAGGTCACCGCTGGGTTAGCTGCCTTCTACGTCTTCGTATACTACAGCTTTGCCGCCAACGTCCTCGCCTCTTCCCCGACTACGCCACATGCTTCTCTACTCCGACACCCGTCGTCGAGACCTCCTCTGCTAGTCTACTCCGACATGGCGCGCACTTTGTATTGTTCCCTGCCCCCACACACCCGGTACCGGCAACACCGGTACGTGCTTCCGTCCCCAACGCGTCCCTGGGCCTGGCAAGCTCGGACTGGCGCCTCGTCTTCATCGGCTTCGACGGCGTCTTCATTGGCATCGCCTCTACGACTGCCTCGACTGCGTCATCGCCGAGTTCTTCTATGCGTACTCGGTTCTGTCAAAATCAGAGTATGCCTTCGTCCCCGACGTGCCCCTGGTTCTGGCAAAACTATGGTTGCACTTCGTCCTCGACGGTTCAGACTGCATCGACTTCGGCATCGACCATCTCCACGACTGCCTCGGTGCGTCTCCGTCACTCTCCTCTCACACCACCTCGCCTGCGGCTACATCGACATCGGAACCCGACCACGACATCCCCTCGCGCGGCTACCCCAAGCCAGTCTCAACAATTTAATTTTAATTAAATTAAATGAATAAAAAAGATTAATCACATTTTTTTACCAGCTGAGGCCACCTGTTTGCTAAGCTCCAAATTGAACAAATCTTGGAAATTATTTCACGGAAATCCAAAAAGATTCGTGATTACTATACTGCACATGACGGCGATCTGCTTCGGCAGCCAGAAAGCGGCTGCCTGCGCGCGTGGGTTAAAGCAGGGTTTATTTGGCGTCTTGCGCCTCCTGCCTTTTCCCTTCCACTCCTCTCCCCCTTCTCCCTCCCTCCCTCGCGCGCCGCCGCCGCGAGATGCGGTCCCTCGCCGTCGCGAGCCACGTCTCGCCATTTGCCGCCGCGAGACGCCGGCCCCGCTCCTCCGCCTCCGCCAGGTTCGTGGACCGACCTCCTCATTTCCCTCGCCGCTAGCGTCCACATGTAGGGTCCTCCGTGGCGCGAGTAGCTCCGACGCCGACTCGATCGCATCGGCGCGTCGAGGGCCCGGCGGAGACCGGCGCGGTCTTGCGCCGGTAATGTGTTGACCCCTGGTCGCAATTTTCTGGCTCACGTGATTTAGAATTACATGCCTAAACGGAGCTTATGTACTGTTGGTAATGGACGATGCTGTGCGCGAGGCTGTGCGTTTTACGGTGTGGATAGCCTTGCTTGATTTTCTAGAGCTGAAATGGACACTTCATAAGTGAACAATATTCGTATTGGCTGGATGAAAATAGTATTACTAGTTTTCCAGGAGTAGTATTTTTCATAATACATGTTCGTAATAATTTCCTACTAGCATACACATAGAGAAAAGGTATCAGTCAAAGATTTATGTTGGAGACCGCATCGATGCCTAAATTTTCATCTCTTTCCAAACGCAGTCACAAGTTAAAACTCCTGCTTCATATATCAGTCTGCTTCAGTTATGAAACAGATGGATTATTAATGATAGATGTTGCATCAATAACATGATTGTGAACTTACAGTGGGGCTAAGTTAAATATATTCAATCTAGTTTAGATGTCATATCTTCTTAGATTGCACATTCTGCACCTCTGTCACTGTTTCTTTTATTCACAAGTTTCCACTGCCGCTCTTTCAATGTGTATAATCTTAGACTAACCTTATGCTGCTTGAAAAATCTTCAGGGATGCAGTTTCACAATGTGTCAAGTGTGAGAGAAATCAGGACCGACCTTTGTTGGGAGCTCTAAGGTAGTGTTTTCGTGCAATGAATGTTGTTGCCAATTAGTAATTTACTTTCAGCTAGAAATGATCCGCCTAATTTTTATCTAGCTAGTGTACAAATCCCCCAAATGCACAAGGGCCATGCTCTCGTCCGCCTATTTCACTTTGTTGCACTTGGCATTTCGAGCCTCATTGCATGCCCAATCTTCTATTTCTGGCATTATTAAAGCTGCTGAGTAAATTATTCCTGGAAAGTCTTCTCAACCTTTCTGGAGTAATTAACTTCTCAAGTCCTGTGTTATTCCCCTATCTGCGTTTAGTTCTACCATATATATTTTGGTGTCAGTTATGCCTTGCCAAATTTCAGTTAATATTCCTTATTTGTTTGGTCACTGTCTTGTTCAGGATAGGTTACTCTCAAGGAAGTTCGCAAAGACATGGTTCCAAGAATCTCTTCACACCAGCAGCTGGTAATTTGCCTTCCGTCAGCCCATTGTTTGTGTTCATCAACTCTATATTACCACTCCCAATGCATCTTGCAGTGAAGATTTGTTTAATGACTTCACGTATAAAAATTCTTATAAATGTTCAACTCTAGCCACCAACTCTACTATTTCTCGACAACTGTATTTTCTCACCATATTTAGCTGGTCAAAGGCTTGGCTATGGGCTGGGTTAAGTTTTGGCTGCCGCAAATGCTTGGCCTCTCAGCCCAACCTGCATTGGGACCAAAGTCCAAACAGTAGCATACTTTTTTTTAATTTAAAAAATACATTAGCTTCTGTCATGTCTAATGATAAAATGACCAATTAAATTAAAAATATAAATACAATGTAGTTGCTGACTGGTCTGTAGGCCCAGCTAACCCCTCATTTTCCAAACCCAGCCTGTCCACAGGCCATGAACAAGTTTGGTATTGTCCATCTCAATAACCCTGTTATAAGACAAAGCTTCAATCATGTAGCATCAACTTATTTGGGGACATCAGGGGCAGAAGCAGATAAATATGGTCAGGAGGGCCAATTCATAACACTGGGCCCAAATAGGATGTCTCCCATTAGCAACCCCTTGTCTCCATTCTTGGAGACATCTACTTTTGCTTCCCGTACATTTCTGTTTTTCCATCTCAGTTCCAGTGTCATATGCTCTGCTTGTTGTTATATATTAGGTGTACATACTCACATGCAGTTTTAACCTTTTTATCAACCAGACATGCATGTTGTATCTATATCTATCTAAGATTTGCTGTTTCCTTTGCATCCAACCTGTTTCTTGCAGCAGCAGTTTCAGTTGAGCAAATTGAAGTCAGTACTTATCTCCCAAAAGGTGATATGTGGTCTGTGCACAAGTTTGGTGGCACTTGCATGGGAACACCTCAGAGAATTCAGAATGTTGCTGATGTAGTTCTTGGTGACTCCTCCGAGAGAAAGCTGATCATTGTATCTGCAATGTCCAAAGTTACTGACATGATGTACAATCTCGTGCATAAGGCTCAGTCAAGGGACGATTCTTACACAGAAGCAGTGGATAAAGTTTTTGAGAAGCATATGTCTGCAGCGAAGGAACTTCTAGATGGAGAAGATCTTGCAAGATTCTTGTCTCAGTTGCATTCCGACATCAGTAACCTGAGAGCAATGCTTCGTGCCATTTATATAGGTTTGAAATACTAATTCTCCATATTTCATGGTATTTTGTTTTTGAGTGGCTAGTCTTGATTAGGTCCTTAGAAAGTATGGCTTTTGTATAACGTCTCTCGAAAGTATTTTCTTTCACTGATTGTTGAATTCTTTCTTTTGTTGCTATTGCTGTTGTGGGGAGATTGTTGATGTCTGCTAGATCCTGAGTTCTTAATTCTTTATTAAATTTTCATCAGAAGCTCAAGCACCATCGGCTTGTTTGAACTTATTTCTTGTAAAAGCTTATATTTTTTTGGTTTATATTCATTTGAGTGGCACATTTATCCAAACTCCCCACTATCACTCTACATACATGTGCATCTGGTCACTTGAAGTATTGACGGGAACTAGTTGGGGACAGCCTTTGCATGTGATTTACTGCCAGCTAGGGTAGCCATGTGCTGATTAGCATGTTTACATTTTTTTTATCTAGTTTAACTTCATTTTAGAAAGACATGCAATCTTGTTTTTTATGTCATTTTTTGTGTATACACAGTCAGAACACTATCAGTTATAACTATTTGGGCACGTCTTTGACCAATGACTAGTATTCTCGTATATGCCGTCTTCCGTCTTACTAATGGTTGACTTACCTGCTGCCATTGGAGTAAATGGGAAATAATGTGTAAGTCGTAATCTTATAGATGTGTAATATTGTGGTTCTATATATTTATTTGCAGCTGGACATGCAACAGAATCTTTCTCTGAATTCGTTGTTGGGCATGGAGAGTTGTGGTCATCTCAGATGCTATGCTATGCTATACAGAAGGTACACATGAAACAAGCTTCTGAAGTTATATAATTAGCTCGTTTGGCACCCCTAATTCATTTCATTTGTTAGAAATGAAATGAAAGGACACTGATGCCATCATTTCATTTGTCCAAATTTGAAATTCCAAGCTGGAACAGTATGTCTGGCTGCCACAAGGATTTATGCAATGAAATGATTACCAGAAGAATGACAGGGTTGGGGACAGGAATTGACTTAATACACCGTACCACCCATCTGCTGGAATTTCCAGTTGAAATGACGATCCCAATTCCATGACAGCCAAACACATTGGGTATGGAATCTCAATTAAAAAGGACAATTCCGGCAGGAAATGATGGCGGCCAAACAAGCTGGCACCCCTCATTTCATTTCATTTGGCACAAATGAAATGATACTGATGCCATCATTTCATTTGTCCAATTTGTAATTCCAAGCTGAAAAACCATTCTTGGCTGCCACAAGGATTTATGAAATTAAATGATCTCCAGAAGAATGACTGGGTTAGGGACTGGAATTGACTTAAGATAGCATACGCATTCGCTGGAATTTCCAATTGAAATGATGGTTCCAATCCCATGGCAGCCAAACAAGTTGGGTATGGAATCTCGATTGAATTCCACGGTTCTGGCGCGAAATGATAGCTGCCAAGCAAGCTCTGAGTTTATTATTGTATGAACGCTACAGCATGCACTTGGCAGATGTCTCAATTTTTTCTATGCTACTTGGAGTTGCACTTTCTTATGTGAATGGCTAACTAAACCACAACAACACAATAACATTTGCGCTTAAATTAATACTCCCAGCCTGTCACATGTGCTGAATTAACAATACACCTGTTATGAGTCGTGAATTTCGGAGGCTCACATGATGTTCTAGTTTAGTCCTCATCTTAAAGTACCTTACAGGATGTACATCCACCACCATATCGTTATAGTTCAGTACTGTGAAGATGCAAAAATATTGTGACTAAACTCAACTATAGGAGCAGTGGGTTATTGATGCTATTTTTTCCTAATGCCAAAATTTATGTAAAGACGGTAGCTTAATTATTGCACTCAGATGTTCACTTAAAAAGGGTAAAATTATTGCACTGACCTGTACTGTCTGATCTAAATTATGCAGTCTGGAGCATCTTGTAGTTGGATGGATACAAGAGAAGTTCTAGTTGTAAAACCTAGTGGTCCTGACATGGTAGATCCTGATTATGTGGAATCTGAGAAGCGACTCCAGAAATGGTTTTCGCGCCAACCCGCTGACATAATAATTGCTACTGGCTTTATTGCGAGTACCCCTGAAAACATCCCTACTACTCTGAAAAGGGACGGAAGCGATTTCTCAGCAGCAATAATTGGTTCTCTTGTTAGGGCAGGCCAGGTCACTATCTGGACTGATGTTGACGGGGTATTTAGTGCCGATCCGAGAAAAGGTTTGTCTCACATGGCCTTGTGCTTTTGAACTAAATATTTTCCATTGGATTCTTTCAACTTGCTGTGTTGAGCATTGACAAACACATAATATTTTTGGGGAGTATCTAGTGCACGGAATTCTATGATTCCCTTGCACAAGGGAATTAATTATATATATCTGATTGACAATCATTTGATTATGCAGTCAGCGAGGCTGTGATCTTAAGCACATTATCGTACCAGGAGGCCTGGGAAATGGTAATTTCTCTATTCTTGAACGCTTGCTCATAGTATTGCTTTTCAAGCTTTTCCTAAGTTGAGCACGGCGACACAACAGTGGGGTGGAAAGCTGCATGATGTGCAGCAGGGATTCTTCCACAAAAAAGAATGTTTCGTCACTTTGAAGTCTTTGGTTGAGCTGGACTTGCTTGCTGGGAATGGGAACCTAGCAATAGTGGGATCCATGTGCGCTAAATTCATTCATTTCCTGCACCCGAAGCTATTTGATCTCCCACACCAAACCTAATTGCTAACTTGAATTTGTTCTTTGCAGTCATATTTTGGGGCAAATGTATTGCATCCCCGGACCATTATACCTGTGATGAAAGACAATATTCCCATTGTCATTAGGAACATGTTCGATCTCTCTGCCCCTGGAACCGTGATTTGCAAGCAACCTGCTAATGAAGATGCTGATTTGGATGCTTGTGTCAAATCATTTGCCACTATAGATAAATTAGCCCTTGTTAATGTTGAAGGGTAAGTTGGTACCGTTTGTTCTTGATTCGTAATTTGTATAATCTGGTTATGTTCTTAATCTTTGTGATACTGTAGTACTGTACTTTCATGCTCTTCAAAAGACCTAATAAGGTCATCTCATAGAGCTATTGACATACATGCAGATGTCATGACTTTGTATTACTAAAATTGGTTTCTTTTATTTATTTAATGATCTCCATAACTTTCTTGCAGAACTGGAATGGCTGGTGTTCCAGGTACAGCAAATGCCATATTTAGTGCTGTCAAAGATGTTGGAGCTAACGTCATCATGATATCTCAGGTAGTTCATATCTTTCAATCTTTTGAATCTCCATACAATTCACTAGGGTTCTTCCTCACTGTAAGCTATGTGCAGGCTAGCAGTGAACACTCGATATGCTTTGCTGTTCCAGAAAAGGAAGTTGCAGCAGTCTCTGCAGCTTTGCATGCTAGGTTTCGCGAGGCATTAGCAGCAGGAAGGCTATCTAAGGTGATTCTTGTCTTTGAATAGCATGACCTTTACATAAATTCCACCAAATAGTGTTATTTTATTAAACATTAGTAGTAATAGTTTCTCTATTCTAGATGTATCAAACTTTAAAAAGACCAATTTTAAAGCTGACTTTGGCAAAAGTTCATTTTTTCAACCCTGAACTCAAACTGTTTGAACTGCAACCTTGAAATATCCAAATAGTCCACTATTGATATGCTGTAATAATTTTTGGAAGTACTCGTCCTGTCCTTTTCTTAATGAAGTATTAAAACCACTATTAAAACAAATTTCTGCAAGAGTTCAAGGTTGAAATATGGACTTTTTCCATGTACTTTCCATATGGACAACATGGTTAGGAGAATAGACATGTCGAAACAAAGTTGAGAGAATCTGACACAGCACCAGCACTATAGATATGCTGTAATAATTTTCGAAGTACTCGTCATGTCCTTTTCTTAATGACGTATTTCTTGATTTTTTCATCAAAACAAACATAATAAACTTGAAAAGTATCATGTTGTAATCTTTGCCAATGTTTTGCTAAAGAAGTTATTTTTGTCATGCAAATGCGTAGCAAAGTCTTCACTGTGTGACACCAAACAAATTCATGCCTTGCGCATGACTTTTTCAGGTTGAAGTCATTCAGGGTTGCAGCATTCTTGCTGCTGTTGGACTGAGAATGGCAAGTACTCCTGGAGTCAGTGCAATCCTTTTTGATGCGCTAGCAAAGGTGCTTATAGTTTTGATTGGTAAAATTTTGATTGCCTTTGATACTGGACTGATTTTCCCTGTAACAATTGTTGCAGGCAAACATTAATGTACGAGCTATAGCTCAAGGTTGCAGCGAGTACAATATTACTGTTGTGTTGAAGCAAGAAGATTGTGTCAGGGCTCTCAGAGCTGCGCACTCGAGGTTCTTCCTCTCAAAAACCACACTTGCTGTTGGGATAATTGGACCTGGTTTGATTGGGGCAACACTCCTTAACCAGCTTAGGGAACAGGTATGTTGTGTTTGATACTCATATTATGCACTGCAATATTCAATTATTTTAATTTATTTTGGAGTTGTGACATCTCATTCCTAGGATTATAAAATGTATATCCACCAAAAGAGAGTTTCAAGAATTTCAGTGATGAAATATCTATTGGTAAAACACGTTGCAAAAATGACAAGAGGCTGCCAGCCTGCCACTCTTCATTTGAAGTTTTCTTGCAAAAACAATGCTCTCAGTGTAATTTGTTAAAAAATCCTGCGTATTTTGTTTTCAATGATAAAGTAGTCATTTTGATGTAGTCAACCTCCTCTGTCATACAGTGGTATTTTGTGTCTCTACCAGTGAATGTGCATAAACAAGATAATAAATAACTATCGGTTATTAACGGTGAGCAGTATGTGTATAGTGGTACTTCTCTCGGTTAGTTCGTACATGCAGTGAAAATAATCCTTTTGTCAATTCATTTATTTGCCTATATTATATTGGAAAGGAAATGCTAAGATTTTCCTATATTATATCTAATATGTGCAACTATGTACTTCCTTCTTGCCAAAACTTATTCAACTTCTGTGCAGGTAGCAGTTCTCAAGGAAAATATGAACATTGATGTGCGTGTCATCGGAATAACTGGTGCAAGCAGGATGCTTTTGAGTGACACGTATGCAACTGAATCTTCTCTCGCTCACCCCCTCTGTCAACTAATTGCTTGTTTGCTTTTATCTGGGTGCTGCTTTTATGCAACTAAAAGTGGGTGCTGTCCCATAAACCTCGTCTTTTGGTGAATTTTCTCATGACTGTCAATGGCATCATGTAACTGGAATTCTTGGTTGCCCATTACACTTTTGTTTGCTCCTTCATTATGATGCATTAGTAATGGTTAATGGCCTAGTACTATAGATAGGGAGTTATTTAATGTTGAATTAAAATTATATTTGTTTCTGTCTGAGAAATGCATTTCCAGGAATCAGCTATATAGTTAGGTAGGATCATGACAGATTTTGCATTAGATACAAACCACTGTTGATATATTTTTCCCTGTCTTACCAACACTGTTTTGTTAACCCAATAACTTGGTCCATCATTTTGTTTTCAGTTTTGCTATTATATTGTTGTATTGCATTTTCTCTTCATTTGCATGTCTCATAGTTTTTTCTGGGTTTTTTTTGTGTGCAGAGGGGTCGAGCTAACCAGTTGGAAAGAAAATCTACAACAGGAAGCAAAACCCGCTGATCTTGCTAATTTTGTTCGCCATTTGTCTGAGAACCATGTGTTTCCAAACAAAGTATTGGTGGACTGCACAGCAGACGCAGATGTGGCCTCTCACTACTATGATTGGTTGAAGAAGGGTATCCATGTCATCACGCCAAACAAAAAGGCAAATTCTGGGCCACTTGATCAGGTAAATATTTGGCTGGCTAAACATAATTTTCCCGCTTTTTGTTAATTTTGAAATAAAATTTAAGCTTTCTAATCATCATGGACTGCCCATCAATTGACTATCATCAAACTACAAGCTTTAAATGGATTAAGTCCAATTTGGTACATATGTTCTAAATATAGTGGAAGAAGACAAGAATGATGATGATAATTTTCCAAGCACTCCACCCCTTAAAATCCTGATAACTAGCCAGTTATTTGAATGCCCAGTCACAGAATATTAGTGAGTGGAAACATGGCTGCTTGGTATCTTAAACTCTACCTGAGATCTTGTTGCTCTCAGAATTAAGAATCAAAACACACACATCAATGCCAACCCGCTGTATTTACTACCTTGCACCTCTGCATGCCAGTTTGTCTGCTGGATTCTATCAACTAAGAATTTTTTGTGTGTGTGTTTACAGTATCTGAAGCTAAGAACCCTACAGCGTGCATCATATACTCATTACTTTTATGAAGCAACTGTTGGTGCGGGCCTCCCAATCATTAGCACCCTGCGAGGTCTTCTGGAAACAGGCGACAAGATATTGCGTATTGAAGGCATTTTCAGGTGTGTGTATGCTTGAAGAACACAATCGGATTTTATTTTGACTAAAATGCACCACATTCAAGGTTTGCCAAGTTAGTTCCAATACTATGAAATTGCACATCCAAATCCTAATAGTTTGTTAAGTGTATCACCCGAGGTCTTACCCACACCGCATCAGCTTTGACTTGCACGTGTGGCAGGTTGGCCTCCACCATGTGGCAATATTTTACAAAAAGATCCCTAAGAAGTATCCTCTACTAATTGTGTGACTCTTCTCCTTCCTATGCATCTTCTCCCCTCCTTTCCTCTCCACCCCCTCATGGCCAGCTGCACTCTCGGCATAATCGCTCCGTTTCCCTGCTGCGTGGGACAGATCCTGGCTGGTACAACCACAATCAGCCAGCTGAAGCAAGCAGACCAGAAAGATCGAAGCCAAGCCTGGGCCATCAATATTTGTTTCGACCTCCATGATCTTGTCATGGCTAACCTCATGACTATGCAGTTACGGATAACAGTGTTGTTAACATTCTGAATGCACAATGGTTGAGTACCAAGAAATTCAGCATGTTAGGCGGATGGGAAGCTGCAACGCCATGACTCTTCAAGATAATTTAATACGGTCAGATTGAAATATTGTCTTACTCTTGTCATTGGACGCTAGAATCGTCCAAGACTGAAAGTACCAATAGCATCCAGCCACACGTCTCCACACTGGGATCTACATGGAGCTAGAGGATTGCACTGGATATCGGGTAGAAATTTTTTTCTTGGCAAAACAGCAATTTTTCACCATTTGCGCACCCTGAAAAATATGTGTTTTCTCTGTTTTGGCACCGGTAGGCACCCTGGTGCTATATTCTCTAGCTCCGCCACTGTGTCTCCACAAGGTCAAATCCGGTACTGTATAACAAACACGCTGAGAAATGATGGGGGCAGTCGAAAGGAGAAGTCCAGCAACCCACCGTTCACGAGAGTGCTGAGCAAGAGCTGGCGCGAGGAGACCCCAAGGGCATCAAGCGTGGCCCTGCCGCCGCCGTGGTTGTGGAAGAAGCCAATCGCAAGGCGGCGGATAAACTGGTCTGGGCGCGTGGACTTGACGGTTGAAGGCGGCGTATTAAACCGGGCCACTGCGGTGGTTGCGCATTAAACCGTGTCATTAGGATATGTCCATCTTGCTGGATGTGATGCGTCCTCCAGACTCTGGACCAGAGAAATTTGATCTGGTCGTCACTCCCTTTTTTGTTTGGGTGACAGATGCGCACTTGCGGAGGGGACAGAAAGGGAGAGGATGCAAGTGAAGGAGAAGGGCCACACAATTAGAAGAGTAGGCTTTTGGGGGTGTATGTGGAAAATATTGCCACATTGCATTAGTCAAAGCTGATGTGGCATGCGTAGGACCTTACATGACACACTTAACAAACTTTTAAGACCCAAATGTGCATTTTCATAGTATTCGGACTAACTTGCCACCCCACAAATAGTTGTAGGACTTGTGATGCATTTTACTCTTTTTTTACTCTCTTATTTTACAAAATGTTGTTTTAGTAATCCACGAAATGCGCCATTGGAAGTTTATTTGCAGGAATATATGCTCTTTTTGTTCATTAATAGATAGTTTATTTCAAAAGCTTCAGCACATTTTTTTTTTCATTAAGAGGAGAAACATGTTTTTTTTTTTTCGAGAAAACGCAATGACATTGCGTTTCTTTTCATTGCAAAGAAGGAGAACAGTTTGTTACAAGGTCACCCTCCGTGGAGGGTGAAGGACACCCAGCTAAAACAAAAAACTAGTGTACATCCCAGTCTACAGGTAGGACGGCGCGAAGGCCAAGGGCTCCAGCTCTAGCCCAAAGTGCCGCCTCCGCCCTGATCTTGTCATTCACGCTCTGGATGGACGGTTGCTCACCATCGAAGACACAGGAGTTTCGGTGCTTCCAAATCAACCATGGCACGAGCAACGTGGCGGTTGCAAGGCCTTTTCGCATAGGCTTCGGCGTGTGCTGTCTCGCAGTGGTCCACCAATCGTGGAGGGTAGGCTCGCTGTCAGGTGGCCGACAAGGGATCCGTAGCCAGGCCAGAGTGTCGTACCAAACCTGCCTAGAGAAGGGGCAAGCCAAGGTGAGGTGATGCATGGACTCGGCCTCTTGGTCGCATAACAGGCACCGAGGATGGTGCTGCAGCCCTCGCCGACGTAGTCGCTCCGCAGTCCAACACCGGTCCTTGTTAGCCAGCCAGTGGAAGAATTTGACGCGCGGAGGCGCCCATGTTTTCCACAACAGCTTCCAGGCTGGGCAGGCCCTGGAACCCTGGAAAGTGCTCCGGTAGCAGGACTTCGCCGTGTAGACACCGTTTGCGTTCCAACGCCAGACGAGCTGATCTGGTTGGTCTGTGAGGACAGTCGCCTCCACCTGTGTCCAGAGCATAAGGTACTGGCCCAGCTCCTGGAGACCAAGCACGCCGTGGATGTCGCGCGCCCATCTGTTGTCGATCAGCCCATCTCTGATGGAGGTTGCCTTCCGACGCCTTTTAGGGATACAAGCGTAGAGCTCGGGGGCAATTTGGCTGACAGAGCGACCGTCAATCCATCTGTCATCCTGCTAGTGTTTTGCACGATAAAAACATGTTTCAGTTACAAGAGAATAGCAGCAGGGCAAACAAGTGCCCACTGCTAGTGTTTTGCACGTTCAGTAGACATAGTAAGATGCTGGCTGATACAATGTTTGTTGACTGTTAAATTGCAGTGGAACTTTGAGTTATATTTTCAACAATTTTGAAGGATCAAGAAGTTTTAGTGATGTTGTTACTGAAGCAAAAGAAGCTGGGTACACAGAGCCAGACCCAAGAGATGATCTATCTGGAACAGATGTTGCCAGAAAGGTAGATCTTAGTTTCTTTTGAAAATATTGTCACTAATACTGGCTGTTACTCCCTTTGTTTCTTTTGAATTAAAACCATGACAAGAATTATGGAACGGATGGAGTATTTAATATTTGGTGCGGTGGCTAGATATATCTTATTGGGCCACTCATTTCTGATTCCTATCTCTGTATCAACAATAAGCTTGAAACTTCTATTTGATTTTGACCAAGTCCTCCCTATTAACTAAGTTAAATACTCTTGGGGTGAGGGTGATATTGGGTACTAGATATGACCTTGGAGCCTTTGTCCAAAGTTCCACGTTCTTTTACTTGGCCCATTTCTCTGGCAGGATCCCTTTACTTGTTTTTGGTTAGAATTTCAATCAAGCTTGCTCTTCCAACTGCTTTTCAAAGGCAATGTTCACCTCAAATTTTACGCCATGAGGTTTCTAGCTTTTCCTTGTTTAGGTAGACAAGGTCATGTCTGCAAAGCAGAACATAATTATGACAAATGGTACACTCATTGGTGACTTGGGTAAAAATGGAAGAAAAATATACTGGGTTAATAATTTGAATAATTTTTTTTGTACATCTTCATTTTAGAAATTTATGTTTTCCATTAACTTCTTTTGTCAATTGTTCACTATAATTTGTTGCCTTTTGGTGGAGCAGGTCATTATCCTTGCTAGGGAATCTGGTTTGAGACTTGAGCTTTCGGATATCCCTGTAGAGAGCCTTGTTCCAGAAGCGCTTAAGGTAAGAATTGGTTATCATATTCATAACAGCCGATACCTTGTTATACATTTACAGTTTTACACTTCCTAACTGGGTTTGCTATGCAGTCATGCTTGTCGGCAGATGAATATATGCAAAAGCTACCATCGTTTGATCAGGATTGGGCCACACAACGCCATGATGCTGAGGCTGCAGGCGAAGTAAGTAAACCTTTCACTTTCTTGAATCACCCACATGTTCTCTGAGTTGTATTGTTTATCTAGCTTTTATCGGGCACACACTTCATTCCATCTACTCTGGATGTCTCCAAAAATTATCGAGTAGAGCTGATCCAGTTCTTTTAACCTGAAGGTACTGCGGTACGTTGGAGTCGTGGACGTGCTGAACAAGAAGGGACGAGTAGAGCTGAAGAGGTACAAGAGGGACCACCCATTCGCCCAGCTATCTGGTTCCGACAACATTATCGCTTTCACCACCTCAAGGTACAAGGAGGAGCAGCCGCTGATAGTGCGAGGGCCGGGTGCAGGTGCGGAGGTGACTGCTGGAGGTGTCTTCTGTGACATCCTGCGTCTAGCGTCCTACCTCGGCGCTCCCTCGTAGACTTTGTGACCGTATTGATAAATCTGTGGAGGTTGATGGATACCAACATGTACTATTCTATATTGGAGGTGGTAGCATTTTGTTCTGAATAGGTGCGAGGAAAGCAAATAAGGTTTACATGACTTCCAGTGTGCTGTTCCTTGGTAGGGGGTGTGTAGGTGTTTGTTCTTCGGATTTAGGTGCTTCTTTTTGCGCCACCCATGCCAGAATTGTTATTGAATTGTCAATGCAATAATAATGCCTCTTCTACATCAGATGACATTGGCTCTTTTCTATTCACATGGTCCTTATGTATTCCAACATAATGTGTGGATAATTGTCAAAAGCAATAATAATGTGTGGATAGAAAATATGGAATCAAACATCTGATGGATAGAAAGCTTTGAATCAAATATCTGAAATTTCGATGCAAAAATATAGTCTTTACATCAAAATACTTCATTTGACCCCAAATATATATACAGAGCGAGACTTGACCATCGATTCCTTTGGAAATTTCGTTTTCCAAAAGGAATATATATAAATTCTGTAGTAGTATATTTTGTAACAGATATATTCGTATTTGACTGGCGTGAATTTACCTATTTTTAGGATTGACAGGGAGAAGTATTGTTAGATTTGGCATGGCAGATATTTCATATTATAATTACTTATATACGTATAAAAATAATTGTCAATATTATTAGTTGGTGACTATGCCTATATCCAAAACGTCGTATAGTTTACTGGAGGGAACAATCATCCTGATATTATTAGATGGAGCTCCAAAAGAACTAAGCATTGATTACTAAGGAAACATTGATGTATACAAAGAAAGTGCAAAGAAGAAAGGAGGAAAAAAAGATGGTCTCAACAGCTTTCCGGTTGGGAAATGATCTTCGATGCAATTCACCGGATTAGAATCCTGAAGCAATTTTTACTATCAAGTTCTCGTTCAAGGAACATCACTGTTCCTATCCAATCATCATGTCTACACACAGATTCAAATTTTCCATACTTCTCCTGCAATATAATTTCCAGTTTTAAAGCTGATTTAAGTTAGTTCACTCCAGCATCTCACTAGTTCACAAATTTCGGCTTGATTGAAAAAAATTGTGAGGTTTACAGTCAGTTTCCAGCAACCGGTAACATCCTGAAATCATGAGTCATAAGCAATGTTGCCGGTAACACTGGCCAAAATACCACCCGACATTATTTAGCTGAATTGCCGGCATTTGTTCTTAATCTGTTGAACTCGTGCAAACCATGGCAAACCCGGTAAATGTCTTTATCCAGTTGTTACTGCACAAGGAAAAGTCTGTACAACCAATAACAGGATGCGTAAATCCGAAAACAGCAGCGAGGCAGATGATATACGGTGTTCGGGGAATCGGTAGCCTTGGCTTCAGAGGTGGCCGTCCAGCTTCGCTCAACTGCTGGCATCATCAACTTCACAAACTGCTTCAGCAAGACCTTCATAGTGCAGACCTCATAGACCCTGTTACAGCAAGGCACAAAACAGTCAGATCTTACCCTGCAAACTACTACATAACAGTAATTAACTTCTACTTCTCAAATGCAGGGGAAAGGTCAGTGCGTGTAAACATTTTAGTAAACTAGTATCAGCTTACGTTTTGTTGCTCTCTTCCGGAGATCAGAAAGGGCTACAGCAATTCGAGCGCCAGTAAGAGCATTGTTCTTTACAAGTGCAATATCTGAATATGCTAAGGAGAAATTTCTGCAAATGTTGTAGGAAAATACAATTTTCTGTCTACCCACCTAAGCCTTCTCTTTTTCCCACATGAAGTACATCTCATATTTCCTTGTTAGAATTTAAGAAGGGTGGAAAAGCCAAATTGTAGTTCATGGAACAGAAAGAAAAGATAACTACCAGAAATCAAAATTACAGGTGAATATGGATAAACGATGCTATTACACAGATAAGTATACAATACACCGAGACTAAAAATATAGGATACTGGCTTCCAACGAAGATCCTCCAGTTAGTACTTTCACTCTGTCAAGGATGAAGGGGGTGATTGCATTTCCTGTTATCTTTTTATCACTGGAAAAGGAAGTGCAGAATAATTAGCTGAGGTTTCTATTGGTGCGTGCGCACACACAGAAAGATGGCAAGGAGCTGGGAGTGTGTACTCTGCTTCCTTAAGGGCTTGCTGTATTGCAGACTCTATAATTTTTCCTGAAGCTGCATGCTGCTTAGGAATTGGCACTGCAATGAGAATCCCAGATTCGAGATGCATATTCTTGTTTGCATCTGCATTACAATAGACCCAAATAAGCATTGCTTAATTTAAATATGTCCAGAGAACATCCCAAAATAAAATATGTAATGACCCCTAGTGACTCTTATGATGTGATCAGGTTCTATATAGTAGTTGGATCTCAATTAATTTTGTATGTGGTTTTTGTTTTAGGTTAGGGCAGATACCATGTTGAGCTATCATATATGGTAATCATATAAAGTGCAGTTGGACATTACTTTTGAATTTTACTTAACTCTTAGTTCATTGCGGGCTATATAATCCTTAATCAGAAGTTTTTAAAAACCTTGACGAGAATATATGACTTCTGGTGGTTCTGGTCATGTACCAACATTTCGCATTATATCAATACGAATACAAAAGAAGCAACTGCCAAATGCAATATTAACACTTACCTATTATCTTGGCGCACTCTTCTGGGGAATCAACGCGGCATGGTGCCTACATTAAGCAAACAGAAATCACTTAGCGGAGGCATCCACCAATTTTCTGTATATGAGAACATATACTTTCTGATTTAAAGCAGTGACTGAAATTGCAAGATATTTACTCATAATGTCTGTTCCAACCTAAATGTTTTCCACCTTATGAAATATATGTACTGTAGTTTGCGAAAGCTACTTTCAAAAGCTAACCAAACTTGTTGGCAGATGGGCAATACATAATGAAAAAATAGTCTTACATCTTTCATGACATCTGGTTTTCGATGGAGAAATTTAGAGCTGGCCCAATAATATCAACTAATCAGGAACTTATGAGATGAAACCTATTGCCTTCTCATAAGATTGATGAAAGCTATCCCTTCATATGATATAAGTTTGATAAAAAAATCTTTCAACAGAAATAAAAAACCTGCAACTATCATTTGAGTGGCAAAATAGTTTTTGACCAAGATGCCACTGAGGAAAGTAACTCAACAACAGTCGATTTCAGAACTACAGTGCATTTTGAACCCTCAGCAAACCCTTGAAGCTAATGTCTTGAACAAACAAAATGCTCATGTATATTTGATTTGACAGAAACAAAATTGTTCACCTTACATCCACTAGTGTCCGTGAAGAAAGCAGGAAATTCGTTGGTTTGGTAAGCAGCAACTGTTACCCCTTGAGTTTCCTGCCAACATAATCATTTAAAATAGGCGATTAAGCACCGAAACAAACTTGCATCAACTGCAATGTCTTCCAGAGAAAGACCAAACTGATAAAGCTCAATGGAACACCCAATGCAGCAACTCCTTTACCAGACAGTACCAGAGCATTTCGTTATGAATTGTTTGAAGAAGCTAGTCTTATATTAGGTACAAGAGAAGGAAAAGTTCATGATAAACAAAAGCCCACCAGTTGAGGATCTACTGGTTTTGCATCCTTAGTCCCTTACCGGAGTTTCTAGTGGATAGAAAAGGAGGCACTTCCAAAGCATCAGCTTATATTTTTCTGAGTGTATCAGAATTGAGAAGGACTTGTCTACTTTTCGTGCTAAGTTATCTCCAGTTCTTGATTTCTTATTACCTGATTTCTCTAATTTGTCAAGAGAAGTGCATTTATTCATTCTGAGCTAACATTAGTTCAGCTACTGATATGTTAAGGCCATTATTACAGATAGTAATGATTGAGGAAACTTTATAGCACCTAGCTTTTGTTACAAGATACTGTTTAGTTTATACACAGCTTGTTATTGGGGCTCTACTGCTACGATCTTTCTATGTCCAGGCGTTCTAGGCAAAATTGCTACATGATTTTACAGAAAGTGCCTGCAACTTGGATAGCTGTTCCATCAGTACTTCAATATCAAACTTGGAAAATGTGAGGTACAACCTGTCAAGCATCTGGTGCCATAGCAACTAAGTCTACATAAAAGTTAAACCCTCGACAGATCAAAATTGTTATATCACGGAAGAGTGCAAAGGATAATACCAAGTACTCGAGTGTCCGTGATATGTCCAAAATGGACTTTACACCGGCTGAAATAACAGCTACCGGAGTTTTCCCAAGTTCAGTTAAGTCAGAGGAGATGTCCATGGCTGCATCAAAATGTAAAGTGAGTCAAGTAGTCAGCAGCTATTTGTAGCCTTGCCATGACCATTACATAGAATGGTATTTAAGCAGACTACAAATGATATAGTAACACCAGCATCCTAAATTAACTAGAGAATAACTAGAAGCTCCAGAAGACGTAAGATTGCAACAAGAAAAAGACCATTAACAACTCAAGGGAAATATACATTTCCTGCTAAGTGTTAACTTGTATAGTTTAGCAAATACTCCCTCCACCCCGAAAAGGATGTCGCAGATTTGTCTAAATTCAGATGTATCTATACACCAAATAGTGTCTAGATACACTCAAATTTAGACAAATTTGCGACATCCTTTTCAGGACAGAGGGAGTAGTATTCCTTACAAAATGAAACAGACACAAAACACAATAGTGATGCGATGGTAAATTACAGGTATTACTGAAAGATCGGGTGAAAATATTTGAAGTTTCATGAGGTATCCACACACAAGCCCATTATAATGGTCTTCAGTTCTTTCAAAACTCGGACAAATCAGTTGGAACATTATTAGTACGCTATGCACCTAAATAAGAACTCATCACAAAAATGGAAGCTACTTACTCTTTTCACCGTGTCTGTGCACGCCTCCGATCCCTCCAGTCACAAAAATTGGTATTCCTACCTGAATGTCAGAATAACTCATTTGGCTGTATAGAGAGAAAAGCATTTGGTGCTAACTACAGGTAGGAGACACAAACACGAAAATGGCTATCAAATGAAGCCAAGGTAAATAAGAAGAATAAGATGCAGTGCTTTTTGAAAGAACCTTATGAGCAAAAAACATAGTGGCAGAAACCGTCGTAGCTCCATTGCCACCAGAGGCAACCTAAAAAGTAGTAGAAATCGAAAACAAAATTATAAACATGTGGACATACACAAAATGTAAAACAGGGGGGATTATAAATGTAGGCATGTGGACATCACGGATTTTACATGACATAATAATACATAATATGCCGGCATACCAATTCTAGTGTGGTGTTAAGAAGTGACAGCAACACGAGAGCATACGATCTGAATTAGGAATGTCGTATTTGTATCGTGCAAGGTACTCACAACTTGTGCGATATCCCTGCGTGCTGTCTTCTGAAACTGTGTTCCGCTTATCGCCAGTCTCTTGAGCTGTTGGCTGTTAAGCCCTGCCATTGCATGACGGATATTAGGAAAGCAGTCGTATAAGTCCGATAATATACTGGTCCTTAGGAGATGGGGTCTGTTGCCCAGAAAATAGATAGAAATCGACTTAATAAAAGGGCTGCCAGCAACCGTGGAGCATTGAATCAGTACGATGTAGCAAAAAGTTGAAATTCTACTACTAGTTTTCAAAAGCAACTGATGTCTACACAATGTCTAGAGAAGTAACTTAATCAAGTGATTTGTGTATCCTTAGTAAGAAGGATAAAACATGCATCTGTACTGCATTCCATGCAATCATCGAGCTTGAGGACACTTGACAGGTCGGAAGATACCAATTGGGAATCTGTAGAGCTTACCAACATGCGGCACGCCATCGAGAATGGCTATGGTGGCAGGGACGGCGCCGTTCTCCCTGACGATGGCCTCCACCTCCATGGCCGTCTGCAGGTTCTTCGGGTAGGGCATGCCTGCAACGGGAACACCAGTCAAGGATCGGGCGCAGCCAAAGGCACAACGCCGTAGAGGAGGTTCCTCTGCTGTCTGCTCTGCTCTGAAGGGGAGCGAGGGGTACCGTGGGAGATGATGGTGGACTCGAGCGCTACGACCGCCCCTCCGCTCGCGAGCGCGGCCTCCACCTCCGCCGACACCGCTACTCCCACCGGCGACGGCGCCGTCGACATCACGGCGATCGTTCGGCTCTCCTCAACAGGCTGCTCCGGAGACTGGGACTCGGAACGGCGGCTTACGCTTCCGCAGTCAACTGGCGTACTTCAAGCTTCGGAAGGCGTACTCCCAGACTGAATCGAGCACGACCAGCTGGGCCCCACCAACCATAGCAGATTCGACGGCGCACAGCCAAACCCCATCGGCGGACGAATCCCAGCCGTCCATCTGGCTTTCCGTAGGCCCTACTCCACCACCATGTCACAGGCCCCATATAAAGACCCGCGCCGCCCGCCCGACCACGCCTCATCACGTACGGCACGTACGCAAAAACCCTAGCTCGCCACCGCCGCCGGAGAAGCAGCTAGAGCTCGACTCGATGGGTCGCGTGATCAGGGCGCAGCGCAAGGGCGCGGCGGGCGCCGTGTTCAAGTCCCACACGCACCACCGCAAGGGCCCCGCCCGCTTCCGCGCGCTCGACTTCGGCGAGCGCCAGGGCTACCTCCGCGGCGTGGTCACCGACATCGTGCACGACCCCGGCCGCGGCGCGCCGCTCGCCCGCGTCACCTTCCGCGACCCCGTCCGCTACAAGCACCGCAAGGAGCTCTTCGTCGCCGCCGAGGGCATGTACACGGGCCAGTCGCTCTACTGCGGCCGCCGCGCCACCGTCGCCATCGGCAACGTGCTCCCGCTCGGCGTCCTCCCCGAGGGCGCCGTCGTCTGCAACGTCGAGCAGCACGTCGGCGACCGCGGCGCGCTCGCGCGGGCGTCCGGCGACTACGCCATCGTCATCAGCCACAACTCCGAGAACGGCACCACCAGGCAAGCTTCCACAGCATAACCCGTCTCGTTTATTCTTTCAGATTGGTTCGCCGATCGATCTTGCATGAGCTCATACGTGCATTGGTAGATCGATCTGATCCTGACGTGCGGTGATGTGTGCACTTTGTGCAGGATCAAGCTGCCGTCCGGGGCGAAGAAGGTGGTGCAGAGCGGGTGCAGGGCGATGATCGGGCAGGTGGCCGGCGGCGGGAGGACGGAGAAGCCGCTGCTCAAGGCGGGCAACGCCTACCACAAGTTCAGGGTCAAGAGGAACTGCTGGCCCAAGGTGCGGGGTGTGGCCATGAACCCCGTCGAGCACCCGCACGGAGGAGGAAACCACCAGCACATCGGCCACGCCTCCACGGTCCGCAAGGACGCGCCGCCCGGCCAGAAGGTCGGTCTCCGTGGTGCGAGGAGGACCGGAAGGCTCAGGGGACAGGCCGCAGTCAACGCCGCCAAGGCCGTCTAGTTTTCTTCATAAGTTTTATCATTTATCGTATCATCGATCGATCGTCATGCTAATGATCTTCATCGTGTTATCGATCGTTATGCTAGGTTATCGTTATTTAGGTTTTGAGACTGTTAAATCGGTTATACATCCCAACGTGGATGTGGTTTTGTTTGGTGGTACCGCTGCTTTCCTCGAGCTGATACTTCATTTGCCGCATCATTTAAGTCATTATGCTTCGTTAGATTTGCATTCTGTGAATTAAATGTACTGCGATGTTCTATAGATTTAGCTATGCATGCGATCATGCTGCAGCCTTCGGCACTGAAGCTTGAAATTGCTCATTGATTATCGAACTCTCACTACTTCGTAGATTGACCAGAGATTAGCTGTTCAATAAATGTAATCAATAGGCAAAGCAAAGACATCATGTTAGCTTTCTAAACATAGATTAGATTTGATACACCCAATAATATTCATGAACTGTGTACTAGATGAAAAGCTCCTGAAAGAAAGTTCAGGGCTATATACCTTGTTGCCGTCTGAAGCTCTTTTTGCATCTAAGTTTTCTGTTGATTCTATAATCAACCCTTTTACCAATGTTCTTTATGCTGTTGGAATTCTTTCCATCTTCTCTGAGCATCTTTTTCTTTGATTTCTTCTTTAATTCCACTCTCATATCCTATCTCATGGCATATAACAAGGTTCAGATCAATACTCATATACAAGAAAAATATATCTGCACACCCTCTCTATTCCACAAAGGTTGTACGAGATTTGTTAAAATTTAGAAGTATCTATATAGATACAACCAAATTTAGATGCATAATCAGCGATGTGGGATTTTGAGTTTTTGACTGACGTCATCACATTTTCTTTTCCTGCTATCACTTTTTTTTCTGATCTTTATCATTTGACTGTATATTTTCAGTCTAGACCTCCGTAGAAACTCTTACCATTATGCATGCTTCTAGATATTTGAGACTTTATTTACACTACAAGCAGTCTCAAAAGTTCTAGGCATGTAATCTTCATCTTTACAACTATCAAATAGTGAATGAGCATTGCGCCTGGCAGCAGGTTTGTATGAGAATCATCATTGTTACTAGACCATGAAAGCGTTGCGCCCGTCCATATATAAAGAAATAATAAAGTTGGTGTACAAACATATGTTCAAGTTCATTTTTTGTGAATAAAATATTTGAGAAGTATTTTTTATGTGGGTATAAACTTGTTTGCAGACTGGGCCTTAATTGTCTAGCATGTGAACATATTTTTGAAGTTTAAAGAAAATATGGTATATGGACAACAAAAACATGTGAAGTTTCAATAGTTCAAGGTAGAATATCTCCATATAGGTGGTGGGGCAAAATTGTCACTTACCTAATAACTAAAATGCTTTTGTGTTTACATTTTCTCTAGATCACATTAATCAAAGAGATAATACAGAATAGACATAACAATTAACTACATTATTCTATTTTCCAAAGGATAGAAATGTTCAACCTAGCAAGAGTTTGCCTTCCTAGAGTTAGAATATTATTGTGGAACTCTATACATAGAATTAGCTCTCTCCTCAAGTTAAATGGGGCATGCTGCAGCAGGGCACAGACGATCGTCAAAACCAGGACCCTTAAGCGTGTTCAAGCATACTTTTCAGTTAGAGCTAATGCCGAGAGCTATTCGGGATATAAATATTTGAAAATTTTGAATAAATCTGAGTGTCAAAAATACATAACATTTTATTCATGGAATATCCCAGAAATGCCAATGGAGAGACTCAAGCCAGATTACAAGGCATGTAATTTATGCACAATTACTACTTGACTTCAAGCGAGAACTTCAGTCTCATTCTAGCACTGATAGCAAACTGCAGATTCAGATTACTTCTATGCAGTGATATGGTCAATAGCTAAGCTACAAGATCTTCAGATTTTTTTTCTTTATTGACTTGGTGACAACTTACATCAATAACCCTCTTTGGCTCTATTTGCTTCTTCTTTGACCAGCAGAAGTGTCGGCCTGATTTGTAACTCAAAGTTGGATCTCGTGCTTGTAACATGTTGATAAACACTCAGAGCTTGGACCACACAGATTTGCTGTCTAACAGGTAGGAGCAGTGACAATATTCAGTTTCCAAGCACTAACAGTGGTAAGAATGGCAACATGAGAGTATTGTTAGCTACATTTAATCCACCTGGATCTGAAGGAGAAGTAAATGTTCACTGACTTCTAAAAACAAATCATACTCAAATATAGGTTGCCAAAATACAATACTATAAAATAAAAATTGATATGTTGGAAATGAAATTAGATTACAGGCCACTTAAATATTTTTCCCTCAGTTTTTTTCTTAAAACACTTCATAGGTCTGTGGAATCTGTGTTTCAAGACAAGCTTTTCCTCTCCAATTCGACAAGAGTTTCTATGCGCATAGTTTATGAAAAGGCAAGGTGGGCTACACAGTAGGGGCTTCCCCTAAAATAATTCAGTTTAAAAAGGCATGATGGCATTGGCCTCTCTTCCAACTCCTATCTGTAACCCAAAAGAAATCAGAGACATGGATGGGAAGATCAACACCTATTTGAACAAAAGCAGGTCTCTGATTAAAAAAATATTCTAGTCGCATCACGTGTAGGGCTCTGTCTTGCCAAACTTGACGGGAAAAAAAAACTGTAGCGACCTCACCTTTTAAGGTGCCGATCTCTGTGCGTATTTGTGCTAGTCCCTGGATCAATCGCTAGCACACACAGTACAGGATGTAATACCAAGAAATAAAGATCTTTATTACATCGTATGATCTAAAATTTACATAAAGGATTACAAATTTCATAGCACAAGGCTAGCATATCATCAGAGTTTCACAACGAATAAACATAGACAACATGGAGTCCTTTGTCTTCATGTGCCACAGGCGAGCATGTTGAGGATAGACTCGTAACCCTAATCATCGTAGCTCACTCGTCTTTCAAAACATCAGCAACATGAAAAGTTACAGCCACGAATGATCAATACATTTGGAATTGTATTGTCAAGATGACACTATAGTGGACTCAAATGGCAACCTAACACTTAAGTGTACATTTGGCCGGTAGAGCTCAGGTATAATTTGCATAAAGCCAGTTTTCTCCTATTATTTGTCAAATCTTTTTTCTTTCATACTAATAAGGCGGTACCATTGATAGAAATCAATAAATCTGGAATACCACTGATGGAAACCAGTGAATTCTTCCTACCCTTGTTCACCCATCAAATTTTTAATTTAAGAAGTTGGGATGAGGAGACTGTCGAACAGGACCCTTGTCAGTTCGCTCAAATTGTCCGTAACCGGGGACACAGCTAAGTACTTAGATTTACACTCTGGACATGGCTAAGTACAATCTCTTTAATCCTGGGTGACTTTCCGCAAATGTGCACTCACACAAGGGTATCGCCATTGACAGGGCCCCCCCTGATGCAGCCACCCGCTCCAACGCTCCACCATTCACCCAGGTAGTTCATTAAATTTAGTTGTTTTCCTTTAACCACTAGCAAAACATTTTTATAGCATAGCTGAGCATCGTACTAAGTTTAATGGTGACAAAAGATACAAGTCAAGAACAAGTACCTATACTACTAGGTGTGAAATAGCAAAGCATATAATCCTATACATGCATACTACAAAAATTACTAAAGTGCATATATAAAATTGGGACATTCGTGATTGGTGTGTCACTTGCCTTGGTGAGAGGAGGAGTTGGTACACTCTTCGCAGAAACACTCGTTGCAATCAACACAACCACAATCTACAAACAAATTTTTTACTCCATAAACACATAGCAACATAAGGATGGATGCGATATGTGGCTTAAACATGCTCAACACAACTTAGTATTTTTTCTGGTTGTGTAGCGACCCGAACCTGGTAGGGTTCGAATCTCTGTGCTTACAGTGCTATCCCTGGATCATAGCTAGCACACACAGTAACAAATGAATATCAAGATATAACATACGTCATTTTATTATTCAAACGATGAATCCAGAGTTTATTACATCCTTGCACAGTATAGTGGATGGCTCACATTACAGCGGAAACATAAAGGTATGTCTTGGGCTTCATCAACGCCACAGGGCTTGTTGAGTATAGACCCATGATCCTAGTCGTCCTCACTCATCATCTGCAACAGGTAAAGTTACAGCCAAAAACATTTGGTCAATACTTTGAATGTATTGGCAAGTTACACAAGTTGCAAAGTGGTTTATAATTATATACATGCAAGTGTATGTCAAAGGAAGGCTCAGGGTTTATTTTGCGTAAAGCAAATTTTGTTTTGTAAAAATCTTTTTAGAAACTTTCTTTGTCTTTATATATTTTTAAAACAAAATAATATAGGGCTGGACAAACACAAGGAATCCACTAAGGTTCACCATCCTACATCCCATCCCCAAAACAAGCTAAACTAACTCCAGAGCCACTCACTGGATAGAGTTAGCATGCATTAAGTTTTTAGGCAACACTAAATTCAGAGCCACTCACTGGATGAAAATAGTAATTGCAAAACAGTTCGGACAATCCTAAGTTCAGAGTCACTCACCGGATAAACTTAGCATGCCAAAACAATTTTTTTGAAAAGGTTTTGA
Organism: Lolium perenne; assembly: GCF_019359855.2. Taxonomy (NCBI): domain Eukaryota; kingdom Viridiplantae; phylum Streptophyta; class Magnoliopsida; order Poales; family Poaceae; genus Lolium; species Lolium perenne. The sequence continues at coordinate 169,624,723 of NC_067248.2, forward strand.
AAACATAGGAGATCCTTCATCCGCTTCAATCTTCAGTTGCTCAAATTGCTCATATCCGGGAGCACGGCTAATCGATTAGATCATACACTCTGCAGAGGTCGTACACTTTTCCCACATGTCACAATCCATCCTTTTTGTTGTATCCTTCATTTGGCTTAACCGGGCATGGATCATGACGAAGTTTTCCATAGAAGCCCCCTATACATAATCCCAGTCCGCCCGCAACTATGATCCGAAGACCCCTCTCCAATGGCGGTACCGATGCAAGGGTTTTCCTCTATGTACGACTAAGCCAGAGCCCATATAGCATGTGGCTGTACTGGAAGCTTCTTTAACTGAAACTTTGAAGATCTCTTTAACCCTGGGCGGCGGTCCCCACCAAAACCTGAGTCTGCAGAGCCACTTACTGGATGCAGCTCTTGTAGACGCTCCCAACATACCACTCCGCCCAGAGGAAAACATTTTGATAAGTTTTTTTTTTATTTCAAAACTATTTTCACCATACCACCCCAGAATGGGCGCATGTCAATTTTCATAAATGGTTTTGTTCTTTGAAAACCCATATCCCACGTCTACCAAGCAATTGGCTAAGCACTCATACAATATACGCATTTTTTTAATAAAAGGGCTACAAGGAACATGGTAAGAACCTATGGCTCTCTACTAGGATAGCAAAGCATAATATCCCTACACATGCATTTCTACGAAAATACTTGTAAAACATGCATATCAAAAATAGTAAGACAAAAGGTCATGTGTAACTTGCCTTTCTTTGACGAAGAGTAGTTATCTTGTGAACTTAGCAACTTATATTATTTTCTTGATAAACTATCCCGTCACTCTTCGTGAAATCTATCGCAACGAAAATGAAAGAATACTATACATAAACATACATACATTTCAAAAGTAAATATCCAACAAAAACGAAATATGGAAAATAAAAATAAACTCCAAATAAACTCCAATTACTTAATTTACTAGTAACACTAATTATATTAGGGATAAACCCTAATTAAACTTGGGTATTTTCCCAAATTAGAATTATGTGAGAACTAACCTTATAACCTAAGATATTCTGCACATGGAAAAGATAGGAACTAAGGTTTAATGGTACTAACAGATGTCTACCGTCATATGGTTCAAGTTTTCCAAAGGGATCATAATGAAACAAAATATAGAATTTAAGTTATGACAAAATACTTAATATTTCTCATTTGAAATTCGAATATTTATAAGTTTCCAAAAAAAACTTGAAATGAATGATTCGATTGGATTCTATATTTCCTAAGGATTTTCATGAATACCAAATTTGCGAAATTCGCATGAACAGAACTCAAGATATGATCTTTCCAAGATCCTATCTAAAATAAACAGAAATCCGGAAATAGGAAACGGTTATGACACGGTACTGGTTCAGGGACGACGCAGGATTCAGAAAACTCACCAACAAGAGGTGTCGAGCTAGGCATCAACAATGATCTCAACATGCGCGTCCTTGCCGGAAATACCATGCAGTACTAGTGCTAGTACGTGCCTAGCATGGAGCCTTGTCATGGAAAACGAAATGATTTTGATCGAATCTGAATTTGCAGGCTCAGAGAAAAAGGAAAAGGAAACAAAGGAGCCTACTACAAAATTGCTCACGAGGAGGCGCTCGATGCCAGGATTGCCGCGTTTGGGTAGTTGTATTCACCTCGGGTCATCGTTGTCGTTGAGGGTCGCCAACTGCACAAAGCCACAAACAGATGATTTTATACTAAAACGGATGCGCTCTGTCTACAGAATATGGAAGAGATAAGAAGCAGGGCCTTAGTCCCTCGGTAGTCGTCAGAATCGACACTAGTGTCGCCCCAGCCGGCGGAAATTTGTCGACGAAACCTGGCCACGAGAGCGGCGGAGCTTGGACGTGTACTTGGTTGAGAGAAGAAGTGAAGAGGGGGTATGGGGCGCTGCTTTTATAAAGGATCGGCAGGCCGATAGAGTGGGAAGACGAAGGGGATCAGACCATCTCGGTAATGGACATAAGTGGCGATTTAAGGTGCAATGAAACGGGATTTTAATCCCCTGAATGGTTCCACGGGTTAATGGGGAATAACTTTTGTGTTAAAGACGAGACGTTTAGAGGTCTAGAAAGACCTAGAGATGGAGGGGAAGAGAGAAGCCATGACTGTTTTACAAGTTTCTGAACGCCTAGGTAAATTGGAGGAGGAAGACTATCGATGCATTCACGTGGGCTTTGGACGGTTGGTTTGAGTGGGCCAGTTTGGTCGGCTACTTATTTCTTTTCTTCCTCTATATTTTTTTTGAAACCTCTTTTCTTCCTCTATTCTGTTTTAGGAATAGGATTCATATAGTATCAACATTTATACAGAAATTTTCAGGAAAATCTGAATAAAATAAAATACTTATAATAGGCATAGGAAATATATTTTCCACCGAAATTCAGATTTGTAAAATCCTTTGCTTATAAAACAAACATACATGTGATATATTTAAATTATTTCCAACTATATATTTGAGGATGTCATGTTATCCCCGTCTCACATTACATTGTTTTGTTCATGGAAATGAAATAAGGTATATCAAAATCTGAAATGCGATAAAATTCAAATAATACCACAAATGAAATATTTTCCAAACCATTTATATATTTTGGAAATGTCATGTTATTTCCTCTCTCTTGGGAAAGTCATATTATTCCCTCTCTAATTAATTCAACATAGTTTGGACAAATATTTTAAATGACACTCAAATCAAATGATTGGAAATAAATCAAATACACACAAGTTGGATTTGTATAAAGTTTACTCAACCAAGATTTATAATTTGGATAGTCATATTAATCCACTCTAATGTTTTGATCATGGTTGAGAAAATTTTAAACAAATCCTCAAAAGTTTCAATTTCTTCTGAAATCTCAACAAAGTCAACAATTCAATCACCTTATTTTATTTTTATTTAACATTCCAAAATTTGGAAAATTTTGGGATGTTACAGGTTGTCACTATATGCATGATGCCATGGTTCAACTTTTAGAGTTGTTTTAAAAAAAATACCCAAACATTTTCCTACACTAGAAAAGGGCTTTAATACTAAACAAATAATACAAGGTAAGTATACAGGCCCACGTTTCTATTGTTCTAATGCTATTGTACATAGTTTTCCATTTTATGATAATAGCAAAATTGAACATTCAATTTTTTTTGGTAGACTAATTCTATGACCAAAATACTCTATTTTAGTTTTCTGCAAAAACTGTGAATAAAAATGATGTAAAAGTGCAATATTATGGTTCTACTGTATTCTACACATTTTTGTGAATCTAGGGACATTTTATTTGCTAAATTTGGATGAACGAAACTAAAGATATGATTTTTACAAGTTTTTATGTTTTTGTCCAAAATATCTGAAAATATAAACAGCTATGACAAGTGGCATGTTCCTATTCGAGGATACCCTTCGTTTAAGTGATCAGATTTTAATCTTAGGATCGAGATGGTGCGGTTCACTGAGAACAAAGAAGGAAAGAATAAACGTGGGCAGACTCACGTACGAGAGGTTACTGGAAATAGCCGCTGTGGGCTCCTACAATTCCTACCGATGATGAAGCAGATGAAGCCACTCGAAATCACGAGGCGAGTTTGGTGACGGTCGTTGAAGTGCACTGGTTCGCCCGAAATCGCTCGCCGGAAAACTTTCCCGCGGACGTACTCACATATGAAGATGCCGCCATCGCTGCGGTGCACCAAAAATTGAGAAACAAAGCCTAAGAGATGCGCAAGGAATAAATAGGAAGTTTGAAAGAAATTAGAGATCAAAAGATGGACCGTGCTCACCACAATCGACGATTTACCGCGACGGTACCGCGAAATTGCGAGACCAAATTCGAGCAACCTGAGGCTCTCGGTCTGTGCTGTTTGAAGGGAAATGAAGAGGAGGATGTGGAGATTAAGTAAGAACAGACGATGCATCAAATGGTGGCTTAAAACGACCAGAATCAATTGGAGAGTAAACACAAAGAACTGAAAGACGCAGCGTTCGTGCGACTCGTCCGTTGGTATCCAGCTTTGAAGAAGATGATGACATGGCAGTGGGTCCCGCGTGTCGGCAGAAAGAAAAATAAAAGGAAACGCGGATGCTGAGTTGCTGTTGTGTCGCGCGAGCGTGCACGTACGGCCGGACGTGCGTGCATGAGGTCTGGCGCTAGCTCGTTTGGAGCTGGCCTGGCCAAAGCTCCGTTCAATTTGTTTTTAACCTTTTCTCTTTTCTTTTTCCTGTTTTAGCAAATGGAAAATTAATTTGAAACCCGAATTTGATCAAAAGTGAGTGAAATCACGTCAGAAAAATCTGAATAAAATATCAGTGTATTCCTTATTCAATGAAGAACATTTAGAAATCACTTTTAAAACATTTTGATAAATTCGAATTTGGCACACAACCCTATATAGCTTTATTTGCATTACTTCAGATTTAAGTTTTCTTTATAAATTTAAGGATCATTCAAATTTTTCTAGTGAATGCAAGGATTCCATTATGCTTATGAATGCAATGCATGTTTTGGAAAACTCCATTTTTGATTTTTTTTTGAAAGTATTAGTTTCTTGTGAATTTTTCAACCAAGACAAACAAAAAAGCTTAGATTTTATTTTTATTTCACACTCCCAAATTTTGGGTTGTGACAAAAACTTACAGAATCACCCATACCGTCAGTCCGAAGGATAGCCATCGTAGTAATCATAGTACGTGAAACCTAGCTCGCCATAAGGCTGCACCCTCTGTAGTTCAGATAACTCGATGGTTCTGCAATACTTGGTCAATATCTGGTCAAGACGAAAAGGGCCTACATGTTTCTCCAAAGAACCTACTCCATAGCCTAGAACATATTTCGGCTCCTCTTGCCAGGAGAGACACCCGTCATCATAAGCTCTAATCTCGGATAAATCCGTGTAGTAGATGTTGCCGGATTGGACGGTGTGGACCTTGCTGGTGTCAAAGGAGATGCACCTGTTCCGGCCGACGAAGATGGAGCGGCTACCGATGCTTTTGACCGGCTCTAGGACGCGCATTTTGGTGTCCACCCGGTATACAACAGGTTCGCCATTGTAAACCCACCCGCTCAACACATACAACAGCTCCCCCTCAGACTCCACAAGGTAACACAAAGTGGCTGGGTATTCGCTGGGCAGAGTTGGTCCAGAAATGCTAGCGCTCATCCACAGAGTCCTAGCTGAGCGTAGCAATTGAGTTCCTTCATCGGCAGGGTAAGTCATGCTTGAAATGATGGAGCCGTATCTATCTGTTGCGAATATATCGCCTGCATAGTAGGTGATGCTGTGGAGAACTCCAAAGCAACTTGCCGCCCTGTACAATGCTTCACCAAAGCCTAATGCGGAGGGCCCTTCCTCGGTGCTCTGATCAGCCCACCGCAAGCTACAATTTTGAAGGTCTGATACGAACACCATGAGCGGGGATGTCATCACGACGACGGAGGACAACTCTTCCGCTGGTATCTGCGCCTTCAGGCGTACAATGCAACCAGCTAAGGGGTTGAGCACTCGAGTCTTGTACGGCTGCACTCTCTGCCCTAGCACAACAAAGCCGCCCGTTGTGGCGACAAAAAATACCTACTTAGAGGTGAGAATTAGAGCTTTAATCAAAGACAAATATCGATAACGTCAAATATATACTGAAATGAACATGCCCAGTTCTTAAAAGGAGAAGCAAAAAAAAACTTAAGGTAACACATGACCGGCAATAATTAACTCAATAAACTGAAGTCGTGCGGATGCAAATTAAACTATATATGTGAAACTGTTGCATATGGCGAAGAATCACCTGCGGATGATACCGTGCGGATGATACCGGAGATCTTCTTCCGCAGGCAGCGGCCAGTGATCAGATTCAACACTGTGACACCGCCCTCGCCCACGTCAGAAAGGGAGTGCTCAAGAATTATCCACTTCACAGGCTTAAATTCGGGCGCTCGTGTGGCGCTTCGCCAGCAACCGCATACTGCACGGAAAGAGGTGTAGTAGTCGAGGTCTTCCGTGGACAAGAAGATGTCGCCGATCTTTCTGATGAGGTCGTTGGGGAGATCGCGCCAATCCACATCATTACCCATACCTTGGAGCTGGCCGGCCATGGCTGTACGAGGGTTTTCTTATGTGAATCGGTCGGTGAATGGGGAGTCGTGGTGGAAATGCTTCCCGAGGAACTGCTTAATAAAGGGACCTTGGAAAGTTAAACCGCCGAAGTAGTGTGAAAGTGGAAAGTTGAACCGCCGAAGTAGTGTGAAAGTGGAAAGTTGAACCGATGAAGTAATGTGAAAGCGTCTGTAGCAACCGAACCGGCTTAATATTTTTATGTTATCTGGATGTTCCGTGCACCACAGAGTTCAAAAATTCCTGAGGCAACATTATCTCCTACAAACGATCTGCAAAGAACTACAAATATTCAGAGATAACAGAAAACTACAGTACTAACTACATGTCAATTGTCATCGCATCCCTGTTGGCTTCCTCTCCTCTCTTTCTCTAAACACGCATAGCAAATTAGCAATGCATATCACTATTCACTACAATAGCTCTAACACCAGCAGAAATCTATGCATAGTATGCAGCTGGGCAGATAAGTTCAGCAAAGAGCTCCTACGCGACGCTGGGGAGGACGCCGCTCGGTCAGAGCTCCTACCCGACGCTGGCGAGGACGACGCCGCTTGGCTAGAGCTCCTACGCGACGCTATCCTAAGAGGACGACTCGACCAGAGCTTCTACGCGCCGCTGGCGAGGACGATGCCGCTTGGCCAGAGCTCCTAGCTACGCGAAGCTGGCAAGGATGCCGCTCGGCCAGACCTCCCACCCCGATGGCGCAATCCTCCCGGCGCCGGCTAGATAGTTTATACCCCCTACCCTAAACACCATACCTTGGGCCAGCGGGCAAGTCAACGACGGCAACCTCGCGGTGGTCCTCCAAGTTCCAACGTCTTTGGACGGAGTGCCGGAGCCTCTTAACTCGGTCAGTAATTAGTTTCGACACTGTCGCGTGGGCAATGTCGACCGAAATTGGCGAACTTATATGGATTTATTTTTAAAGAGTTATTTTATCTGTTGAGTCCTCCGCCGTCCGATTGTAACCTGATTAGTGCATAAGAGTTGCAAGTTGGAACACATGCAACTGAGCTTTTTCAACCGAAGTTGGGAAAGGGATTAAGAAAAAAGCTCTGTATATTTCATATTTATTGACCAAATTAATGTTCAAAGTCTTTCTGCACGTGTGTATAACTATTTAAACCCGTATGGACACAGTATTTTTTCGGTTGCCATCTACACGTTGGAGTTTGGAGAATGTATTTCTCCACACCTCTCTATCCAAAAATAAAATCCTTACGGGCTTACATAGTGCAGATGGTGTGCATCTCAGAATACTGCACCTCTCAGAATACTGCACCAGAGTTGCGGTAAGTTCTTGTTACCTCCATTTGCCTCCATCTATGTCTATATAAAGCTTTTAATTTTCAGAGATTGTCATTCTTATGCATGTTATATCATGTCATTAGGCAAGTGTTTATGTAGACAAAAATCGTCCGCCAGTACAAGTAGCCTCTAGAATTTCACTTCAAAGAGCCCTTCCACTACGTCGGTACCAACTTAGAAGACAACGGTTTAATGAACATCTGCTCAGTGAAAATCCCATCAGGTCGATCAGCAGTGCTGACTGGTACGCACTTGTGCATCACTGGAAGGCATCTCATGGTCAGCTACAATCAGGCCTTCCAGCCAATGGAACCGTTATTCCTGAAGGTGGTACTACCCTGCTGAAGGAAAGCCCTATCCGCTCTATGAGAAATGCTGACTGGAACAAACTCTTGGAGCACTGGAGTTTATCCCCAGAGGATGGTCAGCTACTTTATGGCCTTGCAGCTGCTGGTAACTTTAATCCTGAAAGTGGTACCGCCATGCCAAAAGTAATCCCCACCGGCTCGATTAGCAATGCTGACTGTAACAGACTTGTGCAACAATGGAAGGTATCTCATGGTCATCTACTCTCTAATCTCCTAGCTAGTGGAACCTTCAATCCTTAAGCTGGTACCGCCATGTCAAAATGTGTTGAAGCGTGTATAGTTGATAACGCGTGAAGCACACGTCCGTTGGGAGCCCCAAGTGGAAGGTGTGATGCGTATAGCAGCAAGTTTCCCTCAGTATGAAACCAAGGTTATCGAACCAGTAGGAGATGAAGGTCACGTGAAAGTTGTTGGTGAAGGAGTGCAGTGCGGCGCAACACCAGGGATTCCGGCGCCAACGTGGAACCTGCACAACAAAACCAAAATACTTTGCCCCAACTTAACAGTGAGGTTGTCAATCTCACCGGCTTGCTGTAAACAAAGGATTAAATGTATGGTGTGGAGAATGATGTTTGTTTGCAATGAGCAGCAGAGAACAATGATTGCAGTAGATTGTATCCAGATGTAAAAGAATGGACCGGGGTCCACAGTTCACTAGTGGTGTCTCTCCAATAAGATAAATAGCATGTTGGGTGAACAAATTACAGTTGGGCAAATGACAAATAGAGAGGGCATAACAATGCACATACATATCATGATGACTACTATGAGATTTACTTAGGGCATTACGACAAAGTACATAGACCGCTATCCAGCATGCATCTATGCCTAAAAAGTCCACCTTCGGGTTAGCATCCGCACCCCTTCCAGTATTAAGTTGCAAACAACAGACAATTGCATTAAGTATGGTGCGTAATGTAATTAACACAAATATCCTTAGACAAAGCATTGATATTTTATCCCTAGTGTCAACAGCACATCCACAACCTTAGAACTTTCTGTCACTGTCCCAGATTCAATGGAGGCATGAACCCACTATCGAGCATAAATACTCCCTCTTGGAGTCACAAGTCTCAACTTGGCCAGAGCCTCTACTAGCAACGGAGAGCATGCAAGAACATAAACAACATATATATGATAGATTGATAATCAACTTGACATAGTATTCAATATTCATCGGATCCCAACAAACACAACATGTAGCATTACAAATAGATGATCTTGATCATGATAGGCAGCTCACAAGATCTAAACATGATAGCACAATGAGGAGAAGACAACCATCTAGCTACTGCTATGGACCCATAGTCCAAGGATGAACTACTCACACATCAATCCGGAGGCGATCATGGTGATGTAGAGTCCTCCGGTGATGATTCCCTTCTCCGGCAGGGTGCCGGAGGCGATCTCCTGAATCCCCCGAGATGGGATTTGCGGCGGCGGCGTCACAGTAACTTTTCTCGTATCGTGGCTCTCGGTAATAGGGTTTTCGCGACGGAGAGTTTAAGTAGGCGGAAGGGCAGACTCGGGGGAGTCACGGGGGCCCCACACCATAGGCCGGCGCGGGCCCCATGCTGGCCGCGCCGCCCTATGGTTAGGGCGCCTCGTAGCCCCACTTCGTATCCTCTTCGGTCTTTTGGAAGCTCCATGGAAAAATAAGACCCTAGGCGTTCGTTTCGTCCAATTCCGAGAATATTTCCTGTGTAGGATTTCTGAAACCAAAAACAACACAAAACAGGAACTGGCGCTTCGGCATCTCGTTAATATGTTAGTGCCGGAAAATGCATATAAATGATGTAAAGTGTGTATAAAACATGTGAGTATTGTCATAAAACTAGCATGGAACATAAGAAATTATAGATACGTTTGAGACGTATCAAGCATCCCCAAGCTTAGTTCCTACTCGCCCTCGAGTAGGTAAACGATAACAAGGATAATTTCTGAAGTGACATGCTGCTATCATAATCTTGACCAATACTATTGTAAAGCATATGAAATGAATGAAGTGATTCAAAGCAATGGTAAAGACAATGACTAAACAACTGAATCATATAGCAAAGACTTTTCATGAATAGTACTTTCAAGACAAGCATCAGTAAGTCTTGCATAAGAGTTAACTCATAAAGCAATAGATTCTTAGTAGAAAGTTTTGAAGCAACACAAAGGAAGATATAAGTTTCAGCAGTTGCTTTCAACTTCAACATGTATATCTCATGGATAATTGTCAACACAAAGTAATATGATGAATGCAAATAAGCAAGTATGTAGGAATCAATGCACACAGTTGACACAAGTGTTTGCTTCTAAGATAGAAGGAAGTAGGTAAACTGACTCAACATAAAGTAAAAGAAAGGCCCTTCGCAGAGGGAAGCATGGATTACTATTTTCGTGCTAGAGCTTTTATTTTGAAAACATAGAAACAATTTTGTCAACGGTAGTAATAATTAATATGTGTTATGCATAAGACATCCTATAAGTTGCAAGCCTCATGCATAGAATACCAATAGTGCTCGCACCTTGTCCTAATTAGCTTGGATTTACATGGATTATCATTGCATAACATATGTTTCAACCAAGTGTCACAAAGGGGTACCTCTATGCCGCCTGTACAAAGGTCCAAGGAGATAAATTGCATTTGATTTCTCGTTTTTGATAGATCTCAACTAAGGACATCCATACCGGGACAACATAGAAAACAGATAATGGACTCCTCTTTAATGCATAAGCATTCAACAACAGATAATATTCTCATAAGAGATTGAGGATTGATGTCCAAACTGAAACTTCCACCATGATCCATGGCTTTGGTTAGCGGCCCAATGTTCTTCTCTAACAATATGCATACTCAAACCATTTAATCATGATAAATCGCCCTTACTTCAGACAAGACGAACATGCATAGCAACTGACATGATATTCAACAATGGTGTAATAGTTGATGGCGTCCCCAGAAACATGGTTACCGCTCAACAAGCAATTTATAAGAAATAAGATACATAGCAACATATTCAATACCACAATAGTTTTTAAGCTATTTTACCATGAGCTATATATTGCAAAGACAAGGAATGAAATTTTAAAGGTAGCACTCAAGTAATTTACTTTGGAATGACAGAGAAATACCACATAGTAGGTAGGTATGGTGGACACAAATGGCATAGGTTTTGGCTCAAGGTTTTGGATGCACGAGAAGTATTCCCTCTCAGTACAAGGCTTTGGCTAGCAAGGTTGTTTGAAGCAAACACAAGTATGAACCGGTACAGCAAAACTTACATAAGAACATATTGCAAGCATTATAAGACTCTACACTGTCTTCCTTGTTGTTCAAACACTTCACCAGAAAATATCTAGACTTTAGAGAGACCAATCATGCAAACCAAATTTCAACAAGCTCTATGGTAGTTCTTCATTAATAGGTGCAAAGTACATGATGCAAGAGCTTAAACATGATCTATTTGAGCAAAACAATTGCCAAGTATCAAATTATTCAAGACAATATACCAATTACCACATGAAGCATTTTCTGTTTCCAACCAAATAATAATGAACGAAGCAGTTTCAACCTTCGCCATGAACATTAAAAGTAACGCTAAGAACACCAGTGTTCATATGAACGAGCGGAGCGTGTCTATCTCCCACACAAAGAATGCTAGGATCTGATTTTATTCAAACACAAAAAAAACAAAAGCAAACAGACGCTCCAAGTAAAGCACATAAGATGTGACGGAATAAAAATATAGTTTCACTAGAGGTGACCTGATAAGTTGTCGATGAAGAAGGGGATGCCTTGGGCCTCCCAAGCTTAGATGCTTGAGTCTTCTTGAAATATGCAGGGATGAACCACGGGGGCATCCCCAAGCTTAGACTTTTCACTCTTCTTGATCATATTGTATCCTCCTCCTCTCCTGATCCTTGAAAACTTCCGCCACACCAAACTCAAAACAAACTCGTTAGAGGGTTAGTGCATAATAAAAAATTCACATATTCATAGGTGACATAATCATTCTTAACACTTCTGGACATTTTCCAAAGCTACTGAAAGTTAATGGAACAAATAAATCCATTCAACATAGCAAAAGAGGCAATGCGAAATAAAAGACAGAATCTGTCAAAACAGAACAGTCCGTAAAGACGAATTTTTTAGAGGCACTTAACTTGCTCAGATGAAAAAGCTCAAATTGAATGAAAGTTGCATACATATCTGAGGATCACGCATGTAAATTTGCAGCATTTTACGAGTTAGCTACAGAGAATCCTACTCAAATTCGTGACAACAAGAAATCTGTTTCTGCGCAGCAATCCAAATCTAGTATCAACTTTACTATTAGAGACTTTACTTGGCACAACAATGCAATAAAGTAAAGATAAGGAGAGGTTGCTACAGTAGTAACAACTTCCAAGACTCAAATATAAAACAAAAGAGCAGAAGTAAAATAATGGGTTGTTGATGACCCACAAGTATAGGGGGTGTATCGTAGTATCTTCGATAAGTAAGAATGTCGATCCCAACGAGGAGCAGAAGGTGTTGACAAGCAGTTTCGATGAAGGATTCACTGTAAATGCTCACAGACAAGTATTCAGGGGGTTTTGATGTAACAGATGAATAAAGTACGAGTAAGTAAAGTGCGAGAGTAATAATTGCAGCGAGTGTCCCAATCCTTTTTAGCACAAAGGACAACCCGGTTTGTTTACTTATAATGACCAAACGTTCTCGAGGACACACGGGATTTTAGTCTAGTGCTTTCGCTACATACGGCTAATTAATCTTCATTGTTTTGATAAGTGTTGTGTGGGTGAACCTATGCTAATGTACCGCCCTTCCTAGGACTAATACATACTTGTGATTATACCCCTTGCAAGCATCCGCAACTACAAGAAAGTAATTAAGATAAATCTAACCACAGCCTTAAACTCTGAGATCCTGCTATCCCTCCTGCATCGATATACCAACGGGGGCTCAGGTTTCTGTCACTCCGGCAACCCCGCAATTGGCAAACGAGTACAAGATGCATTCCCCTAGGCCCATAAAGGTGAAGTGTCGTGTAGTCGACGTTCACACGACACCACTAGAAGAATAACACCACAACTTAAATATCATAACATTGAATATTACTCAACCATAATTCACTACTAACATTTAGACTTCACCCATGTCCTCAAGAACTAAACGAACTACTCACGAGACATCATATGGAACATGATCAGAGGTGATATGATGATGAATAACAATCTGACCATAAAACTTGGTTCAATGGTTTCACTCAATAGCATCAATAACAAGTAGAAATCAACACCGGGAGAGTTTCCCCTATCAAACAATCAAGATCCAACCCGAATTGTTACAGCGGTGACGAGGTGCAGCGGTGGAGATGGCGGTGATGATGATGGAGATGATGACGATGGTGATGGAGATGATGTCCAGCTCGATGACGGTGACGATGGCGTCGATTTCCCCCTCCGGGAGGGAATTTCCCCGGCGGATTCCTGCCCGCCGGAGAGCTCTTTTCTCTCTGGTGTTCTCCGCCCCGCAGAGGCGGCTGTGGCTCTTCGCGATGTACCCTCTGGAGCTTAGGTTTTCAGGACGAAGACGTACGCGAAGAAAAGGAGGCGAGAGAGGGCTGTGGGCCCCCTCCTCACAGGGCGGCGCGGCCAGGCCTTGGGCCGCGCCGGCCTATGAGGTGGGCCCACCTCGGGTCCCCTCGGCTCCCCCTTCTGGCTCCCTTCGTCATCTGGAAAAATAGGATTTTTCGTATAATTTCCGTCAACTGTTGATCTCCCGAAATATTGCATTCTGACGGTGTTTTTTCCACAGAATCCACGGCTCCGGTGCGCGCGATCCTCCAATAATCATGAAACATGCAAAATAGATGAAATAACATAAGTATTATCTCCAAATATGAAATATATCAATGAATAACAGCAAATTATGATATAAAATAGTGATGCAAAATGGACGTATCAACTCCCCCCAAGCTTAGACTTCGCTTGTCCCCAAGCGAAACTGAACTTGGTAAACAAGACCACATGTTTATGGAGTGAAGAGTCGATAAATAAAATACGGACAAGAAGCATCATATTAATTCACACAAGACATATTAGTGAACAACTTCCTCCTATAATTCAACTTGAAACAAGTAAAAGGAAATCACAAATAAAGGTGCATAAGAAATCATAGTTGGTGATGGCAAACTTTGTTCTTGGTCAGAGAACAGTTAACAGATTATACTTATCTATGGAGCAGCGCTTTCATATTAAAGCTTATGGTAAACTTGCATACTCAATCATAGTAATCATTGATAACTTTCAAAGCTATATTCATTCAGATAAAACTTGTACTAAACAAGGAAGAGTAAAAGACATGATGAAGTAAATCACAATATAATGGTTTGATCACAACAACTCAAATGCTTGCTTAAGATGGAGGGGAATAGGTTTACTGACTCAACATAAAGTAAGAGACAGACCCTTCGCAGAGGGAAGCATGGATTACTATTTTTGTGCTAGAGCTTTTCATTTTGAAAACAAGAAACAATTTTGTCAACGGTAGTAATAAAGCATATGTGTTATGTATAAGACATCTTATAAGTTGCAAGCCTCATGCATAGTATACTAATAGTGCTCGCACCTTGTCCTAATTAGCTTGGATTAACATAGATTATCATTGCATAGCATATGTTTCAACCAAGTGTCACAAAGGGGTACCTCTATGCCGCCTGTACAAAGGTCTAAGGAGAAAGCTCGCATTGGATTTCTCGCTTTTGATTATTCTCAACTTAGACATCCATACCGGGACAACATAGACAACAGATAATGGACTCCTCTTTAATGCATAAGCATTCAACAACAATTATTATTCTCATAAGAGATTGAGGATTAGCTGTCTATACTGAAACTTCCACCATGAATCATGGCTTTAGTTAGCGGTCCAATGTTCTTCTCTAACAATATGCATACTCAAACCATTTGATTGTGAAAACCGCCCTTACTTCAGACAAGACGAACATGCATAGTGATACGTCCAATTTGCATCACTATTTTATATCATAATTTGGTGTTATTCATTGATATATTTCACATTTGGAGATGATACTTATGTTATTTCATCTATTTTGCATGTTTCATGATTATTTGGGGATCACACACCGGAGCCAGGATTCTGATGGAAAAAGCACCGTCAGAATGCAATATTTCGGAAGATCAACAGTTGAAGGAAATTATACGAAAATTCCTATTTTTCCAGATGACGAAGGGAGCCAGAAGGGGGAGCTGAGGAGGGCCGCCATGGGCCCCCCTCACAGGCCGGCGCGGGCCCTGCCCTGGCCGCGCCGCCCTGTGAGGAGGGGGGCCCACAGCCCCTCTCGCCTCCTTTTCTTCGTGTATGCCTTCGTCCCGAAAACCTAAGCCAGAGGGGTACGTCGAACAGAGCCACAGCCGCCTCTGCGGGGCGGAGAACACCAGAGAGAAAAGAGCTCTCCGGCGGGCAGGAATCCGCCGGGGAATTTCCCTCCCGGAGGGGGAAATCGACGCCATCGTCACCGTCATCGAGCTGGACATCATCTCCATCACCATCACCATCATCTTCATCATCATCACCGCCGTCTCCACCGCTGCACCTCGTCACCGCTGTAGCAATTTGGGTTTGATCTTGATTGTTTGATAGGGGAAACTCTCCCGGTGTTGATTTCTACTTGTTATTGATGCTATTGAGTGAAACCGTTGAACCAAGGTTTATGTTCAGATTGTTATTCATTATCATATCACCTCTGATCATGTTCCATATGATGTCTCGTGAGTAGTTCGTTTAGTTCTTGAGGACATGGGTGAAGTCTAAATGTTAGTAGTGAAGTATGGTTGAGTAATATTCAATGTTATGATATTTAAGTTGTGGTGTTATTCTTCTAGTGGTGTCGTGTGAACGTCGACTACACGACACTTCACCTTTATGGGCCTAGGGGAATGCATCTTGTACTCGTTTGCCAATTGCGGGGTTGCCGGAGTGACAGAAACCTGAGCCCCCGTTGGTATATCGATGCAGGAGGGATCGCAGGATCTCAGAGTTTAAGGCTGTGGTTAGATTTATCTTAATTACTTTCTTGTAGTTGCGGATGCTTGCAAGGGGTATAATCACAAGTATGTATTAGTCCTAGGAAGGGCGGTACATTAGCATAGGTTCACCCACACAACACTTATCAAAACAATGAAGATTAATTAGCCGTATGTAGCGAAAGCACTAGACTAAAATCCCGTGTGTCCTCGAGAACGTTTGGTCATTATAAGTAAACAAACCGGCTTGTCCTTTGTGCTAAAAGGGATTGGGCCACTCGCTGCAATTATTACTCTCGCACTTTACTTACTCGTACTTTATTCATCTCGTTACATCAAAACCCCACGAATACTTGTCTGTGAGCATTTACAAGAATCCTTCATCGAAACCGCTTGTCAACACCTTCTCGCTCCTCGTTGGGATCGACATTCTTACTTATCGAAGATACTGCGATACACCCCTATACTTGTGGGTCATCAAGACTATTTTCCTGGCGCCGTTGCCGGGAGTGAAGCGCTATTGGTAAGTGGAATTGGTAAGGGAGATTTCTACCGTTTGTGCTGATTTTATTTACTTTCTTTGCTATAATTCATTATGGAGAGATCTTCTCTTGAGTGTTTATTTGGGAAATCTACTACTACCGCAAAGGTAGTGGATGAGGCGCTGTAAGGAAGAAATACCATACAAAATACCTATGAAAATTATTGAACGTGTAGTGGGTAAATTATACAGGGGATGGAACTGTCCACCACGGAGATCATTTAATGTTCTTACATGAATTATGCGGTTTATTCAAGTGTGCAGGTATTGCTATGGATGAAGTGAGGAAGAAACTATTCTCTGTATCGCTGTCTGGTAAAGCGGCGCATTGGTATAAATTACTGGATAATGGGGATTCTCTTGAATGGAATGATTTCGTGCCCCGGTTTTATTCTAAGTTCTATCCTCCAAGTGAGATTCACAAAGATCGGAATCATATATATAATTTTTGGCCTCATGAAGGAGAGAGTATTGCCCAAGCTTGGGGGAGATTGAAGTCTTTAATGCTCAAATGCCCCATTCATGAGCTTCCTGGTAATATTATTATTGATAATTTCTATGCAAGACTTTCTTTTCAAGACAAGACCTTGCTGGATACTTCTTGTTCTGGATCATTTACACGCAACAAGGAAGAGTTTAAAAGGGACCTTCTTAATCGGATCCAGGAAAATACTGAAGGATGGGAGAACGACAAGGATAGAGAATCAGGTATAAATTATGATTATAAATGCATTGAAGCTTTTATGGATACTGATAAATTTCGTAATATGAGTGCTACTTATGGTCTTGATTCTCAAGTTGCTGCAAATCTTTATAAGGCTTTTGCTTCTCATTATGAATTGCCTAAGAGGAACTTTGATAAGTATCATGAACCGTATAAAGATAAAATTGATTCATCTATAAATAAATGTGTTGTAGTTGAAACTGTTGATCATGTTATTCCTGAAGCTTATATTGAAAAAACTCCTTTCCCTGCTAAAATGAAGGAGTACTCTGTTATAAATAGTGCGATTCATAAAAGTGAAAAGAAACCTATAGAACCTGAAGAACAAATAAAAGTTGAACCTGTTGTTGCAATTGTTAAAGATCTTGTGACTGAAAATGTGGAAGATGGTCATATTATTTTCTGTGAAGATGCTTCTAATATTGTTTCGCATCCTAATAAGTCTAGAAAAGCTAGTGTTCCTATGCTATCTGTTAGAATTGGTGATCATTATTATTATGGTTTATGTGATATTGGTGCAAGTATTAGTGCTATTCCTTATGAGCTTTTGATGTCTACGCCCCCTCCTTTTCCTGTAGACAGTGTTGGGCCTCCAAGAGCAGAGGTTTGTAGAACAGCAGCAAGTTTTCCCTTAAGTGGATCACCCAAGGTTTATTGTAATAGACCAACTTTGTTAATCAAGTAATGTTGCTAAGTTGTTCATAAGCATGCATGCATTTGCATTGAATTTGAGAAATCTTGCACTAATATGAGTTGAAACAATGTTGCAAATGTTGTGTTTTGGTCTCACAAAAGTTTGGTGCAAAAAGCCCCTCAAAATTTTGGGTCAAAATACCCTAAAAATACCAAAATCCTTCACTGTTTTTATTTTCCAGAAAAATCCCTAAAATCCAGGGGGTTTTCTGCAAAACCCCCTTTCTTCTTCGTCTACTGGAAGCAGCTTGGTGGCGCACGCGCGGCCGCCCGATGGCGCCGGCGGCCACGATAGCCGCGTCAAGCCTCACCGCCCCCGGCGGCCTATAAAGCCACCGCCGCCGCCGGAGCAAACCCTAGCACGCCCCTTTCTTTCCTCTCCTCCTCTCTGAGCAGCGCCCGAGCAAACCCTAGGCTCGGCCGCTCGCCGTCGCCGCCGTTACCGGCCTCCCCACGCCCAGCCAACACCGCCACGAGCTCCGCCTCGCTCCCCTCGTCCTCCCCCTGCAGTGAATCGACCGGAGACGCCCCCAATCGCCGCCACCTCCCTCTTCTTCTCCGCAGCCAGGAGGGATTTCGGCGACCACCGCCGCCGCTACCGAGCTCCTCCGGCCATGCCGTCTTCGCCAACAGCTCCGCGGTGAGCTTCTGAGCGTCGTGGTACCCGCCGCTAGCCCTGGTTCGCCGTGTAGCGCCGCCGCGTCGTGCGCCCGTCCCGGCCTCCGCCCGAGCTCGCCGGAGACGCCCCTCCGGCGACCATTGGAGGGCGGCGCCGCCCTCTTCTGGCTCGCGGGAGCAGCGCGCATCTAACGCGCATGTTGGCGCAGGCCCTGGCGCCCCGCAGCGTCGAGGCCGTGGCCAATCTGGCCGGCCATGGCCAGTGTGACGTCATGCTGACGTCATTATGACGTCAGCCTACCCCTTTTTATTTTCTGTTTTAATTATAATTCGGAAAATGATGTATTTTATATCAAATTGTTCAGAAAAATGAACCCTGCATGTTTATGAGTATTTCATACATCATTGCAACAATTAAAACGGCATAAGTAGTGAAACCCTAAAAGAACCCCTCTCATATGGCGGTGTCCGATGCCGGAACCCCTTTAATTTGACGATGCACCTAGGGTTTTCCGAATTCCGTTAATATGACATGTCATTCATATTGTATGCGCATTGCATTATGCCATGTCGTGAATGTTTGTTTCCCTTTCCGGTATTTGGTTCTTCGCGATAGGATCTGAGCCGGAATCCGACGTCAACGCCACCGAATAACGCACTCATCCGTCGAGGGACAAGGCAAGCCCTAACCTGGTTCATCTATGTTTTCGAAATGTTTTATCTGTGGTTCCTACATATCGCATACGATTCAACTGTCTTTTATCGATAGATAGAGTTACCCTATCTGTTGCATGTCCGACCTTTGTAGCCTCGATACCCTGATCCACTGCTCCTAGCATAACTAGGTTTGGCATGTGTGCGTCGCGAGAGCCTTTATCTCTTATGCTTAGCCATGCTTAGTTTGTTACGCTACTACTCCGGTCTTCGGACTGGAGCCTTACAATGAAATGAATCTAGCATGACAGGTTGACGTGGTAAGTATAGAGATGATAATGATAAACATGATTAAAGGCTCAGACGAGAGGCCACATTGGGATGTGGTGGGTTGTTTCGTTTCTGCCGACCCTAGGAACCGAGTTCTCGCCTCTTGAACCAAGACCGAGCGTACAACCACACGAGGCCCTATTATGGTACCCTCTCGACTCACTAACTTGCCTAGTAGATTCCATGAGTCACATAGTTTGCGCGTTACCTGGTCATATGCATTGCATTTTGCTTGGGGGTTCAAGGTACATAACAGGTAGGTAAGCGTGGCCGTGGTGGCTGGGGGTTGCGGCCTCTGGGGAAACCCACCTCGCCTCACATCGTTAAGGACCGACTTCGGGACTTGACCCGTTACGGCGGAACAATCCTTAGCGCGTGACTCATGGTCTCGGCGACAGCAAGGTAAAGGTCGTGGTCGACCACCCTCTGCCGGCTCTCCAAGGAAGAGAGCTAATATATATTGGCATTAAGAGTCGGTTGGCGCGTGTGGGTAAAGTTGTGCACCCCTGCAGGGTTATGAATCTTTTCGAAAAGCCGTGTCCACGGTTATGGACGACTTGGGAACGGACGTGGAGATCATAGAGAACATGAACCTAATCGTAAAACTTGGCAACCAATGTGTGCTTACGGACACCTTCTCCGGGTGTTGAGGGGGTGATCCGAGGATAGTGGTTCGAGATGATGAAGATTGGTGGATACAAGATGATGATCAATAGAGATAGAGATATCGCTCCCTTATCCCCTTTCAAAGGTTCTGAGTAGTCGAGCTTCTCTTCTCTCTTATCTTACAAAGGAAAACTGGCTTTACGCAAAAGAAGATCTACCAGAAAGCCCGCATACCCGCTTTGCTAAAAGGTTGTACTAAGTCTTGCTGAGTCCCTGTACTCAGCTTTGCATGCTTTTGTTTCAGATGAAGTTGCTACAGCCGAAGGTGGTTTCTACGTTAACATCGACGGTTAGTTTGGAGTTCCCAGGCAGCAGCCTGCGACTTATGGGCTGGGACGTCGCTTTATGTTATGGCTTCTTAAGCCCTTTGCTATCTTGTTATTTAGAATAACATAATTTGCTTCCGTTGCTTGTTGAATGTTGGGTCAGTGACCTCTGCGTGTAATAATTTGGATCTTACTCTGTTAAGAGTTGTAATATATTCTTTTGAGTCGTAGAGTCACTGTTGTGTTACCGATTCTCTCACTGCAGTCCCTCGAGCTCAAGGCTAGGCTTATGTCGGACGAAGATCTGGTATTTGTCTAACCCTGATCCCGGGGGTGCCACATTTATCGAACTCAGGGAGGAAGAGGTCAAAGATATCCCTCTCATGCAACCCTGCAACCACAAAGCAAGAAGTCTCTTGTGTCCCCAACACACCTAATAGGCGAAGAGATAGTGAAATACAGGTGGTATAAATAAGCAGTAGCGATGCCAGAAAATAGCTTGCTGGCGTGTAGTTGATGGTGGTAGTATTGCAGCAGTAGTAACGCAGTAAACAGTAAACAAACAGCGATAGCAGTATTTAGGAACAAGGCCTAGGGATTAGACTTTCACTAGTGGACACTCTCAACATTGATCACATAACAGAATAGATAAATGCATACTCTGCACTCTTGTTGGATGATGAACACATTGCGTAGGATTACACGAACCCTCAATGCCGGAGTTAACAAGCTCCGCAATTCAATGTTCATATTTAAATAACCTTAGAGTGCATGAAAGATCAATTCGAATAAACCAAGTACTAACATAGTATGCACACTGTCACCTTCACACCATGTAGGAGGAATAGATCACATCAATACTATCATAGCAATAGTTAACTTCATATTCTACAAGAGATCATGATCATAGCATAAACCAAGTACTGACACGGATGCACACACACTGTCACCATTACACCGTGCAGGAGGAATAAAACTACTTTAATAACATTGCTAGAGTAGCACATAGATAAATTGTGATACAAAACACATTGCAATAATAAAGAGATATAAATAAGCACTTCACTATGCCATTCATAACAGTGAATAAGTATTCTGTGAAATATAGCCTAAGAGACCCACACGGTGCACACACTGTCACCTTTACACACGTGGGACAAGGAGTCTCCGGAGATCACATAAGTAAAATTCACTTGACTAGCATAATGACATCTAGATTACAAGCATCATCATATGAATCTCAATCATGTAAGGCAGCTCATGAGATTATTGTATTGAAGTACATAGGAGAGAGATGAACCACATAGCTACCGGTACAGCCCCGAGCCTCGATGGAGAACTACTCCCTCCTCATGGGAGCAGCAGCGGTGATGAAGATGGCGGTGGAGATGGCAGCGGTGTCGATGGAGGAGCCTTCCGGGGGCACTTCCCCGTCCCGGCGGCGTGCCGGAACAGAGACTCCTGTCCCCCAGATCTTGGCTTCGCGATGGCGGCGGCTCTGGAAGGTTTCTGTGGGTTTCGTCG
Organism: Lolium perenne; assembly: GCF_019359855.2. Lineage (NCBI taxonomy): Eukaryota > Viridiplantae > Streptophyta > Magnoliopsida > Poales > Poaceae > Lolium > Lolium perenne. The sequence continues at coordinate 169,646,622 of NC_067248.2, forward strand.
AACGTAATAGGGTTTTCGCGACGGAGGCTTTAAATAGGCGGAAGGGCAGCCTCGGAGGGGGCCTGGGGCCACCACACCATAGGGCGACGCGGCCCCCCCACTGGCCGCGCCAGGGTGTAGTGTGGGGCCCCCAGGGCTTCCCTCTGGCGGCTCTCGGGTGTTCTGGATGCTTCCGGGCAAAATAGGAACCTGGGCGTTGATTTCGTTCGATTCCGAGAATATTTCGTTACTAGGATTTCTGAAACCAAAAACAGCAGAAAACAACAACTGGCACTTCGGCATCTCATCAATAGGTTAGTTCCGGAAAACGCATGAATATGACATAAAGTATGCATAAAACATGTAGATATCATCAATAATGTGGCATGGAACATAAGAAATTATCGATACGTCGGAGACGTATCAGCATCCCCAAGCTTAGTTTCTGCTCGTCCCGAGCAGGTAAACGATAACAAAGATAATTTCTGGAGTGACATGCCATCATAACCTTGATCATACTATTGTAAACATATGTAATGAATGCAGCGATCAAAGCAATGTAAATGACATGAGTAAACAAATGAATCATATAGCAAAGACTTTTCATGAATAGTACTTCAAGACAAGCATCAATAAGTCTTGCATAAGAGTTAACTCATAAAGCAATAAATTCATAGTAAAGGCATTGAAGCAACACAATGGAAGATTAAGTTTCAGCGATTGCTTTCAACTTGTAACATGTATATCTCATGGATAGTTGTCAATTCAAAGCAATATAACAAATGCAATATGCAAGTATGTAGGAATCAATGCACAGTTCACACAAGTGTTTGCTTCTTGAGATGGAGAGAAATAGGTGAACTGACTCAACATAAAAGTAAAAGAATCGTCCTTCAAAGAGGAAAGCATCGATTGCTATATTTGTGCTAGAGCTTTGATTTTGAAAACATATAGAGAGCAATAAAAGTAAAATTTTGAGAGGTGTTTGTTGTTGTCAACGAATGGTAGTGGGCACTCTAACCCCCTTGCCAGACAAACCTTCAAAGAGCGGCTCCCATTTTATTTTATTTTTGGGTGGCACTCCTTCCAACCTTTCTTTCGCAAACCATGGCTAACCGAATCCTCGGGTGCCTGCCAACAATCTCATACCATGAAGGAGTGCCTTTTTATTTTAGTTTTATTATGATGACACTCCTCCCCACCTTTGCTTTCTCAAGCCATGGCTAACCCAATCCTTCGGGTGCCGTCCAACAATCACATACCATGGAGGAGTGTCTATTTTTGTTAATTAATTTGGGACTGGGAATCCCATTGCCAGCTCTTTTTGCAAAATTATTGGATAAGCGGATGAAGCCACTAGTCCATTGGTGAAAGTTGCCCAACAAGATTGAAAGATAAACACCACATACTTCCTCATGAGCTATAAAACATTGACACAAATCAGAGGTGATAAATTTTGAATTGTTTAAAGGTAGCACTCAAGCAATTTACTTTGGAATGGCGGAGAAATACCATGTAGTAGGTAGGTATGGTGGACACAAATGGCATAGTGGTTGGCTCAAGTATTTTGGATGCATGAGAAGTATTCCCTCTCGATACAAGGTTTAGGCTAGCAAGGATATTTTAAACAAACACAAGGATGAATCGGTGCAGCAAAACTCACATAAAAGACATATTGTAAACATTATAAGACTCTACACCGTCTTCCTTGTTGTTCAAACTCAATACTAGAAATTATCTAGACCTTAGAGAGACCAAATATGCAAACCAAATTTTAGCATGCTCTATGTATTTCTTCATTAATGGGTGCAAAGTATATGATGCAAGAGCTTAAACATGAGCACAACAATTGCCAAGTATCACATTATCCAAGACATTATAGCAAATTACTACATGTAGCATTTTCCAATTCCAACCATATAACAATTTAACGAAGAAGAAACTTCGCCATGAATACTATGAGTAGAGCCTAAGGACATACTTGTCCATATGCTACAGCGGAGCGTGTCTCTCTCCCACAAAGTGAATGCTAGGATCCATTTTATTCAAACAAAACAAAAAACAAAAACAAACCGACGCTCCAAGCAAAGCACATAAGATGTGACGGAATAAAAATATAGTTTCAGGGGAGGAACCTGATAATGTTGTCGATGAAGAAGGGGATGCCTTGGGCATCCCCAAGCTTAGACGCTTGAGTCTTCTTAGAATATGCAGGGGTGAACCACCGGGGCATCCCCAAGCTTAGAGCTTTCACTCTCCTTGATCGTAGTATATCATCCTCCTCTCTTGACCCTTGAAAACTTCCTTCACACCAAACTTCTCATAAACTTCATTAGAGGGGTTAGTACATAATCAAAAACTCACATGTTCACAGGTGACACAATCATTCTTAACACTTCTGGACATTGCTCAAAGCTACTGGAAGGTAATGGAACAAAGAAATCCACCCAACACAGCGAAAGAAGCAATGCGAAATAAAAGGCAGAATCTGTCAAAACAGAACAGTCCGTAAAGACGAATTTTTAATAAATACTTCCGTTGCTCAGATCAGAAAACTCAAAACTAATGAAAGTTGCGTACATATCTGCGGAACACGCACGTAAATTGGCATATTTTTCTGAGTTACCTACAGAGAAAACAGCCCAGATTCGTGACAGATAGAAATCTGTTTCTGCGCAGAAATCCAAATCTAGTATCAACCTTCGATTAGAGGCTTCACTTGGCACAACCAAACACAAAACTAAGATAAGGAGAGGTTGCTACAGTAGTAAACAACTTCCAAGACACAAAATAAAAACAAAGTACTGTAGCAAAATAACACATGGGTTATCTCCCAAGAAGTTCTTTTCTTTATAGCCATTAAGATGGGCTCAGCAGTTTTGATGATGCACTCGCAAGAAATAGTATTTGAAGCAAAAGAGAGCATCAAGAGGCAAATTCAAAACACATTTAAGTCTAACATGCTTCCTATGCAAAGGAATCTTGTAAATAAACAAGTTCATGAAGAGCAAAGTAACAAGCATAGGAAGATAAAACAAATGTAGCTTCAAAAATTTCAGCACATATAGAGGCATTTTAGTAACATGAAAATTTCTACAACCATATTTTCCTCTCTCATAATAACTTTCAGTAGCAACATGAGCAAACTCAACAATATAACTATCACATAAAGCATTCTTATCACGAGTCTCATGCATAAAATTATTACTCTCCACATAGGCATAATCAATTTTATTAGTAATAGTGGGAGCAAATTCAACAAAGTAGCTATCATTATTATTCTCATCATCAAATATAGGAGGTATATTGTAATCATAATCAAATTTATCCTCCATAACAGGTGGCAACAAAAGCCTACTATCATCATCATAAATAGAAGGCAAAGTATCATCAAAGTAAATTTTCTCCTCAATGCTTGGGGGACTAAAAAGATCATGAAAACCAGCTTCCCCAAGCTTAGAACTTTCTATATTATTATCAACAATGGTGTTCAAAGCGTTCATACTAATATTACTACCAGCATGCAAATAAGATTCCATAGGTTTTTAATTTTCGCATCAAACAATCCATGTTTTAAATCAGGAAATAGCATAAGAAGCTCATTCTTGTCCATTATGCCTTACTAGTGTAAACAAGAAACAAAAAGATGCAATTGCAGGATCTAAAGGAAATAGCTTTGAGTACTTACAACGGTGGAAAATAGCTTGGTAGCCGAGATCCGGAGTGTGAGTACCTTTTACCTTTCCTCCCCGGCAACGGCGCCAGAAAATAGCTTGATGTCTACGCCCCCTCCTTTTCCTGTAGACAGTGTTGGGCCTCCAAGAGCAGAGGTTTGTAGAACAGCAGCAAGTTTTCCCTTAAGTGGATCACCCAAGGTTTATCGAACTCAGGGAGGAAGAGGTCAAAGATATCCCTCTCATGCAACCCTGCAACCACAAAGCAAGAAGTCTCTTGTGTCCCCAACACACCTAATAGGTGCACTAGTTCGGCGAAGAGATAGTGAAATACAGGTGGTATAAATAAGCAGTAGCGATGCCAGAAAATAGCTTGCTGGCGTGTAGTTGATGGTGGTAGTATTGCAGCAGTAGTAACGCAAAGAAACAAGATAAACAAACAGCGATAGCAGTATTTAGGAACAAGGCCTAGGGATTAGACTTTCACTAGTGGACACTCTCAACATTGATCACATAACAGAATAGATAAATGCATACTCTACACTCTTGTTGGATGATGAACACATTGCGTAGGATTACACGAACCCTCAATGCCGGAGTTAACAAGCTCCGCAATTCAATGTTCATATTTAAATAACCTTAGAGTGCATGAAAGATCAATTCGACTAAACCAAGTACTAACATAGTATGCACACTGTCACCTTCACACTATGTAGGAGGAATAGATCACATCAATACTATCATAGCAATAGTTAACTTCATATTCTACAAGAGATCATGATCATAGCATAAACCAAGTACTGACACGGATGCACACACTGTCACCATTACACCGTGCAGGAGGAATAAAACTACTTTAATAACATTGCTAGAGTAGCACATAGATAAATTGTGATACAAAACACATTGCAATCATAAAGAGATATAAATAAGCACTTCACTATGCCATTCATAACAGTGAATAAGTATTCTGTGAAATATAGCCTAAGAGACCCACACGGTGCACACACTGTCACCTTTACACACGTGGGACAAGGAGTCTCCGGAGATCACATAAGTAAAATTCACTTGACTAGCATAATGACATCTAGATTACAAGCATCATCATATGAATCTCAATCATGTAAGGCAGCTCATGAGATTATTGTATTGAAGTACATAGGAGAGAGATGAACCACATAGCTACCGGTATAGCCCCGAGCCTCGATGGAGAACTACTCCCTCCTCATGGGAGCAGCAGCGGTGATGAAGATGGCGGTGGAGATGGCAGCGGTGTCGATGGAGGAGCCTTCCGGGGGCACTTCCCCGTCCCGGCGGCGTGCCAGAACAGAGACTCCTGTCCCCCAGATCTTGGCTTCGCGATGGCGGCGGCTCTGGAAGGTTTCTGTGGGTTTCGTCGAACGTAATAGGGTTTTCGTGACGGAGGCTTTAAATAGGCGGAAGGGCAGCCTCGGAGGGGGCCTGGGGCCACCACACCATAGGGCGACGCGCCCCCCCCCCCTCTGGCCGCGCCAGGGTGTAGTGTGGGGCCCCCAGGGCTTCCCTCTGGCGGCTCTCGGGTGTTCTGGATGCTTCCGGGCAAAATAGGAACCTGGGCGTTGATTTCGTCCGATTCCGAGAATATTTCGTTACTAGGATTTCTGAAACCAAAAACAGCAGAAAACAGCAACTGGCACTTCGGCATCTCGTCAATAGGTTAGTTCCGGAAAATGCATGAATATGACATAAAGTATGCATAAAACATGTAGATATCATCAATAATGTGGCATGGAACATAAGAAATTATCGATACGTCGGAGACGTATCAGCTTTACACGGAGATTATGCACGAAATTGGTTCTTGTGAACTTGAAGATATTGATGTGGTTATTCGGCTGGCTAATAGAGAAACTATCTCTCCAATTAGTATTATTCGAGATGTGGAAGTTTTATGTGGTAAGATTAAATATCCTGCTGACTTTTTGGTACTTGGTTCTGCTGCTAGTAAATATTGTCCTATTATTTTTGGTAGACCTTTTCTAAATACTTGTGGAGCTATTATAGATTGCAAGAAAGAGAAAATTTTGACTAAATTTGCTGGAGAATCTTATGAGTTTAATTTCTCTAAATTTACCAAAACTCCTTATAAAATTGATTCGCCTAATAGTGATTTTAAAGTTGAACAGTGTGCATCTATTGCTCTTGCTCCTAGTAATCCTTTGCAGCAACATTTGGAGAATAGTGAGAGTGAAGTTTTCAGGGAAGAAAGAGATGAACTTGATGAAATTTTCCTTCGTCAACCTATTCTTAAGCATGATTTACCGGTGGAAGATTTGGGTACAACACCACCACCAAAGGAAGATCCTGTCTTTGATTTAAAACCATTGCCTGATAATCTTAAATATGCTCATATTGATGATAAGAAAATATATCCTGTTATTATTAGTTCTAAGCTTTCAGAGTTTGAAGAAGAAAGGTTATTGGAAATATTGAAGAAACACCAAGGTGCTATTGGCTACACTCTTGATGATTTGAAGGGGATTTCTCCCTCTATTTGCCAACACGCCATTAATATGGAAGATGATGCGAAGCCTGTTGTTGAACCTCAGCGTCGTCTAATTCCTAAGATGAAGGATGTGGTAAGAAATGAGGTATTAAGACTCCTTGAAGCTGGTATTATATATCCTATTGCTGATAGTAGATGGGTTAGTCCTGTGCATTGTGTTCCTAAGAAAGGAGGAATGACTGTTGTGCCTAATGATAATGATGAGCTCATCCCTCAAAGAGTAGTTGTAGGTTATAGAATGTGCATTGATTATCAGAAAGTTAATAAGGTTACTAAGAAAGATCATTACCCTTTACCATTTATTGATCAAATGTTAGAAAGGTTATCTAAAAATACTCATTTTTGCTTTCTTGATGGTTATTCTGGATTTTCACAAATTGCTGTTAAAACTAAAGATCAAGAGAAAACCACTTTCACTTGTCCCTATGGAACTTATGCTTATAGGCGTATGCCTTTTGGTTTATGCAATGCTCCTGCTACTTTTCAAAGATGCATGTCTGCTATTTTTCATGGCTTTTGTGAGAGTATTGTAGAGGTATTCATGGACGATTTTTCCGTCTATGGAAATTCTTTTGATAATTGCTTGCGGAATCTTGATAAAGTTTTGCAGAGATGTGAAGAAACTAACCTTGTTCTTAATTGGGAGAAATGCCACTTTATGGTTAATGAAGGAATTGTATTGGGACATAAAATTTTCGAGAGAGGTATTGAAGTTGATAGAGCTAAAGTTAAAGCAATTGAGAAGATGCCCTATCCTAGGGATGTTAAAGGTATTCGTAGTGTTCTTGGTCATGCTGGGTTTTATAGGAGGTTTATTAAAGATTTTTCTAAGATTTCAAAGCCTCTTACTAATCTTCTTCAAAACGATGTACCTTTTGTTTTTGATGATGATTGTAAGGAAGCTTTTGAAACTCTAAAGAAAGCCTTAACAACTACCCCTATAGTTGAACCCCCTGATTGGAACTTACCATTTGAAATTATGTGTGATGCTAGTGATTTTCTTTGTAGGCTGTTCTTGGACAGCGAGTAGATAAAAAACTGAATGTTATTCATTATGCTAGCAAAACTCTTGATGCTGCTCAAAGAAATTATGCTACAACTGAAAAAGAACTGTTAGCTGTAGTCTTTGCTTGTGATAAGTTTAGATCTTATATTGTTGATTCAAAAGTTACAATTCATACTGATCATGCTGCAATTAGATATCTTATGACAAAGAAAGATGCTAAGCCAAGGCTTATTAGATGGGTACTTCTTTTGCAAGAATTTGATTTACATATTGTAGATAGGAAAGGTGCTGATAATCCTATTGCTGATAATTTATCTAGATTGGAAAATATTGCTTATGATCCTGTTCCTGTTAATGATAGTTTTCCAAATGAACAATTGGCTGTAATAATGGTGAGCTCGCGAGACAGTCCTTGGTATGCTGATTATGCTAACTTTATTGTTTCCAAGTACTTGCCTCCAACCTTTTCAGCTCAGCAAAGGAGGAAATTCTTTTATGACTTGAGGCATTATTTTTGGGATGACCCACACTTATATAAAGAAGGAGTGGATGGTATTCTGCGAAGGTGTGTTAACGAATATGAACAACAAGAGATATTGAGTAAATGTCATGGTAGTGCTTATGGAGGACATCACGCCGGAGATAGAACCGCGCAAAAGGTTCTGCAATCAGGTTTTTATTGGCCAACTCTCTTCAAAGATGCAAGGAGGTTTATTTTATCTTGTGATGAATGTCAAAGGGTTGGTAATATCTCCAGACGCAATGAAATGCCTATGAATTATACTCTCATTATTGAACCGTTTGATTGTTGGGGATTTGACTTCATGGGACCTTTTCCCTCTTCAGAAGGTAACACTCATATACTTGTTGCTGTTGATTATGTTACTAAATGGGTGGAAGCCATACCTACAAAAAGTGCTGATGGTGAGACCTCTTTAAAAATGCTTTTAGATATTATTTTTCCTAGATTTGGAGTTCCTAGATATATTATGACAGATGGAGGTTCTCATTTTATTCACGGTGGTTTAGAAAGACTCTTGCTAAATATGGTATTAATCATAGAATTGCTTCCGCTTATCATCCTCAAACTAGTGGGCAAGTAGAACTATCAAATAGAGAAATTAAATCTATCTTGCAAAAGACTGTTAATAAAACTAGAAAGAATTGGGCTAGTAAATTGAAGGAAGCACTATGGGCTTATAGGACTGCTTATAAAAATCCCATGGGAATGTCACCTTATAAAATAGTTTATGGAAAAGCTTGTCATTTACCTTTAGAACTAGAGCATAAAGCTTATTGGGCTGTTAGAGAACTAAATAAAGATCCTAAACTAGCCGGTAATAAGAGGTTGCTGCAATTAAGTTCTCTAGATGAATGGAGAAGTGAAGCTTATGAAAATGCTAAACTCTTTAAAGAGAAAGTTAAGAAATGGCATGATAGAATGATTATTGATACGTCTCCGATGTATCGATAATTTCTTGTGTTCCATGCCACATTATTGATGATATCTACATGTTTTGTGCACACTTTATGTCATATTCGTGCATTTTCTGGAACTAACCTATTAACAAGATGCCGAAGTGCCAGTTCCTGTTTTCTGCTGTTTTTGGTTTCAGAAATCCTAGTAACGAAATATTCTCGGAATCGGACGAAATCAACGCCCAGGTTCCTATTTTGCCCGGAAGCATCCAGAACACCCGAGAGCCACCAGAGGGAAGCCCTGGGGGCCCCACACTACACCCTGGCGCGGCCAGAGGGGGGCCGCGCCGCCCTATGGTGTGGTGGCCCCAGGCCCCCTCCGAGGCCGCCCTTCCGCCTATTTAAAGCCTCCGTCGCGAAAACCCTATCACGATCGATGAAACCCACAGAAACCTTCCAGAGCCGCCGCCATCGCGAAGCCAAGATCTGGGGGACAGGAGTCTCTGTTCCGGCACGCCGCCGGGACGGGGAAGTGCCCCCGGAAGGCTTCTCCATCGACACCGCTGCCATCTCCACCGCTGCCTTCATCACCGCTGCTGCTCCCATGAGGAGGGAGTAGTTCTCCATCGAGGCTCGGGGCTGTACCGGTAGCTATGTGGTTAATCTCTCTCCTATGTACTTCAATACAATGATCTCATGAGCTGCTTTACATGATTGAGATCCATATGATGAGCTTTGTATCGCTACTAGTTGTGTGCTACTCATGAGATGTTATTAAAGTAATCTATTCCTCCTGCATGGTGTAAAGGTGACTAGTGTGTGCACCATGTGGTTCTTGTCGTAGGCTATGATCATGATCTCTTGTAGATTGTGGAGTTAATTATCATTATGATAGTATTGATGTGATCTATTCCTCCTTCATAGTGTAATGTGGGCAGTGTGTGCACTATGTTAGTTCTTGGTTTATTTTGCAATGATCTATTATGCTCTAAGGTTATTTAAATATGAACATTATTGTGGAGCTTGTTAACTCCGGCATTGAGGGTTCGTGTAATCCTACGCAATGTGTTCATCATCCAACAAAAGAGTGTATGTAGCACATATGAGAAAGAGTTATTTATTATGCGATCAATGTTGAGAGTGTCCACTAGTGAAAGTATGATCCCTAGGCCTTGTTCCTAAATACTGCTATCGCTGCTTGTTTCTTGTTTTCTTGCGTTACTACTGCTGCAATACTACCACCATCAACTACACGCCGACAAGCTATTTTACGCACCGTTGCTACTGCTCATATATATTCATACCACCTGTATTTCACTATCTCTTCGCCGAACTAGTGCACCTATTAGGTGTGTTGGGGACACAAGAGACTTCTTGCTTTGTGGTTGCAGGGTTGCATGAGAGGGATATCTTTGACCTCTTCCTCCCTGAGTTCGATAAACCTTGGGTGATCCACTTAAGGGAAAACTTGCTGCTGTTCTACAAACCTCTGCTCTTGGAGGCCCAACACTGTCTACAGGAAAAGGAGGGGGCGTAGACATCAATTATCAAAAGAGAATTTAATATTGGGGATAAAGTCCTATTGTATCGGTCTCGTCTCAGATTCTTTGCAGGGAAATTACTCTCGAAATGGTAAGGACCATATGTTGTTGAGGAGGTGTATCGTTCAGGAGCAATTAAAATTAGCTCTCTCCAAGGCAATGCCACGCAAGTGGTGAATGGACAAAGACTCAAGCACTATATCTCAGGTGATTCTTATAATGTAGATGTTGATGTTATTCGAGTGGAAACACCGGAGGCTTTCATCAAAGGTCAAATTGACAGTCCGCCAGAACCCGACTTTGGATAGGTAACAGTACTGGTAATAAAAAGTTCGCGATTTACTTTCCGAACAATGTTTTTGCTGTTTTTGGAAAATATGAAAAATTACGAGATCGAAACGGAGTGGAGGAGACGCACGAGGGAGTGCCCCCATAGGCCGGCGCGGGCCCCAGCCTGGCCGCGCCGCCCTATGAGGACACCGCCTCGTCGCCCCTCTCCGACTCTGGTTCGACCTGGTACTTTCCGTTTGTTGTGAAATTTTTTACTATATAATCCCCCGGACCCCTGGAGGTCCGTATATCGTTTTCTCGACGTGTTTTGTTTTGAGCTGTTTCTGCTAGGATTTGTCTTTGATCTAGAAGCACCATCGTCTCCCACAACAAGGACAAGGAGCCTTCGGAGGAAGGTATTCAAGACCCCGAGTTGCAGGAAGAAGTGAAGGAGGATGAAGAGGAAGTCGAAGAAGTTCCGCAAGTACGCCCGCGCACCACCATTGCAAGCATCGGAGTGGTGTCAAACCCGTTCAACGCCAAGAAGAGCGCACGGATTAGCACCGGAGGAGGAGTTCCATGTCATTACCTAGCTCCAAAGACATCTTCTTCAGACACTTACCATCCCTTCCGCAATCTAATCTACAATAATCAAATTGAAAGGACTCCCAAGGCAGCATTGCCTAGCAATTGGGATATAGATCGTTCTAACACTGCAGGACGGACGAAGCCTGAAGCTGAAGGGTGGGGAAATAACTCCAAGAATTGGGACTCGCCGTCGGACATACTTCTTAATCGCGTCGAGCACAATTCGGAGATGATCCACAACCTCATGTACAAGATTGATGAGCTTCAGGAGCTTGTGGAGAAGCTTGTGAGGGATTCATCACCATCACCGCCAAAGGAGTAATTCATCATCGGTATTGGCATCCCCTTGGTTTGTTCCAAGCTTGGGGGAGTGCCGCGGTATCACATCATCACCACCTTTTACTTTTTACTATCAAGTAGTGTCATATCATGAGTAGGGAAGTTATCATATAAGATGGGTTGCAGTGTGGAAGTATCTCTCCTTTAGTTGGGTGTCTATGTATCCCTTGGTGTGAGTTATCGTTATGAAATATTAATGAGAAGTCTTATCATTTACATATTGCACATCTTATTTTAGTTTGCAATTTCTAGTATATGATTGATCTTGATTTTAGTATTGGTACCACTTTGGGAGCATTGAGTAAATCTATTTGGTTTTGGCAAACTTAGCATTGGTCAATAGCAACAACACCTTGAGGTTTAAGTAAAAAAGAGAAATACATATAGTTGTTTCATTGTCTTCCTTTCTTGTTAGCTCATAGCTTATTATTCTGAAGTTAAAATTGTTTGTGCTTGCAAGAAAGATGCATGATTATGTCTATCACATGTATATTTGTTTGTTTCCCTTAACTCTTATGCTTGCTAATTAGCCTTGCTAGCCAAAGACACATCGAGAGGGAATGCTTCTCGTACATCCAAACCGGAACCCAAACCTATGCCATTTGTGTCCACCATATCTACCTACTGCATGGTATTTTCTGCCATTCCAAGTAAATACTTCATGTGCTACCTTTAAACAATTCAAAATTTATTACTTCTTATTTGTGTCAATGTTTTATAGCTCATGAGGAAGTATGTGGTGTTTTATCTTTCAGTCTTGTTAGGCAGCTTCCACTAATGGACTAGTGGCTTCATCCACTTATCCTATAATTTTGCGAAAAGAGCTGGCAACGGGGTTCCCAGCCCCAATTAATCAACTCTCATTAATAATTCTCTTCACATGTTTTGCCCTGATTCATCAGTAAGCAACTTAATTTTGCAATAGACACTCCTCCATGGTATGAGATTGTTGGAAGGCACCCGAGGATTCGGTTAGCCATGGCTTGTGTAAGCAAAGGTTGGGGGGAGTGTCATCCTTAAATAAACTAAAGTACATGTGTAAACAAAAGAGAAGAGGGATGATCTACCTTGCTGGTAGAGATGACGTCCTTCATGGGAGCCTCTCTTTGGAGGTCTGTTTGGCAAGGGGGTTAGAGTACCCGCTACCAGTCGTTGACAACAACAAACACCTCTCAAAACTGTACTTTTATTCTCTTTATATGATTTCAAAACTGAAAAAGCTCTAGCACATGATTTAATCCCTGCTTCCCTCTGCGAAGGGCCTGTCTTTTACTTTATGTTGAGTCAGTAAACCTATTTCCATCCATCTCAAGCAAGCATTTGAGTTGTTGTGATCAAACCATTATATTGTGATTTGCTTCATCATGTCTTTACTCTTCCTTGTTTAGTACAAGTTTTATCTGAATGAATATAGCTTTGCAAGTTATCAAAGATCATTATGATTGAGTATGCAAGTTTACCATAAGCTTTAACATAAGAGCTCTGCTCAATAGATGAGTATAATCTGTTAACTGTTCTCTGACCAAGAACGAAGTTTGCCATCACCAACTATGATTTCTTATGCACCTTTATTTGTGATTACCTTATACTTATTTCAAGTTGAATTATATGAGGAAGTTGTTTACTAGAATCTCTTGTGTGAATGAATATGATGCTTCTTGTCTGTATTTTATTTATCGACTCTTCACTCCATAAACATGTGGTCCTGTGTACCGAGTTCAGTTTCGCTTGGGGACAAGCGAAGTCTAAGCTTGGGGGGAGTTGATACGTCCAATTTGCATCACTATTTTATATCATAATTTGGTGTTATTCATTGATATATTTCATATTTGGAGATGATACTTATGTTATTTCATCTATTTTGCATGTTTCATGATTATTTGGGGATCGCACACCGGAGCCAGGATTCTGCTGGAAAAAGCACCGTCAGAATGCAATATTTCGGAAGATCAACAGTTGAAGGAAATTATACGAAAATTCCTATTTTTCCAGATGACGAAGGGAGCCAGAAGGGGGAGCTGAGGAGGGCCGCCATGGGCCCCCCTCACAGGCCGGCGCGGGCCCTACCCTGGCCGCGCCGCCCTGTGAGGAGGGGGGCCCACAGCCCCTCTCGCCTCCTTTTCTTCGCGTATGCCTTCGTCCCGAAAACCTAAGCCAGAGGGGTACGTCGAACAGAGCCACAGCCGCCTCTGCGGGGCGGAGAACACCAGAGAGAAAAGAGCTCTCCGGCAGGCAGGAATCCGCCGGGGAAATTCCCTCCCGGAGGGGGAAATCGACGCCATCATCACCGTCATCGAGCTGGACATCATCTCCATCACCATCACCATCATCTTCATCATCATCACCGCCGTCTCCACCGCTGCACCTCGTCACCGCTGTAGCAATTTGGGTTTGATCTTGATTGTTTGATAGGGGAAACTCTCCCGGTGTTGATTTCTACTTGTTATTGATGCTATTGAGTGAAACCGTTGAACCAAGGTTGATGTTCAGATTGTTATTCATTATCATATCACCTCTGATCACGTTCCATATGATGTCTCGTGAGTAGTTCGTTTAGTTCTTGAGGACATGGGTGAAGTCTAAATGTTAGTAGTGAAGTATGGTTGAGTAATATTCAATGTTATGATATTTAAGTTGTGGTGTTATTCTTCTAGTGGTGTCGTGTGAACGTCGACTACACGACACTTCACCTTTATGGGCCTAGGGGAATGCATCTTGTACTCGTTTGCCAATTGCGGGGTTGCCGGAGTGACAGAAACCTGAGCCCCCGTTGGTATATCGATGCAGGAGGGATCGCAGGATCTCAGAGTTTAAGGCTGTGGTTAGATTTATCTTAATTACTTTCTTGTAGTTGCGGATGCTTGCAAGGGGTATAATCACAAGTATGTATTAGTCCTAGGAAGGGCGGTACATTAGCATAGGTTCACCCACACAACACTTATCAAAACAATGAAGATTAATTAGCCGTATGTAGCGAAAGCACTAGACTAAAATCCCGTGTGTCCTCGAGAATGTTTGGTCATTATAAGTAAACAAATCGGCTTGTCCTTTGTGCTAAAAGGGATTGGGCCACTCGCTGCAATTATTACTCTCGCACTTTACTTACTCGTACTTTATTCATCTGTTACATCAAAACCCCCTGAATACTTGTCTGTGAGCATTTACAGTGAATCCTTCATCGAAACTGCTTGTCAACACCTTCTGCTCCTCGTTGGGATCGACATTCTTACTTATCGAAGATATTGCGATACACCCCCTATACTTGTGGGTCATCACATAGCAACTCACATGATATTCAACAAAGGTAAAAGAGTTGATGGCGTCCCCAGAAACATGGTTACCGCTCAACAAGCAACTTACTAAGAAATAAGACACATAAGTACATATTCTTCACCACGATAGTTTTTAAGCTATTTGTCCCATGAGCTATATATTGCAGAGGTAAAGGATAGAAATTTTAAAGGTAGCACTCAAGCAATTTACTTTGGAATGGCGGAGAAATACCATGTAGTAGGTAGATATGGTGGACACAAATGGCATAGGTTTGGGTTGAGGTTTGGATGCACGAGAAGCATTCCCTCTCAGTACAGGTCTTTGGCTAGCAAGGTTAATTAGCAAGCACAAAAGTTGAGGGAATCAAACGAATATACATGTGATAGAAACAATCATGCATCTTTCTTGTAAGCACAAACAATTTTAACTTCAGAATAATAAGCTATGAGCTAACAAGAAAGGAAGACAATGAAACAACTATATATATTTCTCTTTTCTACTTAAACCTCAAGGTGTTGTTGCTATTGACCAATGCTAAGTTTGCCAAAACCAAATAGATTTACTCAATGCTCCCAAAGTGGTACCAATACTAAAATCAAGATCAATCATATAATAGAAATTGCAAACTAAAATAAGGTGTGCAATATGTAAATGATAAGACTTCTCATTAATATTTCATAACGATAACTCACACCAAGGGATACATAGACAACCAACTAAAGGAGAGATACTTCCACACTGCAACCCATCTTATATGATAACTTCCCTACTCATGATATGACACTACTTGATAGTAAAAAGTAAAAGGTAGTGATGATGTGATACCGCGGCACTCCCCCAAGCTTGGAACAAACCAAGGGGATGCCAACACCGATGATGAATTACTCCTTTGGCGATGGTGGTGATGAATTCCTCCCACGCTTCTTACAGATCTCCTTCAGCTTCAGTTTCTCAGCTTGGCAATTCTGCACTAAGACTCGAAGAGATTCATTGTTATCTGAAGTTGGCGGTGGCGACCTTGTGATGGGTATCGAGTAATATTCCAGCATTCTACGGAGTCGGTAATTCTCCTCCTGGAGTATCTCCACTTCTCTTCTTAGAGCCCGATATTGACCACAAAACTCATCGGTAGTCCGTAGAGCTTCTTCCAAAGACGGGGAAAGAGTCGAGGCCAAGAGCAGGTGGTAAGGGTCCCTGCAAGTTATGAGAGAAAGAACGTCGAGTGTCAACAGATCCCACCAAGATTTGCTTACTCCCAACAACTTGTTGCTCTTGTTTTGACGACACCCTTTTCACTTCTTCCTTCGAAGGCCCTTTGCCCTTGTTGTTGGAGACCATGATGCTTCTAGATCAAGAACAAATCCTGGCAGAAAACAGCTAGAAACAAAACGCGACGAGAAAATGATATACCGACCTCCAGGGGTCTGGGGGATTATATAGCAGGAATTTTTACGTCATAAGGAAAGTACCAGGTCGAACCGGAGTCGGAAAGGGGCGACGAGGCGGCCAGCTCATAGGGCGGCGCGGGCCAAGGCCTGGCCGCGCCGGCCTATGGGGGCACGCCCTCGTGCGTGTCCTCCACTCCGTTTCGATCTCGTAATTTTTCATATTTTCCAAAAACAGCAAAAACATTGTTCGGAAAGCAAATCGCGAACTTTTTATTACCTGTACTGTTACCTATTCAAAGTCGAGTTCTGGCGGGCTGTCAATTTGACCTTTGATGAAAGCCTCTGGTGTTTCCACTCGAATAACATCAACATCTACATTATAAGAATCACCTGAGATATAATGCTTGAGTCTTTGTCCATTCACCACTTGCGTGGCATTGCCTTGGAGGGAACTGATTTTAATTGCTCCTGAACGATACACCTCCTCAACAACATATGGTCCTTCCCATTTCGAGAGTAATTTCCCTGCAAAGAATCTGAGACGAGACCGATACAATAGGACTTTATCCCCAATATTAAACTCTCTTTTGATAATCCTTCTATCATGCCATTTCTTAACTTTCTCTTTAAAGAGTTTAGCATTTTCGTAAGCTTCACTTCTCCATTCATCTAGAGAACTTAATTGCAACAACCTCTTATCACCGGCTAGTTTAGGATCTTTGTTTAGTTCTCTAACAGCCCAATAAGCTTTGTGCTCTAGTTCTAAAGGTAAATGACAAGCTTTTCCATAAACCATTTTATAAGGTGACATTCCCATGGGGTTTTTATAAGCAGTTCTATAAGCCCATAGTGCTTCCTTCAATTTACTAGCCCAATTCTTTCTAGTTTTATTAACAGTCTTTTGCAAGATAGATTTAATTTCTCTATTTGATAGTTCTACTTGCCCACTAGTTTGAGGATGATAAGCGGAAGCAATTCTATGATTAATACCATATTTAGCAAGAGTTTTTCTAAAACCACCATGAATAAAATGAGAACCTCCATCTGTCATAATATATCTAGGAACTCCAAATCTAGGAAAAATAATGTCTAAAAGCATTCTTAAAGAGGTCTCACCATCAGCACTTTTTGTAGGTATGGCTTCCACCCATTTAGTAACATAATCAACAGCAACAAGTATATGAGTGTTACCTTCTGAAGAGGGAAAAGGTCCCATGAAGTCAAATCCCCAACAAACAAATGGTTCAATAACAAGAGTATAATTCATAGGCATTTCATTGCGTCTGGAGATATTACCAACCCTTTGACATTCATCACAAGATAAAATAAACTTCCTTGCATCTTTGAAGAGAGTTGGCCAATAAAAACCTGATTGTAGAACTTTTTGCGCGGTTCTATCTCCGGCGTGATGTCCTCCATAAGCACTCCCATGACATTTACTCAATATCTCTTGTTGCTCATATTCGGGAACACATCTTCGCAGAATACCATCCACTCCTTCTTTATATAAGTGTGGGTCATCCCAAAAATAATGCCTCAAGTCATAAAAGAATTTCCTCCTTTGCTGAGCTGAAAAGGTTGGAGGCAAGTACTTGGAAACAATAAAGTTAGCATAATCAGCATACCAAGGACTGTCTCGCGAACTCACCTTTATTACAGCCAATTGTTCATTTGGAAAACTATCATTAACAGGAACAGGATCATAAGCAATATTTTCTAATCTAGACAAATTATCAGCAACAGGATTATTAGCACCTTTCCTATCTACAATATGCAGATCAAATTCTTGCAAAAGAAGTACCCATCTAATAAGCCTTGGCTTAGCATCTTTCTTTGTCATAAGGTATCTAATTGCAGCATGATCAGTATGAATAGTAACTTTTGAATCAATGATATAAGATCTAAAATTATCACAAGCAAAGACTACAACTAACAATTCCTTTTCAGTAGTAGCATAATTTCTTTGAGCAGCATCAAGAGTTTTACTAGCATAATGAATAACATTCAGTTTTTTATCTACTCGCTGTCCAAGAACAACGCCTACAGCAAAATCAGTAGCATCACACATAATTTCAAATGGTAAGTTCCAGTCAGGAGGTTCAACTATAGGGGCAGTTGTTAAGGCTTTCTTTAGAGTTTCGAAAGCTTCCTTACAATCATCATCAAAAACAAAAGGTACGTCTTTTTGAAGAAGATTAGTAAGAGGCTTTGAAATCTTGGAGAAGTCTTTAATAAACCTCCTATAAAACCCAGCATGACCAAGAACACTACGAATACCTTTAACATCCCTAGGATAGGGCATCTTCTCAATGGCTTCAACTTTAGCTCTATCAACTTCAATACCTCTCTCGGAAATTTTATGTCCCAATACAATTCCTTCATTAACCATAAAGTGGCATTTCTCCCAATTAAGAACAAGGTTAGTTTCTTCGCACCTCTGCAAAACTTTATCAAGGTTCCGCAAGCAATTATCAAAAGAATTTCCATAGATGGAAAAATCGTCCATGAATACCTCTACAATACTCTCACAAAAGCCATGAAAAATAGCAGACATGCATCTTTGAAAAGTAGCAGGAACATTACATAAACCAAAAGGCATACGCCTATAAGCATAAGTTCCATAGGGACAAGTGAAAGTGGTTTTCTCTTGATCTTTAGTTTTAACAGCAATTTGTGAAAACCCAGAATAACCATCAAGAAAGCAAAAATGATTATTTTTAGATAACCTTTCTAACATCTGATCAATAAAAGGCAAAGGGTAATGATCTTTCTTAGTAACCTTATTAACTTTTCGATAATCAATGCACATTCTATACCCTACAACTACTCTTTGAGGTATGAGCTCATCATTATCATTAGGCACAACAGTCATTCCTCCTTTCTTAGGAACACAATGCACATGACTAACCCATCTACTATCAGCAATAGGATATATAATACCAGCTTCAAGGAGTCTTAATACCACATTTCTTACCACATCCTTCATCTTAGGAATTAGACGACGCTGAGGTTCAACAACAGGCTTTGCATCATCTTCCATATTAATGGCGTGTTGGCAAATAGAGGGAGAAATCCCCTTCAAGTCATCAAGAGTGTAGCCAATAGCACCTCGGTGTTTCTTCAGTATTTCCAATAACCTTTCTTCTTCAAACTCTGAAAGCTTAGAACTAATAATAACAGGATATATTTTCTTATCATCAATATGAGCATATTTAAGATTATCAGGCAATGGTTTTAAATCAAAGACAGGATCTTCCTTTGGTGGTGGTGTTGTACCCAGATCTTCCACCGGTAAATCATGCTTAAGAATAGGTTGACGAAGGAAAATTTCATCAAGTTCATCTCTTTCTTCCCTAAAAACTTCACTCTCACTATTCTCCAAATGTTGCTGCAAAGGATTACTAGGAGCAAGAGCAATAGATGCACACTGTTCAACTTTAAAATCACTATTAGGCGAATCAATTTTATAAGGAGTTTTGGTAAATTTAGAGAAGTTAAACTCATAAGATTCACCAGCAAATTTAGTCAAAATTTTCTCTTTCTTGCAATCTATAATAGCTCCACAAGTATTTAGAAAAGGTCTACCAAAAATAATAGGACAATATTTACTAGCAGCAGAACCAAGTACCAAAAAGTCAGCAGGATATTTAATCTTACCACATAGAACTTCCACATCTCGAACAATACCAATTGGAGAGATAGTTTCTCTATTCGCCAGCCGAATAACTACATCAATATCTTCAAGTTCACAAGAACCAATTTCGTGCATAATCTCCGTGTAAAGCTCATAAGGAATAGCACTAATACTTGCACCAGTATCACATAAACCATAATAACAATGATCACCAATTCTAACAGATAGCATAGGAACACTAGCTTTCCTAGACTTATTAGGATGCGAAACAATATTGGAGGCATCTTCACAGAAAATAATATGACCATCCTCCACATTTTCAGTCACAAGATCTTTAATTATTGCAACAGCAGGTTCAACTTTTATTTGTTCTTCATGTTCTATAGGTTTCTTTTCACTTTTATGAACCGCACTATTTATAACAGAGTACTCCTTCATTTTAGCAGGGAAAGGAGTTTTTTCAATATAAGCTTCAGGAATAACATGATCAACAGTTTCAACTACAACACATTTATTTATAGATGAATCAATTTTATCTTTATTCGGTTCATGATACTTATCAAAGTTCTTCTTTGGCAATTCATAATGAGAGGGCAAAAGCTTTATAAAGATTTGCAGCAACTTGAGAATCAAGACCATAAGTAGCACTC
The DNA here is from genome assembly GCF_019359855.2 of Lolium perenne. Taxonomy (NCBI): domain Eukaryota; kingdom Viridiplantae; phylum Streptophyta; class Magnoliopsida; order Poales; family Poaceae; genus Lolium; species Lolium perenne. The sequence continues at coordinate 169,666,928 of NC_067248.2, forward strand.
ATATTACGAAATTTATCAGTATCCATAAAAGCTTCAATGCATTTATAATCATAATTTATACCTGATTCTCTATCCTTGTCGTTCTCCCATCCTTCAGTATTTTCTTGGATCCGATTAAGAAGGTCCCTTTTAAACTCTTCCTTGTTGTGTGTAAATGATCCAGAACAAGAAGTATCCAGCAAGGTCTTGTCTTGAAAAGAAAGTCTTGCATAGAAATTATCAATAATAATATTACCAGGAAGCTCATGAATGGGGCATTTGATCATTAAAGACTTCAATCTCCCCCACGCTTGGGCAATACTCTCTCCTTCATGAGGCCAAAAATTATATATGCGATTCCGATCTTTGTGAATCTCACTTGGAGGATAGAACTTAGAATAAAACCGGGGCACAATATCATTCCATTCAAGAGAATCCCCATTATCCAGTAATTTATACCAATGCGCCGCTTTACGGACAGCGATATAGAGAATAGTTTCTTCCTCACTTCATCCATAGCAATACCTGCACACTTGAATAAACCGCATAATTCATGTAAGAACAGTAAATGATCTCCAGGGTGGACGGTTCCATCCTGTATAACGGTTACCCACTACACGTTCAATAATTTTCATAGGTATTTTGTATGGTATTTCTTCCTTACAGCGCCTCATCCACTACCTTTGCAGTAGTAGTAGATTTCCCAAATAAACACTCAAGAGAAGATCTCTCCATAATGAATTATAGCAGCAGGCAGAAATAAAATCAGCACAAACAGTAGAAATCTCCCTTACCAATTCCACTTACCAATAGCGCTTCACTCCCCGGCAACGGCGCCAGAAAATAGTCTTGATGACCCACAAGTATAGGGGGTGTATCGTAGTATCTTTGATAAGTAAGAATGTCGATCCCAACGAGGAGCAGAAGGTGTTGACAAGCAGTTTCGATGAAGGATTCACTGTAAATGCTCACAGACAAGTATTCAGGGGGTTTTGATGTAACAGATGAATAAAGTACGAGTAAGTAAAGTGCGAGAGTAATAATTGCAGCGAGTGGCCCAATCCTTTTTAGCACAAAGGACAAGCCGGTTTGTTTACTTATAATGACCAAACGTTCTCGAGGACACACGGGATTTTAGTCTAGTGCTTTCGCTACATACAGCTAATTAATCTTCATTGTTTTGGTAAGTGTTGTGTGGGTGAACCTATGCTAATGTACCGCCCTTCCTAGGACTAATACATACTTGTGATTATACCCCTTGCAAGCATCCGCAACTACAAGAAAGTAATTAAGATAAATCTAACCACAGCCTTAAACTACGAGATCCTCGCTATCCCTCCCCGCATCGATATACCAACAGGGGCTCGGTTTCGTCACTCCGGCAACCCCGCAATTGGCAAACGAGTACAAGATGCATTCCCCTAGGCCCATAAAGGTGAAGTGTCGTGTAGTCGACGTTCACACGACACCACTAGAAGAATAACACCACAACTTAAATATCATAACATTGAATATTACTCAACCATAATTCACTACTAACGTTTAGACTTCACCCATGTCCTCAAGAACTAAACGAACTACTCACGAGACATCATATGGAACATGATCAGAGGTGATATGATGATGAATAACAATCTGAACATAAACCTTGGTTCAATGGTTTCACTCAATAGCATCAATAACAAGTAGAAATCAACACCGGGAGAGTTTTCCCTATCAAACAATCAAGATCCAACCCGAATTGTTACAGCAGTGACGAGGTGCAGTGGTGGAGATGGCGGTGATGATGATGGAGATGATGACGATGGTGATGGAGATGATGTCCAGCTCGATGACGGTGACGATGGCGTCGATTTCCCCCTCCGGGAGGGAATTTCCCCGGCGGATTCCTGCCCGCCGGAGAGCTCTTTTCTCTCTGGTGTTCTCCGCCCCGCAGAGGCGGCTGTGGCTCTTCGCGATGTACCCTCTGGAGCTTAGGTTTTCGGGACGAAGACGTATGCGAAGAAAAGGAGGCGAGAGAGGGCTGTGGCCCCCCTCCTCACAGGGCGGCGTGGCCAGGCCTTGGGCCGCGCCGGCCTATGAGGTGGGCCCACCTCGGGTCCCCTCGGCTCCCCCTTCTGGCTCCCTTCGTCATCTGGAAAAATAGGATTTTTCGTATAATTTCCGTCAACTGTTGATCTCCCGAAATATTGCATTCTGACGGTGCTTTTTCCAGCAGAATCCTGGCTCCGGTGCGCGATCCTCCAATAATCATGAAACATGCAAAATAGATGAAATAACATAAGTATTATCTCCAAATATGAAATATATCAATGAATAACAGCAAATTATGATATAAAATAGTGATGCAAAATGAACGTATCAGTTGTCTCCCATAAGCGCTTTTCTTTAACGCCTTTCAGCTAGGCGCAGAAAGTGTGAATCAAGTATTATCGAGAGATGAAGCATTAACATCATAACTTTCACAATTTGTCACAATAGATATCTTAGATGCTCCATCATCCATAGTGGTACTAAGGGCTTTGTCAATTTTAGGCCTATAATAGTTTTTTGGCTTAGGCACCTTAGAGACATACATGAACTTTTGCTCCTTACCCACATAAGCTTTCTCCTTAAACTTAAGAGAAGAAAAAGTTGAACCCAAGGTTTCCATAGCTTCTTCAAGTTCACTAATCCTATGGGTTTGATTATCATGAGTAGCACAAGTTTCTAAAACGGCAATTCTCTCATTAATTCCACTTAGAGATTTATCAAGTTTATCAGTGTTATCAAGTAATATTCCCAATTTAGTCTCAACACTTGGAAGATTTTTCTCTATGGCCTCCAACTTTTTTGATGACATCTTCAAGAGAGATTTCAATTTTAGCTTCATTAACAGGTGGTATTCCAACTAGACTCTCAATAATGCAACTAGCTTCTAAAGTAGGAGTGCCTAGGAAATTACCTCCCGCAAGAGTATCAAGAACATACCTATTCCAGCCAGAGATACCAACATAAAAGTTCCTAAGTAGGATAATGGTGGAGTGTTTCTTAGTGCACCTATGATGAGCATCACTAATTCTATACCAAGCATCTTTAAAACATTCTCCCCCCTGTTGCTTAAACGAACAAACTTCAACTTCAGGATTACTCATTTTTAGCAATAGTAAATAAAGCAAACTAAATAAAGTAGAGTAAATGCAAGTAACTAATTTTTTTTGTGTGTTTTTGATATAGAGAAAGCAAACAAGACAAATGAAATAAAGTAAAGCAACTAATTTTTTGTGTTTTTGATATAAAGAAAGCAAACAAAACAGAAAATAAAATAAAGTAAAGTAAGACAATAACAAAGTAAAGAGATTGGATGTGAGAGACTCCCCTTGCAGCGTGTCTTGATCTCTCCGGTAACGGCGCCAGAAATTTAGCTTCATAACGCGTGAAGCACACGTCCGTTGGGAACCCCAAGTGGAAGGTGTGATGCGTATAGCAGCAAGTTTCCCTCAGTATGAAACCAAGGTTGTCGAACCAGTAGGAGATGAAGGCCACGTGAGATTGTTGGTGAAGGAGTGTAGTGCGGCGCAACACCAGGGATTCCGACGCCAATGTGGAACCTGCACAACACAACCAAAATACTTTGCCCCAACTTAACAGTGAGGTTGTCAATCTCACCGGCTTGCTGTAAACAAAGGATTAAACGTATGGTGTGGAGAATGATGTTTGTTTGCAATGAGCAGCAGAGAACAATGATTGCAGTAGATTGTATTCAGATGTAAAAGAATGGACCGGGGTCCACAGTTCACTAGTGGTGTCTCTCCAATAAGATAAATAGCATGTTGGGTGAACAAATTACAGTTGGGCAATTGACAAATAGAGAGGGCATAACAATGCACATACATATCATGATGACTACTATGAGATTTACTTAGGGCATTACGACAAAGTACATATACCGCTATCCAGCATGCATCTATGCCTAAAAAGTCCACCTTCGAGTTAGCATCCGCACCCCTTCCAGTATTAAGTTGCAAACAACAGACAATTGCATTAAGTATGGTGCGTAATGTAATCAACACAAATATCCTTAGACAAAGCATTGATGTTTTATCCCTGGTGGCAACAGCACATCCACAACCTTAGAACTTTCTGTCACTGTCCCAGATTCAATGGAGGCATGAACCCACTATCGAGCATAAATACTCCCTCTTGGAGTTACAAGTATCAACTTGGCCAGAGCCTCTACTAGCAATGGAGAGCATGCAAGAACATAAACAACACATATATGATAGATTGATAATCAACTTGACATAGTATTCAATATTCATCGGATCCCAACAAAGACAACATGTAGCATTACAAATAGATGATCTTGATCATGATAGGCAGCTCACAAGATCTAAACATGATAGCACAATGATGAGAAGACAACCATCTAGCTACTGCTATGGACCCATAGTCCAAGGATGAACTACTCACACATCAATCCGGAGGCGATCATGGTGATGTAGAGTCCTCCGGTGATGATTCCCTTCTCCGGCAGGGTGCCGGAGGCGATCTTCATAATCCCCCGAGATGGGATTTGCAGCGGCGACGTCACAGTAACTTTTCTCGTATCGTGGCTCTCGGTAACAGGGTTTTCGCGACGGAGAGTTTAAGTAGGCGGAAGGGCAGAGTCGGGGGAGGCACGGGGGCCCCACACCATAGGCTGACGCGGGCCCCATGCTGGCCGTGCCGCCCTATGGTTAGGGCGCCTCGTGGCCCCACTTCGTATCCTCTTCGGTCTTCTGGAAGCTCCGTGGAAAAATAAGACCCTAGGCGTTCGTTTCGTCCAATTCCGAGAATATTTCCTGTGTAGGATTTGTGAAACCAAAAGCAGCACAAAATAGGAACTGGCGCGTCGGCATCTCGTTAATAGGTTAGTGCCGAAAAATGCATATAAATGATGTAAAGTGTGTATAAAACATGTGAGTATTGTCATAAAACTAGCATGGAACATAAGAAATTATAGATACGTTTGAGACGTATCAATAGTGCTCACGACAAGCTACCCTTTAACATGTTATTTAATGGTGTGAAGGTAATTGGTAGTCTTTTTGTGGTGAGCTGATCTTAGTTAACTTTTCGTACAGTTGAATTGATCTTACAGGTGAATTGATCTTACTGGTAATTATGCTATGTATTTTCAATTGCGAAAGGAATACCATCAGGCTTGAAAGTGGTGATAACAGTAGTTTTGTGTCTTCGTGGATTTTTTTTCAAAAAGGGGAATATCTAGTCTCTGCATCATTTGCAAAGATGCATGCATGGTCTCATTTGGACGGCTGCCATGCACACCATCTGCACTATGTAGGCTCGCAAGGATTTTATTTTTTGGATAGAGAGGTGTGGAGAAATACATTCTCCAAACTCCAACGTGTAGATGGCAACCGAAAAAATACTGTGTCCATACAGGTTTAAATAGTTATACACACGTGCAGAAAAACTTTGAACATTAATTTTGTCAACAAAATATGAAATATATAGAGCTTTTTTCTTAATCCCTTTCCCAACTTCAGTTGAAAAAGCTCAGTTGCATGCATTCCAACTTGCAACTCTTATGCACCAATCAGGTTACAATCGGACGGCGGAGGACTCAACAGATAAAATAACTCTTTAAAAATAAACCCATATAAGTTCGCAAATTTCGGTCGACATTGTCCACGCGACAGTGTCGAAATTAATTACTGACCAAGTTCAGAGGCTCCGGCACTCCGTCCAAAGACGTTGGAACTTGGAGGACGACCGCGAGGTTGCCGTCGTTGACTTGCCCGCTGGCCCAAGGTATGGTGTTTAGGGTAGGGGGTATAAACTAGCTAGCCGGCGCCGGGAGGATTGCGCCATCGGGGTGGGAGGTCTGGCCGAGCGGCGTCCTCGCCAGCTTCGCGTAGCTAGGAGCTCTGGCCGAGCGGCGTCGTCCTCGCCAGCGGCGCGTAGAAGCTCTGGTCGAGCGTCGTCCTCTTAGGATAGCGTCGCGTAGGAGCTCTAGCCAAGCGGCGTCGTCCTCGCCAGCGTCGGGTTGGAGCTCTGACCGAGCGGCGTCCTCACCAGCGTCGCGTAGGAGCTCTTTTCTGAACTTATCTGCCCAGCTGCATACTATGCATAGATTTCTGCTGGTGTTAGAGCTGTTGTAGTGAATAGTGATATGCATTGCTAATTTGCTATGCGTGTTTAGAGAAAGAGAGGAGAGGAAGCCAACAGGGATGCGATGACAATTGAAATGTAGTTAGTACTGTAGTTTTCTGTCATCTCTGAATATTCGTAGTTCTTTGCAGATCGTTTGTAGGAGATAATGTTGCCTCAGGAATTTTTGAACTCTGTGGTGCACGGAACATCCAGATAACATAAAAATATTAAGCCGGTTCGGTTGCTACAGACGCTTTCACATTACTTCATCGGTTCAACTTTCCACTTTCACACTACTTCGGCGGTTCAACTTTCCACTTTCACACTACTTCGGCGGTTCAACTTTCCAAGGTCCCTTTATTAAGCAGTTCCTCGGGAAGCATTTCCACCACGACTCCCCATTCACCGACCGATTCACATAAGAAAACCCTCGTATAGCCATGGCCGGCCATCTCCAAGGTATGGGTAATGATTTGGATTGGCGCGATCTCCCCAACGACCTCATCAGAAAGATCGGCGACATCTTCTTGTCCACGGACGACCTCGACTACTACACCTCTTTCCGTGCAGTATGCGGTTGCTGGCGAAGCGCCACATGAGCTCCCGAATTTAAGCCTGTGAAGTGGATAATTCTTGAGCACTCCCTTTCTGACGTGGGCGAGGGCGGTGTCACATTGTTGAATCTGATCACTGGCCGCTGCCTGCGGAAGAAGATCTCCGGTATCATCCGCAGGTGATTCTTCGCCATATGCAACAGTTTCACATATATAGTTTAATTTGCATCCGCACGACTTCAGTTTATTGAGTTAATTATTGTCGGTCCTGTGTTACCTTAAGTTTTTTTTTGCTTCTCCTTTTAAGAACTGAGCATGTTCATTTCAGTATATATTTGCCGTTATCGATATTTGTCTTTGATTAAAGCTCTAATTCTCACATCTAAGTAGGTATTTTTTTTCGCCACAACGGGCGGCTTCGTTGTGCTAGGGCAGAGAGTGCAGCCGTACAAGACTCGGGTGCTCAACCCCTTAGCTGGCTGCATTGTACGCCTGAAGGCGCAGATACCAGCGGAAGAGTTGTCCTCCGTCGTCGTGATGACATCCCCGCTCATGGTGTTCATATCAGACCTTCAAAATTGTAGCTTGCGGTGGGCTGATCAGAGCACCGAGGAAGGGCCCTCCGCATTAGGCTTTGGTGAAGCATTGTACAGGGCGGCAAGTTGCTTTGGAGTTCTCCACAACATCACCTACTATGCAGGCGATATATTCGCAACAGATAGATACGGCTCCATCATTTCAAGCATGACTTACCCTGCCGATGTAGGAACTCAATTGCTACGCTCAGCAAGGACTCTGAGGACTCAATTGCTACGCTAGTAATTTTATCCACGAAATGTCCTTTCTAGCCGCCAGTTTTGCAGAAGTAGCCCCGAACCTTTTTGAGTGGCAAGGGTATTCAAGTAACTGTAATTCGATGGCACCATAACAAGCAGTTCAAATCTGAACTCAGCCGAGTCGTCTTAAACCCAGTTTCCCCATTTCATCGAACCCTAGATCTGCCTCCGGACACGTCTAACCAGCTCCCCCAACCCACTACTTCACCGTGCAGTTCGCCGTACACATCACCATCTCGTTACGGACACACCGCGGCCCTCCATCGTCCAGGCAACATCTTCACCGTTTCTTCAGAATGGTCTCACACACCATGATGCCCGGATTTGGTAATCTTTTCCATTATCCGCAGCCAGTTAGTTAGTTTGTTTCTTGCGGTGCGCGTATGTTGGTCGATTACTATGCAGTACTCCGTATTACTTTGTTGGTGGGTCGATGTCTAGAGAATAGATTGTTGGTGGTAGCTATTTTGTTAGTTTGTACTACCTCCGTCCAATAATAAGTGTACCATTTTTTTCTAGATACGAATATATCTATATGCATTTTAGTTCTAGATACATCCGTATCTAGAAGAAGTTGAGACTCATTAGTTCATTAGACTAGTGCATCTCTTGGACGCGTCGCTTATGGAGAAGCTGATCTTCTGGTGTTGTCTTGGTGGTTTCACTGTTGATGTTTCATGTTTTCTATCTCTGTAGCGGGGCTTTTCTTTTCTGTAATTCTTCTCTCTTTTTTTAGCTGTGTGCATCCTTTATGCCATTAGGGCATTATGTTGTTGCAGAGGCTCGGTGTAATTGGTATCTCCGTTATATTAATATATTCTTTTTATCAAAAAATGAAACTAGTGCATATGTTTGATTTTCCCCTTTTATTCATCACTGGCATCACAATTTACGAATTTTTGCCTGTCCTTAATATCTTAGGCACCAAACACAGTGAAAATAGGAGCAACAAGCAGAATGTCAGAAGGAGCACTGCAAAACTTGGAGGTTCCCGTATTGAGAAGTTGGTAGCAGCTGCTCCTGAAACCGCGTTAAAGGATATTAAAAGGGGTGGCTCAGCAGCTAAGGGCAGCAAGATAATATCAGCATCTCAGCCGTCCGAAGGAGATTCAGATCTTGAACTCTTATTATGCGATATGATAGAGACCTCCCCTGCTCTCTCAACAGCTAAGAGCATCTCCAGTCGCGTCCCTCAAAAAGCGTCCGGCACAAATGATTTGGGGCACGTTTGGGACCACGCCGGACAAAAAGAGACAAAAAATCTGTACAAAAAAGAGGCTCTTCCCAGCCGCATCCCTCAAACAGCGTCCGGATGCATGCATTTTAATAGAAGGGACCACCCCATGTGGGAAAAGTAGGTGAGAGAAAGTGTGGGGAAAGAGACTAGCATGTGGGGACTAGGGGCTGCATGCATGCGTCCGGACACAAAATGAGGCGCTAATTAGCTTTGGGGAGATGCTCTAAGGTGCTAGTTCCTTCATCCCATCGTGCCTTGTCATATTTATGTTTGATTGCTAATGCCAATTCATCGTTGTCATGGTCGCTTCATTTATCCATGTTTTTCTTTTTAAAAGTGAAATAAATATCATGCCGCCAGCAACTGCAACATGGCTAACCTGACGCCTCCAGTTGGAATCACGTCCCAGACGAGCGCCAAAAGATCATCGCCAGACACGCCACCTGCTAGACTAAAATCAAATCCAATCTCAGTGTGCCGCAGATCTCTTTGTCTAAACCCTTCTCTCGCTGAAGGCAAGCTGTACCACTGAGTTCTTACTGCATCTACCATGTTGTACTCTGAACTTCTATCTTTGCATTTATGTTTTGTTTGGATGCACGATGACCACACTCAGGTTTGCCTCCCATGGACACAGAAAATGATGCTATGGGGCATGTCCTTGTGGACATAGTCACTGACCGGATCGATGCCACCAATCTCATGAATGTTGAAGGCTATGGAACTCCTCACCTTGCTCAACATGATGAGGCTACCCTGCCTAGTAATGGGGTTAAAGGCATGTTTGGTGTATTTTGCCTGTTTCTTCCATATTTGATCTGTAGTATCATCATTATAGATCACAAGTTTTCTATATGTGTAGTGGGAAGGAGAAAAAACGTGGGATAAGTACTGGGCAGATTGTACCAATCACCGGCTGGCAAACTGCCAGTGGTCATTCCAAAAGGGAGGATAAGGCCAGTGTCAGCTATAATCGCTGCAAAGTTTGCAACTGAATGTTACAAGACTGTCAAGAACCATGTGCCTGTGCGTTCGCACTGGAGGAAGTACAAGGGGGACACTAGGCTCCTCTCTGACTATTACAACAGAGTTGGGGTAAGTATATACTGTAGGCCCTTTGCCCGACTGTAATGTTTATATACAGCTGATTTAAGAGATTTCAATTCTTATGCATGTTCTTTCATGTCACTACTCTGTAGGTAAGGTTTGATATGGATATAAATGATTCACCAGTAAAAGCAGTATGTAGGAGGTATCTTCAGTTAGGTGTTAAGAATCAACGACATGTCCTTAAAAGAAAGTACTTCGATTGCCTTCCTCTTTGTGATGTGCCCAAAGAAAGCCCCATCAGTTCGATGAATGACCTTGAGTGGAACGAGCTTGTGCAGCACTGGTCGGATCCCAAGATTAAGGTCAGTTCCTTACAAAATTGAAGATGCTGCATTGTACATGCTTATGGGTGTTGAAGTGGATAAGTGAATTGCCTAGACCTTCTCGTCAGTTTGGACTTTTTGGTTTCCACTGGCTAGTGCATTAAGCTTAATAATGAGTACTGTTACTAACTATACCTTCCACTTCAGGAAATCAGTAATTAAAACAGAGAAAACCGTGCCAAGGTTCTTTTTCATCACACTACTGGGCCACGCAGCTATGAAGCTTATCTGGAGAGCTTGGTAAGTCAAGACTTGTCAACAGATAACCGTGATTGATGTTTCCCATTAGATTGCTATATAAGTTTGTTTTTCGCCCAATGCATGTGCTAGATATTTTTGTTCAATAGCACTTATTGTATTGTATGTATTTGACAATAACATGTTTGGGTATCCAATTATGATATTATTTTTATGATTGTGACTTTCCAATGTATTTGACAATAATGTGATGAACAGTTGAACTAAATTCCTATTTTGGTAGCCGATGCGTCTATGACCTTCCATTTGCATTGTTGCTAGCACAAACTGTAGTTTATGTGTGGATGCAAACTCTTTTATTACCAGATCCTAATAGAACCTTTAAGAAGGCCTCTTAATATTTGCGTTTTTGAAGGGGGAGAAGTACAATGACAAAGAACTTGGTCCTTTGGATATGTTCAAGGAGTGCCACTTGAGCCGATATACGGGCTTCTCTACCCCCACTAAGAATGCAATTGTAAGGCAGCTTTCAAACAGTCATCACTAATGTGAAGGTTATATTATGCTGCATCTCATAACCATGTTTGTTTGTAAAACAAGGCTAAGATGGAACATGAGCTGTCTGTACCAGCAGCTGATGGAGGACGCAAGACTGAGGCTCAGGTTGTAAACGATGTCCTGTCAAAGCAAATCTCCCAACCTACTTTTCTTCAGAACGAGGGGGTTGTGCATCAGCCCTCTCAGCCTTGTCGAGTCAGAAAGAGCAAGCTTGCTGCAGAATTGGAGAGAGAGAGAGAAGAGTAGAATTGCAGAGCTGCGTGATATTATTCAGATCCAGAACTCTAAAATTGATCAGATGGCTACCAAGGCAAGAGAAAAGGAAGAGATGCAGAGTTGGGTGTTTGCAAAGCTTGGGAAGTTGCTCTCGATCATTGAAAAAATCGAGCATCTGTCTTCGACTAAGTAATCTTGATTACATCGTGAATAGGTGGGATGTTCGACGCTTGAAATGTTATTTTGATGCTGCGTTTGTCCATGGGGGACTAATGTGACGACTTTGAACTGTTATGTTAGTGCTTCTGTACAAGCTGAATCGGATCTTACGTTACTGTATGTCTGTAACCCAGTAACGTTGCATGTAATCCATTAAGTATGCATGTAACCCAGTAACGATGCCTGTAATCTAGTAACTATGCCTGTAATTAATTATATATCCCTTTCAGTTATTTCATAGCTCTCATGGGCCATATCATTTGTGTTGGGCCAAAACAAAAAAAGACTTTTATTGGGCTGTTGATCGTAGTAGCGCTCTATCGACGGTGAATCGAGCTGTCCCACCCAATTGGTATGCAGGCCCCAATTATGTGAGCCCACGCAAAATTCTAATCCTAACCCTAACACTAAACCCTAACCCTATAGCTAAACCCTAACCCTAAAGCTAAATCCTAACCCTAAACCTAAACCACGTGGCGAATGTCTATTCGTCCACGCGGCCAGCATTTATTTGTCAACGTGGCGGACGTCTACTCGTCCATGCAGCCAGCTTATATTTGTTAACGTGTCCAGCTTTTATTCACCGCAATGTCGGGAATGAGCATGCGACATGTCCAACTTCTACTCGTCCACGCGGCCAGCTTTTATTTGTCAACATGTCCAGCCTTTATTCGTCGCAGTGTCGGGAATGAACAGGCGACGTGTCCAACTTCTACTGGTCCACGTGGCGTGCTCGCAAAGCCGACACGTGCCCTTGGCTGACACAATCTGTGCGGACACGCGTCCTTGTATGATTGGACCAAGTGTCCGCGATTTACGGGTAAATATTTTGAAAAATGTGTGCCAGGTTTCAGCACCGGAATGGGCCTCGTGGCGATCCACGTGGATGTTGATGTCACCCGACCGGACTGACAGCTTAATCATTGTCCTACTAGACCAATCATTGGACCGACAACATAATGATTGGTCTGACACGATGGTCTCGGTCGGGAAGGCAGCCTCATGACGGTTATGCCCATCACAACGTACCGGGCCGGGTGGGCTTTGGGTGTGGGCTAGGTCGTCACGGATCCATGACGGGACGATCTAACCGTCAGTCTGGCCATCTGTGACGCGATATCCACCACGGTCCTGCAAACCGTCAGTATGAGGCCTCCATGACGGATTTTGCACATTCGTTGACGAACTAAAATCATTATAGAAGACCCATATTTTACTAGTGAAAGGCTACAAGTGCCTCCATGTGCCAACAAATCGTGTCTATATATCGTGTGATGTACGTTGTTTTTGATTGGAACGTGTAACATCCCAAATTTTAAAACAAAGAGAAAATGAATTTCCCTTTTTTCCAAAAATAAGAACCAACAAAAACTTTTATTAAATCTATGGCTATGCATAGTGCTCATACTTAATCCTTGTGTTATTGCCATGATGCTTGTTTTTAGTGTTCACCAATGATATTAAACCCTAAACCTTGCTCTTTGGAAGTCAACAAGAAACAAATAAAATAAAATAAAGGAAAAAGACATATGTGGCACATAGCCATAATTGCAATTCTTGTATTATGCCACCTTTACCTTGCCAAATGGTTTGAACTCATTATGAAACCTAACCTAACACCCCATGAACTCAAATTAGTGATTTTGGTGGAAGAAAAATAAATGAAAATAAAATATGAAATTCACATATGAGGCTATGGCCACTTTTATAAATCTTGAACCTAGGCCATATTAACTTGTGCCCATGGTTGGGAAATGTTACTAAACACTTATAAACCACTTTTGAATCAAATAAACCCAAATCAAAACAAAGGAAAATTCAAAATCATGCCACATATGATAATGGTCAAAATTGACAATTATATCATGATACCCACTTTGAGCCCTTGTATTAAGAGATTATTAAACCAAAGCCTCTTAACTCTTTGCACCTCATCCAAGACCTCATCAAGATGAACACTTTTGATGTTGACTACTTTGACCAACTCCTTTTCTATTGCTTAATATAAGAATGCAAAGTGGCAATGTTGAATCATATTCTAGATTGCCCCAAATTTTGGAATTTTCACAAAACCTTTCCAAAATTCAAACCAAGGCCACCAATAGTTGTCAAACATTATTTAGATCACTCCCATGTAGAATTTTGGCCAAATTCAAACACACATGAGACCTTTGCTTATGAACCAATTCTTTACATAGAGGACAACCACTATTCCATCTACTATTCACCACCTCACCCTCTCTCTTTGGCTCATCTATAGTACATTGTACCACTAACAACTCTCTAAAAGTGATGACCTAGCCTTGCATGATCACCATGACCCAAGCCATACAATTATCATTGCATATGTCACCCACACTTTTGGCTTTGATCAAATATGCATGCCATAGACCCCTCTCACCTCACACAACAATGCCATGCACGCAGAGACCCAGAGTTATGCACAAAAAATCACAGAACATGCCATGCCGGCCACATGATCACCACCATGCCACCACCTGCCCCATCTCTTCCTCTCCCTCTCTGTCCTTGTCAACGAAGCTTGCCCCACTACCCTGTACCTCCTGGCGCACGCCCTGGCCCAGGAGAGGACGAAAACGCCCGGAACGTGACGTGGTCACCGCACCTTGGCTCGCCAGAGCGCGCACCGGCATGGCCCTGGACGCGTCAGTACATCTCCTCGCCCCGTTGACCCCGACCACCTCCTGCCCTCTCCTTTCACCCACCTGCTCCCCTCGACGTCAGCTACCTCCTAGACAAGCTCTCTGGCCAGCGCAAGCCCTGTAGCCGACGCTCTTGTCGCCGTCCTCCGCCGGTACACGCCCAGACCATGACATCGCCCGCCTGCTCCCGTCCACCCCCGTCCTCGCCATCACGCGCATGACGATCACTGAGCCCTGCTGCATCGTCCTGCGCCCATCCCTTGCCCTTTCGCCGCCCGTAGCGTCGTCGCCATGATCAACCGTCCCCATGCGCCTCGGCCACCTCTCGAACCTATAAAAGGGAGCCTCCGCTTCATCGTTTGAGCACACCAATCCACCCCCCTCTCCTCTCTGAGCTTCCTCGCACCCTCTCCGCTCCACATTAGTCACCAGAGCCGCTCAATTGCACGTCGGAGCCCGTAGCGCCGCCGCAGAAGCCGCCGGCGATTGGCGCCACCTCAGCTCCTCCCACGACCGCCATTCGCCTCACCGTCATCGACAACCTCCTCCTGCACCGACGCCCAGCCTCGCCGACCGCCGGTGAGCTCGCCGTACCTCAACCCTAGCCGCGCCAGTAGCTCTTGCTCGCCGGAGACGACGACGTCCCTGAGCCACTCGATCCCATTCTAATCTAACGGCTCACGATTCGCATACTGTTTCGGTAAGTAAATAGAAGCTAATAGCTGGGTCCCACCCTGTCAGGCGGCCCGCTGAGCGCCAGAGCGAAGCTGGGCCGGCCCATTTCCTTTCCCGCGCTAGCCCTTTAATTCAAATGCAAATAATTCATTTCAGTTTGAATTCAATACTAGTACCCTGTTTGAATTGAATAACTTCAAATCCACTGAGCCAAATTTAATGAAGTTTATATATCTGGAAAGCTTGTGAAATTATCTATCCAACTACACTGGTCTCAACCCTAGATTCATTGTAGAATTAATATGATAAAAATAACAAGGCATGGCCTTTTCAAACTTCAAACATTTATTAAAAATCAACCAAAAATGCTTTCGAGTTGATTCCAACTCTCCAAAATCACATTTCATATTGTCTATCTGAATATGTGAAAATATGACATAGTTGCTTCATATGATCATGGGCTATAATAAATAATGGCTATGTGGCTATTTGTAGTCCATTTAAATTATCCAAAAATATTTATTAAATCATATGGGAGATATTCTCTCATTTAAATCTTGTCTCAAGTAACTCAACATGAGGTAGTGACCATGGTCTATGTAATCTCATATTGAATTATTTGGTGAAATTAAATCCGTACTATGTTAGTATTAAATTGCATGAGGTGTAGCACCTCATTTAAATCATTTTCCCAAATGATGATTGATACGTCTCAAACGTATCTATAATTTCTTTTGTTCCATGCTACTTTTATGATGATACTCACATGTTTTATACACACTTTATGTCATTATTATGCATTTTCCGGCACTAACCTATTGACGAGATGCCGAAGAGCCAGTTGTTGTTTTCTGCTGTTTTTGGTTTCAGATATCCTACAAAGGAAATATTCTTGGAATTGGACGAAATCAACGCCCAGGGTCTTATTTTTCCACGAAGCTTCCAGAAGACCGAAGGGGATAGGAACTGGGGCCACGAGGTGGCCAGACCTTAGGCCGGCGCGGCCAGGGAGGGGCCTGATACGTCTCCGACGTATCGATAATTTCTTATGTTCCATGCCACATTATTGATGTTATCTACATGTTTTATGCACACTTTATGTCATATTCGTGCATTTTCTGGAACTAACCTATTAACAAGATGCCGAAGTGCCGATTCTTTGTTTTTCTGCTGTTTTTGGTTTCAGAAATCCTAGTAACGAAATATTCTCGGAATTGGACGAAATCAACGCCCAGGGTCCTATTTTGCCACGAAGCTTCCAGAAGTCCGAAGAGGAGACGAAGTGGAGCCACGAGGGGGCCACACCCTAGGGCGGTGCGCCCCCCCTTGGCCGCGCAGCCCTGTGGTGTGGGGCCCTCGTGCCGCCTCCTGACCTGCCCTTCCGCCTACTTAAAGCCTCCGTTGCGAAAACCCCAGGACCGAGAGCCACGATACGGAAAACCTTCCAGAGACGCCGCCGCCGCCGATCCCATCTCGGGGGATCCAGGAGATCACCTCCGGCACCCTGCCGGAGAGGGGAATCATCTCCCGGAGGACTCTACGCCGCCATGGTCGCCTCCGGTGTGATGAGTGAGTAGTCTACCCCTGGACTATGGGTCCATAGCAGTAGCTAGATGGTTGTCTTCTCCCCATTGTGCTATCATTGTCGGATCTTGTGAGCTGCCTAACATGATCAAGATCATCTATCTGTAATTCTATATGTTGCGTTTGTTGGGATCCGATGAATAGAGAATACTTGTTATATTGATTATCAAAGTTATATCTATGTGTTGTTTATGATCTTGCATGCTCTCCGTTACTAGTAGATGCTCTGGCCAAGTAGATGCTTGTAACTCCAAGAGGGAGTATTTATGCTCGATAGTGGGTTCATGCCTGCATTGACACCTGGGACAATGACAGAAAGTTCTAAGGTTGTGTTGTGCTGTTGCCACTAGGGATAAAACATTGATGCTATGTCTAAGGATGTAGTTGTTGATTACATTACGCACCATACTTAATGCAATTGTCTGTTGCTTTGCAACTTAATACTGGAGGGGGTTCGGATGATAACCTGAAGGTGGACTTTTTAGGCATAGATGCAGTTGGATGGCGGTCTATGTACTTTGTCGTAATGCCCAATTAAATCTCACTATACTCATCATGATATGTATGTGCATGGTCATGCCCTCTTTATTTGTCAATTGCCCAACTGCAATGTCCAGAAGTATTAAGAATGATTGTGTCACCTCTGAATATGTTAATTTTTATTGTCACTAACCCTCTAATGAGTTGTTCTAAGTTTGGTGTGGAGGAAGTTTTTAAGGATCAAGAGAGGAGTATGATGCAACATGATCAAGGAGAGTGAAAGCTCTAAGCTTGGGGATGCCCTGGTGGTTCACCCCTGCATATATTAAGAAGACTCAAGCGTCTAAGCTTGGGGATGCCCAAGGCATCCCCTTCTTCATCGACAACATTATCAGGTTCCTCCCCTGAAACTATATTTTTATTCCATCACATCTTATGTGCTTTGCTTGGAGCGTCGGTTTGTTTTTTGTTTTTTGTTTTGTTTGAATAAAATGGATCCTAGCATTCACTTTATGGGAGAGAGACACGCTCCGCTGTAGCATATGGACAAGTATGTCCTTAGTTTCTACTCATAGTATTCATGGCGAAGTTTCTTCTTCGTTAAATTGTTATATGGTTGGAATTGGAAAATGATACATGTAGTAATTTGCTATAATGTCTTGGGTAATGTGATACTTGGCAATTGTTGTGCTCATGTTTAAGCTCTTGCATCATATGCTTTGCACCCATTAATGAAGAAATACATAGAGCATGCTAAAATTTGGTTTGCATATTTGGTTTCTCTAAGGTCTAGATAATTTCTAGTATTGAGTTTGAACAACAAGGAAGACGGTGTAGAGTCTTATAATGTTTTCAATATGTCTTTTATGTGAGTTTTGCTGCACCGGTTCATCCTTGTGTTTGTTTCAAATAAGCCTTGCTAGCCTAAACCTTGTATCGAGAGGGATTACTTCTCATGCATCCAAAATACTTGAGCCAACCACTATGCCATTTGTGTCCACCATACCTACCTACTACATGGTATTTTCCGCCATTCCAAAGTAAATTGCTTGAGTGCTACCTTTAAAATTCCATCATTCACCTTTGCAATATATAGCTCATGGGACAAATAGCTTAAAAACTATTGTGGTATTGAATATGTAATTATGCACTTTATCTCTTATTAAGTTGCTTGTTGTGCGATAACCATGTTCACTGGGGACGCCATCAACTATTCATTGTTGAATTTCATGTGAGTTGCTATGCATGTTCGTCTTGTCTGAAGTAAGAGCGATCTACCACCTTATGGTTAAGCATGCATATTGTTAGAGAAGAACATTGGGCCGCTAACTAAAGCCATGATCCATGGTGGAAGTTTCAGTTTTGGACATATATCCTCAATCTCAAATGAGAAAATTATTAATTATTGTTACATGCTTATGCATAAAAGAGGAGTCCATTATCTGTTGTCTATGTTGTCCCGGTATGGATGTCTAAGTTGAGAATAATCAATAGCGAGAAATCCAATGCGAGCTTTCTCCTTAGACCTTTGTACAGGCGGCATAGAGGTACCCCTTTGTGACACTTGGTTAAAACATGTGCATTGTGATGATCCGGTAGTCCAAGCTAATTAGGACAAGGTGCGGGCACTATTAGTATACTATGCATGAGGCTTGCAACTTATAAGATATAATTTACATGATACATATGCTTTATTACTACCGTTGACAAAATTGTTTCATGTTTTCAAAATCAAAGCTCTAGCACAAATATAGCAATCGATGCTTTTCCTCTATGGAGGACCATTCTTTTACTTTCAATGTTGAGTCAGTTCACCTATTTCTCTCCGCCTCAAGAAGCAAACACTTGTGTGAACTGTGCATTGATTCCTACATATTTGCTTATTGCACTTATTATATTACTCTATGTTGACAATATCCATGAGATATACATGTTACAAGTTGAAAGCAACCGCTGAAACTTAATCTTCTTTTGTGTTGCTTCAATGCCTTTACTTTGAATTATTGCTTTATGAGTTAACTCTTATGCAAGACTTAATTGATGCTTGTCTTGAAGTGCTATTCATGAAAAGTCTTTGCTTTATGATTCACTTGTTTACTCATGTCATATACATTGTTTTGATCGCTGCATTCACTACATATGCTTTACAAATAGTATGATCAAGGTTATGATGGCATGTCACTCCAGAAATTATCTGTGTTATCGTTTTACCTGCTCGGGACGAGCAGAACTAAGCTTGGGGATGCTGATACGTCTCCGACGTATCGATAATTTCTTATGTTCCATGCCACATTATTGATGTTATCTACATGTTTTATGCACACTTTATGTCATATTCGTGCATTTTCTGGAACTAACCTATTAACAAGATGCCGAAGTGCCAGTTGCTGTTTTCTGCTGTTTTTGGTTTTAGAAATCCTAGTAACGAAATATTCTCGGAATTGGACGAAATCAACGCCCAGGGTCCTATTTTGCCACGAAGCTTCCAGAAGTCCGAAGAGGAGACGAAGTGGAGCCACGAGGGGGCCACACCCTAGGGCGGCGCGGCCCCCCCTTGGCCGCGCGGCCCTGTGGTGTGGGGCCCTCGTGCCGCCTCCTGACCTGCCCTTCCGCCTACTTAAAGCCTCCGTTGCGAAAACCCCAGTACCGAGAGCCACGATACGGAAAACCTTCCAGAGACGCCGCCGCCGCCGATCCCATCTCGGGGGATCCAGGAGATCGCCTCCGGCACCCTGCCGGAGAGGGGAATCATCTCCCGGAGGACTCTACGCCACCGTGGTCGCCTCCGGTGTGATGAGTGAGTAGTCTACCCCTGGACTATGGGTCCATAGTAGTAGCTAGATGGTTGTCTTCTCCCCATTGTGCTATCATTGTCGGATCTTGTGAGCTGCCTAACATGATCAAGATCTTCTATCTGTAATTCTATATGTTGCGTTTGTTGGGATCCGATGAATTGAGAATACTTGTTATGTTGATTATCAAAGTTATATCTATGTGTTGTTTATGATCTTGCATGCTCTCTGTTACTAGTAGATGCTCTGGCCAAGTAGATGCTTGTAACTCCAAGAGGGAGTATTTATGCTCGATAGTGGGTTCATGCCTGCATTGACACCTGGGACAGTGACAGAAAGTTCTAAGGTTGTGTTGTGCTGTTGCCACTAGGGATAAAACATTGATGCTATGTCTAAGGATGTAGTTGTTGATTACATTACGCACCATACTTAATGCAATTGTCTGTTGCTTTGCAACTTAATCTTTGGAGGGGTTCGGATGATAACCTGAAGGTGGACTTTTTAGGCATAGATGCAGTTGGATGGCGGTCTATGTACTTTGTCGTAATGCCCAATTAAATCTCACTATACTCATCATGATATGTATGTGCATGGTCATGCCCTCTTTATTTGTCAATTGCCCAACTGTAATTTGTTCACCCAACATGCTGTTTATCTTATGGGAGAGACACCTCTAGTGAACTGTGGACCCCGGTCCAATTCTCTATACTGAAATACAATCTACTGCAATACTTGTTCTACTGTTTTCTGCAAACAATCATCTTCCACACAATACGGTTAATCCTTTGTTACAGCAAGCCGGTGAGATTGACAACCTCACTGTTTCGTTGGGGCAAAGTACTTTGGTTGTGTTGTGCAGGTTCCACGTTGGCGCCGGAATCCCTGGTGTTGTGCCGCACTACATCCCGCCGCCATCAACCTTCAACGTGCTTCTTGGCTCCTCCTGGTTCGATAAACCTTGGTTTCTTTCTGAGAGAAAACTTGCTGCTGTGCGCATCATACCTTCCTCTTGGGGTTCCCAACGAACGTGTGAGTTACACGCCATCAAGCTCTTTTTCTGGCGCCGTTGCCGGGGAGATCAAGACACGCTGCAAGGGGAGTCTCCACTTCTTAATCTCTTTACTTTGTTTTTGTCTTGCTTAGTTTTATTTACTACTTTGTTTGCTGCACTAAATCAAAATACAAAAAAATTAGTTGCTAGTTTTACTTTATTTGCTATCTTGTTTGCTATATCAAAAACACAAAAAATTAGTTACTTGCATTTACTTTTTCTAGTTTGCTTTATTTACTACTACTAAAATGAGTAATCCTGAAGTTGAAGTTCGTACGTTTAAGCAACGAGGGGGAGAATGTTTAAGAGATGCTTGGTATAGAATTAGTGATGCCCATAATAGGTGCACTAAGAAACACTCCACCACTATTTTACTCAGGAATTTTTATGTTGGTATCTCTAGCTGGAATAGGTATGTTCTTGATAGTCTCGCAAAAGGTGACTTCCTAAGTACTCCTGCATTAGAAGCTAGTTGCATTATTGAGAGTCTATTTGGAATACCCCCTGTTGATGAAGTTAAAACTGAAATCTCTCTTGAAGATGTTATGAAAAAATTGGAAACCATAGAGAAAAATTTTCCAAGTATTGAAGCTAAATTGGAAATGTTACTTGATAAAACTGATGAACTTGATAAATCCTTAGGAGGAATTGATGAAAGAATTAGTGTCCTAGGAACTTGTGTTGACCATGATGATCAAATCAATAGGATTGATGAACTTGAAAAAGCTATGGGAACCTTGGGTTCAACATTTTCTTCTCTTAAATATAAGGAGAAAGCTTATGTGGGTAAGGAGCAAAAGTTTATGTATCTCTCTAAAGTGCCTAAACCAAAGAAGTATTATTATAGGCCTAAAATTTACAAAGCCCTTAGTACCACGGCGGATGGGGGAGCCCATAATAACGAAGTACCACCCTCCGATAATACTTGATACACACTTTCTGCGCCTAGCTGAAAGGCGTTAAAGAAAAGCGCTTATGGGAGACAACCCATGGTTTTTACCTACAGTAATTTGTTTTTATTTTGTGTCTTGGAAGTTGTTTACTACTGTAGCAACCTCTCCTTATCTTAGTTTTGTGTTTTGTTGTGCCAAGTAAAGTCGTTGATAGAAAAGTTCATACTAGATTTGGATTACTGCGCAGAAACAGATTTCTTTGCTGTCACGAATCTGGGCTGTTTTCCCTGTAGGTAACTCAGAAAATTATTCCAATTTACGTGAGTGATCCTCAGATATATACGCAACTTTCATTCAATTTGAGCATTTTCATTTGAGCAAGTCTGGTGCCTCGATAAAATTCGTCAATACGAACTGTTCTGTTTTGACAGATTCTGCCTTTTATTTCGCATTGCCTCTTTTGCTATGTTGGATGAATTTCTTTGATCCATCAATGTCCAGTAGCTTTATGCAATGTCCAGAAGTGTTAAGAATGATTGTGTCACCTCTGAATATGTTAATTTTTATTGTCACTAACCCTCTAATGAGTTGTTCTAAGTTTGGTGTGGAGGAAGTTTTTAAGGATCAAGAGAGGAGTATGATGCAACATGATCAAGGAGAGTGAAAGCTCTACGCTTGGGGATGCCCCGGTGGTTCACCCCTGCATATATTAAGAAGACTCAAGCGTCTAAACTTGGGGATGCCCAAGGCATCCCCTTCTTCATCGACAACATTATCAGGTTCCTCCCCTGAAACTATATTTTTATTCCATCACATCTTATGTGCTTTGCTTGGAGCGTCGGTTTGTTTTTTGTTTTTTGTTTTGTTTGAATAAAATTGATCCTAGCATTCACTTTATGGGAGAGAGACACGCTCCGCTGTAGCATATGGACAAGTATGTCCTTAGTTTCTACTCATAGTATTCATGGCGAAGTTTCTTCTTCGTTAAATTGTTATATGGTTGGAATTGGAAAATGATACATGTAGTAATTTGCTATAATGTCTTGGGTAATGTGATACTTGGCAATTATTGTGCTCATGTTTAAGCTCTTGCATCATATGCTTTGCACCCATTAATGAAGAAATACATAGAGCATGCTAAAATTTGGTTTGCATATTTGGTTTCTCTAAGGTCTAGATAATTTCTAGTATTGAGTTTGAACAACAAGGAAGACGGTGTAGAGTCTTATAATGTTTTCAATATGTCTTTTATGTGAGTTTTGCTGCACCGGTTTATCCTTGTGTTTGTTTCAAATAAGCCTTGCTAGCCTAAACCTTGTATCGAGAGGGATTACTTCTCATGCATCCAAAATACTTGAGCCAACCACTATGCCATTTGTGTCCACCATACCTACCTACTACATGGTATTTTCCGCCATTCCAAAGTAAATTGCTTGAGTGCTACCTTTAAAATTCCATCATTCACCTTTGCAATATATAGCTCATGGGACAAATAGCTTAAAAACTATTGTGGTATTGAATATGTAATTATGCACTTTATCTCTTATTAAGTTGCTTGTTGTGCGATAACCATGTTCACTGGGGACGCCATCAACTATTCATTGTTGAATTTCATGTGAGTTGCTATGCATGTTCGTCTTATCTGAAGTAAGAGCGATCTACCACCTTATGGTTAAGCATGCATATTGTTAGAGAAGAACATTGGGCCGCTAACTAAAGCCATGATCCATGGTGGAAGTTTCAGTTTTGGACATATATCCTCAATCTCAAATGAGAAAATTATTAATTGTTGTTACATGCTTATGCATAAAAGAGGAGTCCATTATCTGTTGTCTATGTTGTCCCGGTATGGATGTCTAAGTTGAGAATAATCAATAGCGAGAAATCCAATGCGAGCTTTCTCCTTAGACCTTTGTACAGGCGGCATAGAGGTACCCCTTTGTGACACTTGGTTAAAACATGTGCATTGTGATGATCCGGTAGTCCAAGCTAATTAGGACAAGGTGCGGGCACTATTAGTATACTATGCATGAGGCTTGCAACTTATAAGATATAATTTACATGATACATATGCTTTATTACTACCGTTGACAAAATTGTTTCATGTTTTCAAAATCAAAGCTCTAGCACAAATATAGCAATCGATGCTTTTCCTCTATGGAGGACCATTCTTTTACTTTCAATGTTGAGTCAGTTCACCTATTTCTCTCCGCCTCAAGAAGCAAACACTTGTGTGAACTGTGCATTGATTCCTACATATTTGCTTATTGCACTTATTATATTACTCTATGTTGACAATATCCATGAGATATACATGTTACAAGTTGAAAGCAACCGCTGAAACTTAATCTTCTTTTGTGTTGCTTCAATGCCTTTACTTTGAATTATTGCTTTATGAGTTAACTCTTATGCAAGACTTAATTGATGCTTGTCTTGAAGTGCTATTCATGAAAAGTCTTTGCTTTATGATTCACTTGTTTACTCATGTCATATACATTGTTTTGATCGCTGCATTCACTACATATGCTTTACAAATAGTATGATCAAGGTTATGATGGCATGTCACTCCAGAAATTATCTGTGTTATCGTTTTACCTGCTCGGGACGAGCAGAACTAAGCTTGGGGATGCTGATACGTCTCCGACGTATCGATAATTTCTTATGTTCCATGCCACATTATTGATGTTATCTACATGTTTTATGCACACTTTATGTCATATTCGTGCATTTTCTGGAACTAACCTATTAACAAGATGCCGAAGTGCCGATTCTTTGTTTTCTGCTGTTTTTGGTTTCAGAAATCCTAGTAACGAAATATTCTCGGAATTGGACGAAATCAACGCCCAGGGTCCTATTTTGCCACGAAGCTTCCAGAAGTCCGAAGAGGAGACGAAGTGGAGCCACGAGGGGGCCACACCCTAGGGCGGCGCGGCCCCCCCCTTGGCCGCGCGGCCCTGTGGTGTGGGGCCCTCGTGCCGCCTCCTGACCTGCCCTTCCGCCTACTTAAAGCCTCCGTTGCAAAAACCCCAGGACCGAGAGCCACGATACGGAAAACCTTCCAGAGACGCCGCCGCCGCTGATCCCATCTCGGGGGATCCAGGAGATCGCCTCCGGCACCCTGCCGGAGAGGGGAATCATCTCCCGGAGGACTCTACGCCGCCATGGTCGCCTCCGGTGTGATGAGTGAGTAGTCTACCCCTGGACTATGGGTCCATAGCAGTAGCTAGATGGTTGTCTTCTCCCCATTGTGCTATCATTGTCGGATCTTGTGAGCTGCCTAACATGATCAAGATCATCTATCTGTAATTCTATATGTTGCGTTTGTTGGGATCCGATGAATAGAGAATACTTGTTATGTTGATTATCAAAGTTATATCTATGTGTTGTTTATGATCTTGCATGCTCTCCGTTACTAGTAGATGCTCTGGCCAAGTAGATGCTTGTAACTCCAAGAGGGAGTATTTATGCTCGATAGTGGGTTCATGCCTGCATTGACACAGGGATGTGAGAAAGTTCTAAGGTTGTGTTGTGCTGTTGCCACTAGGGATAAAACATTGATGCTATGTCTAAGGATGTAGTTGTTGATTACATTACGCACCATACTCAATGCAATTGTCTGTTGCTTTGCAACTTAATACTGGAGGGGGTTCGGATGATAACCTGAAGGTGGACTTTTTAGGCATAGATGCAGTTGGATGGCGGTCTATGTACTTTGTCGTAATGCCCAATTAAATCTCACTATACTCATCATGATATGTATGTGCATGGTCATGCCCTCTTTATTTGTCAATTGCCCAACTGTAATTTGTTCACCCAACATGCTGTTTATCTTATGGGAGAGACACCTCTAGTGAACTGTGGACCCCGGTCCAATTCTCTATACTAAATTACAATCTACTGCAATACTTGTTCTACTGTTTTCTGCAAACAATCATCTTCCACACAATACGGTTAATCCTTTGTTACAGCAAGCCGGTGAGATTGACAACCTCACTGTTTCGTTGGGGCAAAGTACTTTGGTTGTGTTGTGCAGGTTCCACGTTTGCGCCGGAATCCCTGGTGTTGCGCCGCACTACATCCCGCCGCCATCAACCTTCAACGTGCTTCTTGGCTCCTCCTGGTTCGATAAACCTTGGTTTCTTTCTGAGGGAAAACTTGCTGCTGTGCGTATCATACCTTCCTCTTGGGGTTCCCAATGAACGTGTGAGTTACACGCCATCAGGGCCCGCGCCGCCCTATGGTGTGGGCCCCTCATCAGCCCTCCGACTCTGCCCTTCCGCCTACTTAAAGCCTTCATCGCGAAAACCCCAGTACCGAGAGCCACGATACGGAAGACCTTCCAGAGACGCCGCCGCCGCCAATCCCATCTCGGGGGATTCAGGAGATCGCCTCCGGCACCCTACCGGAGAGGGGAATCATCTCCCGGAGGAATCTTCATCACCATGATCGCCTCCGGATTAATGTGTGAGTAGTTCACCCCTGGACTATGGGTCCATAGCAGTAGCTAGATGGTTGTCTTCTCCTCATTGTGCTATCATGTTAGATCTTGTGAGCTGCCTATCATGATCAAGATCATCTATTTGTAATGCTACATGTTGTGTTTGTTGGGATCCGATGAATATGGAATACTATGTCAAGTTGATTATCAATCATATATGTGTTGTTTATGTTCTTGCATGCTCTCCGTTGCTAGTAGAGGCTCTGGCCAAGTTGATACTTGTAACTCCAAGAGAGAGTATTTATGCTCGATAGTGGGTTCATGCCTCCATTGAATCTGGGACAGTGACAGAAAGTTCTAAGGTTGTGGATGTGCTGTTGCCACTAGGGATAAAACATCAATGCTTTGTCTAAGGATATTTGTGTTGATTACATTACGCACCATACTTAATACAATTGTCTGTTGTTTGCAACTTAATACTGGAAGGGGTGCGGATGCTAACCTGAAGGTGGACTTTTTAGGCATAGATGCATGCTGGATAGCGGTCTATGTACTTTGTCGTAATGCCCTGATTAAATCTCATAGTAGTCATCGTGATATGTATGTGCATTGTTATGCCCTCTCTATTTGTCAATCGCCCAACTGTAATTTGTTCACCCAACATGCTATTTATCTTATGGGAGAGACACCACTAGTGAACTGTGGACCCCGGTCCATTCTTTTACATCTGAAATACAATCTACTGCAATACTTTTTCTTTACTGTTCTTCGCAAACAAACATCATTTTCCACACCATACGTTTAATCCTTTGTTTACAGCAAGCCGGTGAGATTGACAACCTTACTGTTACGTTGGGGAAAAGTACTTTGATTGTGTTGTGCAGGTTCCACGTTGGCGCCGGAATCCCTGATGTTGCGCCGCACTACACTCCGTCACCAACAACCTTCACGTGTTCCTTGACTCCTACTGGTTCGATAAACCTTGGTTTCTTTCTGAGGGAAAACTTACTGCTGTACGCATCACACCTTTCTCTTGGGGTTCCCAACGGACGTGTGTCAACTGCACGTCAGCAAGGATTTTTTTTGGCGCCGTTGCCGGAGAGATCAAGACACGCTGCAAGGGGAGTCTCCCACATCCAATCTCTTTACTTTGTTTTTGTCTTGCTTTACTTTATTTTATTTACTGCTTTGTTTGTTCTCTATATCAAAAATACAAAAAAATTAGTTACTAGTTTTACTTTATTTATTGTCTTGTTTGCGTTCTCTATATTAAAAACACAAAAAAAATAGTTACTTGCATTTACTTTATTTAGTTTGCTTTATTTACTACTGCTGAAATGGGTACTCTTGAGAATACTAAGTTGTGTGACTTCACTAGCACAAATAATAATGATTTCCTATGCACACCTATTGCTCCACCTGCTACTACAGCTGAATTTTTTGAAATTAAACCTGCTTTACTAAATCTTGTTATGAGAGAGCAATTTTCTGGTGTTAGTTCTGATGATGCTGCTGCCCATCTTAATAATTTTGTTGAACTTTGTGAAATGCAAAAGTATAAGGATGTTGATGGTGACATTATAAAATTGAAATTGTTTCCTTTCTCCTTAAGAGGAAGAGATAAAGATTGGTTGCTATCTTTGCCTAAGAATAGTATTGATTCATGGACTAAATGTAAAGATGCTTTCATTGGTAGATATTATCCTCCTGCTAAAATTATATCTTTGAGAAGTAGCATAATGAATTTTAAGCAATTGGATAATGAACATGTTGCTCAAGCATGGGAAAGAATGAAATCTTTGGTAAAGAATTGCCCAACCCATGGACTAACTACTTGGATGATCATCCAAACCTTCTATGTAGGATTAAATTTTTCTTCGCGGAACCTATTGGATTCAGCTGCTGGAGGTACCTTTATGTCCATCACCTCGGGGGTGGCAACAAAGCTTTTTGATAATATGATGATCAACTACTCTGAATGGCACACTGAGAGGGCTCCACAAGGTAAGAAGGTAAATTCTGTTGAAGAAACCTCCTCCTTGAGTGATAAGATTGATGCTATTATGTCTATGCTTGTGAATGGTAGATCTAATGTTGATCCAAATAATGTTCCTTTAGCTTCATTGGTTGCTCAAGAAGAACATGTTGATGTGAACTTCATTAAGAATAATAATTTCAACAACAATGCTTATAGGAATAATTCTGGTAATAACTATAGGCCATATCCTTCTAATAATGGTAATGGTTATGGTAATTCTTATGGTAATTCTTACAACAATAATAGGAGTGTACCCTCTGGTCTTGAAGCCATGCTTAAAGAATTTATTAGTACACAAACTGCTTTTAACAAATCTGTTGAGGAAAAGCTTGGTAAAATTGATATTCTTACTTCTAAGGTTGATAGTCTTGCTGCTGATGTTGATCTTTTAAAGTTGAAAGTTATGCCTAATGAAGATAAAGATATTAAGTCATTTGCTACAGCAAACGCTATCCAAGTTCGAATTAATAAAAATATTAGATTGATGGCTGAATTGCATGCTAGGTGGGAAAGAGAAGAAAACGAAAAACTAGATAAAGAGAATAATGTAGCTAAAGTTTGGACTATTACCGCCACTAGTAATGTTGATGCTTCACATGTTTCTAAACCTCCTACTATCAATGATAAATAATTGGTGTTGGCAACGTTTCTACTCCTAGTTCAAAGCGTGCAAAATTGCCTGAAACTGCTGAAACTGTTTGTGATAAAACTGCTGAAGTTTTTCAAAATATTGGGGACAATGATCCCATTGCTGTAGGTCATAATGGTTTAGATTTTGATGATTGTCACATCTCTGAAGTTATAAAGTTCTTACAAAAACTTGCTAGAAGTCCCAATGCTAGTGCTATAAATTTGGCCTTTACAAAACATATTACAAATGCTCTCATAAAAGCTAGAGAAGATAAACTAAAACTTGAAACTTCTATTCCTAGGAAGTTGGAAGATGGTTGGGAGCCCATCATTAAGATGAAGGTCAATGATTTTGATTGTAATGCTTTATGTGATCTTAGTGCAAGTATTTCTGTTATGCCTAAGAAAATCTATGATATGCTTGACTTGCCACCATTGAAAAATTGTTATTTGGATGTTAATCTTGCTGATAATGCTATAAAGAAACCTTTGGGGAGGATTGATAATATTCACATTACGGTTAACAATAACCTTGTCCCCGTTGATTTTGTTGTCTTGGATATTGAATGCAATGCATCTTGTCCTATTATATTGGGAAGACCTTTTCTTCGAACAGTTGGAGCTACTATTGATATGAAGGAAGGTAATATTAAGTATCAATTTCCTCTCAAGAAAGGTATGGAACACTTCCCTAGAAAGAGAATGAAGTTACCTTATGATTCTATTATTAGAACAAATTATGATGTTGATGCTTCATCTCTTGATGTTACTTGATTCACACTTTCTGCGCCTAGCTGAAAGGCGTTAAAGAAAAGCGCTTATGGGAGACAACCCATTATTTTACTACAGCACTTTTGTTTTATATTTGAGTCTTGGAAGTTGTTACTACTGTAGCAACCTCTTCTTATCTTTATTTTATTGCATTGTTGTGCCAAGTAAAGTCTTTGATAGTAATGTTGATACTAGATTTGGATTACTGCGCAGAAACAGATTTCTTACTGTCACAAAATTGAGCAGCCCCGTCTGTAGGTAACTCAGAAAATTCTGCCAATTTACGTGCGTGATCCTCAGATATGTACGCAACTTTCATTCAATTTGAGCTTTTTCATATGAGCAAGTTAAGTGCCCCAGAAAAATTCGTCTTTACGGACTGTTCTGTTTTGACAGATTCTGCCTTTTATTTCGCATTGCCTGTTTTGCTATGCTTGATGGATTTCTTTGTTCCATTAACTTTTAGTAGCTTTGTGCAATGTCCAAAAGTGTTAAGAATAATTATGTCACCTCTGAATATATGAATTTTCAATTATGCACTAACCCTCTAATGAGTTTGTTTTGAGTTTGGTGTGGAGGAAGTTTTCAAGGGTCAAGAGAGGAGGATGATACAATATGATCAAGAAGAGTGAAAAGTCTAAGCTTGGTGATGCCCCCGTGGTTCATCCCTGCATATTCCAAGAAGACTCAAGCATCTAAGCTTGGGGATGCCCAAGGCATCCCCTTCTTCATCGACAACTTATCAGGTCACCTCTAGTGAAACTATATTTTTATTCAGTCACATCTTATGTGCTTTACTTGGAGCGTCTGTTTGTTTTTGTTTTTGTTTTTGTTTTTGTTTGAATAAAATCGGATCCTAGCATTTTTTGTTTGGGAGAGAGACAATCTCCGCTGTTGCATATGAACACATATGTTCTTAGCTTTACTTTTAATGTTCATAGCGAAGGTTGAAACTGCTTCTCGTTCATCGTTATACGGTTGTAAACAGAAAATGCTTCATGTGGTAATTGGTATAATGTCTTGAATAATTTGATACTTGGCAATTGTTGTGCTCATATAGATCATGTTTAAGCTCTTGCATCATGTACTTTGCACCTATTAATGAAGAACTACATAGAGCTTGTTAAAATTTGGATTGCATGATTGGTCTCTCTGAGTCTAGAAATTTTCTGGTTAAGGTGTTTGAACAACAAGGAAGACAGTGTAGAGTCTTATAATGCTTGCAATATGTTCTTATGTAAGTTTTGATGTACCGGTTTATACTTGAGTTTGCTTCAAACAACCTTGCTAGCCTAAGCCTTGTATTGAGAGGGATTACTTCTCGTGCATCCAAATCCTTGAGCCAAAAACTATGCCATTTGTGTCCACCATACCTACCTACTACATGGTATTTCTCTGCCATTCCAAAGTACATTACTTGAGTGCTACCTTTAAAATTTCATTCTTTGTCTTTGCAATATATAGCTCATGGGAAAATAGCCTTAAAAACTATTATGGTAAAGAATATGTAGCTTATGTATCTTATTTCTTATAAGTTGCTTGTTGAGCGATAACCATGTTTCTGGGGACGCCATCAACTATTACACCTTTGTTGGATATCATGTGAGTTGCTATGCATGTTCGTCTTGTCTGAAGTAAGGGCGATTTTCATGATCAAATGGTTTGAGTATGCATATTGTTAGAGAAGAACATTGGGCCGCTAACTAAATCCATGAATCATGGTGGAAGTTTCAGTTTGGACATCAATCCTCAATCTCTTATGAGAATATTATCTGTTGTTGAAATGCTTATGCATTAAAGATGAGTCCATTATCTGTTTTCTATGTTGTCCCGGTATGGATGTCCTTGTTGAGATTTATCAAAAACGAGAAATCAAATGCGATCTATCTCCTTGGACCTTTGTACATGCGTCATAGAGGTACCCCTTTGTGACACTTGGTTGAAACATATGTTATGCCATGATAATCCGTGTTAATCCAAGCTAATTAGGACAAGGTGCGAGCACTATTGGTATTCTATGCATGAGGCTTGCAACTTATGGGATGTCTTATACATAACACATATGATTTATTACTACCGTTGACAAAATTGTTTCTATGTTTCCAAAATGAAAAGCTCTAGCACAAAAATAGTAATCCATGCTTCCCTCTGCGAAGGGCCATTCTTTTACTTTACGTTGAGTCAGTTTACCTACTTCTTTCTATCTTAGAAGCAAACACTTGTGTCAACTGTGTGCATTGATTCTTATATGTTTACCTATTGCACTTATTATATTACTTTGTGTTGACAATTATCCATGAGATATGCATGTTGAAAGTTGAAAGCAACCGCTGAAACTTATATCTTCCTTTGTGTTGCTTCAAAGCTTTCTACTAAGAATTTATTGCTTTATGAGTTAACTCTTATGCAAGTCTTATTGATGCTTGTCTTGAAAGTACTATTCATGAAAAGTCTTTGCTATATGATTCAGTTGTTTATTCATTGTCTTTACCATTGCTTCGAATTACTGCATTCATCTCATATGCTTTACAATAGTATTGATCAAGATTATGATAGCATGTCACTTCAGAAATTATCATTGTTATCGTTTACCTACTCGAGGGCGAGTAGGAACTAAGCTTGGGGATGCTTGATACGTCTCAAACGTATCTATAATTTCTTATGTTCCATGCTACTTTTATGATGATACTCACATGTTTTATACACACTTTATGTCATTATTATGCATTTTCCGGCACTAACCTATTGACGAGATGCCGGAGAGCCAGTTGCTGTTTTTGGTTTCAGAAATCCTACAAAGGAAATATTCTCGGAATTGGACGAAATCAACGCCCAGGGTCTTATTTTTCCACGAAGCTTCCAGAAGACCGAAGGGGATATGAAGTGGGGCCACGAGGTGGCCAGACCATAGGCCGGCGCGGCCAGGGAGGGGCCCGCGCCGCCCTATGGTGTGGGCCCCTCGTCAGCCCTCCGACTCTGCCCTTCCGCCTACTTAAAGCCTTCGTCGCAAAAACCCCAGTACCGAGAGCCACAATACGGAAAACCTTCTAGAGACGCCGCCGCCGCCAATCCCATCTCGGGGAATTCAGGAGATCGCCTCTAGCACCCTGCCGGAGAGGGGAATCATCTCCCGGAGGAATCTTCATCACCATGATCGCCTCCGGATTGATGTGTGAGTAGTTCACCCTGGACTATGGGTCCATAGCAGTAGCTAGATGGTTGTCTTCTCCTCATTATGCTATCATGTTAGATCTTGTGAGCTGCCTGTCATGATCAAGATCATCTATTTGGAATGCTACATGTTGTGTTTGTTGGGATCCGATGAATATGGAATACTATGTCAAGTTGATTATCAATCATATATGTGTTGTTTATGTTCTTGCATGTTCTCCGTTGCTAGTAGAGGCTCTGGCCAAGTTGATACTTGTAACTCCAAGAGGGAGTATTTATGCTCGATAGTGGGTTCATGCCTCCATTGAATCTGGGACAGTGACAGGAAGTTCTAAGGTTGTGGATGTGCTGTTGCCACTAGGGATAAAACATCAATGCTTTGTCTAAGGATATTTGTGTTGATTACATTACGCACCATACTTAATGCAATGGTCTGTTGTTTGGAACTTAATACTGGAAGGGGTGCGGATGCTAACCTGAAGGTGGACTTTTTAGGCATAGATGCATGCTGGATAGCGGTCTATGTACTTTGTCGTAATGCCCTGATTAAATCTCATAGTAGTCATCATGATATGTATGTGCATTGTTATGCCCTCTCTATTTGTCAATTGCCCAACTGTAATTTGTTCACCCAACATGCTATTTATCTTATGGGAGAGACACCACTAGTGAACTGTGGACCCCGGTCCATTCTTTTACATCTGAAATACAATCTACTGCAATACTTGTTCTTTACTGTTCTTCGCAAACAAACATCATTTTCCACACCATACGTTTAATCCTTTGTTTACAGCAAGCCGGTGAGATTGACAACCTCACTGTTACGTTGGGGCAAAGTACTTTGATTGTGTTGTGCAGGTTCCACGTTGGCGCTGGAATCCCTGGTGTTGCGCTGCACTACACTCCGTCACCAACAACCTTCACGTGTTCCTTGACTCCTACTGGTTCGATAAACCTTGGTTTCTTTCTGAGGGAAAACTTACTGCTGTACGCATCACACCTTCCTCTTGGGGTTCTCAACGGACGTGTGTCAACTGCACGTCAGCAATGATTATGAAGTGTTGACCTTGGTCAACATGGGTTCATACATTATTATTTGAGGAAATTAAATCTTAACAAGATTCAATGAGAGGAAATTATTTCTCCAAGAACTAAATAGAAGCCCTAATTAATATTGGTAATGAGAGGAAATTATTTTTTTAAGAAGAAAACAAAGTCAACCAACATGATAGTAATGTTGTGATGCTAGAATAGCTTGTGTGAACCTTGTGTGTGCTTAGTCTAGTTCTTAAAATTTGTTTGGTGATTGTTACCTCGTATCCGCTTTTAGACGCTAGTACCGAGGAGTACCAAGAGGAGGAGGAGGTCTACTTCCAGGGAGAAGAATACCACTTTGATCAGTACACCAACCAAGGCAAGCTAATATTCTTGCAAAGTGCAAAGCTCTACAAGAGCAAGGCACCACTACCTCATACTTTATGCTTAATGATCCCATCCCAAGTTTTTTACTTTACAAGCTTTATTGATTTTGGTTTATCAAAGTTTACTTTTTGATTCATGATTCACTTAGTCTAAATATGGAGTAGAATAAGAGTATCAAATTTAGCCTAGAGCAATCAAAGCTAGTTAGCACCCCTCATGACTAGTTGCTAGTGCTAACAAATAAAATTGACTACTCTAGATGGGAACATGTGAAATGAAATGACTTTGAAAGATTTTGAAGGTGAATGTGACTTGAATGACATGATGAATTTGATAAAAACTGATGGTTGGATTCGGATGTGATACCATTCCAATTTGCAAGTACCCCCACAATACCTGATTATGGGTAGGGCTTAACTGGAAGTTTATGTGTCTTAGTATGGGTTCCCTCTAAACAAGCGTCATAGGGGTTATGCCGAGGCTGTGTTCGTTGAAAGTGAAATGATGTGAAATGACATGAAACGAGGTGAATGTCCGGCCCAAGCCCTGTGCAGTTCCCAGGCTGACGGTTTGTCTTCACTGGGAGGCCAAGATCATGGGGAGAGGTGCCTATACTAGGGTATGTAAGTGAAAGGTTATGATTGGTAGTCCGCACACGGAGTGTGATAAATCAGGGCCAGTTAACCCTGACGGATTATTGCAAATGTTGTGGCACAAGTGTACGACCTCTGCAGAGTGTAAAACTATTCGAATAGCCGCGTCCACGGTTATGGACGGTTGGAAAGGCCATACTGTTCCATCATCAGACCATTTTCAAAAATGTGACATATGACTGGTGACTTGAACTTGAAAGGTGAATGGTGAATTTGACTTGAATCACAACAGAGTTGTGGGAATGACACTAATGTTCCCACTTGAGCTAGTTAGACAACTAGAGAGTCTTTTATTACTAAATGCTTATGAAATAAAATTGGCTTTATGCAAATGAACCTAGAGCTTAGCACCCCATTACTATAGTTGACAGTGCTTACACTAGTATTAGTTTGTGAGTACTTTAAAGTACTCATGGCTTTGTCCCTGGCTATTCAAATGGCCAGACTATGAAGAAGAGAACCAGTACTATGAAGATGGACAGCATGACGTCTACGACAACTAGGACTACTCCTGACGTCAACAGTTGCCTGTGGAACAGATGGACCACAACCGCTACTTCGCTTCCGCTATGTGTTTTGTAATAGGATCGCTAGATCCACTATGTTGTATTAAGACTGGATCATGTGATCCTTTGATGTAAGACAATTATGTGTTGTAATGAATGATGTTCTGTGATATCAATCTATTATGTCTCGCAAAAACAATATTCCTGGGATTGCGATGTATGGCATAATAGGCATCCGGACTTAAAAATCCGGGTGTTGACAGAACGTCTTCCCATTTTCTGCCATGCCACAAACATCTACCACCGATTCAATTGTGCATTTATCTCCCATTCTGCCTAGCCAATTTGGAGATGTTGCATATTCGCCTGTTTTGTTGCCTAATCATGGTGCAGGAATTTGTCGCGAAGCTCCTCTTGAGCTGCTCCCGGATAGCAATGATGCGCCGGCATCTCACGTCGTTCCGTCCATGCATGTGCATGCCCCAGGATCCGCGCATGCCATGGTGTCGACGTCCCCTGGCGCTCCTCCACCTTGACCGTCCACGGCACCCGCTCCGAGCGCACGGCCCATGCGGCCCGAGCCGCCGCCGGCTCGTCCGGCCTCCCCACCGCCTGGGTCGAGCTCACCTGACTCGCCTGGGCATGGGTCTTCTTCGCCCCCGGCGTCGCCTCGGTCATTGATGCCCCCCGCGTCGCCCAGGTCCGTGATGCCTGGGCTGCATGCTTCTCAGCCACCCACTGCACCTGGGTTGGTCGCCCTGGCATTCCGCCATCTGCACCAACAACGTCTTCATTGCCCGTTGCGCCGCCTTCGCGTCCTCATACGCGTAGTAGCAGCGGCATCACCTGGCCAAATGAGCGCATAGACGGTACCGTTGCTTGGTTGGCTGCCTGCATGGCACATGCTGTAGATGATCCAACCTCTGAACCACGCAGCTATCAAGATGCTATGAGTATCCCGCACTGGAGGGCTGCTATGGAGCGGGAGTATCAGGCTATGTTACAAAATGAGACCTGAACACTTGTTCCTCCTCCACCACGTGTCAACATCATCGATTCGAAGTGGGTATTCAAGGTGAAGAAGCATGCTGATGGTTCTATTGAGTGCTACAAAGCACGTCTTGTTGCTAAGGGATTCAAACAGCGACATGGCCTGGATTATGAGGACACGTTTAGTCCTATTGTCAAGCCTACGACCATTCGGCTCCTTCTGTCCTTGGCAGTTTCATGAGGCTAGTCTCTTCGTTAGCTTGATGTCCAGAATGCTTTTCTTCATGGTCTTCTTGATGAAGAGGTTTATATGAGGCAGCCCCCTGGATTTGTCAGTCCTGCTCAGCCATATCACCAGTGTCGTCTGACTAAGGCTCTATATGGAATGAAGCAAGCGCCTCGTGCCTGGCATGCTCGCTTGGCTTCTGCTCTTCGTACTCATGGCTTCGTTCCTTCGAAGGCAAATACTTCATTGTTCCTGTTTCAGTGACCGAGTGTGACTATGTACTTACTTATCTACGCCGATGATATTATCCTGGTCAGTTCTTCATCAGCGGCTGATGCTGCTCTTATTTCTGCTCTTGGTGCTGATTTTGCTGTCAAGGATTTGGGTCAGCTACACTTCTTCTTGGGTATTGAGGTTGCTCATCAGTCTACTGGCTTGAATCTCACTCAGAAGAAGTACTCTCTTGATCTCTTGCGCCGTGCTGGTATGCTCAAGTCCAAGATGTCACCCACGCCGATGTCCTCCACTGACAAGTTCTCAGCTACTAATGGTGTTCTCTTATCTCTGAGGATGCAACGGAGTACCGCATTATTGTTGGTGGCTTGCAGTATCTGACGATCACGCGTCCGGACTTGTCCTTCGTCGTCAATGGGGTGTGCCAGTATCTGCATGCTCCTACTGACGTGCACTGGTCTGCTGTTAAACGCATTTTGCGTTATGTCAGTCACATTTCGTCTTTTGGTCTTCACTTGCGGGCCAGTTAAACATGTGTTCTTTCTGCGTTCTCTGATGCTGACTGGGCTAGATGTCCAGACGACAGGCGCTCTACAGGGGGCTATGCTGTGTTCCTAGGTCGTAATCTGATCGCCTGAAGTGCACGTAAGCAAGCCACCGTCTCTCGCAGCAGTACAGAAGTTGAGTATAAGGCCGTTGCCAATGCAACCGCTGAGCTCATATGGGTTGAGTCCCTCCTTCAGGAGTTGGGTATCTCTCAACCTCATCCACCGGTCCTTTGGTGTGACAACATCGGTGCCACGTTTCTGTCGTCAAACCCGGTGTTCCATGCACTGACCAAGCACATAGAGATTGATTTTCATTTTGTGAGGGAACGTGTTGCACAAAAGCTAGTACGAATCAAGTTCATCTCATCAAAGGATCAACTTGCAGACATCTTTACCAAGCCTTTACCTTTACCCATGTTTGAGGTCTGTAGGCGCAATCTCAACCTCCTTGATATATCAGGAGTAAGTTGAGATTGAGTGAGAGTGTTAGAATTTGTATAGCCTCACTTGTATTATACATGTACATGTACTTTGTAGCCCTATATATATATATATATATATATATATATATATATATATATATATATATATATATATATATATGAGATATGCCATCTCTAGAGGGTTGAGCGAGTTCCCCCAAACTACGTTGTTTTACAAGGATTCAACTGATTTTAGCTAACGGTTCTCAACCAATTGCACCAAACGGTTTTGACCCACAGTTTGCTCTAGGTACAGTTTAGTTTGGATGGAAATATAGAA
This sequence comes from Lolium perenne, assembly GCF_019359855.2. NCBI lineage: Eukaryota > Viridiplantae > Streptophyta > Magnoliopsida > Poales > Poaceae > Lolium > Lolium perenne. The sequence goes on from NC_067248.2 coordinate 169,704,823, forward strand.
TAGTTTCGTTTTAGTTGGGCTGACAGAATTATCAAATGGTTTAGTTCAGGTTTGCGTGCAACGCATATTTGTGCGGGTACGGTTAAGGTACGGTGCAGTTATCCACCCATTGCTAGGTTCGTCACCGGGTTGTACTACGTCTCTCAGAATTCCGAGTCTGATCGGGGCTACGTTCTGATCAAGCTAGCTCCGTGCATCTTCGAACTTGCAGCAGAAACGGGGAGGACTGGATGCGGACACAGGGTCGAGCACGCGTTTGTAGGCACACAAGTACAAGTGATGAGGGATAAAAAAATAAAAATGAGAGACAGAAAAAAAGGATTTGGAGGCTGAGAAGAGAAAGCTACAGTATGACACATACGATCTGCTCCAAGTGAACTTTGCATTCAAGGATAAGCTCAACAGGATCAGGACTATTTGTGACGAGTGATGAATGTGTTCTAGATGTACTGTAGGAGATCCCACGAAAGGTTGATCTAGGGAGAATTTGTAATGTACCATAAGTAGAATTTGTAATGTACCCTAAGTACCACTCGTAATATACTCATTTAAACTGCTACTTGTGTTGTTTCTGACTGAACTGGGCCGATGATTATAACTGGGGATCATAGTACGGAGATGATTGATCAGAACCTATGGCATGACTGAACATGACCATGCCATTGGTTCTGATCAAACATCTCATCCATATGTCCTCATAGTATGAGGCCTCTGCTACCTTGGTTTGCATGTTTCCGCTTCTTTAGTTCTGCATTGGACAATGATTGAACAATGGCACAACGGAAGGTAGGATTCTGCCCTTAAACTTAGTCGTGTGCGACATATTACTTGCACACTAGGCTTAATTTTCGGACAGTTCCTTTGACTGCCGTGTGATCCTATATATGAGGCCTCCTTTTGGTTTGTCTACTGCATTGGCCAACGATTGAACAATGGCAAGGAAAGGTGCTGCCAACAAAGACACAATAGAAGGCTAGGTGGTGGCCTCAAACTTAGTCATGTGTGCCACAGTCATTGCATACTACATTTAGTTTGTGGCCACTCCCTATGCCTGCCGTGTGAGGCAATGTATGCGGTCTTGTGTGCTTCTTCAGTTCTGCATTGGCCAATGATTCAACAAAGACACAACGGAAGGTAAGGTGTTGCCCCTCAAACTTAGTCGTGTGTGTGACATTACTTGCACACTAGACTTAGTTTGAGGGCAGTCCCTTGAGCTGCCGTGTGAGGCAATGAATGAGGCCTTACTAATGCTATCAATGCTCGTTTTCATCTAAACTACTTGTGAGCAGGCACACCTCTAATGGCATGTGTTCTTGTGGCAGACTGAGAAGATCATGCTTGGGTCACCTGCTGAGGTTCCCGACGAGGGACCGGCGAAGAAGCTTCGTGGAAAGCCAGCTAACGTCGGCCACTTCAATGACAACGTAGGGCCTAACTAGTTCTGCGCATCATCTTCAAGCCCACCTTCGGCCGGATCCTGATCCCTCAAGCTTTCGTCAAGTGATTCGAAGAAATCCCTTCCAACATCATCGTCACCACCAACAGTGGATGCAACTGGAGGATGCCTACGAGGAGAGAAGGGAATGACACATTCATCGACCAGGGGTGGGCGGCCTTCTCCATCGCCCATCAACTCAAGGTAGGTGATGTCTACGCCCCCTCCTTTTCCTGTAGACAGTGTTGGGCCTCCAAGAGCAGAGGTTTGTAGAACAGCAGCAAGTTTCCCTTAAGTGGATCACCCAAGGTTTATCGAACTCAGGGAGGAAGAGGTCAAAGATATCCCTCTCATGCAACCCTGCAACCACAAAGCAAGAAGTCTCTTGTGTCCCCAACACACCTAATAGGTGCACTAGTTCGGCGAAGAGATAGTGAAATACAGGTGGTGTAAATAAGCAGTAGCAACGGCACCAGAAAAGTGCTTTGCCCAGGACAGTAAACAAGCAGTAGTAACGCAGTAGTAGTAACGCAGTAAAACAGTAAACAAGCAGCGATAGCAGTATTTAGGAACAAGGCCTAGGGATCATACTTTCACTAGTGGACACTCTCAACATTGATCACATAACAGAATAGATAAATGCATACTCTACACTCTCTTGTTGGATGATGAACACATTGCGTAGGATTACACGAACCCTCAATGCCGGAGTTAATAAGCTCCACAATTCAATGTTCATATTTAAATAACCTTAGAGTACACGACAGATCAACACAACTAAACCAAGTACTAACGTAGCATGCACACTGTCACCTTCACGCTACGAAAGGAGGCATAGATCACATCAATACCATCATAGCAATAGTTAACTTCATAATCTACAAGAGATCATAATCATAGCCTACGCCAAGTACTAACACGGATGCACACACTGTCACCATTACACCGTGCAGGAGGAATAAAACTACTTTAATAACATCACTAGAGTAGCATGCAGATAAATTGTGATACAAAACACATTGCAATCATAAAGAGATATAAATAAGCACTTCACTATGCCATTCATAACAGCGAATAAGTATTCTGTGAAATATAGCCTAAGAGACCCACACGGTGCACACACTGTCACCTTTACACACGTGGGACAAGGAGTCTCCGGAGATCACATAAGTAAAACCCACTTGACTAGCATAATGACATCTAGATTACAAGCATCATCATATGAATCTCAATCATGTAAGGCAGCTCATGAGATTATTGTATTGAAGTACATAGGAGAGAGATGAACCACATAGCTACCGGTACAGCCCCGAGCCTCGATGGAGTGTTCTCCATCCTCATGGGAGACAGCAGCGTTGATGAAGATGGCGGTGGTGTTGATGGAGAAGCCTTCCGGGGGCACTTCCCCGTCCCGGCGGTGTGCCGGAACAGAGACTCCTGTCCCCCAGATCTTGGCTTCGCGATGGCGGCGGCTCTGGAAGGTTTCTCGTACCGTGGCTTTTCCGTATCGAGGTTTTAGGTCAGGGACCTTTTTATAGGCGAAGAGGCGGAGTCGGAGGGGCGACGAGGCGGTGACACACTAGGGGGGCGCGGCCAGGGCCCAGGCCGCGCCGCCCTATCATCTGGGGCCCACAGGGCCCCCCTCTGGCGACTCTCGGGTGTTCTGGATGCTTCCGGGGATTCTAAGATGCTGGGCGTTGATTTCGTCCGATTCCGAGAATATTTCCTTACTAGGATTTCTGAAACCAAAAACAGCAGGAAACAGCAACTGGCCCTTCGGCATCTTGTCAATAGGTTAGTTCCGGAAAACGCATAAATATGACATAAAGTGTGCATAAAACATGTAGATATCATCAATAATGTGGCATGGAACATAAGAAATTATCGATACGTCGGAGACGTATCAGCATCCCCAAGCTTAGTTCCTGCTCGTCCCGAGCAGGTAAACGATAACAAAGATAATTTCTGGAGTGACATGCTATCATAACCTTGATCATACTATTGTAAGCATATGTAATGAATGCAGCGATCAAAACAATGGTAATGACATGAGTAAACAAGTGAATCATATAGCAAAGACTTTTCATGAATAGTACTTAAATACAAGCATCAATAAGTCTTGCATAAGAGTTAACTCATAAAGCAATAATTCAAAGTAAAAGCATTGAAGCAACACATAGGAAGATTAAGTTTCAGCGGTTGCTTTCAACTTGTAACATGTATATCTCATGGATAGTTGTCAATGCAAAGTAATATAACAAGTGCAATATGCAAGTATGTAGGAATCAATGCACAGTTCACACAAGTGTTTGCTTCTTGAGGTGGAGAGAAATAGGTGAACTGACTCAACATTAAAAGTAAAAGAATGGTCCTTAAAACAGGAAAGCATCGATTGCTATATTTGTGCTAGAGCTTTGGTTTTGAAAACAAGAAACAATTTTGTCAACGGTAGTAATAAAGCGTATGTGTTATGTAAATTATATCTTACAAGTTGCAAGCCTCATGCATAGTATACTAATAGTGCCCGCACCTTGTCCTAATTAGCTTGGATTACCGGGATTATCGCAATGCACATGTTTTAACCAAGTGTCACAAATGGGTACCTCTATGCCGCCTGTACAAAGGTCTAAGGAGAAAGCTCGCATTGGATTTCTCGCTTTTGATTATTCTCAACTTAGACATCCATACCGGGACAACATAGACAACAGATAATGGACTCCTCTTTAATGCATAAGCATGTACCAACAATTAATTTTCTCATATGAGATTGAGGATATTTGTCCAAAACTGAAACTTCCACCATGGATCATGGCTTTAGTTAGCGGCCCAATGTTCTTCTCTAACAATATGCATGCTCTAACCATATGGTGGTAGATCGCTCTTACTTCAGACAAGACGAACATGCATAGCAACTCACATGATATTCAACAAAGGAGTAGTTGATGGCGTCCCCAGTGAACATGGTTATCGCACAACGAGCAACTTAATAAGAGATAAAGTGCATAAGTACATATTCAATACCACAATAGTTTTTAAGCTATTTGTCCCATGAGCTATATATTGTAAAGGTGAAGAATGAAAATTTAAAGGTAGTACTCAAGCAATTTACTTTGGAATGGCGGGAAATACCATGTAGTAGGTAGGTATGGTGGACACAAATGGCATAGTGGTTGGCTCAAGTATTTGGATGCATGAGAAGTATTCCCTCTCGATACAAGGTTTAGGCTAGCAAGGCTATTTGAAACAAACACAAGGATGAAGCGGTGCAGCAAAACTCACATAAAAGACATACTGAAAACATTATAAGACTCTACACCGTCTTCCTTGTTGTTCAAACTCAATACTAGAAATTATCTAGACTTTAGAGAGACCAAATATGCAAACCAAATTTTAGCATGCTCTATGTATTTCTTCATTAATAGGTGCAAAGTATATGATGCAAGATCTTAAACATGAGCACAACAATTGCCAAGTATCACATTATCCAAGACATTATAGCAATTACTACATGTAGCATTTCCCGTTTCCAACCATATAGCAATGAACGAAGCAGTTTTCAACCTTCGCCATGAACATTAAAAGCTAAGAACACATGTGTTCATACGAACCAGCGGAGCGTGTCTCTCTCCCACACAAGCATTTATTCAAACAAAAACACAAACAAAAGCACACAGACGCTCCAAGTAAAGTACATAAGATGTGACCGAATAAAAATATAGTTTCAAGAGAGGAACCTGATAATGTTGTCGATGAAGAAGGGGATGCCTTGGGCATCCCCAAGCTTAGATGCTTGAGTCTTCTTGAAATATGCAGGGATGAACCACCGGGGCATCCCCAAGCTTAGACTCTTCACTCTTCTTGATCATAGTATATCATCCTCCTCTCTTGACCCTTGAAAACTTCCTCCACACCAAACTCAAAGCAAACTCATTAGAGGGTTAGTGCATAATCAAAAACTCACATGTTCAGAGGTGACACAATCATTCTTAACACTTCTGGACATTGCCCAAAGCTACTGGAAGGTAATGGAACAAAGAAATCCACCCAACACAGCGAAAGAAGCAATGCGAAATAAAAGGCAGAATCTGTCAAAACAGAACAGTCCGTAAAGACGAATTTTAAAATGGCACCAGACTTGCTCAGATGAAAATGCCCAAATTGAATGAAAGTTGCGCACATATCTGAGGATCACTCACGTAAATTGGCATAATTTTCTGAGTTACCTACAGAGAATTAGGCCCAGATTCGTGACAGCAAGAAATCTGTTTCTGCGCAGTAATCCAAATCTAGTATGAACCTTACTATCAAAGACTTTACTTGGCACAACAATGCAACAAAATTAAGATAAGGAGAGGTTGCTACAGTAGTAACAACTTCCAAGACTCAAATATAAAACAAAAGTACTGTAGTAAAATAAACACATGGGTTATCTCCCAAGAAGTGCTTTCTTTATAGCCATTAAGATGGGCTCAGCAGTTTTAATGATGCACTCGCAAGAAATAGTAGTTGAAGCAAAAGAGAGCATCAAGAAGCAAGTTCAAAACAAATTTAAGCCTAACATGCTTCCTATGCATAGGAATCTTGTAAATTAACAAATTCATGAAGCATAATGCAACAAGCATAGGAAGATAAAACCAGTGTAACTTCAAAAATTTCAGCACATAGAGAGGTGTTTTAATAACATGAAAATTTCTACAACCATATTTTCCTCTCTCATAATAACTTTCAGTAGCAACATGAGCAAACTCAACAATATAACTATCACATAAAGCATTCTTATCATGAGTCTCATGCATAAAATTATTACTCTCCACATAGGCATAATCAATTTTATTAGTTTTAGTGGGAGCAAATTCAACAAAGTAGCTATCATTATTATTCTCATCATCAAATATAGGAGGCATATTGTAATCATAATCAAATTTATCCTCCATAACAGGCGGTACTAAAAGACTACTATCATTATAATCATCATAAATAGGAGGCAAAGTATCATCAAAGTAAATTTTCTCCTCAATGCTTGGGGGACTAAAAAGATCATGCTCATCAGAACCAGCTTCCCCAAGCTTAGAACTTTCTATATCATTAGCAACAATGGTATTCAAAGTGTTCATACTAATATGTTCCATGGGTTTTTTAATTTTCGCATCAAACCATCCATGTCTTAAATCAGGAAATAGAATAAGAAGCTCACTGTTGTCCATTATACCAAACTAGTGTAAACAAGAAACAAAAAGATGCAATTGCATGATCTAAAGGAAATAGCTTCGAGCACACACACAATGGCGCCAGAAAAGTACTTTACCTGGGACCGAAGTATGAGTGCCTTTTACCTTTCCTCCCCGGCAACGGCGCCAGAAAATAGCTTGATGTCTACGCCCCCTCCTTTTCCTGTAGACAGTGTTGGGCCTCCAAGAGCAGAGGTTTGTAGAACAGCAGCAAGTTTCCCTTAAGTGGATCACCCAAGGTTTATCGAACTCAGGGAGGAAGAGGTCAAAGATATCCCTCTCATGCAACCCTGCAACCACAAAGCAAGAAGTCTCTTGTGTCCCCAACACACCTAATAGGTGCACTAGTTCGGCGAAGAGATAGTGAAATACAGGTGGTGTAAATAAGCAGTAGCAACGGCACCAGAAAAGTGCTTTGCCCAGGACAGTAAACAAGCAGTAGTAACGCAGCAGTAACGCAAAGAAACAAGAAACAAGCAGCGATAGCAGTATTTATGAACAAGGCCTAGGGATCATACTTTCACTAGTGGACACTCTCAACATTGATCACATAACAGAATAGATAAATGCATACTCTACACTCTCTTGTTGGATGATGAACACATTGCGTAGGATTACACGAACCCTCAATGCCGGAGTTAACAAGCTCCACAATTCAATGTTCATATTTAAATAACCTTAGAGTGCACGACAGATCAACACAACTAAACCAAGTACTAACGTAGCATGCACACTGTCACCTTCACGCTACGAAAGGAGGCATAGATCACATCAATACCATCATAGCAATAGTTAACTTCATAATCTACAAGAGATCATAATCATAGCCTACGCCAAGTACTAACACGGATGCACACACTGTCACCATTACACCGTGCAGGAGGAATAAAACTACTTTAATAACATCACTAGAGTAGCATGCAGATAAATTGTGATACAAAACACATTGCAATCATAAAGAGATATAAATAAGCACTTCACTATGCCATTCATAACAGCGAATAAGTATTCTGTGAAATATAGCCTAAGAGACCCACACGGTGCACACACTGTCACCTTTACACACGTGGGACAAGGAGTCTCCGGAGATCACATAAGTAAAACCCACTTGACTAGCATAATGACATCTAGATTACAAGCATCATCATATGAATCTCAATCATGTAAGGCAGCTCATGAGATTATTGTATTGAAGTACATAGGAGAGAGATGAACCACATAGCTACCGGTACAGCCCCGAGCCTCGATGGAGAACTACTCCCTCCTCATGGGAGACAGCAGCGTTGATGAAGATGGCGGTGGTGTTGATGGAGAAGCCTTCCGGGGGCACTTCCCCGTCCCGGCGGCGTGCCGGAACAGAGACTCCTGTCCCCCAGATCTTGGCTTCGCGATGGCGGCGGCTCTGGAAGGTTTCTCGTACCGTGGCTTTTCCGTATCGAGGTTTTAGGTCAGGGACCTTTTTATAGGCGAAGAGGCGGAGTCGGAGGGGCGACGAGGCGGTGACACACTAGGGGGGCGCGACCAGGGCCCAGGCCGCGCCGCCCTATCATCTGGGGCCCACAGGGCCCCCCTCTGGCGACTCTCGGGTGTTCTGGATGCTTCCGGGGATTCTAAGATGCTGGGCGTTGATTTCGTCCGATTCCGAGAATATTTCCTTACTAGGATTTCTGAAACCAAAAACAGCAGAAAACAGCAACTGGCCCTTCGGCATCTTGTCAATAGGTTAGTTCCGGAAAACGCATAAATATGACATAAAGCGTGCATAAAACATGTAGATATCATCAATAATGTGGCATGGAACATAAGAAATTATCGATACGTCGGAGACGTATCAGTAGGCCAGTTCCTCACCTTCAAGAAGGTATCCTCCTTCAAGTACAATGTTGTCATCTTCGACCACACCTGCACTGAGGTGACGAGCAGGTGCTCATACCATGTTGATGCCACCAGGTGTGTCTTCTTCGAAAATCATGTCTGAAGCTTACCTGGTTGTGTGTCGCTGCTATCATGTCGTGTCTAGTTGTTGTTCGTGTCAAGTGTGCTGAACTACGATCGTGTATGTTGTGTCCTGAACTATGATCGTGTGTGAACAATGGCGTGTTGTGAACTTGTGTCGTCTATGATCAGTGCTAAGTTTACTTGTTCTTGCATTATTGTCTTCTTGCTTCTGCTGTTGATCTCTGGTAACCTCACCACTGAAGGAAAGAGGTAACCAGAAGAGGATTTTGGGTTGCAACCAAACAACATGGGCGCCGTTCTAGGCTGCAACGAGGCCTGAAAACTGACATACCAAACGAGCAGAGTCCAAATCTCCACGGGGTAAAAAAAAACTCTGCGCAGGCCATCAAACAACGTGGCTTTTACAAACGGATTTTACTCATCAAAAAATTGCCAAATTGTTTAAACAGACCCTCGCGTCGCCCGCAGCGGGCGACTAGGGGGAACCAAGCTCGCGCCGCCGCCGGCCCCCGGGCAACCTCCCCTCCCCCGCCGCTGCCGCTGGCCTCGCCGCGGTGGCGGCGCTCCCGCCGCCGAAGGTGGTTGGGGGAGAGCCGCGATGGACGCGAGGAGAAGGCCGGCGCCCCGTTCCCATCTTCTCCGCCGCGCGACGGCGGCCGGGCGTAGGTGTTGCGCGTCGTTGGGCGGGGCGGCGCGGCGTGGCTGGTGGCGGGCGACATCAGCTCTCGTGCTGCGGAGGCGCGAGCGGGGGCTCGTGCATCGTGCGGATCTGCTGCTCCCAGATCCGGTTGCTGGTGCGGTTTGACTCGAGGCGGGACGGCGTCCCCGGGGATGGCGCTGCGGCGGCAGCGCGAGGAGGTGGCTGCAGCTTGGATCCGCCGCCTACGGGCGTCGATCTGTTGCTGGGCCTTGTTGCGGCTTTCGAACAGCGTGAGGTGCTGTTGTCGGGGCTGCACTTGGTGGGAGGCGGCGCGGCGGCGCTTGCAGAGGCGGTAGGTCGGGGGGCGGCCATGGAGGTGTGTGGTGTCGTCATGGTTGCTGGCCCTGGTTGCGGTGGTGGGCAACGGCGGGCGGAAGCGCCTTGAAGTTTGAGCTCGGGTGAAGGCGCTCAGTCGGCCACCTTCGGTGGCCTGCTGGGTAGGATGTGATGGCTTCGGGTTTGGTGAACTCCGGGCGAAAGCCTAGTTCGACCTCGGTCGGTACCGGTGACGCCGGCGTCCTAGGAACCAAGCTCGCGCCGCCGCCGGCCCCCGGGCAACCTCCCCTCCCCCGCCGCTGCCGCTGGCCTCGCCGCGGTGGCGGCGGCTCCCGCCGCCGAAGGTGGTTGGGGGAGAGCCGCGATGGACGCGAGGAGAAGGCCGGCGCCCCGTTCCCATCTTCTCCGCCGCGTGCGACGGCCGGGCGTAGGTGTTGCGCGTCGTTGGGCGGGGCGGCGCGGCGTGGCTGGTGGCGGGCGACATCAGCTCTCGTGCTGCGGAGGCGCGAGCGGGGGCTCGTGCATCGTGCGGATCTGCTGCTCCCAGATCCGGTTGCTGGTGCGGTTTGACTCGAGGCGGGACGGCGTCCCCGGGGATGGCGCTGCGGCGGCAGCGCGAGGAGATGGCTGCAGCTTGGATCCGCCGCCTACGGGCGTCGATCTGTTGCTGGGCCTTGTTGCGGCTTTCGAACAGCGTGAGGTGCTGTTGTCGGGGCTGCACTTGGTGGGAGGCGGCGCGGCGGCGCTTGCAGAGGCGGTAGGTCGGGGGGCGGCCATGGAGGTGTGTGGTGCCGTCATGGTTGCTGGCCCTGGTTGCGGTGGTGGGCAACGGCGGGCGGAAGCGCCTTGAAGTTTGAGCTCGGGTGAAGGCGCTCAGTCGGCCACCTTCGGTGGCCTGCTGGGTAGGATGTGATGGCTTCGGGTTTGGTGAACTCCGGGCGAAAGCCTAGTTCGACCTCGGTCGGTACCGGTGACGCCGGCGTCCTAGGACGTCGTTCCCCTCCCTGGAGGCGTCGTCGTGGAGCCCCTTCACCCCCTGAGTCGTCGCGGCCTCGGACCCTCCGGGTGAAAGCCCAAGCTTCGGTCCTTTCCGAGCGGGCATCGGCGGCGGTGGTTCCATCGCTTCCTCCTTGGAGGCGATGTCTTGGAGGTCCGGTCCTTCTCTTTGTCAGCGGTGACTTCTGTGGCTTTGTCCCTCCGTCGTTGGCCAGGCGGGTGCGCGACCTCGGGGTCGGTGTGGAAGCCGGAGCGGCGGTTCCGGAGTTCTTCTGTGTTTGAGGTGCCACCTTTGGTCACTTGGGTGGCAGAGGCGTCGACACAGCTGGTGCGTGGCCTTGGGGCTGGCGTGGAAGCCGGAGCGACGGCTCCGGAGATCGCTTGCGATGTGGGGTGTTCACCCTGTTCACTTGGGTGACAGTGTTGATGGCTCGTTTGGTACGCGGCCTCGGGGCCGGTGAGGTGTGTTGTGTTGTGGGGTGTCGCCTCTGGCCACTTGGGTGGCAGAGTCCGTCGACTCGTTGGTTTCGCAGCCTCGGGGCTGGAGTGTGTGTTGTTGATGTATCGGTTTTCGGCCAGTTTCCCTTATAAACTGGTCAATTTCCCTCTTTCTTAATGAATAGGCAGAGCTCCTGCCGGTTGCTCCAAAAAAAATAAAGTGGCTTTTCTTGCCCATGGCCCGTCAGAGACGTGTAGAGGCCTTCTTCCCACTGCGACAGTGGTGCAGAAAATTGATGCAAGCTACCAAACATGCCCTATGTGTCCAGACCTCACACGTCGGGCGAGTGGGCCGGTGTACTGCCCGGACAATGCCACCGACGACACTACGGTAGTCCGTCAAGGTTGTGTCTGTCGTCACCGGCCTTGCCGAGGGCACCATCACGGCGGCACACATGGACCTCACCCCGCACACCAATCTCCTCTTCGAATGTCCGATCGGCCGGCGCCATTGACACACTAAGGGCATCTCCAACGGGGCGACAAAAACAGACGTTGAGCGACCGTTTGCGTCCGCCAGATCGAAAAATGCGTCTGGTACCACCTCTAGCGGGATGACGCAAAGTGACCGGGCCGTCCTCGGCGACGCAAACCTGGACCAAATATGTGCCTTGGATGCATATCTGCGGACGCTACGCGGACGCGCAAAGCGTCCGCTCGCGTCTGGCGGACGTTTCGTCGGGCCCGCCTGGCAGCGACCCTGCGTCTATGCGTCTTCTCAGGCGCGCCAGCGACTGGCGCTGAGGCGTCGCTTCGGCAGTCTGTGCCACGTTAATGGCGATGCCTCGACTGCCGAGCGGCCGCCGCCCACCTCCGCCAACGCAGTAATGGCGACGCCACGCGTCCCGCAGCCGTCGCCTCCCTCCAGCCTATATAAAGAGGGCGCACGTTCTTCTTCCTCATCCACTCCTCCAAACAAACCCTAGCCGCCATAAGCTCCACCGTAGCGCCGCCTAGCTCTTCCTGTGACGCAACCAGGCCCGCAAGGAAGTCCATGGCGGGTCCTGGTGGCCTGCGAGACGGTCGAGGCCGCGGGCATGGGCGCCCCCGGGGCCGGGGCAGGGGCCGCCGTGGTGGAGCAGCTACGGCCCCACGATCGCCGCCGCCTGCGCCCTCCTCGTCTTCGCAGGAGGACCGCTGCTTCGAGTTCGTCCTCCGCATCGACGACGACCCACTCGGCATCAAGCGGCTCCCGGACAAGTTCGCCGAATTCGTCGATGGCGTCGAGCCGGCGCACTTGCAGCTATGGGAGGCCAGCTGCAACTTCTACTAGTGGACTGTCGAGGTCTTGTTCGACGGGCAGGGCAAGATGTACCTGCACACGGGGTGGGATAAGTTCGCCTGCGACCTCGCGCTCGAGCCCGGCTTCCAGCTCACCTTCCTCTACGAGGGGGACGACGAGATGATCGTTAAGGTGTTCGACGACACAGCATGCCGCAGGCACTACCACACCGGCGAATCCGGCTCAGACACCGATAGTTAGAACTTAGAGTGTTCTTTTTTTGCAGCGAATATGGCTACGGGCCAGTTGAATCCAGTAGTGAAGGTTTCTGGTTGTTCTTCCTCGAAAGAACCAACACGGCACCGTCGCTAGCTGGATTTTCCAGTTTGGGTGACTGGATGTACCCTCGAGTGTTCTTCCTTAGCAGCGAACATACGAAAATTAACACAACTGATTTTCTTTTTTTACAATGTTTTTATTTGTGTCAACCATGGTTCAAACTATGTATTAGTTTGTGTAAACCATGTTCCCAATTATGTATTAGTTTGTGTAAAACCATGTTTCAATATGTAATGTTTGGAACTATGTTTATATGGAGAAAAGGAAAAAAATACAAGTAGAAAGGAAAAATGTGTCGCCCCGGTAGAGCCACCTCCAGACGCAAACGGACACGCGGAAAAAAAATGTCATTTTCGCAACCACGGGACGATGCAAACGGACGGTCGCGGACAAATAAATACGTGCCCCTTGTAGATGCCCTAATTTGTTGATTGATGCTTGGCAAGCCCCGTCCTGCCCCGTCCTGGCTGTACGTGGCCTAGGAAACGATCTTAATCATCTAAACTTTTCCGTTGGATGACGACTCCTATCGGCATCTAGTATTCACGACTAGCGCACAAGCATGTCATTTGAGTACACTTCTTTATTTCATGGTCAGTGAGTCCATGCGCACGCATTGTGCAGATTGTAGCGTGGTAAAAGTTTATTCGCACGGGATACTGTGTGCAGTTTGTAGCGTGGTACAATATAGGGATTTTTATTTTCGTGTCCTCAGGTCCTTAGTTGTACTCAGTTTTCCCCAGCTCCTTAGTTTTTCCTCAGTTTTCCCCAAGCCCTTGTTTGAAACCCGCAGAAGCAGCTCAGACGGCAGGATTCCCGTTTAGTTGACCGTTCTGTCACGTGTGGGGCCGCGTCGTGTGGGCCCGCGTCGCGTGGGGCTGGTAGAAAGGGACCGCGTGAGACAGGACGAGAAGCGTTTGGTTGCACGTGAGCAGGAGCTGGGTTCTGTCTCTTTCGGCCCCAAATTGGCATTATTAAGTGCACCTTTTTCCCCTCTTTCTCTCTGTCCTTTTCACCAAATTAGTATAAAATCTAGAGAAGCTTGCATTTCTGACTTTCTTCAATTATTTGTGCCTTTTGGCCCTCGTTGTTTGCCCAATATGGCAGCAAATCTAGTACTCCCTCTGGTCCATATGTATGTAGTTAAATCTAGAAGCAAATCTCCAGGATAATGTACGATAAATTCACAGTCAAAGTAAATCAAGAAAACTAAGTACGGCCAACAAAATATAGTAGACTAGGGATAGATAATCTCTAGATAATATGGATAGATAATAAGCTGCATACACAGCAGCCAACATAGTAACAGGTTCTTCACAGCACCATCATACTAACATAACAACAAGGGATCCCTAGTTAACAACAAAGGGATCCCAACAACAAACTAGGAGGCAGCAGCAGCAGCACACGTCCAGGACTCCGCCTACCCCATCTGGCTCTGCCTCCACTTGTTGCTCTTGCTCCCCTTGGGAGCCTTGGGCTTGAGCGGAGGCATGCACCCGGCGGAGATCTCCACCCGCTGCAAGCTGCGGAGGTGCATGCCGAGCGCCCTGTGCTTGGCGCGGAAGGAGTGGACGTTCACCGTCGTGCCGACCTTGGGGAAGGTGGTGCTGATGTTCTCAGCATGCGTGACGAGGCAGTTGAAGTCCGTGGCGCCGAGTCTCTGGTGCGAAGGGGCACCCGTAGACCTCCTTGGCGAAGTAGGAGATGTCTTGGCCGACCTGCAGCCACCGCAGCACATGGCGAGTCTTGACGTCCTCCTCCTCCTCGTCGCTGCCGACGTCGCTGCCAGACATCTGATCCATATCAAACAGAAACTAGTGAATGAGTTGCAACGATGACTAACGTACATGATAACAAAGTTAAGAAAAACAGAGTCAGCCTCAGTTAGAGTGGACATGATTATATATCTACAGGGAAGGTGTAAGCGAACTAAAGCTCATGCACAACAGATTTGTACACAGCAATGGTTCGCTGAACCCTCCCTGTAAAAAATTGTGCCCAACCATTCATCATAGGCAAAGAAACAGATTCTAGATCTGAACTAGATCTGAACTTGAACACATTCGAGATTATTTGCAAAATTAAACGGTTGATATCTTTTGATTAGTGCATAAAATAACTGATTGAGATCCCATGATTACTTGCATAAATTAACTGATTGAGATCCAATATTACTTGCATAAATTAACCGAACAGCCGAACCCCAAATCTTAAACAAAATCAAGAAGTGATCAAAACAAAATGGAATAAAATCGGCGCAAATATTAGCCCAATACTCATCCATCTACAGATCCATCTACACCAGCAAAAATAGGGTTCAAAAAGGAATGGGGAACAAAAAAGGAAGCAAACCATAGTTACGTCGTTCCATGGGTCCTCCAGAGAGGTGTCGTAGGGGTTCGGGGGCGGGACGTACGGCACGGGGTCGTAGGGGTCCCATCCCGCCGGGATCTGACTGCCACCGGCGGCAGCAGCCTCCGATGCACCGGCGATGGCGGCGGCGGCGGCGACGTCCGTAGAGGGGACGGCGCCGAAGATGGAGGCGTCGCGCTTCGAGCCTACCTCGACGATGGGATTGGCATTCTCCTTGTCCATCTCTCTGGCGGAGGAAGAGGAAGAGGGAGAGGGTTTTTTGCTTTGGAGAAGATGATGGGACGTGAGAGAGTTGGCGATGCGTGAGCGAGTGAGAGTGACAGAGAGAGTTCGAGGAGGCGTCTATAAAGGCGAGGGGTGGTTAATGCGACCCGCGTCCTACGCATGCACAGGTGCACGTCTGCACGTCTTGGACTTCTGCAACGCGACACGCGTCCACGATTGCACGTCTAGACTTCTCCACCGCGACCCGCGTCTACGCGTCAACAATTGCACGTGTCCTCGAGTCTAACCCTGGAAATTTAGATATACTCAGGTATACCCTCGAGTCTTATACTAGCATTTTTTTGTGTGCTCAATTTTCCCCTCGAGTGCTAATACTGGCTAGTGCAATATACTCAGTTTTACCCTCAAGTGGCTGGTCAACAGAGAGTCAACAAATGGGATTAACTAGTTAAATGAGTCATTTAATGTGCAAAAAAATCCGAAAAAGAGTGGCACTTACTCATGGAGTCTTTACCACAAATTGCCACTTCTCAAATCATAGATAAATCGTAGATAAATCAAGTTTTACCACAAATTGCCACTTCTCAAATCACCTAGTAGCTATGAAGGTGCATGGTTTTCCACAATAAGCCCTCCCCAAAACAGCTTCCCCCAAATCATACTTTGTCTAAATGAGGCCACAATTCTCACACTGATGTATATTGGTATTGCAAATAGTTTGAGGTAGGCCAAGATGGGTTTCATTGTACAAAATACGCATTTTCTATTTTTTAATTCTCATATTTGAATCCCTTAGTCTATTTACTACTCAGGTGCCCTTGGTTTCTTGATAGTACTCAGTTTTGCCCTCTCTCTTCACAAATTCTCGCAGACGTGCAACATCGCCCTGATTGGTCTATCCCATGTCACGCGGATCGTGCCCGCCGACCGTTGATCGTATGATATAGGGAACGGGCAGGATAACCCCTCTCTCTCTCTGTTGGTGGTTAATTAGCTTCCACCCTCTAAGTATGCTGAAGGGCGGTTTTCTGTATTATTTTCATGCGCTAAAAATTATAAACTCTTTTAGGCGTTATTTTTCACGCAAAAAATGATAAACCATCACCGATTTGTTGTTGCCATTACTTTTCACGCAAAAAAAATGATAAACCATCACCGATTTATTGTAGCCATTACTTTTCACGCAAAAAGTCATAAACCATCAATAATTTGTTGTAGCCATTACTTTTCACGCAAAAAAAAATGATAAACCATCACCGATTTGTTGTTGCCATTACTTTTCACGCAAAAAAAATGATAAACCATCACCGATTTGTTGTTGCCATTACTTTTCACGCAAAAAATCATAAACCATCAACAATTTGTTGTAGCCATTACTTTTCACGCAAAAAAAGATAAACCATCACCGATTTGTTGTTGCCATTACTTTTCACGCAAAAAAATGATAAACCATCACCGATTTGTTGTTGCCATTACTTTTCACGCAAAAAATGATAAACCATCACCGATTTGTTGTTGCCATTACTTTTCACGCAAAAAATGATAAACCATCAACAATTTGTTGTAGCCATTACTTTTCACGCAAAAAATCATAAACCATCTATCTTTGTATAGAATGATAAACCTATCACGTACGATTTTTGAGATCATTTAGAGAAGGCAGAAAAAACCTAATTTGTTACAAAAGTTTGGCATACATGATGGCATACCTATAACAACCAGGAATATCTAAAAGGGAAAGTTTCAGAAAATTTGAAATTTAGGGTGAAAATGATGCCATACATGATGCTGTTTTTCGAGGTTTTGACCTGAAAATCAATTGGGTATTATAAAGGGAAATAAAAAGTTCGAAAAATGTAAAAACGAAACAATCTATCTATTTATGTATAGAAGATCAGCTGTATGAAATTTGAGGTTATTTAGAGAAGGTAGAAATAATCACCTTGTTAGAAAAGCTGGTTTCAGCGAGACGAAACGGCATGCGCTTAAGCAAAGTGATTTTTTCGAACATCTCCAAATTACCCCAAATTTTCCATACATGATGCCATACGTGTAACAACAAGGAACCCTATCTAAAAAGTGTAAAAAAAGTTTGCCCAACCGTATAGCTCTATCAAAAAGAACCTCACCATGGCGCTAGTATAATTTTGGGATAGTTACAAACTTTCGTTACCTAACCTTCAACATGAAACTTGTTTCAAATTCATTTTGGCCTACAAGAAACAAATCCCAACTTGATTCGAGCACCACAGCCTCCAAACGATGCCGATGCCGATATCGGCATGGTCAGAATGGCTATGCTCGCCGCCACTGCTAGGTCAACGTCGGGATGCACCCTCAATCCCGTCCCCTCATTCGATCACTGACACACCAGAGATACCGCCGAGGCCAATGCCGAACGTACATGCTGATGCCAATGCCGAACATGCATGCACGCCGCTGTGGGCACGGCCACGCCGACCCGCTATGCTGGACGCCACAGACCGCCGCGAGGTCTTTCCCTTCGCCACCACACTCTCCTAGCACCCACCTATACACGCCAGAAAGGAGAGACACTAGTTTTCTCTACATTGCTCGCGTTCGTGTCCGACACGGTCAGTCAAAGTTTTGAGGTGGTCGTCGATGTCGTCGACCATTTCTTCTCTTCTTTGCATGGTTAAACGCGTCTAGTTCATATCTATCTAATGCGTCTGGTCTCGCCTCATGCAGTTCTTTGTGGAGGTCGATCTCATCTCGGCACCCCGCATGCCACCTCCTCCGTGCCATCGCTGTAGAGCTCCGTTTAAAAATCTAATCCTACCCGTGTATTGCCCCTTGTATCAGCGTCATGGCCCCACTTGTCATTTGATATAGCGAAGCCCCACTCGTTCGCGTTTTGGTCAGGGATACAGCGATGCTTACGGTCAAACAAAGATGGATGGTCTGACGTGTCTTTGCAGGCTCTACGTGGCCCCACTAGTCAGAAGATAACGGTCAACCGTCGGGCAACCGGCCGTTACATCACGTGTGATGGTTTCAGACAAACGCTTGGGTAAAACTGAGGAAAAACTAAGGAGCTGGGGAAAACTGAGCACAACTAAGGACCCGAGGGCACGAAAATAGAAATCCCTATAATATAATAGTTCAGTTCCACGGGCATGACAATAGTGACGTAGAGATGTTGTGATATGACGCAGTATGCTGTCAAGCGAGAAGACACTCATCATCCACTTTAATCTCCATGCTATATCCTGGCAGTGGCACTAGAAGGTAATAAAATAATTTGATAAAAAAAATTGGGTCAAAATGTTTAGTCACATTGACTCGTCCTTATCCTATCAAGTACAGTAGAGGGAAGATATATTTGGATAATATACACAGATACTCAGAACAAATCTTTTTCCCATGAGTATATTTTCATTGATGACGATACAAAAGGAAGGAAACATTAATCAACTATACGAAAATATGGTGTAAGTTTCCAAAAGAATATATCTAGATTGCCTTTCCTACCTATTCCGTACCAGGTTATCTTCACAGCAACAATGCCATTTATAACATTACATATCTAGAGGAACTAGATAGACCAGGTAATATGCACCAATAGATAGTTACCTTTTTCTGCACCCAGTCACAAAATAGAGCAGGTAGGCGAATTTTACAAGTATATATATATGCCTCATATGCAACTATCTCTTCCAAATATCCATTCAGCCAACAAGCAAACAATTACCTCTTCTTACTCTAAGTCTCCTAGCCTACCACCGCACCCCTATCCCACAACTTCGTCAAATTTTGCCTTCGCAATGGAGAACGTTGTCGTGCTGATTGTTGGTGCTGGTCCAGCAGGCCTCGCGACAGCAGCATGCCTTACCCAGTTCTCCATTCCCTACGTCATTGTCGAGCGTGAGGACTGCAGCGCGTCACTTTGGCGCAACCGAGCATACGACCGCTTGAAGCTGCATCTTGCAAAGGAGTTCTGTGAGTTACCACACATGTCATACCCAGCAGATGCACCAACATACATTCCAAAAGCCCTGTTTGTCAAGTACTTGGATGACTATATGGAGCGCTTTGATATTCAACCGAAGTATCTCACTAGCGTGGAGTCATCGAAATATGAGAACGATAAGAAGTGTTGGTCCATCGTGGCTCGTGACATGGCGGAGGGCACAACGATGAATTTTGTTGCAAAGTTCCTTGTTGTGGCAAGTGGTGAGAATAGTGCAGAGAATATTCCTGATTTTCCAGGACTTCACAGTTTTCCGGGTAAGGCCATCCACTCGTCAAGATACAAGTCAGGCAAGAGCTTCTCCGGTAAGAGCGTGTTGGTCATTGGATCTGGCAACTCCGGGATGGAAATCGCTTACGACCTTGCGACCCATGGTGCCAATACTTCGATTGTTATACGAAGCCCGGTATGTGCAGTATATAATTTTATTTCGTAATAGAGATACAATTTCTTCGTATTATTATACTACTAGAATGATATTTTTATTTCTAGCACTGTATCAGATGTGTGACAACATTTTGTGGCTGCAGATTCATGTAATGACAAAGGAACTAATCCGGTTGGGGATGACATTAGCCCAACATATTTCCCTGAATCTAGTGGATAACCTCCTTGTTATGGCGACAAATTTCATATTTGGAGACCTAACAAGGCATGGCATCAGAATGCCAAAATTGGGTCCAATGAACCTCAAGTCAAAAACCGGCCGATCCGCTGTGATTGATGTTGGCACTGTTGGGCTAATAAAAAGAGGCATCATCCAAGTAAGTATATCCTGGGACATGATATAAACCTTATATGTACCATATGTTGATTTAATATGCCAGTTTATTAATATTTACTTTACCTCTTGCAGGTTCAAGGAAGCATTAGTAAGATCATGGGCAACATAGTAAAATTTCAATCTGGGGATGAAATCCCATTTGACGCAATTGTGTTCGCAACTGGATACAAAAGCACAGCAAATATGTGGCTCAAGGTACTAAGACTGATTCTTGAATTTGCCTAAGTCATATTCATTTTGGTGCAACAATTGTTAAATCTCCTAACCGGGCAATACGTTATTTTTGAGCGCAGAATGGTGAGAGCATGTTAAATGAAAATGGACTGCCAACCAAAGAATATCCGAATCACTGGAAAGGTGAAAAGCGGCTCTACTGTGCTGGGTTGGCGAGGAGAGGATTGGCTGGTATTGCTGCGGATGCTAAGAGTATCGCTGATGACATTAAATCGGTGATAGGTTCTATGTGTGGCTAAATTAGCTTTTATAGGTAGTTTAACAGGCAACTGCATTAGACTACCTCTGAAACATCTTGATGCCAAGGCTCATATGTTCTAGGAGTAAGCTCAGCTCTTGAATATTATCAACAAGGGCATTCTAGTTCAATACTCATTATGTAAAAGAGCTTCATAAGTTTTGTTGAGCTTACGGAGGACAACTGTGTAATAATTACTTGAATATATATATGCAAAAGTCCCGTGATCAGTAGCGTTGAACCTGGAGGAAATCACATCAGCCTCAACTCAACCGGATTATTCGCTAGTATCTATTTTGAGTACTATATTGCCATTCATCAGTCTTAGAATGACACTATGTGCTGAGAGTTATATACTGTATGAAAGCAGAATGGTCGTTTATTGTGGGAACTGTAAAATCCAATGTTAGAATCTTCTACACAAAAAAATATGAGGTATATCCTAGAATAAATAACTGTTGTATAAAAAATAATTCTTGAAGATAACTACAACTCGGCAAGATGCCATGCCCACAAATGTAAAGCTAGTTCTAGGAGAACTGAAATTTGACATCACAAAAATCAGTTTCTATATGTTGTTAAAGAAGGTCAGGTGTGTTTGTTGTTGATTCCCCTCAAAAGAAAGTGTGGTTGTTGATATCTTTGGGACACCTTAATGTCAAGGCTCATAAGTGCTAAGCACCTTCTACAGAAAATAATGTTGGGTATATCGTAAATAAATGTTGTGCAAAAATACTAGTTCCTGAAGATGAATACAACTCGTCATTTCCTCAATATGCCATGCCCACCAATGCAAAGCTAGTTCTAAGAGAACTGAAATTTGACGTCACAAAAATTAGTTTCTATATGTAGTTTAACAAGGCCAAGTGTGTTTGTTGTTGATTCCCCTCAAAAGAAAGTGTGGTTGTTGATATCTTTGGAACACCTTCATGTCAAGGCACATATGCGCTAAGCAGATACTACCTCCGCTAGCTAGACTTGACACCGCGTCGATTATATCCGAACGGAGGGAGTAGGGAGTGAGATCTGCCCCTCAGCTCCTGTATACTATCAACCAGGGCCTTCTAGTAGTTTTTTTTCGAAATGGGGGTATACCCCGGCTTCTGCATCATAACGATGCACACGGCCATTTATTAAAATAAGGTTCGGAAAAGTATTGTTTACAACTCACACATCACCGAGGATTGATACAAAAATCAACCATCGAAACACACACATACTATAACTACACATCAACATAATCTTCTAGTATGTCGCCAACCAGCCTGGCACAAGATATCCTCAGCTCCTGTATACTACTATCAACCAGGGCCTTCTAGTAGTACTCTCGCTATGCACAAGAGCTTCGTAATTTTTATTGAACTGAGTTCTCTACCGCATTCTATTTAATCCAATTTGTATATGCAGAAGTCCCGAGACCAGTAGTGTATTAGAGGAAGTTCAACACAGTAGGCTCACCAAGTCGACATTTGATGACTAACCCAGTCACTAACGCGCAACGGCGCAAGGGGGAAAAAAAGAGAATCACCATATCCCTCCCCGTGCGAGACAAATTTGAATACCTGCGGAAGAGTAGGGAAATCGCAAAGCTGGTTGCGCCGTTCTATCCCGCGCCACTCGGAAGGAGAAGTCGCGAGGGGTTTCCTCTTCTTCCTCTAATGCGCCGCCGTCGCCGGAAGGAAGACTCCCAGATTCTATCTACTCTGCGCCGTATCCGATCTGGAAAACAAATGGAGCACGGGGAGGCGGAGGTTGCCAATGGCCGCTCGATTTGGTGGTTTGTGTGGTGTGGGCGGAGAGCCGGAGAGGGAGACAAGAGGAGGGGAAATGGCCGCTCGTGCTAGCTGCTTGTGTGCTAGCTTGATGTAGCTGTTCAGTCGACAGATGTAAAGAAGGCACTTGGGACGAGTCGTTTTTGCATCTAGGAGTAGATGCTCCTATTTTTATAAATGTGTTTTAAACGCATTCTAATAAGTCAAAAAAAAATCGGTAAAAAAATGAATGCTCGTTTCACCGAAAAAATGATATTGTTTGTGTTATGTGTAAATAAGATAAAGTTCGGGGACAGAGATTTGGTGCACATGGGCACCAGTGATCTCTATTTTAAAAAGTAATTAAAAATCACAGTTCTATGTTTTAGAAAAATCTGAAAATAAATTATGATGTAGCCAATATTGTATTCCACAAACGTGTAAATTTTCAGCTGGAAAAAATTTGTATTTTAGACTACACAAAAATAACAAATTTGTAGATCTGAGTATAGTTATTCAGATCTTCAGAAAAAATCATTTTTTATCATTTTTTGTGTAGCTCGGAAAACAAAATATTTGTATTTAAGATTTTGTACATTAGTGGGATACATCATCAGCTCCTTTGAGAATTTTGCTACATAAATTTTTAAACACATAAATCTAATTTTAGAAATTTTAAATACGGCGAGAGCACTGGTGCCCAAGATCTAAAATGACTTTTCGAAAGTTCGGTGCTAAAATACAACTCTTATTGAGACATTTGTTTATCTTTTTCACACAGGACACAAAAAAATGTTGGTTTTCCACGAAAATTCGCGTGCACACCTGAAATGTCAACATGTATGTGCGAAATTTTTGCTCAATTTTTTAAAACATTTTAAAATGTTTTTTCGAGTAGCGGAAGCATATGCACCTAGGATCAAAAGTGTATCTCCGTAAGTCTATTGTAAACGTGAACTCTAAATTATATCCTGAACTAACTACTAGTAAATTTTACTGTTGATGCAAATGAATCAGCATTAGGGTACCATCTAGCGGCCCAAATATGTTGGGCTGGTGGTGATCGCAAGCAAACGCGACCAACAAGGCCCAAATGCTGGTGCGGGAGGATAGACAGATCTGGTACGTTCGTGATGGCAATCCGACGACTGAGAGCTCCAAATCGCTGTGGAGAGGCTGGATGGTTCCATTATACTGTTACTTAATTATAGAATATATAGATCAGTATGAATGGGCTCTATTAGGCAGCAGCTTGGGGACTAAGATCTGCTACACGTTTGTAGCGCACCCCGGTAGCAACGGGCAGGTGGAACAAGCGAACATGAAAGTATTCAGAGGATTGAAGATGAAGACATTTGGCCGATTTGGATGTGGGAAGAATCGGATAGTCCTTGCGAATTACATTGTGTGATTGTGTGACTGAACAGAGATTGTACAAAAAAAATGCTTACAATCACATAAAAGAACAATAATCTACCTGAAGTGCCACTTGCTAGAACACAGTAAATGCACGTTAATGCAGCTCTAGAAAGAAAAAAACAAAACAAAACAAAAAGCAACCAAGTGATCACACAGTGAACCTAAATTATCCCATCTCTAATAGTATAATAGTGTTGTTATGCTACAAAATTCTTGAGAAGCAAGAAAAAGTAGAACACAATGTTCTAATATATTAAGCATAAGTTAAGAACTACTCCCTCCGTCCCAAAATATAAGGCGTCTAAGGACTGGTCAAAAGTCAAACTTTAGTAACTTTGACCAAATATTTAGAAAAATATATTTACATCTACAATATCGAACGGACATATTAAGAAAATATATTTTATGGTGAATCTATTCATGTTGATTCAGTACTGTAAATATTTATATTTTTGTATATAAACTTGGTCAAACTTAAAAAACGTTGACTTTTGACTAATCCTTAGACGCCTTACATTTTGGGATGGAGGGAGTATTTATGAAGGTCCTTGAGAATGACAACTCTAGAATTTCACGAACATCATCAAGTTTCATTAGAAGAATTACCTAGCTTAAAATAATGTTAAAAGTGAATATTTGTATGTCAAAATATGCCAAGTAATTTAGTGTCACAACTCAATAAGTACCTTGTCTATGGGGGTTAGGGCTGGAGCACACATCATCATCATTGATAAAGTCAAGATTCATAGCTGCCATCACTCGCAACACCCTTCCCATCAGTCTTACACTCTCCGGCACGCCCTCCCCATCAGTCTTACACTCTCCGGCACACCCTCCCCATAAGATTAACTGGATACAAACTTAGTATTTCTTCATTGTTAACAAAGAGCCATATGTGTCACTAGAAATGTTTGTACGTGCGTGTTTGTGAGCGTCTGCGTTGTATTGTGTTCTCAAAAAAAAAACAAAGAGCCATATGTGTCACTAGAAAGATACAGTTTTTTGCCTGCTACAGCCCTTTGCTGCATGAATGGAGGTAATATCCAGAGATATGAAGAACTCTTAAGTACCGAAAATAGAACCTCACAATCCTCCTCCAGCTCAAGCTCTAGATGGCATCTTGTTACCAACATTACATTGCCCCACCGTGCTTGTAGCTGCATCATTGCCCAGTATAGCCTAAAAAATCATATCTATTTTCCAATTACTAAAGATCTGGTAAGAAGGGTTATGCTTCACTTCCTCCCGTATTGCCCCCGCTCAGGTGACACCGGAGGACCCCCAACCGTAGCACCCCTCTCCCTTCCCCGCCGCCACCCAAGGAAGACGGCGCGCGGGAGTGCCCCCGCAGGCACCGGTGAAGGTGGCGGCGAGGCTCCCGTCCCCCTATCTCGCGACAGAGGACCTAAGATTTGGGCATCAACCCGCCCTGGCTTGGCGATGGCGTCGTGGCGGGTGGCTATGGCTTTCAACCTCGACATTGCGAGAGGTGAGGTGGTGGGGGTGTCGATTGCAGTGTGGAACTCTTTCCCCGCCAAAGATCTAAGGTAATTGCTCTTCACCTTGACTCTCTCGCCTCTGCCAGCTCCTGCTCAAGGTGGTAGTGCCGCCGAATCTGGGTTTGGGGGTGCTTGGTGAGTTGTTCGGGACCAGGGGAAACCCTAGGCTGGCTGGTTTGGGCCATAGGCGTCGACACCCTCGGGCGCCGATATTCCTCCTTGGAGGCGTCGCTGAGACCCCCTCAATCCATCCTGACCCATCTCCTGGACGAAAGTCCAAAATCCCTTCGACTGGGCAGCGTCGATCGTGACCTCCCTTGGAGGCGTCGCCTGGGGAGATTTTGGGTTCGGGTGGGAGAGCTGAAGGTGGGAGCTTTGGGCCTTGTTGGCCACTACCCTTGCTATGCAGTTATGCTCGGTGGATATCTTGTTGCTCTGGGTTGCTCAAGGGCGGCGACAGTGTGGCCGGTTTGGTGTGCTCACGGTGGTGATGCTCTAAGACAACTTTGGATCTCGAGTCCAACACCTTCCCATCTCTTGGGTGAGCTTCTCTCATGTCTGATGGTTTGCCGCCCCCGAGCCAAGGCAAGAGTTTAGGAGCCCTCTTCGGCATGAGAGCAGGAAGGTGCTGTTGGTGCTCCCAATCCCGGATTCTCATCGTTCAAGACCTCCTTCCATGCCCTGCTAGTTGGTGCCCTTGGTGCTGATGAGTTACAGTTCTCGCTTTTGCAAGTTGTAGTGCTTGTGTTTAGCGTAGTGTTGTAAGCTGTTCGAAGCGTTCTTGTGTATCATTCGACCCTTGTGGTGTTGTGTTGTATTGATAGCTATGTGTATTTCTTGGCCGTTCGATGGTTTCATTACTTCAAAGCTGGGCTCGTCTCGAGCCTACTGTCTAAAAATGGTTATGATGTATTGTAACCAGATACTAGCTCGATGACTCCAAAAACTTTATTCAGTTATGGCAGTAGCAGCAACATGGATGGAATAACTAAGCACATGAGCAATTGAGCATGTTGGAATATTTGCGAATAAGTAGGTTAGAGCATATCCAGCCGTTGGGGCTCCCCGGGCCGAAATCCGGCGCTATTTAGCGCCGGATTGGACGAAAGTTTGGCCTGGGGAGACCCATTTTCCCAGCGGCGAGCCCCGGATGGATGAAAGTTGATTACGATTTCAAATGTGCTGAGTCGCCCGGGATCGGGACGCCGCCCGCACTGAGTCACCATCCTCCCGGCGCGCGGAAGTCCGGCGGCACCGGGTAGCCCGCCATGTGGAGGAGCCGCCCTTCCCATTGGTGGAGAGAGCGGCGGCCGAAGCCATTGTTGGTCGCGCCGTCGTTCGCCATTGTGTGATCGCCGCTTGCTCGCTCGAGGTTGGGGAAGATTGGGGAAGGTTTGAGAACAGGGAGCGTGGTGAATGCGGCCTGACACGGTAGTTCGGCGATAAATAGAGGTTGACGCACGTGAAACCGAGGCGACGACATTAAATCGCCGCGTGGAAGCTACGTGTCCAGCGAAGACTGACCGGCTGCAGGCTTTTACAGAGCGCGAAAGACGATGCGATGAGAACGACGATCGGTCTCTCTCGCCGACAAGTTGGGGCCACCAGCTGCGTGGGAAGTTTTCTCGGCGTTTCCCACGCTTTCATTTCGTTCGGAGTCCCCGAGCGCTCCCGGGGGGCCGGGGATGGCCTGGGCTCCCCGGACGGATGAAAAGCCTAATCCGGACGAAAACGAGGAACCGGGAAAGCGACTGGGCTGTTTTCGTCCATCCGAATGACAAAAAGGCGTCCTGGGGGACTCGTCGGGGAGACGGCTGGAGATGCTCTTATGAACATGATATCCCTTAGTTGGTATGCTTGGAGCTTAGCAGCACACTACTTTCTATAGGTAGTGGCAGATCGAGTATGATCTTATGCTGTTACTGTATGTATCATTAACAATTAGTACCTTCCAAAAAAAAGTACATCAACATGAAGCTAGTTGTAACAGCAAACTGATGTACCAAAACTTGCAAGCTTGTTACCGATAACCCTTTCACAAGTAAGCAATATGATGACCATAAGATGTATGTACAATTGAGCGGGAAGAGAGAGTGTGGTACCTGGCAAGTGCAGAGGCCATGGATGGGCTGTGGCGGTGTGTGTGTAATGTAGGGCTTACCAAAGCCTCACCTCCACGCTTGCAGGTCAACAACAATATCACGTAAACAAGGCATTCGAATGGCGTAAATGAGAACAGAGGGCCAGGCTGAACGTACGCCATAGGTTCGAGCGACTCACGAGGGGAGAGCAAACCGTCGTAATGCAGGCTGTGCTTGACGGAGAACACGGACCTCCGTCAGTGGAGTAGTGAGCGGCGAAGGCGGCGTGAGCGCGCGAGCTCGAGGGCGGGTCTCCAGCTTAGAGAAAACGTGGGTTGCTTGGGCCGTCGTTTGGGCCAAAGTGGAGTGGACTGGCGACAAAGATAAGCCCGGCAATGACGGAATTACGCTCAAGGGGGCTTACAGAACAGGCGTGCTTTCTTGGGCCGTAATCTGGGCCTAAGTCGAGTGGAGTGAGAAAAAGAAAAGGGTTTATTTCCTTTCGGAATCACTTATAAAAAAAGTTCCCCTAAAAAAGTTATAAAAAAGTTACTCTTCTCAAGGGTTAACATTCCTTAGCACATGTATAACATGATGACATCAGCCGTCTCTTAAAATTTATAATTTAGTTGGAGAAAAGAGAAAGAGGAAAAAATATTGTTTTCCTTAGCTAAGAGGGATGATCTCTTCTAAAATAAGAGAAAACTATTTTATGTGTGCACAATAAGTCTTTCCTTAGAAAATATTTTTTATTGAAATTAATTAGTTCTTAGATATGATAATAATAGATAATGCACCACACAACTTATATCTTTTATTTTCTCTAGATGATAGGAGACTAAGAAAATGCATGCCTATCCTACCATTTTACACGCCTTACTCTACACTTGTAGGTTCTACATCAAGCGCATGGCCTAGAGGACGATTTTTTCGCTCTGTTTTGGAAAACAAAATTTTAATTTAAAAACTTTATATTCGGTGTGGAAATCACAAAAATTTATATTCGGTGTGGAAATCACAAAACGTTTTGGTCGTTTCTTGTATCGATATTTTCGGAATTTGATTCCATCTTGATAGATTTTGATAAACCTTTTCTAACATGCAACATTTACTTCCACAGTTATTAAGTGTATGCTTCCAAATTGCACTTTTCAGCAGTGTTGCAGCACAACTCTGCTTCACATGTTAATATTGGGAGTACCTCTTGTGTTGATGTATGTGTTGCGTGTATGCCACAACTTTGAACACTAATTTAACCAAAAATACATTAAACAGAATTAAACAGAAGGCCGTAGCCCAACCTTAAATTAATAAGACCGTTGCTGACAAGTTGTTACGGGGTGCTGAAAAAATAGCTAACAGGGGACAAAAAAACAACAAACATACAAGAGAAGAAATGAAATAGACCTTGAGCTTCGTGTCCAATATCCAGCCTTACGATCCGTTTGAAGAGGCATCGAAACTGGTGAAGAAGACCTCTATTGAGAACGCGCGCCCTCGTCAACCTCTAGAGGCCACGCAAAAACCCAAGCACCATCCGTTTCCACCTCCATAGGAAGCTCCCTGCTCCCCCCCCCCCCCCCCCCCGGATCGAAAGGCGCCGAACTTGTTGGAGGTAGACCGCTCTCCCTGACCATGCATGGATATCGGAAGTCACTGCAGGGAAGAAGGACTCCAAGCACTCGCCTCGCCACCACCCGCAGCCCACACCAAACCAAGCTGCCAGGAGCAGATATAGACATCGCGTACCAACCACTGCCGAGCTCGTCCACCCATACCAGCAATCTCCAAACGATGCCTCCATCGAGGGAACAACACCAGAGCGCCGCCGCCATCCAAACCGAAGTTTTGGGCTTTCACCCGAGATAGGAAGAGCACGGAGGTAGGTGATACGTCCATTTTGCATCACTATTTTATATCATAATTTACTGTTATTCATTAATATATTTCATATTTGGAGATGATACTTATGTTATTTCACCTATTTTGCATGTTTCATGATTATTGGAGAATCATTCACCGGAGTCAGGATTCTGCTGGAAAAAGCACCGTCAGAATGCAATATTTTTGGAGATCAACAATTGACGGAAATTACACCGAAGATCTTATTTTTCCAGAAGAATGAGCCAGCCAAAAGGAGGAGCCGAGGAGGGCCGCCATGGGCCCCCCCATAGGCCGGCGCGGGCCCTGCCCTGGCCGCGCCGCCTTGTGGGGAGGGGGCCCACAGCCCCCTTCGGCCGCCTCTCCTTCGCGTACTTCATCTACCCGAAAACCTAAGGTGCTGGGGATAATCGCGAGGAGACACAGCCACCTCTGCGGGGCGGAAAACACCAGAGACAAAAGAGCTCTCCGGCAGGCTGAAAGCCACCGGGGAAATTCCCTCCCGGAGGGGGAAATGGACGCCATCGTCACCGTCATCGAGCTGGACTTCATTGGGATCATCATCACCATCATCTCCACCACCGACACCATCATCTCCACCGCTGCACCTCGTCACCGCTGTAACATCTAGGGTTGAAACTTGATTGTTTAATAGGAGAAACTCTCCCGGTATTGATTACTCCTTGTTATTGATGCTATTGAGTGAAACCATTGAACCAAGGTTTATGTTCAGATTGTTATTCATCATCATATCACCTCTGATCATGTGATGTCTCGTGAGTAGTTCGTTTAGTTCTTGAGGACATGGGTGAAGTCTAAATGTTAGTAGTGAACTATGTTGAGTAATATTTAATGGTTTGATATTTAAGTTGTGGTGTTATTCTTCTAGTGGTGTCATGTGAACGTCGACTACATGATACTTCACCTTTATGGGCCTAGGGGAATGCATCTTGTATTCGTTTGCTAATTGTGGGGTTGCCGGAGTGACAGCAACCTGAACCCCCGTTGGTATATCGATGCAGGAGGGATAGCAGGATCTTAGAGTTTAAGGTTGTGGTTAGATTTATCTTAATTACTTTCTTGTATTTGCGGATGCTTGCAAGGGGTATAATCACAA
The DNA here is from genome assembly GCF_019359855.2 of Lolium perenne. Classification (NCBI taxonomy): domain Eukaryota; kingdom Viridiplantae; phylum Streptophyta; class Magnoliopsida; order Poales; family Poaceae; genus Lolium; species Lolium perenne. Next base: position 169,735,072 of record NC_067248.2, read on the forward strand.
GTATGTATTAGTCCTAGGAAGAGCGATGCATTAGCATAGGTTCACCCACACAACACTTATCAAAACAATGAAGATTAATCAACTATATGAAGCGAAAGCACTAGACTAAATTCCCGTGTGTCCTCAAGAACGTTTAGTCTTCATAAGTAAACAAACCGGCTTGTCCTTTGTGCTAAAAAGGATTGGGCCACTCGCTGCAACTATTACTCTCGCATTTTATTTACTTGTACTTTATTTATCTGCTATATCAAAACCCCCTGAATACTTGTCTGTGAGCATTTACAGTGAATCCTTCATCGAAACTGCTTGTTGATGTCTACGTTCCCCCTCCTTTCCTGTAGACAGTGTTGGGCCTCCAAGAGCAGAGGTTTGTAGAACAGCAGCAAGTTTTCCATTAAGTGGATCACCAAGGTTTATCGAACTCAGGGAGGAAGAGGTCAAAGATATCCCTCTCATGCAACCCTGCAACCACAAGCAAGAAGTCTCTTGTGTCCCCAACACACCTAATAGGTGCACTAGTTCGGCGAAGAGATAGTGAAATACAGGTGGTATGAATATATAGTAGCAGTAGCAACGGTGCGTAAAATAGCTTGTCGGCGTGTAGTTGATGGTGGTAGTATTGCAGCAGTAGTAACACAAAGAAACAAGAAACAAGCAGCGATAGCAGTATTTAGGAACAAGGCCTAGGGATTACACTTTCACTAGTGGACACTCTCAACATTGATCACATAACAGAATAGATAAATGCATACTCTACACTTTTGTTGGATGATGAACACATTGCGTAGGATTACACGAACCCTCAATGCCGGAGTTAACAAGCTCCACAATAATGCTCATATTTTAGTAACCTTTAGTGTAAGATAGATCAACAGACTAAACCAAGTACTAACATAGCATGCACACTGTCACCTTCATGCATATGTAGGAGGAATAGATCACATCAATATTAGCATAGCAATAGTTAACTTCGCAATCTACAAGAGATCATGATCATAGCATAAACCAAGTACTAACACGGATGCACACACTGTCACCATTACATCGTGCAGGAGGAATAGACTACTTTAATAACATTGCTAGAGTAGCACATAGATAAATTGTGATACAAACACATTGCAATCATAAAGAGATATAAATAAGCACTTCACTATGCCATTCAACAGTGAATAAGTATTCTGTGAAATATAGCCTAAGAGACCCACACGGTGCACACACTGTCACCTTTACACACGTGGGACAAGGAGTCTCCGGAGATCACATAAGTAAAACTCACTTGACTAGCATAATGACATCTAGATTACAAGCATCATCATATGAATCTCAATCATGTAAGGCAGCTCATGAGATTATTGTATTGAAGTACATAGGAGAGAGATGAACCACATAGCTACCGGTACAGCCCCGAGCCTCGATGGAGAACTACTCCCTCCTCATGGGAGCAGTAGCGGTGATGAAGATGGCGGTGGAGATGGCAGCGGTGTCGATGGAGAAGCCTTCCGGGGGCACTTCCCCGTTCCGGCGGCGTGCCGGAACAGAGACTCCTGTCCCCCAGGTCTTGGCCTCGCGATGGCGGCGGCTCTGGAAGGTTTCTGTGGTTTTCGTCAATCGTATCAGGGTTTTCGATCCAGGGGCTTTATATAGGCGAAGAGGCGGCGCAGGAGGGTCGAAGGGGCGACGACACCATAGGGCGGCGCGGCCAGGGCCTGGGCCGCGCCGGCCTAGGGTCTGGGGGCCCAGTGCCCCCTCCGGTCCTTCCGGGTGTTCTGGATGCTTCCGGTGAAAATAGGAACTTGGGCGTTGATTTCGTCCGATTCCGAGAATATTTCGTTACTAGGATTTCTGAAACCAAAAACAGCAGAAAACAGGAACTGGCACTTCGGCATCTTGTTAATAGGTTAGTTCCAGAAAATGCACGAATATGACATAAAGTGTGCATAAAACATGTAGATAACATCAATAATGTGGCATGGAACATAAGAAATTATCGATACGTCAGAGACGTATCACTTGTCAACACCTTCTGCTCCTCGTTGGGTTCGACACTCTTATTTATCGAAAGTACTACGATACACCCCCTATACTTGTGGGTCATCAAGACTATTTTCTGGCGCCGTTGCCGGGGAGTGAAGCGCTATTGGTAAGTGGAATTGGTAAGGGAAACTTTTACTGTACGTGCTGATTTTATTTCTGCTTTCGCTATAATTCATTATGGAGAGGTCTTCTCTTGAATTCCTATTTGGAAAATCTACTACTACTGCAAAGGTAGTGGATGAGGCGCCAGGTGAGAAAGAGGTTCCATACAAAATACCTATGAAAATTATTGAACGTGTTGTGGATAACCGTTATGAAGGGATGGAACAGTCCATCCTGGAGATCATTTACTGTTTTTACATGAATTATGCGGGTTATTCAAGTGTGCAGGTATTTCTATGGATGAAGTTAGGAAGAAACTATTCTCTATATCGCTGTCTGGTAAAGCGGCGCATTGGTATAAATTGCTGAAGAATGGTGATTCTCTTGATTGGAAGGATATTGTGCCTCTATTTTATTCTAAATTCTATCCTCCAAGTGAAATTCACAAAGACCGAAACCGCATATATAATTTCTGGCCTCATGATGGAGAGAGTATTGCCCAAGCATGGGGGAGATTGATGTCTTTAATGCTCAAATGCCCCATTCATGAGCTTCCTGGTAATATCATCATTGATAATTTCTATGCAAGACTTCCTTTTCAAGATAAAACCTTGCTGCATACTACTTGTTCTGGATCATTTACACGCAACAAAGAAGAGTTTAAAAGGGACCTTCTTGATCGGATTCCGGAGAATACTGAAGGATGGGAGAACGACAAAGGTAGAGAGTCAGGTATAAACTATGATTATGAATGCATTGAAACTTTTATGGATACTGATAAATTTCGTAATATGAGTGCTGCTTATGGTCTTGACTCTCAAGTTCTTGCAAATTTTTATAAAGCTTTTGCCTCTCATTTTGAATTGCCTAGGAAGAATTTTGATAAGTATCATGAACCGTACAAAGATAAAACTGATTCATCTATAAATAAATATGTTGAAATTAAAACTGTTGATCATATTCTTCCTGAAGCTTATATTGAAAAAGCTCCTTTTCCTGCTAAAATGAAGGAGTATTCTGTTATAACTAGTGCGGTTAATAAAAGTGCAAAGAAACCTATAGAACCTGAAGAGCAAATAAAGGTTGAACCTGCTATTGCAAGAGTTAAAGATCTTGTGGCTGAAAATGTAGAAGATGGTCATATTATTTTCTGTGAAGATGCTTCTAATATTGTTTCGCATCCTAATAAGTCTAGGGAAGCCAGTGTTCCTATGTTCTCTGTTAGAATTGGTGATCATTGTTATTATGGCTTATGCGACATTGGTGCAAGTATTAGTGCCATTCCTTATGAGCTTTACACGGAAATCATGCATGAAATTGGTTCTTGTGAACTTGAAGATATTGATGTGGTTATTCGGCTAGCTAATAGAGAAACTATCTCTCCTATTGGTATTGTTCGAGATGTAGAAGTTCTATGTGGTAAGATTAAATATCCTGCTGACTTTTTGGTACTTGGTTCTGCTGCTAGTAAGTCTTGTCCTATTATTTTTGGTAGACCCTTTCTAAATACTTGTGGAGCTATTATAGATTGCAAGAAAGAGAAAATTGTGACTAAATTTGCTGGTGAATCTTATGAGTTTAATTTCTCTAAATTTACCAAAACTCCTTATAAAGCTGATTTGCCTAACGATGATTTTAGAGTTGAACAGTGTGTATCTATTGCTCTTGCTCCTAATAATCCTTTGCAGCAACATTTGGAGGATAGTGATGTCTACGCATGCTTCTATTCCTGTAGACAGTGTTGGGCCTCCAAGAGCAGAGGTTTGTAGAACAGCAGCAAGTTTCCCTTAAGTGAATCACCCAAGGTTTATCGAACTCAGGGAGGTAGAGGTCAAAGATATTCCTCTCAAGCAACCCTGCAATTAAGATACAAGAAGTCTCTTGTGTCCCCAACACACCTAATACACTTGTCAGATGTATAGGTGCACTAGTTCGGCGAAGAGATAGTAAAACACAGGTGGTATAGATGGTGGTAATATTGCAGGAAGTAAAGATGCAGTAAAATAGTAAACAAGCGATGTTTGCAGTATTTGAAAACAAGACCTAGGGATCATACTTTCACTAGTGGACACTCTCAACATTGATCACATAACAAATAAATAATTTCTCCTCACTTTTGCTACATACACTCTCTTGTTTGATAACAAACACCATTCATTGTGTAGGGCTACAAGAGCTCCCTCAAGCCGGAGTTAACAAGCTCCACAATATTCGGCATTCATATTTAAGTAACCTTTAGAGCATAATAGATCATTGCAATTTAGACCGAGTACTAACATAGCATACACACCGTCACCAATAAGCTATGAAAGGGGGAATAGATCACATCAATACTATCATAGTAATAGTTAACTTCATAATCTACAAGAGATTACAATCATAACCTACGCCAAGTACTACATGATGCACAGACCGTCACCTTTACATCATGAAGGAGGAATAGACTACTTTAATAACATCACTAGAGTAGCACATAGATTAATAGTGATACAAAGCTCATCATATGGATCTCAATCGTGCAAGGCAGTTCATGAGATCATTGTATTGAGGTACATGAGAGAGATTAACCACATTGCTACCGGTAGAGCCCTTAGCCTCGAGGGAGAACTACTCCCTCCTCATCATGGGAGACAGCAACGGAGATGAAGATGGCGGTGATGTCGATGGAGATGCCTTCCGGGGGCAATTCCCCGTCCCGGCGGCATGCCGGAACAGAGACTTCTGTCCCCCGAAACGGAGTTTCGCGATGGCGGCGGCGTCCCTGGAGTCTTTCTGGAGTTTCGTCAATCGGTATCAGGTTTTCAGGTCGCGAGGGACTTTATAGGCGAAGAGGCGGTGTCGGAGGGGCACCAGGGTGCCCTCCCCATAGGCCGGCGCGGCTAGGGGTCCACCCGCGCGGCCCTATGATCTGGGGGACCTGGCCCTCCACTCCGTCTCCCCTTCGGTGTTCTGGTCCGTCTCGGTGAAATAAGATGTTTGGCTTTCGTTTCGTCGAATTCCGAGAATATTGCCCTAACAGCCTTTCTGGAACCAAAAACAACAGAAAACAGGAACTGGCACTGTGGCATCAAGTTAATAGGTTAGTTCCGAAAAATGCATCAAGACGATATAAAGTATGGATAAAACATGTAGATATTGCCATAAAACTAGCATGGAACATAAGAAATTATAGATATGTTTGAGACGTATCAAGCATCCCCAAGCTTAGTTCCTACTCGCCCTCGAGTAGGTAAACAATAACAAGGATAATTTCTGAAGTGACATGCTATCATAATCTTGATCAATACTATTGTAAAGCATATGAGATGAATGCAGTGATTCGAAGCAATGGTAAAGACAATGATTAAACAACTGAATCATATAGCAAAGACTTTTCATGAATAGTACTTTCAAGACAAGCATCAATAAGACTTGCATAAGAGTTAACTCATAAAGCAATAAATTCTTAGTAGAAAGCTTTGAAGCAACACATAGGAAGATATAAGTTTCAGCCATTGCTTTCAACTTCAACATGTATATCTCATGGATAATTGTCAACATAAAGCAATATAACAGGTGCAATAGGTAAACATGTAAGAATCAATGCACACAGTTGACACAAATGTTTGCTTCTAAGATAGAAAGAAGTAGGTAAACTGACTCAACATAAAGTAAAAGAATGGCCCTTCGCAGAGGGAAGCATGGATTACTATTTTTGTGCTAGAGCTTTTCATTTTGAAAACATAGAAACAATTTTGTCAACGGTAGTAATAATTCATATGTGTTATGTATAAGACATCCTATAAGTTGCAAGCCTCATGCATAGAATACCAATAGTGCTCGCACCTTGTCCTAATTAGCTTGGATTAACACAGATTATCATTGCATAACATATGTTTCAACCAAGTGTCACAAAGGGGTACCTCTATGCCGCCTGTACAAAGGTCTAAGGAGAAAGTTCGCATTGGATTTCTCGCTTTTGATTATTCTCAACTTAGACATCCATACCGGGACAACATAGAAAACAGATAATGGACTCCTCTTTAATGCATAAGCATTCAACAACAGATAATATTCTCATAAGAGATTGAGGATTGATGTCCAAACTGAAACTTCCACCATGATTCGTGGCTTTAGTTCCAATGTTCTTCTCTAACAATATGCATACTCAAACCATTTGATCATGAAAATCGCCCTTACTTCAGACAAGACGAACATGCATAGAAACTCACATGATATTCAACAAAGGTGTAATAGTTGATGGCGTCCCCAGAAACATGATTACCACTCAACAAGCAACTTATAAGAAATAAGATACATAGCAACATATTCAATACCACAATAGTTTTTAAGGCTATTTTCCCATGAGCTATATATTGCAAAGACAATGAATGAAATTTTAAAGGTAGCACTCAAGTAATGTACTTTGGAATGGCAGAAAAATACCATGTAGTAGGTAGGTATGGTGGACACAAATGGCATAGTTTTTGGCTCAAGGATTTGGATGCACGAGAAGAATTCCCTCTCAATACAAGGCTTAGGATAGCAAGGTTGTTTGAAGCAAACTCAAGTATAAACCGGTGCAGCAAAACTTACATAAGAACATATTGCAAGCATTATAAGACTCTACATTGTCTTCCTTGTTGTTCAAACACCTTAACCAGAAAATATCTAGACTCAGAGAGACCAATCGTGCAAACCAAATTTTAACAAGCTCTATGTAGTTCTTCATTAATAGGTGCAAAGTACATGATGCAAGAGCTTAAACATGATCTATATGAGCACAACAATTGCGAAGTATCAAATTATTCAAGACATTATACCAATTACCACATGAAGCATTTCCTGTTTCCAACCAAATAGCAATTAACGAAGCGGTTTTCAACTCCGCCATGAACATTAAAGATAGAACTAAGAACACCAGTGTTCATATGAAAAAGCGGAGCGTGTCTCTCTCCCACACAAGCATGAATTTATTCAGAGAATGAAAATAAGAAAACGAAAATAAAAGCACACAGACGCTCCAAGTAAAGTACATAAGATGTGACCGAATAAAAATATAGTTTCACTAGAGGTGACCTGATAAGTTGTCGATGAAGAAGGGGATGCCTTGGGCATCCCCAAGCTTAGATGCTTGAGTCTTCTTGAAATATGCAGGGATGAACCACGGGGGCATCCCCAAGCTTAGACTTTTCACTCTTTTTGATCATAGTATATCATCCTCCTCTCTTGACCCTTGAAAACTTCCTCCACACCAAACTCGAAACAAACTCATTAGAGGGTTAGTGCATAATCAAAAATTCACATGTTCAGAGGTAACACAATCATTCTTAACACTTCTGGACATTGCCCAAAGCTACTGGAAGTTAATGGAACAAAGAAATCCATTCAACATAGCAAAAGAGGCAATGCGAAATAAAAGGCAGAATCTGTCAAAACAGAACAGTCCGTAAACACGAATTTTTCTGGGGCACTTAACTTGCTCAGATGAAAAAACTCAAATTGAATGAAAGTTGCGTACATATCTTAGGATCACGCACGTATATTGGCAGATTTTTCTAAGTTACCTACAGACGGGGCTACTCAATTTCGTTACAGTAAGAAATCTGTTTCTGCGCAGTAATCCAAATCTAGTATCAACCCTACTATTAAAGACTTTACTTGGCACAACAATGCAATAAAATAAAGATAAGGAGAGGTTTCTACAGTAGTAACAACTTCCAAGACACAACAAAACAGTAGCAAAATAAAACATGGGTTATCTCCCAAGAAGTGCTTTCTTTATAGCCATTAAGATGGGCTCGATAATTTTAATGATGCTCACATAAGGATGAGAGTTGAAGCAAAAAGAGAGCATCAAAAAGCAAGTATGAAACAAATTTAAGCCTAACCCACTTCCTATGAAAAGGAATCTTGTAAATAAACAAGTCAATGAAGAACAAAGTGAATAGCATAGGAAGACAAAACAAGTGTAACTTCAAGATTCTCAACATAAAGAGGGGAAACTTAATATTATTAAGATGCATATAACCATGTTTCCCTCTCTCGTAATAACTTTCAGTAGAATCATGAACAAACTCAACAATATAACCATCACTTAAAACATTCTTATCATGGTTCCTATGCATAAAAGTATCATTAATTTTGGCATAAGAAGAATTCTTCTCATTAATAGTAATTGGAGCAGGATCATTATCAAGAATTTGAACATGGTAAACAAGTTGCATACTAAGAGAATTGTTTTTGGAAATCCAATCATAACTATGACAAGTTTCATAAGGATAATTATAACCTATGTCATAGCATTCTTTATAATAATTATCAAAGATTGGAGGCATAGTATCATCATAAGAGATAGAATAGTTATCTTCCACAGTATGTTCATCTGTAACCTTACCATCATTGTTACTAGAAGGAGATGTATCAAGCATATAATCATCAGTAGCAAAAGGATTTTCAAACACCTCATCCCCAAGCTTAGAACTTTCTATATCATTATGGGAAGAAGCATGGATAATACTAATACTATCGCAATTATTAACATCATCATTTTCAGAATTAGTTTCCCAGAGATTTTCAATATCAAAAGTAGTGTGCTCTTTCAAATCATGATCACTAATGTAGGTAAAGGGCATAGGAAGATCATTGTACTCAGATTCATTATCATAATAATCATTAGGAGCAACATACTTACGGTTACCTATCGTTATCTCATACACGCGGGGATATGCTGTTACCTCTTTCTTTTTATTCCCCCTCTTCTTCTTCTTCTTCGTTCCCTTCTTCTTCTTCTCATTCTCCTCGTTCCCTTCTTTAGGAGGGAGAGGCTTGATGAGAGGTTTCTCCATATAACTTGTTTTATTTCTAGAAACAATAGAAGAAACTTGGGAGGATTCCTCCTTTTCATTAATAAGTTCAAAACACACAGCGGTCCTATCATATTTTGGCAAAGTGTCATCTTCTAAGATATTCTGTATGTAAGTATTTGTATGGCAATTATTAATGCAATAAGAAAGACACCCATGCAGGACATCATCAATATCAAGATCACTCATATGTAACAAAGAGATTTTTCTTGATAACTCTTCACACCCCAAAAATAAAGTAAGTTCATCATGCTGATTAGGAAGGATTTCATCATCACAATACAAATTTGCAGCACTCATGGGGTTCGAATTACCATTGGAGGAGCATTGAAAATTAAAATGCCCCACTCTATGGCAAAGTTCACAAATAAAAGGATAGAGGGCACAAACTTTTTCACCAAGATCATCTAGAGCCCTTGACCACTTTCTAGTTTTTCATTCCTATGATGGATACAATATTCATCTTCGATTTGATTAATTCCACAAGGTCTATGCATTCCACAAAAATTAACATGCTTATAAGAAATAGTATTTTCAGGAGTTTGGGCATGTTTATTGCAATTATTAACAACAATTTCATTTTCCATGCAAGTGTCTTTAAAAGTTTCATGATACATGTACCAATTTTCTTTAGGAACATTAATATGAGAAGCAAAGGCTTTATAGCAATCGACCATAATTTGAGGATCAAGACCATATTTAGCACTAAGCTCTTGAATCAACAGTTTCAATGAAAGACTTAATGCATTCATATTCATAGTTTATACCTGATTCTTTACCTTTGTCGTTCTCCCGATCTTCAGCGTTCTCCTGAATCCGATCAAGAAGGTCCCATTTAAACTTTTCTTTATTGCGCGTGAATGATCCAGAACAAGTAGTATCCAGGAAGGTTTTATCTTGAAAAGAAAGTCTTGAATAGAAATTATCAATGATGATATTACCAGGAAGCTCATGAATGGGGCATTTGAGCATTAAAGACTTCAATCTCCCCCATGCTTGGGCAATACTCTCTTCATCATGAGGCCAGAAATTATATATGCGGTTTCGGTCTTTGTGAATTTCACTTGGAGGATAGAATTTAGAATAAAATAGAGGCACAATATCCTTCCAATCAAGAGAATGTCCATCCTTCAACAGTTTATACCAATGCGCCGCTTTACCAGACAACAACATAGAGAATAATTTCTTCCTAACTTCATCCATAGAAATACCTGCACACTTGAATAACCCGCATAATTCATGTAGAAATAGTAAATGATCTCCAGGATGAACAGTTCCATCCCCTTCATAGCGGTTATCCATAACACGTTCAATAATTTTCATGGGTATCTTGAAAGGAATACTTTCAGTAGGTGGATTTAAAATATCACAAGCATCATTAGAGTTATCGCATATGGGAGATAAAGTATTATCAGAGCAAATTTTCTCCCCTAAAGATGGGAAGCTAAAAAGATCACAAAAACTAGCTTCCCCAAGCTTAGACTTCTCCATAGCATTAGCAGTAAGGGCGTGTTCGGCAACTCCCTAGCTTCTAGCTTCTCTGAAATTCACTACGGAGCAGCACCGAACACGCAAACTCCACAGAGCTAGATTCAAGAAGCTGGGCAGAAACAACGTACAAAACGTGGAGCACCTCTTCTGTGAATTCGCGGATCAGCAAAGGCCGGAGCAGCTATGAATTACGAAGGATTGCCACCGCCAAGTCAAAAATAACGCTTCACTGCCTCTCCCTCTCGCTCTATTCGCAGGTCTCAAATCCCCAATCAACTCGCATGGCCGCATCCCGTCCTGTGACGGTGTGACCTACTGGCCGACAGCGCACGCTTGCTCCACCCCACTGCCGCCAGAGTCCTCTTCTCCGGCGAGCATGCAATATCCGCCTCGCCCTTGCTCCAGACGCTGCCGTTGTGGCCCATGCATCTCAGCACGCACACCATCCCTGCATCTCTGCCAGCGCACCGAGCGTACAACACATACACCGTTCCGCGCGCTCAAGATACGGCGGCGCGGTGTCACCGATGGCTGGCTCGAGAGCTGGAGAGGCGAGGGAAGGCGAAGTTGCGCTGTAACCACCGGACGCCGTCGGCATCACGCCGGGCACGACCACCATCGCACGTGGTGGGGCCGAATCCAAGGGCAAAGATTCGGAAGTAAGCCGCAGAATACCTCGCCGCCGATGATTAGGCCGCTAGGCGGCGGGAATCGGTGGCCGGAGTCAAGCACGAGACGAGGAGATCTAGATCTCGTAAGAAAAAAAAAGGAAACGGAGATGTGTCAACCGTGCTTTTGACTCTGCCCAAGCAAACCAGGTAGAAGACCACGTTCTTTAGCAGGCTGGCCCTGAAGAAAATGGGCTTTCAGCCCAGCCGAATCAAGGAGTAGCGCCGAACGTTTCCAGCTCCGTTCGGGACGCTGGAGTGGTTGCGAGAAGCCGGATCGACGGAGTTTCGCGAATCTGGACCGTTTCCAAACACGGCCTAATTGCGTTCATACTAATAACATTGCTACTAGCATGCAAATAAGGTTCCATAGGTTTTTTAATTTTTGCATCACATAATTCATGTCTTATTTCAGGAAATAGATTAAAAAGCTCACTGTTGTTTTCCATTATGCCTAACTAGTGAAAAATAAAAACAAGAAACAAAAAGATGCAATTGCAGGATCTAAAGGAAATAGCTTCGAGCACTCACACACCGGCAACAGTGCTAGGAAATAGCTTAGTAGTCGGAGGATGTGAATACCTTTTACCTTACCTCCCCGACAAAGGCGCCAGAAAATAGCTTGATGTCTACGCACGCTTCTATTCATGTAGACAATGTTGGGCCTCCAAGAGCAGAGGTTTGTAGAACAGCAGCAAGTTTCCCTTAAGTGAATCACCCAAGGTTTATCAAACTCAGGGAGGTAGAGGTCAAAGATATTCCTCTCAAGCAACCCTGCAATTAAGATACAAGAAGTCTCTTGTGTCCCAACACACCTAATACACTTGTCAGATGTATAGGTGCACTAGTTCGGCGAAGAGATAGTAAAACACATGTGGTATAGATGGTGGTAATATTGCAGGAAGTAAAGATGCAGTAAAATAGTAAACAAGCGATGTTTGCAGTATTTGAAAACAAGACCTAGGGATCATACTTTCACTAGTGGACACTCTCAACATTGATCACATAACAAATAAATAACTTCTCCTCACTTGTGCTACATACACTCTCTTGTTTGATAACAAACACCATTCATTGTGTAGGGCTACAAGAGCTCCCTCAAGCCGGAGTTAACAAGCTCCACAATATTCGGCATTCATATTTAAGTAACCTTTAGAGCATAATAGATCATTGCAATTTAGACCGAGTACTAACATAGCATACACCACTACAAGGAAAAGGCCTACCGCCGGCGAACCTAAAAGGCCCATTGCCGGCGCACCAAGAGCCCGCCGGTGCGAACGGGCCGGTGATAACTGGCCATTGCCGGCGCACCAGGCTGTTCGCCGGCGATAGTACGGATACTGCCGGCGCGCCATAGATGATTCGCCGGCAAAGGACACGTTCCACCGGCGCGCCAGCAGCTGCGTCGGCAGTAGTGCGTCGAGCAATGGCGCATGCCTCATGCGCCGGCAGTAGATCATTTAGGTGCACCGGCAATAAATTCGAAAATTCTTTTTTCAGCTTTTTTCCAGCATATTAGAATACATATTTGACAGCAGTATATATTTACAACATAGTTCATATTTATACAGCAGAACATGCAATATGAGAAGCACATAGAGAGCCAAGTCTCATTTCGGTATCAATACACAAATACGCTAGTCTCGTTTCGGAATGGTGATTCATACAACATGTGCATATGCAACACCAAAGGACTAAGTTTCACAAAGTTAGAAGTCTCGGTAGTCGTCACAAGTGTCGTCATACACCTCACAATGTAGCTCCTAACCTAAACTACAATCACATAGAACATGAACAACATGGTCACGATGACCATCATCACGAAGGCCATGGTCTTCATCCGGTTCCTCCTCATGTCCCTCATCTCTCCCGCTAGATAACAGGCGTATCTTCCTTCCGCCTCCACCCTAGTGGGGTATCCCTTGTAGCTGTTGCCGCTGAAGCAGTGCACCTGTCTCCGACAGTCCTCCCAGTCGTCGTAGACTCCAGGAACCCTCCCCTTGTACACGACATATGTCGTCGGCATCTCCATGCACAAGACAAGTAAAACGTTAGTACCAATGCAATGAACAAGTGCCAACTCAAATAAGAGACAAGTAGTATGAACTAAATAGCATGTGCCTCATACTTTGTTGGTCGAAATAAATAATAACATACAGGGATGGGGTCAGCGAGGCTAGGTAGGATGCACAATAGATTGATATTTGTGGCCATCACACCAAGCCTCACTGGCCCCACCCCGGAGTGTACAAGTGACCAAACATTTTAATCATTGGCCAATGCAATTAAGAAGTGCGAACTCAAATAAAAGACAAGTAGTACGAATTAAATAGCGTGCCTCATACTTTGTCGGTCGAAACACATATTAACATCCAGGGATGGAGTCAGTGAGGCTAGGTAGGATGCACAATAGATTGATACTTGTGGCCATCGCACCAAGGCTCACTGGCTCCACCCCCGAGTGTACGAGTGACCGAACATTCTAATCATCGGCGAACTCCAAATACGAGGCAAGTAGGGGTCGAGTAAATGCAAATAATTATTAAGGTATCTACGCCATAATCTTGAAATATATAGCAAAGTAAATGAAACTATAGACACATGTTCACATGCACATCCATACAACTAAATAAAAGCAACAAGTCGATTCTATGGGAATATGTAGAAATTATTACAATACGGAAGTTCAAAGACATATCGTTCAAGCTTTAGCAATAGTGTTCCTGTCGTAGGATTAGGTTGTACGCCTAGGGGGGAATGGACGGCAGCCCTCAAGCGAGTTGAACGGCCTCTCATCACGCGACATCTCCAAGCGGAGTTCTATCTCGTCATTAGGTGGTAGACCGTAGCCGTAGAAGAACTCGCCAGACCTATTGTTGACATCCTGCACGATTACCGTGCAAATGAACTGCTGGATGCGACCCCAGTTCTTCCTAATCTCTCTATCATGGGCATCCGCCATGTTTGCAAACCTGTTTCTGAGACTCTCTGGCAGCAACATGTCATCTGCATACTTTATGTACTCCTGCATCTGAAGGATGGCGTACCACGCGTCCATCCCATTGTCGTCCTTCGACTGCCTGAGGCAGGGGAAGTTGGTTGTGTGGGTTAAGACCAAGCCTCCTCGGGATTTCCTCTCTACTTTGAGGGGGCCTGCCTTGTTGGCGAAGCCGGTGAGAGCATCATTGAGAAGGGCCCTGATGTGGGAGTAGTCTTTCTTCTTGTCCCTACCCGAGTCGAGATAGACTGCATGCGAGTGTTGCGGGTGCACGACGATGAGAGTGCAGAACTTGTCTCTGCGGAAAACACACGAATTAACCTTTGGCAATGCAAATGGAGATATACGATAGAATGGTGATGGGGACTAGCGAGTGATTACTTACTCGGGGAAGTAAGGGATGAGAATGGCGCCCTTCTTAATGTTCGCCAGCATGAAATCCTCGACCTGCTTGGTGGCAATCGCCCGATCCCCAGGGTTGCAGATGATGCTCTCCCGCATATAGAAGGGGTCCATTATCGCGATGGTCGGCGTCCCCTCCTTAACGATCTGGGAAGACAAGCTAAGAGCAACTAGGCGAACCACACTAAAGTGGAGCATTTGCATGCGAAAGATGCTGAAGATGTCATTGAACCGGATGAAGCACAAGTCCGCGGGGTACTTCTCGACGAAGTTCATGCCAGTTGGCACCTTCGCCACGAAGAGAGGGTAACTAGGATCTTTTGATTTGAGAAGCTGCTTCTCCAAATACTGGACTTGGTTATGCAAGCTCGCCATATCCCCGGTGAGTAACCTGAGGACATGCTCCGGCAGCATCGGTTCACCCAAGTGATGCAGAGGTCGCCAATTGTTTGGCAACTTGTCAAGGAGTGCCACCTTGTCCTTGTCTTTGGCCGCCGCCTTGTCTTTGGCGTCCTTCTTAGCTGGCCTCTTCCTCTTCTTGGGTTGTAGTGCTGGACCATCCATCGCCGTAGTGGCCGTAGCACGGAGTGTGTTTGGGCTCAGCATCTTTTTGACGGCGGCGCCGGCGACCTCATCAGGATTTTCCTCCTCAGCCGTTTCTTGAGAATCGAACAGCTTCTTGGAGCACCCATATTTCTCGGCTTCTTGGACAACTTGTGAAGACGTAGGAATATCCCATTGGAAGTCGTCACGTTCGTATTCCTCGGCCTCTGGCGCCGCTGGCTGTTGTGGTGGGGCGCTGACCACCGGCGCAGCTGGCCGTTGTGGTGGGGCGCTGACCTCTGGCGCAGCTGGCCGTTGTGGTGGGGCGATGACCACCGGCGCCGCTGGCTGTCGTGGAGGGACGCTGACCTGTGGCGCCGTGATACGTCCAATTTGCATCACTATTTTATATCATAATTTGCTGTTATTCATTGATATATTTCATATTGGGACACAATACTTATGTTATTTCATCTATTTTGCATGTTTCATCATTATTGGAGGATCAAGCACCGGAGCCAGGATTCTGCTGGAAAAAGCACCGTCAGAACGCAATATTTCGGAAGATCAACTCTGGAAAGAAATTATACCAAAAATCCTATTTTTCAAGATGACGAAGGAAGCCAGAAGGAGGAGCCAGGAGGAGCCAGGGTGGGCCCACACCCTAGGGCGGTGCGGCCCAGGCCCTGGCCGCGCCGGCCTATGGTCTGGGGGGCCCACGACCCTTTTCGCCTCCTTTTCTTCGCCAAACCCTTCGTCCCGAAGACCTAAGCCAGAGAGGGTACCTCGCGAAGAGTTACAGCCGCCTCTGCGGGGCGGAGAACACCAGAGAGAAAAGAGCTCTCCGGCGGGCAGGAATCCGCCGGGGAAATTCCCTCCGGGAGGGGGAAATCGACGCCATCGTCACCGTCATCGAGCTGGACATCATCGCCATCACCATCATCATCATCTCCACCATCATCACCGCCGTCATCACCGCTGGACACCGCCACCGCCGTAGCAATTTGGGTTTGATCTTGATTGTTTGATAGGGGAAACTCTCCCGGTATCGATTTCTACTTGTTGTTGATGCTATTGAGTGAAACCATTGAACCAAGTTTATGTTCAGATTGCTATTCATCATCATATCACCTCTGATCATGTTCCGTATGATGTCTCGTGAGTAGTTCGTTTAGTTCTTGAGGACATGGGTGAAGTCTAAATGTTAGTAGTGAATTATGGTTGAGTAATATTCAATGGTGTGATATTTAAGTTGTGGTGTTATTCTTCTAGTGGTGTCATGTGAACGTCGACTACATGACACTTCACCATTTATGGGCCTAGGGGAATGCATCTTGTATTCGTTTGCTAATTGCGGGGTTGCCGGAGTGACAGAAACCTAAACCCCCGTTGGTATATCGATGCAGGAGGGATCGCAGGATCTCAGAGTTTAAGGCTGTGGTTAGATTTAATTCTTAATTACTTTCTTGTAGTTGCGGATGCTTGCAAGGGGTATAATCACAAGTATGTATTAGTCCTAGGAAGGGCGGTACATTAGCATAGGTTCACCCACACAACACTTATCACAACAATGAAGATTATTTAGCCGTATGTAGCGAAAGCACTAGACTAAAATCCCGTGTGTCCTCGAGAACGTTTGGTCATTATAAGTAAACAAACCGGCTTGTCCTTTGTGCTAAAAAGGATTGGGCCACTCGCTGCAATTATTACTCTCGCACTTTACATACTCGTACTTTATTCAACTGTTACATCAAACCCCCCTGAATACTTGTCTGTGAGCATTTACAGTGAATCCTTCATTGAAACTGCTTGTCAACACCTTCTGCTCCTCGTTGGGATCGACATTCTTACTTATCGAAGATACTACGATACACCCCCTATACTTGTGGGTCATCAAGACTATTTTCTGGCGCCGTTGCCGGGGAGTGAAGCGCTATTGGTAAGTGGAATTGGTAAGGAAAACCTTTACTGTTGTGCTGATTTTATTTCTGCCTGCTGCTATAAGTCATTATGGAGAGATCTTCTCTTCAATTTCTATTTGGGAAATCTACTACTACTGCAACGGTAGTGGATGAAGCGCCGGGTGAGGAGGTAATACCATATAAAATACCTATGAAAATTATTGAACGTGTTATGGATAACCGCTATGAAGGGGATGGAACTGTCCACCCCGGTGATCATTTACTGTTTTTGCATGAATTATGCGGGTTATTCAAATGTGCAGGTATTGCTATGGATGAAGTGAGGAAGAAACTATTCTCTTTATCGCTGTCTGGTAAAGCAGCGCATTGGTATAAATTATTGGATAATGGGGATTCTCTTGAATGGAATGATATTGTGCCCCGGTTTTATTCTAAGTTCTATCCTCCAAGTGAAATTCATAAGGATCGGAATCGCATATATAATTTTTGGCCTCATGATGGAGAGAGTATTGCCCAAGCTTGGGGGAGATTGAAGTCTTTAATGCTCAAATGCCCCATTCATGAGCTTCCTGGTAATGTTATTATTGATAATTTCTATGCAAGACTTTCTTTTCAAGACAAGACCTTGCTGGATACTTCTTGTTCTGGATCATTTACACGCAACAAAGAAGAGTTTAAAAGGGACCTTCTTGATCGAATCCAAGAAAATACTGAAGGATGGGAGAACGACAAGGATAGAGAATCAGGTATAATTTATGATTATAAATGCATTGAAGCTTTTATGGATACTGATAAATTTCGTAATATGAGTGCTATATATGGTCTTGATTCTCAAGTTGCTGTAAATCTTTATAAAGCTTTTGCCTCTCATTATGAATTGCCAAAGAAGAATTTTGATAAGTATCATGAACCGTATAAAGATAAAATTGATTCATCTATTAATAAATGCGTTGTAGTTGAAACTGCTGATCATGTTATTCCTGAAGTTTACATTGAAAAAACTCCTTTCCCTGCTAAAATGAAGGAGTACTCTGTTATAAATAGTGCGGTTCATAAAAGTGAAAAGAAACCTGTAGAACCTGAAGAACAAATAAAAGTTGAACCTGTTGTTGCAATAATTAAAGATCTTGTGACTGAGAATGTAGAGGATGGTCATATTATTTTCTGCGAAGATGCTTCTCATATTGTTTCACATCCTAATAAACCCAAACAAG
Source organism: Lolium perenne (assembly GCF_019359855.2). Lineage (NCBI taxonomy): Eukaryota > Viridiplantae > Streptophyta > Magnoliopsida > Poales > Poaceae > Lolium > Lolium perenne. The sequence continues at coordinate 169,753,294 of NC_067248.2, forward strand.
CTAGTGTTCCTATGCTATCTGTTAGAATTGGTGATCATTGCTATTATGGATTATGTGATATTGGTGCAAGTGTTAGTGCTATTCCATATGAGCTTTACACGGAGATTATGCACGAAATTGATTCTTGTGAACTTGAAGATATTGATGTGGTTATTCAGCTGGCTAATAGAGAAACTATTTCTCCAATTGGTATTGTTCGAGATGTGGAAGTTTTATGCGGTAAGATTAAATATCCTGCTGACTTTTTGGTACTTGGTTCTGCTGCTAGCGATTATTGTCCTATTATCTTTGGTAGACCTTTTCTAAATACTTGTGGAGCTATTATAGATTGCAAGAAAGAGAAAATTTTGACTAAATTTGCTGGTGAATCTTATGAGTTTAACTTCTCTAAATTTACTAAAACTCCTTATAAAGCTGATTTGCCTAGTAATGATTTTAAAATGGAGCAATGTGCATCTATTGTTCTTGTTCCTAATAATCCTTTGCAGCAACATTTGGAGGATAGCGAGAGCGAAATTTTTAGGAAAGAAAGAGATGAGCTTGAGGAAATTTTTCTTCGCCAACCTATTCTCAAGCATGATTTACCGGTGGAAGATTTGGGTACAACACCGCCACCTAAGGAAGATCCTGTTTTTGATTTAAAGCCTTTACCTGATAATCTTAAATATGCTCATATTGATGATAAGAAAATATATCCTGTTATTATTAGTTCTAAGCTTTCAGAGATTGAGGAAGAAAGGTTATTGGAAATATTGAAGAAGCACCGAGGCGCTATTGGCTACACTCTTGATGATTTGAAAGGGATTTCTCCTTCTATTTGCCAACATGCTATTAATATGGAAGATGATGCAAAGCCTCGTTGTTGAACCTCGGCCATTGCCTAATTCCAAAGATGAAGGAAGTGGTAAGGAATGAGGTATTACGACTCCTTGAAGCTGGTATTATATATCCTATTGCTGATAGTAGATGGGTTAGTCCTGTGCATTGCGTTCCCAAGAAAGGAGGTATGACTGTTGTGCCTAATGATAATGATGAGCTCATTCCTCAAAGAGTAGTTGTAGGGTATAGAATGTGCATTGATTTTCGAAAAGTTAATAAAGTTACTCAGAAAGATCATTACCCTTTACCATTTATTGATCAAATGCTAGAAAGATTGTCTAAAAATACTCATTTTTGCTTTCTTGATGGTTATTCTGGGTTTTCACAAATTGCTGTTAAAGCTAAAGATCAAGAGAAAACCACCTTTACTTGTCCTTATGGAACTTATGCTTATAGACGCATGCCTTTTGGTTTATGTAATGCTCCTGCTACTTTTCAAAGATGCATGTCTGCTATTTTTCATGGTTTTTGTGAAAGTATTGTAGAGGTATTCATGGATGATTTTTCCGTCTATGGGAATTCTTTTGATAGTTGCTTGCGAAACCTTGATAAAGTTTTGCAGAGATGTGAAGAAACTAACCTTGTTCTTAATTGGGAGAAATGCCACTTTATGGTTAATGAAGGAATTGTATTGGGACATAAAATTTCTGAGAGAGGTATTGAAGTTGATAGAGCTAAAGTTGAAGCAATTGAGAAGATGCCCTATCCGAGGGACATTAAAGGTATTCGTAGTGTTCTTGGTCATGCTGGGTTTTATAGGAGATTTATTAAAGATTTCTCCAAGATTTCAAAGCCTCTTACTAATCTTCTTCAAAAAGATGTACCATTTGTTTTTGATGATGATTGTAAGGAAGCTTTTGATACTCTTAAGAAAGCCTTAACAACTGCTCCTATAGTTGAACCTCCTGATTGGAATTTACCCTTTGAAATTATGTGTGATGCTAGTGATTTTGCTGTAGGCGCTGTTCTTGGACAAATGAGTAGATAAAAAACTGAATGTTATTCATTATGCTAGTAAAACTCTTGATGCTGCTCAAAGAAATTATGCTACAACTGAAAAAGAATTATTAGCTGTAGTCTTTGCTTGTGATAAATTTAGATCTTATATTGTTGATTCAAAAGTTACTATTCATACTGATCATGCTGCAATTAGATACCTTATGACGAAGAAAGATGCTAAGCCGAGGCTTATTAGGTGGGTACTTCTTTTGCAAGAATTTGATTTACATATTGTAGATAGGAAAGGTGCTGATAATCCTGCTTTGATAATTTGTCTAGATTGGAAAATATTGCTTATGATCCTGTTCTCGTTAATGATAGTTTTCCAAAGGAAAAATTTGCTGTAATAAAGTTGAGCTCGCGAGACAGTCCTTGGTATGCTTGATTATGCTAACTTTATTGTTTCCAAGTACTTGCCTCCAACCTTTTCAGCTCAGCAAAGGAGGAAATTCTTTTATGATTTGAGGCATTATTTCTGGGATGACCCACACTTATATAAAGAAGGAGTGGATGGTATTATGCGAAGATGTGTTCCCGAATATGAACAACAGGAGATATTGAGTAAATGTCATGGTAGTGCTTATGGAGGACATCACGCCGGAGAAAGAACCGCGCAAAAGGTTCTACAATCAGGTTTTTATTGGCCAACTCTCTTCAAGGATGCGAGAAAGTTTATTTTATCTTGTGATGAATGCCAAAGGGTTGGTAATATCTCCAGACGTAATGAAATGCCTATGAATTATACTCTTGTTATTGAACCGTTTGATTGTTGGGGATTTGACTTTATGGGACCTTTTCCGTCATCGGAAGGTAACACTCATATACTTGTTGCTGTTGATTATGTTACTAAATGGGTGGAAGCTATACCTACAAAAAGTGCTGATGGTGAGACCTCTTTAAGAATGCTTTTAGATATTATTTTTCCTAGATTTGGAGTACCTAGATATATTATGACTGATGGAGGTTCTCATTTTATTCATGGAGGTTTTAGAAAAACTCTTGCTAAGTATGGTATTAATCATAGAATTGCTTCCGCTTATCATCCTCAAACTAGTGGTCAAGTAGAATTATCAAATAGAGAGATTAAATCTATTTTGGGAAAGACCGTTAATAAAACTAGAAAGAATTGGGCTAGTAAATTGAAGGATGCACTTTGGGCTTATAGAATTGCTTATAAAAATCCCATGGGAATGTCACCTTATAAAATGGTTTATGGGAAAGCTTGTCATTTACCTTTAGAACTTGAGCACAAAGCTTATTGGGCTGTTAGAGAATTAAATAAAGATCCTAAACTTGCCGGTGATAAGAGGTTGTTGCAATTGAGTTCTCTAGATGAATGGAGAAGTGAAGCTTATGAAAATGCTAAACTCTTTAAAGAGAAAGTTAAAAAATGGCATGATAGAAGGATTATCAAAAGAGAATTTAATATTGGGGATAAAGTCCTATTGTATCGGTCTCGTCTCAGATTCTTTGCAGGGAAATTACTCTCGAAATGGGAAGGACCATATGTTGTCCAGGAGGTGTATCGTTCAGGAGCAATCAAAATTAGCTCTCTCCAAGGCAATGCTACGCAAGTGGTGAATGGACAAAGACTCAAGCATTATATCTCAGGTGATTCCTATAATGTTGATGTTGATATTATTCAAGTGGAAACACCGGAAGCTTTCATCAAAGGGCAAATTGACAGTCCGCCAGAACTCGACTTTGAATAGGTAACAGTACTGGTAATGAAAAGTACGCAATTTACTTTCCGAACTATATTTTTGCTGTTTTTGGAAAATATGAGAAATTACGAGTTCGAAACGGAGTGGAAAAGACGCACGAGGGGGTGCCACCATAGGGCGGCGCGGCCTGACCTGGGCCCGCGCCGGCCTATGGTTTGGCCGCCCCGTCGCTCCTTTCCGACTCTGGTTCGATCTGGTACTTTCCTTTTGACGAGAAATTTTTTGCTATATAATCCCCCGGACCCCTGGAGGTCCGTATATCGTGTTTTCGACGTGTTTTGTTTCGAGCTGTTTCTGCCAGGATCTGTTTTCGGTTTAGAAGCACCATGGCCTCCAACAACAAGGGCAAGGGGCTTTCGGAGGAAGAAGTGAAGGAGGTGGCATCAAGACAAGATCAGCAAGCCGGAGGGAGCAAGCAAATCTTGGTGGGATCTGTTGACACTCGACGTTCTTTTTCTCATAACCTGCAGGGACCTTTACCACCCGCTCTTAGCCTCGACTCCTTCCCCATGATGGAAGAAGTTCTACGGATTACCGATGAGTTTTGTGATCAATATCGGGCTCTAAGAAGAGAAGTGGAGACACTCCAGGAGGAGAATTGCCGTCTCCGAAGAATGATTGAATACCACTCGATTCGCATCACAAGGTCGTCATCGCCAACTTCAGATAACAATGAATCTCTTCGAATCTTAGTGCAGAATTGTCAAGCTGAGAAACGGAAGTTGAAGGAGCTCATTAAGAAGCGCGGGAGGAGTTCATCACCACCATCGCCGCAGGAGTAATTCATCATCGGTATTGGCATCCCCTTGGTTTGTTCCAAGCTTGGGGGAGTGCCGCGGTATCACATTATCACTACCTTTTACTTTTATTGTCGAGTAGTGTCATATCATGAGTAGGGAAGTTATCATATAAGATGGGTTGCGTTTGGAAGTATCTCTCCTTTAGTTGGTTATCTATGTATCCCTTGGTGTGAGTTATCGTTATGGAATATTAATGAGAAGTCTTATCATTTACATATTGCACATCTTATTTTAGTTTGCAATCTTTACTATATGATTCACCTTGTTGTTAGTATTGGTATCACTTTGGGAGCATTGAATAAATCTATTTGGTTTTGGCAAACTTAGCATTGGTCAATAGCAACAACACTTTGAGGTTTAAATAGAAAAGAGAAATACATGTAGATGTTTCATTGTCTTTCTTGTTAACTCATAGCTTATTATTCTGAAGTTAAGATTGTTTGTGCTTACAAGGAAGATGCATGATTGTTTCTATCATATGTATATTTGTTTGTTTCTCTCGACTCTTATGCTTGCTAATTAACCTTGCTAGCCAAAGACCTGTACTGAGAGGGATTACTTCTCGTGCATCCAAACCTTAACCCAAACCTATGCCATTTGTGTCCACCATACCTACCTACTACATGGTATTTTCTGCCATTCCAAGTAAATACTTCATGTGCTACCTTTAAACAATTCAAAAACTTAGTATCTCTTATTTGTGTCAATGTTTCATAGCTCATGAGGAAGTATGTGGTGTTTTATCTTTCAATCTTGTTGGGCAACTTCCACTAATGGACTAGTGGCTTCATCCGCTTATCCAATAACTTTGCAAAAAGAGCTGGCAATGGGATTCCCAGTCCCAAATTAATTAAACTAAATAGACACTCCTCCATGGTATGTGATTGATGGAAGGCACCCGAAGGATTCGGTTAGCCATGGCTTGTGTAAGCAAAGGTTGGGGGGAGTGTCATCAATCGTCATAATAAAGCTAAAATAAAAAGGCACTCCTTCATGGTATGAGATTGTTGGCAGGCACCCGAGGATTCTGTTAGCCATGGTTTGTGAAAGAAAGGTTGGAAGGAGTGCCACACAAAATGAAAATAATATGGGAGCCGCTCTTAGGAGGTTGTTTGGCAAGGGGGTTAGAGTACCCGCTACCAGTCGTTGACAACAACAAACACCTCTCAAAATGTTACTTTTATTCTCTTTATATGATTGCAAAATTGAAAAAGCTCTAGCACATGATTTAATCCCTGCTTCCCTCTGCGAAGGGCCTGTCTTTTACTTTATGTTGAGTCAGTAAACCTATTTCCCTCCATCTCAAGCAAGCATTTGAGTAGTTGTGATCAAACCATTATATTGTGATTTGCTACACTATGTCTTTTATTCTTCCTTGTTTAGTACAAGTTTTATCTGAATGAATATAGCTTTGCAAGTTATCAATGATTATGAGAAGACCATTATGATTGAGTATGCAAGTTGTGCCTTATAAACTTTAAACATGAGAGCGCTGCTCAATGAGATAAATATAATCTGTTAATTGTTCTCTGACCAAGAACGAAGTTTGCCATCACCAATCATGATTTCTCATGCACCTTTACTTGTGATTACCTTATACTTGTTTCAATATGAGTTATAAGAGGTTGTTTACTATAATGTCCTGTGTGAATGAATATGATGCTTCTTGTCTGTATTTTATTTATCGACTCTTCACTCCATAAACATGTGGTCATGTCTATCGAGCTCAGTTTCGCTTGGGGACAAGCGAAGTCTAAGCTTGGGGGGAGTTGATACGTCCAATTTGCATCACTATTTTATATCATAATTTGCTGTTATTCATTGATATATTTCATATTGGGACACAATACTTATGTTATTTCATCTATTTTGCATGTTTCATCATTATTGGAGGATCAAGCACCGGAGCCAGGATTCTGCTGGAAAAAGCACCGTCAGAACGCAATCTTTCGGAAGATCCACTCCGGAAAGAAATTATACCAAAAATCCTATTTTTCAAGAGGCCGAAGGAAGCCAGAAGGAGGAGCCAGGAGGAGCCAGGGTGGGCCCACACCCTAGGGCGGCGCGGCCCAGGCCCTGGCCGCGCCGGCCTATGGTCTGGGGGGCCCACGACCCTTTTCGCCTCCTTTTCTTCGCCAAACCCTTCGTCCCGAAGACCTAAGCCAGAGAGGGTACCTCGCGAAGAGTTACAGCCGCCTCTGCGGGGCGGAGAACACCAGAGAGAAAAGAGCTCTCCGGCGGGCAGGAATCCGCCGGGGAAATTCCCTCCGGGAGGGGGAAATCGACGCCATCGTCACCGTCATCGAGCTGGACATCATCGCCATCACCATCATCATCATCTCCACCATCATCACCGCCGTCATCACCGCTGGACACCGCCACCGCCGTAGCAATTTGGGTTTGATCTTGATTGTTTGATAGGGGAAACTCTCCCGGTATCGATTTCTACTTGTTGTTGATGCTATTGAGTGAAACCATTGAACCAAGTTTATGTTCAGATTGCTATTCATCATCATATCACCTCTGATCATGTTCCGTATGATGTCTCGTGAGTAGTTCGTTTAGTTCTTGAGGACATGGGTGAAGTCTAAATGTTAGTAGTGAATTATGGTTGAGTAATATTCAATGGTGTGATATTTAAGTTGTGGTGTTATTCTTCTAGTGGTGTCATGTGAACGTCGACTACATGACACTTCACCATTTATGGGCCTAGGGGAATGCATCTTGTATTCGTTTGCTAATTGCGGGGTTGCCGGAGTGACAGAAACCTAAACCCCCGTTGGTATATCGATGCAGGAGGGATCGCAGGATCTCAGAGTTTAAGGCTGTGGTTAGATTTAATTCTTAATTACTTTCTTGTAGTTGCGGATGCTTGCAAGGGGTATAATCACAAGTATGTATTAGTCCTAGGAAGGGCGGTACATTAGCATAGGTTCACCCACACAACACTTATCACAACAATGAAGATTATTTAGCCGTATGTAGCGAAAGCACTAGACTAAAATCCCGTGTGTCCTCGAGAACGTTTGGTCATTATAAGTAAACAAACCGGCTTGTCCTTTGTGCTAAAAAGGATTGGGCCACTCGCTGCAATTATTACTCTCGCACTTTACATACTCGTACTTTATTCAACTGTTACATCAAACCCCCCTGAATACTTGTCTGTGAGCATTTACAGTGAATCCTTCATCGAAACTGCTTGTCAACACCTTTTGCTCCTCGTTGGGATCGACATTCTTACTTATCGAAGATACTACGATACACCGCCTATACTTGTGGGTCATCACGCCGCAGGGTGCTTGTCTTTGCTTGTCGTCGACCCCGAGTAGGTGTTGATCCTAATTAGGGTCTTCGGCCATAGCAGTACCCAACCCTTCAGTGAGGCCAGATTCAACGGGCTATCGTCATCGGCACCATGCGGTTGATTAGGAGGAAACAAATCCTCATAGCCCGGTAACGCCCGATCCACTTCAACCCGGTAAATGTCATCCTCCATATCTCGTGTGTGCCACTTCTTATCCAGGGGCCGAAGGATGGACCCCCTCGTGACGTCTTTGAGTTCGCCGTTTACTCTCATCAGGAAGGTGCATGGCATTGAGAGCGCCTACGAGAACATGTGTATGGCGTTAGAGAGAGGGCAAGGATGACGAAACTAATATATTAACTTGATGTACACATGGGTTAATTACCGTGAGGGCGTTGAGCTCGGCTAATGTCGACGGGCCGGCACATGCGGCGGCGGGCGTGCAAGTGACGGAGGGGCTGCTACCCGGCATGTACGGTGAATCCCTAGCACCAGCGACATTGCCGGCGGCCGGAGGAGTCTCCATTATAACATTGTCATTGCCGGCGGATGGCGGCGCCATCGAGTTGCTGCCGTCGAAGCTAACCACTTGCATTTTCGGGGGGGGGGGGGCTTGTTTGCCACCCTCATACCACGCGTGTAGAGCGTTGAAATCTGCTTGGACTGAAGCGGCGACTTCAGCTTTGACTTCAGGTACGAGCGTAGCTTTGAGTTGCGGTACCAGTTGCGGTACCAAACCAGCTTGGACTTGGGCTAGGATTGACTCACTCATTTCCTCCGCCTCCCGCTGCTTCCTCTCATTGCGCGCATTTTTATCGGTCGCAGACGACAAGCCATAGTGACCATGCTTGTAGCCTGTACCGGAGCCAGCCACACGGCCTCTATGCGGCCTTCTCGTCGGTGAATGCTCATTAACGATGTTTAGCGCCCGTACGAGAGGCTTGTCCCAGGCTACCCTGCCCGTCGACGCCTGGGAGGAGGAGCCTTCGTCACATTGAGAAAGTCTTTGTCTTTCTTCTTCCTGCGGAAGAAACGCGAACCATTTAGAAATGTTGCTACTATTATATGAACGATACTTGATCTAATTAAACCGGTAAATTGCTTACCAGTTTTTTCTCCAACGCCAGGACCTTCTTGTCGTTCGTGAACCAAATTATGTCGGTTACGACCTTCGGGTCCGTGACAAGTTCCCCGGTTAGTTTCTTCTTATGGTACCGGGACCTGATGAATCTTCTTTCAAGCGGGTCCTTGTACTTGAGCCAGGGGTTCTCAATGCCGGCATTTACATACGCCACATCCTCCTTCGCCCAATAGGGCTCCTTTCCCTCGTACCCACGGCTCCCAAGGTTGTGGTTGCCGATGTTAAGCTCCCGCATTTCCTTCCCCCACAACTTGCGATTCTTGGTTGCTTGTAGCTCTTCATTGGCCACAAAAGCATCAAAGTCCGCCTGGGTGACATGCGGAAAGGCGGAGTGGACCTCTTCGAAACCTTTGCCCTCAGCAATCAGCTTCCGCACCATGTACTTATAGCTGCTGAGGTGTTTGGTGAACTTCAGGAGGGCTTGTGAGTTCACAATGTTGTTGGTTTGATGACTGGAGGCGTAGTCGCCTAGGAACTTGTATCGTGCGTGCAACCTCGCAATGAGCTGGGCTCGCAAAGGCGCTTTGCTCTCAGCTTGGAGGTCCGTCTCGTTGAGATTGACGACCTCTCGGAGGATACATGCCAGTTGGTTGCCGTACCCCTTGGCAACATCCTTAGGCTCCACCGGCAAACCACTGGCGGGGTCCACCTCTTTGACTGTGTCTCTGCCGGTGCCGACCGTGTTTTGGCGCCTTGCCTTCCGCGGCCTCTTGGAACCACTTGTCCCGGTGCCACTACTCCCGGCGGCGCCGCTAGGATCGTCGCCGCTTGTCTCGCCGCCACCCCCGGCGGCGCCGGTTGCCTCGTCGCGCTTGGCGCGTAGGTACTACCCCCGGCGGCGTCGCTTGCCTCGTTGCCGCTTGGCTCCTCGCCACTACCCCCAGCGTCATCCTCCATCTCATGGTCCTCGTCGCCGCCAACACCAGCGGCCTCGGCATCCTCCTCCATCCTAAAGAAGTGCCTATTGTAGTGCTCCTCTAATTCTTCTTGAGACGCCATGGTGGCTTGCACTAATAGAAGATGAAAAAGAGTTAGAATTCACGGAAAAATTCGGCATGACCTTTGCTAAAAATTGGTCATGCCGAGTGCTAGAATTGCCGGAACGGAAATGAATCGACATTCCGGCACTCAATAACAACTCAATCCCTGTAACAGAAATGCAAACATATATATAACAACTTCATTTTCACCGGAGCTCAACCATCACCATAATCAGCATGTTCATTTAGCTCAACCATCACCATAACCATAACCATAACAGCATTACAGTAGCATTACAGTAGCTACTGACTATGTTCTCTGTATTAAGAAAGAAATATTCCAGTGAGTCAGTGACAGAATTTCATCATGCTAGCCCTGGATTATTTAGCATTTTACACCATAACCAGAATTCAAACACTAAAATAAAAACCAGAATTCAAACAGTAAAATAAAAACCAGAATTCAAACCATCTTTAGCATTTTACACCATAACCATTTTACATCAACATAGAGAGCTTGTACCCACTTATACAAAATACACTAGGTACCTTATCATTTTGTTTTAAATGAACCAGATAAGGAACATAGCACCGATTTACATTTGCAACAGCACATCATATATTTGCAAAAACACATCATACATTTGCTAAAAAAAATCAACCTGATTTCCTGATACATCTAAGAGTTTTCTCCAACCTCCCATCTCAAATTACATAACTCAAGTAATATAACCAGAGACAATAGTAGTAGCAACAATTTTTTAAATGAACAATTTTTTAAACCCTAGCAACCTACAACTAAAATCATTTTCTAAATTCACCAAATTGTCTACCTCATTTCTAATATCTTGCATACAGCTCGAGTATCAAAGAGCTACAGCCTAAGTGCCTACTGGTGGAGAATGAACCAGGTGGTCAGAGATGGAGAGCTACAGCCTAAGTGCCTAACTGTCATCATTGAAAAATCATATTCTAATGTAGGGTCTAAATATTGCTACTTCATTTGCATTTCATCTAAACCAACTTGATTGCTATATCATTTAAACCTACTGCATCATTTTATTTCTAGTTGAAAAATTACAGAGGGCTTAATTGGTTTAGTTTAAAATTGGTTTAGTTTCAAACCAGAGAGCTTAATTGTTACTGTAATTTATATGAATTGGCAGTAGCATAACCAAAAAACCCTACTGCCTAGCTACCTAGGTACTGCAAGCATTTTTATTTTCATTTTCTTTTTTGGCAGTGAGCATGAGCATGAGCAGTAGCATTTCAAAACCATTTCAAAATCTTTATTTGCAACCAGTGAGCATCAACATGAGCATTCATTTCATTTCCATTTCCATTTTAAATAGTGAAGTAGCAATAGTGAACTAAACCAGAGAACTATTTTAAATGAACCAGTAGCATTTCCATTTCATTTCCACTATAATAAAAAACCCCAACTCAATTTCTTTTTTCAACAGCACTTGTTCTTTTTATGAATAACAGCACTTGTTCTTTTTATGAATAACCCCAATTCAGTAGAACTTGTTCTTTTTTCAACAGCACTTGTTCCATTTTCTTATTCAACAATTTTTCAATTGGAAGTAGTTCATTTGAATGTATGAATATGATTCAATTTCATTTTCAACATGAAAAATATGATGCAATATGTCTATGCAACTAGAGAGCATCTAGCAGGAACCCTAACCCTAACTACCAGTAGGTAAATCCTAACCCTACGGAGGAGGGGATAGGGAAGGGGGAGGGAAGGGGAGAGGAAAGGGAAGAGGGAAGGGGAGAGGGAAGCTCACAGTGGCTGGCGCGCGGCTCCTTCTTCTCCAACGGCGGCGCCGACGTCCCCTCCTCCAACGGCTGGCGCGCGGCTCCTTCTTCTCCAACGGCTGGCGCGCGGCTCCTTCTTCTCCAACGGCGGCGCCGATGTCCCCTCCTCCAACGGTGTGGCGGCGCTGGTGGAGGATGGTGGTGGGGCAGAACGGAGGCGGACGGTGGAGGGGGGATTTGGCGGTGAACGGCGGCGGATGAGGAGAAAGGGGATGGGATCGAGACTGTGTACTGGGGAGAAGATGAGGAGAAAACGGTTAAGTCTGTAGTATAGCCGTGCCAGGCTTATTGCTGGCGCACCACCTACCTGGTTCGCCGGGGACAAGTATACCCCCGGCGAATTAATAAGCCTGGTGCGCCGGCAATAAGCCTAGCACAGCTGTAACCTGGGACATGTCAATTCACCTAGCTAGCCTGCCCATTTCCTTTTCTTTTTTCCATTCTTTTTCTTTATTTCTTTTCTCTTTATTTTATGTTTCTTTTATTTTACCCCAAATGCTATACTATTTTATTTTTCTTATCTTTTCAAGATAATAACAAAGCAATATATATATGCATGAGTATGCAAAAACAATAAAAATGAGTTACACATACACAAAATATTGACCAACACAATATTAATTAGTCATACATAAAATATTGGCCATGACCATATGAGTAGTTATGAATTACACAAAATATGAGTTATAGATTGCAAATAAAGTTTTACATCATCGATTGAGAAGAGTGTTTCGCTTTCTTCTTGCTTTTCTTGCTCGTCGTTGAATAATTTAGCCCCGTGTCGTGACTTCTTCTTTTGAAGGGTCGACCTGACCTCGGTAGCGTGGTCCTGCTTCTTCTTGTGGTGTATGTTGTGTCTTCGTCCTCGGATTCTTCCATCATTGGGTCTCCGACTTGTCCTTCGAAGTCTTCCTCGTTGGCGACTCCATCCATTCCGATGATGGTCCTCTTGCCTCTCCTCACGATAACACGGCTAGGCCTGGATGGGTCGATTATGAAGAAGCATTGGTGCACGTGTTGCCGCACCCATGGCTCATTCTGCGCGGTGGCGTTCGTGGACTTTGATTTGTTGGCTTCGGGTAGAAACATGGTGGTGAAATACCGGTCTTCTTTTCTGACGCTCTTAGCCCATCTGATACGGAACATCGGCACTTTCTCCCCAGCGTAGCTAAGCTCCCAGATTTCCTCGATTCTTCCGTAGTATCTAGTCTTTACGTCACCCGTCCAGGAATCCATCGTTACCCCTGAGTTCTGGTAAACACTGTTCTTGTCTTTTTCTTCCGTGTAGAATGTGTACCCGTTGATATCGTACGCTTGGTAAGTCATGATGTTGGGCGCGGGGCCATGTGACAAGACCAATACTAGTTTATCCTTGTCAGAATCCATTGGTGGGGGATTAGCATCAATGTGGTCTTTGAACCAGCGCACGAAAGAGGAGTTGTGCTCTCTGTATATTTCTGCTTCCGTCATCATCGGCTTGCCACTGTTCTCTATCATGGTTTTGTGCTCTTTCAACCAAGGATCGATCAAGTCAATGTGTTGTAGCGCTACTAAGTTGGCCTGTCACAAAGTCGGAAGTCCGACCAGACATGTGCACGTGCAGTTCCTTCCTTCCATTTTTGTGGCCTACTCCCTCGAACCTGCGGAGGTGCTTGTTTTGAGGCAAACCAACAGGGTCCTCGATGTCTAGATAATTCGTGCAGAAAGAGATGCACTCTTCGGTGAGCCAGCCCTGTACGATGCTTCCATCCGGATGTGGCCTGTTACGAACATATCCTTTAATGACCCCATTCATTCTTTCAAACGGCATCATGTTGTGTAAGAATGCCGGCCCTAGACTGACGATATCATCCATGATATGGACCAACAGATGGACCATCACGTCAAAGAATGCAGGCGGGAAGTACATCTCAAGCTCACATAGGATCACCACGATCTCTTCCTGGAGCCTTGCAAGTTTCTTCACGCTTATCGACTTCCGAGTTATGACGTCGAAGAAGTTACAGAGCCCAGTCAGCGTTGCACGGACATGGTCATCCATTATACCTTGGATTGCAACCGGAAGAATCTGCGTCATCATCACGTGATAGTCATGAGACTTCATGCCGCTGAAGTTTCGTTTCTTGGGGTCCATGTATCTGCTTATTAGCCCGGAGTAACCGAAGGGCACTCTGACTCCTAGAAGGCAATTGAAAAATTGATCGACCTCGGCCGGACTAAAAGTGAAGCAGGAGGGGGACAGTAATAGTCTGGCTGCTTAATCCTTTTGCGCTTCTGACCGCCGTCCGCCTCCTCCTCCGAATGTCCCTCTTGGGCCGCCGGGATCTGAAGCTCTTCCCTGATGCCCAAAACTTTCAGGTCGTGTCTTGCTTTCGGCCCATCTTTGGTCTGGTCCGGCATGTTGAGAAGAGTGCCAAGCAAGCTCTCGCACACGTTCTTTGTAATATGCATGACATCAAGGCAGTGAGGTGTATCGAGAATTTTCCAGTACGGCAAGTCCCAAAACACGGACCTCCTTTTCCATACACCAATGAGCGGCGTCGTTTCCTTTTTCTTATTCTTCTCTCCAGGCTTTTGACGAATCTTTCCCGGCGCAGGGCACTCCTTCCAACCTTTCAGTAATGTATCGATCTCTTCGCCGCTCTTCTTACGTGGAGGTCCTCGGGGTTCATTTGTACCATCGAACAAATCTCCACGCTTTCTCCACGGGTCAGTCTTCTGTAGCCACCTTCGATGCCCCATGTAAACTGTTTTCGAAGAGCCGGGATCCTTACCAAGCTGCAAAAACATCGTCTCTTCCATGCACCTGACACATGCCTTGTGTCCATGGCACACCTGGCACGAAATGTAACCGTATCCGAGGTAGTCCTGCACCGTCGTGATCAACGCGGCTCTCAAAGGGAAATATTCTTCCGCGATGGCGTCCCATGTATCTACCCCTTCCTCCGCCCACAACGTTTCAAGCTCCTCCTTTAATAGTTCGAGATACATGTTGATATCGTTTCCTGGCTGTGTCGGCCCTTGAATTAGCATACTCATCTGTATGTACTTCCTCTTCATGCACAGCCAGGGCGGGAGGTTGTAGATCCATACAAACACGGGCCATGTGCTATGTGTGTTGCTCTGGTTTCCGAACGGATTGAATCCGTCCGTGCTCGCACCCAACCTGATGTTTCTGGGATCTGCCCCAAAACTTCCGAATTCATTGTCTAATGCTTTCCACTGGCTTGCATCCGAAGGGTGCGTCAAGACCGGGTGCTCAATCCGCTCTTTATCATTCAACACTGCCTCCTTTCTTTCTGCGTGCCAGCGCATGAGCTTTGCTTCCTTGCGGTCCGCGTAGAACCGTTGAAGCCGGGGGGCGAGCGGGAAGTACCACACAACTTTCCGAGGAGCTTTCTTCTTCCCTTTCTTGTACCGTTCAGCTTCACACACAGGACATTTGGTCTTGTCCATGTGCTCCTTGCGATACATGATACAGTCGTTGATGCAGGCGTGATACTTTTCGTGGGGTAAGTCGAGAGGGCACGTGATTCTCTTGGCCTCGGCTAGACTACCAGGACACGTGTTCCCGGCAGGAAGGAGATCTTTCACATATTCCAGGATGTCGTCGACGCTTGTGTCCGTCCATCCGTGTTTCGCCTTCATCTGCAGCACATCGAGAGCTACTCTCAAGCGAGACTCCCCCAACCCGTGACCTGAGTCGTACAATGGAGTATTCGAGTCTATCTCGAGTTGCTCAAGCTTTGATTTCCGCTTGGCGCCTTTCGTCTTTTCGAGAAGCAGATCTTGAAGATGAGGGTCCCACACGACTGAAGCTAGCGGCACCTCTTCGTCGTCGTCAAGGTTATTGTCGTCGTCAAGGTTATTGTCGTCGTCAAGGTTATCGTCCTGTGCGACAAACTCTTCATCATCATCAATATCATGATGCCCTCCTTCTTGCCGGCCATTATTACCACCTGCCGCCGTCGCCCCATTGACCTCCGCACCATCATCACTCATCCATTGAGTGTGTCCATGCATGAAACCATTAGTGAGCAGGTGCCCCTGCAATTTGCCTGAATACGGGTCAAACCATTTCCCTCGTTTGCATCTCCGGCACGGACACAATACCTCCGTGCGGTTATTTTCATACATGTCGATGATCGCGTGTTTCAGATATCTCATCACGATGCTTTCACTCATCTCGATAACCATTATCGCCTGCATGGTAAGATTACATAATTGATTAGAACCATGCATCCATCGGTAGTTTTCACGGAAAATTTCGGCACTACACGGTAGGACATAGGAGCGCCAAAAATGTGCCGAAACGGAAACTTAAAGAATCAACATTTCGGCGCAACGTTGGCAACTCATTTTCAACGCCAACACACACAAGCACAAGCACAAACACAACATATATATATATGCCACACACGAGAGCTTTGCTTCAAATGTCCAACATACATCGATTTCATTCCTCAATTTGTTCATTAATCACCTATTTGTTTGATATAATTGTGAACGAGATCGAGACGACGCGCCGCGACAATGGCGTATGGAAGCCGACTTTCTAGATCTAGATCTAGATTGAGCGGTCAACGCGGGATAGTAGATCTAGATCTACATAGGGGGATGTGGGAGATGCATGTAGGAAGGGAATATTTGCTCAAAAAATATAATTTTGTTTGGTCAAATTAGCTAAATTGGGGATAGGAATAGGCAAAAATGAGCTGGGTTGGGAGAAGGCTCGGGTTGTGTGGAGAAGTGGAGTGTAGTGAGTGTGTGAGTGAGTGTGCTGGTTGGTGGCTGAAATAACTCCCAGGTTATTGCCGGTGCACCTGGACCATGGTGCGCCGGCAACATATACCCCATCCGGCTATAGTTGCTCCGGGCCAGGCCCAGGAAACACTGCCGGCGCACCAGCCCAGTAGCGCGCCGGCAACAGCAAATTACCGTCGGCGCGCTCCTAGGCTGGTGCGCCTGCAGCGTTTCCTGGGCCTGGCCCGAATCGGCCGAGCCCATGCAAGGAATTTTCCCCGGCGCGTCTTCTCCGTAGGTGCACCGGCAGTATGCCTACATCGCCGGCGCGGCGACTTCCTGGTGCGCCGGCAACACTTTCCACCGGCGCACGTCCTAGGTGGTGCGCCGGCACGTTTTGCCTCCACCTATAAGCTTTTCCCTAGTAGTGCACACCGTCACCAATAAGCTATGAAAGGGGGAATAGATCACATCAATACTATCATAGTAATAGTTAGCTTCATAATCTACAAGAGATTACAATCATAACCTACGCCAAGTACTACATGATGCACACACCGTCACCTTTACATCATGAAGGAGGAATAGACTACTTTAATAACATCACTAGAGTAGCACATAGATTAATAGTGATATAAAGCTCATCATATGGATCTCAATCGTGCAAGGCAGTTCATGAGATCATTGTATTGAGGTACATGAGAGAGATTAACCACATAGCTACCGGTAGAGCCCTTAGCCTCGAGGGAGAACTACTCCCTCCTCATCATGGGAGACAGCAACGGTGATGAAGATGGCGGTGATGTCGAGGGAGATGCCTTCCGGGGGCAATTCCCCGTCCCGGCGGCGTGCCGGAACAGAGACTTTGGCGGCGGCGTCCCTGGAGTCTTTCTGGAGTTTCGTCAATCGGTATCGGGTTTTCAGGTCGCGAGGGACTTTATAGGCGAAGGGGCGGCGTCGGAGGGTGATACGTCTCCAACGTATCGATAATTTCTTATGTTCCATGCCACATTATTGATGTTATCTACATGTTTTATGCACACTTTATGTCATATTCGTGCATTTTCTGGAACTAACCTATTAACAAGATGCCGAAGTGCCGATTCTTTGTTTTCTGCTGTTTTTGGTTTCAGAAATCCTAGTAAGGAAATATTCTCGGAATTGGACGAAATCAACGCCCAGGGTCCTATTTTGCCACGAAGCTTCCAGAAGTCCGAAGAGGAGACGAAGTGGGGCCACGAGGTGGCCACACCCTAGGGCGGCGCGGCCCACCCCTTGGCCGCGCGGCCCTATGGTGTGGGCCCCTCGTGCCGCCTCCTGACCTGCCCTTCCGCCTACTTAAAGCCTCCGTCGCGAAACCCCCAGTACCGAGAGCCACGATACGGAAAACCTTCCAGAGACGCCGCCGCCGCCGATCCCATCTCGGGGGATTCAGGAGATCGCCTCCGGCACCCTGCCGGAGAGGGGAATCATCTCCCGGAGGACTCTACGCCGCCATGGTCGCCTCCGGAGTGATGTGTGAGTAGTCTACCCCTGGACTATGGGTCCATAGCAGTAGCTAGATGGTTGTCTTCTCCCCATTGTGCTTCATTGTCGGATCTTGTGAGCTGCCTAACATGATCAAGATCATCTATCTGTAATTCTATATGTTGCGTTTGTTGGGATCCGATGAATAGAGAATACTTGTTATGTTGATTATCAAAGTTATGTCTATGTGTTGTTTATGATCTTGCATGCTCTCCGTTACTAGTAGATGCTCTGGCCAAGTAGATGCTTGTAACTCCAAGAGGGAGTATTTATGCTCGATAGTGGGTTCATGCCTCCATTGATATCTCTGGGGATGTGATGACAGAAAGTTCTAAGGTTGTGGATGTGCTGTTGCCACTAGGGATAAAACATTAGTGCTATGTTCAAGGATGTAGTTACTGATTACATTACGCGCAATACTTAATGCAATTGTCTGTTGTTAGCAACTTAATACTGGAGGGGGTTCGGATGATAACCTGAAGGTGGACTTTTTAGGCATAGATGCATGCTGGATAGCGGTCTATGTACTTTGTCGTAATGCCCAATTAAATCTCACTATACTCATCATAATATGTATGTGCATGGTCATGCCCTCTTTATTTGTCAATTGCCCAACTGTAATTTGTTCACCCAACATGCTGTTTATCTTATGGGAGAGACACCTCTAGTGAACTGTGGACCCCGGTCCAATTCTCTATACTGAAATACAATCTACTGCAATACTGTTTTACTGTTTTCTGCAAACAATCATCTTCCACACAATACGGTTAATCCTTTGTTACAGCAAGCCGGTGAGATTGACAACCTCACTGTTTCGTTGGGGCAAAGTACTTTGGTTGTGTTGTGCAGGTTCCACGTTGGCGCCGGAATCTCTGGTGTTGCGCCGCACTACATCCCGCCGCCATCAACCTTCAACATGCTTCTTGACTCCTACTGGTTCGATTAAACCTTGGTTTCTTACCGAGGGAAACTTGCCGCTGTGCGCATCACACCTTCCTCTTGGGGTTCCCAACGGACGTGTCAACTGCACGCATCAAGCAAATTTCTGGCGCCATTGCCGGGGAGATCAAGACACGCTGCAAGGGGAGTCTCCACATCCCAATCTCTTTACTTTGTTTTTGTCTTGCTTAGTTTTATTTACTACTTTGTTTGCTGCACTAAATCAAAATACAAAAAAATAGTTGCTAGTTTTACTTTATTTGCTATCTTGTTTGCTATATCAAAAACACAAAAAAATTAGTTACTTGCATTTACTAGTTTGCTTTATTTACTGTCTTGCACTCTATATTAAAAATACAAAAAAATTAGTTACTTTTGTTACCATGTCTAGCTCTGAACCTGTTACTTCTTCGCCTGAAGAATTAGTCTTCACTTTTAAACAAGGGGATGAGGAGAGTTTTAAGGATGCTTGGTCTAGAATTTTTACTTCTTATCGTAAAACTGAACCTCAAATGACTCTAAGTTTGCTCCTTAGTAATTTTTATTTTGGTCTTATGATTCGCTATAGATATGCCTTGGATACTTTAGTGGGAGGAGATTTCCTTCATTGCAATGGGGATCAAGCTTTTAATGCCATAAAGAAGTTGGTTGCATCACATGATTCAGCTAATAACTTTGATTCAGCCCTCACTAGCATTTATAATAGATTAAACAATCTCGAGATAAGTACATCTCGCTTGGATGATAACTATTGCCATGTTCGTAATCGTCTTGAACAAGTTTTAGTGAACTCTAAACTTTCATTGTGGGATCCTACTGTTAAAATTGTTATCGGTGATCGAACTCTTCGTGCCAACTGTGATATTATGTCTGAATTTTGCCTTATACCTGAGAGCATTTATAAATCTTTGAAACTTTGGGGAGTCGATGAAGGAGGAGAAGAAATAACTCTCATTGATAACTCTGTTATAATTCCTAAGGGAATAGCTGCAGGTGTGCATACAACCATTCTTGGAAGAACAATATCCATTGATTATCTTTTTATTGAATGCGTAGGGACAGGAAAAATCACACTCGGAAGATCCCTGCTGAAACTATTGGGAGCAGTCATTGATGTGGGAGAAGGCACCCTGGAATTCACCTCTACACCGGGAGGAAATCATATATTTCCTAAATCAAAGGGAAACAAAAACAATAAGAAAGGTAAGGGAAAAGCCCAAGGTAAGGTTGACACACCATCTCTTGATAATACTTGATACACACTTTCTGCGCCTAGCTGAAAGGCGTTAAAGAAAAGCGCTTATGGGAGACAACCCATGGTTTTTACCTACAGTACTTTGTTTTTATTTTGTGTCTTGGAAGTTGTTACTACTGTAGTAACCTCTTCTTATCTTAGTTTAGTGTTTTGTTGTGCCAAGTAAAGTCGTTGATAGAAAAGTTCATACTAGATTTGGATTACTGCGCAGAAACAAATTTCTTTGCTGTCACGAATCTGGGCTGTTTTCTCTGTAGGTAACTCAGAAAATTATGCCAATTTACGTGAGTGATCCTCAGATATGTACGCAACTTTCATTCAATTTGAGCATTTTCATTTGAGCAAGTCTGGTGCCTTGATAAAATTCATCAATACGAACTGTTCTGTTTTGACAGATTCTGCCTTTTATTTCGCATTGCCTCTTTTGCTATGTTGGGTGAATTTCTTTGATCCATTAATGTCCAGTAGCTTTATGCAATGTCCAGAAATGTTAAGAATGATTGTGTCACCTCTGAACATGTTAATTTTTATTGTCGCTAACCCTCTAATGAGTTGTTCTAAGTTTGGCGTGGAGGAAGTTTTCAAGGATCAAGAGAGGAGTATGATGCAACATGATCAAGGAGAGTGAAAGCTCTAAGCTTGGGGATGCCCCGGTAGTTCACCCCTGCATATTCTAAGAAGACTCAAGCGTCTAAGCTTGGGGATGCCCAAGGCATCCCCTTCTTCATCGACAACATTATCAGGTTCCTCCCCTGAAACTATATTTTTATTCCATCACATCTTATGTGCTTTGCTTGGAGCGTCTGTTTGTTTTTATTTTTTTGTTTTGTTTGAATAAAATGGATCCTAGCATTCACTTTATGGGAGAGAGACACGCTCCGCTGTAGCATATGGACAAGTATGTCCTTAGTTTCTACTCATAGTATTCATGGCGAAGTTTCTTCTTCGTTAAATTGTTATATGGTTGGAATTGGAAAATGATACATTTAGTAATTGCTATAATGTCTTGGGTAATGTGATACTTGGCAATTGTTGTGCTCATGTTTAAGCTCTTGCATCATATACTTTGCACCCATTAATGAAGAAATACATAGAGCATGCTAAAATTTGGTTTGCATATTTGGTTTCTCTAAGGTCTAGATAATTTCTAGTATTGAGTTTGAACAACAAGGAAGACGGTGTAGAGTCTTATAATGTTTACAATATGTCTTTTATGTGAGTTTTGCTGCACCGGTTCATCCTTGTGTTTGTTTCAAATAAGCCTTGCTAGCCTAAACCTTGTATCGAGAGGGAATACCTCTCATGCATCCAAATTACTTGAGCCAACCACTATGCCATTTGTGTCCACCATACCTACCTACTACATGGTATTTTCCGCCATTCCAAAGTAAATTGCTTGAGTGCTACCTTTAAAATTCCATCATTCACCTTTGCAATATATAGCTCATGGGACAAATAGCTTAAAAACTATTGTGGTATTGAATATGTAATTATGCACTTTATCTCTTATTAAGTTGCTTGTTGTGCGATAACCATGTTCACTGGGGACGCCATCAACTACTCTTTGTTGAATTTCATGTGAGTTGCTATGCATGTTCGTCTTGTCTGAACTAAGAGCGATCTACCACCTTATGGTTAAGCATGCATATTGTTAGAGAAGAACATTGGGCCGCTAACTAAAGCCATGATCCATGGTGGAAGTTTCAGTTTTGGACAATATCCTCAATCTCATATGAGAAAATTATTAATTGTTGATTACATGCTTATGCATAAAAGAGGAGTCCATTATCTGTTGTCTATGTTGTCCCGGTATGGATGTCTAAGTTGAGAATAATCAATAGCGAGAAATCCAATGCGAGCTTTCTCCTTAGACCTTTGTACAGGCGGCATAGAGGTACCCCTTTGTGACACTTGGTTAAAACATGTGCATTGTGATGATCCGGTAGTCCAAGCTAATTAGGACAAGGTGCGGGCACTATTAGTATACTATGCATGAGGCTTGCAACTTGTAAAATATAATTTACATGATACATATGCTTTATTACTACCGTTGACAAAATTGTTTCATGTTTTCAAAATCAAAGCTCTAGCACAAATATAGCAATCGATGCTTTTCCTCTATGGAGGACCATTCTTTTACTTTCATTGTTGAGTCAGTTCACCTATTTCTCTCCACCTCAAGAAGCAAACACTTGTGTGAACTGTGCATTGATTCCTACATACTTGCTTATTGCACTTATTATATTACTCTATGTTGACAATTATCCATGAGATATACATGTTACAAGTTGAAAGCAACCGCTGAAACTTAATCTTCCTATGTGTTGCTTCAATGCTTTTACTTTGAATTATTGCTTTATGAGTTAACTCTTATGCAAGACTTATTGATGCTTGTCTTGAAGTGCTATTCATGAAAAGTCTTTGCTATATGATTCACTTGTTTACTCATGTCATATACATTGTTTTGATCGCTGCATTCACTACATATGCTTTACAAATAGTATGATCAAGGTTATGATGGCATGTCACTCCAGAAATTATCTTTGTTATCGTTTTACCTGCTCGGGACGAGCAGAACTAAGCTTGGGGATGCTGATACGTCTCCAATATCGATAATTTCTTGTGTTCCATGCCACATTATTGATGTTATCTACATGTTTTATGCACAGTTTATGTCATATTCGTGCATTTTCTGGAACTAACCTATTAACAAGATGCCGAAGTGCCAGTTGCTGTTTTCTGCTGTTTTTGGTTTTAGAAATCCTAGTAAGGAAATATTCTCGGAATTGGACGAAATCAACGCCCAGGGTCCTATTTTGCCACGAAGCTTCCAGAAGTCCGAAGAGGAGACGAAGTGGGGCCACGAGCTGGCCACACCCTAGGGCGGCGCGGCCCACCCCTTGGCCGCGCGGCCCTATGGTGTGGGCCCCTCGTGCCGCCTCCTGACCTGCCCTTCCGCCTACTTAAAGCCTCCGTAGCGAAACCCCCAATACCGAGAGCCACGATACGGAAAACCTTCCAGAGACGCCGCCGCCGCCGATCCCATCTCGGGGGATTCAGGAGATCGCCTCCGGCACCCTGCCGGAGAGGGGAATCATCTCCCGGAGGACTCTACGCCGCCATGGTCGCCTCCGGAGTGATGTGTGAGTAGTCTACCCCTGGACTATGGGTCCATAGCAGTAGCTAGATGGTTGTCTTCTCCCCATTGTGCTTCATTGTCGGATCTTGTGAACTGCCTAACATGATCAAGATCATCTATCTGTAATTCTATATGTTGCGTTTGTTGGGATCCGATGAATAGAGAATACTTGTTATGTTGATTATCAAAGTTATGTCTATGTGTTGTTTATGATCTTGCATGCTCTCCGTTACTAGTAGATGCTCTGGCCAAGTAGATGCTTGTAACTCCAAGAGGGAGTATTTATGCTCGATAGTGGGTTCATGCCTCCATTGATATCTCGGGACAAAGGATGTAAAGTTCTAAGGTTGTGGATGTGCTGTTGCCACTAGGGATAAAACATTAGTGCTATGTTCAAGGATGTAGTCATCGATTACATTACGCGCAATACTTAATGCAATTGTCTGTTGTTAGCAACTTAATACCGGAGGGGGTTCGGATGATAACTTTGAAGGTGGACTTTTTAGGCATAGATGCATCTTTGGATAGCGGTCTATGTACTTTGTCGTAATGCCCAATTAAATCTCACTATACTCATCATAATATGTATGTGCATGGTCATGCCCTCTTTATTTGTCAATTGCCCAACTGTAATTTGTTCACCCAACATGCTGTTTATCTTATGGGAGAGACACCTCTAGTGAACTGTGGACCCCGGTCCAATTCTCTATACTGAAATACAATCATCTGTGATCTTTTCTTGTTTTCGCAAACAATCATCTTCCACACAATACGGTTAATCCTTTGTTACAGCAAGCCGGTGAGATTGACAACCTCACTGTTTCGTTGGGGCAAAGTACTTTGGTTGTGTTGTGCAGGTTCCACGTTGGCGCCGGAATCTCTAGTGTTGCGCCGCACTACATCCCGCCGCCATCAACCTTAAACGTGCTTCTTGACTCCTACTGGTTCGATTAAACCTTGTTTTCTTACTGAGGGAAACTTGCCGCTGTGCGCATCACACCTTCCTCTTGGGGTTCCCAACGGACGTGTCAACTACACACATCAGAGGGGCACCAGGGCGCCGTCCCCATCGGCCGGCGCGGCCAGGGGTCCACCCGCGCGGCCCTGTGGTCTGGGGGCCCTGGGCCTCCACTCCGTCTCCCCTTCGGTGTTCTGGTCTGTCTCGGTGAAATAAGATGTTTGGCTTTCGTTTCGTCGAATTCTGAGAATATTGCCCGAACAGCCTTTCTGGAACCAAAAACAACAGAAAACAGGAACTGGCACTGTGGCATCTCGTTAATAGGTTAGTTCCGGAAAATGCATCAAAATGATATAAAGTATGGATAAAACATGTAGATATTGTCATAAAACTAGCATGGAACATAAGAAATTATAGATACGTTTGAGACGTATCAGATAGCGAGAGTGAAGTTTTTAGGGAAGAAAGGAATGAGCTTGATGAAATTTTCCTTCGTCAACCTATTCTTAAACATGACTTGCCGGTTGAAGATCTAGGTACAACACCACCACCAAAGGAAGATCCTGTTTTTGATTTAAAACCGTTGCCTGATAATCTTAAGTATGCTCATATTGATGATAAGAAAATATATCCTGTTATTATTAGTTCTAAGCTTTCAGATTTTGAGGAAGAAAGGTTATTGGAAATATTGAAGAAACACCGAGGAGCTATTGGCTACACTCTTGATGATTTGAAGGGGCTTTCTCCCGCTATTTGCCAACATGCCTTCAATATGGAAGATGATGCAAAGCCTGTTGTTGAACATCAGCGTCGTTTAATTCCTAAGATGAAGGATGTGGTAAGAAATGAGGTATGAAACTTCTTGAAGCAGGTATTATATATCCTATTGCTGATAGTAGATGGGTTATTCCTGTGCATTGTGTTCCTAAGAAAGGAGGAATAACTGTTGTGCCTAATGATAATGATGAGCTCATCCCTCAAAGAGTAGTTGTAGGGTATAGAATGTGCATTGATTTTCGAAAAGTTAATAAAGTTACTAAGAAAGATCATTACCCTTTACCATTTATTGATCAAATGTTAGAAAGGTTATCCAAAAATACTCATTTCTGCTTTCTTGATGGTTATTCTGGGTTTTCACAAATTGCTATTAGAGCTAAAGATCAAGAGAAAACAACTTTCACTTGTCCCTATGGAACTTATGCTTATAGGCGTATGCCTTTTGGTTTATGTAACGCTCCTGCTACTTTTCAAAGATGCATGTCTGCTATTTTTCATGGATTTTGTGAAAAGATTGTAGAGGTATTCATGGATGATTTTTCTGTCTATGGGAATTCTTTTGATAATTGCTTGCGAAACCTTGATAAAGTTTTGCAGAGATGTGAAGAAACTAACCTTGTTCTTAATTGGGAGAAATGCCACTTTATGGTTAACGAAGGAATTGTATTGGGACATAAAATTTCTGAGAGAGGTATTGAAGTTGATAGAGCTAAAGTTGAAGCAATTGAGAAGATGCCCTATCCGAGGGATGTTAAAGGTATTCGTAGTGTTCTTGGTCATGCTGGGTTCTATAGGAGATTTATTAAAGATTTCTCTAAGATTTCAAAGGCTCTTACTAATCTTCTTCAAAAAGATGTACCTTTTGTTTTTGATGATGATTGTAAGGAAGCTTTTGAAACTCTAAAGAAAGCCTTAACAACTGCTCCAGTAGTTGAACCTCCTGATTGGAACTTACCTTTTGAAATTATGTGTGATGCTAGTGATTTTGCTGTAGGTGCTGTTCTTGGACAGCGAGTAGATAAAAAATTGAATTTTATTCATTATGCTAGCAAAACTCTTGATGTTGCTCAAAGAAATTATGCTACAACTGAAAAAGAGTTATTAGCTGTAGTCTTTGCTTGTGACAAGTTTAGATCTTATATTGTTGATTCAAAAGTTACAATCCATACTGATCATGCTGCAATTAGGTACCTTATGGAAAAGAAAGATGCTAAGCCAAGGCTTATTAGATGGGTACTTCTTTTGCAAGAATTTGATTTACATATTATAGATAGGAAAGGTGCTGATAATCCTGTTGCTGATAATTTGTCTAGATTGGAAAATATTGCTTATGATCCTGTTCCTGTTAATGATAGTTTTCCAAATGAACAATTGGCTGTAATAAAGGTGAGCTCGCGAGATAGTCCTTGGTATGCTGATTATGCTAACTTTATTGTTTCCAAGTACTTGCCTCCAACCTTTTCAGCTCAGCAAAGGAGGAAATTCTTTTATGACTTGAGGCATTATTTTTGGGATGACCCACACTTATATAAAGAAGGAGTGGATGGTATTATGCGAAGATGTGTTCCCGAATATGAACAACAAGAGATATTGAGTAAGTGTCATGGTAGTGTTTATGGAGGACATCACGCCGGAGATAGAACCGCGCGAAAGGTTCTACAATCAGGTTTCTATTGGCCAACTCTCTTCAAAGATGCAAGAAAGTTTATTTTATCTTGTGATGAATGTCAAAGGGTTGGTAATATCTCCAGACGCAATGAAATGCCTATGAACTATACTCTTGTTATTGAACCATTCGATTGTTGGGGATTTGACTTCATGGGTCCTTTCCCTTCTTCAGAAGGTAACACTCATATACTTGTCGCTGTTGATTATGTTACTAAATGGGTGGAGGCCATACCCACAAAAAGTGCTGATGGTGAGACTTCTTTAAAAATGCTTTTAGATATTATTTTTCCTAGATTTGGAGTACCTAGATATATTATGACTGATGGAGGTTCTCATTTTATTCATGGTGGTTTTAGAAAAACTCTTGCTAAATATGGTATTAATCATAGGATTGCTTCCGCTTATCATCCTCAAACTAGTGGGCAAGTAGAATTATCAAATGGAGAAATTAAATCTATCTTGGGAAAGACTGTTAATAAATCTAGAAAGAACTGGGCTAGTAAGTTGAAGGAAGCACTATGGGCTTATAGAACTGCTTATAAAAATCCTATGGGTATGTCCCCTTATAAAATGGTCTATGGAAAAGCTTGTCATTTACCTTTAGAACTAGAGCACAAAGCTTATTGGGATGTAAGAGAACTTAATAAAGATTTTAAACTTGCCGGTAAGGAAAGGTTGCTACAATTGAGTTCTTTAGATGGATGGAGAAGTGAAGCTTATGAAAATGCTAAACTCTTTAAATAGAAAGTTAAGAAATGGCATGATAGAAGAATTATCAAAAGAGAATTTAATGTTGGGGATAAAGTCCTATTGTATCGGTCTCGTCTCAGATTTTTTGCAGGGAAATTGCTCTCAAAATGGGAAGGACCATACGTCATTGTGGAGGTGTATCGTTCAGGGGCAATTAAAATTAGTTCTCTGCAAGGTGATGCCACACAAGTAGTGAATGGACAAAGGCTCAAGCACTATATTTCTGGAGATTCTTATAATGAAGATGTTGATGTTATTCGAGTGGTGACTCCGGAAGCTTTCATCAAAGGTCAAATTGACAGTTCTGCAGAGTTCTACTTTGAATAGGTAACAGTTCTGGTAATAAAAAGTCCGTGTTTAACTTTCCGAACAATGTTTTTGCTATTTTGGGAAAATATGAAAAATTACGAGATCGAAACGGAAAGGAGGAGACGCACGAGGGCGTGCCCCCATAGGCCGGCGCGGGCCCTACCCTGGCCGCGCCGCCCTATGAGGACGGCCCCTCGGAGTCCCTCTTCCAATCGTTTTCGACCTGGTACTTTCCTTTTGTCGTGAAATTTTTTGCTATATAATCCCCCGGACCCCTGGAGGTCCGTATATCGTTTTCTCGTCATGTTTTGTTTCGAGCTGTTTTCTGCCAGGATCTGTTTTTGATCTAGAAGCACCATGGTCTCCAACAACAAGGGCAAAGGGCTTTCGGAGGAAGATATTCAAGATCCCGAGTTGAAAGAAGAAGCCGCCTGTGTTGTTGATGAGTTTTGTGATAATTATCGAGCTCTGAGGAAGGAGGTGGATAGACTCCTTGAGGAGAACACCAGACTTCGCAGAATGCTGGAATATTACTCAATTCCCATCACAAGGCCACCACCGCCATCTTTAGATAACAATGAATCTTTTCGAGTCTTAGTGCAGAACAGCTAAACTGAGAAGCTGAAGCTGAAGGAGATCTTTAAGAATCGCAGGAACGGGCCACCATCACCGGCACCTGAGGAGTAATTCATCATTGGCATTGGCACCCCCTTGGTTTGTTCCAATCTTGGGGGAGTGCCGTGGTATCACATCATCACTATCTTTTACCTTTTTACGGTCAAGTAGTGTCATATCATGAGTAGGGAAGTTATCATATAAGATGGTTGCAGTATGGAAGTATCTCTCTTTAGTTGGTTATCTATGTATCCCTTGGTGTGAGTTATCGTTATGGAATATTAATGAGAAGTTTTATCATTTACATATTGCACACCTTATTTTAGTTTGCAATCTCTATTATGTGATTGATCTTGTTGTTAGTATTGGTATCACTTTGGGAGCATTGATTAAATCTATTTGGTTTTGGCAAACATAGCATTGGTCAATAGCAACAACACTTTGAGTTTAAGTAGAAAAGAGGAAATATATGTAGATATGTTATTTCATTATCTTTCTTGTTAGCTATTAGCTTAGTATTCTGAAGTTAAAATTGTTTGTGCTTACAACAAAGATGCATTATTGTTTCTATCACATGTATATTTGTTTGTTTCCCTCAACTCTTATGCTTGCTAATCAACCTTGCTAGCCAAAGACCTGTACTGGGAGGGAATGCTTCTCGTGCATCCAAACCCTTAAACCAAACCTATGCCATCAGTCTCCACCATAACTACCTATTATGTGGTATTTTGCGCCATTCTAAGTAAATACTTCATGTGCTACCTTTAAACAATTCAAAAGTTATTATCTCTTATTTGTGTAAATGTTTTATAGCTCATGAGGAAGTATGTGGTGTTTTATCTTCCGATCTTGTCATTTACTTCTGAAAAACTTTCACTAATGGACTAGTGGCTTCATCCACTTATCCAATAATTTTGCAAAAAGAGCTGGCAACGGGGTTCCCAGCCCCAATTAATTAACTTTCATTAATAATTCTCTTCACATGGTTTGCCCTGATTCATCAGTAAGCAACTTAATTTTGCAAATAGACACTCCTCCATGGTATTTGAAATGTTGGAAGGCACCCGAGGATTCGGTTAGCCATGGCTTGTGAAAGCAAAGGTTGGGAGGAGTGTCATCCTTAAATAAACTAAAGTACATGTGTAAACAAAAGAGAAGAGGGATGATCTACCTTGCTGGTAGAGATAACGTCCTTCAGGGGAGCCGCTCTTTGGAAGTCTGTTTGGCAAGGGGGTTAGAGTACCCACTACCATTCGTTGACAACAACAAACACCTCTCAAAACTTTACTTTTATGCTCTCTATATGATTTCAAAACTTAAAAAGCTCTAGCACATGATTTAATCCCTGCTTCCCTCTGCGAAGGGCCTATCTTTTACTTTCATGTTGAGTCAGTAAACCTATTTCCCTCCATCTTAAGCAAGCAATTGAGTTGTTGTGATCCAACCATCTATATTGTGATCTATTTAATCATGCCTTTTATTCTTCCTTGTTTAGTACAAGTTTTATCTGAATCAATATAGCTTTGAAAGTTATCAATGATTATGAGGAGATTATTATGATTGAGTATGCAAGTTTTGTTGTATAAGCTTTAATATAAGAGCGCTGCTCGACAGATAAGTACAATCTGATAATTGTTCTTTGACCAAGAACGAAGTTTGCCATCACTAATTATGATTTCCTATGCACCTTTATTTGTGATTTCCTTCTACCTGTTTCAAGTTGAATTATACGAGGAAGTTGTTCACTAGAATGTCTTGTGAATTAATATGATGCTTATTGTCCGTATTTTATTTATCGACTCTTCACTCCATAAACATGTGGTCTTGTTTACTGAGTTCAGTTTCGCTTGGGGACAAGCGAAATCTAAGCTTGGGGGGAGTTGATACGTCCATTTTGCATCACTATTTTATATCATAATTTACTGTTATTCATTAATATATTTCATATTTGGAGATGATACTTATGTTATTTCACCTATTTTGCATGTTTCGTGATTATTGGAGAATCATTCACCGGAGTCAGGATTCTGCTGGAAAAAGCACCGTCAGAATGCAATATTTCTGGAGATCAACAATTGACGGAAATTACACCGAAGATCTTATTTTTCCAGAAGAATGAGCCAGCCAAAAGGAGGAGCCGAGGAGGGCCGCCATGGCCCCCCCATAGGCCAGCGCGGGCCCTGCCCTAGCCGCGCCGCCTTGTGGGGAGGGGGCCCACAGCCCCCTTCGGCCGCCTCTCCTTCGCGTACTTCATCTACCCGAAAACCTAAGGTGCTAGGGATAATCGCGAGGAGACACAGCCGCCTCTACGAGGTGGAAAACACCAGAGAGAAAAGAGCTCTCCGGCAGGCTGAAAGCCGCCGGGGAAATTCCCTCCCGGAGGGGGAAATCGACGCCATCGTCACCGTCATCGAGCTGGACTTCATTGGGATCATCATCACCATCATCTCCACCACTGACACCATCATCTCCACCGCTGCACCTCGTCACCGCTGTAACATCTAGGGTTGAATCTTGATTGTTTGATAGGGGAAACTCTCCCGGTATTGATTACTCCTTGTTATTGATGCTATTGAGTGAAACCATTGAACCAAGGTTTATGTTCAGATTGTTATTCATCATCATATCACCTCTAATCATGTTCCATATGATGTCTCGTGAGTAGTTCGTTTAGTTCTTGAGGACATGGGTGAAGTCTAAATGTTAGTAGTGAACTATGTTGAGTAATATTTAATGGTTTGATATTTAAGTTGTGGTGTTATTCTTCTAGTGGTGTCATGTGACATGATACTTCACCTTTATGGGCCTAGGGGAATGCATCTTGTATTCGTTTGCTAATTGTGGGATTGTCGGAGTGACAGCAACCTGAACCCCCGTTGGTATATCGATGCAGGAGGGATAGCAGGATCTTAGAGTTTAAGACTGTGGTTAGATTTATCTTAATTACTTTCTTGTATTTGCGGATGCTTGCAAGGGGTATAATCACAAGTATGTATTAGTCCTAGGAAGGGCGATGCATTAGCATAGGTTCACCCACACAACACTTATCAAAACAATGAAGATTAATCAACTATATGAAGCGAAAGCACTAGACTAAATTCCTGTGTGTCCTCAAGAACGTTTGGTCTTCATAAGTAAACAAACCGGCTTGTCCTTTGTGCTAAAAAGGATTGTGCCACTCGCTGCAACTATTACTCTCGCATTTTATTTACTTGTACTTTATTTATCTGCTATATCAAAACCCCCTGAATACTTGTATGTGAGCATTTACAGTGAATCCTTCATCAAAACTGCTTGTCAACACCTTCTGCTCCTCGTTGGGTTCGACACTCTTATTTATCGAAAGTACTACGATACACCCCCTATACTTGTAGGTCATCAGTGGGGATACAACCTCGATGACACCTTCAAGAAGGAGCACGGCGCCATCGTCAGCATCGTCGACATTGTGTGGCCGCCACCGTCAGCCAAGGGTTTCCCCCTGTTCAGAGCCCACCGCCGACCAACCCCACCAAACCACCGGAGGGAGTCCGGGGCCAGGGAGGTGGGAGGATCAGCAACAGTCCAGATCTGATGCCGGAGGCCCGATGAGGCAAGTTCTACACAAGGCATGCACCCGCCGCCCCTTCGCCGTCTACACGGCCGAGGAGCGCAGACCGTAGCACTGGCGCCCGGCACCTGCCGCCAAGTCGACGATGCCCCACCCCGCGCCCAAGGACACCGCCCTGCATCCATGGTCCCTGCGCGGCCTCAGCACCCAGCCACCAGCCACCACTCCCATGCGCCAACGAGGCCGGGCCGAAGAGGAGAGCGAAGGGAGGAGGGCTAGCACAACGTCCCAGCTATGGAGACCCCCGCTGGCTGCCTTCCTCCCCGCAGCCACGCGCGGGGGCCCGAGAGCAGCGCCCCGCCGCCCCCATCACCGGCGTCGCACAGCCTTGCCGACGACCGCCTCCAGGGGTGGCGAGAAGGGGAGAGGAGATTGGGGGAGGTAGCGGCGGCGTGATTTAGGGTTTTCTCCCCCGGTCGCGAGGGAGAGAGAGCGGGTCTTATAACCCCCCTGTGTTCGTGTGCCTTTGATCTCTCCTCCTAACCAACAATACATAAATGTATCATAAAAAATGTGAGTTGAATATTTTTACAAATTCCGATTTTGTGTAATAATTATTGTGGCGTACAACCCACACCATTTTGTTAGTCAAATTTGTGGTCAAAGTTTAACCTCGGAATACTTGATGCCATGTTAATATGGGCTGAAGAAGCATATACTGTAGTGCTTGCAGATGAATGTTGAAGTATTATCGACATTTACTACCCAAACACCGGCCAACTATATCTTTCTGCATGTGTCTAGTGGTTTGAAGCTGTGATGAAGTTGGCACCAACAAAATTAAATTCATCTCTGGCTGGTATACGTATACGTAGCCATGTCTAGACACTACACGTAGTCCCAATTCGGCTTGTATATTGCCATTTGTCACCCTCTCCACTACAAAGAAAATTAAGAAATAACAAGCAAACAAGCAAACACGTCAAATGTTTTTGGACCTTCCCATATAAAACATTCTTAAAATTTCTCAATCCAGGGAAGTCAACAGAAGCAACCGAAATCAAGGCGCTTGAATTCTGTAGTGCACTGCCGGCTGCATGTGCACGTATCTCCTCGGAAAGCTTAATTTTGTGTATTTCTTTTTAAGGTATATTGTATATAGTATTCCCACCACACATGCATGCATACGGACTTGGTCAATCACATGGTGTGATATCTACCAGTATTGTAGGTACTTCATGGCGTATAGCAGTAGTAGTACAAATTAATAGTCTTAGTTGGCAGTGACAAGTAGTACTACGTACCTGTATTAATTCAAGTCCCTTTCAAGAAAAAGGAGAAAAATGTTCTTATGCTTAATCTAACAACTTTAGCTGTTAGGCTCTAGTGCCGGCTATCTGCATCTGCTGACACTAATGGACGGCCGATAATTTGTTTTCTTTCCTAACACTTCACTATCACACGTACGGCGTCACATAATATGGACAATAACAAGTCTTCGACAACTGCACATTGCAAGTGACAAGAGATTTTTCTATGATTGGAGGTCCGTTTTTTCTTAGAAGATAAAAATCATGCACAGTTACAAGCGGCCTACCATCCATAATTTGGCAGATTTTATCTACACCGCAAGATGTCAGTAAATACTACTCTCTCCTGTTCATAATAATAAACTCAACTTTGTCTAGATGCACATGCAGCCAGTGTAAAAAATTAACTAGATATATACGAATTTAGATAAAGTGCAGTCCATTAATATGGACCGGAGGGAGTACCTTTATTAGATTACTGTAATGTCATCGTATTCATATTTTACATATTTTACAGACAAATATTTCAAGATAAGAAAACACAATTAGATGGTAAAATATGATGTGCTCAATGGTACGGTCAAAATTACATTCAGCAAGTTCCAAGCATGAGCTTACCTAAAAAGACGTGTGGAGAGCGACTTTGGGAAGTGCATGAGATGTGGCTATTGGTAGTTGATTATGGTAGATGAACAAACTATCAGATTTATCACGGAAGCAAGCAACGGTATTGGGGAAGTGCTGCAGATAGTCATAACATTCATTTCTTATATCAGAAAGAAACTTTGGCAGTCACTCGAAAAGGAGTTGGGTAAGGAGTTGGTGAGATGGTGAGATACTGAGATCAGACTAGGGAAATCTACAAGGAAACATGCATGAAGCACACATGTAAAATATTACCGAAAGAGGT
The DNA here is from genome assembly GCF_019359855.2 of Lolium perenne. NCBI lineage: Eukaryota > Viridiplantae > Streptophyta > Magnoliopsida > Poales > Poaceae > Lolium > Lolium perenne. Next base: position 169,787,395 of record NC_067248.2, read on the forward strand.
GATATATAGTCACCACATCAGCAGAACTTCAGAAATAGACCCTGTGAGGACAGGAAACTACAAATGTAGCTTGTCCTACATGTAGGACGTTTAAAAAAATTGACACCAACATTTTAACGTTTAATTCTGACAAAAATGTAGATGTTGTATTCTACCAATGTGTAAAATCTCAGCTCAAAAAGCTTGTATTTTAGGCCACATAAAAATGACAAAATCGGACAATATTTGGAGGTTTCAAAACCTGCAATGTTCACTACTTCAGATTTCCAATTTTATTATTCTTCCAGTATATATGGTATTTCAAGTTGAAATTTTACAGGTTTGTAGAATGCACCATTATCTACATTTATGATTTTTTTAAAATGTTCTGAAATTGCAAAATATTGTTTTAATTTTTTTTAAAACATCCAACATATAGGATGGGCTACAAAACACCACACACTCCCGAGAGCACCTGGTACTGTGAACTTTGAAATAAATATGGTTATGCACATGCTGGGTTATACTCTTCTTTATAAAAAAAATCTGAAAATCTTATTTTTTACGGTTTTGTTAATTGAGAATTAACTTAGCTCTCAGTCGAGTTCTACACCATTAGATTTGCATCACAACTCACGTATTTATGAATTATAATTTGGGTTGCAACTGAGTTTTTTCCGTTGCAATTGAGGTTGCAACTAAAAAAAGTCTCGTCTCGCTGTGATTCATGCTAATCATGAGTTGCAACATGAGCTAAGTCCCATTCGACCGAGAATTAGTCATACCACCTTTTTTTTTAACTCATACTATATATCCTACATAAATTTCCCGGGAAAAAAAGTCTATTGCAACCTTGATGATAAAAAAAATCGCTTAATTTCCAGGACACTATTTTTCTGTACGACACAATTTGTGTCATGTTTTCAGAAAAAAAAATGCAGTCATGTAAAAGACACAAACAAGTGGTTATTTTTAAATTTAATATAGTACCTTTTTATGAATTTATGTTCATCCGGAAGCATTTGTTCCCGGGAGCCAACCCGCCATCCTCTATTATCATCAGCGCTAATCATGTACATATATAATATTCGTGCCATCCGGATTTTGAGTTTTCAGGTATCTGTATCTCTGTCTGAAAGACATGTATAAGCCATTCTATGCGACTTGGCTAAACACCATTATATTAGAGCATTTTTACCGGGGTCGTCTTCCATATAGTTTTAGGGTTCTACTGTGTTTTAGGGCTCACATCGGCGCGTCCAATAAAGTGCCAACGCATTTTAGAGTCCAATAAAATTGCCGGCACACCCTTGTTGCCTCCTACGCGCCGGGCGTGGAACGGGCACGCCGGCGCCTCATGCCATGTTGGATTCGAGCTGTGGGACCGTCCTAGCGGCGAGACAAAGCATCGGTCACGTTTTAAATGACCGTGCACAGAAGGTTGGTCGTCGTCTACAATGGGCGTGCCTTCTCCTGAGGCGACGACGCAACGGGATGCTGCTCGGTAGCTCCACTCGCTGATGGATGAGCCCCTCGCGACATCAACGTGCACTGCCACCGTCCTCTATAAACCACTCGCACACTACCTTCTCCGCCTATTCCCCACCCCATCCTCTCCTCAAAGAACCCTAGCCTCCAACCACCTCTATTCTCCACTGCCATGGCGCACAACCACGAAGCCGGTGGCAGCGGCACCGGAGTCAGGGAAGACCGCCCGCATAGCCTCACCCTTGATGAGGAGGAAGCACTCTTCCGAATGCGTCTCATGCTGCCACCGGAGTACATGCTACCACATGGCCGGCTGACACTTGTCCAACGCTGGATAAATTATCTCACTGGGCCTGAGGGTGTGAAGCTCCGCGCCCTCATCGACGAGCGACGAGCTCAGCTTCCCGGGGCGCAGAGAAACCAGCCGGCGTGGGCTCCGAATAGCCTGGAGTGGTCGGTCTTCTTCCAACGTGAGAGACCAAAATCGCGCGCTTTGTCGGCCCCGACATGCTCGGTGGTATGGGCAGGGCGTCGACGCCATGCTTGCCACCTACGGCTACCACCCACGACGCGCCAACGACATGTCTACTTCCCAGTGGCGCAGTCCATCTTTCCACTGGCGTTTTCCGCATCGTCGCGCTCCGGCTCATCGGGCTCCGCAAGGCGGCAGCGCTCGGTGTCTATCTTCCACCGGGACGTGGCGGTGGTGTCGGCATCCATATGCTCCGCGTTGTTCTTCCTCGGCACCGGTAAAGATGGAGGCAACTGTCGTTGCCTATTCGACGGTACCTCAGATGAGGGATCCTCACGTGGGGGAAAAGAAGTAGGGGCCATCGGGCGGAGAGTCCTCGGGACGGTGGTACGCGATTTACCCAGCTTCGGCACACCTGCACGATGACAGAGCCTACTGCTACTTGTCTGGAATTATCTGGGCGCTTTTACGTTATTACAATGAGTTGTGGTTGTGCCTCTAGGGCTCCCGGGATACGGCTTATAAAGGCGCTCGGATCTAGGGTTTACACGAAGAGTCCTAGCCGGAATACAAGATGCCTAACTACGGAACATTACATTGCCGTGAACGTCAAGGATCCACCTTTCCTTATGCGCCGTATTGGATCCGGAAACTTCATGGGCCTTCACAGATCCGACTACCTGCATAGGTCGGCTAAGATCTGGCTCCTGCTCCTGGGCTAGACTTCATCCATCTTCTATCAACATCAACTGGGCCACCCTATGGGCCATATGCCACCATCACCATCTATGGGCCACCCGGGCTTGCCGGATCTAGGCCATGTCGTTGATACACCCATAAAGTATACCCATAACAATAGCCCCCGAAGTTTTTCAAGATTCGTCATTCCTCTGCCTATCTATGTCCGGATCCGAAGAGAATCTCGAAGAGCTTCCAAAACTTCATCGTTTCCGAATTCATTCAACCAGAAATCATTCATTCTTTTGTAACGGTAACTTAGCAGATTTCTCGACCATGTCGCACATAATTTTCCCTTTTCCGGCACTAAATTTCGGATCTGCGAATCTATATCCGGAAATTTCGGAGGCGTGCAGTTAGGTCACCACTGCGTCCATTTCACCTCTTTTGACCTAGGACACATGGAGATCATCCAACGGTGCGACCGTTTCGTTCCCACCGTAGGATCCGACTCACGAATCTCCGCGCGCGGCCTATAAATACCCCACGCGTGTGGTCATTTTCATTTTTTCACCGCCATCACCACTTCGTCTTCTTCCTCGCGCCAGCGCCACCAGTCAGATCTCACTTCCGGCGAGCTCCTCCCCAGAAAACTTCAAGCGCCGCCGCTCCAGGGCCTCCCTCGACCCGAGCTGCTCGCGATTGATCGGGATTTCGCCTCCGCCGCCGATTCGTGGTCTCGCCGGAGGCCTGCGCGTCAAGTTCGAGATCGTCTCCTTCGCCGGCGTCACGGGGAACCGCCACGCCATTGCCGGTAAGTTCATTAGACTTGTAGAAGATAGACCTAGCGGGGATCCGGCTTCATAAGTTCTTCATCATATGCATGCAGCCGGAAAAATGTCCACTAGCTCCCCTAAGTACACTGATAGCTCTCCGAATAGCCGACCGCCAAACTCAACAAAACCAACATTCGTTGAGCCTTTAGCATTCCCAATATTTCTGATATTAGGCTAGCTCAACCTTATTCCGCCTCTTCCAGCAACATCCTTGGTTGGATCCCAACAGCTGAAGAAATCCAAGCGGAATAGAAGGGCAGGCTAGAATGGCTGCTAAAGTTATGGAGGCGGAGCTGAAGAAGGGTTCTAAGGCCCGAAACCGCGAAAGGGAGAAGGGCCAATGGTGGCCCAGCGAAGTGACGGAGTCGGAACTTAGAGCCTTCGAAAAGGAAGGTCTCATAGCTCCGGATACGTGGAGTTTTAACAAGGACTCCAGCACTCCGACCCCAGAGCCCGACGAACATGTCTTCACCAAAGCTTGGGTGGAGCGCGGCCTCTCTCTTCCTCCCTACGAATTCTTCCTGTCGGTGCTTAGCACCTATGGCCTCCAACCACACAACATATGTCCAAATTCCTTTCTTCTTCTCTCCAACTTCGCAACTCTCTGCGAGGGCTATCTGGGAGTCCGTCTGGATATCCGCCTCTGGCAGTTTTTCTATCGAGTTAAGAAGGAGACCAAGGACAAGGCCATGGTTAACTGCGGCAACATGACTTTCGGGCTCCGCACCAAGAGGGTCTATTCGGCTCTTGCCTCCCACGAATCCATCTGGTACTGGAATGCCGGATGGTTCTACGTGAAGAATATCCCAGTTCCGGGCGTCCATGAAGGTCTCCCCACCTTTGCCAACAAGGCTCCGGAGGAGCTTGCCAGCTGGAGCCTCATCCCCGCCCCCGCCCAGTATCCGGAGCTGGAAAAGATGGCGCGGAGGATCTCCTGGCTGGTCCATGACGGTTTTACCGGAATGGACCTGACCTTGAGCTGGTTCACCCGCCGGATCCAGCCACTCAAGTACAATAAGCGGCTGATCTGCGAATACTCCGGAGTTGACGATCAGCTGCGGGTGACCAAGGACAACCTGCCGATGGATTCTCTGAACAAGAGGATTCAGACACTCATGAAGTTCACCCGGGGCCAGGAGGTCCCGGATATCAACAAAGATATGTTCATCAACAACAAGTGCCCTCCGGTGCGTTTTCTCACTTAATCATTTTGCTTCTTTTACTTGAAATGTTCTAACTTCTTCAATGCTTCCTCTATCAGCTCAATTCTTTGGCGGTGGATAGCTTCAGAGATGTATTCGGTTTACCTGCTGACGCCGGAATGGTGGAGGAGGATCCGGAGGACGAAGACGAGGAGGAAGAGCAAGCTCCCAAGAAGAAAGCTACTCCTCGCGTACCAAAACGTCCCCGCGCCAAGGTTTCTGACACTGATGTCTGAACCAGCGGCGAGGCCTCCGCCAAAAAGGCAAGGACCAAAGCTCCTCCACGCCTCGACTCCAAGAGGGCGGAGCGCGACCGCATCAAGTTTCTGGCCACTGCCGGAAGAGGATCACGCCCGCAACTTCCCGGGGCCACGTAAGTGTTCCGAAACACAAACTCCTAGTTGTGAAGTTAAAGTTTTATTACTTATGTCTTTTTCTTTACTTGGTGCAGGAACCAGAAGGTCACCGCTTCGCGGGTTAGCACCTAGAAGCATATCACCAGTTTTTTGACGACGTCTCCGGCCGTTGGCCCCACCACCCCAGCTCCGCCAAGTGCCTCCAACCCAGCTCCCCAACCTACTCCGCCTGAGGCTCACCCCGCCCTTGATCCCGCCACCTATACTCAAGTGGAAATCATTCCAGTGAGCAGCGAGAAAAGAGGCGGTGAAGAAGGAGGAGGCCCATTAACCACCTCACCGGCGCATATACCTCGGTCTCCGTAGCCGGAGAAGACCCGCCTCTGGGTCCTCGGGCGCCGCGATTTGCCGCCTGCATCTTCAGCTCTACCTCCCACGACTTCTTCTCTAGCAGACCAAGCTAAATAGTGATGCTTTCGGCTAAACATCCAAATTCTGATTCTGCTAGAAAAGTAGAATCTTCCTCACAGCGGCTTTGGCGCCAACTAGAACGCCTACAGAATCCGAAAATCCACTCCTTATATCCATATTATTACAAAGCCGATAACATCAGCAAAAAAAAAAAAAAGACACTTGCAGGCTTGCAGCAGGTTACCATACACAATACACGCCATAGCACTTCATACTACGAAGCTGGCATATGGAGCTGAACACAAATATTCTACTCCTATCAGAATCACCTTGATATGGACCAGTAGGAATTACTTTTTTTATTCGTAATTTTTTTTTGCCTGAGTGGCCCTTTTGTGTAGGGAGAATAACATATATGGCCCACTTTAGTTCCCCTATTGCTTGCCTAAAGCCGGAGATCATTACCCTAAACAAGCCAAACTTCTTATCATTTGCTCATAAGAAATGCAGCGGCTATTCATCCATGGATATCCATTAAGTACACAATATTGACTTTTTGTAGTAGGAGCGTTCGTTTGTTATCTTGTTGGCTTGGTCCTGTTGTCCTACTCATGCAACCTTGCCTGGTTGCCACTAATCACCAAAGAAGCCTTTTCTCCAGGTATATTTAGGTGCTATTATTAAACTACTCTAGATACATTATATCTGCAAATTACTTTGGCTATACGCGAAGTTAATTGGAAGATCAAATTGATTTTTAACTTTCGAAGCTCAAATCGTTATTTGTCATAAGTTCAAAAATAACGAACAAACAGTAAATTAAATAAAAATAGTAAAGGAGAAATGTCGGTAGTCTGCAGTGACATCAAACTCTTCCCTTCCTTTACTTACAAATTACGAGTTTTGAGTTGAAATTTCAAATGGTAATCCAATACACCACATACCCAAGGTCGAATTTGATCAAAATTTACATGTTGAATAGTGACCAACCCAAAAAGGTTTTCCGTGATTATACATAAACATTTTGTTCGCTTTACATGTTCTCTCTAGGTTCCAGTGCTTTGGTTCATTCTATGATCAAGAAAAAAAGTTGCCATCTAGACTATAATGATATTAATTTGCATCATTAAATAGTGGTGTGAATTACATGGTACAAATAAACTCATGTTCGAATTCTTACTGCCCAGTCCAATTTAGATGTTACTTTAACAATTTTCTTTGCATATACTTTGGGTCATAGGCTCATAGCAAAGTGGGTTTGTTGTCAATCACACGTTCTGGAGAATTTCACATAGGTATGTGTGCTACATGATGACACAACAAAGCAAGCTTCGCATGGGATAGAGATCTCAAAATGGTGAAGTTCAAAACAGAATGTTGGTTTAGAAGATATCTCGGTGCACTTTCATAGTGATGGAGTAGCTAAGAGGAAAAGGTCCAATGCTAGTCCTGTTTTCCTGCCATGCCTATCAGTATCCTAATAGTGCTTCTAGTTACCAATGCAAGTAATTAGCCCTATAATAATATTGAGTAGAAAAATGAATAATTGTCCTAGATCCTTGTTCCAAGACACACACATCTTACAAGGCCATTTTTGGATTTGTGCACCTATTCTAGTGGAAGAAAGGGGGCGAAAAGGTGAATCCTTTGCTTTGTTTGATGCCCAAGAAGCCATCTATTTGCACATAGCTCAATGACATATCGGTGCCCTAAATTCATTTACTTTAATAGACGTGTCACCAGGAGCACCAGCATTTGTGGCAGCTACACCCAGCACACGCCATATGCCTCATGCACAGGCTAAATCCGATGTGTCCAAAAGGGTCCTTTTGATCACTCACTAAAAAAATCATATTCTATAATTCTCACGAGGTGCAATGTTTATCTTTATAGAGTTCTATGAATGTGCATACAAATCATATGGTGAAATACTGACATAATAGCTTGAGAAACAGAAAATTTATCATCCGAACTTACATTGACATGACTCTTTTTTAGATAAATGAAAAAGACAACTCTAAACTGACGTTGCATGTTACACTATGCACATAACCAACATTAAGTACGCTGATGCTTCATGTTCTCATAAAGTACTACCTCCGTCAGCCTGCCAAACCGTCTTATATTTTGAAACTGAGAGAGCAGTAAATATGATATGTATTTTACACAGTGGGCAATTATTGAAAATAGTTTCATAAAAAGTTATTTTTCAAGGATAGGTCTTAGTTATAAAAATCTTTGGGTGCACTAATCCCCACACCCAAAGCGGCAAAAATTAAACAATACTATTCCGAAAAGAAGTGAAAGTTTTGTCACAAGCTAGCCAGCCTCCTCAAAACAAGGGAAAAAGTAATGATGAGTTGCATTGGAGAAGCAAGCTTACATATCAAATGCAGTAAACAAAGTGTTTAACATGGAAAAGACTCCACACATAACCAAAAACAATAATAATGTGTATAGTTATCAAGGTCTCAACCCCTCTACCCAGGGTGCTGTCTACCCTGCGGCAGCAACTCCATTGGTCAGGGTGATCATGGTGCTATATAAAATGCTATTTGACCAACTGCGTTTAAGGCGATAGAAAAAAACTGGTATTGATTATTTTGGTTAATTAACCAGTGGATTATCATCTCTTATTAACATTAAGGCCTCCGAGCTAGTAAGCACCTCTTGCACATATTCTTCGTCCGATGTGTATTCTAACGTCGTGGCTGAGACGCAGGCATGTACGTAGCTTGACGTTGAAGGGTGAAGTGATAATATTACTTAAGAATAATTTGGCCACCAAACATATATACCCAATCCGATTAGGCACGATGACATAAACAAACATCTTGACCGTACACAGTTCAAACAAAAAGAAAGATGTGAACGTACGTGCAATGCATTCCTTCGACACGATCTCGCACAACCTTTTAGGAGGCTCTTTTGATGCAACAATCCTACAAGAGAGATAATTATATTGTTCGTACTTGAACAATCCTACAAGAGATGGTGCCCCTATAAATATGAATAGTGAACGTGCAATTTAAAAGGGAAGAGGCACAAAAGCAAGTCAAGTGCAAGAGAAATAATCGCCCCAACTGTACACCTAACTGCTGTATCACCTTTTGAGAACATGTTGGTGAGAAAAGAAAATATTGAGCAATGCCGCGTGACGCGCTGGAATACTGGTGTTTGTCTCTATTGATTGATCTCATAGCGTCCTCGTTTAAGCATGCGAACCCAACTCCTTGTTTAATCTTGGTTACATGTTCATACAATAAGTAATCTTGTTTGAGGAACAAAACACGTGTTACATTTGGTATCACAATTGGTTATATAATCTAGTTTTATTGTGTCACCTTTGTATCTATTTGTGTGGGTAACTTCTATTTTCTACAATATGTGAGTACAATTTTCCGTGTTCAATAATCAACCCAAAGTATCCCATACCATTATCTAGAACTTCAATCTTATTTTAGTAGATATCTTTATATTTGGGTAACCTTAATTTATTTTTATACAGTTATCGCAACATATACAGCATGGAACTACAAATAACATGTTTGAAACATTAGCTATAATTTAATGTAGCCAGGGTCACGCTATTTGGCACCTAGGGTGATGAATAGTTATTATACCCCCCATTATTTGCAACTGTAAATTATAACTGGTATATTATTTCCGTTTATGGGGCTAGAAAATACATATATCTATGTAATATGTCTTAACTTGTATATTGCGTTTCTTATGTCGAGCTTTGCGTTGTGGGTCAAACATAAATGTAAAAAATATGTATGCCAAGCCTAAAATTCTGAATGTAAAGATGCAAGAGAAATCTGGGTGCCAAATAACTTATTATACACCCTGGATGCTAAATAGCATGTTATATTACTTTTTAAATAACTTTATGGAAAAAAGAAACACGAGTCGTTAGCCTTTGGTTAAATCACATGTGAAGGTTAAAGATATCAATATTAAAATTAAGTTAATTGGTAGAGGTTGTTTTGAAGTTAACTATATCGTAATTCTTTGATTAAGAGGTATTTCTCAGGATGCAAGTTAAATCAGGAGAAGTAGATGTGAGGAATTTATAGACGGTTTCATCCAAGTGACAATTTTATGTTTGTATAGATTGACAGAAAATGAGTATGCGCGTGCTAGTTATTCAGGAATATAATAAGCATATAAACTTTTGTGCTAAATGTTGTGTGTTTTCTCTAGCTTGTTGTATGCTAACAGATATTACTTTTTTTGCAACCAATTAGTTAAACTGTTGTTACTCTTGTGGCTTGTATCGTCTTTATGCAAACATTTGGATTTAATAAAAACACCATTTATATTAGAAAAAAAAAAGAATGCACACACAACGTCTGTCAAAGACCGGACTTGTGGAGCATATCTAACAGGTTCGCCATGGATGAACGGATCTGTCACCTCTCACTGAAAATGATTACACTTTTAACGAGACAAAGGATCGCCAGACATGTAGTTTTATCTCTAACCATCCAATTAATGTTGGTTCATGTAGAGTATTGTGGTCAACCACTACTTCACACAAAGTTAGATTTCTACTTGGGGGGAAGCATTAACAAAAGAAGACACAATTGCATCATGCATCTATCTGTACCGTGAATGGCGTATTCAGATAAACAAACAGATCACTGGAGTAGACACCCGTGCGCCGAGGGGCCGCTTAGCTTAATTCAAGCATTATTATGGACACACAAGTGGCGGGACGGCGTTTTTAAATGGGGCATGAAAAGGAGTGAGATGTTCGCCTCATCGTTGCTTGCAGGTCGTTCCAACTCAGGTTGCACGCTTGCTTTGCTCGGAGGAAATAAAACGAGCTTATCGCCTCAATAATTGGATGAAAACAAGGACTTTTGGTGAAATAGTTGTTCAGGTGATGCACGCATCGAAGACTCGAGAACTATTTTAGCAATTTGCTTGTCGGGTGACGGCGCTTGATGGTAATCGGTTGCACGCCGGGATATTTGGTTTGAGCCCTTGTACCACTTGGACAAGCTTATATGCCTACGTAACTCATTTTGCAAACGAAAGAACTCTTACATCATCACTATCCGACCCCTTAGAGCATCTTCTTCGGCGGTCCAAATAGTCATCGGTAGAGGCGCTGACACTGCCATGCATACGGTATCTCCAATAGACATTTAAATTTGGAATGACATTTAAAAACCGAAATTCATACGAAATTTATACAAAAGTTACTTGAATTTAAACCTAAATAAAACTTAAACTTAACCCTAAGCTACTGGCTGTCGATGGGGCGCGCGACGGGCCTGCCTCGTCGTCGTTCTTCCCCTTTGCCTCATGCGTCCGTGCCCACCTCTCCGCCCTTGCTTCGCGCATCTGGCGGTGGAGCATGGCGGCCGGCGTCGCAGGAGCTTGCCAGCGGCGTTGTCCCCTCAACGCTGCCAGCCATCGCCGAGACGTCTCGTTCTGGGCGAGCCTCGCTTGCTCGCGGGTGAACGCCTCTGGGTGGCGATGAGCGTTCAGCTCAAGAGCTTTTGTCGCTCCGCCGTCATGAGGAGGCCTCCGCCTCCTCCATGGATGCTCGATGGCGCGAGATCTCGACAACGTGCTCGAAGTTCGCGTCGTTGATGAACTCGCGCCCCTCCTCCTTCAGCCTCCGGAAGCGCTGCGCGTTCAAGGACGCCAGGATCGCCACCTGCTCTGTGTCGGCGGGGGCCTGCGGCTGCTCGCCCCACTGCGCCGCCTCCTCCCCGCCTCAGCTTCTGCGTATGCGACGTACTCCTCGTCCCACACCACGAGCTGTGGGTCAACTGCGTCGTCGGAGCTGTAGTCACTGTTAGGCTGCGGCGGCTGCGGTGGTGGTTGAGGCGCCGTAGGCGGTGCGTGGCTATTGTGGCCACCGCGACATTGTTGTGGTGGAGAGGAGGGGATGACGCGGCGGCGGTGGTGGAGATGAGAGAGGATAGCGCGGCTACGGTAGTGGAGATGAGAGGATATCGCCGCGGTTGTGGACGGCGTGCGTACTAATAGGGGTGCCAACTACCCGCATTAATTTACGGCGGTGTAGGCGCGTGGGGGACGGTAGGTGCTTTCACTGCCATGTTCTTTTTTCAAAACAATGTCGGACAACGATTTTTGGACGATGCCAAAGCTTTGAGAAGGCCGGTGGGATTGCGAGATGGACGGAATTCGCCTGAGGGCCTCGAAGGACGAATCTTGTCGGTGGCCAGTTGGATTTTCCGATGACCAAATCGACGTGGCCACGGTGGAGCAGTGGCCGATTTCGACGAGTGGCAACATGCGAGCGTCGGCGGGGCTGCGAGATGGCCAGAAGTTGATGGACGGGCTGAAAGGATGAATTTTGCATGTCACGGGTAGGAGTTTTGGGAGAAGAAATCAACAAAGCGGTTGCCAAGGCTCGATTCCGGTGACGATAGCAACCAGTGAGCGAGCCGGAGTGGGGCAGGAGGGCAACAGAGGCTGCTCGGCCTTGGTTTAGCGTAATGGTTGGTGCTAGAGGCAACGCCTACGAGGATGCGGTGTCTGGGGAGGATCCTGTCGACGTAGGGTGGAGGGTGCAGTTTTCTGTAGATGAGCCACGGCAAGTATATTTGAGAGTCGGAGACTGTGATGAGTAATTCTTTTTACTCCTCTAAAAAAATTAAGGTATCGGCTAGGTTCAGTTTGGCCTCTTAACACGAAATTTTTTACTAGCTATTTGAAGGATCCGCTAAATGTGCTCTTACTCTTGGCCGAATTTTCTTGTCAATCCAAACAATCATACCGCCTATCTAGCTTGTCTGCCTAAATTTTGTCAAATCGGATTGCTAAACTACACACCACACTTGTGTCAAAACTTGACTAATGCTTGTGGGTAAAAGTTGACTAAACGCATGTCTGCCTAGTTTTTTTGGCAAACCGGTCTGCCAACAAACCTACATGCCCTAATTTTTGGCATTGTGAAAGGTGTAAAGCACATGGTCCGTTGTGGACAAGGAGTAGATGCCACATTCTCATCCCAGCTAAAATTGTCCACGGAGGATGAGAGAGTGGTTGGGAGAGCGAGTGGCATCATCATACATTCATACGTGCTTGGAGGCAGCCACACGTGGAGGCGGCCGAGCGCACGGCCCGGACCCGGCATCGCCAACTTGACCCGGCCCAGCGCGGCGGGACCCATGTGGTAGTGAGGATTTTAAGGATCTCCAGGTATTCCGGTGGGGCCCATGGAGTCCTGACACGCATCGTCTCTCTCACCCGTGCGCGGATTGCGGACCCCGCCCGCTCCAGCTGTTAGTTTTGATTGATTTTTGAAAGGCGGGCGAGAGATCTAGTGGTTTGGACCGTTGCGTACGCTGTCATGTTGCTGCAACGTTCACCAGAACATGGACAAGCCAATTAACAAGGCTAGCTTGGATGATTGCCACGGTCAAAACAGCCAAACAAATCTCACATGTACATGTAGGAGTACTCTACCGTCCTCATGGTGGAGCTATAGATAGCTAGACAAGTCCCATGATACCGAGGCGACCGTGGAGCTAAGTCTACAACGGCGATTTTGAGAAAATAACCAAAAAATAGGTACGAAATGGCTCTCTGGACAAACTATTTCAGTAGTTTAACCCTTTTCTTTGGTGCCCTTCCGAGCGGCGCCATATCTGTCTATGTGGCACCCTTGCGAACGACGCCACAGATTGTGTCCTCCGTGGCGCGGTCGACGTTGCACGCCATTGACCAGCCGACGTGGCAGGGCATGTGGCGCCCCTCCACCGGGCGCTACACTTTGAATGTGTGGCGATGCGCCCAACCCGACCAGGGCTCTTCTTTCTCTTCTCTGGTTCGAGAAGAACCGTCGCCGCCGGCCATGGAATCGACAGATTTGGCCAGCCATTTCGATCCCCATCAATTTCTCAAGGTATTCCCCTTCGATTCCCTTCGATTCATCCAAGATTTGCTTGGATTTAATTCGATTTAGACACGAAACCCTAGATATGAAATTTTAGATGTTGAAATCTATATTCTAGTGTATGTGTTGAAATCCATATTCTCATGTATGCATGTGTTGGAACCATAGATTTGTTGGAACCCTAGATATGAAATTTTAGATTACAAGTGATGGTTTATTTGTTCCAACCCTTGTTCTCATGTATGGTGTTAGAAATCTAATATTTTCTTAGAAATGCATTCTATTGTCCTAGTTATGCCTAGTATGTGCTTACAAATGCCTCATATTTGTTAGGAAAACCAAAATTTAGAACATGTATGGTGATAATATGGTAGTTCTTATTGTGTGTGTTTCTGAAAAAAAATGTAGGATGGTGTGGCTCCTCGATGATTACTTTGACAGGGAACACCGGGCCTATTATCAGGCGGATCTAGGACAGGTACTAAATTTTTATTTGTTAGCACCACTTGTTTTATTCCCTTGGACATGCCATAATATTATGTGTCTGTATGTGCTTGTAGGTTCTTCCGCCCTTGAAGCTTCGTTAACATGGTGCAATGTGTGACATGTCGTATGACGAGCGGTACACGGAGCACATCGAGCACTCGCTTGTAAGCCGGGGGCCGCCGAACATGAATGGCGCGGCAATCTCCACGCTTGTCGACCGGTGGAGGCCTGATGTCTACGTTCCCCCTCCTTTCCTGTAGACAGTGTTGGGCCTCCAAGAGCAGAGGTTTGTAGAACAGCAGCAAGTTTTCCCTTAAGTGGATCACCCAAGGTTTATCGAACTCAGGGAGGAAGAGGTCAAAGATATCCCTCTCATGCAACCCTGCAACCACAAAGCAAGAAGTCTCTTGTGTCCCCAACACACCTAATAGGTGCACTAGTTCGGCGAAGAGATAGTGAAATACAGGTGGTATGAATATATATGAGCAAAGAGTAACGGTGCCAGAAAATAGCTTGATGGTGTGTAGTTGATGGTGGTGGTATTGCAGCGAGTAACACAAGAAAAACAGTAAACAAGCAGTAGTAACTCAGCAGTATTTAGGAACAAGGCCTAGGGATTACACTTTCACTAGTGGACACTCTCAACATTGATCACATAACAGAATAGATAAATGCATACTCTACACTCTTGTTGGATGATGAACACATTGCGTAGGATTACACGAACCCTCAATGCCGGAGTTAACAAGCTCCACAATAATGCTCATGTTTAAGTAACCTTTAGTGTAAGATAGATCAACGCTACTAAACCAAGTACTAGCATAGCATGCACACTGTCACCTTCATGCATATGTAGGAGGAATAGATCACATCAATATCATCATAGCAATAGTTAACTCCATAATCTACAAGAGATCATGATCATAGCATAAACCAAGTACTAACACGGTGCACACACTGTCACCTTTACACACGTGCAGGAGGAATAGAACTACTTTAATAACACATCACTAGAGTAGCACATAGATAAATTGTGATACAAAACTCATATGAATCTCAATCATGTAAAGCAGCTCATGAGATCATTGTATTGAAGTACATAGGAGAGATTAACCACATAGCTACCGGTACAGCCCCGAGCCTCGATGGAGAACTACTCCCTCCTCATGGAGCAAATGCAGCGGTGATGAAGATGGCGGTGGAGATGGCAGCGGTGTCGATGGAGAAGCCTTCCGGGGGCACTTCCCCGCTCCGGCAGGGTGCCGGAACAGAGATCCTGTCCCCCAGATCTTGGCTTCGCGATGGCGGCGGCTCTGGAAGGTTTTCGTGGGTTTCGTCAATTGATGTAGGGTTTTCTGATCCAGGGGCTTTTTATAGGCGGAGAGGCGGCGTAGGAAGGTCGAAGGGGGGCCCACACCCTAGGGGGGCGCGCCCCCCCCCCTAGGCCGCGCCGGGGTGTGGTGTGGTGGCCCTGCCACCCTTCTCTGGCGGTTCTCGTGTGTTCTGGATGCTTCCGGGTAAAATAGGAACCTGGGCGTTGATTTCGTCCGATTCCGAGAATATTTCGTTACTAGGATTTCTGAAACCAAAAACAGCAGAAAACAGGAACTGGCACTTCGGCATCTTGTTAATAGGTTAGTTCCAGAAAATGCACGAATATGACATAAAGTGTGCATAAAACATGTAGATAACATCAATAATGTGGCATGGAACACAAGAAATTATCGATACGTCGGAGACGTATCAGCATCCCCAAGCTTAGTTCTGCTCGTCCCGAGCAGGTAAAACGATAACACAGATAATTTCTGGAGTGACATGCCATCATAACCTTGATCATACTATTTGTAAAGCATATGTAGTGAATGCAGCGATCAAAACAATGTGTATGACATGAGTAAACAAGTGAATCATATAGCAAAGACTTTTCATGAATAGCACTTCAAGACAAGCATCAATAAGTCTTGCATAAGAGTTAACTCATAAAGCAATAATTCAAAGTAAAGGCATTGAAGCAACACAAAAGAAGATTAAGTTTCAGCGGTTGCTTTCAACTTATAACATGTATATCTCATGGATAGTTGTCAATGCAAAGCAATATAACAAATGCAATAAGCAAGTATGTAAGAATCAATGCACAGTTCACACAAGTGTTTGCTTCTTGAGGTGGAGAGAGATAGGTGAACTGACTCAACAATAAAAGTAGAAGAATGGTCCTCCATAGAGGAAAAGCATCGATTGCTATATTTGTGCTAGAGCTTTGATTTTGAAAACATAAAGAAAGCATAAAAATAAAGTTTTGAGAGGTGTATGTCGTTGTCAACGAATGGTAGCGGGTACTCTAACCCCCTTGCCAGACAAACCTTCAAAGAGCGGCTCCCATTTTATTTTATTTTGGGCGGCACTCCTTCCAACCTTTCTTTCACAAACCATGGCTAACCGAATCCTCGGGTGCCTGCCAACAATCTCATACCATGAAGGAGTGCCTTTTTATTTTAGTTTTATTATGATGACACTCCTCCCAACCTTTGCTTACACAAGCCATGGCTAACCGAATCCTTCGGGTGCCGTCCAACAATCACATACCATGGAGGAGTGTCTATTTTTGTTAATTAATTTGGGACTGGGAATCCCATTGCCAGCTCTTTTTGCAAAATTATTGGATAAGCGGATGAAGCCACTAGTCCATTGGTGAAAGTTGCCCAACAAGATTGAAAGATAAACACCACATACTTCCTCATGAGCTATAAAACTTTGACACAAATCAGAGGTGATAAATTTTGAATTGTTTAAAGGTAGCACTCAAGCAATTTACTTTGGAATGGCGGAAAATACCATGTAGTATAGGTAGGTATGGTGGACACAAATGGCATAGTGGTTGGCTCAAGTATTTTGGATGCATGAGAAGTATTCCCTCTCGATACAAGGTTTAGGCTAGCAAGGCTTATTTGAAACAAACACAAGGATGAACCGGTGCAGCAAAACTCACATAAAAGACATATTGAAAACATTATAAGACTCTACACCGTCTTTCTCGTTGTTCAAACTCAATACTAGAAATTATCTAGACCTTAGAGAAACCAAATATGCAAACCAAATTTTAGCATGCTCTATGTATTTCTTCATTAATGGGTGCAAAGCATATGATGCAAGAGCTTAATCATGAGCACAACAATTGCCAAGTATCACATTACCCAAGACATTTATAGCAATTACTACATGTATCATTTTCCAATTCCAACCATATAACAATTTAACGAAGAAGAAACTTTGCCATGAATACTAAAAGCTAAGAACACATGTGTTCATATGCAACAGCGGAGCGTGTCTCTCTCCCACACAAGCATTTATTCAAACAAGAACAAAAAACAAAAACAAACCGACGCTCCAAGAAAAAGCACATAAGATGTGACGGAATAAAAATATAGTTTCAGGGGAGGAACCTGATAATTTGTCGATGAAGAAGGGGATGCCTTGGGCATCCCCAAGCTTAGACGCTTGAGTCTTCTTGATATATGCAGGGGTGAACCACCGGGGCATCCCCAAGCTTAGAGCTTTCACTCTCCTTGATCATAGTATATCATCCTCCTCTCTTGACCCTTGAAAACTTCCTCCACACCAAACTCGAAACAACTCATTAGAGGGTTAGTGCACAATAAAAATTAACATGTTCAGAGGTGACACAATCATTCTTAACACTTCTGGACATTGCATAATGCTACTGGACATTAGTGGATCAAAGAAATTCATCCAACATAGCGAAAGAGGCAATGCGAAATAAAAGGCAGAATCTGTCAAAACAGAACAGTTCGTATTGACGAATTTTAAAATGGCACCAGACTTGCTCAAATGAAAATGCTCAAATTGAATGAAAGTTGCGTACATATCTGAGGATCATGTACGTAAATTGGCTTAATTTTCTGAGTTACCTACAGGGAGGTGGACCCAGATTCGTGACAGCAAAGAAATCTGGAACTGCGCAGTAATCCAAATCTAGTACTTACTTTACTATCAAAGACTTTACTTGGCACAACAAAACACAAAACTAAGATAAGGAGAGGTTGCTACAGTAGTAAACAACTTCCAAGACACAAATATAAAACAAAGTACTGTAGCAAAATAACACATGGGTTATCTCCCAAGAAGTTCTTTCTTTATAGCCATTAAGATGGGCTCAGCAGTTTTAATGATGCACTCGCAAGAGATAGTATGTGAAGCAAAAGAGAGCATCCAGAGGCAAATTCAAGACACATTTAAGTCTAACATGCTTCCTATGCAAGGGAATCTTGTAAATAAACAAGTTCATGAAGAGCAAAGTAACAAGCATAGGAAGATAAAACAAGTGTAGCTTCAAAAATTTCAGCACATAGAGAGGTGTTTTAGTAACATGAAAATTTCTACAACCATATTTTCCTCTCTCATAATAACTTTCAGTAGCATCATGAGCAAACTCAACAATATAACTATCACATAAAGCATTCTTATCATGAGTCTCATGCTTAAAATTATTACTCTCCACATAAGCATAATCAATTTTATTAGTTGTAGTGGGAGCAAATTCAACAAAGTGGCTATCATTATTATTCTCATTATCAAATATAGGAGGCATAGTATAATCACAACAAAATTTACTCTCCATAGTAGGTGGCACCAAAAGACCACTATCATTATCATCATAAATAGGAGGCAAAGTATCATCAAAGAAAATTTTCTCCTCAATGCTTGGGGGACTAAAAATATCATGCAAACCAGCTTCCCCAAGCTTAGAACTTTCTATATCATTATCAACAATGGTGTTCAAAGCGTTCATACTAATATTACTACCAGCATGCAAATAAGATTTCATAGGTTTTTTAATTTTCGCATCAAACAATCCATGTTTTAAATCAGGAAATAGAACAAGAAGCTCATTGTTGTCCATTATGCCAAACTAGTGTAAACAAGAAACAAAAAGATGCAATTGCAGGATCTAAAGGAAATAGCTTCGAGCACACACACGACGGCGCCAGAAAAATACTTTACCTGGAACCGGAGTATGAGTGCCTTTTACCTTTCCTCCCCGGCAACGGCGCCAGAAAAGTGCTTGATGTCTACGTTCCCCCTCCTTTCTGTAGAACAGTGTTGGGCCTCCAAGAGCGAGAGGTTTGTAGAACAGCAGCAAGTTTTCCCTTAAGTGGATCACCCAAGGTTTATCGAACTCAGGGAGGAAGAGGTCAAAGATATCCCTCTCATGCAACCCTGCAACCACAAAGCAAGAAGTCTCTTGTGTCCCCAACACACCTAATAGGTGCACTAGTTCGGCGAAGAGATAGTGAAATACAGGTGGTATGAATATATATGAGCAGTAGCAACGGTGCCAGAAAATAGCTTGATGGTGTGTAGTTGATGGTGGTGGTATTGCAGCAGTAGTAACACAGTAAAACAGTAAACAAGCAGTAGTAACTCAGCAGTATTTAGGAACAAGGCCTAGGGATTACACTTTCACTAGTGGACACTCTCAACATTGATCACATAACAGAATAGATAAATGCATACTCTACACTCTTGTTGGATGATGAACACATTGCGTAGGATTACACGAACCCTCAATGCCGGAGTTAACAAGCTCCACAATAATGCTCATGTTTAAGTAACCTTTAGTGTAAGATAGATCAACGCTACTAAACCAAGTACTAGCATAGCATGCACACTGTCACCTTCATGCATATGTAGGAGGAATAGATCACATCAATATCATCATAGCAATAGTTAACTCCATAATCTATAAGAGATCATGATCATAGCATAAACCAAGTACTAACACGGTGCACACACTGTCACCTTTACACACGTGCAGGAGGAATAGAACTACTTTAATAACACATCACTAGAGTAGCACATAGATAAATTGTGATACAAAACTCATATGAATCTCAATCATGTAAAGCAGCTCATGAGATCATTGTATTGAAGTACATAGGAGAGATTAACCACATAGCTACCGGTACAGCCCCGAGCCTCGATGGAGAACTACTCCCTCCTCATGGGAGCAGCAGCGGTGATGAAGATGGCGGTGGAGATGGCAGCGGTGTCGATGGAGAAGCCTTCCGGGGGCACTTCCCCGCTCCGGCAGGGTGCCGGAACAGAGATCCTGTCCCCCAGATCTTGGCTTCGCGATGGCGGCGGCTCTGGAAGGTTTTCGTGGGTTTCGTCAATTGATGTAGGGTTTTCTGATCCAGGGGCTTTTTATAGGCGGAGAGGCGGCGCAGGAAGGTCGAAGGGGGGCCCACACCCTAGGGGGGCGCCCCCCCCCCTAGGCCGCGCCGGGGTGTGGTGTGGTGGCCCTGCCACCCTTCTCTGGCGGTTCTCGTGTGTTCTGGATGCTTCCGGGTAAAATAGGAACCTGGGCGTTGATTTCGTCCGATTCCGAGAATATTTCGTTACTAGGATTTCTGAAACCAAAAACAGCAGAAAACAGGAACTGGCACTTCGGCATCTTGTTAATAGGTTAGTTCCAGAAAATGCACGAATATGACATAAAGTGTGCATAAAACATGTAGATAACATCAATAATGTGGCATGGAACACAAGAAATTATCGATACGTCGGAGACGTATCAAGGCCCGAGACGCACACCTTCCACTTGAGGGCCGGCAAGATGACCCCTACTCTTCAGGATGTTTCCATGATCTTTGGTCTTCCTATTCAAGGTCACTACAACAAAAATGACATGTAGAGACGTCCTGGTTGAGACGCTTTTGTTTTTGTCTTCTTATGGATATCCACATCGTAAATAAAGACGATTTAAAAGACGACTTTGGGGTAGTCTTCCCGTGACAATATTCACCGTTCCCACCTCTTATAATTTCCCACCTCCCGAACTCCCCGATTTACATCTTCCGTCTACCACCACTAACCCACGACCAGATCTGTGAAACCTAGAGCCGCCGCCATTAAATCCCCGTGCCTCGGTAGTGCCTCTCCGGTGAACACTGCAGTGGAGACACCTCTCCTCCCCTCGTTGGTGCATGGTTCCTCGTCTGGTTGAAAAGTTTCCTGACGTGCTAAGCAGAGACGCGATCCAGGCAGACTCGGTGCAAGGATGCCCGTCGCCGCAAGCCCAAGCGGACGGTAGCCTGGAATTCCATACGGTTCATGGTCCTACAGGTATGTTTTCGTAATAATTTAATCTCGTTCACAGGTATCTATTGGATTGGTACGTCTCTGCAGGCTGCAGTCAATAGAGTAACGCTTGTCAGATGCCAGAAAATTAGTACTGCATTCCTTCTTGTTCAGTCGATCTAGTTAACAGTTTTATTCACATGCATGTGGACTAAAAAAAGGGCATCACTCAAACTATTCCTAGATCGGGGATTACAATCCATTTCTAGGTTATTGTGGCCAATTGTGTGAGCTAATTAAATGCCTGGAACTTCCAATTTCATGATATAAGCATGATCAAATGGAAATTTGTGATATAAGAACTAATTCAAAGTTGAATTAGGACTCGCCCCAGATTTAAATCACAATTTTCAATTTAGCATGTACATATATTCTTGAACTTGAACTTGCACTGAAGATATCTTTTAGTACTTGTGTCCTCTTTTTTTATCTATATATAAGGGTCCATTTGCTGTGATTTACTTAGACCAAGTGGACTACTGAACGTATTGGTAAATTACTAACCTGGAACTATTTCTGTATTTTAAGGTATTGCCTATATGAAGTTTGTGGTGAAGTACAACAACACAGTTAAATCTTAAAAGTGACGGCCCTTTCTTTTGCCAACATTTTTAGTTAATTTCTCCTTGACCTTGGTTGAGTTATTCATGTCTTATTGAATATGTAAGTTACATCACTTAAATAATCGAGACTAATTAATGTGTAAGCCTTGTGGATTAATTATATAGTTCAGGTTCTTAAGTATCTTCCATCATTTGTTTCCCCTTAAATTATCTCCATTCAACGCCAAAAATGCATCAAAGCTTCAAGTTGTACTGTCTAGAAGAGGATAGATAAGGTTCTGAAGATGGATCATGAGGATGTTGCTGCACCAGGCTGGCAGTACTTATTTTTCGAAGCTAATGAGTAATGTAAGTATCTACTTTTAATCTTAAAATAAATTACAGCTATAAATACCTTTTTTTAGTGTTAGCACGGTACAAGTTCTGCAGAATATTATAAACTGGTGTACATTATTCATTTGTTTCTAACTTGAATTAGATTGTTCTGTGCAGAGTTATGGTGATCACTAATTACCCTGATGCTAACCAGATATATATTTCAGCCAGTACTGAACATTTACGAACTGTGATGCAAATGGTTGGTATCCACCTTCGGTTTGTAAAACTAACCAAATGTAATAATATTTTTGAAGTGATGTCACTGATGTTTCGATATTTTTTTGCAGAAAGTGTTGTTGTAATTTTTTTGATGATTCACAGTAATGAAAGACCAAAAGGAAAAGATCTACATGATGCTGCGAAGACCCGTTGGTGTTGAAGTACATGCAGAAGCTTAGATAGATTCTAGCTATTTAGAATTGTTACTTGTGTACTTAAGTATTTTTTGTTCATGATTATTTTGCCCCTCTTGTACATGTGCATAGAATTCAGTTGTAAAGACCAGTTTCCATTGATTAATGTATTACATTTATTTCCCTCCAAAGCAGTATAGAGTCTATTTATTTGCATGATGCACGTATTTTCTCCGTTCAATACAAGAGTTCCAAAGAAATGATTTTCTCCCATTGGCATGCCTCAAAGCGTCTCAACGTCTGGTAGAGACGTCACATAAGGCAGCTTCATGGTCACATCCTATTACGTCCCTACGCACATAGACACGTCTTATAGAGCGTCTTAATTTAGCTAGACATCGCTTTTAGTACGTCTCAACAGATTTTGAGACGGTGCATAAGGAGACGTTTCTATGACGCTTTTCCGGAGCGACTCTACAATTGCGTAGAGGCGAAATAAAGCGTCCTTAGGACCCAAATTAAACGTCTTTACATGTCAATTTTCTTGTAGTGGGCGAGCCACTATGTATGAACACAGCTTCCGATGGGTGGCGTGAGCAGATGGAGGGGCTTATTGGCATGGATTCTCCGGAGCCACCAAAGAAGTCCGATAGAGCTCCCGCGCAAATTACAAGTGGATCAAGGATCACTTTGCTGAATGCCCCGTTGGGTCCGACCAGGACACTGTTAGGACATACACCCGAGTGTATTTGTGGTATGCCATTTCCAGGATTCTCGCTGACAGTGCTGGGAAGTTGGCACAGTGGTGTTGGCTCAAGGCGCTGACAGTCTTGGAGCACAAGTGGAGTTGGGGAATAGCGGCACTTGCCTACCTCTACCGTCAGGTAATGATTTGATATCTTTACTATTCTTGTATAGTAGTATTCTAGATAAAGTACTAACCAAATATCGTATGTGCGCAGTTGGACGATGCTTTCCACAGAACTGGTATTATGGGTATTGGTGGATGCATGCTCCTACTTTTCGTATGGAGCTGGGAACGCCTACCAGTTGGGCGGCCCGGGGTTTACAATAAGAGGCCATGGGCTGAGTCCGAGAACCTTCTTCGGGAGCCCACTTGGGCTTACTTGTAGGACGCTGTCTCGAAGATGACGAACGATCCAACTGTCATTCCGTGCTTTTCTTCGCCAAAAAGATTATTTTTCTCAAAATCCTCTCATCTAGGGCTTGATAGGTTGCTCGCAGCGAAAAATTTCCGTTTCCGGTTTTAGCCCGCCGGATGCTGTCTGAGGTGAAACGAAGCTTGAACATGTTTGTGCACAACGTTTTGGATCCCAACAAAGTTTCATGGTGCAATTTTGGCCATTTCCTCCCCGGCAACGGCGCCAGAAAATAGCTTGATGTCTACGCACGCTTCTTTTCCTGTAGACAGTGTTGGGCCTCCAAGAGCAGAGGTTTGTAGAACAGCAGCAAGTTTCCCTTAAGTGAATCACCCAAGGTTTATCGAACTCAGGGAGGAAGAGGTCAAAGATATCCCTCTCAAGCAACCCTGCAATTACGATACAAGAAGTCTCTTGTGTCCCCAACACACCTAATACACTTATCAGATGTACAGGTGCACTAGTTCGGCGAAGAGATAGTGAAATACAAGTGATATGGATGAATATGAGTGGTAATAGCAATCTGAAATAAATATGGCAGCGAGTAAACATGCAGTGGAACAGTAAATAAACGGAGACTCGATGCTTAGAAACAAGGCCTAGGGATCATACTTTCACTAGTGGACACTCTCAACATTGATCACATAACTGAAACTACTCTACACTCTCTTGTTGGATGACAAACACCATTCATTGTGTAGGGCTACAAGAGCACCTCAATGCCGGAGTTAACAAGCTCCACAACATTCGATGTTCATATTTAAGTAACCTTAGAGTGCATGATAGACCATTGCAATTATACCGAGTACTAACATAGCATATACACTGTCAACAATAGCTATGAAAGGAGGAATAGATCGCATCAATACTATCATAGTAATAGTTAACTCCATAATCTACAAGAGATTTCAATCATAACCTATGCCAAGTACTACATGATGCACACACTATCAACATTACATCATGGAGGAGGAATAGACTACTTTAATAACATCACTAGAGTAGCACATAGATGATATTCAACTAGATAACAAAGAGAGAGAGATGAACCACATAGCTACGGTAGAGCCCTCAGCCTCGGGGGAGAACTACTCCCTCCTCATCATGGGAGACAGCGATGGCGATGAAGATGGCAGTGATGTTGATGGAGATGCCTTCCGGGGGCACTTCCCCGTCCCGGCGGCGTGCCGGAACAGAGACTTCTGTCCCCCGAATCTTGGCTTCGCGATGGCAGCGGCTCTGGAACTTTTCTCGTATCGTGGCTTATTCGTTTAGGGTTTTCGCGACGAAATCCTTAAGTAGGCGGAAGGGCAGCCTCGGAGGGCTGACGAGGCGGCCAGACGACAGGGGGGCGCGCCCCCCTTGGGCCACGCCGCCCACACGTGTGGGGCCCACAGGGCTCCCCTCTGGTGCCTCTCCGGTGTTCTGGAAGCTTCGTGGAATTATAAGATGCTGGGCGTTGATTTCGTCCAATTCCGAGAATATTTCCTTACTAGGATTTCTGAAGCCAAAAACAGCAGAAAACAGGAACTGGCACTTCGGCATCTTGTCAATAG
The DNA here is from genome assembly GCF_019359855.2 of Lolium perenne. Taxonomy (NCBI): domain Eukaryota; kingdom Viridiplantae; phylum Streptophyta; class Magnoliopsida; order Poales; family Poaceae; genus Lolium; species Lolium perenne. The sequence goes on from NC_067248.2 coordinate 169,812,356, forward strand.
GTTAGTTCCGGAAAATGCATAATAATGACATAAAGTGTGAACAAAACATGTAGGTATTGTCATAAAACAAGCATGGAACATCAGAAATTATGGATACGTTGGAGACGTATCAACATCCCCAATCTTAGTTCCTACTCGTCCTCGAGTAGGTAAACGATAACAAAGATAATTTCTGAAGTGACATGCTACCAACATGATCTTAATCATACTATTGTAAAGCATATGAGATGAATGCAGCGATCTGATACGTCTCCGACGTATCGATAATTTCTTATGTTCCATGCCACATTATTGATGTTATCTACATGTTTTATGCACACTTTATGTCATATTCGTGCATTTTCTGGAACTAACCTATTAACAAGATGCCGAAGTGCCGATTCTTTTTCTGCTGTTTTTGGTTTCAGAAATCCTAGTAAGGAAATATTCTCGGAATTGGACGAAATCAAAGCCCAGGGGCCTATTTTCTCACGAAGCTTCCAGAAGTCCGAAGGAGAGACGAAGAGGGGCCACGGAGGGGCCACACCCTAGGGCGGTGCGGCCCCCCCCTTGGCCGCGCGGCCCTGTGGTGTGGGGCCCCCGTGCCGCCTCTTGACCTGCCCTTTCGCCTATAAAAAGTCTCCGTGACGAAAACCCCAGTACCGAGAACCACGATACGGAAAACCTTCCAGAGACGCCGCCGCCGCCGATCCCATCTCGGGGGATCCAGGAGATCGCCTCCGGCACCCTGCCGGAGAGGGGAATCATCTCCCGGAGGACTCTACGCCGCCATGGTCGCCTCCGGTGTGATGTGTGAGTAGTCTACCCCTGGACTATGGGTCCATAGCAGTAGCTAGATGGTTGTCTTCTCCCCATTGTGCTATCATTGTCGGATCTTGTGAGCTGCCTAACATGATCAAGATCATCTATCTGTAATTCTATATGTTGCGTTTGTTGGGATCCGATGAATAGAGAATACTTGTTATGTTGATTATCAAAGTTATGCTTATGTGTTGTTTATGATCTTGCATGCTCTCCGTTATTAGTAGATGCTCTGGCCAAGTAGATGCTTGTAACTCCAAGAGGGAGTACTTATGCTCGATAGTGGGTTCATGCCTGCATTGACACCTGGGACAAGGATGAGAAAGTTCTAAGGTTGTGTTGTGCTGTTGCCACTAGGGATAAAATATTGATGCTATGTCTAAGGATGTAGTTGTTGATTACATTACGCACCATACTTAATGCAATTGTCTGTTGCTTTGCAACTTAATACTGGAGGGGGTTCGGATGATAACCTGAAGGTGGACTTTTTAGGCATAGATGCAGTTGGATGGCGGTCTATGTACTTTGTCGTAATGCCCAATTAAATCTCACTATACTCATCATGATATGTATGTGCATGGTCATGCCCTCTTTATTTGTCAATTGCCCAACTGTAATTTGTTCACCCAACATGCTGTTTGTCTTATGGGAGAGACACCTCTAGTGAACTGTGGACCCCGGTCCAATTCTCTTTACTGAAATACAATCTACTGCAATACTGTTCTACTGTTTTCTGCAAACAATCATCTTCCACACAATACGGTTAATCCTTTGTTACAGCAAGCCGGTGAGATTGACAACCTCACTGTTTCGTTGGGGCAAAGTACTTTGGTTGTGTTGTGCAGGTTCCACGTTGGCGCCGAATCTACGGTGTTGCGCCGCACTACATCCCGCCGCCATCAACCTTCAACGTGCTTCTTGACTCCTACTGGTCCGATAAACCTTGGTTTCTTTCTGAGGGAAAACTTGCTGCTGTGCGCATCATACCTTCCTCTTGGGGTTGCCCAACGAACGTGTGAAATACACGCCATCAAGCATATTTTCTGGCGCCGTTGCCGGGGAGATCAAGACACGCTGCAAGGGGAGTCTCCACTTCTCAATCTCTTTACTTTGTTTTTATCTTGCTTAGTTTTATTTACTACTTTGTTTGCTGCACTAAATCAAAATACAAAAAAATTAGTTGCTAGTTTTACTTTACTTGCTATCTTGTTTGCTATATCAAAAACACAAAAAATTAGTTTACTTGCATTTACTTTATCTAGTTTGCTTTATTTACTGTTGCTAAAATGGCCAACGCTGAAAACACTAAGTTGTGTGACTTCACAACCACAAATAATAATGATTTCTTATGCACACCTATTGCTCCACCTGCTACTACAGCAGAATTCTTTGAAATTAAACTCGCTTTATCGAATCTTGTTATGCGAGAGCAATTTTCAGTGTTAGTTCTGATGATGCTGCTGCCCATCTTAATAATTTTGTTGAACTATGTGAAATGCAAAAATATAAAGATGTAGATGGTGATATTATTAAACTAAAATTGTTCCCTTTCTCATTAAGAGGAAGAGCTAAAGATTGGTTGCTATCTCTAGCTCAGAATAGTATTGATTCATGGACTAAATGCAAGGATGCTTTTATTGGTAGATATTATCCCCCTGCTAAAATTATATCTTTGAGGAGTAGCATAATGAATTTTAAACAATTAGATACTGAACATGTTGCTCAAGCTTGGGAAAGAATGAAATCTCTGGTTAAAAATTGCCCAACCCATGGATCGACTACTTGGATGATCATCCAAACCTTCTATGCAGGACTAAATTTTTCTTCACGGAATTTATTGGATTCAGCTGCTGGAGGTACCTTTATGTCCATCACTCTTGGTGAAGCAACAAAGCTTCTTGATAATATGATGATCAACTACTCTGAATGGCACACGGAAAGAGCTCCACAAGGTAAGAAGGTAAATTCTGTCGAAGAAACCTCTTCCTTGAGTGATAAGATCGATGCTATTATGTCTATGCTTGTGAATGATAGGACTAATATTGATCCTAATAATGTTCCATTAGCTTCATTGGTTGCACAAGAAGAACATGTTGATGTAAACTTCATTAAAAATAATAATTTCAACAACAATGCTTACCGGAACAATTCTAGTAACAACTATAGGCCATATCCTTATAATAATGGCAACGGCTATGGTAATTCTTATGGAAATTCTTACAACAATAATAGGAGTTCACCCCCTGGACTTGAAGCCATGCTTAAGGAATTTATTAGTACACAAACTGCTTTTAACAAATCTGTTGAAGAAAAGCTTGTGAAAATTGATATACTTGCTTCTAAAGTCGATGCCTTCTGTCTGATGTTGATCTTTTGAAATCGAAAGTTATGACTAATGAGAATCATCATAATAAAATTACTACTACAGCAAATACCATTCAAGTTAGAATTAATGAGAATATAAGATTAATGGCTGAACTGCGTGCTAGGTGGGATAGAGAAGAAAATGAAAAACTAGCTAAAGAGAAGAATATAGCTAAAGTTTGGACTATTACCACCACTAGTAATGCTAATGCTACACATGTTGCTGCACCTCCTACTCATACTAATAAAAGAATTGGTGTTAGCAATGTTTCCACCTCGAATGCAAAGCGCGAAAAACTGCACTGAAAGCTGCTAAAACTTTGAAACTGCCTCGTGATAAAGCCGCTGAAATTTTTTCCAACATTGGGGATGATGATCCCATTGCTTTAGATTATAATGGTTTGAATTTTGATGATTGCCACATCTCTGAAGTTATAAAGTTCTTGCAAAAACTTGCTAAAAGTCCTAATGCTAGTGCTATAAATTTGGCTTTCACGCATCATATTACAAATGCTCTCATAAAAGCTAGAGAAGAGAAACTAGAGCGTGAAGCCTCTATTCCTAAAAAGTTAGAGGATGGTTGGGAGCCCATCATTAAGATGAAGATTAAAGATTTTGATTGTAATGCTTTATGTGATCTTGGTGCAAGTATCTCTGTTATGCCTAAGAAAATTTATAATATGCTTGACTTGCCACCGCTAAAAAATTGTTATTTGGATGTTAATCTTGCTGATCATTCTACAAAGAAACCTTTGGGTAAAGTTGATAATGTTCGCATTACCATTAACAATAACCTGGTTCCCATTGATTTTGTTGTCTTGGATATTGAATACAATGCATCTTGCCCCATTATATTGGGAAGACCTTTTCTTGAACTGTTGGTGCTATCATTGATATGAAGGAAGGTAATATAAAATATCAATTTCCTCTCAAGAAAGGTATGGAACACTTCCCTAGAAAGAGAATGAAGGTACCTTTTGATTCTATTATGAGAACAAATTATGATGTTGACACTTCATCTCTCGATAATACTTGATACACACTTTCTGCGCCTAGCTGAAAGGCGTTAAAGAAAAGCGCTTATGGGAGACAACCCATGTTTTTACCTACAGTACTTTGTTTTTATTTTGTGTCTTGGAAGTTGTTTAGTACTGTAGCAACCTCTCCTTATCTTAGTTTTGTGTTTTGTTGTGCCAAGTTAAGCCGTTGATAGAAAAGTAAGTACTAGATTTGGATTACTGCACAGTTCCAGATTTCTTTGCTGTCACGAATCTGGGTCCACCTCCCTGTAGGTAACTCAGAAAATTAAGCCAATTTACGTGCATGATCCTCAGATATGTACGCAACTTTCATTCAATTTGAGCATTTTCATTTGAGCAAGTCTGGTGCCATTTTAAAATTCGTCAATACGAACTGTTCTGTTTTGACAGATTCTGCCTTTTATTTCGCATTGCCTCTTTCGCTAAGTTGGATGAATTTCTTTGATCCACTAATGTCCAGTAGCATTATGCAATGTCCAGAAGTGTTAAGAATGATTGTGTCACCTCTGAATATGTCAATTTATAATGTGCACTAACCCTCTAATGAGTTGTTTCGAGTTTGGTGTGGAGGAAGTTTTCAAGGATCAAGAGAGGAGTATGATGCAACATGATCAAGGAGAGTGAAAGCTCTAAGCTTGGGGATGCCCCGGTGGTTCACCCCTGCATATATCAAGAAGACTCAAGCGTCTAAGCTTGGGGATGCCCAAGGCATCCCCTTCTTCATCGACAACATTATCAGGTTCCTCCCCTGAAACTATATTTTTATTCCATCACATCTTATGTGCTTTTTCTTGGAGCGTCGGTTTGTTTTTGTTTTGTTTGAATAAAATGGATCCTAGCATTCACTTTATGGGAGAGATACACGCTCCGCTGTAGCATATGGACAAGTATGTCCTTGGTTTCTACTCATAGTATTCATGGCGAAGTTTCTCCTTCGTTAAATTGTTATATGGTTGGAATTGGAAAATGATACATGTAGTAATTGCTATAAATGTCTTGGGTAATGTGATACTTGGCAATTGTTGTGCTCATGATTAAGCTCTTGCATCATATGCTTTGCACCCATTAATGAAGAAATACATAGAGCATGCTAAAATTTGGTTTGCATATTTGGTTTCTCTAAGGTCTAGATAATTTCTAGTACTGAGTTTGAACAACAAGGAAGACGGTGTAGAGTCTTATAATGTTTTCAATATGTCTTTTATGTGAGTTTTGCTGCACCGGTTCATCCTTGTGTTTGTTTCAAATAAGCCTTGCTAGCCTAAACCTTGTATCGAGAGGGAATACTTCTCATGCATCCAAAATACTTGAGACAACCACTATGCCATTTGTGTCCACCATACCTACCTATACTACATGGTATTTTCCGCCATTCCAAAGTAAATTGCTTGAGTGCTACCTTTAAACAATTCAAAATTTATCACCTCTGATTTGTGTCAATGTTTTATAGCTCATGAGGAAGTATGTGGTGTTTATCTTTCAATCTTGTTGGGCAACTTTCACCAATGGACTAGTGGCTTCATCCGCTTATCCAATAATTTTGCAAAAAGAGCTGGCAATGGGATTCCCAGTCCCAAATTAATTAACAAAAATAGACACTCCTCCATGGTATGTGATTGTTGGACGGCACCCGAAGGATTCGGTTAGCCATGGCTTGTGTAAGCAAAGGTTGGGAGGAGTGTCATCATAATAAAACTAAAATAAAAAGGCACTCCTTCATGGTATGAGATTGTTGGCAGGCACCCGAGGATTCGGTTAGCCATGGTTTGTGAAAGAAAGGTTGGAAGGAGTGCCACCCAAAATAAAATAAAATGGGAGCCGCTCTTTGAAGGTTTGTCTGGCAAGGGGGTTAGAGTACCCGCTACCATTCGTTGACAACGACATACACCTCTCAAAACTTTATTTTTATGCTTTCTTTATGTTTTCAAAATCAAAGCTCTAGCACAAATATAGCAATCGATGCTTTTCCTCTATGGAGGACCATTCTTTTACTTTCAATGTTGAGTCAGTTCACCTATTTCTCTCCACCTCAAGAAACAAACACTTGTGTGAACTATGCATTGATTCCTACATACTTGCTTATTGCACTTATTACTCTATGTTGACAATATCCATGAGATATACATGTTACAAGTTGAAAGCAACCGCTGAAACTTAATCTTCTTTTGTGTTGCTTCAATACCTTTACTTTGAATTATTGCTTTATGAGTTAACTCTTATGCAAGACTTATTGATGCTTGTCTTGAAGTGCTATTCATGAAAAGTCTTTGCTATAAGATTCACTTGTTTACTCATGTCATATACATTGTTTTGATCGCTGCATTCACTACATATGCTTTACAAATAGTATGATCAAGATTATGATGGCATGTCACTCCAGAAATTATCTGTGTTATCGTTTTACCTGCTCGGGACGAGCAGAACTAAGCTTGGGGATGCTGATACGTCTCCGACGTATCGATAATTTCTTATGTTCCATGCCACATTATTGATGTTATCTACATGTTTTATGCACACTTTATGTCATATTCGTGCATTTTCTGGAACTAACCTATTAACAAGATGCCGAAGTGCCAGTTGCTGTTTTCTGCTGTTTTTGGTTTCAGAAATCCTAGTAAGGAAATATTCTCGGAATTGGACGAAATCAAAGCCCAGGGGCCTATTTTCTCACGAAGCTTCGAAGTCCGAAGGAGAGACGAAGAGGGGCCACGGAGGGCCACACCCTAGGGCGGTGCGCCCCTTGGCCGCGCGGCCCTGTGGTGTGGGGCCCCGTGCCGCCTCTTGACCTGCCCTTTCGCCTATAAAAAGTCTCCGTGACGAAAACCCCAGTACCGAGAACCACGATACGGAAAACCTTCCAGAGACGCCGCCGCCGCCGATCCCATCTCGGGGGATCCAGGAGATCGCCTCCGGCACCCTGCCGGAGAGGGGAATCATCTCCCGGAGGACTCTACGCCGCCATGGTCGCCTCCGGTGTGATGTGTGAGTAGTCTACCCCTGGACTATGGGTCCATAGCAGTAGCTAGATGGTTGTCTTCTCCCCATTGTGCTATCATTGTCGGATCTTGTGAGCTGCCTAACATGATCAAGATCATCTATCTGTAATTCTATATGTTGCGTTTGTTGGGATCCGATGAATAGAGAATACTTGTTATGTTGATTATCAAAGTTATGCTTATGTGTTGTTTATGATCTTGCATGCTCTCCGTTATTAGTAGATGCTCTGGCCAAGTAGATGCTTGTAACTCCAAGAGGGAGTACTTATGCTCGATAGTGGGTTCATGCCTGCATTGACACCTGGGACAAAGGATGAAAGTTCTAAGGTTGTGTTGTGCTGTTGCCACTAGGGATAAAATATTGATGCTATGTCTAAGGATGTAGTTGTTGATTACATTACGCACCATACTTAATGCAATTGTCTGTTGCTTTGCAACTTAATACTGGAGGGGGTTCGGATGATAACCTGAAGGTGGACTTTTTAGGCATAGATGCAGTTGGATGGCGGTCTATGTACTTTGTCGTAATGCCCAATTAAATCTCACTATACTCATCATGATATGTATGTGCATGGTCATGCCCTCTTTATTTGTCAATTGCCCAACTGTAATTTGTTCACCCAACATGCTGTTTGTCTTATGGGAGAGACACCTCTAGTGAACTGTGGACCCCGGTCCAATTCTCTTTACTGAAATACAATCCCATCGCAATACTGTTTCTACCGTTTTCTCGCAAACAATCATCTTCCACACAATACGGTTAATCCTTTGTTACAGCAAGCCGGTGAGATTGACAACCTCACTGTTTCGTTGGGGCAAAGTACTTTGGTTGTGTTGTGTAGGTTCCACGTTGGCGCCGGAATCTCTGGTGTTGCGCCGCACTACATCCCGCCGCCATCAACCTTCAACGTGCTTCTTGGCTCCTCCTGGTTCGATAAACCTTGGTTTCTTTCTGAGGGAAAACTTGCTGCTGTGCGCATCATACCTTCCTCTTGGGGTTGCCCAACGAACGTGTGAAATACACGCCATCACGATCCAAAGCAATGGTAAAGACAATAATTAAACAACTGAATCATATAGCAAAGACTTTTCGTGAATAGTACTTTCAAGACAAGCATCAATAAGTCTTGCATAAGAGTTAACTCATAAAGCAATAGATTCAAGGTAAAGGCATTGAAGCAACACAAAGGAAGATTTAAGTTTCAGCGGTTGCTTTTAACTTTCAACATGCATATCTCATGGATATTGTCAATGCAAAGTAATATGATGAATGCAAATATACAAGCATGTAAGAATCAATGCACAGTTAACACAAGTGTTTGCTTCTAAGACAGAAAGAAATGGGTAAACTGACTCAACGTAAAAGTAGAAGAATGGCCCTTCGGAGAGGGAAGCATGGATTGCTATTTTTGTGCTAGAGCTTTTATTTTGAAAACATAAAGAGAGCATAAAAGTAAATTTTGAGAGGTGTTTGTTGTTGTCAACGAATGGTAGTGGGTACTCTAACCCCCTTGCCAGACAAACCTTCAAAGAGCGGCTCCCATGAAACAATTTTATTTTTGGGTGGCACTCCTTCCAACCTTGCTTTCACAAACCATGGCTAACCGAATCCTCGGGTGCCTGCCAACAATCTCATACCATGAAGGAGTGCCTTTTTATTTTAGTTTTATTTAGCTGTCACTCCTCCCCACCTTTGCTTTCTCAAGCCATGGCTAACCGAATCCTCGGGTGCCGTCCAACAATCACATACCATGGAGGAGTGTCTATTTTTTTTGTAAAATTATGAAAGTTAATTAATTTGGGACTGGGAACCCCATTGTCAGCTCTTTTTGCAAAATTATTGGATAAGCGGATGAAGCCACTAGTCCATTGGTGAAAGTTGCCCAACAAGATTGAAAGATAAACACCACATACTTCCTCATGAGCTATAAAACATTGACACAAATAAGGGATGATAAATTTTGAATTGTTTAAAGGTAGCACTCAAGCAATTTACTTTGGAATGGCAGAAAATACCATGTAGTAGGTAGGTATGGTGGACACAAATGGCATAGTTATTGGCTCAAGGATTTGGATGCACGAGAAGTGTTCCCTCTCAATACAAGGCTTAGGCTAGCAAGGTTATGTGAAGCAAACAAAAGTATGAACCGGTAGAACAAAACTTACATAAGAACATATTGCAAGCATTATAAGACTCTACACCGTCCTCCTTGTTGCTCAAACCCTTACTAGAAAATATCTAGACTTTAGAGAGACCAATCATGCAAGCCAAATTTTAGCAAGCTCTATGTATTTCTTCACTAATAGGTGCAAAGTATATGATGCAAGAGCTTAAGCATGATCTATATGAGCACAACAATTGCCAAGTATCAAGTTATTCAAGACATCATACCAATTTACCACATGTAGCATTTTTTGTTTCCAAGCATATAACAATTAACGAAGCAGTTTCAACCTTCGCCATGAACATTATGAGTAAAGCTAAGGACATATTTGTCCATATGCAACAACGGAGCGTGTCTCTCTCCCACACAAGCATTTATTTAGAGAATGAAAATAACAAAAATGAAATAAAAGCACACAGACGCTCCAAGTAAAGTACATAAGATGTGACGTAATAAAAATATAGTTTCAATAGAAGAACCTGATAAGTTGTTGATGAAGAAGGGGATGCCTTGGGCATCCCCAAGCTTAGATGCTTGAGACTTCTTGAAATATGCAGGGATGAACCACGGGGGCATCCCCAAGGTTAGACTTTTCACTCTTCTTAATCATATATCACCCTCCTCTCTTGACCCTTGAAAACTTCCTCCACACCAAACTCAAAATAAACTCATTAGAGGGTTAGTGCATAATAAAAATTCACATGTTCAGAGGTGACAAAATCATTCTTAACACTTCTGGACATTGCCCAAAGCTTCTGAAAGTTAATGGAACAAAGAAATCCATCCAACACAGCAAAAGAGGCAATGCGAAATAAAAGGCAGAATCTGTCAAAACAGAACAGTCCGTAAAGACGAATTTTTTAGAGGCACCAGACTTGCTCAGATGAAAATGCCCAAATTGAATGAAAGTTGCGTACATATCTGAGGATCACTCACGTAAATTGGCAGATTTTTCTGAGTTACCTACAGAGCCTACTGCTCAAATTCGTGACAGACAGAAATCTGTTTCTGCGCAGTAATCCAAATCTAGTATCAACCCTACTATCAAAGACTTCACTTGGCACAACAATGCAATAAAATAAAGATAAGGAGAGGTTGCTACAGTAGTAACAACTTCCAAGACTCAAATATAAAACAAAATTACTGTAGTAAAATAAAAATATGGGTTATCTCCCAAGAAGTGCTTTCTTTATAGCCATTAAGATGGGCTCAGCAATTTTAATGATGCACTCGCGAGAAATAAGAGTTGAAGCAAAAGAGAGCATCAAAAAGCAAATTCAAAACACATTTAAGTCTAACCCACTTCCTATGAAAAGGAATCTTGTAAATAAACAAATTCATGAAGCATAATGTAACAAGCATAGAAAGGCAACACAAGCACAACTTCAAGATTTTCAGCATATAGAGAGGTGTTTTAGTAACATGAAAATTTCTATAACCATATTTTCCTCTCTCATAATAATATCCAGTAGCATCATGAGCAAACTCAACAATATAACTATCACATAAAGCATTCTTATCATGAGTCTCATGCATAAAATTATTACTACCCACATAAGAATAATCAATTTTATTAGTTGTAGTGGGAGCAAATTCAACAAAGTAGCTATCATTACTATTCTCATCAAGTGTAGGAGGCATAGTATAATCATAATAAAATGTACTCTCCATAGTATGCGGCACCAAAAGACCACTATCATTATAATCATCATATATGGGAGGTAAAGTATCATCAAAGAAAATTTTCTCCTCAATGCTTGGGGGACTAAAAATATCATGCTCATCAAAACCAGCTTCCCAAGCTTAGAATTTTCCATATCATTAGCAACAATGGTGTTCAAAGCGTTCATACTAATATGTTCCATAGGTTTTTTAATTTTCTCATCAAACCATCCATGTCTTAACTCAGGAAATAGATTAAAAAGCTCCATGTTGCTTTCCATTATGCCTAACTAGTGAAATAAAAACAAGAAACAAAAAGATGCAATTGCAGGATCTAAAGGAAATAGCTTCGAGCACTTAGAGCATCTCCACTCGTGCCCCCGTCGAGGCCCCCGGCGAGCGTTTTTTCCATCCGGACGGCGTAATTCGGCCCAGTCGCGCCCCCGGTTCCTCGTTTTCGTCCGGATTTGGCCCTTCATCCATCCGGCGAGCCCACACCACCCCCGGCCCCCCGGGGAGCGCTCGGGGACTCCGGACGAGTGAAAAGCGGGGAAGGGCCCGATCTGTCGGTGACTCGATGCACGAACCCCACCGCCACGTCGCTCAAAATCTCCCCCACCCCTCGTATCTCTCTCACCGCCGGCACCACCCCGCCGGCTTGTTGCCCAGAATCCGCCGCCCCTCCTTCCCCACCTGCCTATATTCCACCGTCTTTGGACGACGGCCTATCTGGCTGCTCTTCCGCCGGCCTGTTTTCCGGCCTGCTTGCTCCTCGTCGCTCGCGGCTCGGGTTGCCTCGACCACGCCCGTCAGGTGTTCGTCCATTTGCCTCGCCGGCCATGGACTCGGACGAAGAGGAGGAGCAGATGTTCGTCGAGCTTATGCAAGAAGAGATGGCAGCAGCCGCCCAAGACGACGAGCACATGATGATCCTTGGTTGCTTGGCAAGCATGTACGCCGGACTGGCAACTGGTCGACGTGGTGGGTCGGCACGAGGTCGCCGGAAGTGCAAGCCGAGACAGCGAATGGAGGGTTACTGCATGTTGTACGCCGACTACTTCGCCGACAATCCATTGCACGGCGAGAGTGTTTTCCGGCGTCGTTTCAGGATGAGCAGAAAGCTATTTCTGCAAATTGTGTATGCCATCCGCCACTTTGATCCCTACTTCAGATGCAAGGCGGATTGCACTGGTTTGGTTGGATTTTCGTCACTGCAGAAGTGCACAGTGGCTATGAGGATGCTGGCGTATGGAGCTCCCGGTGATACTGCAGATGACTATCTTCGGATGGCGGAGTCCACCGCCCTTGATTGTTTCTACCGGTTCTGCAGGGCCGTCATAGCAGTGTTCGGGGACTATTTCTTGAGATCACCTACTGTCGAAGACACTCAGAGGATCCTTGCAACAAATGAAGCTAGGGGTTTTCCAGGGATGCTTGGAAGTATTGACTACATGCATTGGCAATGGAAGAACTGTCCGTTTGCGTGGCAGGGAATGTACAAGGGTCATAAAAAAGGCTGCACTGTGATACTTGAAGCAGTGGCTACCCATGATCTTTGGATTTGGCACTCTTTCTTTGGTATGCCTGGATCCAACAATGACATCAACGTCCTAAACTGCTCCCCGGTCTTTTCCAAGCTTGTTGAGGGTCATGCTCCTCCGGTGGACTATGTGATCAATGGTCGGCACTACAACAAAGGATACTACCTTGCAGACGGTATCTATCCAAAGTGGGCAACATTTGTGAAGACTATCTCCAACCCTGGCACCCCCAAACTTTGCGAGTTTGTCAAGAAACAAGAAGCTTGCCGAAAAGACGTCGAGCGAGCATTTGGTGTCCTCCAGCAGAGATTTGCTGTCGTCCGGTTCCCCGCTATGACTTGGTCCAAAGATCAGATGTGGGAGGTGATGAACTGCTGTGTGTGCCTACACAATATGATTATTGAAGATGAGCGAAAGCATCCGGTTCCTCTGGCTGAGCAAGAAGCACCATATGAGAAAGAGGGTCCTCTTGCACAGCCTAATCACCAGGTGCCTCCATCATGGGCCGCCTTCTTTGCTATGCGCCAGGAGATTCGAGACTCTACAATGCATCAGCTGCTGCAAGATGATCTGGTGGAGCACATATGGAGGCTCCGAGGCAACGCCAACGTTTGAAAAATTGTGAAATTGTGTGCTTCATTTGTTTCAGCACTTGTTAAACATTGTACTGATTATCGCTGAATTTGTTTCAGCAATTTTCGTACTCTTGTTTGCCGAACTTGTTAAATTTTATGTTGAATTTGTTTGAAATATGTCAAATGGTCGAGGTTGGGGGTTTCCTGCCGGGGGGACGGCTGGAACTTCGGCGCTCCCCACGCCAAATCTTCATCCAATCCGGACGAAAATTTCGCCGGATTTGGGCGTGGGAAGCGCCAACGAGTGGGGATGCTCTTACAACGGCGCCAGAAAATAACTTAGTTACCTGGGACCGGAGTGTGAGTGCCTTTTACCTTTCCTCCCCGGCAACGGCGCCAGAAAATAGCTTGATGTCTACGCACGCTTCTTTTCCTGTAGACAGTGTTGGGCCTCCAAGAGCAGAGGTTTGTAGAACAGCACTAAGTTTCCCTTAAGTGAATCACCCAAGGTTTATCGAACTCAGGGAGGAAGAGGTCAAAGATATCCCTCTCAAGCAACCCTGCAATTACGATACAAGAAGTCTCTTGTGTCCCCAACACACCTAATACACTTATCAGATGTACAGGTGCACTAGTTCGGCGAAGAGATAGTGAAATACAAGTGATATGGATGAATATGAGTGGTAATAGCAATCTGAAATAAATATGGCAGCGAGTAAACATGCAGTGGAACAGTAAATAAACGGAGATTCGATGCTTAGAAACAAGGCCTAGGGATCATACTTTCACTAGTGGACACTCTCAACATTGATCACATAACTGAAACTACTCTACACTCTCTTGTTGGATGAAAAACACCATTCATTGTGTAGGGCTACAAGAGCACCTCAATGCCGGAGTTAACAAGCTCCACAACATTCGATGTTCATATTTAAGTAACCTTAGAGTGCATGATAGACCATTGCAATTATACCGAGTACTAACATAGCATACACACTGTCAACAATAGCTATGAAAGGAGGAATAGATCGCATCAATACTATCATAGTAATAGTTAACTCCATAATCTACAAGAGATTACAATCATAACCTATGCCAAGTACTACATGATGCACACACTGTCAACATTACATCATGGAAGAGGAATAGACTACTTTAATAACATCACTAGAGTAGCACATAGATGATATTCAACTACATCACAAAGAGAGAGAGATGAACCACATAGCTACGGTAGAGCCCTCAGCCTCGGGGGAGAACTACTCCCTCCTCATCATGGGAGACAGCGATGGCGATGAAGATGGCGGTGATGTCGATGGAGATGCCTTCCGGGGGCACTTCCCCGTCCCGGCGGTGTGCCGGAACAGAGACTTCTGTCCCCCGAATCTTGGCTTTGCGATGGCGGCGGCTCTAGAACTTTTCTCGTATCGTGGCTTATTCGTTTAGGGTTTTCACGACGGTGTCCTTAAGTAGGCGGAAGGGCAGCCTCGGAGGGCTGACGAGGCGGCCAGACAACTGGGGACGCGCCCCCCCTTGGGCCGCGCCGCCCACACGTGTGGGGCCCACAGGGCTCCCCTCTGGTGCCTCTCCGGTGTCCTGGAAGCTTCGTGGAATTATAAGATGCTGGTCGTTGATTTCGCCAATTTCGAGAATATTTCCTTACTAGGATTTCTGAAACCAAAAACAGCAGAAAACAGGAACTGGCACTTCGGCATCTTGTCAATAGGTTAGTTCCGGAAAATGCATAATAATGACATAAAGTGTGAACAAAACATGTAGGTATTGTCATAAAACAAGCATGGAACATCAGAAATTATGGATACGTTGGAGACGTATCAACTAGCGATGCCGTTACCCCCCTCTTCAAATGGTGCTCTTGCCGCTAACTAGCTGGTACGATCCATAACATAGCAGTGTAACCACACATGATAAAAAGCAAGGAAGTGCTAATTGCGTATAAGCATTGTTAGAGCAAACATATAACGCCCTGATCAAAAGCAAGGACGTTTGAGCGGCGTAGAAGCCCATCGAACTCCTTGATCAAAAGCCATAGTTATTGTCTTAACATCACTAGTTCACCACCAGAAAAGTACCACTAAAACTAACTATGGACATCATTAACATGCATGGAAATAAAGGAGGGCCGCCGCCTAGCCGTGATTGGGGCAAGTGTAGAGCATGGCGGTGGAGCAGTCGGCCCTGAAGATGATCATCTTGATATTGATCTTGAACTCCACGACGTCGCCGTGATGCAAATCATACTTGTACACCGTCTCCTTCCAGTTCCTGCTGAAGACCACCTGACCACCAAAGTAAGATACCTGCACCTACTCGTCGCAGAAGTGGCAAGTAGACAAGTATACACTGTGTGGCAGTGGGATCTTGATTGTGACATCCTGGCCTAAGGCTTAATAGGATTGATAGGATACTCATACCAACAAGTTGCAACTTCTTTTCCGGAAGCTCATCTCCAAAGAACTCCAAGGTTAAGCGTGCTTCCCGGAGCGATTTGAGGATGGGTGACCGACCGAGAAGTAGTTCCCGGGTGCGCGTGAGTGAGGACAAAGTACGCATGAAAGACATGTGTTGGTCTGTGGGGCTAATCTAGAGATCCTAGAGAGCTGCCAGGGGTGACATGCCCGGTCGGGGGTTGGCCGGGGTGTTACATTTGGTATCAGAGCCGACCTTCGCGGTTACATGGGCGTGTGCGGGTCAGGGGTTTGGGCATGTGGCGCATGGCTGGTGTGGCCCGTCGTGGCACACGGCATGGCACATGTGTCGGCACTGGACGCACAGACGTGTGCCAAGAGGGGACAGTTCCTGCCCTAGGGCTGATCGACGAGGGCGTTGATATTCTAAGAGGGGATGAGTGTGACATCCTGGCCTATCCTTAATAGGATTGATAGGATACTCATACCAACAAGTTGCAACTTCTTTTTCGGAAACTCATCTCCAAAGAACTCCGAGGTTAAGCGTGCTTGGCCCGGAGCGATTTGAGGATGGGTGACCGATCGGAAAGTAGTTCCCGGGTGCGCACGAGTGAGGACAAAGTGCGCAGGAAAGACATGTGTTGGTCTGTGGGGCTAGTCTAGAGATCCTAGAGAGCTGCCAGGGGTGACATGCCCGGTCGGGCGTTGGCCGGGATGTTACATTGATCCACTCCTGCAGCGCGCGCTAGAACCATGGCGACACGACGAGCATGTGGAGGTCGTCCGTGCTTAGTTGCACGTAGAATCTTGATGGCATGATCGCCCGGCGATGTGCCCTAGCTTAGGCTACCGGTCCAAGGTGGTAGGTGGCATCAGCACAGCCTCCACCCAGCCATGCACCTTCGGCTTCAGCTCCTTTGTCCAGCGGTTCATGGCGATGTGGTCCTGGTAGCCGAGTGGAGGGAAGACCGCCTTGCCCACCCTATTGCACTCCAGCTTTACCACCAAATCGGAAAGCGAATGGGTGTTAGAGCGATGATCATGGCATATCCAATTGGCAGGACACTGACAAGATCAAGCCATTTCCAGGCCTACATTTGCAAATCATTTGGCGAGTGCAAGACACTAGCATGATAAAGAAACTGCAATGATTTCCCAATTTCTCAATTTATGGAGTGCACTCATTTGACGGACCGATATTTGCACTCCCCGAATTGGGAAATCTTCAATCCACATGTACTCGCTCGAGAATCTAATCTAGAACGTAAGAATCTAACCTACAATCCACATTTCAGCCCTGACGACCTTCGGCCACTCGCTAGAGAAAGCTAGATTAATGGCGGGTTTCGCATGTGCCAAACCCTATCTGCTACCGAAATCTAGGAGAATTTGGACTTACTGCGGAGAAATCGGGCGCTCCTGTCGGCGGAATAACGCTCTGAGACCGCGACCAGACCGCCGGAGCCTGGGAAGAAGACGAGCGAGCATCGGAGGCCGCCACCAGAGGGGGTGAAAAACCCGCTTCCAAGTCGGCTGCACTTTCCCGACTCAGTTATTATTAAGAGCCGCCTCAGGCGCGAGCACTGAGATTAGGCGTGTGCCTCAGCATTTAAAACAACCAGATCCCGCATGGTATGTTTGTAGTGATCATGATTGATTTTGGATCATCTTTTGCTTCTTCTTGAACCAAGGCCTCTGCCCGGGGGGTATGTTGGTGAAGTTGGCCGATATGATCAGGTTCTCATCGGAGAGTTTCTTGAGCTCTACTTGTTGCTTGAGCCCAACTTCATTGGACCTTGCCATTGTATTGTGCCGTCCTTCATTTCCTTTGAGCTCTATCTTATTGGCTCTTGACCCGGCATTGGTTTCGTAAGTGACAATGTTCTGTTTCTATACATCTAGTTATTCATTTGTTCTTCCTCCTTATAGCGGTATTTTCTCTCTTTCTCTTTAATTTTGACACATCTTTGTGGACGTACGCTGTCATGTTATTGCATCAACCTACCTTCACCAGAACATGGACAAGTCAATTAACAAGGCTTATATGATTGCCACGGTCAAAACAGCTAAAGAAATATCACGTGTAGGCGTGCTACCGTTGTCACTGCTACGTCGCCCAGGATAGTATCAGAGCGGAGCTAGGCAGCTACAGGAGTCCCATGATGCATTGAAGAGCAACCACAATGCGGACGCAGACCGAGCAAGGGGAATGAATAAAGGGAATACTATAGATCGCACCCCGATGGCAAAGCTTTCGTCGGACCACTCAGAAACCGTCCATCTCTCCTACATCCAATGGTTGGGATCATTTTTTTTTCATCCGCCTACAGCACGTCCCGCACGCGCCGTTAATTCCGCATCCCCTGCCACACTGTTCCCCAATCCCAACCACCGCGTTCTTGATGCCCATCGACCGCATGCTCCTCCTCCCGATCCATTCTCCCCGACGGCATCACCCTGCTGCGCCTCTCCTCGTCGTTTCGTTACTGCCGGCGTGTGACTACCGGATTCTGCCGCCGCGGCACGTTTGTAATTTTCAGTCACCCAGCGACCTGCCGCTGCGGCGTGTTCCTAATTCTCGGCCGCCCAGCAACCGGACAATCTGCTTCGTGCTGCGACCTGCCGCCGTCCGATCTGCATTCACAACGTCGCATCACCCTCCTACACGGACATTCGGCGTCCGATCCAGCACTAACCACCGTCGGAGCAGACTGAACCAGGCTTTCAAGGCTACACTCAGTGGATTCAGCACACAATTTTGGTATTACATCTGATCTAGTTTCGGAAGTGCTCGTCCTTGTATTTCTAGGTTATAATGTGCTCGTTTTTGTTCTTCCATGTAACATACTCAATGTAGGATCTGCTGAACGATTTTTATGCTTCGGCTTGGTCGTGCTTCCTAGCCATGGACATTTATTCATACACATCGCAGCAACCAATGTTATAGTTTACTTTCCAAAAATTCCAGCTTATACATGTTATATTCGTTATGTTGCCTTACAATAAATTTGATGCTTCTAGTCTGACCATTCTTCCCTACCTATTACTATTTTTTTTTAATCAGTCTTCCATATTTGTTTACATACCCAACTGACATGTAAAAGGTTCATATGGTATTTAAAAGGCAAATATAGCGCTCCATGCTTCCTTTTTTCCATCCGTGTTGCTTATGATTACCTCTCCACCTTGTTTGCATATATTTGCATATACTTTTCTTCAGTGTTCTGAATGCAATTCATGCTTCCTGCATGCATGTCACTAGTGTACCGTGCTTCTGAAATTTGTTATGCTTCCATGTATTCATATTTTTTGTGCTTCCATGTAATGCCATTCATGCTTTGACTTGATCATGTTCCTTACTCATGGACATTTATTCATAGACGATTTTTTTTTGATTCTTCTAGTTTGACCATGCTTCCCAATACTACTCGTTTGTTTCATCAGTACTGCATATTTGATTCAATACTAGATTGTGTCTCCACCTTGATCGGTTCCTGCACTGGACCTCTGCCACGGGGAAAGGTCGGGGGGCAGCCGGTGGCCGGTGCATTAGGTTGGGAGGTGGTTGGATGGATCTGCAGTGTTACACATGTCGCTTCTGCTAGTCCCTCTCACCCTCCGAAACATGGTAATCGCAAGTTACCTAGGTTAAAATCTGCTAATAGCAACATCGGCACAAAGGCTAGTTCTGTTGGTCCTTGTTTCGGCTAGCTAATATTTGTAATCCCACCTACTGTTTGTTATGCTTTGTGAGCATAATATATATGCTTGTTTTGTACTTTGTATCATGCTTCCAAACCCTTTATAGGTTTACATGATAATTGTTTACCTACATACTGCGGAAAGAAGTGCTGACTCATATTTTCATTTTTCAATGCTTCCATGGTATATGATTATGTTGAGATGCCACCAATATCATGCTTTGGAGTCTCCATGCTTCCATGCATACTAGTATATGTTCAGTGGACTGTATGTGTTTCTTTGATCTACAAAATTTGGAGCAATAGAGACATGCAACTTCCTTTTGTTCTTTTGTGTTGTTGTAATTGTCATTACCATGGTAGTGATTTGTTACACCAACCATTCCAGTGTATATTTCTTCTACTGTTTTGGCATTTTGCCTCAACTTCAGAACATCAGGTGGTGTGCTTCAAACCACGGCCAATGTTGCTTCTTTACTGAATTTATGGTACATGCATTTTCTGCTTCAACCACTACCGTTGTGTGCTTCACTTTTCTTCTCTTTGCTATTTCCATGAAAAATAATAATGCTTCCTAACTTAATTTCTTGCATATGGTTGGTAGTGAATTTGTGTCAACACCCGGATTTTTAAGTCCAGGTGCCTGTTATGCCATACATCGCAATCCCAGGAATATTGTTGTTGCGAGACATAACAGTTGAATATCATAAGTCATCATCCATTACATACCATAGTCGTCTTACAAATAGAGATCACATGATCCAATATTACACAAATAGTTGATCTATTGATCAACGGACACAAAGTTCATAGTTTCATAGCGAAAGCGTAAATAGAAGGGACTCTCTAGTCCACAGGCCAACGTCTGACGTCAGAAGATTCCCTAGTTGTCGTAGGCGTCCTGCTGGTCGTCCTCTTGATAGTTCTGCTCCTCTTCATAGTCTGGCCATTTGAATAGCCAGGGACACAGCCGTGAGTACTTTAAAGTACTCGCAAACTAATACTAATGTAAGTGCTAACAATTCTAGTAAGAGGTGCTAAGCTCTAGTTTATTTTGCATAAAGCCAACTTTAGTTCACAAGTATTTGAGAAAAGACTTTTTCAAGTGCTAACTAACTCAAGTGGGAACATTAGTGTCATTCCCACAACTCTGTAGTGATTCGAAGTCAAAGTCACCTTTCAATTTCAAATTCACAAGTCACCATTCACCATTCATAGTTTTAGAAAAGTTCTGATGACGGAACAGTATGGCCTTCCCAACTGTCCATGACCGCGGACGCGGCTATTCGAATAGGTTAAACTCTGCAGAGGTTGTACACTTGTGCCACAACAATTGCAATAGTTCGTCAGGGGTAACTGGCCCTGATTTATCGTACGCAGTATGCGAACTACCAATCCTAACCTTTCATTTACATACCCTAGTATAGGCACCTCTCGCCATGAGCTTGGCCTCCCAGTGAAGACAGACAGTCAGCCTGGGAACTGCACAGGGCTTGGGCCGGACATTCACCTCATTTCACGTCATTTCACATCATTCCTTTTGTTGTAGAGGCAGCCTCCGGCATAACCCCAATGACGCTTGTTTTAGAGGGAACCCATACTAAGACACATAAATTTCCAGCTAAGCCTTACCCAGATTCAGGTATTGTGGGGGTGATGTCTACGGGTGCTTCTATTCTTGTAGACAGTGTTGGGCCTCCAAGAGCAGAGGTTTGTAGAACAGCAGCAAGTTTCCCTTAAGTGGATCACCCAAGGTTTATCGATCTCAGGGAGGAAGAGGTCAAAGATATCCCTCTCATGCAACCCTGCAACCACAAAGCAAGAAGTCTCTTGTGTCCCCAACACACCTAATAGGTGCACTAGTTCGGCGAAGAGATAGTGAAATACAGGTGGTATGAATATATCTGAGCAGTAGCAACGGCACCAGAAAAGTGCTTGCTGGCGTGTGGTTGATGGTGGTAATATTGCAGGCAGTACAGATGCAGTATTTAGGAACAAGGCCTAGGGATCATACATTCACTAGTGGAAACTCTCAACATTGATCACATAACAGAATAAATAGATAGATGCTAGACTCTACACCCTCTTGTTGGATGATGAACACCACTAACTGTGTAAGATTACACGAACCCTCAATGCCGGAGTTAACAAGCTCCACAATATTCGATGTTCATATTTAAATAACCTTAGAGTGCATGACAGATCAACATAACCAAATAGATCACATCAATACCATCATAGTAATAGTTAACTTCATAATCTACAAGAGATCACAATCATAAACTACGCCAAGTACTACATGATGCACACACTGCCACCTTTACACCATGCAGGAGGAATAGAGTACTTTAATAACATCACTAGAGTAGCACATAGACGAATAGTGATACAAAACTCATATGAATCTCAATCATGTAAGGTAGCTCATGAGATCATTGTATTGAGGTGCATAGGAGAGAGATTAACCACATAGCTACCGGTACAGCCCCGAGCCTCGATGGAGAACTTCTCCCTCCTCATGGGAGACAGCAGCGTTGATGAAGATGGCGATGGAGATGGCAGCGTTGATGAAGATGGCGGTGGAGATGGCAGCGGTGTCGATGGAGAAGCCTTCCGGGGGCACTTCCCCGTCCCGGCGGCGTGCCGGAACAGAGACTCCTGTCCCCCAGATCTTGGCTTCGCGATGGCGGTGGCTCTGGATGGTTTCTCGTACCGTGGCTTTTCCGTCTCGAGGTTTTAGGTCGAGGGGCTTCTTATAGGCGAAGAGGCGGCGTCAGAAGGTCAACGAGGCGACAACACGCTAGGGGGGCGTGGGCCACCCCTAGGCCGCGCCGGCCTACCATCTGGTGGGCCTGTGGCCCCCCTCTGGCGACTCTCGGGTGTTCTGGATGCTTCCGGGGATTCTAAGATGCTGGGCGTTGATTTCGTCCGATTCCGAGAATATTTCCTTACTAGGATTTCTGAAACCAAAAACAGCAGAAAACAGCAACTGGCCCTTCGGCATCTCGTCAATAGGTTAGTTCCGGAAAATGCATAAATATGACATAAAGTATGCATAAAACATGTAGATATCATCAATAATGTGGCATGGAACATAAGAAATTATCGATACGTCGGAGACGTATCAGCATCCCCAAGCTTAGTTTCTGCTCGTCCCGAGCAGGTAAACGATAACAAAGATAATTTCTGGAGTGACATGCCATCATAACCTTGATCATACTATTGTAAGCATATGTAATGAATGCAGCGATCAAAATAATGTAAATGACATGAGTAAACAACTGAATCATATTGCAAAGACTTTTCATGAATAGTACTTCAAGACAAGCATCAATAAGTCTTACATAGGAGTTAACTCATAAAGCAATAATTCATAGTAAAGGTATTGAAGCAACACAAAGGAAGATTAAGTTTCAGCGGTTGCTTTCAACTTGTAACATGTATATCTCATGGATAGTTGTCAATGCAAAGTAGTATAATAAGTGCAATATGCAAGTATGTAGGAATCAATGCACAGTTCACACAAGTGTTTGCTTCTTGAGGTGGAGAGAAATAGGTGAACTGACTGAACATAAAAGTAAAAGAAAGGCCCTTCGCAGAGGGAAGCATCGATTGCTATATTTGTGCTAGAGCTTTGGTTTTGAAAACATAAAGAGAGCATAAAAGTAAAATTTTGAGAGGTGTTTGTTGTTGTCAACGAATGGTAGTGGGCACTCTAACCCCCTTGCCAGGCAAACCTTCAAAGAGCGGCTCCCATTTTATTTTATTTTTGGGTGGCACTCCTTCCAACCTTTCTTTCACAAACCATGGCTAACCGAATACTCGGGTGCCTGCCAACAATCTCATACCATGAAGGAGTGCCTTTTTATTTTAGTTTTATTATGATGACACTCCTCCCCACCTTTGCTTTCTCAAGCCATGGCTAACCGAATCCTTCGGGTGCCGTCCAACAATCACATACCATGGAGGAGTGTCTATTTAGGTTAATTAATTTGGGACTGGGAATCCCATTGCCAGCTCTTTTTTGCAAAATTATTGGATAAGCGGATGAAACCACTAGTCCATTGGTGAAAGTTGCCCAACAAGATTGAAAGATAAACACCACATACTTCCTCATGAGCTATAAAACAATGACACAAATCAGAGGTGATAAATTTTGAATTGTTTAAAGGTAGCACTCAAGCAATTTACTTTGGAATGGCGGAGGAATACCATGTAGTAGGTAGGTATGGTGGACACAAATGGCATAGTGGTTGGCTCAAGGATTTGGATGCATGAGAAGTATTCCCTCTCGATACAAGGTTTAGGCTAGCAAGGTTATTTGAAACAAACACAAGGATGAACCGGTGCAGCAAAACTCACATAAAAGACATATTGTAAACATTATAAGACTCTACACCGTCTTCCTTGTTGTTCAAACTCTTTACTAGAAATTATCTAGACCTTAGAGAGACCAATTATGCAAACCAAATTTTAACAAGCTCTATGTATTTCTTCATTAATGGGTGCAAAGTATATGATGCAAGAGCTTAAACATGAGCACAACAATTGCCAAATATCAAATTATTCAAGACATCATACCAATTACTACATGTATCATTTTCCGATTCCAACCATATAACAATTAACGAAGCAGTTTCAACCTTTGTCATGAAAATTAAAAGCTAAGAACACATGTGTTCATATGAACCAGCGGAGCGTGTCTCTCTCCCACACAAGCATTTATTCAAACAAAAACAAAAACAAAAGCACACAGACGCTCCAAATAAAGTACATAAGATGTGACCGAATAAAAATATAGTTTCAAGAGAAGGAACCTGATAATTTGTCGATGAAGAAGGGGATGCCTTGGGCATCCCCAAGCTTAAATGCTTGAGTCTTCTTGAAATATGCAGGGATGAACCACCGGGGCATCCCCAAGCTTAGAGCTTTCACTCTCCTTGATCATATTGTATCATCCTCCTCTCTTGACCCTTGAAAACTTCCTCCACACCAATCTCGAAATAAACTCATTAGAGGGTTAGTGCATAATCAAAATTCACATGTTCAGAGGTGACACAATCATTCTTAACACTTCTGGACATTGCCCAAAGCTACTGCAAGTCAATGGAACAAAGAAATCCATCCCACATAGCAAAAGAGGCAATGCGAAAGAAAAGGCAGAATCTGTCAAAACCGAACAGTCCGTAAAGACGAATTTTATTGAGGCACCAGACTTGCTCAGATGAAAATTCTCAAATTGAATGAAAGTTGCATACATATCTGAGGATCACTCACGTAAATTTGCATAATTTTCTGAGTTACCTACAGAGAATTAGGCCCAGATTCGTGACAGCAAGAAATCTGTTTCTGCGCAGTAATCCAAATCTAGTATGAACCTTACTATCAAAGACTTTACTTGGCACAACAATGCGATAAAATAAGATAAGGAGAGGTTGCTAAAGTAGTAACAACTTCCAAGACAAAAATATAAAACAAAAGTACTGTAGCAAAATAAACACATGGGTTATCTCCCAAGAAGTTCTTTCTTTATAGCCATTAAGATGGGCTCAGCAGTTTTAATGATGCACTCGCAAGAAATAGTATTTGAAGCAAAAAGAGAGCATCAAGAGGCAAATTCAAAACACATTTAAGTCTAACCCACTTCCTATGCAAAGGAATCTTATAAATAAACAAATTCATGAAGCATAATGCAACAAGCGTATAAAGATAAAACAAGTGCAGCTTCAAGATTTTTAGCATATAGAGAGGTGTTTTAGTAACATGAAAATTTCTACAACCATATTTTCCTCTCTCATAATAATGTCCAGTAGTATCATGAGCAAACTCAACAATATAACTATCAAATGAAGCATTCTTATCATGAGTCTCATGCATAAAATTATTACTCTCCACATAAGCATAATCAATTTTATTAGTTGTAGTGGGAGCAAATTCAACAAAGTAGCTATCATTATTATTCTCATCATCAAATATAGGAGGCATATTGTAATCATAATCAAATTTATCCTCCATAACATGCGGTACCAAAAGACTACTATCATTATAATCATCATAAATAGGAGGCAAAGTATCATCAAAGTAAATTTTTTCCTCAATGCTTGGGGGACTAAAAATATCATGCTCATCAAAGCCAGCTTCCCCAAGCTTAGAATTTTCCATATCATTAGCAACAATAGTGTTCAAAGTGTTCATACTAATATGTTCCATGGGTTTTTTAATTTTCGGATCAAACCATCCATGTCTTAAATCAGGAAATAGAATAAGAAGCTCATTGTTGTCCATTATGCCTTACTAGTGTAAACAAGAAACAAAAAGATGCAATTGCAGGATCGAAATAGCTTCGAGCACAAACACAATGGCGCCAGAAAAGTACTGTTACCTGGAACCGGAGTATGAGTGCCTTTTACCTTTCCTCCCCGGCAACGGCGCCAGAAAAGTTCTTGATGTCTACGGGTGCTTCTATTCTTGTAGACAGTGTTAGGCCTCCAAGAGCAGAGGTTTGTAGAACAGCAGCAAGTTTCCCTTAAGTGGATCACCCAAGGTTTATTGATCTCAGGGATGAAGAGGTCAAAGATATCCCTCTCATGCAACCCTGCAACCACAAAGCAAGAAGTCTCTTGTGTCCCCAACACACCTAATAGGTGCACTAGTTCGGCGAAGAGATAGTGAAATACAGGTGGTATGAATATATATGAGCAGTAGCAACGACACCAGAAAAGTGCTTGCTGGCGTGTGGTTGATGGTGGTAATATTGCAGGCAGTTGATGGCGTGTAACTCACACGTTCGTTGGGAACCCCAAGAGGAAGGTATGATGCGCACAGTAGCAAGTTTTCCCTCAGAAAGAAACCAAGGTTTATCGAACCAGGAGGAGCCAAGAAGCACGTTGAAGGTTGATGGCGGCGGAATGTAGTGCGGCGCAACACCAGGGATTCCGGCGCCAACGTGGAACCTGCACAACACAACCAAAGTACTTTGCCCCAACGAAACAGTGAGGTTGTCAATCTCACCAGCTTGCTGTAACAAAGGATTAACCGTATTGTGTGGAAGATGATTGTTTGCAGAAAACAGTAGAACAAGTATTGCAGTAGATTGTATTTCAGTAAAGAGAATTGGACCGGGGTCCACAGTTCACTAGAGGTGTGTCTCCCATAAGACAAACAGCATGTTGGGTGAACAAATTACAGTTGGGCAATTGACAAATAAAGAGAGCATGACAATGCACATACATATCATGATGAGTATAGTGAGATTTAATTGGGCATTACGACAAAGTACATAGACCGCCATCCAACTGCATCTATGCCTAAAAAGTCCACCTTCAGGTTATCATCCGAACCCCCTCCAGTATTAAGTTGCAAAGCAACAGACAATTGCATTAAGTATGGTGCGTAATGTAATCAACAACTACATCCTTAGACATAGCATCAATGTTTTATCCCTAGTGGCAACAGCACAACACAACCTTAGAACTTTCTCACATCGTCCTGTGTCAATGCAGCATGAACCCACTATCGAGCATAAGTACTCCCTCTTGGAGTTACAAGCATCTACTTGGCCAGAGCATCTACTAGTAACGGAAAGCATGCAAGATCATAAACAACACATAAGTATAACTTTGATAATCAACATAACAAGTATTCTCTATTCATCGGATCCCAACAAACACAACATATAGAATTACAGATAGATGATCTTGATCATGTTAGGCAGCTCACAAGATCCGACAATGATAGCACAATGGGGAGAAGACAACCATCTAGCTACTGCTATGGACCCATAGTCCAGGGGTAGACTACTCACACATCACACCGGAGGCGACCATGGCGGCGTAGAGTCCTCCGGGAGATGATTCCCCTCTCCGGCAGGGTGCCGAAGGCGATCTCCTGGATCCCCCGAGATGGGATCGGCGTTGGCGGCGTCTCGGAAGGTTTTCCGTATCGTGGCTCTCGCACCGGGGGTTTCGTCACGGAGGCTATTTGTAGGCGGAAGGGCAGGTCAAGAGGCGGCACGGGGGCCCCACACCACAGGGCCGCGCGGCCAAGGGGGGCCGCGCCGCCTAGGGTGTGGCCCCTCGTGGCCCCTCTTCGTCTCTCCTTCGGACTTCGGAAGCTTCGTGGAAAAATAGGCCCCTGGGCTTTGATTTCGTCCAATTCCGAGAATATTTCCTTACTAGGATTTCTGAAACCAAAAACAGCAGAAAACAAAGCAATCGGCACTTCGGCATCTTGTTAATAGGTTAGTTCCGTAAAATGCACGAATATGACATAAAGTGTGCATAAAACATGTAGATAACATCAATAATGTGGCATGGAACATAAGAAATTATCGATACGTCGGAGACGTATCAGCATCCCCAAGCTTAGTTCTGCTCGTCCCGAGCAGGTAAAACGATAACACGTATAATTTTCGGAGTGACATGCCATCATAATCTTGATCATACTATTTGTAAAGCATATGTAGTGAATGCAGCGATCAAAACAATGTATATGACATGAGTAAACAAGTGAATCATAAAGCAAAGACTTTTCATGAATAGCACTTCAAGACAAGCATTAATTAAGTCTTGCATAAGAGTTAACTCATAAAGCAATAATTCATAGTAAAAGCATTGAAGCAACACAAAAGAAGATTAAGTTTCAGCGGTTGCTTTCAACTTGTAACATGTATATCTCATGGATATTGTCAACATAGAGTAATATAATAAGTGCAATAAGCAAGTATGTAGGAATCAATGCACAGTTCACACAAGTGTTTGCTTCTTGAGGTGGAGAGAAATAGGTGAACTGACTCAACATTGAAAGTAAAAGAATGGTCCTCCATAGAGGAAAAGCATCGATTGCTATATTTGTGCTAGAGCTTTGATTTTTGAAAACATGAAACAATTTTGTCAACGGTAGTAATAAAGCATATGCATCATGTAAATTATATCTTATAAGTTGCAAGCCTCATGCATAGTGTACCAATAGTGCCCGCACCTTGTCCTAATTAGCTTGAACTACCTGGATTATCACCGCAATACATATGCTTTAACCAAGTATCACAAAGGGGTACCTCTATGCCGCCTGTACAAAGGTCTAAGGAGAAAGCTCGCATTTGGATTTCTCGCTTTTGATTATTCTCAACTTAGACATCCATACCGGGACAACATAGACAACAGATAATGGACTCCTCTTTTAATGCTTTAAGCATTCAACAACAATTAATTCTTTTCTCATTAGAGATTTGAGGATGTTTGTCCAAAACTGAAACTTCCACCATGGATCATGGCTTTAGTTAGCGGCCCAATGTTCTTCTCTAACAATATGCATGCTCAAACCATTCAACTCAGTGTAGATCGCCCTTACTTCAGACAAGACGAACATGCATAGCAACTCACATGAAATTCAACAATGAATAGTTGATGGCGTCCCCAAGAAACATGGTTATCGCACAACAAGCAACTTAATAAGAGATAAAGTGCATAATTACATATTCAATACCACAATAGTTTTTAAGCTATTTGTCCCATGAGCTATATATTGCAAAGGCGATGATGGAATTTTAAAGGTAGCACTCAAGCAATTTACTTTGGAATGGCGGAAAATACCATGTAGTAGGTAGGTATGGTGGACACAAATGGCATAGTGGTTGGCTCAAGTATTTTGGATGCATGAGAAGTATTCCCTCTTGATACAAGGTTTAGGCTAGCAAGGCTTATTTGAAACAAACACAAGGATGAACCGGTGCAGCAAAACTCACATAAAAGACATATTGAAAACATTATAAGACTCTACACCGTCTTCCTTGTTGTTCAAACTCAATACTAGAAATTATCTAGACCTTAGAGAAACCAAATATGCAAACCAAATTTTAGCATGCTCTATGTATTTCTTCATTAATGGGTGCAAAGCATATGATGCAAGAGCTTAAACATGAGCACAACAATTGCCAAGTATCACATTACCCAAGACATTTATAACAATTACTACATGTATCATTTTCCAATTCCAACCATATAACAATTTAACGAAGGAGAAACTTCGCCATGAATACTATGAGTAGAAACCAAGGACATACTTGTCCATATGCTACAGTGGAGCGTGTCTCTCTCCCATAAAGTGAATGCTAGGATCCATTTTATTCAAACAAAACAAAAACAAAAACAAACCGACGCTCCAAGAAAAAGCACATAAGATGTGATGGAATAAAAATATAGTTTCAGGGGAGGAACCTGATAATGTTGTCGATGAAGAAGGGGATGCCTTGGGCATCCCCAAGCTTAGACGCTTGAGTCTTCTTGATATATGCAGGGGTGAACCACCGGGGTATCCCCAAGCTTAGAGCTTTCACTCTCCTTGATCATGTTGCATCATACTCCTCTCTTGATCCTTGAAAACTTCCTCCACACCAAACTCGAAACAACTCATTAGAGGGTTAGTGCACAATATAAATTGACATATTCAGAGGTGACACAATCATTCTTAACACTTCTGGACATTGTATAATGCTACTGGACATTAGTGGATCAAAGAAATTCATCCAACATAGCAAAAGAGGCAATGCGAAATAAAAGGCAGAATCTGTCAAAACAGAACAGTTCGTATTGACGAATTTTAAAATGGCACCAGACTTGCTCAAATGAAAATGCTCAAATTGAATGAAAGTTGCGTACATATATGAGGATCATGCACGTAAATTGGCTTAATTTTCTGAGCTACCTACAGGGAGGTGGACCCAGATTCGTGACAGCAAAGAAATCTGGAACTGTGCAGTAATCCAAATCTAGTACTTACTTTTCTATCAACGGCTTAACTTGGCACAACAAAACACAAAACTAAGATAAGGAGAGGTTGCTACAGTAGTAAACAACTTCCAAGACACAAAATAAAAACAAAGTACTGTAGGTAAAAACATGGGTTGTCTCCCATAAGCGCTTTTCTTTAACGCCTTTCAGCTAGGCGCAGAAAATGTGTATCAAGTATTATCAAGAGACGAAGTGTCAACATCATAATTTGTTCTCATAATAGAATCAAAAGGGTACTTAATTCTCTTTCTAGGGAAGTGTTCCATACCTTTCTTGAGAGGAAATTGATATTTTATATTACCTTCCTTCATATCAATGATAGCACCAACAGTTCGAAGAAAAGGTCTTCCCAATATAATGGGACAAGATGCATTGCATTCAATATCCAAGACAACAAAATCAACGGGAACAAGGTTATTGTTAACGGTAATGCGAACATTATCAACCTTACCCAAAGGTTTCTTTGTAGAATGATCAGCAAGATTAACATCCAAATAGCAATTTTTCAGCGGTGGCAAGTCAAGCATATTATAAATTTTCTTAGGCATAACAGAAATACTTGCACCAAGATCACATAAAGCATTACAATCAAAATCTTTAACCTTCATCTTAATGATGGGCTCCCAACCATCCTCTAGCTTTTTAGGAATAGAGGCTTCACGCTCTAGTTTCTCTTCTCTAGCTTTTATGAGAGCATTTGTAATATGATGCGTGAAAGCCAAATTTATAGCACTAGCATTAGGACTTTTAGCAAGTTTTTGCAAGAACTTTATAACTTCAGAGATGTGGCAATCATCAAAATTCAACCCATTATAATCTAAAGCAATGGGATCATCATCCCCAATGTTGGAAAAAATTTCAGCAGCTTTATCACAGGCAATTTCAGCAGTTTTAGCAGTTTCAGGCAGTTTTTCGCGCTTTGCATTAGAAGTGGAAACATTGCTAACACCAATTCTTTTATTAGTATTAGTAGGAGGTGCAGCAACATGTGTAGTATTAGCATTACTAGTGGTGGTAATAGTCCAAACTTTAGCTACATTCTTCTCTTTAGCTAGTTTTTCATTTTCTTCTCTATCCCACCTAGCACGCAGTTCAGCCATTAATCTTATATTCTCATTAATTCTAACTTGAATGGCATTTGCTGTAGTAGTAATTTTATTATGATGATTCTCATTAGGCAAAACTTTTGATTTCAAAAGATCAACATCAGCAGCAAGACTATCGACTTTAGAAGCAAGTATATCAATTTTCCCAAGCTTTTCTTCCACAGATTTGTTAAAAGCGGTTTGCGTACTAATAAATTCCTTAAGCATGGCTTCAAGTCCAGGGGGTGAACTCCTATTATTGTTGTAAGAATTCCCATAAGAATTACCATAGCCGTTGCCATTATTATAAGGATGTGGCCTATAGTTGTTACTAGAATTGTTCCGGTAAGCATTGTTGTTGAAATTATTATTTTTAATGAAGTTTACATCAACATGTTCTTCTTGTGCAACCAATGAAGCTAATGGAACATTATTAGGATCAATATTAGTCCTATCATTCACAAGCATAGACATAATAGCATCAATCTTATCACTCAAGGAAGAGGTTTCTTTGACAGAATTTACCTTCTTACCTTGTGGGGCTCTTTCCGTGTGCCATTCAGAGTAGTTGATCATCATATTATCAAGAAGCTTTGTTGCTTCACCAAGAGTGATGGACATAAAGGTACCTCCAGCAGCTGAATCCAATAAATTCCGTGAAGAAAAATTTAGTCCTGCATAGAAGGTTTGGATGATCATCCAAGTAGTCAGTCCATGGGTTGGGCAATTTTTAACCAGAGATTTCATTCTTTCCCAAGCTTGAGCAACATGTTCAGTATCTAATTGTTTAAAATTCATTATGCTACTCCTCAAAGATATAATTTTAGCAGGGGGATAATATCTACCAATAAAAGCATCCTTGCATTTAGTCCATGAATCAATACTATTCTTAGGCAGAGATAGCAACCAATCTTTAGCTCTTCCTCTTAATGAGAAAGGGAACAATTTTAGTTTAATAATATCACCATCTACATCTTTATATTTTTGCATTTCACATAGTTCAACAAAATTATTAAGATGGGCAGCAGCATCATCAGAACTAACACCAGAAAATTGCTCTCGCATAACAAGATTCAGTAAAGCAGGTTTAATTTCAAAGAATTCTGCTGTAGTAGCAGGTGGAGCAATATGTGTGCATAAGAAATCATTATTATTTGTGGTTGTGAAGTCACACAACTTAGTGTTTTCAGCGTTGGCCATTTTAGCAACAGTAAATAAAACAAACTAGATAAAGTAAATGCAAGTAAACTAAATTTTTTTGTGTTTTTGATATAGCATCATTAGCAACAATAGTGTTCAAAGTGTTCATACTAATATGTTCCATGGGTTTTTTAATTTTCGGATCAAACCATCCATGTCTTAAATCAGGAAATAGAATAAGAAGCTCATTGTTGTCCATTATGCCTTACTAGTGTAAACAAGAAACAAAAAGATGCAATTGCAGGATCTAAAAGAAATAGCTTCGAGCACAAACACAATGGCGCCAGAAAAGTACTGTTACCTGGAACCGGAGTATGAGTGCCTTTTACCTTTCCTCCCCGGCAACGGCGCTTTAAAAAGTTCTTGATGTCTACGGGTGCTTCTATTCTTGTAGACAGTGTTAGGCCTCCAAGAGCAGAGGTTTGTAGAACAAATAAAGAAGTTTCCCTTAAGTGGATCACCCAAGGTTTATCGATCTCAGGGATGAAGAGGTCAAAGATATCCCTCTCATGCAACCCTGCAACCACAAAGCAAGAAGTCTCTTGTGTCCCCAACACACCTAATAGGTGCACTAGTTCGTCGAAGAGATAGTGAAATACAGGTGGTATGAATATATATGAGCAGTAGCAACGGCACCAGAAAAGTGCTTGCTGGCGTGTGGTTGATGGTGGTAATATTGCAGGCAGTTGATGGCGTGTAACTCACACGTTCGTTGGGAACCCCAAGAGGAAGGTATGATGCGCACAGCAACAAGTTTTCCCTCAGAAAGAAACCAAGGTTTATCGAACCAGGAGGAGCCAAGAAGCACGTTGAAGGTTGATGGCGGTGGAATGTAGTGCGGCGCAACACCAGGGATTCCGGCGCCAACATGGAACCTGCA
The DNA here is from genome assembly GCF_019359855.2 of Lolium perenne. Classification (NCBI taxonomy): domain Eukaryota; kingdom Viridiplantae; phylum Streptophyta; class Magnoliopsida; order Poales; family Poaceae; genus Lolium; species Lolium perenne. Next base: position 169,845,582 of record NC_067248.2, read on the forward strand.
CAACACAACCAAAGTACTTTGCCCCAACGAAACAGTGAGGTTGTCAATCTCACCGGCTTGCTGTAACAAAGGATTAACCGTATTGTGTGGAAGATGATTGTTTGCAGAAAACAGTAGAACAAGTATTGCAGTAGATTGTATTTCAGTAAAGAGAATTGGACCGGGGTCCACAGTTCACTAGAGGTGTCTCTCCCATAAGACAAACAGCATGTTGGGTGAACAAATTACAGTTGGGCAATTGACAAATAAAGAGAGCATGACAGTGCACATACATATCATGATGAGTATAGTGAGATTTAATTGGGCATTACGACAAAGTACATAGACCGCCATCCAACTGCATCTATGCCTAAAAAGTCCACCTTCAGGTTATCATCCGAACCCCCTCCAGTATTAAGTTGCAAAGCAACAGACAATTGCATTAAGTATGGTGCGTAATGTAATCAACAACTACATCCTTAGACATAGCATCAATGTTTTATCCCTAGTGGCAACAGCACAACACAACCTTAGAACTTTCTCACACGTCCTGTGTCAATGCAGGCATGAACCCACTATCGAGCATAAGTACTCCCTCTTGGAGTTACAAGCATCTACTTGGCCAGAGCATCTACTAGTAACGGAAAGCATGCAAGATCATAAACAACACATAAGTATAACTTTGATAATCAACATAACAAGTATTCTCTATTCATCGGATCCCAACAAACGCAACATATAGAATTACAGATAGATGATCTTGATCATGTTAGGCAGCTCACAAGATCCGACAATGATAGCACAATGGGGAGAAGACAACCATCTAGCTACTGCTATGGACCCATAGTCCAGGGGTAGACTACTCACACATCACACCGGAGGCGACCATGGCGGCGTAGAGTCCTCCGGGAGATGATTCCCCTCTCCGGCAGGGTGCCGGAGGCGATCTCCTGGATCCCCCGAGATGGGATCGGCGTTGGCGGCGTCTCTGGAAGGTTTTCCGTATCGTGGCTCTCGGTACTGGGGGTTTCGTCACGGAGGCTATTTGTAGGCGGAAGGGCAGGTCAAGAGGCGGCACGGGGGCCCCACACCACAGGGTCGCGCGGCCAAGGGGGGGCCGCGCCGCCCTAGGGTGTGGCCCCCTCGTGGCCCCTCTTCGTCTCTCCTTCGGACTTCTGGAAGCTTCGTGGAAAAATAGGCCCCTGGGCTTTGATTTCGTCCAATTCCAAGAATATTTCCTTACTAGGATTTCTGAAACCAAAAATAGCAGAAAACAGCAACTGGCACTTCGGCATCTTGTTAATAGGTTAGTTCCAGAAAATGCACGAATATGACATAAAGTGTGCATAAAACATGTAGATAACATCAATAATGTGGCATGGAACATAAGAAATTATCGATACGTCGGAGACGTATCAGCATCCCCAAGCTTAGTTCTGCTCGTCCCGAGCAGGTAAAACGATAACACAGATAATTTCTGGAGTGACATGCCATCATAATCTTGATCATACTATTTGTAAAGCATATGTAGTGAATGCAGCGATCAAAACAATGTATATGACATGAGTAAACAAGTGAATCATAAAGCAAAGACTTTTCATGAATAGCACTTCAAGACAAGCATTAATTAAGTCTTGCATAAGAGTTAACTCATAAAGCAATAATTCATAGTAAAAGCATTGAAGCAACACAAAAGAAGATTAAGTTTCAGCGGTTGCTTTCAACTTGTAACATGTATATCTCATGGATATTGTCAACATAGAGTAATATAATAAGTGCAATAAGCAAGTATGTAGGAATCAATGCACAGTTCACACAAGTGTTTGCTTCTTGAGGTGGAGAGAAATAGGTGAACTGACTCAACATTGAAAGTAAAAGAATGGTCCTCCATAGAGGAAAAGCATCGATTGCTATATTTGTGCTAGAGCTTTGATTTTTGAAAACATGAAACAATTTTGTCAACGGTAGTAATAAAGCATATGCATCATGTAAATTATATCTTATAAGTTGCAAGCCTCATGCATAGTGTACCAATAGTGCCCGCACCTTGTCCTAATTAGCTTGAACTACCTGGATTATCACCGCAATACATATGCTTTAACCAAGTATCACAAAGGGGTACCTCTATGCCGCCTGTACAAAGGTCTAAGGAGAAAGCTCGCATTTGGATTTCTCGCTTTTGATTATTCTCAACTTAGACATCCATACCGGGACAACATAGACAACAGATAATGGACTCCTCTTTTAATGCTTTAAGCATTCAACAACAATTAATTCTTTTCTCATTAGAGATTTGAGGATGTTTGTCCAAAACTGAAACTTCCACCATGGATCATGGCTTTAGTTAGCGGCCCAATGTTCTTCTCTAACAATATGCATGCTCAAACCATTCAACTCAGTGTAGATCGCCCTTACTTCAGACAAGACGAACATGCATAGCAACTCACATGAAATTCAACAATGAATAGTTGATGGCGTCCCCAGTAAACATGGTTATCGCACAACAAGCAACTTAATAAGAGATAAAGTGCATAATTACATATTCAATACCACAATAGTTTTTAAGCTATTTGTCCCATGAGCTATATATTGCAAAGGCGATGATGGAATTTTAAAGGTAGCACTCAAGCAATTTACTTTGGAATGGCGGAAAATACCATGTAGTAGGTAGGTATGGTGGACACAAATGGCATAGTGGTTGGCTCAAGTATTTTGGATGCATGAGAAGTATTCCCTCTCGATACAAGGTTTAGGCTAGCAAGGCTTATTTGAAACAAACACAAGGATGAACCGGTGCAGCAAAACTCACATAAAAGACATATTGAAAACATTATAAGACTCTACACCGTCTTCCTTGTTGTTCAAACTCAATACTAGAAATTATCTAGACCTTAGAGAAACCAAATATGCAAACCAAATTTTAGCATGCTCTATGTATTTCTTCATTAATGGGTGCAAAGCATATGATGCAAGAGCTTAAACATGAGCACAACAATTGCCAAGTATCACATTACCCAAGACATTTATAGCAATTACTACATGTATCATTTTCCAATTCCAACCATATAACAATTTAACGAAGGAGAAACTTCGCCATGAATACTATGAGTAGAAACCAAGGACATACTTGTCCATATGCTACAGCGGAGCGTGTCTCTCTCCCATAAAGTGAATGCTAGGATCCATTTTATTCAAACAAAATAAAAACAAAAACAAACCGACGCTCCAAGAAAAAGCACATAAGATGTGATGGAATAAAAATATAGTTTCAGGGGAGGAACCTGATAATGTTGTCGATGAAGAAGGGGATGCCTTGGGCATCCCCAAGCTTAGACGCTTGAGTCTTCTTGATATATGCAGGGGTGAACCACCGGGGCATCCCCAAGCTTAGAGCTTTCACTCTCCTTGATCATGTTGCATCATACTCCTCTCTTGATCCTTGAAAACTTCCTCCACACCAAACTCGAAACAACTCATTAGAGGGTTAGTGCACAATATAAATTGACATATTCAGAGGTGACACAATCATTCTTAACACTTCTGGACATTGCATAATGCTACTGGACATTAGTGGATCAAAGAAATTCATCCAACATAGCAAAAGAGGCAATGCGAAATAAAAGGCAGAATCTGTCAAAACAGAACAGTTCGTATTGACGAATTTTAAAATGGCACCAGACTTGCTCAAATGAAAATGCTCAAATTGAATGAAAGTTGCGTACATATCTGAGGATCATGCACGTAAATTGGCTTAATTTTCTGAGCTACCTACAGGGAGGTGGACCCAGATTCGTGACAGCAAAGAAATCTGGAACTGTGCAGTAATCCAAATCTAGTACTTACTTTTCTATCAACGGCTTAACTTGGCACAACAAAACACAAAACTAAGATAAGAAAAGGTTGCTACAGTAGTAAACAACTTCCAAGACACAAAATAAAAACAAAGTACTATAGGTAAAAACATGGGTTGTCTCCCATAAGCGCTTTTCTTTAACGCCTTTCAGCTAGGCGCAGAAAGTGTGTATCAAGTATTATCAAGAGACGAAGTGTCAACATCATAATTTGTTCTCATAATAGAATCAAAAGGGTACTTCATTCTCTTTCTAGGGAAGTGTTCCATACCTTTCTTGAGAGGAAATTGATATTTTATATTACCTTCCTTCATATCAATGATAGCACCAACAGTTCGAAGAAAAGGTCTTCCCAATATAATGGGACAAGATGCATTGCATTCAATATCCAAGATAACAAAATCAATGGGAACAAGGTTATTGTTAACGGTAATGCAAACATTATCAACCTTACCCAAAGGTTTCTTTGTAGAATGATCAGCAAGATTAACATCCAAATAGCAATTTTTCAGCGGTGGCAAGTCAAGCATATTATAAATTTTCTTCGGCATAACAGAAATACTTGCACCAAGATCACATAAAGCATTACAATCAAAATCTTTAACCTTCATCTTAATGATGGGCTCCCAACCATCCTCTAGCTTTTTAGGAATAGAGGCTTCACGCTCTAGTTTCTCTTCTCTAGCTTTTATGAGAGCATTTGTAATATGATGCGTGAAAGCCAAATTTATAGCACTAGCATTAGGACTTTTAGCAAGTTTTTGCAAGAACTTTATAACTTCAGAGATGTGGCAATCATCAAAATTCAACCCATTATAATCTAAAGCAATGGGATCATCATCCCCAATGTTGGAAAAAATTTCAGCAGCTTTATCACAGGCAATTTCAGCAGTTTTAGCGCTTTCGTGCAGTTTTTCGCGCTTTGCATTAGAAGTGGAAACATTGCTAACACCAATTCTTTTATTAGTATTAGTAGGAGGTGCAGCAACATGTGTAGTATTAGCATTACTAGTGGTGGTAATAGTCCAAACTTTAGCTACATTCTTCTCTTTAGCTAGTTTTTCATTTTCTTCTCTATCCCACCTAGCACGCAGTTCAGCCATTAATCTTATATTCTCATTAATTCTAACTTGAATGGCATTTGCTGTAGTAGTAATTTTATTATGATGATTCTCATTAGGCAAAACTTTTGATTTCAAAAGATCAACATCAGCAGCAAGACTATCGACTTTAGAAGCAAGTATATCAATTTTCCCAAGCTTTTCTTCCACAGATTTGTTAAAAGCGGTTTGCGTACTAATAAATTCCTTAAGCATGGCTTCAAGTCCAGGGGGTGAACTCCTATTATTGTTGTAAGAATTCCCATAAGAATTACCATAGCCGTTGCCATTATTATAAGGATGTGGCCTATAGTTGTTACTAGAATTGTTCCGGTAAGCATTGTTGTTGAAATTATTATTTTTAATGAAGTTTACATCAACATGTTCTTCTTGTGCAACCAATGAAGCTAATGGAACATTATTAGGATCAATATTAGTCCTATCATTCACAAGCATAGACATAATAGCATCAATCTTATCACTCAAGGAAGAGGTTTCTTCGACAGAATTTACCTTCTTACCTTGTGTGGCTCTTTCCGTGTGCCATTCAGAGTAGTTGATCATCATATTATCAAGAAGCTTTGTTGCTTCACCAAGAGTGATGGACATAAAGGTACCTCCAGCAGCTGAATCCAATAAATTCCGTGAAGAAAAATTTAGTCCTGCATAGAAGGTTTGGATGATCATCCAAGTAGTCAGTCCATGGGTTGGGCAATTTTTAACCAGAGATTTCATTCTTTCCCAAGCTTGAGCAACATGTTCAGTATCTAATTGTTTAAAATTCATTATGCTACTCCTCAAAGATATAATTTTAGCAGGGGGATAATATCTACCAATAAAAGCATCCTTGCATTTAGTCCATGAATCAATACTATTCTTAGGCAGAGATAGCAACCAATCTTTAGCTCTTCCTCTTAATGAGAAAGGGAACAATTTTAGTTTAATAATATCACCATCTACATCTTTATATTTTTGCATTTCACATAGTTCAACAAAATTATTAAGATGGGCAGCAGCATCATCAGAACTAACACCAGAAAATTGCTCTCGCATAACAAGATTCAGTAAAGCAGGTTTAATTTCAAAGAATTCTGCTGTAGTAGCAGGTGGAGCAATAGGTGTGCATAAGAAATCATTATTATTTGTGGTTGTGAAGTCACACAACTTAGTGTTTTCAGCGTTGGCCATTTTAGCAACAGTAAATAAAACAAACTAGATAAAGTAAATGCAAGTAAACTAATTTTTTTTGTGTTTTTGATATAGCATCATTAGCAACAATAGTGTTCAAAGTGTTCATACTAATATGTTCCATGGGTTTTTTAATTTTCGGATCAAACCATCCATGTCTTAAATCAGGAAATAGAATAAGAAGCTCATTGTTGTCCATTATGCCTTACTAGTGTAAACAAGAAACAAAAAGATGCAATTGCAGGATCTAAAAGAAATAGCTTCGAGCACAAACACAATGGCGCCAGAAAAGTACTGTTACCTGGAACCGGAGTATGAGTGCCTTTTACCTTTCCTCCCCGGCAACGGCGCCAGAAAAGTTCTTGATGTCTACGGGTGCTTCTATTCTTGTAGACAGTGTTAGGCCTCCAAGAGCAGAGGTTTGTAGAACAGCAGCAAGTTTCCCTTAAGTGGATCACCCAAGGTTTATCGATCTCAGGGATGAAGAGGTCAAAGATATCCCTCTCATGCAACCCTGCAACCACAAAGCAAGAAGTCTCTTGTGTCCCCAACACACCTAATAGGTGCACTAGTTCGGCGAAGAGATAGTGAAATACAGGTGGTATGAATATATATGAGCAGTAGCAACGGCACCAGAAAAGTGCTTGCTGGCGTGTGGTTGATGGTGGTAATATTGCAGGCAGTTGATGGCGTGTAACTCACACGTTCGTTGGGAACCCCAAGAGGAAGGTATGATGCGCACAGCAGCAAGTTTTCCCTCAGAAAGAAACCAAGGTTTATCGAACCAGGAGGAGCCAAGAAGCACGTTGAAGGTTGATGGCGGCGGAATGTAGTGCGGCGCAACACCAGGGATTCCGGCGCCAACGTGGAACCTGCACAACACAACCAAAGTACTTTGCCCCAACGAAACAGTGAGGTTGTCAATCTCACCGGCTTGCTGTAACAAAGGATTAACCGTATTGTGTGGAAGATGATTGTTTGCAGAAAACAGTAGAACAAGTATTGCAGTAGATTGTATTTCAGTAAAGAGAATTGGACCGGGGTCCACTGTTCACTAGAGGTGTCTCTCCCATAATACAAACAGCATGTTGGGTGAACAAATTACAGTTGGGCAATTGAAAAATAAAGAGAGCATGACAATGCACATACATATCATGATGAGTATAGTGAGATTTAATTGGGCATTACGACAAAGTACATAGACCGCCATCCAACTGCATCTATGCCTAAAAAGTCCACCTTCAGGTTATCATCCGAACCCCCTCCAGTATTAAGTTGCAAAGCAACAGACAATTGCATTAAGTATGGTGCGTAATGTAATCAACAACTACATCCTTAGACATAGCATCAATGTTTTATCCCTAGTGGCAACAGCACAACACAACCTTAGAACTTTCCGTCACTGTCCCAGGTGTCAATGCAGGCATGAACCCACTATCGAGCATAAGTACTCCCTCTTGGAGTTACAAGCATCTACTTGGCCAGAGCATCTACTAGTAACGGAAAGCATGCAAGATCATAAACAACACATAAGTATAACTTTGATAATCAACATAACAAGTATTCTCTATTCATCGGATCCCAACAAACGCAACATATAGAATTACAGATAGATGATCTTGATCATGTTAGGCAGCTCACAAGATCCGACAATGATAGCACAATGGGGAGAAGACAACCATCTAGCTACTGCTATGGACCCATAGTCCAGGGGTAGACTACTCACACATCACACCGGAGGCGACCATGGCGGCGTAGAGTCCTCCGGGAGATGATTCCCCTCTCCGGCAGGGTGCCGGAGGCGATCTCCTGGATCCCCCGAGATGGGATCGGCGTTGGCGGCGTCTCTGGAAGGTTTTCCGTATCGTGGCTCTCGATGCACCGGGGGTTTCGTCACGGAGGCTATTTGTAGGCGGAAGGGCAGGTCAAGAGGCGGCACGGGGGCCCCACACCACAGGGCCGCGCGGCCAAGGGGGGGCCGCGCCGCCCTAGGGTGTGGCCCCCTCGTGGCCCCTCTTCGTCTCTCCTTCGGACTTCTGGAAGCTTCGTGGAAAAATAGGCCCCTGGGCTTTGATTTCGTCCAATTCCGAGAATATTTCCTTACTAGGATTTCTGAAACCAAAAACAGCAGAAAAAAGAATCGGCACTTCGGCATCTTGTTAATAGGTTAGTTCCAGAAAATGCACGAATATGACATAAAGTGTGCATAAAACATGTAGATAACATCAATGATGTGGCATGGAACATAAGAAATTATCGATACGTCGGAGACGTATCAGCAGTACAGATGCAGTATTTAGGAACAAGGCCTAGGGATCATACTTTCACTAGTGGAAACTCTCAACATTGATCACATAACAGAATAAATAGATAGATGCTAGACTCTACACCCTCTTGTTGGATGATGAACACCACTAACTGTGTAGGATTACACGAACCCTCAATGCCGGAGTTAACAAGCTCCACAATATTCGATGTTCATATTTAAATAACCTTAGAGTGCATGACAGATCAACATAACCAAATAGATCACATCAATACCATCATAGTAATAGTTAACTTCATAATATACAAGAGATCACAATCATAAACTACGCCAAGTACTACATGATGCACACACTGCCACCTTTACACCATGCAGGAGGAATAGAGTACTTTAATAACATCACTAGAGTATCACATAGACGAATAGTGATACAAAACTCATATGAATCTCAATCATGTAAGGCAGATCATGAGATCATTGTATTGAGGTGCATAGGAGAGAGATTAACCACATAGCTACCGGTACAGCCCCGAGCCTCGATGGAGAACTACTCCCTCCTCATGGGAGACAACAGCGTTGATGAAGATGGCGGTGGAGATGGCAGCGTTGATGAAGATGGCGGTGGAGATGGCAGCGGTGTCGATGGAGAAGCCTTCCGGGGGCACTTCCCCGTCCCGGCGGCGTGCTGGAACAGAGACTCATGTCCCCCAGATCTTGGCTTCGCGATGGCGGCGGCTCTGGATGGTTTCTCGTACCGTGGCTTTTCCGTCTCGAGGTTTTAGGTCGAGGGTCTTCTTATAGGCGAAGAGGCGGCGTCGGAAGGTCAACGAGGCGACGACACGCTAGGGGGGCGCGGGCCACCCCCAGGCCGCGCTGGCCTACTGAAAGGATCGTATGCCGCACCTAGAGGGGGGGGGTGAATAGGTGCCAACCAATTTTTAGTTCTTTTTCAATTTAGGCTTGACACAAAAGGTAAATTCTCTAGATATGCAACTAAGTGAATTTACCTATATGACAAGGCTAACAACTAGGCAAGATATATCTAAGCAATATAGAGATAGAATAGGATAGAGGTAACCGAGAGTGGAGCACGCGATGACACGGAGATGATTCCCGTAGTTCCCTTCCTTTGCAAGAAGGTACGTCTACGTTTGGAGGAGTGTGGTTGCTACGAAAGCCAAACCAACAGCCACGAAGGCTTCACTCAGATCTCCGGTGAGCAACGCCACGAAGGCCTAGCCCACTTCCACTAAGGGATTTCCTCGAGGCGGAAACCGGGCCTTTACAAGGTTCTTGGGGCACACATCCACAACCAAATTGGAGGCTCCTAAATCTGTTACAACACAACAATCAACAACAATACATCAACACAAATCAACTAGGGAACCAAATAGGAACACTAGCATGAGATCCCTCAAACAAGAGAGGGGGAAATGAAGAACGCTTCGGTGAGGATGTAGATCGGTGTCTTCTCCTTCGAATCTCCAAAGATCAAGAGCTTTGGTTGGGGGAGGAAGGAGATCTTGCAAATCTTGTGTTCTTGAGGTGGCTCTAATGGTGATGAAGCTTGGCAGATTTTTCTTGCAATGATTGAGCAACTTGTCCCTTTGGAGGAGAAAGCTATTTATATGGGTGGAGCTTTCAGATCTGACCGTTGGGGACGAAATCCACTAACACCGGAAGTTCCGGCCAGGATGGCCGGAAGTTCCGGCTTCCACCGGAAGTACCGGCCACTCGGACCGGAACTTCCGCCCTTGATAAAATACCTGCAAAGCAAAAGAAGGGGCGGAACTTGGGCGGAACTTCCGGTGGCCGGAAGTTCCGGCCAAGTTCCGGAAACTTACGAAAACCTTACTGGACATTACTGAGCCACAAACTCGGAATTCCGGAACTTGCCCGGAAGTTGGGCGGAAGTTCCGCTGGCCGGAACTTCCGGCCAACTCCACCGGAACTTCCGGTCCTGAAGAGAAAACTGAGCACAGACGGCACCTTTGATTTTGTAGAAACACTTACACCCGAACCCCTTTGATTTTGTAGAAACACTTACACCCGAACACCTTGAAGTATGAGATATTAGGCTTGTTCCCGGTGAGTATTTCATATGGAGTCTTGTTCAAACCCTTGCGGAGATAGAGCCGGTTGGAGGAGTGACAAGCGGTGGAGATGGCTTCGGCCCAAAAGTTATAGCGGGATTTATACTCCGCCATCATAGACCTTGCCATATCCATAAGAGTCCGGTTCTTCCTCTCCGCAACACCATTTTGTTGAGGGGTGTAAGCAGCGGAATATTGATGACGAATCCCCTCATCACTAAGAAAATCATTGAGTGTGTAGTTCTTGAACTCGGAGCCGTTGTCACTTCTTATTGCCATAATGAGGAGGTTGTGTTGGCGTTGCACCTCGGTAGCAAAGTCAATGAATATTTGTTGAGTCTCATCTTTTGTCTTGAGAAAGTAGACCCAAGTGTATCTTGAGTAGTCATCGACAATCACCAAGCAATGTTTCTTCGCACCAAGACTTGCATGAGTAATGGGACCAAAGAGATCCACATGAAGGAGCTCCAAGATCCTCTTGGAAGAGATGATGGTCTTGCTTGGGTGCGGAGAGTCATGCATTTTGCCTTCAACACAAGCCCTACAGACACGATCTTTGGCAAAAGACACATTTTCCATTAGTCCCACAATATGGTTCCCCTTGTGAAGACTTTGCAAAGTTCTCATGTTGACATGGGCTAGGCGGCGATGCCACAACCAACCCACGTCCGCCTTTCCGAATAGGCACATCGCACTTGACGTGGTGGTCCCCGAAAAGTCCACCACATACAAGTTGTGTTCGCGATACCCAACGAATGCGACTTTTAGAGTCTTGCTCCACAAGAGGACCACAATATCATTATCAATAAAGACGGCGAAACCCATCTTGCCAAGGGCGGAAACGGAAAGCAAATTGTAACCAAGGGCTTTGACAAGCATGACATCCACAAGAGTAATGTTGTGTGCAACCACAACCTTGCCAAAACCCAATACCTCGGATGTAGAATTATCGCCAAAGGAGACGGTGATATCATTTATGTTAGGCCTCAACTCCTTGACGAGGTTCTTGCCGCCGGTCATATGACTTGTACATCCACTATCAAGTACCCATTTTGAACCTCCGGCGGCATAGTCCTACATGAGATCAATTCTTGGATTTAGGTACCCATTTTTCAATGGGTCCTCTTTTGTTAGCAACAAGGGTCTTTGGAACCCAAATAGACCAAGCAACATAACCATCATATGGACCAACATATTTAGCATAGACATCACCATAATAATCTTTAAAGAGAACATAGTGAGGGTTATCTATTCCCGCACCATCATCATTAATGGTGTTGCCCTTTCGGGTTTCACCATTAGCTTTCTCATGTGCGGGCTTGGTCTTTTTCTTGTTTGCCTTTTTAGCCTTGGTATTAAAACCAAGTCCCTCCTTCCCATTGTTTGACCTTTGCTTACTCAAAAGATCATCCAAGGAAAGTTTAGTTTGGGGAGAGGAGGTCCTAGCAAGTTCATCTTTCAACCTAGCATTTTCCTCAATTATATTTGCATGATCACATGAAGGAGTAGAGGTACTAGGTATGTCATATGAAGCAAGCCTAATTTGAAGTTGCTCATAAGACTCGGAGAGGAGAGAGTATTCACTCTTCAAGGCTTTGTGAGCCTTGTCTAGTTCATCTAGATCCTTCACAAGTTTCTCATGATCAACACCAAATTTGGCCTTTTCCTTTATAAGCACTTTAGTCTTAGCTCTAGCAAGATCTCTAGCTTTAGTGAGCTTGTTAATTTTATCTTGAGGCTCTTCAAGAGTTTCTAGCCTCTCCTCAAGAGAAGCTATAGTTTCTTGACTTTCCTCAAGAGCATTTTTAAGGGCATGGATTTCAAGAGAGTCTTCTCTCTCTATTTGACCCTTTTTCTCAAGCATATCACTTTGTTGAGCTATACGAACCATGAGGCTTGAAACATGCTTCTTAGTGTTACCTTGTAGGTTACTAATGAACTCATCAAACTCTAGCATCTCTTGTTTCACTTTTAGACTAGCGGGGTCAACCCCTAGATCATTAGCAATGTTAGGCATAGAGGGGTTAGGAGATGATACCTCGGAAGATTTAGCCATAAGGCAACTTTCTTCCTCCACATGAATGACCTCATTGGGGGATTCACTTGGTGATGAAGAGTTAGTGGAGAGGGAGGCAAGAGCGACCAATCCATTAGAGGTTGCATCTTCTTCATCATCAACATCATCATCTCCGGAGGTATACTCTTCTTGAATTGATAGCACAATAGGTGTGTCCAAGGAGGACCTTGCCATGAAGCAATGTGCATTCTTGATATGAGGGTTCTCATTGGGAGATTCAAAGAGAGATGAAGAGGGTGTGTTGGTGGTGACGATGGCGGCCAATTCCTTTGAGCTTTCTTCATCTTCATCACCACTAGAACTTTCAACTTCATCGGAAGAATATTCTTCCCTTGTTACTAGCACAACTCTTGAGGGCCTCTTGCCCTTCTTGGTCTTGTTGTTGTAGAACTTCTTGTTGAGGGGCTTTGAATATTTGCCCTTTGATTCTTTGCTCTTGTCCTTGGGAATGAGCCTCCCATTATGAAGCTCTCTATTCTCATAGGGGCATTCGGCAATGAAGTGGCGCTTGTCATCACAATTGTAGCATGATCTTGTCTTTGGACCAAAGCTAGTGAACCCACTTTTGTTGTTCCTCTTGATGTTGTCTTCCTTGGCCTTGGAGGGATCAACCCAAAAGGATTTTGCATGGAAGGCCATGTGATCATGGTAGTGGCATTGCAAATCTTCCGGATAGGTCATACTCCAAGATGCCCTATAAGATTCTTGAGGAATCACTTCTTCAACGGAGTTGACCACCAAGGCAAGGTTGGAACCTTTTGCCATCCCAAGAGCACGATTGCGAGAATCATGAGAGCTTTCCTCAAGCACCTTGAGAGCTTGCAACTCGTGCACGACTTGTTGAGAGGTGAGAGAGGAATAGCATTCCCTTCCCACAAGAGTCTTGACATCAATGGGTACAAATGGCATCATGCATTCAATGTACTTCTCCTTGATCCAAGAATCATTGATGTGGGTGGCACCAATAAGCCGGAAGGCATCGGCAACGGTGAGAAGTCTTCCATACATGTCTTCATGATCTTCATCCGGTAGCCTCATGAACCCTTCGGCTTTATTCTTGAGAGCATTATACTTGTTCCTCCTTGTGCTCTCACTTCCAATGCAACTAGCGGTCAAACCATCCCAAGCTTCCTTGGCGGTGGTGTAGTTCCGGACACGATGCAATTCCTTTGTCCCCACACTAGTTTGAATCATGTGCAAGGCGGTGTTGTTGAGTTGACTATCAACCGCTTCTCTTCTAGTCAACTTGTCGGGGTTGTATGGCTTGAAGCCCTCCAAGATGATTCTCCATAATTCATTGGAGGCACTACAAACATGAGAGCGGAACTCAAATCGCCAAGTATCGAAATTATCAATAGAAAACTTAGGTGGGTCGCCCCGAATGTTCAAATGAGGATGGGGAACCGGTATATCGGGTGATTGGAAAGGTGGAGGTACTCGATTGTAGCTCTCACTTTCACTAGTTCCCTTGGGAGATGCAATGGGGGATTTGATAGTGTTTAAGTTATCACCTTCCACGGGTTTGGTAGATGAGGGTAAGTCCGAAGCCTCTCCCTCATCTAACGCACCCGTGTCTTTTACCTCTACACTAGGAGCCTTGGGAAGGGCCGGAGCCAAAAGCTCGGCAATCATCTTTTTCATGGTTTCCATTTGGGCTTCCACGGAGGACTTCAACGAATTGAAGTCTTCCACGGAGACCAACTTGGCGGCCCCTTCCGAGGACTCCTCGTCCGGCATACTCTTAGGCGGTTAAGCCCGAAATAAGAGCCGAGGCTCTGATACCAATTGAAAGGATCGTATGCCGCACCTAGAGGGGGGGGGGTGAATAGGTGCTAACCAATTTTTAGTTCTTTTTCAATTTAGGCTTGACACAAAAGGTAAATTCTCTAGATATGCAACTAAGTGAATTTACCTATATGACAAGGCTAACAACTAGGCAAGATATATCTAAGCAATATAGAGATAGAATAGGATAGAGGTAATCGAGAGTGGAGCACGCGATGACACGGAGATGATTCCCGTAGTTCCCTTCCTTTGCAAGAAGGTACGTCTACGTTTGGAGGAGTGTGGTTGCTACGAAAGCCAAACCAACAGCCACGAAGGCTTCACTCAGATCTCCGGTGAGCAACGCCACGAAGGCCTAGCCCACTTCCACTAAGGGATTTCCTCGAGGCGGAAACCGGGCCTTTACAAGGTTCTTGGGGCACACATCCACAACCAAATTGGAGGCTCCCAAATCTGTTACAACACAACAATCAACAACAATACATCAACACAAATCAACTAGGGAACCAAATAGGAACACTAGCATGAGATCCCTCAAACAAGAGAGGGGGAAATGAAGAACGCTTCGGTGAGGATGTAGATCGGTATCTTCTCCTTCGAATCTCCAAAGATCAAGAGCTTTGGTTGGGGGAGGAAGGAGATCTTGCAAATCTTGTGTTCTTGAGGTGGCTCTAATGGTGATGAAGCTTGGCAGATTTTTCTTGCAATGATTGAGCAACTTGTCCCTTTGGAGGAGAAAGCTATTTATATGGGTGGAGCTTTCAGATCTGACCGTTGGGGATGAAATCCACTAACACCAGAAGTTCCGGCCAGGATGGCCAGAAGTTCCGGCTTCCACCGGAAGTACCGGCCACTCGGACCGGAACTTCCGCCCTTGATAAAATACCTGCAAAGCAAAAGAAGGGGCGGAACTTGGGCGGAACTTCCGGTGGCCGGAAGTTCCGGCCAAGTTCCGGCCAAGTTCCGGAAACTTGCGAAAACCTTACTGGACATTACTGAGCCACAAACTCGGAATTCCGGAACTTGCCCGGAAGTTGGGCGGAAGTTCCGCTGGCCGGAACTTCCGGCCAACTCCACCGGAACTTCCGGTCCTAAAGAGAAAACTGAGCACAGACGGCGCTGAGAAGCTTCTGCTGAAAATGTCAGGCCAGAACTTCCGCCAGATTAGGCCGGAACTTCCGCCAGATACAGAAAACCTGCAGAACTTCAGAACAGCTAAACCAATACACCGATCCAACATAATTTTTGATGGCTTGTACCTGTCTACATCAACACACATAAAAATATACATAGTGTTGACGTCAAACACACAAAACCCAAAAGGGCGGGAAATGTTCTTTCACCTACCATCTGGTGGGCCTGTGGCCCCCCTCTGGCGACTCTCGGGTGTTCTGGATGCTTCCGGGGATTCTAAGATGCTGGGCGTTGATTTCGTCCGATTCCGAGAATATTTCCTTACTAGGATTTCTGAAACCAAAAACAGCAGAAAACAGCAACTGGCCCTTCGGCATCTCGTCAATAGGTTAGTTCCGGAAAATGCATAAATATGACATAAAGTATGCATAAAACATGTAGATATCATCAATAATGTGGCATGGAACATAAGAAATTATCGATACGTCGGAGACGTATCAGGGGGTACTTGTAAAAATTGGAATGGTATCGCATCCGAACCCAACCATCAGTTTTTGTAAAGTTCACCAAGTCATTCACATATCATATTCACCTTCAAAATCTTTCAATAGAATGACTCATCATTCCAAGGTTTTCAAAGTCATTTCATTTCACAAGTTCCCAACTAGAGTAGTCACTTTTAATTTAGCACTAGCATCTAAGTATGAGGGGTGCTGAGTATTTTGTTTTGCTTCTAGGCTAACTTTGATACTCTTGTACTAATCCAATACTAATCAAGTGAATCATAAATCAAAAAGTACTTTGATAAAACAAAAGTAAATAAAGCTTGTAAAGTAAAACTGGGAAATAGGATCATAAACATTAAGTAATTGGGTAATGCTTTGCTCATGGTGAGCTTTGCACTTTGCAAGAGTATTATCTTGCCTTGGTTTGGGAATTGGTCAAAGTGGTCTTCTTCTCCTTGGAAGTAGATCTCCTCCTCCTCTAGATACTCCTTGGTACTAGCGTCTAAAATACGAATACGGGGTATACAATCATCATACCAAACTTACATACTAAACTAAGCACACACAAGATTTACACAACTTAATCTAGCCTCACACACTACTATTAATTGGGTGGATGTGTTCCTTTCTTATTTTAAGAAAAATAATTTCCTCTCATACTAACTTAGGTGTTACTTTTAATTACTTAGAGAAATAATTTCCTCTCATTATCTTATTAAGATTTAATTTCTCTCATGAATAATATGTGACCTAGGTTGACCAAAGTCAACCTCTTCACACTTACCTTTTAAGAAAAAAGATTTAAATGAGGTGAGCACCTCATACCATTTAATCCTAACATGTTAAAGATTTAATATCATCAACAATTCATATGAGACTTAAATGACCAGAGTCTCTACCTCATTTTGAGTTGTTGGTGACAAGATTTAAATGAGAGAAAAACTCCCATGAGATTTATTAATAGTTTTGGACAATATCTTTGACTAGAAATAGCCATAAAGTCATTTAATTAAACTAGGCCATAATCATTCATAGTAAGCATGGCATATTTTCGCAGAAACAATTAGTACAAGTGAAATTTGAATTATAGGAGTTGGAATTGACTTAAAATCATTTGTGGTTGGTTTTTAATAATTATTCTAAGGAAGAGAAGTCTATGTCTTGTTTATTTCTCTATTTTAATTCAACAATAGATATGGGTTTCAATCTAGTGGCATTGTGTAGAGAAAACTCTACGCTTTCCAAAAATATAAAGTTTGTAAAATTTGGCCAAGTAGATTTGGAGAAATTTAAATTTGAAGTTGGCACCAGTTTGTAATATTTATCTACTCTGAAAATTTTGAATTCAAACTTTGGGCTGGCGGGAAGACTAGTGGGCTGCACAGTGAGGGAAAGAGGTGGGCCGGCCCAGCATCTCAGCGGGCTGCCTGATAGTGGCCCCCGCTTGTCAGCGGGTGCTCACAGGCGAATCGGTACGCCGCGCTGAGGCTGTAGGATTAAAACGTGGATCGACGGCTGGCGGCCATCCTCGTCATCGTCGAGGCTCGCCGGAGAAGGAACCGTATCGGCGGCCTGCATAGGGGGTCGGGGAGCTACCTGGTGGCGGGATAGCGTCGGCGAGGTGGGCGGAGGTCGTGGAAGACGGTGGTGAAGCTCCTGGCACCAACAGCGGCTCCAATGGGGGCTCTAGTCGCCGGCGAGGTAGCAGGGGTGCTGGCGGAGCTCCGGCAAGCGATTCGAGGGCTACGGCCTGAATTGGTGGGCAGCGTTGCTCGAGGGGAGGTAGTGAGATGAGGGAGGAAGGTTGGCGTGCTCAATTTGATGGGAGGGCGTCTCTATTTATAGGGCGAGGGGGTGCTGCGGGGTGCCGTGGAGGGTCGACGACGAGCTCGTCGTTCCAGGGCGACGAAGAGGCAACGCATGGGTTCTGAGTGTTGGCGACGTCATGGCGAGGCTGACGGGCGTCGTGGCGAGGCAGGGGAAGGAAGGGTCGCGTCGTTCTCTTCTTTGCAGCATGGCAGTACGGCGGCGGAAAGTCGTGGATGATTGCGTCGTCTCCCGCGGGTCCGTGGCCAAATGGCGGTGTCTGGGAGGTAGAGGGCATCGTGGCGAAGCGACTGGCGCCTAGGGAGAGTGAGGGGAGGCGCGAGGCGACGGGGCATGGCGGCGTCCTGTCGAGCCCAGGGACGTCGTCGTGCGCGTCCTGGCGAGCCACTGGGTGTCTCTGGGCGTGTCTGGGCGCGCGTGGCCCGGTCAATGTCGACGTCGTCTTGGTCAAGGGCAGGCATGGTCAGCATCAGCAAGGTCCAGGCAAGCTCAGTGACAAGGTTGATGGGCTTGGATGGGAGAGGAGAGGAGATGGCATGGAGAGGACTTGGCATGCCACGGCATGCATGGTCATGGTCGTGGTGACCAAGCAACAGGGAGACAGAGGCATGGAGATGCTAGCAGGGGTGCAGAGGGTTGCAGTGGAGATCAGAGGTGGACTTGGTCCAAGCCAAAATCCAGCATGGGCTTCATATTTGATTCTGCTCACAAGGTGTTTGTGAAAATGGCCGAAAGAGAAATGTTTTCAAATTTTGGAATTTCCTTTGGTGGATCTCATTCATATATTCAGAGAGATGGAATGGTGGTGGTGGTGGTCAATTTGGTGTTGTTTTGCAAAGTTTCAAATTTGGGGTTGATCTTCTCTTTATTTCAAAGTCTCCACTTGTCTCTTCTATTCTGGTCAACCTAGGCAGAGTCAAACCTAATGGTCAACATCAAACTTGTTCATCTTGATGAGGTCTTGGATGACATGGCAAGAGTTGGTCAATGTTGGTTTAGGAAAAGTCAAAACCAGGGGTGTAAAGTGGGTAACATTTTATAAATGGGTCACATGACCATTATCACATGTAAGTTGCATTTGCAAATTTCTTTGATTTGAATTGGGTTTATTTGAGGCATTTGTGTTTGTTATTCATATATAAGTGTTTTACCAGCAATGGCACATGCAAAAGTGGCCTTGGTTGAAGATTTGCAAAAATGGCTAAATGTGTATGTGAGTGAAAATGGGATTTTCTCACTATTTGATTTATCTCTTTTTGATTTGATTTCTCTTGACTCTAAAGTGATTCTTAATAGTTTAGGAACATTTTTAAACCATTGAAACCATTCCAAAAGGTCTAGCTCAAAGATATGCAAAATTGGCCATAACACATAAGAGGTGACATGTCAACTTTTCTTATTCTTGTAATTTGCTCCCCTTGCTTTACTTGGGCAAGGTTGAGGTTCAATTTAGAGTTAGATTAGGTTTAGATATGGTTTCACACCATTTGGTCAGGGTATAAAGGCATAGGACAAGAATTGGTGAAATTGGCTATGTGTCACATATGTCTCTATGCATATGTTGCATTTGATTTTTAATTTGACTTGGCTTGACCCAATTGATGTTGTTGAGTGTTGAAATGGTATATAGGAGTGATCCAACCATTCACCACAAGTCTTAGGGTCAAGATCCTTAATTTCACAAATTTGCATTTTACTCTCATATGCCTCTATGGCATTTTTAGTTTTTCTTTTTATTTTCTTTGGTTTCAACTTGGAAATGATTTGAGAGGTACTAGATAAGGTTTATGAAGGTTTTCCAATCCTCTAAATAGAGTGGAAAGGTATAGGGTAAAGTTTTATAAAAATAGCCATAGGCACATATGCCTCTTTCTTATTTTAATTCTTTTATTTTATTTTAACTTGGATTGGTAAAAGGGAATGTGAGGTTTAGGGTTTAAGAGTATTTCAATATACTTTAACAAGCAATCATGGCAATAGCACAAGAATTAAGCAAGATTACTATGCATCAAACTTACTTTAATAAAAGTTTTTGTTGGTTCCAAAATTTGGAACTAGGGAAATTCATTTTGTTTGTTTTGAAATTTTTGGGATGTTACAAACCCTTCCCCCTTAAACAAATCTCGTCCCGAGATTTTAAGAAAAGTTAGGTTCCTAAGAAAGATTTGAGTAGTGAGATTAACAAGGAAACATACTTGGCATGGCCTGAGGGGCTTCCTGGACTTCATTGGCTGTCATGTGGTAGAAACGGCCGTTGTTGTTGTTCTGGTTCCTTCTTCCTGCAAAGCGGCGCTGTTGCTGAGCAGGTGCAGCGGTATTGGCGGCAATCTTGGCAAGCTTCTTGGGGCACTCATTGGAGTAGTGACCCACAACTCCACATTCATAGCAGTTGACGGTGGACTTGTCTTTGGGGTTGACGGGAACAGCGTTGCTCCCAGTCACGGGGGCAGTATTGGGGTGGTTGTTGTTGCCATTGGGGTGGTTGTTGTTGTTGGTGCGATTGCCGTTGTTCTGGTTGCTGTTGTTGTTGTTGTTGCGGTTGTTGTTAGTGTTGCGGGGGTAAAACCAACAACACTTTTTCATTCATACCAAGCATCACATATTACAAATCTAACACACCGTTGGTTTGAAGAACCATTCATTCGCTCTACGATACAAGGGGAATCCTGATACAACTCACACCTACGAAAGTGGTTTAAAGATACTACTCTTCAGGGGGGGATTCTTCGTCTTCACGGGTAATGTGCTTGGCGAAAGGCGAGGGCGTTGTCCAACTCCTTGCGGGTCTTGTACAACATGTAGTCCAGGTGTGCTACATAGTGGTTCATCTCCGGGTGCGGGGGCATGGTTATTGGTCTTCCCATGGGATCATGTCTTGGGTAGTAAGTGAAGCGGGTATTCTTGAGCTTGTTCATATTCTGTCCGCACAGACGGGTAATTCCTTCTTGCATGGCTCTGACTAGTCCTTCTTTCCAGGTGTTTCCCGTTACAGAAAACCATATGGTTTCCCATATTGGGGCTCCAAGATTTCTTCGTAGATCTGCCGAAACTTCCCACCAAGGTGGTTCTCCCAACTGATTTTTGAGGGGTGTTCCGAAGAACTCGGGATACGGGCGTCCTAGATATTCCACTTGTTGCTTCAAATCCTTTTCGAACATCAGTTCTCCTCCGTGACCAAGCTGATAGCACTCCCATTTGTATTCCATCTATGAACAAAGAGGAGGAGTAAATTAGAGAAGTATTCCAGTGTGCACAATTTTATGTAGGTAATGGCAAGGAAAAGTAGGGCATGAATTTCTCATGTTTGAAAAAGATCTCAAGGATAAGGGTGAGAATAAGTTTTTCGCAAATATTCACTTCTTTGGTTTTTGAAACTAAGTTTTGCAGACGTCCATTCTAACTAGGGTCTCCTAAGGTCAAACAATGGCTCTGATACCAACTTGTCAACACCCGGATTTTTAAGTCCAGGTGCCTGTTATGCCATACATCGCAATCCCAGGAATATTGTTGTTGCGAGACATAACAGTTGAATATCATAAGTCATCATCCATTACATACCATAGTCGTCTTACAAATAGAGATCACATGATCCAATATTACACAAATAGTTGATCTATTGATCAACGGACACAAAGTTCATAGTTTCATAGCGAAAGCGTAAATAGAAGGGACTCTCTAGTCCACAGGCCAACGTCTGACGTCAGAAGATTCCCTAGTTGTCGTAGGCGTCCTGCTGGTCATCCTCTTGATAGTTCTGCTCCTCTTCATAGTCTGGCCATTTGAATAGCCAGGGACATAGCCGTGAGTACTTTAAAGTACTCGCAAACTAATACTAATGTAAGTGCTAACAATTCTAGTAAGAGGTGCTAAGCTCTAGTTTATTTTGCATAAAGCCAACTTTAGTTCACAAGTATTTGAAAAAAGACTTTTTCAAGTGCTAACTAACTCAAGTGGGAACATTAGTGTCATTCCCACAACTCTGTGGTGATTCGAAGTCAAAGTCACCTTTCAATTTCAAATTCACAAGTCACCATTCACCATTCATAGTTTTAGAAAAGTTCTGATGACGGAACAGTATGGCCTTCCCAACTGTCCATGACCGCGGACGCGGCTATTCGAATAGGTTAAACTCTGCAGAGGTTGTACACTTGTGCCACAACAATTGCAATAGTTCGTCAGGGGTAACTGGCCCTGATTTATCGTACGCAGTACGCGAACTACCAATCCTAACCTTTCATTTACATACCCTAGTATAGGCACCTCTCCCCATGAGCTTGGCCTCCCAGTGAAGACAGACAGTCAGCCTGGGAACTGCACAGTGCTTGGGCCGGACATTCACCTCATTTCACGTCATTTCACAGCATTCTATTTGTTGTAGAGACAGCCTCCGGCATAACCCCGATGACGCTTTTTTAGAGGGAACCCATACTAAGACACATAAATTTCCAGCTAAGCCTTACCCAGATTCGGGTATTGTGGGGGTACTTGTAAAAAATGGAATGGTATCGCATCCGAACCCAACCATTAGTTTTTGTAAAGTTCACCAAGTCATTCACAGATCATATTCACCTTCAAAATCTTTCAATAGAATGACTCATCATTCCAAGGTTTTCAAAGTTATTTCATTTCACAAGTTCCCAACTAGAGTAGTCACTTTTAATTTAGCACTAGCATCTAAGTATGTGGGGTGCTGAGTATTTTGCTTTGCTTCTAGGCTAACTTTGATACTCTTGTACTAATCCAATACTAATCAAGTGAATCATAAATCAAAAAGTACTTTGATAAAACAAAAGTAAATAAAGCTTGTAAAGTAAAACTGGGAAATAGGATCATAAATATTAAGTAATTGGGTAATGCTTTGCTCATGGTGAGCTTTGCACTTTGCAAGAGTATTATCTTGCCTTGGTTGGGGAATTGGTTAAAGTGGTCTTCTTCTCCTTGGAAGTAGACCTCCTCCTCCTCTGGATACTCCTTGGTACTAGCATTTAAAATACGAATACGGGGTATACAATCATCATACCAAACTTACATACTAAACTAAGCACACACAAGATTTACACAACTTAATCTAGCCTCACACACTACTATTAATTGGGTGGATGTGTTCCTTTCTTATTTTAAGAAAAATAATTTCCTCTCATACTAACTTAGGTGTTACTTTTAATTACTTAGAGAAATAATTTCCTCTCATTATCTTATTAAGATTTAATTTCTCTCATGAATAATATGTGACCTACGTTGACCAAAGTCAACCTCTTCACACTTACCTTTTAAGAAAAAAGATTTAAATGAGGTGAGCACCTCATACCATTTAATCCTAACATGTTAAAGATTTAATATCATCAACAATTCATATGAGACTTAAATGACCAGAGTCTCTACCTCATTTTGAGTTGTTGGTGACAAGATTTAAATGAGAGAAAAACTCCCATGAGATTTATTAATAGTTTTGGACAATATCTTTGACTAGAAATAGCCATAAAGTCCTTTAATTAAACTAGGCCATAATCATTCAGAGTAAGCATGGCATATTTTTGCAGAAAAATTAGTACAAGTGAAATTTGAATTATAGGAGTTGGAATTGACTTAAAATCATTTGTGGTTGGTTTTTAATAATTATTCTAAGGAAGAAAAGTCCCTGTCTTGTTTATTTTTCTATTTTAATTCTACTACAGATATGGGTTTCAATCTAGTGGCATTGTGTAGAGAAAACTCTAAGCTTTCCAAAAATATAAAGTTTATAAAATTTGGCCAAGTAGATTTGGAGAAATTTAAATTTGAAGTTGGCACCAGTTTGTAATATTTATCTACTCTGAAATTTTTGAATTCAAACTTTGGGCTGGCGGGAAGACTAGTGGGCTGCACAGTGAGGGAAAGAGATGGGCCGGCCCAGCATCTCAGCGGGCTGCCTGACAGTGGCCCCCGCTTGTTAGCGGGTGCTCACAGGCGAATCGGTACGCCGCGCTGAGGCCGTAGGATTAAAACGTGGATCGACGGCTGGCGGCCATCCTCATCATCGTCGAGGCTCGCCAGAGAAGGAACCCTACCGGCGGCCTGCATAGGGGGTCGGGGAGCTACCTGGTGGCGGGAGAGCGTCGGCGAGGTGGGCGGAGGTCGTGGAAGACGGTGGTGAAGCTCCTGGCACCAACAGCGGCTCCAATGGGGGCTCCAGTCGCCGGCGAGGTAGCAGGGGTGCTGGCGGAGCTCCGGCAAGCGATTCGAGGGCTACGGCCTAAATTGGTGGGCGGCGTTGCTCGAGGGGAGGTAGTGAGATGAGGGAGGAAGGTTGGCGTGCTCAATTTGATGGGAGGGCGTCTCTATTTATAGGGCGAGGGGGTGCTGCGGGGTGCCGTGGAGGGTCGACGACGAGCTCGTCGTTCCAGGGCGACGAAGAGGCAACGCATGGGTTCTGAGTGTTGGCGACGTCATGGCGAGGCTGACGGGCGTCGTGGCGAGGCAGGGGAAGGAAGGGTCGCGTCGTTCTCTTCTTTGCAGCATGGCAGTACGGCGGCGGAAAGTCGTGGATGATTGCGTCGTCTCCCGCGGGTCCGTGGCCAAATGGCGGTGTCTGGGAGGTAGAGGGCATCGTGGCGAAGCGACTGGCGCCTGGGGAGAGTGAGGGGAGGCGCGAGGCGACGGGGCATGGCGGCGTCCTGTCGCGCCCAGGGACGTCGTCGTGCGCGTCCTGGCGAGCCACTGGGTGTCTCTGGGCATGTCTGGGCGCGCGTGGCCCGGTCAATGTCGATGTTGTCTTGGTCAAGGGCAGGCATGGTCAGCATCAGCAAGGTCCAGGCAAGCTCAGTGACAAGGTTGATGGGCTTGGATGGGAGAGGAGAGGAGATGGCATGGGGAGGACTTGGCATGCCACGGCATGCATGGTCATGGTCGTGGTGACCAAGCAACAGGGAGCAGGGGTGCAGAGGGTTGCAGTGGAGATCAGAGGTGGACTTGGTCCAAGCCAAAATCCAGCATGGGCTTCATATTTGATTCTGCTCACAAGGTGTTTGTGAAAATGGCCGAAAGAGAAATGTTTTCAACTGAGAGGTGGAATGGTGGTGGTGGTGGTCAATTTGGTGTTGTTTTGAGTTTCAAATTTGGGGTTGATCTTCTCTTTATTTCAAAGTCTCCACTTGTCTCTTCTATTCTGGTCAACCTAGGCAGAGTCAACCGTAATGGTCAACATCAAACTTGTTCATCTTGATGAGGTCTTGGATGACATGGCAAGAGTTGGTCAATGTTGGTTTAGGAAAAGTCAAAACCAGGGGTGTAAAGTGGGTAACATTTTATAAATGGGTCACATGACCATTAGCACATGTAAGTTGCATTTGCAAATTTCTTTGATTTGAATTGGGTTTCTTTGAGGCATTTGTGTTTGTTATTCATATATAAGTGTTTTACCAGCAATGGCACAAGCAAAAGTGGCCTTGGTTGAAGATTTGCAAAAATGGCTAAATGTGTATGTGAGTGAAAATGGGATTTTCTCACTATTTGATTTCTCTCTTTTTGATTTGATTTCTCTTGACTCTAAAGTGATTCTTAATAGTTTAGGAACATTTTCAAACCATTGAAACCATTCCAAAAGGTCTAGCTCAAAGATTTGCAAAATTGGCCATAACACATAAGAGGTGACATGTCAACTTTTCTTATTCTTGTAATTTTCTCCCCTTGCTTTACTTGGGCAAGGTTGAGGTTCAATTTAGAGTTAGATTAGGTTTAGATATGGTTTCACACCATTTGGTCAGGGTATAAAGGCATAGGACAAGAATTGGTGAAATTGGCTATGTGTCACATATGTCTCTATGCATATGTTGCATTTGATTTTTAATTTGACTTGGCTTGACCCAATTGAGAAATAAGTCCAAATAACCCCCTTAACTATTGAGTTAGGGACGGTAAACCCCCCTAGGTTTGAAATGGGGAACTTAACCCCCCTAACTATGCAATACCGGTCAGTTGACCCCCTCCAGATGATTAGAGCAGTTTTGCTATGCGGTATTGCTGATGTGGATGGCGGTATTACCAGCAAGACGCACAACAACGCATGCGAGTGTCCAGGCCGACGCTCTGATAGGAGCGGGCTCGTCTCACGCTGGCATGGTGATCTGCCGAGATCGGACAGGAAGGCTTGACGATCATGGCACCGCGCTGGAAGCAGCCCGCACTTTCTCGTTGACGTGAAACCTGCCGTGCTGTGCGCCTCCACGTTGTCCTCGCCACCACCGTCTTCGTCCGTGTCCCTTGCATAGGTTGGCTGCACTCCGCCATCTTCATTTTGCAGGTTTGCTGGGCGCATTGGTGGTTCGCCGGAGGGTGTTCGACGGGAGACCGTGTTGGCAAGCTGTAAGTGTCGCGGGGCGCGCGTGTTGGCTGCCCCGGTCTTCTCCTTACAGCAAGAAGCGGTTCATCATGACGCAGCCGCCGCGGCGCCCGGAGAAACCGTCACGCCGGCTTCGTCGCTGAGACCGGCGACGCTGCAGTTCATTGTGTAGCAGCTGTCGACCCGGGAGAGCGCGTCCGAGGACCGCGCGGCCCCATCTGGCTCAGGAAGTGCGTCGGATAATCATGCAGACGCTTTTGGGGCAGCCCGGCTAGCGCTTCCATCCGAACAGCATGCCTCCAACTCCGAGCATGGCATCATCGTTGCGTTCGCCAGGTTGTGTCTAGGCGTGGCTCCTCAGGGATAGCAGCAGCGCAGCGAGGTCAATGCGCACGTCGGCCATGGCATACTGCCGTGACTGGCTGACTCCCTGGCTAGCCACTGCTCGGCCAAGAAGATCGATCGCTCTTGTTTCATCCAATGACAGATTGACAGGACATGACCTAATTATTTAATTATGAACAGCTACCCATCTGGTGCCAAGCAGACTTAGGACGGTCACGTACTCATGCATCCCGAAACGCCTCCACGTCCTTTCCCGCATGCCCTGCAGCTGCAGTCCGTCGCTGCGGTGTGTGCCCACCTCAGCCACGACGGCGGCCACCAGAATGCAGTGTGCGGCGCCCTAGCGGAGTTCCTCTGGGGTAAAGTGCACCGGCCCCGTCATCCAAGGACCCTGTGGCCGGCGCGCTCCCGGACCTGCACGAACGCGTGCGCGGTGCGCGCGTACCGCCGCATCTGCTCCTTATATGCCGTGGCCCGACTACCACGGCATCAGGCATCTGCGAGACGAAGACGATGCCCGGCCCAAGCGCCGGCATCTCTATGATGATGCGTACGGTGACGTAGTGCATGTCCGTAATAACGCCTCCGGAAAGTATCCCAGGGCCCAGGCCATAGACATAGGGTGGAGGTGCAGGTTCCTGAATCCTAACGCTCCTACGCAGCAGCGGAGCCGCCATGGGCGTTGGCAAGCCGAGATAGACTCCTTGGCCTCGATGCGCACCTTCTTGGCGATACCGCCGTCCACGTCAGCCATACCACCGAGCAAAACTGCTCTAATCATCTCAAGGGGGTTAATTAACTGGTATTGTATAGTTAGGGGGGTTAAGTGCCCCATTTCAAACTTAGGGGGGTTTACCGTCCCTAACTCAATAGTTAGGGGGGTTATTTAGACTTCTTTCCCCAATTGATGTTGTTGAGTGTTGAAATGGTATATAGGAGTGATCCAACCATTCACCACAAGTCTTAGGGTCAAGATCCTTAATTTCACAAATTTGCATTTTACTCTCATATGCCTCTATGGCATTTTTTGTTTTTGTTTTTATTTTCTTTGGTTTCAACTTGGAAATGATTTGAGAGATACTAGATAAGGTTTATGAAGGTTTTCCAATCCTTTAAATAGAGTGGAAAGGTCTAGGGTAAAGTTTTATAAAAATAGCCATAGGCACATATGCCTCTTTCTTATTTTAATTCTTTTATTTTATTTTAACTTGGATTGGTAAAAGGGAATGTGAGGTTTAGGTTTTAAGAGTATTTCAATATACTTTAACAAGCAATCATGGCAATAGCACAAGAATTAAGCAAGATTACTATGCATCAAACTTACTTTAATAAAAGTTTTTGTTGGTTCCAAAATTTGGAACTAGGGAAATTCATTTTGTTTATTTTGAAATTTTTGGGATGTTACAATTTGTGCTTCAACCATTCAAGTGTGTGCTTATTTTATTGGATACACGACTTGCTTCAACCAATACTAGTACCTGCTTCAACCACGGCTAGTGTTGCTTCCTTATAACAAAATGATTCTGTATAGATTTTTGCTTCTTGCATATGTGCTCATTCATTTCCAACATAATGATAATAATATTTAGTGTTCAGCCCATGCTAGGATGAAGCATCACTATTTAGTGGCTCCTTGTTGACAACAGAAAATTCACGGCACATATGGATATCACCCATGATCAAATAGTTCAGCACGTTAAGGTCGACGGCTAGGCGAATGTAAAATTAGTGGTTTGTTGTTGCTGCTACGAAAGGACATGCATATTTTTATTCAAATGTATTTTTGTCAATGTATATTCTTTTGTCGTGCTTCTACATGATTTTGCTTACAAAGCATATGTTTCAATCTAATGCACCATAATGTTTTTGGTACGCCAAAAACAACGTTTCCGAAGCACGTAGAAAAAGATGTCATGGCAATATGGCATACAAATAATGCTCCCATTGATAAAAAAATATATGTATTTATCACATTGATATGATATTACTTTCCTCGCAACATACACGCGATGCTTCCATCCATAAAAGTGATGCTTCCACCCATAGAAGTATAGTTTCCATGATGCACAAAAATAAACCTAAAAAATAAGCATATTTTATTTCTAATATTTGTTGGTTGGAAGAAAATAATAGGGGACGTGATTTTAGGAAGCAGTTTTCAATTGAGTGCATGACTAACTGTTACCACGGAGATGCATGCACGCTCGGTCGGTGGTTCAAATCATAACAGATACTACATGCAATCGCTCCTTGATTAGCGGAAGTAGAAGCGCGGGGACCCGGGTGAAGATCGAGCGGCCAGGCTACCTCTAATCCTACGGCTAATCACATGTCCGATCGGAAGCTAATATCGGTATCCGATTCCTAGCGCCAGAGAGTCCGGAGTACAGTAGGCATGTGCATATTTATTTTCCACGGAACTCCTGTCGCCTTAATTATAGAGGACAAGGTTCGACAAGGAAACTGCAGGTCCATAGAGGAGCTCGGGCATCCTGGTACATCTACCACACTCCCAAGGTTTTGCAGACATACACGAAACAGATCAAAAATAGGCACAATTGGCAGGACAGATTTTAAGCAAGAATTTTATATTAGCAAAGCGTTTAAGCCAGATTATGCTACTTTGCAGGTAAGTGCAAACCTGCAAAATATTAATCGATGAATTCAGCGGCACGATCCTATAGAACAGATCATGTTCAAGTAAGGTCGATCGTAATATAAGTCGATGAATTAATATGCGTCTATTTGTATTGTATGTGGAGGATGGGACACGCAGACAACGAGTTTGATTGCACAAAGTTCTGCTTAAATCACAAAGGTTTGTGCTGAGCATCTGCTTGTGTACACTTAATTTTACAATGTACTATGTATATTTACAAATGTTTAACATTACTTGGAATCTAGGAGAGCATTAGCAATGTTTGATGCATTCAAGTTCAACGAAGTATCTAACTAGCGTGATACCTTAATTACAGATTACTCTTTTTGTTCCAATAAATAAGGTTTATATTTTTTCCGAAAAGTCGAGCCAAGTAAAATTTCGATCATACATATATAGGGAGGTTTGATTATAATAAAATTAAAACATCAATTATTTTAGAACATACCGAGTATCTATCATACTTTATCGCTTATGTTTACACAAGGAAATATATATAGAGATGGCGATTGATGAGGAAAACCCGAAAATAATCTATCTAATGAGTTAATGTTGGTTTCACCTGTTGTGCAAAAGGAAAAAAGAAAACTCTAATATTGACTTACAAAGTTCACTACACTCTGGAGTCCTGATAAGTAGTTTATCTCTTATCTTTATACTCCACTACTAACATGAACATGTGACCATCAGGTTAGATGCTTTGGATTCTTTTATAAGATGTAACTTTTGATTTTTGAATAGTTTAATCTGTAACTTGGAGGAAGCGTCCAAGCGCCTTTGGTGGCTCAATGGTAACTTTTTACATGAACTATACTAGTTTAATTTTAGCCTGTTAGCTAAGTTCCCTACCCTGCCACACTTTTTTCATTTGGCGTGACATAAAACTAAGTGCTACATTGACAATTAGTTAGAAGGTTCCTTTTTGGTTTGACGCATCCCAGAATTATCTAACTGAGACATGCAAATTTTTATTTTGCTCAAAACTTCTAAATGGAAAGGGGGAAATTTGTGACATATTTGCAGTTCAGAAAAAAAAACCTTTGTTGTTATGTCCAAGAAAGTGGTTTTGGACTTCAAAATCTGAAAGTAATTCATTTCTTAGTTAACAACATAGAAGAACTCACGAGCTTACATACTTTGGTACTCTTACGCACAGCTCGAATCATTAGCTTCCTTTAACTCTAGCTCCTAGATCTACAACCATTGTACATTGAAGGAACACCATGAAAATGCCCCAATCCAATGTTTTATATTAACCACACAAAAAAGATTTTTATATGATACATACATAACATTAATAGACCTTTGTGCTAGGAAAGAAAAGATTAAGAAAACAGAAAACATTAGGTTTATATTGAAGGTTACTTCGCTAGTAAAAATATTGAGTTGAGTATTTCATTCTATATGCATGGGCATGTGTCCCACAAGAAATATTTTTTTCAAATTTGAAATTGCACCCATCCATGGAATGGCAATTCACCCTACATCAAATCGGTACGGCAATTAACTATCAAATATGCACCCACTTAATTTCCGGTGTAGAATACCCAAACCGAGGTTTCTATATATGTCCATTTTGCCACACGTCCTAGGCCGTGGACAAACGTCTCACCATTATGGTTGGGGGAAACGAAAAACTTGAGACTAGGCAGTGTCGTAGCACGAGCCGTGAGCAGCACACCGCCAGGAAATTCACATATGCTACCAATCACAGCGGTTCATCGACTTGTACTAGCTACTCAGCCATGCCGCTCACCATGCTCCACATCGGCTGCAACCTCCATGGGGACCAACAAGGTGTAACACCCGACATATCCCTGGACTGAACTAGAGCTGTGGGATGTTGTACATGGGCTTGGCCCAGCTAATCAAGCATTGCATATAACTGGAGAAACTGAACTCTTCTCCTCTCCCGGTCTGTCCTCCTCCTAGACATTTTCTCCTTCAGGTCTGGCTACTACCACAAGTAGCTTGTATCCACCTCACGTCTCGGTGATCGCCGGTGACAACGGGGGTCATGACAGTTTGGTATGAGAGCAAGGTCATCCTACAAAACAAAAACTCCCCGATTTTTCCCATCCAGTTTTGCTTTGTTCGCCACTGATATGAGATTTGGTCCCTCCTCAAGAAATTGAGGTTATGACTCATGCTTCCGAGCCGTTCGAGGTCTCCATGGCGGTGATTAGGGCGAGCCTCAACCTATCGCTCGAGAGGTTGAAGATGATTGAGGAGCCCCGAATGCGACCTTGGCTCGCATTGCTCCTATGCATGACTCCTGGGAGCCTAGGGAGCTGGTGGTGCAGGTGACCAACACGACCACACTGTTGTTGGCGACGCCTACTATGGCCAGCCTTAACCTCTCAGTTGGGCGTGAAACAGATTCCGCCACGGTTGCTCATAAGGTGTTTGATGCACGGTCAACACCGAAGGAGGTGACCATGAGCAACATCATTCGTGTTTCCGTGAGACACATTATTTATCCGGTGACAGAGGTTGTGCTCCGGGAAGTCTTCGAGAAGCATGGTTATGGTGTGACTATGATGGCCCTGTTCCAAGGGAGTTGTTGGGCGGAGGCATTTGTCCAACTCAGGTCAAGGACTGAGGCCGTGCACACATGTGATGCCTTGCATGGAAGGAACATCTACGATGACTATTGCAACATCTCTATCAAGTGCACACCGGCTGTTACCGCAATGACATCATCTACCGCCTGAAAAGGATCGTATGGCACACCTAGAGGAGGGGTGAATGGGTGCTACCATTTTTTAGTTAATTTTCAATTTAGGCTTGACACAAAGGTAAATTCTCTAGATATGCAACTATGCATGTGAATTTACGTAGATGACAAGCTATACAACTAAGCAGGATACAAACAATGCAATAAAGGATAGAGGTAATCGAGAGTGGAGCACGCGGAGACACAAGGGATGCCTTTTGAGGGGAAGTACATCTACGTTGGAAGGGTGTGGTTGCCACAAAGGCCTAACCAACGCCACAAAGGTCTCACCCTATTCTCCGGTGAGCAACGCCACGAAGGCCTAGCTCACTTGTTGTAAGGGTATATTGCCCCTATGTGTGGTTTTGGTAATTAATGACAATCCCTATGGACTAATATTTTCATTGATTTTATATGAAGGAATATTCCATAGGTACTACTTGTAGTCCATGTGTTGGATTCAAGTATGGATGCCATGAAGATAAATATATACCTTGAGTATTGGCATCAAGATCATCGATTTGAAGACATATATGTGATATGATCAAGAAGAAGAAATGAAGATGGAGTTCTTATGTGGAACTAAATATTAGCCACGCTCTAGCTTATGTGATAAGCAATGAATGATCAAGATCTTGAGTGCTTGATTCCAAGTGAAGAATTCAAGTTATGGCTCTAAGTCGGTGTCATGATAGTCTCATAAGTTGAGCTATGGTTGACTAAGATTTAGAGCAAGCAAATAAATGAAAAAAAAATTATACACCTCAAGATAGTATGATAGAGCATGAGAAGATATAAGGTTGACCAATACAAAGAGTGAAGAATAGATTCAAGATTGGTCAACACATGAAGCATGAAGAATGTGCCACGTGAAGTCATGTGGTATGGTAAGCCTTGTCAATTATGCTTTATGAACTAACCCATCATATATGTGCCCTTGTGTTGTCTATGTGGGTTAGGTATCTTTCGATGAGCATGCATCAAAAGTGAGATCTCATATAGCCAATGAGAGGATGACATCAAGTGGTGATCGTCATCAAGGTCGAGTTGGACAAGTTCAAGATGAGCATCTCAAGAGGATCACATGCTTGAAGCTTGCTGTCCATTTTGTGATAATGGACATTTGAAGATGTGCATCAATGAAGCTTTCCCATCATGGTGTATGTGGGAGCATTTGTGAGTCTTCACGAAGCAACAATGATCAAGTGAGGCATTCCGGCTTGAATGGAGCTTGTAGAGTTATCATCAAGACCAAGCGGGATGCGTTAGGGAAAGGTATGACCTTGCTAGGTTTTCCTTTTACCGGTATCAAGGTGGTTGTTGGGAGACCGGATTATAGGATAGATAGCCGCACAATCAAGAGGGGCTTTCGGTTGGGTAACTTGATCACATCGTCTTAGGGAGCTCAATCCTTTGCATACTTTGCATATCCCTATTGCTTCTTGGTGTTTCTATGTGAGAGCTTCTTGGTGTTTCTATGTGAGAGCTTGTTTAGCTTGTTGCTAGCTTTACAACAAGCCCAAGTTCATCGAAAACGGAATCCGCATGCATCTTCTATTGCATTTTCGAGTTTGGACGTCTTCACCGTTTCTTGACGGTGGGAGACTCCCTCTCTAGAATCATCTAAAAATATCCTGTGAAGAGTCTCCATATTTCCAACAAAATTGGTTTCATCTCAATCGGAGTTCGGGAGCATTTTCTATTTTAAGGAAAAGAAAAGGTCCGGTTGGACCGGTCGTGGCTCCGGTTGACCCGGTTCCGACCGGCCCCTGGACCGGTGCCAGCCGGGCACTATCCAGGGGAGTTTCCACCCTCGCCTGGTGCAGGCCTGGCGTATGGTCGGGTTTGGACCGGCCTGCTCCGGCCTCTCGCCCGGTTGGACCGGCTGCCTTGGCACGGACAAGCTTTTGCTCCGGTGGCAACCGGGGTCATGTACTGCAAGGCCAAGACCCGCCCCGGTCACGGCCCGGCGCCAGGTCCGGTCTGGACCGGATGGTCCGGTCTATGGCCTGGTTGGACCGGCTCATGCGCCGGATGGCCCGGCCCCAGATCCGGTTGACCGGCTCCCTCGACTGATGCTGAGCTGGTCACTTCCCCAACGGTTAGATTTCGGCTTGGGATATAAATAGGCCTTCTCGTAAGGGTATATTGCCCCTATGCGTGGTTTTGGTAATTAATGATAACCCTCTATGGATTAATGTTTTCATTGAGTTTATATGAAGGAATATTCCATAGGTACTACTTGGATTCAAGTATGGATGTCATGAAGACAAAGATATACCTTGTGTATTGGCATCAAGATCATCGATTTGAAGATATATATGTGATATGATCAAGAAGAAGAAATGAAGATAGAGTTCTTATGTGGAACTCAATATTAGCCATGCTCTAGCTTATGTGATAAGCAATGAATGATCAAGATCTTGAGAGCTTAATTCCAAGTGAAGAATTCAAGCTTTGGCTCTAAGTCGGTTTCATGATAGTCTCATGAGTTGAGCTATCATTGACTAAGATTTAGATCATGCAAACAAATGAAGAATTCTTTATACACCTCAAGATAGTATGATAGAGCATGAGAAGATACAAGGTTGACCAATACAAGTTTGGTCAACACATGAAGCATGAAGAATGTGCCACATGAAGTCACGTGGTATGGTAAGCCTTGTCAATTATGCTTCATGAACTAACCCATCATATATGTGCCCTTGTGTTGTCTATGTGGGTTAGGTATCTTTCCATGGGCATGCATCAAAAGTTAGATCTCATATAGTCCATGAGAGGATGACGTCAAGTGGTGATCGTCATCAAGGTTGAGTTGGGCAAGTTCAAGTTGAGCATCTCAAGAGGATCATATGCTTGAAGCTTGCCGTCCATTTGGTGATAATGGACATGTGAAGATGTGCATCAATGGAGCCTCCCCATCATGGTGTATGGGGGAGCATTTGTGAGTCTTCACGAAGCAACAATGATCAAATGAGGCATTCCGGCTTGAGTGGAGCTTGAAGAGTTATCATCAAGATCAAGCGGGATGCGCAAGGAAAATGTATGGCCTTGATAGGTTTTCCTTTTACCGGTCTCAAGGTGGTTGATGGGAGACCGGATTATAGGATAGATAGCCGCACTATCAAGAGGGGCTTTCGGTTGGGTAACTTGATCACATCGTCTTACGGAGCTCAATCCTTTGCATACATTGCATATCCCTATTCCTTCTTGGTGTTTCTCTGTGAGAGGTTCTTGAGCTTGTTGCTAGCTTTACAACAAGCTCAAGTTCATCTAAAACGGAATCCGCATGCATCTTCTATTGCGTTTTAGAGTTTGGACGTTTTCACCGTTTCTTGACGGTGGGAGACTCCCTCTCTAAAAACATCTAAAAATATCATGTGAGGAGTCTCCACTGGTTTCATGTCAATCGGGTTCCGGACACAAAAGTTATCACAATTTTTGTATAACATATTTTTCATGTTGGCCCGGTTTCTCGCCCGGCGTGACCGGCCGTCCCACCGAATGGCCCGGTTCAAACCGGCCCGTGGACTGGTGCCAACCGGGGCCATGTACTGTAAGACACAGAAGTGTCCCGGTCATGGCCCGGCCACAGGCCCGGTTTGGACCGGCCGGGTCCGGCCTGTGGCCCGGTGTGACCGGCACCTGGACCGGACGGCCCGGCCCCAGGCCCGGTTGACCGGCCTCCTCGAGTGTGCTGAACTGAAACTCACCCAACGGTTATATTTCTCCCTAGACTATAAATATGCCTTCTTCCACATTGGGCTGGATAAGTTCTTCCACTCTCTCTCCTCCATTGTTGACTTTGAAGAACTTTTCCTATCTCTTGATTCCCCCCCCATGATTCTTGCTCATTCTTGAGGGATCTAAGAGAGGAGATCTAGATCTACAATCCCCACCAATCCATCTCTCCTCTAAGTGAGGGGAACTCTTTATATCTAGATCTTGGAGTCATTTGTTGATTTCCTCTTTGTTATTCCTCTCTAATCTCATCCTAGCATTTGTTGCTTTGGTGGGATTTGAGTGTGAAGGATTTGAACACCTCTAGTGTCTTGCTTTGCATCATTGCATAGTGTTGAGCTCTCCACCACGATTAGTTCGAGTGAGAGACCGTGAGCTTGTTACTCTTGGAGGGAGACCTCCTAGTTGGCTTGGCGGTTGGTGCTCCGGTGATCTCTTCAAGGAAGATTGTGAAGAGGCCCGGGCTTCTCCTTCGTGGAGCTTGTGAAGTGGTTGTGGAGCTTGCCATCTCCGGAGTGGAGGAAAAGCTAACCATAAGGGAAGGGTCAGTATCCTTCGTGGGTGTGGCTTGGAGAATAGGGTGACACTTCGTGGCGTTGGGTAATCCTTCATGGGACCTCCACTCCTCCAAACGTGACGTACCTTCTTGCAAAGGAAGGGAACACGGGAATACATCCTCGTCTCCGCGTGCCTAGGTTATTTCTATACCCGAGCTTACTTTCCTTGTGATAGCCATCATGCTTGAAGTACATATATCTTGTGCCTATCTTGCTTAGCTCTAGTTGTTATTGTTGCACTTAGTTGAGTCTAGCATATTTAGGAGTTGTGCTTGTAAACTAAACATTAGTTTAATTCCGCATTCTTACAAGTCAAATCCGCAAGAGTTTTTAAACGCCTATTCACCCCCCCCCCTCTAGGCGACATCTCGTCCTTTCACTTCTTCCACCTTGGGCCTTACAAGTTCTTACACTCTCTCTCTCTCTCTCTTCCATTGTTTCCTTTGAAGAACTTGCCCTTTCTCTTGATTCCCCCCATGATTCTTGCTCATTCTTGAGGGATCTAAGAGAGCAGATCTAGATCTACAATCCCCACCAATCCATTTCTCCACTAAGTGAGGGGAAACCTTTGGATCTAGATCTTGGAGTCATTTGTTGATTTCCTCTTTGTTCTTCCTCTCTAATCTCATCCTAGCATTTGTTGCTTTGGTAGGATTCGAGTGTGAAGGATTTGTACACCTCTAGTGTTCTTGCTTTGCATCATTTCATAGTGTTGAGCTCTCCACCACGATTAGTTCGAGTGAGAGACCGTGAGCTTGTTTACCTTGGAGGGAGACCTCCTAGTTGGCTTGGCGGTTGGTTCTCCGGTGATTCATAACCCACAAGTATAGGGGATCGCAACAGTCTTCGAGGGAAGTAAAACCCAAATTTATTGATTCGACACAAGGGGAGACAAAGAATACTTATAAGCCTTAACAACTGAGTTGTCAATTCAGCTGCACCTGGAAAAGCACTAGTAATAGGGGTGATATGAAAACAGCAGTAATATGAGAGCAATAGTAACAGTAACACAATAGCATTAGCAGTAACACAGAGGCAATGGCACCAGAAAATAGTTGATACTACGTCTAATGGAGACCGGGGTTCCCAGCTATCTACACTAGTGGTAACTCTCCAATAACAAGTGTTGGGTGAACAAATTATAGTTGGGCAATTGACATAATTATTATAGCATTAAGACAGAACATCCAGTTTATTACTCATGTAGGCATGTTTTCCATATATAGTCATACGTGCTCGCAATGAGAAACTTGCATACCATCTTTTGTCCTACCAGCCCATTTGCAGCGGGGCCTCAAGGGAATCTACTGGTAATTAAGGTACTCCTTTTAATAGAGCACCGGAGCAAAGCATTAACACTTGGTGAAAACATGTGATCCTCATATCTAAGCCATCCCCTCCAGTTATCCCAGTTGTTGTCACTCTGGGGCCTCGGGTTCCGGACATAGACATGTGCAAACAACTTGTAGATACAATCTAAGCAATAATTATAGAGCTTAAATCTAAGATCATGCCACTCGTGCACTAGTGACAAGCATTAAACACAACAAGATTGCAGCAACAATAACTTCACAAACTTTATAGATAGACTGATCATAATGTAACAATTCATCGGATCCCAACAAACACAACACCGATTACATCAGATGGATCTCAATCATGTAAGGCAGCTCATGAGATCATTGTATTGAAGTACATGGGAGAGAGAGTACCAACTAGCTACTGCTAGAACCCGTAGTCCATGGGGGAACTACTCACGGAGCATGATGGAGGCGGTGGCGTCGATGGAGAAGGCTCCGGGGGTCGATCCCCATCCCGGCAGGGTGCCGAAACAGGAACTTCTGACCCCCGAAACTAGGTTTTGCGATGGCGGCGGCGCTTCGGGAGTCTTTCTGGAGTATCATAGATATCCCTCGGGTTTTCGCGTTGTGGGGGAAAAAATAGGCAAAGGGGCGATGTCGGTGGAGTCCCGAGGTGGGCTCCCCACACGCCGGCGTGCCTGTGGGCCCGGACGCGCGACTGCATGGGGAGGAGGCCGTGGGCCTCCCCCGGGCTTGCCCTTCTGGCTCCGTGTGTCCCTCGGAAAAATTGGAGGTTTGGCTTTTGTTTCGTCGAATTCCGAGAATATTGCCCGAACAGCTTTCCTGGAATCAAAGACAGTAGAAAACAGGAACTGGCACTGTGGCATCTTGTTAATAGGTTAGTCCCAGAAAATGTATAATAATGATATATAATGCATATAAAACATGTGACAATGATACATAAAACAAGCATGAAACATCAGAAATTATAGATACGTTGGAGACGTATCAAGCATCCCTAAGCTTAGTTCCTACTCGTCCTCGAGTAGGGTAAACGATAAAAAGAAAATATTTTCTGAAGTGACATGCTACCAACATAATCCTGATCCAATAATGATGTAAGGAATGTGAACTATTCAAAGAAAATGTCTATAGTTGATATAAGAGATGATAATGCAAGAGTTAAACAAGCTAAAAGTTTTCATGAACTATTGCTTTAAAGACATGAAACCGTACAAAGTTCATTAGAGATGTTTTAAGTATCCAGCGTAGGAGTTATATCCTTCATTCCAAGCATCAAGTAAATTTTCACAACATAGAAGGATTCAGTCAAGTAAAAATAAACATGAACGTCATGAATCAACTGTTTCAAAGCCTACTCAACCGGTGAGTGATACGTCTCTGATGTATCGATAATTTCTTATGTTCCATGCCACATTATTGATGATATCTACATGTTTTATGCATACTTTATGTCGTTTTTATGCGTTTTCCGGAACTAACCTATTGACGAGATGCCGAAGGGCCAGTTGCTGTTTTCTGCTGTTTTTGGTTTCAGAAATCCTAGTAAGGAAATATTCTCGGAATCGGACGAAATCAACGCCCAGCATCTTAGAATCCCCGGAAGCATCCAGAACACCCGAGAGCCGCCAGAGAGGGGACACAGGCCCCCCAGAAGGTAGGCCGGCGCGGCCCAGGGGTGGCCCGCGCCCCCCTGTGGTGTCGTCGCCTCGTTGACCCTCCGACTCCGCCTCTTCGCCTATAAAAAGGTCCCTGACCTAAAAACTCGACACGGAAAAGCCACGGTACGAGAAACCTTCCAGAGCCGCCGCCATCGCGAAGCCAAGATCTGGGGGACAGGAGTCTCTGTTCCGGCACGCCGCCGGGACGGGGAAGTGCCCCCGGAAGGCTCCTCCATCGACACCACCGCCATCTTCATCAACGCTGCTGTCTCCCATGAGGAGGGAGTAGTTCTCCATCGAGGCTCGGGGTTGTACCGGTAGCTATGTGGTTCATCTCTCTCCTATGTACTTCAATACAATAATCTCATGAGCTGCCTTACATGATTGAGATTCATATGATGATGCTTGTAATCTAGATGTCATTATGCTAGTCAAGTGGATTTTACTTATGTGATCTCCGGAGACTCCTTGTCCCACGTGTGTAAAGGTGACAGTGTGTGCACCGTGTGGGTCTCTTAGGCTATATTTCACAGAATACTTATTCACTGTTATGAATGGCATAGTGAAGTGCTTATTTATATCTCTTTATGATTGCAATGTGTTTTGTATCACAATTTATCTGTGTGCTACTCTAGTGATGTTATTAAAGTAGTTTATTCCTCCTGCACGGTGTAATGGTGACAGTGTGTGAATCGTGTAGTACTTGGCGTAGGCTATGATTGTGATCTCTTGTAGATTATGAAGTTAACTATTGCTATGATAGTATTGATGTGATCTATGCCTCCTTTCGTAGTGTGAAGGTGACAGTGTGCATGCTATGTTAGTACTTGGTTTGGTTATGTTGATCTGTCGTGCACTCTAAGGTTACTTAAATATGAACATCGAATATTGTGGAGCTTGTTAACTCCGGCATTGAGGGTTCGTGTAATCCTACACAGTTAGTGGTGTTCATCATCCAACAAGAGGGTGTAGAGTCTAGCATCTATCTATTTATTCTGTTATGTGATCAAAGTTGAGAGTGTCCACTAGTGAAAGTATAATCCCTAGGCCTTGTTTTCCAAATACTGCTATTGCTGCTTGTTTACTGTTCTACTGCATATGTACTGTCCGCAATATTACCACCATCAATCACACGCCAGTCCTGGGCAGCAAAGCACTTTTCTGGTGCCGTTACTACTGCTCATACTTATTCATACCACCTGTATTTCACTATCTCTTCGCCGAACTAGTGCACCTATTAGGTGTGTTGGGGACACAAGAGACTTCTTGCTTTGTGGTTGCAGGGTTGCATGAGAGGGATATCTTTGACCTCTTCCTCCCTGAGTTCGATAAACCTTGGGTGATCCACTTAAGGGAAACTTGCTGCTGTTCTACAAACCTCTGCTCTTGGAGGCCCAACACTGTCTACAAGAATAGAAGCACCCGTAGACATCAGTGAGCGCAAGCATTTGGTATTGGCACCAGGATGTTATGGCAAAAAGAACATTAATGGGGGTTTAGAAGGCCAATGGAAGAAAATCTCACAAAGCTATAAGTGATTATTAGACAAGAGGAAGTCTTATAATCGAAGCTATGTAAGGAGTAGTGATTGCCATGCAACGGATGCACATAGAGCTATATGTGTATGAAAGCTCTCCAATGGAACTAGTGGGGGTGCATCCAACTTGGTTGCTCACGAAGACCTAGAGCACTTTTGAGGAAGCTCATCATTGGACTATACAACCCAAGTTCTATAGTGTAAATTCCCCACATAGTTATACTAGTAAAACATGAAAACTCTCTCACATGGAGTATAAGTGCTAAACATGAGCACAAATGATGACTATGAATACTGCAGGTGCTAAGACATGAGCACAAGGGTGGATAAAGGATAGTAATGTTGCCCCCTTTTTCTTTTTTCTTTTTTTTTTCTTTTTTTTTTCTTTTTTTTCTATTTTTTTTGTTTCTCGTTTCGATGGCCTCCATGGCTCTTTTCACTTTTAGGGGTAACATCCTAATATGAAAACACACTTTTTGGTACAAATAACTCATAATGAACAAAACATGATGTATAAAACTGTATGCCTCTGCCAGTGTAGCAGGATGTGCAATGATCTAGCGTAACATGGGTAAACCACACATCAGCTGTATAGAATCATGCAAAGCAATATATAAATAATAAATGACAACAAGTCATGTAATATAAAATGGAAGTTGCATGGCAATATATCTCGGAACAACTATGGAAATGCTGTGGTAGGTAGGTATAGTGGCTGTTTTGAGGAAGATGTATGGGCTTATGTGTAGGAGAACAAGAGAAAGTCCTCCCACGGGTTTGGATGTACTGGCGAAGTATGCACAACTCTCAATGTGAGCAAAAGGCAATGCACAGTACCGAAGAGGCTAGCAAATTTGGATGGTGGAAGTGCCAAAAACCGTAGCTTAACATTAGTTAAAAAGAACTCACAAGCTTATTGCAAACAACTAGCAGGTTCAACATTAAGAGCATGATTAAAATTCACTCCAAGGAGGGCCGTTCACGGTGGCACAAGTACCCCGCTAGATCCCTCGACCTTCAGCACAACTTAGTTATTACGATGAACCCATAGACATGGAAAGCTATCAAGTCCAACTACACCTTCAACCATTTAAGTAGAGTTTATAGTACGGCACAAGCTTAAAGACAACAATCCACTACTGATTTTAACTTATTTAACCAGCAAGCTTTACCATCTAAATACCTCAAAACGTTTGTAAAGAATCAGGTTATCAAAGCTCAATGATCTACAAGATTATACAAGTATTTCATTATACCACTGCCACTTGCAACATTTTCTGAACCAACCAAATAACAATCAATGCTTAGGCTTTCAGCTTTCGCCATGAACATGGATAATAAATTAAGAACACAAGTGTTCAAATGAAAAAGCGGAGCGTGTCTCTCTCCCACACAAGAATGCTAGGATCCAATTTTATTCAGGAAACAAAAACAAAAAATAAATAAAAGCACACAGACACTCCAAGTAAAGCACATAAGATGTGGAAGAATTAAAATATAGTTTCACTAGAGATGACCTGATAAGTTGCTGATGAAGAAGGGGATGCCTTGGGCATCCCCAAGCTTAGACGCTTGAGTCTTCTTGAATATGCTTGGGTGACCCACAGGGGCATCCCCAAGCTTATGCTCTTCACTCTTCTTGATCACATTATATCACCCTTCTCTCTTGACCCTTGAAAACTTCTGCCACACCAAACTTCTCATGAACTTCATTAGAGGGGTTAGTACTCAAAAAAATTTAATCCACTTTAGTTCTGTAGTGACACATTGCAAGAACTCAATAAAACATTAGGTATAGCTCTCCACGTCTAGAAAGCCTTACTTAAAGTCCACAAGAGACAATGCAAAAAACAGAGACAAAATCTGCCAAAATAGAACATCCAGTAAAGATGGAATTTTTCGAGGTACTTCCGTTGCTCAAATCGGAAAAAGTGAAACTAATGAAAGCTGCGTACATATCTG
The DNA here is from genome assembly GCF_019359855.2 of Lolium perenne. Taxonomy (NCBI): domain Eukaryota; kingdom Viridiplantae; phylum Streptophyta; class Magnoliopsida; order Poales; family Poaceae; genus Lolium; species Lolium perenne. The sequence continues at coordinate 169,888,205 of NC_067248.2, forward strand.
AGGATCACACGTGATTCTTTTTCAGAATTTTTCAATTTTTCTGGAATTTATACAGCTCTAAACGGTGGACAGCAAAAATCTGTCCCTGCGCAGAAATCCAAATCTAGCATCAACTTTCTATTAGAGACTTTACTTGGCACAACAATGCGATAAAATAAAGATACAACGGAGTAGTTACAGAAGTAAACAAGCTCCTTGACTCAAATAAAAGAAAAATTACAGAAATAAAACAATGGGTTGTCTCCCATAAGCGCTTTTCTTTAACGCCTTTCAGCTAGGCGCAGAAGATTTTAATGATGCTCACATGAAAATAGAAAATGAAGCAAAAGGAGCATCAAGAAGCAAATTCGAAACACATTTAAGTCTAACCCGCTTCCTATGCATAGGAATCTTGTACACAAATAAATTCATGAAGAACAAAGTGACAAGCATAGGAAGATAAAACACGAGTAACTTCAAAATTTTCAGCATGTATAGAGCTGTTTTAGTACCATGAAAATTTCTACAACCATATTTTCCTCTCTCATAATAATTTCCAGTAGCATCATGAACAAACTCAACAATATAACTATCACATACATCATGCTTTTCATGATCTACAAACACATAATTTTTATCAAGCTTAAAAATAGTGGGATCAAAACTTTCAAACCCACTTTTAAAAAATCTATAACAAGATGATTGATCATTCTCAAGAGATATGGAATCCTAGATAAAGTCAAGACCTCTCCAATCCCATTTTTATTAGTAGTACAATTAATATTATCAAGTAACATAGGACCATCATCTAGAGCTTTATCATAAACATTTGCTAAGCAAAACTCTTTAGTACCATGCATTTCGATATCAGGCACAAACAAAGCATTATCATAAGACTTATCAAAATAGCATGGATTATCATAGATAACGGTAGCATAATAATTCTCACAAGTTTTACTCATAGGGAATATTTCAAGAGAATCCACAGGAACATAACATTCATTCTCCTTTGGTAAGCATGGAGGACAATCAAATAGTGTAAGAGATAAAGAGTTACTCTCATTAGAAGGTTGGCATGGGTAGCTAATCCATTCTTCATCCTTTTGTTCATCACTCTCCTCCTCTTTTTCATCCAATGAGCTTTCAGGTTCATCAATTTCTTCTTTCACAGGTTCCTGCAAATTGTGAGTGCATTCTTGTGCATGAATGAGTCTCTCTTTATAATCAATGATATAAGGATTATTTATGTAATGTTCTATGAAATAATCAAGGATAGAAGAGACATAATCTTTAAGATCCTTACAAACAATACAAGTTTCATAATTTTTAGCCACGAAGGATTCTATCTCAGAGGCTCCCATAAATAAAATAAATTGTTCTACTTCTTCGAACCCAAGATGAATATAGTTATTCCAATGATAGTTCACAATTAAAACTTCTTCACTAAAGCCACATTGGAATTTAAGATGTTTAGTATCCTGTTTAGAGCAACACTTTATATAATGGCGTTTAAGCAAGATTTTAGCAATTGTATTCAATTTTTCTAACACGGCACTCATGACTTTACCCTTTCTTGATTCTCTATAATTCATATTTAATTCTATAAGCTCCATACAGGTTGTGGGTTCTTCCATAACAACATTTTTTAATTTTTCGGGTTTTCTAAATTTTATGGATTTTCGGGTATATAAGAAAAATAAAACAAGACAAAAACAAACTAGACAAAAGTAAAATTAGCAAAATAATACTAGACAGAAATAAACTAAGAACAAATAAACTAGACAAAAGTAAACTAAGCAAAACAAAATAAAACAAAAACGGAGAGAGAGGTAGAGTGTACTCCCCAGGTGAAATTATGAGTAGAGCTATGCTCCCCGGCAACGGCGCCAGAAAATAGTCTTGATAACCCACAAGTATAGGGGATCGCAACAGTCTTCGAGGGAAGTAAAACCCAAATTTATTGATTCGACACAAGGGGAGACAAAGAATACTTATAAGGCTTAACAACTGAGTTGTAAATTCAGCTGCACCTGGAAAAGCACTAGTAACAGGGATGATATGAAAGCAGCAGTAATATGAGAGCAATAGTAACAGTAACACAACAGCAGTAGCAGTAAAACAGAGGCAATGGCACCAGAAAATAGTTGATACTACTTCTAATGGCATATAGGACCGAGTGAGTATTTGATGATGAAAGATGGACCGGGGTTCCTAGCTATCTACACTAGTGGTAACTCTCCAATAACATGCGTTGGGTGCATAAATTACAGTTGGGCAATTGACATAATTGTTATAGCATTAAGACAGAACATCCAGTTTATTAATCATGTAGGCATGTTTTCCATATATAGTCATACGTGCTCGCAATGAGAAACTTGCATAACATCTTTTGTCCTACCAGCCCGTTTGCAGCGGGGCCTCAAGGGAATCTACTGGTAATTAAGGTACTCCTTTTAATAGAGCACCAGAGCAAAGCATTAACACTTGGTGAAAAGATGTGATCCTCATATCTAAGCCATCTCCTCCAGTTATCCCAGTTGCTGTCACTCTGGGGCCTCGGGTTCCGGACATAGACACGTGCAAACAACTTGTAGATACAATCTAAGCAATAATTATAGAGCTTAAATCTAAGATCATTCCACTCGTGCACTAGTGACAAGCATTAAACACATCAAAATTGCAGCAACAATAACTTCACACACTTTATAGATAGACTGATCATAATGTAACAATTCATCGGATCCCAACAAACACAACACCGATTATATCAGATGGATCTCAATCATGTAAGGCAGCTCATGAGATCATTGTATTGAAATACATGAGAGAGAGAGTACCAACTAGCTACTGCTAGAACCCGTAGTCCATGGGGGAACTACTCATAGAGCATGATGGAGGCGGTGGCGTCGATGGAGAAGGCTCCGGGGGTCGATCCCCGTCCCGGCAGGGTGCCGAAACAGGAACTTCTGGCCCCCGAAACTAGGTTTCGCGATGGCGGCGGCGCTCCGGGAGTCTTTCTGGAGTATCATAGATATCCCTTGGGTTTTCGCGTCGTGGGGGAACAAATAGGCAAAGGGGCGATGTCGGTGGAGTCCCGAGGTGGGCTCCCCACATGCCGGTGCGCCTGTGGGCCCGGCCGCGCGGCTGCATGGGGAGGAGGCCGTGGGCCTCCCCCGGGATTGCCCTTCTGGCTCCGTGTGTCCCTCGGAAAAATAGGAGGTTTGGCTTTTGTTTCGTCGAATTCCGAGAATATTGCCCGAACAGCTTTTCTGGAACCAAAAACAGCAGAAAACAGGAACTGGCACTGTGGCATTTTGTTAATAGGTTAGTCCCAGAAAATTTATAATAATGATATATAATGCATATAAAACATGTGACAATGATACATAAAACAAGCATGAAACATCAGAAATTATAGATACGTTGGAGACGTATCAGTGATCTCTTCAAGGAAGATGTGAAGAGGCCCGGGCTTCTCCTTCGTGAAGCTTGTGAAGTGGTTTTGGAGCTTGCCATCTCCGGAGTGGAGGAAAAGCTAACCATAAGGAAAGGGTCATTATCCTTCGTGGGTTTGGCTCGGAGAATAGGGCGAGGCTTTGTGGCGTTGGGGAATCCTTCGTGGGACCTCCACCCCTCCAAACGTGACGTACCTTCTTGCAAAGGAAGGGAACACGGGAATACATCCTCGTCTCCGCGTGCCTCGGTTATTTCTATACCCGAGCTTTCTTTACTTGTGATAGCCATCGTGCTTGAAGTACATATATCTTGCTATCACTTGTGCTACATATATCTTGTGCCTATTGTTATAATCGAGATGCACAATAAACGAAGAATGAAAAGTAAAACACTGCAGGGGACACGAGATTTTAACGTGGAAAACCCTTGCAACACAGAAGGGAAAAACCACGGGCGTCAGCCAGCAAAACTTCACTATTTCGGTGGTGTTTACAAACGCCGTGGGTGTATAATGATGCGATAAAACCCTAGCAGTGACTTACAGGGAATATATACGCTTCTGCCCAAGCCTCCGGCGACGGGCCTCGCTCCGCTCGTCAGAAGTTAGCCTCCCTTTAGTATATGAATTTGGATCACAATATAACACCTATCTTGCTTAGCTATAGTTGTTGTTGTTGCACTTAGTTGAGCCTAGCTATAGTTGATGTAATGCTAACTCAGTGTACTGCCCTGTAGACAGAATGCCACGTTTAGCACCGCAATGTTCCCTTCTTCCTTGTTTGTTTTGGAATATTGGCCGGTGGAAAGCTGCACCATGGCAGCGAGTGCGTGATGGTTTGTGATGCGCAAAAAGGAGGACATTGTATTCAGATGAGGCCCAAGAATTCCTTCGCGGGCAGCTTCTATGTCAGAACAAAAAAATGCTCAAGCTCACAACCTTTTTTCCAAAACAATGGGATTCGGGTGCTAGTGCTCCTCTTGCTTTTATGGGATACTGTTGCTTGTTGTGGGAACAACTAGGGTGTTGCAAATTATGCTCAATTTGCAAGGAAACCTATACTACCATATTGTTCAGGAATGCTGCATAATTTTTTTACGGGTGACCACAAGGAACAGATGAGTGCGGACTCCAGTAGATCCCCGGGAGCTAGATTACTGCGACCACCTTGGCCTCCACCGGTAATAGAAACTCGATACAGTAACATGGAAATGGGTGGCTGGTAGTTCAAAACAGATGTAGTTGTTCTTTGGATATGTTCAAAGAATAGTCTAACAGGCAAGTGTTGCATCACTTGTATTCATAAGAATCACTTGCTACATGAGCCTTTTGGCAAATGGAGATTGAGGTTGTGTTCTGATCAAGTGGAAAGTGAATTGTTTGCTTGTAGTGCAGGCTGAGCTTGATTACTGCACTTATGGGCTAGCTCGGGCACAATATTGTGTTATGAGGAGGGTGTGGTATTTAGCATGTCTACTCAATTCTTAGTTTGTAGTTGTACCTCTAGATCGATAGTCAAATTGTTATTGCATCACAATACGAAATCAGGTTGGCACAACACAAGCTTGGTGGTATTGATCTTCATTATTGTAGCAAAGGCTATCATTTTTTGCTTGGTTGGATGAATGTCAATATGGGAAGTACTTATTCCTTCGAGCTGACCCTATCGTGGACACCACTTCAATTACCAAGGAACACAGTTGTGGATGTTCAGGAGAAGTGCTTTTATGGAGTTTTTACCGATCAGTTGGCAGTGTTACGTCCCATTGCTACAACCCAGACTTGGGAACTCACATGTACGGATCATATGAGAGATAAGTACATCAATTACCAAGGAACCATGAGCAGAACACTTATAGCAGTTTTGTGTTGGTGGTAATTCTTAAACTTCTGTTTTCACTATAAGGACTACAAGGGCTCAATATGTTCATTGTTCGTGAACCTCCAGGTATGAGATGGATAGCTATCAATCATGTTGTGACTTGTGTCAACATCTTCAATGAACATGTACAATGGGATCCCGCCGGGTTCTTGTCAACTATGAGTGGTGAAAAGGATCCGAACTATACTCAACGATCGTGGAGGATGCAGATTATTGGTGCTCAAGGATACAAACTGATCATAGGCATGAACTACTTGTCAGCACCTTGGGATCTAGGTATAATCGCAATATACGAGTTGGTAGTACCAGTTCATGTCAAGACTAGGCAACCTCAATGCCGAAAAGGAGCAACAAACTATCCCAACCTAAGGATGTCATTGCTTGGGGACAAGCAATAATGTTTTCCCGAGATGGTAGTGTAACACCCAACATATCCCTGGACCGAACTAGAGCTATGAGTTGTTGTACATAGGCTTGGCCCAGCTAATCAAGTATTAAAGCGGAGAGGATAAAGACATAGGAGGGAAGGCAGAGCAGAGCATCGAACGGAATATAACTTAAGAAACCGAACTCTTCTCCTCTTCGGGTTTTTCCTCCTCCTTAACCTCTTCTCCTTCAGGTCCGACTAATACCACAAGTAGCCTGCCTCCATTTCACGTCGCGATGATCGCCGATGACGGCGGTCATGAAACCATGCTTTTATGCATTCCTCCCATCCAATTACCTCAAGTACATCATCTATACCATTCACCTTATCATCAATAGAGATGTCTACTTCGGCGGCTCGACCACTTCCACGCGCTCTGGCCGCTCCTAGTCAAGGGCTTGCAATTTTTTATCGCACAAGAAGTCCATTTAATTTCATCTCTGATGTCGTGGGGCCCAAATCTATTCCAACTAGGAAAAACAAGCAATTTCTAATCCAATGTTCCGTAAGATAATTATTTCAAAACAAAATACAAGACAATTAACCCATCCAGATTTACACAAGACTAAATTTGTTTATTTGATCATGACATAAACGACATATCCATATCTCTCGAAGACTATTAATCACGACATCCCAAAATTCTTGTGCTTGTGTAGCATAGACATATCTTATCAATATTATTATGTTAATATGATGGTTAAAATCATTTGATTATAAGATCTTTAATTTTCTATTGTTGCTTATATTCAAACTAAATAATTCAATTGAACACTTAGTAGATCACATTCATATATATATATGGGTCTAGTTACTCAACTTTGCACTTCTGGTGCACCTCCAAGTTATTAAAACTAATACAAAGATATCTTACTCTCTATATGGACTTCTCCAAATGTGGAGGGGAATAATCTAGAACCGCAATGTAGTGGCAGAGTAGATGGTGTACTGCAACATTGGTTAAATTGATAGTACCAGTAATATGTGCCACTTTCCTACACTAGGACGTGGAACATCAAATTCTGGAAAATAATGAACCTAACTTTTGTTGTTATATTGACCTGGCCCTTATAGGGGCATATAAAGAGTATCAGACTTGGAGGGCAAGTAACTAGCTATAACTTAGAACACAAAAAGACTCTAACGAGCTATTGCAAAATTTCATTTCTTCTCACTTCTAAAAGGGAAACCGGCAAAATCCTGACATATTGACAGTTTAGAATTTAAACGGAAAAGCAACATCGTTGTTGTTATGTCCAAGAAAGTGGTGCTGGACTTCAACAATTTAAAATCAATTTGTTTCTTAGTTAACAACTCAGAAGGACTCACGTTCTTACATTTCTTAAATTTTCTACTACTTTGTACTTTGGTGCCTCTTACGCATAGTTTCATTCATTACCTTCCTCTAACTTTAGTTCCTATATCCGACAATGATGAAGATTGTGAGAATCTTCTTGTGCAATATTTTATATTACTCACAAAAAAGTTTTATATAATACATATGCGATACTTATAGAGCTTTGTGCAAATGGAAACGGAAATATTTGAAAAGTGAAAACATTAGGTTGCTATTGAAGGTTATTTAGTCAGCGGCAATACTCAGTTGAGTGTTTTATTCCATATGTATTGGCATGTGTACCAGATGCAATGGTTTTCTAAATTCTAATATTGCACACTCTTGGTACAAACGGATCTTATTCCGATGATTTTTTTTGAAGAGCATGACCGTAGGGAAATATCCTATGGTGTATATTATCTTTATATACACACCAAGAGGCAAAGCCTCGGAAAAAGAGTTACAAGTAGTTTAGGGGGAATAAGTGAATGGATAATAGCAAATACATTTGATTGAATTAATTAAAGATAGACTGAATCCAATCTAGAAGTTGATGCACTATTGCTGGCTTCACTCTGTGTTGATGTAACAAAATATCACTATGGAATCTAACCCTCCTCCTGCCTAAGGAGGGTCTCTGGTTTTTGAAGATGAGATCATTCCTTTCTTTCCATATGTTCCAAGTAGCACACGATTCCATTTCCATAAAGCAAGGTCCTCGGAAAGAATTTTTCGCCAGGTTGAAGCGAAGAGATATCGGTTGAGTGCAATCCCAAGATGCCAATAGAGGCCCAACATGCAGCAGCAAATGGACATTGAAATAATAAGTGATCTCTCGTCTCATCATGGTGATTAAGGCAGATCACACAAGAAGAACCACCACCATCGATGAAAAATATATTTATATCCACACATATTGTCTGCCGGAGCAAAACAAAGTAAAAAAACACGTAGATGTTACCGAGGGAAGGGGTGAAAAATTTATTTAAAATATTTACATTTTTTTGGTAAATACTAGTACATCATTAAACTAGTAAAATTATATTGTAACGAAAAATCTAGTGTCAAATAATAGAAACAGGAGCACAATTTCAAGTTTTGAAGTCCATACAAGTGTAAATGACACATGCGAATAACATTTTGATGTTTAAATATTCGTCAGTATTCTGGTACCTCTTCGAAATAGACTCTTTCTTGAGCCATTGTCCTCTCTAAGGATTCCCAGTTGATCCACCATGGATAGCTTCTTCCTCCACTACTCTAAAGATGATATAAGCTTCTAACAAACCTAATGAACCATCCGAGTCTCTTCACAATCTTATTGAAAATATCACTAAAGCAACATGGACAAACCATCTATGAAACTATGGCTTCCCCTAGTAACAAAGGTCCCATACCAACTCAAAACAATCCAATCAATGCAAACATAAAGCCTAATGCTTAGAATCCTCCCTCAAATTTTGCAGTATGCAACTCATGCAATGGATCATTTGGAGATGAACAATGGATAATGTGAACAAATGACTGCCAGATCCATGTATCCTTTCCATTACGTGGATGGGAGATTATGATTCTAGGGGAGTAACTTGGAGGCCGGGAGAATCTTAGATCCGATCAACATCCTTTTGTTGGGTAGGAGGCCCAAATTTCTGTCGTTAAGGTGGCTCTGCGACCCATCCGGAGACTCTAGATGCCCGAAGTTCTGGTACAAAGTCCGCACAAATATGCGGGCATGTATAGTAGGTCCTCGTCCCTCTGGGGGGGTAGAAGTTCCAAATGCCTTGATTTTTGGACGTTTTTGGGTGGTTCTAGTTCACCATAGTAACCAACACAACCAACATGAAAATGACTTAACTTTCTCATATGAACTCTATTTCTGATAATCTTGGAATCGTTCCAAAGCTAACACCAATCTCTAGGTCTCCACACAAGATCAACGAGATGGAAGATGCAAAGGTACAACTGAAATGCTAGTTTGATTGACCATCTTTATAGGTACAACAATCAAGCCTATAATACCCTCATCCACCAAGCATCTTTAGATAGGTAAAACAATTGCTCATTTCACTCGCGCTTGAAGCTGGATTTTCTCTTGCGTGGTGGGTCCATGTTTTCAGACCATCGACAAATGTGTAAACACGGGAAAACCTCAGAAGTCCGGGACAAAAAGCGGCCCACAAAATACAATAGGTTAGACGCCGTTAGGAAGCGACAAATATAGCATATCTTCTACAAAAAAAGGCGACAAATATAGCATATCTCTTGCACGAAAAAGCGACAACTATAGCATATCTGTTGCAAAAAAGCGACAAATACAGCATATCTTTTGCAATTCACTATAATTTTAATTGCGAATCTTTGTAAATATAACATTTTTTGCAGTTTGCTCCACATGTAATAAACATATTTTACAGGGATAAATCCATGATTTTTATGTTTTGTAAAATCTGACTCGTTTCCACATAAATAAAATTCTCTTTGAGACTATCTTGTGACGTGAGATCTCAAGGAAGCTGGTGCCGGATCCTGGGCGCCCAAACGTGCCGTAGGTGCATGGTGTTGTGGGAGCAGATAGATATGGGAGAGGGAGGAGATGATGCCGAAAAGCCGGGCTCGCACCACGGGAATCAAATCCCAAGTTTGACCGGATGCTCAGGCAAAAAGAAGCAAAAATAAAGCGAGCATTCCGAGCACCCCGAGCCATTTTGCATCCAGCCCCTCGCGAGTTACCGTCCTTGGAAACTCGGCCCCCCTTCTTCCCGCGAATAAACAAATCCCCCTCTTTTTCGGGCCTCATTGCCGTCGCAAGCAAACAAGCCCCGTGGAGGGAGCCTAAACTAATGGCGGCGGTTCAGTAGCAGGCTAGCAGCGCCGAGAGAGCTCGGCCGTCTCTCCCCTAGCCTAGCGCCCCTACTTAATAAATAGTTGGGTGTAGGCCTGCCCCTGCTTCCTCTAATTCTCTCTCTCTTCCCTTCTTCCTCGTCCTCGACTGGGATTCTTGCAGCCGGCAGGTGGATAGATTCTGCTTGTGGAACTTCCTCTCTGAATCTGCAGAATTTGTCTCTCCGTTTCTTGATGGGGTCTCGGGTTCTTCCACAGTTCTTCTCCTCGCTAAGGTGGGTGGTTATTTCTCTCTGGTCTTCGCCGTAATTAATGATGCTGCTTCTCAAATGGTTTCGCGACCGCGAATGTTTGGTTGCTGCGGTTAGACTTGGTTTCTTGGCCTTTTGGTTGGTTATAATGGGGCATGCTTGTGATTTGTGTTCGTTTCTTGCTTGGGTTCTTCACGGGTTCTGTCGATTCTGGGGCGGTTTATTCTTAGGGGGGTTAGTGTGAGGAATTTGGACAAGGAATTTTGCGTTTTATTCCGTTGTTCTTGGGTGCTTTCCCCTGCGTAGATTCCTTGCGTTTTCTTTTTCGTCTCCGTAAGCAATTCGTGCTGCCAATTTCGTCGAATTTGTAGTCCATAAATGATGAGAGGAAATTTCCACAAATTTGCAGGGAAGTTGCAGCCCAAATCTTCTCCGTCGACATGTGAAGCCACCCAAAGAAGCTCGGCAGCACGCAAGCAAGAACCTAAGCGGCCACAACCGGCGCCGCCGGCATCTCCGTTTTTTCCCGCTCCTTGCAAGAATTGAACCGGCGAACGCGAAATCATGGCCGCCTCCTCGCCCACAACGGCGGCCACCTTCTTCTTGCTCGTGCTGCTCCAACTGCTGGCGCCGGCCATTGCAGACGCCGGCGAGGCTGCGGCGCTGCTCGCCTTCAGGCGCGCGTCCGTGGCGGACGACCCGCGGGGCGCCCTCACGGGCTGGGCGTCCGGCGCCGGCGCGAACTCCACCGCGCCGTGCACGTGGTCCGGCGTCTCGTGCTCGCCGCCGACCGACGGCCGCGTCGTCGCCGTCAACCTCAGCGGCATGGGCCTCGCCGGGGAGCTCCGGCTCGACGCCCTCCTCGCGCTCCCGGCGCTGCAGGGCCTCGACCTGCGCGGCAATGCCTTCCACGGCAACCTCTCGCACGCGCCGTCGACGCCGTGCGCGCTCGTGGAGGTGGACATTTCGTCGAACGCCTTCAACGCCACGCTGCCCGCGGCGTTCCTGGCCTCCTGCGGCGCGCTGCAGTCGCTGAACCTGTCCAGGAACTCCCTCACCGGCGGCGGGTTCCCCTTCGCGCCGTCGCTGCGGGCGCTCGACCTGTCGCGCAACAGCCTCGCCGACGCCGGCCTGCTCAACTACTCCTTGGCCGGCTGCCACGGCCTGCGCTACCTCAACCTCTCCGACAACCTCTTCACCGGCCGCCTGCCGGAGCTGGCGCCGTGCAGCCAGGTCACCACGCTCGACGTGTCGTCGAACCTCATGTCCGGCGCGCTCCCCGCCGGGCTCGTGGCCACCGCGCCGGCCAACCTCACGTACCTCAGCATCGCCGGGAACAACTTCACCGGTGATATCTCTGGGTACGACTTCGGCCGGTGCGGCAACCTGACGGTGCTCGATTGGTCCTACAATGGCCTGAGCAGCACCAGGTTTCCGCCGGGCCTCGCCAATTGCAGCCGCCTTCAGGTGCTCGACATGTCCGGGAACAAGCTCCTCTCCGGCTCAGTACCGACGTTCTTCACCGGCTTCCCTTCTCTGCGGCGACTGGCATTGGCCGGCAACGAGTTTGCCGGGCCGATACCGGAGGAGCTGAGCCAGCTGTGTGGCAGAATTGTTGATCTGGACCTGTCAAACAACAAGCTTGTTGGTGCCTTGCCGGCAAGCTTTGCAAAGTGCAACTCCCTTCAGGTGCTTGATCTAGGTGGGAACCAGCTATCCGGGGACTTTGTGACCAGTGTCATCAGTACCATATCCTCACTCCGGATGCTGCGGCTTTCATTCAACAACATCACCGGCGCAAACCCGCTGCCGGTGCTCGCCGCGGGGTGCCCATTGCTTGAGGTGATCGACCTTGGGTCCAATGAGTTCGATGGAGAAATAATGCCGGACCTGTGCTCATCACTGCCTTCTCTGCGGAAGCTGTTCCTCCCAAACAACTACCTCAATGGCACGGTGCCGGCATCGCTTGGCAACTGTGCTAATCTGGAGTCCATTGATCTCAGCTTCAACTATCTGGTTGGCCAGATCCCACCAGAAATAATCACTCTGCCGAAGCTCATTGATCTGGTCGTGTGGGCGAATGGCCTATCCGGCGTGATACCGGACATCCTCTGCTCCAACGGCACTACACTGGAGACATTGGTGATGAGCTACAATAACTTCACCGGAGGCATTCCACCTTCCATTACAAGGTGTGTGAATCTGATATGGGTGTCGCTCTCCGGCAACCGTCTTACTGGGAGTGTGCCCCCAGGCTTTGCCAAGCTTCAGAAGCTCGCCATTCTGCAGCTCAACAGGAATCTGCTCTCTGGAAGTGTGCCAGCCGAGCTTGGTAGCTGCAACAACCTCATATGGCTTGACCTCAACAGCAACAGCTTGACTGGCACGATACCATCAGATCTAACGGGCCAGGCAGGGCTTGTTCCAGGGGGTATGGTGTCAGGGAAGCAGTTTGCATTTCTTCGGAATGAGGCAGGCAACATCTGTCCTGGTGCCGGTGTGCTCTTCGAGTTCTTTGGCATCCGGCCAGAGCGCTTGGCTGAGTTCCCTGCGGTGCACCTTTGCCCGTCCACGAGGATTTACACAGGCACAACGGTGTACACATTCAAAATGAATGGCAGCATGATCTTCCTCGACCTCTCATACAATGGTCTCAACGGTGCAATACCGGGCAGCCTCGGGAACATGATGTATCTCCAAGTCCTTAACTTGGGGCATAATGAGCTCAGCGGTACAATACCAGAAGCATTCTCAGGGATGAAATCGATCGGCGCACTTGACCTCTCAAACAATCAGCTCAGTGGCGGCATACCCTCAGGTCTTGGTAATCTGTATTCGCTTGCCGACTTTGATGTCTCCAACAACAACCTGTCTGGTCCAATTCCTACATCTGGTCAGCTCACCACATTCCCAGCATCCCGGTATGACAACAACTCTGCTCTCTGTGGTATTCCTTTGCCGCCTTGTGGCCACAACCCTGGCAGGGAAGATGGGGGACGAGGTTCACCTGACAGAAACAGCAAGGTCATTGAGGCAAGCATTCTTGTCGGAGTGGTACTTTCTGTTCTTATACTTCTCCTGCTGCTAGTCACACTGTGCAAGCTAAGGAGGAACCAGAAGACCGAAGAGATCAGAACCGGTTTTATTGAGAGCCTTCCAACATCTGCTCAAACCAGTTGGAAGCTGTCAGGGGTGCAGGAACCACTAAGCATCAATGTGGCAACATTTGAGAAGCCGCTCCGGAAGCTCACCTTTGCGCACCTCCTCGAGGCCACCAACGGCTTCAGTACTGAGACCCTCGTAGGCTCGGGAGGATTTGGTGAGGTGTACAAGGCCAAGCTCAAGGATGGTACTGTTGTGGCCATCAAGAAGCTCATCCATTATACAGGTCAGGGTGACAGGGAATTCACAGCAGAGATGGAGACTATTGGCAAGATCAAGCACCGCAACCTTGTCCCACTGCTTGGATATTGCAAGATTGGTGATGAGAGGCTGCTTGTGTATGAGTACATGAAGCATGGCAGCCTGGATGTTGTGCTCCATGACAATGACAAGGCTATTGTGAAGCTTGACTGGGCAGCAAGGAAGAAGATTGCAATTGGTTCAGCGAGGGGCCTTGCTTTCCTCCACCATAGCTGCATCCCTCACATCATACACCGGGACATGAAGTCAAGCAATGTGCTTCTTGACAACAACCTTGATGCCCGTGTGTCGGACTTCGGGATGGCAAGGCTGATGAATGCGCTTGACACACATCTGAGTGTGAGCACACTTGCAGGCACACCTGGGTATGTGCCACCGGAGTACTATCAGAGTTTCAGATGCACGACCAAAGGCGACGTCTACAGCTACGGCGTTGTGCTCTTGGAGCTCCTCTCAGGGAAGAAGCCGATCGATCCGACTGAGTTTGGAGACAACAACCTTGTCGGTTGGGTGAAGCAGATGGTCAAGGAGAACAGAAGCAGTGAGGTTTTTGATCCTACGCTGACAGACACAAAGTCCGGGGAAGCTGAGATGTATCAGTATCTGAAGATTGCTTCTGAGTGCTTGGATGATCGGCCGATCCGAAGACCGACCATGATTCAGGTCATGGCTATGTTCAAGGAGCTACAGCTTGACTCTGACAGCGACATCCTCGACGGGCTCTCGATCAATTCCTCGACCATAGATGAGGCAGCAGAGAAATCATCGTGATGTTTTCTGATTTTTGCAGTTCTTCATTCGCTGGAAGGATAGAAAGATGGCGAAATAGCTCAATCATTTTAGCTTAGGAAAGGTAGTGTCCTCCAATTCAGTTGGGAGAAGTTGTAATTTTGGTTCTAGTTTTTGTACATAGCAGTCAAAAGTATGAGGAGGGATGATGTTAGTTCTTACTTGCAACAACAAATCAAGAAATGTTCTTTTTAGCTGTAGAGATCTGTTTGTTACCTTTTCAATCGTATTGCTTGTATTTCGGCATCCACCTTGTTTAGATTGCACTACAGCCTAGGCTTTTCTCAGCTGCATGTCTAGTACTTTTTCGTACACAAACCATTATTTGCAAGAATTGACCTTATCAGCTTTTGATTGGCACTTTGCAGACAATAGCGAACAAAAAGAGAGCTCCAGAAGATCTGTAGTCTTTGGCAAGTCATTTTCTCATTTCGGCTATGTAGCTGACCAGCATTGCTGTCTGTCTTTGACAAAGCAAAGGTGTAACCAATCTCTGCATGCCGGCTTAGGTGTTGAAAAATCCAGCCCATAGATTATGTGGACAGTAGCAGTACATAAACCATATTCTGGTACTTGGAAGATTTTTTATTTGTCTGCATGCTGAATGATTGCTGCTGGTGACAAGGCTGAGTAACAGAAAAGGAGTTCTTCAGTTCTGCAACTCTGGTACTAAATTCCCTGGGGTATTCTTCTCTCTGCTGACAGGGTCTGAAATGGATCTAGCGGGCATGGTAGGCTGCTTTTCCAGCAGGTAGTTGTGGACAAACTGAGGAGCAGGAGATGATAAGGCATGAATCACATTCTAAATTTTATAAGACTGCATTTCCTACTCAGTATGGTTTTATCTTCATCTGTTCTTTTGAGTCTGGCAGTTGATATTCTTCATGGAAACTTCATATACGTTAGCATCGTAGTAGACCTCTATGAATATTTTTCTCTAGTTTCAGAGACCTGACTGAGTGATATACCTGTTGAAGTCATGAAAGGATGCATGTATGTTGCGTCAAAAAGGATGTGTGATGTGTGTACATTGATACCTGAGGACTCTCTTTTCGGCCAAGTCTGTTCACTTTTCTATTGTCAAAAGTGGTTGCGTTTCTGTTCAATTTAGCACACACTTTTGGACTTTGAACGCGTAGGTTGCTTACTGGCTCTTACTTAGGCGGAGATCAGGCCAAATTGGTCTTACAGAATTGTCAAGTAGGGCATGGCATGTCGAATTTTGCTTAATCTTTTCTGTCGCCATTTTGTTTCTAAAGGCAGTAATCATGCAACTTTATGGAGACGAAAGGAATTATATTCTAAGTCAGGCCAGATGAGCAAGCAAGGCAGGCAGCCAGTATCGTTTTCGTGCCTGCATCAGCGTAATATTTTCAGAGGGATTTGGTAGGTGGCTGAACTAACTAACCGGCCAGGTGGATAATCAGGACGCATGCGTGCGTGAGTTCATCCACACGTGGCATGGTGCACACGTGCCGCCCCTTTCGTGTTGTAGATTATGGACCAGTTCTTGCTGAGCAGTGGTACCACTTTTATTTGTCGCGCAAGCTAGGCGTCCTGGAACGTCAAGCTAAGAAATCAATCAGGTTGTGGACCTGGACACTACATTTCTTTGTTATAGACACACGTGTACAACACATATTTAGAGTGAACACTGTCGTCAAGTTTGAAAATTGGCAATGTCACTACACGTTGGAGTCACCATGGGGGTGTTCCCGTTTGTAGAAAGGGATGCAACTCACAACGTATTGATTGGGTGCATATGACGTTACATATATAGGCCACGTCCTCGACTATACAAAGAAGGAGGCGGGCCCAATAATAAATACAAAGATATGTATCGCTATACATAACTACAGAAGATACACATCCATATATACAAGGTTATGTATCTCAACACCACCCCCCCCCCCCCCCCCCCCCGCAGTCGAAGCGTCGCCTGCTCGAATGCATAGACTGGACCGGAACTCCTCAAATGATGTCGTAGGGAGACCCTTGGTCATGATATCTGCAAATTGTTGGGAGGTGGGCACATGAAGTACTCGAATGTGTCCAAGGGCCACCTGTTCCCGAACAAAGTGGATGTCCAACTCAATATGCTTGGTGCGGCGATGGTGGACCGGGTTGGCGGAGAGGTATACGGCGGAGACGTTGTCGCAATAGACCACGGTGGCTTTGGCAACAGGACATGAGAGCTCAACAAGGAGTTGCCGCAGCCAAGAGACCTCGGCAACCGCGTTAGCAACAGCCCGGTACTCCGCTTCAGCGCTGGAGCGAGAGACCGTGGGTTGTCGCTTAGACGACCAGGAGATGAGCGAAGGTCCGAAGTACACGCAGTAGCCAGACGTGGAGCGACGCGTGTCGGGGCAGCCTGCCCAATCGGCGTCCGAGTAGGCGACAATGTCCGTGGCGGTGGAGGCGTGGAGGGAGAGGCCGAAGTCCATGGTGCCATGAATGTAGCGTAGGATCCGCTTGACCGCAACCCAATGAGGATCCCACGGAGCATGCATGTGAAGGCACACCTGCTGGACAGCATACTGCAGCTCGGGGCGGGTCAAGGTGAGGTACTGCAGGGCACCGACGATGGAGCGATAAAATGACGCGTCTGTGGCCAACAAACCATCCGTGGCGGAGAGCTTGGACTTCGTGTCGACAGGCGTGGCCGCGGGTTTGCAATTAAGCATACCGGCGCGGTCCAGGAGCTCGTGGGCGTACTTGCGCTGATGAAGGAAGAAGCCGTCGGTGCGACGTACGACCTCGATGCCGAGGAAGTAGTGCAGGGGCCCCAAGTCCTTGAGGGCAAACTCAGCGCGAAGACGCTCGGTGATCTGTCGCAGGAGGTCCGTCGAGCTGGCCGTAAGAGACGAGGCGCCCGTGTCCATAAACCAGTTGCCGCCACCGGCGTAAGAGCCAGGTGCGAGCGCAGCGTGGTAGGCCGGGGCGTAGGACGGCGTCGCGGTGAAGTGCTCCTGGTGAGTCGGCAGGCGCGGCACCGGCATGTTGTAGGCGTGGATGAACCCAGTCCATGGGTTGTAGGCGAATGGGTTGCTACCGTTGGAGACCGACGACATGATGATGACGCGCGCGGGGGACGGCGACGGCGCGGGGTTGGGGAGGGAGGCGCGGCGGCGGCTGCAGGTGCGGTGGTGGCACGGCGTGAGGAGGAGCACACACGGCGGCGGCACAAGGGCGGCGGCGCTAGGGTTGGAGGGTGGGGCGGCGCACGCGGGGAGAGGGGGGCGCGGCGGCTAGGTTAGGAACGGTAGGTGTCTGATACCATGTAGAAAGGGATGCAACTCACAATGTATTAATTGGGTGCATATGGCGTTACATATATAGGCCACGTCCTCGACTATACAAAGAAGGAGGCGGACCCAATAATAAATACAAAGATATGTATCGCTATACATAACTACAGAAGATACACATCCAGATATACAAGGATATGTATCTCAACACCGTTTCTCGCTTCATTGGACCAAATATCGTGTATTTGGTTGCTCGTTCGTTTCTAAATCTCGATCCACATAATTTTTAAAGCACCTTTTTGCCTACATGCGGAGGCATGCTCAGGTCCGTCGAGTCAAGCTCTAAGCTCGCGAAGAGAGGAAAAGCAATGTCCCGCCCGTGTAAGCTCAGAGATGGCACGAGCTTGCCGCATCCTCAAAAGGTCGGCGGGAAATTCGTCACCTCCCAGCACCGTTTCCCCCCATTTGAGCTCTCTATCTCGACGAGGAGCTTCACCGACGAGCATGTAAGCGGCGAAATCTACCTCGGTAGCTCCCGGACGGTAGCCGCAAGCTGTGTCTTCATCTTCTCCAAGCTCATTGATTGCTTTTTCTTCGATGACTGTGAGTTCTTCAAACCCAACTAGCTAAGATCTTTGAGCATATTCTAGATCTGACTAGCGGAATTGGTAGAATTATGCACGTATGTTGCTTGCTGCTAGTGATTGGCGTGCATGATGTACCCTATAGATCGAAATGTTGTTCGTATTTTGTGCATAGTTTCTCAATATAGCTCAACCTTGCTCAATATTGACCAAATCTAGCTCAAATCTTGCTCAATCTAGGCTATCGACATCGATATTGTACATCTGAACTTAATCATTTAGCGCATGTGTACTATGGTTGGTTAAACTTGTTTTAGGTCTCATGCATTACACTTTTTTAGTTCTAATTGACCTCTATGTAGGCGTATACCTCTGATGAGTTTGAATAGACCCTCAATGATACACATGAGATACCATCCTTTGTACTTGAGACCTAGGAAAACGTTGTAAAGCTGCTCACATACCCGCAACAAGTCGACATCCTATGGCCGCACGATGCATCCATGTTTGATGACAATCTTGTTATGGACTAGAATGACAAGCTTGATGCATCCATGTTGTTGCTAGGAAGAGGGAGATCAAGGCAAGTAAAGCCCACATCACTGGTGGGTTGAAGGGGGTGAAACCCAATATGAAATGGCCTCCATTTTTGACCACCTTCGTCCTGAACAAGATGTGTGAACTCATCAAGAGTAGTATCGGGACAAAAATGGTTTTAAGGAGGTGCACTTGACCAATGTTGCCAAGAAGGTCAGCGGGTGCACAACCACGTGCGTAAGCGGAGATGAAGTGGATTAAGATATCGAAGCTGAGAGACCTTAGCAGTGCCGGCTAGGATCATGACACTCACATCATTCTCCTGAAGGAAGAGCACTACATATGCCATGTCTCGGTACTACTCGGATCTGGATCAAAACCTGTGACACTTAGCTTCTCTCATAACTTGTCACAACTAACATAATGTCTTCATATATCCCCTATCTTAGGCTCACCCAAAGGATAACGAGCCCCTAAACAAGCCAATTATCAATTACACCCAGATACAACAAATCTTCTCAGATGGCCTTGCTACCGGCAAGTACGCCATGGGCTCCATTGAGTCTCTGAGTGCACCTTGCCCTAAGTACTTTGACACACTATCAACAAACTCCTTCTCCAGGCGTTGGTACTATTGCTGCTCCTGGTTGTGGTGGTACTGCTACAAGTTCTACTACTGCTCCCTTCACTTCCAGTTATGCACCCTGCCCTCTACTCTGATATCATGGATGTTCGTGGGTTCAACCAAGAGGCTCTCATGATGGCTTTGAGCCACCTCTTCGACAAGAGGTGATGTGGGCATTACCCTTCGGGTAACTAGTATTGCGCTACCTCCTACGGCCCAACCAGGGCCCATGAAGATCATCCACCAACCAAGGTGGGCCGCCATGTCGGTTCCCAAGAAGGATTCTTGAAGAACAAGGCAAGAAGACGAAGAAACAAGAAAATTTTAAATGTAGCACTCTTTGTAATCTAGTCGTACCCAGACAGACCTCTCGAGATCTGGCTCACAATATAAGGGCCAGGAGAGGGACTGCCGAGGGACACACAATCAATCTAGCCATAACAACCGTAAGTCGAGAGTTAGGTCATACACAATCCTAGCTTTTCATCGAGTTCTTAGTCAAAGCCTTCGGCTGCCTCATTGTAAACCGATATTCTCAATAATCAAGACCATACAAGCAGGAAGTAAGGGTTTTTTACCTCGCCGAGGGCCCCGAACCTGGGTAAATCTCTCTCCTCGTTTGTTTGGTATCCGAAGTCTCGTGTTAGCCTGCAGGATTCCGTCAACCCTAAGCCCCAAAAGGTGGGCATTGCCGAGGAGTACCCTCGACAATTGGCGCCGTCTGTGGGAAACCTGTCGGCACAGGACTCGGCATCGGCTCCTTCGGCCATGCGGTATCGTCGGCCCCTTCGTCACCAAGTTCGGGGAACTCGATTCGATTCGGGTCCTTCGAATTCACGCCGCATGACAACTCGTCTCGCCCATCCTTTTCGGATCTACAAGGAGGATTGGGCATGACGTCTGGGAGCGTCCACTACAACATCAATGCTGAGGGCATCCTTCGACTGCCCGAACCGATCGTCTCCAACTTAGCAAGGACGTCATCCTCGATGGCGACAGAGTCAACCGAGACCAGTCCAGGATCGGTTGATTCATCAACTGAGTTATCTGCATCAGAAAATTCATCACCGCCAACGACCCCTCAACCAATGTCATCCATGTCAGTTGGATCTGATGATTCTATGTCATCCGACATGACTTCATATTACTGTTTAAACTGCGATACCAGGCACGAGTTGGGCTCGACGACAAACCGTTCATATGCAGTGCCAATTATTTTTCGGGTGAGGAAAGTATCGACAGCGTTGTCAGGATGACTACTTGGAGGGTGGCGCCTCATCAGATCTATGCCATCCTCAATGCAGCGAACGGAGGAGAAGAAGGAGACCGTACACCACACGCTAGCAGGTGCCGTAACCCCGAAAATAGCGCTAGCAATGACAACAGCGATTACACTATCGCCGAAGAAGAATGGGCGGCGACTCGAGCTGCTATACTCAACAATACTGGGCTCCGCTCTGGGACCTTAGTAGGGACCCTTAAAGCGTATCGTTCCATATTAGAGAGAAATCGAGTGTGGCTGTCAAATGAGCAGGCAACTCTCGACCGACGTTAGGTTGTGGCCGATCAATCTAGCGAACACCAAAGAGCCTCACAGGCAGGCACATCTCGGAGCAACCAAGGTTCAAGAAGATATCGAGCAAGGATGCCTCGCCTTTCGGAAGAACATGGAAGGGAAATAACTTCGAACTTGTCCAAATCTTTTATGACTATGGACACCGCGGGCATGTTGAGACCAAAAACCATTGAGGGAGCTACGGCCAACCTCGCGGCATACCTGATCAACCAGCAACCACCACTCGAAGGGCCATGGCGCAAGCTCATCGATCGGGGTGCTCTGGAGAGCCTCGCAATTCTTGGAGATAAACTCGTTCCTCGAAAAGAAAAGTCCACACATCAGGGCAGTGGCTCCAAGCATCGTTCGAGAGACACGCGAGATGACATTACTCAAAGTAGGATTGATAAAGCTCGGCGACGACGAGCCGCAAGAGGAGAATATGATAGCAGGGATTCCGGAGAAACTCAGGAGTACGACGGCGAGATGCGAGGAGCTGATTGTTTGAGTTATAAGATTCGGGAGACAATTCCACCCAAAAGGTTCAAACCTACTCCCACTGACGCTGCCAAATACGATGGACAGCAGGAGCCGAGATCGTGGATAGATGATTATCTACAAACCTTGATTTTACACAAGGGGAATCAGATAGCAACAATGCAATGCTTGCAGCTTTACTTAAATGTTTCGGCACGAGCTTGGTTGAGGGGTTTACCAAAGGGCTCCATCAAATCATGGAAGAACCTAGTCGATGCTTTCGTCAAAAAATTTCAGGCGACTTACAAGAGGCCTATCGGAATCGAGGAATTGCGTCACTGCCAGCAGAAGCAAAAGGAGTAGATGCAGGCGTACATCGGAAGGTTTACCAAGTTATTAAACGTTGCCGAAGAAGTTTCTGTCGACATAGCAATCGACGCCTTCAGTGATGGCATTCGACGTGAATCGTACATTGAAGAACTTGTTCGGAAGAATCCCAAGACTATCACCAAGTTGATAGAAATCGCCAATAGCTGGGTTGATGGAGACGATAATGTGAGAAAACCTCGTCCGCGCAGCGACGATGAAGATGACGATCACCCAAGGCATGACTCGGGCAATCGAAAGATCGGCGCAAGAGGAGGAAATATCGCGGGTACGACGACACCAACATGGTAGCTGCTTGATACTCTGATCGACGAGATGATCGGTATGACAACAGATGTGACGATCGACAGGATAATCGAAATAATTCAGGAAGCCGTTGCGACTACAAAGGACGGCCTTTAAGGGTCCCAGAACTACCTTTTGCCGAGCAGCTAAACGCTCCCTGTTATCTACATTCATATACCGATTCCAAGGATGACAAGAAGAAGTCGAGTCATCTGCTCAGAGACTACCAACAGTTCATTGAAATGCAGAAGTTCATTCAGGGGACGCAGCAGTCGAATCCGCTGCCACTGCCACGTACTACCACCTCAGCACCAAGTCCAGCAAGTGCAACCTCATAACCCCAATGAGTCCTTTCCTCCACCACGAGGACCGATGAGTATGATTCACAGAATTGGAGTTCCGAGAAGAGAGATGAAAAAACATACATAGGAAATCAGCCTCGCATAAAGTATCGTGGCAAATATCCCAGAATATGTCGATTGGTCATCACAGAGCATCCTGTTTAGTAGAGCAGACCACCCGACGAACATCCCAAATCTAGGTCAAGCTGCCTTAGTAATCGAGGCTCAAATAGGAGGATTCAGTATGAGCAAAGTGTTTATGGATGGTGGAAGCGGACTGAATCTGTTATTCGCAAACACAGCCAAGAACATGGGGATTACAATGAAGATGCTAGAAGAATCTGATACATGTTTTCACGGCATCCTTCCTACTTTACCGGCATATTCTTTCGGCAAGACCTCTCTGAATGTTGTCTTTGGGAAACCCGATAATTTCAGAAAAAAACGGATCGAGTTCGAAGTAGTTAGATGGGAATCGTAGTACCATGCTATACTTGGAAGAACAGCTTACGCCAAGTTTATGGCTGTGCCACATTATGCGTATCTCAAGCTCCAAATGCCAGGCAACAATGGAACAAACATCACAGTACATGGAAGTTTTTCTCGTTCGGATAACTGTGATCACGAGTTTCAGAGGATTGCTGCAAAAATTGGAATGAATTAAGAAGTTATCGACTTCCCGTCTAAGCAATTGACCTCTCGGGAGGATGACAAGGTCAAGAAGTTGAAAAAGAAACCAGACGACACTGCATTGGGGGTATCAGTGGTTGGGCCCTCAGAAGTTGATGACAAAGCCTCAACCGAAGACATTAATGCTTTGGCGCTTGCTGCTAGCACTTCTGATGAAATCATCGGATCTCCAAAGCCACCGGCACCTTAGACAATACTCAAGATAAGAAGAATCCTCCTCTTGTTTAGAACAAGACTAGCAGCGTTATGGACCTATAATTTTTTCGTCTTAGAAGTTTTCTCATTTCTCAATAAGGCTTTTTTAGCCGTATCGTCTTTAGTTTATCTTACAAATGAAGATTCAAGTTTTGTTTCTATAAGATAATTTTAGACACCCGAACAGGCTCATCAAGACTTTTTCGCATACTACATGAACATAGATTCCGTCCCACAAAGCTCGATTAATAAGTTCGAGGGTGGTTGTCCAAGACTATACCCGCTATTACCATCTAAAGCCTCTGAAATACGAGTGCTGCAATAGAAGGTAAAACAAGCGAGACCTATAAAACAAATATACTTTTGCTAAAGCCTCAAGATTACGAGAGTGCTGCGAATAGCAAGGATAAAAAATTATATACTTACAAACAAGGCCCATGCCGGTACTTTAAACTACAGAAGTACTAAAGAGTGACGAAGTCGACGGCAGGCACAGTCCCTTTGATTTAATTCAGGGGCTGCCGCCTAAACATACATCATCGGTTGAAGCGAAGTTGCATATTACTACAGGTTCAGTGAACCTGCAACAAGAGCTGATCACTCAAAGATTCGCCTCCGACAAACTTGCAAACAATGGCATCAACGATGCTCAAGGAGCATTAAGAATTGCCCCTTGAAACAAACAACAATGTGTCAACGGCACCTGAAGAAGAAATCGTGTTTTGCTAAGCATAGCAAAATATGATGTCATTAACAGAATTTACATCATACACAAAGTACACCTGAACAATCGGGTGCAGCAAATATCGAGTGCATAAGTATCATTACTCTAACAAGACTTCGAATGTGCTCAGGAACGTTCTTCTGGGTTTTCTACTTCGACGTCCACTTTTGAACTATCTTCCAACCTTTCAATTGCAATAACGGCATGAATTTTCGCCTTAGTGAAAAGATGTCCTACATTTCCATCGACATTTGCAATAGCCATCAAATTTGCAGAAGGATGCCTTGAAAGCACAAGGGCAAAGGCAATTTCGGCTCCAGCAATAAGTTGGGCACGAACATGACTCTGGATTTTCCTGGCTTTGCTGAACTTAGACATTAATGTCAACAATGTTGGTGGAACTTCATTCAAAGGGAACATCATCTTCCAGATCATCTTCAGTCCAGTATAGCATTTATCAAAAAACGGTGTACTTGATGCACCCGATCCTGAAATTTAGCGACTGTGGCAGCTTTCGATTGATTCTTTCAGAAGACTTCGTCGAAACGGGCCAGGTTGATCAAAGCATCCACTCGCTCATGCACACGTTTTTTTTTCTTCTGATTAATTTACAGCTATGATTGTCGAAGGAGATGGTTGACACATCATCAGAGGATTTTTTCGATGGCATTAAGGAAACTAAAAAAGAAGAAGAGGAGGGAATTGCAAGAACTTACCGTTCAAGCTTTCTATTGATTTATGAAATCCAATCATTGCATAGCGTTTTTCTTCAATGGCTAGTTCACCCTTCGTCTTTATAATAGCAGCCATGCCATGGAGGACTCTCATATCCTATTCCAACTGATGAATGCGCGTCCGCATCTATCAAAGCCAATCATTTTCAGCATCACCAGCAGAAGAACTTTCGGCGAAAGAAGGTACATGAGCCACCTGCAAAATGCATCATTAAGTATATGAAGAAATATGCGTAGCTCCATGTTGATTTTATTCCCATCGGGAGTGTACATTCAAAGCACCAAGAACATTGCGATCGAGATAAAGAGGTACTGGCAACATTGCTAGTAGATGATTCATTACAATAATAAACCTTTTAAAGGTATTGTTTGAAAGCAAACGAAGAAGATTAAAATTCAACATACAAAGAACTTAAGGAGCCTGAATTTAGATCGATAAGCTAGGACCAGCAGGAGACTTGTTTGCTGAAACAAGTGCAAGAAGTTGCAGTGCACACTTGCGAGCTGATAATTTATGAAGGCTCAAGTCAATAAATTGCCCATCTTGGTCCTTTGGCAATTCTTTTGTCATCCGTTCCATATCAGCTTTGAAGCTGTATCCCATCATAAGTTGGAAAGCGAGAAGAGCACCATAGGTACATGAGGTGCGTTTGAGTACCTCGATATTGTCCTTGGTGTCGACCGTGAAGGCATCCGTCAGCTGTTCCAGGGTCTTTCCTTGGCTAGCCTTAGGGAAGATCATAGCATGCATTCTTGACAAGACTTCCTTGTTCTTTCGAAGAAGGGCTTCGACAACCTTGTTGGACTCGATAGTCACGGATAGGGCACCAGCAGGAGAATTGTCTAGAAGCTTATCCAAAGAATCAGAAGGAATATCGGAAGCTTCTGCAAAGAATAAAAGGAAACATATAAAGTAACAGCAAAACTAAGAAAGGGAAAATTAACAGATAAGTCAATGTGGACTACTGAGCAGGGCCAAAGTGGATCGACGAAGAAGCAGTGGCGGACCAAGCCCAATATTCTAGTGGGGGCCTTATTCCTTGACTAAGTGGGGGCCCAAGTAGTAAAATAGTAAGCTTCAACACTGTAAAACCAAAAATTGACTGGGGGCCTAGGCCCCCACTGGGCCCAACGTGTGTCCGCCCCTGCGAAGAAGGTTGTCCTTCTTATTCCTCTGAGCTTCGGCTGCGGCCCTCATAGCTTCCTCATCCTTCAGTTTACTCTTCAACTGCTTAAGCTCTTCCTTCAAAGAATCTGCGTTCTAGCGAGCTTCGGCGGCTATTTTTACTGCATTATCAAGCTTTGAATACGTAGATTAAACTTCTTTTTGAAGCGAATCTTGTCAGCCTCAAGCAAGGTGAATTGAGAAGCAAAAGCCTCCAAAGTAGTAATAATCGTTTGGAAATCCTATAAAAGAAGAAGAAGAAAGAAGCATATTTTAAACAACAATAGTATTCTTGTTAAAAGTTTACATTCAGCTGTGGTCAGTCGAGCATAGACTCGGGGGCTGGTAGAGGCAGGACTTCATCAAGGAAAACATAGAAACTTACATGTCTTCTAGAAGGAGGAGGAGAAGCTGTAATGACATCTGTCTAAGGAATCTCCTTCCCTTTAGTAAGGGAAGAAGCCGTTGAAAGTTGGGCTACCGGGGTTGTCGCTGGAGCCGAAACTTCCGAAGCTCCCGGGGCTGGCTTGTTGGAGGATGTTTTCGCCTTCTTCAAAGGAGGCTCAATGAAGCCCTCGTCACTGAAAGCATATAAACCAATCAAAACAAGTACTAGAGTACGAAGAAGTTCTTGGAGCAATGAAAGAAACTTATAGATCAAACAAATCATCCTCGTCTGCAAAGCCACCAGACGGTCTTTTTGAAGTTTGCAAGTTGGCCTTCTCCGGATCTGCATCAACAAAGGTAGTATGATCAACATCATCGTCGTGATTTGACTCTGCCGTATCACTTATGTCATCAGAAAAAGATCTATGGTCTGTAGAAAGAGCTTCGGGATTTGGAGGTTCATCGTCTTCATCTTTGAAGTCTGCTTTTTCTTCAGTACGAGACTCTATAGGAATGGAAGAATCTCTATCTTTGAGGTTTTCATTCAATATACTCGGGAAATGTTTGGGAGCTAATAAGACATGTCGAAGGAAATAAAGGTCTTGATAAAAAAAGATAAAAGGGGTGCATCTCGAATTCAACAATTATTGTAAGAGAAGTTACCTCGCTCGGCGGATGATCGGAATCGAAGGACGTTTGAGGAGATAGAAGAGGGATTGAATCCTCCTGACTAAAATGAGTCAGGCGCCTAACTTCATCTAATAATTCTTTCTCTCACAATTTAGAAACATTCACTCTGGTTTCATCCATGGGGCCCGAATATAACCACATCGGGCGAGCTCTAGACATGTCTGGTTGGATTCGACGTTTCAAGAAAATGGCCGCTATTTCAGTACCCATCATAGTTTGGCCATCAGTCTCTTTGATTCGAAGAATTCTGTCGAACAACTTGTCGACTGTCGGCTTTTCTTCGGGTGACAAGATATTCTTCCAAGATCTTTTGGGAACGGCTTCAGGAACATCGATAAATCTCGGTAGACGCATTTTGGCTACTGATGAATCTTTGATGTAGAACCACTTCAACCTCCATCCTTGAACAGACTCTCTCATTGGGAAGTTGAAGTAGTTCACTTCTTTGCGGACAACAAACCCAACTCCACCAGTGACGAAGGAACCACTACTACAGTTATAGTGTTTCACGAAGAAGATTTTCTTCCATAAACCAAAGTGAGGCTCGATGCCCAGAAAGGCCTCACATGGAGTAATGAAAATAGCAAGGTGAAGGATTGAATTAGGAGTCAATTGCTAGAGTTGAATCTCGTACACATGAAGAAGACGCCGGAGAAACTCGTGAGCAGGGAGAGAAAGCCCACGGTATAGGAAGGACATGAACATCACAGTAAAACCGACAGGAGGATTGGGGCGCGAAGCCGAACCTGGAAGGATGACGTTCCCATCGCCGGCTAAAATCAGACCAAGGCTACGAGATTTTTTCTCGTCGCGCCTGGTTGTTGTGGAAGCAAGCCTGTCACCGGGCATAGGCCCCGCGGTGGAAGCCTCCGGAGCGGGCGACGCGGGCGGCGCAGGAGCTGAAGCAGAAACTTCATATGCGCCCCTTCTTTATGCGCCCGATACGGCTTTGGCAGTAGCACCGCCGGTCGCGGCGTCGGCGGCGAGCGTGAGGTTCCTCTTCTTCACCCTCGTCGGAGAAGTTTAATCAGGGAAGAGTCCAAGAATAGTGGCGACGGTGCAGCGGCTTTGAGGAAGAAGGGCTGTGAGAAGGGGAGAATGAAAAGGATGGATCTCGTCCCCCACGGTTATAAAGTAAAAGGTAAACAAGCGGGATCTGGAATTAGGTCACCATGTGTCATTGCATTTATCATACCAAGGAACATTTCCTCCACTACGCGCGGAAATCGAGGAGGCGTCTTGGTCAAATAGAACGGACTAGTCATTTCCTAACTGACCGCGGAGAAGTAGGGTGGGCCTATCAAGGTCATGTCTTGTCAATCAAACCACCGCAGCAGCGACATCACTGATGATGTCATAATAAATATCAGTATCCGAACAAAACATTTGAATGAAGCATCCGAAGAAGTCTACAACATTCGAGTAGTGCAACTTGAGTCTACACACGGTTGCGAGCATCCGTGCCTAGACTCGGGGGCTACTCCCATCGGGAGCGCTTGTCGCGCACCCGATAGAAATTATGGACCCGAAGGAATCACAAGATCCAGGATCATGCCCAGGGACTTGATTCTGAGTAGAGTAGCATTATTTTGTCATTCGGCAGTTAACCAGCATCGATTAAAGCTGGGCACGTTACTCAACATTCTTTACGTACTATCAACAAGCATGGCCTAACTCGAAGATATTGAAGACCCGATACACAGAAGTTATCAGGTGACCGCGACAGTTTGCAGAAAATATCGACAGACGTAAAACATTCGAGTAGTACAACTTGAGTCTAGCGCGGTTGCAAGCATCCGTGCCTAAACTTGGGGGCTACTCCCATCGGGAGCGCTTGTCGCGCACCCGATAAAAATGAAGTTTTCAAGATCAATGGACGTTCGATAGAAGACAACTTTAGTTCCTGCCCGAAGCTACGCTTTGGCCAGTCACTCGGGGGGGGGGGGGGGGTACTGATGTGGGCATTACCCTTCTGGTAAGTAGTATTGCGCTACCTCCTACGGCCCAACTAGGAGCCCATGAAGATCATCCACCAAACAAGGTGGGCCGCCATGTCGGTTCCCATGAAAGATTCTTGAAGAACAAGACAAGAAGACGAAGAAACAAGAAAAGTTTAAATGTAGCACTATTTGTAATCTAATCGTACCCGGATAGACCTCTCGAGACCTGGCTCACAATATAAGGGCCATGAGAGGGGCTATCGAGGGACACACAGTCAATCTACCATAACCACCGTAAGTCGAGAGTTAGGTCATACACAATCCTAGCTTTTCGTCGAGTTCTTAGTCAAAGCCTTCGGCTGCTCCATTGTAACCGATATTCTCAATAATCAAGATCAGACAAGCATGAAGTAAGGGTTTTACCTCGCCGAGGGCCCCGAACTTGGGTAAATCTCTCTCCTCATTTGTTTGGTATCTGATGTCTCGTGTTAGCCTGCAGGATTCCTTCAAACCTAAGTCCCAAAAGGTGAGCATTGCTGAGGTTGAGTACCCTCGATAAGAGGGCTGAGGGCAACGGCTTTATCCATATGGCAAAAGACCACAGGGCACTCTGTCAGGATCTTCCTTTCCATGCACTAGTATGTGTAGTGCTCCGTTGCTTGATGGGGTGGTGGTGATGCATGCATGCATGATGATGTTTGTATATTTTGAAGTAGTTAGGATTTGAAGAAAATATTTGCCAAGGCGTGTATATTTTATGAGGAGGTATATACTAATCCCTCACATGATGCTTAACTTACGGTGGTTGGATTTACACCGTACTAAAAAAACAGGCCTAGGTCGGGTTTTTTCTCACGTAACATCTATCGGGACAAAAGCAGAAATAGGAAAAATTTAATGCGAGTATCCAAACATGCCCCATGTTCCAAGAACGAGTTCTGCTCGCTGGTGCCATGAGCGACTCTTCTTTGAGAAATAACTTTCATTTTCTTTCATGCACGGTGTACTATGTTTCGCAAAAAAAATCTCCTATGCACCTAATCACTTAGTTTATGTCAATACGACGGAACTAAATAGAACTTTGCAGCACGAATCAAAAAGCATGACTGAGTGAATCCGAGGGACGGAGCATGCACGGGACCTCCGTTCACGGAAGATTTGCCACGTTCCTCTGCTCTGAAATATTTGCCACCCGAAACCATGATGTCTACACAACTACAGCCAGCTGGTACCATGATCTTACAGGAGTATATACACAGTTACACACTCGTGTAGAAGGCTTTGTCCAAACATGGTGGCTACAGCTGGAGTACAGAAAAACAACTGCACCTTGCTTAATTATTACAAGCACACAGAAATGAAGCACAATCTAAACCTTGGCTCCTTATGTGGTTACTACTAACTTAACATCTTAACATCTAAAACAATTCATCATTTGTTTATTGAATGGCTGCTTGTAAAGGTCATCTGGCAGATTGTTTATATGTCATTCAGAATATCGTCATCCAAAAATATTACTAACCTATTCGAAACTATTAAATGGAATTCAAAAGAGAGTTAAAAGTCAAATTAGAGTTGACGTTTGTGCTCTTTTATGTGCATTATGGCATGTCTATAATGAGTTTACTTTTTTAATAAATCAAATCGTGCTTAGTTTTGCCGGGTTATTTCTTTTGCTATTTATTGGACCTGTACGTGGTTATGCCTCCAGACGGAGGAGCAACATTAGGATATGGATTCTGGATGTAACCGCTGGGAGACAGTCGCTCATGATTTATTTAGCTGATGCGATCGACAGCTTGATCGCATGCTAACATATTGATCCATTGGCGATTATTTAGTCTTTCGCTTTTTAGATGGTTGATTGATGTATTGATTTTAAATGATACGTGAGTTATAATAAGATTATAATAAGGTGACTCAGGGACACTTCAATAAAAAAAGGTTGCATACATCTTTGCGATGTGGGCATATTTCCTGTTTTCTAATAAAAAAAACTTAACATCTGATCGCCATCATAATCTTGTCATCTGGCAAGGCATGCATGCGAGCCACACACGAGAACTGACATGACCTCACATGCAAACTCTTCCTATCCTCCCAATCAAAGAATGTACAGGCCGTGGCTTATGGTGCTTCTGCAGAAGAAAGCCAACAGAGGATATGCACCACAAAGCAGCTGTTTTGGACTGAAGCTATCATGAAGTGTGTTTGCCAAATTTTAGAAACCCCAGTAGACAGGGCATGAGTATTTTTCAGCAACAAGCCAGTGCCATCATATGTCACCATCAGAGCGTCACATGCGGCTGCAAGGAACAAAGCTGACTGGGGAGACACACACGGTTCCGACGCCATCGATTGGAATCCAAACACCATCTTCAGTCGACCAAATTACACCACGAATTTTTGAATTGTATTGTCTTGACACGTACAAGTGTGACCAGTTTTTCGACAAGGATATGGAGCACACACAAACTTTGCGAACATATGCTCTTCATGGCATACGCCTCAAGTTTGGACACAAAATGTTATGTTCTGAATTTTG
This sequence comes from Lolium perenne, assembly GCF_019359855.2. NCBI lineage: Eukaryota > Viridiplantae > Streptophyta > Magnoliopsida > Poales > Poaceae > Lolium > Lolium perenne. The sequence continues at coordinate 169,919,696 of NC_067248.2, forward strand.
ACTATATACTATACACACATAAACGTCGGTTTAGTGATTCTACCACGATGAGCATCGACACAGCCATATGAGGCGTGATTGTTAGCCTGTATATATGGTTAAATCTATGCCGGTTGGATGACTGTTCTGCGTCGTGGTCTGCGCGCGTATTAAAGCAGTCTCCAACCAAACTCATTGAAAGCTACCAAATAAGCTTCCGTGGAGCAGTCATGTCCTTCGATCCAAATAAGCTCTATATGAAAGAGATTGACGGCGATGATGCGATTCCATTCGGACAATTAGTTCCGAGAGTTTCAATAATTGTAAATCTTCAATTTGAAGCTCTATTAAACAAATTTTGTCAAACTGATCGCACTCTTCACCGGTTGAAATTTTCTTTGAGGACTAGTTTCATCTCTCCATTTCAGATAACTGTCGTAAACGAATAGCTCTGAGATCTTAATCTCCCAAGTGTTATGTGAGTCTGTATGTTTATGTATGTACCGGTTCTTTTCTCTTTTGTGTGCACTCTATCTCTTTTGGACATTACTTTTTTGTTTGTCCATGTTTTCGTGATTACGTCTACACGAAAAAGATGCACATCAGCGATATGATTCGATTCCAGCAATCGGTTCTGGATTTTGATAATTGAAAATCTTACATTTCATATTCATGTTTGCACAACTTTTAGATCAGTTTCGTCAAATTTATGGTACACCGTCTACAGCTTCAAAATTTTATTGACCACTAGGTTCATCTCATTGTTCTCCACAACTCTCATATTGTATGGTTTTAGTTTAGAAGCTCACAAGCAAAGTGGTTCCAGTTATTTCCACGTATGGTCGTACAGGACGTTAGTCTACCATGCTGAGAAGAGGTGAGAGAAATATCACTATAACACTAACACAGACAATCAAACACACAAATTGCGTCACTGGAGCTAATGCATGCAAACAAATAAACACTGGACTCTCCTTCTTGTCCTCATGCAAGGAAATGGTTTGCAGACAACCAAACGAATTGTACAACTTAATGAAGATACCACATGATTTTTTATTGCCAGAGGAATCTTTATTTTCTATATTTTTTAAATTTCTGAATGAACAAGCACGCTGCACACAGAATTCCCAAAAATTTACCATTCTTATGTAGATTTAACCGTAATTCATCATTCTCTTTGCCACTAGCATTAGTTTGACCAAATCACGGTTGAACATTGAGATGTTTCCATAACTGTAGCGATTGTACCACTCTTGCGACGTGTGATATTATACAAACCAAGCTAGTGTTCCTGCAGATTGTTATGTGTAGGCACTTTTTTTTCCAAGGGTTATGTGTAGGCACTTAACCTCCCAGAACCTGATTTCCGAGCTGTTCTTGATAGTAAATGAACCAAATAATAAGAAGTGTTTCTTCACCTCCAATAGACTATCCCAACAATGCGAGTCCCCTAGTATTAAATCTATATAGTGCCTTCGGGCCTATGTACTTTCTTTGATAAGTGTTTGCCAGACCCATCCTCGGTAAGAATCTTCAAAAAGGTATTTACCAAGGAGAGCTGAGTTTTAACTTGTAGGTCTCCAATACCAATACCACCCTAATCTTTTGGACGATATAAAATTCTATCTAGCCAATCGATATTTGTCTCCCCTTGTCCCCTTGTTATTAGAATCTCAATAAGAACTAATCCAATCTGCAAAGAACTTATGTTGGATGGTGGAAGAATGATATCACACAAAGTATCATATCGCTTAGTACTAAATTCATAAGTAGAATTGTGTCATGCATACTGAAGGATCAAGGATAGATAGTCCTCCATCCACTACATATGGAACTATCCGCTCAATTTGGTATTTCAGCTTTCGTGCTAAATCATGACGACCAACATATCAACCCCTATGTTGAATAATATGGGTGATAATGGCTTGCTTTGACTTAAACATTTTTGTTTTGGAAGTAATGAACAATGTTATCATTAACTTTAATGGTCACAGTACTTGTGAAAAATTATGGATTCAACCACACCACACTTCCAAAAATACTTATATTCCGCTGAAGAAAAGATCATTTAACTTTGTTGTACGACTTATCAAAGTCAACTTTAGAGATCACGCCGTTATGGTGACACAAAAAATGAATTATGAGTTCAAAATATTCTATTTTTAGAATTGACCCTCATGCATTTGCATCCTAATTAAGACACCACGACTATTTTACAAGTAACTATATTCCACATTACAATCATACTTACCCATCAACAACTTACAGGTTATATATGTACATTTGTATCTTCTGTAGCGTAGCCATCAAAGTCAATGATGACATTGGAAAAAATTTCCAGACGGAAAAGGATTAAGGCAAAGCGATCCATTATCACACATGCTATTCAATATAATGGTTGATATGCTAGCCATAACCATAGAGCACTGAAAAATTATAGGCCAAACTAAAGGTGTAGTTCCAGACCTTGTTGATGGTGGATTGTCTATTCTTCAATATGCGGATTATATGATTATCTTTATGGATCACGATCTTGCAAAATCATGAAATCAAAAATGATTTTATCAACTTTCGAGCAATTATCATGCCTCAAAATTAATATCCATAGAAATGAGTTATTTATCTTCGGTGAGGCCGAAGACAGGGCCGCCCTCTATGATGTGGATAGGCCAGTTTCCTATCAACTATTTAGGCTTCCCGATACACTATCGGAGGCTCACCAATGCTCAATGGAAACACATTTAGGAAAGACTACAAAAGCGTTTAGGTAGAGCTAAAAAGGAAAATTCAGTACTAAGTAATATGGTACTTGTAAGGGTACATTGCCCCTATGTGTGGTTTTGTTAATTAATGACAACCCCTATGGACTAATGTTTTCATTGAGTTTATATGAAGGAATATTCCATAGGTACTACTTGTATTCCATGTGTTGGATTCAAGTATGGATGCCATGTAAATAAAGATACATCTTGTGTATTGGCATCAAGATCATCGGTTTGAAGATAAATATGTGATATGATCAAGAAGATGAAATGAAGATGGAGTTCTTATATGGAACTCAATATTAGCCATGCTCTATCTTAAGTGAGTATGAGAAGATACAAGGTTGAGTTGGGCAAGTTCAAGATGAGCATCTTGAGTGGATCACATGCTTGAAGCTTGTCGTCCATTTGGTGATAATGGACATGTGAAGATGTGCATCAATGGAGCTTTCCCATCATAGTGTATGGGGGAGCATTTGTGAGTCTTCACGAAGCAACATTGATCAAGTGTGGCATTTCGGCTTGTGTAGAGCTTGAAGTGTTATCATCAAGATCAAGCGGGATGCGCAAGGCAAAGGTATGACCTTGCTAGGTTTTCCTTTTACCGGTCTCAAGGTGGTTGATGGGAGACCGGATTATAGGATAGATAGCCGCACTATTAAGAGGGGATTTCGGTTGGGTAACTTGATCGCATCGTCTTAGGGAGCTCAATCCTTTGCATACTTTGCATATCCCTATTGCTTCTTGGTATTTCTCTGTGTGACTTTCTTGAGCTTGTTGCTAGCTTTACAACAAGCCCAAGTTCATCGAAAACAGAATTCGCATGCATCTTCTATTGCGTTTTCGAGGTTGGGTGATTTCACCAGTTATTGATGATATAAGGTTCTACCCTTTTATATTCATTATAAAATCCCTTCCTACAGTTTCTTGTGTTTGCACTATCTATTGGATAGCATTTGTTCTTATCTTCCAAACAAAATTGGTTTTACTCGAATCGGAGTTCGGGAGCATTCGTTATTAAAGAAAAAGGAAAAAGGGAAAAAAGGATAAAAAAAAGAAAAAAAGGGGCCAGCGGACTGGCCGGCCGGACCGGACCGGCCACCGGCCCACCCGGTCCGCGCCGGGGTTGGCACTGGTGCCTTTTGGGCCGGATCCAGTGGCCTTAGGCCCATGACCGGCCGCAGGCCCGGTCCGCTGACCGCCCCAACCGGCGCACCTCTCGGCCCCGCCGGTTGCCTCGCTGGGCCGCCTTCCCCCGCGCGGCCCACACCGTGGCCGGCGCCCCCAGCTCGCCCCGCCTGGGCCTATCTCCTCCGCGCGGCCCATGCGCCCCGCCCGGCTGGTAGGCCGGCCCGACCGGATAGGCCACCGGCCTCCTCAGCGCCAAATCCGGTCGGTCGGCTGGGCGCGCCACTTTTTCAGCCCGATTTTCTTGCTGTTTTCTCTATCTTTTTTCCCCCAACGGGTATATTTGCTCCCTAGCTATAAATAGCCCTTTCTTCCACCTTGGGCTAACTAGTTCTTCTATTCTCTCACCTCCATTGTTGCCTTTGAAGAACTTGCTCTCTCTCTTGTTCATTCTTGCTCATTCTTGAGGGATCTAAGAGAGGAGATCTAGATCTACATTTCCGCCAATCCATTTCTCCTCTAAGTGAGGGGAACTCTTGGGATCTAGATCTTGGAGTCTTTTGTTGACTTTCCCCATTGTTCTTCCTCACCAATCTCATCTTAGCATTTGTTGCTTGGGTGGGATTTGAGAGTGAAGGACTTGAACACCTCTAGTGTTCTTGCTTTGCATCATTGCATAGTGTTGAGCTCTCCACCACGATTAGTTCGAGTGAGAGACCGTGAGCTTGTTACTATTGGAGGGAAACCTCCTATTTGGCTTGGAGGTTGGTGCTCCGGTGATCTCTTCAAGAAGATTGTGAAGAGGCCTGATACGTCCCCGACGTATCCATAATTTCTGTCGTTCCAGGCTTGTTTTATGACAATACTTACATGTTTTGCTTGCACTTTATAATGTTTTTATGCGTTTTCCGGAACTAACCTATTAACAAGATGCCACAGTGCCAGTTCCTGTTTTCTGCTGTTTTTGGTTCCAGAAAGGCTGTTCGGGCAATATTCTCGGAATTGGACGAAATCAACGCCAAACCTCCTATTTTTCCCGGAAGGCTCCAGAACACCGAAGAAGAGTCGGAGAGGGGCCAGGGGGCCACCACACCACATGGCGGCGCGGGCCAGACCCTGGCCGCGCCGGCCTAGGGTGTGGCGCCCCCAGGTGCCCCCCTGCGCCGCCTCTTCGCCTATAAAATCCCTTTTGACCTAAAAACACCGTACCAATTGACGAAACTCCAGAAAGACTCCAGGGGCGCCGCCACCGTCGCGAAACTCCAATTCGGGGGACAGAACTCTCTGTTCCGGCACCCTGCCGGGACGGGGAAGTGCCCCCGGAAGCCATCTCCATCGACGCCACCGCCTCCATCATGCTCCGTGAGTAGTTCCCCCATGGACTACGGGTTCTAGCAGTAGCTATGTCGGTATACTCTCCCCCATGTACTTCAATACAATGGTCTCATGAGCTGCCTTACATGATTGAGATTCATCTGATGTAATCGGTGTTGTGTTTGTTGGGATCCGATGGATGATACATTATGATTAGTCTATCTATAAAGTTTGTGAAGTTATTGTTGCTGCAATCTTGTTATTCTTAGTGCTTGTCACTAGGGCCCGAGTGGCATGATCTTAGATTTGAGCTCTATACTTGTTGCTTAGATTGTATCTACAAGTTGTATGCACATGTCACTGTCCGCAACCAAAGGCCCCGAAGTGACAAGAATCGGGACAACCGGAGGGAATGGCGGTGATGTGAGGGACACATGTTTTCACGGAGTGTTAATGCTTTGCTCCGGTACTCTATTAAAAGGAGTACCTTAATATCCAGTAGTTTCCCTTGAGGCCCAGCTGCCACCGGCTGGTAGGACAAAAGATGTTGTGCAAGTTTCTCATTGCGAGCACGTACGACTATATTGAAAAACATGCCTACATAATTAATGATCTTGATGTTCTATCTTAATGCTTTGATTCCTGTCAATTGCCCAACTGTAATTTGTTCACCCAACACTTGTCACTTATTGGAGAGTTACCACTAGTGTAGATCGCTGGGAACCCCGGTCCATCTCTCATCATTATATACTCGTTCTATATGTCATTGGAAGTAGTATCAACTATCTTCTGGTGCCATTGCTCTCATATTGCTATTATCACGTATGTGTTATCTACTGCTCTCATATTACTGCTACTTTCACATCACCCCTGTTGCTAGTGCTTTTCCAGGTGCTGCTGAATTGACAACTCAGTTGTTAAGGCTTATAAGTATTCTTTACCTCCCCTTGTGTCGAATCAATAAATTTGGGTTATACTACCCTCGAAGACTGCTGCGATCCCCTATACTTGTGGGTCATCAAGACTGTTTTCTGGCGCCGTTGCCGGGGAGGCATAGCTCTACTCATAAGTTCACCTGGGGAGTACACTCTACCTCTCTCTCTGTTTTATTTTATTTTGTTTTGCTTAGTTTACTTTTGTCTAGTTTATTTTTGCTTAGTTTATTTCTGTCTAGTATTAGTTTGCATAGTTTACTTTTGCTTAGTTATTTTTGTCTTGTTTTATTTGTCTCATATACCCAAAAATCCATAAAAATTTGAAAAACCAAAAAAATTAAAAACTGCTGTTATGGGAGAACCTACAACCTACTTGGAGCTTATAGAATGTTATAATAATTATAGAGAATCAAGAACTGGTAAAATAATGAGTGCTATGATAGAGAAATTAAATACAATTGCTAGAATCTTGCTTAGACGCCATGATATAAACTGTTGCTCTCAACAGGATACTAAACATCTTAAATTTCAATGTGGCTTTAGTGAGGAATTTTTTATTAAGAGCTATAATCGGAATTGCTATATTCATTATGGGTTCGAAGAGGTAGAACAATTTGTCTTATTTATGGGAGCCTCCGAGATAGAATCCTTCATGGTTGAGAATTATGAAACTTGTGCTATTTGTAAGGACCTTAAAGATTATGTCTCTACTATCCTTAATTCTTGCATAGAATGCTACATTAGGAATCCTTATATCCTTGATTATAAAGAGAGACACATTAATGCACAAGAATGCACTCACAATTTGCAGGAACCGGTGGAAGAAGAAACTGATGAACCTGAAAGCTCATTGGATGAAAAAGAGGAGGAAATTGATGAACCTGAAAGCTCATTGGATGAAAAAGAAGAGGAGAGCGACAAACAAAAGGAGGAAGAATGGATTAGCTACCCATGCCAACCTTCTAATGAGAGTAACTCTTTATCTCTTACACTATTTGATTGTCCTCCATGCTTACCGAAAGAGGTTGAATGTTATGTTCCTGTGGATTCTCTTGAAATATTCCCTATGAGTAAAACTTGTGAGAATAATTATGCTACTGTTATTTATGATAATCCATGCTACTTTGATAAATCTTATGATAATGCTTTGTTTGTGCCTGATGTCGAAATGCATGGTACTAAAGAATTTTGCTTGGCAAATGTTTATGACAAAGCTCTAGATGATGGTCCTATGTTACTTGATACTATTAATTGTACTACTAATGAAAATGGGATTGGAGAGTTTTTGACTTTATCTATGTGTCCCATAACTCTTGAGATTGATCAACTACCTTGTTATATTATTAATAAAAGTAAGTTTGAAAGTTTTAATTCCACTATTCTTGAACTTGATAAAAATTATGTGTTTGGAAATCATGAAAAGTATGCTTCATGTGATAGTTATATTGTTGAGTTTGTTCATGAAGCTACTGAAAATTATTATGAGAGAGGAAAATATGGTAGTAGAAATTTTCATGGTACTAATACACCTCTCTATATGCTGAAATTGTTGAAATTACACTTGTTCTATCTTCTTATGCTTGTTACTTTGCTTTTCATGAACTTGTTTATTTACAAGATTCCTTTGCATAGGAAGCATGTTAGACTTAAATGTGTTTTGGATTTGCCTCTTGATGCTCTCTTTTGCTTCAAATACTATTTCTTGCGAGTGCATCATTAAAACTGCTGAGCCCATCTTAATGGCTATAAAGAAAGCAACTTCTTGGGAGATAACCCATGTGTTATTTTGCTACAGTACTTTATTTTATATTTGTGTCTTGGAAGTTATTTACTACTGTAGCAACCTCTCCTTATCTTAGTTTTGTGTTTTGTTGTGCCAAGTGAAGCCTCTAATCGAAGGTTGATACTAGATTTGGATTTCTGCGCAGAAACAGATTTCTATCTGTCACGAATCTGGGTCTAATTCTCTGTAGGAAACTCAGAAAATTATGCCAATTTACGTGCGTGTTCCTCAGATATGTACGCAACTTTCATTAGTTTTGAGTTTTCTGATTTGAGCAACGGAAGTATTTTATTAAAATTCGTCTTTACTGGCTGTTCTGTTTTGGCAGATTCTGTCTCTGTTTTTTGCATTGTCTCTTGTGGACTTTAAGCGAGCTTTTCTAGTCATAGAGAGCTGTAGCTAATGTTTTATTGAGTTCTTGCAATGTGCCACTACAGGACCAAGGTGGATTCAAATTTTTTGAGTGCTAACCCCTCTAATGAAGTTTATGAGAAGTTTGTTGTGAAGGAAGTTTTCAAGGGTCAAGAGAGGAGGATGATATATGATCAAGAAGAGTGAAAAGTCTAAGCTTGGGGATGCCCCCGTGGTTCATCCCTGCATATTTTAAGAAGATTCAAGCGTCTAAGCTTGGGGATGCCCAAGGCATCCCCTTCATCAACTTATCAGGTTTCCTCCCCTGAAACTATATTTTTATTCGGTCACATCATATGTGCTTTACTTGGAGCGTCTGTGTGTTTATTTTCGTTTTGTTTGTTTGAATAAGATTGTATCCTAGCAATCCTTGTTTGGGAGAGAGACACGCTCCGCTTTTTCATATGAACACTTGTTCTTCGTTTTACTTTTAATGTTCAATGATAAAAGTTGGAAGCTACAATACTTATTGTTTGGTTGGAAACAGAAAATGCCTCATATGTTGTGGATAATTTGACACTTGGCAATTGTTTTGAGCTCTCAAGTAGATTAAGTTTTTTTTCATGTAGTTTAAACCTATTAGTGGAGAACTACCTTAGAGCTTGTTGAAATTGGTTTGCATAATTGATCTCTCTTAAGGTCTAGATATTTTCTGGTAAAAGTGTTTGAGCAACAAGGAAGACAGTGTAGAGTATTATAATGCTTGCAATATGTTCTTATGTAAGTTTTGATGTACCGGTTCATACTTGTGTTTGCTTCAAACAACCTTGCTAGCCTAAACCTTGTACTGAGAGGGAATACTTCTTGTGCATCCAAAAACCTTGAGCCAAAAACTATGCCATTTGTGTCCACCATACCTACCTACTATGTGGTATTTCCTGCCATTCCAAAGTAAATTGCTTGAGTGCTACCTTTAAATAATTCAAAATGCTTCTCAATTTGTGTTAATGTTTTATAGCTCATGAGGAAGTATGTGGTGTTTAGCTTTCAACCTTGTCATTTACTTTTGACAGACTCTCATATGGACTAGTGGCACATCCGCTTATCCAATAATTTTGCAAAAAGAGCTGGCAATGGGATTCCCAGTCCCAAATTAATTAAACTAAAAAGGCACTCCTCCATGGTATGTGATTGTTGGACGGCACCCGAAGGATTAGGTTAGCCATGGCTTGTGTAAGCAAAGGTTGGGAGGAGTGTCATCATAATAAAACTAAAATAAAAAGGCACTCCTTCATGGTATGAGATTGTTGGCAGGCACCCGAGGATTCGGTTAGCCATGGTTTGTGAAAGAAAGGTTGGAAGGAGTGCCGCATAAACATAAAAATAATTCATGGGAGCCGCTCTTGGAAGTCCGGTTGGCGAGGTAGTTAGTGTACCCATTACCATTCGTTGACAACAACAAACACCTCTCAAAATTTTACTTTTATGCTCTCTATATGTTTTCAAAACCAAAGCTCTAGCACAAATATAGCAATCAATGCTTCCCTCTGCGAAGGGCCATTCTTTTACTTTATATTGAGTCAGTATACCTACTTCCTTCCATCTTAGAAGCAAACACTTGTGTTAACTGTGCATTGATTCTTACATACTTGCATATTTGCATTCATCATATTACTTTGTGTTGACAATGTCCATGAGATATGCATGTTGAAAGTTGAAAGCAACCGCTGAAACTTATATCTTCCTTTGTGTTGCTTCGATGCCTTTACTTTGAATCTATTGCTTTATGAGTTAACTCTTGTGCAATCTTTTGATGCTTGTCTTGAAAGTACTCTTTATGAAAAGTTTTGCTATATGTTATCTACTTGTTAGCAACTATAGATCATTGCCCTGAGTCACTTCATTCATTTCATATGCATTGTAATAGTATGATCAAGGTTATGTAAGTAGCATGTCACTACAGAAATTATTCTTTTTATCGTTTACCTGCTCGGGACAAGCAGGAACTAAGCTTGGGGATGCTGATACGTCCCCGACGTATCCATAATTTCTGTCGTTCCAGGCTTGTTTTATGACAATACTTACATGTTTTGCTTGCACTTTATAATGTTTTTATGCGTTTTCCGGAACTAACCTACTAACAAGATGCCACAGTGGCAGTTCCTGTTTTCTGCTGTTTTTGGTTCCAGAAAGGCTGTTCGGGCAATATTCTCGGAATTGGACGAAATCAACGCCAAACCTCCTATTTTTCCCGGAAGGCTCCAGAACACCGAAGAAGAGTCGGAGAGGGGCCAGGGGGCCACCACACCACATGGCGGCGCGGGCCGGACCACGGCCGGGCCGGCCTAGGGTGTGGCGCCCCCAGGTGCCCCCCTGCGCCGCCTCTTCGCCTATAAAATCCCTTTCGACCTAAAAACACCGTACCAATTGACGAAACTCCAGAAAGACTCCAGGGGCGCCGCCACCGTCGCGAAACTCCAATTCGGGGGACAGAACTCTGTTCCGGCACCCTACCGGAACGGGGAAGTGCCCCGGAAGCCATCTCCATCGACGCCACCGCCTCCATCATGCTCCGTGAGTAGTTCCCCCATGGACTACGGGTTCTAGCAGTAGCTATGTCGGTATACTCTCCCCCATGTACTTCAATACAATGGTCTCATGAGCTGCCTTACATGATTGAGATTCATCTGATGTAATCGGTGTTGTGTTTGTTGGGATCCGATGGATGATACATTATGATTAGTCTATCTATAAAGTTTGTGAAGTTATTGTTGCTGCAATCTTGTTATTCTTAATGCTTGTCACTAGGGCCCGAGTGGCATGATCTTAGATTTGAGCTCTATACTTGTTGCTTAGATTGTATCTACAAGTTGTATGCACATGTCACTGTCCGGAACCAAAGGCCCCGAAGTGACAAGAATCGGGACAACCGGAGGGAATGGCGGTGATGTGAGGGACACATGGTTTCACGGAGTGTTAATGCTTTGCTCCGGTACTCTATTAAAAGGAGTACCTTAATATCCAGTAGTTTCCCTTGAGGCCCGGCTGCCACCGGCTGGTAGGACAAAAGATGTTGTGCAAGTTTCTCATTGCGAGCACGTACGACTATATTGGAAAACATGCCTACATAATTAATGATCTTGATGTTCTATCTTAATGCTTTGATTCCTGTCAATTGCCCAACTGTAATTTGTTCACCCAACACTTGTCACTTATTGGAGAGTTACCACTAGTGTAGATCGCTGGGAACCCCGGTCCATCTCTCATCATTATATACTCGTTCTATATGTCATTGGAAGTAGTATCAACTATCTTCTGGTGCCATTGCTCTCATATTGCTATTACTGCTGCTGTGTTACTGTTACTACTGCTCTCATATTACTGCTACTTTCACATCACCCCTGTTGCTAGTGCTTTTCCAGGTGCTGCTGAATTGACAACTCAGTTGTTAAGGCTTATAAGTATTCTTTACCTCCCCTTGTGTCGAATCAATAAATTTGGGTTATACTACCCTCGAAGACTACTGCGATCCCCTATACTTGTGGGTCATCAAGGCCCGGGCTTCTCCTTCGTGGAGCTTGTGAAGTGGTTGTGGAGCTTGCCATCTCCGGAGCGGAGGAAAAGCTAACCATAAGGAAAGGGCCATTATACTTCGTGGGTGTGGTTCGAAGAATAGGGTGAGCCTTCGTGGCGCGGGGAATCCTTCGTGGGACCTCCACTCCTCCAAACATGACGTACCTTCTTGCAAAGGAAGGGAACACGAGAATACATCCTCGTCTCCACGTGCCTCGGTTATTTCTATACCCGAGCTCTCTTTCCTTGTGATAGCCATCGTGCTTGAAGTACATATATCTTGCTATCACTTGTGCTACATATATCATGTGCCTATCTTGCTTAGCTCTAGTTTCTATTGTTACACTTAGTTGAGCTTAGCATATTTAGGGTTTGTGCTTGTAAACTAAATGATAGTTTAATTCCACATTCTTACAAGACAAATCCGCAAGAGTTTTTTTAATTGCCTATTCACCCCCCCTCTAGGCGACATCTCGATCTTTCAATTGGTATCAGAGCAAGGTCTCTCCCTGTTTAAGGCTTCACCGCCTTGAGAGTAAAGATGTCGGCTAGTAATTTAGTGCACAATGACACAATTATCTTTGTTGGCACAAATTATCTTTTGTGGCGAAATTGTTTGCTTTGCAATCTTTGGACCTTGTGTCCAAACATTGAGCAATTTCTTGATGTAGGTTTTTCTCCTCCGATGGATCCTAATCTATCTTTAGAGGATGAGAAAAACTTACATCTTGAATCTCAAGTATCTAATGAGCTTTTATTCTCCTTGAGGCCAGATTTTCGTAGGTTCTTGATATATATAAAGCGAAAGTCGTCTCATGAGATGTGGATCAAGCTTAAGGAAATGTTTGGTGGATCCATTTCTCATTTGGTCAGTGGTGTCTCCGAGGAGCTCTCTTCCCCTTCACATCATGAAGAGCTCCAAGTTGCTTCCACATCCGGTCGTGATGAGTTCTCATCTTCTTCCACTTCACCAACGTGTTGCAAGACACAAGGTAATGATATGCTGAGTGGTGAGGAAAATTGCAATGATGATATTATGCTCAATAGTGATGATTCTTCATCTCTATCCCATTGCAATGCTTCCTCTTTGGACTTAAACACATCTAGCATCGAACATAATCTACATGCTTGTGTTGATAGTCCTTGCATATCATGTGTAAATTGCTTACATAGATCTCATGATGATATGTTTACCTTGTCTTGTTCCCATAATCAAAATGCTTCTATTCCCTCTAGTTGGTTGTTGACTAACAATGTAGAGGAAACCGAACACTCTATGGATAAAGACACGATTTCAAATGAGGATTCAAGAATATCTTCATCTTCATTCTCCGGTATGCACATGTGCCTTTTGGCAAAAGGATCAAAGGTATCTCCTACTTTGACTCCTAACACATCCTCGACAATGATGAAGAATATAATACCTTGTTGCATGATATGGGAATGGTATATGCTTCTCTCCATGGTAATAAAGAAGCTCGTGCTAATCTCGAACACTCTATGGTAACCTTAAATAAATACAAGGAAACCATAGTGGAGTTGGAGTCCCATGTTGAAAATGGGAGAATGAGATTCAATCTCCTCAAGCATGAGCTAAAAGATGAGAAGCATACTAATTTTATGCTCACACAAAAAATTGAATCCTATGAGCTTGAAAATGTGAAATCTATTGATGATGCTTGTACTACTAACTCTAATTCTTGCGAAGCATCTACCTTAAAGGAGAATGTTGAGCTAAGGGCTCAACTTGAGTTGCTAACTAGAAATTATAGGGAATTGGAAGAAAGTCATAAAAAGCTCTCAAGCTCTCATGATGATCTTCTAATTTCCTATGATGGGCTAAAGTTAGCTCATGAGGCAAGTATCACTAAAGTAGTATCTTGTGAGCCTCATGTGGACATTAGCACAACCTCAACTCAAAATGCTATTTTGCCATGTGCTAGTCCTAGTAGTCCATCTAGTCAAACTAGTGATACACCTTGTGTTGGATTACTTGCTTTGCCTTGTTGCTCTAACAATGAAGCTTTTACTTCCTCTAGTACTTGTATTTCTACTAACCATGTAGAGGAAATCAAAGAGCTCGAGGCCCAAGTCCTTTCTTTGAAGAAAGACTTGGAAAAGCGTCATGAAGGGAAATCCGCACTTGACAAGATGCTAAGTGTGCAACAATCCCCCAATGACAAGAGTGGACTTGGATTCAACTCCAATAACAAGAACAAGTCCAAGAGCAAGAACAACAAGAAGAAGGGCCAAGACAAAGTCAAGGATTCGGCCAAGATTGTTTGCTTCAAGTGCAAAGTTGAAGGGCACCATGTTAGATCATGCCCATTGAAGAAGAAGAAGCACTTAAGTGAGAAGCAACAAGGGAAACGACCACAAGGTCAAGGTCAAGCTCAAGCTCGACCTCAAGTTGAAGATAGGCCACTTCCCAAGAAGAATCAAGATATTGTTTCCCAAGAGAAGAAATCAATAAAGAAGAAAAAGGGGAACACTTGCTACTTATGTCGTGAGAAGGGGCACTTTGCTTCTTCTTGCTTAGGTGGTACCTTATCTAACCCTATAATTGTTGATGACGATTATTCTCTAGGGAAGGATAAGGATGGCAATGTGTTTGCCAAGTTTGTTGGAACTCAAAGTGGTTTCAAGAAAAGAACCATTTGGGTTGCCAAGCCTATTGTGACTAACCTCTTAGGACCCAATTTGGTTGGGGACCAACAAGCTCAAACTTGATCAATAGGTACAAGTAGAGGGCATTGGAGACTTGGCTACTTCATGAAGAAATAAGGGATCTTCATATATTATATTTTACCAAGCCAAGTCATAAGGATTATCATATATATCTTAAATCCAATGTTCCTCTTTGCGGTAACTTATACTCCAACTCTTCATATTTATTGTAAGTTACTTGCCCCTTTGCATGTTTGGTTTTGTACCAAATATGTGTTTGTATGTGTTGTGTCTTACTTGCCTATCTTGTGTATTCAAGTATGTTTGTTTGACTCATCATATACTTGTGTATTGTTTTGAGCCCAATGCATCTTGATGATATCTTATTTGGCTCTCTTTGAGTGATTAGTGGAACATCCCATTTTTGGGGGAGTGATATGCATTGTGCATCTCCCTTTCTTTAAAATGTGTGTATATGGGTACCACCACTTAGTATTGATATTGCAAGATTATCTAGTCACTATGTGGTGTGTCATACTCATGATAAATTCAAATTCTAATGTCCACTAATCATCTCTAGTCGAATTTTTATTGCCTTTTGATTAGAAGAAATGCTTTATCACATTATGGGGGAGTAATATGTTTTGTACATATCACAAGCCTAGAAAATGTGAACATATGAGGTTATGCCACTTAGAGTTGATTCTCTTAATTACTTTGTTACTAGGTGGCATGTTTGCTCTAACAAGCTCCACTTCTATTAAAAAGCTTTTATTGCTCATCTTATGGATTCTTGTTTGAGTAAGAAATTCTTGGTATGGTTTTCCTCAAATACATATCTCTATATCTTATTTGGGACACCGTTTGCTTCAAGTTATTATAATCATTGCCGTGCGTGATTGTTTGACTAGTTTAAGCTATCAAGAATCTTCATTCGTGCATAGTGCTTAATTCTATATACTTATCCTATGCCTTTTATTATGAAATTGATCCTTACTATCCTTGTTGATATACCACCGGAAGTTAATTCCAATATTCTCATTGTCTTTGACAATTGATAACCTTGTATGTGGTTGAAGTTATGGATCACCTTCACCTTGGGTTACCTCTTATTGCCTTATTTTATTTCCAACAAATTTTTGTTGCTCCCATGTGTCTTCCTTGTCCCTTTGAAAAATCTTTTGATAAATTCTCTTGATTCGTATCAAGTGTTTGTTTTGGAAGACAAACCTTTTCTTTACGGTACATTGTGCCATTGTGAAAAGTGTAGAGGGTTTGGTTTATTTGTTCGAACCTTGCTCTTTTGGGAGTTTTGCTATCTCATTCCTTCTTCTATGCTTTATTTGTTGAATGAGATAAATCCTTGAGCATGTTTGCTTTATTTCATCCTTTATGCTCAATGGTTTCTTCTTAGTTCATTTGTTGAACTTTGTTGAACAAATCTTTTGTGATTTGCCTCTTTGATATATTTTGGACAACAAATTTTTTTGGTCACATCTTTATTTCTTCTTCAATTCATTTGGTGTTTTGTCCAAAGTATATCTTTCTTGGATCTTTAAAGTCTTTATGTGTGCTTTTATGTAATTTGTTTATATTTGTAGCATGTTTGCTTTCTTTGATCCATTATATAGGGTATACTCCATCAAATCCTAAAATGCTAAGATGTGCATATGAAATTCAAATTTCATCTAAACATGCACATATTTATATGGAGTGTGTCCTATATATTGTGCTTAGTCTAATCATGTTGGACCCAATGAGTTTGGGTACAAAGATGTACTTGAATGTTGTTTTAGGTACATTGGAGATGCAATGGAGGCTTGTCTCATCTATAAGGAAGGTGTTGTCACCATATTATAATTGGAGTCAAGCTAGGATGATCGATGAAATCTTATCTACTACATCATGCCATTGCTATCTCGGTAACAAGTATCTTATTCATGCATTCTCATATAGCATCCAACCTCTTGTAGGTTGTATCTTGGCATGAAATTATTTATTTCGAAAATATTGCGGTTCTTGAAAAATCCTTTTTAAAGTAAAACTTCTTATTGTACATTTGAGTAATTTGAGAAGATGCATATGTTGGGAATATATATAAATCATGTTTATGATTCACCTACCCAAATATGCCCTCTAGCAATTTATTGCATATCAATTCCTCAAAGAACTCTTATGTGCAATTTTGATAAAAAATTGCGAAATAAATCCCTATTTGTGATACTTGTTGCCTCTCTCAAAACATTCCAACTAGCTTTACTTACCTTATCGTTAGTTGTGATGTTTTTGAGATTTTCTTGGTTGAAGCTCATTCACATACCATAAGTGAAAATTGGAGCCATAGGCTATATATGCTTTTTAAGCAAACATCCTTTGGTATATTTTATGACTTCATCTTGGATATCTTGTCTTATCTATTTTGTTAACCTCTTGTGTGTGCATGTTTCTTTATGGATCACTTTGTCCACTTTAGAAACTCATATACATAAGTGCGTTAATCCATCACCTTGATATCCTTGTTCTTTGCCGACCATCTCTTATCCCTTTGTTTTTAGTGGTGTTGGTAAAGAAGATTTATGAGTGCTTGGTTTATTTGTTTCTCTTCATGCACTCATATCTCGTAATTGTTGGACTCAAGTTATTCTTGATAAGCATATTATCTTTATCTTGGTTGTGTTCTAAATTATATAGAGGGAGTAAGGATTCCATGTTTGTGCATATTGTATTCAAATGCAAACACTATAAATTATGCACGAACCTTGGGGAGCTTCCTTATTTTATTCAAAGCACTATATCTCTCTTATCATGACATCTTTGTTTGTCCAATTGGATCTTTGATTGCTTGCTTTATTTGTGAAAACTTTCTCCATCATGTTATTCTTATGCAATCTTTGATCCTCAATATAGTTTGACTTCCTTCAAGTATTCGTCATTGGATATGTGCACTCGATTCCACTCAAATTATGAGAAGTGCACACCTTGGGGAGGAACTCACATTGGCTTTCTAAATTTTTCACCCATTTTGGCACTTGTTGCCAATGGGGGAGAAGTTTAGAGGGTTTAAGGGAACGGTTTTATACTTAAGTTTGGTTTGTGCTTAAGTGTTTTGCCTCTCATGCATTCCATATTTATATGTATTGCATGGTTGTATATATATATAGTGGAAACTATCCCAAAGGTTAATCTTGACAATGTATGCAATGAATTCATGTTCATCACACGTGCATACATTGTGGGGGAGTTTTCTCTATATATATTGGTTCTACTCACATCCCTTGCATTTGTTGTAGTTGTGTGAGTAGAGCCGGTTTTGATATGGGCTAGTAGCTTTGTGTTACTTGACCATATCAAATACAACCTCTTGTATACAACTTATTCTCAGATAAGTTGCGTACTTGTTTCTAATATTCATTATATAAACCCTCTTATTGTGATTGTGATCAATTACCAAAATGGGGGAGATTGCAAGGGTACATTGCCTCTATGTGTGGTTTTGGTAATTAATGACAACCCCTATGGACTAATGTTTTCATTGAGTTTATATGAAGGAATATTCCATAGGTACTACTTGTATTTCATGTGCTGGATTCAAGTATGGATGCCATGTAAATAAAGATACATCTTGTGTATTGGCATCAAGATCATCGGTTTGAAGATAAATATGTGATATGATCAAGAAGATGAAATGAAGATGGAGTTCTTATGTGGAACTCAATATTAGCCATGCTCTATCTTAAGTGAGTATGAGAAGATACAAGGTTGAGTTGGGCAAGTTCAAGATGAGCATCTTGAGTGGATCACATGCTTGAAGCTTGTCGTCCATTTGGTGATAATGGACATGTGAAGATGTGCATCAATGGAGCTTTCCCATCATAGTGTATGGGGGAGCATTTGTGAGTCTTCACGAAGCAACATTGATCAAGTGTGGCATTCCGGCTTGTGTAGAGCTTGAAGTGTTATCATCAAGATCAAGCGGGATGCGCAAGGAAAAGGTATGACCTTGCTAGGTTTTCCTTTTACCGGTCTCAAGATGGTTAATGAGAGACCGGATTATAGGATAGATAGCCGCACTATTAAGAGGGGCTTTCGGTTGGGTAACTTGATCGCATCGTCTTAGGGAGCTCAATCCTTTGCATACTTTGCATATCCCTATTGCTTCTTGGTATTTCTCTATGTGAGGTTCTTGAGCTTGTTGCTAGCTTTACAACAAGCCCAAGTTCATCGAAAAAGGAATTCGCATGCATCTTCTATTGCGTTTTCGAGGTTGGGTGATTTTACCGGTTATTTATTGTCAACACCCGGATTTTTAAGTCCAGATGCCTATTATGCCATTCCTCGCAATCCCAGGAATATTGTTTTTGCGAGACATAATAGATTGATATCACAACACATCATTCATTACATACCATAATCGTCTTACAAATAAAGGATCACATGATCCAGTCTCATTACAATAATAGAAGTTCTATTGATCAATTACATAACACATAGCAGAAGCGAAGTAGCGTAGTAGTAGTCCATTTATTCCACAGGCAACTGTTGGCGTCAGGAGTGATCCTAGTTGTCGTAGACGTCCTGCTGTCCTTCTTCCGGGTTCTGATACTCCTCTTCATAGTCTGGCCATTTGAATAGCCAGGGACACAGCCATGAGTACTTTAAAGTAATCGCAAACTAAGGTAAACACAATCAACTATAGTAAGGGGGTGCTAAGCTCTAGTTTCATTTGCATAAAGCTAGTTTTATTTCTTAAGCACTTTTATAATCAAAACCTCTTCATTTGCCTAACTCAAGTGGGAACATTAGTGTTATTCCCACAACTCAGTTGTGATTCAAAGTCAAAGTCACCTTCCAATTCAATTCACAAGTCACCATTCATATTTTTAGGAAAGTTCTAATGACGGAACAGTATGGCCTTTCCAACTGTCCATGACCGTGGACGCGGCTATTCGAATAGGTTAAACTCTGCAGAGGTTGTACACTTGTGCCACAACAATTGCAATAGTTCGTCAGGGGTAACTGGCCCTGATTTATCGTACGCAGTACGCGAACTACCAATCCTAACCTTTCATTTACATACCCTAGTATAGGCACCTCTCCTCATAAGCTTGGCCTCCCGGTGAAAACAAACCGTCAACCCGGGAACTGCACAGGGCTTGGGTAGGACATTCACCTCATTTCACGTCATTTCACTTTCAATGGAGGCAGCCTCGGCATAACCCCTATGACGCTTGTTCAGAGGGAACCCATACTAAAATACATAAGTTTCCAGTCAAGCCTTACACAGATTCAGGTATTGTGGGGGTACTTAAGAATTGGAATGGTATCGCATCCGAACCCAACCATCAGTTTTGTAAAATTCACCAACTCATTCACAAGTCATATTCACCTTCAAAATCTCTCAATAGAATGACTCATCATTCCAAGGTTTTCAAAGTCATTTCATTTCATAAGTTCCCAACTAGAGTAGTCACTTTTAATGTTTAGCTCTAGCAACTAGTTATGAGGGGTGCTAAATAGCTTATAACTTTCTAGGCTAAGTGTGATGCTCTTGTACTACATAACTAAACCAAGTGAATCATAAATCAAAAATTAACTTTGATAAATAAAATCCAATAAAACTTGTAAAGTAAAGACTTGGGATAGGATCATAAAGCATAAAGTAAAATGTAATGGTTCCTTGCTCTAGTAGAGCTTTGCACTAATCTAGCTTGCATTGGCATAGCTTGCCTTGATTGGTGAGGTGATCAAAGTTTTCTTCCTCTTCCTCTTGGTAGAAAACCTCCTCCTCTTGATAGTCTCCGGTACTAGCGTCTATAAACGAATACAAGGATACAATCACCAAACACACTTAAGTAGTCTTAATTAGCCTTAATGGCTCACTCAAATGATCTAGCATCACTACTTAACATTTATCCAAAAATTATGCTAGGGTTTCCTTACTTAGTATTAGGAAAAATAATTTCCTCTCATTGAAATGTGGATTAGGGTTTCCATTTAGTTCTTTGGAGAAATAATTTCCTCTCATTGAATCTTCTTAAGATTTAATCTCCTCAATTCATAAATGTGGGATCATGTTGACCAAGGTCAATACTTCACATTTATCATTTGAGAAAAAATGAGTTAAATGAGATTCATCATCTCATGCAATTTAAACAACTATATGATTTAAAATCCTCAAGTGAGCAATTATGAGACCATCTAACTAAGGACATCACATTACTTCACAACACTTGGGAAGGCGATTTAAATGAGGGGCTACATCTCACAGATTTAAATTCCTAAATTTCAAATAATTGAAATGGGCTAGTATTGACTACATAGCCAATTTTTGATTCTAGCCCATGATCATACACAGTACTCATATCATATTTTTGCGTAGTAAATTAGAGGGGTTGATAAGTGAAGTATAGCAATTAGATTCACTTCAAAATTCAAAATGGTTGATTTTTAATATTTATTTGAAAACTGAAAAGTCTCTGTCTTGTTATTTTTGGTATTCAAATTTCATAAGAGTTCCAGGGATCAAACCAGTGGGGTTAGTTAGATAATTTCATAAGGATTCTGGAACATTTTGAATCACTAAATTTGGGTTTGTAGATTTGAAACTATTCAAATTATAGCAATGGACCAGTATTGAATTTAAACCACAAAAGAATTAAACGAATTTGAATTCTGGGCTTTAGGCGGGAAAGGGAATGGGCCAAAACGAGAGAGAAGCAGGCCAGCCCAACTAGCGCTGCGGGCCAACTGACAGTGGGACCCAGCGGTCAGCGACTCAAGTTCACCGAATCGGTACCTGCGAACAGGAGCCGTAGGATTAGATGGACGATCGACGGCCGTGCGTCGACGACGAGATGGGGTTGCTGGCACGGCGGAGGTAGGGGGTCGGCGGCGAGCTGAGGCTCCGGCGATCAACAGCGACGAGGCAGGGCGATGTTGTCGAGGATGGGGAGTGCACTGGTACCGGTGGCGTCGCTCGGGGAGGCGTAAATCGACGGATTGATCTACGGCGGGCTCCGGCGATCGACGTAGAAATTGGAGCTATCTAGGGCTTAATCAAGGTGGAGCAGGGGTCGAGGAGATCGAGGAGAAGGAGAGGAGCGAGTTTGGTGTGAAGAAGGAAGCGCAGAGATGGCTCTATTTATAGATGCTCGAGGTGCTGCGAGGGTGCCGTGGAGGTCGTCGACGACGATGGCTTTCCAGGGCGCGAAGGGGCAAGGTAGGGTGCGCAGGAGGTAGGCGACGTCTAGGCGGTTCTCAATGTCTAGCTGGGCAGGGAAGGGAGGAGGAGACGGCTCACGATCATGGCGCGACGGGTACTGTACTGGCGGCAAAGTTTCTTGATCATGGCGATGGTGACGGTGCATGCGCGAGCTAGCGAGGTTGTCTAGGAGGTAGCTGGTGGTGCTGTGATCGTGCGTGCGAGAGGAGAGAGGAAGGGAGGGACAGACGCGACCAGGCGAGGCATGTACTGGCACGTCAGTAACGTGCCAATGCACGCTCTGGCGCGCCTAGGCATGGTGACCACGTCGCGGCCAGGGCTTGTCGTGCATGGTTTGGAGTTGGGATCTTGTCTAGCATGCTCAGCAGGAAAATAGAGGCTAGTTTGGCAAGGTTCTGTGGAGAGGAGAGATCCAGGGTAGGGTTTGACATTGTGGTGCCCATAGGGTCGACATGGTGAAGATTGTGATCATTCCTTCACTTTTAGCAGGGCTGCAGTGCATGGGATGATGCAGAGGAGGTACAAGAAGGTTGATGATCACAAACCAAAAGGGGTTTAGGCTAAGATCTGATGGGTATTGAGGTGTGTGTCCAAATGCAATTCATGCCTGCCAAGTGTTTGACAATATGGCCGCATGAAACTTTTTGTTAAATTTTGAAATTCTTTTTG
The DNA here is from genome assembly GCF_019359855.2 of Lolium perenne. Taxonomy (NCBI): domain Eukaryota; kingdom Viridiplantae; phylum Streptophyta; class Magnoliopsida; order Poales; family Poaceae; genus Lolium; species Lolium perenne. Next base: position 169,942,079 of record NC_067248.2, read on the forward strand.
GTGAAGTTGATTTGAATATTGAAAGGAGTAGAATGGTGGTGGTGTTGGTCAAAATGGTGATGGTTTGCAAGATTTCAAAAAGGGGTTCATTGTGGGGAACCCCGGGGGTCGTAGGCTAGACGAACCCAGATCTCCATCTGGCATAAGTCTAACCTAGATCTCTAGGGCCTACAGGGTGAGAATCGGTAACACAACAGTGACTCTACGACTCAAAGAGTAATACAAGCTCATAACTGAGTAAAAGAACCAAAGTATTACAAGCAGAGGTCACTGACCTGACATTTCATCAATCAACGGAAGCAAAGTTATGCTATTCTAAATAGCAAGATAGCAAAAGGCCTAAGAGGCCAGGAGCATAACGACGACGTCCCAGCCCATAGATTCCAGGCTGCCACCTGGGAATCCCAAGCTACTCGTCGATGTCGACCTAGAAACCATCATTTGTTGGAGCGACTTCGTCTGAAACAAAGCATGCAAAGCTGAGTACAGGGACTCAGCAAGACTCAGTACAACCTGTTAGCAAAGCTAGCATGCGAGGCTTTATGTGGAGCTTATTTTGCGAAAAGCCAGTTTTCATTTGTAAACAAGAGGGAGCAGAAGCTCGTCTATTCAGATCATTTTAAAAGGGGATAAGAGAGCGATATCACTAGCTCTACTGATCATCATATTGAATCCACCGAATCTTCATCATCAGCTGAACCTAACAACTAGGAGCACCCCCTCGATACCCTGAGGAGGGATCCTTATCACACATTGATTCCAAGTTTTATGATTAGGTTCATGTTGTCTATGATCACAGAATCCATCACCAAGTCGCCCATAACCGTGGACACGGCTTTTCGAAAAGATTTACCCTGCAGGGGTGTACAACTTTACCCACACACGCCGACCGACTCTTAACGCCACATGATTAACACACTTCCTTGGTGTGCCGGCAGAGGGTGGTCGACCAAAACCTTTCCCTTGCTTCGCCTATTCCATGAGTCAATCTAACTGGGGTACTCCGTCATCGTAGGTAGCCATTCTCTGAGGCGGTCCCGGTCATTGTGTGCAGGGGATCCAGTTCAATGCCTCCAGCATCCTTCACCCTAGCCACGTCCCTGTATGATGCACCTTTGAAAACCTTTACCACGCCTTCGCCATGTAGAATGCCAAATTGAACTCGCAAACTAATTGACTCATGGGTAAGCTAGGCAAGTTCGGGCCAAGGGGCTCCCATGGGCCCCGTGTGGCTGTACGCTCAGTCTTGGTTCCGAAGGCGAGAACTCAGGTCCTAGTATCGGCGAGAACGAGTCAAATCACCACATCCCCATGTGGCGGCCCATCCAAGCCTTTAATCATGTTTAATTATCATCACTGATCTTACCACGTTATCCTGCCATATTAGGTTCTTTCGCAGCTCTGATTCATCAACCGGATGGATCAGGATTCGTCAACTAAGCATGGCTAAGCATATCTGATATAGCAACTCTAGCGATGCACACATAGCTCAAACCTAGTCTTGCTGGGAGCAGTGGATCAGAGTATTTAGGCTACAAGGATGGTAAATGCAACACACATAGGATAACTATACCTGCCGATAAAACATATTGAAAACGAATGCAATATGTAGGAACCAGAAGTAAAAGCATTTCGAAATCATAATGTGAACCAGGCTAGGGCTTTCCTTTGTCCCTGACAAACCGATATGGGTCTTCGGAGATCCCATGCTTGACTTGTTCACCGGTGGACAAGTATTGACCTTCGTCGTTGTCGATCTTCATTGTCTCGGCACTTGCTCTATCGATCGCAAAGAAGCAAACACCGGAAAGGTAAAACAACAATCAACACATGGCATTGATGCAATACGCATACAAGAATGATGATATGACATGTTAATTAGGTACTGAAATAACCCTAAGGCATCATCAATTTAATTGAGGTTCGACGGAACTAGTGTGACATGGGCATACCCTTCGGGTACCCATTATTAGTATACCTGGCTCGGCCCAATATGGAGAAGACCAAATATGGAGAAGGCCCAACAAGGCAACCCGAAGAAGTAGTCGACTAGAACTCTTGTAAAACCCTAGGCTGGTTGCATATATAAAGCTAGCCAGGGCACCCGAAATAGGGAGGACAACAGATAGACAGAATAGAGACAACATAGATCCGCCTATGGCGACACCCTGTAAACATACATATGATATTATACTGGATTGCTAGCAGCACGTAGGGATCCTCCACCGAGGGGACCCGAAGCTGGGTACGTCGTGTGCCTAATCTCGCTCCCGGAATCTCCATCGTCGCTCTCTCCCGAAACCCTAGTCTACAATACGTAGGCATTGGCGAGGTGATCCCTCATCAATTGACGCCGTCTGTGGGAATTTGCGACGGCTGGATTTTGTCATCCGGGCGAGATCATTCGTCTACATCAGCGGCCAGATCGCATCTGGCTGGATCATCTACTTCAAATTTCATGCAAAAAACCTGGTTAGTTTCGTCGCCAGGCCGTTCACCATCACGTGTTACGCGGCCACACAATCTCGGAAGATCCAATCTACAGCGAAAAGCTTTGGAAGCATCGGCAGCCTCGAGTTGTTGGTGGCCGACCGGCCGGCCAAGTCACTTGATGCATCGGGTCAAGCATCTGCGCTAGGATGTTGCAAGTTTCAAGGAACGAAATCCTGATCGAGTACTAGTTTTCTGAGAAGGAAGCAAATAACGTACGTGGCTCAAGTCTACAAAGCAAAATCAAGGACGCACCAGAGATCAAATCCTATACGGAGAGGAAAAGATACAGATTAACCAAGGAGCGGAAAACTTGCGAATTCACGGGGCGACGATCCGATTTCATCCGACTAGAAAATCATCAGGTGCTATATTTCCAGTTAACTATTTTTTATAAAAAAATTTTTTAGCCAAACATTTTCGCCTATGCTGTTATTTACGCACAGATTTTCGCGCTGCAATACAACTCCGGATCGGAACAAGTTTTGATTACTTCGCCGCGTGCTGTCGCGCGCTCGGGGGCTTGCCCGTCGTGTACTCGACAATTCTCTCCTCCATATCGACTACTTCCACCGTGTCGAATATTTTCGGTTGAATGCCGCACGGGTCCGCCACATCGACTGCGTGCTCTACATCGACTACTTCCGACCAGGCGCCGCGCGACTACATCGACTACTTCCGGTCAGGCGCCGCCGCAGCCGATAAAAAAGTTAAGTATTCATCTTCAAAGAGTCAATTATTATTTACTTTTGACACACCCGAATACTCGGGGGCTGCACCATTACATTATTACAACAAATTCATCCAAACACTGGGGGCTGCGCCATTACTTCGTTACCACAAATATACTTGGTTACTTGGTGAATTTCTTTTCTCCGGCTCTGGATATATCTTCTCCGGCTCAGTGAAATTATTTTCTTCGGCTCGGTGGAATTATTTTCTTCGACTTAATGGCTTTATCTTATTCGGCTCAGTGGATTTAATTTCTTCGGCTTGCTGGATTGATTATCTTTGGGTTATTATTGGTTCACTCTTATATAATATTACCCGATGCGTTTCCGGGACAATGGATTCATCTTCTATGGTTATTACTAGAACTATTTTCCTCGGGTCAATGGATTCGTCTTATATGGTCATCTTGGATTCATCTTCTATGGTTATTACTAGAACTATTTTCCTCGGGTCAATGGATTCGTCTTATATGGTCATCTTGGATTCATCTTCTATGGTTATTACTAGAACTATTTTCCTCGGGTCAATGGATTCGTCTTATATGGTCATCTTGGATTCATCTTCTATGGTTATTATCGGAAATATTTTCTTCGGGTCAATGGATTCATCTTATATGGTTATCTTGGATTCATCTTCTACGGTTATGACTGGATTTACTTTCTTCGGGTCAATGGATTCATCCTTTATAATATCAGCGGATTCATCTTCAATATATGATTCATGGTTAATGGCGCAATCTTCAACGCGGATTCATCTCAAGTACTTCATCTCGGACTTCATCTTCAGTATTTCATCCTTAATGGCCTTCTATCGGCGACACGGATAATACTCGGGGGCTCGACAACGACTTCGCCCCGAGTAACAACTGTGACACGACGTCTAAGCAAAAATCATGACATCACCCCAGCAGCGCTCGGGGGCTCGGTTTTTTCTTCATCAACAATATGGCGGCATTTACTTTCGCTATTCGGTGGTTTCTATTTTGGCTCGACTTCTTCTCCGCACTCAAAGACTTCATCCCGCCGACTCTGTCGTGCCCAATAAGCTAAGTGTTCCTTTGATTTACATAAAGTTGATTATCATTTACTTTCGCCGCACCCGACGCTCGGGGGCTGCGTGGCATATATTCACTTTACATATCATTGAATCCGAGCATCTGACACCGCATGCGAAAAAGAGAGTCAAGGAAAAGATAGAAAAAGTTTGTTTATTTGTGCAGAAGATAGCAAATTTCAAAGTATATAAAAGAGCACCCGACGAAATCTTCTTCAGGGAAGAACCCGACGAAATCAAAAGAGAACCCGACGAAATCTTCTTCAGGGAAGAACCTGACGAAATCTTGAGAGAACCCGACGAAATTTTCTTCAAAAGAGAACCCGAAGAATTATCCTCAAGGAGTTGCCGAAGAATTATCCTCAAGGAGTTGCCGAAGAATTATCCTCAAGGAGTTGCCGAAGAATTATCTTCAAGGAGGTGCCGAAAAATTATCTTCAAGGAGGTGCCGAAGAATTATTTTCAAAAGAGGTCCCGAAAAATTATCTTCAAGGAGGTCCCGAAAAAATATCTTTAAAGAGGTCCCGAAGAATTGTCCTCAAGAAGGTCCCGAAGAATTGTCCTCAAGGGGAACCCGAAGAATTGTCCTCAAATAGGACCCGAAGAAATTTTCCTGAAGGAGGAACCCGAAGAATTGTCCTCAAATAGGACCCGAAGAAATTTTCCTGAAGGAGGAACCCGAAGAATTGTCCTCAAGGAGGACCCGAAGAAATTTTCCTGAGGGAGGAACTCGACGAAATTATCATCAAGGAGAAACCAAAAAAAAAAAAAGAGGAGTAGAAGAAAAAAAAAACAAAAGACGATGGACAAATCTTTGGGTCCATTGACTCGTTATCTGTTTTGAGCAAGAGCATCGGCGATGTGCTTGACGACAATATAGAAGAACCAATATATTCGGCTATCTCATCAAGCCCGAGAGAAAAATATAGAAGAACCTGCAAGATGGGTCATTGCATCAGCCGAACAAGGCACTTGACAAAATATTCTCAGAGCGCCAAAGTCGCGAACAATCTCTGAATGCCGCAAAACTCTGCGAAGGTAAGACCCCAGATCCGTTCTGTGTGGCGTGGCATCGCCAAAGACTGCGCTCTGCTACTTTTATCCGTATCAACAGATACGAAGAAAAATCCTAACGGACGCGTTAGGTACCCGATAAATATGACTGGGACTCGGCAGAATGGTAAGACCTTAAGCGGCACCTGTCGAAGTTTACACCAGTATCCCGAGATCATGTCCAGGGACGTGATCTTGAAGTAGGTTTTTGCGGATTGCCACTAGAGCAGTTAACTAGTACCTGATCCGTCAGATGAACTAGCCCCAACTACCATTATCCCTGTACAATATAGATATTAATGTCAAATAAAAATAGCAACGGCCTGGATTCGATAAAAAGAGGGGTTGCGCCAAGTTCTTTATCGCGTAGTACAACTTGAGCCTATGCCTAGGTGCAAGCACCTGCCCATAGGCTCGGGGGCTACTCTTATCGAGAGCATTGTTCACTCTCCCGACAAGATACAAGAGGAAAAATTATGGAGTCGATTAAAAGCAAGTTGAGCCTACACCCAAGTGCAAACACTTGGCTGTAGCCTCGGGGGCTACTCCCATCGGGAGCGCTGGTCGCGCACCCGATAGAAAATAACTTCGACAGCATCTACGACAATCAATGTTTGTAGACTCAACTCGATTCTACAACTCGAGTGGAGCCTACTCCCATCGGGAGTGCTGGATTTCATTAAGTCTTCTAACAGGAGTCGATAAAAAGAGGGGCTGCGCCCAGAAGTACAGTCAAATTCTTCATCGAGTAGTACAACTTGAGTCTATGCCCAAGTGCAAGCACTTGCCCATAGACTCGGGGGCTACTCCCATCGGGAGCGCTGCCGCGCACCCGATAATTTCAAGAATCATCGACATCATCTACGCTACACATGATCTACGACATGGACCTCGCCTTGTATTTCTTCGACTTCGAAGATGGTTATGCTTGGAGTTTCTACGCAAGTCTTCGACTTCCCTATAAACTCGGGGGCTACTGACATGGGCATACCCTTCGGGTACCCATTATTAGTATACCTGGCTCGGCCCAATATGGAGAAGACCAAATATGGAGAAGGCCCAACAAGGCAACCCGAAGAAGTAGTCGACTAGGACTCTTGTAAAGCCCTAGGCTGGTTGCATATATAAAGCTAGCCAGGGCACCCGAAATAGGGAGGACAACAGATAGACAGAATAGAGACAACATAGATCCGCCTATGGCGACACCCTGTAAACATACATATGATATTATACTGGATTGCTAGCAGCACGTAGGGATCCTCCACCGAGGGGACCCGAAGCTGGGTACGTCGTGTGCCTAATCTCGCTCCCGGAATCTCCATCGTCGCTCTCTCCCGAAACCCTAGTCTACAATACGTAGGCATTGGCGAGGTGATCCCTCGTCATAGGGTTAGCAGTTCCAGAGCCTCAGAGGGGTTGATTATGTTCTTCTAAAACAACTAGGGTTCAAAGTTGTTTATCAATGCATGATTTTGCAGCCAAAATGTAGATCTCATTTTTCTGAAAATTTTGATATATTATACATATTTTTCTGATTTAAAATGAATTACTGATGAATTTTACAAGATTTAACCATTTTTAAAACAATTTCTGCAAATAGAAAAAGGAATATGACATGGGCATAACGTCATGATGATGTCAGCCACGGCCATGAGCTCGAAATCGAGCTCGGGTGAAATTCAATCCGCCGATTCTGAGGGCGATAGGGGCGCGCGCAAGGGGGGAAAGAGGCAGCTCGACGCGAGCTACCATTTGGTGGCGGCGCCGCCAGCTAAGGGACGCCGGAGCATCGCCGGCGACGATGTGCACCGGCGGCCGGGGCAGGTGCACTGCGGCAGGGCAAACCAGAGGGGGAGAGGGACGGCCGAGAGGTGCCGGAGAACCATAAGCTCACCGTGGAGCTAATGAGCTCGTCGGCGAGGCAAGGGGAGGCCTGTGGCGTCGGCGTGGAGCCGATTCCTGGCGACCGGACGCGGAGAAGAAGGCCGCATCGGGGTCGATTGGGGCCTTTCCGGGCCGATTCGTTCGGCGAGGAGGGTCCTGGCGGCGAGGCGCAGCTCGAGGGAGGGTCGGCGGGGCTCGGGGGTGGCCGTAGCGGCGAGGGACGGTGATGGCCGGCGGGTACTGTGAGCTCCGGTTAGGGTTTCGCGAGCTCGCGAGCGAGAGAGAGAAAAAGAGAGGGACTAGGGGGGCGCTAGGGTTCCAGCAGCGGCGGCAGGGGGTACTTGTAGGCGGCGGCGAGCGGCGGCGTTGATCTTGGCGCAGGGGAGCGACGGGAGGAGGCCACCGAGGTGCTTCCTCCATCGTGAGGTTGGGGACGATGGGGTTATTTTGCAAATAACCCCCTGGGTGTGGGGTGGGCTGAGCTAGACTACTTGGGCCGGCCTGCTGGGCTGTGTGCGGGGAGAGGGGAAGGGGGTTGGGCTGCTGGCCCAGGAGAGAGAGGAGAGTTCTCTCTCCTTTTTTTTCAACAAAAACTATTTTTATATTTGTTTCCAAACTCTTTTTTTGTATTTGAAATCTGTTTGAAGTTTCAAACTTCTTTTAAAATTTGGAAACCATCCATGGCCTTCAAAATATACTTATGGCCATGTATTTTGTTTGAAAAACTTTTGGAAACACTTTGGAGCATTTGAATTTGAGAGAGAGATTCAAACAACACTTAGAGTTTTAAACTTATTTCCTTTATGCAATTTTCTTAGGAAATCACGATGCTCATGAAATGATGCACAATCAAACCCTAATTAGGTTTTATTAAAATAGGGATGTTACATTCATCTTCTCTTTGTTTCAAAGTCTCCACTTGTCATCTCTATTCTGGTCAACCTAGGCAGAGTCAACCTTGATGGTCAATATCAAACTTGTTCATCTTGACATGATCTTGGATGAGGTGGAGAGAGTTGGCCCAGTTTGGTTTAAGAAACTTCCAAACCAGAGGTGCAAAGTGGGTAAGATGATAAAAAATGGTGACCATTATCATATGTGAGAGAGATTTGATTTTTCCATTGATTTGATTTGTGTTTCTTTGATGCAAAAGGGTTTGTTTTTGATATATAAGTGTTTCACAAGCAATGGCACAAGCCAAGGTGGCCTTGCTTAAAGATTTGAAAAGTTGGCCAAAGTGTATGTGAGTGAAAATGGGATTTTCTCCCTATTTTATTTCTCTCTATTTGATTTGATTTTTCTTGACTCAAAAGTGATTCTTATTAGTTTAGGAACATTTCCAAACCATTGAAACCATTCCAAAAGGTCTACCTCAAAGATTTGCAAAAATGGCCATAAACACATAAGAGGTGATATGCCAATTTTTCTTAATCTTATAATTTGTTCCCCTTGCTTTACTTGGGCATGGTGTAGGGTCCATTTAGTGTGAGATTAGGTTTAGAGATGGTTTCACATCATTTGGGCAAGGTAGGAGGGCATAGGACAAGATTTGGGTAAAATGGCTATGTGCCACATATGCCTCTATGCATTTGTTTCTTTGACTTTTAATTTGATTGTTCTTGACCCATTTGACATTGTTGAGTGTTTAAATGGTATAGAGGAGTGATCCAACCATTCACAACAAGTCTTAGGGTCAAGTTCCTCAAATTCACAAATTTGCAATTTACTCTCATATGCCTCTATGGCATTTTTATTTTCTTTTTAAATTCTTTTGTTTTACCTTGGAATTGGTTTGATAAGCACTAGGTAAGGTTTATCAAGGTTTTCCAATCTCCTAAACAAGGTAGAAAGGCCTAGGGTAAAGTTTTACAAAAATAGCCATAGGCATATATGCCTTTTTCTTATTTAAATTCCTTTTTATTTTGTTTTAACTTGGATGGTCAAAAGAGGGGGGAGGTTTAGGGTTAAAGATCATTTCAAAATACTTCAACAAACAATTATAGCAATAGCACAAGAATTAAGCAAGATCACTATGTATCAAACTTAATTTAATAAAAGTTTTTATTGGTTCCAAAATTTTGAAATAGAAAAATTTATTTTCTTTGTTTTGAAATTTTTGGGATGTTACATTCATGATATAAGGTTCTACCCTTTTATATTCATGATAAAATCCCCTCCTACAGTTTCTTGTGTTTGCACTTTCTATTGGATAGCATTTGATGTTATCTTCCAAACAAAATTGGTTTTACTCGAATTGGAGTTCGGGAGCATTCGTTATTAAAGAAAAAGGAAAAAAGGGAAAAAGGATAAAAAGAAAAAGAAAAAAGGGGCCAGCGGACCGGCCGGCCAGACCGGACCGGCCACCGGCCCACCCGGTCCGCGCCGGGGTTGGCACTGGTGCCTTCCGGGCCGGATCCAGTGGCCTTGGGCCCGTGACCGACCGTAGGCGCGGTCCGCCGACCGGCCCACCCGGCGCACCTCCCGGCCCCAGCCTTCCCCGCGCGGCCCACACCGTGGCCGGCGCCCCCAGCTCGCCCCGCCTGGGCCTATCTCCTCCGCGCGTCCCATGCGCCCCGCCCGGCTGGCAGGCCGGCCCGACCGGACAGGCCACCGGCCTCCTCAACGCCAAATCTGGTCGGCCGGCTGGGCCACTTTTTCAGCCCGATTTTCTTGCTGTTTTCTCTGTCTTTTTCCCCCAACGGTTATATTTTCTCCCTAGCTATAAATAGCCCTTTCTTCCACCTTGGGCTAACTAGTTCTTCTATTCTCTCACCTCCATTTTTGCCTTTGAAGAACTTGCTCTCTCTTGTCTCCCTCCATGATTCTTGCTCATTCTTGAGGGATCTAAGAGAGGAGATCTAGATCTACATTTCCACCAATCCATTTCTCCTCTAAGTGAGGGGAACTCTTGGGATCTAGATCTTGTAGTCTCTTGTTGACTTTCCCCATTGTTCTTCCTCACCAATCGCATCTTAGCATTTGTTGCTTGGGTGGGATTTGAGAGTGAAGGACTTGAACACCTCTAGTGTTCTTGCTTTGCATCATTGCATAGTGTTGAGCTCTCCACCACGATTAGTTCGAGTGAGAGACCGTGAGCTTGTTACTCTTGGAGGGAAACCTCCTAGTTGTCTTGGCGGTTGGTGCTCCGGTGATCTCTTCAAGAAGATTGTGAAGAGGCCCGGGCTTCTCCTTCGTGGAGCTTGTGAAGTGGTTGTGGAGCTTGCCATCTCCGGAGCGGAGGAAAAGCTAACCATAAGGAAAGGGCCATTATCCTTCGTGGGTGTGGTTCGGAGAATAGGGTGAGCCTTTGTTGCGCGGGGAATCCTTCGTGGGACCTCCACTCCTCCAAACGTGACGTACCTTCTTGCAAAGGAAGGAAACACGTGAATACATTCTCGTCTCCGCGTGTCTCGGTTATTTCTATACCCGAGCTCTCTTTCCTTGTGATAGCCATCGTGCTTGAAGTACATATATCTTGCTATCACTTGTGCTACATATATCTTGTGCCTATCTTGCTTAGGTCTAGTTGCTATTGTTACACTTAGTTGAGCTTAGCATATTTAGGGTTTGTGCTTGTAAACTAAACAATAGTTTAATTCCGCATTCTTACAAGACAAATCCGCAAGAGTTTTTTAATTGCCTATTCACCCCCCTCTATGCGACATCTCGATCTTTCAGTACTTTTTCTCGTTACCTAAAGGAGTCTTGCGAAGATTGAATCATTTCCATCAAGATTCTTTTGTGATAAGGGGTGGCCCGATCTTCTCAGTAAGAAACGGTGGTGATGATGATCACAGGATGAACATAACGGATAAACACGGATGATGAAGTGGATGATAACTTGTATGACGCAACGAGATCTCTCGATTGGTCCCTGTCGCCAATGCAACAGCTCTCAACCCTGCAAGATATTCACAACTCCACACACTTGCGCACGTAGCCGCCGACCACGAAGCGGTAAGTTGCAACCTTCTAATTCCCAATGGAACTGCAGATTTCACAAGACTTTCAGATCTACACCAATATCAAGCAATATGATGTAGGAGATTCAATAGTTTTGCAGAGCAAACAACTAAGAACTAGGGTTTATCTTAAACGTGGTCTAAAGCAACTTTGGGGGCGTCCTGAGCACTTATATAGGCATCCGGGACGACCTCATATCGAAAAAGTACGAAAATAACCGACCTAGAATAGATCTGGTCGAGACAGACTCGGACACGGCCGGTCTGGGAGCCGGTTGATCGGGCTGGCCGGTTCAGACCGGGCCAGTGACCGGGTGTCGACCGGGCGGGGGAAGTGTCGCGCAGTAACCCTCCCGGTTGGCATCAGCAGAACGTCCAGTTGGCGCCGGGACGGGGCCGGCGTACCGCCCGGTTGGACCGGGCCAGGGACCGGGCGCGCCGACGTGGTGGCCGGTCTGACCGGGTGCTGGACCGGCCTGGAATTTGGTTTCTCCTCTCGCGCATGCCTCCCGCTCCTCCCTCGCGCGTCCATGGGGTATCTTCATGTCCATCTCCATGTCCAGCTTCAGGTCGATCTTCACGTCCAGCTGCTTCTCTCCTCCTCGTGCGATGCTTGTCTCCTCTTCATACCTGATGATACATAGGTAACAGGACTTAGGTAGTATAAAGTTCTCATCAATCAAAGTATCGTTTAGGAATAAGTTCACCTGTTGTTTAAGTAGCTTCGCACGAGCCCTTGTAATAGATCTAATCCGAACATCATTGGACTTGAGCTTCACAACAGCTTCATCTTCATTTGGTAATAACGGAGGTAGTAGTGTGGTAGGGATGTCCTCATCATTTTGGCAAGGAGATAGTGAGAAAAACAAATATCAAGTGGTTAAATGGAATGTTGTTTGCCACCCTAAAGATCAAGAAGGACTTCTAGATAAATGGCTCTTCAGGCTTCTTACAGAAAATTGGTTGTGGCAAACCATTCTAAAAAGAAAGTAGGTAGGATCACGTGCATTGTCTCAGGGTTTATTGGAAACCCGGTGACTCACATTTTTGGGCTGGCCTTATGACCTTCTCATATGGTTCATTCTCAATTAAGGATGACTCCGAGATAAGATTTTGGGAGGATAAGTGGCTAGGTAATGCTACACTATATCCAGCGCTATAAAATATTATGCATCACAAAGGCGATACATTGGCTAAGGTGCTAGAAACTTCATACTGAATGTGACGTTCAAAAGAGATCTCATAGGTCTCAGGCTAGCTCCTTGGAATCTGCCAAGTTTCGATGGCATCTACATAAGAGTGGTCAAATCTCTCTTTGGATTCCATGTATGGAGCTTTGATCCAGTCTAACGTGCAGTTTGATAATAACAGAAAATATATGGAAAATGAAGTTTCAGCTAAAGACGGAGATTTTTTGCGTTGTATCTTCGTGGAGGTTTAATGCTCACTTATATAATCTTCAAAACCTATTTGACATGGAAGTAAAAAAAGTGTGGCTTCTTTCATCATGAAAATACTATCAAAACACTTGTTATTCCAGTGTAAATTTGTTGTATCTATATGTTTAATCATTCAAATATGTTCTACCTTATACCCGCCACACATCGTTGTTAATATCTTCAATAATTGGCTAAATGGGGTGGATCATAGGTTTTAAATACTTATTATTGTGGGAGCGCTTGCCATTATTTGATTTCTTTGTTGGCTATGTAGAAATGTAAACTATTTTTAATGATAAAAATTATTCTCTCATGCATGTTATCTACCGGTGCACTGTTTTTCTTCGTTCATGGACGTCTCTACATCGCATGGAGAACCTCAACCTGTTTATGGAGGTATCTACTCGGTTGGTGAACACATCGTGAGATTTTTATCCAACACAAATGGCCACACAATCTAAGGATTGGTTCTCTATCATCATAGGCGTCTATACAGTTCGTGAGATAATGTCTTGCACTGTGCCTTTTTATTTGTATGTTTTGCTACAATGAATGTTGAGCGACAGTCCGATCGTAATATTTAAAACTTTAAAGTAATATAAAACGTCCTTTGTCAAAAGAAAAAATCAAACACGCTAACATAATATCTTACCCACCACCAGTTAGGATCCAACCATTCAATCACTTTCGGAGTCTATGAACGAGGAAATGTGCCGTCTCCGGGTATATATGTGTCCTACAGGAACATCACACCCTACTAATCTGCCGCATCCAATACCTAGAGGATCGGAGCACCCTTCCAAAGTTCAATATACAACACCACACATCCTTGACAATGCAACCTCAAAGTTCCTTCAAGAAAATCCGAGAGATTGTTTGCTAGTTCATGTTAGCTGAAGCAAGTGGGAGTGAGAGGCTGCAGAAAACACGTCACCAGTCCCAACATGTCTACAAGAGTCCACAAATTTTGCGAGCAAGGTATCACTCTGTTGTGCAGAAGTATCCAAGGCCCCTGTTGGGAAGGCCGAGTAGTTTCCAGGCCATAAGCCCATAACATCCACGGGCTGTATTTTCTCATGCACAGTGATACTGATACCGGTGGATTTGAAACGGAGCTTTGGTGCATAGCCGCCAGCCAGCAGAGTGTCGGTTTCGTGGCTGCATCAGCTTTGTTGGATTTAGTTTGATGACGAGATCTTCGGTCTTTCGTTCGATAAAGAGATTTTCTTACCGACGTCAATGGTCGTTGAAAGATTATAATCCTTTAGGTATGCGCCTTCAGATCTTGCTTTGTCAGATCGATTTTGGATCTTCTATCGTTGTTGCCGCGAGGAGGATTATCCTTGCAATTTGTGTCCCGGCTGCTACGTCATCGACAATGGTGATTCGTATTCTCGGCTCTCCATCGACATCTACAAGACTAGTCGGTTGTTATTACCTGACATACTGGTGTTGGTACTCTTGCTGATTTTTTTTTTTTGATAAAGAGCATATATTAATATCGCGGGGATACCAATTACACCACAACATCATGCCCTAATAGCATAAAGGATGCACACAACCAAAAAAGAGAAAAAAATAAAAAAAAAGTGTTAAACGAGTTGTATTGTTGTACGTAGGAGAGTACATTGTCGGTACGTTGTGTACCGAGTCCTACTTGTATACGATGTAATCTGTATGTCCAATATATATATATATGTCACGTCGAGGCCCTGGAGGCTAGATCGACAACCACAATATCGTGAGCTATAGCTCACATGGTATCAGAGCGATTCTTGTTCAATCGCATCTAGGTTGCCATGAGCTTTGAAGCCTCGTCGTCCTCGTCGGCCATGGCGCCCGCCGGTTCGTTCGGCGAGTCGGTTTCTGAAAAGCTAACCGGTGAGAACTTCATGATCTGGAGGGCTCAGGTGATGCCGGCAATCAGGGGCGCTCAGCTGGTTGGCTACCTTGATGGCTCGATCAAGGCGCCGGAGACAGAGATCGTCTCCAAAGACGACAAAGGGGAGGAAGTGCAGATTCCTAACCCCGCCTATGCAGATCTTGCAAGATCAGACAGTGCTGGGCTATCTCCTCAGAAATATGACGAGAGAAGTTTTGGTCCATGTTGCCGGGCTTGAAAGCGCGGTAGAGGTTTGTGCGTCGGTGACAGATATGTTCTCCGCCGTCTCCTAGAGTTGGATTGTGCAGCTACGTACTGCGCTGGCCAAGACTCAGAAGGAGAACATGACCGACAAGGCATATTTTGGCCGGATCAAAGCCCTTGCTGACGAGATGGCAAATGCAGGGCAGAAATTGGATGAAGCACATATCATCTCTTATATCCTGGCTGGTCTAGATGATCAGTATGATGGATTTGTTGCGTCAATCACTACGTTGTTGAAGACTGCAATGAAGGTTCAATCAGTGATCTATACTCCATGTTCCTACCTTATCTAGAAAAATATATGGAATCCGCGATCCTATCCTATTTTGTAAGTAATTTTAGCATTCGAAATTATTTTCTTTCGCAAGAGCACTCAAACATAGATTGAAGATCTTCAGTCAGACTTTTCGTCAGTATCAACTCCCCAACGCAGCGGTGAACCATAGGGAGAGGTACACAGATAGGAATACTCTCGACTTTGAAATGACATTTGACATAGCTCACATCACTCTTGAAGTGCTAAGATTCTAAATAGAATATGTAAAATGAAATGGTTTTCCACCAGTGGAGATAAACCTTTTCGGGAAGGTAAGATCACTAGCTCTACTCTTATCTCTTGTCGAGCTTTCCATAAGGTCAAGTATTGGTTGGTTTCCTATAATCCTAAAAGGGTCGGGTCCTAAGATACAGGTTTCGCTTCTGCTTGGGAAGAATGCCGGAAGCTACATGCGAACTGAGTGAACTGAGACAAAATCAACACGTATCTTTCTTTTGATGAAACGGAGCCTACTTTCTCTCGATCGTCCTTCATTTGTGTACAATAAATAGGAAGATCCCAATAGTTGATAAAGAAAGGTGTCAGCCCAGCTCTGGCCAGAAAGGTGTTATACAAAAACTCTAAGGTGAGAATCTTCTTATTTGATTTTTTCAACAATGGAATAAATTATTAATGATTTCTAGAGTTCCAGGATTACTTCACTGCTGATATCTATTTTCGCCTAAGCACGGCCTCTAGGTTAGTTCAAACTGTAGTATAACGAACTATCGATACACCGAAAACGAGTAAAGATGGATACATAAAATGAAGACATCGTGGATTACCCAAATTGATTGGAGAAGTGGCTTGCTTGGTTGTGAAAACCTCGAATCCGGACGTGCGCAGGGGCCTACTCCCCTGCGTGAAAAGTCTTTAAAAGCTCAAAAGGAAGGAATAGAGGCTAGTAATCATACATCGATGGTCGTCAACTATCGATTGAAGCATAAGCACGTCTAGAAGGAAGAAATCCTGGGAACAATGGAAACCTTGGCGACAATGATCTCTCTGTCAATGCAGCCTCACGTGGTGGATATGGAAATCGTGGAGGCGGTGGTGGTTTTGGACAGCGCGGAGGCCGCAGCGGTGGCGGGCGCAACAATGATGTAGGACGTGGCAATGGGTCACAATCCTACAATTTTGGAGGAGGGTACTACCCTTAGAACAACAATGGAGGAGGTGGTTATTCCTCACATGGCGGACAATATGAGAATCGTCAAGGTGGGGGAGGACGTGGTCAAGGTGGAGCCCCTGGCGTAGTTTGCCAGATCTGTGGCAAGATAGGGAACCCGGCGTTTCGCTGTTGGAAGCGCTTCAATAAAAATTATCAGCCTCAATGTGAGAAGTCTGTTGGTGCAGCGACAAGTTCCTATGGTATCGATACAAATTGGTACAGCGGCACAGCAGCAACGGACCATATTACAGGAGAACTCGACAAGCTGACTATAAGAGACCGCTATCATGGTCCCGATCAAGTCCACAACGCCAATAGTTCAGGTATGGGTATACATCACATTGGTCATTCCTTATAGCATACCCCTAATCATGATCTCCACCTTAATAACATCCTTCATGTACCTCAAGCCACCAAAAATCTCCTCTCTACTCATCAGCTTACAAAAGATAATCATGCCTTTGCTGAATATTGGCCTAATCACTTCTTTCTTAAGGATCAGGACATGAGGAGAATTATTCTGGAAGGTAGATGTGTTGGGGGCCTCTATCCGCTTCCTCCTTCGTCATTGGCATCCGGGAGACAAGCACTTGGCGTTCAACAATCTTCTTCTCATTGGCATCGGCGTTTAGGGCATCCTTCCTCAGCTATAGTTCATCAAATTCTTCGAGACAATGATATTCAGTTTAGTGAGTCAAGTAAAGGGTCAGTTTGTGATGCCTGTCAAAAGGCTAAGAGTCATCAGTTACCTTATCCCAAGTCCACTAGTGTATCTTCTGCTCCTCTAGAACTTGTGTTTTCTGATGTTTGGGGTCCTGCCCCAGCTTCTGTTGGTCGAAATAATTATTATGTCAGTTTTATTGATGACTATAGCAAATACACTTGGATATATTTATTACGCAATAAATCTGATGTGTTTTAGAGATTTCATGACTTTGAACATCATGTAGAGAGACTCCTTGATAAGAAAATTCTTGCACTACAAACTGACTGGGGTGGTGAATATCAAAAACTCAATTCTTTTTTTCAAAAGGTTGGGATCACTCATCATGTTTCATGTTCCCATGCTCATCAACAGAATGGGTCTGCTGAGCGTAAACATCGACACATTGTTGAGGTTGGCCTATCTTTTCTTGCACACGCATCAATGCCTCTCAAGTTTTGGGATGAGGCGTTCTCCACGGCGGTCTATTTGATTAACCGTCTTCCAAGCAAAGTTATTGCTTCTCAGTCTCCACTTGAGCGCCTCTTTAACACCAAGCCTGACTACTCTTTTTTGCGAATTTTTGGGTGTGCGGTTTGGCCTAATCTTCGCCCCTACAACAAATCGTAAACTTCAGTTTCGGTCCAAACAATGTGCCTTTCTTGGTTATAGTAGTCTTCACAAGGGCTATAAGTGTCTTGATATCTCCACTGGACGTGTGTATATTTCACGAGATGTTGTGTTTGATGAGTCAGTTTTTCCGTTTGCTACTCTTCATCCTAATGCCGGTGCACAATTGTATGCCAAAATTTCCCTTTTCTCTCCACATCTCCATTTACCTATGACTGGGGGTGATGATTTAGGAGCTAATGTTGATGCTAACCCTGCTAATCCTGTTCCTGCTGAGTCTGTTACACATGAATCTAATGATTTTTCGTGAATCAATGATCATGGCGCTGATTCTGCTAATTTCCCCTCTGAGGAGACAAGATCTTCCTCGGGATCGTTGGGATCTGCTTCGGATCACGTGCCAGGCGCTGACGCTGATTCTGTCGTCTCTCCTGGCCACGCGGCGTCTTCTGGTTCATCGCCGCCGTCTGCGCCAGATTCGGTGGGACCCGTGACTGCGACCTCTCCTGGTCCTGCTGCCCGACGCGCGGGTTCCCGCCCTGTGCTCTCTGCGGCTGACTCTGTGCCCGGATCTTCTGTGGCCGGGTCTGGTAGTTCTGCTGATTTATCTGGATCCCATGCGGCGTCTACTAGGATCAGCTCGGGATCTTCTACAGCGCCTGATTCTGCTGCTGCTTCGGCTATCACGTCTGCTGCTCCGGCTCCTCGGCATGTTACTCGATCTCAACGAGGAATTTTCCAACCCA
Source organism: Lolium perenne (assembly GCF_019359855.2). Lineage (NCBI taxonomy): Eukaryota > Viridiplantae > Streptophyta > Magnoliopsida > Poales > Poaceae > Lolium > Lolium perenne. The sequence continues at coordinate 169,960,404 of NC_067248.2, forward strand.
AGGTTCTTACCGACGGTACCATCAGGTATGACTAGGGTCGGTATGCACACTTTTCAGCCACTAGTGATTCGGCTAATCTGCAGGTTGCTTTGAGTGTTGCTCATTGGAAACAAGCCATGGATGAAGAGTTTTCTGCGCTTATGAGAAATCAAACCTGGCATCTTCTTCCTCCTGATCATAGTCGCAAAATTATTGATTGTAAGTGGGTCTATAAAGTGAAGAAGAAGGCTGATGGTACTATTGATAGGTACAAGGCTCGTCTTGTTGCGAAAGGGTTCAAGCAGCGCTATGGTATTGACTATGAATATACATTTAGTCCTGTGGTCAAGGTAGCTACTATTCGTTTGGTTCTTGCTTTAGTAGTCTCTCGTAATTGACAACTACGGCAACTAGATGTGACGAACACGTTCCTTCATGGTGTTCTTGAAGAATAGGTCTATATGCGGCAGCCTCCTGGTTATGAGCATCCTGCTCGTCTGGGTCACATCTGTAAGTTGGATAAGGCTCTTTACGGCTTGAAACAAGCTCCTCGTGCTTGGTATGCATGCCTAAGCTCTAAGCTTCATGATCTTGGTTTTTCCGCTTCCAAGGCTGATACTGCGCTCTTTTTCTACAACAAAGGGGGAGTGTCCATCTATATGCTCATATACGTTGATGACATTGTTGTAGTCAGCTCTTCTAGTCAAGCTATTGACGCTTTACTTCATGATCTTGGCATGACATTTTGCTCTCAAGGACTTAGGTGCTTTACATTATTTTCTTGGTATAGAAGTACACAAGACTTCAGATGGTATTCTTCTCTCACAGCAGAAGTATGCTCATGATCTGCTTATGCGTGTCAACATGCAATCCTGCAAAACTGTTGATACCCCCTTGTCTGAGAAGTTGTCTATTGCTGATGGTGAAGTTTTGAGCAGTGAAGATTCCACTCGGTACAGAAGTATAGTTGGAGCATTGCAATATCTTACTCTTACAAGACCTGACATAGCATTCTTTGTTAGTAAGGTTTGCCAGTTTTTGCATGCTCCTACTACTCTTCACTAGACATCAGTTAAGATGATATTGAGATATCTCAGGGGAACTATCTCTGTTGGACTGAGACTTTGTAAGTCTGACTCTATTCTGGTGAGTGCATTTTCAGATGCTGACTGGGCAGGATGTCCAGATGATCGAAGGTCTACAGGTGGATTTGCGGTGTTCTTGGGGTCAAACTTGATCTCATGGTGCGCTATAAAACAAGCTACCGTTTCACGATCTAGTACAGAGGCTGAGTACAAAGCATTGGCTAATGCTACAGCTGAAGTTATATGGGTACAAACTTTGTTGAAGGAGTTGGGAGTACCACAGCCTAGGGCTGCATGCTTATGGTGTGACAATATTGGAGGCACCTATCTCTCTGCTAATCCAGTGTTTCATGCAAGGACAAAGCATATAGAAGTGGAATATCATTTCGTTCGTGAGAGAGTGGCGAAGAAACTTTTGGACATACGCTTTATACCGTCAGGAGATCAACTTGCTGTTGGGTTTACTAAATCTCTTTCTACTAGACAACTCGAGATGTTTCAACGCAATCTTAACTTAGATAAGTTATGATTGAGGGGGAGTGTTAAACGAGTTGTATTGTTGTACGTAGGAGAGTACATAGTCGGTACGTTGTGTATCTAGTCCTACTTGTATACGATGTAATCTGTATGTCCAATATATATATATATGTCATGTCGAGGCCCTGGAGGCTAGATCGACAACCACAATATCGTGAGCCACTCTCATAGAAAGGTCCCGCTATAGAGAGCCATAAGTTGAAATAGCAACACTGACACCGCCAATACAACACCAGAAGCTCACCTTCTCCATAAGCGACACCTCCAAGAAGGAAACAGTGCAGAAATGCTATCGTCGCCCGATCATAGATCTTAGGTTTTCACCCTGAAGAAAGTCATCTCTCTCAAAAAAATATCCCCAACAAGAACATTGTCAGGCACAATCAATTAAGGTTAGAACTTGGATTTTCACCCTGGAAGATAAGACTCTGAACTTCTCATGTGCATCCACCCCCACATAGTAGTCGCTGTTACAAGTCACGAATCGCCAAGCCAATTCCACCTCAACACCAAGATCCGACCATCATAGATGTTCCACCTATCTTGGCTTGATGACCTTCTCTGCTAGCACCATGGAAATAAAACGAGCTCCATGATATTAACAGCCAACAGAGCTTCGGGGCGCTCCCTCTGAAACCAAGCGGCTAGATAAAAAAAACATGGGTGTGCACGATCGAAAACACCCAATCCAGCAATCTTTAGGCATTGATCGCACAATGAATTTCGCCGGCAGGGCCTTTTCCGGAACACGACAATCCACCCAGACTGGTTGGAACAAGAATCCGACAAATCTTCAAACTTGGTGCGAGAAGAATCCTAGAACCGCCACCTTTATTCCTCAACGCGAACGAACCGGCCCCCACGCCGCCATTCGCCGCCCGACGACGACGAAGGAGATTATCACCTAGCTTAGTCATCGCCGCCAAACCCATGGCGGCCGTACAGAAGAAGACTCGGATGTAGGTTGCGTTCCCCGGCCAGGACCAGCGGCGCTGCCCATGATCGCCCGAGCGAATCGGCCAAAGCCATTGTCGTGGCAGACTGTAGACGACGAAGCAACGACCAGGACCTCTAGGCCCAAAACAGGTCTAGATCGGACCCGCGCTGCCGCCTGCTCGCCGCGCCGCCACCGCCCACCGCCCACCGCCAGCATCCTGCTCCCCGTCGCCTCGCCTCCACATCCTCCACGCCAAGCATGCCCGTCACAGCACCTCCCTGCCCGGATGCGTTGCCGGAATGCGCCTCCTTCACTGCCCTCCACCGTTTGGTGGGATGGGCACCACCACCGCCGCCAGCGTCGGCGACGGCAGCCGCCTGGCCGGGGCGTTGAGAGGGAGGCGGGGTGAGAGAAAGTGGCCACCTCCGGAGTCGACCGAGCGGGGACGACCCGGGAGGGATTTCTCTGTTCGCGATGGGATCTGGATCGCGGGGACGTTCCTTTTCTCTTGCTGATGTTGAATGACTGCTTTAATGGTTGCGCGCGTGCACATAAATTTGGCATTGTGGATCAAATTAAAACTATGGATGAACCTTCGTCGGTATTTACATGTCTATGGTTCGTTATCTATCTTTGGCAGCAATCCGAAGAGTACAAGCTTATGCTCTGGAAGGAGGAAAAATTTGAAGAAGTCCGAAGAATTGTTAGTATCTTTTAGACTTTACTAGGAAACATGCCCGTGCGTTGCAACGGGATAGGAAATACTCTGCCGATGCCAAGGGTGGGAGGCCACCACCCACCGGCGCAAGGCTGTGAGGAGTGCAGGAGTCCGCCGGCAGGAAGCTGAGAGCGGGTTTACCTTTTTCATATAGTATATTAATTTTATTAGCTTTTATTTGATAAAAATACGTTATAAAAAAAGTGAAAACAAATGAGAGAAGTCCACTTTACCCCCCTCAAACTTGTCTCAAGGTTTAGTTTGCAACCCTGAATTTTTATTTGTTTCAAGTTTTAACCTCAAACTTTAAAAACTATTCAGAATACACCCCTTTCATTGTTTTTATTGCAACCTCGGCTTTTTCATGTACGATAAATCAACGCCTGAGTTAAAATATAACCATATTTGTATGTACCTCCTCATACATGCATGCTAGGACCGGTATACCAAAATCAACGAATGCGTGTTTGTATGTTCTCAGTCAGCGACAACGTATTTCTTTCTTGTATATCTCACATGTGAGATCTCAATACATGTAGTGAGTATGTTTAGTTAAAATACATGATAAACCCGGCTGATGTATATAAAATTGGCTTAAACCAGTTAGGGACGGTGAAAGTGGTGTATTCCAAACGGTTTTTAAAATTTAGGTTTGAAACTTAAAACAAATAAGAGTTAAGTGTTGTAAACTGAACTTTAGGACAAATTTAGGGTGGTAAACTGGACTTTTCTCGAAACAAATTACATTACCAAAATCCCGTCTGAAAAGGAACCTCGTATTATTCCGTTTAGGATTCAGCTCATATACAACAAAGTGGAAAAAACTTGATGCGATGTGTATGGGCTGCACAAGCAGCACACACATTTTGCATAGATGAAGACATGACATGGCACTTCATTAGTTTCTATACGGAATAAACACAGAAATCACAGGAGTCCACTATACAAAAACACAGAAATCACAGGAGTCCACTATACAAAATCATTATTTATGATTGCATCGAAGAGATTCTTGATTCTTCCTAGGCAAGTGAACGTGACCACATCTCCATTTCACATTCAGTAAAAAAAACTGCATAGAAAAAGATTCTAGTGATACCAGAATAAGATAGTGTACTGCATTGCAGTTAGGACAGTGGCGAAGCTGAACTCACTCGACAGGCCGAACCTCACCGGCCATCATACTGAGAAACTCCTGCATCCGTGATCCTGTTTAACAAGACTTCATGCTGAGAAACTCTTGCAGACCATTCCACGACATATATCAAAGGGGCATATAATCGAACACCTTCCGGGCTTACTCCACGCCGCGCAGCTCCACACGCGAAGCCTGACAAAACCAAGTGATGAGAGCCCTTGCATAATTGCATACTTTCATTGACCTGCCGTGCAGGTGCTAGTTCAACTCCCCTACCCTATCCATGGCCAGACAACAAAGCTACCGGCAGCATGAATTAGCAGTAGATCGATCACCTCGGCTCCATAACGCACCGGAAGCAAAAGGCCCCCTCTCAGCTTCGCCAAGGTCGCCCGCCCATCCCCAAATTCCTTCTCAGTGTCGGCAATGTCGAGCTGGGGCGGAACTTCGGCCGTGGCAATATCCATCTTGTGCAGAAATTCCAGCGGGACTTCGCGCTGGATTTCGATTTCGGTCGAGGGGCAGAAGTCCTTTCTATGAGGAGATCGAAGAACACAACCCGTGCTCGTGTTGGAGACGCGAGGGTCACCAAGGCTAGGGCGTTGGCACCCGGTTCGAGGCTGCGGATCTGGCTGATGGTCGTGGCAGCCGCTGGCGAACTCCAGCCAGGAGTGGTGGCGGAGCGTGACCCTGCCCTTGATGCTTCCGCTTGAGGTATAACCTGGGCTAGGCCACCGGTACATGGGCCTCAACTCGACTTGACGTACAACGGTACAGACCGTATAGACGAAGCGTTTTCTTTAACTAAGCGGTGGCAGCTGCTGTAATTTTGAGGAATAATAAGGGTATAAATTGACGGACCAACAAGAAGCCTTATTTTCTTTATTATTATAGCAAAAGGACCCGTGCGTTGCACCGGGAAAAATAAATATGCAAGAACTCCAACAAACCAACCATATTGAAACTTCTCCTTTTTATTAGCATTGTCGACAGTTGTCATGTTTTATATTCAAGATGAAAATACATGGGTTAAGGTCACCGAAGATTGCACTGAGACTGATTGAACTCCCACGAAGAGATAAATTCAAGATTGATAGTTGGACCCTATAATTTTTTCCCTTCTTTCAGACCACACAAAATAAAACGCAAATAGGCCCCCAAAAAAATCTTCCTTCTTTAGATCAGTCCAATTCATCACCATCATATTTCTCATGTCACTGATAGGTAATGAGCCCCGCTTCATTCCTATGGTGTACATCCCCACGTCCGTCCCTCGAACTGGTGTCTGGATCAAGGACTGCAGCAGTGTTGTTCAACCAAATACGACGAGCAACATCAACACATCCGCCACCCTGGCGTGTCCTGCTCACGGCACCACATTCACCATTCTCTTCGTCGACAGCAAGCGAAGGGGGACAAGCAGATTAGTAAAAAAAAAAAAAAAACTGACAAAATATTGGTATTAAGTATTATATTATTAAATCTCCATGAAATTTTTCACTTAAACTGAATTTTGGCTAATAGCCTAGCTTCCATGTGTTTTTTCTCATCCACTCACCAAACACATATGCTACACGAATCCTTTATTTCCGTTGAGGATTATGCATGTGACTTGTCGAACCATCAGGCTCATCCAGAATGAGAGAGCGGCACACGCGCGAGCTTCCGGCATCAACAGCAGCAGGACCCTGAAGCTCAATGGACAGCGGCAGTGCGGCACAAGCAAAACAACAATTTGAAGAGGCTTGGTTCAGGAGGCTGGAGCAGCAAAGCCAAATACAGCGGAACCGACCAACGTTGGTCATCGTTTCCGGCCACCGACGTAGCTTGTAGCCCTGTAATGTGGGAGGAGAAGAACGGCTTGGCTGTACCTGTGTCCGCTCTGCATGGTCGTTCACGCAGCACTGGCTCACCTCGGCCGTATATTTCATCACCAACGCGTAGGCTCGAACCAGCACGCGGTAAGGCCAAGACAAAGACTAAGATCCGGCCGCATCGGCAGAATGATGTGGACGATCTCCGCTTTACATAGACCACCCAAGCGCATACAAGATCAGCCACTCTAAAAGAGCAATTAAAGTTGCTTTGTTTTTAAGAGGAACAGCCTAAACCAGGTTTGACGAATGGTCAGAGTGGTCTATGGAAGAGAAGGGCCACAGCCTGAAGTTATCAAACGCCATATATTCACCTCAGCCAAAAACATCAGCTAGCTAGCAGCCTAGCAGTGAGTTGGGTGAACATATTCTATGAATTGAGAAGAACGTACTGAACTTGGCCTGCACCAGCGGCCTGGTAGGCATGTTCTCCTTCTCCAAATGAAACAACAGCAAGGGCGCGCTGCAGGACGTGCCAGTGCACCTCTCCGTTTTCCTGGCTGCGAGACGGTGGCGTTCGGCAAGGTCGCGCCGTCGTCGTTCCCACTTCCCACTTTTGATGGCCATATACCTAGATCTGACAACGTAAGGATGCAGCAGTGACTCATGGAAAAAAATAGCGCGCTATTCCAACGCTAATAGCACGCTATAGCATATCTGGAGAGTCGACGCTACGCTATTTTGACGCTCGCGCTATTCGTGTTAATAGCACGTTATAGCATGCTAATAGCGCATTTTTGGACCCACGCTATTTTGTTATAGCGCGCTATTTTTTACCTTGGCTGTGAGCCTGTGATCGTGAGTATGCTTTGCAGTCCTGGAGTGATGGCACCCGCACAGAAGCATCGAGGCAGGTCCCAGAGAGAGAGAGAGAGAGAGAGAGAGAGAGAGAGAGAGAGAGAGAGGGAGAGGGAGAGGGAGAGGGAGAGGGAGAGGGAGAGGGAGAGGGAGAGGGAGAGAGAGAGAGAGAGAGAGAGAACGCTGGCCGGTAAGCCTCCACCTCGCCGCCACGGAATTCGTCCTCTCGTTTCAGATCCTCGACGGAATTCGCCCTTGATCGGATTCTCGACGGAGATAGATCGATTTGTGACCCGGTAATTATGCTGATCGAGTTTGTTGTCGATTGACTGGATCGAGCTACGTATATATATGAGCCTTTACATAGGAAAACCGTACGTGGACCTGGATATTTTTTTTCGGAGCGAAGCGTGGAGACCACACAGGATACATCGATCTGGACTCTTTTTCGAAGCCAAGCCCGGTTACCAAGCTTGATACGTCGGCTCACGTACAAAATTGACAGACAAAGACGAACGACGACGGACGAAACCATCGGGACGGACGAAACGAAGGAAACACTTTTGCCTTTATTATTAGGTACGGATTCTCGACGGAGATAGATCGATTTGTGACCCGGTAATTATGCTGATCGAGTTGGTTGTCGATTGACTGGATCGAGCTACGTATATATATGAGCCTTTACATAGGAAAACCGTACGTGGACCTGGATATTTTTTTTCGGAGCGAAGCGTGGAGACCACACAGGATACATCGATCTGGACTCTTTTCGAAGCCAAGCCCGGTTACCAAGCTTGATACGTCGGCTCACGTACAAAATTGATAGACAAAGACGAACGATGACGGACGAAACCATCGGGACGGACCAAACGAAGGAAACACTTTTGCCTTTATTATTAGGTATAGATAATCGTTGGAGTCAGCTCGTGTATCTTTACCATGTACTATTTGTTACTATGAATATATGTGGTATTGATTGTTAAAAAAAAAGTTTGATGGATTTAGTAGGTAGCTGAACTAGCGAGGTGTAATATAGACACGCGCACGCACGCATAACAATGATGTAGGAGTGCAAACATTGATCCACATTGCAAGTGCAGAAATTCAGCTTCCTTCCAAACATGGTGGCGCACTAGCGCTACAGCTGCACCAGAGAAAGAACTGCACACTGCTCAATTTTTTTAGACTAATAGGGAGCGGTCCCCAGCTCCATTTTCATTGAAAATGAAACATAACATCATTTTTGATGACAAGGTAATAAAACGAGCCAACCCACCAGCTAGACTGGGGGTCTTAAACACCTGAGTAAATCCAGGGGAAAAGAGCATACAGTCACAGAACCAACAGGAACATCGCGACAACTTAACCAGCTACCCAAACTCTGAGAAATACCACCACCTCTAAGATATATCCAAGCTAAACGAAGCAGCCAGGAAACCAAGCCTCATCATATCACCACACGAATGTTGTCAGGTTCCTCCGGGTGCTTCAACAGGTAGGCTTCGGAGGCGCGCCCCTGGTGGAGAGAAGTCATAGATGATTTCCAAGTCGAGATCCAGTCAAAGGACGTGCACTTAAGTCCGGCATCAGTGACGGCAACATCTTCAATTTTCTCACCAAGACAGCTTTGAAACTTTCCACCAGATGCCACTCCAGGTTTTCGAAAGAGATCTGCCAAAGCCTTAGGTATGACAGGATTAGCCCCCACACCTGTTTCATCGAAAGCCAAGTTTTTATGTTAAACACCAAATGGTTCCTATTGTTCCAGATGCTCCACATAACAGCAGATGAAACAACATTTAACTGCTCAAATCTCTTATTGCAAAGCCATTTGGATGCAAGGGATAAGTAGTCATTAATTACATCAAAAATTTCTTGCACAATAGCCCAAAGCAATCTAGATACTAGGCAGTTGAAGAACATGTGTTTAACAGATTCTAGCTCACTACAAAGCTCACAAACCAAAGGTTTTTGTATACTCCTATGTCTAAGATTATCTCTGGTCATGATCTTGTTTTGAGATAAAAGCCATTGCACTCTAGGTGGGATTTTTAAATCCCAAACAGAAGGCAAGTAAACCGGTTGAATTGCCCTAAAGTTAATGACCGCATATAGAGATTTAGAGAAATAAACACCTTTTGATTCATATTTCCAAATAGGTTGGTCCTCTTCATCAGAAAAAGTAATACTTTGTTTCTACCAACTCAAACCACATTTCCATCATGTGTGGTGTAAAGGTTCTCCTAAAATAACATTTTAATTGTTGCCCATCCCACAAATTAGCAACAGGTTTCATCTATTGATTAACTACAAAATAAATGTCCCAATACTGGGTAGACAAAGTTGCATTTTCAAACCAAGTGTCTTCCCAAAATCTAACAGTTCTACCATTTCCTATTTTCCATTTAAATCCAAATTTAACAGGTCTAGATGCCCACATCAAACCCTTCCAGAAGACAGAAGGATTTATGTCTTGGAAGCAAAAGATGTTAGGATTTATGGTGTTATACTTAGCGTCCACTATTCTTTTCCATAAACTACCTTCCCCTTGGATATATCTCTTAATCCAGGAACCAACTAGACAAATATTTAAATCATGGAGATTAGGTATAACATGCCCACCATACTCTTTCTTCATACAAATAGAAGGCCAGTTGGACAAATGTATTTTCTTATTTCCATCTACATCATTCCACATACAATTAGCTATTTGGGTGTTATTAAGATCTAGATCCCACTTTGGGAATTTAAAAAAGAAAAGCATATAAATAGGAATGCTAGATAAAACAGTCTGGATGAGTATTATTTTTGCCTCCATGGACAAAAGTTTCCCCCTCCGTCCTGCCATTCTACCAAGAAGATTATCAACTAGAGGCTGCAAATCCTCCCTTTTCAGCTTACTAAAATGCAAAGGCAGACCTAGGTACTTAATAGGGAATTTCCCAGCAACACATTGGAAGATATCTAAAAAAGGAGCAAGCTCCGAGTTCTCCATGTTTATAGCCATCAATTCACTCTCGTGGTAGTTGATTTTTATCCCTGATACTTGTTCAAAACAAGTAAGGGTCCATTTAAGATTTATAGCATTTCTCTCATCATTTTGTAAGAAAATTAGAGTGTCATCTGCATATTGCAGACTAATCACCCCACCAGGAACTAAATGTGGGCATAAGACTGTGATCATGCCATATGATGCTCCTTTAATTACCATTTTAGAGAAAACATCTACAACAAAGTTAAACAACATGGGAGCAAAGGGATCACCCTGTCTTAGCACTTTACCAGTAAGGAAAACATCACCCTCAACATCATTTACCTTGACCCCCACAGACCCTCCTTGGGTGATTTGCTTAATCATAAAGATTATTTTATCCCCAAAACCTCTAAGTTGCAAGATTTCATAGAGGAAATCTAGATTTACTATATCATAGGTTTTTTCATAATTTATTTTGAAAACTAGCCATTTTTTGTTTTTTCCTATATACTTCATGTATAATTGATACGTCTCCGACGTATCGATAATTTCTTATGTTCCATGCCACATTATTGATGTTATCTACATGTTTTATGCACACTTTATATCATATTCGTGCATTTTCTGGAACTAACCTATTAACAAGATGCCGAAGTGCCAGTTGCTGTTTTCTGCTGTTTTTGGTTTCAGAAATCCTAGTAAGGAAATATTCTCGAAATTGGACGAAATCAAAGCCCAGGGGCCTATTTTTCCACGAAGCTTCCAGAAGTCCGAAGGAGAGACGAAAAGGGGCCACGAGGGGGCCACACCCTAGGGCGGCGCGGCCCCCCCTTGGCCGCGCGGCCCTGTGGTGTGGGGCCCCCGTGCCGCCTCTTGACCTGCCCTTCCGCCTACAAATAGCCTCCGTGACGAAACCCCCAGTACCGAGAGCCACGATACGGAAACCCTTCCAGAGACGCCGCCAACGCCAATCCCATCTCGGGGGATCCAGGAGATCGCCTCCGGCACCCTGCCGGAGAGGGGAATCATCTCCCGGAGGACTCTACGCCGCCATGGTCGCCTCCGGTGTGATGTGTGAGTAGTCTACCCCTGGACTATGGGTCCATAGCAGTAGCTAGATGGTTGTCTTCTCCCCATTGTGCTATCATTGTCAGATCTTGTGAGCTGCCTAACATGATCAAGATCATCTATCTGTAATTCTATATGTTGCGTTTGTTGGGATCCGATGAATAGAGAATACTTGTTATGTTGATTATCAAAGTTATATCTATGTGTTGTTTATGATCTTGCATGCTCTCCGTTATTAGTAGATGCTCTGGCCAAGTTGATGCTAGTAACTCCAAGAGGGAGTATTTATGCTCGATAGTGGGTTCATGTCTCCGTGAATCTGGAGGGGTGAAAAGAACCTCTAAGGTTATGGATGTGCTGTTGCCACTAGGGATAAAACATTAGTGCTATGTTCAAGGATGTAGTCACTAGTTACATTACGCGCAATACTTAATGCAATTGTCTGTTGTTAGCAACTTAATACTGGAGGGGGTTCGGATGATAACCTGAAGGTGGACTTTTTAGGCATAGATGCAGTTGGATGGCGGTCTATGTACTTTGTCGTAATGCCCAATTAAATCTCACTATACTCATCATGATATGTATGTGCATGGTCATGCTCTCTTTATTTGTCAATTGCCCAACTGTAATTTGTTCACCCAACATGCTGTTTGTCTTATGGGAGAGACACCTCTAGTGAACTGTGGACCCGGTCCAATTCTCTTTACTGAAATACAATCTACTGCAATACTTGTTCTACTGTTTTCTGAAAACAATCATCTTCCACACAATACGGTTAATCCTTTGTTACAGCAAGCCGGTGAGATTGACAACCTCACTGTTTCGTTGGGGCAAAGTACTTTGGTTGTGTTGTGCAGGTTCCACGTTGGCGCCGGAATCCCTGGTGTTGCGCCGCACTACATCCCGCCGCCATCAACCTTCAACGTGCTTCTTGACTCCTACTGGTTCGATAAACCTTGGTTTCTTACTGAGGGAAACTTGCTGTTATACGCATCACACCTTCCACTTGGGGTTCCCAACGAGCGTGTGCTTTACGCGTCATCAAGCTAAATTTCTGGCGCCGTTGCCGGGGAGATCAAGACACGCTGCAAGGGGAGTCTCCACTTCTCAATCTCTTTACTTTGTTTTTGTCTTGCTTAGTTTTATTTACTACTTTGTTTGCTGCACTAAATCAAAATACAAAAAAATTAGTTGCTAGTTTTACTTTACTTGTTATCTTGTTTGCTATATCAAAAACACAAAAAAATTAGTTTACTTGCATTTACTTTACTTATTTCATTATGTTTCCTTTTAATTTTACCACAAAAGATATACCGGTAGGACGTGGGTCTATAGTTGGGAGAAATAATATAGAAGAATTTTTCAATCATGTTAGTACCATTGAAAATTTTGAAGATAGACACTTGGTAGACCTTGCGCCTACTTATGAAATTGCTGCTGCGCATTTAGTTCGCCTGTTGGAAACTAAATTTGTTAATCTTAATCCTATAATCCAACACATGTTTTTCACACTTGGCGATATGGAAGAAGGGGAAAAGAAAGATTTTGTTTTAGAAACCCTTCTTAGAGAATTTGGTGGTCTAGCAAGAGAAGCTAGGAAGGTCTTTGCTAAATTTAATATGCTTGGTTCTCATACTAATTTTGTTAGTCTCCTTGAAAAGATGGACATGGATAGAATAAGATGCACTAATAATATTGATGATGGTGGGGAGATCAAAGCACCAATACCATGTAAACTCCTAGCTATGAATGATGCACTAGAAAATAACTATGCTTGGCTTGTTCCTGAAAATTTGTTTGATGAGAGTAGCACGCCTAAGACTAATGAAAAAGGAGATGCTAAAACTTATGTATCTAATATATTATGCCTGGTTGAGAAAACTCCGCACCCCGCTGAGAATGCACCACCCTTTGATAATACTTGATACACACTTTCTGCGCCTAGCTGAAAGGCGTTAAAGAAAAGCGCTTATGGGAGACAACCCATGTTTTTACCTACAGTACTTTGTTTTTATTTTGTGTCTTGGAAGTTGTTTACTACTGTAGCAACCTCTCCTTATCTTAGTTTTGTGTTTTGTTGTGCCAAGTTAAGCCGTTGATAGAAAAGTAAGTACTAGATTTGGATTACTGCACAGTTCCAGATTTCTTTGCCGTCACGAATCTGGGTCCACCTCCCTGTAGGTAGCTCAGAAAATTAAGCCAATTTACGTGCATGATCCTAAGATATGTACGCAACTTTCATTCAATTTGAGCATTTTCATCTGAGCAAGTCTGGTGCCATTTTAAAATTCGTCAATACGAACTGTTCTGTTTTGACAGATTCTGCCTTTTATTTCGCATTGCCTCTTTTGCTATGTTGGATGAATTTCTTTGATCCACTAATGTCCAGTAGCATTATGCAATGTCCAGAAGTGTTAAGAATGATTGTGTCACCTCTGAATATGTCAATTTATATTGTGCACTAACCCTCTAATGAGTTGTTTCGAGTTTGGTGTGGAGGAAGTTTTCAAGGATCAAGAGAGGAGTATGATGCAACATGATCAAGGAGAGTGAAAGCTCTAAGCTTGGGGATGCCCCGGTGGTTCACCCCTGCATATAACAAGAAGACTCAAGCGTCTAAGCTTGGGGATGCCCAAGGCATCCCCTTCTTCATCGACAACATTATCAGGTTCCTCCCCTGAAACTATATTTTTATTCCATCACATCTTATGTGCTTTTTCTTGGAGCGTCGGTTTGTTTTTGTTTTTTGTTTTGTTTGAATAAAATGGATCCTAGCATTCACTTTATGGGAGAGAGACACGCTCCGCTGTAGCATATGGACAAGTATGTCCTTGGTTTCTACTCATAGTATTCATGGCGAAGTTTCTCCTTCGTTAAATTGTTATATGGTTGGAATTGGAAAATGATACATGTAGTAATTGCTATTAATGTCTTGGGTAATGTGATACTTGGCAATTGTTGTGCTCATGATTAAGCTCTTGCATCATATGCTTTGCACCCATTAATGAAGAAATACATAGAGCATGCTAAAATTTGGTTTGCATATTTGGTTTCTCTAAGGTCTAGATAATTTCTAGTATTGAGTTTGAACAACAAGGAAGACGGTGTAGAGTCTTATAATGTTTTCAATATGTCTTTTATGTGAGTTTTGCTGCACCGGTTCATCCTTGTGTTTGTTTCAAATAAGCCTTGCTAGCCTAAACCTTGTATCGAGAGGGAATACTTCTCATGCATCCAAAATACTTGAGCCAACCGCTATGCCATTTGTGTCCACTATACCTACCTACTACATGGTATTTTCCGCCATTCCAAAGTAAATTGCTTGAGTGCTACCTTTAAAATTCCATCATTCACCTTTGCAATATATAGCTCATGGGACAAATAGCTTAAAAACTATTGTGGTATTGAATATGTAATTATGCACTTTATCTCTTATTAAGTTGCTTGTTGTGCGATAACCATGTTTACTGGGGACGCCATCAACTTTCATTGTTGAATTTCATGTGAGTTGCTATGCATGTTCGTCTTGTCTGAAGTAAGGGCGATCTACACTGAGTTGAATGGTTTGAGCATGCATATTGTTAGAGAAGAACATTGGGCCGCTAACTAAAGCCATGATCCATGGTGGAAGTTTCAGTTTTGGACAAACATCCTCAAATCTCTAATGAGAAAAGAATTAATTGTTGTTGAATGCTTAAAGCATTAAAAGAGGAGTCCATTATCTGTTGTCTATGTTGTCCCGGTATGGATGTCTAAGTTGAGAATAATCAAAAGCGAGAAATCCAAATGCGAGCTTTCTCCTTAGACCTTTGTACAAAGCGGCATAGAGGTACCCCTTTGTGATACTTGGTTAAAGCATATGTATTGCGGTGATAATCCAGGTAGTCCAAGCTAATTAGGACAAGGTGCGGGCACTATTGGTACACTATGCATGAGGCTTGCAACTTATAAGATATAATTTACATGATGCATATGCTTTATTACTACCGTTGACAAAATTGTTTCATGTTTTCAAAATCAAAGCTCTAGCACAAATATAGCAATCGATGATTTTCCTCTATGAGGACCATTCTTTTACTTTTAATGTTGAGTCAGTTCACCTATTTCTCTCCACCTCAAGAAGCAAACACTTGTGTGAACTGTGCATTGATTCCTACATACTTGCTTATTGCACTTATTATATTACTCTATGTTGACAATATCCATGAGATATACATGTTACAAGTTGAAAGCAACCGCTGAAACTTAATCTTCTTTTGTGTTGCTTCAATGCTTTTACTTTGAATTATTGCTTTATGAGTTAACTCTTATGCAAGACTTATTGATGCTTGTCTTGAAGTGCTATTCATGAAAAGTCTTTGCTTTATGATTCACTTGTTTACTCATGTCATATACATTGTTTTGATCGCTGCATTCACTACATATGCTTTACAAATAGTATGATCAAGATTATGATGGCATGTCACTCCAGAAATTATCTGTGTTATCGTTTTACCTGCTCGGGACGAGCAGAACTAAGCTTGGGGATGCTGATACGTCTCTGACGTATCGATAATTTCTTATGTTCCATGCCACATTATTGATGTTATCTACATGTTTTATGCACACTTTATGTCATATTCGTGCATTTTCTGGAACTAACCTATTAACAAGATGCCGAAGTGCCAGTTCTGTTTTCTGCTGTTTTTGGTTTCAGAAATCCTAGTAAGGAAATATTCTCGGAATTGGACGAAATCAAAGCCCAGGGGCCTATTTTTCCACGAAGCTTCCAGAAGTCCGAAGGAGAGACGAAGAGGGGCCACGAGGGGGCCACACCCTAGGGCGGCGCGGCCCCCCCCTTGGCCGCGCGGCCCTGTGGTGTGGGGCCCCCGTGCCGCCTCTTGACCTGCCCTTCCGCCTACAAATAGCCTCCGTGACGAAACCCCCAGTACCGAGAGCCACGATACGGAAAACCTTCCAGAGACGCCGCCAACGCCGATCCCATCTCGGGGGATCCAGGAGATCGCCTCCGGCACCCTGCCGGAGAGGGGAATCATCTCGGGAGGACTCTACGCCGCCATGGTCGCCTCCGGTGTGATGTGTGAGTAGTCTACCCCTGGACTATGGGTCCATAGCAGTAGCTAGATGGTTGTCTTCTCCCCATTGTGCTATCATTGTCGGATCTTGTGAGCTGCCTAACATGATCAAGATCATCTATCTGTAATTCTATATGTTGTGTTTGTTGGGATCCGATGAATAGAGAATACTTGTTATGTTGATTATCAAAGTTATATCTATGTGTTGTTTATGATCTTGCATGCTCTCCGTTATTAGTAGATGCTCTGGCCAAGTTGATGCTAGTAACTCCATGAGGGAGTATTTATGCTCGATAGTGGGTTCATGTCTCCGTGAATCTGGAGGGGTGACAAGAACCTCTAAGGTTATGGATGTGCTGTTGCCACTAGGGATAAAACATTAGTGCTATGTTCAAGGATGTAGTCACTAGTTACATTACGCGCAATACTTAATGCAATTGTCTGTTGTTAGCAACTTAATACTGGAGGGGGTTCGGATGATAACCTGAAGGTGGACTTTTTAGGCATAGATGCAGTTGGATGGCGGTCTATGTACTTTGTCGTAATGCCCAATTAAATCTCACTATACTCATCATGATATGTATGTGCATGGTCATGCTCTCTTTATTTGTCAATTGCCCAACTGTAATTTGTTCACCCAACATGCTGTTTGTCTTATGGGAGAGACACCTCTAGTGAACTGTGGACCCCGGTCCAATTCTCTTTACTGAAACACAATCTACTGCAATACTTGTTCTACTGTTTTTTGCAAACAATCATCTTCCACACAATACGGTTAATCCTTTGTTACAGCAAGCCGGTGAGATTGACAACCTCACTGTTTCGTTGGGGCAAAGTACTTTGGTTGTGTTGTGCAGGTTCCACGTTGGCGCCGGAATCCCTGGTGTTGCGCCGCACTACATCCCGCCGCCATCAACCTTCAACGTGCTTCTTGACTCCTACTGGTTCGATAAACCTTGGTTTCTTACTGAGGGAAACTTGCTGCTGTACGCATCACACCTTCCACTTGGGGTTCCCAACGAGCGTGTGCTTTACGCGTCATCAATAATCTCATGAGCTGAGACAACACTCTCTAAGATAAATCTCCCTATAATAAAAGCAGATTGTTGTTGAGAAATCTATCTATCAAATAACATAGAGAATCTATTGGTAATAACCTTTGTGAAAATCTTAAA
Organism: Lolium perenne; assembly: GCF_019359855.2. Taxonomy (NCBI): domain Eukaryota; kingdom Viridiplantae; phylum Streptophyta; class Magnoliopsida; order Poales; family Poaceae; genus Lolium; species Lolium perenne. The sequence goes on from NC_067248.2 coordinate 169,977,762, forward strand.
AACAGAATTTAACAAGCTTATAGGTCTAAACTTTCTTAGTTCTTTTGCATCATCCTCTTTTGGGATAAGAGTAATCATGGCAAAATTCAATTTGTATATATCTAATCTACCATTATACCAATCATCAAAAGGCTCAATGAGATCCCCTTTTATAATTTCCCGAAAAGTTTTGGAAAAAGAGGAAGGATAAACCATCAGGGCCTGGTGCTCCTTCAGCATATGTACCAAACACGACTTATTTAATCTCTTTTTTAGAGAGTTCCTTTTCTAGTTCTATATTTTCCTGTGGAGTAACTTTCTCCTCACGAGAGAAAAAATCATCCAATAATCTAATATAAGGTCTATCTTCTTTCTTGAAAAGCTCTTTATAGAACTCAGTTGCTACTTTAAGCATGCATTTCTGGTCAGTTACAGGGCCCACAGGCCCTTCTAAGATATTAATTCTTTTTCCCTTCTTCTTTGATTAGCCACCGCATGGAAGTAAGCAGTATTCCTATCCCGTTCCAGAATATTTCTATCTCTAGACCTCTGTCTAGCTTTAGTTTCTTCAATAACCCAGTAAGTATTAAGTTCTATCAAAATATCAGCTAATCTTTTCCTCCTCAGCTCATCTAGAGGGTGGTTTTCAGCCATAATATCAAGGGAATCATACTCCTCCATGAGGTTTTTTTGTGTTTCCTAATATTTGCCTCTAGATTTTCACTCCACCCTCTAGCTAGTGTCCTAAAGTATTTACACTTACCATGCCAGCTATTAATAGAAGATTTATCCCCTCTAGGAAGGGCCCAAGCTTTAGCCACTAAGTCATTAAATTCAGGTCTAGATAACCACCATTTTTCAAATTTAAAGCCAATTTTCTTCGGGATTTGATCGAAACCAGAGTCCCAAATGATGGGAGTGTGATCACTCCCCACACTAGACAAGGTGATGAGGACATCCCTACCTCACTACCACCTCCGTCATTACAACTGAAGATGAACCTTCTATGAAGCTCAAGTCCAATGAAGTTCGGACTGGACCAATTACAAGAGCTCGTGCGAAGCTACTTAAACAACAAGTGAACTTGTTCCTAAACAATACTTTGATAGATCAGAGCTTTATACTACCTATGTCCTATTACTTATGTATCATCGGGTATGAAGAGGAGACAAGCATCACACAAGGAGGAGAGGAGCAGTGATACGTCCAAAACGTATCTACTTTCCCGAACACTTTTGCTATTGTTTTGCCTCTAATTTGTGTATTTTGGATACAACTAACACGGACTAACGCTATTTTCAGCAGAATTGCTCTGGTGTCTCGTTTTGTGCAGAAATTCAACTTTCGGGAAAATCCTCGGAATTTATACCAAAGGGCCTATTTCACCAGAAGAATCACGGAGCCAGAAGGGCAGGCCTGGGGGAGGCCCAGGGCCCCCAGACGCTAGGCCGGCGCGGCCTGGAGGGGGGGCGCACCGCCCTAGCGTGTGGCCCCCTCGGCTGCCCTCTGACGCCCTCCTCTGGACTACTTAAGGGTTTCGATCTAAAAACGCGAGGAAGGAAGTCGAAGTCGCTAGAAACCCTCCAGAACGCCGCCACATCGCGAAACTCCGTCTCGGGACCAGAAACTCCGTTCTGGCACTCCGCTGGGACGAGGAATTGGAGGAGATCATCGCCATCATCACCACCGACGCCTCTCCATCGACCAGCAATGTTTCCCCCATCCATGTGTGAGTAATTCCCCCGCTGTAGGCTGAAGGGGATGGTAGGGATTGGATTAGATTGGTCATGTAATAGCATAAGATTGTTAGGGCATAGTGCCTAGTGTCCGTAATTCGTACTTTGATGATATTGTTGCAACTTGTTATGCTTAATGCTTGTCACTAGGGCCCGAGTGCCATGATCTCAGATCTGAACATGTTATTGTTTCATGATGATATGCATTGTTTTATGATCTTACCTGCAAGTTGTATACACATGTCGCTGTCCGGAACCCGAGGCCCCAAAGTGACAGAAATTGGGACAACCGGAGGGGAAGGCAGTGATGTGAGGATCACATGTGTTCACGGAGTGTTAATGCTTTGCTCCGGTACTTTGTTAAAAGGAGTACCTTAATATCCAGTAGATTCCCTAGAGGCCCGGCTGCCACCGGCTGGTAGGACAAAAGATGTTGTGCAAGTTTCTCATTGCGAGCACGTACGACTATATACGGAACACATGCCTATGGATTGCTTAGTACTTGGACACCGTTTTATTATTATCTGCAAATGCCCTGCTTCGATTGTTACATGAGTTTCTCTCATCCATGCAACGCCCGTCATCCATCCCTGTGCCTAGTGTATTTTAATCCTGCTGTACTATAATCACTACTGCTGTCTTTGTTCCACTGCTGCTGTTATTTCACTACTGCTACTGCTATAAAACTGTTACTACTGATAAACTCTTGCGAGCAAGTCTGTTTCCAGGTGCAGCTGAATTGACAACTCCACTGTTAAGACTTTCAAGTATTCTTTGTCTCCCCTTGTGTCGAATCAATAAATTGGGTTTTACTTCCCGCGAAGACTGTTGCGATCCCCTATACTTGTGGGTTATCAAGACTATTTTCTGGCGCCGTTGCCGGGGAGCATAGCTTTATTTGGAAGTTCACTTGGATTGATATTGTTCGCTGCAAATTCTCCATCATGGGTAAATCTCGCGATTCTAAAGTCGCCATATTACCATCCACTACAAGAAAAGGTACAACTCTGAGTACCTCTGCCGCTCTTGATTCACCATCTGTGATAAGTCAACTTGTTTCACCACCGCAAGCTTCACTTGCTGGTACTTCTGCTGAATCTGAAAATTCTCATAATATTGATGATGCTTCTGCTGTGCTTGATGATAGTGGTTCATTGGGATCTTTTCTAGATGCTACAATCGCTAGGTCTAGACAAATTGAAAATGCTGAAACTCCTAATGAGAATGCTGCTACACCTGTTAATTCACCTGAGTCTGTTGATTATTCTAGTGATGATCCTGATGAGGATTATGTGGAGCTTAATGATGATTTTATTGATAAATGCAATGCTATTACTGATGCAAGAAAAATTAAAAAGTTTCTTGCACAACATACTGTTAGATATAAGCTGTCTCCTGATCCTTGATACGTCCAAAACGTATCTACTTTCCCGAACACTTTTGCTATTGTTTTGCCTCTAATTTGTGTATTTTGGATGCAACTAACACGGACTAACGCTGTTTTCAGCAGAACTGCTCTGGTGTCTCGTTATTGTGCAGAAATCCAACTTTCGGGAAAATCCTCGGAATTTATGCAGAAGGCCCTATTTTCCAAGAATACTGACGGAGCCAGAAGGACAACTCAGGTGGAGGCCCGAGGGCCCCACACCATAGGGCGGCGAGGCCCAGGGGGGGCCCGCGCGGCCATGTGGTGTGGCCCCCTCGGCCGGCCTCCAGCGCCCTCCTTCGGACTATTTATCGGCCTCGACCTAAAAACGCACGGGGAGAAGTCGAAGTCACCAGAAACCCTCCAGAACGCCGCCACATCACGAAACTCCGTCGCGGAAGCCAGAAGTCTCCGTTCTGGCACTCCGCCGGGACGGGGAATTGGAGGAGATCATCGCCGCCATCACCGCCAACGCCTCTACATCAACCAGCCATGTTTCCCTCATCCATGTGTGAGTAATTCCCCCGCTGTAGGCCGAAGGGGATGGTAGGGATTGGATGAGATTGGTCATGTAATAGCATAAGATTGTTAGGGCATAGTGCCTAGTGTCCGTAATTGGTACTTTGATGATATTGTTGCAACTTTTTATGCTTAATGCTTGTCACTAGGGCCCGAGTGCCATGATCTCAGATCTGAACATGTTATTGTTTCATCAAGATATTCATTGTTTATGGTCTTACCTATAAGTTGTATACACATGTCGCTGTCCGGAACCAATGGCCCCGAAGTGACAAGAATTGGGACAACCGGATGGGATGGTAGTGATGTGAGGATCACATGTGTTCACGGAGTGTTAATGCTTTGCTCCGGTACTCTATTAAAAGGAGTACCTTAATATCCAGTAGTTTCCCTTGAGGCCCGGCTGCCACCGGCTGGTAGGACAAAAGATGTTGTGCAAGTTTCTCATTGCGAGCACGCACGACTATATATGGAACACATGCCTATTGATTGCTTTGTACTTGGACACCGTTTTATTATTATCTGCAAATGCCCTGCTATGATTGTTACATGAGTTTCTCTCATCCATGCAACGCCCGTTCATCCGTCCCCGTGCCTACAGTATTTTAATCCTGCTGTTTACTAAAATCACTACTGCTGTCTCTGTTACTCTTCTACTGTTATTTCACTCATCGCTACTGCTATAAAACTGTTACTATTGATAAACTCTTGCGAGCAAGTCTGTTTCCAGGTGCAGCTGAATTGACAACTCCGCTGTTAAGGCTTCCAAGTGTTCTTTGTCTCCCCTTGTGTTGAATCAATAAATTGGGTTTTACTTCCCTCGAAGACTCATTGCGATCCCCTATACTTGTGGGTCATCAAGACTATTTTCTGGCGCCGTTGCCGGGGAGCATAGCTTTATTTGGAAGTTCACTTGGATTAATATTGTTCGCTGCAAATTCTCCATCATGGGTAAACCTCGCGATACTAAGGTCGCCATATTACCATCCACTACAAGAAAAGGTACAATTCTGAATACCTCCGCTACACTTGATTCACCATCTGTGATTGATAAACTTGTTTCACCGCCACATGCTTCACATGCGGGTACTTCTGCTGAATCTGAAAACTCTCATAATATTGATAATATTTCTGCTGTGCTTGATGATAGTGGTTCATTGGGATCTTTTCTAGATGCTACAATTGCTAGGTCTAGACAAATTGAAAATACTGAAACTCCTAATGCTACTACACCTGTTAATTCACCCGAACTTAATTATTTTAGTGATGATCCTGATGAAGATTATGTGGAGCTTAATGATGATTTTATTGAAAAATGCAATGCTACTACTGATGCAAGAAAAATTAAAAAGTTGCTTGCAGAACATGCTGTTAGATATAAACTGTCTCCTGATCCTAAATTTGCCACATCTCCTATAAACATTAAGGATAAAGATTATGATTTTTCTCTTGATCTATCTCATATAGCTATTGTTGAGAAAACACCCTTTTGTGGTACTGAAAAAGAAAGTGCTGTTGAACACATGATTGAGTTATCTACTCTAAGTAGCTTGTTTTCTGATGATGTCAAGATGCGTACTTACTTTGTTGCTAAAATCTTTCCATTCTCATTAAAGGATGACGCTAAAACTTGGTATAATAGTTTGCCACCTAATTCTATTAAAAGTCCAAAAGAATTGCTTGATATTTTCTTCCGTAAATACTTTCCTGCTAGTGCTCAACATATTGCTTTGCAGAGAATTTATAATTTTAACCAGGAGGATGGAGAGAAATTGCCTGAGGCTTGGGCGAGATTTTGCTCTCTTATTAGAGCTCGGCCTGACCATGATTTGGAAAAGCATGATTTACTTGATATATTTTATAGCGGACTAACCATTGAGTCTAGGGCATACCTGGATAGTTGTGCTGGTTGTGTTTTCAGGAAAAGAACTCCGGATGACGCTGAAGAATTATTGGCTAAAATAGGCCGGAATCATGATGATTGGACTACGCCTGAACCAACTCCAACGCCAATATTGAAGAAGAGGGGTATGATTAAATTAAATGATGAAGATATGAGGGAAGCCAAGAAGTCTCTCAAGGAGAAAGGTATTAAATCTGAAGATGTGAAGAATCTTCCTCCCATAGAAGATACATGTGAGATAATTCCCCCTTCATCCATGATTGAGGTAAACTCCCTTCAACGCTTTACTAGGGAAGATATTCCGTATTCGAAACCTCCTGCACAATGCTTAGATGAGTTTGATAATTATATTGTTAAGCAAGAAAATTTTAATATGAGAGTAGAAAATCATTTAATGGAAAATCCTCGAGCTATTAGTGAATTGCATGATATTGTAGAGAGAACCTCCAATGATGTTAAGATGCTTGTTAAACATTTTCATATGGTTCAAACTCAAATTGATCAACTCACTAAAGTGCAAAATGACTTGTTAGGAAATAATTCTAAAGAAAAACATGCTTATGAAGTAACAACTAGAGGTGGTGTTTCTACCCAGGATCCTCTATATCCTGAAGGGCATCCCAAAAGAATTGAACAAGATTCTCAACGCATTGAACCTAGTGCTCCTTCTAAGAAGAAAAAGAAGAAGAAACATAAAAATGTTGTAGAATCTTCTGAACCTGCTAATGATCCTAATAGTAGTTCTATTTCTGATGCTGAAACTGAAAGTGGTAATGAACATGATAAAGATAATGATAAGAAGGATGCTTCTGATAAAGAAGAGGTAGAAGATGAACCTGAAAAGCATGCTAAAAATAAAAAGTACACTAAAGAAGATTTTATTGCTGAGAAACATGGTAATGAAAGAGAACCTTGGGTGCAAAAGCAAATGCCTTTTCCTGCTAAGAAACTAAAATCAAAGGAAGAAGAACACTATAATAAATTTTGTGATTGGATGAAACCTTTATTCTTGCAAATCCCTTTGACTGATGCTATTAAATTGCCTCCTTATTCAAAGTATATGAAAGATATTGTTACTAACAAAAGGAAAATCCCCAATGAGGAAATTTCCACTATGCTTGCTAATTACTCTTTCAATGGCAAAGTGCCAAAGAAGTTGGGCGACCCAGGTATACCTACTATTCCTTGTTCTATTAAGAATAATTATGTTAAAACTGCTCTATGTGACTTGGGAGCCGGTGTTAGTGTTATGCCTTTTTCTCTTTATAAGAGACTTTATTTAGATAAGTTGATACCTACTGATATATCTTTGCAAATGGCTGATAAATCTACTGCTATTCCTGTTGGTATATGTGAGGATGTTCCTGTTCAAGTTACTACTAACTGCTTGATATTAACTGATTTTGTTGTGTTGGAAATGCCTGAAGATGATAATATGTCTATTATTCTTGGGAGACCTTTTCTTAACACCGCAGGGGTTGTTATTGATTGCAATAAAGGGAAGGTTACTTTTAATGTTGATGATAAGGAGCATACCGTCTATTTCCCCAAGAAGATTGATAAAGTATGTGGAGTCAATACTATTTTTAATGTGAGAACTATCAAAGTGGGAACTATTGATTGTCCTATATATGAGCCTAAAGAAGAATATCAAACTCTCGTGATTGGATCCATATCAATACAATTCAAGGTAACATGATTGATTTGAGGTTTATTTCTTCTTATGCTATGTAAAATTTATTTGGTGGCAAGACTTGATCAACCTTGTTAACGAATACTTTTTATATGCATAGAGGAGGTAAACAACATCTCTTTCTTCCTCCACTTGCTCTAGTTGCTGTAGCACTTTTAATTTGCAAAGTTCCTTAGTTAATTAGAGATTTCAAAAATTTTCCTGGCCAGTAATAATAAACTAAATACCCAGAAATGTGCATTTTTCAAAGTTTTCAAAAATTCACAAAAATTATACCGTTGGTCCTATTTTTCGACGAGGCACCTGGGAGCACCAGAGGCTGACCTGTGGGGCACCACAGGGTGCCACACCACAGGCCGGCGCGGCCAAGGAGGGGGGCGCGCCACCCTGTGGTGTGGGCCCCTCCTTGCCCCACTACCGCATCTCTTTCTCCCAGCATCTTCTCTCTCCCGAAAAAACTCGCACCAGGTTCCTCTCACTCGCGTTTTTGCTCAAGACCTCAGGATTTTTCGATCTCTTTGCTCAGCCCAGATTTCTGTCTGAAATTTGACACATTTGCTCTTCGGTATGTGACTCCTCCACCTATCCAAGTAGAATTTTGTTTGGTTGAGTATATCTTGAATATTTTGCTGTTGTAGGTAACATGTTTAGTGAGCTTGCATGCTTGTTCTAAGTTGTATAAACTAGTTTTGATGCATGATTAGTACTCTAGCAAGTTCCTATAGTAGTTCCCCTTGATTATATGTCACCAAATCAAATTTTTATATTGTTTGTTGAAAATTTCAGAAAATGGAGTGGAATAGATATCAATTGAACCAACAAGAATTGGAGGTCCAACAAGTTATGAGAGTGAACCGTGAAGAGGGAGTATACCCCTCCTACTACCCATGCGCAGATTTCATGAGAAGCGCGGGAATATTTGAAGATGTTCAAAGTCTAATTTCTCGTGCAGGGCTGAGTAATTTTGTTGAGGGAGAGCCAAGACAATATGCAAAATTAACTATGTCTTTTGTGCAGGACTTTAAGTTCAATTGGTCGCGATCTAACCCCACGGTCCAGTATAAAATTTACAATAAAGCTGTCAACTTGCCATTCAGTGATTTTTGTGCAGCAATTAGAGTACTGCAATGGGGATCATGCGAGAAGATAAGGGGATCGCCGCAAGAACTCTTAAACCTCTTCAAGATGATTTGCTATGGAAGGAGTTTCTCAGAGGATAGTGGTAAAATCACTAGCATTCAGCTCCTGGCTATCCGCTACTTTGCCTATTTTATTACTAAATGCGTTCTTGCTAGAAAGATTGGCGGTAAACTATCTATCCCGGATTTAGCTTTTCTAGCTGCGGCACTGCAGGGTAGTAGGATTTATAATTTGGGGGCATTGATAGCTTATAGACTTGCTACTAACCGTGAGAAATGTGGAATTTGTGGAGGTCTCATTGCCTCTCGTTTACTAGCTTTTCATAATGTAGAACCTCATCATTTTGATATTCCATTCCCCATAGAAAAACTTGACATAGCCTCTATGATTAAACATGAATTTGTTTCTGATTCGTCCAACTTGGGTAACCTGTTTTACAAGATGACATTTTATAAGAAAGTCTGGAGAATAACTAAGAAAACTGAGAAACTAGTAAGATTGCCTGCGCCTGTTCTGTCTAACCTTGATTCCAGGGGAGATTGGTCGGTCACAGAAGGTGCACTGGATGCACACATAGAGGGAGGACGCGATCATGCAAGAGACGACTCGGAGGTCGAGGAGCACCTCGACTCATCATCCGATGCAGCAAGTTCCTCGCATCAACATGTTGGGCATGTGGAGCCTCCACGTTTTTCTTCTGCACAGGAACTCTACTATGACTACGCCATGAATTATCCATCGGCGAGGAACAGCGACCCTCGTTGGGGTTGAACTCCACTTAGGCCAAAAGCCTAAGCTTGGGGGGAGGTATACCGGCATCACTCATTCTTTGCATATTATGGTTGCTGGATACTTTTACATACTTGTTTAGTCTCTTTGAGTGGTTTTCTAATGAGAGGGAGATGATATTTGGGGAAGTGCTGCCTGAAAACAGATTCTGGACTGTTACTAGAAACATTCGTGCACACAGCCAGAACGTTATTTTGAGCTGCCAATTTTTGTGCAGGTTCCCCAGGTTGTTATCTAACTTTCATTAGTTGAACACTTTTCGAGCTGAGCAACGTAAGATTTTTGTAAAAATCGATTTCTCTACTGCTGTCAGGTTTTGGCAGATTTCTGCCATCTCGCTTTTCTGTGTTTCTTCTAGTTTGCTATTTCTTGTTTTTGCTTTGTTTCCTTTCCAAAACACAAAAGGACCAAAAATATTTCTGTTGTTTCTCTTCACCATTTGTTTGCTTTGGTTTCTTGCATTTGTTTCGCTTTATTTGCTATTGCTAGTTTGCTATAAGAAAACCCAAAAAGATTTTGATTTGTTTGTTTGTTTCCTTTTGTTCTTGTTCTCAAATTCGAAAACACCAAAAATATTTGCTGTTCTTCTTTGGTTTGTAAAGTTCATCTTGAGTTCAATGGTCTTCGGTGGCTGGAGCGTGGTTTTCATTTCATATTATCCAAGCTGCACAAGTGAAAAGGCAATAATGACGATCTACGACAATTGGATTGTGGTGAGAGGCTGGTATGAACTCTATTTGTTTTCATTTTTGTACATATACTCATCCATGTGAGCATGCTTAGTTGGTTCATGTGAGGTATATGTTATTTGAGAAAGTCTAGTAGTTTATGATCTCTCATGTTTAGCTCCAATTTATTAATATGAGTAGCATGTCATGGATGTTTGCTTGCATTGTTTTATTCATAAGTAGGCATGGCGTTGTGGTATCCTCCTCTGAATAATTCATTTATATCGACTTGGCACATGCTCACGCATGCATATGACTGAACCAAAGTCAATTAAGCCTCGATGATTTATATTGCTTCAGAGTTCTTGTATCACTTTTATGCCTCCGTTAATTTATTTTGCCGCAAGCATGATTATGACAGTTTCTGCTCTCTTGATTTGTTGCTCCCTAGTCTATTGCTAGCCTTCACTTGTACTGAGCGGGAACGCTGCTCGTGCTTCCAAATACCTGAAAACCAAGTTGTTCCAAAGTGTCCACCATAAATACCTATGCATGGCATTTCAAACCATTCCAAGTAAATTCTCATGCGCTACCTTTAAAACCTTCAAAATGCTTCTCAATTTGTGTTTATGTTTCATAGCTCATGAGGAAGTATGTGGTGTTTAGCTTTCAACCTTGTCATTTACTTTTGACGGACTCTCATATGGACTAGTGGCACATCCGCTTGTCCGATAATTTTGCAAAAAGAGCTGGCAATGGGATTCCCAGTCCCAAATTAATTAACTTAAATAGACACTCCTCCATGGTTTGTGATTGTTGGACGGCACCCGAAGATTCGGTTAGCCATGGCTTGTGTAAGCAAAGGTTGGGGGGAGTGTCATCATCATAATAAAACTAAAATAAAAAGGCACTCCTTCATGGTATGAGATTGTTGGTAGGCACCCGAGGATTCGGTTAGCCATGGTTTGTGTAAGAAAGGTTGGAAGGAGTGCCACATAAATATGCAAATAATTCATGGGAGCCGCTCTTGGAAGTCCGGTTGGCGAGGTAGTTAGTGTACCCATTACCATTCGTTGACAACAAAATGATTCTACTCCTGATTTCAAAAATGAAAAGCTCTAGCGCATGTTAATCCCTGCTTCCCTCTGCGAAGGGTCAATCTTTTACTTTTATGTTGTGTCTCCATTATTTCTTTGAGCACTATCTTGAGAGCACAACTGTCGTTCTTAGTATAATATGCTTGTCTCAAAATATGATTGATTGTGGTATAACTTTGATGCTTTTATCTTTGACAATCACTACTTCTAGTCTTTCTATGAACTCCAGAGGTGCCCGGGCATTTAGGTTTTGCCAATCAAATACAGGCAAGCGAGATACCACTTTATCATACTCTCTTATGAACATTGCAATCCTGCTTACATACATGATTCATGATGCTTATTATTAATTGTTGATACCTCTCCATGATTGACATAGCTGTTAGATGATCTTATTTGCATGTATCTCATTATGAACTGCTTAAGTATTAGCCATAGCATGAGAATATATACATCATATGAGCAAATGTGTTCGTGAAAGTTCTTTTATCGCTCATTTGTTAACTGAATTGCTTGAGGACAAGCAATAAGCTAAGCTTGGGGGGAGTTGATACGTCCAAAACGTATCTACTTTCCCGAACACTTTTGCTATTGTTTTGCCTCTAATTTGTGTATTTTGGATGCAACTAACACGGACTAACGCTGTTTTCAGCAGAACTGCTCTGGTGTCTCGTTTTTGTGCAGAAATCCAACTTTCGGGAAAATCCTCGGAATTTATGCAGAAGGCCCTATTTTCCAAGAATACTGACGGAGCCAGAAGGACAACTCAGGTGGAGGCCCGAGGGCCCCACACCATAGGGCGGCGCGGCCCAGGGGGGCCCGCGCGGCCATGTGGTGTGGCCCCCTCGGCCGGCCTCCGACGCCCTCCTTCGGACTATTTATCGGCCTCGACCTAAAAACGCACGGGGAGAAGTCGAAGTCACCAGAAACCCTACAAAACGCCGCCACATCGCGAAACTCCGTCGCGGGAGCCAGAAGTCTCCGTTCTGGCACTCCGCCGGGACGGGGAATTGGAGGAGATCATCGCCGCCATCACCGCCAACGCCTCTACATCAACCAGCCATGTTTCCCTCATCCATGTGTGAGTAATTCCCCCGCTGTAGGCCGAAGGGGATGGTAGGGATTGGATGAGATTGGTCATGTAATAGCATAAGATTGTTAGGGCATAGTGCCTAGTGTCCGTAATTGGTACTTTGATGATATTGTTGCAACTTTTTATGCTTAATGCTTGTCACTAGGGCCCGAGTGCCATGATCTCAGATCTGAACATGTTATTGTTTCATCAAGATATTCATTGTTTATGGTCTTACCTATAAGTTGTATACACATGTCGCTGTCCGGAACCAATGGCCCCGAAGTGACAAGAATTGGGACAACCGGATGGGATGGTAGTGATGTGAGGATCACATGTGTTCACGGAGTGTTAATGCTTTGCTCCGGTACTCTATTAAAAGGAGTACCTTAATATCCAGTAGTTTCCCTTGAGGCCCGGCTGCCACCGGCTGGTAGGACAAAAGATGTTGTGCAAGTTTCTCATTGCGAGCACGCACGACTATATATGGAACACATGCCTATTGATTGCTTTGTACTTGGACACCGTTTTATTATTATCTGCAAACGCCCTGCTATGATTGTTACATGAGTTTCTCTCATCCATGCAACGCCCGTTCATCCGTCCCCGTGCCTACAGTATTTTAATCCTGCTGTTTACTAAAATCACTACTGCTGTCTCTGTTACTCTGCTGCTGTTATTTCACTACTGCTACTGCTATAAAACTGTTACTACTGATAAACTCTTGCGAGCAAGTCTGTTTCCAGGTGCAGCTGAATTGACAACTCCGCTGTTAAGGCTTCCAAGTGTTCTTTGTCTCCCCTTGTGTCGAATCAATAAATTGGGTTTTACTTCCCTCGAAGACTATTGCGATCCCCTATACTTGTGGGTCATCAATCCTATATTTGCCACATCTCCTATAAACATTAAGGATAAAGATTATGATTTTTCTCTTGATCTATCTCATATAGCTATTGTTGAGAAAACACCCTTTTGTGGTACTGAAAAAGAAAGTGCTGTAGAACACATGACTGAACTTTCTTCTATGAGTAGCTTGTTTTCTGATGATGTCAAGATGCGCACTTGTGTTGTTGCTAAAAAATTTCCTTTCTCGTTAAAGGATGATGGTAAAACTTGGTATAAAAATTTGCCTCCTGGTTCTATTACTAGTCCAGGTGATTTGCTTGATGTTTTCTTTCGCAAATACTTTCCTGCTAGTGCTCAACATGCTGCTTTGCAGAAAATTTATAGCTTTGACCAGGAAGATGGAGAGAAATTGCCTGAAGCTTGGGCAAGATTTTGCTCTCTTATCAGAGCTCGACCTGGGCATGATTTGGAAAAGCATGATTTACTTGATATATTTTATAGTGGACTAACCGTTGAGTCTAGAGCATATTTGGATAGTTGTGCTGGTTGTGTTTTCAGGAAAAGAACTCCAGACGAAGCTGAATAATTATTGGCTAAAATAGGCCGGAATCATGATGATTGGACTACAACTGAACCAACTCCGATGCCAATATTGAAGAAGAGGGGTTTAATTAAATTAAATGATGAAGATATGAGGGAAGCCAAGAAGTCTCTTAAGGAGAAAGGTATTAAATCCGAAGATGTGAAGAATTTACCTCCCATGGAAGATTTATGCAATATAATTCCCCCTTCATCCATGATTGAGGTAAACTCTCTTCAACGCTTTACTAGGGAAGATATTCCGTATTCAAAACCTCCTGCTCAATGCTTAGATGAGTTTGATAATTATATTGTTAAGCAAGAAAATTTTAATATGAGAGTAGAGAATCATCTAATGGAAAATTCTCAAGCTATTAGCAATTTGCATGATATTGTGGAGAGAACCTCCAATGATGTTAAGATGCTTGTTAAACATTTTCAAATGGTTCAAACTCAAATTGATCAACTCACTAAAGTGCAAAATAATTTGTTAAAAAATAATTCTAAAGAGAAACATGCTTATGAAGTAACAACTAGAGGCGGTGTCTCTACCCAGGATCCTCTATATCCTGAGGGGCATCCCAAAATAGTTGAACAAGATTCTCAACGAATTGAACCTAGTGCTCCTTCTAAGAAAAAGAAGAAGAAACATAAAAATGTTGTAGAATCCTCTGAACCTGTTAATGATCCTAATAGTATTTCTATTTCTGATGCTGAAACTGAAAGTGGTAATGAACATGATAATGATAATGATAAGAATGATGCTTCTGATAAAGAAGAAGTTGAAGATGAACCTGAAAAGCATGCTAAAAATAAAAAAGTATACTAAAGAAGATTTTATTGCTAAGAAACATGGTAATGAAAGAGAACCTTGGGTACAAAAACAAATGCCTTTTCCTGCTAAGAAACTAAAATCAAAGGAAGAAGAACACTATAATAAATTTTGCGATTGGATGAAACCTTTATTCTTGCAAATCCCTTTGACTGATGCTATGAAATTGCCTCCTTATTCAAAGTATATGAAAGATATTGTCTCTAACAAAAGGAAAATTCCTAATGAGGAGATTTCCACTATGCTTGCTAATTACTCTTTCAATGGCAAAGTTCCAAAGAAGTTGGGCGACCCAGGTATACCTACTATTCCTTGTTCTATTAAGAATAATTATGTTAGAACTACTCTATGTGATTTGGGAGCCGGTGTTAGTGTTATGCCTTTTTCTCTTTATAAGAGACTTTATTTAGATAAGTTGATACCGACTGATATATCTTTGCAAATGGCTGATAAATCTACTGCTATTCCTGTTGGTATATGTGAGGATGTTCCTGTTCAAGTTACTAATAACTGCTTGATATTAACTGATTTTGTTGTGTTGGAAATGCCTGAAGATGATAATATGTCTATTATTCTTGGGAGACCTTTTCTTAACACCGCAGGGGCTATTATTGATTGCAATAAAGGAAAGGTTACCTTCAATGTTGATGACAAGGAACATACCATTTATTTCCCCAAGAGGATTGATAAAGTGTGTGGAGTTAATACCATTTCTAATGTGAGAACTATCAAAGTTGGAGCTATTGATTGTCCTATATATGAGCCTAAAGAAGGATATCAAAATCTTATGATTGGATCCATATCAATACAATTCAAGGTAACATGATTGATTTGAGGTTTATTTCTTCTTATGCTATGTAAAATTTATTTGGTGGCAAGACTTGATCAACCTTGTTAACAAATACCTTTTATATGCATAGATGAGGTAAACAACATCTCTTTCTTCCTCCACTTGTTCTACTTGCTGTAGCACTTTTGTTTTGCAAAGTTATTTAGTCAATTGGGGATTTCAAAATTC
This sequence comes from Lolium perenne, assembly GCF_019359855.2. NCBI lineage: Eukaryota > Viridiplantae > Streptophyta > Magnoliopsida > Poales > Poaceae > Lolium > Lolium perenne. The sequence goes on from NC_067248.2 coordinate 169,993,059, forward strand.
TTTTTCTGCCCAGTAATAATAAATTTAATACCCAGAAATGTGCATTTTTCAAAGTTTTCAAAAATTCACAAAAATTATACCGTTGGTCTTATTTTTCGAAGACGCACCTGGGAGCACCTGGGGATGACCAGTGGGGCACCCCAGGGTGGCACCCCACAGGCCGACGCAGCCAGCAAGGGGGGCGCGCCACCCTGTTGTGTGGGGCCCTCCTTGCCTCACTTATTCATCTCTTCCTCCCACTCTCTTCTCTCTCCCGAAAAAACCAGTACCAGCTTTCTCTCACTCGCGTTTCTGCTCAAGAGCTCAAGATTTCTCGATCTCTTTGCTCAGCCCAGATTTCTGTCTGAAATTTGGCACATTTGCTCTCCGGTATGTGACTCCTCCGATTATCCAAGTAGAATTTTGTTTGGTTGAGTATATCTCGAATATTTTGCTGATGTAGGTAACATGTTTAGTGAGCTTGCATGTTTGTTCTAAGTTGTAGAAACTAGTTTTGATGCATGATTAGTACTCTAGCAAGTTCCTATGGTAGTTTCCCTCAATTATATGTCACCAAATCGAATTTTATAATGTTTGTTGAAAAATTTCAGAAAAGGAAGATGGATAATTACAACTTTGGATAAGTGTTTGAGAGAGAGACGACAAGTACGGGAAGGCCCTCTAGGACCGCCACTCAATTCAGGCGATCCTATAATGAGGACGTCATCGCGCCAAGCTTCGAGCCCGAAGAGGACAATGGAGTCCCTAACGCTTCATCTTTCCCATGTTATGAGTTTTTGAGTGATGCAGGGTTGCTGAATGATTTCTTAACCCTCGTTGATAAGGCAGGCTTAACCACCTATATGGGATATGAAAGGGATCAATACCTCATGCTCACTAAAATCTTTGTTGAGAGCTTCAAGTTCAACAACAAGCACTATCACCCGACAGTTGCATTCAAGATCTATAGTAATCCTGTTACTATGAAATTGGAAGAATTTTGTGTTGCATTGGATATTGCCCCTGTAGGTACAGCGAAGAGGATTGAGGACAATCCCAGGGCTTTGCTTGAGCTCTATCGAGAGATCACCAACGATGATTGCCGCACCATTCAGCGTGGAAAGATAAGAAACATCCAACTCCCCGTCATTAAGTATTTTGCTTATTACCTTGCTACTAGCATTCTTGGTAGGGAGAACACTAGCAATATTTCTAGCTATCATCTTGCTTTCTTAATTGCTGCACTCACTGGAGAGACACCTTATCATCTTGGTGCTCTTATTGCTCGCCGCTTGTCTAGCAGGGGGCCTATGTTTGGAGGAATTATTGCATCACACATTTTAGCACATCTAGAACTTCCTCTTGATCCTACTGATGTGCAATTAACTCCTATAAGACTTGATATTGCTGCTATGAAGAGCCATCAATTTGTTACAGCTGACTCTAGTTCAGATAATATGGTCTATAGAATGTTGTTTGCTGACGGGGATGAGAGGGAAATCCCTTTGCCACAGCCAGATTTGTTTAGTGTTGACAGGAAACCATGGTCGCGCTCTAAGGAGGAGGTGGATGAGAAAATGAAGATACAAGACTTCCACCACCAGCATGAATCCGAGGACGCCGAGCCCTCCTACGACTACACCGTCACGTATCCGGGTGCTTCTTCCAGCACATACCCGGAATATGATCCATCTTCGTCGTACTACGGAGGTGCTACTTCATGGGCACCATGGGATTGAACTCCACTTAGGCCAAAATCCTAAGCTTGGGGGGAGGTATACCGGCATCACTCATTCTTTGCATATTATGGTTGCTGGATACTTGTATATACTTGTTTAGTTTCTTTAAGTGGTTTTCTAATAAGAGGGAGATGATATTTGGGGAAGTGCTGCCTGAAAACAGATTCTGGACTGATACCAAAATTTTTTCTCAAAAACAGCCAGAACGTTATTTTGCGAAGCCAATTTTTGTGCATGTTCCCCAGGTTGTTATCTAACTTTCATTAGTTGAACACTTTTCGGTTTGAGCAGCGGAAGAATTTCTTAAAAATCGATTACTGTACTGCTGTCAAGTTTGATGAATTCCTGCTGCTTTGTGTTTATGTGATTCTTCTAGTTCTCATTTTCTTGTTTTTGTTTTGTTTCTTTCCTAAAACACAAAAAGACCAAAAATATTTCTGTTGTTTCTCTTCACCATTTGCCTATTTTGGTTTCTTGCTTCTATTTTGCTTTATTTGCTATCGTTGGCTTGCTATAAGAGAATCCAAAAAGATTTTGCTTTGTTTGCTTGTTTCCTTTTGTTCTTGTTTCAAATTCGAAAACACCAAAAAATATTTGCTATTCTTCTTTGGTTTTGTAAAGTTCATTATGAGTTCAATGGTCTTGGGTGGCTGGAGCGTGGCTTTCATTCCATATTATTCAAGCTACACAAGTGAAAGGCAATAATGACGATCTACGACAATTCGACTGTGGTGAGTGGCTGGTATGAACTCTATTTGTTTTCATTTTTGTACATATACTCATCCATGTGAGCATGCTTAGTTGGTTCATGTGAGGTATATGTCATTTAAGAAAGTCTAGTAGTTCATGATCTCTCATGTTTAGCTCCAATTTATTAATATGAGTAGCATGTCATGGATGTTTGCTTGCATTGTTTTATTCATAAATAGGTATGACATTGTGGTATCCTCCTCTGAATAATTCATTTGAATCGACTTGGCACATGCTCACGCATGCATATGACTGAACAAAAGTCAATTAAGCCTCGATGATTTACTTTGCTTCAGAGTTCTTGTATCACTTTTATGCCTCCGTTAATTTATTTTGCCGCAAGCATGATTATGACAGTTACTGCTCTCTTGATTGTCGCTCCTAGTCTATTGCTAGCCTTCACTTGTACTGAGCGGGAACGCTGCTCGTGCTTCCAAACCCCTGAAAACCAAGTTGTTCCAAAGTGTCCACCATAAATACCTATGCATGGCATTTCAAACCATTCCAAGTAAATTCTCATGCGCTACCTTTAAACCTTCAAAATGCTTCTCAATTTGTGTAATGTTTTATAGCTCATGAGGAAGTATGTGTTGTTTATCTTTCAACCTTGTCATTTACTTTTGACGGACTTTCATAATAAGAGCTGGCAACGGGGTGCCCAGCCCCAATTAATAACTTCATTAATAATTCTCTTCACATGTTTTGCTCTGATTCATCAGTAAGCAACTTAATTTTGCAAATAGACACTCCTCCATGGTATGAGATTGATGGAAGGCACCCGAGAATTCGGTTAGCCATGGCTTGTGTAAGCAAAGGTTGGGGGGAGTGTCACTCATAATAAAAACTAAAGTACGTGTGTAAACAAAAGAGAAGAGGGATGATCTACCTTGCTGGTAGAAATAACGTCCTTCATGGGAGCCGCTCTTGAAAGTCTGGTTGGCGAGGTAGTTGGTGTACCCATTACATTCGTTGACAACAACAAACACCTCTCAAAATAATTTTACTCCTGTTTTAAAAATGAAAAGCTCTAGCGCATGTTAATCCCTACTTCCCTCTGCGAAGGGTCAATCTTTTACTTTTATGTTGTGTGATCATCCTTTCTTTGAGTACTTTCTTGAGAGCACAACTGTCATTCTTAGTATAATATGCTTGTCCCAAAATATGATTGACTGTGGTATAACTTTGATGCTTTTACCTTTGACAATCTCTATTTCTAGTCTTTCTATGAACCTCAAAGGTGCCTGGGCATTTATGTTTTGCTGTTCAAATTCGGGCAAGCGAGATACCACTTTATCATACCCTTTTATGAACATTGCAATCCTGCTTATGGACATGATTTATGATGCTTATTATTAATTTGTTGGTACCTTTCCATGATTGACATAGCTATTAGATGATCTTATTTGCATGTATCTTATTATGAATTGCCTAAGTGTTAGCCATATCATGAGAATATTTACATCATATGAGAAAATGTGTTCGTGAAAGTTCTTTTATCGCACTCAGTTGTTAACTGAATTGCTTGAGGACAAGCAATAAGCTAAGCTTGGGGGGAGTTGATACGTCCAAAACGTATCTACTTTCCCGAACACTTTTGCTATTGTTTTGCCTCTAATTTGTGTATTTTGGATACAACTAACACGGACTAACGCTGTTTTCAGCAGAATTGCTCTGGTGTCTCGTTTTTGTGCAGAAATTCAACTTTCGGGAAAATCCTCGGAATTTATACCAAAGGGCCTATATCACCAGAAGAATCACGGAGCCAGAAGGGCAGGCCTGGGGGAGGCCCAGGGCCCCCAGACGGTAGGCCGGCGCGGCCTGGAGTGGGGGCACGCCGCCCTAGCGTGTGGCCCCCTCGGCTGCCCTCTGATGCCCTCCTCTGGACTACTTAAGGGTTTCGATCTAAAAACGCGAGGAAGGAAGTCGAAGTCGCCAGAAACCCTCCAGAACGCCGCCACATCGCGAAACTCCGTCTCGGGACCAGAAACTCCGTTCTGGCACTCCACCGGGACGGGGAATTGGAGGAGATCATCGCCATCATCACCACCGATGCCTCTCCATCGACCAGCAATGTTTCCCCCATCCATGTGTGAGTAATTCCCCCACTGTAGGCTGAAGGGGATGGTAGGGATAGGATGAGATTGGTCATGTAATAGCATAAGATTGTTAGGGCATAGTGCCTAGTGTCCGTAATTGGTACTTTGATGATATTGTTGCAACTTGTTATGCTTAATGCTTGTCACTAGGGCCCGAGTGCCATGATCTCAGATCTGAACATGTTATTGTTTCATGATGATATGCATTGTTTTATGATCTTACCTGCAAGTTGTATACACATGTCGCTGTCCGGAACCCGAGGCCCCAAAGTGAGAGGAATTGGGACAACCGGAGGGGAAGGCAGTGATGTGAGGATCACATGTGTTCACGGAGTGTTAATGCTTTGCTCCGGTACTTTATTAAAAGGAGTACCTTAATATCCAGTAGATTCCCTAGAGGCCCGGCTGCCACCGGCTGGTAGGACAAAAGATGTTGTGCAAGTTTCTCATTGCGAGCACGTACGACTATATACGGAACACATGCCTATGGATTGCTTAGTACTTGGACACCGTTTTATTATTATCTGCAAATGCCCTGCTTCGATTGTTACATGAGTTTCTCTCATCCATGCAACGCCCGTCATCCATCCCTGTGCATACAGTATTTTAATACTGCTGTTTACTATAATCACTACTGCTGTCTTTGTTCCACTGCTGCTGTTATTTCACTACTGCTACTGCTATAAAACTTTTACTACTGATAAACTCTTGCGAGCAAGTCTGTTTCCAGGTGCAGCTGAATTGACAACTTCGCTGTTAAGGCTTTCAAGTATTCTTTGTCTCCCCTTGTGTCGAATCAATAAATTGGGTTTTACTTCCCGCGAAGACTGTTGCGATCCCCTATACTTGTGGGTTATCAAGCAGCTGGACGTAAAGATGGACGTGGAGCTGGACAAGGAGCTGGACATGAAGATATCTCATGGACGCGCGAGGGAGGAGCGGAAGGCATGTGCGAGAGGAGAAGACGAAGTCCAGGCCGGTCCAGCACCCGGTCAGATCGGTCACCACGCCGGCGCGCCCGGTCCCTGGCCCGGTCCGATCGGGCGGCAGGCCGGATCCACCCCGGCGCCAACCGGGCGCCACGCTGATGCCAACCGGAGGGGTTACTGCGCGACAATTTCCCCGCCCGGTTGGAACCCGGTCCCTGACCCGGTTTGAACCGGCCAGCCCAGTCCTAGGCCCGGTCGACCGGCCTCCAAACCGGCCGTGTCCGAGTCTGTCTCGACCAGATCTATTCTGGGTCGGTTATTCTTGTATCTTTTCGACCAGAAGTCGTCCCGGACGCCTATATAAGTGCCCAGGACGCCCCCTAGCTACGTTAGACCATGTTTAAGATAAACCCTAGTTCTTAGTTGTTTGCTTTGCAAAACTATTGAATCCCTACACCATATTGCTTGATATTGTGTAGGTCTGAAAGTCTTGTGTGATCTGTTGTTCCATTGGGAATTAGTAGATTGCAACTTACCACTTTGTGGTCGGCGGCTACGTGCGCAAGTGTGTGGAGTTGCGAATATCTTGCAGGGTTGAGAGCTATTGCATTGGCGACAGGGACCAATCGAGAGATCTCGTTGCGTCATACAAGTTATCATCCACTACATCGTCGTGTTCCTCCGCTGCTATCACCTCGTGATCATCATCACCACCGTCGCTTACTGAGAAGATCGGGCCACCCCTTATCATCTTGGTATCAGATTCCGGTGTTTTCTCGGTAAGCCATCCACAATCCACCCCATCGTTGAGTTGTGAGTGTTTCCTATCCAGAAAAAGCCAAAAAAACAATTAGGGGTAGGGTTTGCCATAGCCTTAGATTGCACTAATTTCGAGTTTTAGTTGCTTTTCGTAGTTGTTTTTGCGTATCTTTTCTTGCATCTAATATTGTTAGGGTTTGAGTCTCTATTATCATCTAGTTTCAATTTTTGTTACTCCGAGTCCACATAGCGTACAGTGTGTTTTTTCCCAACCATAGACACAGCCTATCAATATAAGTGACTAGGAACTTCACCAGAAGAGACTAGTTTTACCGCTCGACAGGCTGCTCATTAGGTTTGGTGCTTTGCATATTTTGTTGGCCATGTTATCAAGGAGTCGTGTCATATAAAAAAACAGAAAACAGAAAAGAAGCAAAAAGAGCTACATCGCTGCGTGTTATACAAAAATAAAATCCAAAAAGAAAAGTGAAGTGCTAGAAGAATCAAGTGTAGGCCTAAGTTTATTTTACTGCACCCGTAGTTGAGCAGTCTTGTGCCTGTCTCGTTGAGCTTTGCTAGCGTCTCTCTAGTGCATTTCAACCTTTCCTACATATAGTTGCATTGCCACATTTATCGCCTTGTGTGAGTATCATTGGTTGTCTACGGTCAGCGCTAGAGCTTGTTATTGGTGCAAATAGGTAGCCTACCTACAACCTCACATATATCCTGCTTTGCCATGCGATTTGTTCTTATACCCTTGATATTCGCTTCGCTACATCCGTGCACTAGTTGTTACTACAAGTGGTAAGCAACACTAATTTACTTTGGAACGGTAAGATCTCCTTTTCTTATCAGTTTTTGAGTGAGTTGTGAGAGTACCACCATATATTTTTGATTTAGTGCACTAACCTACTAATCATGTCTGCTAGTGATCACAAAATTGTTAACCAGGAAAACAAGAGTTCTGCAGATATCATCACATGGAGGGAGTATGAAGCCCTTCGTAATGAGATGCGACGTGAATTCCGCACTCCAATTGATGAGCTTAAGGGAACGGTCCAAGGGATCTCCCAGAAGCTGGAAACTACATGTAAGATTACCACTACAATGAAAGATCAAGTGACAGATATATAGTGCACTCTTGATAATTTGACCCAACAACAACAAGAAGATGACGATGATCCTGAGCTTCAAGATGACGCACGTAATGCTCGTGGTGCGCCACGTGGTAATCGTCCGCGAGGTTGGGCTCCACTTGGCCGCAATGGTCGTGATGAGGAAGATGGATTGGGTAAGCCCAAGTTTTCTATACCCAAGTTTGAAGGAGGAGCTGATGTGGAAGAATACCTCACTTGGGAGCTCAAGATTGAGAAGTTGTGGAGTTTACATCCACATTACACTGAAGATAGAAAGATCAAGCTTGCTTCTTCCGAATTTGATGGTTATGCTTTGCGTTGGTGGGATCGATTTGTTCGTGCTCGCGACGAAGATGGTGAACATCCTATTATCACATGGCGTGCTATGAAGGTGGCAATGACCGAGCGTTTTGTGCCCACAAATTATTTGCGCAATATCTTTGATAAGTTGACCATATTGAGACAAGGTGTGAAGACTGTTGATGAATACTACATGGAGATGGAGATGCTAATGCAGCGTGGTCGTTTCAAAGAATCCCTTGAGATGAAAATGACTCGTTTTCTCAATGTTTGAAGTATGATATCAAAGGCATTGTCCGTCATTACAGTTACACCACTATGAATGCGTTGCTACATCATGCAAGAGAAGCTGAATCACAGTTGGCTGACGAAGCTAAGATGAAAGGCCGTACTACGGGAGCAGGGCGCTTCACGCCTCGCGCACCCCCATCATCGGCGTCGGCGCCATCTACGCGCTCCGCACCTTACTCTACTCCGTCTAGCAAACCGGTCTCCAATGTGTCCAACACAAAGAAGTCCAAATATGCTGCAAGTACAAGTGGTCCTAGCATGTCTACTACGCGCAACCGCTATATGAATTTCCATACATGTGGTGGCAAGGGTCACTTCAAGAGGGATTGTCCTAACCGTAAAGTCATGATTATCAATGAGGACAATGAGTACGTATGAGACTGGAGATGAGGTTGATCCAAATGCTCCAGATGATGATGACTATGACAGTGATGGTGAAGATGCTTATCCGTCTGAAGCTCGCACTATCGTTGTGTCTCAGAGTGCTCTTAATATGTTGCCTAGTGCATCTACTCAGCGCTGCAATTTGTTCCAAACAAAGGCTTTAGTTGGTGCTGACAAGGCTTGCAAGGTCATTATTGATGGCGGGATTTACCGCAATTTAGCAAGCAAGGAGTAGTGTACTGATACGTCTCCGACGTATCGATAATTTCTTATGTTCCATGCCACATTATTGATGTTATCTACATGTTTTATGCACACTTTATGTCATATTCGTGCATTTTCTGGAACTAACCTATTAACACGATGCCGAAGTGCCAGTTGCTGTTTTCTGCTGTTTTTGGTTTCAGAAATCCTAGTAAGGAAATATTCTCGGAATTGGACGAAATCAAAGCCCAGGGGCCTATTTTTCCACGAAGCTTCCAGAAGTCCGAAGGAGAGACGAAGAGGGGCCACAGGGGAGCCAGACCATAGGGCGGCGCGGCCCCCCCCCCCCCCTTGGCCGCGCCGGCCTGTGGTGTGGGGCCCCCGTGCCGCCTCTTGACCTGCCCTTCCGCCTATAAAAAGTCTCCGTGACGAAACCCCCAGTACCGAGAACCACGATACGGAAAACCTTCCAGAGACGCCGCCGCCGCCGATCCCATCTCGGGGGATCCAGGAGATCGCCTCCGGCACCCTGCCGGAGAGGGGAATCATCTCCCGGAGGACTCTACGCCGCCATGGTCGCCTCCGGTGTGATGTGTGAGTAGTCTACCCCTGGACTATGGGTCCATAGCAGTAGCTAGATGGTTGTCTTCTCCCCATTGTGCTATCATTGTCGGATCTTGTGAGCTGCCTAACATGATCAAGATCGTCTATCTGTAATTCTATATGTTGCGTTTGTTGGGATCCGATGAATAGAGAATACTTGTTATGTTGATTATCAAAGTTATGCTATGTGTTGTTTATGATCTTGCATGCTCTCCGTTACTAGTAGATGCTCTGGCCAAGTAGATGCTTGTAACTCCAAGAGGGAGTACTTATGCTCGATAGTGGGTTCATGCCTCGCATTGACACAGGGACAGTGATGAGAAAGTTCTAAGGTTGTGTTGTCTGTTGCCACTAGGGATAAAACATTGATGCTATGTCTAAGGATGTAGTTGTTGATTACATTACGCACCATACTTAATGCAATTGTCTGTTGCTTTGCAACTTAATACCGGAGGGGTTCAGATGATAACTTTGAAGGTGGACTTTTTAGGCATAGATGCAGTTGGATGACGGTCTATGTACTTTGTCGTAATGCCCAATTAAATCTCACTATACTCATCATGATATGTATGTGCATGGTCATGCTCTCTTTATTTGTCAATTGCCCAACTGTAATTTGTTCACCCAACATGCTGTTCATCTTATGGGAGAGACACCTCTAGTGAACTGTGGACCCCGGTCCAATTCTCTTTACTGAAATACAATCTCTTGCAATCTTGTTCTACTGTTTTCTGCAAACAATCATCTTCCACACAATACGGTTAACTCTTTGTTACAGCAAGCCGGTGAGATTGACAACCTCACTGTTTCGTTGGGGCAAAGTATTTTGGTTGTGTTGTGCAGGTTCCACGTTGGCACCGGAATCACTGGTGTTGCGCCGCACTACATCTCGCCGCCATCAACCTTCAACGTGCTTCTTGACTCCTACTGGTCCGATTAAACCTTGGTTTCTTACTGAGGGAAACTTGCCGCTGTGCGCATCACACCTTCCTCTTGGGGTTCCCAACGGACGTGCCAACCACACGCATCAAGCAAATTTCTGGCGCCGTTGCCGGGGACCTGAAGAAAAGTTACATCACAGGGATCTCTAACTCCCACGTCAACTTTGCGCCAGCAGCAAATTTCTGGCGCCGTTGCCGGGGAGATCAAGACACGCTGCAAGGGGAGTCTCCACTTCTCAATCTCTTTACTTTGTTTTTGTCTTGCTTAGTTTTATTTACTACTTTGTTTGCTGCACTAAATCAAAATACAAAAAAATTAGTTGCTAGTTTTACTTTATTTGCTATCTTGTTTGCTATATCAAAAACACAAAAAAATTAGTTTACTTGCATTTACTTTATCTAGTTTGTTTTATTTACTGTTGCTAAAATGGCCAACGCTGAAAATACTAAGTTGTGTGACTTCACAACCACAAATAATAATGATTTCTTATGCACACCTATTGCTCCACCTGCTACTACAGCAGAATTCTTTGAAATTAAACCTGCTTTACTGAATCTTGTTATGCGAGAGCAATTTTCAGTGTTAGTTCTGATGATGCTGCTGCCCATCTTAATAATTTTGTTGAATTATGTGAAATGCAAAAGTATAAGGATGTAGATGGTGACATTATAAAATTAAAATTGTTCCCTTTCTCATTAAGAGGAAGAGCTAAAGATTGGTTGCTATCTCTGCCTAAGAATAGTATTGATTCATGGACTAAATGCAAGGATGCTTTTATTGGTAGATATTATCCCCCTGCTAAAATTATATCTTTGAGGAGTAGCATAATGAATTTTAAACAATTAGATACTGAACATGTTGCTCAAGCTTGGGAAAGAATGAAATCTCTGGTTAAAAATTGCCCAACCCATGGACTGACTACTTGGATGATCATCCAAACCTTCTATGCAGGACTAAATTTTTCTTCGCGGAATTTATTGGATTCAGCTGCTGGAGGTACCTCTATGTCCATCACTCTTGGTGAAGCAACAAAGCTTCTTGATAATATGATGATCAACTACTCTGAATGGCACACGGAAAGAGCTCCACAAGGTAAGAAGGTAAATTCTGTCGAAGAAACCTCTTCCTTGAGTGATAAGATTGATGCTATTATGTCTATGCTTGTGAATGATAGGACTAATATTGATCCTAATAATGTTCCATTAGCTTCATTGGTTGCACAAGAAGAACATGTTGATGTAAACTTCATTAAAAATAATAATTTCAACAACAATGCTTACCGGAACAATTCTAGTAACAACTATAGGCCATATCCTTATATTAATGGCAACGGCTATGGTAATTCTTATGGGAATTCTTACAATAATAATAGGAGTTCACCCCCTGGACTTGAAGCCATGCTTAAAGAATTTATTAGTACACAAACTGCTTTTAACAAATCTGTTGAAGAAAAGCTTGGGAAAATTGATATACTTGCTTCTAAAGTCGATAGTCTTGCTGCTGATGTTGATCTTTTGAAATCAAAAGTTTTGCCTAATGAGAATCATCATAATAAAATTACTACTACAGCAAATGCCATTGAAGTTAGAATTAATGAGAATATAAGATTAATGGCTGAACTGCGTGCTAGGTGGGATAGAGAAGAAAATGAAAAACTAGCTAAAGAAAAGAATATAGCTAAAGTTTGGACTATTACCACCACTCATAATGCTAATGCTACACATGTTGCTGCACCTCCTACTCATACTAATAAAATAATTGGTGTTAGCAATGTTTCCACTTCGAATGCAAAGCGCGAAAAACTGCCTGAAACTGCTAAAATTGCTGAAACTGCCTGTGATAAAGCTGCTGAAATTTTTTCCAACATTAGGGATGATGATCCCATTGCTTTAGATTATAATGGTTTGAATTTTGATGATTGCCACATCTCTGAAGTTATAAAGTTCTTGCAAAAACTTGCTAAAAGTCCTAATGCTAGTGCTATAAATTTGGCTTTCACGCATCATATTACAAATGCTCTCATAAAAGCTAGAGAAGAGAAACTAGAGCGTGAAGCCTCTATTCCTAAAAAGTTAGAGGATGGTTGGGAGCCCATCATTAAGATGAAGGTTAAAGATTTTGATTGTAATGCTTTATGTGATCTTGGTGCAAGTATCTCTGTTATGCCTAAGAAAATTTATAATATGCTTGACTTGCCACCGCTGAAAAATTGTTATTTGGATGTTAATCTTGCTGATCATTCTACAAAGAAACCTTTGGGGAAAGTTGATAATGTTCGCATTACCGTTAACAATAACCTTGTTCCCGTTGATTTTGTTGTCTTGGATATTGAATACAATGCATCTTGTCCCATTATATTGGGAAGACCTTTTCTTCGAACTGTTGGTGCTATTATTGATATGAAGGAAGGTAATATAAAATATCAATTTCCTCTCAAGAAAGGTATGGAACACTTCCCTAGAAAGAGAATGAAGGTACCTTTTGATTCTATTATGAGAACAAATTATGATGTTGACACTTCGTCTCTTGATAATACTTGATACACACTTTCTGCGCCTAGCTGAAAGGCGTTAAAGAAAAGCGCTTATGGGAGACAACCCATGTTTTTACCTACAGTACTTTGTTTTTATTTTGTGTCTTGGAAGTTGTTTACTACTGTAGCAACCTCTCCTTATCTTAGTTTTGTGTTTTGTTGTGCCAAGTTAAGCCGTTGATAGAAAAGTAAGTACTAGATTTGGATTACTGCACAGTTCCAGATTTCTTTGCTGTCACGAATCTGGGTCCACCTCCCTGTAGGTAGCTCAGAAAATTATGCCAATTTACGTGCATGATCCTCAGATATGTACGCAACTTTCATTCAATTTGAGCATTTTCATCTGAGCAAGTCTGGTGCCATTTTAAAATTCGTCAATACGAACTGTTCTGTTTTGACAGATTCTGCCTTTTATTTCGCATTGCCTCTTTCGCTATGTTGGATGAATTTCTTTGATCCACTAATGTCCAGTAGCATTATGCAATGTCCAGAAGTGTTAAGAATGATTGTGTCACCTCTGAATATGTCAATTTATAATGTGCACTAACCCTCTAATGAGTTGTTTCGAGTTTGGTGTGGAGGAAGTTTTCAAGGGTCAAGAGAGGAGTATGATGCAACATGATCAAGGAGAGTGAAAGCTCTAAGCTTGGGGATGCCCCGGTGGTTCACCCCTGCATATATCAAGAAGACTCAAGCGTCTAAGCTTGGGGATGCCCAAGGCATCCCCTTCTTCATCGAACATTATCAGGTTCCTCCCCTGAAACTATATTTTTATTCCATCACATCTTATGTGCTTTTTCTTGGAGCGTCGGTTTGTTTTTGTTTTTGTTTTGTTTGAATAAAATGGATCCTAGCATTCACTTTATGGGAGAGAGACACGCTCCGCTGTAGCATATGGACAAGTATGTCCTTGGTTTCTACTCATAGTATTCATGGCGAAGTTTCTCCTTCGTTAAATTGTTATATGGTTGGAATTGGAAAATGATACATGTTGTAATTGCTATAAATGTTTTGGGTAATGTGATACTTGGCAATTGTTGTGCTCATGATTAAGCTCTTGCATCATATGCTTTGCACCCATTAATGAAGAAATACATAGAGCATGCTAAAATTTGGTTTGCATATTTGGTTTCTCTAAGGTCTAGATAATTTCTAGTATTGAGTTTGAACAACAAGGAAGACGGTGTAGAGTCTTATAATGTTTTCAATATGTCTTTTATGTGAGTTTTGCTGCACCGGTTCATCCTTGTGTTTGTTTCAAATAAGCCTTGCTAGCCTAAACCTTGTATCGAGAGGGAATACTTCTCATGCATCCAAAATACTTGAGCCAACCACTATGCCATTTGTGTCCACCATACCTACCTATACTACATGGTATTTTTCCGCCATTCCAAAGTAAATTGCTTGAGTGCTACCTTTAAAATTCCATCATTCACCTTTGCAATATATAGCTCATGGGACAAATAGCTTAAAAACTATTGTGGTATTGAATATGTCATTATGCACTTTATCTCTTATTAAGTTGCTTGTTGTGCGATAACCATGTTTACTGGGGACGCCATCAACTATTCATTGTTGAATTTCATGTGAGTTGCTATGCATGTTCGTCTTGTCTGAAGTAAGAGAGATCTACCACCATAGGGTTAAGCATGCATATGTTAGAGAAGAACATTGGGCCGCTAACTAAAGCCATGCTCCATGGTGGAAGTTTCAGTTTTGGACAACAATCCTCAAATCTCAAATGAGAAAATTATTAATTGTTGTTATATGCTTATGCATAAAAGAGGAGTCCATTATCTGTTGTCTATGTTGTCCCGGTATGGATGTCTAAGTCGAAGAATAATCAATAGCGAGAAATCCAATGCGAGCTTTCTCCTTAGACCTTTGTACAGGCGGCATAGAGGTACCCCTTTGTGACACTTGGTAAAATCAATGCATTGTGATGATCCGGTAGTCCAAGCTAATTAGGACAAGGTGCGGGCACTATTAGTACGCTATGCATGAGGCTTGCAACTTATTAGATATAATTTACATGATGCATATGCTTTATTACTACCGTTGACAAAATTGTTTCATGTTTTCAAAATCAAAGCTCTAGCACAAATATAGCAATCGATGCTTTTCCTCTATGGAGGACCATTCTTTTACTTTCAATGTTGAGTCAGTTCACCTATCTCTCTCCACCTCAAGAAGCAAACACTTGTGTGAACTGTGCATTGATTCCTACATACTTGCTTATTGCACTTATTATATTACTCTATGTTGACAATATCCATGAGATATACATGATACAAGTTGAAAGCAACCGCTGAAACTTAATCTTCTTTTGTGTTGCTTCAATGCCTTTACTTTGAATTATTGCTTTATGAGTTAACTCTTATGCAAGACTTATTGATGCTTGTCTTGAAGTGCTATTCATGAAAAGTCTTTGCTATATGATTCACTTGTTTACTCATGTCATATACATTGTTTCGATCGCTGCATTCACTACATATGCTTTACAAATAGTATGATCAAGATTATGATGGCATGTCACTCCAGAAATTATCTGTGTTATCGTTTTACCTGCTCGGGACGAGCAGAACTAAGCTTGGGGATGCTGATACGTCTCCGACGTATCGATAATTTCTTATGTTCCATGCCACATTATTGATGTTATCTACATGTTTTATGCACACTTTATGTCATATTCGTGCATTTTCTGGAACTAACCTATTAACAAGATGCCGAAGTGCCAGTTGCTGTTTTCTGCTGTTTTTGGTTTCAGAAATCCTAGTAAGGAAATATTCTCGGAATTGGACGAAATCAAAGCCCAGGGGCCTATTTTTCCACGAAGCTTCCAGAAGTCCGAAGGAGAGACGAAGAGGGGCCACAGGGGAGCCAGACCATAGGGCGGCGCGGCCCCCCCCTTGGCCGCGCCGGCCTGTGGTGTGGGGCCCCCGTGCCGCCTCTTGACCTGCCCTTCCGCCTATAAAAAGTCTCTGTGACGAAACCCCCAGTACCGAGAGCCACGATACGGAAAACCTTCCCGGAGACGCCGCCGCCGCCGATCCCATCTCGGGGGATCCAGAGATCGCCTCCGGCACCCTGCCGGAGAGGGGAATCATCTCCCGGAGGACTCTACGCCGCCATGGTCGCCTCCGGTGTGATGTGTGAGTAGTCTACCCCTGGACTATGGGTCCATAGCAGTAGCTAGATGGTTGTCTTCTCCCCATTGTGCTATCATTGTCGGATCTTGTGAGCTGCCTAACATGATCAAGATCGTCTATCTGTAATTCTATATGTTGCGTTTGTTGGGATCCGATGAATAGAGAATACTTGTTATGTTGATTATCAAAGTTATGCTATGTGTTGTTTATGATCTTGCATGCTCTCCGTTACTAGTAGATGCTCTGGCCAAGTAGATGCTTGTAACTCCAAGAGGGAGTACTTATGCTCGATAGTGGGTTCATGCCTGCATTGACACCGGACAGGTGACAGAAAGTTCTAAGGTTGTGTTGTGCTGTTGCCACTAGGGATAAAACATTGATGCTATGTCTAAGGATGTAGTTGTTGATTACATTACGCACCATACTTAATGCAATTGTCTGTTGCTTTGCAACTTAATACTGGAGGGGGTTCGGATGATAACCTGAAGGTGGACTTTTTAGGCATAGATGCAGTTGGATGACGGTCTATGTACTTTGTCGTAATGCCCAATTAAATCTCACTATACTCATCATGATATGTATGTGCATGGTCATGCTCTCTTTATTTGTCAATTGCCCAACTGTAATTTGTTCACCCAACATGCTGTTCGTCTTATGGGAGAGACACCTCTAGTGAACTGTGGACCCCGGTCCAATTCTCTTTACTGAAATACAATCTCTTGCAATCTTTGTTCTACTGTTTTCTGCAAACAATCATCTTCCACACAATACGGTTAACTCTTTGTTACAGCAAGCCGGTGAGATTGACAACCTCACTGTTTCGTTGGGGCAAAGTATTTTGGTTGTGTTGTGCAGGTTCCACGTTGGCGCCGGAATCACTGGTGTTGCGCCGCACTACATCTCGCTGCCATCAACCTTCAACGTGCTTCTTGACTCCTACTGGTCCGATTAAACCTTGGTTTCTTACTGAGGGAAACTTGCCGCTGTGCGCATCACACCTTCCTCTTGGGGTTCCCAACGGACGTGCCAACCACACGCATCATGTACCAAGCTGAAGTTGAAGTATCTACCGCACCCGCATCCATACTATATTCAGTGGTTGAGCGACAATGGTGAGATGAAGGTAAACCACATGGTGAGTGTTGAATTTGCGATTGGACCGTATAAGGATGCCATTGATTTTGATGTGGTTCCTATGATGGTGTGTCACCTACTATTGGGCCGGCCTTGGCTCTATGACCGTTCTGTGCAACACAATGGCCGTGGCAATACATATCACTTGGAGTTCAAGGGCAATACAATCAATCTACAGCCTATGTCACCGCAGCAAATTGTCAATGAATCTCGTCAGAAAGTTGAAGTGAACTTGGAGGATGCTTCTTTAGATAGGCGAGAGAATTGTAATGTCGTGAGTGATATAACGAAAAGTGAGAGAGTGAATTCCTTAGTCTCATTAGCCACCAAAGAAGACATGAGAGAATTTAGCGAGGATCCTACAGCCATGCCTCTTGTGCTCTTGTACAGGGGTACGGTTTTGGTTTCTAACGACATGACCCCTCTTCCTCTTAGTGTTTCTAATGTTTTGCAAGAATTTGGCGACGTGTTTCCGGTTGAGGTACCCGCAGGACTTCCACCATTGCGAGGTATTGAGCATCAAATCGACTTGATCCCCGGAGCTTCGCTACCCAATCGGGCACCATATAGAACAAACCCCGAAGAGATGAAGGAAATACAGAAGCAAGTACAAGCGCTACTCGACAAAGATTATATCCGCATAAGCCTTAGTCCTTGTGCTGTTCCTGTTAGTTTAGTTCCTAACAAAGATGGTACATGGCGTATGTGCGTAGATTGTAGAGCGATAAACAACATTACTATTCGATATCATCATCCTATTCCCTGTTTAGAGGATATGCTAGATGAATTGAGTGGTACTGCTATTTCCTCTAAAATTGATTTGCGTAGTGGTTATCATCAAGTTAGGATGAAAGAAGGGGATGAGTGGAAAGCAACCTTTAAAACAAAATTTGGTTTATATGAGTGGTTAGTAATGCCTTTTGGTTTGACTAATGCACCTAGCACTTTCATGAGACTGATGAACCATGTTTTGCGTGAATTTATTGGCAAGTTTGTGGTTGTGTATTTTGATGACATATTAATTTACAGCCGCAATGAATCTGATCATACTATACATATTCGACATGTTTTGCAAGTGTTGCGTGATAATAAACTTTATGGTAATCTTGAGAAGTGCACATTTTGCAAAGATAAGGTCATATTTCTGGGTTATGTTGTCTCTAAGCATGGAGTAGAAGTAGATGTGTCTAAAATTGAAGCTATTCAAAATTGGCCTACTCCCATGAATGTGAGTCAAGTAAGAAGTTTTCATGGTCTAGCTGGGTTTTATAGAATATTTGTGCCCAACTTTAGTACTATTGCTGCACCTTTGAATGACTTAACTAAAAAGGATGTTATTTTTGAGTGGGGTGATACGTCTCCAACGTATCGATAATTTCTTATGTTCCATGCTACTTTATTGATGATACCTACATGTTTTATGCATACTTTATGTCATATTTATGCATTTTCCGGCACTAACCTATTAACAAGATGCCGAAGAGCCAGTTGCTGTTTTCTGCTGTTTTTGGTTTCAGAAATCCTAGTAAGGAAATATTCTCGGAATTGGACGAAATCAACGCCCAGGGTCCTATTTTTGCTCGAAGCTTCCAGAAGTCCGAGGAGTAAACGAAGTGGGGCCACGAGGCGACGACACGCCAGGGCGGCACGGCCTGGGCCCTGGCCGTGCGGCCCTGTTGTGTGGGTCCCTCGTGACTCCCCTTGACCTGCCCTTCCGCCTACAAATAGTCTTCTTCGCGAAACCCCTGGTACCGAGAGCCACGATACGGAAAACCTTCCAGAGACGCCGCCGCCAATCGCATCTCGGGGGATTCAGGAGATCTCCTCCGGCACCCTGCCGGAGAGGGGAATCATCTCCCGGAGGACTCTTCACTGCCATGGTCGCCTCCGGAGTGATGTGTGAGTAGTTCACCCCCGGACTATGGGTCCATAGCAGTAGCTAGATGGTTGTCTTCTCCTCATTGTGCTATCATTGTCGGATCTTGTCAGCTGCCTAACATGATCAAGATCATCTATCTGTAATACTATATGTTGTGTTTGTTGGGATCCGATGGATAGTGAATGCTATGTTATGTTGATTATCAATCTATCATGTGTTGTTTATGATCTTGCATGCTCTCTGTTGCTAGTAGAGGCTCTGGCCAAGTTTTTGCTTGTAACTCCAAGAGGGAGTATTTATGCTCGATAGTGGGTTCATGCCTCCATTAAATCTGGAACAGTGACAGAAAGTTCTAAGGTTGTGGATGTGCTGTTGCCACTAGGGATAAAACATTGATGCTATGTCTGAGGATGTAGTTGTCGGTTACATTACGCACCATACTTAATGCAATTGTCTGTTGTTTACAACTTAATATTGGAAGGGGTTCGGATGATAACCTGAAGGTGGACTTTTTAGGCATAGACGCATGCTGGATAGCGGTCTATGTACTTTGTCGTAATGCCCAATTAAATCTCACAATACTCTTCATATCATGTATGTGCATTGTCATGTCTTCATTATTTGTCAATTGCCCAACTTTAATTTGTTCACCCAACATGCTAATTCTTATGGGAGAGACACCTCTAGTGAACTGTGGACCCCGGACCTATTCTTTACATCTGAAATACAATCTACTGCAATTGTTCTTTACTGTTTTCTGCAAACATCATCATCCACACTATACATCTAATCCTTTGTTACAGCAAGCCGGTGAGATTGACAACCTCACTGTTACGTTGGGGCAAAGTACTTTCGTTGTGTTGTGCAGGTTCCACGTTGGCGCCGGAATCCCTGGTGTTGCATCGCACTACATCTCGCCGCCATCAACCTTCAACGTGCTTCTTGGCTCCTACTGGTTCGATAAACCTTGGTTTCTTACTGAGGGAAAACTTGCCGCTGTACGCATCACACCTTCCTCTTGGGGTTCCCAACGGACGCGTGATGTACGCGTATCAAGCATAGATTTTTCTGGCGCCGTTGCCGGGGAGATCAAGACACGCTGCAAGGGGAGTCTCCACTTCCAATCTCTTTACTTTGTTTTTGTCTTGCTTTATTTTATTTAGTACTTTGTTTGCTGCATTATATCAAAACACAAAAAAATTTGTTGCTAGCTTTACTTTATTTACTGTCTTGTTTGCATTCTCTATATTAAAAACACAAAAAAATTAGTTACTTGCATTTACTTTATCTAGTTTGCTTTATTTACTATTGCTAAAATGGGTACTCCTGAAAATACTAAGTTGTGTGACTTCACAACCACAAATAATAATGTTTTCTTATGCACACCTATTGCTCCACCTGCTACTACAGCATAATTCTTTGAAATTAAACCTGCTTTACTGAATCTTGTTATGAGAGCAATTTTCTGGTGTTAGTTCTGATGATGCTGCTACCCATCTCAATAATTTTGTTGAATTATGTGAAATGCAAAAGTATAAGGATGTAGATGGTGACATTATAAAATTAAAATTGTTTCCTTTCTCATTAAGAGGAAGAGCTAAAGATTGGTTGCTATCTCTGCATAAGAATAGTATTGATTCATGGACTAAATGCAAGGATGCTTTTATTGGTAGATATTATCCCCCTGCTAAAATTATATATTTGAGAAGTAGCATAATGAATTTTAAACAATTGGATAATGAGCATGTTGCCCAAGCTTGGGAAAGAATGAAATCTTTGGTTAAAAATTGCCCAACCCATGGACTGACTACTTGGATGATCATCCAAACCTTTTATGCAGGACTGAACTTTTCTTCGCGGAACTTATTGGATTCAGCTGCTGGAGGTACCTTTATGTCCATCACTCTAGGTGACGCAACAAAGCTTCTTGATAATATGATGATTAATTACTCTGAATGGCACACGGAAAGAGCTCCACAAGGTAAGAAGGTAAATTCTGTCGAAGAAACCTCTTCCTTGAGTGATAAGATTGATGCTATTATGTCTATGCTTGTGAATGGTAGGACACATGTTGATCCTAATAATGTTCCTTTAGCTTCATTGGTTGCCCAAGAAGAACATGTTGATGTGAACTTCATTAAAAATAATAATTTCAACAACAATGCTTATCAGAACAATTCTAGTAACAACTATAGGCCATATCCTTATAATAATGGTAACGGTTATGGTAATTCTTATGGGAATTCTTACAACAATAATAGGAATACACCCCCTGGACTTGAAGCCATGCTTAAATAATTTATTAGTACACAAACTGCTTTTAACAAAACTGTTGAAGAAAAGCTTGGGAAAATTGATATACTTGTTTCTAAAGTCGATAGTCTTGCTGCTGATGTTGATCTTTTGAAATCGAAAGTTATGCCTAATGAAAATAAAGATATTAAGTCATTTTCTACAGCAAACGCCATCCAAGTTAGAATTAATGAGAATATAAGATTGATGGCCGAATTGCGTGCTAGGTGGGAGAAAGAAGAAAATGCTAAAGATAACAATATAGCTAAAGTTTGGACTATTACCACCACTAGCAATGCTAATGCTTCAAATGTTGCTGCACTTCCTACTATTAATGGTAAAAGAATTGGTGTAGACAATGTTTCCACTTCTAATGCAAAGCGTGAAAAACTGCAAAGCTAAAGCTGCTAAACTGTGATAAAACTGCTGAAATTTTTTCTAATGTTAGGGATAATGATCCCATTGCTTTAGATCATAATGGTTTAAATTTTGATGATTGTCACATCTCTGAAGTTATAAAGTTCTTACAAAAACTTGCTAAAAGTCCTAATGCTAGTGCTATAAATTTGGCCTTTACAAAACATATTACAAATGCTCTCATAAAAGCTAGAGAAGAGAAATTAAATCTTGAAGCTTCTATTCCTAGGAAGCTAGAGGATGGTTGGGAGCCCATCATTAAGATGAAGGTCAATGACTTTGATTGTAATGCTTTATGTGATCTTGGTGCAAGTATTTCTGTTATGCCTAAGAAAATCTATAATATGCTTGACTTGCCACCATTGAAAAATTGTTATTTGGATGTTAATCTTGCTGATAATTCTAAAAAGAAACCTTTGGGGAGAGTTGATAATGTTCGCATTACGATAAACAATAACCTTGTCCCCGTTGATTTTGTTGTCGTGGATATAGAATGCAATGCATCTTGTCCCATTATATTGGGAAGACCTTTTCTTCGAACTGTTGGTGCTATTATTGATATGAAGGAAGGCAATATTAAATATCAAATTCCTCTCAAGAAAGGTATGGAACTCTTCCCTAGAAAGAGAATGAAGTTACCTTTTGATTCTATCATTAGAACAAATTATGATGTTGATGCTTCATCTCTTGATAATACTTGATACACACTTTCTGCGCCTAGCTGAAAGGCGTTAAAGAAAAGCGCTTATGGGAGACAACCCATGATTTTACTACAGCACCTTTGTTTTATATTTGAGTCTTGGAAGTTGTTACTACTGTAGCAACCTCTCATTATCTTAGTTTTGTTGCATTGTTGTGCCAAGTAAATTCTTTGATAGTAAGGTTCATACTATATTTGGATTACTGCGCAGAAATAGATTTCTTGCTGTCACGAATCTGGGCCTAATCCTCTGTAGGTAACTCAGAAAATTATGCCAATTTACGTGGGTGATCCTCAGATATGTACGCAACTTTAATTCAATTTGAGCATTTTCATTTGAGCAAGTCTGGTGCCTGTTAGAAATTCGTCTTTACGAACTGTTCTGTTTTGACAGATTCTGCCTTTTATTTCGCATTGCCTATTTTGCTATGCTTGATGGATTTCTTTGTTACATTAACTTTTAGTAGCTTTGTGCAATGTCCAGAAGTGTTACGAATGATTATGTCACCTCTGAACATGTAAATTTTAATTGTGCAACAACCCTCTAATGAGTTATTTTGAGTTTGGTGTGGAGGAAGTTTTCAAGGATCAAGAGAGGAGGATGATACAATATGATCAAGGAGAGTGAAAGCTCTAAGCTTGGGGATGCCCCGGTGGTTCATCCCTGCATATTTCAAGAAGACTCAAGCATCTAAGCTTGGGGATGCCCAAGGCATCCCCTTCTTCATCGACAACACTATCAGGCTCCTCTAGTGAAACTATATTTTTATTCCATCACATCTTATGTACTTTGCTTGGAGCGTCTGTTTGTTTTTTGTTTTTGTTTTGTTTGAATAAAATGGATCCTAGAATTCATCTTGTGGGAGAGAGACACGCTCCGCTGTTGCATATGGACAAATATGTCCTTGGCTTTTACTCATAATGTTCATGGCGAAGGATAATCTGCTTTGTTAATTGTTATATGGTTGGAAACGAAAAATGCTACATGTGGTAATAGGTAAAATGTCTTGGATAATTTTACACTTGGAAATTGTTATAGATCATGTTTAAGCTCTTGCATCATATACTTTGCACCTATTAGTGAAGAAATACATAGAGCTTGTTGAAATTTGGTTTGCACGATTGGTTTCTCTAAAGTCTAGATATTTTCTAGTTAAGGTTTGAGCAACAAGGATGACAGTGTACAGTCTTATAATGCTTGCGATATGTTTTTATGTGAGTTTTGCTGTACCGGTTCATGCTTGTGTTTGCTTCAAATAACCGTGCTAGCCTAAGCCTTGTATTGAGAAGTATTACTTCTCGTGCATCCAAATCCTTTAGCCAATAACTATGCCATTTGTGTCCACCATACCTACCTACTACATGGTATTTCTCCGCCATTCCAAAGTAAATTGCTTGAGTGCTACCTTTAAATTTCCATCCTTTGCCTTTGCAATATATAGCTCATGGGACAAATAGCTTAAAAACTATTGGGTATTGAATATGTACTTATGCATTTTGTCTCTTATTAAGTTGCTTGTTGTGCGATAACCATGTTCCTGGGGACGCCATCAACTACTCTTTGTTGAATATCATGTGAGTTGCTATGCATGTTCGTCTTGTCTGAAGTAAGGGTGATTTACCATGAGTTGAAAGGTTTGAGCATGCATACTGTTAGAGAAGAACATTGGGCCGCTAACTAAAGCCATGAATCATGGTGGAAGTTTCAGTTTTGGACAACAATCCTCAAATCTCTAATGAGAAAAATTAACTGTTGTTGAATTCTTAAGCATTAAAGATGAGTCCATTATCTGTTGTCTATGTTGTCCCGGTATGGACGTCTAAGTTGAGAATAATCAAAAGCGAGAAATCCAATGCGAGCTTTCTCCTTAGACCTTTGTACAGGCGGCATAGAGGTACCCCTTTGTGACACTTGGTTAAAACATATGTATTGCGGTGATAATCCAGGTAATCCGAGCTAATTAGGACAAGGTGCGGGCACTATTGGTATGCTATGCATGAGGCTTGCAACTTGTAGGATATAATTTACATAACACATATGCTTTATTACTACCGTTGACAAAATTGTTTCTATGTTTTCAAAATAAAAGCTCTAGCACAAATATAGCAATCGATGCTTTCCTCTTTGAAGGACCTTTCTTTTACTTTCATGTTGAGTCAGTTTACCTATTTCCTCCCACCTCAAGAAGCAAACACTTGTGTTAACTGTGCATTGATTCTTACATACTTGCATATTTGCATTCATCATACTACTTTATGTTGACACCTATCCATGAGATATACATACTACAAGTTGAAAGCAACCGCTAAAACTTAATCTTCCTTTGTGTTGCTTCAATACCTTTACTATGAATTTATTGCTTTATGAGTTAACTCTTATGCAAGACTTATTGATGCTTGTCTTGAAAGTACTATTCATGAAAAGTCTTTGCTATATGATTCAGTTGTTTACTCATTGTCTTTACCATTGTCTTGGATCGCTGCATTCATTACATATGTTTACAATAGTATTGATCAAGATCATGATGGCATGTCACTCCAGAAATTATCTTTGTTATCGTTTACCTACTCGGGACGAGTAGGAACTAAGCTTGGGGATGCTGATACGTCTCCAACGTATCGATAATTTCTTATGTTCCATGCTACTTTATTGATGATACCTACATGTTTTATGCATACTTTATGTCATATTTATGCATTTTCCGGCACTAACCTATTAACAAGATGCCGAAGAGCCAGTTGTTGTTTTCTGCTGTTTTTGGTTTCAGAAATCCTAGTAAGAAAATATTCTCGGAATTGGACGAAATCAACGCCCAGGGTCCTATTTTTGCACGAAGCTTCCAGAAGTCCGAGGAGTAAACGAAGTGGGGCCACGAGGCGACGACACGCCAGGGCGGCGCGGCCTGGGCCCTGGCAGCGCAGCCCTGTTGTGTGGGTCCTCGTGACGCCCCTTGACCTTCCCTTCCGCCTACAAATAGTCTTCGTCGCGAAACCCCAGTACCGAGAGCCACGATACGGAAAACCTTCCAGAGACGCCGCCGCCGCCAATCCCATCTCGGGGGATTCAGGAGATCTCCTCCGGCACCCTGCCGGAGAGGGGAATCATCTCCCGGAGGACTCTTCACCGCCATGGTCGCCTCCGGAGTGATGTGTGAGTAGTTCACCCCTGGACTATGGGTCCATAGCAGTAGCTAGATGGTTGTCTTCTCCTCATTGTGCTATCATTGTCGGATCTTGTGAGCTGCCTAACATGATCAAGATCATCCATCTGTAATACTATATGTTGTGTTTGTTGGGATCCGATGGATAGTGAATGCTATGTTATGTTGATTATCAATCTATCATGTGTTGTTTATGATCTTGCATGCTCTCCGTTGCTAGTAGAGGCTCTGGCCAAGTTTTTGCTTGTAACTCCAAGAGGGAGTATTTATGCTCGATAGTGGGTTCATGCCTCCATTAAATCTGGGACAGTGACAGAAAGTTCTAAGGTTGTGGATGTGCTGTTGCCACTAGGGATAAAACATCGATGCTATGTCCGAGGATGTAGTTGTCGGTTACATTACGCACCATACTTAATGCAATTGTCTGTTGTTTACAACTTAATACTGGAAGGGGTTCGGATGATAACCTGAAGGTGGACTTTTTAGGCATAGATGCATGCTGGATAGCGGTCTATGTACTTTGTCGTAATGCCCAATTAAATCTCACAATACTCTTCATATAATGTATGTGCATTGTCATGCCTTCATTATTTGTCAATTGCCCAACTGTAATTTGTTCACCCAACATGCTAATTCTTATGGGAGAGACACCTCTAGTGAACTGTGGACCCCAGTCCTATTCTTTACATCTGAAATACAATCTACTGCAATTGTTCTTTACTGTTTTCTGCAAACATCATCATCCACACTATACATCTAATCCTTTGTTACAGCAAGCCAGTGAGATTGACAACCTCACTGTTACGTTGGGGCAAAGTACTTTGGTTGTGTGTTGTGCAGGTTCCACGTTGGCGCCGTAATCCCTGGTGTTGCGCCGCACTACATCTCGCCGCCATCAACCTTCAACGTGCTTCTTGGCTCCTACTGGTTCGATAAACCTTGGTTTCTTACTGAGGGAAAACTTGCCGCTGTACGCATCACACCTTCCTCTTGGGGTTCCCAACGGACGCGTGCTGTACGCGTATCAAGCATGGGGCGCAACCCAAGATCATGCTTTTGATGAACTTAAGAGATTGTTAACTTTTGCACCGTTGCTTGCACTTCCTGATTTCAATAAGCAATTTGAGATTGAATGTGATGCTAGTGGTATTGGAATTGGTGGTGTGTTGATGCAAGTGGGTCGCCCAATTGCATATTTTTTTGAGAAACTTTCTGGTGCTAAGTTGAACTATCCTATCTATGATAAAGAATTGTATGCTTTCCTTAGAGTTCTTGAGGTTTGGCAACATAACTTGTGGCCAAAAGAATTTATCATACATTCTGATCATGAAGCTTTGAAATATCTGAAAGCTAATCTACTTTGCATAAGCGTCTTGCTAAGTGGGTCGAGTTCATTGAGTCTTTTCCATACATTATTAAGAATAAGAAGGGAAAAGTTAATATTGTTGCTGATGGTCTATCTAGGAAGAATATGCTATTAATTCAACTTGATGTTAAAATTCCTAGACTAGAAGTGCTATGTGATTTGTATGCTACTGATCATGATTTTACTAAACCATATCGCTTATGTTCTCTTGGTAAAGCATGGGAAAAATATCACATACATGATGGGTTCTTGTTTAGAGCTAACAAACTATGTGTTCCAGAATCGTCTGCGCGTTTGCTCTTATTGCAGGAATCACATGCTGGAGGTTTGATGGGTCACTTTGGGCGTGAGAAGATGCTACTCATGCTCGCTGATCACTTTTATTGGCCAAAGATGTGGCGGGATGTGGACAGGTATGTGAAGTGGTGCATTACTTGCAACAAGTCCAAGTCCAAGTTGAAGCCTCACGGTTTGTATACTCCTTTACCGGCACCTACTACACCTTGGGAGGATATTAGTATGGATTTTGTGTTGGGTTTGCCGCGTACTAAGAAAGGCCATGATTCTATATTTGTGGTAGTGGACAGATTTTCTAAGATGTCACACTTTATTGCCTGCCACAAAAGCGACGATGCGTTGCATATTGCTAACCTATTTTTCATGGAGGTTGTACGACTACATGGAGTTCCGAAGACTATTGTTTCTGATCGTGACGTGAAGTTTATGAGCTACTTCTGGAAGACGCTGTGGAGAAAGCTGGGGACGAAGCTACTTTTCAGTACTACTTGTCATCCCCAAACTAATGGACAAACTGAAGTGGTGAATAGAACATTGTCACAACTATTAAGATCCATGATCAAGAAGAACCTGAAGGAGTGGGAAGATTGTTTGCCGCATGTGGAGTTTGCTTACAACATGGCAGTACATTCTACCACGGAGTTGTGTCCTTCTGAGGTAGTGTATGGTTTCAAACCCATTACTCCACTTGACTTGTTGCCTTTGCCCATACATGAGAGGGTTAATATGGAGGCATCCAAGAGGGCAGATTTTGTGCAAAAGATCCATGTGAAGACTAAAGAGTTGATAGAGAAGAAAGGCAAGAGCAATGCTGCAAGGATGAATAAGAAGCGTAAGGAGATGTTGTTCAAGCCTGGTGATATGGTCTGGGTACATTTTTGCAAGTTCCCGAAGCTACGGAAGTCCAAGTTGCTTCCTCATGGTGCTGGTCCTTACAAAGAGCTTTCCAAGATCAATGATAATGCATACTCGATAGATCTTCCACTTGATGAGTTTGGTGTCAGTAATTATTTCAATGTTGCTGATTTGACACCATATGACGGAGAAGACCTTGGAGCGTCGAGGTCGACGCCTTTTGAAGGGGGGGAGATGATGAGGACATCCCTACCTCACTACCACCTCCGTCATTACCAACTGAAGATGAACCTGCTGTGAAGCTCAAGTCCAATGAAGTTCGGATTGGACCAATTACAAGAGCTCGTGCGAAGCTACTTAAACAACGGGTGAACTTGTTCCTAAACAATACTTTGATTGATCAGAGCTTTATACTACCTAAGTCCTATTACTTATGTATCATCAGGTATGAAGAGGAGACAAGCATCGCACGAGGAGGAGAGGAGCAGCTGGACGTAAAGATGGACGTGGAGCTGGACAAGGAGCTGGACATGAAGATATCTCATGGACTCGCGAGGGAAGAGCGGGAGGCATGCGTGAGAGGATAAGAGGAAGTCCAGGACGGTCCAGCACCAGGTCAGATCGGCCGCCACGCCGGCGCGCCCGGTCCCTGGCTCGGTCCGACCGGGCGGCAGGCCGGATCCACCCCGGCGCCAACCGGGCGCCACGCTGATGCCAACCGGAGGGGTTACTGCGCGACAATTTCCCCGCCCGGTTGGAACCCGGTCCCTAGCCCGGTTTGAACCGGCCAGCCCGGTCCCAAGCCCGGTTGACCGGCCTCTAGACCGGCCGTGTCCGAGTCTGTCTCGACCAAATCTATTTTGGGTCGGTTATTCTTGTATCTTTTCGACCAGAAGTCGTCCCGGACGCCTATATAAGTGCCCAGGACGCCCCCCCTAGCTGCTTTAGACCACGTTTAAGATAAACCCTAGTTCTTAGTTGTTTGCTTTGCAAAACTATTGAATCCCTACACCATATTGCTTGATATTGTGTAGATCTGAAAGTCTTGTGTGATCTGTTGTTCCATTGGGAATTAGTAGATTGCAACTTACCGCTTCATGGTCGGCGGCTACGTGCGCAAGTGTGTGGAGTTGCGAATATCTTGCAGGGTTGAGAGCTTTTGTATTGGCGACAGTGACCAATCGAGAGATCTCGTTGCGTCATACAAGTTAACATCCACTACATCGTCGTGTTCCCCCACTGCTATCACCCCGTGATCATCATCACCACCGTCGCTTACTGAGAAGATCGGGCAACCCCTTATCACAAGGCCCTAGCATGAGCTAAAGGGAATTTCTCCTCAAACTCAGTGGTACAATTTTTTTTATCAATTCTACTCATAATTAAATTCTCTTGATTATTGGCCCAAGTAAAATATCTTCCACGGAGCCCAATTTCTACCAAGGCCGATAGTTCTATCCATGCATTAAACTTATCAGCCCATCTATGATCAATATTACCATTACTCTTATCTAGTTGGGATCTAACAAGATTAAAATCTGCACCAATGATGGAAGGTCCTTCCCAGTTAAGGAACAATTCATGTAATTCAGAAATAACCTCATCCTTCTTCTCCTCATATGAAGATCCATAAAAAGTAGTAATTCTAACAACAATATCAGCTATTTTATTCCTAGCTACTACACTAATTGAGAAGTTTTTAATATCCCAAGAAATGATATCAAAAGGATCTGGATTAATCCGTACCAAAATCCCCCCTGCAGAGCCAACAGCAGGGAGATGATTCCAAGCAAAATTCCTATTTCCTAACACACACTTCAGAAAAGAATTACTAAACTATTGTTTTTTGGTTTCTTGGAAACCAATATAGTCTAGATGCAAAGGAGCAAGATTTTCATCAATATATGTTTGTCTACCAAGGGCTTGAATCCCTCTACCATTCCAGAACCCACACTTCATCTAAATACTTTCCTAGGGTGCTTGCCCTGTTTTTTCCTAGTTACATAAACCCACACATTCTCTCATCTATCATCAAACTCATGATATGTATTATACTGATCAGGAGTTCTTGGACAGTCAGAAGGATCTGTCAGTTCCCCTAAACACTTACACTTCTCTACATCTATAGCGTTGGCTAGAGTCTTACTTTCTGAATCAACATGAGTATTAGCACATATAGCATTATCTGAATCAACTGTATCATCTACATCAGTTGTATCTACATGAATTCCTATTTTTCTAGCCATATCATTCAACTCTTCTACTTGCAAAACATGAAAAGGATTGGAGTTGATTATACCTGTCATTTTTGTAGCAGCTCCTAGATTGTTCTTCTTCTCCTTCAGCTCCATAGCCTTGTCCATCACATTCTTAGATCTATCAATTCTCTCACTCTGTATGACAGGTTGCACGGGTCCCCATGCCACTTTCTGCTTCTTTCTAGCTCCTTGTGCTTCTCTGTTCCTCAGCAAACCATCAAAATCTGGCATGATATCCTCTGGCAGATGGAGTTGTTCTTCAGCAGCTTCTTCCATTCTCTTAGCAAAGGTTAGCCCTTCTTGTTGCCAGAAACTAGTGACTTCAGATCTCACGCCCTCATCAGCTACACTGTGATCCTACCATATGAACGGCCCATCTATTCCTATGGCACCCTTCTCTAGCAACAACTTGTACACTTCACTTCCTGGTATCACTGCTTCAACAGCTGCATCACCTACATTACTTGTAACTTGTCTCCCATGAGTGCTAGAGCCAGGTTCCATCTATTGGTTTGAGCCTTGATGCTAGCACGTAGTCCAAGTGCCCGTTGGGAACCCCAAGAGGAAGGTGTGATGCGTACAGCGGCAAGTTTTCCCTCAGTAAGAAACCAAGGTTTATCGAACCAGTAGGAGCCAAGAAGCACGTTGAAGGTTGATGGCGGCGGAGTGCAGTGCGGCGCAACACCAGGGATTCCGGCGCCAACGTGGAATCTGCACAACACAACCAAAGTACTTTGTCCCAACGTAACAGTGAGATTGTCAATCTCACCGGCTTGCTGTAACAAAGGATTAGATGTATAGTGTGGATGATGATGTTTGCAGAGAACAGTAGAATGAGTATTGCAATAGATTGTATTCGATGTAAAAGAATGGACCGGGGTCCACAGTTCACTAGAGGTGTCTCTCCCATAAGAATAAGCATGTTGGGTGAACAAATTACAGTTGGGCAATTGACAAATAGAGAGGGCATGACCATGCACATACATGTTATGATGAGTAGTGTGAGATTTAATTGGGCATTACGACAAAGTACATAGACCGCTATCCAGCATGCATCTATGCCTAAAAAGTCCACCTTCAGGTAATCATCCAAACCCCCTCCAGTATTAAGTTGCAAACAACAGACAATTGCATTAAGTATGGTGCGTAATGTAATCAACAAATATATCCTTAGACATAGCATTGATGTTTTATCCCTAGTGGCAACAGCACATCCACAACCTTAGAACTTTCATCACTTGTCCCAGATTTAATGGAGGCATGAACCCACTATCGAGCATAAATACTCCCTCTTGGAGTTACAAGCAAAAACTTGGCCAGAGCCTCTACTAGCAACGGAGAGCATGCAAGATCATAAACAACACATAGATGATAGATTGATAATCAACATAACATAGCATTCACTATTCATTGGATCCCAACAAACACAACATATAGCATTACAGATAGATGATCTTGATCATGTTAGTCAGCTCACAAGATCCAACAATGATAGCACAATTAGGAGAAGACAACCTTCTAGCTACTGCTATGGACCCATAGTCCAGGGGTGAACTACTCACACATCACTCCGGAGGCGACCATGGCGGTGTAGAGTCCTCCGGGAGATGATTCCCCTCTCCGGTAGGGTGCCGGAGGCGATCTCCTGAATCCCCCGAGATGGGATTGGCGGCGGCGGCGTCTCTGGAAGGTTTTCCATATCATGGCTCTCGGTACTGGAGTTATTCTCGATGAAGGCTTAAGTAGGCGGAAGGGTAGGTCAGGGGGCGCCACGAGGGCCCCACACGCCAGGGCCGCGCGGCCAGCACCTGGGCCGCTCCGCCCTGTTGTGTGGGCGCCTCGTCGCCCCACTTCGTTTCCTCTCCGGACTTCTGGAAGCTTCGTGGAAAAATAAGATCCTGGGCGTTGCTTTCGTCCAATTCCGAGAATATTTCCTTACTAGGATTTTGAAACCAAAAACAGCAGAAAACAACAACTGGCTCTTCGGCATCTTGTTAATAGGTTAGTGCCGGAAAATGCATAAATATGACATAAAGTATGTATAAAACATGTAGGTATCATCAATAAAGTAGCATGGAACATAAGAAATTATCGATACGTTGGAGACGTATCAGCATCCCCAAGCTTAGTTCCTACTCGTCCCGAGTAGGTAAACGATAACAAAGATAATTTCTGAAGTGACAGATCTTCGGTAGACTAAACACTTGATGAAATCCTGAAGGAGTTATTCAAGCACATTTCGGTTGCCATCATAATCTTGATCAATTCTATTGTAAGCATATGTAATGAATGCAGCGATCCAAAGCAATGGTAAAGACAATGAGTAAACAACTGAATCATATAGCAAAGACTTTTCATGAATAGTACTTTCAATACAAGCATCAATAAGTCTTGCATAAGAGTTAACTCATAAAGCAATAAATTCATAGTAAAGGTATTGAAGCAACACAAAGGAAGATTAAGTTTCAGCGGTTGCTTTCAACTTGTAACATGTATATCTCATGGATTGTTGTCAACATAAAGTAATATGATGAATGCAAATATGCAAGTATGTAAGAATCAATGCACAGTTAACACAAGTGTTTGCTTCTTGAGATGGGAGGAAATAGGTAAACTGAATCAACATAAAAGTAGAAGAAAGGCCCTTCGAAGAGGGAAGCATCGATTGCTATATTTGTGCTAGAGCTTTTATTTTGAAAACAAGAAACAATTTTGTCAACGGTAGTAATAAACCATATGTGTTATGTAAATTATATCCTACAAGTTGCAAGCCTCATGCATAGTATACCAATAGTGCCCGCACCTTGTCCTAATTAGCTCGGATTACCTGGATTATCACCGCAATACATATGTTTTAACCAAGTATCACAAAGGGGTACCTCTATGCCGCCTGTACAAAGGTCTAAGGAGAAAGCTCGCATTGGATTTCTCGCATTTTATTATTCTCAACTTAGACATCCATACCGGGACAAAATAGACAATAGATAATGGACTCCTCTTTAATGCTTAAGCATTCAACAACAAATAATATTCTCATAAGAGATTGAGGATTGTTGTCCAAAACTGAAACTTCCACCATGGATCATGGCTTTAGTTAGCGGCCCAATGTTCTTCTCTAACAATATGCATGCTCAAACCATTCAACTCACGGTAAATCGCCCTTACTTCAGACAAGACGAACATGCATAGCAACTCACATGATATTCAACAAAGGGTAGTTGATGGCGTCCCCAGGAACATGGTTATCGCACAACAAGCAACTTAATAAGAAATAAGATACATAAGTACATATTCAATACCACAATAGTTTTTAGGCTATTTGTCCCA
Organism: Lolium perenne; assembly: GCF_019359855.2. NCBI lineage: Eukaryota > Viridiplantae > Streptophyta > Magnoliopsida > Poales > Poaceae > Lolium > Lolium perenne. Next base: position 170,026,539 of record NC_067248.2, read on the forward strand.
TGAGCTATATATTGCAAAGACTAAGGATAGAAATTTAAAGGTAGCACTCAAGCAATTTACTTTGGAATGGCGGAGAAATACCATGTAGTGGGTAGGTATGGTGGACACAAATGGCATAGTTATTGGCTCAAGGATTTGGATGCACGAGAAGTAATCCCTCTCAATACAAGGCTTAGGCTAGCAAGGTTATTTGAAGCAAACACAAGTATGAACCGGTACAGCAAAACTCACATAAAAACATATTGCAAGCATTATAAGACTCCACTCTGTCATCCTTGTTGCTCAAACCCTTACCAGAAAATATCTAGACTTTAGAGAGACCAATCATGCAAACCAAATTTCAACAAGCTCTATGTATTTCTTCACTAATAGGTGCAAAGTATATGATGCAAGAGCTTAAACATGATCTATAACAATTTCCAAGTATCAAATTATTCAAGACATTCTACCAATTACCACATGTAGCATTTCCCGTTTCCAACCATATAACAATTAACGAAGCAGTTTCAACCTTCGCCATGAACATTATGAGTAAAGCCTAAGGACATATTTGTCCATATGCAACAGCGGAGAGTGTCTCTCTCCCACACAATGAATGCTAGGATCCATTTTATTCAAACAAAACAAAAACAAACAGACGCTCCAAGCAAAGTACATAAGATGTGATGGAATAAAAATATAGTTTCACTAGAGGAACCTGATAATGTTGTCGATGAAGAAGGGGATGCCTTGGGCATCCCCAAGCGTAGATGCTTGAGTCTTCTTGAAATATGCAGGGATGAACCACGGGGGCATCCCCAAGCTTAGAGCTTTCACTCTCCTTGATCATATTGTATCATCCTCCTCTCTTGATCCTTGAAAACTTCCTCCACACCAAACTCAAAAACACTCATTAGAGGGTTAGTGCACAATCAAAATTCACATGTTCAGAGGTGACATAATCATTCTTAACACTTCTGGACATTGCACAAAGCTACTGAAAGTTAATGGAACAAAGAAATCCATCAAGCATAGCAAAACAGGCAAGGCGAAATAAAAGGCAGAATCTGTCAAAACAGAACAGTCCGTAAAGACGAATTTTTACGAGGCACCAGACTTTCTCAAATGAAAATTCTCAAATTGAATGAAAGTTGCGTACATATCTGAGGATCACTCACGTAAATTGGCAGAATTTTCTGAGTTACCTACAGAGAATTCAACCCAGATTCGTGACAGCAAGAAATCTATTTCTGTGCAGTAATCCAAATCTAGTATGAACCTTACTATCAAAGAATTTACTTGGCACAATAATGCAAAAAAATTAAGATAAGGAGAGGTTGCTACAGTAGTAACAACTTCCAAGACTCAAATATAAAATAAAAATACTGTAGTAAAATCATGGGTTGTCTCCCATAAGCGCTTTTCTTTAACGCCTTTCAGCTAGGCGCAGAAAGTGTGTATCAAGTATTATCAAGAGACGAAGCATCAACATCATAATTTGTTCTAATGATAGAATCAAAAGGTAACTTCATTCTCTTTCTAGGGAAGTGTTCCATACCTTTCTTGAGAGGAAATTGATATTTAATATTACCTTCCTTCATATCAATAATAGCACCAACAGTTCGAAGAAAAGGTCTTCCCAATATAATGGGACAAGATGCATTCCATTCAATATCCAAGACAACAAAATCAACGGGGACAAGGTTATTGTTAACCGTAATGCGAACATTATCAACTCCCCCCAAAGGTTTCTTTGTAGAATTATCAGCAAGATTAACATCCAAATAACAATTTTTCAATGGTGGCAAGTCAAGCATATTATAGATTTTCTTAGGCATAACAGAAATACATAAACCAAGATCACATAAAGCATTACAATCAAAGTCATTAACCTTCATCTTAATGATGGGCTCCCAACCATCCTCTAGCTTCCTAGGAATAGAAGCTTCACGATTTAATTTCTCTTCTCTAGCTTTTATGAGAGCATTTGTAATATGTTTTGTAAAGGCCAAATTTATAGCACTAGCATTAGGACTTTTAGCAAGTTTTTGTAAGAACTTTATAACTTCAGAGATGTGACAATCATTAAAATCTAAACCATTATGATCTAAAGCAATGGGATCATTATCCCCAACATTAGAAAAAATTTCAGCAGTTTTATCAGAGGCAGTTTTAGCAGTTTCAGGCAGTTTTTCACGCTTTGCATTAGAAGTGGAAACATTGCCAACACCAATTCTTTTACCATTAATAGTAGAAGGTGCAGCAACATGTGAAGTATTAGCATTGTTAGTGGTGGTAATAGTCCAAACTTTAACTACATTGTCTTCTTTAACATTTTGTTCTTTCTCCCACCTAGCACGCAATTCGGCCATCAATCTTATATTCTCATTAATTCTAACTTGGATGGTGTTTGCTGTAGAAAATGACTTAATATCTTTATATTCATTAGGCATAACTTTCGATTTCAAAAGATCAACATCAGCAGCAAGACTATCGACTTTAGAAGCAAGTGTATCAATTTTCCCAAGCTTTTCTTCAACAGATTTGTTAAAAGCAGTTTGTGTACTAATAAATTCTTTAAGAATGGCTTTAAGTCCAGGTGGTGTATTCCTATTATTGTTGTAAGAATTCCCATAAGAATTACCATAACCGTTACCATTATTATAAGGATATGGCCTATAGTTATTACTAGAATTGTTCCGATAAGCATTGTTGTTGAAATTATTATTTTTAATGAAGTTCACATCAACATGTTCTTCTTGGGCAACCAATGAAGCTAAAGGAACATTATTAGGATCAACATTTGTCCTACCATTCACAAGCATAGACATAATAGCATCAATCTTATCACTCAAGGAAGAGGTTTCTTGACGTAATTTACCTTCTTACCTTGTGGAGCTCTTTCCGTGTGCCATTCAGAGTAATTAATCATCATATTATCAAGAAGCTTTGTTGCGGCGCCTAGAGTGATGGACATAAAGGTACCTCCAGCAGCTGAATCCAATAAGTTCCGCGAAGAAAAATTCGGTCCTGCATAAAAGGTTTGGATGATCATCCAAGTAGTCAGTCCATGGGTTGGGCAATTTTTAACCAAAGATTTCATTCTTTCCCAAGCTTGGGCAACATGATCATTATCCAATTGTTTAAAATTCATTATGCTACTTCTCAAAGATATAATTTTAGCAGGAGGATAATATCTACCAATAAAAGCATCCTTGTATTTAGTCCATGAATCAATACTATTCTTAGGCAGAGATAGCAACCAATCTTTAGCTCTTCCTCTTAATGAGAAAGGAAACAATTTTAATTTTATAATGTCACTATCTACATCCTTGTACTTTTGCATTTCACATAGTTCAACAAAATTAGTGAGATGGGCAGCAACATCATCAGAACTAACACCAGAAAATTGCTCTCATAACAAGATTCAGTAAAGCAGGTTTAATTTCAAAGAATTCTGCTGTAGTAGCAGGTGGAGCAATAGGTGTGCATAAGAAATCATTATTATTTGTGGTTGTGAAGTCACACAACTTAGTATTTTTAGGAGTACCCATTTTAGCAATAGTAAATAAAGCAAACTAGATAAAGTAAATGCAAGTAACTAATTTTTTTTGTGTTTTCAATATGGAGATTGTAAACAAGACAGTAAATAAAGTAAAGCTAGCAACTAATTTTTTTGTGTTTTGATATAATGCAGCAAACAAAGTACTAAATAAAATAAAGCAAGACAAAAACAAAGTAAAGAGATTGGAAGTGGAAACTCCCCTTGTAGCGTGTCTTGATCTCCCCGGCAACGGTGCCAGAAAAGCCTTGATGCTAGCACGCAGTCGACGTGCCCGTTGGGAACCCCAAGAGGAAGGTGTGATGCGTACAGCGACAAGTTTTCCCTCAGTAAGAAACCAAGGTTTATCGAACCAGTAGGAGCCAAGAAGCACGTTGAAGGTTGATGGCGGCGGAGTGTAGTGCGGCGCAACACCAGGGATTCCGGCGCCAACGTGGAACCTGCACAACACAACCGAAGTACTTTGTCCCAACGTAACAGTGAGGTTGTCAATCTCACCGGCTTGCTGTAACAAACGATTAGATGTATAGTGTGGATGATGATGTTTGCAGAGAACAGTAGAACGAGTATTGCAGTAGATTGTATTCGATGTAAAAGAATGGACCGGGGTCCACAGTTCACTAGAGGTGTCTCTCCCATAAGAATAAGCATGTTGGGTGAACAAATTACAGTTGGGCAATTGACAAATAGAGAGGGCATGACCATGCACATACATGTTATGATGAGTAGTGTGAGATTTAATTGGGCATTACGACAAAGTACATAGACCGCTATCCAGCATGCATCTATGCCTAAAAAGTCCACCTTCAGGTTATCATCCGAACCCCCTCCAGTATTAAGTTGCAAACAACAGAAATTGCATTAAGTATGGTGCGTAATGTAATCAACAAATATATCCTTAGACATAGCATTGATGTTTTATCCCTAGTGGCAACAACACATCCACAACCTTAGAACTTTCTGTCGCTGTCCCAGATTTAATGGAGGCATGAACCCACTATCGAGCATAAATACTCCCTCTTGGAGTTACAACCAAAAACTTGGCCAGAGCCTCTACTAGCAACGGAGAGCATGCAAGATCATAAACAACACGTAGATGATAGATTGATAATCAACATAACATAGCATTCACTATTCGTCGGATCCCAACAAACACAACATATAGTATTACAGATAGATGATCTTGATCATGTTAGGCAGCTCACAAGATCCAACAATGATAGCACAATTAGCAGAAGACAACCATCTAGCTACTGCTATGGACCCATAGTCCAGGGGTGAACTACTCACACATCACTCCGGAGGCGACCATGGCGGTGTAGATTCCTCCGGGAGATGATTCCCCCCCTCCGGCAGGGTGCCGGAGGCGATCTCCTGAATCCCCCGAGATGGGATTGGCGGCGGTGGCGTCTCTGGAAGGTTTTCCGTATCGTGGCTCTCGGTACTGGAATTATTCTCGACGAAGGCTTAAATAGGCGGAAGGGTAGGTCAGGGGGCGCCACGAGGGCCCCACACGCCAGGGCCGCGCGGCCAGCACCTGGGCCGCGCCGCCCTGTTGTGTGGGCACCTCGTCGCCCCACTTCGTTTCCTCTCCGGACTTCTGGAAGCTTCGTGGAAAAATAAGATCATGGGCGTTGATTTCGTCCAATTCCGAGAATATTTCCTTACTAGGATTTCTGAAACCAAAAACTGCAGAAAACAACAACTGGCTCTTCGGCATCTTGTTAATAGGTTAGTGCCAGAAAATGCATAAATATGACATAAAGTATGTATAAAACATGTAGGTATCATCAATAAAGTAGCATGGAACATAAGAAATTATCGATACGTTGGAAACGTATCAAGCCTCCCCTAGATTGTGAGTTTATGTTATTCCTATTTTCTTCAGATCTTCCATCAATGTCCATACCATTTCTTCCAGAACTAGGTCCACCTCCTGCATTACTGCCATCTTGTCCTGTAACTACATCTCTCTGTATCCCAGGTGCATTAGGAATCTTAGCAGTAAATTGCAGCTGAAAGAGTTTCCCATGGATGTTGAACAATCTACCAGAATGGATTCTGTTGGGATCTCTACAAAGTATTTCCACTCTAACCACCTCTGCACAGTTTCTGAAGATGCTTTGTCAGTCCACTTTTTTCAGCAAGCCAGAAACTGAGACAGCTTGGTCAATGATATTCCACTCACACCATGGAGGAAGCAGGCCCCTAACTTGAATCCAAGTCTCAGTCAGAGTCTCAACAGGCTCTAGGTCATCAAACCACTTGATGACTAAAACGGTAACACATTCCTTAGCTAATCCAAACCTGGGGTATCCAATCACTTGTTCCACAGGGATATGGGGAGGGAATTTCACCAAGTATGACCAATCACCAAGTTATCTAATTTCCATGGCCAATTTGTCTTGTAGATGTTGGAGAACTCCCTAGCTAGATCCTCTATGCTGATTTCTCCATCCTCAGTAGTCACAACACCACAGTTCCTTGTCGAGCTGATAGGATTAACACTGACCACAGGTGCCTCAATGTGATAGAAGCCTAGACCAGTTGCAGAGCTTCCTATGTAACTTGCAATCTGATGAGACCTTTTGAGAACTGGGCAAGCATCCACTGAGTGATTACTGGCTTCACAGATAAAACAACATGCATTCTTTGAGCAAGCAGCCTTCAAGTGACCTGGTTCTCCACAACCTTCACAGATAGCATCAGCATAATTCGAAGAACTAGACCCATCAGCCTCAACCTGAACATGCCCTATTTTCTTCTGTTGGAATCTACCATGTTGATTCTTGTTCCTACGACCATAGTCTCCAGCTGCCTACTACTCCTGGCCACCATTATGTTGGGGATTTACCCACTGATTTGGCTGCATACCAAAAGGTTGCTGTGGATAAGGAGGGAACGGTCCACCAAACCATGGTGGAGGCATAGCACCAGGCATGAGCCCATATGGTGCTTGTGGAGGATAGGGGAAAGCCTGCATGTGGTTGATTTCAGGTTTAAACTATTGATTCTGTTGTTGTTGTCGATCTCCTCTTCCACTGTTGCCACGACCGCGACCTCTCCCTCGATCTTCCATGGTCAAACCCTCTTCTAGATCAGGATCCTCAACTTGAAGCACATACAGACCTGGACGATCAGAAGGAAGTGGTGGCGGTGGCTTGAAGGGGGAGACGCAAACCCTAGGTTCACCCCTTTTTATACAAGGACGTCTCTGCCCTGGTGGTTTGGTAGGATGCCATGAAATATGCCATAGCTGCTTGTAGAAGCTTTCCACCTCATCCACCTCCGAGCCAAAAGTGTTTCAAAAGTGGTCTCTCACTTTTACCCTTGGTATCTTGTCAACGGCTAGATGCCCACACACTATGTTGCTAGCAAAAACTCCAAAAGCATGTCATTGAGGCTGAAGCCTCAACCCTCCTTCTTCTCTGCCACCAAAACTTGCAGAGTCTTCTCCATCAGCAAGGTTTGGTAGCTGAAAACACACAACGAGGTTGCTGCCGCACGATCCCTGTGTGAACCCCCTTTCGCTTCGTAGATCGGCTCCCACATTGGCGGCATTTGGCGATTTGCTTCGACCATCGCCATGGAAAGGGGAGATAGAGGACGCATGGGATAGCCTCGCTGCCCAGCACGCCGAATTGGCTTGCAGGAGGCCCTCATGGCGCTGCGCGGAATTGTGGACGACGCCTCCTCCTTGCCCTTGAGCTTGTCTCGGAGGATTTTGCTCAGGGATCTCTTCTTCGGACCAGGCTTCACCACCGCAGGGGCCATGCCAGAGGGTGGCGGCCCCCGCTTCGTCGGAGCTGCCTGACGAGCTCGAGAACCTCCTGGAGACGATGAAGCTCATGTGCGGCGCGATTTCGATCGGAATCGGCCCAAACGAGCCGATGCAGAGATTGATATCATGATGTCCCGAATCCGCCGCAGATCGAGCACCGCACGCTGCTTCTTCCTCGGCCCGCGCCTCGCCCACTCCAGCAAGAGGTAGGCCGCCCCCGGATCGCCATGGATCTGGCTCCGAGTTCGCGGAGGGGAAGCCGCGGCCGTCAGCTCCCTTCCCCCGCCCGCCGCCTTGTCGCGCCAGGCCTTGAACCTCGCCGCAACCCTCCGGAACCTCTCCTCCATCATCGCCGAACGGCACCAGCGTCAGGCGCCTCCGGGAAACTCCGCGGCGACAAGGAAGCGGGGAGAGCGATACCGAGCTTGGCTTCGAGGCTAAGCCCATCTGGGCGGCGGAGCGGTGGCGTACGGGCACGTGGCCGTGGAAGTCCTTGGTGGCTGTGGGGTGGAGGTCGACGCGTGGCGTCCCATGGACGGAACCCGAGGTGGTTCCGCCATGAATAGAACCTTGGGTCGGACGAGCCATCCTTCCACCCAAATCCACTTCGTGCTTGCTCGTGTTCACCTGCACACTGCTCAATTACAAGTTAACATCAACGATCTACACCTAGAATCCTTATATGGTTAATTACTTACCTGATTACCATTCTAATATTGTCTCTGCCATTCGTACTGACAAACTACACACGAGAACTGACGTGACCTAATAGGCAAACTGTTGTCTTCCTATCCTCCCAAAGAAAGAATGTCCAGGCCGTGACTTTCTAGTGCTTCTGCAGAAGGAAGCCAACAAAGCATATGCACCACAAAGCAGTTTTGGACTGAAGCTATCAGTGAGGGTCTGAGATGCATGTTTGCCTAATTTTAGGAACAAGACAGACCAAGGCCATTTTTCAGCAACAAGCCAGTGTCATCGTTGGCTGATTGTCAAATACTCTCATCACCTGTCATGATCAGAGTGTCACAGGAAAGCAGTGGCTGAAGCAAGAACACTGAACTGAGGGGGGTCATATACTGCAGCCGCTCGCAATTAACAAGGGCCGCTAGATCGCACATGATTGAGCATCAAAGCTGCATCGACTGCCTTCAAAACACCATCTTCAACAAATGAAAGGAGAACTCGACAAATAAACCAAAACACCAGAAATTATTGAAATGTTCCGTCTTGAAATACATTTTTTTGTCTTGAAATGTTCTGTCTTGATACATACATGTATGACTAGTTTCTGGACAGCGCGAGAGAGTACACACAAATGTCGCGACTACAGACGCTCTTTCAGGGTATACACCTCAAGTTCGGACACAGAATGCAGAGATGTATTGGTTTTGACTACTGTACACACATGTTCAGAGAGAGTCGCGATGAGCATCGGCACCATATGATGTCTATGGGGTATCATCATTAGGCGGGAAAGCAGTTCGGCATACAAGTTCCTGACATTGCATAATGGTTTTTGCGATGGCAGGAAGGCTCCGGTGGTGAGGAACACATAGGGATCAGCCCATGGCATACTTCTGGGTCCAGGCACTCGCGGTCTCCTCGTAGCGGGATCTCTGGTTCTTGTAGAGATGCGCGATCTCCGGGACGAGCGGGTCGTCTGGGTTGGGGTCGGTGAGCAGAGAGCTGATAGAGAGCAGGACCTTCGATATGGTTAGCGCAGGGCTCCACTGCTCCTTGAGGATGTCTAGGCAGATGCTGCCGCTGGAGTTGATGTTTGGGTGATACACCTGCGATGTCGATAAATACAATGATAGAGGTAGCTTCATCAGCTGAATTACTGTAACTTTGTAAGATTCAGGTTTCATTCAGCATTTGCCTAATTATCTGCATAGCATCGCCATGTAAATATGTAACACTTATGTAGCGTGAAAATCTAACTGAAATTGCTCGTTGATAATGAACTAATTTTACAACAAGATTTGATTTAAGAATGGAACCTGTTCATCTTGAATTTCTCAAAGGTACAGTCACTCACTAGTAAATTAATAACAGGCCAAGGCTAGAGAGTAGAGAGTAACCATGATAAAATCAGTAGTTATTAGTCGACAAATAATGAAATGATACACTCTATAAAGTAGAAAGACCAGCTAACCTTTGTTTCAAAATTCACTTTTGGAGGCTTAAAGGGGTAGTCCGGAGGAAAATGGATGTTGACAAAGAAAATCCCTCCTGCGTAGGGGCTGTCACTAGGGCCCATGATCATGGCCTGCCAGTGGAATAGATCCGCTCCTGCAGGCCCAGCGCTGCAGGATGTCGGTGGATCCTTCTGCAAATCCATGAGCTCCTTCTGAATCCTTTTGTTGGCCATATCTGGATAAACAAAACAAGTAGTGATGAAAACAACAATCAAAAGTGCATAACACTTCCAGGTACAGAGAGTTGAAGTTCTTAAAAGAAGAACACGATGAACGAAACAACAATGTGTATTTACACAAGAGCATTAAAATGCGGAGTACCGTATGTGACAGATGACTGACGATAAAATCTCTTTATACTCGATCAGAATTTCTGACATATCTACGAATTCATTCATAATCTTCTCTCTTTACCCACACCTTCCGTTCCATAAATAAGCATCTACAGTTCATCGCACCCTCAATGCTATGCCAACGCAATTGTGAGAAGTTTCCTAGACACAGATGGAGAGAAGCCATAGATGTTGATACATAACTGCACCAGCAAAGGAAGAACCTAAAACGACTGTCAATGATGCGGAATACGTTTATCCGTGGCTAGTTCCAGAGACAGAACCTAATTGGTTTCATGATGCTTTCTTCTACTTGCGGCCGATTGAAGACCAAATTAACCACCCAAAATTTGGTCAGGAATGCGACCACTCTGTCTGTTACCTTTTAACCCCGAAAGTCAACCCCAATCGGAAAGCGATCCTATCGAAAGTTTGGCCAGCACGAATCTGGCATTCTCAGACGAACAGCACAAAACTCCTGAATCCGCTTCGCCCAATCCGTCCTAAGTCCTAACTAGCCAACCCGCATCTTGTGGAGAGATATGGCAACGACGAGTGAAGAACAAAGTACAACGAATAAGTTTCCCCGACTATAGCAAGACGAATTCAGCGGAGCAAAAATAGACACGAGCGGGGCAGCAGATTGACATGATTACCTGCAGGGTTGAGAACAGCTATGGATTAGTCTCTCCTCCGAAGAAGATTAGATGAATGAATCGATTAGCAGAAATGATTGGGATGGAGCAGGTGGGATTATAGGCCGGCGTCCAGGGCGGCCTAGAAAGGATCGGAGTCGTCGGCTCGTCGCTACTCTCTCCTCTTGTGCTATTGGCCGTTGGGGAATCTTTTAGTTCAAGCTTCAAGTGGCCCACCTGTCTGTGGCTGAAGTATAAGCAGTTTCTTCTAAATTTTCTTGGGGCCGTTGAAGTTTCATTTTCAATGGTACTATATGTTATCCATGGTTGGCTTCCTCTTATTTTACGCTATATTAATCAGGTATATTATTCCATCTGACCATTTGTTATATGGACTAGTGCTTGTTTTTTAACGCGGTCGACCATAACCTTGTTCAAGGGAAGTGCAAAGCGGAGACCATGGAGCTGAGGGAGGAGGCTTCTACAGACTAGTTCAAGTCGCGGTGGAGCTAGTGGCGAAATTTTTAGGCCTTGTTTAGTTTCTATGAATTGGATGGGATGGACGTGGATTGAGGTGCATTAAATCCTATCTAAGTTAAAATTTTCTCTAGTCCCCTCAAATTCTCTTGAGTAGAGGATTAATCAAACAAAGCCTTAGACTAGGGACGATGATGAAAGGGAGGGAGAAGACATCCATGTAGTGGTTACGATCGCGAGGGTGGAGACACCATAGACAACGGGAGGGCTACGTAGCTAATAGCTAATATAGAAAAGAATCACCAAAGTGGTTAGACTTTAGGGTGGTGGTCCATCAGAGCTTGCACACTCGTGCAATCACCAAAAGTCATTACCGCACAATTAGGAGCAAAAATGTTGAGACAACTCGACTAAAAAATGAGGCATGTGTATCGTCTGCATATTGAACGTCTTTTTTTCTAAATCGTGCTCCATATAAAAGATAGTTACGTCCGCATAGTGCAAGCGAAAACGCTGAGATGAACCGGGCGGCACATGCACCGGGCTGAAATCGTTTTCTCATTGGCTGAGGGAGAGTGGGCCCTGCAACAGCGGTGGCATTTTGTTTAAGGGCAATCAACAAATACAGGTATGAATACACAGAGTGGGATCCATCGGGACAGAGGAAGTTAAAGCAGGTTAAAGTGTTAGACGTCTTCCCCAAATCATTTTTCTCTCTCTCCTTCCGGCTGTCTTCTTCAAATCGTTTTCTTCTCTCTCCTGTAAACTCCATCGATCCCAGCGGGCGTTGGTGAATGCGGCTTCCTTGTCTGGTCGGCCAGCGCAAGGAGCCGGGGCGGCAGCGCTGTATTGGACCGCAGGTGAAGGAAACCCGGGTGGCGTAACGGGTATTCCGCCCGCTGTAGGAAGGTTCCGCCGGCGAAGGTGGCCGCGCACTCAACGAGTCTCAACCTGTTGCGTACCGACATGGCCTTCTTTTCCGTCATGGGCGCATCTGGAGCCACAGTGGTGCCGCTTCTCCCGTTGCTCACAGAGACCGCATCCCAGCCACTCTGCCGCATATTCTGCCATGTTGCATCGCCTGCCGCCGCCTCTGCACCATGTCAGGGCGCCGGTTCTAAATTTCGAAAAAGGATGTCGAAATTTGTCTATATTCCGAAGTCGAAAAAGGATGTCGAAACTTCTGCACATGCGACGACGACGCGGCAGCCATGCGTGCTCGCGGGCGTGCTCACGAATAGCGCGCGGCAACGACGTCGCGGTGGCCATGGCGGTCGCGGCGGGCGCGCTGGGAGGGGCGGCGTGGCGAACGCATGCAGCGTGCTCGCAAACGGCGGCGACGACGATGCTGCGGTCATGGCGTGCGTGCTCGCGAGCAGGCATCGGGGCTCGCCGTCTGCCTCAGCTCACTCGTGCGGCCCAGTCCCGGGCGCCGCCGCCCAGCCGCCCGACACCTTCTCGGCCGAGCTCTGACCGTCGCCGCTGCACGCAGCCGCCACCTCCGTCCCGCGCTGCCGCGGTGGTAGGTGGGAGAGGGACTCAAATCTTGTTCATCCATTTTTGATCCAACGTCCAACACAGCAAGGTATGGTACTGTTCACAGGGGCGGAGCTCCCCTTTGGGCAAGGTATGGCAGATGCCCTACCTTGATTTTTTGCAAAAAATTGCATATACATATGCATCTATAGACATACAATCAGTTTTGTACAAATTCTGTCCGTTTCTGAAGAAAAATGAGAAGGGAAAAGAAGAAATGGACCGAATAAACCGAACTGGGCTGCTAGTCCTGCTACATACCTAGCTGGGCTGAATTGATCGGCCGGACTAGCAAGGGAGCGAACTAGCGAGCGTATACACGATCCCCTATAGCCTGATCGCGTAGGTCCAGGAAAACCGACCGCACTCTCGTAGGAAACGAGCCGCCTCCACCTGCCTTTTCGTCTTCGACGTGATCGGAGTACCGATCGCCAACGCCGCGATGGCAGACGGGATACCACCTTCCGGCCACCGTCCTCGTCGATTTCTCATTGCGCCGCCTAATGCCCTATCCTGGCGGCTTCTTCCTAAGCGAATCCCGCCGACTTTTATTTGAACATGTTGCTATTATCACAGTACTGAGTGACTATTCTTACCGTCATAAAACTATTAATGTGTCGAGACAGTTTATTTTTTTGCGCCATTTTTTTACGTTTAAAATTTCGCCTAACCTTAATTTTTTTTCGTCTTTCGCCACTGACTGTTCATTTGTGCCTTGTCTGAAGCAAGGCACCAGATCTCAGTCCGTGGGAGAGGACGTGGGTCATGGGTGGTTTTTATGTCACCTGCATGTGGCCAGGTATCTATACCCATTAATTTTCAACTTTACCTAAAAAAATAGCCTGCCATTATTTTGACCCCACTCTGACGTGGACCAATAAGATTTGGAGTTCCGCCGGGAGCAGGTGTCTGCCGGTTCTGAAAATGCAGTCTCGGTATGCCAGCATCAACTAAATATGATATTAAACCATCAATGACAGTCCTCTTTAGCCATGTAATTAAAATTTCTAACATTATTCCTCAAAAAAATTGCTAACATATATGCAAATAGATTAAAAAACATATGTAATGCTGGTTACGTTCCGTCAAACATTTTTTTTTGGAAGTACGATCTATGTTATCATTTAGCTTAATACCGAGAATCCACCGACTACGAAAATGATCTATCCATTGACACCATTTAGGGTCAAAACACTTCATGCGCATGACCTGCTGCAAAAATGACCACTTAGCCTTACCATATACCTTTTCAAAATCTATTTTTTTTGTAACACAACCAGTATATGCCTCCATGGCATGAAAGCAGTTTGTGTTGGTGTAATTGCTATATTCCAGAATATTAGTGTCGATGTTTGTGAAAATATTAGAGCTTACATTCAACAGACATATTGTTCTGTATTGTTGGATTTGAATTGCATTTTCTTTTTTGGAAATCAAGATAATAGTGCCATAATTAAGCAAAAAGGGAACTAATTCCCCTCACTCGGTATTCTGGAACATATTCATTAGATCTTGCTTAATAATTTCAAAACAAAGTTTGGTAAAACTTTGCAGGAAACCCATCTAGTTTCAGAGCTATAATTTTTTTCCATTTGCATCATACACTTCCTTTTCCCCTTGAGAATTTGCGGTGTATCAATGGTCTATGACTCAACCTATTGTGGTTTTGGACCGGCACCCCAATCATCATCTTGTAAAATTCTGTGATAAAATTTCTAATGTTTTCTTGCCAAATGTTTCCTCGACTTGTTTGAGGTGGAAAATTGCCATCGATATTTTGCATTTGCCACAAGGTGATTTTTTTTTTGTTTCTAGCCCCTTCTTGAATATGTTTTACCTTTGCTCGTTGTGCCTGTTTAGACTCTAAATCTTGATGCAACTTTGCGACTTTTTCATTAGCATCTTCCTTTGCCTCTCTCTCGGAAGCTGTGAGGGGTGTACTTTCCACTTCATTATCTGTAAGCGAACAATTAAATGGTTCCGTAAGAAATAACATTGACAAAGTCAAATATTCTGCATGCAACACTCTTCCTCGTCTAGTTCACTCGCTCATAATAGGCTTCTTAAGGTACGTACAATGGGAAATGCATAAATAAGTGATTAGCAAAATAACCTGATTTTTGTAAGCGCTAGTGCTTAATTATACTAAACATATACCTAACTAGCACCTTTCTTGTACAAATAAGCACCAATGCTTGAGAAAAAAAGACTGGTTTATTTTTGTAAACACTCTCCTAAGCACATAGCATTGTACATGCCTTAAAGCATCTCTAACAAAGTTCATGTGGTTGCCCATAACCTTTAAAAACTATTTTAGGAGTTGGTTGGGGGGGGGGGGGGGGGGAAGCAGATCCAAGTGTATTGATAAAAGTGTCCTGCCCCAAAAGTATAAGAAAAATGAGAAAATTTAATGGCAAACTTCTCATATTTTACAATCCTACTTCCTATAGCTAAACAAGGAAAACTAAAAAGGGAGATGCCAACCACCCCGAATTCCCCAAACCGCACACTCTGGCGGATGGAAATTTCCCACCTGCATTGACATCCATGTCGCTGTAGGTTCCTCCGTCTGGCACCGTGTCCATGCTGTTCCCCCAGATGCTACACTAGTCTCCATATTCGTGGTCAATGTGACCGATGGATCGCTAATGGATAAGCAGACGAGCGCATCTACATCAGCTCCCGGTCGGTGAAGCCGAGCGCGCATGCAAGCGGACGATCATGCAGGCCAGTGTGGCTATTATTAATGGACTATGAAGAATACAATTTCCACTAACAGCTAGACCAGAAAAAATAATGAATAAGAAGACATCATAAGAGAGTGAAGAAAAGGAAGTTTGAGAGAACCCGAGAAACCATGTACATACAAACAATCCATTGGCGGTGGCTTCTACGCACTCATATCCACAAAGTACTAGTAGTTTTTTTTTATTGCTCCTAGTCAATACAACCGCAGTGGCAAAACCAACTAATCAAGGACGGAGGAGCGAGGTGACTGGAAAATGACAGATTTGGTTGAGTGGAAAATAGAACACATGGCCGTAGGGCTGGAAATAAGACGGTTAAATAAATAATTGTGGGCCATAACAAATAACGCAGGATAGATGCACGAATTGGACGGATGGTAAGATGAACACAGTGTACCCACTTACGACGATACAGCAAATGAATCATGCATTCACCTTAGTCTATCGGTAGAACCTTACATCATGTATGCATTTCCATCCTAATTAAGATGCCACGATATATTTTATGGTTAATTAGATTCCACATATTTTATCATCATACACATATTTTTATCACCATACTCACCCACCTACAATTTACACACTGCACCAACTACACCAACATAATATCTCAACTACCACCTGTTGAGACCCAGTTAATCAACCTCTGAGTTTGTGGGTGAGGAAACGTGTTATCTCCGGGTTATATATTCGAAGAGGATCGAAGCACCCTCCCAAAAGTTGATAGTGTAGGCTCAAATATCCTCTAAGCAGAACTCAAGACGTTGTTAATTGGCTTATTTATGTTAGGTGAAAGCAAGTGGGAATGAGAGGCTATGGGAAACAAGTTGTCAGCTACACCACTTCTCGCGGCAGAGACTAGGGGGCTGTGCTTCTTTTCGTAAAAGAAATTCCCATCACCATTGCTGGAGTTTGCAAGCTTCAAGCGCAAGGCAGTACTATCTTCTGGGCCAAGCGACTAAAAAAGAACGACTGTTTTTGTTGTTGAAAACTTCAGTAAAACATTGGAAACAATATGAGTTGCCATATGAACCTGGTATCTCAATATGTACCTACTTAGAAGAATGTTGCCATCAGATGTATTAGCCTGCCAAAATGCAAACATTTCAAGGCATGAGTACTAGGTAGAAAATCTCCCAAAATATTGTGCATTATAATTTACACCTAGAATTTGACCTGAGAAACCCACTTTCTAACAAATTTGACGAAAATCTGATTAGTGGAATGCACTCTAAGATCTAGGGAAAACAAAAACACAAAAAGGGAAATGAGCTGCTAGAAAACTTTGATAGGAACATGATCACAAAATCAAATACCTCACCTATACTTTGATAGGAACATGATCACAAAATCAAATACCTCACCTATCACAACTACAATGGTCAAAATATTGTTTTATCTTTTCATTAAATATATAATAATTAAACTACAAATGTACTAATAATTAAAGTACATATAAAATAAAATCATTAGAAAAGGAATAATAGTTGGCAAGTATAATTCCAAAGTAGCCGGATAACTAATGGGACCGAGAACTAGTTTACTACAACCGCCATATGAATAAATAGAAACATAGCTACTTATACAATGAGGTCCAATCAAGATGATGATATTTCCATTTTAGATACCTGACGATTGAGCCTGAAAACCCCTCGCGCCCCTTCCTAATAGGTCATACAACAGAGGAATGAGGACAGTGGCAGCGGGATGCCCCTGCCCGGTTTTCTCTTAAAGCATTGGCAGTCTGCCCTCCCCATTGTCACTGGTCTATCTCCGAGGTCGCCGACTCGACCTGGCTCGGTGGCCACGCTGCCTAGGGGCAAGGTGGGTTCCAGACATCGGCAGCTGCCAATGAAAGCTCTCCTGGTCTTCATGATGGTGGATCACGTTTGTAAGTGCTAGTGGAGCGCTGAGCGAGATCATCCTCAACACATGCCACATGTGGTATGCATTCCTTTGTTGGGTCGGGGTGGCTCTCTACCGTCAGATCTCAGCGCTGGAAATTGGAATGGGTCAGCTGTTACTGCCATCACCATTGCAGTTATGGACTTGTCATCAAGGGTCCACTTTTGTAAGCACCATCTGGTACGCGACAATATCTTTAACTGCAATTGCCGTGGTGCTAGCTAACAATCACGATGAATATGAAAATGGTTGCACCGGATGACCAGTGGATCTTGATGGATCATGTTTAGTTCAAGATTACAATTGATGATGATGAAGGCAAGTTTGGCTGTGGTGAAGAATGTAAGCCAGATGATCGTGTTTCGCTGCAGTCTTGGAAAGAAGGGTCAACAAAACAAGAAGGCTTCGTTCTTATTGGTGCTCTTTGGGCACCACGTCTCGATTTACATGTGAAAACCCTAGGTCGATCGTACCAGGTTGTACCTGTCAAAGGCGTATCTCTATACGTCTCCTGGTTGAAGGCATTGTCTGGAGTTCCATCAGACTTTCTTCGAGGTGAAACCCCATGTTCTATGATCATTGACGACGGTGTTTGAGCATTGTTCTTTTCTTTGATGCGTCGTTCTTGGAGAGCCTTTTTTAACTCTGGGTATGGACTTCGGTGGTGGTAGTTTTTGTGAAGCTTCGCTATTCTCTAATCACTTCGTTGAGGCATTTTTTCATTTTCTTTTCATTTTCTTTTGGATGTATGCATCCTTTTTGTCTGGACTAGTGATTGAAACTATGATGTTGTAGAGGCAGGGTGTAATTGATATATGTTTGGAATTTATATATGTTTTATCGATTTTTTTTCAAATGTTACATGTTCAAGCAAAGGGATGCCACATTACAGAAGAAAACTAAAATATAAATTGTTCCATTAGCCAATATAAAATGGTTAATAATCGTATCAAAAGAAGGAACGAGCAAGCTAGAGAGTAAACAAGGAGATGGATCAACGAATCTAGGTCAGAATATCAAAATAAGAAAAGAAGAATCATAAATTGCACGTATTTTTTTAAGCGGTCATGGGGAGAATACAGAGTCTCGCACCTGTACTCTTAAATTTTTCACAAGGAAGGGTGAAACCCCAAGAAAAGGTACACGGAGGGGGGTTGTTGCAACTGAAGCAAATGGAGGTGCGCGCGCGCACACGCGCGCACTCACTCACACACATCTGAATCAATATCAGAGGTGGATGAGGTACACCAACGAAACATTAACATCGCCGCGCAACTCCATGGGGAAGCCTGTCACACCGGAGCGAGGCATCATCATTGCAAGATTTGCGGATGAGGGAGAGGGAGGGATCATGTAGGATAACGTTGCATAGAAAACAAAAATTTTCCTACGTCGAACACGCAATCCAAGCCAAGATGCAATCTAGAAGACGGTAGCAACGAGGGGGTATCGAGTCTCACCCTTGAAGAGATTCCAAAGCCTACAAGATGAGGCTCTTGTTGCTGCGGTAGACGATCACTTGCCGCTTGCAAAAGCGCGTAGAAGATCTTGATCACGATCGGTTCCGGCGCCACGAACGGGCAGCACCTCCGTACTCGGTCACACGTTCGGTTGTTGATGAAGACGACGTCCACCTCCCCGTTCCAGCGGGCAGCGGAAGTAGTAGCTCCTCTTGAATCTGACAGCACGACGGCGTGGTGTCGGTGGCGGTGAAGAAGTCCGGCGGAGCTTCGCTAAGCTACGCGGGAGATATGGAGGAGAGGGGGGCGGCTAGGGTTTGGGAGGGGGTGGCCGGCCACTTCAATGGGGCGGCCAGCTTGTGGTCTTGGGGTGGCCGGCCCCCTCCCTTGGCCCCTCATTATATAGGTGGATCCCCAAGTGTTGGTGTCCAAGTCTTCGAATAAGACCCGAACCAAAACCTTCCATAAGAGGGGAAACCTAGCCCAACTAGGACTCCCACCAAAAGGTGGGATTTCCACCTCCCATGTGGGGGGTGGCCGGCCCCCTAAGGGGGAGTCCACTTGGGACTCCTCCCCACCTAGGGCTGGCCGGCCATGGAGGTGGAGTCCCATGTGGACTCCACCTTCCTTGGTGGTTTCTTCCGGACTTTTCTAGAACCTTCTAGAACCTTCCATAGAACCTTCCGCGACATTTTAATTCACATAAAATGACATCCTATATATGAATCTTATTCTCCGGACCATTCCGGAACTCCTCGTGATGTCCGGGATCTCATCCGGGACTCCGAACAAATATTCGAACTTCATTCCATATTCAAGTACTACCATTTCAACATCCAACTTTAAGTGTGTCACCCTACGGTTCGTGAACTATGCGGACATGGTTGAGTACTCACTCCGACCAATAACCAATAGCGGGATCTGGAGATCCATAATGGCTCCCACATATTCAACGATGACTTTAGTGATCGAATGAACCATTCACATATATTACCAATTCCCTTTGTCTCGCGATATTTTACTTGTCCGAGGTTTGATCTTCGGTATCACTCTATACCTTGTTCAACCTCGTCTCCTGACAAGTAATCTTTACTCGTACCGTGGTATGTGGTCTCTTATGAACTCATTCATATGCTTGCAAGACATTAGACGACATTCCACCGAGAGGGCCCAGAGTATATCTATCCGTCATCGGGATGGACAAATCCCACTTTGTTGATCCATATGCCTCAACTCATACTTTCCGGATACTTAATCCCACCTTTATAGCCACCCATTTACGCGAGTGGTGTTTGGTGTAATCAAAGTACCTTTCCGGTATAAGTGATTTACATGATCTCATGGTCATAAGGACTAGGTAACTATGTATCGAAAGCTTATAGCAAATAACTTAATGACGAGATCTTATGCTACGCTTAATTGGGTGTGTCCATTACATCATTCATACAATGACATAACCTTGTTATTAATAACATCCAATGTTCATGATTATGAAACTAATCATCCATTAATCAACAAGCTAGTTTAAGAGGCATACTAGGGACTTCTTGTTTGTCTACATATCACACATGTACTAATGTTTCGGTTAATACAATTCTAGCATGATATATAAACATTTATCATAAACATAAAGATATAAATAATAACCACTTTATTATTGCCTCTAGGGCATATCTCCTTCAGTCTCCCACTTGCACTAGAGTCAATAATCTAGATTACATTGTAATATACCTAACACCCATGGCATTCTGGTGTTGGTCATGCTTTGCCCTAGGGAGAGCTTTAGTCAACGGATCTGCTACATTCAGATCAGTGTGTACTTTGCAAATCTTTACTTCTCCATCTTCGATGTACTCGCGAATCGAGTGGTAACGCAGCTTGATATGCTTCAGCCTCTTGTGTGACCTTGGCTCTTGTGCATTGGCGATGGCACCCATGTTATCACAGTAAATGATTAATGGGTCCAATGCACTAGGAACCACACCGAGCTCTACAATGAACCTCTTCATCCATACCGCTTCTGATGAAGCCTCTGAAGCCGCTATGTACTCGATTCTGTTGAAGACTTCGCCACCGTGCACGCTTCGAGCTTGCTCAGCTTCGCAGCACCATTCAATATAAACACGTACCCAGATTGTGACTTAGAGTCATCAGGATCAGTGTTCCAACTTGCATCGGTGTAACCGTTTACAACGAGCTCTTGGTCACCTCCATAACAAAGAAACATATCCTTAGTTCTTTTCAAGTACTTCAGGATATTCTTGACCGCTGTCCGAGTGTTCCATTCTGGATCACTTTGATATCTGCTAGTCAAACTAACGGCATGTGCTATATCCAGTCTAGTACATAGCATGGCATACATGATAGATCCCATCGCCGAGGCATAGGGGATATTACTCATCCTTTCTCTTTCTTCTGCTCGTAGCCGGTCCTTGAGTCTTACTCAATACCTTGCACAGTAACATAGGTAAGAACCCTTTCTTACTTTCGTCCATTCTAAACTTCTTTAGAATCTTGTCCAGATATGTACTTTGTGATAGCCCTATTAGGCATCTTGATCTATCTCTATAAATCTTGATGCCTAATATATACGATGCTTCACCAAGGTCTTTCATTGAAAAACTATTATTCAAATAACCTTTAACACTGCTTAATAGTTCTATATCATTCCCGATCAATAATATGTCATCTACATATAATATCAGGAATGCTCTGAGCTCCCACTCACTTTCTTGTAAATACAGGCCTCTCCATGACACTGTATAAACCCGAAGTCTTTGATCACCTTATCAAAGCGTCGGTTCCAACTTCTTGATGCTTGCTTCAGTCCATAGATTGAACGCTGAAGTTTGCATACTTTGTCAGCATTTTTAGGATCGACAAAACCTTTGGGTTGTACCATATACAACTCTTCCTCAATGTCTCCATTAAGGAACGCCGTTTTGACATCCATCTGCCAAATCTCATAATCGAAAAATGCAGCTATTGCTAACAAAATCCTCACAGATTTTAGCTTCGCTACAGGTGAGAAAGTCTCATCGTAGTCAACTCCTTGAATTTGTCGGAAACCCTTTGCGACAAGTCGAGCTTTATAGACAGTAATATTACCATCTGCATCTGTTTTTCTCTTGAAGATCCATTTATTCTCGACAGCCTTTCGGCTATCAGGTAAGTCTACCAAAGTCCATACTTTGTTATCATACATGGATCCCATTTCGGATTTCATGGCTTCTTGCCATTTGTTGGAATACGGGCTCATCATCGCTTCTTCATACGTCGCGGGGTCCTCATCATTGTTATCCACAATCATGACATTTAGACAAGGATCATACCAATCAGGAGTGGCACGTTCCCTTGTCGATCTGCGAGGTTCAGTAGTTTCCTCGTTCGAAGTTTCATGATCATTATCATTAGCTTCCTCTGTTGCCGGTGTAGGCGGTACAGGTACAACTTCGCATCTGCGCTACTGCGATCAACGAGTATAGATTCATCAATCTCATCGAGTTCTACTTTTCTTCCAGTCACTTCTTTAGTGAGAAATTCTTTCTCAAGAAAGGTTCCGTTCTTAGCAACAAAGATTTTGCCTTCGGATCTGTGATAGAAAGTGTACCCTATAGTTTCCTTAGGGTATCCTATGAAGACGCATTTCTCCGCTTTGGGTTCTAGCTTGTCCGGTTGTAACTTCTTTACATAGGCTTCGCAACCCCAAACTTTCAGGAACGACAGCTTAGGTTTCTTATTAAACCATAATTCATACGGTGTCGTTTCTACGGATTTTGATGGTGCTCTATTTAAAGTGAATGCGGCTGTCTCTAATGCATAACTCCAAAATGATAACGGCAAATCAGTAAGAGACATCATACTACGAACCATATCTAAGAGAGTTCGATTACGACGTTCGGACACACCGTTTCGTTGAGGTGTTCCCGGCGGTGTCAATTGTGAAAGTATTCCGCATTTCTTTAAATGCATGCCAAACTCATAACTCAGATATTCACCTCCACGATCTGATCGTAGAAATTTGATCTTCTTGTTACGTTGATTTTCTACTTCACTTTGAAATTCCTTAAACTTCTCGAAAGTTTCGGATTTATGTTTCATGAAATAGATATACCCATATCTACTCAGATCATCTGTGAAGGTTAGAACATAACGATAACCACCGCGCGATGCTACGCTCATTGGTCCACATACATCGGTATGTATGATTTCCAATAAGTCAGTAGCTCGCTCCATCATACCAGAAAATGGAGTCTTTGTCATTTTTTCCATTAGACATGCTTCGCATCTATCAAGTGACTCAAAGTCAAGTGATTCAAGTAATCCATCAGTATGGAGTTTCTTCATGCGTTTCACTCCAATATGACCAAGACGACCGTGCCACATATAAGTAGAATTATCATTCAATTTAATTCGCTTAGCATCAATGTTATGTATATGCGTATCACTACTATCGAGATCTAACAGAAATAAGCCATTCTTTTGTGGTGCTTGACCATAAAAGATATTATTCATAAAAATAGAACAACCATTATTCTCAGACTTGAATGAATAACCGTCTTGCATTAAACAAGATCCAGATATAATGTTCATGCTCAACGCGGGTACAAAATAACAATTATTTAGGCTTAAAACTAATCCCGAAGGTAGATGTAGAGGAAGTGTGCCGACATCGATCACATCGACTTTGGATCCATTTCCAACGCACATCGTCACTTCATCTTTCAGTAGTCTTCGTTTATTCTTTAGTTCCTGTTTCGAGTTACAGATATGAGCAACCGAACCAGTATCAAATACCCAGGTACTAGAACGAGAACCAGTGAGATAAACATCTATAACATGTATATCTGACATACCTTCTTTCTTCTTCTTGACAAGGCCGCTCTTCAGATCAGCCAGATACTTGGAGCAATTACGCTTCCAGTGTCCCTTCTCCTTGCAGTAATAGCACTCAGCATCAGGCTTAGGGCCGTTCTTAGGTTTCATAGGAGGCGTGGCAGCTTTCTTGCCACCCTTCTTGAATTTTCCCTTAGACTTGCCCTGTTTCTTGAAACTGGTGGTCTTGTTTGACCATCAACACTTGGTGCTCTTTCTTGATCTCAATCTCAGCAGCTTTTAGCATGCCAAAGAGTTCAGGTAACTCCTTGTTCATGTTCTGCATATTGTAGTTCATCACAAAGTTCTTGTAACTTGGTGGCAGTGATTGAAGGACACGATTAATCCCCGATCTGTTAGGAATCACTATTCCCAAGTCAACGAGTTTCTTCGCATGCCCGGTCATGGCGAGCATGTGCTCACTAACGGAGCTGCCTTCTTCCATCATACAGTGAAGAAATGTTTCGATGCTTCATAGCATTCCATCGCCGCATGAGTCTCGAAGATAGCTTTCATCACAATCATCAACTCATGAGGATCATGGTGCTCAAAACGATTCTGAAGATCGGAGTCCAGACTGCACAGGATGGCACACTGAACTTGAGAGTACCGAGTTTTCTGAGTCGCGTAAACAGCTTTTACTTCATCGGTTTCATCTTCTGCAAGAGGGTCACCTAGCGGTGCATCAAGCACAAATTGCAGATTTCCGCCAGAGAGGAAGATCCTCACATGACGGAACCAGTCGGTGAAGTTGCTACCGTTGCTCTTAAGTTTCTCTTTCTCTAGGAACTGATTAAAATTGATTGGGGACGCCATCTCTACAACATATATTTGCAATAGTTTAGACTAAGTTTATGACAAATTGAGTTCAAATTTTAATTCAACATAATTAAAAATCTAGGTGAACTCCCACTCAAAACAATATCCCTCGCATTGTCTTAGTGATCACACGAACCAAATCCACCGCACCTAAGCCCGATCATCACGAGAAAAGGTGTGACTTCAATGGCGAACACTCAAAGTGTTCATCATATCAACCATATGATTCATGCTCTACCTTTCGGTATCACGTGTTCCGAGACCATGTCTGTACATGCTAGGCTCGTCAAGGCCACCTTAGTATCCGCATGTGCAAAACTGTCTTGCACCCGTTGTGTGCACTTGTTGATTCTATCACACCCGATCATCACGAGATGCTTCGAAACGACAAGTCTTGGCAACGGTGCTACTAAGGATGAACACTTTATTATCTTGAGATTTTAGTGAGGGATCATCTTATAATGCTACCGTCGCGATCTAAGCAAAATAAGATGCATAAAAGGATTAACATCACATGCAGTTCATATGTGATATGATATGGCCCTTTTGTCTTTGCGCCTTTGATCTTCATCTCCAAAGCACGGACATGATCACCATCATCTTCGGGCATGATCTCCATCATCGTTGGCGTAGCGTCAAGGTCAATGGCGCCGTCTTCATGATTGTCCTCCATGTAGCAACTATTACAACTACTTTGAAATACTACTCAACATGAAATTTAAAGACAACCATAAGGCTCCTGCCGGTTGCCACAATACAATAATGATCATCTCATACATATTCATCATCACATTATGGCCATATCACATCACCAAACCTGCAAAAACAAGTTAGACGTCTCTAATTTGGTTTGCATATTTTACGTGGTTTAGGGTTTCGAGAGATCTAATCTACCTACGAACATGAACCACAACGTTGATACTAATGTTTTCAATAGAAGAGTAAATTGAATCTTTACTATAGTAGGAGAGACAGACACCCGCAAAGCCTCTTATGCAATACAAGTTGCATGTCGAACGAGGAACAAGTCTCATGAACGCGGTCATGTAAAGTTAGTCCGAGCCGCTTCATCCCACTATGCCATAAAGATGCAAAGTACTCAAACTAAAGATAACAAGAGCATCAACGCCCACAAACCATTGTGTTCTACTCGTGCAACCATCTATGCATAGACACGGCTCTGATACCACTGTAGGATAACGTTGCATAGAAAACAAAAAATTTCCTACGTCGAACACGCAATCCAAGCCAAGATGCAATCTAGAAGACGGTAGCAACGAGGGGGTATCGAGTCTCACCCTTGAAGAGATTCCAAAGCCTACAAGATGAGGCTCTTGTTGCTGCGGTAGACGATCACTTGCCGCTTGCAAAAGCGCGTAGAAGATCTTGATCACGATCGGTTCCGGCGCCACGAACGGGCAGCACCTCCGTACTCGGTCACACGTTCGGTTGTTGATGAAGACGACATCCACCTCCCCATTCCAGCGGGCAGCGGAAGTAGTAGCTCCTCTTGAATCTGACAGCACGACGGCGTGGTGTTGGTGGCGGTGAAGAAGTCCGGCGGAGCTTCGCTAAGCTACGCGGGAGATATGGAGGAGAGGGGGGCGGCTAGGGTTTGGGAGGGGGTGGCCGGCCACTTCAATGGGGCGGCCAGCTTGTGGTCTTGGGGTGGCCGGCCCCCTCCCTTGGCCCCTCATTATATAGGTGGATCCCCAAGTGTTGGTGTCCAAGTCTTCGAATAAGACCCGAACCAAAAACCTTCCATAAGAGGGGAAACCTAGCCCAACTAGGACTCCCACCAAAAGGTGGGATTTCCACCTCCCATGTGGGGGGTGGCCGGCCCCCTAAGGGGGAGTCCACTTGGGACTCCTCCCCACCTAGGGCTAGCCGGCCATGGAGGTGGAGTCCCATGTGGACTCCACCTTCCTTGGTGGTTTCTTCCGGACTTTTCTAGAACCTTCTAGAACCTTCCATAGAACCTTCCGCGACATTTTAATTCACATAAAATGACATCCTATATATGAATCTTATTCTCCGGACCATTCCGGAACTCCTCGTGATGTCCGGGATCTCATCCGGGACTCCGAACAAATATTCGAACTTCATTCCATATTCAAGTACTACCATTTCAACATCCAACTTTAAGTGTGTCACCCTACGGTTCGTGAACTATGCGGACATGGTTGAGTACTCACTCCGACCAATAACCAATAGCGGGATCTGGAGATCCATAATGGCTCCCACATATTCAACGATGACTTTAGTGATCGAATGAACCATTCACATATATTACCAATTCCCTTTGTCTCGCGATATTTTACTTGTCCGAGGTTTGATCTTCGGTATCACTCTATACCTTGTTCAACCTCGTCTCCTGACAAGTACTCTTTACTCGTACCGTGGTATGTGGTCTCTTATGAACTCATTCATATGCTTGCAAGACATTAGACGACATTCCACCGAGAGGGCCCAGAGTATATCTATCCGTCATCGGGATGGACAAATCCCACTGTTGATCCATATGCCTCAACTCATACTTTCCGGATACTTAATCCCACCTTTATAGCCACCCATTTACGCAGTGGTGTTTGGTGTAATCAAAGTACCTTTCCGGTATAAGTGATTTACATGATCTCATGGTCATAAGGACTAGGTAACTATGTATCGAAAGCTTATAGCAAATAACTTAATGACGAGATCTTATGCTACGCTTAATTGGGTGTGTCCATTACATCATTCATACAATGACATAACCTTGTTATTAATAACATCCAATGTTCATGATTATGAAACTAATCATCCATTAATCAACAAGCTAGTTTAAGAGGCATACTAGGGACTTCTTGTTTGTCTACATATCACACATGTACTAATGTTTCGGTTAATACAATTCTAGCATGATATATAAACATTTATCATAAACATAAAGATATAAATAATAACCACTTTATTATTGCCTCTAGGGCATATCTCCTTCAGATCATGCAGGTAAAGATGACATAGTTATGGTGCTCCCGTGTAGGTGCTAAAGGCACAACAACCACACTCCACAGTGTCAAGGCCTTCTTGAGCGGAGCCGATGAAGGTAAGGTACATGTGCCAGTGTCGGGCACCTGCATCGCGAGGGAACAGGTCACGCTGAGCGCGCGGCAGAAGCGCTAGGAAAATGGGCATCTAGACATTACGTCAACATCCTTTTTCATGTGAGGCGACGCAAAGGGGTACCCGCACTCATCCACGGTAGGATCGTCTTATGGAGTAGGTTAGCATAGGTTTGCACACGATCTTGCACCAAAAGCTAGGCGATGACCTTTACTTTTGAAGAAGCTAATGCAGTTGTTCTAGACAAAATCCATGGCGGGGAAGATCTCGAGCGCGTCCAAGCATCACCTGCCCTAGACTCCACCATTGCACATGCATGGAAGCCCGCTGCCCATGCTCTGTGCCGGATGTGGAATGCGGCAATTATGTTAGTCCTCGACGCCTCCTTAAATACGTCTCTCGACAGATTCCGACTCTTTTCGGGAACACTAACTAAACAACTTGCCAGTGGCACATCTACATCATGCACCTATTATATTAGCATAATAATCTTACCAAAACTTCACTTTTCAATTCAGCTCAAGCATATACTAGCTAGATTGTTTTTTGATTTCCCGTGGATATAATAGGAATTTTACTGGGTGACAAGCGATTTTGCTTGAGCATATGATGGCATAGGTGACCATATGCATATATAATTGTGAAATCAACATAAATAGCATCGAATGACGATATCCACACACATACAAACATGAAGATCATCAAACCTCCAAATATGACATCAACAAACAAAGTTGGATACAACACGAAGCTCAACAAAACATAGTTTGATATAAGAATAGTTTAACACATACTTCGGGACAACAAGTTCGGGACAACACATAGTTCATGACAACACAGAGTTCAACACATAGTCCAAACAGGTGACAAAACAACAATGTTTGATACAAACCAGTCATCAGCGGATTTCGATCACCGGTACACCATACACTTCACCGCTGAGAGCATCATCACTACAAAATAAAAAAAAACGCCCGTTGAGCATGGCAAATTGTGTAAATCGAAGTTCATGGATGGTAAATTGATCAAAGTCAAATGTTTTGCATGGAAAATTGTTTTTATTCCAACTTTTGCATGGAGAGTTTGGTTGTAAACTTGTAACTAGCCAGCATCGGCGAGTATCGGAGCGACTAACGGTTCTCGCCATGGGGCGAGCGACGGAACAAGGTAGAGACACTAAGACTAGGACCACCTAGCCACCTAGGTGAAATGGAGTGACCGTGGACAAGTCTTGGCCTCGTGGGATGAGGCAGAAGCACTCGATCCTAACATGCGGTAGGTGAAATATTACATTAGGGCACTGATTTTTTTTCGATAAAGGGAATATATTAATATCAAGAAGATAACAATTACACCCAGCCTCTGCAACAACGCACCACCCTAATGGCACTACGGATGCACACAGCCAAAAACTAGAAAAAGAAAACTAAGAAACAAAAGTCCCGCTACAGTATCTCGGGTCTAACAACATCAATACATCCACCGCCAAGACAACACCTGAATTACAGACTAGTCCCCGCTCTCAAAACAATGCCTCCACCAAGGACATTGCCAGGCACAACCAATTAAGGCCAGACCTTGGGTTTTCACCCTGAAAGGTAGGACTCTGCACTTCACCTGTGTTGTCGCCCCCACTTTCGTACCGCTGCTGTGAAGCCCGGAACACCAAGCAAGTCCCTCAACATCGCAGAGACTTGAACCTCCCTTAGCTAGTCCTCCCCTTCGGCCTTCATGAAATTCTCTTCTTCCGACTTTCATCATGGATCCATAGTCACTTGATGTCAATCAAAGAAAAAGAGCTTCGCGCCGCTCCCTCCAGAACCAATCGGTCGGAATAAAAACATGGGTGCGCACGACCGAATACCTCCGATCCAACAAACTCCAGGCAAAAGCACTGTTACATTCACCGGCAGAGCCTTCCAGAACTCAACACTCCGGCCAGATCACGAGTCCAGGCCTCCAGTAGGTCCTCCTCTTCACGCAAGAGAGGCCCTAGGACCGCCGCCTTTATTCAGGTTGGACCCCCACGTCGGCGACCATCCTGGGCTGGCCACTCCAACCCTCCACCGGCGACACCATCGCCGACTTCCAAGCTCCTCCATCTCGCCGCCGAAACGAGTAGGTTAGCGATAGTTGCTTGACGATGCCTTCAACAAGATAACGGCGCAGACGACGCCATTGAAGGAGATATGCCCTAGAGGCAATAATAAAGTAGTTATTATTTATATCTTTATGTTTATGATAAATGTTTATATATCATGCTAGAATTGTATTAACCGAAACATTAGTACATGTGTGATATGTAGACAAACAAGAAGTCCCTAGTATGCCTCTTAAACTAGCTTGTTGTTTAATGGATGATTAGTTTCATAATCATGAACATTGGATGTTATTAATAACAAGGTTATGTCATTATATGAATGATGTAATGGACACACCCAATTAAGCGTAGCATAAGATCTCGTCATTAAGTTATTTGCTATAAGCTTTCGATACATAGTTACCTAGTCCTTATGACCATGAGATCATGTAAATCACTTATACCGGAAAGGTACTTTGATTACACCAAACACCACTGCGTAAATGGGTGGCTATAAAGGTGGGATTAAGTATCCGGAAAGTATGAGTTGAGGCATATGGATCAACAGTGGGATTTGTCCATCCCGATGACGGATAGATATACTCTGGGCCCTCTCGGTGGAATGTCGTCTAATGTCTTGCAAGCATATGAATGAGTTCATAAGAGACCACATACCATGGTACAAGTAAAGAGTACTTGTCAGGAGACGAGGTTGAACAAGGTATAGAGTGATACCGAAGATCAAACCTCGGACAAGTAAAATATCACGAGACAAAGGGAATTGGTATTATATGTAAATGGTTCATTCGATCACTAAAGTCATCGTTGAATATGTGGGAGCCATTATGGATCTCCAGATCCCGCTATTGGTTATTGGTCGGAGTGAGTACTCAACCATGTCCGCATAGTTCACGAACCGTAGGGTGACACACTTAAAGTTGGATGTTGAAATGGTAGTACTTGAATATGGAATGGAGTTCGAATATTTGTTCGGAGTCCCGGATGAGATCCCGGACATCACGAGGAGTTCCGGAATGGTCCGGAGAATAAGATTCATATATAGGATGTCATTTTATGTGAATTAAAATGTCGCGGAAGGTTCTATGGAAGGTTCTAGAAGGTTCTAGAAAAGTCCGGAAGAAACCACCAAGGAAGGTGGAGTCCACATGGGACTCCACCTCCATGGCCGGCCAGCCCTAGGTGGGGAGGAGTCCCAAGTGGACTCCCCCTTAGGGGGCCGGCCACCCCCCACATGGGAGGTGGAAATCCCACCTTTTGGTGGGAGTCCTAGTTGGGCTAGGTTTCCCCCTCTTATGGAAGGTTTTTGGTTCGGGTCTTATTCGAAGACTTGGACACCAACACTTGGGGATCCACCTATATAATGAGGGGCCAAGGGAGGGGGCCGTCCACCCCAAGACCATAAGCTGGCCGCCCCATTGAAGTGGCCGGCCACCCCCTCCCAAACCCTAGCCGCCCCCTTCTCCTCCATATCTCCCGCGTAGCTTAGCGAAGCTCCACCGGACTTCTTCACCGCCACCGACACCACGCCGTCGTGCTGTCGGATTCAAGAGGAGCTACTACTTCCGCTGCCCGCTGGAACGGGGAGGTGGACGTCGTCTTCATCAACAACCGAACGTGTGACCGAGTACGGAGGTGCTGCCCGTTCGTGGCGCCGGAACCGATCGTGATCAAGATCTTCTACGCGCTTTTGCAAGCGGCAAGTGATCGTCTACCGCAGCAACAAGAGCCT
Organism: Lolium perenne; assembly: GCF_019359855.2. Taxonomy (NCBI): domain Eukaryota; kingdom Viridiplantae; phylum Streptophyta; class Magnoliopsida; order Poales; family Poaceae; genus Lolium; species Lolium perenne. The sequence goes on from NC_067248.2 coordinate 170,057,777, forward strand.
CATCTTGTAGGCTTTGGAATCTCTTCAAGGGTGAGACTCGATACCCCCTCGTTGCTACCGTCTTCTAGATTGCATCTTGGCTTGGATTGCGTGTTCGACGTAGGAAATTTTTTGTTTTCTATGCAACGTTATCCTACAGTGGTATCAGAGCCGTGTCTATGCATAGATGGTTGCATGAGTAGAACACAATGGTTTGTGGGCGTTGATGCTCTTGTTATCTTTAGTTTGAGTACTTTGCATCTTTATGGCATAGTGGGATGAAGCGGCTCGGACTAACTTTACATGACCGCGTTCATGAGACTTGTTCCTCGTTCGACATGCAACTTGTATTGCATAAGAGGCTTTGCGGGTGTCTGTCTCTCCTACTATAGTAAAGATTCAATTTACTCTTCTATTGAAAACATTAGTATCAACGTTGTGGTTCATGTTCGTAGGTAGATTAGATCTCTCTTGAAAACCCTAAACCACGTAAAATATGCAAACCAAATTAGAGACGTCTAACTTGTTTTTGCAGGGTTTGGTGATGTGATATGGCCATAATGTGATGATGAATATGTATGAGATGATCATTATTGTATTGTGGCAACCGGCAGGAGCCTTATGGTTGTCTTTAAATTTCATGTTGAGTAGTATTTCAAAGTAGTTGTTATAGTTGCTACATGGAGGACAATCATGAAGACGGCGTCATTGACCTTGACGCTACGCCGACGATGATGGAGATCATGCCCGAAGATGATGGAGATCATGTCCATGCTTTGGTGATGAAGATCAAAGGCGCAAAGACAAAAGGGCCATATCATATCACATATGAACTGCATGTGATGTTAATCCTTTTTATGCATCTTATTTTGCTTAGATCGCGACGGTAGCATTATAAGATGATCCCTCACTAAAATCTCAAGATAATAAAGTGTTCATCCTTAGTAGCACCGTTGCCAAGACTTGTCGTTTCGAAGCATCTCGTGATGATCGGGTGTGATAGAATCAACAAGTGCATACAACGGGTGCAAGACAGTTTTGCACATGCGGATACTAAGGTGGCCTTGACGAGCCTAGCATGTACAGACATGGTCTCGGAACACGTGATACCGAAAGGTAGAGCATGAATCATATGGTTGATATGATGAACACTTTGAGTGTTCGCCATTGAAGTCACACCTTTTCTTGTGATGATCGGGTTTAGGTGCGGTGGATTTGGTTCGTGTGATCACTAAGACAATGCGAGGGATATTGTTTTGAGTGGGAGTTCACCTAGATTTTTAATTATGTTGAATTAAAATTTGAACTCAATTTGTCATAAACTTAGTCTAAACTATTGCAAATATATGTTGTAGAGATGGCGTCCCCAATCAATTTTAATCAGTTCCTAGAGAAAGAGAAACTAAGAGCAACGGTAGCAACTTCACCGACTGGTTCCGTCATGTGAGGATCTTCCTCTCTGGCGGAAATCTGCAATTTGTGCTTGATGCACTGCTAGGTGACCCTCCTGCAGAAGATGAAACCGATGAAGTAAAAGCTGTTTACGCGACTCGGAAAACTCGGTACTCTCAAGTTCAGTGTGCCATCCTGTGCAGCCTGGAATCCGATCTTCAAAAACGTTTTGAGCACCATGATCCTCATGAGTTGATGAATGAGCTGAAAGCTATATTCGAGACTCATGCGGCCGTGGAATGCTATGAAGCATCGAAACATTTCTTCAGCTGTATGATGGAAGAAGGCAGCTCCGTTAGTGAGCACATGCTCGCCATGACCGGGCATGCGAAGAAACTCAGTGACTTGGGAATAGTTATCCCTAACAGACTGGGGATTAATCGTGTCCTTCAATCACTGCCACCAAGTTACAAGAACTTTGTGATGAACTACAATATGCAGAACATGAACAAGGAGTTACCTGAACTCTTTGGCATGCTAAAAGCTGCTGAGATTGAGATCAAGAAAGAGCACCAAGTGTTGATGGTCAACAAGACCACCAGTTTCAAGAAACAGGGCAAGTCTAAGGGAAAATTCAAGAAGGGTGGCAAGAAAGCTGCCACGCCTCCTATGAAACCTAAGAACGGCCCTAAGCCTGATGCTGAGTGCTATTACTGCAAGGAGAAGGGACACTGGAAGCGTAATTGCTCCAAGTATCTGGCTGATCTGAAGAGCGGCCTTGTCAAGAAGAAGAAAGAAGGTATATCTGATATACATGTTATAGATGTTTATCTCACTGGTTCTCGTTCTAGTACCTGGGTATTTGATACTGGTTCGGTTGCTCATATCTGTAACTCGAAACAGGAACTAAAGAATAAACGAAGACTACTGAAAGATGAAGTGACGATGCGCGTTGGAAATGGATCCAAAGTCGATGTGATCGCTGTCGGCACACTTCCTCTACATCTACCTTCGGGATTAGTTTTAAGCCTAAATAATTGTTATTTTGTACCCGCGTTGAGCATGAACATTATATCTGGATCTTGTTTAATGCAAGACGGTTATTCATTCAAGTCTGAGAATAATGGTTGTTCTATTTTTATGAATAATATCTTTTATGGTCGAGCACCACAAAAGAATGGCTTATTTCTGTTAGATCTCGATAGTAGTGATACGCATATACATAACATTGATGCTAAGCGAATTAAATTGAATGATAATTCTACTTATATGTGGCACTGTCGTCTTGGTCATATTGGAGTGAAACGCATGAAGAAACTCCATACTGATGGATTACTTGAATCACTTGACTTTGAGTCACTTGATAGATGCGAAGCATGTCTAATGGGAAAAATGACAAAGACTCCATTTTCTGGTATGATGGAGCGAGCTACTGACTTATTGGAAATCATACATACCGATGTATGTGGACCAATGAGTGTAGCATCGCGCGGTGGTTATCGTTATGTTCTAACCTTCACAGATGATCTGAGTAGATATGGGTATATCTATTTCATGAAACATAAATCCGAAACTTTCGAGAAGTTTAAGGAATTTCAAAGTGAAGTAGAAAATCAACGTAACAAGAAGATCAAATTTCTACGATCTGATCGTGGAGGTGAATATCTGAGTTATGAGTTTGGCATGCATTTAAAGAAATGCGGAATACTTTCACAATTGACACCGCCGGGAACACCTCAACGAAACGGTGTGTCCGAACGTCGTAATCGAACTCTCTTAGATATGGTTCGTAGTATGATGTCTCTTACTGATTTGCCGTTATCATTTTGGAGTTATGCATTAGAGACAGCCGCATTCACTTTAAATAGAGCACCATCAAAATCCGTAGAAACGACACCGTATGAATTATGGTTTAATAAGAAACCTAAGCTGTCGTTCCTAAAAGTTTGGGGTTGCGAAGCCTATGTAAAGAAGTTACAACCGGACAAGCTAGAACCCAAAGCGGAGAAATGCGTCTTCATAGGATACCCTAAGGAAACTATAGGGTACACTTTCTATCACAGATCCGAAGGCAAAATCTTTGTTGCTAAGAACGGAACCTTTCTTGAGAAAGAATTTCTCACTAAAGAAGTATTTGGAAGAAAAGTAGAACTCGATGAGATTGATGAATCTATACTCGTTGATCAGAGTAGCGCGATGCGGAAGTTGTACTGTACCGCCTACACCGGCAATGAGAGGAAGCTAATGATAATGATCATGAAACTTCGAACGAGGAAACTATCGAACCTCGCAGATCGACAAGGGAACGTGCCACTCCTGATTGGGATGAACCTTGTCTAAATGTCATGATTGTGGATAATAATGATGAGTATAATTCGAAGTATGAAGAAGCGATGATGAGCCAACATTCCAACAAATGGCAAGAAGCCATGAAATCCGAAATGGGATCCATGTATGATAACAAAGTATGGACTTTGGTAGACTTACCTGATAGCCGAAAGGCTGTCGAAAATAAATGGATCTTCAAGAGAAAAACAGATGCTGATGGTAATATTACTGTCTATAAAGCTCGACTTGTCGCAAAGGGTTTCCGACAAATTCAAGGAGTTGACTACGATGAGACTTTCTCACCTGTAGCGAAGCTAAAATCTGTGAGGATTTTGTTAGCAATAGCTGCATTTTTCGATTATGAGATTTGCCAGATGGATGTCAAAACGGAGTTCCTTAATGGAGACATTGAGGAAGAGTTGTATATGGTACAACCCAAAGGTTTTGTCGATCCTAAAAATGCTGACAAAGTATGCAAACTTCAGCGTTCAATCTATGGACTGAAGCAAGCATCAAGAAGTTGGAACCGACGTTTTGATAAGGTGATCAAAGACTTCGGGTTTATACAGTGTCATGGAGAGGCTGTATTTACAAGAAAGTGAGTGGGAGCTACGTAGCATTCCTGATATTATATGTAGATGACATATTATTGATCGGGAATGATATAGAACTATTAAGCAGTGTTAAAGGTTATTTGAATAATAGTTTTTCAATGAAAGACCTTGGTGAAGCATCATATATATTAGGCATCAAGATTTATAGAGATAGATCAAGACGCCTAATAGGGCTATCACAGAGTACATATCTGGACAAGATTCTAAAGAAGTTTAGATGGACGAAAGTAAGAAAGGGTTCTTACCTATGTTACCAGGCAAGGTATTGAGTAAGACTCAAGGACCAGCTACGGCAGAAGAAAGAGAAATGATGAGTAATATCCCCTATGCCTCGGCAGTAGGATCTATCATGTATGCCATGCTATGTACTAGACCGGATATAGCACATGCTGTTAGTTTGACTAGCAGATATCAAAGTGATCCAGGAATGGAACACTGGACAGCGGTCAAGAATATCCTGAAGTACTTGAAAAGAACTAAGGATATGTTTCTTTGTTATGGAGGTGACCAAGAGCTCGTTGTAAACGGTTACACCGATGCAAGTTGGAACACTGATCCTGATGACTCTAAGTCACAATCTGGGTACGTGTTTATATTGAATGGTGCTGTAGTAAGCTGAGCAAGCTCGAAGCAGTGCACGGTGGCGAAGTCTTCAACAGAATCAGAGTACATAGCGGCTTCAGAGGCTTCATCAGAAGCGGTATGGATGAAGAGGTTCATTGTAGAGCTCGGTGTGGTTCCTAGTGCATTGGACCCATTAATCATTTACTGTGATAACATGGGTGCCATCGCCAATGCACAAGAGCCAAGGTCACACAAGAGGCTGAAGCATATCAAGCTGCGTTACCACTCGATTCGCGAGTACATCGAAGATGGAGAAGTAAAGATTTGCAAAGTACACACTGATCTGAATGTAGCAGATCCGTTGACTAAAGCTCTCCCTAGGGCAAAGCATGACCAACACCAGAATGCCATGGGTGTTAGGTATATTACAATGTAATCTAGATTATTGACTCTAGTGCAAGTGGGAGACTGAAGGAGATATGCCCTAGAGGCAATAATAAAGTAGTTATTATTTATATCTTTATGTTTATGATAAATGTTTATATATCATGCTAGAATTGTATTAACCGAAACATTAGTACATGTGTGATATGTAGACAAACAAGAAGTCCCTAGTATGCCTCTTAAACTAGCTTGTTGTTTAATGGATGATTAGTTTCATAATCATGAACATTGGATGTTATTAATAACAAGGTTATGTCATTATATGAATGATGTAATGGACACACCCAATTAAGCGTAGCATAAGATCTCGTCATTAAGTTATTTGCTATAAGCTTTCGATACATAGTTACCTAGTCCTTATGACCATGAGATCATGTAAATCACTTATACCGGAAAGGTACTTTGATTACACCAAACACCACTGCGGAAATGGGGGGCTATAAAGGTGGGATTAAGTATCCGGAAAGTATGAGTTGAGGCATATGGATCAACAGTGGGATTTGTCCATCCCGATGACGGATAGATATACTCTGGGCCCTCTCGGTGGAATGTCGTCTAATGTCTTGCAAGCATATGAATGAGTTCATAAGAGACCACATACCACGGTACGAGTAAAGAGTACTTGTCAGGAGACGAGGTTGAACAAGGTATAGAGTGATACCGAAGATCAAACCTCGGACAAGTAAAATATCGCGAGACAAAGGGAATTGGTATTATATGTAAATGGTTCATTCGATCACTAAAGTCATCGTTGAATATGTGGGAGCCATTATGGATCTCCAGATCCCGCTATTGGTTATTGGTCGGAGTGAGTACTCAACCATGTCCGCATAGTTCACGAACCGTAGGGTGACACACTTAAAGTTGGATGTTGAAATGGTAGTACTTGAATATGGAATGGAGTTCGAATATTTGTTCGGAGTCCCGGATGAGATCCCGGACATCACGAGGAGTTCCGGAATGGTCCGGAGAATAAGATTCATATATAGGATGTCATTTTATGTGAATTAAAATGTCACGGAAGGTTCTATGGAAGGTTCTAGAAGGTTCTAGAAAAGTCCGGAAGAAACCACCAAGGAAGGTGGAGTCCACATGGGACTCCACCTCCATGGCCAGCCAGCCCTAGGTGGGGAGGAGTCCCAAGTGGACTCCCCCTTAGGGGGCCGGCCACCCCCCACATGGGAGGTGGAAATCCCACCTTTTGGTGGGAGTCCTAGTTGGGCTAGGTTTCCCCTCTTATGGAAGGTTTTGGTTCGGGTCTTATTCGAAGACTTGGACACCAACACTTGGGGATCCACCTATATAATGAGGGGCCAAGGGAGGGGGCCGGCCACCCCAAGACCATAAGCTGGCCGCCCCATTGAAGTGGCCGGCCACCCCCTCCCAAACCCTCGCCGCCCCCTTCTCCTCCATATCTCCCGCGTAGCTTAGCGAAGCTCCGCCGGACTTCTTCACCGCCACCGACACCACGCCGTCGTGCTGTCGGATTCAAGAGGAGCTACTACTTCCGCTGCCCGCTGGAACGGGGAGGTGGACGTCGTCTTCATCAACAACCGAACGTGTGACCGAGTACGGAGGTGCTGCCCGTTCGTGGCGCCGGAACCGATCGTGATCAAGATCTTCTACGCGCTTTTGCAAGCGGCAAGTGATCGTCTACCGCAGCAACAAGAGCCTCATCTTGTAGGCTTTGGAATCTCTTCAAGGGTGAGACTCGATACCCCCTCGTTGCTACCGTCTTCTAGATTGCATCTTGGCTTGGATTGCGTGTTCGACGTAGGAAATTTTTGTTTTCTATGCAACGTTATCCTACAGCCATCGCCCGCCATGACCGGAGTCAGCTCGGTTTTCACCGGCTACTATGCCTCCCCGTCTCGCTGCCGGCGCTGAAAGTGGGATGAAAAATCCAACACAGCCAGCCTGGCCGACTGCCTTCGGTGGATGAAGTCAGCTGATACGTCTCCGACGTATCGATAATTTCTTATGTTCCATGCCACATTATTGATGATATCTACATGTTTTATGCACACTTTATGTCATATTCGTGCATTTTCTAGAACTAACCTATTAACAAGATGCCGAAGTGCCAGTTGCTGTTTTCTGCTGTTTTTGGTTTCAGAAATCCTAGTAACGAAATATTCTCGGAATTGGACGAAATCAACGCCCAGGTTCCTATTTTGCCCGGAAGCATCCAGAACACACGAGAACCGCCAGAGAGGGGGCACAGGCCCACCAAACCCTAGGCCGGCGCTGCCAAGGGGGGGTCGTGCCCCCCTATAGTGTCGGCGCCCCTTCGACCTTCTGACGCCGCCTCTTCGCCTATTTAAAGGCCCTCGACCTAAAACCTCGATACGAAAAAGTCACGGTACGAGAAACCTTCCAGAGCCGCCGCCATCGCGAAGCCAAGATCTGGGGGACAGGAGTCTCTGTTCCGGCACGCCGCCGGGACGGGGAAGTGCCCCCGGAAGGCTCCTTCATCGACACCACCGCCATCTTCATCAACGCTGATGTCTCCCATGAGGAGGGAGTAGTTCTCCATCGAGGCTCGGGGCTGTACCGGTAGCTATGTGGTTAATCTCTCTCCTATGTGCTTCAATACAATAATCTCATGAGCTGCCCTACATGATTGAGATTCATATGATGATGCTTGTAATCTAGATGTCATTATGCTAGTCAAGTGGGTTTTACTTATGTGATCTCCGGAGACTCCTTGTCCCACGTGTGTAAAGGTGACAGTGTGTGCACCGTGTGGGTCTCTTAGGCTATATTTCACAGAATACTTATTCACTGTTATGAATGGCATAGTGAAGTGCTTATTTATATCCCTTTATGATTGCAATGTGTTTTGTATCACAATTTATCCATGTGCTACTCTACTGATGTTATTAAAGTAGTTTATTCCTCCTGCACGATGTAATGGTGACAGTGTGTGCATCCGTGTTAGTACTTGGCGTAGGCTATGATTATGATCTCTTGTAGATTATGAAGTTAACTATTGCTATGATGGTATTGATGTGATCTATTTCTCCTACATAGTGTGAAGGTGACAGTGTGCATGCTATGTTAGTACTTGGTTTAGTTGTGTTGATCTGTCATGCACTCTAAGGTTATTTAAATATGAACATTGAATATTGTGGAGCTTGTTAACTCCGGCATTGAGGGTTCGTGTAATCCTACGCAATGTGTTCATCATCCAACAAGAGAGTGTAGAGTATGCATTTATTTATTCTGTTATATGATCAATGTTGAGAGTGTCCACTAGTGAAAGTACGATCCCTAGGCCTTGTTCCTAAATACTGCTATCGCTGCTTGTTTACTGTTTTACTGCGTTACTACTGCTGCGTTACTACTGCTCATACTTATTCATACCACCTGTATTTCACTATCTCTTCGCCGAACTAGTGCACCTATTAGGTGTGTTGGGGACACAAGAGACTTCTTGCTTTGTTGTTGCAGGGTTGCATGAGAGGGATATCTTTGACCTCTTCCTCCCTGAGATCGATAAACCTTGGGTGATCCACTTAAGAGAAACTTGCTGCTGTTCTACAAACCTCTGCTCTTGGAGGCCTAACACTGTCTATAAGAATAGAAGCACCCGTAGACATCATCAGCCACCACCACCATGCCCAGGCCGAAGACCCGGACGTCCTCAAGCCGCGAAGAAGACCCAGCGAAGCCTCCTCGTGCCATTGACGAGACGCAGCCGCGATGGATCGCGATCCGAACCTCCGGCCCAGATCCGACCACACCGCAGCCAACATCCGCCGCCGGCCGCGCCGGAGATCCGCCGGCCACCGCCATCCCGCTGCGTTCAGTCGACGGAGGAGGAGGGTGTAGGCCGCCGCCCCCACACGCTCCCGCAGGCCGCGCTACGCTCTGCCGACGGAGGACCGAGCCGCCACCGCCGCCTCACCACAGGGGCTTTGCCCCGCGGCGTCCTCGGCGACGGCGGCGGAGGAGGGGGGCCTGTAGGGGAGGGGAGGAGGGCGGAGCATAACAAGAAAATATGCTGGGTTGAGTATGAGTTGGTAATTACTATGCGGTACTGTGTTATATCATGGCATTCCATGAAAATGGGCGTTCGACTCGCTCGTCTCAGGATCGAGCACCTGCCACCAGAATCCGCCATTGCTCTGCTCTCTATGCGGAATCCACTCGATCCTCAGCCCAGGAAACACCAACCTAACAACTTGCAAATAGCACAGCTACATCATGCGCCTACAGGTCATTAGTTTAGCAGAAATTTTTTACTCCATATACTAGGTCGATTTTGTTTCGTCCTCCGTAAAGGTCATTAGTTTAGCAGAATTTTTTTACTGCCTGTGCATGTAATCTGAATTCAACTGAAGATTTAGGTTAGTCATAGTGAGGAGTAACTTAAACAAGCGAGGAAACCCTAGCGCTCTCGCGCCGCTCCCGCGAGCGGCCGGGAGCCCGTGGCGGCGCCCCTCCCCGACCCCCCCTCCCCTCCCCCTCCGTCTCGCCGCCGCCAGAGGCGTCGCCGGGCAAAGCCCGCGCGGCGCCGGTGCCGGCGGGGCCCCCTCTCCCTCGCGCGGTGGTGGCGGCGCGGGCCGTCCGCTGCCGGTGAGGGCGCCGCGCTGGGCGTCGCGCGTGGCGGCGCGGCGCTCCGGCATCGGCGTGGAGACGGCGCACCCCTTGGCGTGCTCGCGGCGGTGGCCCCTCCCCGGAGTGACCTCGGCGGCGGGCGGCGCGACCTCTGCCCTGTCGGGCTGGTGGAGGCGACGGCGGCGCGGATGGCGACCGGCGCGGCGAGTTGCAAGGCAGGCGGCGGCGCAGCGCTGGCGCGAGCTCGACGTGGAGGCCGCCTGGTGCGGTGGTGGCGGCTCCTTGGGCCTCCGCGTGTGCGGACCAAGGCAGGGGCCTGATCCCCTTCGAGCCGTCTCCGTCCCAGATCTGCTGGCGCCGACAGCCGCGGGGGCTGAAGGCGGCCGCTTTCGCAGGTTTGGTTCGGATCTCCTCACGTCTTGCTTCGGTGGTGCTGGCTGTGGTGGCCGGCCTGCGCCTTGGTTGGCTGTCGGTGGCTTCTCGATGTTGTCCTTTGCTCTCTCTTAGGCTGTCAGTTTGCAGAGGTGGGACGCCGGGGCGGCGGCCCCGGACGGTGGGAGTTCTGCTGGTTGGCGGGCGAACCAGAGACTCGGGTGCTGGTTGGGAGCCTCGGCCGTGTGGACGGCGTGGTTCCGACGAGCCACATGCTGTGACAGCGGGGCGGTTGTTGCTACGGCGGCGACCGCTTCCCTGTGTGGATGGGCAGAGTGCTATTGCCGGGGGAAACCCTTGCCCGTTTGGGCCACGACGGCGACGTCCGTGGACGTCGTTCCCTTGTTGAAGGCGTCGGTGTGGCGGCGCTCGGTTCAGCCACGACCTCCGGGTGAAAACCCACGATCTCTGGATCGGGCGGTAGCGACGCTTTGGCGCCGTACTCTTCTTGAAGATACCGCCTTGGAGTTCATGGCGTATGGCTCTCCGTTGGTTGTGCGGCGGAGGTGCGGTGCCTCTTGGTGTTGGCTCTTCGACCGGCGATCCTCGGCAAAGCTTGCTTCGTCCCATTCCCTTGTCGAGCTTCCTTGGCGCTGCTGTGCGGTTTGTGAGCAACGAAGGTTGGCCCCCGGTGGTGGTCGGCCTCCGGTGGCGTTTCTGCATCGGAGGAGTTCTGTTGAGGCGCGCGTGAAAATGGCTCGCTCTCGGGTGAGCTCCGGCCCGACACTGTAGACTCCTGCTCTTCTCCGAGTCTCGTAGGCGCTTTGGCTGAGTTCGTTGATCACGCTTCCGGTTGTAGCTTCTTCGGTAGTTCGTGTGGGTGTGTGGTGTCGTTCTGTAAGCTGGGTTCAGCACTATGTATCGTTCTCGCCGTTGTTGGCTTTGTTAATTCAAAGTCGGGCACTTGAGTGCCTTTTATCTAAAAAAAAAGGAGTAACTTAAACTAGTAACATATGTCATGTTACTACTCTAGGTTACTACTTTCATAGTGGGTAGTAACTTATACTCCCTCCGTTCACAAATAAGTGGACATCTAGCCCTAAACTTTGTCCACAAAAGAGTGTACTCCTATATTCCCAATGCACTTTAATTGCTTCTCTCTCATTGCACGGAAATCAAACCCAATAATATTGAGCATATGTTCTCCTTGTTTTTTACAAGCACTTAGCTCATTGGAGGTGAACTAATTAAAGAGGGGAGATGCATCTTCCCAATACATTTTTTACTTCACTTCATAATGTATCTTGAAAACCCTGCACGTACACTTATTTGTGGACGGAGGGAGTATGTGGTGTCATGCATTGTATCATTTATTATGTTGTAGACTCATCTTGCTTTGGGGTGTGTGATGTTATGGTAACATAGCTAGTTACCACCTCACTCACTTTCTTCATTTATTGGCATGCCATGTCACCAAAATGCTTTAAAATGTGTGATGTTACTAGCTATGTTACTCCCACTATGAGTAGTCTTATATATGCACACAGTACATAATCCCCTGTGTATATGGCTCTGGTTGCAAACGATTTTGCTTCCTCCACTATGTTGTGCAAGTTGTACAAACTAAATAAATAAACCTAACTGTAACCTAGAGCTTTGGGGAATACTGACTCTTTATTAGTGGTTTGAGTGGGAATTGATAAAAATGCGTTGGTGCTTTGGAAGGATCCAGGACAACGTTTTCTTCAGTCTGTAATATGCAAATTTTACAGGAAAATAATTTGGCACACTAATAGTATCTCTCTGAACTTGTCCTCGTGCCGGCCAACTGCGAACTGTTATTTTAGCTTATCAGATATTTCTACTGCAAAATCACATATACAGAATTGTGGCAACAAAAAATGCATACAAAATGGTAAGTACTGCATTTGATGAATATATACTTTTCAAGAGTCAATCATTCAACCAGTAGTTTGTTGCATAGAAGACTTAACATCAAGAAACCAGGGCAGAATAACCAAAAGTAGCACAATGGATGGATCATAAAAGGATTAACGAAATATAGTGATGAAGAATAAACGATCTAATCCTCCGAAGAATCGGAATCAGTATCCTCCATAGAGGCTTGGAGAAGAAGGTCCGAAATTGACAGTTCGCCACTCTTGAGCTGCTCAAGAAGACGGTCTTCGTGCTCTAAAACCTGTGACGCCTGACTAGACTGACAGTTGAGAGTGTAGAGGGAGAGCAGCGTGATAATGCTGACAGGATGCGCAGTGAAAGTATTACAAAATGAGGTGGGCAAGTCAACAGAAGGTTCATCTTCATTGCCGATGACTACCTGACCTTGTTGCCCGTCCTCGAGGTGATATATGTCAATAAAATCCGAGCCCATACGGCTTGTGAAGTATATGCAGTTGGCTTCAATGGAAGGGAACTTATCAGCGTCGAGAGAGAGGCACCTATAAGGGCCGATAAAGAGGGCCCGGTTGCAGATGCTCTGCATTTTCTCAAGCGTATTATTGCCAATTTTCACCTTATACACCTCCATGGACGTCTCAAGCTTGAACACGACCAGCGTTTCTCCGGCTGATTCTACCAGGAAACAATGTTTCCAGGAAGCCAAGTTCTCAATAGTAGGCACCACGGAAACGGACGGCATCATCATATCAGCGATCTTGGTGACCACAGCAGCAGGAAGCGGCGGCAGCACATCCTCGTGGCCGTCGACGGCGACACAACCATGGACGACCTTCCTGACCAAAGGGTATGAGTACTTCTTCTTGTACCTGACGAAGCTCTCGCTGTCAGGGTTAGCCCTGTAGAGCTTCTTTGAATCATTGCAGAAGATGACGAGATACGGCGGAGAGGAGCCGGAGACGGCTGCCGCAACAACAGCGGGACGCATGCGCGCCGTGAAACGGATCATATAGACCGTGAACGGATTGAGGACGCAGGCGAGGTGAGGGACATCGCGGCCAGCCAGGACAAGGAGGCCGTCGGTGGTGACGGCGACGACGTAGTACTTGCGGAGCAGCGGCATGATCTTGCCGTGGAAGCGGCCGGTGACGGTGTTCACCAGGAGGCGGGCGTCGACTCCATGGGACGGGTAGTCGAGTATGACCCAGTTGTGCGGGCGGAAGCGGCGATCCAGGGTGTTGCTGGGGTCGGCGGTGGCGGAGCGCCAGTTGTGGCAGACGGCGCGGAAGTCCATGTAGCAGTCGAGGTCGGCGGCGGCCAGGAAAGTTCCGGCGATGCGGTGGATGAGATCGAACGGGAGCAAGGACCAGCATGCAGTTGCCATGTCCGATCGAATTGGCTAGCTTCAGAGATTGTTTTGGCATGAGCGGTAAAGGGGCCGGTTAAAAGGCCGGCTGCATGAGCGCGTTGTTTGGAACGACCATCCGTCGCTTCGTTTTACTCCCCCAATTAAGAAGCTGGAACCCACGATCGAGTGGTGGTCAAAATTACTTCCGGCGACGTCTTGGGAGGTTCAACTCCCCAGTCATGGCAAACCATGAATGCATATCGTAATTTCAACATACAATTGCCTTCCCATTCCCATTCCGCTGGCGCTTGAGTTTGTAGACGACCCATCGATCTTCACCTCTGGCAGAGTTAACTCCCGTTAACAATCAGTCTATAACTTTCCATACAACTGAAGAATTTGGGGGTAGCCGTGTCTACTCTACCTACTCATATGCATTGCTTTGAGATCAGCATGTTCAACCTCAACGTTTGAAAAAGACAGCATGTTCTTCTTTAGAATTATTTTTAAGGGAAACAACAGGACTCTTCTACGAGCTTTACTAATAATCAAATAATATAGTTACATCATCTATTAATAAAGCAGTTATAAACTCCGGCGGTTCATCTACCCAAACAGTTGGTAGATAAACAGTCTGCAACTCCATTAGCCTCCCTATTACGGAAACTAAACTCACACTTACAAAAAGTAGACGCTTGCTATAAATATCCTCAAACAAAGCCGCCACCGCTGTAGACGAGAAGCATCCTGACTGCAGTGTTTCAATGACCTGCAAGCAATCGGATTGTGTGATAATGCCAGTACACCTCAGTTCATTTGCTAGAGCTAAACCTCTACTCACCGCACGTGTATCAAAAGTATGTGCATCAACAGCGCAATGAATAGGATCACTACATGCTACAATAAACCTTCCTGAATCATCTCTTATTACAGCTCCAATTCTTCCCGCGAGGCTTCCTAGACTGAAACCTGCATCAACATTGATAAGAACATATTTCTCCTTTGGTTTATTTCAAGAGCTCTTTCTCTTAGCTAAAGATTTCCTCTACCCTCTTATATTGTTTTCAGTTATTACCCGGATGGACATGGCAACCCTTATTACAGGAGGTACCTTCTCATCATGAACACCATGTATTCTCATCCACCAAATATACCAAGCCGTCGTGCGAATCATTCTTTCACGCCCCAGTATTATTTCTCACCTAGAGGTCCTCCAAAACTGCACTTTCAGCTCCATTTTGAATTGTTTGTAAAAGACATATTTTCCTCCGGACCTCAGTTGCATGTTCACATTCAAAGAGAACATGTTTTATATCTTCTCGGTAGATTAAGCACCATGGACATTAACTTGAAATAGGAACAAGCCATAGCAAGGTAGAATATCATGCAAACTTTTCCATGCAAAGATTTTGATCTTTGATGCAACCGAGCTTTTCCACAATGAGTCCTAAACTCCATTAATCATAGACTGACAAGGAGCTTTCAAAATTCTCTCATTTTCTCCAAACTGATGCTTTCATTCTCCATGGTATGATGATCTAACAGAGAAAAGATTATTCTTGATGTGTCTCCATGCAATGAAATCCTCCATACCGTGTGATGATATAGGTATTGACAAAATTCTGTTTACATCGATAATAGAGAAAATCTCTCTTACTAGTTCTTCGTCCCATGTTCCTGAATCAGATCCTCAACTATATTATACACAATATTTCCTCTAGGTGTTATAACCTTTCCATCTGTACTGTTTGGTATCCATGGGTCGTCCCATATATCAATTTGAGAACTATCTCCCACTCGCCGTATACATCCTCTATTGGAACATTGAAAACAGCTAGTATACTTTCAACAGTTTACCATCAGAATAGTATTTTGCTCGAAGAACCCTTCCGCAAAGAGAATCAGGCTCGCATAATAACCTCCACAATTATTTAGCTAGCATCATCTGGTTTCTGTAGAATATTAATACCACGTCTCTTTTCATCTTGCATCATTTGGTTTCTCACGCACCTGGAACTTGTCGGGTGCAGAACTACTCCAAGTTGGAGCCCTCCCAAACAACACAACTCCATGTTTCATGTGGAGCGGTCGCTTGTTGATCGAGCTTCGAGCTGAAGCAAGCTCTTGTTTTTCAATCCAGTTAGAGAGGCTTAGAGCATCTCTAGCAGACTCTTTAAATTGATCAAACCCGTAAATTTAAAAGCTAGTTTAAGGGTTTGGACGTTTTTTTTGCCAGACTATAGACACCTTAAAATGGTCAAAACCGTAAAAAAATTTACAGGGCACCGCGAATGTGATCCCACGATCCGTATATATGAAGTTTTAGAGGCGTTCTACATGACGATGTGTAAACGGTCAACGCGCTGGCAGTTGGAAAAACTTCACCTCCCGCCACCACATTGCGCCGATGACTATCCGGAGTCCGGCCCAAATTCCGGTGAAACTCCTGCACAATCCGGCCACAGTTTGGCAAAATTGGATGGTGCTCGTCATAATTTGCCGTGGGTTGGACTTGGAATCGACCTGGTTGTGGCGTTTGACGGTGTGCGTGGCCGGAGCAGAGGCCAGCGGTGGGCTAGCGCGCGCATGGCCAGAGCAGGGGCAAGCGGCCAGCAGTGCGGGGCGGCAGGCTAGACGGAGCAGAGGCGAGCGGCCGGTGGCACGCGGGGACGGAGGGCGAGGCAGACAACGGGTGGGGGGAGGCTGGGCGAGCGCGTGGCCGACGGCCGGAGGGAGGCGTGGCTGGAGTGGCTGGAGCGGCCGGTGCGGGCCGGTGGCTGACGGGCACAGGGAGCATACCGGTCGTGGCTGGATGAAGGAGATGAAGTTGAGGAAAAAAGAAGAAAATATAAAAAAAAAAAACTGACATGTGGATCTTTATTGAAAGTTACCCGAATATGCTATTTTCCAGTCATCTTCTTTTACGGGGTCTGGTCTTGGGAGGCTCTTTTTCAGCCTGGATATCACTTTTTTCCCAGCTTGTAAACCCCCATATACGATTTGCAGTTTTAGGGGTCTACTAGAGATGCTCTTATAGACTTGGTATTCTTAGAACAGGACGACCGGAATAATAATTAGGATTTGTTGTTGTGCAACCCTAATTTCATATACAACATTACAAATTTCTGTAAGTTTCGTTACTAGCATATGCATATCTCTTAACTTAAAGAACAAAACCCAGTTGCTCTCAAGAATAAAAGAAGGAACATGCCACGCCAACCGTCCTTTGGCCGACGGTGGGGGAAAGTTAGTCGTTTTCTCTCACCATCCGATCGAACATCTAGGCGGATCTTGATCATCTGTATTTGGCAACAAAATCCACACCCCACTATGGAGAAAAGTATAATGTTGCACTAAATTGTCGCATGATTTTCCACAAGATGTTACAAACAATGCAATTTTTTGCAATATGTCAAAAGTAATGCAACCAAAGATTGGTTATGTAACAATATAAGCAACATTTTTCAAGGAAGATGCTACAAATGTGAAAGATAATTCCACGGTATTTTGAAAAATGTAGTGCAAGAAAAAGAGGCTAGAGAACATTACTTTAGGATGATAAGTGTGAAAATTGGTTTGCACCATTTTGAAATATCAATGCAACATACCAATTTTATTTGCAGCATTTTGAAAGAACGTGTGCAACATCGGAAAACACCTAGAGTACCTTGCAGCATCTTGCATTTGCTTTTACAACAAAACATATACTGGCTTATTACAGTTTGAACGCACTGATACCACATGAATAATCCACGAAAAAAATACTTAGCTCTACATTGGAAAAAGGGGGAGATCGGGGCTCATAAAGAGGAAGTCGAGCAAGGTGTTCTCACAGACACGAGGCAACCTAGGGGAGTTTCAACTGGAACATAATAAAGAGTTCTCGATGATGGTGCTTTATATTGTGGAGAGGGCCGATTCAGTGTCTCCAAAGCAGATTCATGTGAATACATGATGTATTCAAATATACAATCAACCGGGAAGTTAGCACCAATGAAATTGTAGCATTTTCATACCTCTTGCGCTATTTCCTCCAAGAGTTCATATACTAGTGCATTTTTTTGGTATCCACGATAATGTAGCCTCAAAGCTCTTTCAAGAAAAATCTGTTTATTTTTTGGCTATTCGGCGCAAGTTGAAGCAAGTGCAAATAAGAGGAAATGACAAACCAGTTGATACTTTACTGTGTCTTATCAAAAGTGACGACATGGAGGTGCTCTTGTTTGGACACCCTGGCTTCGCAACGCCAAAGGGCTCTCCGCAAATTGTCATATAGATGGACACATGTGCCAAATTTATTCGTGAATATCAAAGTTTTGTTTCTAGTTTTGTTAGGAGAAACGCCAAGAAAGTGAGGGTGAGTGTAGTGCCAACTGCCAAGTTGTTTGCACGAAGGTTGGCTACATGAGAGCCCACGTTTTCTTTATAAGGTTGGTCTACCAGAGTTCTGTTAATGTGATCGAATATACGTATGCCCTTGTCGTAGAGTATACATCTCACCCATCGCAAAGAGATGATATATCACACCTACTATAGATGTAATCAATTATTACTATGAAGCTAGTATGACCCAATCAGTCTCATAGTCTCTGAATTGTGAAGCAGATGTGGTGCATTTAGTTTCATGTGTTGTTTCTCGACATATTTATGTAACCGATGTGTTGCAATTTCCGCACTTTGTGCAATATACTGGACGCCTGGCTCGGAGCTCCTTCAAGTAAAGTCAAGAAAGTGTTTGCTTGTTTTTCAGATGCAAAGATGGGAATCGGAGGCTGCGGGAAACAAGTCAGCAGGTCTCTGCTGCTTGCGCTTGTCCATCCGCGCTGGACCATTCAGGATTAACTACAGGCAGTACAGGGCTACCTTATCTGCAACGGAATCATGAACATTCGATCACTCACGTAACGGTCCCATTGATGAGTCATTCATTATGCAGACCAAAACATACTGAGACAGGAACGGGAGAATATTGATCATTCTAAATCACATAAACTAACACATAAGAATGAAATGTGATATAGAAGAAAGGTTTAAATATTATGCAGTCTCGAGATGGATCAACATAAGAAAAAAAGAACTGAACAAACCCATGCTTGGAGAAGGTGAGGTGAACTAACAATTCCTTATGGCGTGGATCAAATACTTCAGTTATCATAATCTACATAGCACGGAGCTACCCTCCTCCTCGTCCACGAGGTACTCTGCATGTCCCTTGGTGTAGTACTGATTAATGATGTCGTCCTCCCAATCCCACTTCTCTTTGAGAGAGGCAGCACATCTGTTTTGAATCTCTAGGAGTTTCTGCACCTCATCGCCACCATTGCTGAGGAGCTCGTCCGGGACGAGCTGGAACGGACGACGAGGGTACAGTTTTTTCTTCTCAATCAGCTGCTTGACGAAGATTGGATCGCACCTCGCCATCTTCTTCTTCCCTGCTGCCTCCTTGGCCTCCATCTCGCCGCCGATCGACGGCGAAGCTGCCTTGGCCTCGGCACGAGCTCCGACCATGGCGACGGCTGAGGGCAGCGTGGCCGCCTTGGAGTCGGGGGTGACGCTCATGTCGTCGAACTCGCGGGGCTCGGGGCCAAAAAGGTACCGATCGGATCTGTTGTCCAACGTTTTGGGGGGCGAACGTGTCAAGGGTGGATATATATATAGGCGGCATTGAAACCCTAGAGAGTCGCCCCCACAGGTCGGATCTGATTTCAAAGTCCAACCCGGACTGCGTGGCCACGCTCGGTTCTTAGGGCATGTACTATGGTGGGGAAAGCAGTCTTTCCTTGTGCCTTCCACGTCAGCCAAGAGAAGGCAAGAAAATGGATCGTAGTATTGCTTAGGTTCTTCTCTAGCACATTAAATGCTTGCAAAAATGTAGGAATCAACCGTAACTATAGTACTAGATGACGATTGTGTTACATGATAATTGCAAATACTACGTTTAGTACATCTACGAAATACAAATGATCTTTAGCATCAAGAGGTTGTATATATTATTTCATTTGGTCCTAGATAGTTGTCATAGATTTAGGTAAAATGTAGGCTCAATATTTGTCTTGGCCTCATTGTTCTCCGTTGCTGCCTCCAGGGTGAGGCGTGATGCCTCAACCTTATCATGTGAAATGTGTTTTTATACTTCTAGCACCGCAGTGTTTTAGACATGACCTCTAGGTGGGTGAACATCATTTACCCTACACAAGAATAACCATTCAAATGTTAAAATAACACAGGACATAGGTTCGTTTAGTACTGCATATCAAGCTGGAGGAGAAACATCTAGCTAGGATGAAACAGCACCATGCTACTGCAATACTAGATATCACCGTATATTATGAGGGACACTTCTATTAATTTAATTATCGTATCTAGAAGCAGCCTAGATGTTAGCTCAGATAGAATGCTGCCTCCATAAATGATGCTCTTGTTCCATCTGCCATATACTTCTCGTTAGATAGAGCATAATCTGTATATGTGACTGATGCCGGTGGTCGGCGGTGGTCGTGGCTACCAAGGCTCTGGCGTTGGGGGTTTCGGTGGCAGCCGTTACTATGCCCAGGGTGAAGCTAGTGGTTCGGCAGGCTCTGGTTCTAATGGAAATTGGGACAGTGCTAATCAGCGGGGAGGCAACTTTTCTAGCAACAATTCTCGATACGGTGGAAATCAGCAGAGGTGGAGTACAGGGCAGGGTGGCATGAATCGGACTAGGGGTCAGGAGGTGGAGGGTGCTCTACAAGGGGGCATTGATGCCGATCTCCTTCAGCAAACTGTTCAGGCTGTGGTGGCGGCGGTTACGGCAGCTACAAGGCCTAAGGATGTGCCGGTGGCTCAACCTCCGGTGGTTGCGCAGGTTTCGGTACCGGCTAGTGATATTGCTCAGGCAGTTGAGGCACCGGTTGTTGTGCCTTCTTCTTCAGCATCACTGGCGATACCAGAAAGTAATGAGATGGCTGCAATTGATAAAGAGAACGAGGGGCAGGGTGCTCCTAAGAAGAAAAAGGAAGACAAAGCTGGATGTTTTCGATGTAAAAAACCTGGGCATTATATTGATGACTGTCCTACTCCCTTCTGTGACATTTGTGAGTCCATTCACCATGTCACATCTTCTTGCCACCTGCTTAATGCTCCAAAACCTACTGCAATTCTTCATGGGTATGCAAATGAGGGGCTTATGTTTTTTGAGCTTGCATGCGGTGTGTTCAAAGCTAAAGCCGAAAATCCCAAATTGGCGAAGGTAACTGTTGAAGGTGATACCTTGACTATTCCAGAGATTATTGAGCATCTCAAGAAGATTGTTCCATCGGATAAGTTTAACTGGGAGGTTTTTCACTTTAAGGATAATATTTATAGAGTTAAGCTCCCTAGTAAGTTATAGGTCCAGAGGTTGAAGAATTTTGGCACCTACATCTGTACTGACAAGGAGGCTTGTCTAGCTTTTGATTACTGGTCCTCTGTGGAGGAGCCCCTACACATGCTCCCAGAGGTATGGGTTCGTGTGTCGGGTTTGCCATCGGATGTTAGATCAGACTATCTAACCTTATGGGGAGTGGGAACTCTATTTGGAAAGACATTAGATGTGGATATGGCGTACACTCGGAAGAATAAAGTGCTTAGAACCAAGATTGGATGTCTTTACCATAGACTTATCCCAGCAGATAGTGATGCTTCGTTTTGAGGTGGAAATACAGGATAGGTCTCGGGAGATTAATATGGAGGATGCAAACAATGGATCTGATGGCAATAATAGTGCTAACCAGGGGAAGGGAAGAATGGAGATGATCAGGATATGGACATGGATAATAAAGAAAAGGAGACAGATGAGGCACCTAAAGGTAATGGCCAACATGGTTCGAACTCTCATAGTGGTATTGATGGTATGCAAGAACAATGTGATGTTCTACCGGCTATTCAGTTTGGAACTATGGGTGTAAAAGGTGACGCTCCAGGTAATTTGTATGCTGCAAAAAATTTGAATCAAATTGAGCTTGTAGGTATTCCTAAATTGTATTTTGAATCTTCTGCACTAGATGACAAAGTTCGTGCGGTCTCCCATGCAGATTTGCTGCACAGAGAAGCTTCTCTGGGTCTGGTGGACGTTGGGATTGGCGAGGTGGGTCCGCTGCCTGCCATTGGGCAGGGGCTACCCGTCGCTGCGCTGCCCCAACCTACAGCCATTGGGGGTCTGTCTGCTGGCCGACAGCACCAGCAGGTCTCCACTGACTCCTCGTCGCCTGGCGCGGCATCCCGCGCAGATCGCTGCACAGCTGCAATAGACAGGGGACAGTACATGCATGCATGTAAGCGCAGTGAAGGACCTTGATCTTCTGTGGCGACTAAGGGTGCTTCGCCGGCTGCGGCGGTGGGGCTTCAGCCGTAGAAAATCGTGCCTGCGGTGGTCATCCCTGCAGAACGGTGCACGCCGGACGCGATTCCTCTGGGGCCAATGATTGGTCACTGTTCTGGAGGTTTCGGATCAGTTGTGTCTAGCAATGCAGTGGTCCAAGGTGTGTCTTCTGGTGATAATTTTGCACACAATTTAGATGTATCAAATTTCGATTTTGTTTCGCGTTATGATCCCGATTTGGGGTATAATGTTGCTCACAATACTGATGATCGAGAGAACGATGCAGGAGTGGGTTTGGTACCCGATTCAGGTGTTTCATTAGGACAATCTAAGAGAGGCTCTATGGCTGAGGTTTTGCCAGTTGCAATGGGTGATGTTTCACGCATGGGTATGAAAGGATCGGTGGGGGTTGCCTCATCTCCAGTGTCTTCTGGTAAGCCTCTACATAATTTATGCACCTCTCCAGTGGAGATGAAATCGAAAGTGTGTTTATCCTTAATTGAAAATTCATCTGATAATATGGCAGTTTGTCCTACTATGGCGGAGGTTATTGCTTTTGGAGGTTTTTCCCAGCCCTTGGATGTAAGGACTAGTGCTAGACTGGGTGGCCAGCCTGGTGGGGATATGTTTCAGATGGAGAAGGCTATGAGGAATGCACAGCTGAGGGATGTTTCTTCGAGTGTAGGTAAGTCTTTGTCCCATAAGTTTTCTATTGTTAATATGCCAGATGATGAGATTATGCATAAGGCGGAACGTTTGGGCATTTCTTTAGGTAAATCTGAAGGAGAGGTAGTGAAATCTATTAAAGGAATTAAGTTGCTAGAAGAGGAACGAATTTTAACCATTCTTCAAAAAAATATAGATGAGTATGTAAATAAGGAGGAGGATCCATCAACACTTCTGATGTCTAAAGTTTCTACCCTATGTGATGATCTGGTAAAGGATGATTGCATCCCACTGGATTTAGATGATCATTTGGAACATCTAAATCCGGTAGTTAAGGAAAAGAAGACTAGGGTCAGGAAAATTTATGATACTAATAATATTCGTAAGAGTACGAGGAGAAGAATTAAAAGACAATTTTCATGATGCAGAATCTAAAAGGTATGAACTGGAATCCTGGGGGTTTTGGGGATATTGCTAAGCATTTGTTCGTAAAAGAGGCAATTAGTGTAGGGATTCGTTGCATAGAAAACAAAAAAATTCCTACCGCGAGAATGCAATCCAAGCCAAGATGCAATCTAGAAGACGGGAGCAACGAGAGGATGATCGAGACTCACCCTTGAAGATTTCCAAAGCCTATAAGAGTAGGCTCTTATTGCTGCGGTAGACGATCACTTGCCGCTTGCAAAAGCGCGTAGAAGATCTTGATCACGGTGCCATGATCGGGCAACACCTCCGTACTTGGTCACACGTTCGGTGTTGATGAAGACGACGTCCTTCTCCCCATTCCAGCGGGCAGCGGAAGTTGTAGCTCCTCCTTGAATCCGGCAGCACGATGGCGTGGTGGCGGTGGCGATGGAGAACTCCGGCGGAGCTTCGCTAAGCGTGCGGGAGAAGTGGAGGAGAGGGGGTGGCTAGGGTTTGGGAGAGGGGGTGGCCGGCCTCAAGGGGTGCGGCCAGCTTGTAGCTTTGTGGTGGCCGGCCCCCTCCCCTATGCCCCTCATTATATAGGTGGACCCCAACCCAAAACCTTCCATGTAGTAGGGAAACCTACCCAAGGTGGGACTCCCACCCAAGTGGGATTCCCACCCTTCCATGAGGGGGGGTGGCCGGCCACCTAGGTGGAGTCCACCTTGGACTCCCCCCTCTAGGGTTGGCCGGCCATGGGAGGTGGAGTCCCTTCGGGACTCCGCCTTCCAAATTGATTTCTTCTGGACTTTTCTAGAACCTTCTAGAACCTTCCATAAAATCTTCCGGATCATTTTAAATCTTATAAAATGACTTCCTATATATGAATCTTATTCTCCGGACCATTCCGGAACTCCTCGTGATGTCCGGGATCCCATCCGAGACTTCGAACAATACTTCGAACTCCATTCCATATTTCAAGTTCTACCATTACAACATCAAACCTTAAGTGTGTCACCCTACGGTTCGCGAACTATGTGGACATGGATGAGAACTCTCTCCGACCAATAACCAATAGCGGGATCTGGAGATCCATAATGGCTCCCACATATTCAACGATGACTTTAGTGATCGAATGAACCATTCACATACGATAACAATTCCCTTTGTCACGCGATATTTTACTTGTCCGAGGTTTGATCATCGGTATCACTCTATACCTTGTTCAACCTCGTCTCCTGACAAGTACTCTTTACTCGTACCGTGGTATGTGGTCTCTTATGAACTTATTCATATGCTTGCAAGACATTAGACGAAATTCCACCGAGAGGGCCCAAAGTATATCTATCCGTCATCGGGATGGACAAATCCCACTGTTGATCCATATGCCTCAACTCATACTTTCCGGATACTTAATCCCACCTTTATAACCACCCATTTACGCAGTGGCGTTTGATGTAATCAAAGTACCTTTCCGGCATAAGTGATTTACATGATCTCATGGTCATAAGGACTAGGTAACTATGTATCGAAAGCTTATAGCAAATAACTTAATGACGTGATCTTATGCTACGCTTAATTGGGTGTGTCCATTACATCATTCATATAATGATATAACCTTGTTATTAATAACATCCAATGTTCAAGATTATGAAACTAATCATCTATTAATCAACAAGCTAGTTAAGAGGCATACTAGGGACTCTTTGTTGTTTACATATCACACATGTATCAATGTTTCGGTTAATACAATTATAGCATGGTATATAAACATTTATCATAAACATAAAGATATATAATAACCACTTTTATTATTGCCTCTTGGGCATATCTCCAACAGTCTCCCACTTGCACTAGAGTCAATAATCTAGATTACATTGTAAGGTACCTAACACCCATGGCATTCTGGAGTTGGTCATGCTTTGCCCTAGGGAGAGCTTTAGTCAACGGATCTGCTACATTCAGATCAGTATGTACTTTGCAAATCTTTACTTCTCCATCTTCGATGTACTCGCGAATCGAGTGATAACGCAGCTTGATATGCTTCAGCCTCTTGTGTGACCTTGGTTCTTGTGCATTGGCGATGGCATCCATGTTGTCACAATAGATGACTAGTGGGTCCAATGCACTAGGAACCACACCGAGCTCTATGATGACCCACAAGTATAGGGGATCGCAACAGTCTTCGAGGGAAGTAAAACCCAATTTATTGATTCGACACAAGGGGAGACAAAGAACACTTGGAAGCCTTAACAGCGGAGTTGTCAATTCAGCTGCACACAGGAAAGCAGACTTGCTCGCAAGAGTTTATCAGTAGTAACAGTTTTATAGCAGTAGCGATAGTGAAATAACAGCAGAGTATGAGACAGCAGTAGTGATTTTAGTAAACAGCAGGATTAAAATACTGTAGGCACGGGGACGGATGACGGGCGTTGCATGGATGAGAGAAACTCATGTAACAATCATAGCAGGGCATTTGCAGATAATAATAAAACGGTGTCCAAGTACAAAGCAATCAATAGGCATGTGTTCCATATATAGTCGTGCGTGCTCGCAATGAGAAACCTGCACAACATCTTTTGTCCTACCAGCCGGTGGCAGCCGGGCCTCAAGGGAAACTACTGGATATTAAGGTACTCCTTTTAATAGAGTACCGGAGCAAAGCATTAACACTCCGTGAACACATGTGATCCTCACATCGCTACCATCCCCTCCGGTTGTCCCAATTCTTGTCACTTCGGGGCCATTGGTTCCGGACAGCGACATGTGTATACAACTTATAGGTAAGACCATAAACAATGATTATCTTGATGAAACAATAACATGTTCAGATCTGAGATCATGGCACTCGGGCCCTAGTGACAAGCATTAAGCATAACAAGTTGCAACAATATCATCAAAGTACCAACTACGGACACTAGGCACTATGCCCTAACAATCTTATGCTATTACATGACCAATCTCATCCAATCCCTACCATCCCCTTCGGCCTACAGCGGGGAATTACTCACACATGGATGGGGAAACATGGCTGGAGGAGGTAGCGGCGGTGGCGGTGATGGCGGTGAGGATCTCCACCAACGCCCCGTCCCGGCGGAGTGCCGGAACGGAGACTTGGCTCCCGCGACGGAGTTTCGCGATGTGGCGGCGTTACGGAGGGTTTACGCGACTTCGACTTCTCCCCGTGCGTTTTTAGGTCGAGGCCGATAAATAGTCCGAAGGAGGGCATCGGAGGCCGGCCGAGGGGGCCACACCACATGGCCGCGCGGGCCCCCCCTGGGCCGCGCCGCCCTATGGTGTGGGGCCCTCGGGCCTCCACCTGGTTTGTCCTTCTGGCTCCGTCAGTTCTCTGGGAAAATAGGGCCTTCTGCATAAATTCCGAGGATTTTCCCGAAAGTTGGATTTCTGCACAAAAATGAGACACCAGAACAGTTCTGCTGAAAACAGCGTTAGTCCATGTTAGTTGCATCCAAAATACACAAATTAGAGGCAAAACAATAGCAAAAGTGTTCGGGAAAGTAGATACGTTTTGGACGTATCAACTCCCCCCAAGCTTAGCTTATTGCTTGTCCTCAAGCAATTCAGTTAACAACTGAGCGATAAAAGAACTTTCACGAACACATTTGCTCATATGATGTATATATTCTCATGCTATGGCTAATACTTAAGCAATTCATAATGAGATACATGCAAATAAGATCATCTAACAACTATGTCAATCATGGAGAGGTACCAACAATTAATAATAAGCATCATGAATCATGTATATAAGCAAGATTGCAATGTTCATAAGAGAGTATGATAAAGTGGTATCTCGCTTGCCTGTATTTGATCGGCAAAACATAAATGCCCAAGCACCTCTGGAGTTCATAGAAAGACTAGAAATAGTGATTGTCAAAGATAAAAGCATCAAAGTTATACCACAATCAATCATATTTTGAGACAAGCATATTATACTAAGAATGACAGTTGTGCTCTCAAGATAGTGCTCAAAGAAATAATGGAGACACAACATAAAAGTAAAAGATTGACCCTTCGCAGAGGGAAGCAGGGATTAACATGCGCTAGAGCTTTTCATTTTTATAAAGACAAGAGTAAAATTATTTTGAGAGGTGTTTGTTGTTGTCAACGAATGGTAATGGGTACACCAACTACCTCGCCAACCGGACTTTCAAGAGCGGCTCCCATGAATTATTGCATATTTATTTGGCACTCCTTCCAACCTTTCTTACACAAACCATGGCTAACCGAATCCTCGGGTGCATGCCAACAATCTCATACCATGAAGGAGTGCCTTTTTATTTTATTTTTATTATGATGATGACACTCCCCCCAACCTTTGCTTACACAAGCCATGGCTAACCGAATCCTTCGGGTGCCGTCCAACAATCACAAACCATGGAGGAGTGTCTATTTAAGTTAATTAATTCGGGACTGGGAATCCCATTGCCAGCTCTTTTTGCAAAATTATTGGATAAGCGGATGTGCCACTAGTCCATATGAGAGTCCGTCAAAAGTAAATGACAAGGTTGAAAGCTAAACACCACATACTTCCTCATGAGCTATGAAACATAAACACAAATTGAGAAGCATTTTGAAGGTTTTAAAGGTAGCGCATGAGAATTTACTTGGAATGGTTTGAAATGCCATGCATAGGTATTTATGGTGGACACTTTTGGAAAAACTTGGTTTTCAGGTGTTTGGAAGCACGAGCAGCGTTCCCGCTCAGTACAAGTGAAGGCTAGCAATAGACTAGGGAGCGACAAATCAAGAGAGCGATAGCTTGTCATAATCATGCTTGCGGCAAAATAAATTAACGGAGGCATAAAAGTGATACAAGAACTCTGAAGCAATATAAATCATCGAGGCTTAATTGACTTTGGTTCAGTCATATGCATGCGTGAGCATGTGCCAAGTCGATATAAATGAATTATTCAGAGGAGGATACCACAATGCCATACTTACTTATGAATAAAACAATGCAAGCAAACATCCATGACATGCTACTCATATTAATAAGTTGGAGCTAAACATGAGAGATCATAAACTACTAGACTTTCTCAAATAACATATACTTCACATGAACCAACTAAGCATGCTCACATGGATGAGTATATGTACAAAAATGAAAACAAATAGAGTTCATACCAGCCTCTCACCACAATCAGATTGTCGTAGATCATCATTATTGCCTTTTCACTTGTGTAGCTTGGATAATATGAAATGAAAACCACGCTCCAGCCACCGAAGACCATTGAACTCATAAAGAACTTTACAAACCAAAGAAGAACAGCAAATATTTTTGGTGTTTTCAAATTAGAAACAAGAACAAGAGGAAACAAACAAACAAAGCGAAATCTTTTTGGGTTTTCTTGTAGCAAACTAGCAATAGCAAATAAAGCGAAACAAATGCAAGAAACCAAAGCAAACAAATGGTGAAGAGAAACAACAGAAATATTTTTGGTCTTTTTGCGTTTTGGGAAAGAAACAAAGTAAAAACAAGAAATAGCAAACTAAAAGAAACACATAACAGCAGGATGACAGAAATCTGCCAAAACCTGACAGCAGTACAGAAATCGATTTTTACAAAAATCTGACGTTGCTCAGCTCGAAAAGTGTTCAACTAATGAAAGTTAGATAACAACCTGGGGAACCTGCACAAAAATTTGCAGCTCAAAATAACGCTCTGGCTGTGCGCACGAATTTTTCTAGTAACAGTCCAGAATCTGTTTTCAGGCAGCACTTCCCCAAATATCATCTCCCTCTAATTAGAAAACCACTCAAACGAACAAAACAAATATGTACAAGTATCCAGCAACCATAATATGCAAAGAATGAGTGATGCCGGTATACCTCCCCCCAAGCTTAGGCTTTTGGCCTAAGTGGAGTTCAACCCCAACGAGGATCGTTGTTCCTTGCCGGTGGGTAATTCATGGAGTAGTCATAGTAAAGTTCCTGTGCAGAAGAAAAGCGTGGAGGCTCCACATGTCCAACATGTTGATGCGAGGAACTTGCTGCATCGGATGATGAGTCGAGGTGCTCCTCGACCTCCATGTCGTCTCTTGCATGTTGACCTCCTCTCTCTATGTGTGCATCCAGTGCACCTTCTGTGACCGACCAATCTCCCCTGGAATCAAGGTTAGACAGAACAGGCGCAGGCAATCTTACTAGTTTCTCAGTTTTCTTAGTTATTCTCCAGACTTTCTTATAAAATTTCATCTTGTAAAACAGGTTACCCAAGTTGGAGGAATCTGAAACAAATTCATGTTTAATCATAGAGGCTATGTCAAGTTTTTCTATGGGGAATGGAATATCAAAATGATGAGGTTCTACATTATGAAAAGCTAGTAAACGAGAGGCGATGAGACCTCCACAAATTCCACCTTTCTCACGGTTAGTAGCAAGTCTATAAGCTATCAATGCCCCCAAATTATAAGTCCTACTATTTTGCAGTGCCGCAGCTAGAAAAGCCAAATCCGGGATAGAAAGTTTACCACCAATCTTTTTAGCAAGAACGCATTTAGTAATAAAATAGGCAAAGTAGCGGATAGCCGGGAGCTGAATACTAGTGATTTTACCACTATCCCCTGAGAAACTCCTTCCATCGCAAATCATCTTGAAGAGGTCCAAGAGTTCTTGCGGCGATCCCCTTATCTTCTCGCATGACCCCCATTGCGGTACTCTAATTGCTGCACAAAAATCACTGAATGGCAAGTTGACAGCTTTATTGTAAATTTTATACTGGACCGTGGGGTTAGATCGCGACCAATTGAACTTGAAGTCCTGCACAAAAGACATAGTTAATTTTGCATATTGTCTTGGCTCTCCTTCAACAAAGTCACTCAGCCCTGCACGAGAAATTAGACTTTGAACATCTTCAAGTATTCCCGCGCTTCTCATGAAATCCACGCACGGGTAGTAAGAGGGGTATACTCCCTCTTCACGATTGACTCTCATAACTTGTTGGACTTCCAATTCTTGCAGGTTCAAGTGATATCTATTCCACTCCATTTTCTGAAATTTCAACAAACAATATAAAAATTTGATTTGGTGACATATAATTGAGGGAAACTACCATAGGAACTTGCTAGAGTACTAATCATGCATCAAAACTAGTTTCTACCACTTAGAACAAGCATGCAAGCTCACTAAACATGTTACCTACAGCAGCAAAATATTCAAGATATACTCAACCAAACAAAATTCTACTTGGATGGGTGGAGGAGTCACATACCAAGGAGCAAATGTGCCAAATTTCAGCAAGAAATCTGGGCTGAGCAAAGAGATCGAGAAATCTGGAGCTCTGGAGCAAAAACGCGAGAGAGAGGAACCTGGTACGAGTTTTTTCGGGAGAGAGAAGGTGCTGGGAGAAAAAGATGGCAAAGTGGGGCAAGGAGGGGCCCACACCACAGGGTGGCGCGCCCCCCTCCTTGGCTGCGCCGGCCTGTGGTGTGGCACCCTCTGGTGCCCCACAGGTCATCCTCTGGTGCTCCCAGGTGCCTCGTCGAAAAATAGGACCAACGGTATAATTTTTGTGAATTTTTGAAAACTTTGAAAAATGCACATTTCTGGGTATTTAATTTATTATTACTGGCCAGGAAAAATTTTGAAATCTCCAATTAACTAAGGAACTTTGCAAATTAAAAATGCTACAGCAACTAGAGCAAGTGGAGAAAGAAAGAGATGTTGTTTACCTCCTCTATGCATATAAAAAGTATTCGTTAACAAGGTTGATCAAGTCTTGTCACCAAATAAATTTTACATAGCATAAGAGGAAATAAACCTCAAATCAATCATGTTACCTTGAATTGTATTGATATGGATCCGATCACAAGAGTTTGATATTCTTCCTTAGGCTCATATATAGGACAATCAATAGTTCCCACTTTGATAGTTCTCACATTAGAAATAGTATTAACTCCACACGCTTTCTCAATCTTCTTGGGAAAATAAACGGTATGCTCCCTATCATCAACATTGAAAGTAACCTTTCCTTTATTGCAATCAATAACAGCCCCTGCGGTGTTAAGAAAAGGTCTCCCAAGAATAATAGACATATTATCATCTTCATGCATTTCCAACACAACAAAATCAGTTAATATTAAGCAGTTAGTAGTAACTTGAACAGGAACATCCTCACATATACCAACAGGAATAGCAGTAGATTTATCAGCCATTTGCAAAGATATATCAGTAGGTATCAACTTATCTAAGTAAAGTCTCTTATAAAGAGAAAAAGGCATAACACTAACACCGGCTCCCAAGTCACATAGAGCAGTTTTAACATAATTATTCTTAATAGAACAAGGAATAGTAGGTATACCTGGGTCGCCCAACTTCTTCGGCACTTTGCCATTGAAAGAGTAATTAGCAAGCATAGTGGAAATTTCCTCATTGGGGATTTTCCTTTTGTTAGTAACAATATCTTTCATATACTTTGAATAAGGAGGCAATTTAATAGCATCAGTCAAAGGGATTTGCAAGAATAAAGGTTTCATCCAATCACAAAATTTATTATAGTGTTCTTCTTCCTTTGATTTTAGTTTCTTAGCAGGAAAAGGCATTTTCTTTTGCACCCAAGGTTCTCTTTCATTACCATGTTTCTCAGCAATAAAATCTTCTTTAGTGTACTTTTTATTTTTAGCATGCTTTTCAGGTTCTTCTTCAACCTCTTCTTTATCAGGAGTATCATTATTATCATTATCTTTATCATTATCATGTTCATTACCACTTTCAGTTTTAGCATCAGAAATAGAAATACTATTAGGATCATTAACAGGTTCAGAGGATTCTACAACATTTTTATGTTTCTTCTTCTTTTTCTTCTTAGAAGGAGCACTAGGTTCAATGCGTTGAGAATCTTGTTCAATTCTTTTGGGATGCCCTTCAGGATATAGATGATCCTGGGTAGAGACACCACCTCTAGTTGTTACTTCATAAGCATGTTTCTCTTTAGAATTATTCCCTAACAAGTCATTTTGCACTTTAGTGAGTTGATCTATTTGAGTTTGAATCATATGAAAATGTTTAACAAGCATCTTAACATCATTGGAGGTTCTCTCTACAATATCATGCAATTCACTAATAGCTCGAGAATTTTCCATTAAATGATTCTCTACTCTCATATTAAAATTTTCTTGCTTAACAATATAATTATCAAACTCATCTAAGCATTGTGCAGGAGGTTTCGAATACGGAATATCTTCCCTAGTAAAGCGTTGAAGGGAGTTTACCTCAATCATGGATGAAGGGGGAATTATCTCACATACATCTTCTATAGGAGGTAGATTCTTCACATCTTCAGATTTAATACCTTTCTCCTCGAGAGACTTCTTGGCTTCCCTCATATCTTCATCATTCAATTTAATTAAACCCCTCTTCTTCAATATTGGCGTTGGAGTTGGTTCAGGTGTAGTCCAATCATCATGATTCCGGCCTATTTTAGCCAATAATTCCTCAGCGTCGTCTGGAGTTCTTTTCCTGAAAACACAACCAGCACAACTATCCAGGTATGCCCTAGACTCAATGGTTAGTCCACTATAAAATATATCAAGCAAATCATGCTTTTCCAAATCATGATCAGGCCGAGCTCTAATAAGAGAGCAAAATCTCGCCCAAGCCTCAGGCAATTTCTCTCCATCTTCCTGGTCAAAATTATAAATTCTCTACAAAGCAATATGTTGAGCACTAGCAGGAAAGTACTTACGGAAGAAAACATCAAGCAATTCTTTTGGACTTTTAATAGAATTAGGTGGCAAACTATTATACCAAGTTTTAGCGTCATCCTTTAATGAGAATGGAAAGATTTTAGCAACAAAGTAAGTACACATCTTGACATCATCAGAAAACAAGCTACTTAGAGTAGATAACTCAGTCATGTGTTCAACAGCACTTTCTTTTTCAGTACCACAAAAGGGTGTTTTCTCAACAATAGCTATATGAGATAAATCAAGAGAAAAATCATAATCTTTATCCCTAATGTTTATAGGAGATGTGGCAAACTTAGGATCAGGAGACAGTTTATATCTAACAGCATGTTCTGCAAGCAACTTTTTAATTTTTCTTGCATCAGTAGTAGCATTGCATTTTTCAATAAAATCATCATTAAGCTCCACATAATCTTCATCAGGATCATCACTAAAATAATCAAGTTCAGGTGAATTAACAGGTGTAGTAGCATTAGGAGTTTCAGTATTTTCAATTTGTCTAGACCTAGCAATCGTAGCATCTAGAAAGGATCCCAAAGAACCACTATCATCAAGCACAGCAGAAATATTATCAATATTATGAGAGTTTTCAGATTCAGCAGAAGTACCAGCATGTGAAGCATGTGGCGGTGAAACAAGTTTATCAATCACAGATGGTGAATCAAGTGTAGCGGAGGTACTCAGAATTGTACCTTTTCTTGTGGTGGATGGCAATATAGCGATCTTAGTATCGCGAGGTTTACCCATGATGGAGAATTTGCAGCGAACAATATTAATCCAAGTGAACTTCCAAATAAAGCTATGCTCCCCGGCAACGGCGCCAGAAAATAGTCTTGATGACCCACAAGTATAAGGGATCGCAACCGTCTTCGAGGGAAGTAAAACCCAATTTATTGATTCGACACATGGGGAGACAAAGAACACTTGGAAGCCTTAACAGCGGAGTTGTCAATTCAACTGCACCTGGAAACAGACTTGCTCGCAAGAGTTTATCAGTAGTAACAGTTTTATAGCGATGTGAGTAGTGAAATAACAAAGACGAGTAACGAGACAGCAGTAGTGATTTTAGTAAACAGCAGGATTAAAATACTGTAGGCACGGGGACGGATGACGGGCGTTGCATGGATGAGAGAAACTCATGTAACAATCATAGCAGGGCATTTGCAGATAATAATAAAACGGTGTCCAAGTACAAAGCAATATATAGGCATGTGTTCCATATATAGTCGTGCGTGCTCGCAATGAGAAACTTGCACAACATCTTTTGTCCTACCAGCCGGTGGCAGCCGGGCCTCAAGGGAAACTACTGGATATTAAGGTACTCCTTTTAATAGAGTACCGGAGCAAAGCATTAACACTCCGTGAACACATGTGATCCTCACATCGCTACCATCCCCTCCGGTTGTCCCAATTCTTGTCACTTCGGGGCCATTGGTTCCGGACAGCGACATGTGTATACAACTTATAGGTAAGACCATAAACAATGATTATCTTGTTGAAACAATAACATGTTCAGATCTGAGATCATGGCACTCGGGCCCTAGTGACAAGCATTAAGCATAACAAGTTGCAACAATATCATCAAAGTACCAACTACGGACACTAGGCACTATGCCCTAACAATCTTATGCTATTACATGACCAATCTCATCCAATCCCTACCATCCCCTTCGGCCTACAGCGGGGGAATTACTCACACATGGATGGGGGAAACATGGCTGGTTGATGTAGAGGCATTGGCGGTGATGGCGGCGATGATCTCCTCCAATTCTCCGTCCCGGCGGAGTGCCAGAACGGAGACTTCTGGCTCCCGCGACGGAGTTTCGCGATGTGGCGGCGTTCTGGAGGGTTTCTGGCGACTTCGACTTCTCCCCGTGCGTTTTTAGGTCGAGGCCGATAAATAGTCCGAAGGAGGGCGTCGGAGGCCGGCCGAGGGGCCACACCACATGGCCGCGCGGGCCCCCCCTGGGCCACGCCACCCTATGGTGTGGGGCCCTCGGGCCTCCACCTGGTTTGTCCTTCTGGCTCCGTCAGTTCTCTGGGAAAATAGGGCCTTCTGCATAAATTCCGAGGATTTTCCCGAAAGTTGGATTTCTGCACAAAAACAAGACACCAGAACAGTTCTGCTGAAAATAGCGTTAGTCCATGTTAGTTGCATCCAAAATACACAAATTAGAGGCAAAACAATAGCAAAAGTGTTCGGGAAAGTAGATACGTTTTGGACGTATCACTCTACAATGAACCTCTTCATCCATACCGCTTCTGATGAATCCTCTGAAGCCGCTATGTACTCTGATTCTGTTGAAGACTTCGCCACCGTGCACTGCTTCGAGCTTGCCCAGCTTACTGCAGCACCATTCAATATAAACACGTACCCAGACTATGACTTAGAGTCATCAGGATCAGTGTTCCAACTTGCATCGGTGTAACTGGTTACAACGAGTTCTTGGTCACCTCCATAACAAAGAAACACATCCTTAGTTCTTTTCAAGTACTTCAGGATATTCTTGACCGCTGTCCAGTGTTCCATCCTTGGATCACTTTGATATCTGCTAGTCAAACTAACAGCATGTGCTATATCCGGTCTAGTACATAGCATGGCATACATAATAGAGTCTACTGCCGAGGCATAGGGGATCTGACTCATCCTTTCTCTTTCTTCTGCCGTAGACGGTCCTTGAGTCTTTCTCAAGACCTTGCCTGGTAACATAGGTAAGAACCCTTTCTTACTTTATTCCATTCTAAACTTCTTTAGAATCTTGTCCAGGTATGTACTCTGTGATAGCCCTATTAGACGTCTGGATCTATCTCTATAAATCTTGATGCCTAATATATACGATGCTTCACCAAGGTCTTTCATTGAAAAACTATTATTCAAATAACCTTTTACACTGCTTAATAGTTATATATCATTCCCAATCAATAATATGTCATCTACATATAATATTAGGAATGCTACAGAGCTCCCACTCACTTTCTTGTAAATACAGGCCTCTCCATGACACTGTATAAACCCGAAGTCTTTGATCACCTTATCAAAGCATCGGTTCCAACTTCTCGACGCTTGCTTCAGTCCATAAATTGAACGCTGAAGTTTGCATACTTTGTCAGCATTTTTAGGATCGACAAAACCTTTGGGTTGTACCATATACAACTCTTCCTCAATGTCTCCATTAAGGAACGTTGTTTTGACATCCATTTGCCAAATCTCATAATCGAAAAATGCAGCTATTGCTAACAAAATCCTCACAGATTTTAGCTTCGCTACAGGTGAGAAAGTCTCATCGTAGTCAACACCTTGAATTTGTCAGAAACCCTTTGCGACAAGTCGAGCTTTATAGACAGTAATATTACCATCAGCATCTGTTTTTCTCTTGAAGATCCATTTATTCTCGATAGCCTTGCGGCTATCAGGTAAGTCTATCAAAGTCCATACTTTTTTATCATACATGGATCCTATTTCGAATTTCATGGCTTCTTGCCATTTGTTGGAATCTGGGCTCATCATCGCTTCTTCATACGTCGCAGGGTCTTCATCATTGTTGTCCACAAACATGACATTTAGACAAGGATCATACCAATAAGGAGTGGCACGTTCCCTTGTCGATCTGTGAGCTTCGGTAGTTTCCTCGTTCGAAGTTTCATGATCATTATCATTAGCTTCCTCTACTGTCGGTGCAGGCGGTACAGGAACAACTTCCGGTACTGCGCTATTCTGATCAACAAGTAAAGATTCATCAATCTCATCGAGTTCTACTTTTCTTCCAGTCACTTCTTTAGTGAGAAATTCTTTCTCAAGAAAGGTTCCGTTCTTAGCAACAAAGATTTTGCCTTCGGATCTGTGATAGAAAGTGTACCCTATAGTTTCCTTAGGGTATCCTATGAAGACGCGTTTCTCCGCTTTGGGTTCTAGCTTGTCCGGTTGTAACTTCTTTACATAGGCTTCGCAACCCCAAACTTTAAGGAACGACAGCTTAGGTTTCTTATTAAACCATAATTCATATGGTGTCGTTTCAACGGATTTTGATGGTGCTCTATTTAAAGTGAATGTGGTTGTCTCTAATGCATAACTCCAAAATGATAACGGCAAATCAGTAAGAGACATCATAGAACGAGCCATATCTAAGAGAGTTCGATTACGACGTTCGGACACACCGTTTCTTTGTGGTGTTCCCGGCGGTGTCAATTGTGAAAGTATTCCGCATTTCTTTAAATACATGCCAAACTCATAACTCAAATATTCACCTCCGCGATCAGATCGTAGAAATTTAATCTTCTTGTTACGTTGATTTTCTACTTCACTTTCGAATTCCTTAAACTTCTCGAAAGCTTCGGATTTATGTTTCATGAAATAGATATACCCATAACTACTTAGATCATCTGTGAAGGTTAGAACATAACGATAACCACCGCGCGATGCTACACTCATTGGTCCACACACATCGGTATGTATGATTTCCAATAAGTCAGTAGCTCGCTCCATCATACCAGAGAATGGAGTCTTAGTCATTTTTCCCATCAGACATGCTTCGCATCTATCAAGTGACTCAAAATCAAGTGATTCAAGTAATCCATCGGTATGGAGTTTCTTCATGCGTTTCACTCCAATATGACCAAGACGACAGTGCCACATATAAGTAGAATTATCATTTAATTTAATTCGCTTAGCATCAATGTTATGTATATGTGTATCACTACTATCGAGATCTAATAGAAATAAGCCATAAAAGATATTATTCATAAAAATAGAACAACCATTATTCTCAGACTTGAATGAATAACCATCTTGCATTAAACAAGATCCAGATATAATGTTCATGCTCAACGCGGGTACAAAATAACAATTATTTAGGCTTAAAACTAATCCCGAAGGTAGATGTAGAGGAAGTGTGCCGACAGCGATCACATCGACTTTGGATCCGTTTCCAACGCGCATCGTCACTTCACCCTTCAGTAGTTTTCGTTTATTCTTTAGTTCCTGTTTCGAGTTACAAATATGAGCAACCGAACCAGTATCAAATACACAGGTACTAGTATGAGAACCAGTGAGATAAACATCTATAACATGTATATCAGATATACCTTCTTTCTTCTTCTTGACAAGGCCGCTCTTCAGACCAGCCAGATACTTGGAGCAATTACGCTTCCAGTGTCCCTTCTCCTTGCAGTAATAGCACTCAGCATCAGGCTTAGGGCCGTTCTTAGGTTTCATAGGAGGCGTGGCAGCTTTCTTGCCACCCTTCTTGAATTTTCCCTTAGACTTGCCCTGTTTCTTGAAACTGGTGGTCTTGTTGACCATCAAGACTTGGTGCTCTTTCTTGATCTCAATCTCAGCAGCTTTTAGCATGCCAAAGAGTTCAGGTAACTCCTTGTTCATGTTCTGCATGTTGTAGTTCATCACAAAGTTCTTGTAACTAGGTGGCAGTGATTGAAGGACACGATTAATCCCCAGTCTGTTAGGAATCACTATTCCCAAGTCACTGAGTTTCTTCGCATGCCCGGTCATAAACAAGCATGTGATCACTAAAGGAGATGCCTTCTTCCATCATAAAGCTGAAGAAGTGTTTCGATGCTTCATAGCATTCCACGGCCGCATGAGTTTCAAATATAGCTTTCAGCTCATTGACCAACTCATGAGGATCGTGGTGCTCAAAACGTTTTTGAAGATCGGCTTCCAGACTGCACAGGATGGCACACTGAACTTGAGAGTACCGAGCTTTCCGAATTGCGTAAACATTCTTTACTTCATCGGTTTCAGTTTCTACAGGAGGGTCACCTAGCGGTGCATCAAGCACATATTGCAGATTTCCGCCAGCGAGGAAGATCCTCACATGACGGAACCAGTAGGTGAAGTTGCTACCGTTGCTCTTAAGTTTTTCTTTCTCTAGGAACTGGTTAAAATTGATTGGGGACGCCATATCTACAACATATATTTGCAATAGTTTAGACTAAGTTTATGACAAATTGAGTTCAAATTTTAATTCAACATAATTAAAAATCTAGGTGAACTCCCACTCAAAAAAATATCCCTCGAATTGTCTTAGTGATCACACGAACCAAATCCATCACACCTAAGTCCGATCATCACGAGACAAGATGTAATTTCAATGGCGAACACTCAAAGTGTTTATCATATCAATCATATGATTCATGCTCTACCTTTCGGTATCACGTGTTCCGAGACCATGTCTGTACATGCTAGGCTCGTCAAGGCCACCTTAGTATCCGCATGTGCAAAACTGGCTTGCACCCGTTGTATGCACTTGTTGATTCTATCACACCCGATCATCACGAGATGCTTCGAAACGATAAGTCTTGGCAACGGTGCTACTAAGGATGAACACTTTATTATCTTGAAATTTTAGTGAGAAGGATCATCTTATAATGCTACCGTCGCGATCTAAGCAAAATAAGATGCATAAAAGGATTAACATCACATGCAGTTCATATGTGATATGATATGGCCCTTTTGTCTTTGCGCCTTTGATCTTCATCTCCAAAGCACGGACATGATCTCCATCACCAACGGGCATGATCTCCATCATCGTCGGCGTAGCGTCAAGGTCCATGGCGTCGTCTTCATGGTTGTTCACCTCATGTAGCAACTATTACAACTACTTTGAAATACTACTCAACATGAAATTTAAAGACAACCATAAGGCTCCTGCCGCTTGCCACAATACAATAATGATCATCTCATACATATTCATCATCACATTATGGCCATATCACATCACCAAACCCTGCAAAAACAAGTTAGACGTCTCTAATTTGGTTTGCATATTTTACGTGGTTTAGGGTTTTCGAGAGAGATCTAATCTACCTACGAACATGAACCACAACGGTGATACTAATGTTGTCAATAGAAGAGTAAATTGAATCTTCACTATAGTAGGAGAGATAGACACCCGCAAAGCCTCTTATGCAATACAAGTTGCATGTCAAACGAGGAACAAGTCTCATGAACGCGGTCATGTAAAGTTAGTCCGAGCCGCGTCATCCCACTATGCCACAAAGATGCAAAGTACTCAAACTAAAGACAACAAAAGCATCAACGCCCACAAACCATTGTGTTCTACTCGTGCAACCATCTATGCATAGACACGGCTCTGAAACCACTGTAGGGATTCGTTGCATAGAAAATAAAAAAAATTCCTACCGCGAGAACGCAATCCAAGCCAAGATGCAATCTAGAAGACGGGAGCAACGAGGGGATGATCGAGACTCACCCTTGAAGATTTCCAAAGCCTATAAGAGTAGGCTCTTATTGCTGCGGTAGACGATCACTTGCCGCTTGCAAAAGCGCGTAGAAGATCTTGATCACGGTGCCACGATCGGGCAGCACCTCCGTACTTGGTCACACGTTCGGTGTTGATGAAGATGACGTCCTTCTCCCCGTTCCAGCGGGCAGCGGAAGTAGTAGCTCCTCCTTGAATCCGGCAGCACGACGGCATGGTGGCGGTGGCGATGGAGAACTCCGGCGGAGCTTCGCTAAGCGTGCGGGAGAGGTGGAGGAGAGGGGGGCGGCTAGGGTTTGGGAGAGGGGGTGGCCGGCCTCAAGGGGTGCGGCCAGCTTGTGGCTTTGTGGTGGCCGGCCCCCTCCCCTATGCCCCTCATTATATAGGTGGAACCCCCAAGTGTTGGACTACAAGTCTTCTAATAAGACCCCAACCCAAAACCTTCCATGTAGTAGGGAAACCTACCCAAGGTGGGACTCCCACCCAAGTGGGATTCCCACCCTTCCATGAGGGGGGGGGGGGGTGGCCGGCCACCTAGGTGGAGTCCACCTTGGACTCCCCCCTCTAGGGTTGGCCGGCCATGGGAGGTGGAGTCCCTTCGGGACTCCGCCTTCCAAATTGATTTCTTCCGGACTTTTCTAGAACCTTCTAGAACCTTCCATAAAATCTTCCGGATCATTTTAAATCTTATAAAATGACTTCCTATATATGAATCTTATTCTCCGGACCATTCCGGAACTCCTCGTGATGTCCGGGGTCCCATCCGAGACTTCGAACAATACTTCGAACTCCATTCCATATTTCAAGTTCTACCATTACAACATCAAACCTTAAGTGTGTCACCCTACGGTTCGCGAACTATGTGGACATGGATGAGAACTCTCTCCGACCAATAACCAATAGCGGGATCTAGAGATCCATAATGGCTCCCACATATTCAACGATGACTTTAGTGATCGAATGAACCATTCACATACGATACCAATTCCCTTTGTCACGCGATATTTTACTTGTCCGAGGTTTGATCATCGGTATCACTCTATACCTTGTTCAACCTCGTCTCCTGACAAGTACTCTTTACTCGTACCGTGGTATGTGGTCTCTTATGAACTTATTCATATGCTTGCAAGACATTAGACGACATTCCACCGAGAGGGCCCCGGAGTATATCTATCCGTCATCGGGATGGACAAATCCTTTGTTGATCCATATGCCTCAACTCATACTTTCCGGATACTTAATCCCACCTTTATAACCACCCATTTACGCAGTGGCGTTTGATGTAATCAAATTACCTTTCCAGTATAAGTGATTTACATGATCTCATGGTCATAAGGACTAGGTAACTATGTATCGAAAGCTTATAGCAAATAACTTAATGACGTGATCTTATGCTACGCTTAATTGGGTGTGTCCATTACATCATTCATATAATGATATAACCTTGTTATTAATAACATCCAATGTTCATGATTATGAAACTAATCATCTATTAATCAACAAGCTAGTTAAGGGGCATACTAGGGACTCTTTGTTGTTTACATATCACACATGTATCAATGTTGCGATTAATACAATTATAGCATGGTATATAAACATTTATCATAAACATAAAGATATATAATAACCACTTTTATTATTGCCTCTTGGGCATATCTCCAACAATTAGGGAACATAAATTAGACTTTGTAGCCTTATTGGAGACTGGAAGGTCTAATTTTTCTATCCCATTTTTAAATCAATTGGCTGCGGGATATAGTTATTCCTTGTTTTGTTTACCACCGCATGGTCGATCAGGCGGCATTTTGGTTGGTATTAACTCTGACACACTCGTAGTGCTCAAGGTGAGTACTGGAGACTTTTGTGTCAAGTTGCATATTAAGTGTAAAAGAGATGGTTTTGAATGGATCCTTGTGCCAGTCTATGGGGCTGCCCAAGAAGCACATAAGGCTGAATTTTTAGCGGAATTGGTCAGAGTTTGTGAGACTGAAACATTACCTATGTTGGTAGGTGGTGATTTCAATATTATTCGAAATCGTGAAGAAAAAAATAATGATAATTTTAAAGCTCGTTGGCCTTTTGTGTTTAACGCTATTATTGAACATTTGAATTTGCGCGAAATTGCTCTTTCGGGAAGACAGTTCACGTGGGCAAGTCGTCGGGAAGTACCAACTTATGAGAAATTGGATAGGATGCTTGCCTCCATTTCGTGGGAACAAAAATTCCCCCTTGTCACTGTACGTGCATTGACAAGGGCCGACTCTGACCATACTCCGATTCTTATTGACTCAGGGGTGAAAGCACATTTGGGTAATAAGCCAAAGTTCTTCCCCGGATATCTCTTTGGTAGAGGAGGAGGTGCAGGACATTCCCCAGATATCGACTGTTGAGAATGCGATCTTGACCGCTTCTTTTTCTGAGGAGGAAGTTCATGATGCACTTTTTCAAATGGAATGTAATAAAGCGCCGGGGCCTAATGGTTTTCTGATACGTCTCCAACGTATCGATAATTTCTTATGTTCCATGCCACTTTATTGATGATACCTACATTGTTTATGCATACTTTATGTCATATTTATGCATTTTCCGGCACTAACCTATTAACGAGATGCCGAAGAGCTAGTTGTTGTTTTCTGCTGTTTTTGGTTTCAGAAATCCTAGTAAGAAAATGTTCTCGGAATTGGACGAAATCAACGCCCAGGATCTTATTTTTCCACGAACCTTCCAGAACACCGAGGGAGATACGAAGTGGGGCGACGAGGCGGCCACACAACAGGGCGGCGCGGCCCAAGCCCTGGCCGTGCCGGCCTACTGTGTGGGCCCCTCGCGTTGCCCCTAAACCTACCTCTCCGATTATAAGAAGCCTTCGTCGATAATAACTCCAGTACCGAGAGCCACGATACGGAAAACCTTCCAGAGACGCCGCCGTCGCCAATCCCATCTCGGGGGATTCAGGAGATCGCCTCCGGCACCCTGCCGGAGAGGGGAATCATCTCCCGGAGGACTCTTCACCGCCATGGTCACCTCCGGAGTGATGAGTGAGTAGTTCACCCCTAGACTATGGGTCCATACAGATAGATGATCTTGATCATGTTAGGCAGCTCACAAGATCCAACAATGATAGCACAATTAGGAGAAGACGACCATCTAGCTACTGCTATGGACCCATAGTGGGTTCATGCCTCCATTAAATTTGGGACAGTGACAGAAAGTTCTAAGGTTGTGGATGTGCTGTTGCCACTAGGGATAAAACATCGATGCTATGTAACATCCCAACCTTTTTATGTCTAAATAAATGGGTGTTCATCAGCATTGCATGCATATAGTTTGCATTTGAGTAAAATTTGCAACAAAGTTGGATTGTTTTCAATTATGCAAACCCTTCTCTTTTCTTTCTCATCCAAATCTCTCAAGATTTTCAAAACTAAGCAACATGGTTTTGTTGTTTATCAATAAGGCCATGTGTGTTTCTTGTTCTCTGAAAGGTTTGAGTTTTCAAACTCTATTCAAAATTCAGTTTTGAATTTGGTTTAGAATAGGAAAAAAAAAACAAAACCAGAAAAATATAAAGGGAGAAACCCCTCTCTCTCTCTCCCCCTGGGCTCAGCCCACTTCCTTCCCTCTTCCCTCTCCCTGGCCGAATGGCCCAAGTCGGCCCAGCCTACAGCAACCCACCAGCCCAACCCCACCCACAGGGGGTTTTTCGCAAAAGTGCAAACTGTCTTCAACCTCACGATGGAGGGAAGCAGCTCGCTGTCGAGCTTCGGATGCTCGCCGGCGCCAAGATTCGCGCCACCGCCCGCCGACGCCTACAAGACCCCCTACGCCGCCGCCAAGGCAAACCCTAGCCCGCCACTTCTTCTTCCCCTCTCTCTGGCTCTCTTCTGTGCGCGCGCCTGAAACCCTAGGTCCGGCCAACTCGCCGTCGCCGCCGCTCAGCGCCTCCCCGCGCTCGTCCGACCGGCCCAGGAGCTTCACCGCGACGTCCTGGTTCTTCCCCGACAAGCAGGACAAGCCGGCGAGCCTTCAATCGTGCGAATCGGGTCCTCATTCCCGTCTCCGACAACCACCGCTCGCCGCCGATTCCGAGCTCCTCCGGCCTCGCCGCCAAGCTTCCCGTGCTCACGGTGAGCAGGCGGTCCTCCCCGTGCCCTCGCCCTGCTCCCCCTCGCCTTCTAGCGCCGTGGCACCAAGGCACCTGCCCCGGCCGCCGCGTTCCATCGCCGCCGGCCATGCTCCGGCGACGCAAATGGAGCGGCGCCGCCACCAAACGGTTCGCCTCGTCGAGCTGCGCCGTTTCCCCCCTAGCGCCCGCTCGATTACGGTCTCAATCGGCCGATTGCCGCGCCACCTGCGAGCTCAAGGTCGCGCTGACGTCAGCATGACGTCAGCGTGACGCAGTAATTGTTTTATTTAATTCTGTCTTATTTTCAGTAATTCATAAATAATTCATATTAATTCGGAAAAATATAAAATAATATATCAAAATGATCAGAAAAACATTTCCTAATTGTTTATCCATGTTTCATACATGTTTGACCCAATTAAATATGAGCCTTAGAAGAAACCCTAATTTGACCCCTCTCATATGTCGGGATCGATGCCGAACCCCTTTAATTTCCATCGATGCACCTAGGGTTACCCAAACCCCTTTAATATGACATGTCATCATATTTTATGTGCATTGCATTATACCATGTCTTGATTGTGCTCTTCCTTTCCGGTATTTGGTTCTTCTCGATAGGGACCGAACGCGAGCCTGAGATCAACGCCCCCGAAGAGCAGCACCAGAACAACGAGGGACAAGGCAAGCCCTAACCTGGTTCATATATGGTTTCGAAATGCTTTACTTCTGGTTCTTACATATTGCATCCGCTTCAAATATGTTTTATTGGCAGTTCTAGATATCCTATGTGTGCATATTCCATCCTTGTA
This sequence comes from Lolium perenne, assembly GCF_019359855.2. Taxonomy (NCBI): domain Eukaryota; kingdom Viridiplantae; phylum Streptophyta; class Magnoliopsida; order Poales; family Poaceae; genus Lolium; species Lolium perenne. The sequence goes on from NC_067248.2 coordinate 170,102,587, forward strand.
GCCCAGAGTTACTGATCCACCGCTCCTAGCAAACCTAGGTCTGAGCTTGTTCGCATCGCTAGAGCCGTATATGTGTTATGCTTAGCCATGCTTAGCTGTTGAAGTCTGATCCATCCGGTTGATGAATCAGAGCTACGAATGAACCTAGTTTGACAGGATGACGTGGTAAGATCAGTGATGATGTTAATAAACATGCTAAAGGCTTGGATGGGCCGCCACATGGGGATGTGGTGATTTGACTCGTTCTCGCCGATACTAGGACCTGAGTTCTCGCCTTCGGAACCAAGACTGAGCGTACAGCCACACGGGGCCCATGGGAACCCCTTGGCCCGAACTTACCTAGCTTACCCATGAGTCAATTAGTTTGCGAGTTCCATTTTCCATACGCATGGGGAAAAGGTGGAAAAGGTTTTCAAAGTGCATCATACAGGGCGTGGCTAGGGTGAAGGATGCTGGAGGCATTGAACTGGATCCCCTGCGCACAATGACCGGGACCGCCTCGGAGAATGGCTACCTACGATGACGGAGCTCCCCAGTTAGTTTGACTCATGGGATAGGCGAAGTAAGGGAAAGGTTTTGGTCGACCACCCTCTGCCGGCACACCAAGGAAGTGTGTTAATCTAGTGGCACTAAGAGTCGGTCGGCGCGTGTGGGTAAAGTTGTACACCCCAGCAGGGTAAATCTTTTCGAAAAGCCATGTCCACGGTTATGGACGACTTGGTGATGGATTCTGTGATCATAGACAACTTGAACCTAATCGTAAAACTTGATGTCAATGTGTGATAAGGATCCCTTCTCAGGGTGTCGAGGGGGTGATCCTAGGTGATAGGTTCAGGTGATGATGAAGATTTGGTGGATTCAACATGATGATCTTAGAGCTAGAGTTGATATCGCTCTCTTATCCCCTTTGAAAATGGTCTGAATAGACGAGCTTCTGCTCCCTCCTGTTTACAAAGGAAAACTGGCTTTCTGCAAAATAAGCTCCACATAAAGCCTCGCATACCCGCTTTGCTAACAGGTTGTACTAAGTCTTGCTGAGTCCCTGTACTCAGCCTTGCATGCTTTGTTTCAGAGGAAGTCCTTCCAACTGATGGCGGCTTCTACCTTGACGTCGACGAGTAGATCGGAGTTCCTCAGGCGGCAGCCTGAGACTTATGGGCTGGGACGTCGCCTTATGTTATGGCCTCTTAGGCCCTTTGCAGTCTTGTTATCTAGATAACATAATTTGCTTTCCGTTGCTTGTTGAATTGTGGTCAGTGACCTCTGCGTGTAATAAATTTGGATCTTAACTCTGCTAAGAGTTGTAATATATTTGCTTTCAGTTGTAGAGTCACTGTTGTGTTACCGATTCTCACCCTGTAGGCCCTAGAGATCTAGGTTAGGCTTATGCCAGATGTGATATCTGGGTTGGTCTAGCCCCGACCTCCGGGGTCGCGACAGGTTTTGGTATCAGAGCAGGACTGCCTATAGGAAACCCTTTCGACTGGTCGATGTTGAGTCTAGTAGTTGTGAAAACTATTTGAAACCTAAAAGTATTTGCAAAAATATCTGAATATGATTCTTTTTACTCCTTATCTGGTGTCACTCTAATGTTGAGTCCTCTTACCTTGTTTTGATTGAAAAAGGTTTTACCTCTACCCTGATATTTCCAAACTTATAGGATCTACGAGTTTGGGTTGTTTTCTCTAAAAAGTACTCTGTACTTGGTTGCTTAGCTCAGTGTTCCTAAAGTTACATCAGTTGATCTGAATCTTGTTCCTTCCATTCAGTCCATGTTCTCATTCTGTTGAATCCTTTCCAAGGAATCTGTTTCTCATGATCTTTTACTTTGCGGGTTCCACATAATTCTGTTTTAGGCTTCAAGGTTTCTTCTTACCTTGGATGCCTCCTTCCCTTTCTAATTTTCTTGAATAATACTTTTGAAGCTAGGTATGGCTTCTTAAGTTACATTGTGATTACTACCTCGCAGTGTCCTCCGTGTCACTCAGATAGTAGTTACCCCTTTATTTGTGTTTCCCCCTGGACTTGAACCGAAGGTCCCGGATTGTGCTGGGTTCACTTAATGTGAATCTAAGTACATGATGCTGGCCTTTAACCCAAGATCCATTCCGTTGATCCCTCCTCTTGTCGTGCTCGTCTGACCCATGTCTCTGTTGATGAGGCTGAAGAGGATCCAAGCGTCCTAATGGGTACGCTCTATATAAACTCAATCCTAGCTACAGTTCTGTTTGATTCCGGAGCATCGCATACATTCATATCTCAAGAGTTTGCACAAAAGCATGATATACCCTTCGAGACAATGCCCTCCCCTCTAGAGATCACAACTCCCGGGTCTCGTTGGCAAACCATTTGGATTACCCGTGAGGTCATAATCAGTATAGGGCATCTGTTGTTCCCCACCTCTCTCATTGCCCTCAAGTCAACTGACATTGATGTCATCTTGGGCATGGATTGGCTAGTAAAGCATAAGGCTGTCATTGATTGTTCAGCCAGGTCTATTGTGCTGACCGATCTTTCTGGCAAAAGTATTCTATACTGGGCTCCATCCGCAATACCTCCATCGGCAAGGTTTACCCCTGAAGCCGAGTTGTATGCCGTTGAAGCCCTGCCTAAACCAGAAATCTCCAATGTTTGGGTGGTCCGTGACTTTCCAGATGTCTTCCCTAAGGAGTTACCTAGCATGCCACCTGATCGAAGTGTGGACTTTGTCATTGAGTTGGTTCCCGGAACTGCCCCTGTTTCTCGAAGACCATATCGTATGCCTCCGGAAGAGTTGGTTGAACTGAAGAAGCAGTTAGAGGAGTTGGAAGAGAAGAAGTTCATACAACCTAGTACTTCTTCCTGGGGTTGCCCTGCCCTCTTTGTCAAGAAGAGAGATACAAACATTCCACGGCTGGTTGTTGATTACCGTCCGCTCAACGCAGTGACCATCAAGAACAAATACCCTCTTCCTATAATCAATGATCTTTTTGATCAGTTGTCCGGTGCCACAGTCTTCTCAAAGATGGATTTGAGATCAGGTTACCATCAAATCAAAATCCGCAAGGAGGACATTCCAAAGATAGCGTTCACAACTCGTTATGGTCTTTACGAGTACACTGTCATGTCCTTTGGCCTTACAAATGCTCCAGCCACGTTTATGCGGCTCATGAACTCTGTTTTCATGGAGTATCTTGACAAGTTCGTCGTGGTTTACATCGACGATATTCTGATCTACTCCAAAACCGAAGATGAACATGATGAACATCTCCGTTTGGTGTTAACCAAACTTCGTGAACACCGTCTCTACGCCAAATTCTCCAAATGTGAGTTCTGGTTAAAAGAGCTCATATTCCTTGGTCATGTTATCTCTGAAAAAGGTGTTGCAGTCATTCCAGATAAAGTTCAAGCCGTTCTTGACTGGAAGACACCTAAGTCAGCTAAGGAGATTCGAAGTTTTCTCGGTCTAGCGGGTTATTACCGCCGATTCATTGAAAATTTCTCCAAGATTGCCAAGCCAATGACCGATCTTCTCAAGAAAGACAAGAAGTTCGAATGGTCCGAAAAGGCTGAAGAGAGTTTCCAGGTTTTGAAAACCAAGCTGACTACTGCTCCTGTGCTCGTCCTTCCGGACACAAGCAAAGACTTCATTGTCTATTGCGATGCCTCTCTCCAAGGGCTCGGATGTGTGTTGATGCAAGATGGTCATGTGGTGGCCTATGCCTCTCGACAGTTGAAACCACATGAGCTAAATTATCCTACTCATGATCTCGAGCTTGCAGCTGTGATCCATGCTCTTAAGCAATGGCGACCTTACCTTTATGGTAATCGTTGCGAGTTGTACTCAGATCATCAAAGTCTGAAGTATATTTTCACCCAGCCGGATCTGAATCTCAGACAGAGAAGATGGTTGGAAGTCATCAAAGATTATGACTTGGGTCTCAACTATAAGCCCGGCAAAGCCAATGTCGTTGCTGATGCGCTAAGTCGGAAGTCCTATTGCAACAATCTGATGGTTAAACAAGCGCAACCTTCTCTCTATGAGGAACTTGCAAAACTTAACCTTGAGATTGTTCCTAGTGGATACCTTGCTAATCTAGAGGTGAAGCCCTCTCTTGAAAACCAGATCAATAAGGCTCAGAAGCAAGATTCTGGCATTACCGAGATCAAGAAGAACATTGCTAGCGGAGTTGCTAAATGTTTCTCCATTGATGATCAAGGTACCGTTTACTTCGGTAAGCGTCTAGTCGTGCCGGATAAATCAGATCTCAAAGAGCTAATCCTTAAAGAAGCTCATGAATCACCCCTCTCCATCCATCCTGGTAGTTGATGCGTGTGGTTGGCACGTCCGTTGGGAACCCCAAGAGGAAGGTGTGATGCGCACAGCGGCAAGTTTCCCTCAGTAAGAAACCAAGGTTTAATCAGACCAGTAGGAGTCAAGAAGCACGTTGAAGGTTGATGGCGGCGAGATGTAGTGCGGCGCAACACCAGTGATTCCGGCGCCAACGTGGAACCTGCACAACACAACCAAAATACTTTGCCCCAACGAAACAGTGAGGTTGTCAATCTCACCGGCTTGCTGTAACAAAGAGTTAACCGTATTGTGTGGAAGATGATTGTTTGCAGAAAACAGTAGAACAAGTATTGCAGTAGATTGTATTTCAGTAAAGAGAATTGGACCGGGGTCCACAGTTCACTAGAGGTGTCTCTCCCATAAGACGAACAGCATGTTGGGTGAACAAATTACAGTTGGGCAATTGACAAATAAAGAGAGCATGACCATGCACATACATATCATGATGAGTATAGTGAGATTTAATTGGGCATTACGACAAAGTACATAGACCGTCATCCAACTGCATCTATGCCTAAAAAGTCCACCTTCAGGTTATCATCCGAACCCCCTCCAGTATTAAGTTGCAAGCAACAGACAATTGCATTAAGTATTGCGCGTAATGTAATCAACAACTACATCCTTAGACATAGCATCAATGTTTTATCCCTAGTGGCAACAGCACAACACAACCTTAGAACTTTACATCACTTGTCCCGGTGTCAATGCAGGCATGAACCCACTATCGAGCATAAATACTCCCTCTTGGAGTTACAAGCATCTACTTGGCCAGAGCATCTACTAGTAACGGAGAGCATGCAAGATCATAAACAACACATAGACATAGCTTTGATAATCAACATAACAAGTATTCTCTATTCATCGGATCCCAACAAACGCAACATATAGAATTACAGATAGACGATCTTGATCATGTTAGGCAGCTCACAAGATCCGACAATGATAGCACAATGGGGAGAAGACAACCATCTAGCTACTGCTATGGACCCATAGTCCAGGGGTAGACTACTCACACATCACACCGGAGGCGACCATGGCGGCGTAGAGTCCTCCGGGAGATGATTCCCCTCTCCGGCAGGGTGCCGGAGGCGATCTCCTGGATCCCCCGAGATGGGATCGGCGGCGGCGGCGTCTCTGGAAGGTTTTCCGTATCGTGGCTCTCGGTACTGGGGGTTTCGTCACGAAGACTTTTTATAGGCGGAAGGGCAGGTCAAGAGGCGGCACGGGGGCCCCACACCACAGGCCGGCGCGGCCAAGGGGGGGGCCGCGCCGCCCTATGGTTTGGCCCCTCCGTGGCCCCTCTTCGTCTCTCCTTCGGACTTCTGGAAGCTTCGTGGAAAAATAGGCCCCTGGGCTTTGATTTCGTCCAATTCCGAGAATATTTCCTTACTAGGATTTCTGAAACCAAAAACAGCAGAAAACAAAGAATCGGCACTTCGGCATCTTGTTAATAGGTTAGTTCCAGAAAATGCACGAATATGACATAAAGTGTGCATAAAACATGTAGATAACATCAATAATGTGGCATGGAACATAAGAAATTATCGATACGTCGGAGACGTATCAGCATCCCCAAGCTTAGTTCTGCTCGTCCCGAGCAGGTAAAACGATAACACAGATAATTTCTGGAGTGACATGCCATCATAATCTTGATCATACTATTTGTAAAGCATATGTAGTGAATGCAGCGATCGAAACAATGTATATGACATGAGTAAACAAGTGAATCATATAGCAAAGACTTTTCATGAATATCACTTCAAGACAAGCATCAATAAGTCTTGCATAAGAGTTAACTCATAAAGCAATAATTCAAAGTAGAGATATTGAAGCAACACAAAAGAAGATTAAGTTTCAGCGGTTGCTTTCAACTTGTAACATGTATATCTCATGGATATTGTCAACATAGAGTAATATAATAAGTGCAATAAGCAAGTATGTAGGAATCAATGCACAGTTCACACAAGTGTCTGCTTCTTGAGGTGGAGAGAGATAGGTGAACTGACTCAACATTGAAAGTAAAAGAATGGTCCTCCATAGGGGAAAAGCATCGATTGCTATATTTGTGCTAGAGCTTTGATTTTGAAAACATGAAACAATTTTGTCAACGGTAGTAATAAAGCATATGCATCATGTAAATTATATCTTATAAGTTGCAAGCCTCATGCATAGCGTACTAATAGTGCCCGCACCTTGTCCTAATTAGCTTGGACTACCGGATCATCACAATGCATTGTTTTTACCAAGTGTCACAAAGGGGTACCTCTATGCCGCCTGTACAAAGGTCTAAGGAGAAAGCTCGCATTGGATTTCTCGCTATTGATTATTCTTCGACTTAGACATCCATACCGGGACAACATAGACAACAGATAATGGACTCCTCTTTTATGCATAAGCATATAGCAACAATTAATAATTTTCTCATTTGAGATTTGAGGATTGTTGTCCAAAACTGAAACTTCCACCATGGAGCATGGCTTTAGTTAGCGGCCCAATGTTCTTCTCTAACATATGCATGCTTAACCCTATGGTGGTAGATCTCTCTTACTTCAGACAAGACGAACATGCATAGCAACTCACATGAAATTCAACAATGAATAGTTGATGGCGTCCCCAGTAAACATGGTTATCGCACAACAAGCAACTTAATAAGAGATAAAGTGCATAATGACATATTCAATACCACAATAGTTTTTAAGCTATTTGTCCCATGAGCTATATATTGCAAAGGTGAATGATGGAATTTTAAAGGTAGCACTCAAGCAATTTACTTTGGAATGGCGGAAAATACCATGTAGTATAGGTAGGTATGGTGGACACAAATGGCATAGTGGTTGGCTCAAGTATTTTGGATGCATGAGAAGTATTCCCTCTCGATACAAGGTTTAGGCTAGCAAGGCTTATTTGAAACAAACACAAGGATGAACCGGTGCAGCAAAACTCACATAAAAGACATATTGAAAACATTATAAGACTCTACACCGTCTTCCTTGTTGTTCAAACTCAATACTAGAAATTATCTAGACCTTAGAGAAACCAAATATGCAAACCAAATTTTAGCATGCTCTATGTATTTCTTCATTAATGGGTGCAAAGCATAATGCAAGAGCTTAATCATGAGCACAACAATTGCCAAGTATCACATTACCCAAAACATTTATAGCAATTACTACATGTATCATTTTCCAATTCCAACCATATAACAATTTAACGAAGGAGAAACTTCGCCATGAATACTATGAGTAGAAACCAAGGACATACTTGTCCATATGCTACAGCGGAGCGTGTCTCTCTCCCATAAAGTGAATGCTAGGATCCATTTTATTCAAACAAAACAAAAAACAAAAACAAACCGACGCTCCAAGAAAAAGCACATAAGATGTGATGGAATAAAAATATAGATTCAGGGGAGGAACCTGATAATGTTGTCGATGAAGAAGGGGATGCCTTAGGCATCCCCAAGCTTAGACGCTTGAGTCTTCTTGATATATGCAGGGGTGAACCACCGGGGCATCCCCAAGCTTAGAGCTTTCACTCTCCTTGATCATGTTGCATCATACTCCTCTCTTGATCCTTGAAAACTTCCTCCACACCAAACTCGAAACAACTCATTAGAGGGTTAGTGCACATTATAGATTGACATATTCAGAGGTGACACAATCATTCTTAACACTTCTGGACATTGCATAATGCTACTGGACATTAGTGGATCAAAGAAATTCATCCAACATAGCGAAAGAGGCAATGCGAAATAAAAGGCAGAATCTGTCAAAACAGAACAGTTCGTATTGACGAATTTTAAAATGGCACCAGACTTGCTCAGATGAAAATGCTCAAATTGAATAAAAGTTGCGTACATATCTGAGGATCATGCACGTAAATTAGCATAATTTTCTGAGCTACCTACAGGGAGGTGGACCCAGATTCGTGACAGCAAAGAAATCTGGAACTGTGCAGTAATCCAAATCTAGTACTTACTTTTCTATCAACGGCTTAACTTGGCACAACAAAACACAAAACTAAGATAAGGAGAGGTTGCTACAGTAGTAAACAACTTCCAAGACACAAAATAAAAACAAAGTACTGTAGGTAAAAACATGGGTTGTCTCCCATAAGCGCTTTTCTTTAACGCCTTTCAGCTAGGCGCAGAAAGTGTGTATCAAGTGTTATCGAAGGGTGATGCATCGTTATCATGAGCTCCCCCATCCATAGTGGTACTAAGGGCTTTGTCAATTTTAGGCCTATAATAATACTTCTTTGGTCTAGGCACTTTAGAGACATACATAAACTTTTGCTCCTTACCCACATAAGCTTTCTCCTTATATTTAAGAGAAGAAAATGTTGAACCCAAGGTTCCCATAGCTTTTTCAAGTTCGTCAATCCTATTGATTTGATCATCATGGACAGCATTAGTTCCTAGGACACTAATTCTTTCATCAATTCCTCCTAAGGATTTATCAAGTTCATCAGTTTTATCAAGTAATATTTCCAATTTAGCTTCAATACTTGGAAAATTTTTCTCTATGGTTTCCAATTTTTTCATAACATCTTCAAGAGAGATTTCAGTTTTAACTTTATCAACAGGGGGTATTCCAAATAAACTCTCAATAATGCAACTAGCTTCTAATGCAGGAGTACTTAAGAAGTCACCTTTTGCGAGACTATCAAGAACATATCTATTCCAGCTAGAGATACCAACATAAAAATTCCTGAGTAAAATAATGGTGGAGTGTTTCTTAGTGCACCTATTATGTGCATCACTAATTCTATACCAAGCATCTCTTAAACATTCTCCCCCTCGTTGTTTAAATGTACGAACTTCAACTTCAGGGTTACTCATTTTAGTAATAGTAAATAAAGCAAACTAGATAAAGTAAATGCAAGTAAACTAATTTTTTTGTGTTTTTGATATAGCAAACAAGATAGCAAATAAAATAAAACTAGCAACTAATTTTTTTGTATTTTGATTTAGTGCAGCAAACAAAGTAGTAAATAAAAATAAGCAAGACAAAAACAAAGTAAAGAGATTGAGAAGTGGAGACTCCCCTTGCAGCGTGTCTTGATCTCCCCGGCAACGGCGCCAGAAATTTGTTGCTGGCGCAAAGTTGACGTGGGAGTTAGAGATCCCTGTGATGTAACTTTTCTTCAGGTCCCCGACAACGGCGCCAGAAATTTGCTTGATGCGTGTGGTTGGCACGTCCGTTGGGAACCCCAAGAGGAAGGTGTGATGCGCACAGCGGCAAGTTTCCCTCAGTAAGAAACCAAGGTTTAATCGGACCAGTAGGAGTCAAGAAGCACGTTGAAGGTTGATGGCGGCGAGATGTAGTACGGCGCAACACCAGTGATTCCGGCGCCAACGTGGAACCTGCACAACACAACCAAAATACTTTGCCCCAACGAAACAGTGAGGTTGTCAATCTCACCGGCTTGCTGTAACAAAGAGTTAACCGTATTGTGTGGAAGATGATTGTTTGCAGAAAACAGTAGAACAAGTATTGCAGTAGATTGTATTTCAGTAAAGAGAATTGGACCGGGGTCCACAGTTCACTAGAGGTGTCTCTCCCATAAGACGAACAGCATGTTGGGTGAACAAATTACAGTTGGGCAATTGACAAATAAAGAGAGCATGACCATGCACATACATATCATGATGAGTATAGTGAGATTTAATTGGGTATTACGACAAAGTACATAGACCGTCATCCAACTGCATCTATGCCTAAAAAGTCCACCTTCAGGTTATCATCCGAACCCCCTCCAGTATTAAGTTGCAAGCAACAGACAATTGCATTAAGTATTGCGCGTAATGTAATCAACAACTACATCCTTAGACATAGCATCAATGTTTTATCCCTAGTGGCAACAGCACAACACAACCTTAGAACTTTCTGTCACTGTCCCAGGTGTCAATGCAGGCATGAATCCACTATCGAGCATAAATACTCCCTCTTGGAGTTACAAGCATCTACTTGGCCAGAGCATCTACTAGTAACGGAGAGCATGCAAGATCATAAACAACACATAGACATAGCTTTGATAATCAACATAACAAGTATTCTCTATTCATCGGATCCCAACAAACGCAACATATAGAATTACAGATAGACGATCTTGATCATGTTAGGCAGCTCACAAGATCCGACAATGATAGCACAATGGGGAGAAGACAACCATCTAGCTACTGCTATGGACCCATAGTCCAGGGGTAGACTACTCACACATCACACCGGAGGCGACCATGGCGGCGTAGAGTCCTCCGGGAGATGATTCCCCTCTCCGGCAGGGTGCCGGAGGCGATCTCCTGGATCCCCCGAGATGGGATCGGCGGCGGCGGCGTCTCTGGAAGGTTTTCCGTATCGTGGCTCTCGGTACTGGGGGTTTCGTCACGAAGACTTTTTATAGGCGGAAGGGCAGGTCAAGAGGCGGCACGGGGGCCCCACACCACAGGCCGGCGCGGCCAAGGGGGGGGCCACGCCGCCCTATGGTTTGGCCCCTCCGTGGCCCCTCTTCGTCTCTCCTTCGGACTTCTGGAAGCTTCGTGGAAAAATAGGCCCCTGGGCTTTGATTTCGTCCAATTCCGAGAATATTTCCTTACTAGGATTTCTGAAACCAAAAACAGCAGAAAACAGCAACTGGCACTTCGGCATCTTGTTAATAGGTTAGTTCCAGAAAATGCACGAATATGACATAAAGTGTGCATAAAACATGTAGATAACATCAATAATGTGGCATGGAACATAAGAAATTATCGATACGTCGGAGACGTATCAGTAGTACCAAGATGTATCAGGATCTTCGCCAAAGATTCTGGTGGTCCGGGATGAAGCAAGAGATCGCTAAGTTTGTTGCTGAATGCGACGTTTGTTGTCGCGTAAAAGCTGAACATCAAAGACCTGCTGGCACTCTACAACCTCTATCAATTCCAGAGTGGAAATGGGATGAAATTGGCATGGATTTCCTTACCGGTCTCCCCAAGACCAAAAATGGAAGAGATGCTACATGGGTAGTCATTGACCGTCTATCCAAGGTTGCTCACTTCCTTCCTATCCGAGAAGACATAAAAGCTAGTCAACTAGCAGATCTATATATCTCACGGATAGTCACTCTTCATGGTGTTCCTAAGAAGATCGTCTCTGATCGTGGAAGTCTTTTCACCTCAAAGTTCTGGTCTAGCTTTCAACAAGCTATGGGAACTCGTCTTTCCTTCAGCACAGCCTATCATCCTCAAACCGGTGGTCAAACCAAAAGAGTGAATCAAATTCTTGAAGACATGCTCAGGGCCTGTGTTATATCCTTCGGTAAAGATTGGGAAAAGTGCCTTCCATTTGCCGAGTTTACCTATAACAACAGTTTCCAATCTAGCCTGGGCATGGCACCTTTTGAAGCTTTGTATGGCAGAAGGTGTAGAACTCCTTTGAACTGGTCCGAAACTGGAGAAAGAAAATTCTTTGGACCAGATATAATCAACGAAGCAGAAGATCAAGTTCGCATCATTCGCGAGCGTCTGAAAACTTCTCAGTCACGTCAAAAGAGCTACTATGATCGCCATCATCAAGAAGTGAAGTATGAAATTGGTGATCAAGCTTATCTTCGAGTCACTCCTCTCAAGGGTGTCCGTCGTTTCGGTATCAAAGGCAAACTAGCACCTCGCTATGTTGGTCCTTTCCGCGTCCTTGCCAAGCGTGGTAATGTTTCCTACAAGTTGGAGTTACCTTCCAACTTCCCGGAAGTTCATGATGTCTTCCATGTGTCCCAACTCAAGCGTTGCTTCAAAGATCCTATTCGTGGTGTTGATCACGAGACTCTTGACCTTCAAGAGGACCTAACCTATCGAGAACATCCTGTTCGTATCCTTGATGAAGCCGAGCGTAAAACTCGACGTCAGAGCATCAAGTTCCTGAAAGTTCAGTGGTCTAATCATTCTGAGCAAGAAACAACCTGGGAACGAGAAGATCGTTTACGATCTGAGTACCCTTCCTTCTTTTCTAAAATCTAGGAATCTCGAGGACGAGATTCTTGTAAGGGGGGTAGAGTTGTAACATCCCAACCTTGTTATGTCTAAATAAATGGGTGTTCATCAGCATTGCATGCATATAGTTTGCATTTGAGTAAAATTTGCAACAAAGTTGGATTGTTTTCAATTATGCAAACCCTTCTCTTTTCTTTCTCATCCAAATCTCTCAAGATTTTCAAAACTAAGCAACATGGTTTTGTTGTTTATCAATAAGGCCATGTGTGTTTCTTGTTCTCTGAAAGGTTTGAGTTTTCAAACTCTATTCAAAATTCAGTTTTGAATTTGGTTTAGAATAGGAAAAAAAAAACAAAACCAGAAAAATATAAAGGGAGAAACCCCTCTCTCTCTCTCCCCCTGGGCTCAGCCCACTTCCTTCCCTCTTCCCTCTCCCTGGCCGAACGGCCCAAGTCGGCCCAGCCTACAGCAACCCACCAGCCCAACCCCACCCACAGGGGGTTTTTCGCAAAAGTGCAAACTGTCTTCAACCTCACGATGGAGGGAAGCAGCTCGCTGTCGAGCTTCGGATGCTCGCCGGTGCCAAGATTCGCGCCACCGCCCGCCGACGCCTACAAGACCCCCTACGCCGCCGCCAAGGCAAACCCTAGCCCGCCACTTCTTCTTCCCCTCTCTCTGGCTCTCTTCTGTGCGCGCGCCTGAAACCCTAGGTCCGGCCAACTCGCCGTTGCCGCCGCTCAGCGCCTCCCCGCGCTCGTCCGACCGGCCCAGGAGCTTCACTGCGACGTCCTGGTTCTTCCCCGACAAGCAGCGCAAGCCGGCAAGCCTTCAATCGCGCGAATCGGGTCCTCGTTCCCGTCTCCGACAACCACCGCTCGCCGCCGATTCCGAGCTCCTCTGGCCTCGCCGCCAAGCTTCCCGTGCTCACGGTGAGCAGGCGGTCCTCCCCGTGCCCTCGCCCTGCTCCCCCTCGCCTTCTAGCGCCGCGGCACCATGGCACCTGCCCCGGCCGCCGCGTTCCATCGCCGCCGGCCATGCTCCGGCGACGCAAATGGAGCGGCGCCGCCACCAAACGGTTCGCCTCGTCGAGCTGCGCCGTTTCCCCCCTAGCGCCCGCTCGATTACGGCCTCAATCGGCCGATTGCCGCGCCACCTGCGAGCTCAAGGTCGCGCTGACGTCAGCATGACGTCAGCGTGACGCAGTAATTGTTTTATTTAATTCTGTCTTATTTTCAGTAATTCATAAATAATTCATATTAATTCGGAAAAATATAAAATAATATATCAAAATGATCAGAAAAACATTTCCTAATTGTTTATCCATGTTTCATACATGTTTGACCCAATTAAATATGAGCCTTAGAAGAAACCCTAATTTGACCCCTCTCATATGTCGGGATCGATGCCGAACCCCTTTAATTTCCATCGATGCACCTAGGGTTACCCAAACCCCTTTAATATGACATGTCATCATATTTTATGTGCATTGCATTATACCATGTCTTGATTGTGCTCTTCCTTTCCGGTATTTGGTTCTTCTCGATAGGGACCGAACGCGAGCCTGAGATCAACGCCCCCGAAGAGCAGCACCAGAACAACGAGGGACAAGGCAAGCCCTAACCTGGTTCATATATGGTTTCGAAATGCTTTACTTCTGGTTCTTACATATTGCATCCGCTTCAAATATGTTTTATCGGCAGTTCTAGATATCCTATGTGTGCATATTCCATCCTTGTAGCCCAGAGTTACTGATCCACCGCTCCCAGCAAAACTAGGTCTGAGCTTGTTCGCATCGCTAGAGCCGTATATGTGTTATGCTTAGCCATGCTTAGCTGTTGAAGTCTGATCCATCCGGTTGATGAATCAGAGCTACGAATGAACCTAGTTTGACAGGATGACGTGGTAAGATCAGTGATGATGTTAATAAACATGCTAAAGGCTTGGATGGGCCGCCACATGGGGATGTGGTGATTTGACTCGTTCTCGCCGATACTAGGACCTGAGTTCTCGCCTTCGGAACCAAGACTGAGCGTACAGCCACACGGGGCCCATGGGAACCCCTTGGCCCGAACTTACCTAGCTTACCCATGAGTCAATTAGTTTGCGAGTTCCATTTGCCATACGCATGGGGAAAAGGTGGAAAAGGTTTTCAAAGTGCATCATACAGGGCGTGGCTAGGGTGAAGGATGCTGGAGGCATTGAACTGGATCCCCTGCGCACAATGACCGGGACCGCCTCGGAGAATGGCTACCTACGATGACGGAGCTCCCCAGTTAGTTTGACTCATGGGATAGGCGAAGTAAGGGAAAGGTTTTGGTCGACCACCCTCTGCCGGCACACCAAGGAAGTGTGTTAATCTAGTGGCACTAAGAGTCGGTCGGCGCGTGTGGGTAAAGTTGTACACCCCTGCAGGGTAAATCTTTTCGAAAAGCCGTGTCCACGGTTATGGACGACTTGGTGATGGATTCTGTGATCATAGACAACTTGAACCTAATCGTAAAACTTGATGTCAATGTGTGATAAGGATCCCTTCTCAGGGTGTCGAGGGGGTTATCCTAGGTGATAGGTTCAGGTGATGATGAAGATTTGGTGGATTCAACATGATGATCTTAGAGCTAGAGTTGATATCGCTCTCTTATCCCCTTTGAAAATGGTCTAAATAGACGAGCTTCTGCTCCCTCCTGTTTACAAAGGAAAACTAGCTTTCTGCAAAATAAGCTCTACATAAAGCCTCGCATACCCGCTTTGCTAACAGGTTGTACTAAGTCTTCCTGAGTCCCTGTACTCAGCCTTGCATGCTTTGTTTCAGAGGAAGTCCTTCCAACTGATGGCGGCTTCTACCTTGACGTCGACGAGTAGATCGGAGTTCCTCAGGCGGCAGCCTGAGACTTATGGGCTGGGACGTCGCCTTATGTTATGGCCTCTTAGGCCCTTTGCAGTCTTGTTATCTAGATAACATAATTTGCTTTCCGTTGCTTGTTGAATTGTGGTCAGTGACCTCTGCGTGTAATAAATTTGGATCTTAACTCTGCTAAGAGTTGTAATATATTTGCTTTCAGTCGTAGAGTCACTGTTGTGTTACCGATTCTCACCCTGTAGGCCCTAGAGATCTAGGTTAGGCTTATGCCAGATGTGATATCTGGGTTGGTCTAGCCCCGACCTCCGGGGTCGCGACATGCTATGTCTAAGGATGTATGTGTTGATTACATTACGCACCATACTTAATGCAATTGTCTGTTGTTTGCAACTTAATACTGGAGGGGGTTCGGATGATAACCTGAAGGTGGACTTTTTAGGCATAGATGCATGCTGGATAGCGGTCTATGTACTTTGTCGTAATGCCCAATTAAATCTCACAATACTCATCATAACATGTATGTGCATGGTCATGCCCTCTTTATTTGTCAATTGCCCAACTGTAATTTGTTCACCCAACATGCTTATTCTTATGGGAGAGACACCTCTAGTGAACTGTGGACCCCGGTCCATTCTTTTAGTCAAATACAATCTACTGCAATATTCGTTCTACTGTTTTCTGCAAACAATCATCATTCACACCATACATCTAATCCTTTGTTACAGCAAGCCGGTGAGATTGACAACCTCACTGTTACGTTGAGACAAAGTACTTTGGTTGTGTTGTGCATGTTCCACGTTGGCGCCGGAATCCCTGGTGTTGCGCCGCACTACATTTCGCCGCCATCAACTTTCAACGTGCTTCTTGGCTCCTACTGGTTCGATAAACCTTGGTTTCTTACTGAGGGAAAACTTGCCGCTGTACGCATCACACCTTCCTCTTGGGGTTCCCAACGGTCGCGTGATGTACGCGTATCAAGACTGTTTTCTGGCGCCGTTGCCAGGGAGATCAAGACACGCTACAAGGGAAGTCTCCACCTCCAATCTCTTTACTTTGTTTTTGTCTTGCTTTACTTTATTTACTACTTTGTTTGCTGCATTATATCAAAACACAAAAAAATTAGTTGCTAGCTTTACTTTATTTACTGTCTTGTTTGCATTCGCCATATTAAAAACACAAAAAAATTAGTTACTTGCATTTTACTTTTGTTACCATGTCTAGCTCTGCACCTGTCACTTCTTCACCTGAGGAATTAGTCTTCACTTTTAAACAAGGGGATGAGGAGAGTTTTAAAGATGCTTGGTCCAGAATTTTTGATTCTTATCGTAAAGCTGAACCTCAAATGACTCTAAGTTTGCTCCTTAGTAACTTTTATTTTGGGCTTATGATTCGCTATAGATATGCCTTGGATGCTGTAGTGGGAGGAGATTTCCTTCATTGCAATGGGGATCAAGCTTTTAATGCCATAAAAAAATTGGTTGCATCACATAGTTCAGCTAATAACTTTGATTCAGCTCTTATTAGTATTTATAATAGATTAAACACTCTTGAGACAAGTGCATCTTGCTTGAAAGAAAATTATAGCTATGTTCGTAACCGTCTTGATCAAGTTTTAGTGAACTCTGAACCTTCAATATGGGACCCTACTATTAAAGTTGTTATCGGTGGTGAAACTTTTCATGCCAATTGTGATATTATGTCTGAATTTAGCCTTATGCCTAAGAGTATTTATGAATCTTTGACACTTTGGGGACTCGTTGAAGGGGGAGAAGGAATAACTCTTATTGATAACTCTGTTATAATTCCTAAGGGAATAGCCGAGGGTGTGCATACAACCATTCTTGGAAGAACAGTATCCACTGATTATCTTGTTATTGAATGTGTAGGAACAGGACAAATCACACTCGGAAGATCCCTGCTGAAACTATTGGGAGCAGTCATAAATGTGGGAGAAGGCACCCTAAAATTCACCTCTACACCAGGGGGTAGACATGTATTCCCTAAATCAAAGAGTAATAAAAGGAATAAGAAGGGTAGGTGTAAAGCCCGAGGTAATGTTGATGCTTCACCTCTTGATAATACTTGATACACACTTTCTGCGCCTAGCTGAAAGGCTTTAAAGAAAAGCGCTTATGGGAGACAACCCATGATTTTACTACTGCACTTTTATCTTATATTTGAGTCTTGGAATTTGTTACTACTGTAGCAACATCTCCTTATCTTAGTTTTGTTGCATTGTTGTGCCAAGTAAAGTCTTTGATAGTAAGGTTCATACTAGATTTGGATTACTGCACAGAAAAAGATTTCTTGCTGTCACGAATCTAGGCCTAATTCTCTGTAGGTAAATCAGAAAATTATGCCAATTTACGTGAGTGATCCTCAGATATGTACGCAACTTTCCTTCAATTTGAGCATTTTCATTTGAGCAAGTCTGATGCCTCTTAGAAATTCGTCTTTACAAACTGTTCTGTTTTGACAGATTCTGCCTTTTATTTCGCATTGCCTGTTTTGCTATGCTTGATGGATTTTTCTATTCCATTAACTTTCAGTAGCTTTGTGCAGTGTCCAGAAGTGTTAAGAATGATTATGTCACCTCTGAACATGTGAATTTTTATTGTGCACTAACCCTCTAATGAGTTGTTTTGAGTTTGGTGTGGAGGAAGTTTTCAAGGATCAAGAGAGGAGGATGATACAATATGATCAAGGAGAGTGAAAGCTCTAAGCTTGGGGATGCCCCGGTGGTTCACCCCTGCATATTTCAAGAATACTCAAGCGTCTAAGCTTGGGGATGCCCAAGGCATCCCCTTCTTCATCGACAACATTATCAGGTTCCTTTAGTGAAACTATATTTTTATTCCATCACATCTTATGTACTTTGCTTGGAGCGTCGGTTTGTTTTTGTTTTTGTTTTATTTGAATAAAATGGATCCTAGCATTCATTGTGTGGGAGAGAGACACGCTCCGCTGTTGCATATGGACAAATATGTCCTTAGGCTTTACTCATAATATTCATGGCGAAGGTTGAATCTGCTTCGTTAAATTGTTATATGGTAGGAAACGGGAAATACTACATGTAGTAATTGGTAGAATGTCTTGAATAATTTGATACTTGGCAATTGTTTTACTCATGTTTAAGCTCTTGCATCATATACTTTGCACCTATTAATGAAGAAATACATAGAGCTTGCTAAAATTTGGTTCGCATGATTGGTCTCTCTAAGGTCTAGATATTTTCTAGTAAGGGGTTGAACAACAAGGAAGACGGTGTAGAGTCTTATAATGTTTACAATATGTTTTTTATGTGAGTTTTGCTGCCCCGCTTCATAGTTGTGTTTGTTTCAAATAACCTTGCTAGCCTAAGCCTTGTATCGAGAGGGAGTACTTCTCATGCATCCAAAATCCTTGAGCCAACCACTATGCCATTTGTGTCCACCATACCTACCTACTACATGGTATTTCTCCGCCATTCCAAAGTAAATTGCTTGAGTGCTACCTTTAAAATTTCTATCCTCTACCTTTGCAATATATAGCTCATGGGACAAATAGCCTAAAAACTATTGTGGTATTGAATATGTACTTATGCACTTTATCTCTTATTAAGTTGCTTGCTGTGCGATAACCATGTTCCTGGGGACGCCATCAACTACACTTTGTTGAATATCATGTGAGTTGCTATGCATGTTCGTCTTGTCTGAAGTAAGGGCGATTTACCATGAGTTGAATGGTTAGAGCATGCATACTGTTAGAGAAGAACATTGGGCCGCTAACTAAAGCCATGATTCATGGTGGAAGTTTCAGTTTTGGACAAATATCCTCAATCTCATATGAGAACACTAATTGTTGCTAAATGCTTATGCATTAAAGAGGAGTCCATTATCTGTTGTCTATGTTGTCCCGGTATGGATGTCTAAGTTGAGAATAATCAAAAGCGAGAAATCCAATGCGAGCTTTCTCCTTAGACCTTTGTACAGGCAGCATAGAGGTACCCCTTTGTGACACTTGGTTAAAACATATGTATTGCGATGATAATCCAGGTAATCCGAGCTAATTAGGACAAGGTGCGGGCACTATTAGTATACTATGCATGAGGCTTGCAACTTGTAGGATATAATTTACATGATACATATGCTTTATTACTACCGTTGACAAAATTGTTTCTTGTTTTCAAAATCAAAGCTCTAGCACAAATATAGCAATCAATGCTTCCCTCTGCGAAGGGCCTTTCTTCTACTTTTTATGTTGAGTCAGTTCACCTATTTATCTCCATCTTAAGAAGCAAACACTTGTGTTGACTGTGCATTGATTCTTACATACTTGCATATTGCACTTGTTATATTACTTTACATTGACAATATCCATGAGATATACATGTTATAAGTTGAAAGCAACTGCTGAAACTTAATCTTCCTTTGTCTTGCTTCAATGCCTCTACTATGGAATTATTGCTTTATGAGTTAACTCTTATGCAAGACTTATTGATGGTTGTCTTGAAAATACTATTCATGAAAAGTCTTTGCTATATGATTCATTTGTTTACTCATTTCATTACCATTGTTTCGAATCGCTGCATTCATTACATGTAGTATGATCAAGATTATGATGGCATGTCACTTCAGAAATTATCTTTGTTATCGTTTACCTACTCGGGACGAGCAGGAACTAAGCTTGGGGACGCTGATACGTCTCCAACATATCGATAATTTCTTATGTTCCATGCCACTTTATTGATGATACCTACATGTTTTATGCATACTTTATGTCATATTTATGCATTTTCCGGCACTAACCTATTAACGAGATGCCGAAGAGCCGATTCTTTGTTTTGTGCTGTTTTTGGTTTCAGAAATCCTAGTAAGGAAATATTCTCGGAATTGGACGAAATCAACGCCCAGGATCTTATTTTTCCACGAAGCTTCCAGAACACCGGGGGAGATACGAAGTGGGGCGACGAGGCGGCCACACAACAGTGCGGCGTGGCCCAAGCCCTGGCCGCGCCGGCCTACTGTGTGGGCCCCTCGCGTCGCCCCTAAACCTACCTCTCCGACTATAAGAAGCCTTCGTCGATAATAACTCTAGTACCGAGAGCCACGATACGGAAAACCTTTCAGAGATGCCGCCGCCGCCAATCCCATCTCGGGGGATTCAGGAGATCGCCTCTGGCACCCTACGGAGAGGGGAATCATCTCCCGGAGGACTCTTGATAACCCACAAGTATAGGGGATCGCAGCAGTCTTCGAGGGTAGTATAACCCAAATTTATTGATTCGACACAAGGGGAGGTAAAGAATACTTATAAGCCTTAACAACTGAGTTGTCAATTCAGCTGCACCTGGAAAAGCACTAGTAACAGGGGTGATGTGAAAGTAGCAGTAATATGAGAGCAATAGTAATAGTAACACAAAGTGATAATAGCAATATGAGAGCAATGGCACCAGAAAATAGTTGATACTACTTCCAATGACATATAGAACGAGTATATAATGATGAGAGATGGACCGGGGTTCCCAGCGATCTACACTAGTGGTAACTCTCCAATAAGTGACAAGTGTTGGGTGAACAAATTACAGTTGGGCAATTGATAGGAATCAAAGCATTAAGATAGAACATCAGGCTTATTAATTATGTAGGCATGTTTTCCGTATATAGTCGTACGTGCTCGCAATGAGAAACTTGCACAACATCTTTTGTCCTACCAGCCGGTGGCAGCTGGGCCTCAAGGGAAACTACTGGATATTAAGGTACTTCTTTTAATAGAGTACCGGAGCAAAGCATTAACACTTGGTGAAAACATGTGATCCTCACATCACTACCATCCCCTCAGGTTGTCCCGATTCTTGTCACTTCGGGGCCTTTGGTTCCGGACAGTGACATGTGCATACAACTTGTAGATACAATCTAAGCAATAAATATAGAGCTCAAATCTAAGATCATGCCACTCGGGCCCTAGTGACAAGCATTAAGAATAACAAGATTGCAGCAACAATAACTTCACAAACTTTATAGATAGACTAATCATAATGTATCATCCATCGGATCCCAACAAACACAACACCGATTACATCAGATGAATCTCAATCATGTAAGGCAGCTCATGAGACCATTGTATTGAAGTACATGGGGGAGAGTATACCGACATAGCTACTGCTAGAACCCGTAGTCCATGGGGGAACTACTCACGGAGCATGATGGAGGAGGTGGCGTCGATGGAGATGGCTTCCGGGGGCACTTCCCCGTCCCGGCAGGGTGCCGGAACAGAGACTTCTGTCCCCCGAATTGGAGTTTCGCGATGGCGGCGGCGCCCCTGGAGTCTTTCTGGAGTTTCGTCAATCGGTACGGTGTTTTTAGGTCGAAAGAGATTTTATAGGCGAAGAGGCGGCGCAGGGGGGCACCTGGGGGCGCCTCACCCTAGGCTGGCGCGGGCCCAGGCTTGGCCGCGCCGCCATAGGGTGTGGTGGCCCTCTGGCCCCTCTCCGACTCTTCTTCGGTGTTCTGGAGCCTTCCGGGAAAAATAGGAGGTTTGGCGTTGATTTCGTCCAATTTCGAGAATATTGCCCGAACAGCCTTTCTGGAACCAAAAACAGCAGAAAATAGGAACTGGCACTGTGGCATCTTGTTAATAGGTTAGTTGCGGAAAACGCATAAAAACATTATAAAGTGCAAGCAAAACATGTAAGTATTGTCATAAAACAAGCATGGAACGACAGAAATTATGGATACGTCGGGGACGTATCAGCATCCCCAAGCTTAGTTCCTGCTCGTCCCGAGCAGGTAAACGATAAAAAGAATAATTTCTGTAGTGACATGCTACTTACATAACCTTGATCATACTATTACAAAGCATATGAAATGAATGAAGTGACTCAAGGCAATGATCTATAGTTGCTAACAAGTAGATAACATATAGCAAAACTTTTCATGAATAGTACTTTCAAGACAAGCATCAAAAGTCTTGCACAAGAGTTAACTCATAAAGCAATAAGTTCTAAGTAAAGGCATCGAAGCAACACAAAGGAAGATATAAGTTTCAGTGGTTGCTTTCAACTTTCAACATGCTTATCTCATGAATAATTGTCAACATAAAGTAATATGATGAATGCAAATAAGCAAGTATGTAGGAATCAATGCACAGTTGACACAAGTGTTTGCTTCTAAGATGGAAGGAAGTAGGTAAACTGACTCAACATAAAAGTAAAAGAATGGCCCTTCGCAGAGGGAAGCATTGATTGCTATATTTGTGTTAGAGCTTTGGTTTTGAAAACATATAGAGAGCATAAAAGTAAAGTTTTGAGAGGTGTTTGTTGTTGTCAACGAATGGCAGTGGGCACTCTAACCCCCTTGCCAGACAAACCTTCAAAGAGCGGCTCCCATTTTATTTTATTTTTGGGTGGCACTCCTTCCAACCTTTCTTTCACAAACCATGGCTAACCGAATCCTCGGGTGCCTGCCAACAATCTCATACCATGAAGGAGTGCCTTTTTATTTTAGTTTTATTATGATGACACTCCTCCCCACCTTTGCTTTCTCAAGCCATGGATAACCGAATCCTTCGGGTGCCGTCCAACAATCACATACCATGGAGGAGTGTCTATTTTGGTTAATTAATTTGGGACTAGGAATCCCATTGCCAGCTCTTTTTGCAAAATTTATTGGATAAGCGGATGAAGCCACTAGTCCATTGGTGAAAGTTGCCCAACAAGATTGAAAGATAAACACCACATACTTCCTCATGAGTTATAAAACATTGACACAAATCAGAGGTAATAAATTTTGAATTGTTTAAAGGTAGCACTCAAGCAATTTACTTTGGAATGGCAGGAAATACCACATAGTAGGTAGGTATGGTGGACACAAATGGCATAGGTTTTGGCTCAAGGTTTTGGATGCATGAGAAGCATTTCCTCTCAGTACAAGGCTGATACGTCTCCGACGTATCGATAATTTCTTATGTTCCATGCCACATTATTGATGTTATCTACATGTTTTATGCACACTTTATGTCATATTCGTGCATTTTCTGGAACTAACCTATTAACAAGATGCCGAAGTGCCGATTCTTTGTTTCTGCTGTTTTTGGTTTCAGAAATCCTAGTAAGGAAATATTCTCGGAATTGGACGAAATCAAAGCCCAGGGGCCTATTTTCTCACGAAGCTTCCAGAAGTCCGAAGGAGAGACGAAGTGGGGCCACAGGGGAGCCAAACCATAGGGCGGTGCGGCCCCCCCTTGGCCGCGCCGGCCTGTGGTGTGGGGCCCCCGTGCCGCCTCTTGACCTGCCCTTCCGCCTATAAAAAGTCTCCGTGACGAAACCCCCAGTACCGAGAGCCACGATACGGAAAACCTTCCAGAGACGCCGCCGCCGCCGATCCCATCTCGGGGGATCCAGGAGATCGCCTCCGGCACCCTGCCGGAGAGGGGAATCATCTCCCGGAGGACTCTACGCCGCCATGGTCGCCTCCGGAGTGATGTGTGAGTAGTCTACCCCTGGACTATGGGTCCATAGCAGTAGCTAGATGGTTGTCTTCTCCCCATTGTGCTATCATTGTTGGATCTTGTGAGCTGCCTAACATGATCAAGATCATCTATCTGTAATTCTATATGTTGCGTTTGTTGGGATCCGATGAATAGAGAATACTTGTTATGTTGATTATCAAAGTTATGCTATGTGTTGTTTATGATCTTGCATGCTCTCCGTTACTAGTAGATGCTCTGGCCAAGTAGATGCTTGTAACTCCAAGAGGGAGTACTTATGCTCGATAGTGGGTTCATGCCTGCATTGACACCTAGGACAGTGACAGAAAGTTCTAAGGTTGTGTTATGCTGTTGCCACTAGGGATAAAACATTAGTGCTATGTTCAAGGATGTAGTCACTAGTTACATTACGCACCATACTTAATGCAATTGTCTGTTGTTAGCAACTTAATACTGGAGGGGGTTCGGATGATAACCTGAAGGTGGACTTTTTAGGCATAGATGCAGTTGGATGACGGTCTATGTACTTTGTCGTAATGCCCAATTAAATCTCACTATACTCATCATGATATGTATGTGCATGGTCATGCTCTCTTTATTTGTCAATTGCCCAACTGTAATTTGTTCACCCAACATGCTGTTCGTCTTATGGGAGAGACACCTCTAGTGAACTGTGGACCCCGGTCCAATTCTCTTTACTGAAATACAATCTACTGCAATACTTGTTCTACTGTTTTCTGCAAACAATCATCTTCCACACAATACGGTTAACTCTTTGTTACAGCAAGCCGGTGAGATTGACAACCTCACTGTTTCGTTGGGGCAAAGTACTTTGGTTGTGTTGTGCAGGTTCCACGTTGGCGCCGGAATCACTGGTGTTGCGCCGCACTACATCTCGCCGCCATCAACCTTCAACGTGCTTCTTGACTCCTACTGGTTCGATTAAACCTTGGTTTCTTACTGAGGGAAATTTGCCGCTGTGCGCATCACACCTTCCTCTTGGGGTTCCCAACGGACGCGTGTCGAACGAAGAGACAATACGTCAATCACGCGCATCAAGCAAAATTTCTGGCGCCGTTGCCGGGGAGATCAAGACACGCTGCAAGGGGAGTCTCCACTTCTCAATCTCTTTACTTTGTTTTTGTCTTGCTTAGTTTTATTTACTACTTTGTTTGCTGCACTAAATCAAAATACGAAAAAATTAGTTGCTAGTTTTACTTTATTTGCTATCTTGTTTGCTATATCAAAAACACAAAAAAATTAGTGTACTTGCATTTACTTTATCTAGTTTGCTTTATTTACTGTTGCTAAAATGGCCAACGCTGAAAACACTAAGTTGTGTGACTTCACAACCACAAATAGTAATGATTTCTTATGCACACCTATTGCTCCACCTGCTACTACAGCAGAATTCTTTGAAATTAAACCTGCTTTACTGAATCTTGTTATGCGAGAGCAATTTTCTGGTGGTAGTTCTGATGATGCTGCTGCCCATCTTAATAATTTTGTTGAACTATGTGAAATGCAAAAATATAAAGATGTAGATGGTGATATTATTAAACTAAAATTGTTCCCTTTCTCATTAAGAGGAAGAGCTAAAGATTGGTTGCTATCTCTGCCTAAGAATAGTATT
Source organism: Lolium perenne (assembly GCF_019359855.2). NCBI lineage: Eukaryota > Viridiplantae > Streptophyta > Magnoliopsida > Poales > Poaceae > Lolium > Lolium perenne. The sequence goes on from NC_067248.2 coordinate 170,127,845, forward strand.
GATTCATGGACTAAATGCAAGGATGCTTTTATTGGTAGATATTATCCCCCTGCTAAAATTATATCTTTGAGGAGTAGCATAATAAATTTTAAACAATTAGATACTGAACATGTTGCTCAAGCATGGGAAAGAATGAAATCTCTGGTTAAAAATTGCCCAACCCATGGACTGACTACTTGGATGATCATCCAAACCTTCTATGCAGGACTAAATTTTTCTTCACGGAATTTATTGGATTCAGCTGCTGGAGGTACCTTTATGTCCATCACTCTTGGTGAAGCAACAAAGCTTCTTGATAATATGATGATCAATTACTCTGAATGGCACACGGAAAGAGCTCCACAAGGTAAGAAGGTAAATTCTGCCGAAGAAACCTCTTCCTTGAGTGATAAGATTGATGCTATTATGTCTATGCTTGTGAATGATAGGACTAATATTGATCCTAATAATGTTCCATTAGCTTCATTGGTTGCACAAGAAGAACATGTTGATGTAAACTTCATTAAAAATAATAATTTCAACAACAATGCTTACCGGAACAATTCTAGTAACAACTATAGGCCATATCCTTATAATAATGGCAACGGCTATGGTAATTCTTATGGGAATTCTTACAACAATAATAGGAATTCACCCCTGGACTTGAAGCCATGCTTAAAGAATTTATTAGTACACAAACTGCTTTTAACAAATCTGTTGAAGAAAAGCTTGGGAAAATTGATATACTTGCTTCTAAAGTCGATAGTCTTGCTGCTGATGTTGATCTTTTGAAATCAAAAGTTTTGCCTAATGAGAATCATCATAATAAAATTACTACTACAGCAAATGCCATTCAAGTTAGAATTAATGAGAATATAAGATTAATGGCTGAACTGCGTGCTAGGTGGGATAGAGAAGAAAATGAAAAACTAGCTAAAGAGAAGAATATAGCTAAAGTTTGGACTATTACCACCACTAGTAATGCTAATGCTACACATGTTGCTGCACCTCCTACTCATACTAATAAAAGAATTGGTGTTAGCAATGTTTCCACTTCGAATGCAAAGCGCGAAAAACTGCTCGAAACGCTAAAGCTGCTGAAACTGCTTGTGATAAAGCTGCTGAAATTTTTTCCAACATTGGGGATGATGATCCCATTGCTTTAGATTATAATGGTTTGAATTTTGATGATTGCCACATCTCTGAAGTTATAAAGTTCTTGCAAAAACTTGCTAAAAGTCCTAATGCTAGTGCTATAAATTTGGCTTTCACGCATCATATTACAAATGCTCTCATAAAAGCTAGAGAAGAGAAACTAGAGCGTGAAGCCTCTATTCCTAAAAAGCTAGAGGATGGTTGGGAGCCCATCATTAAGATGAAGGTTAAAGATTTTGATTGTAATGCTTTATGTGATCTTGGTGCAAGTATTTCTGTTATGCCTAAGAAAATTTATAATATGCTTGACTTGCCACCGCTGAAAAATTGTTATTTGGATGTTAATCTTGCTAATCATTCTACAAAGAAACCTTTGGGTAAAGTTGATAATGTTCACATTACCGTTAACAATAACCTTGTTCCCGTTGATTTTGTTGTCTTGGATATTGAATGCAATGCATCTTGTCCCATTATATTGGGAAGACCTTTTCTTCGAACTGTTGGTGCTATTATTGATATGAAGGAAGGTAATATAAAATATCAATTTCCTCTCAAGAAAGGTATGGAACACTTCCCTAGAAAGAGAATGAAGGTACCTTTTGATTCTATTATGAGAACAAATTATGATGTTGACACTTCATCTCTTGATAATACTTGATACACACTTTCTGCGCCTAGCTGAAAGGCGTTAAAGAAAAGCGCTTATGGGAGACAACCCATGTTTTTACCTACAGTATTTTGTTTTTATTTTGTGTCTTGGAAGTTGTTTACTACTGTAGCAACCTCTCCTTATCTTATTTTTGTGTTTTGTTGTGCCAAGTTAAGCCGTTGATAGAAAAGTAAGTACTAGATTTGGATTACTGCACAGTTCCAGATTTCTTTGCTGTCACGAATCTGGGTCCACCTCCCTGTAGGTAGCTCAGAAAATTATGCCAATTTACGTGCATGATCCTCAGATATGTACGCAACTTTCATTCAATTTGAGCATTTTCATTTGAGCAAGTCTGGTGCCATTTTAAAATTTGTCAATACGAACTGTTCTGTTTTGACAGATTCTGCCTTTTATTTCGCATTGCCTCTTTCGCTATGTTGGATGAATTTTTTTGATCCACTAATGTCCAGTAGCATTATGCAATGTCCAGAAGTGTTAAGAATGATTGTGTCACCTCTGAATATGTCAATTTATATTGTGCACTAACCCTCTAATGAGTTGTTTCGAGTTTGGTGTGGAGGAAGTTTTCAAGGATCAAGAGAGGAGTATGATGCAACATGATCAAGGAGAGTGAAAGCTCTAAGCTTGGGGATGCCCCGGTGGTTCACCCCTGCATATATCAAGAAGACTCAAGCGTCTAAGCTTGGGGATGCCCAAGGCATCCCCTTCTTCATCGACAACATTATCAGGTTCCTCCCCTGAAACTATATTTTTATTCCATCACATCTTATGTGCTTTTTCTTGGAGCGTCGGTTTGTTTTTGTTTTTGTTTTGTTTGAATAAAATGGATCCTAGCATTCACTTTATGGGAGAGAGACACGCTCCGCTGTAGCATATGGACAAGTATGTCCTTGGTTTCTACTCATAGTATTCATGGCGAAGTTTCTCCTTCGTTAAATTGTTATATGGTTGGAATTGGAAAATGATACATGTAGTAATTGCTATAAATGTTTTGGGTAATGTGATACTTGGCAATTGTTGTGCTCATGATTAAGCTCTTGCATCATATGCTTTGCACCCATTAATGAAGAAATACATAGAGCATGCTAAAATTTGGTTTGCATATTTGGTTTCTCTAAGGTCTAGATAATTTCTAGTATTGAGTTTGAACAACAAGGAAGACGGTGTAGAGTCTTATAATGTTTTCAATATGTCTTTTATGTGAGTTTTGCTACACCGGTTCATCCTTGTGTTTGTTTCAAATAAGCCTTGCTAGCCTAAACCTTGTATCGAGAGGGAATACTTCTCATGCATCCAAAATACTTGAGCCAACCACTATGCCATTTGTGTCCACCATACCTACCTATACTACATGGTATTTTCCGCCATTCCAAAGTAAATTGCTTGAGTGCTACCTTTAAAATTCCATCATTCACCTTTGCAATATATAGCTCATGGGACAAATAGCTTAAAAACTATTGTGGTATTGAATATGTAATTATGCACTTTATCTCTTATTAAGTTGCTTGTTGTGCGATAACCATGTTTACTGGGGACGCCATCAACTTTTCATTGTTGAATTTCATGTGAGTTGCTATGCATGTCCGTCTTGTCTGAAGTAAGAGAGATCTACCACCTTATGGTTAAGCATGCATATGTTAGAGAAGAACATTGGGCCGCTAACTAAAGCCATGCTCCATGGTGGAAGTTTCAGTTTTGGACAACAATCCTCAAATCTCAAATGAGAAAATTATTAATTGTTGTTATATGCTTATGCATAAAAGAGGAGTCCATTATCTGTTGTCTATGTTGTCCCGGTATGGATGTCTAAGTTGAAGAATAATCAATAGCGAGAAATCCAATGCGAGCTTTCTCCTTAGACCTTTGTACAGGCGGCATAGAGGTACCCCTTTGTGACACTTGGTAAAAACAATGCATTGTGATGATCCGGTAGTCCAAGCTAATTAGGACAAGGAGCGGGCACTATTAGTACACTATGCATGAGGCTTGCAACTTATAAGATATAATTTACATGATGCATATGCTTTATTACTACCGTTGACAAAATTGTTTCATGTTTTCAAAATCAAAGCTCTAGCACAAATATAGCAATCGATGCTTTTCCTCTATGGAGGACCATTCTTTTACTTTCAATGTTGAGTCAGTTCACCTATTTCTCTCCACCTCAAGAAGCAAACACTTGTGTGAACTGTGCATTGATTCCTACATATTTGCTTATTGCACTTATTATATTACTCTATGTTGACAATATCCATGAGATATACATGTTACAAGTTGAAAGCAACCGCTGAAACTTAATCTTCTTTTGTGTTGCTTCAATGCCTTTACTTTGAATTATTGCTTTATGAGTTAACTCTTATGCAAGACTTATTGATGCTTGTCTTGAAGTGCTATTCATGAAAAGTCTTTGCTATATGATTCACTTGTTTACTCATGTCATATACATTGTTTTGATCGCTGCATTCACTACATATGCTTTACAAATAGTATGATCAAGATTATGATGGCATGTCACTCCAGAAATTATATGTGTTATCGTTTTACCTGCTCGGGACGAGCAGAACTAAGCTTGGGGATGCTGATACGTCTCCGACGTATCGATAATTTCTTATGTTCCATGCCACATTATTGATGTTATCTACATGTTTTATGCACACTTTATGTCATATTCGTGCATTTTCTGGAACTAACCTATTAACAAGATGCCGAAGTGCCAGTTGCTGTTTTCTGCTGTTTTTGGTTTCAGAAATCCTAGTAAGGAAATATTCTCGGAATTGGACGAAATCAAAGCCTAGGGGCCTATTTTCTCACGAAGCTTCCAGAAGTCCGAAGGAGAGACGAAGAGGGGCCACAGGGGAGCCAAACCATAGGGCGGCGCGGCCCCCCCCTTGGCCGCGCCGGCCTGTGGTGTGGGGCCCCCGTGCCGCCTCTTGACCTGCCCTTCCGCCTATAAAAAGTCTCCGTGACGAAACCCCCAGTACCGAGAGCCACGATACGGAAAACCTTCCAGAGACGCCGCCGCCGCCGATCCCATCTCGGGGGATCCAGGAGATCACCTCCGGCACCCTGCCGGAGAGGGGAATCATCTCCCGGAGGACTCTACGCCGCCATGGTCGCCTCCGGAGTGATGTGTGAGTAGTCTACCCCTGGACTATGGGTCCATAGCAGTAGCTAGATGGTTGTCTTCTCCCCATTGTGCTATCATTGTTGGATCTTGTGAGCTGCCTAACATGATCAAGATCATCTATCTGTAATTCTATATGTTGCGTTTGTTGGGATCCGATGAATAGAGAATACTTGTTATGTTGATTATCAAAGTTATGCTATGTGTTTTTTATGATCTTGCATGCTCTCCGTTACTAGTAGATGCTCTGGCCAAGTAGATGCTTGTAACTCCAAGAGGGAGTACTTATGCTCGATAGTGGGATCATGCCTGCATTGACACCTGGGACAGTGACAGAAAGTTCTAAGGTTGTGTTGTGCTGTTGCCACTAGGGATAAAACATTAGTGCTATGTTCAAGGATGTAGTCACTAGTTACATTACGCACCATACTTAATGCAATTGTCTGTTGTTAGCAACTTAATACTGGAGGGGGTTCGGATGATAACCTGAAGGTGGACTTTTTAGGCATAGATGCAGTTGGATGACGGTCTATGTACTTTGTCGTAATGCCCAATTAAATCTCACTATACTCATCATGATATGTATGTGCATGGTCATGCTCTCTTTATTTGTCAATTGCCCAACTGTAATTTGTTCACCCAACATGATGTTCGTCTTATGGGAGAGACACCTCTAGTGAACTGTGGACCCCGGTCCAATTCTCTTTACTGAAATACAATCTACTGCAATACTTGTTCTACTATTTTCTGCAAACAATCATCTTCCACACAATACGGTTAACTCTTTGTTACAGCAAGCCGGTGAGATTGACAACCTCACTGTTTCGTTGGGGCAAAGTACTTTGGTTGTGTTGTGCAGGTTCCACGTTGGCGCCGGAATCACTGGTGTTGCGCCGCACTACATCTCGCCACCATCAACCTTCAACGTGCTTCTTGACTCCTACTGGTTCGATTAAACCTTGCTTTCTTACTGAGGGAAACTTGCCGCTGTGCGCATCACACCTTCCTCTTGGGGTTCCCAACGGACGCGTGTCGAACGAAGAGACAATACGTCAATCACGCGCATCAAAGGCTTAGGCTAGCAAGGCTATTTGAAACAAACACAAGGATGAACCGATGCAGCAAAACTCACATAAAAACATATTGCAAGCATTATAATACTCTACACTGTCTTCCTTGTTGCTCAAACACTTTTACCAGAAAATATCTAGACCTTAAGAGAGATCAATTATGCAAACCAATTTTAACAAGCTTTACGGTAGTTCTCCACTAATAGGTTTAAACTACATGAAAAAAAACTTAATCATGATCTATTTGAGAGCTCAAAACAATTGCCAAGTGTCAAATTATCCAAGACATATGAGGCATTTTCTTTTTCCAACCAAATAACCATAAGTATTGTAGCTTCCAACTTTTATCATTGAACATTAAAAGTAAAACGAAGAACAAGTGTTCATATGAAAAAGCGGAGCGTGTCTCTCTCCCAAACAAGGATTGCTAGGATCCATCTTATTCAAACAAAAACAAAAATAAAAGCACACAGACGCTCCAAGTAAAACACATATGATGTGACCGAATAAAAATATAGTTTCAGGGGAGGAACCTGATAAGTTGATGAAGAAGGGGATGCCTTGGGCATACCCAATCTTAGATGCTTGAGTCTTCTTGAAATATGCAGGGATGAACCACGGGGGCATCCCCAAGCTTAGACTTTTCACTCTTCTTGATCATATATCATCCTCCTCTCTTGACCCTTGAAAACTTCCTTCACACCAAACTTCTCATAAACTTCATTAGAGGGGTTAGTACTCAAAAAATTTGAATCCACCTTGGTCCTGTAGTGGCACATTGCAAGAACTCAATAAAACATTAGCTACAACCGTCTACGTCTAGAAAGCCTTGCTTAAAGTCCACAAGAGACAATGCAAAAAAACAGAGACAGAATCTGCCAAAACAGAACAGCCAGTAAAGACAAATTTTAAATAAATACTTCCGTTGCTCAAATCAGAAAACTCAAAACTAATGAAAGTTGCGTACATATCTGAGGAACACGCACGTAAATTGGCATATTTTTCTGAGTTACCTACAGAGAAAACAGCCCAGATTCGTGACAGATAGAAATCTGTTTCTGCGCAGAAATCCAAATCTAGCATCAACCTTCGATTAGAGGCTTCACTTGGCACAACAAAACACAAAACTAAGATAAGGAGAGGTTGCTACAGTAGTAAACAACTTCCAAGACACAAATATAAAACAAAGTACTGTAGCAAAATAACACATGGGTTATCTCCCAAGAAGTTCTTTCTTTATAGCCATTAAGATGGGCTCAGCAGTTTTAATGATGCACTCGCAAGAAATAGTATTGGAAGCAAAAGAGAGCATCAAGAAGAAAATTCAAAACACATTTAAGTCTAACATGCTTCCTATGCATAGGAATCTTGTAAATAAACAAGTTCATGAAAAGCAAAGTAACAAGCATAGGAAGATAGAACAAGTGTAACTTCAAAATTTTAAGCACATAGAGAGGTGTTTTAGTACCATGCAAATTTCTACAACCATATTTTCCTCTCTCATAATTATTTTCAGTAGCTTCATGAACAAACTCAACAATATAACTATCACATGCAGCATACTTTTCATGATCCACAAACATATAATTTTTATCAAGTTCAAGATTAGTGGATTTAAAACTTTCAAACTTACTTTTATTAATAATATAACAAGGTAGTTGATCAATCTCAAGAGATATGGGACTCATAGAATAAGTCAAGAACTCTCCAATCCCATTTTCATTAGTAGTACAATTAATATTCTCAAGTAACATAGGACCATCATCTAGAGCTTTATCATAAACATTTGCTAAACAAAATTCTTTAGTACCATGCATTTCGACATCAGGCACAAACAAAGCATTATCATAAGATTTATCAAAGTAGCATGGATTATCATAAATAACAGTAGCATAATTATTTTCACAAGTTTTACTCATAGGCAATATTTCAAGAGAATCCACAGGAACATAACATTCAACCTCTTTCGGTAAGCATGGAGGACAATCAAATAGTGTAAGAGATAAAGAGTTACTCTCATTAGGAGGTTGGCATGGGTAGCTAATCCATTCTTCCTCCTTTTGTTCGTCGCTCTCCTCTTCTTTTTCATCCAATGAGCTTTCTGGTTCATCAATTTCCTCCTCTTTTTCATCCAATGAGCTTTCAGGTTCATCAGTTTCTTCTTCCACAGGTTCCTGCAAATTGTGAGTGCATTCTTGTGCATTAATGTGTCTCTCTTTATAATCAAGGATATAAGGATTCCTACCGTAGCATTCTATGCAAGAATTAAGGATAGTAGAGACATAATCTTTAAGGTCCTTACAAATAGCACAAGTTTCATAATTCTCAACCATGAAGGATTCTATCTCAGAGGCTCCCATAAATAAGACAAATTGTTCTACCTCTTCGAACCCATAATGAATATAGCAATTCCGATTATAGCTCTTAATAAAATATTCCTCACTAAAGCCACATTGAAATTTAAGATGTTTAGTATCCTGTTGAGAGCAACAGTTTATGTCATGGCGTCTAAGCAAGATTCTAGCCATTGTATTCAATTTTTCTATCATAGCACTCATTATTTTACCAGTTCTTGATTCTCTATAACAATTATAACATTCCATAAGCTCCAAGTAGGTTGTAGGTTCTCCCATAATAGCAGTTTTTAATTTTTTGGTTTTTCAAATTTTTATGGATTTTTGGGTATATGAGACAAATAAAACAAGACAAAAATAAACTAAGCAAAAGTAAACTAAGTAAAGTAATACTAGACAGAAATAAACTAAGCACAAATAAACTAGACAAAAGTAAACTAAGCAAAACAAAATAAAACAAAACAGAGAGAGAGGTAGAGTGTACTCCCCAGGTGAACTTATGAGTAGAGCTATGCCTCCCCGGCAACGGCGCCAGAAAACAGTCTTGATAACCCACAAGTATAGGGGATCGCAGGAGTCTTCGAGGGTAGTATAACCCAAATTTATTGATTCGACACAAGGGGAGGTAAAGAATACTTATAAGCCTTAACAACTGAGTTGTCAATTCAGCTGCACCTGGAAAAGCACTAGTAACAGGGGTGATGTGAAAGTAGCAGTAATATGAGAGCAATAGTAATAGTAACACAGCAGCAGTAATAGCAATATGAGAGCAATGGCACCAGAAAATAGTTGATACTACTTCCAATGACATATAGAACGAGTATATAATGATGAGAGATGGACCGGGGTTCCCAGCGATCTACACTAGTGGTAACTCTCCAATAAGTGACAAGTGTTGGGTGAACAAATTACAGTTGGGCAATTGATAGGAATCAAAGCATTAAGATAGAACATCAGGCTTATTAATTATGTAGGCATGTTTTCCGTATATAGTCGTACGTGCTCGCAATGAGAAACTTGCACAACATCTTTTGTCCTACCAGCCGGTGGCAGCCGGGCCTCAAGGGAAACTACTGGATATTAAGGTACTCCTTTTAATAGAGTACCGGAGCAAAGCATTAACACTTGGTGAAAACATGTGATCCTCACATCACTACCATCCCCTCCGGTTGTCCCGATTCTTGTCACTTCGGGGCCTTTGGTTCCAGACAGTGACATGTGCATACAACTTGTAGATACAATCTAAGCAATAAATATAGAGCTCAAATCTAAGATCATGCCACTCGGGCCCTAGTGACAAGCATTAAGAATAACAAGATTGCAGCAACAATAACTTCACAAACTTTATAGATAGACTAATCATAATGTATCATCCATCGGATCCCAACAAACACAACACCGATTACATCAGATGAATCTCAATCATGTAAGGCAGCTCATGAGACCATTGTATTGAAGTACATGGGGGAGAGTATACCGACATAGCTACTGCTAGAACCCGTAGTCCATGGGGGAACTACTCACGGAGCATGATGGAGGCGGTGGCGTCGATGGAGATGGCTTCCGGGGGCACTTCCCCGTCCCGGCAGGGTGCCGGAACAGAGACTTCTGTCCCCCGAATTGGAGTTTCGCGATGGCGGCGGCGCCCCTGGAGTCTTTCTGGAGTTTCGTCAATCGGTACGGTGTTTTTAGGTCGAAAGGGATTTTATAGGCGAAGAGGCGGCGCAGGGGGGCACCTGGGGGCGCCTCACCCTAGGCTGGCGCGGGCCCAGGCTTGGCCGCGCCGCCATAGGGTGTGGTGGCCCTCTGGCCCATCTCCGACTCTTCTTCGGTGTTCTGCAGCCTTCCGGGAAAATAGGAGGTTTGGCGTTGATTTCGTCCAATTCCGAGAATATTGCCCGAACAGCCTTTCTGGAACCAAAAATAGCAGAAAACAGGAACTGGCACTGTGGCATCTTGTTAATAGGTTAGTTCCGGAAAACGCATAAAAACATTATAAAGTGCAAGCAAAACATGTAAGTATTGTCATAAAACAAGCATGGAACGACAGAAATTATGGATACGTCGGGGACGTATCAACTCTTCACCGCCATGGTCGCCTCCGGAGTGATGAGTGAGTAGTTCACCCCTGGACTATGGGTCCATAGTAGTAGCTAGATGGTCGTCTTCTCCTAATTGTGCTATCATTGTTGGATCTTGTGAGCTACCTAACATGATCAAGATCATCTATCTGTAATGCTACATGTTGTGTTTGTTGGGATCCGATGAATAGTGAATGCTAAGTTATGTTGATTATCAATCTATTATCTATGTGTTGTTTATGATCTTGCATGCTCTCCGTTATTAGTAGAGGCTCTGGCCAAGTTTTTGCTTGTAACTCCAAGAGGGAGTATATTTATGCTCGATAGTGGGTTCATGCCTCCATTAAATCTGGGACAGGGACAGAAAGTTCTAAGGTTGTGAATGTGCTGTTGCCACTAGGGATAAAATATCGATGCTATGTCTAAGGATGTATGTGTTGATTACATTACGCACCATACTTAATGCAATTGTCTGTTGTTTGCAACTTAATACTAGAGGGGGTTCGGATAATAACCTGAAGGTGAACTTTTTAGGCATAGATGCATGCTGGATAGCGATCTATGTACTTTGTCGTAATGCCCAATTAAATCTCACAATACTCATCATAACTTGTATGTGCATGGTCATGCCCTCTTTATTTGTCAATTGCCCAACTGTAATTTATTCACCCAACATGATTATTCTTATGGGAGAGACACCTCTAGTGAACTGTGGACCCCGGTCCATTCTTTTAATCAAATACAATCTACTGCAATACTCGTTCTACTGTTTTCTGCAAACAATCATCATCCACACTATACATCTAATCCTTTGTTACAGCAAGCCGGTGAGATTGACAACCTCACTGTTACGTTGGGACAAAGTACTTTGGTTGTGTTGTGCAGGTTCCACGTTGGCGCCGGAATCCCTGGTGTTGCGCCGCACTACATTTCGCCGCCATCAACCTTCAACGTGCTTCTTGGCTCATACTGGTTCGATAAACCTTGGTTTCTTACTGAGGGAAAACTTGCCGCTGTACGCATCACACCTTCCTCTTGGGGTTCCCAACGGTCACGTGCTGTACGCGTATCATTTTCCAGCGGAGTTTTACCAAAAATTTTGGGAAGTAATAAAAGATGTCTTGATGGCGTTGTTCAATCAATTCAGTAGTGGGGAATTGCCTCTCTACAAATTGAATTTCGGCGTCATTACTTTATTACCAAAGAAAGAGGATGCGGTGCAAATACAACAATATAGACCTATTTGTCTACTGAATGTGTGTTTTAAAATATTTACCAAGGCTGGTACAAATCGAATAACCGGGATTGCCCCACGAGTTATAAGACCAACACAATCCGCCTTTATGCCAGGAAGGAATATTTTAGAAGGCGTGGTCATTCTTCATGAAACTATTCACGAGCTACATAATAAGAAGTTGGATGGTGTTTTGTTCAAGATTGACTTTGAAAAGGCATATGATAAAGTAAAATGGTCATTCTTACAACAGACTTTGAGGATGAAGGGGTTTGCTCCTGAATGGTGTAGGATGATCAGTCAATATGTCCAAGGGGGTAGTGTTGGAGTTAAGGTAAATGATGACATTGGTCATTATTTCCAGACAAAAAAAGGGTTGAGACAAGGTGATCCTTTGTCTCCTATTCTTTTTAATATTGTGGTGGACATGCTTGCTATCATAATTGAGAGAGCAAAAAGTGATGATCAGGTAGGGGGGCTTATTCCTCACCTTGTTGAATGGGGAATCTCTATCCTACAATATGCTGATGATACTATCTTTTTATTGGAACATGATCTGCAGAAAGTAGTTAATATGAAACTAATTCTATGTCTTTTTGAAGAGCTCTCAGGGCTTAAAATTAATTTCCACAAGAGCGAGATTTTTTGTTTTGGGAAAGCAAATGATGAAGTAGACCAGTATAAACAGATGTTTGGATGTGATGATGGTGCTCTACCTTTTAAATATTTAGGTATTCCTATTCACTTTAGAAAGCTTCGTATTTCTGATTGGTATCCAGTGGAGACCCGATTTGAAAGCAAATTGGGATGCTGGAAAGGCAAATTATTGTCTTATGGGGACAGACTGGTCCTTATCAATTCAGTCTTAACAAGCTTACCGATGTTCATGTTATCTTTTCTAGAAATACCTGTTGGGGTAAGGAAAAGATTGGATTTTTATAGGTCTCGTTTCTTTTGGCAATCTGAGGAAAATAAAAGAAAATATAGGCTTACCAAGTGGAATATCGTCTACAGACCAAAGGATCAAGGGGTTCTAGGTATTGAGGTCCTTGAATTAAAAAATAGATGTTTATTCAGTAAGTGACTTTATAAACTTCTAAACGAGGATGGGGTGTGGCAGGAGCTGCTGCAGAATAAATACCTAAGGCAAAAGACCTTATCCGAGGTACAAGCTAAACCAACAGATTCTCCCTTTTGGAAGGGATTGATGAAGGTTAAGGACGATTTTTTGAGACGAGGTTTTTTCAAGATAGGAAATGGTAAGAGTATCAGTTTCTGGGAAGACACCTGGTTAGGGAGTAGACCATTAGCACAACAATACCCATCCTTATATAACATTGTGCATCACAAGAATGTAACAGTAGCTCATGTGTGTTGGCTCAAACGCCGCTGAATATCAGTTTCAGAAGGCTGTTGGTGGGCAACAAATGGTCTTTATGGTTGCAGTTATGCCGAAGACTTATGAGGATTAATTTATCTGATGAGAATGATCAGTTCGTTTGGAAACTGACAACAAATGGCATGTTTACAGTGAAATCTATGTATGAGGATCTTATGAATGACCGTACCCCTTTTTTGCGAAAATATCTTTGGAAAGTTAAAGTTCCTTTAAAGATAAAAATATTTATGTGGTTCTTAAGCAATAAGGTTTTACTTACTAAAGACAAATTAGCCAAAAGAAGATGGAATGGTTGTACTAAATGTGTCTTTTCTGGTGAGCAGGAGACTATTGAGCATCTGTTCATCACTTATCCTTTAGCTAAAATTCTTTGGCGTACGATTAATTTTACTTTTGCTCTCCAACCTCCAACCAACATTACCAATATGTTTGGTAATTGGTTAAATGGAGTTGATGGACAATCGAAGGCTTTCATCCGTATTGGGGTTTATGCCTTATGTTGGTCTATCTGGAGGACAAGGAATGATATTATTTTTAACAAAAAACACTCTTTTCACTTTTTGCAGGTTATCCATATGGTGTCACATTGGGTCCAGTTGTGGGCTCTTCTGTCACCGGAGGGACAGCGGGATGCTATGGCTATTGGATGCACACGGCTCCAGATGGTCGCTCAGGATATCTTGTGCCAGGCTGGCTGGCGGCACGATAGACGGATACAATGATGTGTAGTCCGGTTTTCTTTGTTTTCTTTCGCTGGTTGATTCTTGTATCAATTTTTGGCGATGCCTGAGATGTTTTAACTTTGTAATTTTATACTTTTAAAAAAAGGCCGTGTGCATCATCATGATGCAGAAGCCGGGGTTACATTCCCCATTTCGAAAAAAAATGTGGCTGATAAAATACAGAACAGCCATTAGAGATTGTATGTAAAACGCATCTAATATTTTCTAGTTCTATTGTCGACCAGTCCATGACATCTACTTATCCATTATTTTATACTCAGATCAAGGATGCAATAATGCTTACAAAATTGAGATCTCGGACAGTAGCACATTCATTCAGTTAACCAAACGAGAATGGCAATGCCTCACCAAATTAACCGGGTGAATCAAGATGAAGAGAGCTTGTACACATGGAGTACAAGAATCAGAAGGCGAGGCTTACCAATCTGCTGGAGAAGAAAGATTAGGGCTACTGTAACACCCCTCTTTTAGCTAAACCTAATTAGGGTTTGATTGCGCATCATGAGCATCATGATTATTTTTCCTAAGAAAATTGCATAAGGAAATGATTTTGAAAACCCTAATGTTGGTTTGAATCTCTCTCAAATTGAAATTCTCCAAAGTGTTTCCAAAAGTTTTCAAACAAAATACATGGCCATAAGTATATTTTGAAGGCCATGGATAGTTTCCAAATTTTAAAGAAGTTTGAAACTTCAAATAGATTTCAAATACCAAAAAGAGTTTGGAAACAAAAATAGAAACAAATTTTGGAAAAAAGAGAGAGAAACCCTCTCTCCCTTCCCTGGGCCGCAGCCCAATCCTTTCCCTCCTCTCTCCAGCGCCAGCAGCCCAGCAGGCCGGCCCAACTGCCACCTCTTTCAGCCCACCAAATCCCCCAGGGGGTTATGTGAAATATGCCATTTCATCCTCAACCTCCCGTTCCAGGAAGCACCTGCGTGTCGCCCGTCGACGTCGTCGCCGGCGCCAAGATGCTCGCCGCCGCTCTTCGCCGCCTATAAGATCCCCTCTCGCCGCCAAGACGAACCCTAGCGGCCAGATCCCCTTCTCGCTCGCTCTCTCTGCCTCTTATCCTGCGAGCCCGAAACCCTAGCTCGCCGGCCGACACCTTGCCCCGCAGCTCCGGCCATCCCCGAGCCCCGACGAGCACGCCATCAGCACCGCCGTGTCCTCCTCCATCTCCTGGCCAAAGGAATCGGCCGAGGATGCCGTGAATCGCCGCCGTCGTGGCCTTCTTCTCCGCGTCCGGCCGCCGGCACCCGGCCCGATGCCGGCGCTACGGACCTCCCCCACCCTCGCCGTCGCCACCTGCGTACTCCTGGTGAGCTTCTGGTTCGCTCGG
The DNA here is from genome assembly GCF_019359855.2 of Lolium perenne. Lineage (NCBI taxonomy): Eukaryota > Viridiplantae > Streptophyta > Magnoliopsida > Poales > Poaceae > Lolium > Lolium perenne. The sequence continues at coordinate 170,142,996 of NC_067248.2, forward strand.
ACCCATCCACGGTCTCCCTCGCGTTCTGTAGCGTCGCGGCGTCGTGCACGTCCGTCCGCCGCTGCTCGGCCCTGCCGCCGGCAAGCCTCCGGCAACCATTTGCGGCGGGCTTCGCGTCCATCTGGTTTGCCATGCTCAGCTGCATCCAACGCGCTCCAGCCCTCATCCCCGTTTGCGCTCAATCGCTGAGTCCCTGCACTGCCAGAGAGAGCTAGTGTACTTTGTTTCAGTTTGAAGCTACATAGAGAAAGATAGCAGCGGCCCTTTCAGTTTTGATAAAACAACTCCGTCCAAATGGCTGGATGTAGCTTCTACTGGATTGATCTCCATGTTTAACCCATGTACATACACGTCTATGTATTGGAGTTGCATTGTATCTCCTATTTCTGCCAGGAGAGAACCAATCTGAATCGGTACAATACGTTCAACACCTGCATAAGTATGCCCACTGAAAATCCTTCTCCGGTTGTGCATATAGCTGTCAGCCTGAAACATTTCTTTTCGAAATTCAACATTCAGTTGCAAGATGATGCTAGTGCAGAGAACTAGCTGTAGTTCTGTGGCGATGTTCCGGTTTCTAGGAGAATACTAAAAACCAGGAAACCATCAGCTGTTTTAACTAGTTGCAGTAATCATGTTTTCAGTTTAAAGCTACAGTACTAACATCTAAACTGTGAGACCTTCTGAGAGAGTTTAGAATACAAATTTCGTAGTCTGCAGCGTTTTCAGAAAATACCGAAACTTGTAAAATTCGTAACTTTTTCAGTTTAAATCAAAAAAATATGTATAATATATTAAAATTTTCAGAAAAATGAGATCTACAATTTGGTTAAATCATGCATTATTAAAAAACTTGAACCCTAGTTTCTTTAGAAGAACTAAAATGGACCTCTCTGAGGTCTCCGGAACTACTAACCCTAGTTTCGTCGAACCCCAGTTAATTTGATAATGTTTTAGGGTTATTTCAGTACCTAATTAACATGTCATATCATCATACTTGTATGCGCATTGCATCGATGCCATGTGTTGATTGTTCCTTTACCTTTCCGGTGTTTGCTTCTTCGCGATCGATAGAGCAAGTGCCCGAGACGATGAAGATCGACAACGACGAAGGTCAATACTTGTCCATCGACGAACAACTCAAGCATGGGATCTCCGAAGATCCATATCGGTTTGTCAGGGACAAAGGCAAGCCCTAGCCTGGTTCATATTATGATTTCGAAATGCTTTTACTTCTGGTTTCTACATAGTGCATTCGATTCCAATATGCTTTATCGGTAGATATAGTTATCCTATGTGTGTTGCATTTACCATCCTTGTAGCCTAAATATCATGATCCACTGCTCCCAGCAAGACTAGGTTTGGGCTATGTGTGCATCGCTAGAGCTGTTATATCGGATATGCTTAGCCGTGCTTAGTTGACGAAACCTGATCCATCCGGTTGATGAATCAGAGCTGCGAATGAACCTAGTATGGCAGGATGACGTGGTAAGATTAGTGATGATAATTAAACATGCTTAAAGGCTTGGATGGGCGGCCACATGGGGATGTGGTGATTTGACTCGTTCTCGCCGATACTAGGACCTGAGGTTCTCGCCTTCGGAACCAAGACTGAGCGTACAGCCACACGGGGCCCATGGGAACCCCTTGGCCCGAACTTGCCTAGCTTACCCATGAGTCAATTAGTTTGCGAGTTCCATTTGGCATTCTGCATGGCGAAGACGTGGAAAAGGTTTTCAAATGTGCATCATACAGGGACGTGGCTAGGGTGAAGGATGCTGGAGGCATTGAACTGGATCCCCTGCGCACAATGACCGGGACCGCCTCGGAGAATGGCTACCTACGATGACGGAGCTCCCCAGTTAGTTTGACTCATGGAATAGGCGAAGCAAGGGAAAGGTTTTGGTCGACCACCCTCTGTTGGCACACCAAGGAAGTGTGCTAACGTTCTGGCATTAAGAGTCGGTCGGCGCGTGTGGGTAAAGTTGTACACCCCTGCAGGGTTAAATCTTTTCTGATGAGGACATCCCTACTACACCACTACCTCCGTCATTAATAAATGAAGATGAACCTGCTGTGGAGCTCAAGTCCAATGAAGTTCGGATTGGACCAATTACAAGGGCTCGTGCGAAGCTACTTAAACAACAGGTGAACTTGTTTCTAAACGGTACTTTGATTGATGAGAATTTTATACTGCCTAAATCCTATTACTTATGTATCATCAGGTATCAAGAAGAGACGAGCATCGCACGAGGAGGAGAGGAGCAGCTGGACATGAAGACGGACGTCAAGATGGACGTGAAGCTGGACATGGAGCTGGACATGAAGATATCTCATGGACGCGCGAGGGAGGAGCGGGAGGCATGCGCGAGAGTAGAAGAAGACGTCCAGGCCGGTCCAGCACCCGGTCCGACCGGCCGCTAGACCGGCCAACCCGGTCACTGACCCGGTCGACCGGGCGCCAACCGGACGAGATTTATCGTACCAGATGAAAACCGGAAAACCTCGCAACTATCCGGTTGCCGCCCGGTTGACCGGACCTCAGACCGGCCGATCCGGTTGCCGTCCGGTTGACCGGACCCCAGACCGGTCGACCCGGTCCCTGGCCCGGTTGACCGGATTCCAGACCGGATTTGTCCGAGTCTGTCTCGACCAGATCTATTCTGGGTCGGTTATTTTTGTATCTTTTCGACCAGAACTCGTCCCGGACGCCTATAGGACGCCCCCTAGCTATTTTAGACCACGTTTAAGATAAACCCTAGTTCTTAGTTGTTTGCTCTAGCAAAACTATTGAATCCCTACACCATATTGCTTGATATTGTGTAGATCCTGAAAAAGTCTTGTGTGATCTGCTGTTCCATTGGGAATTAGACGGTTGCAACTTACCGCTTCGTGGTCGGCGGCTACGTGCGCAAGTGTGTGGAGTTGCGAATATCTTGCAGGGTTGAGAGCTGTTGCATTGGCGACAGGGACCAATCGAGAGATCTCGTTGCGTCATACAAGTTATCATCCACTTCATCGTCGTGTATCTCCGCTGCCATCACCCCGTGATCATCATCACCACCGTTGCTTACTGAGAAGATCGGGCCACCCCATATCATCTTGGTATCAGATTTCCAGTTTTCCTCGGTAAGCCATCCACAATCCACCCCATAGTTGAGTTGTGAGTGTTTCCTATCCAGAAAAAGCCATAAAAAGTTAGGGTTAGGGTTAGGGTTTTTGTTGCTCCGAGTCCACATAGCATACAGTGTGCTTGTTCCCAACCATAGACACAGCCTTTCGATATAACGTGACTAGGAACTTCCCCAGAAGAGACTAGTTTTACCGCTCGACAGGCTGCTCGTTAGGTTATCGGTGCTTTGCATATTCTGTTGGCCGTGTTATCAAGGAGTTGTGTCAGAAAATCAAAAAAAAAAAGAGAAAATTGACAAGAAGCAAAAAGAGTTACATAGCTGCGTGTGTTCTACAAATAGAACAATCCAAAAAAGAAAAGTGAAGTGCTAGTTGAATCAAGTGAAGGCCTAAGTTTACTTTACTGCACCTGTAGTTGAGCAATCTTGTGCCTGTCTCGTTGAGCTTTGCTACCATCTCTCGTGTGCATTGCAACCTTTCCCACATATAGTTGCATTGCCCCATTATATCGCCTTGTGTGAGTATCATTGGTTGTCTACGGTCAGCGCTAGAGCTTGTTATTGGTGCAAATAGGTAGCCTACCTACAGCCCCACTTATACCCTGCTTTGTCGTGTGATTTGTTCTTATACCCTTGATATTCGCTTCGCTACATCCGTGCACTAGTTGTTACTACAAGTGGTAAGCAATACTAATTTACTTTGGAACGGTAATATCTCGTTTTCTTATCAGTTTTGAGTGAGTTGTGAGAGTACCACCATATACTTTTGATTTAGTGCACTAATCTACTAACGATGTCTGCTAGTGATCATAGAATTGTTAACAAGGAAAACAAGAGTGCTGCAGATATCATCACATGGAGGGAGTATGAGGCTCTTCGTAATGAGATGCGACGTGAATTCCGCACTCAGGACGATGTGCTTAAAGGGAAGATTGACGAGATCTCCCAAAAGCTGGATGCTACTCATATTACCGTCACTACAATGCAAGATCAAATGACGGATGTACAACGCAATCTCGCTGATTTGCGCTTAGCTGTTGAGAACTTGACCACGCAACAACAACAACAAGATGATGACGATGATCCTGAACTTCAAGATGACGCACACAATGCTCGTGATGCGCCCCGTGGTAATCGTGCTCGTGGTTGGGTTCCACTTGGCCGCAATGCTCGTGGACAAGATGAAGAAGATGGTTTGGGTAAGCCCAAATTTTCTATACCCAAGTTTGAAGGAGAAGCTGATGTTGAAGAATACACTACAAGAAAAGTTGCCATGGCCGACGAAGTTGAAGTCGCGCCGTGGTTGCTGGTGTACCATGGCCGACGATTTTGGTCCCTCCGTGGTGCATGTCAAAACTTTTTTTTTCTCGTTTTTGAGGCCACCTAGCCCGACGAAAGCGGCCAAAACGTCGCGTATGGTGGCCCGGGACGTGGTGCATCGCGAATTCTCGGGTTCGCCGGCCGAGTCAACGCAAATCCGCACCGCCGAGGGATGTAGGGCCCAGATGGCAGCCTCTCTGGCATTGTTTTTTTTCTCGATCGCGCCATCTCGTTCAACGTTCTCCGATCGAGCCGTTTACGATGCAGGATCATGGGTCCCGCATGTCATCCTCTATGAACCAAAATTCTTTCTATTCTTGGATTTTTTTGACCCCCTGATTTCTGGCTACTTCCTTTTTCTTTTGATCCCTTGCCGCCTTGGAAACGTTGAGACCGCTGCTGCTAAATGGGACCCGCATGTCATCCTCTATGTGCAATCAACTTTCTTTTCTTGGAGTTTTTTTTGGCACCTCAAATTTGGTCACTTGCCTTTTTCTTTCGATCCCCTGCCGCCTCTCAAACGGTGAAACCGCTGCTGCTAAATGGGACCCGCATGTCATCCTCTATGTACTACTCCCTCCGTCCCAGTTCGCAAGGCAAAGTTCCAAAAAATATTTGTCCCAAAATGCCTCATCTCCTAGACACATTTGCATTTAATGTGGGAGTAAAACTGATTTATTATTGCATGCAAAAGACTCCTCCTTTCGTATCCCACCGTGTAAAACTAGGCTCATTAGTACTTTGCATGCACCATGTGTGAATTAAAGGGTAGAAAATAAAGTTCTTTTTTATTTCCCAATTAATTGCAGCGCCGATGTTAACGTTTTTACATGAAAATTTAGAGCCAATGAGAATTCACCTTGGGCCAAGATATTTGAAAACTTTGCCTTGCGAACTGGGACGGAGGGAGTATAAAACTTTCTTTTCTTGGAGTTTTTTTTCGCACCTCAAATTTGGTCACTTGCCTTTTTCTTTCGATCCCCTGCTGCCTCTCAAACGGTTATACCGCTGCTGCTAACTGGGACCCGCATGTCATCCTCTATGCACTATAAAACTTTCTTTTCTTGAATTATTTTTGGCACCTCATATTTGGTCACTTGCCTTTTTCTTTCGATCCCCTGCCGCCTCTCAAACGGTGATACCGCTGCTGCTAAATGGGACCCGCATGTCATCCTCTATGTACTATAAAACTTTCTTTTCTTGGAGTTTTTTTTGGCACCTCAAATTTGGTCACTTGCCTTTTTCTTTCGATCCCCTGCCGCCTCTCAAACGGTGATACCGCTGCTGCTAAATGGGACCCGCATGTCATCATCTATGTACTATAAAACTTTCTTTTCTTGAATTATTTTTGGCACCTCATATTTGGTCACTTACCTTTTTCTTTCGATCTCATGCCACGTTTGAAACGTTGAGGAACCTGCAGGCTCATGGGACCCGCATGTCATCCTCTATGTACTATAAAAGTTCATTTTCTTGGTTTTTTTTCACCCTCTGATTTTTGGCAATTTCTTTTTTCTTTTGATCCCCTGCCGCCTCTCAAACGGTGATACCGCTGCTGCTAAATCGGACCCGCATGTCATCCTCTATGTACTATAAAACTTTCTTTTCTTGAATTATTTTTGGCTGCTCATATTTTTTCACTTGCCTTTTTCTTTCGATCCCCTGCCGCCTCTCAAACGGTGATACCGCTGCTGCTAAATGGGACCCGCATGTCATCCTCTATGTACTATAAAACTTTCTTTTCTTGAATTATTTTTGGCTCCTGATATTTTTTCACTTGCCTTTTTCTTTCGATCTCATGCCACGTTTGAAACGTTGAGAGACCTGCTGGCTCATGGGACCCGCATGTCATCCTCTACGAACAATAAAAGTTTCCTTTCTTGGATTTATTTTCACCCTCCGATTTTTGGCTTGCCTTTTTCTTTTGATCCCCGCCCCCTTTGAAACGTTGAGTAAGTCGTTGGCTCAAGGGACCCGCATGTCATCCTCTATGTCCATCAACTTTCTTTTCTTGGATTTTTTTTCACCCCCTAATTACTAGCTACTTTCTTTTTCTTTTGATCTCAAGCCGCATTACAAACATTGAGACCGCTGCTGCAAAATGGGACCCACATGTCATCCTCTATGTACAATAAATCTTGAATTATTTTTGGCTCCTGATATTTTTTCACTTGCCTTTTTCTTTCGATCTCATGCCACCTTTGAAACGTTGAGTAAGCTGCTGGCTCATGGGTCCCGCATGTCATCCTCTACGAACAATAAAAGTTTCCTTTCTTGGAGTTATTTTTGACCCCTAATTTCTGGCTATTTGCCTTTTTCTTTTGATCCCCTGCCCCCTTTGAAACGATGAGGACGCTGTTGGCAGGTCGGTCCCACATGTCATCCTCTATGAACAATAAAAGTTTCCTTCGGTGGATTTATTTTTGACCCCTAATTAATTTCTGGCTAATTCCTTTTTTTTCTTTTGATCCCCTGCCGCCTTGGAATTGTTGAGAATGTCGCCGCCTCATTTTTCTTTTGGTCCCGTGCCGCCTTGGAAACGTTGAGACCGCTGCTACAAAATGGGACCCGCATGTCATCCTCTATCTAAAATAAATTTTGTTTTCTTGGATTATTTTTGGCTCCCGATATTATGTCACTTGGCTTTTTCTTTCGATCTCATGCCGACTTTGAAACGTTGAGGATGCCGCTGCCTCATGGGTCCCGCATGTCATCCTCTCGTAACGATAAATGTTTTCTTTTCTTGTATTTTTTTACCAACTGATTTTTGGCTTTTTTATTTTCGATCCCCTCGCCGCCTTTGAAACGTTGACGACGCCGCTGGCTCATGGGTCCCCGATGTCACCTCCCCGTACAAGAAACATGTGATATTTTATTTTGCAGACAATAAACGTTGTATTTCGCTCTGAGCTATTGCAAACGGATAAATTAAATCTTTATATCTACATAAACAAACTTATATGTTGAATCTCCTTGTTTTTTGTTTTTGCGAAGCATAGGACTTTCCTGTTTTTTTTTTAGAAAAATTCGACCTTTCCTGTTTTGGAGTGGGCTGAAATTGTACGAGTCAAAAGGCCCAGCAGGATAGTTAGAAGGCCCGTGATGTCCAGATACAGCCCAATTGAAATATTTCTTTTCTTGGATTTTTTTTCACACCCTGATTTCTGGCTACTTCATTTTTCTTTCGGTCCTGTGCCGCCTTGGAAGCGTTGAGACCGCTGCTATAAAATGGGACCCGCATGTCATCCTCTATACAATAAAGTTTCTTTCTTGGATTATTTTTGGCTCCTGATATTATGTCACTTGCCTTTTTCTTTCAATCTCATGCCGACTTTGAAACGTTGAGGAAGCTGCTGGCTCATGGGTCCCGCATGTCATCCTCTATGAACAATAAAAGTTTCCTTTGTTGGATTTATTTTTTTCCCTAATTTCTGGCTATTTGCCTTTTTCTTTTGATCCCCGCCCCCTTTGAAACGATGACGACGCAGCTGGCAAGTCGGTCCCACATGTCATCCTCTATGAACAATAAAAGTTTAATTTGATGGATTTATTTTTGACCCTAATTAATTTCTCGGCTATTTCCTTTTTTCTTTTGATCCCCGGCCGCCTTGAAATTGTTGAGGATGCGGCTGCCTCATGGGTCCCGCATGTCATCCTCTCGTAAAGGTAAATGTTTCTTTTCTTGAATTTGTTTACCAACTGATTTTTGGCTTATTTTTCTTTCGATCTCCGCCACCTTTAAAACGTTGACGACGCTCGCTGGCTCATGGGTCCCCAATGTCAGCCTCCCCATACCGCAAATCCTCTTTCGCAAAGGTTGTATTTATACATAGATAATGTGGATTCGAATCTGCCATGGTTCTGTGCAGCTCAGTAAGCCTTCTTGCACTGATTAATGGAAGTAGTGTATAGCAAGGTCAAGACATGTGGCTCGGTGTAATGAATCTATTTGAATCATGTTGTGGGTTCAATCTGATAGTTCTCTAACAGGTCAGCCAAAATAGAAATTAAGTTTTTTTCTAAAACGGAAATGCAAATTAAGATGAACACAAACATTAGTTATCATAATAGCTGATCATACATACATACTTGCTAAGAGCAAAAGCTTGCCAGAGTTTTACCACCCATACAATTAATTAGCAGTTCAGATAAGATAACCTTATATAAGTATAACTACAAATGCATTTGCTAAGGGCTCATGGGGCAACAGAACTAGACAACCGCGAACTTTATGACCAGCATGTCACAGCGGCATCGAAAGATCTTGACCTTCAACTTTGATCCAATGCGAAGTTTGGCACCGTCAATGAACTTTTTCCACCTGGAAGTAACAGCCAAGCGGCCATCTGTGGACTGACGGAGTACCGTCCCTCCACGGTGAGACCTTCACTCTCCATGACGAGGGAAATCTTGCCCCTTCGGCCAGCATTGAGATCCTTGGAGATACTTTTAGGCAATTTCTGATTCAAAGCAAGAGATACCACCAAAAATTAGTCAATGGCACCAATGCACTGAACCATGTGAGACTTTGAGCAGAGAAGACATCAAGATAAGAGCAGTTATGCTGTCATATACTCACGAACATAGCCTTCAGATGCGTCCTGGTCACCACACGGGTGGCCACAGCAATGAGCTGAGACCTCGGTGATCTGGCTGGGGCAGGTGCAGGAGCCTGGGCTGGTACACGAGCTGGTGCTGATGCAGGAGACTGCTGGGCAGGTGCAGTAAACGGTGCCTCTAGAGGAACCGGTGCTGATGCAGGAGACTGTTGGGCAGGTGCAGTAAACGGTGCAGCTAGAGGAACCAGTGCTGATGCAGGAGCCTGCTGGGCAGGTGTAGTATATGGGGCCTCTACAGGAACCAATGCTGATGTAGGGGACTGCTGGGTAGATGCAGTAAACGGAGCTGGTACAGGAACCGGTGCTGATGCAGGAGAGTGGGAAGCCGGTGCCGGTGCTGGTGTGGTTGCCCTTTGTGACATCCGCTCATGTTCCATCAGGGGATCTGCAGCTTTGATCATGTTAAACCCAGCAAGCTAGAACATAGGGAATGGTTTAGAACAACTGCTCAGAACAGTTATCAAAAGATATGAGTAGAAAAAAGTTACATATTATATATTTGGAAGTGTCTCCAACTCTGTAAGCAGTTACGTATATCTGCCCGTTTGAGTTTCTGATCCTCAGCTCGTCGCCCTTCTTCAGACCGTAGTCAAAAGCAAACTTTCTCCAATCATGTCCATACAAATATGTGATGGCCTGCGTCTTGTAGACATACACCTCATAGACCGTGTAGGTGTTCATCAATTTGCCATTGCCATGCATAGTGAAAGACCCTTCATGCGGACACATCTGGTTAATCATAGGACGAAGTTCACAAGGTACGATCCGCATGTGAAAATTGATACAAATGTAAGAAGCAGGAAGACTAAAAACAAGACTTTACTATATGCCAATTCATGCTAAACCACTGAGAATACATACCTGTAACTCTGTGAAGGAGCTACTAGAAAGGTAGATAGAGCCATAGGAGGTGTTATATGCGGGGTATGTACATGGGCCCGCCATATTCCCGCAAGCTCGGCATCGGGATGGTGAAGGAAACATGGGAGGTACTACTGGTGCGTAGCGCTGAATGTAAGTGGAAGAATTAGGTTGTGTAAAGTGCATAGTTCAGAGCAATGCAAATGTTGACAAGCGAGTGCATAACACTATGTTACAAACTGAACAGTGAAAAATTAGTGTATGATGAATATAAGCATGCTAATTTGGTGTTTCCGAATTCCAAAAAGCATTAGACAGAGCCGGTGATAATATCAGACATAAATCATGGCATGTATATGTGGCTTAAGAAAATATACCCGAACCCTTGGATGGTTACGGCCCGGCTGGTCCTTGGACTTGAGCTTATATAAGCATCCAGAAGGTGGGGCTGACAAGAACTTGGTGGCAGCCTCTGCAGATGCCTCATCAAGCAGCTTGCAATCCTTTTGACCAATGAAGGGTTAGCAGTTTCAGTCTGCATATGAAAATTGAAGAGCAACAGACATCAGCAGTGATATATAAAATGAATCTATGAGACACTGATGCATATAGTGCTGGATGTAAGTGTAAGAATAGGTGTGTGTGTGTTTCTGAACTATTGGTAAGCATTAGACAAAGCCGGCAATAAACAGACAAAAATCAAATCATGTATGAGGATTAAGAAAATATACCTGCTTACTGAAAAGGGTACCACCCAGCTGGCCCGTGGCCTTGTGCTTGAGGAGGTTTTCAGAAGATGGTGGCGGCACCATCGTCTTCACAACAGCCTCATCAGGATCATTTTTTATCCATTTGAGTAGAGGCACAGAAGTTTCATCCTGCATATGAATAGCAACAGAACTCATCATTGATATTTAATAAATCTATGAGATAGACTGATGCAAATAGTGCGGGTGTAAGTGGAAGAATAGGGTTGTGCATAGAGAACAGTTGACAACAATGCAAATGATTACAAAAGAAGCCAATGGAAATCAACAGTTTATATACTGGATGAGACAGACTGAAAAGTGAAAAATTAGTGTATGATGATTGTAAGCAAACGCAGTGTTTCTGAACTTTTGGTAAGCATTAGACAAAGCCGGCAATAAACAGACAAAAATCAAATCATGTATGTGGATTAAGAAAATATACCAGATTCATTAAAAGGTCACCACCCAGCTGGCCCATGGCCTCGTGCTTGTAGAGGTTTTCGGAAGATGGTGCCGGCACCATCGTCCTCACAGCAGCCTCATTAGCCTCATTTTGCATCCACTTGAGTAAAGGCGCAGCGATTTCAGCTCGCATAAGAATGGGAACAGATCTCAGCGATGATATTGAATGACTCTGAGACAGACTGATGCATATAGTGCTGGATGTAAGTGGAAGGGTATGGCCGTGTATGGACAACAGTTCACAACAATGCAAGGGTGTGTTCGGTTCTGAAACAGCGTGGAATGGAATGGAATGGTTCCATTTCAGAGGAATGGAATGGTTAAATTTTTGTTCGGTTGGGATAAATGGAGAGCAGAAGAGATCGAGGTTAAACTAACCATTTGTCTCAAAATTGTAATTAACAATTGCAAATGACATTTTAATCTCAAAGTCGTAATTAACAGCGCCTAATGGTGCTCTTTTAATCTAAAAATCGTAATTAACATCATTTTTTGTTGGGTTAGGTGAACTGGAGTAGATGAACATTACTGTATGATGATTGTAAGCAAACGAATTTGGTGTTTCTAAACTTTTGGCTTCGAGATCTTATGGGTTTCAACTCTAGCCTACCCCAACTTGTTTGGGACTGAAAGGCTTGGTTGTTGTTGTTGTTGTTGTAAACTTTTGGCAAGCATAGAAAAAACCGACAATAAACAGAGAAAAATCAAGGCATGTTTTGTGGATTAAGAAAATATACCATATTCATTAAAAGATCACCACCCAGCTGGCGCGTGGCCTTGTGCTTGTAGAGGCATTTAGAAGATGGGGGCGGCATCAACATACTGGCAGCCTGATCAGCCGCAGTTTTGATCTTCCTTTTGAGTAAAGGCCCTAAAGTTTCAGTCTGCATATGAATAGCAAAACAAAAGGCAGACCTCAGCAGTGATATTGAATTACTGTATGAGATAGACTGATGCATATAGTGGATGCTCTTAGCCTTTTGCAGCGTGAACACTAGCTATGGACAGACAAAAAACTAGTTAACTCAGCTTTGTCTAGATATGAATGTACTACCACCATCCAAAAGCTTAAGCCTTATTTATTTTTGAGAAATCAAAACAAGCAAAGTTTGACCAAAATTTTAGAACATTCTATCAACAAATATAATACTGTGTAGATACCGTAGGAAAATATATTTTATTATCTATTTAATGATATTAATTTTGTATTTTGCATGTTACTGATTTTTGGTAAAAGCTTAGTCAAACATGGTATAGTTTGACTTTCTAAAAATAATATAAGCCCAAAGCTTTGGGATGGAGGCAGTAGTATCTAGAGCTAAAACACATCTAGATACATCCGTATCTACAGATAGTTGAGTCAATTAATTTGGATCTGAGGGAGTATCAGATTCAGACTACATCATGGTAAGTTGGTTAAAAAAAATTACCCCTGGGCGGTCCCTGCCCAGCTCGGCAGTGGCATTTCGCTTCTTGTGCTGCAGATCGGGCCATGCTCCTGCAGCAGGTGGGGCGCTATTCTCGTTCCCCATAGCCTCAACACGGAACCTGGAGGTACCAACCTGATACAGAGAATATAGAGCATGGTGTCACAGAGGCTTTACGCACAAACAGCTGAAGACATGTGCTACTTTAAGCATATTCCAGAACAGGAACAGATTGAGGATGCAGAGAGACACTTAAAAGGTAAAGAGTGGATAAGCAAACGGAGTACCTGCTTCGCGGGGCTGGGGACGCAGCTCAGGCTCAGCCAACTGCCCACATGCGTGGTGGCCTTACGCTCCATTGCCCCCACCGCCGAGGTCTTACCTTTCCTGTACAAGCTGACAAAAGATACAGTGAGGATCAGCAGAAACTACAAAGGTTGCAAATGTCGACAAATAAAGGAAGAACACCCCAATCCAAGCAAAGGTAGCCCCCGCCCCCCACCCCCATCAATCACTCCCAGCTCGAGGGTGACCAGAAAGACGCCCCTTCGCCCAGAATAGAAAAGAGATGCGCAAGATATCGAGGAGAGGAAAAAAGAACCGATCTCGAGAAAGGAAAGAACATTACTAGTCCTACCTAATCCGCTTGGTCTAGATGCAGCTTGCCCCTCCAAGCTGGATGCCTGGACGGTGGAGGAGAAAGGTTGGGATGGATCTAGCGGCTTTCATCCGTCGGCAATCGGCACTCGATTTGGAGTGAAGGGGTGCTACATAAAGGGGAGGGGTAACATATTTTATTACACAGTGAACTTACTGATGTGACTAGTCATTACATGTCTCACTGAAACTAGGGCCCATAGCGTGGCACCCCAAATTCACTTGAAGCTGCCCGGCGGGACGCATTGGCGCGTCAAGAATCCCCCGAATTGTAGCGGGGAAATGAAACATTTCACAAAAATTCGAAATTCAAGCACACCGCCACGCGCCAAGCACGCGGCTGTTCCTTCCTCTTCCTCGGTTCCTCCTCCCCTATCCGAAACCCCAAATCCCAAGCTCAAACCAAAAAAAAAAAAAATCCCCTGGCCGCCATGCATGTCCTCGTTAACCCGCTGGAGATCGTTCCCGGACGATGCGGACCCCCCGCCCTGAGATCCAGAATTCCGTCCACCTCGAGGCACTGCGTGCTGTCTCGCAGCAGCGGCTTGAGGGCGCTGAAGAGGAAGTTCCGCCGGAAAGTGCTCATGGCAACCGTGCAAGCTCACCGGCGTGCTGCATCCCGAGAGGAACTGGTCAAAGCTTTGCTATTCGCCACACACAAAAAATTGCGGGCCAAGATCTGGTCAAAGCTTCGTCGATGGCTTGCCGCGAGAGGCTTGGAGTCCAGAGTCAATAAACTAGCTGCTCGAGGATCGAAGGCGGTTTACGGATTCATATTAACTGACTCAAGTTTGTTAGTCTAGTTAACAAATGCATCTAGATACATCCATATCTAGACAGAATTGAGTCAATTAATATGAATCAGAGGGGAGTACCTGAAAGTGTTTCATGCTACCAACTAATGCGCTGGCAGGAATCGCTGTAGAAGTAATTGTGCTACTACTCATATGATGAACTGATTGTGTGGGTGTCGAATTTTGCAACGCGATCATCCACTGAATGCTTAATCTAGCGCCAAAGGCGTACAAATCATAACATACTACAACACCAGAACATAAGAGTACGAATCATAAAGTAGCTCAACATTTTGCATCAGGGCTGGGTGGTCCTGAGACTACCGGGACGCCCCTGATGATCTCCGGGTGTGCATCCTCTTCAACGCAAAGCTGTGTACTCGGTCCACGGCCTCCTTCTATAGGCTGGATAATCTCAGGTGCAGGACCTTCGTCTATGAGAGGCTCGTCATCAGTACCATCCACAGGTGCATCAGGGCTGGCTGGTCTTGAGACTACCCGGACGCACCTGATGATCTCCGGGCGTGCATCCACTTCAACGCAAAGCTGTGTACTCGGTCCACGGCCTCCTTCTGTAGGCTGGATAATCTCAGGTGCAGGACCTTCGTCTATGAAAGGCTCGTCATCAGTAACATCCACAGGTGCATCAAACTGAGATTCATCTTCAAATCTCCCATCAAACTGAGAGACCTCTTCAACTCTATGCTTCTGCAATTAGTATATCAACCGATTAGACAAACATCTAAGGGATGCAACCTGAAAAAATGCCGTTTTACATATTTACCTTCTCATCTGGCACAGCACATGTCCCAGAGCTGAAACCCGTTTCCTGAAGCAAGCGCTTTTTCTCTCCTTCCCGTCCATCCATCTGCAACAAGTTAAATTTGAGTACAGAACCTTGCACAAAGAATGCAAACTATTGATTGAAACAGCGGCAGCATCAATATAAATAATTAACTACATATGCCAGCACACATACGGTGTGAGCAAGATCTCGCTTCTCCCCGCTAAAGGATCATTATATGGTTCACCATGCTAAACCCGCCTAACATATGTGCGGTCCATCCCAAAAATGTGTAAATGATCTGCCACTACAGGGTGAGGCCTCTTCTCACCATTCATACATGTGCAGCGCGGGCAATACACGTCCAGGTTGTGACCTTCATGAGCTCTAATAAACCCCATAAAGGGTTGAACACCATTTATATATGAAGGGGAACATAAGTGTCCATGCATTATCCAAGTTCTGTCCATCTGTTTAATTATGAGATACAGTGGTTGGTGATTAATTTAAGGCGAAGTAGGAAATGTATATCAATCGAGTACAAAACTATACTACATGATTATGCATTTCAGCAATCATGTCGAGTACAAAACAAAAAATGCCCATCGACATTTTAGCAAACAGACCGTGTACAAAACTCTGCCATGGCATTTCAGCAAATTAACGGATCGAGTGCAGAACTGACTCTATATGCCCACGCAAATGAACAAATTGATCGATGACAAATCGAGCGGAAAACTATAAAGTGCCAATTAGTTCGAGCATACTGACGAATTTTTTTAGCAGCATCAAGAAAATATAAATCGTTAGGCCGTCTTGCCCGATACATGATTGAGCTAGAGATAGCAGCCCTACCGTGGATCAACTTGACCGCCGGTGCGTCTCGAGAAGAACGACGGGGAGGGGAAGCTTCTTCTTCGCACGGACGGGACGGGGAGGGGAAGCTCTTCGCACGGACGGGGATAAGTTGTGTAGGGGTGGGTGGGGGGTCATGCGGCCGGGCCGCCGGGGTGATAATTAAATGGCGTTTAATGGAGTTGCGTGTGTAATTTGCCGTGCACAAGGTTGAGGAATAGGCGGTTCCCTTTGCCGCGCGCACAATTCAAACTATCCCGCCCATGTAGTTGAAATTCGCCATATTTTCGTTAAATCGACATAAAGTCATGTGAGTGGGGGAAAATTAGCAAAGTTGCTTGAAAAATAGTAAAACTCTGGAATTATCCTTTAAATATGTTCTACTTCGTGTGGAAATCGGGGTGTGGAAGCATGTTGAGCTGTTTTATTTGTACTTTCTTCATTAAAACTCCCATTTTATGCACTTTGGATGGAAAGAAATCATTTGTACATAAATTTTGACAACGCCATTTGCAAACACTAATTGTTTTACATGCCAAGATGCACCCATCCACCAAATATATATGGGGCAAAAGTTTATCACAATCTAGCAGATATGCACAATTAGTGAGGGACCCCTTTTGATTTTGTGCAATTTCCACTAATTAGGTAGAGAGAAGGGGTTAATTAATTAGGCCATGTTAGGGGTTACGTGTTTTAGATTAGGTTGTGTGGATTCAAATACAACTTCTTTATTTGTGTGCTATGATTAATCAAAACTAGATTGATCGACTGCGCACACATTATTAGAGGCGCATGCCTTTGCACACAAAGTGCATGTGTGTGTTGTTGGCCACCAATTAACGAGAGAGAGAGAGAGAGAGAGAGAGAGAGAGAGAGACAGAGAGAGAGAGGTAGAGAGAGATCTACATACGAGAGAGCGATTGAAATCGATATAGGCCATGTCGTATATATTAATTGGTGTTAATCTACCGTTTAATTTGCTAGCTAGCTGCTATATATATAGATCGAGCATGTTTTTATTAGATCGGGTTATAGCTAGCTAGTATAGTTTAGGGTTATGTGTTTTAATGAACTAGGGTTTGATTAGCTAGGGGTTAGTTATATATATGGTTTAGGGTTAATGCATGGCACATTTAATTTAACTAGAGGACCACGAGCTAGGCACCCCTGGCCTGCTTGATGCACAATTAAGTGTCGTTGGCCTATATATAGGGTTTAATTAGGGTTTAGGGTTAGCTAGGGTTTAGGGTTTAGGGTTTAGTGTTTAGGGTGTTTAGCTAGCTAGGGTCTAGGGTTTAGTTTAGGGTGTTTAGGGTCTAGGGTTTAGGGTTTAATTAATTAGTGTTTAGGGTGTTTAGGGTTTAGGGTTTAGGGTTTAGTGTTTACGGTGTTTAGGGTCTAGCTAGGATTTAGGGTTTAGTGTTTAGGGTGTTTAGGGTCTAGGGTTTAGTGTTTAAGGGTGTTTAGGGTTTAGGGGAGTTTTAGGGTTGTTTAAGGTTATTTAGGGATCATCGATCGAGTGCGCACACACATTATTAGAGGCACCCCGCGCCTTTGCGCATAAAGTGCATGCGTATATATGTATGTGTGTGTTTTTTGCCACCAACAACGATATATAGATGATCGAGAGAGAGAGATTGAAATCCCCTAGAATATGTTCAAATATATATTAAAATTGATATAGGCCATGTATATTTTAATTGGTGTTAATCTACGGTTTGCTAGCTAGAGCTGCTATATATAGAGCATGTTTTTATTAGATCGGGTTATAGCTAGCTAGTACAGTTTAGGGTTATGTGTTTTAATTAAGTAGGGTTGATTATCTAGGGTTAGTTACATATATATGGTTTAGGGTTAATGCGCGCATGGCACATTTAATTTAATTAGAGGACCGCGAGGCACCCCCTGGCCTGCTCGATGCACAATTAAGTGTCGTTGGCCTATACATAGGGTTTAATTAGGGTTTTAGGGTTAGCTAGGGTTTAGGGTTAGGGTTAGGGTTAGGGTTTAGGCCGGGTCTAGGGTTTAGGGTTTAGGGTTAGCTAGGGTTTAGGGTTAGGGTTAGGGTTAGGGTTAGGGTAAGGGCTAGGGTTTAGGGTTTAGGGTTTAGTGTGTTTAGAGTGTTTAGGGTTTAGGGATTATGGATTAGGGATTATTGGGGATTAGGGATTTAAGGTTTTAGGGGTTGTTTAAGGTTTAGGGATCATCGATCGAGTGCGCACACACATTATTAGAGGCACCCGCGCGCGCCTTTAATTACGCATAAAGTGCGTATATATGTGTGTTTTTTGGGCCACCAATAACGATATATAGATGATCGAGAGAGAGAGATCGAGATTGAAATCCCCAAGAGAATATATATGTTCAAATATACATTAAAATATATGCACGAATGCATTGTAGGCCATGCATGCACACTAATTATATATATATATTATGAGGCAACTTAATCAAATGTGTTTTCATTCGAGAGAACTGCTTGTCAAAATTCAAGTTAATTAATTTATCACGATAATTATATAATTAATTAATGAATCTCAGGGATATGTTATACGTACAACATGATCGATATAGGCCATGTATATTTTAAGTGGTGTTAATCTACGGTTTGCTAGCTAGCTGCTACATATAGAGCATGTTTTTATTAGATCGGGTTATAGCTAGCTAGTATAGTTTAGGGTTATGTGTTTTAATTAAGTAGGGTTGATTAGCTAGCTAGGGTTAGTTACATATATATGGTTTAGGGTTAATGCATGGCACATTTAATTTAATTAGAGGACCGCGACGCACCCCCTGCCCTTCTCTCTGCACACTGTACTGTCTTTGGCCTATACATTGGGTTTTCTTTGGGTTTTAGGGTTAGCTAGGGTTTAGGGTTAGGGTTAGGGTTAGGGTTAGGGTTTAGGGTCTAGCTAGGGTTTAGGGTTTAGGGTTAGCTAAGGTTTAGGGTTAGGGTTAGGGTTAGGGTTAGGGGTTAGGGTTGGGGTTAGGGTTAGGGTTAGGGTTAGGGTTTAGGGTTTAGGGTTTAGTGTTTAGGGTGTTTAGGGTTTAGGGATTAGGGATTTAAGGTTTTAGGGGTTGTTTAAGGTTTAGGGATCATCGATCGAGTGCGCACACACATTATTAGAGGCACCCGCGCGCGCCTTTACGCATAAAGTGCATGCGTATATATGTGTGTTTTTTGGGCCACCAACGATATATAGATGATCGAGAGAGAGAGATCGAGATTGAAATCCCCAAGAATATATATGTTCATATATACATTAAAATATATGCACGAATGCATTGTAGGCCATGCATGCACACTAATTATATATATATTATGAGGCAACTTAATCAAATGTGTTTTCATTCGAGAGAACTTGTCAAAATTCAAGTTAAATAATTTATCACGATAATTATATAATTAATTAATGAATCTCAGGGATATGTTATACAACATGATCGATATAGGCCATGTATATTTTAATTGGTGTTAATCTACGCTTTGCTAGCTAGCTGTTATATATAGAGCATGTTTTTATTAGATCGGGTTATATCTAGTATAGTTTAGGGTTATGTGTTTTAATTAAGTAGGGTTGATTAGCTAGGGTTAATTAGTTACACATATATGGTTTAGGGTTAATGCATGGCGCATTTAATTAATTTAATTAGAGGACTGCGAGGCACCCCTGGGCTGCTCGATGCACAATTAAGTGTCGTTGGCCTATACATAGGGTTTAATTAGGGTTTAGGGTTAGCTAGGGCAGAGGGTTAGGGTTAGGGTAAGGGTTTAGGGTATAGGGTATAGGGTTTAGTGTTTAGGGTGTTTAGGGTTTAGGGTTTAGGGATTAGGGATTTAGGGTTTTAGGGTTGTTTAAGGTTTTAGGGATCATCGATCGAGTGCGCACACACATTATTAGATCGAGGCACCCGCGCCTTTACGCATAAAGTGCATGCGTATATATGTGTGTTTTTTGGGCCACCAACGATATATAGATGATCGAGAGAGAGATTGAAATCCCCAAGAATATGTTCAAATATACAATAAAATATATGCACGAATGCATTGTAGGCCATGCATGCACACTAATTATATATATATTATGAGGCAACTTAATCAAATGCATGTGTTTTCATTCGAGAGAACTTGTCAAAATTCAAGTTAATTAATTTATCACGATAATTATATAATTAATTAATGAATCTCAGGGATATGTTATACAACATGATCGATATAGGCCATGTATATTTTAATTGGTGTTAATCTACGGTTTGCTAGCTAGCTGCTACATATAGAGCATGTTTTTATTAGATCGGGTTATAGCTAGCTAGTATAGTTTAGGGTTATGTGTTTTAATTAAGTAGGGTTGATTAGCTAGCTAGGGTTAGTTACATATATATGGTTTAGGGTTAATGCATGGCACATTTAATTTAATTAGAGGACCGCGAGGCACCCCCTGGCCTGCTCGATGCAAAATTAAGTGTCGTTGGCCTATACACAGGGTTTAATTAGGGTTTTAGGGTTAGCTAGGGTTTAGGGTTAGGGTTAGGGTTAGGGTTAGGGTTTAGGGTCTAGGGTTTAGGGTTTAATTAGGGTTAGCTAAGGTTTAATTTAGGGTTAGGGTTAGGGTTATGGTTAGGGTTAGGGGTTAGGGTTGGGGTTAGGGTTAGGGTTAGGGTTAGGGTTTAGGGTTTAGGGGGTTTAGTGTTTAGGGTAGGGTTTAGGGATTAGGGATTTAAGGTTTTAGGGGTTGTTTAAGGTTTAGGGATCATCGATCGAGTGCGCACACACATTATTAGAGGCACCCGCACGCGCCTTTACGCATAAAGTGCATGCGTATATATGTGTGTTTTTTGGGCCACCAACGATATATAGATGATCGAGAGAGAGAGATCGAGATTGAAATCCCCAAGAATATATATGTTCATATATACATTAAAATATATGCACGAATGCATTGTAGGCCATGCATGCACACTAATTATATATATATTATGAGGCAACTTAATCAAATGTGTTTTCATTCGAGAGAACTTGTCAAAATTCAAGTTAAATAATTTATCACGATAATTATATAATTAATTAATGAATCTCAGGGATATGTTATACAACATGATCGATATAGGCCATGTATATTTTAATTGGTGTTAATCTACGGTTTGCTAGCTAGCTGTTATATATAGAGCATGTTTTTATTATATCGGGTTATATCTAGTATAGTTTAGGGTTATGTGTTTTAATTAAGTAGGGTTGATTAGCTAGGGTTAATTAGTTACACATATATGGTTTAGGGTTAATGCATGGCGCATTTAATTAATTTAATTAGAGGACCGCGAGGCACCCCTGGGCTGCTCGATGCACAATTAAGTGTCGTTGGCCTATACATAGGGTTTAATTAGGGTTTAGGGTTAGCTAGGGCAGAGGGTTAGGGTTAGGGTTAGGGTTTAGGGTATAGGGTATAGGGTTTAGTGTTTAGGGTGTTTAGGGTTTAGGGTTTAGGGATTAGGGATTTAGGGTTTTAGGGTTGTTTAAGGTTTTAGGGATCATCGATCGAGTGCGCACACACATTATTAGATCGAGGCACCCGCGCCTTTACGCATAAAGTGCATGCGTATATATATATGTGTGTTTTTTGGGCCACCAACGATATATAGATGATCGAGAGAGAGATTGAAATCCCCAAGAATATGTTCAAATATACAATAAAATATATGCACGAATGCATTGTAGGCCATGCATGCACACTAATTATATATATATTATGAGGCAACTTAATCAAATGCATGTGTTTTCATTCGAGAGAACTTGTCAAAATTCAAGTTAATTAATTTATCACGATAATTATATAATTAATTAATGAATCTCAGGGATATGTTATACAACATGATCGATATAGGCCATGTATATTTTAATTGGTGTTAATCTATGGTTTGCTAGCTAGCTGCTACATATAGAGCATGTTTTTATTAGATCGGGTTATAGCTAGCTAGTATAGTTTAGGGTTATGTGTTTTAATTAAGTAGGGTTGATTAGCTAGCTAGGGTTAGTTACATATATATGGTTTAGGGTTAATGCATGGCACATTTAATTTAATTAGAGGACCGCGAGGCACCCCCTCGCCTGCTCGATGCACAATTAAATGTCGTTGGCCTATACATAGGGTTTAATTAGGGTTTTAGGGTTAGCTAGGGTTTAGGGTTAGGGTTAGGGTTAGGGTTAGGGTTTAGGATCTAGGGTTTAGGGTCTAGGGTTTAGGGTTTAGGGTTAGCTAGGGTTTAGGGTTAGGGTTAGGGTTAGGGGTAGGGTTAGGGTTAGGGTTAGGGTTAGGGTTAGGGTTGGGGTTTTAGGGTTAGGGTTAGGGGTTTAGGGTTTAGGGTTTAGCATTTAGGGTGTTTAGGGTTTAGGGATTAAGGATTAGGGACTATTAGGGATTAGGGATTTAAGGTTTAATTTAGGGGTTGTTTAAGGTTAATTTAGGGATCATCGATCGAGTGCGCACACACATTATTAGAGGCACTCGCGCGCGCCTTTACGCATAAAGTGCATGCGTATATATGTGTGTTTTTTGGGCCACCAACGATATATAGATGATCGAGAGAGAGAGATCGAGATTGAAATCCCCAAGAATATATATGTTCATATATACATTAAAATATATGCACGAATGCATTGTAGGCCATGCATGCACACTAATTATATATATATTATGAGGCAACTTAATCAAATGTGTTTTCATTCGAGAGAACTTGTCAAAATTCAAGTTAAATAATTTATCACGATAATTATATAATTAATTAATGAATCTCAGGGATATGTTATACAACATGATCGATATAGGCCATGTATATTTTAATTGGTGTTAATCTACGGTTTGCTAGCTAGCTGTTATATATAGAGCATGTTTTTATTAGATCGGGTTATATCTAGTATAGTTTAGGGTTATGTGTTTTAATTAAGTAGGGTTGATTAGCTAGGGTTAGTTACATATATATATGGTTTAGGGTTAATGCATGGCGCATTTAATTAATTTAATTAGAGGACCGCGAGGCACCCCTGGGCTGCTCGATGCACAATTAAGTGTCGTTGGCCTATACATAGGGTTTAATTAGGGTTTAGGGTTAGCTAGGGCAGAGGGTTAGGGTTAGGGTTAGGGTTAGGGTTAGGGTTTAGGGTCTAGGGTATAGGGTTTAGTGTTTAGGGTGTTTAGGGTTTAGGGTTTAGGGATTAGGGATTTAGGGTTTTAGGGTTGTTTAAGGTTTTAGGGATCATCGAGTGCGCACACACATTATTAGATCGAGGCACCCGCGCCTTTACGCATAAAGTGCATGCATGCGTATATATGTGTGTTTTTTGGGCCACCAACGATATATAGATGATCGAGAGAGAGATTGAAATCCCCAAGAATATGTTCAAATATACAATAAAATATATGCACGAATGCATTGTAGGCCATGCATGCACACTAATTATATATATATTATGAGGCAACTTAATCAAATGTGTTTTCATTCGAGAGAACTTGTCAAAATTCAAGTTAATTAATTTATCACGATAATTATATAATTAATTAATGAATCTCAGGGATATGTTATACAACATGATCGATATAGGCCATGTATATTATAATTGGTGTTAATCTACGGTTTGCTAGCTAGCTGCAATATATAGAGCATGTTTTTATTAGATCGGGTTATAGCTAGCTAGTATAGTTTAGGGTTATGTGTTTTAATTAAGTAGGGTTGATTAGCTAGGGTTAGTTACATATATATGGTTTAGGGTTAATGCATGGCACATTTAATTTAATTAGAGGACCGCGAGAGGCACCCCTGGCCTGCTCGATGCACAATTAAGTGTCGTTGGCCTATACATAGGGTTTAATTAGGGTTTAGGGTTAGCTAGGGTTTAGGGTTAGGGTTAGGGTTAGGGTCTAGGCCGGGTTTAGGGTTTAGTGTTTAGGGTGTTTAGGTTTAGGGATTAGGGATTATATATTTACGGTTTTAGGGTTGTTTAAGGTTTAGGGATCATCGATCGAGTGCGCACACACATTATTAGAGGCACCCGCGCCTTTACGCATAAATTGCATGCATATATATGTGTGTTTTTTGGCCACCAACGATATATAGATGATCGAGAGAGAGAGATTGAAATCCCCAAGAATATGTTCAAATATACATTAAAACATATGCACGAATGCATGGTAGGACATGCATGCACACTAATTATATATATATATTATGAGGCAACTTAATCAAATGTGTTTTCATTCGAGAGAACTTGTCAAAATTAGAGTTAATTAATTTATCACGATAATTATATAATTAATTAATGAATCTCAGGGATATGTTATACAACATGATCGATATAGGCCATGTATATATTAATTGGTGTTAATCTAAGGTTTGCTAGCTAGCTGCTATATATAGAGCATGTTTTTATTAGATCGGGTTATAGCTAGTATACTTTAGGGTTATGTGTTTTCATTAAGTAGGGTTGATTAGCTATGGTTAGTTACATATATATGGTTTAGGGTTAATGCATGGCACATTTAATTTAATTAGAGGACCGCGAGGCACCCCTGGCCTGCTTGATGCACAATTAAGTGTCGTTGGCCTATATATAGGGTTTAATTAGGGTTTAGGGTTAGGGTTAGGGTTTAGGGTATAGGGTTTAGTGTTTAGGGTGTTTAGGGTTTAGGATTAGGGATTAGGGTTTCAGGGTTGTATAAGGTTTAGGGATCATCGATCGAGTGCGCACACACATTATTAGAGGCACCCGCGCCTTTGCGCATAAAGTGCATGCGTATAGTTTAGGGTTATTTGTTTTAATTAAGTAGGGTTTGATCAGCTAGGGTTAGTTACATATATATGGTTTAGGGTTAATGCATGGCACATTACATATAGTTTAAATCTCAAGAATGTTTATACATGATAGGCCATACGTGCAAAGGAATTTTTTTCCCTGTGAACTTGTCAAAATTCAAGTTTATCAGTGCCAATGGAACTAGTCCAAAAAATTACATAGAGGACCAAAAGTACTAGACAATAACTAATAGAACCTGCAACTTTACAAAAAGGACCCCAAAACATATAGAAGAAAATCAATTGAGTCCTTCTCGACCGCACATCAGATCTCAGCTCCGCATCCTTTCCAGCAACTCCGTCGCCGGGGACGCACCACTTGGGACGGTGTCGCCGGTAGTCGCCAGGACGAAGGAGAAGAAGGGCCTCAGCAACGGCATATTGGCTCTGAGAAGGGCCGCTGAAAGGCCAAGATGTGCACGGGCAAGACGGATGACGCCGTCGTATGCCCCGAGCTTGTGAACTTTAGCAGCTTGACTTCCCCATTGGCCAGATCTGAAGCACTGACCAAAGCAAGCCTCACCGTTAGCGCCATCACATTGATGGCACCAGATCGGGGTTTGGCCGGCAAGATCCGCCAGATTCACCACAGGCCAGATCTGAAGCCGATGACGAGATCCCCGACTCCATTGCGCCATTCTGCTCATGGGAAACACTGGATCTAAGCTTACAACAACACTAACTCCCTCGGATCCAAATTAGCTGACTCAACTTTGCTTATCTAAATATGGATGTATCCACACATGTTTTTACTCTAGATACATACACGTCTAAGGAAAGTTGAATCAATTAATTTAGTTCGGAGGGTGTACAATATACAGAGAGAAGTCGGCCTCGTCTCCGCCGGCGAGGCCGCCGGAGAGAAGGGGGAGAGGAGCCGGGGGAGTGGGAAAGACTCGAGGGAGAAAGAGAAGAGGAAGAAATGAGAGCTCCCTGGGGAAGAACATTATTTTTGTCGTTCTGCTCGTAGCTTGAAACTGAAAATTTCGGCCGCGCGCCAAATCATCCCGCCGCATCCATTCGAAAATCCCGTGACCAGTTTTACCCTTTTAACCCTGGTCCGGAAGCTACAACCCACCGACCATGGAGGGCTCATTCGGTAACAATGAAATATCTTGCCTAGATCCCGAACCCTCCCCACAGGCCCACACCCACCCACCAACCATTCGCCCCATTAGCTCAAAAATACTCTCACACGCCAAAGCTCTGACTCTCTACAGTACTAGATCTGCTTCGCCGCCGGCATACTCCTCCACAGCGTAGCCTTGATCGTGTTGGCTGTCCACCCACCTGATCCGCTCCCCCGCCACCCTCGTCACCGACGGATCTGCTTCACCGCCGACCTCGCCACCGACGGATCTGCTTCACCGCCGACTTCGCCACCGACGGATCTGCTTCACCGCCGACCTCGCCACCGACTACCTCGGCGCAGCGGCTATATCAACTTCACCGAATCCCTTGCCAGCCAACCAGATCTGCTTCACTAACGCCCGCTTCTACTGAAACAGGGTCAATTCATCGTCTCCCGCGTTCGCCGCCGCTGGAATGCAAGTTGCCGCCCCCGTCCACCCCGCCGCAGCTTGGTTAGTACGCTGGCCCGTTAGATCGCGGTGTTTCTTTAGCCATGTTTTGTGTAGTTATTTGCAGATCTCATATGCCGTTAACTTTCTTGATGTGTTGCTTCGCATGAAGTTTGTTTAAATATTGTACAAGTACAAAAGCATTATCCGGTCGCTACCATCCTGTTCATTCTATCGACACTGTGTGCATCCACATATTTATAGCCTTATACCCATTCATTTGCTGCCAACTGTTTTGTCTTGCATGCTATTGTCGCACTGCTTTTATAGTCATGCTATGGGCATTTCCAATCTGCTTGTTCTTATACCACGTCATTAGCTCACCGCTAGCTGCTAGCTGTTTTCTCGTGTCTGCTATTCTCACACTGCTTTTATAATCATGCTATGTGCATTTCCAATCTGCTTTCTATTATACCTCGTCTTTAGCTTATATAGTTATTGCTGCGTGCATGTCTGGTCTTTGTATTATCATAGACTGACTTGTCAATGTTATTTTTCCTAGGGATTGATCATGCGAACCACTTATTAGAACATCCAACATTAACAGCGGGGACGCTAGGGAAGGTTGGAATCTGAGTTCTTGGTTGGTAATTTTGGCAGTTTACTTCCGTTATTATCTATAACCTATATGCATTGTTCCTTATGCAAGAGATTAACACTTGGAACCCTGCCATAGCAATGCCATTCATGCTTTACTGTGTTTACGCCTATTTGATATGCTTGTCTTGGAGAAAGCTTGAAGGTGATTTGAACTCGACATTTGGTCATTCTTAATGCCGCTTTACTTTATGTGGAAAACCTTGGCATTACCCTACTCTAAATCTGAATTTCTGAAATTCGTATCTCATGCAAAGCAACATCTAGTTGGTTTTAATCTGATATCTGGTAAATATTGGCTTATTCATTTGGCAGCTCAAGTTTTTTGTTATTTGAAACCAGCTGACTTGGTCTTAAATGTGATATCTAAACACAGATTAAGGACAATGGAGCAGGAGGATTAGCATTTCACTTGATGGCTGAACCTAAAATGACAGGCATGTTGACCACGACTAGTGCACGCAAGAGAAGGACCCGCAAATGAGCCAAGATGTGCTTAGTACATGCATCTTATCTTATCTTGTGCTTATTTCTCGCTACATGTCGTTATCTGATCTCTACATTGCGTAATACATGTTTGAATAGTTAATTGTTGTAACTATGTTTGCAATGTTACCAGAATGCAGTTTTAATGAAGCAGTCATCATTAGAAGATAGTCGCCAAAAAAGGATCTGTAGCGACCCTGTGCAACATTATGATGTAAGTTTGTGCTTAGTACAAGTTCCATACATTGTCTTATTTATGCAACTTGTTATTATCTTATATCTACATTGCATAATAAATGTTTGCATAGTTCATCGTTTAACTCTTTTTGCATTATTATCAGAATGCAGTTTTGATGAAGCAATCTTCATTAGAAGTGAGGCCCACAAAAACTTCGATATTTCTTCGATGCATCTTCTCATAGCCGTCAACCTAGACCATTGCTTTCATCAAACAAAGAATATCTCAAGGTCGTACTTTATAAAAGACATGGTATTGCTGCTTTAAGATCTGTAGCTGATATGTTGACAAAGAGTACACAAGATTCAATCAAGGCGATTGCCAAATGTCAACGTGTTATTGATGATGCTAATAGAAGTCCTCAATGATTCTATGTAATTTTTTTATTTGGGCACATGAATTGCCTTGTAATTTTCCTACTTTTTTTATTTGTGTATGTAATTGTGTGTATCATTGATATCAGATTTTAGGCTCATGAAATTTAATGCATGTTGACTAGTCAAACAAGTAGGGCACTACAACAGATTGGGCCGGCCCACTTACAGTAGTGTGGGACCCACTTTCATTTTGGGCCGGCCCACTTCTTTAGTAGGCCGGCCCGGTTACACGATAGTGGGATCCACATGCTTATTGGGCCGGCCCACTATCTTGTTGGGCCAGCCCATTTGGTATATGGTGGTCCCACATGGTAAATGGGCCGGCCCTTTAACAGGAAGGTGGGACCCACATGTGCTTTTGGCCCGGCCCACTATCTTGTTGGGCCGGCCCACTTGCTATATGGTGGACCCCACGTACTAAATGGGCCGGCCCTTTAACAGGAAGGTGGGACCCACATGGGTTTTTGGCCCGGCCCACTATCTTGTTGGGCCGGCCCACTTGCTATATGGTGGACCCCACATACTAAATGGGCCGGCCTTTTAACAGGAAGGTGGGACCCACCTGTGCTTTTGGCCCGGCCCACTATCTTGTTGGGCCGGCCCACTTGCTATATGGTGGACCCCACACACCAAATGGGCCGGCCCTTTAACAGGAAAGTGGGACCCACCTGTGTTTTTGGCCCGGCCCACTATCTTGTTGGGCCGGCCCACTTGCTATATGGTGGACCCCACATACTAAATGGGCCGACCCTTTAACTGGAAAGTGGGACCCACCTGTGTTTTTGGGCCGGCCCACTTGCTACACGGTGGACCCCACACACTAAATGGGCCGGCCCTTTAACAGGAAAGTGGGACCCACCTGTGTTTCGGCCCGGCCCACTTGCTTCTTGGGCCGGCCCAGTAGCTGTAAGGTGGACCCCACATGTTAAATGGGCCGGCCCATTTAAGTTTTGACCAGTCAACCTTAGAGGTTAGGCCCGGCCCACGTAACTAATGGGCCAGCCCAGCTATATAGTTGACCGGTCAAACTATGTCAGCTGGCCCGGCCCGCTTAAGACGTGGCAGGCCTCGTGTGGGCCTACCATCTACCACGGGGTTTCAGCCGGTTAACGCCGTTAACTGCCAGTTAACGGCGTCTGCCACGTGTCAGTTTGCATGACGTCAGCAGTCAACGGGCTCCCGGAAACACTTGCGCAACGGTCCGATTTTCCGTGGCGGAAGGGCGCCCAAGCGCGACGGACCGAAAAAAACGTCGTCGGACTTTGCCTGACGCAGTTTCCACAACAGAACCCATATCGTCGGGTTAGGCCCATGGGCGACGAAAAATACCCCTTAGCGGACGATTTTGAGACGTTGTCTATCAGAACTTTTCTTGTAGTGATACCTCACTTGGGAGCTTGATACGCGTACAGCACACGTCCGTTGGGAACCCCAAGAGGAAGGTGTGATGCGTACAACAGCAAGTTTTCCCTCAGTAAGAAACCAAGGTTTATCGAACCAGTAGGAGCCAAGAAGCACGTTGAAGGTTGAAGGCGGCGAGATGTAGTGCGGCGCAACACCAGGGATTCCGACGCCAACGTGGAACCTGCACAACACAACCAAAGTACTTTGCCCCAACGAAACAGTGAGGTTGTCAATCTCACCGGCTTGCTGTAACAAAGGATTAGATGTATAGTGCGGACGACGATTGTTTGCAGAAAACAGTAGAACAAGTATTGCAGTAGATTGTATTCGATGTAAAAGAATGGACCGGGGTCCACAGTTCACTAGTGGTGTCTCTCCCATAAGATAAATAGCATGTTGGGTGAACAAATTACAGTTGGGCAATTGACAAATAGAGAGGGCATGACCATGCACATACATGATATGATGAGTATAGTGAGATTTAATTGGGCATTACGACAAAGTACATAGACCGCTATCCAGCATGCATCTATGCCTAA
The DNA here is from genome assembly GCF_019359855.2 of Lolium perenne. Lineage (NCBI taxonomy): Eukaryota > Viridiplantae > Streptophyta > Magnoliopsida > Poales > Poaceae > Lolium > Lolium perenne. Next base: position 170,172,720 of record NC_067248.2, read on the forward strand.
AAAGTCCACCTTCAGGTTATCATCCGAACCCCTTCCAGTATTAAGTTGCAAACAACAGACAATTGCATTAAGTATGGTGCGTAATGTAATCAATAACTACATCCTCGGACATAGCATCAATGTTTTAGCCCTAGTGGCAACAACACATCCACAACCTTAGGGGTTTCTGTCACTCCCCCAGATTCAATAGAGGCATGAACCCACTATCGAGCATAAATACTCCCTCTTGGAGTTACAAGCATCAACTTGGCCAAAGCCTCTACTAGTAACGGAGAGCATGCAAGATCATAAACAACACATAGATAGATTGATAATCAACATAACATAGTATTCACTATTCATTGGATCCCAACAAACACAACATATAACATTACAGATAGATGATCTTGATCATGTTAGGCAGCTCACAAGACCCGACAATGAAGCATAATGAGGAGAAGACAACCATCTAGCTACTGCTATGGACCCATAGTCCAGGGGTGAACTACTCACTCATCACTCCGGAGGCGACCATGGCGGTGAAGAGTCCTCCGGGAGATGATTCCCCTCTCCGGCAGGGTGCCGGAGGCGATCTCCTGAATCCCCCGAGATGGGATTGGCGGCGGCGGCGTCTCTGGAAGGTTTTCCGTATCGTGTCTCTCGGTACTGGGGGTTTCGCGACGAAGACTATATGTAGGCGGAAGGGCAGGTCAGGGGGCCACACGAGGGGCCCAGACGACAGGCCGGCGCGGGCCAGGCCCAGGCCGCGCCGCCCTGGTGTCTGGCCACCTCGTGGCCCCACTTCGTCTTCTCTTCGATCTTCTGGAAGCTTCGTGGCAAAATAAGCCCCTGGGCGTTGATTTCGTCCAATTCCGAGAATATTTCCTTACTAGGATTTCTGAAACCAAAAATAGCAAAAAACAGCAACTGGCTCTTCGGCATCTTGTTAATAGGTTAGTGCCAGAAAATGCATAAACATGACATAAAGTATGCATAAAACATGTAGATATCATCAATAATGTGGCATGGAACATAAGAAATTATCGATACGTCGGAGACGTATCAGCATCCCCAAGCTTAGTTTCTGCTCGTCGTCCAGCGGGTAAACGATAACAAAGATAATTTCTGGAGTGACATGCCATCATAACCTTGATCATACTATTGTAAGCATATGTAATGAATGCAGCGATCAAAACAATGTAAATGACATGAGTAAACAAATGAATCATATAGCAAAGACTTTTCATGAATAGTACTTTCAAGACAAGCATCAATAAGTCTTGCATAAGAGTTAACTCATAAAGAAATAAATCAAAGTAGAGGCATTGAAGCAACACAAAGGAAGATTAAGTTTCAGCGGTTGCTTTCAACTTATAACATGTATATCTCATGGATATTGTCAATGTAAAGTAATATAACAAGTGCAATATGCAAATATGTAGGAATCAATGCACAGTTCACACAAGTGTTTGCTTCTTGAGGTGGAGAGAGATAGGTGAACTGACTCAACATAAAAGTAAAAGAAAGGCCCTTCGCAGAGGGAAGCATTGATTGCTATATTTGTGCTAGAGCTTTGGTTTTGAAAACAAGAAACAATTTTGTCAACGGTAGTAATAAAGCATATGTGTTATGTAAATTATATCTTACAAGTTGCAAGCCTCATGCATAGTATACTAATAGTGCCCGCACCTTGTCCTAATTAGCTTGGATTACCGGGATTGTCATCGCAATGCACATGTTTCAACCAAGTGTCACAAAGGGGTACCTCTATGCCGCCTGTACAAAGGTCTAAGGAGAAAGCTCGCATTGGATTTCTCGCTTTTGATTATTCTCAACTTAGACATCCATACCGGGACAACATAGACAACAGATAATGGACTCCTCTTTAATGCATAAGCATGTAGCAACAATTAATGTTCTCATATGAGATTGAGGATATATGTCCAAAACTGAAACTTCCACCAGGATTCATGGCTTTAGTTAGCGGCCCAATGTTCTTCTCTAACAATATGCATGCTCTAACCATTAAATGAGTGGTAAATCGCCCTTACTTCAGACAAGACGGACATGCATAGCAACTCACATGATATTCAACAAAGAGTAGTTGATGGCGTCCCCAGGAACATGGTTATCGCACAACAAGCAACTTAATAAGAGATAAAGTGCATAAGTACATATTCAATACCACAATAGTTTTTAGGCTATTTGTCCCATGAGCTATGTATTGTAAAGGTAGAGGATAGAAATTTTAAAGGTAGCACTCAAGAAATTTACTTTGGAATGGCGGAGAAATACCATGTAGTAGGTAGGTATGGTGGACACAAATGGCATAGTGGTTGGCTCTAGGATTTTGGATGCATGAGAAGTATTCCCTCTCGATACAAGGTTTAGGCTAGCAAGGTTATTTGAAACAAACACAAGGATGAACCGGTGCAGCAAAACTCACATAACAGACATATTGTAAACATTATAAGACTCTACACCGTCTTCCTTGTTGTTCAAACTCAATACTAGAAATTATCTAGACCTTAGAGAGACCAATTATGCAAACCAAATTTTAGCAAGCTCTATGTATTTCTTCATTAATAGGTGCAAAGTATATGATGCAAGAGATTAAACATGAGCACAACAATTGCCAAGTATCACATTATCCAAGACATTTTAGCCATTACTACATGTAGCATTTCCTGATTCCAACCATATAACAATTTAACGAAGAAGAAACTTTCGCCATGAATACTTTGAGTAAAGCCTAAGGACATATTTGTCCATATGCAACAGCGGAGCGTGTCTCTCTCCCACACAAAGAATGCTAGGATCCATTTTATTCAAACAAAAACAAAAAATAAAAACAAACCGACGCTCCAAGCAAAGTACATAAGATGTGATGGAATAAAAATATAGTTTCAGGGAAGGAACCTGATAATGTTGTCGATGAAGAAGGGGATGCCTTGGGCATCCCCAAGCTTAGACGCTTGAGTCTTCTTAAAATATGCATGGGTGAACCACCGGGGCATCCCCAAGCTTAGAGCTTTCACTCTCCTTGATCATATTGTATTATCCTCCTCTCTTGATCCTTGAAAACTTCCTCCACACCAAACTCAAAACAACTCATTAGAGGGTTAGTGCACAATCAAAATTTACATGTTCAGAGGTGACATAATCATTCTTAACACTTCTGTACATTGCACAAAGCTACTGAAAGTTAATGGAATCGAAAAATCCATCAAGCATATCAAAACAGGCAATGCGAAATAAAAGGCAGAATCTGTCAAAACAGAATAGTTCGTAAAGACGAATTTTATTGAGGCACCAGACTTGCTCAAATGAAAATGCTCAAATTGAATGCAAGTTGCGTACATATCTGAGGATCACTCATGTAAATTGGCATAATTTTCTGAGTTACCTACAGAGAATTAGGCCCAGATTCGTGACAGCAAAGAAATCTGTTTCTGCGCAGTAATCCAAATCTAGTATGAACCTTACTATCAAAGATTTTACTTGGCACAACAATGCAATAAAAATAAGATAAGGAGAGGTTGCTACAGTAGTATCAACTTCCAAGACACAAATATAAAACAAAATTACTGTAGTAAAATAAACACATGGGTTATCTCCCAAGAAGTGCTTTCTTTATAGCCATTAAGATGGGCTCAGTAAATTTAATGATGTACTCGCAAGAAGTAAGAGTTGAAGCAAAAGAGAGCATGAAAAAGCAAATTAAAAACAAATTTAAGCCTAACCCACTTCCTATGAAAAGGAATCTTGTAAATAAATAAATTCATGAAGAACAAAGTGACAAGCATAGGAAGATAAAACACAAGTAACTTCAAAATTTTCAGCATATAGAGAGGTGTTTTAGTAACATGAAAACTTCTACAACCATATTTTCCTCTCTCATAATAATTTCCAGTAGCATCATGAACAAACTCAACAATATAACTATCACATAAAGCATTCTTATCATGAGTCTCATGCATAAAATAATTGCTACTCCCAACATAAGCATAGTCATTCTTATTAATTGTAGTGGGAGCAAATTCAACACAGTAGCTATCATTTTTATTCTCATCAAATATAGGAGGCATAGTATAATCATAACAAACTTTATCCTCTATAGTAGGTGGCACCAAAATACCACTATCATCATAAATGGGAGGCAAAGTATCATCAAAGTAAATTTTCTCCTCCATGCTTGGGGGACTAAAAATATCATGCTCATCAAAACCAGCTTCCCCAAGCTTAAATTCTTCCATAGCATTAGCAATAATAGTGTTCAAAGAGTTCATGCTAATAACATTGCTACAACTATTTTGCAAACAAAGTTCCATGGGTTTCTTAATTTTCTCTTCAAACACCTCATGTCCTATCTCAAGATAAATATTATAAAGATCTCTAATATTTTTGTTGTTTTCCATTAAGCCTAACTAGTGAAATAAAAACATGCATGGAATTAAGTAAAGTAAAACAAATAACTAAATTTTTTTGTATTTTGATATAATGCAGCAAACAAAGTAGTAAATAAAATAAAGCAATACAAAAACAAAGTAACGAGATTGGGATGTGGAGACTCCCCTTGCAGCGTGTCTTGATCTCCCCGGCAACGGCGCCAGAAAAAGAGCTTGATACGTGTACAGCACGCGTCCGTTGGGAACCCCAAGAGGAAGGTGTGATGCGTACAGCAGCAAGTTTTCCCTCAGTAAGAAACCAAGGTTTATCGAACCAGTAGGAGCCAAGAAGCACGTTGAAGGTTGAAGGCGGCGAGATGTAGTGCGGCGCAACACCAGGGATTCCGGCGCCAACGTGGAACCTGCACAACACAACCAAAGTACTTTGCCCCAACGAAACAGTGAGGTTGTCAATCTCACCGGCTTGCTGTAACAAAGGATTAGATGTATAGTGCGGATGATGATTGTTTGCAGAAAACAGTAGAACAAATATTACAGTAGATTGTATTCGATGTAAAAGAATGGACCGGGGTCCACACTAGTGGTGTCTCTCCCATAAGATAAATAGCATGTTGGGTGAATAAATTACAGTTGGGCAATTGACAAATAGAGAGGACATGACCATGCACATACATGATATGATGAGTATAGTGAGATTTAATTGGGCATTACGACAAAGTACATAGACCGCTATCCAGCATGCATCTATGCCTAAAAAGTCCACCTTCAGATTATCATCCGAACCCCTTCCAGTATTAAGTTGCAAACAACAGACAATTGCATTAAGTATGGTGCGTAATGTAATCAATAACTACATCCTCGGACATAGCATCAATGTTTTATCCCTAGTGGCAACAGCACATCCACAACCTTAGGGGTTTCTGTCACTCCCCCAGATTCAATAGAGGCATGAACCCACTATCGAGCATAAATACTCCCCCTTGGAGTTACAAGCATCAACTTGGCCAAAGCCTCTACTAGTAACGGAGAGCATGCAAGATCATAAACAACACATAGATAGATTGATAATCAACATAACATAGTATTCACTATTCATCGGATCCCAACAAACACAACATATAGCATTACAGATAGATGATCTTGATCATGTTAGGCAGCTCACAAGACCCGACAATGAAGCATAATGAGGAGAAGACAACCATCTAGCTACTGATATGGACCCATAGTCCAGGGGTGAACTACTCACTCATCACTCCGGAGGCGACCATGGCGGTGAAGAGTCCTCCGGGAGATGATTCCCCTCTCCGGCAGGGTGCCGGAGGCGATCTCCTGAATCCCCCGAGATGGGATTGGCGGTGGCGGCGTCTCTGGAAGGTTTTCCGTATCGTGGCTCTCGGTACTGGGGGTTTCGCGACGAAGACTATATGTAGGCGGAAGGGCAGGTCAGGGGGCCACACGAGGGGCCCAGACGACAGGCCAGCGCGGGCCAGGCCCAGGCCGCGCCGCCCTGGTGTCTGGCCACCTCGTGGCCCCACTTCGTCTTCTCTTCGGTCTTCTGGAAGCTTCGTGGCAAAATAAGCCCCTGGGCGTTGATTTTGTCCAATTCCGAGAATATTTCCTTACTAGGATTTCTGAAACCAAAAACAGCAGAAAACAGCAACTGGCTCTTCGGCATCTCGTTAATAGGTTAGTGCCGGAAAATGCATAAATATGACATAAAGTATGCATAAAACATGTAGATATCATCAATAATGTGGCATGGAACATAAGAAATTATGGATACGCCGGAGACGTATCAGAGCTCAAGATTGAGAAGTTGTGGAGCTTACATCCGCATTATACTGAAGACCGGAAGATCAAGCTTGCTTCTTCCGAATTTGGTGGCTATGCTTTGCGTTGGTGGGATGCTTTTGTTCGTAACCGCGAAGAGGATCGTGAGCAGCCTATACGCACATGGTGTGCCATGAAGGAGGCGATGACTTCTCGCTTTGTGCGTACAAATTACATGCGGAATATATATGATAAGCTGACTCTTTTGAGACAAGGTGTGAAGACTGTGGATGAATACTACATGGAGATAGAGATGCTTATGCAGCGTGGCCGTTGATACGTCTCCAACGTATCGATAATTTCTTATGTTCCATGCCACATTATTGATGTTATCTACATGTTTTATGCACACTTTATGTCATATTCGTGCATTTTCTGGAACTAACCTATTAACAAGATGCCGAAGTGCCAGTTGCTGTTTTCTGCTATTTTTGGTTTCAGAAATCCTAGTAAGGAAATATTCTCGGAATTGGACGAAATCAAAGCCCAGGGGCCTATTTTTCCACGAAGCTTCCAGAAGTCCGAAGATGAGACGAAGAGGGGCCACGGGGTGGCCAAACCCTAGGGCGGCGCGGCCCCACCCCTGGCCGCGCCGGCCTATGGTGTGGGCCCCCAGTGCCGCCTCTTGACTTGCCCTTCCGCCTACTTAAAGCCTCCGTGACAAAACCCCCAGTACCGAGAACCACGATACGGAAAACCTTCCAGAGATGCCGCCAACGCCGATCCCATCTCGGGGGATCCAGGAGATCGCCTCCGGCACCCTGCCGGAGAGGGGAATCATCTCCCGGAGGACTCTACGCCGCCATGGTCGCCTCCGGTGTGATGTGTGAGTAGTCTACCCCTGGACTATGGGTCCATAGCAGTAGCTAGATGGTTGTCTTCTCCCCATTGTGCTATCATTGTCGGATCTTGTGAGCTGCCTAACATGATCAAGATCATCTATCTGTAATTCTATATGTTGCGTTTGTTGGGATCCGATGAATAGAGAATACTTGTTATGTTGATTATCAAAGTTATATCTACGTGTTGTTTATGATCTTGCATGCTTTCCGTTACTAGTAGATGCTCTGGCCAAGTAGATGCTTGTAACTCCAAGAGGGAGTACTTATGCTCGATAGTGGGTTCATGCCTGCATTGACACCTGGGACAGTGACAGAAAGTTCTAAGGTTGTGTTGTGCTGTTGCCACTAGGGATAAAACATTGATGCTATGTCTAAGGATGTAGTTGTTGATTACATTACGCACCATACTTAATGCAATTGTCTGTTGCTTTGCAACTTAATACTAGAGGGGGTTCGGATGATAACCTGAAGGTGGACTTTTTAGGCATAGATGCAGTTGGATGGCGGTCTATGTACTTTGTCGTAATGCCCAATTAAATCTCACTATACTCATCATGATATGTATGTGCATGGTCATGCCCTCTTTATTTGTCAATTGCCCAACTGTAATTTGTTCACCCAACATGCTGCTTGTCTTATGGGAGAGACACCTCTAGTGAACTGTGGACCCCGGTCCAATTCTCTTTACTGAAATACAATCTACTGCAATACTTGTTCTATTGTTTTCTGCAAACAATCATCTTCCACACAATACGGTTAATCCTTTGTTACAGCAAGCCGGTGAGATTGACAACCTCACTGTTTCGTTGGGGCAAAGTACTTTGGTTGTGTTGTGCAGGTTCCACGTTGGCGCCGGAATCCCTGTTGTTGCGCCGCACTACATCTCGCCGCCATCAACCTTCAACGTGCTTCTTGACTCCTACTGGTTCGATAAACCTTGGTTTCTTACTGAGGGAAACTTGCTGTTGTACGCATCACACCTTCCACTTGGGGTTCCCAACGAGCGTGTGCTTTACGCGTCATCAAGCTAAATTTCTGGCGCCGTTGCCGGGGAGATCAAGACACACTGCAAGGGGAGTCTCCACTTCTCAATCTCTTTATTTTGTTTTTGTCTTGCTTAGTTTTATTTACTACTTTGTTTGCTGCACTAAATCAAAATACAAAAAAATTAGTTGCTAGTTTTACTTTACTTGCTATCTTGTTTGCTATATCAAAAACACAAAAAAATTAGTTACTTGCATTTACTTTATCTAGTTTGCTTTATTTACTACTACTAAAATGAGTAATCCTGAAGATGAAGTTCGTACGTTTAAGCAACGAGGGGGAGAATGTTTGAGAGATGCTTGGTATAGAATTAGTGATGCCCATAATAGATGCACTAAGAAACACTCCACCATTATTTTACTCAGGAACTTTTATGTTGGTATCTCTAGCTGGAATAGATATGTTCTTGATAGTCTCGCAAAAGGTGACTTCTTAAGTACTCCTGCATTAGAAGCTAGTTGCATTATTGAGATTTTATTTGGAATACCCCCTGTTGATAAAGTTAAAATTGAAATCTCTCTTGAAGATGTTATGAAAAGATTGGAAACCATAGAGAAAAAATTTCCAAGTATTGAAGCTAAATTAGAAATATTACTTGATAAAACTGATGAACTTGATAAATCCTTAGGAGGAATTGATGAAAGAATTAGTGTCCTAGGAACTAATGCTGTCCATGATGATCAAATCAATAGGATTGACGAACTTGAAAAAGCTATGGGAACCTTGGGTTCAACATTTTCTTCTCTTAAATATAAGGAGAAAGCTTATGTGGGTAAGGAGCAAAAGTTTATGTATGTCTCTAAAGTGCCTAGACCAAAGAAGTATTATTATAGGCCTAAAATTGACAAAGCCCTTAGTACCACTATGGATGGGGGAGCTCATGATAACGATGCATCACCCTTCGATAATACTTGATACACACTTTCTGCGCCTAGCTGAAAGGCGTTAAAGAAAAGCGCTTATGGGAGACAACCCATGTTTTTACCTACAGTACTTTGTTTTTATTTTGTGTCTTGGAAGTTGTTTACTACTGTAGCAACCTCTCCTTATCTTAGTTTTGTGTTTTGTTGTGCCAAGTTAAGCCGTTGATAGAAAAGTAAGTACTAGATTTGGATTACTGCACAGTTCCAGATTTCTTTGCTGTCACGAATCTGGGTCCACCTCCCTGTAGGTAGCTCAGAAAATTAAGCCAATTTACGTGCATGATCCTCAGATATGTACGCAACTTTCATTCAATTTGAGAATTTTCATTTGAGCAAGTCTGGTGCCACTTTAAAATTCGTCAATACGAACTGTTCTGTTTTGACAGATTCTGCCTTTTATTTCGCATTGCCTCTTTTGCTATGTTGGATGAATTTCTTTGATCCACTAATGTCCAGTAGCATTATGCAATGTCCAGAAGTGTTAAGAATGATTGTGTCACCTCTGAATATGTTAATTTATATTGTGCACTAACCCTCTAATGAGTTGTTTCGAGTTTGGTGTGGAGGAAGTTTTCAAGGATCAAGAGAGGAGTATGATGCAACATGATCAAGGAGAGTGAAAGCTCTAAGCTTGGGGATGCCCCGGTGGTTCACCCCTGCATATATTAAGAAGACTCAAGCGTCTAAGCTTGGGGATGCCCAAGGCATCCCCTTCTTCATCGACAACATTATCAGGTTCCTCCCCTGAAACTATATTTTTATTCCATCACATCTTATGTGCTTTTTCTTGGAGCGTCGGTTTGTTTTGTTTTTTGTTTTGTTTGAATAAAATGGATCCTAGCATTCACTTTATGGGAGAGAGACACGCTCCGCTGTAGCATATGGACAAGTATGTCCTTGGTTTCTACTCATAGTATTCATGGCGAAGTTTCTCCTTCGTTAAATTGTTATATGGTTGGAATTGGAAAATGATACATGTAGTAATTGCTATTAATGTCTTGGGTAATGTGATACTTGGCAATTGTTGTGCTCATGATTAAGCTCTTGCATCATATGCTTTGCACCCATTAATGAAGAAATACATAGAGCATGCTAAAATTTGGTTTGCATATTTGGTTTCTCTAAGGTCTAGATAATTTCTAGTATTGAGTTTGAACAACAAGGAAGACGGTGTAGAGTCTTATAATGTTTTCAATATGTCTTTTATGTGAGTTTTGCTGCACCGGTTCATCCTTGTGTTTGTTTCAAATAAGCCTTGCTAGCCTAAACCTTGTATCGAGAGGGAATACTTCTCATGCATCCAAAATACTTGAGCCAACCACTATGCCATTTGTGTCCACCATACCTACCTACTACATGGTATTTTTTGCCATTCCAAAGTAAATTGCTTGAGTGCTACCTTTAAAATTCCATCATTCACCTTTGCAATATATAGCTCATGGGACAAATAGCTTAAAAACTATTGTGGTATTGAATATGTAATTATGCACTTTATCTCTTATTAAGTTGCTTGTTGTGCGATAACCATGTTTACTGGGGACGCCATCAACTTTTCATTGTTGAATTTCATGTGAGTTGCTATGCATGTCCGTCTTGTCTGAAGTAAGGGCGATCTACACTGAGTTGAATGGTTTGAGCATGCATATTGTTAGAGAAGAACATTGGGCCGCTAACTAAAGCCATGATCCATGGTGGAAGTTTCAGTTTTGGACAAACATCCTCAAATCTCTAATGAGAAAAGAATTAATTGTTGTTGAATGCTTAAGCATTAAAAGAGGAGTCCATTATCTGTTGTCTATGTTGTCCCGGTATGGATGTCTAAGTTGAGAATAATCAAAAGTGAGAAATCCAAATGCGAGCTTTCTCCTTAGACCTTTGTACAGGCGGCATAGAGGTACCCCTTTGTGATACTTGGTTAAAGCATATGTATTGCGGTGATAATCCAGGTAGTCCAAGCTAATTAGGACAAGGTGCGGGCACTATTAGTACACTATGCATGAGGCTTGCAACTTATAAGATATAATTTACATGATGCATATGCTTTATTACTACCGTTGACAAAATTGTTTCATGTTTTCAAAATCAAAGCTCTAGCACAAATATAGCAATCGATGCTTTTCCTCTATGGAGGATCATTCTTTTACTTTCAATGTTGAGTCAGTTCACCTATTTCTCTCCACCTCAAGAAGCAAACACTTGTGTGAACTGTGCATTGATTCCTACATACTTGCTTATTGCACTTATTATATTACTCTATGTTGACAATATCCATGAGATATACATGTTACAAGTTGAAAGCAACCGCTGAAACTTAATCTTCTTTTGTGTTGCTTCAATGCCTTTACTTTGAATTATTGCTTTATGAGTTAACTCTTATGCAAAACTTTATTGATGCTTGTCTTGAAGTGCTATTCATGAAAAGTCTTTGCTTTATGATTCACTTGTTTACTCATGTCATATACATTGTTTTGATCGCTGCATTCACTACATATGCTTTACAAATAGTATGATCAAGATTATGATGGCATGTCACTCCAGAAATTATCTGTGTTATCGTTTTACCTGCTCGGGACGAGCAGAACTAAGCTTGGGGATGCTGATACGTCTCCAACGTATCGATAATTTCTTATGTTTCATGCCACATTATTGATGTTATCTACATGTTTTATGCACACTTTATGTCATATTCGTGCATTTTCTGGAACTAACCTATTAACAAGATGCCGAAGTGCCGATTCTTTGTTTCTGCTGTTTTTGGTTTCAGAAATCCTAGTAAGGAAATATTCTCGGAATTGGACGAAATCAAAGCCCAGGGGCCTATTTTTCCACGAAGCTTCCAGAAGTCCGAAGATGAGACGAAGAGGGGCCACGGGGTGGCCAAACCCTAGGGCGGCGCGGCCCCACCCCTGGCCGCGCCGGCCTATGGTGTGGGCCCCCCGTGCCGCCTCTTGACTTGCCCTTCCGCCTACTTAAAGCCTCCGTGACGAAACCCCCAGTACCGAGAACCACGATACGGAAAACCTTCCAGAGACGCCGCCAACGCCGATCCCATCTCGGGGGATCCAGGAGATCGCCTCCGGCACCCTGCCGGAGAGGGGAATCATCTCCCGGAGGACTCTACGCCGCCATGGTCGCCTCCGGTGTGATGTGTGAGTAGTCTACCCCTGGACTATGGGTCCATAGCAGTAGCTAGATGGTTGTCTTCTCCCCATTGTGCTATCATTGTCGGATCTTGTGAGCTGCCTAACATGATCAAGATCATCTATCTGTAATTCTATATGTTGCGTTTGTTGGGATCCGATGAATAGAGAATACTTGTTATGTTGATTATCAAAGTTATATCTACGTGTTGTTTATGATCTTGCATGCTTTCCGTTACTAGTAGATGCTCTGGCCAAGTAGATGCTTGTAACTCCAAGAGGGAGTACTTATGCTCGATAGTGGGTTCATGCTGCATTGACACCGGGACAATGATGAAAGTTCTAAGGTTGTGTTGTGCTGTTGCCACTAGGGATAAAACATTGATGCTATGTCTAAGGATGTAGTTGTTGATTACATTACGCACCATACTTAATGCAATTGTCTGTTGCTTTGCAACTTAATACTGGAGGGGGTTCGGATGATAACCTGAAGGTGGACTTTTTAGGCATAGATGCAGTTGGATGGCGGTCTATGTACTTTGTCGTAATGCCCAATTAAATCTCACTATACTCATCATGATATGTATGTGCATGGTCATGCCCTCTTTATTTGTCAATTGCCCAACTGTAATTTGTTCACCCAACATGTTGCTTGTCTTATGGGAGAGACACCTCTAGTGAACTGTGGACCCCGGTCCAATTCTCTTTACTGAAATACAATCTACTGCAATACTTGTTCTACTGTTTTCTGCAAACAATCATCTTCCACACAATACGGTTAATCCTTTGTTACAGCAAGCCGGTGAGATTGACAACCTCACTGTTTCGTTGGGGCAAAGTACTTTGGTTGTGTTGTGCAGGTTCCACGTTGGCGCCGGAATCCCTGGTGTTGCGCCGCACTACATCTCGCCGCCATCAACCTTCAACGTGCTTCTTGACTCCTACTGGTTCGATAAACCTTGGTTTCTTACTGAGGGAAACTTGCTGCTGTACGCATCACACCTTCCACTTGGGGTTCCCAACGAGCGTGTGCTTTACGCGTCATCAGCCGTGTCCGTGTGTCTCTTGAGATGACAATGCAGCATTTCCTCAATGGTTTGAAGTATGACATCAAAGGCATTGTTTGTCACTACAGCTACACCAATATGAATCAATTGTTACATCATGCAAGAGAAGCTGAATCACAGTTGGCTGACGAAGCAAAGATCAAAGTTCGAGCTACAGGAGCTGGGCGTTTCACACCCCGCGCGGCCCCATCTATGGCGCCGGCGCCTTCGACGTGCTCCGCCCCTCCGCCTAGTAAGTTGGTTTCCAATGTGTCTAACACAAAGAAGTCCGAATCTGCTGCAAGTATGAGTGGCTCTAATGTGTCTACTGCGCGTAACCGTGATATGGTTTGTCATACATGTGGTGGCAAGGGTCACTTCAAGAGAGATTGTCCTAACCGTAAAGTCATGGTTATTAATGAGGACAATGAGTACGAGACTGGAGAAGATGTTGATCCTAATGCTCCAGAAGATGATGACTATGACACTGATGGTGAAGATGCATATCCGTCTGATGCTCGCACCATTGTTGTGTCGCAGCGTGCTCTTAATGTGTTGCCTAGTGCATCTACTCAGCGCTGCAATTTGTTCCAAACAAAGGCTTTAGTTGGTCCTGACAAGGCTTCCAAGGTCATTATTGATGGCGGGAGTTGCCGCAATTTAGCAAGCAAGGAGTTGTGTACCAAGCTGAAGTTGAAGTATCTACCGCACCCGCATCCATATTATATTCAGTGGTTGAGCGACAATGGTGAGATGAAGGTAAACCACATGGTGCGTGTTGAGTTTGCTATTGGACCGTATAAGGATTGCATTGATTTTGATGTCGTTCCTATGACGGTGTGTCACCTACTATTGGGTCGGCCTTGGCTCTATGACCGTTCTGTGCAACACAATGGTCGTGCCAATATATATCACTTGGAGTTCAAGGGCAAGAAAATCAATTTACAGCCTATGACACCACAGCAAATTGTCAATGAGTCTCGTCAGAAAGTTGAAGTCAACTTGGAGGATGCTTCTTTAGATAGGCGAGAGAATTGTACTGTTGTGAGTGATATAACGAAAAGTGAGAGAGTGAATTCCTTAGTCTCATTAGCCACCAAAGAAGACATGAGAGAATTTAGTGAGGTTCCTACAGCCATGCCTCTTGTGCTCTTGTACAGGGGTACGGTTTTGGTTTCTAACGACATGACCCCTCTTCCTCTTGGTGTTTCTAATGTTTTGCAGGAATTTGGCGACGTGTTTCCGGATGAGGTACCCGCAGGACTTCCACCATTGCGAGGTATTGAGCATCAAATTGACTTGATTCCCGGAGCTTCGCTACCCAATCGGGCACCATATAGAACGAACCCCGAAGAGACGAAGGAGATACATAAGCAAGTACAAGCGCTACTCGACAAAGGTTATATCCGCATAAGCCTTAGTCCTTGTGCTGTTCCTGTTATTCTTGTTCCTAAGAAAGATGGTACATGGCGTATGTGCGTAGATTGTAGAGCTATAAACAATATCACTATTCAATATCGTCACCCTATTCCCCGATTAGAGGATATGCTAGATGAATTGAGTGGTGCTGCTGTGTTCTCTAAAATTGATTTGCGTAGTGGTTATCATCAAATTAGGATGAAAGAAGGGGATGAGTGGAAAATCGCCTTTAAAACAAAATTTGGTTTATATGAGTGGTTAGTAATGCCTTTTGGTTTGACTAATGCACCTAGCACTTTCATGAGACTGATGAACCATGTTTTGCGTGAATTTATTGGCATGTTTGTGGTTGTGTATTTTGATGATATATTAATTTACAGCCGCAATGAATCTGATCATATTATATATATTCGACATGTTTTGCAAGTGTTGCGTGATAGTAAACTCTATGGTAATCTTGAGAAGTGCACATTCTGCAAAGATAAGGTCATATTTCTGGGTTATGTTGTCTCTAAGCATGGAGTAGAAGTAGATGTGTCTAAAATTGAAGCTATTCAAAATTGGCCTACTCCCATGAATGTGAGTCAAGTTAGAAGTTTTCATGATCTAGCTGGGTTTTATCGCCGTTTTGTGCCCAATTTTTCTACTATTGCTGCACCTTTGAATGAATTGACTAAAAAGAGTGTTGCTTTTGAGTGGGGCGTTGCCCAAGATCATGCTTTTGATGAACTGAAACGATTGTTAACTTCTGCACCGTTGCTAGCACTTCCTGATTCCAATAAGCAATTTGAGATTGAATGTGATGCTAGTGGTATTGGAATTGGTGGTGTGTTGATGCAGTCCAATTGCATATTTTTCTGAGAAACTTTCTGGTGCTAAGCTGAACTATCCAATATATGATAAATAATTGTATGCTTTGATTAGAGTTCTTGAGGTTTGGCAACATTATTTGTGGCCAAAGGAATTTATCATACATTCTGATCATGAAGCTTTGAAATATCTGAAAGCACAATCTACTTTGCATAGGCGTCTTGCTAAGTGGGTTGAGTTCATTGAGTCTTTTCCATACATTATTAAGCACTAGTGTTTTTCCAGGTGCAGCTGAATTGACAACTCAGTTGTTAAGGCTTATAAGTATTCTTTACCTCCCCTTGTGTCGAATCAATAAATTTGGGTTTTACTTCCCTCGAATACTGTTGCGATCCCCTATACTTGTGGGTTATCACTAATTGATTAATATGGTAATGTATTTTGCAATCGAGTATGAAAATACTTCAGAATAGAAGAAAATGGTTCTAAGCATTTGTCTACAAAAAATTAAATGGCATATATCTCTTCGTTCTATGGTCCAAACATTCATGCACCAACATAATAATATTTTATAAAATGTTTTAAATGTTTACAAAATATACCCTGGTTTTTTTATCTTGAAGTGTACTTGATCAAGATTTAAAAAATATGTTTAAAAGACTTCAGAGTAGTATAAATAAGGCATGCAATAAATTTATTGGTGAATGCATATAAAAACATGCCAGATCACGTTTAATGATCATGTGCTTTAACCTCGCAATTTTGTAGCTTATAATAAACCTAAAAACATGGAACTTCTTGTAGGTAAAAAACCAAACTGCTAATATGCTAATGCTATAACGAAAACATCCTATGAAATTCCGACGAAGTGAAGAACCTCTCCATTCTCCAACATAAGATCACTGGTCGACAGAGAGACTGAATTTGAAGAGTATGAGCTTTTATTCTGTATAAGTAGAAGACGGATGTATTCTTCCACCCAACTTCAGTGCATCCAATAACTCATCCTGAATTTCAGAATACTTCTGCGGTGCCTAATCATGGAGCTCAAAACATAAATCAAACAGTTAATAGCTTTGACAAAGATTTAGTCATAATGGGCATCATCGTGAGCGGCGATGGGAAGAGAAATCAAGGATCTTCAAACGAATACCCAGGCGTAGCTGATTCTGAATAACCCTGAGTCACTTTTTTCCTCCTGATTTCCGTTGCTTCTTGTTGGCGAGATCGAGTTCAGGCAGCGGATCGGCCTTTTCCTGTGTGGGGGAGCGAGGAAGGAAGTAAAAGATTTGTGGAAGTACTTCAGCGAATTCAACGGCAAGACGAACGGCCGGCGAGATTGGACGCTTCACAGGTGATCACAAATTTGCAATATCTCGTCGAAGTCGTGTTAGGATCATCGACAACGGACGGTGCAGATGCGTCGCTCAGAAGCCAACGCCCAAGATGTACCCCTTTTTTGAACCATTACCTTTTCACGCGTTAATCGTGCTTAAGCTGTAATAAACCAGATTTGCTAATCAGCGTGGTCCTACTCTTTCGATATAAAGGAGTAGGAGTGGGAGGATGGGAGGCACACTAATGAAAACCTAAAATTTCTATTCCTGTTTTGCACTTTACCTTACCTAGTTGTAGATCTGAGCCGCCGGAGCTCCACCTTCTTCCTCCTCTCCGGCCATGGCCAAGTCTTGACCCACCGGGGTCCTGACAAGTTGGTATCAGAGCGAGACGACTCCCTCCCTCCCGTCCCTGTTTCCACCCTCCTACCCAACCCCCATCACCATGCCACCAGACAACAGATCGCGATCTACGTCTCGCGATCGACACGGCCGTGGCGAGGCCCGCGCCGCCACAACGGAGGAAGACGATCAGGAAGACGAGCAACGCATGGCTCGGTTACCGCGAGAGGTCCGCGCCATCCGCCGCCGGCTGGACAAGCACGAGCAATCCGCCGCTGACACGTCCGCCGCCCTGACCGCGATGCAAGGTGAGATGTCCCGTATGACTCAGATGCTGGCTGCCTTATTTACTTCTATACCGTACGCTAGTGCCGCCGGGATCGCAACTCCCTCCCTCCCCAGCCTCACCGCCACCCAAAGCAACCTCCTTGCCACACCACCACCACTGTCCCACGTTTCCCTATCACCGATCTCGGAGGTTACCACACCGATGCCAACTCCGGTCACCACCATTCCTATACCACCCCAATTCGGCGCCTTGACGCCGGAGAACTTGCCACACCCAACCTACCCACCCAAAGCCACCACCTTTTTCCCACCCACGCAGCCAGTTTACACATACACGGCACCGCTCGTCGCTACCTCCATCCTACATACCACATCACCACCGATCCACCACAACCACCAAGTTTCAAACCCAAACACCAACCCACAGATGTATCAACAAACATCAGTTCCACAAGCAAATCCCTCCTCCGTTCCCAACACTAGCCAAAACCCATACTATCCACCACAGTACCACTCACCTTTCACCCAAACCCAATTCCTACCACCACCGACTCCTACACCACAGCCTCAACCACAAATCCATACCCCACAACTGGCACAGCAAAACCACCCCATCTACTCACAACCACAACCTAGTCAACGATTTCCTCACCCACAGCAACCTCAGAACAATTACGAGGTGCATCTGCGGACACCACATGTAGAGCTGCCTATTTTCTTAGGTGAAGCCCCAAGAGCATGGCTGCTTGAGTGTGAAGATATTCTCGACTTGGTCAACATTCCAGTAGAGCACAGAGTGAAATGGGGTTTGGCCCACATCAGAAGACAGGCTAAAACGTGGATAAGTACCTCGGGACTAAATTTGAGAACTCTGTCTTGGGAACAACTCAGTCAAGTCCTCATAGATCGTTTCCCTGATGCAGTCTCTAATGATCCTATGGATCAACTGCAACTACTGAAGCAACTGACGACAGTAAACACATACATTGACTCATATGAATCATGGATGACTCTGATGAAAAGGGACAGAAATTACCTGCCTCAGGACTTCTTTGTTGACCGTTTTATCAGTGGTCTGAAGGAAAGCATCAAGCATCAAGTGCAATGTCAAAAACCTGATTCATTGTTGTCTGCATACTGGTATGCCAGGCAATACGAAAAGGCGTCCAACTCTGTCATCAGACGACCTGGACAAATCCTCCCTCCAGCTCGAGCTCCCCTGGCACCAAACAGACCTATAGTACCCAGAGATAACAGAAACAGGGCAGCAAACGACAGAGTAAGAGAACCTCGCAAGTGTTGGTATTGTCCAGAAAATTGGATAATTGGGCACAAATGCCAACCAATGATAAGAGCCCTGCAGGTGATTGAAATGCAAGGCAATGATCATGACATGGAGAACCCAGCAGCAGAGGAAGTCCAGCACCAACCTGTTGCCATACAGCAAGCCCCACCAATAGAGGCAGTTCCTGAGATTCCAGAAGAACATGAACAGCTAATGAATATATCATCTGCAGCTTACAATGGATGTCCAGGTGACTCCACAATTTCTCTCCTACTGAAGCTGAACAAAGCTTCAGCAGTGGCTCTGGCCGACACTGGCAGTACTGATACTTTCATGGACCTGAAATTTGCTCAAGCTCACAATATTCCCCTAACTGCTACCAAACAAAGAAGTGTAAAAGTAGCTGGTGGTGGTACCCTCTCTTCTACAGCTACAGCTTATGACTGTCAGTTCAGTATACAAGGCCACAAGTTCACTACCAACTTCAAAATATTAGAGCTACAAGGAGCAGATATCATCTTGGGGGTTAACTGGTTCAAACAACACAATCCAGTCACTTTTGATTTCCTGAAGAGGCAACTCGTAATTGGAGTAGATGGCAAGGTCCTTACTCTAAAGGATCATCTGTTCCCCACAGATAAACTCCTCATCTCATCTGAGAAATGCAACAAATTAATTGCCAAAGGAGCTTCTGGGTATTGGCTCTGCAGTGTACAACCTGACACTGTCAACACTGAAGGACTACAACCACCAGTATCTGAACCAGTCAATACCTTGCTGCAGCAATTCCAGGATATTTTCCAACCACCAGTAGGCCTTCCTCCCCCAAGACACTGTGACCATCAAATTCCATTGTTTCCTGATGCCAAACCACCCAACATCAGGCCTTACTGGATGTCACACGGCCAGAAAAATGCTGTTGAGCAAGTGATCAAAGAAATGTTGAAGAATAAGGAAATCAAATTAAGCAAAAGTCCATTTTCTTCTCCTGTGATTCTGGTTAGGAAAAAGGACAAGTCTTGGAGACTCTGTGTTGATTTTCGAGCTCTCAATGCACTCACTATCAAAAATAAATTTCCAATCCCCGTCATAGAGGATTTACTGGATGAATTGCAAGGAGCAGTCATTTTCTCTAAATTGGACTTAAAATCTGGATATCACCAGATAAGAATGCATGAGGAAGACATTCCCACAAAGCTGGTTTCTCCACACACATGGGCCACTATGAATACTTGGTAATGCCTTTTGGCTTGTGCAATGCTCTTGCTACCTTCCAGGAATTAATGAACAACATATTCTCCAAATATCTGAGATAGTTTGTTCTGGTATTCTTTGATGATATTCTCATATACAGTAAATCCAAGGAAGAGCACCTAGAACACCTGAAAATTGTCCTCAATATTTTCAGAATGCATGAACTCAAGGCAAAAATATCCAAGTGCCAATTTGAGCAACCACAGATAGAGTACCTTGGGCATATTATCTCTGGCAAAGGAGTGGCCACTGACCCATCCAAGATACAGGACATTATTAATTGGCCAACACCACAGTGCATCAAGCAGCTCAGAGGCTTTCTGGGACTCACTGGTTACTACAGAAGATTCATTCCTAGATATGCTCACATCTGTCAACCTTTGCATGCTGTCCTGAAGAAAAATGCATACCAGTGGACTTCTGACCAAAATAGAGCATTTCAGCAACTAAAACAAGTGATGTCCAAGCCACCTCTGCTGGCCTTACCCAATTTCACACTTCCTTTCACCTTAGAAACAGATGCCTGCCACACTGGGTTAGGAGCAGTGCTAATGCAACAATCTAAGCCTCTGGCATATTTCAGCAAATGTCTGGGTCCCAAAAATGCAGAGAAGTCTGTCTATGAAAAGGAAGCCATGGCCATTTTGGAAGCCCTCAAAAAATGGAGACACTACTTTCTGGGTAACAAGCTGATCATCAAAACTGATCAAAGCAGTCTCAAATACTTAGCCAGCCAGAAACTACTAGAGGGAATACAACACAAGTTAATGCTGAAGCTCTTGGAATTTGACTATTCCATCCAATACAAAAAAGGATGTGATAACACAGCAGCTGATGCCCTGTCCAGGAAATTCCAACCTCTAGACCCAGATCCTACAGATACAAATATGGCAATTACTCTAGCCACCCCTACTTGGGCAACAGAGGTAACTGACTCCTATATTGGAGACACAGAATGTTCCAAACTGTTACAGGAAGTGGCTCTCAACCCTAATAGCCATGCAAATTACACAGTACAAACTGGAGTTCTCAGATACAAGGGGAGAATAGTGGTTGGATCTTCCACTAACCTGAGGCAAAAATTATTTGACACTTTCCACTCCTCTGCTATTGGGGGTCACTCAGGCAACAGGGTTACATACCAAAAACTCAAACACCTGTTCTTCTGGCCAAAGATGAAGCAGTACTTGGAGCAATTAATAGCTGCCTGCCCAGTGTGCCAAATTTCAAAAACTGAACGAGTACAATACCCTGGTTTACTGGATCCTCTTCCAATTCCAGAAACCAAATGGGGAGCAATCAGCATGGATTTTGTAGAGGGTCTACCAAAGTCACATGGAAAGGATGTCATATTGGTGGTAGTGGATAGACTAACCAAATATGCTCATTTCCTTCCTCTAGCTCATCCATACACTATCCAGAAAGTTGCTCACATCTTCATGGATAATATCCTCAAGCTCCATGGTCCTCCCACTGTCATAATCACAGACAGGGACAGAATTTTTCTTAGCAAGCTCTGGACTGAAATATTCTCTGCCATGAAAATTTCCTTGCATTTTTCCACTGCTTATCACCCAGAATCAGATGGTCAGACTGAAAGGGTCAACCAATGTTTGGAGCAGTACCTCAGATGGATGGCATTTCAAGAGCCAAAAAAGTGGAGTGAGTGGTTACCTGCTGCTGAATTTTGGTACAACACAAGTTTCCACACAGCCATCAAGATGTCTCCCTTTCAAGCTCTCTATGAATACCCTCCTCCCTTGCTGACAGAGTTACCTACTATAACAACACTGTCACCAGAAGCACAACAGACATTGGGAGAAAGGGAAAATATGGTCACAACCTTGCAGCAAAACCTGGCAAAGGCACAACGATCCATGAAGAAATATGCTGATCAAAACAGAACTCCCAGAACCTTCCTTCTCGGTGACATGGTGTACCTCAAAATGCAACCACACAGGGAAACTGCCTTGGGCAAAGGCAATCCCCTGAAACTTGCCTCCAAGTGGTATGGACCCTTCAAAATCATCCAAACAGTGGGTCGCCGGGCATATAAGCTGCAACTACCGGCTGGTACACTTCTCCATGACGTCTTCCACGTCAGCAACCTCAAGAAACACATCGGCGATTCTGCAGTCCCAAACCCCAGACTACCGCTGCTCACTCCATCAGGTAAGCTCAAACAACTGCCTCTGTCCATACTGCAGCGTCGACAGGTTCCCAGGAGCAATGGAGAATACGAGGTCGCCGTGCCACAGTGGTTGATACATTGGGACGGTATGACGGAAGAAGAGGCGACATGGGAAGACGCCGAATTCATGCAGGCAACCTTTCCAGAATTCAAGCCCTGAAGTCTTGTCTTCAGGAGGGGGCAGTGTCAGGATCATCGACAACGGACGGTGCAGATGCGTCGCTCAGAAGCCAACTCCCAGGATGTACCCCTTTTTTGAACCATTACCTTTTCGCGCGTTAATCGTGCTTAAGCTGTAATAAACCAGATTTGCTAATCAGCGTGGTCCTACTCTTTCGATATAAAGGAGTAGGAGTGGGAGGATGGGAGGCACGCTAATGAAAACCTAAAATTTCTATTCCTGTTTTGCACTTTACCTTACCTAGTTGTAGATCTGAGCCGCCGGAGCTCCACCTTCTTCCTCCTCTCCGGCCATGGCCAAGTCTTGACCCACCGGGGTCCTGACAAGTCGGCAGCATGAGGGTCTCATTTGTTAGCAACTCAAAGCTAGGGTGCCGATGACGTCTGAGGCGGGGGCGTCTAGGGCTGCCTGATCTATTCGCAAAAAAAAGGGCTGCCTGATCGCTCCACGGAAAAGGCTTCTCGCCTTCTCGTCTGGTGTAGGGAGCGGGAATCGTGCAGATGAGCATTGTCTCATTAATCTGAACTCCCCCAAATTCCTACCCGCAAACTACAGAGCGGGAATCGAGCATATGGGCTGCATGATCGCTGTATCAGATCGGGGATTCGCCAAAGACTGCTGAGGTCGCGACCTTGAGCCCGCGCCGGTAGCCAGTAGCCACGCCTGTGTTTCCGAGCACCCGACTTCCACATCCTTGTGTTCGTGCTATCAGGCAAAGCTTTTCCACGATTCTAGATGAGTTTCTGCCACTGGATGAGACTACCCGCCGTGCGCTGATCTTTCCTCCATGCGTGCCGTCGTCGTACACATCCACTTCTGGTTCGGTAGTCTCTCGTGCTGGCCAACGGTGCAGCGCACTGCCACGGTGGCCGCCGGTTACGCAGCCTCGGGCGGCGATGAACAACGCCACAGAGCCTCGCGATGCTCTCCTCGCCTCTCCTGGCTGACGTAACCAGGAGCCTAGGAAACCAGCGCAGCCGCCCGGTTTAGTTTAGGGTTTGGTTCATGGGAGGCGCGCGGTCAGGCGGAAGGGAGAAGCCCTGTAGGAAATAGAACTCGATCGTGTTCAGGGTTATTATTAACGACAATTAGGAAACTGAACCAACCACGACTGCACATACATCGATTAGAAACCGGAGCGAACAGGACTCACGCTATGGTAGGACTCACGGACGAAAGCGCCTTATGGGGTGGACGAAAGCGCACAAAGACGGACCAAACCACGGAAACGTTAGCTCCTTTATTATTAGGTATAGATAAGAGCATCTCTAGTGGATGGTCTATATGGACGTGTAAAGCCCGTTTACACGTTTTTGGCCCAAAATCAGTCTCCAGTGGATCGTGTATACGGTCGTGGAAGCTTTACACGTCCATCCACGATGCTACTCATCGTGGAAGTAAACACGCCCAAGCCACGCTCGTGAAAACGGAACCTCTTCTCCCCAGCTCTGCTCCCGCTCGCATCCCACCTCCGTCCGGAGCCATCGAAGCTCGCCGGCGGCCACTCCCCTCCGGTAAGCTCTCTCTCTCGCCCCTTTTTTATTCCCGCATGTAGAGAAGAGGTCAGGGGAGGCGCGGGGAGTCGCGCGGTGGCCAGCCCCCATCTCCAGATGCGGCGGCCGCTTGGCTCGCCAGATGCGGCGGAGCGCGCCATGGAGATGGGAGGGCACGTAGAGAGGGGCTGGCGTGCTGCGGCGGGTGCGGAGAGATGGCCTGTGGTGCTGCGGCGGCCGCGGAGAGATGGGCTGGGGGGCTACGGCCGATGTGGCCTGGAGGGCGGCGGCGCTCGCCCTGGAGAAAGGGAAGGCGGCGGGTGCGGCCTGGAGGCGGCGGCGCTCGCCCTGGAGAAAAGGAAGGCGCCGGGTGCGGCCCGGAGGGTGGCGGCGGGTGCGGGTGCGGCCGTGGACAGTGGGGAGGCCGGCTTGGCAATGTCGATTTGGTATATGTCCATGTTAATTTGGGGCTTCTCCATGTCAATTTGATGCACGATTGTGGTCTGCGCATAAAATAGTTGTGCTTTGATAGTGTTTTGCTACAGATTTTGTACTGATGTACAACCTGAAGTGTACAAGAAGAACTCTCTGGTTACTAATTTGATGTTGACTGTGTGTTTTTGTTGATTGTTTGCAGATGGATGGTGATCAAATATAGCCGTTGGAATATACACGTCCTGATTTACACGTCCTGATACACGTTCCACTGAAAAACTAGGAGGTGTTAAATTTAGCAATTTGTATATGAACGTGTATATAGAGATATACACGTCCAAATTTGCACCTTCCACTAGAGATGCTCTAAGAAGGGAAAAGATAACATTGTTGCTGATGCTCTATCTAGGAAGAATATGCTATTAACTCAACTTGATGTTAAAATTCCTGGATTAGAGGTGTTATGTGATTTATATGCGACTGATTATGATTTTGCTGAACCATATCGCTTATGTGCTCTTGGTAAAGCATGGGAAAAATATCACATACATGACGGGTTCTTGTTTCGAGCTAACAAACTATGTGTTCCAGAATCGTCTGTGCGTTTGCTCTTATTGCAGGAATCACATGCTGGAGGTTTGATGGGTCACTTTGGGCGTGAGAAGACGCTACTCATGCTCGCTGATCACTTTTATTGGCCAAAGATGAGGCAGGATGTGGACAGGTATGTGAAGAGGTGCATTACTTGCAACAAGTCCAAGTCCAAGCTGAAGCATCACGGTTTGTATACTCCATTACCGGCACCTACTACACCTTGGGAAGATATTAGTATGGATTTTGTGTTGGGTTTGCCACGTACTAAAAGAGGCCATGATTCTATATTTGTGGTAGTGGACAGATTTTCTAAAATGTCACACTTTATTGCCTGCCACAAAAGTGACGATGCGTCGCATATTGCTAACCTGTTTTTCAGGGAGATTGTTCGACTACATGGAGTCCCGAAGACTATTGTTTCTGATCATGATGTGAAGTTCATGAGCTACTTCTGGAAGACACTTTGGGGCAAGCTTGGGACAAAGCTGCTGTTCAGTACTACTTGTCATCCCCAAATTGATGGTCAAACTGAGGTGGTGAACCGAACCTTGTCACAACTGTTGAGATCCATGATCAAGAAGAACCTGAAGGAGTGGGAAGAGTGTTTGCCGCATGTAGAGTTTGCTTACAACAGGGCGGTACATTCTACCACGGAGCTATGTCCTTTTGAGGTGGTGTATGGTTTTAAACCTATTACTCCACTTGACTTGTTGCCTTTGCCCATACATGAGAGAGTTAATATGGAGGCATCCAAGAGGGCAGATTTTGTGCGCCAAATACATGTGACGACTAAAGAGTTGATAGAAAAGAAAGGCAAGAGCAATGCTGCAAGGATGAATAAGAAGCGCAAAGAGATGTTGTTCAAGCCTGGTGATATGGTCTGGGTACATTTTCGCAAGGATAGGTTCCCGAAGCTGCAGAAGTCGAAGTTGAAGCCTCGTGGTGCTGGTCCTTACAAAGTGCTTGCCAAGATCAATGATAATGCATACTCGGTAGATCTTCCAGTTGATGAGTTTGGTGTCAGTAATTCTTTCAATGTTGCTGATTTGACACCATATGACGGAGAAGACCTTGGAGCGTCGGGGTCGACGCCTTTTGAAGGGGGGGAGATGATGAGGACATCCCTACTACACCACTACCTCCATCATTAATAAATGAAGATGAACCTGCTGTGGAGCTCAAGTCCAAAAAAGTTCGGATTGGACCAATTACAAGGGCTCGTGCGAAGCTACTTAAACAATAGGTGAACTTGTTTCTAAACGGTACTTTGATTGATGAGAACTTTATACTGCCTAAGTCCTATTACTTATGTATCATCAGGTATCAAGAAGAGACGAGCATCGCACGAGGAGGAGAGGAGCAGCTGGACATGAAGACGGACGTCAAGATGGACGTGAAGATGGCCGACATGGAGCTGGACATGAAGATATCTCATGGACGCGCGAGGGAGGAGAGGGAGGCATGCGAGAGAGGAGAAGAAGACGTCCAGGCCGGTCCAGCACCCGGTCCGACCGGCCGCCAGACCGGCCAACCCGGTCACTGACCCGGTCGACCGGGCGCCAACCGGACGAGATTTATCGTACCGGATGAAAACCGGAAAACCTCGCAACTATCCGGTTGCCACCCGGTTGACCAGACCTCAGACCGGCCGATCCGGTTGCCGCCCGGTTGACCGGACCCCAGACCGGCCGACCCGGTCCCTGGCCCGGTTGACCGGATTCCAGACCGGATTTGTCCGAGTCTGTCTCGACCAGATCTATTCTGGGTCGGTTATTTTTGTATCTTTTCGACCAGAATTCGTCCCGGACGCCTATATAAGTGGCCAGGACGCCCCCTAGCTGTTTTAGACCACGTTTAAGATAAACCCTAGTTCTTAGTTGTTTGCTCTAGCAAAACTATTGAATCCCTACACCATATTGCTTGATATTGTGTAGATCCTGAAAAAGTCTTGTGTGATCTGCTGTTCCATTGGGAATTAGACGGTTGCAACTTACTGCTTCGTGGTCGGCGGCTACGTGCGCAAGTGTGTGGAGTTGCGAATATCTTGCAGGGTTGAGAGCTGTTGCACTGGCGACAGGGACCACTCGAGAGATCTCGTTGCGTCATACAAGTTTATATCCACTTCATCGTCGTTTATCTCCGCTGCCATCACCCCGTGATCATCATCACCACCGTTGCTTACTGAGAAGATCGGGCCACCCCACATAAAGCCTCGTATACCAGCTTTGCTAACAGGTTGTACTAAGTCTTGCTGAGTCCCTGTACTCAGCTTTGCATGCTTTGTTTCAGACGAAGACTCTCCAACAAATGGTGGTTTCTAGGTCGACATCGACGAGTAGCTTGGGATTCCCAGGTGGCAGCCTGGAATCTATGGGCTGGGACGTCGCCGTTATGCTCCTGGCCTCTTAGGCCTTTTGCTATCTTGCTATTTATAATAGCATAACTTCGCTTCCGTTGATTGATGAAATGTCAGGTCAGTGACCTCTGCTTGTAATACTTTGGTTCTTTGCTCAATCTTCTGGAGCTTGTATTACTTCTTGAGTCGTAGAGTCACTGTTGTGTTACCGATTGTCACCCTGTAGGCCCTAGAGATCTAGGTTAGGCTTATGCCAGATGCAGATCTGGGTTTGTCTAGCCTTCGACCTCCCGGGATCTCCGACAGGTTTTGGTATCAGAGCAGGACTGCCTGTAGGAAACCCTTTCTATTGGTCGATGTTGAGTCTAGAGATTGTGAAAATTATTTGAAAGCTAAAAGTATTTGCAAAAATCTGATTAGTATTCTTTTTACTCCTCATCTGGTATCGCTCTAATTCAGAGTCACACCTTACCTTGTGTTGATTTGAAAAAGTTTTGCCATCTCTTCTGGTCTTTCAAAACTTAGGTGCCTCAATAGCAGGTCGTTTCTTAACCAGTTGACCTAGTTTTGAGTTCTCTAAACTCTTGTGTGTTCTTTGTTCTCTCTTTGTTTCGTTTCAATCGAAAGATTTCCTTCCATCATGATTTCTCTATTCCTTGGGTTCCACATCATCTTTTTCTAGGCTTCATGGTTTCCTTTCACCATGGATGCCTCCTTTCCTTTTTCTTGGATACTTATGAAGCTAGGTATGGCTTCTTGAAAGTTACCTTGTGATTACTACCTCGTAGTGTCCTCTGTAACACTCAGATGGTAGTTACTCCTTTCTCCGTGTTTTAACCCTTGGACTTGAACCGAAGGTCCCAGATTGTGTTGGGTTCTCTTAGTGTGAATCTCAGTACATGATGCTGACCTTTAACCCAAGATCCATTCCGTTGACCCCTGTTGTCCATGGTCAAACCATACATCAGGATCGCTAACTTCAAATCCAGCTAGCCTTCAAACTTGTGGTCATTGTCGTGATTGAATTACGGCAACAAAAGATCTTTCCTATCATTAGCTATGGCAGAGGTTCTTTTATGGAACCAAATGGATCATGACAAGAGTTCTCTTTGTGAGTCCCTCATCTATGTCTGTGACTCTGCCACACCTCCCTTTTCCTGCCGAGTCTCGCAAGAGAGTTATCTTATGCAGCTACATCTTAGGATTTCTGATCATGTTCATGTTCCTCGTCTTAGTTACTTTCCGACCTTTGTCTGCTAGTTAGCAGCCAAGTGGTAATTGTGCATTGGAATCTTCTAGTGCATGTTACATGTGACGCCCCAAAACCGGTACCATGAGGATCCCAGCGAATCCGCCGAAATCCGCACGATATCGATTTTAGGAGACGCACCACCAAGCGCCTCGTACACGCCGAAGCATGCACGCGATGCGGGTGGAATCAATCAAGAGAGGTAACATTACAACAGGATTACAATAGAGCCCACGGGATACAGATATATTACAACAACGACTCCAACGAGTCAAGATACAAATAGATACATACAAAGATCCAAATCATACAGAAGACCAAATACATCCGAGTACGGACAAGATACAAATTTGGACTAAGAGTCCTGAAGATAAACGATGGCGTCCATAACCCTGCCCAGGCCAAGCCGGAAGGGTAACCTTGCTAGCGTCGTCTTCTTCGAACATATCTTCATACCTGCCCGGTTATATCCCGTAGAAGCAGCAATAAGTACGGGTTCGTACTTAACAAGACTTCAAGACGTATAAGCGTTCGTCAACCAGTCGTCCTTTGTACTTGAGGCACGCAGGGGACTTAGAGGACGCAAGAGGAACGTCATAGGCAATATGGTGGGGTTAAGCGGCAGCGCGCAAGCACTAAAAACCTATAGAGACACTCTACAACATTCGTCTAATCAGAGAAGGTGAGAGAGCGCATAACTAACAGTTCTATACTCTGCAACCATAACACAGCCGATGTGTTCCCCCCTCGCAAGGAAGTACTTACAAGGGCACTCACACGGTTATCAAGTTTTAACCATTTATTATTGAAGTTGTACTAACTTACTACGCAAGTTATTATTAATGAACAACAGGTGTAAGTTGTCTATGGTCGAGTCATACAGCTTCAAGTCGTCCATAACCGCGGACACGGCTTATCGATAAGATGTACACCCTGCAGGGGTTGCCCAAATGTACCCACACGCACCGCTCAATCCACTTACGACAGGTGGTTATCACGGCTCGCACTCTCCTTCACGACAACAATGTCCAGGAAGCCACCTAACCAAGTTGAACCCGTATCGAAGTCCGGCCGTATCTTCGAAGCGGACTTGGCTATTTGCGACCACGACTTCCGAGGGTCAAAACACACACTGGGGCGAATGACCCGCTTCAGCACGCGATAAACGCTCGTGCCGCACCTATACGTGCATACCAGAAACAAGGGATACAAGGCACCCAGGGGCTTCCCAAAGTAAATAAGTAACTGGCATGCACGCAACAACAAATGGTAAAACATGCAAACTAGTTGTGGCCACTGGACAAAGCTGTAGATTCCGGCAGTGGTCGAGGGGAGACCCAGAAACATACCCACGTGTGGTTAGAGCGCTCAGTCTCGGAACAGATAACAAGAACTCGGGTCCTAGGGGACATTAGTGAGTCAAAGTTCCGATGCTTTCGCAAAGGGGCTCACAGATGCCTCTGCTTATCATTTTAGTTGTTAACAATAAGTAAAGCATGATTATCTCCAACAATATATCCATAAACCATGTGTTATGATTCCCCAACAGATAAACAGATAAGATAACAATAACGGTAACAAGATAAAACAGCACTAGCATGCACTATGACTCGCAAGGCAGACCCGATAACCAAACAACAGCTGTAGGAGGTTGGTGGTTGGTGGTGGCAATATGGGCTGCTTGAGGTAACAAGTGGAAGGGACACGTGACAAGAACGCAACTTAAGGATAGCATGAGGGAGAAGGCAAAATAAAATAGGTAAGCGACTCCTGCAGGGACAGGAGTATAGGGGAAATGCTTGCCTGTTAGAGCTTGCCGAGGAACATCCGGAGAACTCGTCGTATCTCACATCACCACTTCGCGATCCTATCCGGGAAGAAGTAAATGCTGGACAAACAACGGATGCAAGTCTTATTACTACGGGATAAGAACCAGCATGATGAAGATGATATGCATGGCATGGCAACGATGATGCGGTGCAACTTATCATATTAAGCGGGATCGAAACCCCGAACAAACAATTATTAGGTTCGCGTTATTTATCTACCCTGCATATTAAATGTTGATTAGCATGGCAACACATGGCATGGGTGCGCTACGCAAATTTAAATGGAACAAGGACAAAAATTAATTTATATCCCACATATTCCATATGTTACATATTAGATGATAATGCAAACTAGCACGAAATTGTATGATGCATGATGCAACAGCAAGCATGGATGGCATATTCATGTTCCTCACATTTTACTGATCAAAAACAATATATTATTTATCGCATTTGGAAAAGTAGAACTCAAGTTATGCTGCAAATTTAATATTTAGAGAAGTATTTAATTGTTTGGTCAAATTTTAGTTTGTAAAAACAGTAAAACACATGCTAGAGTTGGATTACTCTCGTTTTGTTGATTCCAGAACATAGATTATTTACTCAAAAGATTTAATAGGAAATAAAACGATAGGTAGCTGCAAGATCTGGAGACTCAAAAACGTGTGGATCAGAAGATGGGCAAGGTTCCAGCCAGTGGTGCTGGTTCAAGTTTTGTCTGGAAACGGGTGTGCAACATATTACCCAGCAAGACCAAAGTGCATGTTTTCTGAAAGTAGTACAAGAGCACTGTTCTGAAACTGAACCAAGCGACGGCACATAACAATATGGGTGTGCGTGTCTTTTGACAACAAGAAAGGAAGATGGGGCGTTAGTTTCTCCTAAGAATTGATATTGGGTATGCTGGCAGGATCGAGTGGGTAGTCAGTGGAGCTGATGGATGGTTTTTCTTTTCGAAATTAAGCAGAGAACAGACAAGGTCAAGTGACAGCCCAGATATCTGAAATTTTAACTGACGAAAAGGAGCAGGTGTTAACGGAAACTGAACAGATACAACGAAAAGGAAAAAGGTGTGCGTCTTCACTGGGATTTGATCCTGGAACTGGAACTGTAGGAATTGAACCAATAGCAGGGTTATCTGGGCTAGCTTCGTCTAGTGATTTGAAACAAGAACGCGGCCAACAGAAACATCCCCAGGCGCCAGGACGGGGAAGATACAGAACGAGCGCAGCTGGTGTTCTCGGCAGACACGACATAGGCCGCGAGCACGACCTCAACTACTGGATGCAAACAAGCGAGATAGCAGGGGAAAAGGTTGTGGCGCTCACCCTGGTGTTGGTCCAAGACGGAACAACACGGCGACGGCGGAGTCGCGGAAGAGGAAGTAGAGGCGAGCGGTGACCATCGGTGTAGAAGAGGACGGTGACGGCGAGGTCCGTGGCGTCGTCCAGGAGCAGCCTCCGCTCCTGACCTTCAGCGCAGAGAACGAGAACACCACGGTGGTTCCATCCACGAGCTCGGTGCGGCGAACGGTGGCTCCAGGCAACGACGAGCTTGAGGATTTCCCGGTGATGTTTAACTGAATTTTATCTGAAGTTTGCTCTGTGTCTCTGCTTTGCGTGGAAGAGGGGAAGGACAGAGGGAGCTTTAGTGGCGGCGGAACAAGAGGAGGAAAGGGGGGCTAGGGTTCTTGGAGAGCCTCGATCTGGAAGGAAAAAGGTAGGGAAAAGAGGAGGGGAGCAGGTGAGAATTTGCTTGAGGAGAGAGCAGGTGGGTGCGGTGGTAGAGGTCACGCCTCCTGCGTGTTGAGAAGGTCCCCAGCCAGAGGAGAAGGTTGAACCGGCCAGTGAAAGGATAGGAAGGAAGCTATCTGGCATATTTCTCTATTTGCTGGGATTTTGCAAAATCAGAGAAGAATAAACGGGAGAAAGATAGAAATCAAAGAAAGAAAAAAGAGAAGGAGGAAAAGTTTGGAAAAGAAATTTAAAACTGGATTTTGATTAAAAACAATTTAAAGTTTGCAAATACTTTGATTCTAGTTTTCTAAATGAAATAAGAATACAAGAGAGAGTTTTTATTTAGAACCATACGAGAGGGGGAAAAATAATGTTTATTCAAATAATTTTAGT
The DNA here is from genome assembly GCF_019359855.2 of Lolium perenne. Taxonomy (NCBI): domain Eukaryota; kingdom Viridiplantae; phylum Streptophyta; class Magnoliopsida; order Poales; family Poaceae; genus Lolium; species Lolium perenne. The sequence goes on from NC_067248.2 coordinate 170,205,125, forward strand.
TTGGCCAAACATGTAGATGATATGATGCATGTATGATGATGACGCCGGAACGACGCGGAAAAACAAGCAACGAAGAAAAACTATTATTAGGGATTTTCCAGGTCGCTACAATCGACACCACTAACAAGGAACCTCGCCCCGAGGTTCCACGTCAACCTAAGGGGGAGTTGGTTAAACTATCGGATCTTCTTGTACCATGTTGACAAACACCCGACCTTGGCGTGGGACCTTCTTCTGTCAAGGTGTTGATCTTCTCGACACCACTAACAAGAGTTGTTGCTCCGTTGATGATGATGTGCTTCTATCGTAACCTCCGAAGATCGGACCTAATAGGTGAGGGCAAAGATCGTCCAACCCGCGTAGAGACCTATGACTCAGAGAAGCAGATAAGAGAAGATTCAAAACTCGCAAAGGTAAGATGAGAAAGAATAGAGGTAAGGAGAAAATCAGAGCTAGTCAGAACTATCCAACGAATTTTTGAAAATAGGTTTTGACACACTATACTCAACGACCGTTAGCAAGGTTATCCTACAGGCTGGACTAGTGGGGTACCGTCAACCTGATGCTCTGATACCAACTTGTGACGCCCCAAAACCGGTACCATGAGGATCCCAGCGAATCCGCCGAAATCCGCACGATATCGATTTTAGGAGACGCACCACCAAGCGCCTCGTACACGCCGAAGCATGCACGCGATGCGGGTGGAATCAATCAAGAGAGGTAACATTACAACAGGATTACAATAGAGCCCACGGGATACAGATATATTACAACAACGACTCCAACGAGTCAAGATACAAATAGATACATACAAAGATCCAAATCATACAGAAGACCAAATACATCCGAGTACGGACAAGATACAAATTTGGACTAAGAGTCCTGAAGATAAACGATGGCGTCCATAACCCTGCCCAGGCCAAGCCGGAAGGGTAACCTTGCTAGCGTCGTCTTCTTCGAACATATCTTCATACCTGCCCGGTTATATCCCGTAGAAGCAGCAATAAGTACGGGTTCGTACTTAACAAGACTTCAAGACGTATAAGCGTTCGTCAACCAGTCGTCCTTTGTACTTGAGGCACGCAGGGGACTTAGAGGACGCAAGAGGAACGTCATAGGCAATATGGTGGGGTTAAGCGGCAGCGCAAGCACTAAAAACCTATAGAGACACTCTACAACATTCGTCTAATCAGAGAAGGTGAGAGAGCGCATAACTAACAGTTCTATACTCTGCAACCATAACACAGCCGATGTGTTCCCCCCTCGCAAGGAAGTACTTACAAGGGCACTCACACGGTTATCAAGTTTTAACCATTTATTATTGAAGTTGTACTAACTTACTACGCAAGTTATTATTAATGAACAACAGGTGTAAGTTGTCTATGGTCGAGTCATACAGCTTCAAGTCGTCCATAACCGCGGACACGGCTTATCGATAAGATGTACACCCTGCAGGGGTTGCCCAAATGTACCCACACGCACCGCTCAATCCACTTACGACAGGTGGTTATCACGGCTCGCACTCTCCTTCACGACAACAATGTCCAGGAAGCCACCTAACCAAGTTGAACCCGTATCGAAGTCCGGCCGTATCTCCGAAGCGGACTTAGCTATTTGCGACCACGACTTCCGAGGGTCAAAACACACACTGGGGCGAATGACCCGCTTCAGCACGCGATAAACGCTCGTGCCGCACCTATACGTGCATACCAGAAACAAGGGATACAAGGCACCCAGGGGCTTCCCAAAGTAAATAAGTAACAGGCTGGCATGCACGCAACAACAAATGGTAAAACATGCAAACTAGTTGTGGCCACTGGACAAAGCTGTAGATTCCGGCAGTGGTCGAGGGGAGACCCAGAAACATACCCACGTGTGGTTAGAGCGCTCAGTCTCGGAACAGATAACAAGAACTCGGGTCCTAGGGGACATTAGTGAGTCAAAGTTCCGATGCTTTTGCAAAGGGGCTCACAGATGCCTCTGCTTATCATTTTAGTTGTTAACAATAAGTAAAGCATGATTATCTCCAACAATATATCCATAAACCATGTGTTATGATTCCCCAACAGATAAACAGATAAGATAACAATAACGGTAACAAGATAAAACAGCACTAGCATGCACTATGACTCGCAAGGCAGACCCGATAACCAAACAACAGCTGTAGGAGGTTGGTGGTTGGTGGTGGCAATATGGGCTGCTTGAGGTAACAAGTGGAAGGGACACGTGACAAGAACGCAACTTAAGGATAGCATGAGGGAGAAGGCAAAATAAAATAGGTAAGCGACTCCTGCAGGGACAGGAGTATAGGGGAAATGCTTGCCTGTTAGAGCTTGCCGAGGAACATCCGGAGAACTCGTCGTATCTCACATCACCACTTCGCGATCCTATCCGGGAAGAAGTAAATGCTGGACAAACAACGGATGCAAGTCTTATTACTACGGGATAAGAACCAGCATGATGAAGATGATATGCATGGCATGGCAACGATGATGCGGTGCAACTTATCATATTAAGCGGGATCGAAACCCCGAACAAACAATTATTAGGTTCGCGTTATTTATCTACCCTGCATATTAAATGTTGATTAGCATGGCAACACATGGCATGGGTGCGCTACGCAAATTTAAATGGAACAAGGACAAAAATTAATTTATATCCCACATATTCCATATGTTACATATTAGATGATAATGCAAACTAGCACGAAATTGTATGATGCATGATGCAACAGCAAGCATGGATGGCATATTCATGTTCCTCACATTTTACTGATCAAAAACAATATATTATTTATCGCATTTGGAAAAGTAGAACTCAAGTTATGCATATTGCAAATTTAATATTTAGAGAAGTATTTAATTGTTTGGTCAAATTTTAGTTTGTAAAAACAGTAAAACACATGCTAGAGTTGGATTACTCTCGTTTTGTTGATTCCAGAACATAGATTATTTACTCAAAAGATTTAATAGGAAATAAAACGATAGGTAGCTGCAAGATCTGGAGACTCAAAAACGTGTGGATCAGAAGATGGGCAAGGTTCCAGCCAGTGGTGCTGGTTCAAGTTTTGTCTGGAAACGGGTGTGCAACATATTACCCAGCAAGACCAAAGTGCATGTTTTCTGAAAGTAGTACAAGAGCACTGTTCTGAAACTGAACCAAGCGACGGCACATAACAATATGGGTGTGCGTGTCTTTTGACAACAAGAAAGGAAGATGGGGCGTTAGTTTCTCCTAAGAATTGATATTGGGTATGCTGGCAGGATCGAGTGGGTAGTCAGTGGAGCTGATGGATGGTTTTTCTTTTCGAAATTAAGCAGAGAACAGACAAGGTCAAGTGACAGCCCAGATATCTGAAATTTTAACTGACGAAAAGGAGCAGGTGTTAACGGAAACTGAACAGATACAACGAAAAGGAAAAAGGTGTGCGTCTTCACTGGGATTTGATCCTGGAACTGGAACTGTAGGAATTGAACCAATAGCAGGGTTATCTGGGCTAGCTTCGTCTAGTGATTTGAAACAAGAACGCGGCCAACAGAAACATCCCCAGGCGCCAGGACGGGGAAGATACAGAACGAGCGCAGCTGGTGTTCTCGGCAGACACGACATAGGCCGCGAGCACGACCTCAACTACTGGATGCAAACAAGCGAGATAGCAGGGGAAAAGGTTGTGGCGCTCACCCTGGTGTTGGTCCAAGACGGAACAACACGGCGACGGCGGAGTCGCGGAAGAGGAAGTAGAGGCGAGCGGTGACCATCGGTGTAGAAGAGGACGGTGACGGCGAGGTCCGTGGCGTCGTCCAGGAGCAGCCTCCGCTCCTGACCTTCAGCGCAGAGAACGAGAACACCACGGTGGTTCCATCCACGAGCTCGGTGCGGCGAACGGTGGCTCCAGGCAACGACGAGCTTGAGGATTTCCCGGTGATGTTTAACTGAATTTTATCTGAAGTTTGCTCTGTGTCTCTGCTTTGCGTGGAAGAGGGGAAGGACAGAGGGAGCTTTAGTGGCGGCGGAACAAGAGGAGGAAAGGGGGGCTAGGGTTCTTGGAGAGCCTCGATCTGGAAGGAAAAAGGTAGGGAAAAGAGGAGGGGAGCAGGTGAGAATTTGCTTGAGGAGAGAGCAGGTGGGTGCGGTGGTAGAGGTCACGCCTCCTGCGTGTTGAGAAGGTCCCCAGCCAGAGGAGAAGGTTGAACCGGCCAGTGAAAGGATAGGAAGGAAGCTATCTGGCATATTTCTCTATTTGCTGGGATTTTGCAAAATCAGAGAAGAATAAACGGGAGAAAGATAGAAATCAAAGAAAGAAAAAAGAGAAGGAGGAAAAGTTTGGAAAAGAAATTTAAAACTGGATTTTGATTAAAAACAATTTAAAGTTTGCAAATACTTTGATTCTAGTTTTCTAAATGAAATAAGAATACAAGAGAGAGTTTTTATTTAGAACCATACGAGAGGGGGAAAAATAATGTTTATTCAAATAATTTTAGTTTGGCCAAACATGTAGATGATATGATGCATGTATGATGATGACGCCGGAACGACGCGGAAAAACAAGCAACGAAGAAAAACTATTATTAGGGATTTTCCAGGTCGCTACAATCGACACCACTAACAAGGAACCTCGCCCCGAGGTTCCACGTCAACCTAAGGGGGAGTTGGTTAAACTATCGGATCTTCTTGTACCATGTTGACAAACACCCGACCTTGGCGTGGGACCTTCTTCTGTCAAGGTGTTGATCTTCTCGACACCACTAACAAGAGTTGTTGCTCCGTTGATGATGATGTGCTTCTATCGTAACCTCCGAAGATCGGACCTAATAGGTGAGGGCAAAGATCGTCCAACCCGCGTAGAGACCTATGACTCAGAGAAGCAGATAAGAGAAGATTCAAAACTCGCAAAGGTAAGATGAGAAAGAATAGAGGTAAGGAGAAAATCAGAGCTAGTCAGAACTATCCAACGAATTTTTGAAAATAGGTTTTGACACACTATACTCAACGACCGTTAGCAAGGTTATCCTACAGGCTGGACTAGTGGGGTACCGTCAACCTGATGCTCTGATACCAACTTGTGACGCCCCAAAACCGGTACCATGAGGATCCCAGCGAATCCGCCGAAATCCGCACGATATCGATTTTAGGAGACGCACCACCAAGCGCCTCGTACACGCCGAAGCATGCACGCGATGCGGGTGGAATCAATCAAGAGAGGTAACATTACAACAGGATTACAATAGAGCCCACGGGATACAGATATATTACAACAACGACTCCAACGAGTCAAGATACAAATAGATACATACAAAGATCCAAATCATACAGAAGACCAAATACATCCGAGTACGGACAAGATACAAATTTGGACTAAGAGTCCTGAAGATAAACGATGGCGTCCATAACCCTGCCCAGGCCAAGCCGGAAGGGTAACCTTGCTAGCGTCGTCTTCTTCGAACATATCTTCATACCTGCCCGGTTATATCCCGTAGAAGCAGCAATAAGTACGGGTTCGTACTTAACAAGACTTCAAGACGTATAAGCGTTCGTCAACCAGTCGTCCTTTGTACTTGAGGCACGCAGGGGACTTAGAGGACGCAAGAGGAACGTCATAGGCAATATGGTGGGGTTAAGCGGCAGCGCGCAAGCACTAAAAACCTATAGAGACACTCTACAACATTCGTCTAATCAGAGAAGGTGAGAGAGCGCATAACTAACAGTTCTATACTCTGCAACCATAACACAGCCGATGTGTTCCCCCCTCGCAAGGAAGTACTTACAAGGGCACTCACACGGTTATCAAGTTTTAACCATTTATTATTGAAGTTGTACTAACTTACTACGCAAGTTATTATTAATGAACAACAGGTGTAAGTTGTCTATGGTCGAGTCATACAGCTTCAAGTCGTCCATAACCGCGGACACGGCTTATCGATAAGATGTACACCCTGCAGGGGTTGCCCAAATGTACCCACACGCACCGCTCAATCCACTTACGACAGGTGGTTATCACGGCTCGCACTCTCCTTCACGACAACAATGTCCAGGAAGCCACCTAACCAAGTTGAACCCGTATCGAAGTCCGGCCGTATCTCCGAAGCGGACTTAGCTATTTGCGACCACGACTTCCGAGGGTCAAAACACACACTGGGGCGAATGACCCGCTTCAGCACGCGATAAACGCTCGTGCCGCACCTATACGTGCATACCAGAAACAAGGGATACAAGGCACCCAGGGGCTTCCCAAAGTAAATAAGTAACAGGCTGGCATGCACGCAACAACAAATGGTAAAACATGCAAACTAGTTGTGGCCACTGGACAAAGCTGTAGATTCCGGCAGTGGTCGAGGGGAGACCCAGAAACATACCCACGTGTGGTTAGAGCGCTCAGTCTCGGAACAGATAACAAGAACTCGGGTCCTAGGGGACATTAGTGAGTCAAAGTTCCGATGCTTTCGCAAAGGGGCTCACAGATGCCTCTGCTTATCATTTTAGTTGTTAACAATAAGTAAAGCATGATTATCTCCAACAATATATCCATAAACCATGTGTTATGATTCCCCAACAGATAAACAGATAAGATAACAATAACGGTAACAAGATAAAACAGCACTAGCATGCACTATGACTCGCAAGGCAGACCCGATAACCAAACAACAGCTGTAGGAGGTTGGTGGTTGGTGGTGGCAATATGGGCTGCTTGAGGTAACAAGTGGAAGGGACACGTGACAAGAACGCAACTTAAGGATAGCATGAGGGAGAAGGCAAAATAAAATAGGTAAGCGACTCCTGCAGGGACAGGAGTATAGGGGAAATGCTTGCCTGTTAGAGCTTGCCGAGGAACATCCGGAGAACTCGTCGTATCTCACATCACCACTTCGCGATCCTATCCGGGAAGAAGTAAATGCTGGACAAACAACGGATGCAAGTCTTATTACTACGGGATAAGAACCAGCATGATGAAGATGATATGCATGGCATGGCAACGATGATGCGGTGCAACTTATCATATTAAGCGGGATCGAAACCCCGAACAAACAATTATTAGGTTCGCGTTATTTATCTACCCTGCATATTAAATGTTGATTAGCATGGCAACACATGGCATGGGTGCGCTACGCAAATTTAAATGGAACAAGGACAAAAATTAATTTATATCCCACATATTCCATATGTTACATATTAGATGATAATGCAAACTAGCACGAAATTGTATGATGCATGATGCAACAGCAAGCATGGATGGCATATTCATGTTCCTCACATTTTACTGATCAAAAACAATATATTATTTATCGCATTTGGAAAAGTAGAACTCAAGTTATGCATATTGCAAATTTAATATTTAGAGAAGTATTTAATTGTTTGGTCAAATTTTAGTTTGTAAAAACAGTAAAACACATGCTAGAGTTGGATTACTCTCGTTTTGTTGATTCCAGAACATAGATTATTTACTCAAAAGATTTAATAGGAAATAAAACGATAGGTAGCTGCAAGATCTGGAGACTCAAAAACGTGTGGATCAGAAGATGGGCAAGGTTCCAGCCAGTGGTGCTGGTTCAAGTTTTGTCTGGAAACGGGTGTGCAACATATTACCCAGCAAGACCAAAGTGCATGTTTTCTGAAAGTAGTACAAGAGCACTGTTCTGAAACTGAACCAAGCGACGGCACATAACAATATGGGTGTGCGTGTCTTTTGACAACAAGAAAGGAAGATGGGGCGTTAGTTTCTCCTAAGAATTGATATTGGGTATGCTGGCAGGATCGAGTGGGTAGTCAGTGGAGCTGATGGATGGTTTTTCTTTTCGAAATTAAGCAGAGAACAGACAAGGTCAAGTGACAGCCCAGATATCTGAAATTTTAACTGACGAAAAGGAGCAGGTGTTAACGGAAACTGAACAGATACAACGAAAAGGAAAAAGGTGTGCGTCTTCACTGGGATTTGATCCTGGAACTGGAACTGTAGGAATTGAACCAATAGCAGGGTTATCTGGGCTAGCTTCGTCTAGTGATTTGAAACAAGAACGCGGCCAACAGAAACATCCCCAGGCGCCAGGACGGGGAAGATACAGAACGAGCGCAGCTGGTGTTCTCGGCAGACACGACATAGGCCGCGAGCACGACCTCAACTACTGGATGCAAACAAGCGAGATAGCAGGGGAAAAGGTTGTGGCGCTCACCCTGGTGTTGGTCCAAGACGGAACAACACGGCGACGGCGGAGTCGCGGAAGAGGAAGTAGAGGCGAGCGGTGACCATCGGTGTAGAAGAGGACGGTGACGGCGAGGTCCGTGGCGTCGTCCAGGAGCAGCCTCCGCTCCTGACCTTCAGCGCAGAGAACGAGAACACCACGGTGGTTCCATCCACGAGCTCGGTGCGGCGAACGGTGGCTCCAGGCAACGACGAGCTTGAGGATTTCCCGGTGATGTTTAACTGAATTTTATCTGAAGTTTGCTCTGTGTCTCTGCTTTGCGTGGAAGAGGGGAAGGACAGAGGGAGCTTTAGTGGCGGCGGAACAAGAGGAGGAAAGGGGGGCTAGGGTTCTTGGAGAGCCTCGATCTGGAAGGAAAAAGGTAGGGAAAAGAGGAGGGGAGCAGGTGAGAATTTGCTTGAGGAGAGAGCAGGTGGGTGCGGTGGTAGAGGTCACGCCTCCTGCGTGTTGAGAAGGTCCCCAGCCAGAGGAGAAGGTTGAACCGGCCAGTGAAAGGATAGGAAGGAAGCTATCTGGCATATTTCTCTATTTGCTGGGATTTTGCAAAATCAGAGAAGAATAAACGGGAGAAAGATAGAAATCAAAGAAAGAAAAAAGAGAAGGAGGAAAAGTTTGGAAAAGAAATTTAAAACTGGATTTTGATTAAAAACAATTTAAAGTTTGCAAATACTTTGATTCTAGTTTTCTAAATGAAATAAGAATACAAGAGAGAGTTTTTATTTAGAACCATACGAGAGGGGGAAAAATAATGTTTATTCAAATAATTTTAGTTTGGCCAAACATGTAGATGATATGATGCATGTATGATGATGACGCCGGAACGACGCGGAAAAACAAGCAACGAAGAAAAACTATTATTAGGGATTTTCCAGGTCGCTACATTACACCTGTGTTCTTCCCAAGACATTTCACTTCGAGATGTCAGGAGAAACAAACTATAGTACCTCATCCATTTCTAGGACTCGGTCAAAGTGTTGTAATCCGCAGATTAAAAGGTTTATGCACCTTATTTTCGGTTCTACCTTAGAGTATCACACTCTTTTATATCTATAGGTCGTGCTGAGTATCATGGCCTTATTGATGAAGTGATGCTCTTACATATCTTTACTCGCCCTTCCTCCGAGCTGTCCGTGCTTGGGAATGTTGGGGTGTTTGTATTGATGTGGCCATCCGAGATTCTTAGCAATTCTCATTGCTTTGAAATCCAAGGACGTTTGTGTCATTCTTAGCATGATTGTTTAACCAATCACTAAGCGAAGTTTGACAGTGCTCCCAAGTCCGTTGTTCATGTGCACCTTCTTCGGTCAAAGAGTTAGGTTCACGCCGAAGCTCTCAAGACCACATCCTTTGCTTTGTGAAGCAAGTTTCCTCTCGAACTCAGTGACATATCGGTGGTTCGTGATATTCTGGATGTCTTTCTAGAAGTATCGCCATGTTGACACATGACCGTGTTGTCAAGTTCGTGAGTAAGTTGGTTCTCTGAATCACTCCTTCTCCAAGGAACCATACTAGATACCATGGACTAGTTGGTTGAGCTTAAACAACAACTTGGAGAGTTGAAAGACAAATGCTCTATCTGACTTTGGTCCTTCTTAAAGGGGTGTCTAGTTTTGTTCGTGTTGAAGTCAGGAAGTATCTCCTTTATGGATATGATATTTCTCAAATCTTTGATTTGAGCTTGGGCTATCGTCAAATCAAATTCAGTTCTGAGGACTATCTTGATGGTGTTTATACTTATGGTGTTTTACCTGAATACATCTTCATGTCCTTTGATCTGACCAATACTTTTGTCTTGTTCATGCAACATACGAGTCTCTCATTGGAGTATCTTGATAAGTTTGTTGTTGAGTCCATCGATGACATTCTTATTTCCTCCATGTCCAAAGAGGTTTATATTGAACATCTGGCACTAATGTTGGAAACTTTTAAGAACCATATTTGTGTTATCACGAAATATGTGTTCTGGATATTAGAACTGATCTTCTCTGGTTCACGTGCATTTGCTGAAAGATGTCGCTGTGGATCCGAGTAGAGTTCCCTTTCCTTTCCTCGGGAATCATCACAAGTCAGTTATACATGTGCGGAATATTCTTGAGATGGCAGGTTGTTACCTCCATTTTCTTGAAATGTTCCTCTATGCACACCAAACCCCTAACTGGTTTGTTCAAGAAAGAGAAGAAGCTTAATAACTTCATTATCTTCTTTGACGTCCCCACCGGGACTCAACTGTGTTACATTGCAAGTTCATATGCACGCAATTGTCTTTGACAATCACAATCATATGTATTACACAATCTGGCTCAATCTTTGTGAGCTTGACATTCTAGTCTATAACTTGAGAATCTAGCGACTTTACCTTTTTGGTAACTGTTGCAAATTTCTATTCGGACATGTTCAGTCACCTAACCTAAGTTGAATCTCAAGCAGCAATGATGGTTGGTGTTTCTCAAGGATTCATGACATAGGTTTCTTTGTAAATCCGACAAGATTGATGTTGTGGTTAACCCAAATTAGTCGGAAGGTCTAATGTCATAATCTTATGAATCAACAAGAATAACCACTCCCCATAAGGACCTTGTGCGACTTATTCTAGGAGTTGCCCTTATGATGTCTTTTCAATCCGAAAGTCTAACCTTCACTTGATGACTTATTGAAGGCTTTTCAAAAGCCTGATGTTGGTGTCTAGAACATCAAGGCAAACATTAGAAGCAGAGTTACTAAATGTCTCTCGGTCAATCCCTCGAAACCACTTCCCTTATGACAACAATTCTGTCAGGAGAAAATTTCACCTCCTGGTGATCCTTGCTACGTAGTTCAACAATGCTTTTCCCTTTCCTTTGGATTTTACTTGAAGCTCTCTTAAATTCACACGTTGTGTGAATTCGTCAGTCATATGTGACCCCGGTACTTTTGAGCAAGCTTTAACCGAACGATACTCCTCTTGCCATATTCAAAGTCCAAATCCTGGGAGAAGTATATCTTCTTAGGATGCCAAATCTCTGTTGTCTATTCGTTCAAGTAACATTAAGTAATATCATGAACCTTGGCACTTTAGTAACCAGTGTTCTTCCCCTTCCTTTGGTTTGTACCCGAAGTTCTAATCAATTCACACGTTGTGTGAATTCGTCAGTCATCTAGGCCCCAGTCTTTTGGGTACGCTTCAATCGTTTAGTGTATCCTTGCCCGAAGAGTGACTATGATTTTGGAAAAAATCCAAAGTTGCTCTCGTTGGATAATCATTTGTGCTTCTACGAGTCGCCCTCCCTAAGAGTGTCTTGTTATGGTATTTAAGGAAGTTTAACTCCTCACTACCTTGTCCCTTCGTAATCTTGTCAAGCGTGAAGCAATTGACTACCAAAATTTGAAACTTCTTCCGTCTTCTCCGTTACCTCGACATGTTTCATGTTTGTCAGCTCAAGAGTTGTTTCTAAGCACTCCTTCCATGAGTTGACCATGAGATACTCGATCTTCATGAAGATCCGCCGTCCAGTGTCATTCCCTCTTTCCTTTAGGGTGAAGAAAGCCAAATGAAGAGCTCTTCATGGTGTTATGGATCAACTTCTTCATGATGTCGTGAATCAACCTCTTCAAGAAGGAACATTGTCGTGGTATCGACAATATCATTGAAGACCGGTGTAGTCCTTGTTAGCTTCTCTATTCCTACCTTGGAATCTCGGGACGAGATTCTTTTAAGGGAGATAGATCTGTAACACCCCTCTTTTAGCTAAACCTAATTAGTGTTTGATTGTGCATCATGAGCATCATGATTATTTTTCCTAAGAAAATTGCATAAGGAAATGATTTTGAAAACCCTAATGTCGGTTTGAATCTCTCTCAAATTCAAATTCTCCAAAGTGTTTCCAAAAGTTTTCAAACAAAATACATGGCCATAATATTTTGAAGGCCATGGATAGTTTCCAAATTTTAAAGAAGTTTGAAACTTCAAATAGATTTCAAATACCAAAAAGAGTTTGGAAACAGAAATAGAAACAAATTTTGGAAAAAAGAGAGAGAAACCCTCTCTCCCTTCCCTGGGCCGCAGCCCAATCCTTTCCCTCCTCTCTCCAGCGCCAGCAGCCCAGCAGGCCGGCCCAACTGCCACCTCTTTCAGCCCACCAAATCCCCCAGGGGGTTATGTGAAATATGCCATTTCATCCTCAACCTCCCGTTCCAGGAAGCACCTGCGTGTCGCCCGTCGACGTCGTCGCCGGCGCCAAGATGCTCGCCGCCGCTCTTCGCCGCCTATAAGATCCCCTATCGCCGCCAAGACGAACCCTAGCGGCCAGATCCCCTTCTCGCTCGCTCTCTCTGCCTCTTATCCTGCGAGCCCGAAACCCTAGCTCGCCGGCCGACACCTTGCCCCGCAGCTCCGGCCATCCCCGAGCCCCGACGAGCACGCCATCAGCACCGCCGCGTCCTCCTCCATCTCCTGGCCAAAGGAATCGGCCGAGGATGCCGTGAATCGCCGCCGTCGTGGCCTTCTTCTCCACGTCCGGCCGCCGGCACCCGGCCCGATGCCGGCGCTACGGACCTCCCCCGCCCTCGCCGTCGCCACCTGCGTACTCCTGGTGAGCTTCTGGTTCGCTCGGACCCATCCACGGTCTCCCTCGCGTTCTGTAGCGTCGCGGCGTCGTGCACGTCCATCCGCCGATGCTCGGCCCTGCCGCCGGCAAGCCTCCGGCAACCATTTGCGGCGGGCTTCGCGTCCATCTGGTTTGCCATGCTCAGCTGCATCCAACGCGCTCCAGCCCTCATCCCCGTTTGCGCTCAATCGCTGAGTCCCTGCACTGCCAGAGAGAGCTAGTGTACTTTGTTTCAGTTTGAAGCTACATAGAGAAAGATAGCAGCGGCCCTTTCAGTTTTGATAAAACAACTCCGTCCAAATGGCTGGATGTAGCTTCTACTGGATTGATCTCCATGTTTAACCCATGTACATACACGTCTATGTATTGGAGTTGCATTGTATCTCCTATTTCTGCCAGGAGAGAACCAATCTGAACCGGTACAATACGTTCAACACCTGCATAAGTATGCCCACTGAAAATCCTTCTCCGGTTGTGCATATAGCTGTCAGCCTGAAACATTTCTTTTCGAAATTCAACATTCAGTTGCAAGATGATGCTAGTGCAGAGAACTAGCTGTAGTTCTGTGGCGATGTTCAGGTTTCTAGGAGAATACTAAAAACCAGGAAACCATCAGCTGTTTTAACTAGTTGCAGTAATCATGTTTTCAGTTTAAAGCTACAGTACTAACATCTAAACTGTGAGACCTTTTGAGAGAGTTTAGAATACAAATTTCGTAGTCTGCAGCGTTTTCAGAAAATACCGAAACTTGTAAAATTCGTAACTTTTTCAGTTTAAATTAAAAAAATATGTATAATATATCAAAATTTTCAGAAAAATGAGATCTACAATTTGGTTAAATCATGCATTATTGAACAACTTGAACCCTAGTTGCTTTACAAGAACTAAAATGGACCCCGCTGCGGAACTACTAACCCTAGTTCCGTCGAACCCCAGTTAATTTGATGATGTTTTAGGGTTATTTCAGTACCTAATTAACATGTCATATCATCATACTTGTATGCGCATTGCATCGATGCCATGTGTTGATTGTTCCTTTACCTTTCCGGTGTTTGCTTCTTCGCGATCGATAGAGCAAGTGCTCGAGACGATGAAGATCGACAACGACGAAGGTCAATAATTGTCTTGTCCATCGACGAACAACTCAAGCATGGGATCTCCGAAGATCCATATCGGTTTGTCAGGGACAAAGGCAAGCCCTAGCCTGGTTCATATTATGATTTCGAAATGCTTTTACTTCTGGTTTCTACATACTGCATTCGATTCCAATATGCTTTATCGGCAGATATAGTTATCCTATGTGTGTTGCATTTACCATCCTTGTAGCCTAAATATCATGATCCACTGCTCCCAGCAAGACTAGGTTTGGGCTATGTGTGCATCGCTAGAGCCGTTATATCGGATATGCTTAGCCATACTTAGTTGACGAATCCTGATCCATCCGGTTGATGAATCAGAGCTGCGAATGAACCTAGTATGGCAGGATGACGTGGTAAGATCAGTGATGATAATTAAACATGCTTAAAGGCTTGGATGGGCGGCCACATGGGGATGTGGTGATTTGACTCGTTCTCGCCGATACTAGGACCTGAGGTTCTCGCCTTCGGAACCAAGACTGAGCGTACAGCCACACGGGGCCCATGGGAACCCCTTGGCCCGAACTTGCCTAGCTTACCCATGAGTCAATTAGTTTGCGAGTTCCATTTGGCATTCTGCATGGCGAAGGCGTGGAAAAGGTTTTCAAAGGTGCATCATACAGGGACGTGGCTAGGGTGAAGGATGCTGGAGGCATTGAACTGGATCCCCTGCGCACAATGACCGGGACCGCCTCGGAGAATGGCTACCTACGATGACGGAGCTCCCCAGTTAGTTTGACTCATGGAATAGGCGAAGCAAGGGAAAGATTTTGGTCGACCACCCTCTGCCGGCACACCAAGGAAGTGTGCTAACGTTCTGGCATTAAGAGTCGGTCGGCGCGTGTGTGTAAAGTTGTACACCCCTGCAGGGTTAAATCTTTTCGAAAAGCCGTGTCCACGGTTATGGACGACTTGGGGAAGGACGTGTTGATCATAGACAAGTTGAATCTAATCGTAAAACTTGGAATCAATGTGTGATAAGGATCCCTCCTCAGGGTATCGAGGGGGTGCTCCTAGTTGATAGGTTCAGCGGATTATGAAGATTCGGTGGATTCAATATGATTATCAGTAGAGCTAGAGATATCGCTCGCTTATCCCCTTTTAAAATTATCTGAGTAGACGAGCTTCTGCTCCCTCTTGTTTTACAAAGGAAAACTGGCTTTCTGCAAAATAAGCTCCACATAAAGCCTCGTATACCAGCTTTGCTAACAGGTTGTACTAAGTCTTGCTGAGTCCCTGTACTCAGCTTTGCATGCTTTGTTTCAGACGAAGACTCTCCAACAAATGGTGGTTTCTAGGTCGACATCGACGAGTAGCTTGGGATTCCCAGGTGGCAGCCTGGAATCTATGGGCTAGGACGTCGCCGTTATGCTCCTGGCCTCTTAGGCCTTTTGCTATCTTACTATTTAGAATAGCATAACTTCGCTTCCGTTGATTGATGAAATGTCAGGTCAGTGACCTCTGCTTGTAATACTTTGGTTCTTTGCTCAATCTTCTGGAGCTTGTATTACTTCTTGAGTCGTAGAGTCACTGTTGTGTTACCGATTGTCACCCTGTAGGCCCTAGAGATCTAGGTTAGGCTTATGCCAGATGCAGATCTGGGTTTGTCTAGCCTTCGACCTCCCGGGGTCTCCGACAGCTACTAGCAGCAGACCCGTCCCACCAAACGTGTCAGGCGCTGGTGCCAAATCCGGCATAGTCCGGCGGTGGGGGCACACATGGGAATTGGGGATTGAGAACCTTGTCTGCGCGTGCCCAGAGTTGCAGAAGATCCATTCCGCACCGGCCGGCGAGACATGGCCGGAGCAGGGCGGCTGGGATGGATTTGCGGCGGCAGCGGTAGGATTTGTGGTTCCTCTGATTGAACGTGGATATATGCTATCAGAAAGGACGATTCAGCACGGGAAGAAGGAAGAATTTGGCGCGACGAGCAAAGTTATTCCGCGCTTCGGAGCACTGGATTTGGCAAACGCGTTGATAAGGGAAAGCAAGTCATACAACGCCAAGAGTTGCCTTCCCGTTCTTGATAAGAGAAGTTCCCTTGTGGAAGGGAAGGCTCGGGCCTTTCTTCGCTATCTCTCGCCTCCACGTTTGCAAATGTCCTACGTGGAGCTGTTAAGAGAAGGCTGACGTAGGAGCGTTGTACATGCCCTTAGAGCATGTCTAACAGACCTCCTAAAAGCCATCCGTAAAAGAACCGACGATATACGGGGTAGAGCTCTACCCGGCCGTTTAGAAGACCCCGTAAATCAGCCCCCCGTATCGATTTTTTCCAGTTTTGGCTACGGGGCGGCTCTTCGCCCCCTACTTGTGCGGGGTGGGAAGGGGAATAGAGGGCCAAACCACCATTCTCCCCTCCACTGCGCGCGAAGGGTTTCAGCGAAACCCAACCGTCGCCGCGGCCTCCCGATCTCCTCCGCCCCGCCCTTTCCGGCGACGACGCGGCCGGATCTCGCTGCCATGAATCGCCCGCAAGCCCCGCCGACCGCCGGCGTTGCACCACCTTTGCCCGCGGTGGTTGATGTCCCCATCGGAGGTCCGCCAAACACCGGCGACATCTCGGCCATGATCTCCGCCGCCATCCCGTTGAAGAGGAAGAGGATCCTGAAGAGGGTCTTCGAAGCCCCCGCGGCGGCCGCATCTCCGCCGGTTGTGACTGCCGGAGCTACCAAGAAGGGGGAAGGACGAAGGCGAAGGCGGTCGGGCCGAGGGGTGCCCCGCCGAGCAAGGTGAAGACAAAGGAAATCAGCCGCATCGGCCTCGCGCCTCCACCCTCCATGGACGTAGACAAGGTGTTCGATGTTGAGTCCACAACATCGTACATGGACATGCTCAACGATTTTCTCGGTGGACTTGGGCACCGACATCGATGCGTTCAATGGGGAGGACAATGGCAAAGGGATTGATGATAATTATGCCGAGGAGGAGGAGGGTGAGGGTGAGGGTGACGAAGCGGTCGATGACGAGGAGGTGGTTGAGGTTGATCCATCTGCCGCTGGTTCTTCCATGCCGAAGCCACGCACCTAAAACTACACCGAGATTGAAGACGTGACCTTGGTCCGTGCTTGGGGTAGGGTGAGGATGGATGCGTGCACCGGAGTGGATCAAGTTGGCAAGCGCGATTGGCAGCGCATCGAGGATCTCTACCATCAGCTGCAGCCTCGCACCAAGAGTATCGCCGACAGATCCTACCGCTCCCTTGAAGGCCGGTGGAACACCATCAAACCAGCTTGTTCTCGTTGGAGTGCTGCCATGGACCAAGTGGCCGACAACCCCCCCCCCCTATGGATGCGTGCCGGATGACTATGTAAGTTTTCCAACTTTGTTGTTGTCCATACTATGTGTTGATGATGTGCAAACATCACATTAATATTGTTGTTGTGCAGCCCAAGTATGCTCAATTGAGGTACAAAGACATGGCCGGCTCCAAGAACGAGGAATTTTAGTTCCAACATTGCTTTTCCTTGCTTCAACATCTTCCTAAGTGGAAGTTGAGGGACAATGAACCAAAGTGCAAGAAGGAAGCTCTTCTCAACATGGATGATGAAGCGGAGGACATGAGTGCGGAAAACAAAGACAAGCCCGAGGGCTCCAAGAAAGCCAAGGAGAGGGTGAAGGTAGAAGGCGGAGCAGCTAGCTTCAAGGAGAAGTTGGATCAACTCATGAAGTCCAAGGAGGCATTGCCGATGAAGACATTGGAGACCAAGCTCCTCATCACCGAGAAGAAGAAGGAGGTGAAGCTTGCCAAGGTGGAAGCAAGGCGGGAAGACGCCAAGGTGAAGGCCGAACTGGAATCGAGGATGCTCGCACTCAAAGAAGCCAAGGCCATGAAGGAGCTCTTGGCCGAGGAGAGGGCGATCATGATGATGCGCACCGAGGACATGGACAAGGATCAGCTGGCGTGGTGGAAGGAGACCAAGGCGGACATCATGGCGAGGAAGATGCTTGCGCGTCAAGCTCGTGCTGCACGTGTTGTTGGTGCGTTGACTCCTCAAGGTGAGTCTCCGACGAGTGGTGGCGGCGCTGGCGATGGACTCGTTGATGGTTGATCGCATTGATGGTGTTGGTGGTGGCTTGAACATTGGCTATGAGCGCGTTGATCGCGTTGTGATGTTAAAACTATAAATTATGCATCACATGTTTTGGATGTGCTATGTTTGATCACAAATTGTTGTCAGAAATTGTTGTCTAAAACCCTATTTTGAGGGGTTGGAAACTCGTCCGAGCTAGCAAACCCTGTATCCCCACCCCGTAAAACGTTCCGATTCTGTTTTACGAGGTGGGGATACAGGGTTTGCTAGCTCGGACGAGTTTTCGGCCGGTGGAAAGTGAATACAGGGCCCTCTACTCGCGTTTTACGGGGCAGAAAAATAGGAGGTCTGTTAGACATGCTCTTAGCATTGCCACTGGTTGCTCGACGAGAAATGCTACACTTACCTACGGGATTAGGTGGTTGCAGCTCGTTTGTTGCAAATTCGGTTGCTCTCGTGATTTTAGGCCCACGATGTCTTCACAGATCTCCACCTCATCCGGTAATGAAATTTCGTAAGTGTAGTGTTATTGTTGCTCGACACCTGCCATTTTCAATAAAAATCTAGCTCGTTGGCTCCAACCTCCGGTGTTTTAAGTACAAATATAGCCTGGAAAAAATATAAGTATTCAAGAAATATATAGCCATATAGGAGAAGCCTGTATTGATTTAAAAAAAATATTCAGACAATTTTGAAAATATATTTATAGCACAGAGAAAACAATACTAGTATAGTTTTAGGGTCCCTAGTAGTTACTTTATAGTTTTAGAATTCCCCCAATGCAATTCTCTCCAAACATCAAGAAGGCACAGGCAGGAAAAAGAAAAATGGATTGAAGAGAAAGAGAAAAACTATTACTATTTATGTTTCAAAACCAAATCAGCCTTCTGAATTTGTTGGGCGATTCAAACATGGAAAAAAAATGTGAAAATCTTCATGGAACCTTTAGACATAAATAGGAGAAGCTCGTGGTATTTTTGTTTGAACTTTTAAGCTCATTTGGAGAGTATTTGTCATAGGTTGAAAATAATAGCTACTTTATGGTTTTAAAATTTTCCCTTATAATGGAATTCTCTTTTGAGTTATAAATGGTTGCGCACAGGTAATAGTAATGCAGCAGAGAGGAAGAGAAAAAACATTTTTTTTTTTTACCGAAGGCTCATCATAATATGGTACAACAATGCATGTGAATGAGATTGTAGAATGCACTGATCGAAGTGGGGAATACACTTCACAATGAAAAAAAAGTATGATTTCCTTTGATTCAGTATACACCAAATTTAGAATATTGCAGAGATAAAACAACATAGTATCCTTAAATTTCAGAACAAATCATTTCTTGGTTTTCACTCTTTTTGGAACAGAAAATTCTCTGAATTACCCCATTTAATGAAAATTGTGCCTCGTTTTACTCCTTATAAGCATTTGGCCAGTTGTTCGTCATGCGACTCACTCCGCAGGGCCGATGTGGCATGATGACTACATCTCCATGGCCCATGGCAAATACGCCAAATCCGAGGGGACAAGGAGTAAAATATTTCGGGCAAATTTGTACATAGTCCTTTTGGGCAAATAACTAACAAAAGAAGCCCTCTATATGGGCTTTAAAATTTAAAACAAATTTAAAAAAAAACCCTAAGCTAGGGTTTGCTCGACGACGCGGTGGCTAGTCCCTGTGGGCGTCGTCGGCGTCGGCCTCGACGACGTCCCCGGGCGGCGAGGCACTATTGTGGCTCGACCGCGCCGGGGACTCCGGCTACGGAGACCACAGGGCCTCCTCCCAGGCGGAATGGGGGTCCGGAGCCGCCCGCTGCTCCGCCGCGGTAGAGCGGAGTTGCGCCTCCTCCCTGAGGCACTGCTCCCTCTCCTGCCAGGCGAGGCGCCTGGCCTTCTGGCGCCGCTCCTCGTCCGCGCGGCGCCTGGCCTCCTGCCGCATCTTGTCCTCGCGCCGGAGCCTGGCCTCCTCCTGCCGCCGTGCCGCTTCCTCCTCCTGCCACCACGCCGCGCGGGCCTGGGCGAACAACTCCCAGGCCTCGGCGTCCTCAACCGCCTGCCTGGCCTCCTCCTCCATCGCGGAGGTGCGAATGGCCGCTTGGAGTTGCGGCCATTTCGCTTCCTCCTCCGCCGCCGAGATGATGAGAGCGGCGCGAAGGTCGGGGTCCTCCTCCGAGCACTCCGGCTTGGGCTGGAGCAGCAACGGCGCCGGTTGCGCCAATGCCGCGCCGCCGCGAGCGGCCTCTCCGATATGGAGGCCGCCGCGGTTTCCTCCGGCCCACAGCACCGGTGGAGGACGGCGGCTGCTGCTGGCCTCCTCGTCGTTGGCTCCGGGAGCGAACCGTCGCTTCGGGGCCATGGCGGCGGTTGCGCTCAGGGAGTGGACAGTGGAGTGGAGAGTGGACTGGAGGGACAGATCCCTCCAGTCCACATTTAATAAGCCTCCCCGATCACCGACGGGTGGGCCCAAGGGAGACGAGCAGCCCAGCGGCCGGACGCGATTGGACGCCGCGTGCATTTCCATGGCCACGCAAACCTAGCCCAGATTTGGGCCGGGTTTGCGTCGTTCCGGACACCGCGGCCATCCGCATTCGCGGTGCGTCGCCGCGTTGGACCGCGTTTTTGTTCGGCTGAACCCATCCAAAATCCAAACGCGCGGGCACGGGATGGGTCGCCGCGTTGGAGATGCCCTCAGTTCCATTTGTATGGGTCCTCTAACAGAGAGTTCTGTGATTGATTGAAAGCTCCGGTCATTCCAGGAAAAAAAATTGACACGGTATAACAAATGTCCCAGCGTAATAATATATCTCACCTACTATATACAAAGTTATTATACAATCATTTTTATATATTTTCTGAATTCTGAAGCGGATGAGATGCATATGGATGAATATATAGTTATATACCACACATGTTATTTCAGTCTACGCCTGCCTCAAAAGCCCCTACAAGCAAAGCCAAGAAAATGTCTGCTAGTCTATAGATGCAACATATGGGAATCGGAGGCAGCGGGAAAACAAGTCAGCAGGGCTACTCGCTCCGGTTGTTCCTTCCATTGAACCATCCAGGATTAACTACAAGCAAAGCCTATTTACTCTTTCTATTGACTGCCATTCATCCAAGGATTAACTACAAGCAAATTTCCTAGCTAACTAAGGGCATCTTCAACGCGGCGACCCATCCCGCTTCCGCGCGTTCGGATAGGTCGAATCGGATAAAAACTCGATCAGCGCGCGGACTCATTCCTAAAACAGATAGCCAACCGTTCCATATCCCAACAATCTTCTCGCTGGAGGAGACAATGCTAGACCAGGCCTCGAGTTCAAAGCAATTCTGCTTGTACCTAGCTATCACATTTGATTGTGAACTTGAGATGCAATTTGTAAAATATTTCTCTTATAGCATTTGACCGTGAATTAAAATATGTACACTATTTGTTACTCCATCCGTCTAAAAATTAGCATTTCAATTTGTTTCTATATACAAATGTATTTATAACTAAAATGTGTTTGCATCTAAACAAAACTAAGAAACATATTTTTAGACGGAGTTAGTACAAAAAAATAGACCAATTCCTACGAATTTGCAATCGTATTTCAATTAAAACTACTATGTCACTTAAACTTTTGAATTGTTGCAGATTATATGTATTCTGATATTTATATTCAAATCTATAGGTTTTAGCGAACATGTTGCTTTAGTAGAACCGAAAATGAAAAATGATTGCACCCATTAGCTAGGTACTAGCATGGTACGTACAGTTGTTCATCTAAATTATCCGGACGACCCGCCAAAGGACAATTGGCCCGAACAAAAAGAGGCAACTTACAACCTAAATAAGATGCACACAACCACGTTTGTGAACAATTGGTTTCCACATTTTTTACCTACTCACCCACCAAAAAATTACACGTCACTAATTTAGTGTTTCACCCACCGCTAAATTAATTTTGTTGTGAATTTGCAATTACAAGCTTGTTATTGATTGAGGTATTTTTAAATATTTTCGATTTGAATATAAACTATATCATTTTTTTGAATTGCCATAGATCATATATATTCTCATATTTATACTCAAATATTAGGTTTTAGCGAATATCTTGCTTTAGTAGAACCGAAAATGAAAAACTGGTTGCACCCCTTAGGAACCTTGGTAAAGTTGGTAATCTAAAATTGTCTGGTCGACCCCCAAATCGACAATTGGGCCGAACAGAAATAGGGAATTTACGACCTAATTTTGACGCACACAACTCTTTTGTGAATAATTGGACTCCACATTTTTTACCTACTCACCCATCAAAAATTTACACGTCACTAATTTATTATTTCACCCACCACCTATTACGGCCAATAGGTTTTAGTGTATGTGGGCAAGGAGATGGGTTTGTCTATGGGTATATATATGTATACCATCTAAAATTATCTCCCCCGGCCCATCTGTTGATACCAATACGAAGAGGATCGATCGAAGGACCATCCGGAAGTTCAATACCGAGCATATCCTCGACTAAGCAGCCTAAAAGCTCCTTCGAACAAAGTCAATAGCGATTGTTTTCGTGCTCGTGTTAGGTGAACCAATTGGGGGATGAGAGGCTACGGAAAATAAGTCAGCAGTGCTACCACTTGTGCATGAATCAGAAAGCATGGTGGGCAAGACAATATTGTCTAACGCAGAACCGATCACTCGGGACGCAGATGCTAATCCTTTGTCCGGAGAAATGTGTATATCCTTTTAGGCTGAAAGCACTGAAGCTTTTGGCGGTCAATCCTTCCACTTCGTACATGCATTTTTTGTTGCGTTGCAGTTAATCACTTCAACCATGGCGCCATATGGATATGGGGCGCACAATTTGTGTTTATCATGCGTGAAGCAAGGAAACGATATGTTTTCCTTAGAACAATCAGAAATATAATCCTAGGATATTTGATGTGCAGTGCACCAGTTTGACAAATGTTCAACAAGCTAGTCGACTGAGCTCAAAATGCGGATCAGATATTATTGTGAAACTCCCACTCAAAACGCTTATGACATGTGTAATATTTTTTTTCCTGAGTTAATGGCCTAAATGATATATTCTCAGAACACTATATGAAAATTATCAGATGAAGAATTTTTCTTATCATAGTATAGATATATATGCTATAGTTTTAGCGACGACTTGATTGTGAAGGCTTGAAGAGGCTTTGGATTTGTTTTCCCTTTCAATTCAATGTTGGGACTAATCTTGTTACTAGTGCTAAGTTTACATCACTATTTAGCATTTGGTGTCGGAGCATTTGTTCCATCGTCGTCGAGCTGTGTCACGAGCGAAAGAGATAGGCCTGCTGCTCGATAAGTTGCGCCACCAGTGGCAAAGAGGTGATGACCATGTTGTGGAGGGCATTGCCATAAGGAGTTCATCCTCCATGTCCAACTCACCGACAAGGCGAGTCATGTGCGGCAACATGGAGGCGAGTCATCAGCGGCAACATGGAGGCAAGTCACTCATGAGTTGCGACACCAGTGGTGAACATGAAGGCGAGTCGCCGCCGAGCTGCGTTACCTGTAGCGAACATGCTGCAGTGAGCACATGTCGTGATGTCACACTTGTTTTGAAGGCGTAGGAGCTGTGTTTCCCATCGAAGCCAGCGACGACAGCGGCAATCGGCGTGATAAGATGGAATTGGCGGCCATCTGCGTGTTGCACTGACGAGATTGACGATAATGGTCTTTAGGAGAGAAAAAATAACAAGATTAGGAAGATGATTGTTATAACTAATCTTATTATTGACGCTAAATTTAGGTCATTATTTAACATTGAAAGCTCCGAGAGAACAAATGAATCGGTTGGAGCACCGATTACTGGACAAAGTGGGATGATATACCGGCATCGAAGGCCCAAGGTAGTAACATCATACACCCCAAGATATTTTAGTGACATGACATCGCAATAAATAAAGAAAGAGTGTGTGGTGACAACTAGCTATATTACCATAACATCACACACCCAAGACAAAATGAGTCTATAACATAATAAATAAATCACATATAAGTTACCATTCACTATGAAGGCAATAACATAAACTAGTATAAGTTACTCCCCACAATGACATTGCTTACAAGTTGGCCTCATTGCTATTCTCTTCTTTCTCTGCCACTAGCCAGAGCTGATTCGGTTAAGGGCGACGCTAGGCGTCGGTCTGCCAACCGGCCAACCCAAAATCGGTCGTATTTTCTCCATTGGATCAAGTCCAACGTCTGAAATAAGCAAGAGTGTACTTTTGCATTTTCCCCCTCTGTTTCTATGAAAGTCAACCCGTAACCCGTGGTACCCTCCTTCTCTACTAAAACGAACGGGTATGTCACTTTGGTTCTGAACTTTCCGATATTTACAATAAATATGCCACCGCGATCATTACCCCTACGGCAGAGAGTATTACAATAAAAATTATTATCCCGTGTACAAAAAACGTATACTATACAACAAAAGTATCTCAAAATTTATCAAAAAATAAATTCCAATAAAGTGGTTAAACCAACATTTTTTCCTGCAAATTGATTTACAACAAAAGTCGCCAACAAATTCACAAAAAACCATAGACTATTACAACAACAAAAATCCATATGTTTGCAAAATAGTTTGAAGTGGTCAAGAAAAAATTAAGTTTTTACAGATTGAGTTACAACAAAAATCACTAACTATTTTTACAAAAATTCGCAGAAGATTGATTCACTTGATTGTTAGGAACAAGAAATCTAACAAAAAAAAAGTTGGCTATTTATAACAATAATGAACAAAAAAGTCCAATTAAATAATTATCTATTTATTACAATAGCTAACAACAAATTCCATCTAATTCGTACGTGGAAGCTAACTATCGGTTGCACTAGCCGCTGATGCGATGTCCATGTACATGCATGAATGGAGAAAAAAAACTCGTACACGGACGAAGACACTGATACGACCCAACAGTACATGTGTTAAACCTGTGCACTCGGCTAGAGTTTTCACCGCATCACGTACTCACCCCGCGTGGGAGCCCATGACCGATCTTTCTATTACGGTAGGCCGATTGAAACGAACTGTTTCCCTTTAGTTAAGGAAAACGTTTTCCATCAGCCCACCGATCAAGCTCACAAAATCGGCCGTGACCCGCACGTGGATGGGCCCCACCTTGCCTTATCCTAAGGCTCGCGACAGAAATCTTTCTTCATCTCCTCTATTTCTCTGCTCGCACCTACGGAAGAAGCACAGCGCCGCCTCTGCACTTTCCTCGGCGAGCTCGCCGCCCCAGCTCCTCCCCGACGAGATCTCCACCACTGCTCCTCCTCTGGAGAGTGCGCCGCCCCAGCTCATTCCCGTCGAGCGCGCCGCCCCAGCTCCTTCCCGTCGAGCGCGCCGCCCCAGCTCCCTCCCTTCGAGCGCGCCACCCCCGCCCCAGCTTCTTCCCGTCGAGCGCGCCGCCCCAGCTTCTTCCCGGCAAGCGCGCCGCCCCAGCTTCTTCCCGGCGAGCGCGCCGCTTTCTCCCCATCTAGTTGCGCCCCCACCTCCGGCGAGCTAGCTCTCTGCCTCCAACCGCTCGGCTACGGTGAGCGTGTCGCCCTGCTCCTCCTGGCGAGTGCCCCTTTGCTCCTCATCTAGCTGCATCTCCACCTCCGGCGACGGCGCCCGGCGCCTCGAACCGTATGGCTGCGGCACCACCCTGACATCCAGGTATCTTTGTTGTGATGTCGACACCGGTGCTGTCGTCGGCGCGGGAGGTACTGGCAGAGATGGTCAAGGAGGTGTGGGTTCAGGAGGTGTGGGGCATGGAACGGCAATATTTTTTATTGGTTTTAATGTTAATTATTTGTTGTAAAAATATTGATGATTTGTTGTAAAGATATTTTATGATATTAGATTGTTTTTTGTTAAAATAATTTGTTGTTTTTGTTGTTAATTAATGTTGTAAATATGTTGCTGATTTATTGTAAAGATATTTTCTCACATGAAGCTCTTTTATTGTAAACACACAAATAAAAATGTTGATTTTGTTGTTAATTTTCTTGTTGTAAATATATTGAATATTTGTTGTAAAGATATTTTGGCACAAAAAATTATTCATGCTGAAATTGTTGCTTTTTGTAAAAGCATTTTCTGAATATTGTTGTAAATACTCAATTCTTTTGGTATTTTTGTTAACAATTATTGTTGTAAATGGTTTACTGATTTGTCGTAAATACCCAAAAAGATGGTATGGATAATTATTGCTTGCTAATGTTGTAAACAACACAACCAGATTTTTTTTTGTAAACACCTAAGTTGGATTACTTTTGTTGTACTCCATATAAACATCCAACAACAACACACTACCATGTGAGCTCCCTGCCCAATAGTTCAGCTAGACAGCGACCCGAGCATTGCACGACAGCGACAGCGAGAAAGCGACGTGACCATCTGACAGCGCCTCAGTAGGAAAAGTAACTAGACCATGTGAGAGAATTTCCTGACATACGATGTTAATCCAACGTTGCGGAAAGCAACCGATCTTTTTCCTAGCGTCGGTCGCCCGACGGTCAGCAACGCTTTCCATCAGCCCACCGATCAAGCTCACAAAATCGCTCGTGACCCGCACGTGGATGGGCCCCACCTTGCCTTATCCTAAGGCTCGCGACGGAAATCTTTCTTCATCTCCTCTATTTCTCTACTCGGACCTACGGAAGAAGCACATCGTCGCCTCTGCACTTTCCCCGGCGAGCTCGCCGCCCCAACTCCTCCCCAACGAGATCTCCACCCCTGCTCCTCCTCTGGAGAGTGCGCCGCCCCAACTCCTCCCCGTCGAGCGCGCCGCCCCAGCTCCCCCCCCCCCCGTCGAGCGCGCCACCCCCGCCCTAGCTTCTTCCCGTCGAGCGCGCCGCCCCAGCTTCTTCCCGGCGAACGCGCCGCCCCAGCTTCTTCCCGGCGAGTGCGCCGCTTTCTCCCCATCTAGTTGCGCCCCCACCTCCGGCGAGCTAGCTCTCTGCCTCCAACCGCTCGGCTACGGTGAGCGTGTCACCCTGCTCCTCCTGGCGAGTGCACCTTTGCTCCTCATCTAGCTGCATCTCCACCTCCGGCGACGGCGCCCGTTGCCTCGAACCGTATGGCTACGGCACCACCCTGACCTCCAGGTATCTTTGTTGTGATGTCGACACCGGTGCTGTCGTCGGCGCGGGAGGTACTGGCAGAGATGGTCAAGGAGGTGTGGGTTCAGGAGGTGTGGGGCATGGAACGGTAATATTTTTTTGTTGGTTTTAATGTTAATTATTTGTTGTAAAAATATTGATGATTTGTTGTAAAGATATTTTATGATATTAGATTATTTTTTGTTAAAATAATTTGTTGTTTTTGTTGTTAATTAATGTTGTAAATATGTTGCTGATTTATTGTAAAGATATTTTCTCACATGAAGCTCTTTTATTGTAAACACACAAATAAAAATGTTGATTTTGTTGTTAATTTTCTTGTTGTAAATATATTGAATATTTGTTGTAAAGATATTTTGGCACAAAAAATTATTCGTGCTGAAATTGTTGCTTTTTGTAAAAGCATTTTCTGAATATTGTTGTAAATACTCAAATGTTTTGGTATTTTTGTTAACAGTTATTGTTGTAAATGGTTTACTGATTTGTTGTTAATACCCAAAAAGATGGTATGGATAATTATTGCTAGCTATTGTTGTAAACAACACAACCGGATTTTTTTTTGTAAGCACCTAAGTTGGATTACTTTTGTTGTACTCCGTATAAACATCCAACAACAACACACTACCACAACAGCGACAGCGAGAAAGCGACGTGACCATCTGACAGCGCAACAGTAGGAAAAGTAACTAGACCATGTGAGAGATTTTCCTGACGTACGATGTTAATCCAACGTTGCGGAAAGCAACCGATCTTTTTCCTAGCGTCGGTCGCCCGACGGGGTCAGCACGACCCTTTAAATAATTTAAGATTTATCTGGTCCAACTGTTAGCGATAAGGTTGTAATGGAAGTAGATGTCCCGTGGCTCATAACCGTGCCCTCTGGTTTTCCATTAGATGGGGCAGCCCTGCAGCCCCAGCGGACACAGGGTGAGACATATCCCAAGGCTGCTCGGTGGAGGGTGCACCAACATCTTATTAATACCTTTTGTGGATACAACTGTTCTTTTCTAGAGCGCGCATGTATGTATTTGTTATTACCTTTGTTCGAAATGGCTTTATTTTAGAACGGATGCAATACTTCCTCCTTCCTATTTTATGTTGTGCATCATTTTTTGTGCAAGTCAATCTGTGCAAACTTTGATCAAGAATATAGATAATAATACAAAGATCTACCATGTCAAATGCATATAATATGAAAATATATTTCATATCAATTCTAAAAATATTATTATTTTGTTATCTATGTTTATATTTTTATTAATATAGATGATTAAATTTTACGAAGTTTGACTCTGACCAAAGCTTATATGCAAATATTTTGGACAGGAGGGAGTATTTTTTACTCAATGCATACAAGTGCTAACTTTGGGGCTTAAGTCCTTCGCAGACATTAGTTTAACATGCATGCTTGTATTAGCTTATTTTCTTTTGGTGCGTGTTTGAGTCCACAACGACCCAACAAAGATTTTTCTTATTCCAAGTTCCAACTGAATCATTATCCTAGTATTAATAATTTGTACTCCCTGCATGGTTTTCTGCAAAAGTGGTGTGGATGAACCATCACAACCAGAGCCTTGTTGGAGATATGCCCAAGAGGCAATAATAAAAGTGTTTATTATATATATCTTTATGTTTATGATAAATGTTTATATACCATGCTATAATTGTATTAACCGAAACATTGATACATGTGTGATATGTAAACAACAAAGAGTCCCTAGTATGCCTCTTAACTAGCTTGTTGATTAATGGATGATTAGTTTCATAATCATGAACATTGGATGTTATTAATAACAAGGTTATATCATTGTATGAATGATGTAATGGACACACCCATTTAAGCGTAGCATAAGATCACGTCATTAAGTTATTTGCTATAAGCTTTCGATACATAGTTACCTAGTCCTTATGACCATGAGATCATGTAAATCACTTACACCGGAAAGGTACTTTGATTACATCAAACGCCACTGCGTAAATGGATGGTTATAAAGGTGAGATTAAGTATCCGGAAAGTATGAGTTGAGGCATATGGATCAACAGTGGGATTTGTCCATCCCGATGACGGATAGATATACTCTGGGCCCTCTCGGTGGAATGTCGTCTAATGTCTTGCAAGCATATGAATAAGTTCATAAGAGACCACATACCACGGTACGAGTAAAGAGTACTTGTCAGGAGACGAGGTTGAACAAGGTATAGAGTGATACCGATGATCAAACCTCGGACAAGTAAAATATCGCGTGACAAAGGGAATTGGTATCGTATGTGAATGGTTCATTCGATCACTAAGTCATCGTTGAATATGTGGGAGCCATTATGGATCTCCAGATCCCGCTATTGGTTATTGGTCGGAGAGAAGTCTCAACCATGTCTACATAGTTCGCGAACCGTAGGGTGACACACTTAAGGTTTGATGTCGTTTAAGTAGATATGGAATATGGAATGGAGTTCGAAGTTTTGTTCGGAGTCTCGGATGGGATCCAGGACATAACGAGGAATTCCGGAATGGTCCGGAGAATAAGATTCATATATAGGAAGTCATATTCCAAGTTTGGAAATGATCCGGTGCATTTATGGCAGGTTCTAGAAGGTTCTAGAAAAGTCCGGAAGAACGGCACTATGGAAGGTGGAGTCCCGGAGGGACTCCACTAGCATGGCCGACCAAACCCTAAGGGGGAGGAGTCCCAGGTGGGCTCCACCTTGGTGGCCGGCCAGCCCCACCTCAAGGAAAGGTGGGAGTCCCACCTTGGGTAGGACTCCCCCCTTGAGTAGGTTTCCCACCTTTGGGAAGTTTTGGTGTTGGGGTCTAATTCGAAGACTTGGACCACAACTCTTGGGGCTTCCACCTATATAATGAGGGACAAGGGGAGGGTGGCCGGCCACTCAAGCCTCCACCATGGCCGCACCCCCTCAAGGGTGCCCTAGCCGGGGCCCCTCTCCCCAAACCCTAGCACCCCTCCTCCACATACAACTCCCGCATACGCTTAGCGAAGCTTCGCCGGAGTTCTC
The DNA here is from genome assembly GCF_019359855.2 of Lolium perenne. Lineage (NCBI taxonomy): Eukaryota > Viridiplantae > Streptophyta > Magnoliopsida > Poales > Poaceae > Lolium > Lolium perenne. The sequence continues at coordinate 170,235,218 of NC_067248.2, forward strand.
CATCGACACCACCACCACGCCGTCGTGCTGCCGGGATTCCGAGGAGGATCTACTACTTCCGCTGCCCGCTGGAACGGGGAGAAGGACGTCGTCTTCATCAACACCGAACGTGTGACCGAGTACGGAGGTGCTGCCCGATCGTGGCACCGTGATCAAGATCTTCTACGCGCTTTTGCAAGCGGCAAGTGATCGTCTACCGCAGCAATAAGAGCCTACTCTTATAGGCTTTGGAAATCTTCAAGGGTTAGTCTCGTTCATCCCCTCGTTGCTCCCATCTTCTAGATTGCATCTTGGCTTGGATTGCGTTCTCACGGTAGGAAATTTTTTGTTTTCTATGCAACGAATCCCTACAGTGGTATCAGAGTCGTGTCTATGCATAGATGGTTGCACGAGTAAAACACAATGGTTTTGTGGGCGTTGATGCTCTTGTTGTCTTTAGTTTGAGTACTTTGCATCTTTGTGGCATAGTGGGATGAAGCGGCTCGGACTAACTTTACATGACCGCGTTCATGAGACTTGTTCCTCGTTCGACATGCAACTTGTATTGCATAAGAGGCTTTGCGGGTGTCTGTCTCTCCTACTATAGTGAATATTCAATTTAATCTTCTATTGACAACACTAGTATCACCGTTGTGGTTCATATTCGTAGGTAGATTAGATCTCTATCGAAAACCATAAACCACGTAAAATATGCAAACCAAATTAGAGACGTCTAACTTGTTTTTGCAGGGTTTGGTGATGTGATATGACCATAATCACTACAAGAAAAGTTGCCATGGCCGACGAAGTTGAAGTCGCGCCGTGGTTGCTGGTGTACCATGGCCGACGATTTTGGTCCCTCCGTGGTGCATGTCAAAACATTTTTTTTTCTCGTTTTTGAGGCCACCTAGCCCGACGAAAGCGGCCAAAACGTCGCGTATGGTGGCCCGGGACGTGGTGCATCGCGAATTCTCGGGTTCGCCGGCCGAGTCAACGCAAATCCGCACCGCCGAGGGATGTAGGGCCCAGATGGCAGCCTCTCTGGCATTGTTTTTTTTCTCGATCGCGCCATCTCGTTCAACGTTCTCCGATCGAGCCGTTTACGATGCAGGATCATGGGTCCCGCATGTCATCCTCTATGAACCAAAATTCTTTCTATTCTTGGATTTTTTTTGACCCCCTGATTTCTGGCTACTTCCTTTTTCTTTTGATCCCTTGCCGCCTTGGAAACGTTGAGACCGCTGCTGCTAAATGGGACCCGCATGTCATCCTCTATGTGCAATCAACTTTCTTTTCTTGGAGTTTTTTTTGGCACCTCAAATTTGGTCACTTGCCTTTTTCTTTCGATCCCCTGCCGCCTCTCAAACGGTGATACCGTCTTGCTAAATGGGACCCGCATATCATCCTCTATGTACTATAAAACTTTCTTTTCTTGGAGTTTTTTTGGCACCTCAAATTTGGTCACTTGCCTTTTTCTTTCGATCCCCTGCCGCCTCTCAAACGGTGATACCGCTGCTGCTAAATCGGACCCGCATGTCATCCTCTATGTACACTCAAGTTTCTTTTCTTGAATTATTTTTGGCTCCTGATATTTGGTCACTTGCCTTTTTCTTTCGATCTCATGCCACGTTTGAAACGTTGAGGAACCTGCTGGCTCATGGGACCCGCATGTCATCCTCTATGTGCTATAAAAGTTTATTTTCTTGGTTTTTTTTCACCCTCTGATTTTTGGCAATTTCTTTTTTCTTTTGATCCCCTGCCGCCTCTCAAACGGTGATACCGCTGCTGCTAAATGGGACCCGCATGTCATCCTCTATGTACTATAAAACTTTCTTTTCTTGGATTATTTTTGGCTCCTGATATTTGGTCACTTGCGTTTTTTTCTTTCGATCTCATGCCACGTTTGAAACGTTGAGGAACCTGCTGGCTCATGGGACCTGCATGTCATCCTCTATGTGCTATAAAAGTTTATTTTCTAGGGATTTTTTTCACTCTCTGATTTTTGTCTATTTCCTTTTTCTTTTGATGCCCTGCCTCCTTGGAAACGTTGAGTAAGCTGCTTACTCATGGGACCCGCATGTCATCCTCTATGTACTATAAAACTTTCTTTTCTTGGATTTTTTTGGCACCTCATATTTGGTCACTTGCCTTTTTTCTTTCGATCCCCTGCCGCCTCTCAAACGGTGATAACGCTGCTGCTAAATGGGACCCGCATGTCATCCTCTATGTACTATAAAACTTTCTTTTCTTGGATTTTTTTTGACACCTCATATTTGGTCACTTGCCTTTTTCTTTCGATCCCCTGCTGCCTCTCAAACGGTGATACCGCTGCTGCTAAATGGGACCCGCATGTCATCCTCTATGTAAATCATGTTTCTTTTCTTGAATTATTTTTGGCTCCTGATATTTGGTCACTTGCCTTTTTCTTTCGATCTCATGCCACGTTTGAAACGTTGAGGAACCTGCTGGCTCATGGGACCCGCATGTCATCCTCTATGTGCTATAAAAGTTTCCTTTGTTGGATTTTTTTTCACCCGCTGATTTTTGGCTTGCCTTTTTCTTTTGATCCTCGCCCCCTTTGAAACGTCGAGTAAGCTGCTGGCTCAAGGGACCCGCATGTCATCCTCTATGTCCATCAACTTTCTTTTCTTGGATTTTTTTGACCCCCTAATTACTAGCTACTTTCTTTTTCTTTTGATCTCAAGCCGCATTTCAAACATTGAGACCGCTGCTGCAAAATGGGACCCACATGTCATCCTCTATGTACAATAAATCTTGGATTATTTTTGGCTCCTGATATTTGGTCACTTGCCTTTTTCTTTCGATCTCATGCCGCCTTTGAAACGTTGAGTAAGCTGCTGGCTCATGGGTCCCGCATGTCATCCTCTACGAACAATAAAAGTTTCCTTTCTTGGAGTTATTTTTGACCCCTAATTTCTGGCTATTTGCCTTTTTATTTCGATCCCCGCCCCTTTGAAACGATGAGGACGCTTTGTTGGCAGGTCGGTCCCACATGTCATCCTCTATGAACAATAAAAGTTTCCTTTGGTGGATTTATTTTTTACCCCTAATTAATTTCTGGCTATTTCCTTTTTTTTCTTTTGATCCCCTGCCGCCTTGGAAACGTTGAGGATGCTGCTGCCTCATCGGTCCCGCATGTCATCCTCTCAGAACGATAAATGTTTTCTTTTCTTGGATTTTTTTACCAACTGATTTTTATTTTTTTTATTTTCGACCCCCTGCCTTTGAAACGTTGACGACGCTGCTGGCTCATGGGTCCCTGATGTCAGCCTCCCCGTACAAGAAACATGTGATATCTTGATTATTTTGCAGACAATAAACAGTGTATTTCGCTCTGAGCTATTGCAAACGGATAAATTAAATCTTTATTGTTACAACTTATATCTTGAATCTCCTTGTTTTTTGTTTTGGCGAAGCATAGGACTTTCCTGTTTTTTTTTTTTTTTTGAGAAAAATCCGAACTTTCATGTTCTGGAGTGGGCTGAAATTGTACGAGTCAAAAGGCCCAGAAGGATAGTTCGAAGGCCCAGATGTCCAGATCCAGCCCAATTGAAATCTTTATTTTCTTGGATTTTTTTGACACCAGTTTTTCTGTCTACTTCATTTTTCTTTTGTTCCTGTGCCGCCTTGGAAACGTTGAGTCAGCTGCTGCAAAATGGGACCCGCATGTCATCCTCTATGTACAATAAAGTTTCTTTTCTTGGATTATTTTTGGCTCCGATATTTGGTCACTTGCCTTTTTCTTTCGATCTCATGCCACGTTTGAAACGTTGAGGAATCTGCTGGCTCATGGGACCCGCATGTCATCCTCTATGTACAATAAAAGTTTGATTTCTTGGATTTTTGGCTATTTCCTTTTTCTTTTGATCCCCTGCCGCCTTTGAAACGTTTAGTAAGCTGCTGGCTCATAGGTCCCACATGTCAGCCTGTATGAACGATAAAGCTTTCCTTTCTTGGAGTTTTTTTGACACCCGAAGTACTGGCTACTTTCATTTTCTATTGATCTCAAGCCGCATTTGAAACGTTGGGACCACTGCCGCACAATGGGACCCGCATGTCATCCTGTATGTACAATCAAGTTTCTTTGCTTGGATTATTTTTGGCTCCTGATATTTGGTCACTTGCCTTTTTCTTTCGATCTCATGCCACGTTTGAAACGTTGAGGAACCTGCTGGCTCATGGGACCCGCATGTCATCCTCTATGTGCTATAAAACTTTCCTTTGTTGGATATTTTTTTACCCTCTGATTTTTGGCTTGCCTTTTTCTTTTGATCCCCTCTGCCCCCTTTGAAACGTTGAGTAAGCTGCTGGCTCAAGGGACCCGCATGTCATCCTCTATGTCCATCAACTTTCTTTCTTGGATTTTTTTTGACCCCCTAATTACTAGCTACTTTCTTTTTCTTTTGATCTCAAGCCGCATTTCAAACATTGAGACCGCTGCTGCAAAATGGGACCCACATGTCATCCTCTATGTACAATAAATCTTGGATTATTTTTGGCTCCTGATATTTGGTCACTTGCCTTTTTCTTTCGATCTCATGCCGCCTTTGAAACGTTGAGTAAGCTGCTGGCTCATGGGTCCCGCATGTCATCCTCTACGAACAATAAAAGTTTCCTTTCTTGGAGTTATTTTTGACCCCTAATTTCTGGCTATTTGCCTTTTTCTTCTGATCCCCTGCCCCCTTTGAAACGATGAGGACGCTGTTGGCAGGTCGGTCCCACATGTCATCCTCTATGAACAATAAAAGTTTCCTTTGGTGGATTTATTTTTGACCCCTAATTAATTTCTGGATATTTCCTTTTATTCTTTTGAACCCCTGGCGCCTTGGAATCGTTAAGGATGCTGCTGCCTCATGGGTCCCGCATGTCATCCTCTCAGAAAGGTTAATGTTTCTTTTCTTGGATTTTGTTTACCAACTGATTTTTGGCTTTTTTTTCTTCTTTCGATCTCCTGCCGCCTTTAAAACGTTGACGACGCTGCTGGCTCACGGGTCCCACATGTCAGCCTCTATAAACAATAAACGTTGAGGATGCTGCTGCCTCATGGGTCCCGCAGGTCATCCTCTCAGAATGATAAATGTTTTCTTTTCTTGGATTTTTTTTACCAACTTATTTTTGGTTTTTTTATTTTCGATCCCCTGCCGCCTTTGAAACGTTGACGACGTTGCTGGCTCATGGGTCCCCGATGTCAGCCTCCCCGTACAAGAAACATGTGATATCTTATTTTGCAGACAATAAACATTGTATTTCGCACTGAGCTATTGCAAACTGATAAATTAAATCTTTATATTTACATAAACAAACTTATATGTTGAATCTCCTTGTTTTTTGTTTTTCCGAAGCATAGGACTTTCCTGTTTTTTTTAAAAAAAAATCCGAACTTTCCTGTTTTGGAGTGGGCTGAAATTGTACGAGTCAAAAGGCCCAGCAAGATAGTTCGAAGGCCCAGATGTCCAGATGCAGCCCAATTGAAATCTTTCTTTTCTTGGATTTTTTCAACCCCCGATTTCTCGGCTACTTCATTTTTCTTTTGGTCCTGTGCCGCCTTGGAAGCGTTGAGACCGCTGCTACAAAATGGGACCCGCATGTCATACTCTATGTACTATAAAACTTTCTTTTCTTGGAATTTTTTTGGCACCTCATATTTGGTCACTTGCCTTTTTCTTTCGATCGCCTGCCGCCTCTCAAACGTTGATACAGCTGCTAAATGGGACCCGCATGTCATCCTCTATGTACAATCAAGGTTCGTTTCTTGGATTATGTTTGGCTCTGGAGAGTTGGGAACTTGCCTTGTTCTATCGATCTCATGCCACGTTTGAAACGTTGAGGAACCCTTGCTAAATGGGACCCGCATGTCATCCTCTATGTCGTATAAAAGTTTATTTTCTTGGATTTTTTTCACCCTCTGATTTTTGGCTATTTCCTTTTTCTTTTCATCCCCTGCCGCCTTGGAAACGTTGAGTAAGCTGCTGGCTCATGGGACCCGCATGTCATTCTCTATGTCCATCAACTTTCTTTTCTTGGATTTTTTTGAGCCCCTAATTTCTAGCTACTTTCTTTTTCTTTTGATCTCAAGACGCATTTGAAACATTGAGACCGCTGCTTCAAAATGGGACCCGCATGTCATCCTCTATGTACAATAAATCTTGGATTATTTTTGGCTCCTGATATTTGGTCACTTGCCTTTTTCTTTTGATCACCTGCCGCCTTTGAAACGTTGAGGAATCTGCTGGCTCATGGGTCCCACATGTCAGCCTCTATGAACAATAAAGTTTCTTTTCTTGGATTATCTTTGGCTCCTGATATTTTGTCACTTGCCTTTTTCTTTCGATCTCATGCCGCCTCTGAAACGTGGAGTAACCTGCTGGCTCATGGGTCCCGCATGTCATCCTCTACGAACAATAAAAGTTTCCTTTCTTGGAGTTATTTTTGACCCCTAATTTCTGGCTATTTGCCTTTTTCTTTTGATCCCCTACCCCCTTTGAAACGATGAGGACGCTGTTGGCAGGTCGGTCCCACATGTCATCCTCTATGAACAATAAAAGTTTCCTTTGGTGGATTTATTTTTGACCCCTAATTAATTTCTGGCTATTTCCTTTTTTTTCTTTTGATCCCCTGCCGCTTCTCAAACGGTGATACCGCTGATGCTAAATGGGACCCGCATGTCATCCTCTATGTACTATAAAACTTTCTTTTCTTGGATTTTTTTTGGCACCTCATATTTGGTCACTTGCCTTTTTCTTTCGATCGCCGCCTCTCAAACGTTGATACAGCTGCTGCTAAATGGGACCCGCATGTCATCCTCTATGTACAATAAAGTTTCTTTTCTTGGATTATCTTTGGCTCCTGATATTTGGTCACTTGCCTTTTTCTTTCGATCTCATGCCGACTTTGAAACGTTGAGGCTGCTGGCTCATGGGTCCCGCATGTCATCCTCTATGAACAATAAAAGTTTCCTTTGTTGGATTTATTTTTTACCCTACTTAATTTCTGGCTATTTCCTTTTTCTTTTGATCCCTCGCCGCCTTGGAATAGTTGAGGATGCTGCTGCCTCATGGGTCCCGCATGTCATCCCGTCGAAAGGTAAATGTTTCTTTTCTTGGTTTTGTTTACCAACCGATTTTTGGCTTATTTTTTCTTTCGATCTCCTCGCCGCCTTTAAAACGTTGACGACGCTCACTGGCTCATGGGTCCCCGATGTCAGCCTCCCGTACAAGAAACATGTGATATCTTGATTATTTTGTAGACAATAAATGTGTATTTCGCTCTGAGCTATTGCAAAGGGATAAATTAAATCTTTGTTTTTACATAAACAAACTGATATGCTGTATCTGCTTGTTTTTGGTTTGTGCCATGCATTGGACTTTCCTGTTGTGGAGTGGGCTTAACTTGTACGAGTCAACAGGCTTCCAGCACGCTAGTTCGAAGGCCCAGATGTCCAGATGCAGCCCAATTGAAATCTTTCTTTTCATGGATTTTTTGACACCCCGATTTCTCGGCTACTTCCTTTTTCTTTTGATCCCGTGCCGCCCGGAAACTATGAGACCGCTTATTGCAAAATGGGACCCACATGTCATCCTCTATGTACAATAAAAGTTTCTTTTCGTGGATTATTTTTGACTCGATATTTGGTCACTTGCCTTTTTTCTTTCGATCCCGTGCAAAATGGGACCCGCATGTCGTCCTCTATTTACAAAAAGTTTCCTTTCTTGGAGTTATTTTTTACCCTAATTTGTGGCAACTTCCTTTTTTTATCCCTGCCGCCTTTGAAACTTTGAGGACTCTTGGCTCATGGGCCCCACATGTCACCTACGTGAACAATAAACCTTTCCTCTGTGAACACTAGCATTGACGAACTGAATGTGAACAAGGCTTTTTTTAGTAAATTTTGTCAACCAATTGCTAGCTTCTGTATATATCACTAGTAGTACATACATCGCGAAAGCATTAGAATATTAGACCATGTTCACAAGAATAACATCAAGTCTGAACTACATTAACAGAGTGATAAAATATATTGTTCAGACCAGTACAAAATATAGGGAGTTAAACTAACACTATGCAGAAATTGGCCCATCTCTTGCATATATCCCTCTAGCAAAGGGATCAGCCACTGACAAGTCATGTACCAACCAGCTAAGAACACCATCCGAGCTGAACTTATCTAAGGATGGTAAATATCCAAACTGAAAATCAACATCTCTATAAGCGGTGTTCTTCAGGTCTAGCTGCTTGAACTGGGTATCCCACCAGATCTTCTTGTGATGATATCTTACACCAAAATTCATTACTTTGAGCATTCTAGTGTTCTGTATAAAGAACCTGGAGACAATAACATCATTTCTCCTTCCTCGGTAGTCAGAAATCGAAATTTCTTTGAGGTGGAGATCAAGGCATTCAATGGGACAGTGGCTCATTATGCAGCACATGAACCTTATTGCCGGTTCTATAAAACTGCAAAGAAGTCAAATTAAGTAGTCAGTACAATAACAAAGTACTTCATAGCTATCAACTAATGAATATCTCGTGTGAGTTGAATCATGTGTTAATTGAGGACCGTGGAACAACATAATCCCCTGACACGTTCCAATTTGATAGATGCACTTTTTTACATCTGTTATTGTCATTGTAAAGTTGGGGAAAGGTTACCAACATGGGAAACTCCAATCCGCAACTAGTTGCGGGTACACCCCATTTTTCTTTTGACACTTCCAAGTTTCCAAAAAAAAATGTAAACTAAAAGTCTGGACATACATTGTGTTCTAGCATGTGCTTCGGAGAAGTTTCAGCCAAACATCTGATAAGAGGTGATCTACACAAAAAAAAGAACAAATGATGTGTAAATAGTAAGTCACACTATTTACATATGTCTTCTCTTTTTTACACAGATCACATATTATCATGTGTTTATATGAAACTTCACAGATGCACAAGATACAACACATTGTATGACAAGAAGTTTAGTTTTGAACCAACATAATATAACTCCATTGTGGATGTTCTTCTAGTACAATTGTTCAACTGATCTAGGCTAATAACAGGTTAACTCCATGTAACTCTACAGTTTTTGCTCATAGTGGTAAACAGTTAACAACAACGAATTTACCTGGATATATAGCTTCTCCGTGCAGGGAAAGCATCTAAGAAATGCAAGTAGTTGATCCAGACGAGGGCCGTCAGATTTTAGAACCAAGTTCTTCACTGTGCACAGAGAATTTTCCAAGCTTATGGGCATCATCCTCTACAGGACAATGGTACATATGTCAAAAAAAATAACAAAAATGTGAGTTAATTCAACAAGAAGAAGGCTGTTCTACCAAAAAGTTTATGCGTCCAATAACAAGTTGGCAGCCAGGGTACGACGCAAAGCCCAACACCATCAACTTTGGTGCGTTGGCGACCTGGATTAGTAGTGGAACATCATGAACGCATATGACCAATCTCTCGAGGCAAGATGCATCCATAATTTGCACCGTGTCTAACTGAATAAGTTCGGTGGTGTTGCGTTTCCAATAGCTAGCCACACTAATTGTACGAAGATTTGGCATTTGAATGTTGAGTTGGGTGAACCCGTGGACCCCCTCAAGGTGAAGTGCCTCGAGCACAATACAGCGGGTGAACATGCGGTCGATGTTCGTCGCCTTACAGATGTAGACGTCATAGAGCAAGAGCCTTTTGAGTTGGGGGAAAAGAAGCATGGAGTTGGCATGAATCTCGGGCAAATAACAAGAAGAAATGCTGACAATGCGCAGCGTGGGCGCGCAGCGGAACGCGGACAGCGGGAAGGAGCGCATCACTGTTCCAAAGATCGAATCTGAGGTTCTCGACGCAAGATAGGGTGCTGGACCGGAACCAGCTGTCGAGCGTGGTATCGACCTTGCAAGTGGTTCTGAAGGGGTCGATTGACACGCTTCTGGCGGGGCCAGGGTGAGCGGCGAGGATACTGGAGACCGCGGCGATGCGTTTGTGGTTTTGCTTGGCGAGTTGGTCGTCGATCTCGAGGTTAAGTGGGACGGAGTGCCAGAGGTGGCGCCACCGTTTGGAGACCAAGGTTGTGCTTACAGCGGATATAGTGGGCAGGTGGGAGATGATGATGTGGAGAATCTGGTCCGGTAGGCGGCTGATGAGGTCGTTGTCGCCGACGAGGAGGTTAAGTGGGACGGAGCGCCAGAGGTGGCGCCACCGTTTGGAGAGCAATGTTGTCCTTACAGCGGATATCATGGGCAGGAGGGAGATGATGATGTGCAGCATCTCGTCGGGGAGGCGGCTGATGAGGTCGAGGCTCGACGGAGGCTCTTCCCGATCTGGCTCGACCCGCCTTCGGGAGTTGAGCGGCTCCGCCTCCATCTGACACGGCGGCGACACACGCAACGCCGCAGTCGTCTGCTCGAAGTGTGTAGCAGGTAGCGGAGCGGATCTCGCCGGACAGGGAATAGGCGCAGCGGCGGTGGTGAGGACAGAAAGGTACTCGGCGGTGGATTTAGGTGGATGGCGGATGCAAGTGCGCTGGGGGTTTTTGGAGGAGACGGCAAGCGCTATGCAAGGAACTATTGCGGCGGGCGGCCAGCCGGGGTGCCTGAGGAGAGAAAGGTATAATACTACTAATGATGCGGTGCGGCGTTTGCGTCTCCCTTCCCCACGCATGCAGCCTTCACATTTCACAAGACGTGCGAGTTTTTCAACAGAGATTATCAAGTGGAGAGACTTTCCCAATGCAATTGTCTCTCCACTTGATAATCACTCTTGAAAACACCGAGAAGATGGCGGTGAAGAAGACGGAGAGGCAAGGAAAAAACAATATGAATTGAAATCAAATATAATACGGGCGTTCCTTCTCTCTCTGGTCTCTGCTGCACTTATCGCACTGTGGTGCGGTGCGTGTGACCCGAGAAGAAGCTAATGTACTTGTATAGCCGTCCCTTGCACGCCGTGTAGCTGTATTTTGTCTCGTCAAATCAGCTCGGGATAGTTTCAAAGAGAGTTTTTTCTTGCCATAATCATAATAGGCGAACATTACCACGGGCACACGGTGAGTGCACATCCAACTTCTACTACTCAATCCTCCATATGCTGCACAAACCACCACTTTAACTTTTTCTTCGCAGTTTTCATGATTTTTAGCAGCTTTCCACCATGTGGTGGTCTAATCTATTGCAATTTTTACCACTTGGTCATCTGATCGCTTATTTTGTCATGTCGATAGCAAAATCAACAAGTGGATGCCAACTTTTTTGAAGGGCTACTCTCTAAAACACAGCTTTGCATTATGGCATGTTTGGTATTTTCCCTAGGTAGTACATCCAAAAAAATTGTCTACATGCTTTTATTTGCCTATTTTAAGCACCTTTTACCATGATTTCAAATTTAGGTCAAACTCACGGGGCCATAGGATGCACGGCATTTATTTGGCAATTGTTTCAGTATGGCCAACTAGTTAGGCCTCCTTTGGTTCATAGGAAATGGAAAGTATAGGAAAAGGAAAATCATAGAATTGGGATGTCATGTCTACTTGAATCCTATGGGAATCATGCTCCTTTGATTCATATGATTGTCATAGGAATTATGTTGGATTTGGTTCTTATGGGAAAAATTCCTATACAAGTCATTTGATTCATAGGAACTATTCATATAGGAATCTTGTAGTGCAAATCTTATAGGAAAAAACCATTAGCTAATACATCATGGAAAAGTTCCTTTGCCACAATCAAAGACACATCATGCCGAAGTTTTGTTCTAGGACATGGACACGTTCAAACTAATCATGGTAATAGATGATACAACATCGCACACATAAATACATTTTTTGAACACGTAAATGTCCCGAAGGACTCGGCGACACCGCTTTTATATTATGATGACGGTGGGATTACAGACTGCAAGCTAGGAGGACCCTCCAAGTAAAAGGAAACTACAGACAAGACATCCAAAAGTACAAAAAGAACTCTAGTTCTAGAAAAGGAAACTCCATCCGGTCCTTCTCCACCGAGCTCAGATTAGCCTCAAAGCGCGATCATCTTCTCCATCGAGACCGGCAAGATCAACCACCTACCGTCTCGTTGGCGCATGCGGGCACGTCGCCTCATGTTGAAAGTATTCGAGCAAGTCGCCGCTCATGTCGCAACCATCGTTGCTGCAATCCACCTTAAACAAGGAGGCAAATCTACTTAAATCCTCATCCTCTTCGTAGATGTCGTCGCAGTTCGGGCACACGAGACTGGGCAGGTTTCTTAAGCAGCTTCCGCATGCAATGTGATGTCCCTCCCCCATGCGAATGCACTGCTTAATACAAGGAAATTTACATGACTGTTGGCCCAAAGAAAAATACAGCTGGGTACAACCTAGTGAAGAAAGTACTAACCCGGTATAGTGGACGTCGTGCGATTTGAGAGCACAAACCGCAGATGAACGTTCTTCTCACCACATTCTTTTCCATAACACATTCACGGGAAAAGTCCATGCTTTCAGATGGAGGACTTTCACCTTGGAAGACGCCCTGGCATCCCGGGCACGCGCCACCGGGCAGGTTCCTAGCGCAGCTGTCGCATGCAACCTTCTTGCACGAACAGCACTGCTTAATACAAGGAAATTAACACGACTGTTAGCCCAAATTAAAATACATCTTGATGAACCTAGTGAAGAAAGTACTAACCCGCCAAAATGGAGGTTGTGCGGATTGAGAGCACAAACCGCAGGTGAGCAGTCTTCTCAATTTAGCATCGTCGACAAAAGCTCTAAAGCTACCAGGGGGGACCTCCATGCCCAACGATTCTAAATGGGAATATGAATTTAGAGGATGTGAAGGAGATAGGGATAGAGGGTCGTAGTCTTCGACTTGTATAGTATATATAGGCGAGGGAATTGCAGGTTCCACCAAGGAACGAGATCCAGTGACTTCACTGGCGACTTGTACGTGAGTCATTCGATCAAGATCCAACGCACATGGTTGATCCAAATTTTAAACTTAAAATTAAACTCAATTTTCAAAGAGTAACGCTACATCTACGGACAATTTTCTACGGAATTCACCTTACGGACATACGTGGAGGCCAAGGGAGGGATTGAGGTCCTAGAATCATGGGAGGTGGGAGGGATTCAGCCAATCACACAAGGAGGAGGCAGTCCGTAAGGTTGGTCCGTGAGAATTATTCTGTAGGTGTAGGATTTCTGATTTTCAAATGAAGTAAAACTTTACCAGAATACTTAAGAAAGATATATATCTTACTGTAATGTTTTCGATTTTTTTCGAGCAACTTAAAATGTGACTACAAATTCTGGATCAACTGTGTCCGTTGGATCTTGATCCGATGGCTCATGTACGTAAAGTTGCATTTTGGAGTAAGTAAGGTCACTGGCCTCAAGTTCCACCACCTCATACTTCGTATGTTGCACAAAAACACCATTTGGAAGGATATTTTGCGGTTTCCACCATGTACTGCTCCAATCTATTGTGATTTCACCACTTAATCTTCTAATCAACCAATTATACTGGTAAATATTCTCTTACTTTGCATCTCAAACATTTCCCTGACTTTGAGTCCCTGAACGCGCGCTAGTACACTCAATAAAGACAGAGAGAGAGAGAGAGACGCTGAGGAGGACTTTGAGTTCTAGTACCTCACCTGCCCGAAATAAGAACGTCGGCAGCCCGACCTGCCCTAAGTACGTCCGGTCAAATCGATGCCTTGCCTTGCACGCCGTCTCGCGCGCATCCATGTCTTCCCGATGAAATTGTCAGTCCAATAAAATCGGAAATTTAATTCGGCTATTGGGCGGATATGCTACCTCGACCCAAAAAAACATTTTTTTAATTTTCAAAAAATTCTAACAAAAAAATCCGCATGTACTTCTCGATAATCTATGTGTGTTCGTGTAGTTTCGTGAAAAGCCGATAATTTTTGTGGTTGATGTAAGAAGACAAAAGCAAGTACTCCGTATTACAAACAGCTTTATTTTTAGCAATAAATTTTATCTTTTTTACATAGCCCAAACGACAATTTAGTTTTTTATGGAAAGACTTTATGCGCTCTTAGCATGTGAAGATGAAAAGATTAATTTTTTGTTTGGAATTTTTTTACATTTCAAAATATATAGATGTTGCAGTTCAAACTAAAGGGAGCATACGCAACCAGGAGCCAAAACATCCTCCCCCAAAAAATATGATTTGTTTTCTATTTGCGACGCTTCCGCGATGCCTATCACATGTCTGTATAGCCGCAGCTAGCACCATCGAGCACGCCCCAATGCTCTGTGTATTGTCTTGTCAATTCAATGGTCAAGGTAATCTGACCAAAAGATACGTCTTGGAGTACGCGTGCGCCTTATTCCTTGAAATGGTGGTAGTGTGGCCCAAATGCGAAAAGTGTTACTCCTCCTATTCTAGTATACCATACTACGTATTACTCAAAACAAGTTAGAAGTTATGTCAAGTATGACTAGTGCAAATAAACCCTCTGGCATTAAGAGTATGTTAGAAGTTCGGATCATGATGAACAAGTTAAATGTAATCTTCAAAACGTACAGCTATGTCAAGCATGACTAGTGCAAATAAACCATCTGGCATTAAGAGAAACATCAAATAGTACAAAACACCTGAACAAAAACGAAATTACAACAAAATCCTTGAGATGCCCTTCGTCTTCAACCTCCAGACCGTGTCGACAGCACCATGGCCGACACTAATCCAACCCAGGAAGCCAGAATCCTAGGATAAGCAAGCTCGGAAGGTAGGTGGCCACGGAAGCTCTAGCACGTACCAATTCAGCACGCGCGAGGGCCCGCCCAGCATCTCAATCGGCATGGTGTGAAGCCAGTCCTCGTCTCGAGCTCTCTCGAAGCGTGAGAGCTCGCCGGATTCTCTGTCGAGAGCAAGAATGAAGTTTCCGAGCCCACTGAACACGTACCACTGGAAGAAACGGGCGTTGCACCCCACAAAGAGGATATCCGATGTGCCCGTGTGCGTGGCGTGGAGAGGCACGATGGCGCCGGAGGAGGTCCAAGCGTGGCCACCAGGGCCAGGCGAGAACACGCAGGTCTTGCAGATGCCGTCATGATAGATCAGGCACGTCACCCTGTAATTTGACAGACTGATGCGCGCCGCAGCGTCCTCGCCATGGAGGGCGGCGCCCAGGAACAAGCTTACGAATGTTGTGTGCGAAACAGCAGGGGGTGGAGGGACCGTCACGTACTGACCTGCCAGGGGATCGCAGACGACGAGACATGAAGGCTGCTCGAAAGGCTTTCCGTGTTCGGTGTGGTCGAAGTCCGCAAGGAGTAGGAGGCCGCCCCGAGAGTCGGCGAGCTCCAAACTGAAGTCGCCGTTTGGCGCCCGTGGGAGGAAGTCGAGCGCGAGATTATTTGCGGCGACCCCGGCCCAACATGACGAGGAAGAGGGAACGAAGTGGTGCAGCAAGCCAGACGGCCGATAGTGACAATGGGAGAAGCTGATGTGGTAGTGGCCGGCGACTATGGAGGATGGCGCGCCGTGGCGAGCGGAGAGGACACGGAAGTCCTCCGCCGTGATGACCTTGCGCCAGCTCCTGCAGGCGAACGCGGCGCGGACGAGATCCAGAGGCGAGGTGAGGCGCAGGAACACCAGCCCGAGAAGTTCATCCGGGATGGCGTCACCCTTGTCCTCCTGCCGGACTTCCTCTCGAGCATTCTTCCGGGGGCGGCTGTGCCCCATCTCCGGCTGGACCTAGCTCGCGTACGGGGCGAGGTGTCGTAGGGAGGAAGCTAGGGAAGTAGCGAGGCGGCCGGCTTGGTAGAGACTAGAGGAGTTAAGGAGGAGACTTATGTACTGAAAAAGTTCCGTGGAATCAAATTCCTATATTGGTTAATTACATGCAAGGATGAGCAGAGTAGTTGGTTGTGTAATTGAGACGAGATTACGAGCTTGATCCCCACACACGAACCACACATCGTAAAGCTTCATGAAAGAAAAATAGGAAAACAACAAAATTGTGTGGCACAACAGTTGCTTTCTCCAAGTTCCTATAGAGGGAGTACTATGAACATATTCAAACTAGACAAATCATGTATCTACCCCCTAACCCCTAAAACTCAGTCTTATGAAATTTAGCATAAAGAGATCGAAGTCGTTTTGGGTTTCAAACATGGAAATTTCAAGAACATCCCAAAAGCTTTATTTTAGAGTGACTAAGAAGGATCCATGCTTACCTTTTCATGTTCATGTTTTAAACTTGTTTAAATCATGGTCAAACCTAGGATTTGACCAAGATTCAAATGGGCCTAAAAATTCAGAAAAAATCAAAAGAATGAAAAACCAAAGCACATATATAGCATTCTTATGCCATATATATAGTAAGCATTCAAGTTGATAAACAAGGTCTAGACATATATATTCAAACCAGAAAAATCATGTATATATCTACCCCTAAAACCCTAAACTCTGTCTTATGAAGTCAATCATGAAGAGAAGTGGTTTTGGGTTTCAAACATGGAAATTTCAAGAACCTCCCGAAAGCTTCATTTTAGAGTGACTAAGAAGGATCCAGGCTTATCTTTTCATTTCATGTTTTAAACTTGTTTAAATCCTGGTAAAACCTAGGTTTGATGAAGATACAAATGGGTGGGCACAATATTCAAAAAAATCAGAAAAATGAAAAACCAAATCACATTGTCTTCTTATGACATATCGTAAGCGTTCAAGTTGATAAACAAGGTATAGATATATCCAAACCAGACAAATCATGTATCTACCCCCTGTCGATCTTATGAAGTCTAGCATGAAGGGAAGTCGTTTTCGGTTTCAAACATGGAAATTTCAAGAACATCCCAAAAGCTTCCATTTTAGAGTGACTAAGAAGGATACAGACTTCCTTTTTTATTTTCATGTTTTAAACTTGTTTAAATCTTGGTCAAACCAAGGATTTGACCAAGATTCAAATGGGCCTAAAAATTTAGAAAAAAATCAAAAGAGAATGAAAAAACAAAGCACATAGCATTCTTATGTCATATGTATAGTAAGCATTCAAGTTGATAAACAAGGTCTAGACATATTCAAAGCAGAAAAATCATGTATATATCTACCCCTAAAACCCTAAACTCTGTCTTATGAAGTCAATCATGAAGAGAAGTGGTTTTGGGTTTCAAACATGGAAATTTCAAGAACCTCCCAAAAGATTTATTTTAGAGTGACTAATAAGGATCCATGCTTACCTTTTCATTTTCATAATTTAAACTTGTTTAATCTGTGTCAAACCTAGGATTTGACCAAGATTCAAATATATGGGCATAAAATTCAAAAAAATTCAGAAAAATGAAAAACAAAAGCATATAGTCTTCTTATGTCATATAGTAAGCATTCAAGTTTAACCTATTTAATTATAGATTCGTAGGTTGATTTTTCTACCTTTTTATTATTATACTATGCAGCACATGTGTGTTTGCCCGTCGAGTGAAACTCGGAGGAAGAGGGATCACTCGGAAGGAGAGAAGAAGGGAGAGCATTATGGTGTCTCCCCTTTTTCGGGTGATGATGTTGACTTTTGTGCAGGGTTTGTCAGTGAGCAGGAGGTGCGAGCGAGCGAGCGAGCGAGTCGAGCGAGGCCGAGAATGAGAGAGATTTGTTTTTTTTTGTGAGAGGGACAACCGAAGGATCCAGAAGGACCCACAGGCTTCCAATACGCATCCTGATGCCGTGATGCGTCTTCTCTTGACAAAGAAGATGGCTGGGAGTTTGCGTACCTATTGCACGTGACTTGTGCTCATCGAAGTGTGGGACCTCACGCGTGGGCACCACACGTAAGTGACAGACCTGTTGGTGTAAAAACTCGGTTGATTATTATAGTGCATTAGAACAAAGTTTCCTATGGATTCAAGGGTAGGAAATCCAAGTTAACTCATTTACATGACATTATTCTTCTTATGTCATATAGTAAGCATATTCAAGTTGATAAACAAGGTTTGGACATATTCAAACCATACAAATCATGTATCTATACCCCCTAACCCTAAACTTTGTCTTATGAAGTCAAGCATGAAGAGAAGTGGTTTTGGGTTTCAAACATGGAAATTTCAAAAACCTCCCAAAAACTTCATTTTAGAGTGACTGAGAAGGATACATGCTCCCCTTTTCATTTTCATGTTTTAAACTTGTTTTAATTATCTTGGTCAAACCTAGGATTTCATGAAGATACAAATAGGTGGGCACAATATTCAAAAAAATCAGAAAAATGAAAAACCAAATCACATTGTCTTCTTATGTCATATCATAAGCATTCAAGTTGATAAACAAGGTCTAGATATATCCAAACCAGACAAACCAGACAAACCAGACAAATCATGTATCTACAGGCTTCCCCTTTTCATTTTCATGTTGTATACTTGTTTAATTAAATCTTGGTCAAACCTAGGATTTGACAAAGATTCAAATGTGCATCAAAATAAAAAATCAGAAAAATTAAAAACCAAAGCACATAGTTTTCTTATGTCATATAGTTAGCATTAAAGTTGATATAAACAAGGTCTAGATATATTCAAACAAGAAAAATCATGTATCTACCCCTAACCCTAAACTTTGTATGTCTTATGTAGTCAAGCATGAAGAGAA
Organism: Lolium perenne; assembly: GCF_019359855.2. Classification (NCBI taxonomy): domain Eukaryota; kingdom Viridiplantae; phylum Streptophyta; class Magnoliopsida; order Poales; family Poaceae; genus Lolium; species Lolium perenne. The sequence continues at coordinate 170,253,789 of NC_067248.2, forward strand.
GTGGTTTTGGGTTTCAAACTTGGAAATTTCAAGAACCCCCTAAAAGCTTCATTTTAGAGTGACTAAAGGATCCAGGTCGGGCTTACCTTTTATTTTCATGTTTTAAAATTGTTCAAATCTTGGTCAAACCGTACCTAGGATTTGATCAAGATTCAAAAATGGGCATAAAATTTCAAAAAAAATGAAAAACCAAAGCATATAGCCTTCTTATGTCATATAGTAAGCACTCAAGTTGATAAACAAGGTCTAGACATATTCAAACCAGAAAAAATCATGTTTCTACCCCTAGCCCTAAACTTTGTCTTAATTATGAAGTCAAGCACGAAGAGAAGTCGTTTTGGATTTCAAACATGGAAATTTCAAAAACCTTCCCAAAAGCTTCATTTTGGAGTGAGTAATTAAGAAGGATACAGGCTTACCTTTTCATTTTCATGTTTTAAACTTGTTTAAATATTGGATAAGCCTAGGATTTGACCAAGATCAAATGGGCATAAAAATTCAGAAAAAATCAAAAAAAATGAAAACCAGAGCACATAGTATTATTATGTCATATAGTAAGCATTCAAGTTGATAAACAAGGTCTAAACAACAAACTAGACAAATCATGTACCTACCCCCTAACCCTAAATTAACTTTGTCTTATGAAGTCAAGCATGAAGAGAAGTGGTTTTGGGTTTCAAACATGGAAATTTCAAAAAACTCCCAAAAGCTTCTCATTTTAGAGTGACTAAGAAGGATTCAGTCTTACCTTTTCATTTTCATGTTTTAAACTTGTTCAAATCTTGGTCAAACTTCGGATTTGACCAAGATTCAAATGGGCATAAAAATTGGGAGGAAGGGTATGAATTACAATTCAAAAAAACAAGGTAACTTAAATACTTGGATGCCCCAAAGATGTGTGGAAGCCCAAAACAATGGCAAAACATGTGCGCACGCTGCATCCAATTCAAGTAGAACACATAGTAGGCATTGATAGTTTGACCTAAATTTGAAATCAAAGAGAAGGTGGTTAGAAAAAATCGAAATTGGCAAAGCAAAGCATGACGTACTAAGAAGGATACATGCTTACATTTTCAACAACCCCCCTAAAAGCTTCATTATAGAGTGACTAAGAAGGATCCAGTCTGGCGGGCTTACCTTTTATTTTCTTGTTTTAAACTTGTTCAAATCTCGGTCAAACCTAGGATTTGACCAAGATTCAAAATGTGCATCAAAATTCAAAAAAAATTATAAAAATTAAAAACCAAATTAAAGCACATAGTGTCGTATGTCATATAGTAAGCATTAAAGTTGATAAACAAGGTCTAGACACATATTCAAACAAGACAAATCATGTATCTATACCCCTAACCCCTAAACTCTATCTTATGAAGTCAACAACATGAAGAGAAGTGGTTTTGGGTTTCAAACATGGAAATTTCAAAAACCTCCCAAAAGCTTCATTTTAGAGTGACTAATATATATAAGAAGGATCCATGCCTGCTTACCACCTTTTCATTTTCATATTTTAAACTTGTTTAAATCCGTGTCAAATTAAACCAAGGATTTGACCAAAAGATTCAAATGGGCATAAAATTTAAAAAAAATCAGAAAAATGAAAAACAAAAGCATATAGTCTTCTTATGTCATATACTAAGCATTCAAGTTGATAAACAAGGTTTGGACATGCATATTCAAACCTAGGCAAATCATGTATCTATCCCCTAGCCCCTAAACTATATCTTATGAAGTCAAGCATGAAGAGAAGTGGTTTTGGGTTTCAAACATGAAAATTTCAAGAACATCCCAAAAACTTCATTTTAGAGTGACTAAGAAGGATACAGGCTTCCCCTTTTCATTTTCATGTTGTATACTTGTTTAAATCTTGGTCAAACCTAGGATTTGACAAAGATTCAAATGTGCATCAAAATAAAAAATCAGAAAAATTAAAAACCAAAGCACATAGTTTTCTTATGTCATATAGTTAGCATTAAAGTTGATATAAACAAGGTCTAGATATATTCAAACAAGAAAAATCATGTATCTACCCCTAACCCTAAACTTTGTATGTCTTATGTAGTCAAGCATGAAGAGAAGTGGTTTTGGGTTTCAAACTTGGAAATTTCAAGAACCCCCCAAAAGCTTCATTTTAGAGTGACTAAAGGATCCAGGTCGGGCTTACCTTTTATTTTCATGTTTTAAAATTGTTCAAATCTTGGTCAAACCGTACCTAAGATTTGATCAAGATTCAAAAATGGGCATAAAATTTCAAAAAAATAAAAAACCAAAGCATATAGCCTTCTTATGTCATATAGTAAGCACTCAAGTTGATAAACAAGGTCTAGACATATTCAAACCAGAAAAATCATGTTTCTACCCCTAGCCCTAAACTTTGTCTTATGAAGTCAAGCACGAAGAGAAGTCGTTTTGGATTTCAAACATGGAAATTTCAAAAACCTTCCCAAAAGCTTCATTTTGGAGTGACTAATTAAGAAGGATACAGGCTTACCTTTTCATTTTCATGTTTTAAACTTGTTTAAATATTGGTTAAGCCTAGGATTTGACCAAGATCAAATGGGCATAAAAATTCAGAAAAATCAAAAAAATGAAAACCAAAGCACATAGTATTATTATGTCATATAGTAAGCATTCAAGTTGATAAACAAAAGGTCTAAACAACAAACTAGACAAATCATGTATCTACCTCCTAACCCTAAATTAACTCCGTCTTATGAAGTCAAGCATGAAGAGAAGTGGTTTTGGGTTTCAAACATGGAAATTTCAAAAAACTCCCAAAAGCTTCTCATTTTAGAGTGACTAATTAAGAAGGATTCAGACTTACCTTTTCATTTTCATGTTTTAAACTTGTTCAAATCTTGGTCAAACTTAGGATTTGACCAAGATTCAAATGGGCATAAAAATTGGGAGGAAGGATATGAATTACAATTCAAAAAAACAAGGTAACTTAAATACTTGGATGCCCCAAAGATGTGTGGAAGCCCAAAACAATGGCAAAACATGTGCGCACGCTGCATCCAATTCAAGTAGAACACATAGTAGGCATCGATAGTTTGACCTAAATTTGAAATCAAAGAGAAGGTGGTTAGAAAAAATCGAAATTGGCAAAGCAAAGCATGAAATCATAAATTTGTGATGCACTATAGCTATGAAAAGTATCATTTTTAGAAATTTCAAGAACCCCCCAAAAGATTTATTTTAAAGTGACTAATAAGGATCCATGCTTACCTTTTCATTTTCATGTTTTAAACTTGTTTAAATCTTTGTCAAACCTAGGATTTGACCAAGATTCAAATATATGGGCATAAAATTAAAAAAAAATCAGAAAAATGAAAAACAAAAGCATATAGTCTTCTTATGTCATATAGTAAGCATTCAAGTTGATAAATTAACAAGGTTTGGACATATTCAAACCATACAAATCATGTATCTACCCCCTAACCCTAAACTCAGTCGATCTTATGAAGTCGCATGAAGAGAGGTCGTTTTGGGTTTCAAACATGGAAATTTCAAGAACATCCCAAAAGCTTCATTTTAGAGTGACTAAGAAGGATCCAGGCTTACTTATTCGTTTTCACGTGTTAAACTTGTCTAAATCTTGGTCAAACCTAGGATTTGACCAAGATTCAAATGCGCAGAAAATTAAAAAAAATCAGAAAAATGAAAACCAAAGTACATAGTCTTCTTATATATGTCATATAGTAAGCATATTCAAGTTGATAAACAAGGTTTGAACCTTGATCTGTAGTACTGGGCAAAACCCTAGTTTAACCTATTTAATTATAGATTCGTAGGTTGATTTTTCTACCTTTTTATTATTATACTATGAAGCACATGTGTGTTTGCCCGTCGAGTGAAACTCGGAGGAAGAGGGATCACTCGGAAGGAGAGAAGAAGGGAGAGCATTATGGTGTCTCCCCTTTTTCGGGTGATGATGTTGACTTTTGTGCAGGGTTTGTCAGTGAGCAGGAGGTGCGAGCGAGCGAGCGAGCGAGCGAGCGAGCGAGTCGAGCGAGGCCGAGAATGAGAGAGATTTGTTTTTTTTTGTGAGAGGGACAACCGAAGGATCCAGAAGGACCCACAGGCTTCCAATATGCATCCTGATGCCGTGATGCGTCTTCTCTTGACAAAGAAGATGGCTGGGAGTTTGCGTACCTATTGCACGTGACTTGTGCTCACTGAAGTGTGGGACCTCACGCGTGGGCACCACACGTAAGTGACAGACCTATTGGTGTAAAAACTCGGTTGATTATTATAGTGCATTAGAACAAAGTTTCCTATGGATTCAAGGGTAGGAAATCCAAGTTAACTCATTTACATGACATTATTCTTCTTATGTCATATAGTAAGCATATTCAAGTTGATAAACAAGGTTTGGACATATTCAAACCATACAAATCATGTATCTATACCCCCTAACCGTAAACTTTGTCTTATGAAGTCAAGCATGAAGAGAAGTGGTTTTGGGTTTCAAACATGGAAATTTCAAAAACCTCCCAAAAACTTCATTTTAGAGTGACTGAGAAGGATACATGCTCCCCTTTTCATTTTCATGTTTTAAACTTGTTTTAATTATCTTGGTCAAACCTAGGATTTCATGAAGATACAAATGGGTGGGCACAATATTCAAAAAAATCAGAAAAATGAAAAACCAAATCACATTGTCTTCTTATGTCATATCGTAAGCATTCCAGTTGATAAACAAGGTCTAGATATATCCAAACGAGACAAATCATGTATCTACCCCCTGTCAATCTTATGAAGTCTAGCATGAAGGGAAGTCATTTTCGGTTTCAAACATGGAAATTTCAAGAACATCCCAAAAGCTTCCATTTTAGAGTGACTAAGAAGGATACAGACTTCCCTTTTCATTTTCATGTTTTAAACTTGTTTAAATTCTTGTCAAACCAAAGATTTGACCAAGATTCAAATGGGGGCCTAAAAATTTAGAAAAAAAATCAAAAGACAATGAAAAACCAAAGCACATAGCATTCTTATGTCATATGTATAGTAAGCATTCAAGTTGATAAACCAGGTCTAGACATATATATTCAAACCATACAAATCATGTATCTATACCCCCTAACCCTAAACTTTGTCTTATGAAGTCAATCATGAAGAGAAGTGGTTTTGGGTTTCAAACATGGAAATTTCAAGAACCTCCCGAAAGCTTCATTTTAGAGTGACTAAGAAGGATCCAGGCTTATCTTTTCATTTCATGTTTTAAACTTGTTTAAATCCTGGTCAAACCTAGGATTTCATGAAGATACAAATGGGTGGGCACAATATTCAAAAAAATCAGAAAAATGAAAAACCAAATCACATTGTCTTCTTATGTCATATCGTAAGCATTCAAGTTGCTAAACAAGGTCTAGATATATCCAAACCAGACAAATCATGTATCTACCCCCTGTCGATCTTATGAAGTCTAGCATGAATGGAAGTCGTTTTGGGTTTCAAACATGGAAATTTCAAGAACATCCCAAAAGCTTCATTTTAGAGTAAATAAGAAGGATAGAGACTTCCCTTTTAATTTTCATGTTTTAAACATGTTTAAATCTTGGTCAAACCAAGGATTTGACCAAGATTCAAATGGCCCTAAAAATTCAGAAAAAAATCAAAAGAATGAAAAACCAAAGTACATAACATTCTTATGTCATATGTATAGTAAGCATTCATGTTGATAAACAAGGTCTAGACATATATATTCAAACCAGAAAAATAATGTATATATCTACCCCTAAAACCCAAATTGAACTCAGTCAATCATGAAGAGAAGTGGTTTTGGGTTTCAAACATGGAAATTTCAAGAACCTCCCAAAAGCTTCATTTTAGAGTGACGACTAAGAAGGATCCAGGCTTACTTATTCGTTTTCACGTGTTAAACTTGTCTAAATCTTGGTCAAACCTAGGATTTGACCAAGATATGATTCAAATGCGCAGAAAATTAAAAAAATCAGAAAAATGAAAAACCAAAGTACATCATATTCAAACCATACAAATCATGTATCTATCACCCCTCACCCGAAACTGTCTCTTATGAAGTCAAGCATGAAGAGAAGTGGTTTTGGGTTTCAAACATGGAAATTTCAAAAACCTCCCAAAAACTTCATTTTAAAGTGACTGAGAAGGTTACATGCTTCCCTTTTCATTTTCATGTTTTAAACTTGTTTAAATTATCTTGGTCAAACCTAGGATTTCATGAAGATACAAATGGGTGGGCACAATATTCAAAAAAATCAGAAAAATGGAAAACCAAATCACATTGTCTTCTTATGTCATATCGTAAGCATTCAAGTTGATAAACAAGGTCTAGATATATCCAAACGAGACAAATCATGTATCTACCCCCTGTCGATCTTATGAAGTCTAGCATTAAGGGAAGTCATTTTCGGTTTCAAACATGGAAATTTCAATAACATCCCAAAAGCTTCCATTTTAGAGTGACTAAGAAGGATACAGACTTCCCTTTTCATTTTCATGTTTTAAACATGTTTAAATCCTTGTCAAACCAAAGATTTGACCAAGATTCAAATGGGGGCCTAAAAATTTAGAAAAAAAATCAAAAGAGAATGAAAAACCAAAGCACATAGCATTCTTATGTCATATGTATAGTAAGCATTCAAGTTGATAAACCAGGTCTAGACATATATATTCAAACCAGAAAAATCATGTATATATCTACCCCTAAAACCCTAAACTCTGTCTTATGAAGTCAATCATGAAGAGAAGTGGTTTTGGGTTTCAAACATGGAAATTTCAAGAACCTCCCAACAGATTTATTTTAGAGTGACTAATAAGGATCCATGCTTACCTTTTCATTTTCATAATTTAAACTTGTTTAATCTGTGTCAAACCTAGGATTTGACCAAGATTCAAATATATGGGCATAAAATTCAAAAAAAATCAGAAAAATGAAAAACAAAAGCATATAGTCTTCTTATGTCATATAGTAAGCATTCAAGTTTAACCTATTTAATTATAGATTCGTAGGTTGATTTTTCTACCTTTTTATTATTATACTATGCAGCACATGTGTGTTTGCCCGTCGAGTGAAACTCGGAGGAAGAGGGATCACTCGGAAGGAGAGAAGAAGGGAGAGCATTATGGTGTCTCCCCTTTTTCGGGTGATGATGTTGACTTTTGTGCAGGGTTTGTCAGTGAGCAGGAGGTGCGAGCGAGCGAGCGAGCGAGCGAGTCGAGCGAGGCCGAGAATGAGAGAGATTTTTTTTTGTGAGAGGGACAACCGAAGGATCCAGAAGGACCCACAGGCTTCCAATACGCATCCTGATGCCGTGATGCGTCTTCTCTTGACAAAGAAGATGGCTGGGAGTTTGCGTACCTATTGCACGTGACTTGTGCTCACTGAAGTGTGGGACCTCACGCATGGGCACCACACGTAAGTGACAGACCTGTTGGTGTAAAAACTCGGTTGATTATTATAGTGCATTAGAACAAAGTTTCCTATGGATTCAAGGGTAGGAAATCCAAGTTAACTCATTTACATGACATTATTCTTCTTATGTCATATAGTAAGCATATTCAAGTTGATAAACAAGGTTTGGACATATTCAAACCATACAAATCATGTATCTATACCCCCTAACCCTAAACTTTGTCTTATGAAGTCAAGCATGAAGAGAAGTGGTTTTGGGTTTCAAACATGGAAATTTCAAAAACCTCCCAAAAACTTCATTTTAGAGTGACTGAGAAGGATACATGCTCCCCTTTTCATTTTCATGTTTTAAACTTGTTTTAATTATCTTGGTCAAACCTAGGATTTCATGAAGATACAAATGGGTGGGCACAATATTCAAAAAAATCAGAAAAATGAAAAACCAAATCACATTGTCTTCTTATGTCATATCGTAAGCATTCAAGTTGATAAACAAGGTCTAGATATATCCAAACCAGACAAACCAGACAAACCAGACAAATCATGTATCTACAGGCTTCCCCTTTTCATTTTCATGTTGTATACTTGTTTAAATCTTGGTCAAACCTAGGATTTGACAAAGATTCAAATGTGCATCAAAATAAAAAATCAGAAAAATTAAAAACCAAAGCACATAGTTTTCTTATGTCATATAGTTAGCATTAAAGTTGATATAAACAAGGTCTAGATATATTCAAACAAGAAAAATCATGTATCTACCCCTAACCCTAAACTTTGTATGTCTTATGTAGTCAAGCATGAAGAGAAGTGGTTTTGGGTTTCAAACTTGGAAATTTCAAGAACCCCCTAAAAGCTTCATTTTAGAGTGACTAAAGGATCCAGGTCGGGCTTACCTTTTATTTTCATGTTTTAAATTTGTTCAAATCTTGGTCAAACCGTACCTAGGATTTGATCAAGATTCAAAAATGGGCATAAAATTTCAAAAAAAAATGAAAAACCAAAGCATATAGCCTTCTTATGTCATATAGTAAGCACTCAAGTTGATAAACAAGGTCTAGACATATTCAAACCAGAAAAAATCATGTTTCTACCCCTAGCCCTAAACTTTGTCTTAATTATGAAGTCAAGCACGAAGAGAAGTCGTTTTGGATTTCAAACATGGAAATTTCAAAAACCTTCCCAAAAGCTTCATTTTGGAGTGAGTAATTAAGAAGGATACAGGCTTACCTTTTCATTTTCATGTTTTAAACTTGTTTAAATATTGGATAAGCCTAGGATTTGACCAAGATCAAATGGGCATAAAAATTCAGAAAAAATCAAAAAAAATGAAAACCAGAGCACATAGTATTATTATGTCATATAGTAAGCATTCAAGTTGATAAACAAGGTCTAAACAACAAACTAGACAAATCATGTACCTACCCCCTAACCCTAAATTAACTCTGTCTTATGAAGTCAAGCATGAAGAGAAGTGGTTTTGGGTTTCAAACATGGAAATTTCAAAAAACTCCCAAAAGCTTCTCATTTTAGAGTGACTAAGAAGGATTCAGTCTTACCTTTTCATTTTCATGTTTTAAACTTGTTCAAATCTTGGTCAAACTTAGATTTGACCAAGATTCAAATGGGCATAAAAATTGGGAGGAAGGGTATGAATTACAATTCAAAAAAACAAGGTAACTTAAATACTTGGATGCCCCAAAGATGCGTGGAAGCCCAAAACAATGGCAAAACATGTGCGCACGCTGCATCCAATTCAAGTAGAACACATAGTAGGCATCGATAGTTTGACCTAAATTTGAAATCAAAGAGAAGGTGGTTAGAAAAAATCGAAATTGGCAAAGCAAAGCATGAAATCATAAATTTGTGATGCACTATAGCTATGAAAAGTATCAAACAATGCATACCAAAATGATTTTTTAGAGGAATACTAGTTCAACTTATTTTAATTTTATATTAGTAGCCCAAAATCGAACTAGTAGTTGGATATTTTTGAACTTGATCTGTAGTAGTGGGCAAAACCCTAGTTTAACCTATTTAATCATAGATTCGTAGGTCGATTTTTCTACTTTTTTATTATTATTATGCAGCACATGTGTGTTTGCCCGTCGAGTGAAACTCGGAGGAAGAGGGATCACTCGAAAGGAGAGAAGAAGGGAGAGAATTATGGTGTCTCCCCTTTTTCGTGTGATGATGTTGACTTTTGTGCAGGGTTTGTCAGTGAGCAGGAGCGAGCGAGCGAGCGAGCGAGCGAGCGAGTCGAGCGAGGCCGAGAATGAGAGAGATTTGTTTTTTTTTTTGTGAGAGGGACAACAGAAGGATCCAGAAGGACCCACATACTTCCGATACGCATCCTGATGCGTCTTCTCTTGACAAAGAAAATGGCTGGGAGTTTGCGTACCTATTGCACGTGACTTGTGCTCACTGAAGTGTGGGACCTCACGCATGGGCACCACACGTAAGTGACAGACCTGTTGATGTAAAATCTCGGTTGATTATTATACTACTACATTTATACAAAGTTTCCTATGGATTCAAGGGTACGAAAGCCAAGTTAAATCATTTACATGACATTATTTTTTCCATGAAGCCAAGTTAACTCATTTATCAATTGGTACATTTTGGAGTGACTAAGAAGGATCCAGGCTTACTTTTTCATTTTCATGTTTTAAACATGTTTAAATCTTGGTCAAACCTATGACTTGACCAAGATTCAAATGGGCATAAAAATTCAAAAAAAAATCAAAAAAAAAGAAAAAACAAAAGCACGCCGTCTTCCTATGTCATATAGTAAGCATTCAAGGTGATAAACAAGGTCTGGCATATTCAAACCACAAAAATCATGTATCTACCCCCTAACCCTAAACAAGGATCCAGGATTACCCTTTTCATTTTCATGTTTTAAACTTGTTCAAATCTTGGTCAAACTTAGGATTTGACGAAGATTCAAATGGGCGTAAAAATACTTAGAAAAATCATGTACGTATCTACCCCAAACCCTAAACTCTATCTTACGAAGCCAAGCATGAAGAGAAGTGGTTTTGGGTTTCAAACATGGAAATTTCAAAAACCTCCCAAAAGCTTCATTTTAGAGTGACTAAGAAGGATCCATGCTTACCTTTTATTTTCATGTTTTAAACATGTTCAAATCTTGGTCAAACCGTACGTACCTAGGATTTGACCAGGATTCAAATGGGCATAAAAATTCAAAAAAAAATGAAAAACCAAAGCACATAGCCTAGCTTCTTATATATGCCATATAGTAAGCACTCAAGTTGATAAACAAAGTCTAGACATATTCAAACCAGAAAAATCATGTATCTACCCCTAACCCTAAACTTTGTCTTAATTATGAAGTCAAGCACGAAGAGAAGTCGTTTTGGGTTTCAAACATGGACATTTAAAAACCCTCCCAAAAGCTTCATTGTGGTGTGACGTACTAAGAAGGATACATGCTTACATTTTCAACAACCCCCCTAAAAGCTTCATTATAGAGTGACTAAGAAGGATCTAGTCTGGCGGGCTTACCTTTTATTTTCTTGTTTTAAACTTGTTCAAATCTCGGTCAAACCTAGGATTTGACCAAGATTCAAAATGTGCATCAAAATTCAAAAAAATTATAAAAATTAAAAACCAAATTAAAGCACATAGTGTTCGTATGTCATATAGTAAGCATTAAAGTTGATAAACAAGGTCTAGACACATATTCAAACAAGACAAATCATGTATCTATACCCCTAACCCCTAAACTCTATCTTATGAAGTCAACAACATGAAGAGAAGTGGTTTTGGGTTTCAAACATGGAAATTTCAAAAACCTCCCAAAAGCTTCATTTTAGAGTGACTAATATATATAAGAAGGATCCATGCCTGCTTACCACCTTTTCATTTTCATATTTTAAACTTGTTTAAATCCGTGTCAAATTAAACCAAGGATTTGACCAAAAGATTCAAATGGGCATAAAATTTAAAAAAAATCAGAAAAATGAAAAACAAAAGCATATAGTCTTCTTATGTCATATACTAAGCATTCAAGTTGATAAACAAGGTTTGGACATGCATATTCAAACCTAGGCAAATCATGTATCTATCCCCTAGCCCCTAAACTATATCTTATGAAGTCAAGCATGAAGAGAAGTGGTTTTGGGTTTCAAACATGAAAATTTCAAGAACATCCCAAAAACTTCATTTTAGAGTGACTAAGAAGGATACAGGCTTCCCCTTTTCATTTTCATGTTGTATACTTGTTTAAATCTTGGTCAAACCTAGGATTTGACAAAGATTCAAATGTGCATCAAAATAAAAAATCAGAAAAATTAAAAACCAAAGCACATAGTTTTCTTATGTCATATAGTTAGCATTAAAGTTGATATAAACATGGTCTAGATATATTCAAACAAGAAAAATCATGTATCTACCCCTAACCCTAAACTTTGTATGTCTTATGTAGTCAAGCATGAAGAGAAGTGGTTTTGGGTTTCAAACTTGGAAATTTCAAGAACCCCCCAAAAGCTTCATTTTAGAGTGACTAAAGGATCCAGGTCGGGCTTAGCTTTTATTTTCATGTTTTAAAATTGTTCAAATCTTGGTCAAACCGTACCTAAGATTTGATCAAGATTCAAAAATGGGCATAAAATTTCAAAAAAAAATGAAAAACCAAAGCATATAGCCTTCTTATGTCATATAGTAAGCACTCAAGTTGATAAACAAGGTCTAGACATATTCAAACCAGAAAAATCATGTTTCTACCCCTAGCCCTAAACTTTGTCTTATGAAGTCAAGCACGAAGAGAAGTCGTTTTGGATTTCAAACATGGAAATTTCAAAAACCTTCCCAAAAGCTTCATTTTGGAGTGACTAATTAAGAAGGATACAGGCTTACCTTTTCATTTTCATGTTTTAAACTTGTTTAAATATTGGTTAAGCCTAGGATTTGACCAAGATCAAATGAGCATAAAAATTCAGAAAAAATCAAAAAAAATGAAAACCAAAGCACATAGTATTATTATGTCATATAGTAAGCATTCAAGTTGATAAACAAAAGGTCTAAACAACAAACTAGACAAATCATGTATCTACCTCCTAACCCTAAATTAACTCTGTCTTATGAAGTCAAGCATGAAGAGAAGTGGTTTTGGGTTTCAAACATGGAAATTTCAAAAACCTTCCCAAAAGCTTCTCATTTTAGAGTGACTAATTAAGAAGGATTCAGGCTTACCTTTTCATTTTCATGTTTTAAACTTGTTCAAATCTTGGTCAAACTTAGGATTTGACCAAGATTCAAATGGGCATAAAAATTGGGAGGAAGGGTATGAATTACAATTCAAAAAAACAAGGTAACTTAAATACTTGGATGCCCCAAAGATGTGTGGAAGCCCAAAACAATGGCAAAACATGTGCGCACGCTGCATCCAATTCAAGTAGAACACATAGTAGGCATCGATAGTTTGACCTAAATTTGAAATCAAAGAGAAGGTGGTTAGAAAAAATCGAAATTGGCAAAGCAAAGCATGAAATCATAAATTTGTGATGCACTATAGCTATGAAAAGTATCATTTTTAGAAATTTCAAGAACCCCCCAAAAGATTTATTTTAAAGTGACTAATAAGGATCCATGCTTACCTTTTCATTTTCATGTTTTAAACTTGTTTAAATCTTTGTCAAACCTAGGATTTGACCAAGATTCAAATAAATGGGCATAAAATTAAAAAAAAATCAGAAAAATGAAAAACAAAAGCATATAGTCTTCTTATGTCATATAGTAAGCATTCAAGTTGATAAATTAACAAGGTTTGGACATATTCAAACCATACAAATCATGTATCTACCCCCTAACCCTAAACTCAGTCGATCTTATGAAGTCTAGCATGAAGAGAGGTCGTTTTGGGTTTCAAACATGGAAATTTCAAGAACATCCCAAAAGCTTCATTTTAGAGTGACTAAGAAGGATCCAGGCTTACTTATTCGTTTTCACGTGTTAAACTTGTCTAAATCTTGGTCAAACCTAGGATTTGACCAAGATTCAAATGCTGTGAGAAAATTAAAAAAATCAGAAAAATGAAAACCAAAGTACATAGTCTTCTTATATATGTCATATAGTAAGCATATTCAAGTTGATAAACAAGGTTTGAACCTTGATCTGTAGTACTGGGCAAAACCCTAGTTTAACCTATTTAATTATAGATTCGTAGGTTGATTTTTCTACCTTTTTATTATTATACTATGCAGCACATGTGTGTTTGCCCGTCGAGTGAAACTCGGAGGAAGAGGGATCACTCGGAAGGAGAGAAGAAGGGAGAGCATTATGGTGTCTCCCCTTTTTCGGGTGATGATGTTGACTTTTGTGCAGGGTTTGTCAGTGAGCAGGAGGTGCGAGCGAGCGAGCGAGTCGAGCGAGGCCGAGAATGAGAGAGATTTGTTTTTTTTGTGAGAGGGACAACCGAAGGATCCAGAAGGACCCACAGGCTTCCAATACGCATCCTGATGCCGTGATGCGTCTTCTCTTGACAAAGAAGATGGCTGGGAGTTTGCGTACCTATTGCACGTGACTTGTGCTCACTGAAGTGTGGGACCTCACGCGTGGGCACCACACGTAAGTGACAGACCTGTTGGTGTAAAAACTCGGTTGATTATTATAGTGCATTAGAACAAAGTTTCCTATGGATTCAAGGGTAGGAAATCCAAGTTAACTCATTTACATGACATTATTCTTCTTATGTCATATAGTAAGCATATTCAAGTTGATAAACAAGGTTTGGACATATTCGAACCATACAAATCATGTATCTATACCCCCTAACCCTAAACTTTGTCTTATGAAGTCAAGCATGAAGAGAAGTGGTTTTGGGTTTCAAACATGGAAATTTCAAAAACCTCCCAAAAGCTTCATTTTAGAGTGACTAATATATATAAGAAGGATCCATGCCTGCTTACCACCTTTTCATTTTCATATTTTAAACTTGTTTAAATCCGTGTCAAATTAAACCAAGGATTTGACCAAAAGATTCAAATGGGCATAAAATTTAAAAAAATCAGAAAAATGAAAAACAAAAGCATATAGTCTTCTTATGTCATATACTAAGCATTCAAGTTGATAAACAAGGTTTGGACATGCATATTCAAACCTAGGCAAATCATGTATCTATCCCCTAGCCCCTAAACTATATCTTATGAAGTCAAGCATGAAGAGAAGTGGTTTTGGGTTTCAAACATGAAAATTTCAAGAACATCCCAAAAACTTCATTTTAGAGTGACTAAGAAGGATACAGGCTTCCCCTTTTCATTTTCATGTTGTATACTTGTTTAAATCTTGGTCAAACCTAGGATTTGACAAAGATTCAAATGTGCATCAAAATAAAAAATCAGAAAAATTAAAAACCAAAGCACATAGTTTTCTTATGTCATATAGTTAGCATTAAAGTTGATATAAACAAGGTCTAGATATATTCAAACAAGAAAAATCATGTATCTACCCCTAACCCTAAACTTTGTATGTCTTATGTAGTCAAGCATGAAGAGAAGTGGTTTTGGGTTTCAAACTTGGAAATTTCAAGAACCCCCCAAAAGCTTCATTTTAGAGTGACTAAAGGATCCAGGTCGGGCTTAGCTTTTATTTTCATGTTTTAAAATTGTTCAAATCTTGGTCAAACCGTACCTAAGATTTGATCAAGATTCAAAAATGGGCATAAAATTTCAAAAAAAAATGAAAAACCAAAGCATATAGCCTTCTTATGTCATATAGTAAGCACTCAAGTTGATAAACAAGGTCTAGACATATTCAAACCAGAAAAATCATGTTTCTACCCCTAGCCCTAAACTTTGTCTTATGAAGTCAAGCACGAAGAGAAGTCGTTTTGGATTTCAAACATGGAAATTTCAAAAACCTTCCCAAAAGCTTCATTTTGGAGTGACTAATTAAGAAGGATACAGGCTTACCTTTTCATTTTCATGTTTTAAACTTGTTTAAATATTGGTTAAGCCTAGGATTTGACCAAGATCAAATGGGCATAAAAATTCAGAAAAAATCAAAAAAATGAAAACCAAAGCACATAGTATTATTATGTCATATAGTAAGCATTCAAGTTGATAAACAAAAGGTCTAAACAACAAACTAGACAAATCATGTATCTACCTCCTAACCCTAAATTAACTCTGTCTTATGAAGTCAAGCATGAAGAGAAGTGGTTTTGGGTTTCAAACATGGAAATTTCAAAAAACTCCCAAAAGCTTCTCTCATTTTAGAGTGACTAATTAAGAAGGATTCAGGCTTACCTTTTCATTTTCATGTTTTAAACTTGTTCAAATCTTGGTCAAACTTAGGATTTGACCAAGATTCAAATGGGCATAAAAATTGGGAGGAAGGATAT
This sequence comes from Lolium perenne, assembly GCF_019359855.2. Taxonomy (NCBI): domain Eukaryota; kingdom Viridiplantae; phylum Streptophyta; class Magnoliopsida; order Poales; family Poaceae; genus Lolium; species Lolium perenne. Next base: position 170,269,544 of record NC_067248.2, read on the forward strand.
GAATTACAATTCAAAAAAACAAGGTAACTTAAATACTTGGATGCCCCAAAGATGTGTGGAAGCCCAAAACAATGGCAAAACATGTGCGCACGCTGCATCCAATTCAAGTAGAACACATAGTAGGCATCGATAGTTTGACCTAAATTTGAAATCAAAGAGAAGGTGGTTAGAAAAAATCGAAATTGGCAAAGCAAAGCATGAAATCATAAATTTGTGATGCACTATAGCTATGAAAAGTATCATTTTTAGAAATTTCAAGAACCCCCCAAAAGATTTATTTTAAAGTGACTAATAAGGATCCATGCTTACCTTTTCATTTTCATGTTTTAAACTTGTTTAAATCTTTGTCAAACCTAGGATTTGACCAAGATTCAAATATATGGGCATAAAATTAAAAAAAAATCAGAAAAATGAAAAACAAAAGCATATAGTCTTCTTATGTCATATAGTAAGCATTCAAGTTGATAAATTAACAAGGTTTGGACATATTCAAACCATACAAATCATGTATCTACCCCCTAACCCTAAACTCAGTCGATCTTATGAAGTCTAGCATGAAGAGAGGTCGTTTTGGGTTTCAAACATGGAAATTTCAAGAACATCCCAAAAGCTTCATTTTAGAGTGACTAAGAAGGATCCAGGCTTACTTATTCGTTTTCACGTGTTAAACTTGTCTAAATCTTGGTCAAACCTAGGATTTGACCAAGATTCAAATGGGTGGGCACAATATTCAAAAAAATCAGAAAAATGAAAAACCAAATCACATTGTCTTCTTATGTCATATCGTAAGCATTCAAGTTGCTAAACAAGGTCTAGATATATCCAAACCAGACAAATCATGTATCTACCCCTGTCGATCTTATGAAGTCTAGCATGAAGGGAAGTCGTTTTGGGTTTCAAACATGGAAATTTCAAGAACATCCCAAAAGCTTCATTTTAGAGTAAATAAGAAGGATAGAGACTTCCCTTTTAATTTTCATGTTTTAAACATGTTTAAATCTTGGTCAAACCAAGGATTTGATGAAGATACAAATGGGTGGGCACAATATTCAAAAAAATCAGAAAAATGAAAAACCAAATCACATTGTCTTCTTATGTCATATAGTTAGCATTAAAGTTGTTAAACAAGGTCTGAACATATTCAAACTAGACAAACCACATGTATCTACACCCCTGACCCCTAAACTCTATCTTATGAAGTCAGGCATGTGAAGAGAAGTGGCTTTGGGTTTCAAACATGGAAATTTCAAAAACCTCCCAAAAACTTCATTTTAAAGTGACTGAGAAGGTTACATGCTTCCCTTTTCATTTTCATGTTTTAAACTTGTTTAAATTATCTTGGTCAAACCTAGGATTTCATGAAGATACAAATGGGTGGGCACAATATTCAAAAAAATCAGAAAAATGAAAAACCAAATCACATTGTCTTCTTATGTCATATCGTAAGCATTCAAGTTGATAAACAAGGTCTAGATATATCCAAACGAGACAAATCATGTATCTACCCCCTGTCGATCTTATGAAGTCTAGCATGAAGGGAAGTCATTTTCGGTTTCAAACATGGAAATTTCAAGAACATCCCAAAAGCTTCCATTTTAGAGTGACTAAGAAGGATACAGACTTCCCTTTTCATTTTCATGTTTTAAACTTGTTTAAATTCTTGGCAAACCAAAGATTTGACCAAGATTCAAATGGGGGCCTAAAAATTTAGAAAAAAAAATCAAAAGAGAATGAAAAACCAAAGCACATAGCATTCTTATGTCATATGTATAGTAAGCATTCAAGTTGATAAACCAGGTCTAGACATATATATTCAAACCAGACAAATCATGTATATATCTACCCCTAAAACCCTAAACTCTGTCTTATGAATTCAAGCATGAAGAGAAGTGTTTTTGGGTTTCAAACATGGAAATTTCAAGAACCTCCCAAAAGCTTCGTTTTAGAGTGACTAAGAAGGACCCAGGCTTCCCTTTTCATTTTCATGTTTTAAACTTGTTTAAATTATCTGTGTCAAACCTAGGATTTCATGAAGATACAAATGGGTGGGCACAATATTCCTAAAAATCAGAAAAATGAAAAACCAAATCACATAGTCTTCTCATGTCATATCGTAAGCATTCAAGTTGATAAACAGGGTCTAGATATATCGAAACCAGACAAATCATGTATCTATACCCCCTAACCCTATAGTTTGAGGCCATTTGGATGAGGTCAAAAAAATTCTTGGATTAGAATCGTGTTGTTCGAACCCCGTAGTTGGATTTTTTTGAACCTTGATCTGTAGTACAGGGCAAAACCCTAGTTTAACCTATTTAATTATAGATTCGTATATCGATTTTTCTACCTAGGATTTGACCAAGATTTATGGGCATAAAATTCAAAAAAATCAGAAAAATGAAAAACCAAAGCACATAGTCTTCTTATGTCATATAGTTAGCATTAAATTTGTTAAACAAGGTCTGGACATATTCAAACTAGACAAACCACATGTATCTACACCCCCTGACCCCTAAACTCTATCTTATGAAGTCAGGCATGAAGAGAAGTGGCTTTGGGCTTCAAACATGGAATTTTCAAAAACCTCCCAAAAACTTCATTTTAGAGTGACTAATAAGAAGTATACATGCTTCCCTTTTCATATTCATGTTTTAAACTTGTTTAAATTATCTTGGTCAAACCTAGGATTTGACAAGATTCAAATGGGCATCAAAATTCAAAAAAATCAGAAAAATGAAAAACAAAAGCAAATAGTTTTCTTATGTCATATAATAAGCATTCAAGTTGATAAACAAGGTCTAGACATATTCAAACCAGAAAAATCATGTATATATCTACCCCTAACCCTAAACTAATCTGTCGATCTTATGAAGTCAATCATGCAGAGAAGTGGTTTTGGGTTTCAAACATGGAAATTTCAAGAACCTCCCAAAAGCTTCATTTTAGAGTGACTAAGAAGGATCCAGGCTTACTTATTCGTTTTCACGTGTTAAACTTGTCTAAATCTTGGTCAAATTTAGGATTTTACCAAGATTCAAATGTATGAAAATTAAAAAAATCAGAAAAATGAAAAACCAAAGTACATAGTCTTCTTATGTCATATAGTAAGCATATTCAAGTTGATAAACAAGGTCTAGACATATTCAAAGTTTCAAACTAGACAAACCATGTATCTACCCCTAACCCTAAACTCTGTCTTATGAAGTAAAGCATGAAGAGAAGTGGTTTTGGGTTTCAGACATGGAAATTTCAAAAACCTCCCAAAAACTTCATTTTAGAGTGACTAAGAAGGATACATGCTTCCCTTTTCATTTCCATGTTTTAAACTTGTTTAAATTATCTTGGTCAAACCTAGGATTTGACAAGATTCAATTGGGCATCAAAATTCAAAAAAAAATCAGAAAAATGAAAAACCAAAGCAAATAGTTTTCTTATGTCATATAGTAAGAATTAAAGTTGATAAACAAGGTCTAGACATATTCAAACCAAACAAATCATGTATATATCTACCCCTAACCCTAAACTCTGTCTTATGAAGTCAAGCATGGAAATTTCAAGAACATCCCAAAAGCTTCATTTTAGAGTGACTATGAAGGATCCATGCTTACCTTTTCATATATTTTAAACTTGTTTAAATCTTTGTCAAACCTAGGATTTGACCAAAAGATTCAAATGGGCATAAAATTCAAAAAAATCAGAAAAATGAAAAACACTACGAACAGTGAACAATACTGTTTCGCGTCCCTACAGTACACCATGGACAGTGTTGCGAGTGACCTGTGTCCTTCACGGATAGAGATCAGGTGACATGCACCTTTCGCATGGCACCTGGTGACATGCGGCTTAAATCTAAATTTAAATATTGCGAAAAAATCATGTCCCAACCTATAGCCCTCTCGATTTATAGGCCCCTGCCGCCTCTCCCCATTCACTTCACTTCTCGCTACCTCACTCCTCTCGATTTATAGGCCCCTGCCGCCTCTCCCCATTCATCTTCAAAATCCTATAGCCCCAACCTGTACCTCTGTATTAGCGCCTCCCTGCACCCCCATCTTCCGGCGATGAATCCCACGAGTGGACAAGGGGGCCTGTTAGGTGTGCGGCCCACCGTCGTAATCCCCCAGCAGCAACTACAGGACCTCGCCGCCAACTCGCACGCCCCCCTACAGCTGCTGCAGCAGGCGCATGGCGGCCTCGCCGTTGAGTCTGATGTGCCCACCAAGCGGCAGCGGATCAACGACCTCTCCGTGGGCTCAGACGTGACAGTCCTGCTGCAGCTGCAAGACAACCTCGCCGTCGCCGGGGAGTCGGTCCTCTCCAAGGAGGAGAGCTTCGAGGTCAGTGGTTAATGTAGTTTAATCATTGGTTTAAAACTAGTTAGCCCCCTACTGAGTATTATTCGGAGGGGATTTGATGCAAAATACTTCATTCACCATGTTTTGGCGTGAGTATTTGCGGCAGATCAGGACAACCTGAGAGATTGCCTGTCCTGGGGCATTATTAGTTTTTTTTTTGAGGGGTTCCTCGGGCCTTATTAGTGAAGCTTCCAATTTCTATTCACGTAATCCATGCCAGCAGGCCTCAGGACTTGTAATTTTGCATTGGAATCAATCCCTCAGCCTGATCCATGCTAGAACGGGGTGGATGCCTGGAAGGAGAAGCAGCAATCGGAGCACGTATGTGGAACGACCAGAAACGCGAGAGCATAGAGGTGTTGCGGTTCCACGTCCACCCGACGTGCGCGGAAGTGTTTCCTGAGGATCCCCGCGACTCTGATCCTGTCCAATACTCTTCTGCCAAACAGATAAAATGTGTTCTTATTAAGAAAGACCCAGACATTACTCACTGAACCATGTGAAAACACGTCAACCAAACAAGGCACAAGGGATTTCTACTGCACTAATACTAGCTGCATTACCACTTTCGAACTTCAATGCAAACTTGAAACTTCACTGCAGTCTTTTTCCCCCTTTCGAGCTTGAGATCCAGCCTCTCCATCGATTGATGCATAGGGCAAACTTTATTACTAGTTCATGTTTCGTTCTTAGTTTGAAACTTTATTACTCCAAGCTCCGGAGTACTCATATTACTACAGTATTGCAATTGAAATTTATACATATTACAATTACTATTGAAGTTAGTCTTGTACATATTACTATGAGTATTGAAGTTTAAGTCCTGCAAACTTTCGGAGTACTATATTTTTACTATTGAAGTTACACTCTTGCACTTTATTAGTATAATAATATCATGTGTCACACAGGGTCGCTCTGTGAATCTACCATCTAATGAAGGACGACAACATGAAGCGTCTCTGCAAGTAATCCGGCGGTCGCTCCTGGATGAGTCGCGCGAGTTGATTGACCATGCGTCCAAGCTCCGAGATGTGAACGCACATCTGGTAAACCGTGCTATGAAGCTATGGAATGAGTATGCCGTACTCTTGAATGAGCACTCATCTCTATCAAATGAGAACTCATCTCTATCGAAGGAGAACCTCTCCATGGTAAATCAGAACGGGTCTCTAACGAAGGAGAACATCTCCATCCTAAAAGAGAACTCATCTCTGAAAAAGGAGAACATCTCCATCCTAAAAGATAATTCATCTCTGAAAAAGGAGCACACCTACTACAAGTGGCGGAGCATGACAGGAAACAAGTAATCTTCTTCGGGTGTGAAGAAGTTGTACCCATATGTGCATGTAGAGAGGTGGAGACGGTTGCCGATGAGACAAGTGAGTAGATTGAGGAGGGCAGCCACAACCCACAACGTTTGTACTCCCTCCAGTCTCTTTTAATTGACTTGGATTTAGTACAATTTTATACTAAATTCGAGTCAATTAAAAAAGAACGGAGGGAGTAGTTACAAATCTTCTATCATAAAAGTAGTAGTATCGAAATTAATATGTATCCCTTAATATATGTGGTGTTTGGCAATATATAGTTTAACATGCAAGGACTCTGCAATGTAATTTGTATCAGTTTGATTGGCTTTCTACCCAAGTGAGCATGTGTCATATTTGTCCAAGGTTTGATTTTTGCATCTTATCATATTTTGTTGAATACCATACTAAAAATTCCATGTGCATCATTTTGATGCAGAGGCTGGGGTCTCAACTTCCATTACGAAAAGGATTTGTCAAGACATGAAACATTGGATAAAATCCTTGTTGTACCACGCAAGTGTGGCACCTAGAAACAATGATTAAAATTCAAAGCTGCATCTCCTACCAATACAAATGGTATATCGAGACAATTTTGAAACAAATTGAATCCAACCCGAAATAAATTAAATTATATTTGGAAGAAGATATGTAGAAGTACCCTGTACTGAGGACGCTATGTGCAATGCACGACATATTGGCAAAAAATTACCCGCATGTACCAAAGGCATGGGCACCAAGATCTGATGCAAATTTGAATTCGGCCAAAGGAGGGTACTAGCAAAGATTTCGATCGTGTCAGCGATCCAGACATTCTTATGAAGTAAAGGGAATTTGATCATCTTGGTCTTGCAAGTAATGAAATGTGGGGACTCCTAAGATCGATGCCTTCAACACTGATGTTTCTTTTTCATCGAAGCTAGTGGTGACAACTTTGATTCCTATTCGGCTGATGCGAGATATCCATGAGATCATCAAGAGGATCTTGGAACATGTTGAAGCACGTGTCGACATTCTGCTCTCGTGCTTGAAGGCAGATGATTTTGATAGGGTGATGCAAAAGCCGCCATATGGTCAATAGATTGTTATTATATACAAGGATGTTGCTTGGGTCATCATCTAGATCTTTTGTTTTCTTATGTGTTAGCAGTACTTTATGGAAACTATGTTAGTATTGTCTTATACTGAATTGTTGCTATATCTGGACACCGGATGCTTATGTTCTATGACATTATGGAATGTATGGAAAAAAGATGACACCTTTTTAGCTATTCAGAAAAGGCAAAAAAACAACAACAATTTGTTTCCCACAATAAAATGAAATCTTATTGCACCTTTCCCCAAAACGGTAATGCACATTTTACCTTGGGCATTTTCGTTAAGACCCATGATTTTTTATATAAAATGGTAGGCCATATTTTGAAGCTAGTTTTTTTTAAAACATATCAAAATTCAAGCTTATCATTTTATAGCGACAAGTTCACTTTTTTTTTCTTCATTTTTTCCAAAACAGGGTGGGAATCGACTGCATGCCATTCCTTGCAAACATTGGCGAATGTCGGAAATAATCTTAGATAGGGCGAACTCTAAAAGAAGAGGTAAATACCGAAATAGTCCCGAGACATTGTGATGCATGTAATTCTAACGCAATCCCAATAAACCAAAACATATTTTATTATAAGTAGAACCTATATACATACCAATTATGTGATCAATGGCAAAACTTTAGTTCTTTTGAAAATCATTTTGTAATTCGATTGATCAAGAATTTTTTCAATATCTTTTGCTCGATGCACAACTCGGAATTTATGATCTTTGTTGTCGAGCCATTTCAGGAGTCCTTTAAGTCATAGGATAGGAAAAACGTATGTACATCTTGTCTATTTGAATCCTATGGGAATATGAGTTTCTTTGATTGTAACAAAGGGATTTTTCCCTGAGGGATGACCTAATGTTTTGTTCATATAGGATTTGTAGTACAAGATTCATATGGGATATGTTCCCTATGAATATAACCAATAGTGTAGAATAATTCCCGTAGGATCTAAATCCTATAAATCAAAGGAGCCTCAGTTGTTTTCGTCACCACATATAAAATCAGCGCCAACTCAATGAGATGATAAATGTTGTCGGATGAAACATGGCGTTTCTTTCAAATATAAAGAAATATCTGAAGTCTTCAATTCTACGCGTATGATAATGAATAGCTCAAGGTTATTTTACATATACTAAGATCCATGATACATCAATCTTTTTAATGCGGAGAACGAGTCTATATATGTTTTTTGGTACCTAGTCCATGTTTTGTTTTCGAAATCGGCTCCACGCAGTGTTCACTAAAATAGGCGCAACTTTGTCATATGAAGTCCGTTTTAAGTACTCAAATGTTCAGAAAAAAACACATATATATGAATGGATATTCACTAAAAAATCAAGGTAGGATGGCTGCCGTACCGCCCATGCTTACAAATGAGACCTTGATGGGGTCGGACCGCGTCCATTTTTTTCGCGCATCCACCAAACCATTTCAACGAAGCGCCAAAACACCGGCGAAAATAGCTCGGGTTGCCGCCTCCAATTTTCAAATGTTCGAATTTCCCATCTTATCCTTTCATCAAAAACGTCCCCAGCGGTTCTTCTCTTATTCGGGCCAAGGCCAATCTCACCCCAGCCATTAAAACATACCACCGGCACAGGCGCCGAATCCCACATCTCTCACGCGTCACCCACCGAATCGGAGCATCTCGCCCGACGACGGCAGTGCACCACCGTCCCACCTCGCCACCACAGCCTCCTGACCAGCCGCTGTAGTGTCCGAGAAGACGTTGTCAAGCAAGCCGGAGCCGCTTCCCCGACGAAGGCGCACACCGCACCATTTGTGCTCCACCGTAGCCGACGCCCACCGCGCCGGATCCTGCTCAGGGACGCCGTCCACCTCCGCCGCTGCGTCGGATCTGCTTCCCGACTCCCTGGTCTACCGCACGGTGAAATGGGTAGACCCCGCGCCCAACCGGTCCACCGCGCGAAACCAAAGCGTAAAGCCGTCCACTCCCCATGCGAAGGTTGGTGTTTAGCCGCTTCCGTTATGCATTTCATTTCCGAACATCAGTTTCGTGCGATCTGTTTTAGGGCTTGTTTGGTACTAGAGTTTTACTGGGATTAGCAGGGATAATCCGCTCCAAACTTTAAATCCCCACTTATCCCCAATGCATGTTTGGTGCTAGAGTATGAGCGAGTTTAATCCCCACTTGTCCCTACTTTTCCGCAAAATTTAGTGTATTTTTTCAATCCCCAATACTCTACCCCTACCTAGTGGATTGGGGATGGGGTTTTGTGGGTATTGGGTGAATTCTGCTGTCACCCAATACTCTAGAGTATTATCCCCACTAATCCCCACTAAAACACTGGACAGAGATCAGGTGACATGCAATAGGCATGTCACCTGAGAACAGTGTTGTGACATGCGACCATGTTCTGATCGTTGGACTGAAACTGGAGGGCCCGATCAACATGAACAGTAGACGCTACAGGGACAATCCACAGTGCATCGCTACAGGGACAAATCTACAGTGCATCGATACAGTACATCTGCTACAGGGTCATCTACAGTACATCACTACAGTGCTTGATCTTGTCTACTCATTTTCGATCCAACGGCCGAAAGTGCATGTTACGGCACTGTTCATCGGTGACATGCCTATGGTATGACTGTAGTAGAAGTCAAGCCTGCAGAGTGATTAGTCGACATTATTAAACTGCATGTTTATAAATCTTGTAATCATCAATTGGCATGCACAGGGAAATCATTTATTTTTGATCTACGCTTTATTCCTTTTTGAGCTATCATCTACTTGCTACTACTAATTTGCCCTTCTACTGCTCTACTCAAAGTTCCATGATAAATCTCGTTAGCATTTTTTTCTAATGCATGCTAAAGATACTGTAGTAGAGTACAAAGAGGGCCGGAGAGAAAATATAGGCATCACCAGTGAACAATCAAACACCTCTCCTGTCTCCATCGATAACAATCAATTTTCTTATTCAGAACTTGATCCTACTGAACAAGAGTCTGAGGGAGACCTGAGTAAAGAGGATGCCCTTGTCAAGCACCCTACTCCACCCCCCAAGGTGATTGCTCGCTCTTTTCATTGGCATTATTGTTGCATCTTCAATAACTGTGATGTATCTGTCCAACCCAGCCCAAGTTATAGCATTATCATCTGCTCAGTTAACACATAATAATAACATATGTTTCATCATGTCTTGGCTTGCTGTTCTTATGTTCCATAATCGTATCAAGCATGTATATGATTTTGTTGATTGAAGTACCGTTTATCTCTGGCAGGCATCAGGGACTTCACGTAAGGACGTTTCAAATACCAACAAGGTGAAGAACATAGTTCAACAGGAAGATCAATATCTGACAGCTCACCTAAAAAATAAAAAGGGTTCAAGCTGGTCATGTCAGATCACAAACAAATGCAGTGAACAGGGTAAAAACAAGGTCTCAGACTCAGAGTCACTCTAATCTAGTTGAAAATGATGACCAGGCAAAAAAATATTGTAATGCGAAACACCAACATAAAAAGCTTCGACCTAACCCCACATCGGTTGGTCTAAAAGCTGTAGACGGAGCAAATACCAAACCACATGTTCCCCAGCCACCTGTTGCCAATCCAGTTACCCAAGAACAATTCACAGCAGACCCAGTTTCAACAGCAGGTTCTCAACACCTAACTAATCACGATCGCCCGCTGACATTTAGTCCTGCCAGAGACAACTTCTTCCTTAAAGATGATGGTGGGGCCGAATTAGGTACGTGTTCCCTTACATGCTCCGTTACATAAATACCTTGATAGCTTGATGTAATGCTTAAATTTGCAGTTCCACCACGACCAAGAAAACGAAGGGGGCCAACGACTTTGAAATCACTTAAAAATAAGATTGCCCGAATGGGAACAAGATTTCCCATCACATCAGTTATAGCAGGTATCAGAAGGCCACTGGATCCACAAGAATCATCTAATATAGCATCGATCACAGGCGTTTTTGTCAGGACTCAAATTCCTATCTTTCCATCATGGAAACAACACGTAAACACCCCTTCCCATTTTGAAGGTTTACTGCACATGTTACATGTAAGTCATTTTCGTAAACAATACCATGTTGCTCGTTCACATTCCCTCTAGCTTTCTGTTGGCTAGCTATCTAACACATGAACGGTTCCCATTGTTGTAAACAGACATGTCTTGAGTTTGATGATGACATGAAGAATGTAATCACTGTTATCAGGAGCATATTCTCTTCAGCGTTGCGCCAGGAGCGCCATAGGCTAAAGATGAGATACTTTGCTGGGAGGACTCCTAGCGATATTCCAACAACCTCTCCTATACTACAGATGACTGATGATCAATGGTGTGATCTTGTTGAGTATTGGTCTGCTCAAAAGAATTTGGTATGTTCTGTGAAGACAGTGAGACAAGATCACATTACTGATTCCTTTTTAAGCATGTGTCTCACAAGTCTTCATTTGTAGTTCATCGCTCGAAGTAACATGCGTGCTCGTAATAATGTACGTTTACAACAGCGTACAGGATCTCGTAGCTTGATTGGACACCTCTACTGTATGGTAAGGAATGTTATCTGTACAACTATATTTAAATTAGTAAATCATTTAGAATTTATAGATGCACAATATACATCGTAAATTGATGTCTCTGTTTTTTTTTTTTTGAAAACTTTCAATTGTCGCATGTCGGCATGTGACGTGGTTGTGAAACTAATTTATATTTTCTCTTGCCAAAATATCAGAAGGCAAGGCAAGCATGCTGTGAGAGTACAGACAGAGAGATGAGTCTACTTGAGCAATTCAAGGTGTGCCAGACGAGCAGAAATGGTTTGACTGGACATTTTGCACAGAGTGTTATTGTAAGTATTCTCTACTAATGTCAGTTATGGTTTTCAATTGTATGCAGAAATATCTTGTCATATTTGTCAAGCTTCATGCACTAGCCAACACAACCAAATGTCCGAACTGGTGGAAAGGGCTAGTACAATTCACTTATATACTTCTCAGCAATATCATGCACATTACGAATTCTACACATGGATCCATGCATATTTTTATAGTCCTGCTATTACGTGTTAGCAATAGAAGACATGTCAATATGATGTAACATGCTCTTACTAAAATGTATATGCGGTAATCAGCCATGCCAGTTTGTAGGATTATTAGAGGTAGTTCATACACATGTCTTCACATTATAATCTCTTCTCTTACACATGTGTAACAACTGAAAACTCCTCAGTCTGACATGAAAGTGGAGCTGGCAAAACCAAAGAAAGATGGTATAGAAAAAACCCAGGAAGAATGTCTGAATTCATTTTCCAAGGTACTACAATGTCATGGTATAGCCAACAACACATTCCTGCGTAATGCTGGGTTCACAACTAATTTGTCGAGGTCCAAGTCCAAGTCAAAGCCCAAGCGCAGGTTGAGGTCCAAGTCATTGTCTTTTTATGTTCTCGAGGAACTACTCAAAGAGGAACGAGCAATAGTGGCTGCACAAAGAGTAGTCATCCACCGTATAACTGCAGGATTAGAAGCAAGTCAAGCCCACCTGGGCAACATCCTGAGAAACTGTGGGAGATGCTGAATACAACAGTGAACACTGATACCAAAGGTGTCCCTGGTTGTGTGAAAGGGTTTGTGATGCTGAACTATTTTGTTGGTGTTTCTATCTGCACTTGTTATGTACCTGGTGGTTGTTTCCTTGGTGATGTGGATTAAATGAAAACTGAATGGATTGGATGCACCAATATTTAATCAAGGTTTAATCTGATTTGTAGTATTTTTTATATTGCGCTGCATGGGAAAAGTATAACTATTAGTTGGCCCATTGGTGACCATTTTCATACATTATTTTAGTTGATGGGTCCTTGTCCTTGTATCCCTGAAAGGAGGCAGTACTACAGTAAGCTACCAATTTTTCTAGTACTGTATTTTTTTAGCGCCAGCAAATTTGAAAATATCTGTCAAGCGCTACAATCTCCCGCCAATAAAATTCAAAATATTCGCTACGCGTTTTTAAATTTAAGTTTTTTTAGGAGATAGTACATGGGAACTGATTTTGGTTGTGATTATGACTTGATGTGACCGTATAGTAGTGTCATGCGCATGCGGGAGTGGTGTTTTGAAACATAGGAGCATATGCTCCCTCCATTTTGAAATGCATCTTACACATATTTTGAATTTCAAAAAAAATGAAACAAAAAATTCGCATGTACATCTTCTCGTGCTACGCCCTTACAAAGTTGCGACTTGTCATGTGACGTGTGTAAAAAGATAAAATACAGTACTAAAAATAATGCTTTTCACAAGATAAGTTTTCTCTTTTTGACATAGACCACAAAAAATATTGGTTTTACGTGAAACTCGACGAACGAACATATATTATGAATATGTACATGTAAATTTTTTTGCTAATATTTTCGACATTTTAAAATATGATTTTTTTGGTAGAGGGAGCATATGCACCCGGGAGCCAAATTGAATTTCCGCATGCATATGACACTACTCTATGTTACTACCTTCATAATGCATAGTAACTTAGATGTAGTACTATCATGCATGATTGTTTTAGTTAGTATGTAGACTCATTCTATCTTGAAAAGTGTTATGGTAACATAGCTAGTTACCACAACCAGCTCTATGTTAATACTCCTTAGTTACTCCCACTATGAGTAGTCTAAGTAGCATGGTCTACCCCGGAAGTAGATCCTCTAACGTGCAACAGACAAGTCGGGTAAGCTACAGCTCTCTAATTTTCCTTCTCCACATCTACATGATTAAGTCTAATTTGATCTAAATTAACTTCCATAATATATGTAAGCCATATGCATTTACGATAATTAGTAACAATCAAAATTATGACTATCTTTTTTTAATATTTATACGATTTTTTATACAGTAAAAATATACAGTGTGCTACAGTAAATACGTACAGTATTTGTTACATTTTCCTGATTTTTCTTCTACGTTTTGCACTACTTAAGCACTGTGCTTACCTGACTTGTCATCTCTACGTTAGAGGATATGGTTCCGGTCTACCCCTGGCCTTATATTACAATCACGAGTATATTACTTGGACCATCTGTACAACATACTTTTGTTGCTCCTTGCAAAAAAAAAATACTTTTGTTGCCACTGGATTATTAATGAAGGCCGTGTGCATCACCACGATGCAGAGGCTGGGGTCATATCCCCTTTTCGAAGAAAAAAAATTACTTAGACCATAGCCTTATTCAAAATCAATTCTTAGTCAAGCTGCAAAATCTCCTAGTACCAATCCCGAAATATTTCAGAAGGGCTTTTCAAAATTGATTTTCAAGATATATCATGATTATGATCGTGGTAACCGATTTTGAACGTGATGATGACTTGATGTGACACTTGGCCGTACTAGTACGGTCTCATATTTTTGTATTACTTGGACTGTAGCCAAATTCGAAATCTCATTCCAGCGGCAAAACTTCCCGCCCGAAAAATACAAATATTTCACACGCCTCTAACTTCCCATTCTACCCTCGTAAAGATGACAACAATGTCCATGCATAAGTCGGTTGGTGGGGGGTCTACCCGTCATTTTTTTCGATCACCACCTCCCTAGCTCCGAAACTCCCCGAAAAAAAATTCATTTCCCTCACTCTCTCCTCTGAGACCACCCACCGGAACTTCCCAAGTCCCTCTCTCTCCCACCTCCACGACCACCGCACCGGAACATCCCCGCCGGACTTCCCTGGCCTACCCGAGGCCTCGCGATCCTCGTCATCCGGCTGTCTGCCGGAGCCGCTTCATCGACGCCGTCATCAACCGGACTGGATCATCCCCGCCGAACCTCGAAACCATATACTCATCCAGCAGTCTACCGCAGTCGCTTCAGCTGCGGTATCGTCCACCCCACCGGAGCCGCTTCGCCGGATCCGTCGTCCACCGCATCGGATCTAGCTCACCGACACCGCTGTGCATGAACCGGATCTGCTTCACCGGCGCCTTGCATGATCTAAACTCTTCTACTGTCGCTTTTCTATTGCTTGCCTGCAAGTTCTTGTTTAATCTTGGGGGAACCTGTTTGTGCTAACGACGCGCCGTTACGTTTTTGCAGATGAGATGAGTAATCATGAAGTGTAATGGCCGTCTCTCCAACCCCAAGTAGCACATGTAGCGTACTTCATCACCGGATCTATCAACCCCAGGAAGATCTGCTGTGACTCCCACAGAGTGCTTCTCCTAATGTAAGTCCCTTGTTTTAGCGCCATGTTCTGGGTTCAGATGCTTGTTTGTCTGAAGCTCTTTTAGTTCATTCCTAGCTATGACCGTAACACGTTGCTATTTTCTACTTCATTGCTAACTTTAAGCGATTGAACATTTTGGTTTGCATTCCCTGCTCTGTAGATGTAGCCATCATAACTTCTATCTTGCTCAGTCGTTGTTACAAAAATTATAGGTATTATAGTAACATCCTGCTATTATTTAGTTCATGGCCAATTTTAAGTAATTGCACATGTTGGTTCGCATTCCCTGCTCTATAGCTTTTGGCATCGTAACTTCTATATTTGGTTTACATTCCCTGCTCTGTAGATCTAGCCATCATAACTTTATCTTGCTCAGTCGTTGTTACAAAAATTATGGCCTGCTACTATGTTGTTTGTGCCAATTTTTTACTCCATGAACATGTTGGCTTGCATTCCCTGTACTACAGGTGATGCCATTGTTTTGTATCTAGTTCATTGTAAGCTAACAAAGTAAGGACTTAGTTTGGCATGCTATCACTCTACTATCTAGCCTGTAGTACAAATAAACTTGTCATACTACTAGATAATAATTTTGCGTGCCATCTTGTTCTTCAAAAGCTGCATTATTGACTTGTTTCTCTGACTTGGCATGACGCTCACATATGGAAAGCTGAACATATTGGTTTGCATTCCCTCTTATACAAGTTCACAGGTGATCCCACTATATTCTGTATCTGGTCCATCCTAAGCTCCAGCATTAACTATCCTCTATGTGTTGCTCATTACAAGTTTATATCCCGAAACATCTTGATTTGCATCCCCTTCACTATAAGTTCAGGAGTATTATTTAGTTCACGGCCAAAATGAAGTAATTGCACTTGGCACATGTTGGTTCACATTCCCTCCTCTTTAGCTTTTGCCATCGTAACTTCTATTTTTGGTTTACATTCCCTGCTCTGTAGATGTAGCCATCATAACTTCATCTTGCTCAGTCGTTGTTACAAAATTTATAGCCTGCTACTATGTTGTTCATGCCAATTTTGTACTCCCTGAACATGTTGGTTTGCATGGGACTCGACAGTAGTAAGTCTGCTGTTTCATTCTAACATGCTCTGTTATATTGGCTGTTGGTATGCGGCATGCACTCTTTGTTTGCTTATTGTGCGCATTACAATGATCTTGTTATAACGACGAAATGATGAGTTCCAAATTCTTTGGCAAACAATATTGCAGTGTCTTTGCGTTTCCATTGTTGCTGTCTTAACTTGTAATGTCTTTGTTTCAGATATAGGTGCTGCATGGACAACTTAAAAGATTGCCGGATCGCTTCATTGTATTGCTAGGTTTAATTACCATTCAATTTCTCTGGGTTCTGTAATATTTTTTCAAAGCCTTGCAGCTGATGTAATATTTAGTTAGTTTTTATAGTTCTTTCGCGCATTTTTTCTTTGGTGCTTGTCGTAAGTGAGGCTATCCGACAGAAATCAATGCTGCGTAAATATTCTCAGTATCTAAATCACGAATTCCCATCCCTTAAACGGCCCAATTAAGCGAAATCACATACGTGCCGGCCCGCTGATACGTCTCCGACGTATCGATAATTTCTTATGTTCCATGCCACATTATTGATGTTATCTACATGTTTTATGCACACTTTATGTCATATTCGTGCATTTTCTGGAACTAACCTATTAACAAGATGCCGAAGTGCCAGTTGCTGTTTTTTGCTGTTTTTGGTTTCAGAAATCCTAGTAAGGAAATATTCTCGGAATTGGACGAAATCAAAGCCCAGGGGCCTATTTTTCCATGAAGCTTCCAGAAGTCCGAAGGAGAGACGAAGAGGGGCCACGGAGGGGCCACACTATAGGGCGGCACGGCCCCCCCCTTGGCCGCGCCGGCCTGTGGTGTGGGGCCCCCGTGCCGCCTCTTGACCTGCCCTTCCGCCTATAAAAAGTCTCCGTGACGAAACCCCCAGTACCGAGAGCCACGATACGGAAAACCTTCCAGAGACGCCGCCGCCGCCGATCCCATCTCGGGGGATCCAGGAGATCGCCTCCGGCACCCTGCCGGAGAGGGGAATCATCTCCCGGAGGACTCTACGCCGCCATGGTCACCTCCGGTGTGATGTGTGAGTAGTCTACCCCTGGACTATGGGTCCATAGCAGTAGCTAGATGGTTGTCTTCTCCCCATTGTGCTTCATTGTCGGATCTTGTGAGCTGCCTAACATGATCAAGATCATCTATCTGTAATTCTATATGTTGCGTTTGTTGGGATCCGATGAATAGAGAATACTTGTTATGTTGATTATCAAAGCTATGTCTATGTGTTGTTTATGATCTTGCATGCTCTCCGTTACTAGTAGATGCTCTGGCCAAGTAGATGCTTGTAACTCCAAGAGGGAGTATTTATGCTCGATAGTGGGTTCATGCCTGCATTGACACCTGGGACAGTGACAGAAAGTTCTAAGGTTGTGTTGTGCTGTTGCCACTAGGGATAAAACATTGATGCTATGTCTAAGGATGTAGTTGTTGATTACATTACGCACCATACTTAATGCAATTGTCTGTTGCTTTGCAACTTAATACTGGAGGGGGTTCGGATGATAACCTGAAGGTGGACTTTTTAGGCATAGATGCAGTTGGATGACAGTCTATGTACTTTGTCGTAATGCCCAATTAAATCTCACTATACTCATCATGATATGTATGTGCATGGTCATGCTCTCTTTATTTGTCAATTGCCCAACTGTAATTTGTTCACCCAACATGCTGTTCGTCTTATGGGAGAGACACCTCTAGTGAACTGTGGACCCCGGTCCAATTCTCTTTACTGAAATACAATCTACTGCAATACTTGTTCTACTGTTTTCTGCAAACAATCATCTTCCACACAATACGGTTAACTCTTTGTTACAGCAAGCCGGTGAGATTGACAACCTCACTGTTTCGTTGGGGCAAAGTATTTTGGTTGTGTTGTGCAGGTTCCACGTTGGCGCCGGAATCACTGGTGTTGCGCCGCACTACATCTCGCCGCCATCAACCTTCAACATGCTTCTTGACTCCTACTGGTCCGATTAAACCTTGGTTTCTTACTGAGGGAAACTTGCCGCTGTGCGCATCACACCTTCCTCTTGGGGTTCCCAACGGACGTGCCAACCACACGCATCAAGCAAATTTCTGGCGCCGTTGCAGGGGAGATCAAGACACGCTGCAAGGGGAGTCTCCACTTCTCAATCTCTTTACTTTGTTTTTGTCTTGCTTAGTTTTATTTACTACTTTGTTTGCTGCACTAAATCAAAATACAAAAAAATTAGTTGCTAGTTTTACTTTATTTGCTATCTTGTTTGCTATATCAAAAACACAAAAAAATTAGTTTACTTGCATTTACTTTATCTAGTTTGTTTTATTTACTGTTGCTAAAATGGCCAACGCTGAAAACACTAAGTTGTGTGACTTCACAACCACAAATAATAATGATTTCTTATGCACACCTATTGCTCCACCTGCTACTACAGCAGAATTCTTTGAAATTAAACCTGCTTTACTGAATCTTGTTATGCGAGAGCAATTTTCTGGTGTTAGTTCTGATGATGCTGCTGCCCATCTTAATAATTTTGTTGAACTATGTGAAATGCAAAAGTATAAGGATGTAGATGGTGACATTATAAAATTAAAATTGTTCCCTTTCTCATTAAGAGGAAGAGCTAAAGATTGGTTGCTATCTCTGCCTAAGAATAGTATTGATTCATGGACTAAATGCAAGGATGCTTTTATTGGTAGATATTATCCCCCTGCTAAAATTATATCTTTGAGGAGTAGCATAATGAATTTTAAACAATTAGATACTGAACATGTTGCTCAAGCTTGGGAAAGAATGAAATCTTTGGTTAAAAATTGCCCAACCCATGGACTGACTACTTGGATGATCATCCAAACCTTCTATGCAGGACTAAATTTTTCTTCACGGAATTTATTGGATTCAGCTGTTGGAGGTACCTTTATGTCCATCACTCTTGGTGAAGCAACAAAGCTTCTTGATAATATGATGATCAACTACTCTGAATGGCACACGGAAAGAGCTCCACAAGGTAAGAAGGTAAATTACTGTCGAAGAAACCTCTTCCTTGAGTGATAAGATTGATGCTATTATGTCTATGCTTGTGAATGATAGGACTAATATTGATCCTAATAATGTTCCATTAGCTTCATTGGTTGCACAAGAAGAACATGTTGATGTAAACTTCATTAAAAATAATAATTTCAACAACAATGCTTACCAGAACAATTCTAGTAACAACTATAGGCCATATCCTTATAATAATGGCAATGGCTATGGTAATTCTTATGGGAATTCTTACAATAATAATAGGAGTTCACCCCCTGGACTTGAAGCCATGCTTAAAGAATTTATTAGTACACAAACTGCTTTTAACAAATCTGTTGAAGAAAAGCTTGGGAAAATTGATATACTTGCTTCTAAAGTCGATAGTCTTGCTGCTGATGTTGATCTTTTGAAATCAAAAGTTTTGCCTAATGAGAATCATCATAATAAAATTACTACTACAGCAAATGCCATTCAAGTTAGAATTAATGAGAATATAAGATTAATGGCTGAACTGCGTGCTAGGTGGGATAGAGAAGAAAATGAAAAACTAGCTAAAGAAAAGAATATAGCTAAAGTTTGGACTATTACCACCACTAGTAATGCTAATGCTACACATGTTGCTGCACCTCCTACTCATACTAATAAAAGAATTGGTGTTAGCAATGTTTCCACTTCGAATGCAAAGCGCGAAAAACTGCCTGAAACTGCTAAAATTGCTGAAACTGCCTGTGATAAAGCTGCTGAAATTTTTTCCAACATTAGGGATGATGATCCCATTGCTTTAGATTATAATGGTTTGAATTTTGATGATTGCCACATCTCTGAAGTTATAAAGTTCTTGCAAAAACTTGCTAAAAGTCCTAATGCTAGTGCTATAAATTTGGCTTTCACGCATCATATTACAAATGCTCTCATAAAAGCTAGAGAAGAGAAACTAGAGCGTGAAGCCTCTATTCCTAAAAAGTTAGAGGATGGTTGGGAGCCCATCATTAAGATGAAGGTTAAAGATTTTGATTGTAATGCTTTATGTGATCTTGGTGCAAGTATTTCTGTTATGCCTAAGAAAATTTATAATATGCTTGACTTGCCACCGCTGAAAAATTGTTATTTGGATGTTAATCTTTCTGATCATTCTACAAAGAAACCTTTGGGGAAAGTTGATAATGTTCGCATTACCGTTAACAATAACCTTGTTCCCGTTGATTTTGTTGTCTTGGATATTGAATACAATGCATCTTGTCCCATTATATTGGGAAGACCTTTTCTTCGAACTGTTGGTGCTATTATTGATATGAAGGAAGGTAATATAAAATATCAATTTCCTCTCAAGAAAGGTATGGAACACTTCCCTAGAAAGAGAATGAAGTTACCTTTTGATTCTATTATGAGAACAAATTATGATGTTGACACTTCGTCTCTCGATAATACTTGATACACACTTTCTGCGCCTAGCTGAAAGGCGTTAAAGAAAAGCGCTTATGGGAGACAACCCATGTTTTTACCTACAGTACTTTGTTTTTATTTTGTGTCTTGGAAGTTGTTTACTACTGTAGCAACCTCTCCTTATCTTAGTTTTGTGTTTTGTTGTGCCAAGTTAAGCCGTTGATAGAAAAGTAAGTACTAGATTTGGATTACTGCACAGTTCCAGATTTCTTTGCTGTCACGAATCTGGGTCCACCTCCCTGTAGGTAGCTCAGAAAATTAAGCCAATTTACGTGCATGATCCTCAGATATGTACGCAACTTTCATTCAATTTGAGCATTTTCATCTGAGCAAGTCTGGTGCCATTTTAAAATTCGTCAATACGAACTGTTCTGTTTTGACAGATTCTGCCTTTTATTTCGCATTGCCTCTTTCGCTATGTTGGATGAATTTCTTTGATCCACTAATGTCTAGTAGCATTATGCAATGTCCAGAAGTGTTAAGAATGATTGTGTCACCTCTGAATATATCAATTTATAATGTGCACTAACCCTCTAATGAGTTGTTTCGAGTTTGGTGTGGAGGAAGTTTTCAAGGATCAAGAGAGGAGTATGATGCAACATGATCAAGGAGAGTGAAAGATCTAAGCTTGGGGATGCCCCGGTGGTTCACCCCTGCATATATCAAGAAGACTCAAGCGTCTAAGCTTGGGCATCCCCTTCTTCATCGACAACATTATCAGGTTCCTCCCCTGAAACTATATTTTTATTCCATCACATCTTATGTGCTTTTTCTTGGAGCGTCGGTTTGTTTTTGTTTTTGTTTTGTTTGAATAAAATGGATCCTAGCATTCACTTTATGGGAGAGAGACACGCTCCGCTGTAGCATATGGACAAGTTTGTCCTTGGTTTCTACTCATAGTATTCATGGCGAAGTTTCTCCTTCGTTAAATTGTTATATGGTTGGAATTGGAAAATGATACATGTAGTAATTGCTATAAATGTTTTGGGTAATGTGATACTTGGCAATTGTTGTGCTCATGATTAAGCTCTTGCATCATATGCTTTGCACCCATTAATGAAGAAATACATAGAGCATGCTAAAATTTGGTTTGCATATTTGGTTTCTCTAAGGTCTAGATAATTTCTAGTATTGAGTTTGAACAACAAGGAAGACGGTGTAGAGTCTTATAATGTTTTCAATATGTCTTTTATGTGAGTTTTGCTGCACCGGTTCATCCTTGTGTTTGTTTCAAATAAGCCTTGCTAGCCTAAACCTTGTATCGAGAGGGAATACTTCTCATGCATCCAAAATACTTGAGCCAACCACTATGCCATTTGTGTCCACCATACCTACCTATACTACATGGTATTTTCCGCCATTCCAAAGTAAATTGCTTGAGTGCTACCTTTAAAATTCCATCATTCACCTTTGCAATATATAGCTCATGGGACAAATAGCTTAAAAACTATTGTGGTATTGAATATGTCATTATGCACTTTATCTCTTATTAAGTTGCTTGTTGTGCGATAACCATGTTCACTGGGACGCCATCAACTATTCATTGTTGAATTTCATGTGAGTTGCTATGCATGTTCGTCTTGTCTGAAGTAAGAGAGATCTACCACCATAGGGTTAAGCATGCATATGTTAGAGAAGAACATTGGGCCGCTAACTAAAGCCATGTTCCATGGTGGAAGTTTCAGTTTTGGACAACAATCCTCAAATCTCAAATGAGAAAATTATTAATTGTTGTTATATGCTTATGCATAAAAGAGGAGTCCATTATCTGTTGTCTATGTTGTCCCGGTATGGATGTCTAAGTCGAAGAATAATCAATAGCGAGAAATCCAATGCGAGCTTTCTCCTTAGACCTTTGTACAGGCGGCATAGAGGTACCCCTTTGTGACACTTGGTAAAAACAATGCATTGTGATGATCCGGTAGTCCAAGCTAATTAGGACAAGGTGCGGGCACTATTAGTACGCTATGCATGAGGCTTGCAACTTATAAGATATAATTTACATGATGCATATGCTTTATTACTACCGTTGACAAAATTGTTTCATGTTTTCAAAATCAAAGCTCTAGCACAAATATAGCAATCGATGCTTTTCCTCTATGGAGGACCATTCTTTTACTTTCAATGTTGAGTCAGTTCACCTATCTCTCTCCACCTCAAGAAGCAAACACTTGTGTGAACTGTGCATTGATTCCTACATACTTGCTTATTGCACTTATTATATTACTCTATGTTGACAATATCCATGAGATATACATGTTACAAGTTGAAAGCAACCGCTGAAACTTAATCTTCTTTTGTGTTGCTTCAATATCTTTACTTTGAATTATTGCTTTATGAGTTAACTCTTATGCAAGACTTATTGATGCTTGTCTTGAAGTGCTATTCATGAAAAGTCTTTGCTATATGATTCACTTGTTTACTCATGTCATATACATTGTTTCGATCGCTGCATTCACTACATATGCTTTACAAATAGTATGATCAAGATTATGATGGCATGTCACTCCGAGAAATTATCGTGTTATCGTTTTACCTGCTCGGGACGAGCAGAACTAAGCTTGGGGATGCTGATACGTCTCCGACGTATCGATAATTTCTTATGTTCCATGCCACATTATTGATGTTATCTACATGTTTTATGCACACTTTATGTCATATTCATGCATTTTCTGGAACTAACCTATTAACAAGATGCCGAAGTGCCGATTCTTTTTTTGCTGTTTTTGGTTTCAGAAATCCTAGTAAGGAAATATTCTCGGAATTGGACGAAATCAAAGCCCAGGGGCCTATTTTTCCACGAAGCTTCCGGAAGTCCGAAGGAGAGACGAAGAGGGGCCACGGAGGGCCACACTATAGGCGGCGCGGCCCCCTTGGCCGCGCCGGCCTGTGGTGTGGGGCCCCGTGCCGCCTCTTGACCTGCCCTTCCGCCTATAAAAAGTCTCCGTGACGAAACCCCAGCATCGAGAGCCACGATACGGAAAACCTTCCAGAGACGCCGCCGCCGCCGATCCCATCTCGGGGGATCCAGGAGATCGCCTCCGGCACCCTGCCGGAGAGGGGAATCATCTCCCGGAGGACTCTACGCCGCCATGGTCGCCTCCGGTGTGATGTGTGAGTAGTCTGCCCCTGGACTATGGGTCCATAGCAGTAGCTAGATGGTTGTCTTCTCCCCATTGTGCTTCATTGTCGGATCTTGTGAGCTGCCTAACATGATCAAGATCATCTATCTGTAATTCTATATGTTGCGTTTGTTGGGATCTGATGAATAGAGAATACTTGTTATGTTGATTATCAAAGCTATGTCTATGTGTTGTTTATGATCTTGCATGCTCTCCGTTACTAGTAGATGCTCTGGCCAAGTAGATGCTTGTAACTCCAAGAGGGAGTATTTATGCTCGATAGTGGGTTCATGCCTGCATTGACACAGGACAATGTGATGACAAAAGTTCTAAGGTTGTGTTGTCTTGTTGCCACTAGGGATAAAACATTGATGCTATGTCTAAGGATGTAGTTGTTGATTACATTACGCACCATACTTAATGCAATTGTCTGTTGCTTTGCAACTTAATACTGGAGGGGGTTCGGATGATAACCTGAAGGTGGACTTTTTAGGCATAGATGCAGTTGGATGACGGTCTATGTACTTTGTCGTAATGCCCAATTAAATCTCACTATACTCATCATGATATGTATGTGCATGGTCATGCTCTCTTTATTTGTCAATTGCCCAACTGTAATTTGTTCACCCAACATGCTGTTCGTCTTATGGGAGAGACACCTCTAGTGAACTGTGGACCCCGGTCCAATTCTCTTTACTGAAATACAATCTACTGCAATACTTGTTCTACTGTTTTCTGCAAACAATCATCTTCCACACAATACGGTTAACTCTTTGTTACAGCAAGCCGGTGAGATTGACAACCTCACTGTTTCGTTGGGGCAAAGTATTTTGGTTGTGTTGTGCAGGTTCCACGTTGGCGCCGGAATCACTGGTGTTGCGCCGCACTACATCTCGCCGCCATCAACCTTCAACGTGCTTCTTGACTCCTACTGGTCCGATTAAACCTTGGTTTCTTACTGAGGGAAACTTGCCGCTGTGCGCATCACACCTTCCTCTTGGGGTTCCCAACGGACGTGCCAACCACACGCATCACCCGCAAAATCTTAAAGCGCCTTTTACGCCGGCATATAAACAGCAACTAAACGGGCTGGCCCACTTACTTATTGGGCCAGCCCACTTGATTAACTGTGGACCCCACACTTTTATTGGGCCGGCCCACTTGCTTTAAGGTGGACCCCACCCACTACTGGGCCGGCCCACCAACTAGTTGGGCCAGCCCAATTGCTTTTGTGGTGGTCCCCACGTACTAAACGGGCCGGCCCTTTAAGACGAAGGTGGGACCCACCTGTGTTTTTGGCCCGGCCCACTAGCGTGTTGGGCCGGCCCACTTGCTCTATGGTGGACCCCACATACTAAATGGGCCGGCCCTTTTACAGGAAAGTGGGACCCACCTGTGTTTTTGGCCCGGCCCACTAGCGTGTTGGGCCGGCCCACTTGCTATATGGTGGACCCCACATACTAAATGGGCCGGCCCTTTAACCGGAAAGTGGGACCCACCAGCATTTTGGCCCGGCCCACTATCTTGTTGGGCCGGCCCACTTGCTATATGGTGGACCCCACATACTAAATGGGCCGGCCCTTTAGCAGGGAAGTGGGACCCACCAGAGTTTTTTGGCCCGGCCCACTATCTTGTTGGGCCGGCCCACTCGCTCTATGGTGGACCCCACATGATAAATGGGCCAGCCCTGTAACAGGAAAGTGGGACCCACCTGTGTTTTTGGCCCGGCCCACTATCTTGTTGGGCCGGCCCACTTGCTATATGGTGGACCCCACATACTAAATGGGCTGGCCTTTTAACAGGAAAGTGGGACCCACATGCTAATTGGGCCGGCCCACTAACTTCTTGGGCCGGCCCAGTTGCTTTAATGTGGACCCCACTTTGTAAATGGGCCAGCCCGATAACAGGAAAGTGGGACCCACATGTCTTGTGGGCCGGCCCTTTTGCCTGTTGACCGGTCAAACGAGTGCATTCGGCCCGGCCCACATGCTTAGTGGGCCGGCCCATTAAAGTTTTGACCAGTCAACCTTAGAGGTTAGGCCCGGCCCACGTAACTAATGGACCAGCCCAGCTATATAGTTGACCGGTCAAACTATGTCAGCTGGCCTGGCCCGCAAACTTATTGGGCCGGCCCGCTTAAGACGTGGCAGGCCTCGTGTGGGCCTACCATCTACCACGGGGTTTCAGCCGGTTAACGCCGTTAACTGCCAGTTAACGGCGTCTGCCACGTGTCAGTTTGCATGACGTCAGCAGTCAACGGGCTCCCGGAAACACTTGGGCAACGGTCCGATTTTCCGTGGCGGAAGGGCGCCCAAGCGCGACGGACCGAAAAAATCGTCGTAGGACTTTGCCTGACGCAGTTTCCACAACAGAACCCATATCGTCGGGTTAGGCCCATAGGCGACGAAAAATACCCCTTAGCGAACGATTTTGAGACGTTGTCTATCAGAACTTTTCTTGTAGTGAATGTGATGATGAATATGTATGAGATGATCATTATTGTTTTGTGGCAACCGAAAGGAGTCTTATGGTTGTCCTTAAATTTCATGTTGAGTAGTATTTCAAAGTAGTTGTAATAGTTGCTACATGAGGTGAGCAACCATGAAGACGGCGTCATGGACCTTGACGCTACGCCGACGATGATGGAGATCGATCATGCCCAAAGATGATGGAGATCATGTCCGTGCTTTGGAGATGAAGATCAAAGGCGCAAAGACAAAAGGGCCATATCATATCACATATGAATTGCATGTGATGTTAATCTTTTATGCATCTTATTTTGCTTAGATCGCGACGGTAGCATTATAAGATGATCCCTCACATTAATATCAAGATAATAAAGTGTTCTCCCCTCGTATGCACCGTTGCCAAAGTTCGTCGTTTCAAAGCATCTCGTGATGATCGGATGTGATAGATTCAACGTTCATATACAACGGGTGTAAGCCATGTTGCACACGCGGAATACTTGGGTTTGCTTGACGAGCCTAGCATGTACAGACATGGCCTCGGGACAACGGAAACCGAAAGGTTGAACACGAGTCATATGGATGATATGATCAACATGTTGATGTTCACCATTGAAGCTACATCATCTCACGTGATGATCGGTTTTTGTGTAGTGGATTTGGATCGTGTACCACTTAACAACTATGAGGGATGTTGTATTAAGTGGGAGTTCATTAGTAATTAGATTAAAACATGAACTAATTATCATAAACATAGTCTGAGTAGTATTTTGAATTAATTTTTGTAGTATTGGCATCCGCTTTCTACCATGCGCTAGTCTTGTTATTGAGATAGAAATACTGTTAAAATCTGACAAGAAACTTTACGGATTGGTACCGTATTGTTAAAGAATCAAGAATTGATTAAGTTCTATTGCAAACTTTTAGTAAACCTCACATTGTTGATTCAAAGAACTATGGTTTCAATTAGTATCTAAAGTTATCTTGTCTCCGTTCAAATCTGTTTGAAAAGTAAGGAGCTGAAAAATTAGTTTTCAGAAATAATCAAGGTATGAGATATATGTGATATCTAAGACCTTATTACAAGATGATAGAATATAATTTGGTGAGACTACATAAACTCATAAGTTTTATGGGAATGTATGAAGATTGAAGACGCCAGGCGTCACAATCCTCCAACTATTGGGGCACTAATAATATTCGCATATCCTTGAAGATTATCGTCCTTAGTATGCACCGTTGCTAAGACTCGTCGTTTCGAAGCATCACGTGATGATCGGGTGTGATAGATTCTACGTGTGCATACAACGGGTGCAAGCCAGATTTGCACATGCGAATACCAAGGTTAAAACTTTACGAGCCTAGCATGTATAGACATGGTCTCGAAAAGTCGTCATGATATCATGGATAAAATTATGAGTGAAATTGTTCATCATATTACAAAGTTACTAATAGTGAAATCTGAAACTCTTGTCATATGATGATCAACTTAAAGTAAGAACCTCAAGGTTATTGGTATTTGACCAACAAACCTAGAAGTTAATAATGTTAAAGTGTTTTTCTGAATAATGAGGAAAGCTAAAAGAGAAACTGCAAAAGATATTTTGGCAAAAAGAAAAGAAAATACTAGAAAGTCTAGCTCAGGTGTATATAAATGATATAAATGTTATGGTTGTATTTCTAGTTAAGTCACACTATGAAATTCTTGGGTATTAGTACTATATTGGTTGGTATGAAGTGTCATACAAAACAACGCAATACAAGAATACAATGGCCAAGTGACTGACAAGGAATATGATAGGAATGCACGTCTGGAACAAAATAAAGTGTTATTATGTTCGTCGTTAGCATTCTATCTAGCCCTTAGAATTTATAATAAAGAACTTAATAATTGTTATTTTGCTCTGGTCAAATGAAAACAATGAGTTCTTCAAATTATGACATTACTCCATGTACGATGGATAAGTTATTATAAATCTTAATGGTGAAACACACATACATAACACTGACGCTAAAATGCCATAAGGCAAATGATTTGAATTCCACTTATTTGTGGAACCGCCATTTAGGTCATGTTAGAAAGGAACGCATGAAGGAACTCCATGCAAATGGATTTTTGGAGTCATTTGATTTTTGAATCGTTTAGCGCTTGCAAAATCTTTTCTAAAAGTAATGACTAAAATACCGTTCATAGGCCAAAAGTTGAACGGACAACTAACTTAGTAAAAACATACATGATGATGTATGTGGTTCATTGGACATAGTTGTGTGCGGGAGATTCTTCTACTTCATGAAAACTTCAAACAATGAATTGAGTATATATATGTGGATATATTCGATAAGGAAAAAGTTTGAAACATTTGAATAGATTCAAATAAATTTCAGCATGAAGTGGAAATCATCGTAATAGAAAAGTCAAATATCTATGATTGGATCATAGTGGAAATATTTGAATTACTAGTTTTAGCGAACATCTAAGAGAGTTAAGAAATTGTTCTACAACTCACATTTCTTGGAGTATCATAGTGATGATGAAGTATCCGAGAGATGTATCCAAACCTTGTTGTGTCAATGATGAGATAAAATATTAATGCCATTATATTTTTGTGGATTATGCTTTAGAGACTGCCACTTTTACACTGAATAGAGCATCATCATGATCCGTTGAAATGACACCATACAAGTTATGGTATGGGTATAAACACTAATAGGCTTTTCTTTAAATTTTGGTCTAAGAGTTTACAACCAAAATCGGATGAATGTCTTTGTTGGTTATCCCAGAGATTTAATTGGGAATTCTTCCCATGAGACAAAGACAAAAGTGTTTGTCAATATTTCTTATTTCCGAGAAATTGTTTCTAGTGAAGTATTTGAGTGGGAGGACAATATAATTTGATAAGGTTTATGAACCTGAGCATAATGATCAGAGTAGCGCAGCATCGGAATTGGTTTCGGAAGCGGCCACGACGATCATGGCTCCCATGACTACAAAGTGTTTTAGCCATGGAGATCGAAGTACATATTGAAACTTGTAGGTATGGTTTACTTTGTGATCAAATAAATGATTTGTGGACAAAGGATTGATTTTGAACAATGATAAACCAACTACAAACAAAGAAGTTATGATGGGCCATGACTCCGTTAAAATGGCTATACGCCATGAAATCCAAGATAGATGAATACTTTTTGAAAGTAAATGGATCTATGAAATTGATGGACTTGGATGAAATATCCTTGAAGAAGCTCAACTTGTCGAAAAGTTGTTTACGACAAAGTTCAAAGAGTTGACTACGATAAGATTAGATCTTCCGTAGCAATGCTTATAGTCTATGTGGATTATTCTAGTAATCACTACATATTTCTTTTATGAGATATGCTAGTAGGATAGCAAAATACATTACTTATGAGAAGTGTGTATTAAAGGTGTATACAAGATACAACCAAGAGTTTTGCTGGTCCGTGGAATACTAGATAGGTATACAAACTTCAGTTGGATGAAGTGAGTATCACGGAGTTGGAATCTTCACCAGATGAAATAGTCAAAGAGTTTTTGATTTCATCAGAGACGATGAAGAGGCTTGCATTTGCAAGAAATTAAGTGGGAGCGCTGAGACATATTTATAATACTTTATGTAGATGACATATAGTTGGTTATAAATGATGTAATTATATACTTGATTAAAAGGTTTCATTGAGAAATTAACTTCAATGAAAGGATATGGACTGAAACATATCTAGTGTCAAGATCTATGAAGATAGATTGAAACACAAAATAAGTTTAAGTCAAAGTACATAGAATGGATATTGAAATAGTTCAATATAGAAATATTAAGAAAATGTTCTTGTCATGTAAAGTTTTAACAAGACTTGAGTGTATCTGACACTCAATGAGTAAAAACACATGAGTGATTATAGATCACGGATAATATGTACACAATCAGATGTCTTGTGCTCTTAAAAATGTTATGAGCATGTACCAGAATGATTCATGTGATGATCATTGAAAAACAGTAAGAATATTCTTGAGTACTAAAGAAGAACCAAGGATATATATATAGTTTTGTATGGAGAAATGACAAACAAATCGCTGTAAGGTGTTGCACCGATATTTGTTTTGTCACATATGAAAATAAAATTTCAATCTCAAATTAGACTAAGTATTATTTAAAAAGTAGCACAATGAGCTAGAAGTTGTCTATGCTAGATTTAGAAGAGTTCTAAATATTGTGACGGATTCTACAAAAGAAGGCAGAGTATGTCATTGTTTTGACAATGACTGAGGATGTTAAGTCAAGAAGTTCTTTGAGAATTTGGTGTAGTTCCGATAGTGTCAGAACTTTGAAGCTATATTGTGTGTGACAATATTAGTGACATATTTCAGACCGCGGAATTAAGGTTCCACCAGAAGACCACACATATTTAAATGCCGACTCATTTGGAAATGAGTGATGCGCTGAGACGCAAATGAATTACAAAATACATACGTTTCTGAGCATGTCAGATACGTTGACTAAAACCTCTCCCGTGAGCAATACATGATAAAGCATCGGAAGGCCAAGGTGTTATATCTTTACAAATGTAAACTAGATTATTGACTCTAGTGCAAGTGAGAGACTGTTGGAGATATGCCCAAGAGGCAATAATAAAAGTGTTTATTATATATATCTTTATGTTTATGATAAATATTTATATACCATGCTATAATTGTATTAACCGAAACATTGATACATGTGTGATATGTAAACAACAAAGAGTCCCTAGTATGCCTCTTAACTAGCTTGTTGATTAATGGATGATTAGTTTCATAATCATGAACATTGGATGTTATTAATAACAAGGTTATATCATTGTATGAATGATGTAATGGACACACCCATTTTTATAGCGTAGCATAAGATCACGTCATTAAGTTATTTGCTATAAGCTTTCGATACATAGTTACCTAGTCCTTATGACCATGAGATCATGTAAATCACTTACACCGGAAAGGTACTTTGATTACATCAAACGCCACTGTGTAAATGGGTGGTTATAAAGGTGGGATTAAGTATCCGGAAAGTATGAGTTGAGGCATATGGATCAACAGTGGGATTTGTCCATCCCGATGACGGATAGATATACTCTGGGCCCTCTCGGTGGAATGTCGTCTAATGTCTTGCAAGCATATGAATAAGTTCATAAAAGACCACATACCACGGTACGAGTAAAGAGTACTTGTCAGGAGACGAGGTTGAACAAGGTATAGAGTGATACCGATGATCAAACCTCGGACAAGTAAAATATCGCGTGACAAAGGGAATTGGTATCGTATGTGAATGGTTCATTCGATCACTAAGTCATCGTTGAATATGTGGGAGCCATTATGGATCTCCAGAACCCGCTATTGGTTATTGGTCGGAGAGAAGTCTCAACCATGTCTACATAGTTCGCGAACCGTAGGGTGACACACTTAAGGTTTGATGTCGTTTAAGTAGATATGGAATATGGAATGGAGTTCGAAATTTTGTTCGGAGTCTCGGATGGGATCCAGGACATAACGAGGAATTCCGGAATGGTCCGGAGAATAAGATTCATATATAGGAAGTCATATTCCAAGTTTGGAAATGATCCGGTGCATTTATGGCAGGTTCTAGAAGGTTCTAGAAAAGTCCGGATGAACGGCACTATGGAAGGTGGAGTCCCGGAGGGACTCCACTAGCATGGCCGACCAAACCCTAAGGGGGAGGAGTCCCAGGTGGGCTCCACCTTGGTGGCCGGCCAGCCCCACCTCAAGGAAAGGTGGGAGTCCCACCTTGGGTAGGACTCCCCCCTTGAGTAGGTTTCCCACCTTTGGGAAGTTTTGGTGTTGGGGTCTTATTCGAAGACTTGGACCACAACTCTTGGGGCTTCCACCTATATAATGAGGGACAAGGGGAGGGTGGCCGGCCACTCAAGCCTCCACCATGGCCGCACCCCCTCAAGGGTGCCCTAGCCGGCGCCCCTCTCCCCAAACCCTAGCACCCCTCCTCCACATACAACTCCCGCATACGCTTAGCGAAGCTTCGCCGGAGTTCTCCATCGACACCACCACCACGCCGTCGTGCTGCCGGGATTCAGAGGAGGATCTACTACTTCCGCTGCCCGCTGGAACGGGGAGAAGGACGTCGTCTTCATCAACACCGAACGTGTGACCGAGTACGGAGGTGTTGCCCGATCGTGGCACCGTGATCAAGATCTTCTACGCGCTTTTGCAAGCGGCAAGTGATCGTCTACCGCAGCAATAAGAGCCTACTCTTATAGGCTTTGGAAATCTTCAAGGGTTAGTCTCGTTCATCCCCTCGTTGCTCCCATCTTCTAGATTGCATCTTGGCTTGGATTGCGTTCTCGCGGTAGGAAATTTTTTGTTTTCTATGCAACGAATCCCTACAAGCCTCAATAGTAAAGATATTAAATGGCTTAGCAAAGTATCTGACACACAATATTTTGTTCATTGTTGCTATGAGGAGGACAAATATCTTTGTCTATAAAGCAGTCTGATATGTATATATGCAATATAGAAATATTCCACCAACCAGCCAGCTGCATGAAATTGGCAGCTATTCGGTGTTCGTTGAAACAATTGGGAATAAGAGGCTACAGGAAATACGTTGGGAGTTCACCCAGGCGAACCGGTGTCTTTCACCAGAGCGACCAAACAAAAAAAACAATACTTTGTTTCAGGAAAGCGACAACATTGTAGTTGAAGGTTTGTGCAATGGTTTTTATTCTCAAAAGAAGATTATCCCCAGGGCTCCGCCGTGATGGATGCACTTAGGAACAAGGTTTCAGCAATGTATATATATGTTTCATACAGTATACTTCTGTAGTCAATCGATCTTTCCTAGGCTTTGATTGTTGCACCCCAATGGTGCCAACATGGGTGGAGATGGAGAAATGTTTATCATGCATGTTAAAATGGACGCTCATGAAACAATAATCCAAAACCTTTTTCGATAAAGGGTTTTTTATTATTTAAAGGGTTTTAAGGTGTGTTTGGTAGCCCGGGTCACTTGGAATTCAGTCTGCCACTTGAGATATCTCATCTCATACAAGCTGATCTGAGATTTTGTGGTGTGTTGTTGGCTCGTATGTGTTGAGAGAAGCTCAACCGGTACTCTGTTTGGTAGCCTCATAGGTGAGATTAGCCCAAAAACTAAGAAATAACAGAGAGGTCCAAATTTTTACACAAAGCCCCTAAATAAAAAAAATAAAAAATCAGGTCCTTATATACACAACACTACGGGGAGCATCTTAGCCGGCGGTGGCGGGTTATGGGGCGGTGGCGGCGGTTGTTGAGCAACGCGGCAGGTGGTGGTGCGTCTATCGTTAGTGGTGGGCCGGAGGGCGCCTGCACGAGCTCTTGGAGCAGCACGTGGTGGCCGTGGGAGGCGGCTCGAAGATTTAGGCGTGTCGTGGCGGCCGTGGGAGGTGGCGCGTCGATCCAGCTCGTCCTGGCGGCGGTTGGTGACGGTTGGCGGCGCATGGAGGCAGCCGTGGGAGGCCCTGTGTGGATTCAGGCGCATCCTGGCGGCGCATCGATCTAGCTCGTCCTGGCGGCGGTTGGCGGAGCAGGGAGGCGGCCCTTGGTCCTGCTCATGCTCGGCCAACGGGACAGGAGGACTGGAGGGAGGCACCGGCGTGGTCCTTGGTCTTGCTTGGCCGACGGGAGAGGATGAGGCTGGGGCGCAGGAGGAAGATTGCCAAACGGGAGAGGAAGATGGGGGAAATGAGCGAGAGAAAGAGGTGGGGGTGGGGGTGGGGGGTGCTATAGTGTTTTGCGAGATTTGGTCAGTTTGGTCGAGTTGTGAAACTCGATTTGAGCTTCACAACCCGATCTAGCTGACAGCCCTTATTCGCACGAGGTTGGTAGTGCCCACTTATGCCCTAGAGGCAATAATAAAGTGGTTATTATTTATATCTTTATGTTTATGATAAATGTTTATATATCATGCTATAATTGTATTAACCGAAACATTAGTACATGTGTGATATGTAGACAACAAGAAGTCCCTAGTATGCCTCTTAAACTAGCTTGTTGATTAATGGATGATTAGTTTCATAATCATGAACATTGGATGTTATTAATAACAAGGTTATATCATTATATGAATGATGTAATGGACACACCCAATTAAGCGTAGCATAAGATCTCGTCATTAAGTTATTTGCTATAAGCTTTCGATACATAGTTACCTAGTCCTTATGACCATGAGATCATGTAAATCACTTATACCGGAAAGGTACTTTGATCACACCAAACGCCACTGCGTAAATGGGTGGTTATAAAGGTGGGATTAAGTATCCGGAAAGTATGAGTTGAGGCATATGGATCAACAGTGGGATTTGTCCATCCCGATGACGGATAGATATACTCTGGGCCCTCTCGGTGGAATGTCGTCTAATGTCTTGCAAGCATATGAATGAGTTCATAAGAGACCACATACCACGGGATTTAGTAAAGAGTACTTGTCAGGAAACGAGGTTGAACAAGGTATAGAGTGATACCGAAGATCAAACCTCGGACAAGTAAAATATCGCGAGACAAAGGGAATTGGTATAGTATGTGAATGGTTCATTCGATCACTAAAGTCATCGTTGAATATGTGGGAGCCATTATGGATCTCCAGATCCCGCTATTGGTTATTGGTCAGAGTGAGTACTCAACCATGTCCGCATAGTTCACGAACCGTAGGGTGACACACTTAAAGTTGGATGTTGAAATGGTAGTACTTGAATATGGAATGGAGTTCGAATATTTGTTCGGAGTCCCGGATGAGATCCCGGACATCACGAGGAGTTCCGGAATGGTCCGGAGAATAAGATTCATATATGGGAAGTCATTTTATGTGAATTAAAATGATCCGGAAGGTTCTACGGAAGGTTCTAGAAGGTTCTAGAAAAGTCCGGAAGAAATAAGGATGGAAGGTGGAGTCCCAAAGGGACTCCACCCACCTTGGCCGGCCAACCTAAGGGAGGAGGAGTCCCAAGTGGACTCCCCACCATGGTGGCCGGCCACCCCACCAAGGAAAGGGGGGAGTCCCACTCCCCCTAGGTTTGGACACTTGGAAGGTTTTGGTTGGGGTCTTATTCGGACTCTTTGACCTAAGCCTTGGGGCTTCCACCTATATAAAGAGGGGGAGAGAGGGGCTGGCCGGCCACTCAAGCCACCACCATGGCCGCACCCCTCAAGGATGCCCTAGCCGGCGCCCCTCTCCCCAAACCCTAGCAGTCTCTCTCTCCTCCACCATATCCCGCACGCTTAAGCGAAGCTCCGCCGGATTTCTCCACCGCCACCGACACCACGCCGTCGTGCTGTCAGATTCAAGAGGAGCTACTACTTCCGCTGCCCGCTGGAACGGGGAGGTGGACGTCGTCTTCATCAACAACCGAACGTGTGACCGAGTACGGAGGTGCTGCCCGTTCGTGGCGCCGGAACCGATCGTGATCAAGATCTTCTACGCGCTTTTGCAAGCGGCAAGTGATCGTCTACCGCAGCAATAAGAGCCTACTCTTATAGGCTTTGGAATCTCTTCAAGGGTTAGTCTTGATCATCCCCTCGTTGCTACCGTCTTCTAGATTGCATCTTGGCTTGGATTGCGTGTTCGCGATAGGAAATTTTTTGTTTTTCTATGCAACGTTATCCTACAGTGGTATCAGAGCCGTGTCTATGCATAGATGGTTGCACGAGTAGAACACAATGATTTTGTGGGCGTTGATGCTCTTGTTATCTTTAGTTTGAGTACTTTGCATCTTTGTGGCATAGTGGGATGAAGCGGCCCGGACTAACTTTACATGACCGCGTTCATGAGACTTGTTCCTCGTTCGACATGCAACTTGTATTGCATAAGAGGCTTTGCGGGTGTCTGTCTCTCCTACTATAGTGAAGATTCAATTTACTCTTCTATTGACAACATTAGTATCACCGTTGTGGTTCATGTTCGTAGGAAGATTAGATCTCTCTCGAAAACCCTAAACCACGTAAAATATGCAAACCAAATTAGAGACGTCTAACTTGTTTTTGCAGGGTTTGGTGATGTGATATGGCCATAATGTGATGATGAATATGTATGAGATGATCATTATTGTATTGTGGCAACTGGCAGGAGCCTTATGGTTGTCTTTAAATTTCATGTTGAGTAGTATTTCAAAGTAGTTGTAATAGTTGCTACATGAGGTAAACAACCATGAAGACGGCGCCATGAACCTTGACGCTACGCCGACAATGATGGAGATCATGCCCGTTGATGATGGAGATCATGTCCGTGCTTTGAAGATGAAGATCGAAGGCACAAAGACTAAAGGGCCATATCATATCACATATGAACTGCACGTGATGTTAATCCTTTTATGCATCTTATTTTGCTTAGATCGCGACGGTAGCATTATAAGATGATCCCTCACTTTAAAATCAAGATAATAAAGTGTTCTCCCCTCGTATGCACCGTTGTAACAGTTCGTCGTTTCGAAGCATCTCGTGATGATCGGATGTGATAGATTCAACGTTCACATACAACGGGTGTAAGCCATGTTGCACACGCGGAATACTTGGGTTTGCTTGACGAGCCTAGCATGTACAGACATGGCCTCGGGACAACGGAAACCGAAAGGTTGAACACGAGTCATATGGATGATATGATCAACATGTTGATGTTCACCATTGAAGCTACATCATCTCACGTGATGATCGGTTTTGGTGTAGTGGATTTGGATCGTGTACCACTTAACAACTATGAGGGATGTTGTATTAAGTGGGAGTTCATTAGTAATTAGATTAGAACATGAACTAATTATCATAAATATAGTCTGAGTAGTATTTTGAATTAATTTTGTAGTATTGGCATCCGTTTTCTACTATGCGCTAATCTTGTTATTGAGATAGAAATACTGTTAAAATCTGATAAGATACTTTACGGATTGGTACCGTATTGTTAAAGAATCAAGAATTGATTAAGTCCTATTGCAAATTTTTAGTAAACCTCACATTGTTGATTCAAAGAGCTATGGTTTCAATTAGTACCTAAAGTTATCTTGTCTCCGTGAAACTTGAAGTTCAAATTTGTTTGAAAAGTAAGGAGCTGAAAATTTAGTTTTCAGAAATAATCAAGGTATGAGATATAAGTGATATCTAAGACCTTATTGCAAGATGATAGAATATATTTTGGTGAGACTACATGAACTCATAAGTTTTATGGGAATGTACGAAGGTTGAAGACGCAAGGCGTCACAATCCTCCAACTATTGGGGCACTAACGATATTCACATATCCATGAAGTGACCATCCTTAATATGCACCGTTGCTAAGACTCGTCGTTTCGAAGCATCACGTGATGATCGGGTGTGATAGATTCTACGTGTGCATACAACGGGTGCAAGCTAGATTTGCACATGCAAATACCAAGGTTAAAACTTTACGAGCCTAGCATGTACAGACATGGTCTCGGAAAGTCGTCATGATATAATGGATAAAATTATGAGTGAAATTGTTCATCATATTACAAAGTTACTAATAAGTGAAATCTGGAACACTTGTCATATGATGATCAATTTCAAAGTAAGAACCTCAAGGTTATTGGTATTTGACCAACAAACCTAGAAGTTAATGATGTTGAAGTGTTTTTCTGAATAATGAGGAAAGCTAAAAGAGAAACTGCAAAAGATATTTTGGCAAAAAGAAAAGAAAAGACTAGAAAGTCTAGCTCAGGTGTATATAAATGATATACATGTTATGGTTGTATTCCTAGTTAAGTCACACTATGAAATTCTTGGGTATTAGTACTATATTGGTTGGTATGAAGTGTCATACAATACAACGCAATACAAGAATACAATGGCCTAAGTGATTGACAAAGAATATGATAGGAATGCACGTCTGGAACAAAATAAAGTGTTATTATGTTCGTCGTTAGCATTCTATCTAGCCCTTAGAATTTATAATAAAGAACTTAATAATTGTTATTTTGCTCTGGTCAAATGAAAACAATGAGTTGTTCATATTATGACATTACTCCATGTACGATGGATAAGTTATTATAAATCTTAATGGTGAAACACACATACATAACACTGACGCTAAAATGCCATATGGCAAATGATTTGAATTCCACTTATTTGTGGAACCGCCATTTAGGTCATGTTAGAAAGGAACGCATGAAGGAACTCCATGCAAATGGATTTTTGGAGTCATTTGATTTTTGAATCATTTGGCGCTTGCAAATCTTTTCTAAAGAGAATGATTAAAATACCGTTCATAGGCCAAGAGTTGAACGGGCAACAAACTTTGTGAAAAATACATAATGATGTATGTGGTTCACTGAGCATAGTTGTGTGCGGGAGATTCTTCTACTTCATGAAAACTTCCAACAATGAATTAAGTATATATATATGGATATATTCGATAAGGAAGAAGTTTGAAACATTTGAATAGATTCAAATAAATTTCAGCATGAAGTGGAAATCATCGTAATAAAAAAAAATCAAATATCTATGATTGGATCATGGTGGAAATATTTGAATTACGAGTTTTAGCGAACATCTAAGAGAGTCATGAAATTGTTCTACAACTCACATTTCTTGGAGTATCATAATGATGATATAGTATCCGAGAGATGTATCCAAACCTTGTTGGATTAATGATGAGATAAAATATTATGATGCCATTATATTTTTGTGGATTATGCTTTAGTGACTACCGCTTTTACACTAAATAGAGCATCATCATGATCCGTAGAAATGACACCATATGAGTTATGGCCTGGCTATGAACCCTAATAGTCTTTTCTTAAATTTTGGTATGCATAGCATAAGTAAATAAGTTTACAACCAAAATCGGATGAGTGTCTTTGTTGGTTATCCCAAAGTATTGATTGGGAATTCTTTCCACTATGGATACAAAGACAAAAGTGTTTGTCAATGTTTCTTATTTATTTCCAAGAAATTGTTTCTAGCGAAGTATCTGAGTGGGAGGACAATAGCATTTGATAAGGTTTATGAACCTGAGCATAATGATCAGAGTAGCGCAGCATCGGAATTGATTCCGGAAGCGGCCACGACGATCATGGCTCCCATGACTAAAAATTGTTTTAGCCATGGAGATCGAAGTACATATTGAACCTTGTAGGTATGGTTTACTTTGTGATCAAATAAATGATTTGTGAACAAAGGATTGATTTTGAACAATGATAAACCAACTACAAACAAAGAAGTTATGATGGGCCCTGACTTCGTTAAAATGGCTATACGCCATAAAATCCAAGATAGATGAATACTTTTTGAAAGTAAATGGATCTATGAAATTGATGGACTTGGATGAAATATCCTTGAAGAAGCTCAACTTATTGAAAAGTTGTTTACGACAAAGTTCAAAGAGTTGACTACGATAAGATTAGATCTTCCGTAGCAATGCTTATAGTCTATGTGGATTATTCTAGTAATCACCACATATTTCTTTTATGAGATATGTTAGTAGGATGGCAAAATACACTACTTAACAGAAGTGTATATTAAAGGTGTATACTAGATACAAACCAAGAGTTTTGCTGGTCCGTGAAATACTAGATAGGTATACGAACTTCAATTGGATGAAGTAAGTATCGCGGAGTTTGAATCTTCACTGGATGAAATAGTCAAAGAGTTTTTGATTTCATCAGAGACGATGAAGAGGCTTGCATTTGCAAGAAATTAAGTGGGAGCGCTGAGACATATTTATAATACTTATGTAGAAGACATATAGTTGGTTATAAATAATGTAATTACATACTTGATTAAAAGGTTTCATTGAAAATTTACTTCAATGAAAGGATATGGACTAAAACATATTTAGTGTCAAGATCTATGAAGATATATTGAAACACATGATAAGTTTAAGTCAAAGTACATAGAATGGATATTGAAATAGTTCAATATAGAAATATTAAGAAAATGTTCTTGTCATGTGAAGGTTTAACAAGACTTGAGTGTATCTGACACTCGATGAGTAAAAACACATGAGTGATTTTAGATCACGAATAAAATGTACAAAATCAGATATCTTGTGCTCTAAAATGTTATGAGCATATACCGGAATGATTCATAAGATGATCATGGGACGACAGTAAGAATATCCTTGAGTACTTTAGAAGAACTAAGGATATATATATATATATTTGTATAAAGAAATGACAAACAAATCGCTGTAAGGTGTTACACCGATATTGGTTTTGTCACATATAAAATATAATTTCAATCTCAAATTAGACTAAGTGTTGTTTAAAAGGTAGCACAATGAGCTAGAAGTTGTCTATGCTAGATTTAGAAGAGTTCTAAATATTGTGACGGATTCTACAAAAGAAGGCAGAGTATGTCATTGTTTTGACAATGACAAAGGATGTTAAGTCAAGAGGTTCTTTGAGAACATGGTGTAGTTCCGACGGAATCAGAACTTTGAAGCTATATTGTGTATGACAATATTAGTGACATATTTCAGACCGCGGAGTTAAGGTTCCACCAGAAGACCAAACATATTTAATGCCTACTCATTTGGAAATGAGTGATGCGTTGAGACGCAAATGAATTACAGAATACATACGTTTCTGAGCATGTCAGATCCGTTGACTAAAAACCTCTCCCGTGAGCAATACATGATAAAACACAGGAAGGCCAAGGTGTTATATCTTTACAAATGTAAACTAGATTATTGACTCTAGTGCAAGTGGGAGACTGAAGGAGATATGCCCTAGAGGCAATAATAAAGTGGTTATTATTTATATCTTTATGTTTATGATAAATGTTTATATATCATGCTATAATTGTATTAACCGAAACATTAGTACATGTGTGATATGTAGACAACAAGAAGTCCCTAGTATGCCTCTTAAACTAGCTTGTTGATTAATGGATGATTAGTTTCATAATCATGAACATTGGATGTTATTAATAACAAGGTTATATCATTATATGAATGATGTAATGGACACACCCAATTAAGCGTAGCATAAGATCTCGTCATTAAGTTATTTGCTATAAGCTTTCGATACATAGTTACCTAGTCCTTATGACCATGAGATCATGTAAATCACTTATACCGGAAAGGTACTTTGATCACACCAAACGCCACTGCGTAAATGGGTGGTTATAAAGGTGGGATTAAGTATCCGGAAAGTATGAGTTGAGGCATATGGATCAACAGTGGGATTTGTCCATCCCGATGACGGATAGATATACTCTGGGCCCTCTCGGTGGAATGTCGTCTAATGTCTTGCAAGCATATGAATGAGTTCATAAGAGACCACATACCACGGTACGAGTAAAGAGTACTTGTCAGGAAACGAGGTTGAACAAGGTATAGAGTGATACCGAAGATCAAACCTCGGACAAGTAAAATATCGCGAGACAAAGGGAATTGGTATAGTATGTGAATGGTTCATTCGATCACTAAAGTCATCGTTGAATATGTGGGAGCCATTATGGATCTCCAGATCCCGCTATTGGTTATTGGTCAGAGTGAGTACTCAACCATGTCCGCATAGTTCACGAACCGTAGGGTGACACACTTAAAGTTGGATGTTGAAATGGTAGTACTTGAATATGGAATGGAGTTCGAATATTTGTTCGGAGTCCCGGATGAGATCCCGGACATCACGAGGAGTTCCGGAATGGTCCGGAGAATAAGATTCATATATGGGAAGTCATTTTATGTGAATTAAAATGATCCGGAAGGTTCTACGGAAGGTTCTAGAAGGTTCTAGAAAAGTCCGGAAGAAATAAGGATGGAAGGTGGAGTCCCAAAGGGACTCCACCCACCTTGGCCGGCCAACCTAAGGGAGGAGGAGTCCCAAGTGGACTCCCCACCATGGTGGCCGGCCACCCCACCAAGGAAAGGGGGGAGTCCCACTCCCCCTAGGTTTGGACACTTGGAAGGTTTTGGTTGGGGTCTTATTCGGACTCTTTGACCTAAGCCTTTGGGCTTCCACCTATATAAAGAGGGGGAGAGAGGGGCTGGCCGGCCACTCAAGCCACCACCATGGCCGCACCCCTCAAGGATGCCCTAGCCGGCGCCCCTCTCCCCAAACCCTAGCAGTCTCTCTCTCCTCCACCATATCCCGCACGCTTAAGCGAAGCTCCGCCGGATTTCTCCACCGCCACCGACACCACGCCGTCATGCTGTCAGATTCAAGAGGAGCTACTACTTCCGCTGCCCGCTGGAACGGGGAGGTGGACGTCGTCTTCATCAACAACCGAACGTGTGACCGAGTACGGAGGTGCTGCCCGTTCGTGGCGCCGGAACCGATCGTGATCAAGATCTTCTACGCGCTTTTGCAAGCGGCAAGTGATCGTCTACCGCAGCAATAAGAGCCTACTCTTATAGGCTTTGGAATCTCTTCAAGGGTTAGTCTTGATCATCCCCTCGTTGCTACCGTCTTCTAGATTGCATCTTGGCTTGGATTGCGTGTTCGCGATAGGAAATTTTTTGTTTTTCTATGCAACGTTATCCTACAGGGGCCACCAGCCCAAGCCCACTTTAATCACTATGTGTACACCCACGGGCACGAACAGAATTCTACATGACAGTCGCGGTGCGCCCGCTACCGCCGCCCCCGCGCCGAATCCTCTCCATATCGACGGAGGCGGGCTCCATGCCCCAAAGAACTACCGACAGCCATGGCCCCATGAACCCATCCCTCCGCTCCCCACTCAACACCTCTTCTTTGGCCGCTTCATGCGTCCCCGTCCCTCGAGCATCTGACAAGATTCGTGGGGAGCAGCCGATGCCTCTTCACGCGTCTCCACAGCCGTCGACCTGGCGTGGCGGACGCAGCTCCTCCGTCCCGGCGTCGCTGGACTGCCTGATGCCCGCGGAGGCGCCTCCAACCTCTGCCCCGGCGATGCGGTCGACGCTCGGCGATCTAGCGTGCCCCCCACTCGGCGCGGCCGCCCTAAACCTGCGCCCCCAGCCCCCAGCGAAGGGGATTTTCTCTCCTTCCTTCCAGATGGGACGACGGTGGTTGCAATCTTCATCCCATGTGTGCATCCTGTTAGCTATCTGAATTTCTGCTATGCCTGGTACAATTCGTACTTGTTAGGATTCGTACAACAATCAGAGAAAGCCGAATTCCTGGCGCCGAAGAATAGGTAATGTACGGAAAACCGAGCGCCCATCACCTCTCAGGCGATCTGGCGATTCCCCGGCGACCTAGCCCTACCACCACCACCATCACCTCCGCCGCCTCCCCCATCTCTACCCTGAGCGCTCGCCGTTGCTGGTACTCCCCGGTACACACGGCGGAGGAACATGTCCATTCCGAAGTGGACAGCGGGGTTCCCGTCGTTCGCTGAGGAGATGCGGATGGGAGAGGAGAGAAGGAGGAAGGAGAAGGAAGCGGTGATGGCGGAGGAGCGGAGGCTGGCACTTCTGCGACGAAAGCTCTTAATCCTCCAGACCAGCCTCGCCTCGGAGTGGGCGGTCGAGCAGATGGCGAAGAAGTGGAGGCCGCAAATCTCAGGGCAGGGGCTCGAGGAGCAGGTGGCTGTGGCGCTCGCGATGATCAAAATGAAGGATCCCGAAGACCCGCG
Organism: Lolium perenne; assembly: GCF_019359855.2. NCBI lineage: Eukaryota > Viridiplantae > Streptophyta > Magnoliopsida > Poales > Poaceae > Lolium > Lolium perenne. The sequence goes on from NC_067248.2 coordinate 170,313,200, forward strand.
GCGTCAAATGGCGAAGCAAGGGCTGGAGGATCTAGAAAATTGGACGCCGTGAGGACCTCGCCCCAGATCTCGCCGTTGAGGTCGTCCCCGTTGCTGGTGCATGGTGCAGATCTGCGGCCTGTAGTCGCTGCGGGTCTTCGAGGTTCCGCTGATGATCGGCGGCGAAGGGAGAAAATCAGAAGCGGAAATCCTTCTCGGACGAGGTACTGCTCGCCGGAGAGGTTGGGGAAAGCTGGAGGGTGTCCTCAGGGGTGGGCCCCATTGCGCAGCTGCTCTTTGGTGGCAGCAATTGGTGGCCGTTGATTGGACCCTCCAGAGCGAAATCGGGTCGTCCATGGATCATTAGGGATGGCGGCTTTTGGAAATGCGTCTTCAAATGGAGGTATAAATGTGGCTGCGCTGGCAGTGTCGATCAACAAACCCCTGGGTGGATCTAGGTTTTCGCCTGGTCTCCGACCCTGGTCTGGGTCAGGAAAGAGCTAGTCCAGAGTAGATCCTTCACACCTGCTGATTGTTTTCCTGCTAGAAGTGGATTTCTACCCAAGTCAAAAGTAATCAAGTTCTCAAATCTGTCGGGAGCGGCAGAAGGGAAGAGATCGTTCGTGGAGGTGGTAAAAATGGCGGGTGGTGGTCGTGGTGCGGGCAGATTTGGTGGTGTGGGGACTGGTCGTGGGTCTGGTGGTGGGCGTGCACCCCCAGCGGCGGCGGCGACATCGTCGGCTGCTACCTCTTTGGGTGCTGCTAACGAGCCAGCTGGTGTCAAGTCAGAGTCCCCCCCCCCCCACAGATGATACAACAATTGGGAGCTGGTCAAGGTATGTTCCCGATTCTACAGCCAAACATGTGGAACATGCCGATGAGCCAGTGGTCACAGTTCTTCGGCAGCCAGCAGATTCCTCAAGCTGGTTTCAATCCAGTGATGATGGTTCCTCAGGGGATTCCCCCTAGCCTCCCGCAGTCCAACAACCAAGGCAGTAGTGCTAGCATGGCTCCTTCACAGCAACCGCAAGGCTCTGGTGCTGGGAAGACCAAGAAGAAGAACCAGAAGAATGCTGTTTCAGATGGATCAAAACAAACTGGGGATAGGGGTGGTGCTAATCTTCAGTTATCTGTGGCTGGTGGTCCTGGGCCTATCCTGGATCCCAAGTTCAAGAATGTAACTTGCTACAACTGTGGAGAATTGGGACACTATGTGGGCCTATGCACTAGAATCAAGAGGTGTTTTATATGCAGCAAAACTGGGCACTATATGGATAATTGCCTCATGTGGTACTCTCTTCTTCCAATGGCCCAGTACTGGGGGAGTGCAAATCCGGGGCTAGGATTTTTCCATGTGGAAGTGGAAGGTCCAGAAGCTGTGCAGTGGTTGAACATGGATAATGTTGGTGTGGTGGTGATTAAAGAAGGAGAAATATCATCTGATGAGCTTGAGAAATGTTTCAATGATATGTGGAAAGCTAGCTGGCTTTGGTAGATTAGACAGATTGGCCCCAAGAAGTTCCTAGTTAGGTTTCCTCCTAGCAAAAGGATTAAGGACTTAGTGGAGTACCCCTCCATTAACCTAAAGAAAGATGGTGTGGTGATCTACTTTTTGAACTGGGAAGGTGAAGCCGAGCCATTTGAAGAGTTCCAGGAGATCTGGGTTAAAATCTTTGGTATCCCTGCCAAGTGGTTGACTTGGAAAACTGTCTGCCAAATCTCCACCTCTCTGGGTGTGCTTGTGAACATTGACTGGCAGGGCATATTCAGAAGCTTCTACAAGGAGGTCAGTGTTAAGGTGGCTGTGAGAGATAAAACCAAGATCCCAACAAACAAGCTATTTGAGATGGAGCAGTGTTTCTACCTGATCAATTTCGTTGTAGAAAATGAAGGGGAAGCCATTGATGTGGATGAGGATGATGATGAAGATCCTGGACAGGGCAATGAAGGTGATGCAGTTGATGATGATAATGAGATTGGAGATGACTTCAAGAGCTTGTACAAGGGTAAAAATAGTGGAACTAATAGTAAGATGGAAACAGAACCATCCATACCTCCTGGTGGAAGGAGTGAGGTCCAATCTGCTGTTCATCACAAGCTGGAAGCATCTGTGCAGGACAAGGTGTTTGGCAAAGAACCAAGTGTACAAATCAGTAATGCTCTAGTCCTAAGGGGAGCTGAGGAAAATATTGGGAAGAACCTTCTTCAGCACTTTGATGATGAAAGTGATGAAGAAGCTGATGATGGTATTCAGGAAAATGATAGTTTGGTGCCCAACAATCCTGTTCATGTGATGCCTCCCATGGCTTGGAAAGAAAAGAATAATTAGGGGCCTGTGCAAGCTACAAGGATGAGTTCCAGGATTACAAGGGATGGCAAGTCAGCTATCGAGAAAGCTCAAGATCTTAAGAAGGCCAAGAACCTGGAGATACCTAAAGGTAATAAAATACATGGTTTCTCGAATTCTTTTGCTGCCCTTGATAATCCAACCTTATATGATAATGCAAAAATTTCTGGCATTAGCCTGGGTCATAAAAGTCTTAATGTTGACTCTGTTATTGATGAGATTAAAAAAGCTGAAACTAAAAGGCTTGTTGATTTTCATAATTCCAACCCTGAGAGTTTTCTTCCTAGTGACATTAGTCTATCTTTGGAAGAACTGAGGGTAGGATTGGATGATAAGGATAAGGTTTTCTCTGATCAGGAGGATTACATTAGTGATGTGCCTGATGAGGATGAACCTTGGACATTAGTCCATAGTAGAAAAAAAGGTAGAAGAAAACTGAATTTTAAAAATGGTAGTAGCTCTAATATGGAACACTAGAGGTCTTAATAGACCTGATAAGCTTACTAGAGTACATGACCTCATTAGAGAGACATGTCCTGATATTATCTGTTTTTCTGAATCTAAAAAAGAAGATTTCTCTAGCTTACAGCTTAAGAAATTAGATCCAGGGGAGAAGTTTTCCTGGAATTGGTTGCCTGCTGTGAAAACTGCTGGAGGGATTCTTGTTGGGGTTAGCATTGATATGTTTGATGTTATTAAGTGGGATATTCTTTCATATTGTGTGTCTGTACACATCAAAGCAAAAAAAAGATAATGTCCTCTGGAGAGTTATTGCTGTGTATGGATCTGCATATGAGGAACATAAGCTAGACTTTATTAATGAATTACATAATATCATGGCTTGTTGGAATGGTCCTACCCTGATTGGTGGTGATTTCAATCTCATTAGAGAAAGGTGTGAGAAAAACACTGGAAACATCAACCAACACTGGGCTAATCTTTTTAATGATTGGGTTAATAAATTCAATTTGATGGAGATTAAGAACCCTAGTAGGCAATTCTCTTGGGCTAATAATCAAGATAATTTGGTTATGGCTTTACTTGATAGAGTTTTTGTGACTACTTGTTGGGATTCCATTTTCCCTGCTAGTAGTCTACCCTCTAAAGCTAGGGTTGGGAGTGATCATACTCCCCTTGTTGTGGATACTGGGGCTTTGAAGATTCCTTCTACTAAACAATTTAGATTTGAGAAATGGTGGCTTAATATTGAGGGGTTTGATCAGGTGGTTGCCAAATTTTGGCAAGCTCCCTGTCATCTCCAGAAATCTATTGATAGATGGAATTTTAAGATTAGAAATACTAGGAAAGGTTTAAAAGGTTGGCCTGCTAATATTGAATCTGCTCAAAGGAAAAATAAACAAAAGTTGGTTGCTGAATATGATCTGCTTGATATTATTGCTGAAACACGGAGCTTATCACCTGTTTCTAAAAAAAGAATGAAAGATATTTCTGTTGAGCTCACCAAAATTTGGAATAATGAAGAAATTAAGGCTAGACAAAGGTCTAGAGAAAGATGTATTTTGGAAGGAGATCGTAATACTACCTACTTCCATTCTGTAGCTAATCAGAGGAGAAGGAAGAAGCAAATCTGCCAGTTGCAAGGTGTTGGGGGAATGGTGGAAGACAGCAAAGGTATGCTGGACATTGCTGTTAATTACTATAAGGCTCTGTTTTGCAAAGAACCTTGTCTTGATATTGATATAGTAGATGATTTCTGGGACCCAGAGGATATGGTGTCACAGAATCATAATGAGATGCTTGATGCTCCTTTTTCTGAAAAAGAGGTAAAGGAGGCTATTTTTGCCTCTTATGCTAAAGGTGCTCCTGGTCCTGATGGCTTTTCTTTTCTCTTTTATCAACACTTTTGGGAGCTCATTAGAGCTGACTTCATGGCTATGGTTAAAGATTGGAATGAGGGAAAACTTGATCTCTTTAGGCTAAATTTTTCTTTATTGACTCTGATTCCAAAGGAGACTGATGATGTAACTATACAGAAATTCAGACCTATTGCCTTGACAAATTGCAGTTTTAAAGTTTTTTCTAAGTGTGCCACTAATAGGTTGGGTGTGGTTAGTGAGAAACTTATTTCTCCTAATCAAACTGCCTTTATTAAAGGGAGGTATATTCTTGAGAGTGTGGTATCCCATGAAGTAATTCATGATGTTGTTCATAGAGGACATAGTGGTCTTATTTTTAAACTTGACTATGAAAAGGCATATGATAGAGCTGATAGAGATTTCCTTTTGAGAGTGATGAAGTTAAGGGGTTTTAGCCCCAAATGGATGTTGATTATTGAAGGATTATTACATAATGGTTCTGTTGGTGTTAGGATCAATGATTGTAATAGCCATTTCTTCCTTACTAGCAGGGGTGTAAGACAAGGGGATCCTATATCCCCCATTCTTTTCAATTTTATGGCTGATGTTTTCACTAAAATCCTCTATAAAGCTGCTTCTGGAGGAAAGATAGCTGGGCTTATGCAAGGTTTGGGGAGGGGGGTATCATTAGTATGCAGTATGCTGATGATACCTTACTCTTCATTGAAAAAAATTTAACTTCTGCCATTAACTTAAAATGGATCTTGGCTTGTTTTGAACATATGTCTGGGATGAGGATTAACTTTCATAAGTTTGATCTAGTTCCTATCAATGTGATTGAAAGTGATGCACAACTTTTTGCACAATCTTTGAGTTGCAAGTTGGGTGAGTTTCCTCTGCAGTATCTGGGGGTTCCTCTGCATCACTGCAAGCTTAAAAAAGAGGACATTCAACCTGTTGTTGATAAAATCCTCAAAAAAGTTGCTGGATAGAGAGGAAAACTCCTCAACCATGTTGTCAAACTAGAGCTGGTTAGGAGTGTCTTGGCCAGTATTCCCATATATCTCCTTAGTGTGATCAAGTTCCCTAAATGGGCCATTACTCTTATTAACTCTCAGATGGCTCACTGTCTTTGGGATAATTATGAGGGGCACCATAAGTATCATCTAGCTAATTGGGGCTTGGTCACTAGGAAGAAGGAATATGGAGGTTTGTGCATCCCTGACTTATCAGAGATGAACATATGCCTATTAGCTTCCTGGATCAAAAGATACCATTTGGATGATAACAAAATTTGGAGATAGATAGTAGATAATAAATATAATGTGAGTAACCCTAATATCTTTTCTTGCTTTGCTAATGGGGCCTCTCCCTTTTGGAAAGGGGTGTTATGGGCTGCCAAGGCTGCTAAGATGGGATATATGTGGAAAGTTGGGAATGGTAGGACTATTAAGTTCTGGGAGGACTATTGGTTTGGTTCTTGCTCTCTAGCTATTCAATTCTGGGAAGTATATTTCCTGTTAAATGAGCAAAATAAAACTATTGCTGATCTATGGGACGGTGTTTCTTTGAAAATGACTTTTAGGAGATGTTTTGACCATAATTTTATGTTGCAATGGTTGGAAATTCAACAAATTGCACAAACTATCCTTTTGGATGATTCTCGAGACTGTTTGATTTGGAAGTGGGAAGCAAGTGGGGTTTATAGTGTAAAATCTTTATATGACGTGATTAACTTTGGGGGAATTCAAATTGTTGATATCCATTGTGTTTGGAAAGTCAAAGTACCCCCAAAAATACACTTTTTCTCTGGTTGCTTTCCCACAACAGGCTTCTCACTAGAGACAACTTGGTCAAAAGACGAAGTGTTGATGATCTGACTTGTGTTTTTTGTAATGAGTTAGAATCATGTCAACATCTATTTTTTGATTGTGTGGTTGCTGCTAACATTTGGAATGAACTGTTGATGCTTTGGGTGTTGACTTTCAAATCTCAAACATGCATGATGTTGCTGCTTTGTGGAATGATAGAAAGAAATATAAGAAATACAATATGATCTTTGCTGCTGTTTTGAGAACTATCTGGATTACCAGAAATGGCCATGTTTTCAATCGGGTTCAATGGTTGGGTATGCAGGCTTTGTGGAGACGCTTGGTATGCAGCTGTGCTCAGTGGAAGATTCTGCTGAAGGAAGAGGAAAAAGAAGGGCTGATGTCTATGCTGAACAAGGTGGAGGAAGTGGCCAGGATGCCACCACTGATATTGTGGCCGGATCCTGGGTGATTCCACAGAAAAAGGCAAGAACGACACTGGAGGTCTGCGACATGAACAGCTCGAGAGGCTTTGGCCCAATGCTAATGACAGCAGAAGATTTGGCAAGGACCCTTGAGGCAAATGATTTGGTCATGGTGGGTGATGGAGCGTGCTTCCAAGTCATGGATCGTCAGTGGCCTGGAGGAGATGGGGTCTGAGGGATCTATGCTAACCTGCCTCTTCTGATGCTTTTTAGATGTTGTGTGCTTTCTCTCTAGTGCCTTGGTATGTTGTGTAAGTTTGACTCTACAAGTTGTGTTGGCTGGGTGAGCCTTGAGAGGGTTTTGGGTGCTGTAATGATAAAACTTCTGGATGTTGTAGACTGGTTATCTGGTTTCAATATATCTGAACCGGGGGCATGCCCCTATTTCTCTAAAAAGCCGAATTCCTGTACTAGGTTGACCGGGGCGCTGGCCGGGCTGGCTTTTTCCTCATTGTCGGGTTTACTCGGGCCTGGCGGCCACCGCTAAGGAAAGGCTTTTCCCTTAGGGCATGTACAATGCCAGACGCTTAGGTAGGCGCTTAGATGATAAAAAAAGATATACATAAACGAAAAAGTAGCCAAGTGCCTCATCATCCAACGCAAGCTGCTAACGGAGACCTTAATCCAGACTTGTTTTCTCCGTGTGCGTGCACTCCGCTGATCGGTTTGCTGCAGGAAATTAGGCGAAGCGTCGGCGCCTCATCACGCGTCGACGCCAGCTGATTTCCCAGACTCGGCCGGGAATCAACCACAACGGCAAGGAAAATTATCCTAGCGCCCGACTGAAGCGTCTGCATTGAACATGCCCTAAAATGCCCATGAAGCGACAGCCCGTTCAACTTATACAGACACAAAAGGGCACTTGGTGGGCCGCCGTGCCCACTTACAGGCTGATGACTAAATGAGGTGTGCGCAAGTTTGTTGTGAAAGACCCGATCATTGCGTTCATTCCAATTCTCTCAATTAACTTTTTAATAAGGGGGTGGCGTCCCAGCCTCTGCATCAATTGATGCACACGGTTGTTTCAATTATTAAAATGTATGAGTACATCATTCAATTATTAGAAATCATGGATCAACTAAAGTCGATACAAATATCAACTAAAGAAAGATGAACAACATAAGAACGCTAAACATTTGCTATTCTCCTAGTATGCCGCCACCAAGAAGTCTGGAAATAAAAGTTCTGTGCAACCGTCAGCAGCCGGTTGCATCCAGTAGCCATAACCTTCGGCTGATCCTCCGGAAGAAGAAAAGCCCAAAGTTGGATCCAGTGCGTAGCTCACCGAATAACCTGCAAAAAATTCGTACCCTTTTGTTTCTTAAACACAATATCATTTCTGCTTGTCCAAATTGACCAACATAAAACGGAGACGCCAATAGGAATCCTAGCCTTATCACTTTTTGAAACCCCATTTAACCAACTACCGAACATATTAGTAATGTTTGCTTGGGGACGAATATTATAAGACCAAAATTCATACGCCAAACAATTTGAGCAAAAGGACAAGCAAGAAAAAAGTGTTCAACCGTTTCATTGGAATCACAAAAACAACATTTTTGACATCCATTCCAATTTCTTTTAGCAAGATTATCCTTAGTCAGAAGCACTTTGTTACTAAAGAACCATATGAAAATTTTAATTCTAAGAGGAATTTTCAACTTCCACAAGTAATTACGGAGAAATCTAATATAACCATTCATCAGGTCAAGGTGGAAAGATTTTACTGTAACCACTCTTGAGTCAGTAAGATTCCATAAAAATCTATCCGGCTCATTAGAAAGATTAACCGTGCTAACCGCTGACACAAGTGTAACCATTGATCCCACTTGTGATCGTTAAAGCCTCTCCTAAAACAAATGTTAAGAGGTGATTGAGCAAGAACAGTTGCAAGCAACACATCCTTATGCTGAACTATGTTATATAACGATGGATGCTGATGCGCAAGCGGGGTCTGTCCCAACCATATGTCTTCCCAAAAACAAACAGTTGAACCATTTCCCACCTTAAACTGACCTCTACTAAAACAATCATCTTTAACTCTCATAAGCCCTTTCCAAAAGGCTAAGTCCGTAGGCCTAGCTTCAACCTGTGTCAACGTTTTGTTTTTTAAATACTTGTTATATAAAATCTGTTGTCACATTCTTTCTTTGGTTAATTGACTAGTAGCGTGAGGATGGCGATGGTTTTGCGGTTTGGCGTAGAGCTGCCTGTCATGATACTCCACCAATGCTTTATGGAGAGACCCACCCATTGGGTTGGGTGTATGTTGGGGATGCCCAACCAATCGCGAATGGATCTCCAAGGACGAATGGTGTAGCGACAATTGACAAGAAATGGCAAACAGATTCCGTCGTTTGTTTGGAAAGGGGCATAACCCTCAATTTTTCCAACCCCTCTTTTGGAGGTGATCTGCGATCCAGATTCGGTTTTGGGTTAGAAGCCATGCGAAGAATTTGGCCTTCGGGGTGGCCCAAGCTTTCGAGACGGTTTTGCGTAGCATGGAGGTGATGGAACCAAGGAATTGCACCTCATAGGACGACTTGGCTGAGTATTGTCCACTTGCCATGAGCTTCCACGTAATCTCATCTTGAACCTCATCCCGAAGTTGCACGTCTTGTACTTGAACCCAATGGTCGACGAATTGTGACAATGTTGCATGGTGAAATTATATCCCATCTTGATTTTTCCCACCCAAGGGCTAAGGCGCAAAGCTTGATTGACCATCCAATTTGTTTTGGAGATTTTGAAGATGAGGGGTGCAATGTCTTTAGGTTTTCTACCATTAATCCAAGGGGCCTGCCAAAAAGCCGTCTTGCACTCGTTGCCAATGGCGATGGAAGTGGCGGCGTAAAAGATGTTCATGTCTTCCTCGGAACATGGGTTAGTGTGGCCCCCCAATTTTTTTGTTGATTCCTTCCATTCAAGCCAAAGCCATTGGAGGCGAAGAGCCATCACAAACTTGTCCAAGTTTATTACCCCAAGCCCCCTGAGCTTCTTAGGGAGGCACATCGTTTCCCAGTTAACCTTGCATTTCGCCTTGGTAGTGGTTTTCTTGGCGGACCAAAGAAAGGCCCTCTCGATTTTGTTGATGGAATTGATTGTTCCCGGTGGGACGACAAGAGGAGTTAGGTAGTAAAAAAATATTGATGTGACTGTACTTCCAAGCAAACTTTGTTTCAATTCAGCTGGAATCAAATTTCTGTAGGATTTCTGCTTAAAAGTTGCCTTCTTGTCTCTAAAGCAGTTTAATGTGCATAAATGGTCAGTACATAAATATCCCACCAACTGAGCAGTTACACCCAGGATACCCAAGCAACTTTATATACTTCGCCATTGTGTCAATCAGTTTGTACTTTGTACACCAACATTTTTTTTTTTTTTTTTTTTTTTTTTTTTTTTTTTTTGCATCCACGAAAACACTGCGTCAAAGCTCCATCAGCAAAATCAACCAATTTTTGTTCTATTTGTTCTTTGTGGAAGCAAGTGGAAATGAGAGGCTACAGGAAAGACGTGGGCATTTCAAACCTAACAGCTTGTTTCTTCCACCGAAATCTCAAAACTTACAAATAAGGCCGGGCTTGCATTAGAGCCGACTCCGGTAGCCAATGGATGCTTCATGGTACTATGGGGCAGACCTTTTCGGCTTAGTCTTCTCCAGAATCGTCTTAAACTTCTCTACCCACAGAAACACGAATGAAGAGACGCTTTCGCAAAAATGTAGTCTGATGAAAAATAAATAATACCCCTAAAGCGATATTTGTGGCGTTCCCCAGTTTGGACTGCCGAACAATATGCATTTTTGTCATAATTTTCATTTCAGCTGTAACATGAGCATTTTAAATCACTCTAGATATATATGTACTGATACAGACAAATATATTATCACATGACATCCACGTACAATGGAACAATTTTACTTTGCTCGGAGCACAATGGAACTGGCAGAAGTTTCAGTGGTGTAACCATGTTTACAGATGTGTCAAACCTGTCTCTAGCATCCACATCGCACAGCTAGCTGCATCCCTTCGGGCAAACTTGATTCACATGCATGCAACATTGACACAAGGATTCTGGGACGGCCCTTCTCTCAGTTCTAAATGGCATAAAATCAATCATGTGCATGCCCTGGAAATCCATGTAAACCTAATGAACCTTTCTGGCACAGATTCATTGGGTTGCGTCCACGTCGCCGGGTCATGCATGATGGCCCGTAGATTTACGATCACCATGAAATCCCCAACCTGCCTGCTAGTAACTTCGCATGGCATCAGTAGTGGGCTTGGCGGGTGATGACGCATATAGTCGTCTCAGTAACCATGGTATTCGTCGTGGTCCAGTCGTAGTAAATCGGCCATCATCCAATCCACCGATAGAAGTTTGTGTCTGTCCCTTCCACAAAGAGATCCTTTATTGAAAAAACCAAAGAGATCATAAACACACCAAATGTTTCATGTTAGTTCTGATTGTGTCGACTGCCAAGAAATCACATTGGCTTATACTATTTTGAAGCAGTTCAAACTTGCATCAACTACAATTCTAGCAAGCTATGCCATCTATTTGTTTTGTTATATTCTCATCTTTAGGTGTTCCTCTGATGGGGAGGACTAGCTAAGGGAGGTTCAAGTCTTTGCGTTGTTGAGGGACTTGCTTGGTGTTTCGGGATTCACAGCAGCGGTATGAAAGTGGGGGCGACAACACAGGTGAAGTGCAGAGTCCTACCTTTCAGGGTGAAAACCCAAGGTCTGGCCTTAATTGGTTGTGCCTGGCAATGTCCTTGGTGGAGGCATTTGTTTTGAGAGCGGGGACTAGCCTGTAATTCAGGTGTTGTCTTGGCGGTGGATGTATTGTTGTTGTTAGGCCTGAGATAATGTAGCGGAACTTTTTTTCTTAGTTTTCTTTTCTTGTTTTTGCCTGTGTGCATCCGTAGTGCCATTAGGGTGGTGCGTTGTTGCAGAGGCTGGGTGTAATTGGTATCTTATTGATATTAATATATTCCCTTTATCGAAAAAAAAGGTGTTCCTCTGAATAATTTATTTTTTCAGGTAAGACAATTTTCAGATCTTCTTTGTCAGCCTTGTACTTTTGTCTCATAGCGCGGATCCATCAGAAGCCAATGCATGATATATGTTATTGTCGGAGGGGCATAATCAACACTGAGATTTGCTAAGGCAGTTAAGCGAGCAACGGCTACATCTGCTGGGCATGATTAACGGCCTCTATCCTAGCCGAGGTGTACATAGTACATACACATAAGTTGTACAACGCCTCCAGAGTCCCTGCCATGGGCGTCGGACAATCCAAAAAATTCGATCAATTTGCGTCTAGTCTATTTTAGCTACTTCTGGTACCTTCATATATTAGGATAGATTGCAGGAGTTTGACTAAACATGCATGTAACTTTCCATTAATTACAAGTCACACAATATAAATTTATCAAAAGACATGGACCGGTGGCATATGATTGAGACACCTCACCAATAGGGTGAAGAACTCATCGCATAATCTGGTCCTACTTTTATTCTATTGTGTCCCTTCTCAACTGTTGTCATGTTGGATTATGCGGTCACTTGTGGTTGTCGTTTTCTCATGTGCAAGTTGGTCGCCTAAAGTGAACAGATTATGCAATAGAAATTGTTTAATTAAGGATGATCAGCTATATAAGCGCGGAATTCACGATCATCAAGATTCAAAGAAGAAGAGAAAGACGTATAGACCAACATGTTTCTAGCCTCTTGGATGTATGACCTGGGCCGCGACATTTATTTTAAGATGGTTGACAATTTTCACGGATCCATTTTGTAATTCAAGGTGAAGAAGGATGTACCAAAGCAACCTTCTCTAGTTGGATGGCGGAGGTTTTACCTTTGGACCCTTTAATTCCCCATTGTCTAGTTGAAGAAAATCAAGCGTTTGAAAATTTTATGTAACTTTCCTATGATGTAACATGCGCTAGATATGTATTTTTACAACTATGATATGAAAAATCCAGGATAGAAGATTAGTTCAATGACAAATGTATACATAAACAAATCGAATATGAAAGTGCATTAAGGACAAAGATATTTGCAGGATCACATAATAATTGTAGACGGTTGTTTAATCCCATGTGAACATGCGATAACAATTTTTGTTTTTGTTGGTGTGCCTTGAATCCCTTGATACAATGAAGGAATCAAATAAAAAACTTTGTCTCAAAAAACGGAAAATCGGAAGTGAACCTTGTAACGTGTTTAACCAAGTATTTATTTGGTACACGAAGTTGCTTAATGGCATACCTTGACTGAGCCTGTGTAGTTGATGGGCATATCCGAATTGGAGAATGACATATAATTGCTTTAAAAAGATCGGAGAATCAATCAACCAATCAAGATAGGGACATGATCTTGAAGTTTCATGTATCTGAGCTATGAATCCACAAAGATCTATTTGGTAATTTGAAGAATAAAATCACAATAACCCTACTAAGGTGGATGAGTTATGATATGTTTCAGGTTTAATAATTGAATATTTGTGTCTACTTTGTCAAAATATTTTCTAATACCAGTTTCTCCTAGAATTATACAATATTGACATGTGGCAATTTCTGTTTTCATAATTATATGTTCTAAACGTTCATCCCAACATCGTTGTATGAGCAATTAAATGAAGCCACCATTCAGTAAGACAAGCACTACAGGAAACACACGACAAAGCCCCAATTCCACCCGGCAAACTGTTTACCGTGAACATGACCATGACAAATCCTACCGGCAAAGCACCTTCCGTAAACGGGGACTTTCCTAGATCATTCCGTCGAGGCTCATGACAAAGGTTTGCCGAGAGTGAAGCTTAAGCTGTCAGCAAATAAAAGGTGGAAGACGGACGAGGGACGACGTGGCATCCCCTATAGGTGGAACCCACCACATAGGTTTTCAGCGAGCCTATGTAAAAATCATCGAAAAAAAACTGAATGTAGGCCTACTGTGTCAGTCCTTTGCCATAAACTCTTCCTATGTTGTAGAAAAATTGTTTGATCCATTGTCCTGAGGGTAGCCTGGCTATCGGCAAAGCTCTTCTATGGAACCCGTTGTCAGCCCTTTGCCACGAAATTTGGTGACGCTCATAGAAAATTACACAAACCTTTGCTTTCAGGAATTACGCTGCTGTCGGCAGAGGTCATTCTTTGATGTGAGCCATTTTTAGCCGCTCGGCACAAATATCTCATGCCAATAGCACCAAAAACGGTATATATTGTAGGCCAGCGACCATAGTGACTCTGGGCAGAGATTTGTATTGGGTGGGTGAGGGTGGGGGTGGGTGGGGGTGGGTGGGGGTGCGGAGTGGGGGCGGTAAAAACCAAAACTGGTGAAAAGAGATGGCGGGGAAATGTAGGGACGAAAAAAGTTTGGGACCGTAGTGTCAGCAGTTTCTATGTGCCTATTTTATTCTATCACCAAGGAACATAGTTTGGTGTGAGCCGCTCTTAATCTCACGACAAAGCTAGATATTGGGCTCCGGTGGCAAAAAAAAATTTGGTGTACCTTTTTGCTGAAGGTAGCGTGGTTTCGATTTTGTTTGATGCGGCGGGATAGTACACCTGTGTTCCATCTTTTCCGTGTGGTTTTTGTTGTCGTGCGCTCTTTTGGGAATTTTGCCGTGTGTTTTGCTTTTCTGTGTGTCTTTTCACAGTTCGCCAGACATTTATCTTTTGCCGACAGGGTTTTGGCGGCCTATATGTAAAGAGTGCTTTGCCATGTGTCCAAGGGATTGATCCCGGCAAAAGCAAAGGGCACACGGCAGATTACATGTCTTTTGTAGGGCCGTTGCCAAATCTGAATCTCCAAAGGATATGCAAATTTGTTATAATTTTCATATTACCTATAGCATAAGCACTTTACACCACTCTAGATAGATATATATGTAGCATTGTAGCACAATTTGACTTTGCTGGGAGCTGGGTACATAACCACATGGGATGCATCACTACCACAACGACACTGGCATAGCCTTAAGCGGTGTAACCATGTTTAAAGATGTGCCAAACCTGTCCCTAATATCCACATCGCATGGCCGCATTCCTTCGGGCAGCCTCCACTCGAATGCATGTAGCAAAGATGCGAGGATCAACATCACAGATCTCGTCGCCATTGGCATCCCAGGGCACGCCCTTCTCCCTGCTCCAAACGGCATGAAGTCGAACCTGTCCATGCCCCGGAAATCCATGTCCACCTTAATGAACCTTTCCGGCACAAATTCCTCTGGATTCGTCCATGTCGCTGGGTCACGCATGATGGCCCATAGGTTAATGATCACCATGGCGCCCTTCGGCACTGCGAAACCTCCGACCTCCGCGCCTTCTGCCATGGCCTTGCGCGGCATCAGTAGCGGGCTTGGCGGGTGATGGCGCAAAGTCTCCATAACCACGGTGTGGAGGTAGGGCAGGCTGCTGATGTCGGATTCATCAGGGTGCTGCTTTGAACCGAGGACTTCCTCCAGCTCGGTGCGGACTTTCGACATAATTGCAGGTTGTCGTAGTAGCTCAGCCATCGTCCATTCCACCGTTAGAGAGTTGGTATCTGTCCCTGCCACAAAGAGATCCTGGCCACACGAAATATTTCATGTTAATTCATATTTGTGTCGGTGCCAAGAGATTTTAATAAGATCAGTTTTCCCTATATGTGTGTTAGTGTGATTGGAACTTCTATCTACTACTACTATTCTAGCACCCAGCTGTGCCATGTGTTTATTATATTATTCCTTTGAATAATTCAACTTTTTGTACGGAGTAAGACAATTTCTTGAGATCTTCTTAGTCAGCTCTGTATTCTTATCCTCTCTAGTGCGGCTTCAATGAGAAGTCAAAGCCTCATAACCATTTTGGGGGTCATCTTTTATAGGGAAACATGGCCTGGTTGTTTCTGATTGAGATACCTTATCAATTGGACGAATAGCTCATCACATGATATCTATTCTTATTTTTTGGTCCTTCTCAGGTGAAGTCCTTACTCAGGAAGTCAGGATAAATTAGTGCCTGTGAATCTTGGTCGACTCGCAAAGAGCAAATTATGAAATAGCAAATCTTTAGTTGAGGATAAGGTTCAGAGTTACTCCACTTTTTTCTGAGTACTAAGGGTTAATATGCAGGGACCGATCATACATACCAAAAGAAAGGACTTGATTGTCTGAATGCTGAGCTGATCCGTGGAGTGGAGCTGCAGCAGCACATCTAGGAAATCCTCCTTCCTTTCGCCTCCAACGTTGAGACGACGTTTGATTATCGGGTCAAAGAAGTCGAAGAACCTGGTGATACGCTTGGCGGTCCGCCGCCGGCGGCCCTGCAAGTCCAGCGAGGTGAGCGCCGGGAAGAGGTCCGACAGGTTGGGCTTGGTGAGCTCGTCAAGGATGTCCCTGATCATCGTCTCCAGCTCCTGCACCTGGCCGGCGTCCGAGGTCAGGTCGGCCACGTCCTGGGAGAGCAGCACGTTGGACACGAGGTTGAGCATCCCGGACCGCACGACGCGGCCGACTTGCACGGCCTCGCCGGCGCGGCCGCGGAGGAAGCCGACCAGCTCCCTCACCTTGGCCTCCCGCACGGCCCGCGTGGCCTCGAGGCCGTGCGGGGAGAAGAGGTGGGTGGTGGAGAGGGCGCGGAGGCGCCTCCAGAGCGGGCTGGTGGACGGCAGCCAGATGAAGGAGTGCTCATGGTTGCTGAGCGCGCGCGCGGCGTCGGTGACGGAGGGCGCGGAGAGGATCTGGTCGTGCCTCTGCAGGACGTCGCGGGCGCACGCGGCGGAGGAGGCGACGACGCAGGTGGTGGCGCCGAGCTTCAATGAGAAGACGGGGCCGTGTAATCCGGCGAGCCTTGCCAGTGCGTGGTGCAGCTCGCCTTGGAGGTGGAAGATGTTGCCGAGGAGAGGGATGGGTGTCGGTCCCGGCGGCAGCCGCGAGTTGGTCGAGCTACCCTGCGATCTGTCTTGGCCTGAATAGCAGACCTTGTAGAAGACGAAAGTGGCGACTGAGATGCAGAGAAGCCATGGTATGGTACTTGAAGCTTCCATTTCCGATTCCTATGATCTGCGATGGGTGTAGGGATCTTATGTAGTCGGGCGACTGTGATGACCATTAACCAATGGCAATGAGCATTAGAGGAAGGTCACATGCACATAATTTAATTTATCACCGACGGATTTTAAAACTGTTTCATCGCATGCGTCCGTGATGACTACCGTCTGAGACTTATTCTGCATGCTACGAGGAGTTGACGAGGATCGCACGGGACATGGCTCTAGTTTCACGGGAAACGGGATGCAGAAAATGAATTCATGCAGAGGAGTCGACAGCAAACCTTGTGTCACGATTGACTAGGTAAGTACATCTCCAACGGGCAACCCAAACGAACGTCGGAGCGATCGCTTGCTACCACGCGATCGAAAAATACGTGTGTATCTAAGGCCAGCGGCTGACGTATAGTGACTGGTCAGTCCGTGGAGACGTAAACGCGGTCTAAATATGTGCCTTGGATGAGTATCGCGAACGCTGCACGGTCGGATTGGGTGTCCGCTTATTTCTCCCACGGGCCCGCTCAGCTGCGGCCTATATCGATGCGTCTTCGCAAGCGAGTCAGGCATCGCTCTGGCAGTCCACGCTACATTAGTGGCGATGCCTCGCCTGCCGAGCGACCACTGCCAGCCTCTGCCAATGAAATTATGGCGATGCCACGCGTGCCACGCCCCATGTCTGCCTCCGGTGTATATAAAGAGGGGCGCGCGCTCTGCTGCCTCATCATCTCGTCCACACAAACCCTAGCCACCAGAACCTCCACTGTAGCGCTGCCCCCACCCCCTCCCACCCCACAACCCCGCTAGGAAATCCATGCCCGGTCTAGCTGGCCGACGAGACGGAGCAGCATCACCCACCGTTCGTCGTCGCCGTCGTCGTCTTCGCAGGAGGCGAGCTCCTTCAAGTTCATCCACAGCATTGACGAGGACCCCCTCGCCATCAAGCGGCTGCCGGACAAGTTCGCCGAGTTTGTCGATGGCGCCCAGCCAGCCGAGTTGCAGTTGCGGGAGGCTAGATGCGGCTTTTGCCGGTGACCTATTGAGGTCTTGTTCGACCGGTAGGGCAAGATGTACTCTCACACCGGGTGGGACAAGTTCGCCTGCGCCCACAACTTTGAGGCCGGTTGCCTGCTCACCTTCCTCTACGAAGGCGACTGCGAGATGATCGTCAATGTGTTCGACAAGACATCCTGCCGTAGTCACTACGACACGGACGAGTCCAGCGAGGACACCGACATCTAGTGTTGTTCGAGTGTTCTTTGTTTGAAGCGAAGATGGCCAGCGGTCAATTGAAGCCATAAGTATAGGTCTTTCGATGTTCTTCCTGCACATCTAAAAGCATAGACACACAAAACCTAGCTGGATTTTCTAGTTTAGGCAACTGGATGTCTGAGAGTGTTCTTTCTTGGCAGCGAAATCACGAAATCCGCGCGGCTAACACTTGTTAGATTTTCCTCATTTTACAATGTTTTAACCATGTTCGGGTGTAATGTTTCTATCTATGGTTAAATGAAAAATGAAAAAAATATTAAAAATATTTATACGTTGGCCCGCTGCAAACATCCCAGGCACAAACGGACGCGCGGTAAAAAAAAAAACCATTTTCGTGTGCGCGGTCTATCGCAAATGAACACGTGTGACCAGTTTAAACGTCTGATATGCGTGGACCGTTGGAGATGCCATAATTTTTTACTGTAGAAAGAACAGCAGCCGGCTGCTAGCCTTCTTTATTTTAACTTGGATGCTAATACGCTATGGAGATTGACCTAACACAACTAAACAAATTGGTGAGCTACCGCATACCATCGCTTCTCTCTCTGACACAATAGCGGTATTCACAAAACGAAAAAAAAGTTACATAAAGGTTTGAACTCTTTTATCTGAATAATCCACATACTTTACAAATATAGTGCATCGAATGCTTCTTTGGGTCACGTCGGCAAATTTATAGGTTGAACCAATACAAGATTAGTTGAGATCGCAACTTCATCTCCAAGGTAACCTATACACAAAAACAATCTGTAGATCATGTAGAGCAACTAAGTTCTTAATGAGAACCATCCTCGTTGATATCATTGCAATTTAAATCATCAAGATGCATCCCCGCGATACTTTGGTAAATCGATATGCCAGCTAATCTCTTGACGGTATAAATTGAATTTCCAATAATTTATGTGTGGCATGTTCTTTCGTGAAGTGATCTCACATGAAACATACAAATATAGATCACACCTAAAATTCTCATGCCATTAAACCATAGCCGTGCGCCGATTAACACCAATCTCCTGTAAAAAGTTCTTCACAACCCATATTACTTCACCAGTTGTATTGAATAGTGATTTATGTTTTGTTTCCTATAGTGCTACTGCTACGTAGGTTGCTTACGTGCATACCTGGCCATGGGAAGCCCGGCCCGGCCTGGCCCAAATTTTTCGGGCTTGGGTCAGCCCGACACTAGTGGAAAATAGGGCTTCCGTGGGAGCCATTTGTCGCGGGCGCGCCTGCACCCGCGACAAATGGGGTGGCCACGTCGCTCCGAATCCGGCAGAGGCTTTTGTCGCGGCCTTTTGTCGCGGGCCGTATTACGACGGTTTTATTTGATAAGATTTCTCCTCTTTTTGATCCTAAAAGGTTAGCAACTATTTTCTCGACTATATATGCATAGTCCGTACAATACTAATTTTAGCAAGGTGATTGCATCTGATATATATATAATTGTACTTATAATGCAGATGAGTCATCCATGGATGTACGGCAACCGATGTGCTCCCGCTTTCAGAGAGGGCGTGAATTCTTTCCTGCTTGTGGCCGAGGCCAACAATTCGAAGCAAGGTTTTATGTGCTGTCCATGTCTAAAATGTAAGAACGAGAAGGATTACTCTTGCTCAAGAGACATTAAGAGCCACCTGCTTCGGTTTGGATTCATGTCCAGCTATAATGTTTGGACCAAGCACGGAGAAGAAGGGGTTATGATGGAAGACGGCGATGAAGAAGAAGGTAATGATGACCAGTACCGATCTATGTTCTCTGAATGCTTTGATACCGCAATGGACGACAATGAAGAAGAAGGAGGTGAAGAACAGGCATTTGATACCGCATCAGATGATCCTGTTGATGATGATCTTCGTCGGGCCATTTCTGATGCAAGAAGAGACTGTGGCACGGATAAGGAGAGGTTGCAGTTCGACAAGATGTTAGAGGACCACCACAAATTGTTGTACCCAGGTTGTGAAGATGGGCATAGAAATCTGGGTAGCATATTGGAATTGCTGAAATGGAAGGCAGAGGTCGGTGTGACTGACTCAGGATTTGAGAAATTGATGATAATACTAAAGAAGTTGTTTCCAAGAAATAATGAATTGCCCGTCAGTACATATGAAGCAAAGAAGCTTGTCTGCCATCTAGGATTAGATGTGCAGAAGATACATGCATGCATTAATGACTGTATCCTCTACCGCGGTGAGAAGTACGAGAATTTGAATAAATGTCCGATACGTGGTGCATTGCGGTATAAGATCAGAAAAGATGACCCTGGTGATGTTGAGGGCGAGCCACCCAGGAAGAGGGTTCCTGCGAAGGTGATGTGGTATGCTCCAATAATACCACGGTTGAAACGTTTGTTCAGGAACAAAGAGCATGCCAAGTTATTGCGATAGCACATGGAAGGACGTAAGAAAGACGCGATGTTGAGTCACCCCGCTGATGGTCGGCAGTGGAGAAACATCGGGAGAGAGTTCCCGGATTTTGCAGGTGAGGCAAGGAACTTATACTTTGGTCTAAGTACAGATGGCATGAATCCTTTTGGGGAGCAGAGCTGCGATCCAAAGCACCTGGCCCGTGACTCTATGTATCTACAACCTTCCTCCTTGGTTGTGCATGAAGCGGAAGTTCATTATGATGCCAGTGCTTATCCAAGGCCCAAAGCAACCGGGCAACGACATTGATGTGTACCTAAGGCCATTAGTCGATGAACTTTTGGAGTTGTGGGCCAAACCAGGTGTACGTGTGTGGGATGAGCACACGGAGCAAGAATTTGACCTACGAGCGTTGCTATTCGTAACCATCAATGATTGGCCTGCTCTCAGTAACATTTCAGGACAGACGAACAAAGGATACAATGCATGCACACACTGTTTAGATGAGACTGAAAGTAAATATTTGCGAAAAAGCAGAAAAGTTGTGTACCCGTTCAATCGTCGTTTCCTTCCGCGCAAGCATCCCTTAAGGAAAAAAGGCAAGCATTTCGATGGCGAGGCAGACCGCCGTGCGAAGCCTGTCCCCCGTAGTGGTGCTGATATATTTGACATGGTGAAGGATTTAAATGTTATCTTTGGAAAGGGTCCAGGCAGTCGACCTGTTCCGAAAGACGATGACGGACACGCACCCATGTGGAAGAAGAAATCTATTTTTGGGGAGCTAGAATATTGGAAAGTCCTGGAAGTCCGCTCTGCAATCGACGTGATGCACCTGACCAAGAATCTTTGTGTGAATATTCTAGGTTTTCTGGGCGTGTATGGAAAGACAAAAGATACACCAGAAGCACGGGAGGACCAGGAACTTCATAAAGGATGAAACGGCAATCATCCAGGGCAGTTTGTAGGGCCAGCCAGCTACGCTCTTACCAAACAAGAGAAGGAGATCTTTTTTGAAGCCCTATTCAGTATCAAGGTTCCGTCTGGTTTCTCGTCGAATATAAAGGGGATAGTAAATATGAAGGAGAAAAAATTCCAGAACCTGAAGTCCCATGAAACATCACGTGCTTATGACACAATTGCTTCCGGTTGCATTGAGGGGACTTCTACCAGAAAATGTTCGACTAGCCATTGTGAAGATATGTGCATTCCTCAACGCAATTTCTCAGAAGGTAATGGATCCAGAAACTTTGTCAAGATTACAGGAAGATGTGGTCGAATGTCTTGTCAGCTTCGAGTTGTTGTTCCCACCATCCTTGTTCAATATTGTGACGCACCTCCTCGTTCACCTAGTTGAAGAGATTAGAATTCTCGGTACTGTATTTCTACACAATATGTTCCCCTTCGAGAGGTTCATGGGAGTCTTAAAGAAATATGTTCATAACCGAGCTAGGCCGGAAGGAAGTATCTCAAAGGGCTACGGAACTGAGGAGGTCATTGAGTTTTGTGTTGACTTTCTTCCTGACCTTAAGCCGATTGGTGTTCCTGAATCTCGGTATGAGGGGAGGCTGACTAGAAAAGGCACACTAGGAAGGAAAGCAACGGTGTGCAGGGACAAGATTTCTTTCAATCAAGCACACTACACAGTTCTATACAATTCCAGCTTGGTGGCTCCGTACATCGAGAAACATAAGAATGTTTTACGAGAAATAAACCCGGGCCAGCCCGAGTCCTTGATTACACGTCAACACATGAATACCTTCGGCAGTTGGTTGCAAAGACATCTCATTAATGACCCATCTGTTGTGGAGCAGCTGTACTTGTTGGCCAGGTTACCATCTTCAAACGTATGTACATTCCAAGGGTACGAGATAAATGGGAATACATTTTACACGATCGACCAAGATAAAAAGAGCACCAACCAAAACAGCGGTGTCCGCTTCGATGCAAATTAAAGACGAGAATGGGCAGACCACCACATATTATGGATACATAGAGGAGATATGGGAACTTGACTATGGTCTCACTTTTAAGGTCCCTTTGTTTCGGTGCAAATGGGTGAAGCTCAGCGCTATACATATTGACGATAAGTACGGTATGATAACAGTGGATCCCAACAATCTTGCGTACCTGGATGAGCCTTTTGTCCTAGCCAGTGAGGTGGCTCAAGTTTTCTACGTGAAGGACATGTCTAGCAAATCAAGAAAAAGAAATCAACAAAAGAATACATCAACCGAGGAGCCAAAGTGCCACATAGTTCTTTCGGGGAAAAGAAACATCGTGGGAGTGGATGACAAGACAGACATGTCAGAAGATTATAATAAGTTTAAAGAAATTCCGCCCTTCACGGTGAAAATTGACCCAAGCATCTTGCTAAATGATGAAGATTCTCCATGGCTATGGCGTAGAAGATCACAACACTAGATGGCGATGTAATAATGTATTCTTCATATATAGTTCCCAAGACAATCTCTACATTTATGTAATAATGAGAACCCTTTCCCCAACACTGTTAGAGGAGACGGAGTCTTTCACGGGCTTGCATGGAAATTTTTCCGAGGAGCAGCTTCCGAAGATGCCGTAGGGCGTGTGCACCAACGACATCTTCGAGAAGCTGCGCCACGGGAGATTTCCCAACCCTTTCCTTCATCCATGGGAATGAAACTGTGCTTGGCTTGTTGATCTGCTTGGCAAGGCGTATCGATGCTCCTTTTATAGGCACGGCACCGCTTCTACTTTGTCTTATTCCTTCGACAGGGCGTCATGCGCTACATGCTTTCTCTCATCGAGCAGTGCGTCCACCCACGCGTCCTTATCCTGCCGACAGCTTTAGTCGCGGTTGCAGCCACCAACCGTGACAAAAGGTTACCGACACATCCTTATCCTGCCGACAGCTTTAGTCGCGGTTGCAGCCACCAACCGTGACAAAAGGCCCTCCTAGATAAGCCTCCCCCAGTCTTTTGTCCCGGTTTGAGCGTCCACCCGGTTCGCGCGCCACTTCGTTTCCGCCTATTTTCTTCCCGCATTCCCGCCATTTTTCCACTATATATATGTAGGCTTGGACTCATATCTGCAAACCTCATCACTCTCTCCCATGGCTTCCATCGTATGTCTAACACCCCGGGAGGCGGAGGCGCTTTGCGCCTCGAACTACCCCTGCCCGCCCGGCTACCGTGTCCCGACCGGCTGGTTGCTGAGCGTCGGAGGCGTACCGGTCCCTCCTATCCCTCTTGGTGTGCCACGCGAGATGGCCATCACGAACCACTACTATTTCGAGCTCACGCCTGAGCAGCGGAGGAATCCCCAGTGGCATCCCGACTACAGCCCGACTTGGGACAGCTTCTTCATCAATCGGCGTGAGAGAGCGGTTGCCAGGTACGAGGAGGACGGCCCGCCTCCTTCGAACTTCAACGAGGCTGGCCGTCGGATGTGGTGGTGCGGCCGGACTCTCCAGAGCGTCATGGCCTATCGTGGCCCCCGCCTGCGCTACCCTCAATCCCAGCCCACGCGTGCTCACCCGCCGAGGTTCGACAACCGCGACCCCGATGCTAGCGACGATGACGTCGGCGACTATGATGACTACAGTGGCGACTATTATAGGGCTAGGCACGACTATGATTGAATGGCTCCAACATTCGAATCTGGCCATGTATCTTAATTTTCAGTGGAGCTCTGTACTTTAATTTCAGTTCAGTCGTAATAAATTTCGTGTTAACCACTTTATTGAACAAAATCAACCGTCAACGACTTTATAAACTAAATTTAAACTAATAGAACCGACAACGACTTTATTGAAATTACAATAAAATAGATAAATTACTAGTCTAGTCTCTACTCGTCGTCGGAGGTTGTCTCCGTCCAAATGTCATCCCACCGAGGGTCGTTTTCGGTCCAAGTTGTATTCGGGTTCTCGAGCTCGAAGGTGGCGACGGCCCGACGGTGGCGCCTGTTGGACCTGCGTTGTGCCCTAAGGATAGCGAAGAACGTGTCGGTGTTGTCGACGTCGTTGGGGAACTGCGCCCTCCACTGGCGCATCAACTCCTCATCGTGCTCGGCGATGGCGATCCTGCGCTGCACCTGGCGGTGCCGGTGACGGTCCTCGTCGTCGACAAGGCACGGCGGTGGCGCGAGGAACTCTGCCTCCTCTAGCGATTCAACATCCGGGAAGTTCATGTCACGCCGTGGCCGCCGAAAACGCCACGCCGCCGCATCGTAAGCGCGCGCCGCCAGCTCCGGCGTGTTGTACGTGCCGAGGGTGAGGCGGAAGCCACCGGCGCGTATCTCAGCGTAGAACCTACCGCTCGGACGAACTCGAACGCCACGGAAACCGGACGCCCCTCGACGACGTGGAGGCATCCCGGAGATGAGAATGAGCGGAGGAGGCGGTGGCGACGTGTGGTTGCGCCCGCACTTGTCGCTATATATAGCGCACGCGGGGCATGGCACGTGTAAGCCACGGCTACACACGTCGCACGCCGCCATCGGCGGGGTGAGGCACGTGGATGCGGTGGCTACACGTCGCACGACGGCGTCGACGGGTCGAGGCACATGTAAGCGGTGGCTACACGTCGCACGACGGCGTCGGCGGGGCGAGGCACGTGGAAGCGGTGGCTACACGTCGCACGACGGCGTCGACAGGTAAGCGACACGTGTGGCACGGCGGTGAAACGTTTGATATGATGCGAGATGCAAATAGTTATATGGATGTCATATTCATGTTCATTGGATTTTTCTGATCAATTTTCATATATAAAACTTTTCTATTTGAGTTACCATTTAAAAGTTATTAAAATAACAGTTTTATTAAGTTAAAATAGAGGGTTTATTTTTAAAACAGAAAAAAAACGGTTCCAACGACTCCAAGAGGCTGATCCGCGTCCAACGGCTCCAGGCCGTTGGATTCAAACGGCCGGAGCCGTTGGATGCACTTGGTGCGGATCAGCCGCCACCCCCTCCCACCCCCTTTTGTCGCGGGTCGTGCCACGTCCCGCGATAAAAGACCCCCCTTTTATCGCGGGTGGCACGACCCGCGATAAAAGGGGGGCCTTTTATCGCGGACCGAGCCACGACCCGCGACAAAAGGGGGTATGTATATAAACTTTGCGCTGCGGGTGGTGCCTCCACGCGCGACACCCGGAGGCAACCCTAGATGAAATCGACGCCGCCAGGCTGCCCAAGTCCCGCGCGCGCCGCCGTCTTCCTCGATTCCGGCCACCGCGCGCCACCGCCTCCCTGCGCCGCTCCCGCCGCCCTCTGCGCCGCTCCAGCTGCGCCACCCGCCGCCGTCGTGCCGCTCTCCACTGCGCCACCCTCGCGCCGGCCCTACCACCGTACCTCGCGCCGCCGCCACCTCGGGCAGCGCGCCGCCACCTCGGGCCGCCGCCACCTCGCGCCGCCCCCGCCACCTCTGCGCAGCAGGTAGAACCGCGCAGCCGCCGGCGCCGGCCGGCCGGCCGGCCATTTTTTTTCCTTTTCTTTTTTAGTTATAGTTGTTAGATTAGTTTAATTACACTGTATTTAGTTTTAGTAATTAGTTAGTTCTGTAAGTATTTTGTAAGTATTTTGTATTTAGTTAGTTTTTGTAAGTATTTCGTATTTAGTTAGTTTTTGTAAGTAATTAGTTAGTTTTTGTAAGTATTTAGTTTTTGTAAGTAATTAGTTTTTGTAAGTATTTAGTTTTTGTAAGTATTTAGTTTTTGTAAGTAATTAGTTAGTTTTTGTAAGTTTTTGTAAGTATTTTGTATTTAGTTAGTTTTTGTAAGTAATTAGTTAGTTTTTGTATTTAGTTAGTTTTTGTATGTAATTAGTTAGTTTTTGTAAGTATTTTGTATTTAGTTAGTTTTGTTAGTTATTTAGTTTTAATTTAGTATTTAGTTAATTAGCGCGAAACACGAACCCGACGCCGACACCGGCCCTCTCCCTCTTGCAAACACGAACCCGACGCCGACACCGGCCCTCCCCCTCTCGCGCCCTCTTCGCCCTACCCCACGCCGCCTTCCCCTCCTCTCCCTCGATGAGACCTCTGGAAATGCCGCAACTTTCCTCTCCTCTCCCTCTCGCCGACGCTAGTCGCCGACACCCTCACGCGGCCTTTCCCTCTCGCGAACACCCTCTCGCAAACACCCCTCTTCTCTCCCTCTCGCGAACAACCGACGCCGACACCGGCCCTCTCCCTCTCGCGAAGAACCGATGCCGATTAGGGTTAGGGTTTGGTTAGTGTTTGGTTAGCTAGGGTTAGGGTTTGGTTTGGGTTAGAACATGTACTTATCGATTTAATTTTTTGCAGAAACAATGGATCCATTCGAACGGGACTTGGAACAGGAAGAAATTTTCGAGAACATCATCCGCGATGGTGCAGAAGCCGACCAAGAAGACCGCGACTCCGGTGATGGGGAAGCCCGCGACTCCAGTGATGGAGAAGCCCGCGGATCCGGTCATGGAGAAGCCGACGGCTCCGGTGACGGAGAAGCCGACGGCTCCGGTCATGACGAGGTATACGATTAGTATAGAGGCATTAATGGAATTCTATATGTACATATGTATAGAGGCATTAGTATAGAGGCATTAATGGAATTATATATGTATTCTCTTAGGCCTCCGAAGATAAGTTTGAGAAACGAGGCCCGACAAAGAAGTTGGGCAAAAAAGACCACTTCACAATTGAAGCTATATCACCGGAAGGCCAACCGGTGGTACCCGCGAGTGTCGGAGTGACATTTAAAAATCAGTGTGAAGTTGTGGTTAGAGATCGTCTCCCGATCACTATCAGAGAATGGAACAAGACCAAGAATGTGTCCGAAAATCAGGTTGCCGATAGGTACAAAGACACACTTTTCGGCGACCTCATGGCACATTTCACTTTGCCAGATTTGGGATCGGAGTCTGAGAATGCTAAGCAGAGGGCGCTAGTGAAGAAATGGGCTCTTAAGAAGATGGGGGAACTTTTCCAGGCGTATAAGAACCGGTTATGGAAAGCTTATAAGAAAGAGAAGAAGCCTCCATTATTCGAGAACTATCTAGCGAAAGCAGGAGCATCATTGGGAAGAATTTGTGAAGTACAAAGAATCAGAGGAGGCTATGAACCTGTCCAAGAAAAACAAGAAGAATGCAAGCGAAAAGAAATATCACCATCATACGGGGCGAGGGGGCTACGGAGTAGCCATGCCTAAGTGGGATGCACAAGAGGCTGAGATGGAGCTGAATGGGATCACTCCAGAACCCACGCGAGAAGGATGTGACATTAGGGCTCGAAATTGGTTCCTCGCGCATGGTTGTGAGTATGACATGAAGACAGGGAACATTGTTGAAAGTGACAGCAGGGTTAGGGTACCCAGGGAAAAATGGATTTCCGTGACGACATATATAAAGGCGGGAAAACTAAAGTTTGCTCCCGATAGAGAGAAAGACTTGCTGACGCTTGTCCTCGGTAATCCTGAGAAGGGAGGACGAACAAGAGGCTTCGGCCCTAGTGTTCCGTGGTCGCTTGGGTTTCCGGCCGACGCGGAGACTTATAGAAGCCGAGCGAGAGCTAAACAACGCCAGCTGGAGGTGCAGAATGACCGGATGGCCGAGTTCCAACGCCGACTTGACCAGCAGCAGCGGGAGCTTCAGCAGCAGCTGCGGGAGATAAATGAACTAAAAGGACAGCGCCCGCCGGATAATACCGCTGGCATATCTCAGCAACGATACAGCAGCGTGGCCGACTCGGAGGCCCCTCCTACACGGATGATGATAGATGCCGGTCCTGGCGACCCCTTGGATGGAATCAAGGAGCAAACACCTTGTGATCTCCATGAGGTGTTCAGGAAGGTGTCTGTTAAGGTGGCGGTCGGCTATGTCTTACCGGCATTTGGACCTGAAGGTGAGCCGGCAACATGGCATGGCAATCCGATTCCAGCTGGGTATGCTCGTGTCGGGGTGGATTCAGTTGTCCCGTCGTGGGAGACATTGGAGCTCAAAATCCCTGGAGGTGATGGGGGGCTTACACTCAGAGAGGTGCTGGGAGAAATCATTCTCTGGGAAAAGAAGAACATCAGGCTGCCAGGCTGGGTAGCCCCTAGTACCAGTCGTCCTAGCAGGTCACCATCACCTCCTCCAGGTGATCGCAGGCCACCATCACCTCCTCCTACTGATCACATGTCGCCACCATCACCCCGTGGGTACAACGTCGACCACGACATCGGTAGTCCATCTCCATCTCCAGCGCCGCCGCCTCCGCCCACTAAGACTCGGAATGCACCCAGCCGGAAGCATTTCAAGAGTCATGTCCGCAAGATGTCGCCCTTCCCAAAAGTACCAAAGGTTCCTCCCCCCCGTCCTTACGATCGTACTGAGGAGGAAAATGATGCCATTGTTAAGAAATACAATTATGATTTTTTTCATAAGCCAAAACCTCCAGCGCCAGAGCCATACACAGAGAAGCAAATAGAATATGCTACTAGTTTTCTGAACACACCATCGCAGTATGACTTACACGAGAAGAAGGATGACTATACACGCACTCTTGCGAAGGTTATTGACAAGAAGAAGGATGAAAAGGCTAAGGAGAAGGACATTGCTGGCACGAGCAAATCATCAGCTAGAAGTGCAGCCGAGAAAAAGTCAAGTTCAACAAGTGCAGCCCTCAAGGCCAAGCAAACGACAAAAGGCAAAAAGAGAAAGGAAGTTCCCCTCCTCGGAGATCAGCCCAAACAATCGATCCCAGCACTCAAAGTGTTTAATGTTCCCAAGGTGTACCAGGAACATGGTGGTCTCGATATGGAAGAAGCTGCAAGGCTAGCGGCTTCCTGTTCAGTTACCGTGGAGGAATTGCTGTCTGCAGCAGATGCTGCACTACCCACTACTGATATAGCTCCTAAATTTGTCTACGGGGCCGACTTGGTCAGCAGAGAGCAGCTGCATAAACTGCCAACACATATCCGGAATTTGCATCAGTGGTACCTTGATGCATGCAAGGAGAACATAATGTACATCGTGGCGAGTATACCATGGGAATATTACTACCGAAAGGAGGAGATCCATATTGGGATGAATGAACTCTGGCAGTTATTCAATCTAGATGTCCTCGACAAATCTCTCATGAGTTGCTATTGCTTGTAAGTTGTTAACTACATATAAGTTCATTTTCATTCAGTTCATGTTCGTTTTCATTGCATATACTCATTATATCTTATGTGTTCTCTTATGCAGATTGAAGATCAGTGAATGCAAAAGTAATAATATTATCAATGTTGGGTTTATTGACCCAGATAAAATACATGTTGAAACGGTAAAGCATAAACGCGAAGAAACGGGGGGAAACCTACTAAGGTTTTTGGGGGAGCAATATTTCTGTGATTCAATATTGTTTCCTTACAACTACGAGTGAGAGTCTTAATGATCTTTTATGCACATTCAATTTTTCTTACTCGATGTTAAGTGTAATTCCTGACGTATATGCATAACATGTGC
The DNA here is from genome assembly GCF_019359855.2 of Lolium perenne. Classification (NCBI taxonomy): domain Eukaryota; kingdom Viridiplantae; phylum Streptophyta; class Magnoliopsida; order Poales; family Poaceae; genus Lolium; species Lolium perenne. Next base: position 170,342,761 of record NC_067248.2, read on the forward strand.
AGCTTCCACTGGATTCTACTAGACATTCAACCTGATAAGGGAATAATTGAACTAAGAGACCCACTGAGTAGAGGCGTGGACGGGTTCCACGACTTGCAGAAGTTGCTCCAAGTGTAATTTCCTTCATCGCCGCGCTTTATCTTTCGTAAGATATCAATTAATTATCCACTTATTCAATCATTCTTTTGCCTGGCAGGGCTTAGCAAGCTTTGAAGAATCATCATAAGGAGATTACCTGGGAAAAGAAGCTAACATTTACTCCTGTACCGTGCCCCCAGCAGCCACAAGGGACGAATCTATGTGGATACTACGTTTGCGAGTCCATTCGCATGTTAACCACTGAGAAGCAGAACAAAAATAAATTCGACGTAAGCAATAACATTCACAACTTTATTTATTATCATCAATATTTCGTTATCAAGACTGATATAGTCATACTCATCTCATTTTCGTATATAGGTCGACTTCATGCGGGACAGACTCCAACCAAAGGAACACCTACTAGGAATCGCGGAGGAACTGGCGGGACTTTTGGTTAGAGAAGTAATAAACAACAAAGGCTTGTTTAGTCCAAATAGATGCTCTATCTCCAAATAGACGGTCGTTAGTACCGCTTGTCGATCGTGAGCTCCATGTATATATATAGGGAATGTACGAATATGTGTAAGGGGAATCGACTTTTGCTTCCAATATTTGTTTGATCGATCTATATATATATAATGAATGAACGTGTACCACTTCTAGTAGCGTACAAATATATGCAACTTTTATTTTCGAATGAAAAAAATGAAATAAAAGGGGGTCGGTGGCGGGGGGGGGGGGGGTGCTGCACCTCTCAAACCCTAAAGCAGTACCGTTGTGCGTGCGCCACGTAGAGGGCCTTTTGTCGCGGGTGATAATACCGCCCGCGACAAAAGGGCCCGTGCCCTGCGCGCCCCGCGGCTACCACGTGGTGGACCTTATGTCGCGGGTCGTAAGCGACCCGCGACAAAAGGGTGACCTTTTGTCGCGCCTCCCTTGTCGCGGCTGGCCGCCCGCGACAAAAGGGTCATACGACCCGCGACATTAGGCATGTTTTCCACTAGTGCAAGCATGTCCGTGGGACTGACCTAGGCCGAAGATTTAGCCCCGATGGTCGGGCCAGACCGGGCTTGGGCCTGAAAAATGTGTGAAGTAGGGAAGCGGCCCGACCTGAGGCCCGAGGCTCGACGGTCCTTTGAAGTGATGGGCCAGGCTTGGGCATAAAAGTTAGGCCCGATGGTTGGGCTGGGCATGGGCCTGTGTTTTTTGCGCCGGTCTTTGTTAGGCCTGGCCCGAAGAATGCCCAGGTATACTCATGTGTATTCATGAGATCAGGTTAGACCAAATGAAAATTGTGATACCTTGGCTAAAACCTCCTATCATGGTAAGCATGAGAATCTTTAATCTCACATATCCAACACTAGATTTCCTCTTCTAGCCGAGGGTCACATTATGGTCGCCCATTTTAGGTCGTCGTCAGGTAACCCTTCAAACCGATGGTGTAACCCGTTATTTTCCGTCGGCTATGCTCGGTCGCCCATTATTCCAGTAGCTTGTTGTCGCTTATTTTCCTATTTCTTGCATCGTCGAAACTAACACAAAGCTCTGATCTTGACTTGTTATCGCTTGAAGATTAAAAAAAAATTACGTTACTTTGGCGAATTAAATATAATAGAAATGAGAGGCTATGTGGGAATTATTGTGGTCATGATGCAACACTTTGTACTTGAAGATATGCTCCATGGAACGGTAGGAAACGGCTGTGGGCCGGCTTGACAAGCTCAGAGTGTCATCTTGTCTTAACATCTATCTATTATATACTAAAAGCAAAATAAGGGTGTTTTTCGAGACACTAGGTTAATCCACATATGCTGTTAAAATATAAACCGCTGATATTTATTTTAACGCTTGAGATTAAAAAATAAACGGTGTTACGTACAACAATATATGTGTACAATGACACGTTAACCATCGCCAGATCTACATTTCTCCCGTAATGGATCGCACGTCAAAAATAAACTAAGTCTATTTAAAAATAGAGTTACGTGTCTGCCTTACTAGCCAGGTCTCCCGAGTTTTAAAAAATAACCTAGACCTCCCGTAGGGTAACCTGCATATCTACAAGATTTGAGTCCGTTTAAAATAAAAGAAACGATCCCTGCCTTAAAACAAAAGATACGATCTCTGCCTTAATCTCAGAAAACAAAATCCTCCCGTAAGGTAACTTAATGATCGGACTTGGCAGGATAGCTTCAAAAGAAATTGTGTGGCTGCATAGCTATCTAGAACGTGGTGCTTTAATGTAGGAAGGTGCATTACTTCCTTCGTCCAACAAATAGTGTCTCCACTTTGTCTAAATGTAGATGTATCTATACACTAAATCACGTCTAAATAAATTTAAATTTGGAAAAAGTTGAGACATCCTTTGTTAAACATGGGAAGAGAATAAAAGGTATGAACGAGAGTGGATTTGGTGATCAGGGGGTACGTGGGCACCCGATTATCACCGTTGTATTTGGTCCACCACCGTTGGATTCTGCTACTCACTAACGGCCACTACCTAATGGCCACTACCTCGCCGGCCTCCACCTCCACCTCGCCGGCCTACACCTCGCGCATCTGAGGTCGCGCCAGTGTCTCCCCGGCCAAGCGCGTCGTCGTGCACCTTCCCCGCATCTTTCTGCCCTTCCACTCGACGCACTGGACCGCATCGATGCGTGTACTATGCTAACGCCGTTAGACACGTGTCGAGCAGAGAAGGGATGCTCACGTATCCCCCTGATCACCAGGCTTCATCCGAACTAATCAATATGTGTACATAGTTTAGTATACTTATATCTATGCATGTGGATGATTTTTCTTTATTTTGAGGCATTAAGGAAGTCACTCATTCAAAATACCATCGAATGCATATCAGACGCAATTGCACTTGCAATATGCATACATTATCGAAAAATATGTGTATTTCAGGAAACTTATATCTAAGCAGCGACAAAAGTGGCAGTGTCATTCGCGATACAATTTACGACTACATTTATAATTTGAATGCAAAGCATAAATATAAATACAAATAGAGAGTGGTTTTGCTACCCACGTGGGTAGCTACGCACCTGCTAACTGCCGTTAGATCTACGCAAAGATTCCTACTGGTTGGCATCCGCTTTGACCGCTGTCCCGCGCCGCATACAGTAAACCAAAATGGTAATTCGGTGTCATCAATTGCGTGCGCCTGTCACCTACCTCATCCCCAACCCGACCCTCCGCTAATCCCACCGGCGCCCACGAGCTCGACTGCTCCTGGCGAGCGTTGTATGGCGGCGCTAACTCCTGGCGAGTGTTATAGGACCGCTCCTGAGCACGAGCTGCCCATCAGCGCCAGCCACCAAGCCGCCCTTGCCCCGCTCCCGCATCTCCATCAACGGTTGCGTGCGCAGCCAGGGAGGAAGAACATCCAACACATCTAGCACCTTCGCGAGCTCCGGATGCTCTAGTGATGGCCGCGAGTCTACTCCAGCCAGGCCGGGAGACAACAGTGATGGCCACCGCGAAAGACGCGAGTCGCGGATGACACTCGACGCCGCCTGCCTTCCAGCCTCCTGGCCCACTTTAGCGCCGTCGCGCCGCCACCACTCGCTCCAGCACGCAGCAGTGCCCCCGCAGCAGCGCCCCGCCCGGGTCCTCCTCTGGCTAAGTCGCGCCCATGGAGGCAGGACGGCGCCGTCGATAGCGGGAGCTCGAGGGGGAGGCCATGGCAGACGAGCTCGAAGGGGACGCCATGGCAGACGAGCTCGATCCGCTCCGGCGCCCAAATCCGGTCAATGGGGAACCGAGGGCGGCCATGGCGAGATTTGGCGATCTCGATTCCGACTATGAGACGCCCGATTCATGCCGCTCTAGCGTGGATCCGGCGGCGGCAGAGGAGGTCGGGTCATCGTTCATCACCGCCGCATTCATGTCGCTCCAGCTCGGTCAGATCCCCTGCTTCACCTGCCGATGGAGTGGCCGGATCCCTATTTCTCGAGCGCCGGTGACGAAGAGTCCCTCCGTGGTATCTCCACCGAACCACGGCCCGCCGCTCCGCCGTTGAGACCTCGATGGCGCCACCGTTGGTCTCCCGCCGCGGGACGCTGCGGCCTCTTCCCTGCCGGTGTTCTGGCCATCTAGTCGCTCGAGAGAGGGGCAACGGACGTCGGGGGCGCTTGGGAGAGGGGCGATGGAGGTGCTCGGAGAGGGTGATGGAGGCACGAGCACCGGCGGCGCCGCCGGTTGCGAGGAACGGCATGGGTATGTAGGGGAACTCCAGGGCTCTGCAGCGGACGGGTGGTGACCGATGGAGGCGCGTTGGGAGAGTTGGGGAAGAAACACTTTTTTACCTTAGTCCGGAAAGAAACCCTGATTAGCGCTAACTTTTCCTTTAATGCGTTATATGAAGACAGAGGATTGGTAATAGAGGTTTGACCAATTGGGTACGTGTCGGATGGGGAAGGGGTGTGCAGCTACCCCCGTGGGCAGCGACGTTCATCCGATACAAATATGTTGTAAACTCAATTTAAATCATTCTGCGAAAAGTAACTTGCACGGGCTAAATCGTGGAATTTATTCAGATGACCCGTACAGTTTCAATGTGGCAAATATTATGTTTTAAATTTAAATATTGAGTTTCAATGAGCTATGTCCCATTAAAAGAAAATAATAATTTGAAGGAAAAAAGTACACGCTAGCTAGATATAGGACGCAAGCTTTGCATGTGTGCTAAAAGAAAGAACTATACAAATAACGATGGAGTCTAGAATAGATTAAAATCTTGGGGCTAGGATTAAATAGACAGGAGTGGGCACGTATATTCTATAATCTATCTGGCACAGTCTAATATCGAGGAAGAATATAGGTCGTACACTGATAGAACTCCAGAGCTTACTAGATCCGAAATGAAAATCATTTGGTCCACGCTAGCTGCACTCCTGAAAAAATGAACTGTAGACTCACGCTAACTGCGCCAAAAAAAACGCTAGCTAGGTTGAACATGATGGAATTTTTTTGCTGAAGGTTTGCGTATAAATAATGACTACATATATGCATGATGTCAAGTATAGTGATCATTGATGTATACCTATATGTACTCATGGTTGACTTTATAAAATATAGTCACCAGAAAACACATTTTTAATTTAAATACAAAACATACAAGATGTTTGGAAAATATATTTTCTAAGATATTTTGCTGATCGAAGAATTTGAGACTTTTTGTCACTATACGAAAATTTCATGAATAGATCAATATCTTTAGGTGGGTATCAACTCACACCGAAACATTCTGATTTGATGATGAATAGTTCTTCCTTGGAGGGGTTTGCACATTTTCTAAAAAAATAACCATCGATATAGAAATTGGTTATCAATATAAAGAAACATATAAATTAAGCTCATGTTATTTTCTTCTACTATTTATGTTTATTACAACTAACCCATACCCATGCGTGGGTGTACAAAACTATTTCCGAACAAACTATGCACAGACTGGGAGATGTAGTACATGTTCATATTTGGAATATGCCATATTTTAGAAGAGTATCATGTATTTTAAATTGGTATAGAAGAGGAGACAAAGAAAATTGTACGAAAAGCAATAAAAATTTATCATTAGTTAGTTGTCCTATGTACCAACAAAAGATAAGTTATTTTCCATTAATTGCATCATGAATAGATTACTTTGTTTCTCTATTTAGAAAATCATTCCTCTCTCTAAAATAAACAGTACACATTAAAGATGATACATACAACATGGAACTTTTTTAAACAAATACTACAATGATGCCCTCGCATTTGCGAGGGCCATCTTGCTAGTTGTCAATAACATTGTCGAGTCTTATTTTTATACTATAGATGTGCACCGATCTACATCGGAGAGATATTTTTGGAATCCGTCCTAATTTTCCTTATCACGACCATGTATTACGTATCTCTAAAGGTTGACCATCTATGCATGGGAGAAGCTATGGTAGAGGCAGTGTATTTGTGACAAGCGGAGGCGTCTAAGGGCATGTACAATTGTAGGAAAGACATGTCTTTTCTTAGTAATCCACGTCATCTAGAGAAGACGATAAATATAATGTGTACAACACATTATCTCTTATTGTCATCCCTTGTAATAAATGAGAATTAGTTATTTTTAGTAGAAAATTGTGTCTAATGGAAGTCAAGTAGTACAATGAAGAAAATAGTCTTCTCTTATTTCATAAGAGATCATCCCTTAGTTATGGGAAGGCAACCTTCTTCTCTTTCCTCCAACTCAGCAAAAATCCGACGTGGCAACTATAAGGGAACCATTGTACAAGCCCTAATGCTAGCTGATATATGACAGTTAATTAGGTACTGATACATTCACTTCACCGTGAAAGCGTGAAAGCGTCAATTTCCAAAAACAGAAACATCCAGTTTCTCGGAAAGCTCAATATCCATCAAACTTCAATTTTTTCATTTGGCACTGGTTAGGGTAAGTATAAACTAATATTTAGCGGAACTTCAAACATAACCATTGCCACCAAAACATCTTTTCTTTGAGCAATGTTATATATGGATAGATAATGGATTAAAGGGGGGTGTATCACCCAGCTAGGTATCTTCCCAAGAAAAGGGTACTCCTACCATTCTCAATGGTAAAATAACCTATGTTAAAAAAATGTTTTTTACTCGTATGAGACCTTTCCAAAAGGCTGAGTCCATAGGTTTTCATTTTTGTATTTTTCCACACTTGCATTACTATACAATTTATAGGCAACTACGTATCATGTTCCAGTCATATTTCTTATCCTACTGATGATTCGTTTAGCTTCCTTTTCTGACAAGCCAAGGCAAAACATAGCCGGAGAATCGGCCAGCGCCTTGGTTATTGAGACTCTGGTTCTGTGGCAAGCGATATGGCCAACGCCACAAGCCTATCTACAAAAGAGCCTGAGAGCTGCTAGTAGAGGTATGTAGCACAACGATCAGCCCAGCAATCGAGCGCCTGGCAAGCGGCTAAACTATAAAATTGAGCGGAAAATCCATAATTCAAAGGGCACCCAAGAGCATGTGATCCTATGATGAAAAATTGTGTTATTATGGGCAAACATATCCGAAACATTTGCACATGTTCATGCTCCATATAGACATGTATATTTTTGTGCAAAAAGACATGTTTTGTGCGAAAATGCAATTCTGATCCCGAGCATAGATACTCCCGAAATCGGGGCCGAACGAAGTCGCTGAGATTCACTCATGACACCGTATTCTCACATGTATTTGAGCTTGTTGTGACCTTTTCGTACAGTGGTAAGACCCACGTCTGCAAGGCCATTAATGCGGTGCTGCTATTTCTTACATGGTTCAGTAGATGGAACCTTTCCCTGCATAGACGAGTAAACTCTATGATGCACTGTTCCACCGCTGTTCCCTCTCACCCCCTGTTCAGTTCAATCCATCTTCTTTTCTACCGGCGTTGCTGCCGGCCAACCAGTACTTCCTATTGCAAGTCCATCGCGTGTCGTGCTATGGTTGTTGGTGCCGATGGGCGGGGTGGGGTTCGTGGCGGAGCGACCAAACGCGCGGTACAAGATGCGGTCATGCGGTTGGTAATCGATTGCCTGGAGCTGGAGTCGGAGAGGTCTTAGAGCATCCCCACTCGTTGGCGCTCCCCACGCCCAAATCCGGCGAAATTTTCGTCCGGATTGGAGGAAGATTTGGCGTGGGGAGTAGTAGTTTCCCAGCCGCGTGCCCAGGCGAAGTCGACGATGCGAATTTAAAAAACGGAAACTTGACAAACTACGGCTAAAAACGGGTGAATATAGACTAAATTTAATGATATTTATTACATTACGGGAGGAGTTCATATATAGAGGCCGAATTCGACTATATTTCGAATTCGGCTAGGGGAATTCAAACGCTAATTTTAAAACACGGCGCTCTACATGCCGAAATGGCGGTAGAACACCGTGTAGTCGCCGCCGTCGTCGTCGGAGCCGTCGTCGTTGGCCTTCGGCTGCGCGTCCTGGCTGCTGCTGCCCTGGCCGGCGTCTCCCCACCCCGGGGATGGCTTGTACCAGTCGTCGTCGGAGGACTCGAGGTCGACGACGGGGACAGCGACGCCGGATGGAGGTGTCGCAGGACGGCGGTACCGCGCGACATCGTCGTTGGCGGTTGGAGCGGCGCGGGCGGCGAGTTGGCGTGCGGCGGCCAGGTCCAGCAGCCGCCGGCTGCTGCTCGCCTCTGGCGCTCCCGATCGCGCTGGCCCAGTCCGGTGCGGCCGTCCGCGCGCTTCTCCTCCTCCATGTCGTGCAGCGACACGGCGATCGCCTCCGCCATCGCGGCGTCCTCCGCGCGCTTCGCCTCCTCCTCGGCGAGCTGGCTTGCGGCGGCCTCTTTCTTCGTCTTCTTCCGGCCGCTCTGCGGCGCGGAAGGCTGTTCTCGGATGACGAGGGCGCCGCTGCTGCGCCCTCGGTCGCCGGCGGAGACGCCGGCTTCTTCTTGACGCGCACCGGCGTCGAAGGCGGCGTCGCCTCCTCCTCCTCTTCACCGGCGCCAAGGATGACCTTGACGCCGATCCGGAAGACGACGAGCTGGCAGCCATGCGCCGTGGCTGCCAGGACGCTTCCCGACGGCGGCGGCTCGCCGATGCCCTCGATGCCGATAGAGGGGGCATCGTGAGCACCGGGAAGTTGCCGCCCTCGATGTGCGCGAGGACGTTCGCCAACGTCCTTTCCGGCGCGCTCCACCACCGTCGGCGGCCCGCGGCGTTGTTGCGCGCAGGCGGAGGCGGCGGGCCGTCGTAGGCCGCCAGCTCCCGCTCCCACCGCTGGAGGAAGTAGGAGTTCCACCGCGTGTAGTTCTCGGGGTGGTGGCGCGGGTCGGCGCGCTCCTCGTCGGTCATCGTCATCCTCGCCTCCTCGATGGCGACGTCGAGGGCCTGGCCCCGCGGCGGCGGCGGGATTGGAACGCCGCCAGCACTTAGCCGCCAGCCGCCTCCGGGACGCCATCTTGAGAGTAGAGGGAGAGTGGAGGGAGAGTGGAGCACGGGGTACGCCTCGCGGCGAGCGGACCGGCGTATATAGGCGTGGCTGGCGCGGGGATTAAATGCCGCGTGGATTGCGACGCGTCCGCGGCGAGCTGACCGGCGGCAGCCTTTAGTGCGCGCGGAAGACGATGCGTGCGCGGAAGACGACGACATTAACTCGCCGCGTGGCCGGCGAATGCAGACCGGCGGCAGGCTTTTACAGCGCGCGGAAGACGATGCGATGAGGACGACGATCGGTTTCTCTCGCCGACAAGTTGGGGCCACCAGACGCGCGGGAAGTTTCCTCGCCGTTTCGCGCGCTTTCGTTTCGTCCGGAGTCCCCGAGCGCTCCCCGGGGGGCCGGGGATGTCGTGGGATCGCCGGATGAATTTAGGCCCAAATCCGGACGAAAACGAGGAACCGGGGGCGCGACTGGACCGAATTACGCCATCCGGATGGAAAAAACGCTCGCCGGGGGCCTGTTCGGGGGGACGAGTGGAGATGCTCGGGAACCGGGGGCGCGACTGGACCGAATTACGCCATCCGGATGGAAAAAACGTCGTTCGGGGGCCTCGTCGGGAAGACGAGTGGAGATGCTCTAAGAGCATCTCCACTCGTCCCCCCGAACAGGCCCCCGAACGACGTTTTTTCCATCCGGATGGCGTAATTCGGTCCAGTCGCGCCCCCGGTTCCTCGTTTTCGTCCGGATTTGGGCCTAAATTTATCCGGCGATCCCACGCCATCCCCGGCCCCCGGGGGAGCGCTCGGGGAGTCCGAACGAAACGAAAGCGCGCGTGGCCCCAACTTGTCGGCGACAATGGCCTGGGTTTGTACGGCAATATCCTCGTCTTCCCGATCTACGGCAATACCCTCGTCTTCCCGATCTACGGCAATACCCTCGTCGAACGAAAGCTTTGAACTCTCAAGTGGTGCAACATAGATAGATTATATATATTTCGAATATAATTCGAATAAACATAAAAATTACATATAAAAACTTTAAAACAAACTTAAACTACTTCTTCTTCCTACATGGCCCCGCCTCATCGTCGTGGCGGCGACGCTTCCGGCTCGTCACCTCCTCGTCGGAGGAAGTTGAGTCCTCCTCCTCGTCAGTGTCCTCAGCCTCTTTGTCGTCCTCCTCCTGCTGCTCCTCCTCCGCTTCCTCGGCCTCTTCCTCGGTCTGCTCCTTGGCCTCTTCGTCCTCCTCCTCGTCGTCATCCCATGCGTCCTCCTCCTCGTCGTCATCCCATTCGTCCTCGCTGGCCGGCAGGGGAAAATTGTCGCTGCTGGACGATGCAGCTTTATCCCACCAATGGCGCCATCTAGGCGGCTTCCCCTCGCTGTCGGTGTCCGATGGCCAAGAGAGATCGCTCATGGTTGACGGAGGATGGTGAGGAGAGAACAGATGAATGGCGTCGGCCGTCGGAAACCGTATATGTAGGTCTCTCGACGAAGAGAGCGGCGGTTGCTCTTCCGCGGAGTTCGTGCTCCATTATGGCGGTTCTCGCATCGAGGCCACTTCGACCGTTCCCGACGAGTCGTTTGGGCTCTCCAGACCACTTCGCGACGGTTCAATGCGTCGAGGGAACTCCGACGATTGCCCTTCCCGGTGACTGCACCGTCGCTATGCACACGGTGGGTGCGCGTCAGAAGGCGACCATGGGCTCGCGGCTGGGAAAATGGGCCTCCCCAGGCCACAAAATACATCCATCCGTCGCTAAATAACGCCGGATTTCGGCCTGGGGAGCCCAACGACTGGGGATGCTCTTAGCCTCATGGACAAGCGGTGATGTGCAGCTAATGCCGGAGATGGGCATGGAGCTTGCGAGCTGGCTCGATATATCCATCTAGAGCGCCGACTTTGGCGCGCTGGCACTTCCAGCCGTGGTGGGCTTGTTGATCATATATCCAGCCATACTAGATGATGTCATCTTCGTCTTTGTCTATTCCGCCTTTCACTGCTTCGTCCACTTGGTCAGGTTTGGCTCGTCGAAGCAGCCACCACTAGTTCTCGGCAAACTCTGTGACAGACTATTTCTTGCTTTGAGCTGTCCCCCGACCAGCCTAACATGAGAGCCTCTCTACCCGTTGGGCTCCCAGACTGAAATTTAGCGCTATTTAGCATCGATACCGCCTCTTCGGAGGAGGTGACGAGCCGGAAGCGCCAGCGTGAGGCCGATGAGGTAGGCCCATCATGGAAGAAGTAGTTTAAATTTTTTTTAAAGTTTTTATATGTATTGTTTATGTTTTTCCCAAGTATTTATATGTAATTTGTTGATGTTGCACGCGCACCTACAAATTTCTTCTATCTATTTAAAAACTTCCCCTAACGCACGGGAGTCGTATCTCGGGAAGACGATGCGAGGAGGACGAAGATCAGCCTCTGTCGCCGACAAGTTGGGGCCACAAGACGATTCTCGTGCTATTGTTTCGTCCGGACTCCCCGAGCGCTTCCCGGGGGGAGGGGATGACTTGGGCTCTCCGGATGGATGAAAGCACAAATCCGGGCGAAAACGAGGATCCGGGAGTGCGACTGCACCGTTTTCGTCCATCTGGATAAAAAAGGGTGTCCTGAGAGCCTTCCCGTGGAGACGGCTGGAGATTCTCTGACTCCATCATCTCCAACTTCCAGAACCCCCTTCTGCAATCCCCTTATTATTAGTTAACAGTAAAACTCACCCAGCTACGAGCCATCACAGGGATTTGACTCTCTCAGCCGTTCGGATCGCGTTTGTGGACGTCTCAGATCTTCCTATCGTCTGCCAGACCGTGGCTTCGTCAATTTGACAGCCTCATTCCCCCTTCCTGGTCAGCCCGACGTAACCGGGCTGCTACTCTGAAAATCAATCTGGCTAGGTTGTGGTTCACCGGGTCTTGTTCTGTGGTGACCCAGCATACCACTGCATGGTGTAGTATGCAAGTCTGATATAACACCAATGAAACACCGTTCCACTAGTATTATATCGCTCAGAGTGGTACAACAGAAACATATGCGGGTCCAAGGTATGTCTATAGAATTACAACATCGACTCTATTACATAAGATCATCACAACCTCCTACTTTACAATGAGGTAAAACTGCAAATAAACTCCAGAAGAACGACTCGTAGTCTAATCTTATCACGAACTCTATTTATGGAGTAGTTAACTAGCTACAGAGGCTAAGAATAGATTCTAGCTAGTTAGGAGCTAGGTTTAGGAAGCTAGTTCTCTTCTATGGCTAAACTAGGGTTTCTCCTTGATGGATGTGGTATCTGACTCCTCTGACAAGGTCCTGTCTCGTGAAGTAGTTTTTGACTCCTCGGCCTTCGAGCTGCACTGTAGATCCTCCTTCGATGCCTCCATATCTAAGCAGGGGATTTAAGAGTGGGATGAGTACGAGCGTACTCAACAAGTTCATTATAGGAAAGAGGTGTTTAATGCACTAGCTATGGCATTAGACCAGAAAGTCTAATACCAATGCAGGTTTTCATAATCATTTCTTCAAAAGGTTGCTTTTATTCAGAAGAACTATGTCCGTCAGCCTTCACCGGCTTACTAGAACTTCATGGAGCTCCATTTCGGCCGCGTTCGCAGTTCCATATCCCGGAACAGGGAGTGACAGGTCACGGTTCTTTACACTCTGCAGAGGTGTGTTGCTTTACCCATAAGAGATCTTAACCTTGGTGCCAACCGAGTCATGTTCTCGTCCACACTTCCTATGGTGTGAGGCCCGGTATAAGGTCTAGCCAATCATGTTCCTCCGCTACCTCGAACACCCACCCTTTGTTACATGCCCCGACCCTGGGTCCTCGCCGGTCCCATTATTCCCACTCACGGGAGGACCCCGACCACGACGACAGTTTGGGATCGAACCAAACTCCTTCGCCGGTAGCTGCAACCCATCATAGACCGCAATAGCGTGGGGACTTAAGGCTTCCCCAGCCAACCGCTTGTTCTTCGAGCGACAAGTGTCTACGGACTATGCCGTGGGGACTTAAGGCTTCCCCAGCCAACCGCTTGCCCTGACATATACAAGTGTCTACGGTAAAGCGCATCCGTTGATGAACGAGAGGTGGAAACACTTTTGACTACTCCGTCCCACTCCGGATCTTATGGTTAACACGGGTATTACGGCACAAGAATCACTGGCGACATTTGTTGTTAAATCCTAGATGGATATAGACCCTTGCAATGGAACCTCCACCATATCAACACAATCCATGGTTCCATTGCCCACCACATAGTCATATTCATAGTTATGAAAGTAGTGGTTTTGATTTTTATGCAATAGTGATAACCATAATACTTTGCAAGTAATTTGATAGAAATACTCAAATGACATGAGCAAGTGATGAACTTGCCTTTCTTGACTGCAAGATTATGCAGGCAAGGTCTTCGATACGCAATAACTCCAAATTCTGAAATAGCATCATCGTCCGGTAAGGACGATGTTTAAAAGATTGGCAATGATGCAATAATGCATAAGTATGAGATGCAATCGCTCTAAGCCTGACCTAACCCCGATGATTTAGGATCAGTGAGTTGTAATGATTGGTTTAGGGTGTGTTGCACTTTTAGAGTGATTCACAAACAAGGTTCTTATTCAGGGTTGCGTTGTTTTAGAACCGTAAGGAGGTGGCAAAAGGAATAGTAACGATCATACACAACCAGGAATAGTAGTTGTATAATAAGTAAAGAGCAGTTGTCAATTTTATGTCTTGTAGTGCATGGTTGATGATTACTTGTTATATTCTTCAAAAGAATAACTTTTGAAGAACATATTCTTTAATAAAGAACAAGTATGACAATTGGGTTTGTGGGTTGCTATAATTTATTCTGGTTCCAAGTAGTTTCTGGAGTAAGTATAAGATGGATCACAACATAGTTGGATTCATCAGTAACTAGGCTGGATTGGTTTTACTTAAGCATAAGCAACTTAAGCAATTAGTTATACATGGTTGTTATCATGGTGGTTTCATCTTGCTGGTGATAGCTATGTAGGGTTTATAGGTCCTATAAGATAGGATTGAGGATACTCTCTATTTTCTTCAAAAGAATAACTTTTGAAGAACATACTTCTTAAATAATAAGAAGTATAACAATCAGGGTTGAGGTGGTCTAGGGTTTGCTATTGGGTCCACTAAGTAAGAAATGATTGGCTCCTAAATAGGATGGTTCATAATTATGAAGTACTTGTAGGGTTTAATGGACTATGGTTATGTAATGATAAATATTGGGCATAGGTGATATTGGAGTTCATCACAATGGTGTGATGCTAATTAAGGATGAGTAAGGATAAGATTCTTGGTAATAAGGACTAGGGTTGATCCTAATTGATCATCTTGGTTGAATGGTATGCATACATGGAATACTAGTTTGCTGGTGATAGGGTTCTACATTATCAGTGGACATAGATATGTCTTTAGTTGCTAATCATGGCTCTGTGATTATGAAGTAACATGATCACATGTTAACTTGGGGTTTAGGTTGGGAAACAATTTTAGGATTCACATGAAATAGTGGAACTAGGGTTTCTAGTTGAGTTAGGGTTTTGGGTTTACACATGAAATGATGAATTCCTGTTTTTCTACCATATGGAACTTGGGTTTTCTGGTTACCCTATAATTCTTTGATTAATAACTTCATTAAGGAAATTGAAGTTATTAAGAACTTTGAAATAAAAATAATGTTGGATTTGGCATTTTATTATTTTTAATGAATTAATAATTAAGGTAATTATTAATTAGGGTTTAAATTCCAACATTAAAGATTAAAGAAGCTACAAATAAAGAAAATTAGTGTTAATGTTTTCTTTATTTACTTTACTGGTTTTTATTTATTTTAGATAGTTTTCCTAATTATTGAGGTTTTAATTGAATTTAGAATTAATAAATAAGGCTTAAATAACAAGTATTAAATAATTAAATTTTTATTAAAAATAAAAATTTCATTTTATATTTTTATTGGATAGAGTTTTCCTTTCCAAGTATTTTAATATCTTATTTATATTTTTCTGACTTAATATGAATTTTATACAAATTTGCAAAGCTGCAGTAATTAATGAATTGAAATTTAAATCAGAGGA
Organism: Lolium perenne; assembly: GCF_019359855.2. Taxonomy (NCBI): domain Eukaryota; kingdom Viridiplantae; phylum Streptophyta; class Magnoliopsida; order Poales; family Poaceae; genus Lolium; species Lolium perenne. The sequence continues at coordinate 170,357,880 of NC_067248.2, forward strand.
ATACTAAATGCACCCGGCTATCTACCCACAGAGTCACTGACTCGTGGGCCAGTGGCCATGTCACCTGCCACACGTGCATTGACCAAGGTCAAAATTGCCACGGTGGCAGGGAGGCTCACTGCCGGCGGGAACTGGCGGCTATCGCCGGCAATACGGTTCCTGCGTGGGCGTGCGCTAGTTCATCGGAACAAGGACGACAAGGCGATGCTAGTGGTGGTCGCGCCGCCACCAGATGGTTGCCGGAGCTTGGCCGGCGGCGATGATCTGCGGCGGTGGTCACGGGCCTACGGTGAAGGGCTTGCTAGAGGATTCTAGGGGAAGAGCTAGGATGCTCAGGCGAACTAGGAACTCACCGCGGACACGACAGGCTTGTCGGCGAGGCGTGAGGGGGTCGACATCGCCGGAATTTGTCAGTCCCGGCGTCGGGGAAGACGAACTCGACGGCGTCGATTTAGCGTGTGGCGGCTCGATTCCTCTGGCAGGAAGAGCAAGTCGAGGACGGTGGTCTCAGCGATGGTAACGGCGAGGCTCGGGAATGCTCCGAACGGCGGCGAGGGAGATGACCGGGGCAAGCTAGGGTTTCGTCTTGGGAGAATTTTTGGAGCAGGGAGGAAGAAGAGGGCGACTAGGTTCGTCCAAAGCTTTATACGGCGCTTAGGCGCGTGCCTCGTCACGGACTCGGTCGAGGAGAGGACGCCAGCGCGAGGGAAGGACGAGCACGCCGTCGTGCTGTCCTCCAGGCACGATGGAGAGGATGAGGATGACTTCGTTTTATTTTTTTCTGTCAAAGGGGTACGTGGGATGGTGTTGGGCTGTGCTGGCCTGGTGATGGTGGGCTGCTTCTGGACCTCTCTTGCTGGGCTGCTGCGGCAGGTAAGTCCAGGTAAGCCTTCTTCCATTATTTCTTTTATTTTTATTTCCTGTTTTCATTTCCTATTTTGTATTCTGCTTTTAATTCAGATTTTAATTGCAGGTTTCTTACTTTGTTAATTCCATTAAGTTGTATAGAAGTGATTATTAAACCATTCTTTCCTTTTGGAACAAGTATTTTATATTTGAATTATATTACATACTTGTGTTTTATTCAAAATAGCACATAGACATGATTTTGTATTTTTATTTTTATTTCATGTCTCACTTGTGAATCAATTTATTTAGATTGTTATAGTTGATGTTTTTGATGCGTGTGGTTGACACGTCCGTTGGGAACCCCAAGAGGAAGGTGTGATGCGCACAGCGGCAAATTTCCCTCAGTAAGAAACCAAGGTTTAATCGAACCAGTAGGAGTCAAGAAGCACGTTGAAGGTTGATGGCGGCGGGATGTAGTGCGGCGCAACACCAGAGATTCCGGCGCCAACGTGGAACCTGCACAACACAACCAAAGTACTTTGCCCCAACGAAACAGTGAGGTTGTCAATCTCACCGGCTTGCTGTAACAAAGGATTAACCGTATTGTGTGGAAGATGATTGTTTGCAGAAAACAGTAGAACAAGTATTGCAGTAGATTGTATTTCAGTATAGAGAATTGGACCGGGGTCCACAGTTCACTAGAGGTGTCTCTCCCATAAGATAAACAGCATGTTGGGTGAACAAATTATAGTTGGGCAATTGACAAATAAAGAGGGCATGACCATGCACATACATATTATGATGAGTATAGTGAGATTTAATTGGGCATTACGACAAAGTACATAGACCGCTATCCAGCATGCATCTATGCCTAAAAAGTCCACCTTCAGGTTATCATCCGAACCCCCTCCAGTATTAAGTTGGTAACAACAGACAATTGCATTAAGTATTGCGCGTAATGTAATCAGTAACTACATCCTTGAACATAGCACCAATGTTTTATCCCTAGTGGCAACAGCACATCCATAATCTTAGTGGTTTCTGTCACTCCCCCAGATTCACGGAGACATGAACCCACTATCGAGCATAAATACTCCCTCTTGGAGTTACAAGCATCTACTTGGCCAGAGCATCTACTAGTAACGGAGAGCATGCAAGATCATAAACAACACATAGACATGAATTGATAATCAACATAACAAGTATTCTCTATTCATCGGATCCCAACAAACGCAACATATAGAATTACAGATAGATGATCTTGATCATGTTAGGCAGCTCACAAGATCCGACAATGAAGCACAATGGGGAGAAGACAACCATCTAGCTACTGCTATGGACCCATAGTCCAGGGGTAGACTACTCACACATCACTCCGGAGGCAACCATGGTGGCGTAGAGTCCTCCGGGAGATGAATCCCCTCTCCGGCAGGGTGCCGGAGGCGATCTCCTGAATCCCCCGAGATGGGATCGGCGGCGGCGGCGTCTCAGTAAGGTTTTCCGTATCGTGGCTCTCGGTACTGGGGGTTTCGCGACAGAGGCTTTAAGTAGGCGGAAGGGCAGGTCAGGAGGCGGCACGAGGGGCCCACACCGCAGGGCCGCGCGGCCAAGGGGGGGGCCGCGCCGCCCTAGGGTGTGGCCACCTCGTGGCCCCACTTCGTCTCCTCTTCGGTCTTCTGGAAGCTTCGTGGCGAAATAGGACCCTGGGCGTTGATTTCGTCCAATTCCGAGAATATTTCGTTACTAGGATTTCTGAAACCAAAAACAGCAGAAAACAGCAACTGGCACTTCGGCATCTTGTTAATAGGTTAGTTCCAGAAAATGCACGAATATGACATAAAGTGTGCATAAAACATGTAGATAACATCAATAATGTGGCATGGAACATAAGAAATTATCGATACGTCGGAGACGTATCAGCATCCCCAAGCTTAGTTCTGCTCATCCCGAGCAGGTAAAACGATAACACAGATAATTTCTGGAGTGACATGCCATCATAACCTTGATCATACTATTTGTAAAGCATATGTAGTGAATGCAGCGATCAAAACAATGTATATGACATGAGTAAACAAGTGAATCATATAGCAAAGGCTTTTCATAAATAGTACTTCAAGACAAGCATCAATAAGTCTTGCATAAGAGTTAACTCATAAAGCAATAATTCAAAGTAAAGGCATTGAAGCAACACAAAGGAAGATTAAGTTTCAGCGGTTGCTTTCAACTTATAACATGTATATCTCATGGATATTGTCAACATAGAGTAATATAATAAGTGCAATATGCAAGTATGTAGGAATCAATGCACAGTTCACACAAGTGTTTGCTTCTTGAGGTGGAGAGAAATAGGTGAACTGACTCAACAATGAAAGTAAAAGAATGGTCCTCCATAGAGGAAAAGCATCGATTGCTATATTTGTGCTAGAGCTTTGATTTTGAAAACATGAAACAATTTTGTCAACGGTAGTAATAAAGCATATGTATCATGTAAATTATATCTTACAAGTTGCAAGCCTCATGCATAGTATACTAATAGTGCCCGCACCTTGTCCTAATTAGCTTGGACTACCGGATCATCACAATGCACATGTTTTAACCAAGTGTCACAAAGGGGTGATGTCTACTTCCCCCTCCTTTTCCTGTAGACAGTGTTGGGCCTCCAAGAGCAGAGGTTTGTAGAACAGCAGCAAGTTTTCCCTTAAGTGGATCACCCAAGGTTTATCGAACTCAGGGAGGAAGAGGTCAAAGATATCCTCTCATGCAACCCTGCAACCACAAAGCAAGAAGTCTCTTGTGTCCCCAACACACCAAATAGGTGCACTAGTTCGGCGAAGAGATAGTGAAATACAGGTGGTATGAATAAGTATGAGCAGTAGCAACGATGCCAGAAAATAGCTTGCTGGCATGTAGTTGATGGTGGTAGTATTGCAGCAGTAGTAACACAGTAAAACAGTAAACAAGCAGCGATAGCAGTATTTAGGAACAAGGCCTAGGGATTACACTTTCACTAGTGGACACTCTCAACATTGATCACATAGCAGAATAGATATATGCATACTCTACACTTTTGTTGGATGATGAACACATTGTGTAGGATTACACGAACCCTCAATGCCGGAGTTAACAAGCTCCACAATAATGTTCATGTTTTAGTAACCTTATAGTGTAAGATAGATCAACACAACTAAACCAAGTACTAACATAGCATGCACACTGTCACCTTCATGCATATGTAGGAGGAATAGATCACATCAATACCATCATAGCAATAATTAACTTCATAATCTACAAGAGATCATGATCATAGCATAAACCAAGTACTAACACGGTGCACACACTATCACCTTTACACACGTGCAGGAGGAATAAAATTACTTTAATAACATTGCTAGAGTAGCACATAGATAAATTGTGATACAAACTCATATGAATCTCAATCATGTAAAGCAGCTCATGAGATTATTGTATTGAGGTACATGGGAGAGATGAACCACATAGCAACCGGTACAGCCCCGAGCCTCGATGGAGAACTACTCCCTCCTCATGGGAGCAGCAGCGGTGATGAAGATGGCGGTGGAGATGGCAGCGGTGTCGATGGAGAAGCCTTCCGAGGGCACTTCCCCGCTCCGGCAGCGTGCCGAACAGGAGACTCTGTCCCCCAGATCTTGGCCTCGCGATGGCGGCGGCTCTGGAAGGTTTCTGTGGTTTTCGTCGAACGGTGGCTTTAAATAGGCGAAGAGGCGGCGCAGGAGGGCTGAAGGGGCGACGACACTATAAGGCGGCGCGGCCAGGGCCTGGGCCGCGCCGGCCTATGGTCTGGGGGCCCAGTGCCCCCCCTCTGGTCCTTCTCATGTGTTCTGGATGCTTCCGGTGAAAATAGGAACCTGGGCGTTGATTTTGTCCGATTCCGAGAATATTTCGTTACTAGGATTTCTGAAACCAAAACAGTGAAAACAGAATCGGCACTTCGGCATCTTGTTAATAGGTTAGTTCCAGAAAATGCACAAATATGACATAAAGTGTGCATAAAACATGTAGATAACATCAATAATGTGGCATGGAACATAAGAAATTATCGATACGTTGGAGACGTATCAGCATCCCCAAGCTTAGTTCTGCTCGTCCCGAGCAGGTAAAACGATAACACAGATAATTTCTGGAGTGACATGCCATCATAACCTTGATCATACTATTTGTAAAGCATATGTAGTGAATGCAGCCATCAAAACAATGTATATGACATGAGTAAACAAGTGAATCATAAAGCAAAGACTTTTCATGAATAGCACTTCAAGACAAGCATCAATTAAGTCTTGCATAAGAGTTAACTCATAAAGCAATAATTCATAGTAAAAGCATTGAAGCAACACAAAGGAAGATTAAGTTTCAGCGGTTTCTTTCAACTTATAACATGTATATCTCATGGATATTGTCAACATAGAGTAATATAACAAATGCAATATGCAAGTATGTAGGAATCAATGCACAGTTCACACAAGTGTTTGCTTCTTGAGATGGAGAGAAATAGGTGAACTGACTCAACAATGAAAGTAAAAGAATGGTCCTCCATAGAGGAAAAGCATCGATTGCTATATTTGTGCTAGAGCTTTTATTTTGAAAACATAAAGAGAGCATAAAAATAAAGTTTTGAGAGGTGTATGTTGTTGTCAACGAATGGTAGCGGGTACTCTAACCCCTTGCAGTGCAAACCTTCAAAGAGCGGCTCCCATTTTATTTTATTTTTGGGTGGCACTCCTTCCAACCTTTCTTTCACAAACCATGGCTAACCGAATCCTCGGGTGCCTGCCAACAATCTCATACCATGAAGGAGTGCCTTTTTATTTTAGTTTTATTATGATGACACTCCTCCCAACCTTTGCTTACACAAGCCATGGCTAACCGAATCCTTCGGGTGCCGTCCAACAATCACATACCATGGAGGAGTGTCTATTTTTGTTAATTAATTTGGGACTGGGAATCCCATTGCCAGCTCTTTTTGCAAAATTATTGGATAAGCGGATGAAGCCACTAGTCCATTGGTGAAAGTTGCCCAACAAGATTGAAAGATAAACACCACATACTTCCTCATGAGCTATAAAACATTGACACAAATCAGAGGTGATAAATTTTGAATTGTTTAAAGGTAGCACTCAAGCAATTTACTTTGGAATGGTAGAAAATACCATGTAGTAGGTAGGTATGGTGGACACAAATGGCATAGTGGTTGGCTCAAGGATTTTGGATGCATGAGAAGTATTCCCTCTCGATACAAGGTTTAGGCTAGCAAGGCTTATTTGAAACAAACACAAGGATGAACCGGTGCAGCAAAACTCACATAAAAGACATATTGAAAACATTATAAGACTCTACACCGTCTTCCTTGTTGTTCAAACTCAATACTAGAAATTATCTAGACCTTAGAGGAACCAAATATGCAAACCAAATTTTAGCATGCTCTATGTATTTATTCATTAATGGGTGCAAAGCATATGATGCAAGAGCTTAAACATGAACACAACAATTGCCAAGTATCACATTACCCAAGACATTAATAGCAATTACTACATGTATCATTTTCCAATTCCAACCATATAACAATTTAACGAAGGAGAAACTTCGCCATGAATACTATGAGTAGAAACCAAGGACATACTTGTCCATATGCTACAGCGGAGCATGTCTCTCTCCCATAAAGTGAATGCTAGGATCCATTTTATTCAAACAAAACAAAAAACAAAAACAAACCGACGCTCCAAGCAAAGCACATAAGATGTGATGGAATAAAAATATAGTTTCAGGGGAGGAACCTGATAATGTTGTCGATGAAGAAGGGGATGCCTTGGGCATCCCCAAGCTTAGACGCTTGAGTCTTCTTGATATATGCAGGGGTGAACCACCGGGGCATCCCCAAGCTTAGAGCTTTCCCTCTTCTTGATCATAGTATATCATCCTCCTCTCTTGACCCTTGAAAACTTCCTTCACACCAAACTTCTCATAAACTTCATTAGAGGGGTTAGTACATAATCAAAAACTCACATGTTCAGAGGTGACACAATCATTCTTAACACTTCTGGACATTGCTCAAAGCTACTGGAAGGTAATGGAACAAAGAAATCCACCCAACACAGCGAAAGAAGCAATGCGAAATAAAAGGCAGAATCTGTCAAAACAGAACAGTCCGTAAAGACTAATTTTTAATAAATACTTCCGTTGCTCAGATCAGAAAACTCAAAACTAATGAAAGTTGCGTACATATCTGAGGAACACGCATGTAAATTGGCATATTTTTCTGATTTTTCTACAGAGAAAACAGCCCAGATTCGTGACAGATAGAAATCTGTTTCTGCGCAGAAATCCAAATCTAGTATCAACCTTCGATTAGAGGCTTTACTTGGCACAACAAAACACAAAACTAAGATAAGGAGAGGTTGCTACAGTAGTAAACAACTTCCAAGACACAAATATAAAACAAAGTACTGTAGCAAAATAGCACATGGGTTATCTCCCAAGAAGTTCTTTTCTTTATAGCCATTAAGATGGGCTCAGCAGTTTTAATGATGCACTCGCAAGAAATAGTATTTGAAGCAAAAGAGAGCATCAAGAGGCAAATACAAAACACTTTTAAGTCTAACATGCTTCCTATGAAGAGGAATCTTGTAAATAAACAAGTTCAAGAAGCATAATGCAACAAGCATAGAAAGATAAAACAAGTATAGCTTCAAAAATTTCAGCACATAGAGAGGTGTTTTAGTAACATGAAAATTTCTACAACCATATTTTCCTCTCTCATAATAACTTTCAGTAGCATCATGAGCAAACTCAACAATATAACTATCACATAAAGCATTCTTATCATGAGTCTCATGCATAAAATAATTACTCTCCACATAAGCATAATCAATTTTATTAGTTGTAGTGGGAGCAAATTCAACAAAGTAGCTATCATTATTATTCTCATCATCAAATATAGGAGGCATATTGTAATCATAATCAAATTTATCCTCCATAACAGGCGGTAACAAAAGACTACTATCATTATAATCATCATAAATAGGAGGCAAAGTATCATCAAAGTAAATTTCCTCCTCAATTCTTGGGGGACTAAAAAGATCATGAAAACCAGCTTCCCCAAGCTTAGAACTTTCTATATCATTATCAACAATGGTGTTCAAAGCGTTCATACTAATATTACTACCAGCATGCAAATAAGATTCCATAGGTTTTTTAATTTTCGCATCAAACAATCCATGTTTTAAATCAGGAAATAGAGTAAGAAGATCATTCTTGTCCATTATGCCAAACTAGTGTAAACAAGAAACAAAAAGATGCAATTGCAGGATCTAAAGGAAATAGCTTTGAGTACTTACAGCGCCGGGAAATAGCTTGGTAGCCGAGATCCGGAGTGTGAGTACCTTTTACCTTTCCTCCCCGGCAACGGCGCCAGAAAATAGCTTGATGTCTACTTCCCCCTCCTTTTCCTGTAGACAGTGTTGGGCCTCCAAGAGCAGAGGTTTGTAGAACAGCAGCAAGTTTTCCCTTAAGTGGATCACCCAAGGTTTATCGAACTCAGGGAGGAAGAGGTCAAAGATATCCTCTCATGCAACCCTGCAACCACAAAGCAAGAAGTCTCTTGTGTCCCCAACACACCAAATAGGTGCACTAGTTCGGCGAAGAGATAGTGAAATACAGGTGGTATGAATAAGTATGAGCAGTAGCAACGGTGCCAGAAAATAGCTTGCTGGCGTGTAGTTGATGGTGGTAGTATTGCAGCAGTAGTAACACAGTAAAACAGTAAACAAGCAGCGATAGCAGTATTTAGGAACAAGGCCTAGGGATTACACTTTCACTAGTGGACACTCTCAACATTGATCACATAGCAGAATAGATAAATGCATACTCTACACTTTTGTTGGATGATGAACACATTGCGTAGGATTACACGAACCCTCAATGCCGGAGTTAACAAGCTCCACAATAATGTTCATGTTTTAGTAACCTTATAGTGTAAGATAGATCAACACAACTAAACCAAGTACTAACATAGCATGCACACTGTCACCTTCATGCATATGTAGGAGGAATAGATCACATCAATACCATCATAGCAATAATTAACTTCATAATCTACAAGAGATCATGATCATAGCATAAACCAAGTACTAACACGGTGCACACACTGTCACCTTTACACACGTGCAGGAGGAATAAAATTACTTTAATAACATTGCTAGAGTAGCACATAGATAAATTGTGATACAAACTCATATGAATCTCAATCATGTAAAGCAGCTCATGAGATTATTGTATTGAGGTACATGGGAGAGATGAACCACATAGCAACCGGTACAGCCCCGAGCCTCGATGGAGAACTACTCCCTCCTCATGGGAGCAGCAGCGGTGATGAAGATGGCGGTGGAGATGGCAGCGGTGTCGATGGAGAAGCCTTCCGGGGGCACTTCCCCGCTCCGGCAGCGTGCCGGAACAGAGACTCCTGTCCCCCAGATCTTGGCCTCGCGATGGCGGCGGCTCTGGAAGGTTTCTGTGGTTTTCGTCGAACGGTGGCTTTAAATAGGCGAAGAGGCGGCGCAGGAGGGCTGAAGGGGCGACGACACTATAGGGCGGCGCGGCCAGGGCCTGGGCCGCGCCGGCCTATGGTCTGGGGGCCCAGTGCCCCCCCTCTGGTCCTTCTCGTGTGTTCTGGATGCTTCCGGTGAAAATAGGAACCTGGGCGTTGATTTTGTCCGATTCCGAGAATATTTCGTTACTAGGATTTCTGAAACCAAAAACAGCAGAAAACAGCAACTGGCACTTCGGCATCTTGTTAATAGGTTAGTTCCAGAAAATGCACAAATATGACATAAAGTGTGCATAAAACATGTAGATAACATCAATAATGTGGTATGGAACATAAGAAATTATCGATACGTCGGAGACGTATCAGCATCCCCAAGCTTAGTTCTGCTCGTCGGCGGGTAAAACGATAACACAGATAATTTCTGGAGTGACATGCCATCATAACCTTGATCATACTATTTGTAAAGCATATGTAGTGAATGCAGCGATCAAAACAATGTATATGACATGAGTAAACAAGTGAATCATAAAGCAAAGACTTTTCATGAATAGCACTTCAAGACAAGCATCAATTAAGTCTTGCATAAGAGTTAACTCATAAAGCAATAATTCATAGTAAAAGCATTGAAGCAACACAAAGGAAGATTAAGTTTCAGCGGTTGCTTTCAACTTATAAGATGTATATCTCATGGATATTGTCAACATAGAGTAATATAACAAATGCAATATGCAAGTATGTAGGAATCAATGCACAGTTCACACAAGTGTTTGCTTCTTGAGATGGAGAGAAATAGGTGAACTGACTCAACAATGAAAGTAAAAGAATGGTCCTCCATAGAGGAAAAGCATCGATTGCTATATTTGTGCTAGAGCTTTTATTTTGAAAACATAAAGAGAGCATAAAAATAAAGTTTTGAGAGGTGTATGTTGTTGTCAACGAATGGTAGCGGGTACTCTAATCCCCTTGCCAGGCAAACCTTCAAAGAGCGGCTCCCATTTTATTTTATTTTTGGGTGGCACTCCTTCCAACCTTTCTTTCACAAACCATGGCTAACCGAATCCTCGGGTGCCTGCCAACAATCTCATACCATGAAGGAGTGCCTTTTTATTTTAGTTTTATTATGATGACACTCCTCCCAACCTTTGCTTACACAAGCCATGGCTAACCGAATCCTTCGGGTGCCGTCCAACAATCACATACCATGGAGGAGTGTCTATTTTTGTTAATTAATTTGGGACTGGGAATCCCATTGCCAGCTCTTTTTGCAAAATTATTGGATAAGCGGATGAAGCCACTAGTCCATTGGTGAAAGTTGCCCAACAAGATTGAAAGATAAACACCACATACTTCCTCATGAGCTATAAAACATTGACACAAATCAGAGGTGATAAATTTTGAATTGTTTAAAGGTAGCACTCAAGCAATTTACTTTGGAATGGCAGAAAATACCATGTAGTAGGTAGGTATGGTGGACACAAATGGCATAGTGGTTGGCTCAAGGATTTTGGATGCATGAGAAGTATTCCCTCTCGATACAAGGTTTAGGCTAGCAAGGCTTATTTGAAACAAACACAAGGATGAACCGGTGCAGCAAAACTCACATAAAAGACATATTGAAAACATTATAAGACTCTACACCGTCTTCCTTGTTGTTCAAACTCAATACTAGAAATTATCTAGACCTTAGAGGAACCAAATATGCAAACCAAATTTTAGCATGCTCTATGTGTTTATTCATTAATGGGTGCAAAGCATATGATGCAAGAGCTTAAACATGAACACAACAATTGCCAAATATCACATTACCCAAGACATTAATAGCAATTACTACATGTATCATTTTCCAATTCCAACCATATAACAATTTAACGAAGGAGAAACTTCGCCATGAATACTATGAGTAGAAACCAAGGACATACTTGTCCATATGCTACAGCGGAGCGTGTCTCTCTCCCATAAAGTGAATGCTAGGATCCATTTTATTCAAACAAAACAAAAAACAAAAACAAACCGACGCTCCAAGCAAAGCACATAAGATGTGATGGAATAAAAATATAGTTTCAGGGGAGGAACCTGATAATGTTGTCGATGAAGAAGGGGGTGCCTTGGGCATCCCCAAGCTTAGACGCTTGAGTCTTCTTGATATATGCAGGGGTGAACCACCGGGGCATCCCCAAGCTTAGAGCTTTCCCTCTTCTTGATCATAGTATATCATCCTCCTCTCTTGACCCTTGAAAACTTCCTTCACACCAAACTTCTCATAAACTTCATTAGAGGGGTTAGTACATAATCAAAAACTCACATGTTCAGAGGTGACACAATCATTCTTAACACTTCTGGACATTGCTCAAAGCTACTGGAAGGTAATGGAACAAAGAAATCCACCCAACACAGCGAAAGAAGCAATGCGAAATAAAAGGCAGAATCTGTCAAAACAGAACAGTCCGTAAAGACGAATTTTTAATAAATACTTCCGTTGCTCAGATCAGAAAACTCAAAACTAATGAAAGTTGCGTACATATCTGAGGAACACGCACGTAAATTGGCATATTTTTCTGATTTTTCTACAGATAAAACAGCCCAGATTCGTGACAGATAGAAATCTGTTTCTGCGCAGAAATCCAAATCTAGTATTAACCTTCGATTAGAGGCTTTACTTGGCACAATGATACGTCTCCGACGTATCGATAATTTTTTATGTTCCATGCCACATTATTGATGTTATCTACATGTTTTATGCACACTTTATGTCATATTCGTGCATTTTCTGGAACTAACCTATTAACAAGATGCCGAAGTGCCAGTTCCTGTTTTCTGCTGTTTTTGGTTTCAGAAATCCTAGTAACGAAATATTCTCGGAATCGGACGAAATCAACGCCCAAGTTCCTATTTTCACCGGAAGCATCCAGAACACCCGGGAAGGACCAGAGGGGGGGCACTGGGCCCCCAGATGATAGGGTGGCGCGGCCCACCCCCTGGCCGCGCCGCCCTATGGTTTCGTCGCCCCTTCGACCCTCCTGCGCCGCCTCTTCGCCTATATAAAGCCCCTGGATCGAAAACCCTGATACGATTGACGAAAACCATAGAAACCTTTCAGAGCCGCCGCCATCGCGACGCCAAGATCTGGGGGACAGGAGTCTCTGTTCCGGCACGCTGCCGGAGCGGGGAAGTGCCCCCGGAAGGCTTCTCCATCGACACTGCTGCCATCTCCACCGCCATCTTCATCACCGCTGCTGCTCCCATGAGGAGGAAGTAGTTCTCCATCGAGGCTCGGGGCTGTACCGGTAGCTATGTGGTTCATCTCTCTCCTATGTACTTCAATACAATGATCTCATGAGCTGCTTTACATGATTGAGATTCATATGAGTTTGTATCACTACTATCTATGTGCTACTCTAGCAAAGTTATTAAAGTAGTTCTATTCCTCCTGCACGTGTGTAAAGGTGACAGTGTGTGCACCGTGTTAGTACTTGGTTTATGCTATGATCATGATCTCTTGTAGATTGCGAAGTTAACTATTGCTATGATAATATTGATGTGATCTATTCCTCCTACATATGCATGAAGGTGACAGTGTGCATGCTATGTTAGTACTTGGTTTAGTCTATTGATCTATCTTACACTATAAGGTTACTAAAACATGAGCATTATTGTGGAGCTTGTTAACTCCGGCATTGAGGGTTCGTGTAATCCTACGCAATGTGTTCATCATCCAACAAGAGTGTAGAGTATGCATTTATCTATTCTGTTATGTGATCAATGTTGAGAGTGTCCACTAGTGAAAGTGTAATCCCTAGGCCTTGTTCCTAAATACTGCTATCGCTGCTTGTTTACTGTTTTACTGCGTTACTACTGCTGCAATACTACCACCATCAACTACACGCCGGCAAGCTATTTTCTGGCACCGTTGTTACTGCTCATACTTATTCATACCACCTGTATTTCACTATCTCTTCGCCGAACTAGTGCACCTATTAGGTGTGTTGGGGACACAAGAGACTTCTTGCTTTGTGGTTGCAGGGTTGCATGAGAGGGATATCTTTGACCTCTTCCTCCCTGAGTTCGATAAACCTTGGGTGATCCACTTAAGGGAAAACTTGCTGCTGTTCTACAAACCTCTGCTCTTGGAGGCCCAACACTGTCTACAGGAAAGGAGGGGGAACGTAGACATCAAGCACTTTTCTGGCGCCGTTGCCGGGGAGGAAAGGTAAAAGGTACTCACACTCCGGATCTCGGCTACCAAGCTATTTCCCGGCGCTGTAAGTACTCGAAGCTATTTCCTTTAGATCCTGCAATTGCATCTTTTTGTTTCTTGTTTACACTAGTTTGGCATAATGGACAACAATGAGCTTTTTATTCTATTTCCTGAGTTAAGACATGGATGGTTTGATCCGAAAATTAAAAAACCCATGGAACATGTTAGCATGAATACTTTGAACACCATTGTTGCTAATGATATGGAAAATTCTAAGCTTGGGGAAGCTGGCTTTGATGAGCATGATATTTTTAGTCCCCCAAGCATTGAGGAGAAAATTTTCTTTGATGATACTTTGCCTCCTATTTATGATGATTATAATGATAGTGGTCTTTTGGTGCCACCTACTATGGAGAGTAAAGTTTGTTGTGATTATCCTATGCCTCCTACACTTGATGAGAATAATAATGATAGCTACTTTGTTGAATTTGCTCCCACAACAACTAATAAAATTGATTATGCTTACGTGGAGAGTAATAATTTTATGCATGAGACTCATGATAAGAATGCTTTATGTGATAGTTATATTGTTGAGTTTGCTCATGATGCTACTGAAAGTTATTATGAGAGAGGAAAATATGGTTGTAGAAATTTTCATGTTACTAAAATACCTCTCTATGTGCTGAAATTTTTGAAGCTACACTTGTTTTATCTTCCTATGCTTGTTACTTTGCTCTTTATGAACTTGTTTATTTACAAGATTCCTATGCATAGAAAGCATGTTAGACTTAAATGTGTTTTAGATTTGCTTCTTGATGCTCTCTTTTGCTTCAAATATTATTTCTTGCGAGTGCATCATCAAAACTGCTGAGCCCATCTTAATGGCTATAAAGAAAGAACTTCTTGGGAGATAACCCATGTGTTATTTTGCTACAGTACTTTGTTTTTATTTTGTGTCTTGGAAGTTGTTTACTACTGTAGCAACCTCTCCTTATCTTAGTTTTGTGTTTTGTTGTGCCAAGTAAAGCCGTTGATAGAAAAGTAAGTACTAGATTTGGATTACTGCGCAGTTCCAGATTTCTTTGCTGTCACGAATCTGGGTCCACCTCCCTGTAGGTAGCTCAGAAAATTAAGCCAATTTACGTGCATGATCCTCAGATATGTACGCAACTTTCATTCAATTTGAGCATTTTCATTTGAGCAAGTCTGGTGCCATTTTAAAATTCGTCAATAAGAACTGTTCTGTTTTGACAGATTCTGCCTTTTATTTCGCATTGCCTCTTTTGCTATGTTGGATGAATTTCTTTGATCCACTAATGTCCAGTAGCATTATGCAATGTTCAGAAGTGTTAAGAATGATTGTGTCACCTCTGAATATATTAATTTTTATTATGCACTAACCCTCTAATGAGTTGTTTCGAGTTTGGTGTGGAGGAAGTTTTTAAGGATCAAGAGAGGAGTATGATGCAACATGATCAAGGAGAGTGAAAGCTCTAAGCTTGGGGATGCCCCGGTGGTTCACCCCTGCATATATCAAGAAGACTCAAACGTCTAAGCTTGGGGATGCCCAAGGCATCCCCTTCTTCATCGACAACATTATCAGGTTCCTCCCCTGAAACTATATTTTTATTCCATCACATCTTATGTGCTTTTTCTTGGAGCGTCGGTTTGTTTCTGTTTTTTGTTTTGTTTGAATAAAATGGATCCTAGCATTCACTTTATGGGAGAGAGACACGCTCCGCTGTAGCATATGGACAAGTATGTCCTTGGTTTCTACTCATAGTATTCATGGCGAAGTTTCTCCTTCGTTAAATTGTTATATGGTTGGAATTGGAAAATGATACATGTAGTAATTGCTATTAATGTCTTGGGTAATGTGATACTTGGCAATTGTTGTGCTCATGATTAAGCTCTTGCATCATATGCTTTGCACTAATTAATGAAGAAATACATAGAGCATGCTAAAATTTGGTTTGCATATTTGGTTTCTCTAAGGTCTAGATAATTTCTAGTATTGAGTTTGAACAACAAGGAAGACGGTGTAGAGTCTTATAATATTTTCAATATGTCTTTTATGTGAGTTTTGCTGCACCGGTTCATCCTTGTGTTTGTTTCAAATAACCTTGCTAGCCTAAAACTTGTATCGAGAGGGAATACTTCTCATGCATCCAAATCCTTGAGCCAAACAACACTATGCCATTTGTGTCCACCATACCTACCTACTACATGGTATTTCCTGCCATTCCAAAGTAAATTGCTTGAGTGCTACCTTTAAACAATTCAAAATTTATCACCTCTGATTTGTGTCAATGTTTTATAGCTCATGAGGAAGTATGTGGTGTTTATCTTTCAATCTTGTTGGGCAACTTTCACCAATGGACTAGTGGCTTCATCCGCTTATCCAATAATTTTGCAAAAAGAGCTGGCAATGGGATTCCCAGTCCCAAATTAATTAACAAAAATAGACACTCCTCCATGGTATGTGATTGTTGGACGGCACCCGAAGGATTCGGTTAGCCATGGCTTGTGTAAGCAAAGGTTGGGGGGAGTGTCATCATCATAATAAAACTAAAATAAAAAGGCACTCCTTCATGGTATGAGATTGTTGGCAGGCACCCGAGGATTCGGTTAGCCATGGTTTGTGAAAGAAAGGTTGGAAGGAGTGCCATCCAAAAATAAAATAAAATGGGAGCCGCTCTTTGAAGGTTCGTCTGGCAAGGGGGTTAGAGTACCCGCTACCATTCGTTGACAACAACATACACCTCTCAAAACTTTATTTTTCTCTCTTTATGTTTTCAAAATAAAAAGCTCTAGCACAAATATAGCAATCGATGCTTTTCCTCTATGGAGGACCATTCTTTTACTTTCATTGTTGAGTCAGTTCACCTATTTCTCTCCACCTCAAGAAGCAAACACTTGTGTGAACTGTGCATTGATTCCTACATATTTGCATATTGCACTTGTTATATTGCTTTGCATTGACAACTATCCATGAGATATACATGTTACAAGTTGAAAGCAACCGCTGAAACTTAATCTTCCATTGTGTTGCTTCAATGCCTTTACTTTGAATTATTGCTTTATGAGTTAACTCTTATGCAAGACTTATTGATGCTTGTCTTGAAGAACTATTCATGAAAAGTCTTTGCTTTATGATTCAGTTGTTTACTCATTTCATTACCATTGTCTTGGATTGCTGCATTCATTACATCTGTTTACAATAGTATGATCAAGTTTATGATGGCATGTCACTCCAGAAATTATCTTTGTTTATCGTTTACCTGCTCGGGACGAGCAGAAACTAAGCTTGGGGATGCTGATACGTCTCCGACGTATCGATAATTTCTTATGTTCCATGCCACATTATTGATGTTATCTACATGTTTTATGCACACTTTATGTCATATTCGTGCATTTTCTGGAACTAACCTATTAACAAGATGCCGAAGTGCCAGTTCCTGTTTTCTGCTGTTTTTGGTTTCAGAAATCCTAGTAACGAAATATTCTCGGAATCGGACGAAATCAACGCCCAAGTTCCTATTTTCACCGGAAGCATCCAGAACACCCGGGAAGGACCAGAGGGGGGGCACTGGGCCCCCAGATGATAGGGTGGCGCGGCCCACCCCCTGGCCGCACCGCCCTATGGTTTCGTCGCCCCTTCGACCCTCCTGCGCCGCCTCTTCGCCTATATAAAGCCCCTGGATCGAAAACCCTGATACGATTGACGAAAACCATAGAAACCTTCCAGAGCCGCCGCCATCGCGACGCCAAGATCTGGGGGACAGGAGTCTCTGTTCCGGCACGCTGCCGGAGCGGGGAAGTGCCCCCGGAAGGCTTCTCCATCGACACTGCTGCCATCTCCACCGCCATCTTCATCACCGCTGCTGCTCCCATGAGGAGGGAGTAGTTCTCCATCGAGGCTCGGGGCTGTACCGGTAGCTATGTGGTTCATCTCTCTCCTATGTACTTCAATACAATGATCTCATGAGCTGCTTTACATGATTGAGATTCATATGAGTTTGTATCACTACTATCTATGTGCTACTCTAGCAAAGTTATTAAAGTAGTTCTATTCCTCCTGCACGTGTGTAAAGGTGACAGTGTGTGCACCGTGTTAGTACTTGGTTTATGCTATGATCATGATCTCTTGTAGATTGCGAAGTTAACTATTGCTATGATAATATTGATGTGATCTATTCCTCCTACATATGCATGAAGGTGACAGTGTGCATGCTATGTTAGTACTTGGTTTAGTCTATTGATCTATCTTACACTATAAGGTTACTAAAACATGAGCATTATTGTGGAGCTTGTTAACTCCGGCATTGAGGGTTCGTGTAATCCTACGCAATGTGTTCATCATCCAACAAGAGTGTAGAGTATGCATTTATCTATTCTGTTATGTGATCAATGTTGAGAGTGTCCACTAGTGAAAGTGTAATCCCTAGGCCTTGTTCCTAAATACTGCTATCGCTGCTTGTTTACTGTTTTACTGCGTTACTACTGCTGCAATACTACCACCATCAACTACACGCCGGCAAGCTATTTTCTGGCACCGTTGTTACTGCTCATACTTATTCATACCACCTGTATTTCACTATCTCTTCGCCGAACTAGTGCACCTATTAGGTGTGTTGGGGACACAAGAGACTTCTTGCTTTGTGGTTGCAGGGTTGCATGAGAGGGATATCTTTGACCTCTTCCTCCCTGAGTTCGATAAACCTTGGGTGATCCACTTAAGGGAAAACTTGCTGCTGTTCTACAAACCTCTGCTCTTGGAGGCCCAACACTGTCTACAGGAAAGGAGGGGGAACGTAGACATCACACAACAAAACACAAAACTAAGATAAGGAGAGGTTGCTACAGTAGTAAACAACTTCCAAGACACAAATATAAAACAAAGTACTGTAGCAAAATAGCACATGGGTTATCTCCCAAGAAGTTCTTTTCTTTATAGCCATTAAGATGGGCTCAGCAGTTTTAATGATGCACTCGCAAGAAATAGTATTTGAAGCAAAAGAGAGCATCAAGAGGCAAATACAAAACACTTTTAAGTCTAACATGCTTCCTATGAAGAGGAATCTTGTAAATAAACAAGTTCAAGAAGCATAATGCAACAAGCATAGAAAGATAAAACAAGTATAGCTTCAAAAATTTCAGCACATAGAGAGGTGTTTTAGTAACATGAAAATTTCTACAACCATATTTTCCTCTCTCATAATAACTTTCAGTAGCATCATGAGCAAACTCAACAATATAACTATCACATAAAGCATTCTTATCATGAGTCTCATGCATAAAATAATTACTCTCCACATAAGCATAATCAATTTTATTAGTTGTAGTGGGAGCAAATTCAACAAAGTAGCTATCATTATTATTCTCATCATCAAATATAGGAGGCATATTGTAATCATAATCAAATTTATCCTCCATAACAGGCGGTAACAAAAGACTACTATCATTATAATCATCATAAATAGGAGGCAAAGTATCATCAAAGTAAATTTCCTCCTCAATTCTTGGGGGACTAAAAAGATCATGAAAACCAGCTTCCCCAAGCTTAGAACTTTCTATATCATTATCAACAATGGTGTTCAAAGCGTTCATACTAATATTACTACCAGCATGCAAATAAGATTCCATAGGTTTTTTAATTTTCGCATCAAACAATCCATGTTTTAAATCAGGAAATAGAGTAAGAAGATCATTCTTGTCCATTATGCCAAACTAGTGTAAACAAGAAACAAAAAGATGCAATTGCAGGATCTAAAGGAAATAGCTTTGAGTACTTACAGCACCGGGAAATAGCTTGGTAGCCGAGATCCGGAGTGTGAGTACCTTTTACCTTTCCTCCCCGGCAACGGCGCCAGAAAATAGCTTGATGTCTACTTCCCCCTCCTTTTCCTGTAGACAGTGTTGGGCCTCCAAGAGCAGAGGTTTGTAGAACAGCAGCAAGTTTTCCCTTAAGTGGATCACCCAAGGTTTATCGAACTCAGGGAGGAAGAGGTCAAAGATATCCTCTCATGCAACCCTGCAACCACAAAGCAAGAAGTCTCTTGTGTCCCCAACACACCAAATAGGTGCACTAGTTCGCGAAAGAGATAGTGAAATACAGGTGGTATGAATAAGTATGAGCAGTAGCAACGGTGCCAGAAAATAGCTTGCTGGCGTGTAGTTGATGGTGGTAGTATTGCAGCAGTAGTAACACGGTAAAACAAAGAAACAAGCAGCGATAGCGATATTTAGGAACAAGGCCTAGGGATTACACTTTCACTAGTGGACACTCTCAACATTGATCACATAGCAGAATAGATAAATGCATACTCTACACTTTTGTTGGATGATGAACACATTGCGTAGGATTACACGAACCCTCAATGCCGGAGTTAACAAGCTCCACAATAATGTTCATGTTTTAGTAACCTTATAGTGTAAGATAGATCAACACAACTAAACCAAGTACTAACATAGCATGCACGCTGTCACCTTCATGCATATGTAGGAGGAATAGATCACATCAATACCATCATAGCAATAATTAACTTCATAATCTACAAGAGATCATGATCATAGCATAAACCAAGTACTAACACGGTGCACACACTGTCACCTTTACACACGTGCAGGAGGAATAAAATTACTTTAATAACATTGCTAGAGTAGCACATAGATAAATTGTGATACAAACTCATATGAATCTCAATCATGTAAAGCAGCTCATGAGATTATTGTATTGAGGTACATGGGAGAGATGAACCACATAGCTACCGGTACAGCCCCGAGCCTCGATGGAGAACTACTCCCTCCTCATGGGAGCAGCAGCGGTGATGAAGATGGCGGTGGAGATGGCAGCGGTGGAGATGGAGAAGCCTTCCGGGGGCACTTCCCCGCTCCGGCAGCGTGCCGGAACAGAGACTCCTGTCCCCCAAATATTGGCCTCGCGATGGCGGCGGCTCTGGAAGGTTTCTGTGGTTTTCGTCGAACGGTGGCTTTAAATTGGCGAAGAGGCGGCGCAGGAGGGCTGAAGGGGCGACGACACTATAGGGCGGCACGGCCAGGGCCTGGGCCGTGCCGGCCTATGGTCTGGGGGCCCAGTGCCCCCCCTCTGGTCCTTCTCGTGTGTTCTGGATGCTTCCGGTGAAAATAGGAACCTGGGCGTTGATTTTGTCCGATTCCGAGAATATTTCGTTACTAGGATTTCTGAAACCAAAAACAGCAGAAAACAGCAACTGGCACTTCGGCATCTTGTCAATAGGTTAGTTCCAGAAAATGCACAAATATGACATAAAGTGTGCATAAAACATGTAGATAACATCAATAATGTGGCATGGAACATAAGAAATTATCGATACGTCGGAGACGTATCAAGGGGTACCTCTATGCCGCCTGTACAAAGGTCTAAGGAGAAAGCTCGCATTGGATTTCTCGCTATTGATTATTCTCAACTTAGACATCCATACCGGGACAACATAGACAACAGATGATGGACTCCTCTTTTATGCATAAGCATGTAACAACAATTAATAATTTTCTCATATGAGATTGAGGATATTGTCCAAAACTGAAACTTCCACCATGGATCATGGCTTTAGTTAGCGGCCCAATGTTCTTCTCTAACAATATGCATGCTTAACCATAAGGTGGTAGATCGCTCTTACTTCAGACAAGACGAACATGCATAGCAACTCACATGAAATTCAACAAAGAATAGTTGATGGCGTCCCCAGTGAACATGGTTATCGCACAACAAGCAACTTAATAAGAGATAAAGTGCATAAGTACATATTCAATACCACAATAGTTTTTAAGCTATTTGTCCCATGAGCTATATATTGCAAAGGTGAATGATGGAATTTTAAAGGTAGCACTCAAGCAATTTACTTTGGAATGGCGGAAAATACCATGTAGTAGGTAGGTATGGTGGACACAAATAGCATAGTGGTTGGCTCAAGTATTTTGGATGCATGAGAAGTATTCCCTCTCGATACAAGGTTTAGGCTAGCAAGGCTTATTTGAAACAAACACAAGGATGAACCGGTGCAGCAAAACTCACATAAAAGACATATTGAAAACATTATACGACTCTACACCGTCTTCCTTGTTGTTCAAACTCAATACTAGAAATTATCTAGACCTTAGAGAGACCAAATATGCAAACCAAATTTTAGCATGCTCTATGTATTTCTTCATTAATGGGTGCAAAGCATATGATGCAAGAGCTTAAACATGAGCACAACAATTGCCAAGTATCACATTACCCAAGACATTATAGCAATTACTACATGTATCATTTTGCAATTCCAACCATATAACAATTTAACGAAGAAGAAACTTCGCCATGAATACTACGAGTAGAAACTAAGGACATACTTGTCCATATGCTACAGCGGAGCGTGTCTCTCTCCCATAAGGTGAATGCTAGGATCCATTTTATTCAAACAAAACAAAAACAAAAACAAACCGACGCTCCAAGCAAAGCACATAAGATGTGATGGAATAAAAATATAGTTTCAGGGGAGGAACCTGATAATGTTGTCGATGAAGAAGGGGATGCCTTGGGCATCCCCAAGCTTAGACGCTTGAGTCTTCTTAGAATATGCAGGGGTGAACCACCGGGGCATCCCCAAGCTTAGAGCTTTCACTCTCCTTGATCATGTTGCATCATACTCCTCTCTTGATCCTTGAAAACTTCCTCACACCAAACTTAGAACAACTCATTAGAGGGTTAGTGACAATAAAAATTAACATGTTCAGAGGTGACACAATCATTCTTAACACTTCTGGACATTGCATAAAGCTACTGGACATTAATGGATCAAAGAAATTCATCCAACATAGCATAAGAGGCAATGCGAAATAAAAGGCAGAATCTGTCAAAACAGAACAGTTCGTATTGACGAATTTTATCGAGGCACCAGACTTGCTCAAATGAAAATGCTCAAATTGAATGAAAGTTGCGTACATATCTGAGGATCACTCACGTAAATTAGCATAATTTTCTGAGTTACCTACAGAGAAAACAGCCCAGATTCGTGACAGCAAAGAAATCTGTTTCTGCGCAGTAATCCAAATCTAGTATGAACTTTTCTATCAACGACTTTACTTGGCACAATAAAATACTAAACTAAGATAAGGAGAGGTTGCTACAGTAATAAACAACTTCCAAGACTCAAATATAAAACAAAAATACTGTAGTAAAAACATGGGTTGTCTCCCATAAGCGCTTTTCTTTAACGCCTTTCAGCTAGGCGCAGAAAGTGTGTATCAAGTATTATCAAAGGGTGGTATTTCTACAGCGGGATGTGGAGTTTTCTCAACCAGGCATAGTATATTAGATACATAAGTTTTAGCATCTCCCTTTTCATTAGTCTTAGGCGTGCTACTCTCATCAAACAAATTTTCAGGAACAAGCCAAGCATAGTTATTTTCTAGTGCATCATTCATCGCTAGGAGCTTACATGGTATTGGTGCTTTGATCTCCCCACCATCATCAATATTATTAGTGTATCTTATTCTATCCATGTCCATCTTTTCAAGGAGGCTAACAAAATTGGTATAAGAACCAAGCATATTAAATTTAGCAAAGACCTTTCTAGCCTCTCTTGCTATACCACCAAATTCTCTAAGAAGGGTTTCTAAAACAAAATCTTTCTTTTCCCCTTCTTCCATATCACCAAGTGTGAGAAACATGTGTTGGATTATAGGATTGAGATTAACAAATTTAGTTTCCAACATGCGAACTAAAGCAGCAGCAGCAATTTCATAGGTAGGGGCAAGGTCTACCAAGTGTCTATCCTCAAAATCGTCAACGGTACTGACATGGTTGAAAAATTCCTCTATATTATTTCTCCCAACTATAGACCCACGTCCTACCGGTATGTCTTTCGTGGTAAAATTAAAAGGAAACATGATGAATCAAGTAAGGTAAATGCAAGTAACTAATTTTTTTGTGTTTTGATATAGCAAACAAGATAACAAATAAAGTAAAACTAGCAACTAATTTTTTTTGTATTTTGATTTAGTGCAGCAAACAAAGTAGTAAATAAAACTAAGCAAGACAAAAAACAAAGTAAAGAGATTGGGAAGTGGAGACTCTCCTTGCAGCGTGTCTTGATCTCCCCGGCAACGGCGCCAGAAATTTGCTTGATGCGTGTGGTTGACACGTCCGTTGGGAACCCCAAGAGGAAGGTGTGATGCGCACAGCGGCAAGTTTCCCTCAGTAAGAAACCAAGGTTTAATCGAACCAGTAGGAGTCAAGAAGCACGTTGAAGGTTGATGGCGGCGGGATGTAGTGCGGCGCAACACCAGAGATTCCGGCGCCAACGTGGAACCTGCACAACACAACCAAAGTACTTTTCCCCAACGAAACAGTGAGGTTGTCAATCTCACCGGCTTGCTGTAACAAAGGATTAACCGTATTGTGTGGAAGATGATTGTTTGCAGAAAACAGTAGAACAAGTATTGCAGTAGATTGTATTTCAGTATAGAGAATTGGACCGGGGTCCACAGTTCACTAGAGGTGTCTCTCCCATAAGATAAACAGCATGTTGGGTGAACAAATTACAGTTGGGCAATTGACAAATAAAGAGGGCATGACCATGCACATACATATTATGATGAGTATAGTGAGATTTAATTGGGCATTACGACAAAGTACATAGACCGCCATCCAGCATGCATCTATGCCTAAAAAGTCCACCTTCAGGTTATCATCCGAACCCCCTCCAGTATTAAGTTGCTAACAACAGACAATTGCATTAAGTATTGCGCGTAATGTAATCAGTAACTACATCCTTGAACATAACACTAATGTTTTATCCCTAGTGGCAACAGCACATCCACAACATTAGAACTTTCTGTCACTGTCCCAGATATCAATGGAGGCATGAACCCACTATCGAGCATAAATACTCCCTCTTGGAGTTACAAGCATCTACTTGGCCAGAGCATCTACTAGTAACGGAGAGCATGCAAGATCATAAACAACACATAGACATAACTTTGATAATCAACATAACAAGTATTCTCTATTCATCGGATCCCAACAAACGCAACATATAGAATTACAGATAGATGATCTTGATCATGTTAGGCAGCTCACAAGATCCGACAATGAAGCACAATGGGGAGAAGACAACCATCTAGCTACTGCTATGGACCCATAGTCCAGGGGTAGACTACTCACACATCACTCCGGAGGCGACCATGGTGGCGTAGAGTCCTCCGGGAGATGAATCCCCTCTCCGGCAGGGTGCCGGAGGCGATCTCCTGAATCCCCCGAGATGGGATCGGCGGCGGCGGCGTCTCAGTAAGGTTTTCCGTATCGTGGCTCTCGGTACTGGGGGTTTCGCGACGGAGGCTTTAAGTAGGCGGAAGGGCAGGTCAGGAGGCGGCACGAGGGGCCCACACCACAGGGCCGCGCGGGCAAGGGGGGGGGGGCGCGCCGCCCTAGGGTGTGGCCACCTTGTGGCCCCACTTCATCTCCTCTTCGGTCTTCTGGAAGCTTCGTGGCGAAATAGGACCCTGGGCGTTGATTTCGTCCAATTCCGAGAATATTTCGTTACTAGGATTTCTGAAACCAAAAACAGCAGAAAACTTGACAAGCGGCACTTCGGCATCTTGTTAATAGGTTAGTTCCAGAAAATGCACGAATATGACATAAAGTGTGCATAAAACATGTAGATAACATCAATAATGTGGCATGGAACATAAGAAATTATCGATACGTCGGAGACGTATCAGTTTTCAACTCAAATTATTTTAGAGGTTGTTCATAGGACTTGGCTTCTATTTGAGGAGTGATTGACTTACATGTGATGTTATGTGAGCACTAATTTATTAGGGCTATTCTAATTTACTTGGTTCGCAGTTCCATATCCCGGAACAGGGAGTGACAGGTCACGGTTCTTTACACTCTGCAGAGGTGTGTTGCTTTACCCATAAGAGATCTTAACCTTGGTGCCAACCAAGTCATGTTCTCGTCCACACTTCCTATGGTGTGAGGCCCGGTATAAGGTCTAGCCAATCATGTTCCTCCTCTACCTCGAACACCCACCCTTTGTTGCATGCCCCGACCCTGGGTCCTCGCCGGTCCCATTATTCCCACTCACGGGTGGACCCCGACCACGACGACAGTTTGGGATCGAACCAAACTCCTTCGCCAGTAGCTGCAACCCATCATAGACCGCAATACCGTGGGGACTTAAGGCTTCCCCAGCCAACCGCTTGTTCTTCGAGCGACAAGTGTCTACGGACTATGCCGTGGGGACTTAAGGCTTCCCTAGCCAACCGCTTGCCCTGACAGATACAAGTGTCTACGGTAAAGCGCATCCGTTGATGAACGAGAGGTGGAAACACTTTTGACTACTCCATCCCACTCCGGATCTTATGGTTAACACGGGTATTACGGCACAAGAATCACTGGCGACATTTATTGTTAAATCCTAGATGGATATAGACCCTTGCAATGGAACCTCCACCATATCAACACAATCCATGGTTCCATTGCCCACCACATAGTCATATTCATAGTTATGAAAGTAGTGGTTTTGATTTTTATGCAATAGTGATAACCATAATATTTTGCAAGTAATTTGATAGAAATACTCAAATGACATGAGAAAGTGATGAACTTGCCTTTCTTGACTGCAAGATTATGCAGGCAAGGTCTTCGATACGCAATAACTCCAAATTCTGAAATAGCATCATCGTCCGGTAAGGACGATGTTTAAAAGATTGGCAATGATGCAATAATGCATAAGTATGAGATGCAATCGCTCTAAGCGTGACCTAACCCCGATGATTTAGGATCAGTGAGTTGTAATGATTGGTTTAGGGTGTGTTGCACTTTTAGAGTGATTCACAAACAAGGTTCTTATTCAGGGTTGCATTGTTTTAGAACCGTAAGCAGGTGGCAAAAGGAATAGTAACGATCATACACAACCAGGAATAGTAGTTGTATAATAAGTAAAGAGCAGTTGTCAATTTTATGTCTTGTAGTGCATGGTTGATGATTACTTGTTATATTCTTCAAAAGAATAACTTTTGAAGAACATGTTCTTTAATAAAGAACAATTATGACAATTGGGTTTGTGGGTTGCTATAATTTATTCTGGTTCCAAGTAGTTTCTGGAGTAAGTATAAGATGGATCACAACATAGTTGGATTCATCAGTAACTAGGCTGGATTGGTTTTACTTAAGCATAATCAACTTAAGCAATTAGTTATACATGGTTGTTATCATGGTGGTTTCATCTTGCTGGTGATAGCTATGTAGGGTTTATA
Organism: Lolium perenne; assembly: GCF_019359855.2. Taxonomy (NCBI): domain Eukaryota; kingdom Viridiplantae; phylum Streptophyta; class Magnoliopsida; order Poales; family Poaceae; genus Lolium; species Lolium perenne. The sequence goes on from NC_067248.2 coordinate 170,384,786, forward strand.
GGTCCTATAAGATAGGATTGAGGATACTCTCTATTTTCTTCAAAAGAATAACTTTTGAAGAACATACTTCTTAAATAATAAGAAGTATAACAATCAGGGTTGAGGTGGTCTAGGGTTTGCTATTGGGTCCACTAAGTAAGAAATGATTGGCTCCTAAATAGGATGGTTCATAATTATGAAGTACTTGTAGGGTTTAATGGACTATGATTATGTAATGATAAATATTGGGCATAGGTGATATTGGAGTTCATCACAATGGTGTGATGCTCATTAAGGATGAGTAAGGATAAGATTCTTGGTAATAAGGACTAGGGTTGATCCTAATTGATCATCTTGGTTGAATGGTTGATGTCTACGTTCCCCCTCCTTTCCTGTAGACAGTGTTGGGCCTCCAAGAGCAGAGGTTTGTAGAACAGCAGCAAGTTTTCCCTTAAGTGGATCACCCAAGGTTTATCGAACTCAGGGAGGAAGAGGTCAAAGATATCCCTCTCATGCAACCCTGCAACCACAAAGCAAGAAGTCTCTTGTGTCCCCAACACACCTAATAGGTGCACTAGTTCGGCGAAGAGATAGTGAAATACAGGTGGTATAAATAAGTATGAGCAGTAGCAACGGTGCCAGAAAATAGCTTGCTGGCGTGTAGTTGATGGTGGTAGTATTGCGACGATGTAACGCGGTAAAGAAACGAGTAAACAAGCAGTAGTAACGCAGCAGTATTTAGGAACAAGGCCTAGGGATTACACTTTCACTAGTGGACACTCTCAACATTGATCACATAACAGAATAGATAAATGCATACTCTACACTTTTGTTGGATGATGAACACATTGCGTAGGATTACACGAACCCTCAATGCCGGAGTTAACAAGCTCCACAATAATGTTCATGTTTTAGTAACCTTATAGTGTAAGATAGATCAACAGACTAAACCAAGTACTAACATAGCATGCACACTGTCACCTTCATGCATATGTAGGAGGAATAGATCACATCAATATTATCATAGCAATAGTTAACTTTGCAATCTACAAGAGATCATGATCATAGCATAAACCAAGTACTAACACGGTGCACACACTGTCACCTTTACACACGTGCAGGAGGAATAAAACTACTTTAATAACATTGCTAGAGTAGCACATAGATAAATTGTGATACAAACTCATATGAATCTCAATCATGTAAAGCAGCTCATGAGATTATTGTATTGAGGTACATGGGAGAGAGATGAACCACATAGCTACCGGTACAGCCCCGAGCCTCGATGGAGAACTACTCCCTCCTCATGGGAGCAGCAGCGGTGATGAAGATGGCGGTGGAGATGGTAGCGGTGTCGATGGAGAAGCCTTCCGGGGGCACTTCCCCGCTCCGGCAGCGTGCCGGAACAGAGACTCCTGTCCCCCAGATCTTGGCCTCGCGATTGCGGCGGCTCTGGAAGGTTTCTGTGGTTTTCGTCTAACGTATCAGGGTTTTCGATCCAGGGGCTTTAAATAGGCGAAGAGGCGGCGCAGGAGGGTCGAAGGGGCGACGACACCGTAGGGCGGCGTGGCCAGGGCCTGGGCCGCGCCGGCCTAGGGTCTGGGGGCCCAGTGCCCCCCCTCTGGTCCTTCCCGGGTGTTCTGGATGCTTCCGGTGAAAATAGGAACTTGGGCGTTGATTTCGTCAGATTCCGAGAATATTTCGTTACTAGGATTTCTGAAACCAAAAACAGCAGAAAACAGGAACTGGCACTTCGGCATCTTGTTAATAGGTTAGTTCCAGAAAATGCACGAATATGACATAAAGTGTGCATAAAACATGTAGATAACATCAATAATGTGGCATGGAACATAAGAAATTATCGATACGTCGGAGACGTATCAGCATCCCCAAGCTTAGTTCTGCTCGTCCCGAGCAGGTAAAACGATAACAAAGATAATTTCTGGAGTGACATGCCATCATAAACTTGATCATACTATTTGTAAAGCATATGTAGTGAATGCAGCAATCCAAAACAATGGTAATGACATGAGTAAACAACTGAATCATAAAGCAAAGACTTTTCATGAATAGTACTTCGAGACAAGCATCAATAAGTCTTGCATAAAAGTTAACTCATAAAGCAATAATTCAAAGTAAAGGCATTGAAGCAACACAATGGAAGATTAAGTTTCAGCGGTTGCTTTCAACTTGTAACATGTATATCTCATGGATAGTTGTCAATGCAAAGCAATATAACAAATGCAATAAGCAAGTATGTAAGAATCAATGCACAGTTCACACAAGTGTTTGCTTCTTGAGGTGGAGAGAAATAGGTGAACTGACTCAATAATGAAAGTAAAAGAATGGTCCTCCATAGAGGAAAAGCATCGATTGCTATATTTGTGCTAGAGCTTTGATTTTGAAAACATGAAACAATTTTGTCAACGGTAGTTATAAAGCATATGTATCATGTAAATTATATCTTACAAGTTGCAAGCCTCATGCATAGTGTACTAATAGTGCCCGCACCTTGTCCTAATTAGCTTGGACTACCGGATCATCACAATGCACATGTTTTGACAAAGTGTCACAAAGGGGTACCTCTATGCCGCCTGTACAAAGGTCTAAGGAGAAAGCTCGCATTGGATTTCTCGCTATTGATTATTCTTCAACTTAGACATCCATACCGGGACAACATAGACAACAGATAATGGACTCCTCTTTTATGCATAAGCATGTAACAACAATTAATAATTTTCTCATTTGAGATTGAGGATATATGTCCAAAACTGAAACTTCCACCATGGATCATGGCTTTAGTTAGCGGCCCAATGTTCTTCTCTAACAATATGCATGCTTAACCATAAGGTGGTAGATCGCTCTTACTTCAGACAAGACGGACATGCATAGCAACTCACATGAAATTCAACAATGAATAGTTGATGGCGTCCCCAGTGAACATGGTTATCGCACAACAAGCAACTTAATAAGAGATAAAGTGCATAATTACATATTCAATACCACAATAGTTTTTAAGCTATTTGTCCCATGAGCTATATATTGCAAAGGTGAATGATGGAATTTTAAAGGTAGCACTCAAGCAATATACTTTGGAATGGCGGAAAATACCATGTAGTAGGTAGGTATGGTGGACACAAATGGCATAGTGGTTGGCTCAAGTATTTTGGATGCATGAGAGATATTCCCTCTCGATACAAGGTTTAGGCTAGCAAGGCTTATTTGAAACAAACACAAGGATGAACTGGTGCAGCAAAACTCACATAAAATACATATTGAAAACATTATAAGACTCTACACCGTCTTCCTTGTTGTTCAAACTCAATACTAGAAATTATCTAGACCTTAGAGAAACAAAATATGCAAACCAAATTTTAGCAAGATCTATGTATTTCTTCATTAATGGGTGCAAAGTATATGATGCAAGAGCTTAAACATGAGCACAACAATTGCCAAGTATCACATTACCCAAGACATTATAGCAATTACTACATGTATTATTTTCCAATTCCAACCATATAACAATTTAACGAAGGAGAAACTTCGCTATGAATACTAAAAGCTAAGAACACATGTGTTCATATGCAACAGCGGAGCGTGTCTCTCTCCCACAAAGTGAATGCTAGGATCCATTTTATTCAAACAAAACAAAAAACAAAAACAAACCGACGCTCCAAGAAAAGCACATAAGATGTGATGGAATAAAAATATAGTTTCAGGGGAGGAACCTGATAATTTGTCGATGAAGAAGGGGATGCCTTGGGCATCCCCAAGCTTAGACGCTTGATTCTTCTTAATATATGCAGGGGTGAACCACCGGGGCATCCCCAAGCTTAGAGCTTTCACTCTTCTTGATCATAGTATATCATCCTCCTCTCTTGACCCTTGAAAACTTCCTTCACACCAAACTTCTCATAAACTTCATTAGAGGGGTTAGTACATAATCAAAAACTCACATGTTCAGAGGTGACACAATCATTCTTAACACTTCTGGACATTGCTCAAAGCTACTGGAAGGTAATGGAACAAAGAAATCCACCCAACACAGCGAAAGAAGCAATACGAAATAAAAGGCAGAATCTGTCAAAACAGAACAGTCCGTAAAGACGAATTTCTAATAAATACTTCTGTTGCTCAGATCAGAAAACTAAAAACTAATGAAAGTTGCGTACATATCTGAGGAACACGCACGTAAATTGGCATATTTTTCTGATTTTTCTACAGAGAAAACAGCCCAGATTCGTGACAGATAGAAATCTGTTTCTGCGCAGAAATCCAAATCTAGTATCAACCTTCGATTAGAGGCTTCACTTGGCACAACAAAACACAAAACTAAGATAAGGAGAGGTTGCTACAGTAGTAAACAACTTCCAAGACACAAAATAAAAACAAAGTACTGTAGCAAAATAACACATGGGTTATCTCCCAAGAAGTTCTTTTCTTTATAGCCATTAAGATGGGCTCAGCAGTTTTAATGATGCACTCGCGAGAAATAGTATTTGAAGCAAAAGAGAGCATCAAGAGGCAAATTCAAAACACATTTAAGTCTAACATGCTTCCTATGCATAGGAATCTTGTAAATAAACAAGTTCATTAAGAGCAAAGTAACAAGCATAGGAAGATAAAACAAGTGTAGCTTCAAAAATTTCAGCACATAGAGAGGTGTTTTAGTAACATGAAAATTTCTACAACCATATTTTCCTCTCTCATAATAACTTTCAGTAGCAACATGAGCAAACTCAACAATGTAACTATCACATAAAGCATTCTTATCATGAGTCTCATGCATAAAATTATTACTCTCCACATAAACATAATCAATTTTATTAGTTGTAGTGGGAGCAAATTCAACAAAGTAGCTATCATTATTATTCTCATCAAGTGTAGGAGGCATAGTATTATCATCATAAAAATTACTCTCCATAGTAGGTGGCACCAAAAGACCAGTATCATTATAATCATCATAAATAGGAGGCAAAGTATCATCAAAGTAAATTTCCTCCTCAATTCTTGGGGGACTAAAAATATCATGCTCATCAAAGCCAGCTTCCCCAAGCTTAGAATTTTCCATATCATTAGCAACAATGGTGTTCAAAGCGTTCATACTAATATTACTACCAGCATGCAAATAAGATTTCATAGGTTTTTTAATTTTCGCATCAAACAATCCATGTTTTAAATCAGGAAATAGAAATAGAAGCTCATTCTTGTCCATTATGCCAAACTAGTGTAAACAAGAAACAAAAAGTTGCAATTGCAGGATCTAAAGGAAATAGCTTCGAGTACTTACAGCGTCGGAAAATAGCTTAGTAGCCGAGATCCGGAGTGTGAGTACCTTTTACCTTTCCTCCCCGGCAACGGCGCTAGAAAATAGCTTGATGTCTACGTTCCCCCTCCTTTCCTGTAGACAGTGTTGGGCCTCCAAGAGCAGAGGTTTGTAGAACAGCAGCAAGTTTTCCCTTAAGTGGATCACCCAAGGTTTATCGAACTCAGGGAGGAAGAGGTCAAAGATATCCCTCTCATGCAACCCTGCAACCACAAAGCAAGAAGTCTCTTGTGTCCCCAACACACCTAATAGGTGCACTAGTTCGGTGAAGAGATAGTGAAATACAGGTGGTATAAATAAGTATGAGCAGTAGCAACGGTGCCAGAAAATAGCTTGCTGGCGTGTAGTTGATGGTGGTAGTATTGCAGCAGTAGTAACGCAGTAAAACAGTAAACAAGCAGTAGTAACGCAGCAGTATTTAGGAACAAGGCCTAGGGATTACACTTTTACTAGTGGACACTCTCAACATTGATCACATAACAGAATAGATAAATGCATACTCTACACTTTTGTTGGATGATGAACACATTGCGTAGGATTACACGAACCCTCAATGCCGGAGTTAACAAGCTCCACAATAATGTTCATGTTTTAGTAACCTTATAGTGTAAGATAGATCAACAGACTAAACCAAGTACTAACATAGCATGCACACTGTCACCTTCATGCATATGTAGGAGGAATAGATCACATCAATATTATCATAGCAATAGTTAACTTCGCAATCTACAAGAGATCATGATCATAGCATAAACCAAGTACTAACACGGTGCACACACTGTCACCTTTATACACGTGCAGGAGGAATAAAACTACTTTAATAACATTGCTAGAGTAGCACATAGATAAATTGTGATACAAACTCATATGAATCTCAATCATGTAAAGCAGCTCATGAGATTATTGTATTGAGGTACATGGGAGAGAGATGAACCACATAGCTACCGGTATAGCCCCGAGCCTCGATGGAGAACTACTCCCTCCTCATGGGAGCAGCAGCGGTGATGAAGATGGCGGTGGAAATGGCAGCGGTGTCGATGGAGAAGCCTTCCGGGGGCACTTCCCCGCTCCGGCAGCGTGCCGGAACAGAGACTCCTGTCCCCCAGATCTTGGCCTCGCGATGGCGGCGGCTCTGGAAGGTTTCTGTGGTTTTCGTCGAACGTATCAGGGTTTTCGATCCAGGGGCTTTAAATAGGCGAAGAGGCGGCGCAGGAGGGTCGAAGGGGCGACGACACCATAGGGCGGCGTGGCCAGGGCCTGGGCCGCGCCGGCCTAGGGTCTGGGGGCCCAGTGCCCACCCTCTGGTCCTTCCCGGGTGTTCTGGATGCTTCCGGTGAAAATAGGAACTTGGGCGTTGATTTCGTCCGATTCCGAGAATATTTCGTTACTAGGATTTCTGAAACCAAAAACAGCAGAAAACAGGAACTGGCACTTCGGCATCTTGTTAATAGGTTAGTTCCAGAAAATGCACGAATATGACATAAAGTGTGCATAAAACATGTAGATAACATCAATAATGTGGCATGGAACATAAGAAATTATCGATACGTCGGAGACGTATCAATGTTATGCATACATGGAATACTAGTTTGCTGGTGATAGGGTTCTACATTATAAGTGGACATAGATATGTCTTTAGTTGCTAATCATGGCTCTGTGATTATGAAGTAACATGATCACATGTTAACTTTGGGTTTAGGTTGGGAAACAATTTTAGGGTTCACATGAAATAGTGGAACTAGGGTTTCTAGTTGAGTTAGGGTTTTGGGTTTACACATGAAATGATGAATTCCTGTTTTTCTACCATATGGAACTTGGGTTTTCTGGTTACCCTATAATTCTTTGATTAATAACTTCATTAAGGAAATTGAAGTTATTAAGAACTTTGAAATAAAAATAATGTTGGATTTGGCATTTTATTTTTTTTAATGAATTAATAATTAAGGTAATTATTAATTAGGGTTTAAATTCCAACATTAAAGATTAAATAAGCTACAAATAAAGAAAATTAGTGTTAATGTTTTCTTTATTTACTTTACTGGTTTTTATTTATTTTAGATAGTTTTCCTAATTATTGAAGTTTTAATTGAATTTAGAATTAATAAATAAGGCTTAAATAACAAGTATTAAATAATTAAATTTTTATTAAAAATAAAAATTTCATTTTATATTTTTATTGGATAGAGTTTTCCTTTCCAAGAATTTTAATATCTTATTTATATTTTTCTGACTTAATATGAATTTTATACAAATTTGCAAAGCTGCAGTAATTAATGAATTGAAATTTAAATCAGAGGAATACTAAATGCACCCGGCTATCTACCCACAGAGTCACTGACTCGTGGGCCAGTGGCCATGTCACCTGCCACACGTGCATTGACCAAGGTCAAAATTGCCACGGTGGCAGGGAGGCTCACTGCCGGCGGGAACTGGCGGCAATCGCCGGCAATACGGTTCCTGCGTGGGCGTGCGCTAGTTCATCGGAACGAGGACGACAAGGCGATGCTAGTGGTGGTCGCGCCGCCACCAGATGGTCGCCGGAGCTTGGCCGGCGGCGATGATCTGCGGCGGTGGTCACGGGCCTACAGTGAAGGGCTTGCTAGAGGATTCTAGGGGAAGAGCTAGGATGCTCAGGCGAACCAGGAACTCACCGCGGACACGACAGGCTTGTCGGCGAGGCGTGAGGGGGTCGACATCGCCGGAATTTGTCAGTCCCGGCGTCGGGGAAGACGAACTCGACGGCGTCGATTTAGCGTGTGGCGGCTCGATTCCTCTGGCAGGAAGAGCAAGTCGAGGACGGTGGTCTCAGCGATGGTAACGGCGAGGCTCGGGAATGCTCCGAACGGCGGCGAGGGAGATGACCGGGGCAAGCTAGGGTTTCGTCTGGGGAGAATTTTTGGAGCAGGGAGGAAGAAGAGGGCGACTAGGTTCGTCCAAAGCTTTATACGGCGCCTAGGCGCGTGCCTCGTCACGGACTCGGTCGAGGAGAGGACGCCAGCGCGAGGGAAGGACGAGCACGCCGTCGTGCTGTCCTCCAGGCACGATGGAGAGGATGAGGATGACTTCGTTTTATTTTTTTTCTGTCAAAGGGGTACGTGGGATGGTGTTGGGCTGTGCTGGCCTGGTGATGGTGGGCTGCTTCTGGACCTCTCTTGCTGGGCTGCTGCGGCAGGTAAGTCCAGGTAAGCCTTCTTCCTTTATTTCTTTTATTTTTATTTCATGTTTTCATTTCCTATTTTGTATTCTGCTTTTAATTCAGATTTTAATTGCAGGTTTCTTACTTTGTTAATTCCATTAAGTTGTATAGCAGTGATTATTAAACCATTCTTTCCTTTTGGAACAAGTATTTTATATTTGAATTATATTACATACTTGTGTTTTATTCAAAATAGCACATAGACATGATTTTGTATTTTTTATTTTTATTTCATGTCTCACTTGTGAATCAATTTATTTAGATTGTTATAGTTGATGTTTTCAACTCAAATTATTTTAGAGGTTGTTAATAGGACTTGGCTTCTATTTGAGGAGTGATTGACTTACATGTGATGTTATGTGAGCACTAATTTATTAGGGCTTTTCTAATTTTCTATCATAACCCCCTTTTAAGTTTATTGCTATTGTTATATTTTAACATTACCATGAAATGCCTAGAGTAAAATATTACTCTCTTCATGGTTTGATCTTGGTTATAAAATTAGGTGGTTGATTACCACACATGGGTTTCAATTGTGATTTTAAGCACTAGATGTTTCTGAGGTTTAATATGTGAAGCATAAGATTCCATTGATATGCCATTCCAGGGTTCTAATGATATTTCTATAATGGCCATGGATTTGATTCTCAATTATGGTCTAGGTTTATATTGCAATCTCCATAGTGATACAATAGTTAGGGTTGAGATATAATTTTAATTTGTAGAAGTGAGATGGCATCATATTGCAATTGCTAGGGTTTAATCTCCCCCAACCAAAATATTATGGTTACTTGCTTAATTGTTTCTGTTCTCTTTTAATTACTAAGGACTTGAGAATTGGTTTTATCTTATACCAATAGATCTCTATTATAACCTTAAGCTATTGTTAAAGTAACTAAAGTTGTTATAGTTCTTTTTATAGTTAACTTTGGTTATACGGATGAATGGTTTCTCACCTTATAAAGTATATAGTTTGACTCTAAGGTTTGCTTAGGTTCTTTAATTTATGAAATATAGATGTGGTAGGGTTCTACTTATGATCTCCAAGTGAATCACAAGTTAGGGTTGGGGTATAAGCTTAGGGTTTCTTACTAGTTACCTCCCTATGATTTCATGTGAAGAATAATATCTATTAATCACATAAATGTTAGTATTTGGATTATTCTCCTATTTCTCCAAATCATGGTCAGGGCATTATCATGGACAACTTGTTCATAATATATCTACCTCAAGTTCTTAGGTTTTATGATCATCACTCAATTTGTAATGATCAAGGTTTGGCTTCCTAAGGTATCTCTCATTAGATGGGGTTCTCACTTCCATGATCAATCACTGTCTTGATCTACTAAGCATAATATCTCCCTTATAGTTTCTTGGGTGGACATGGCTATGGTTGTCTCTATAGATTATATCCCAGGAGAATACCTGAGATATTATGTTAGGGTTCTACTCAATAATGATGATATGATCATCTGGTTATAAGAATAGTTCTCTCCCTCAAATCCAGGTGCTGCCTCAACTATCTTGAGTGTAACACCAGATCTTGAACTCTCTTATATAGGAATGGATTATTCTAGGGTTTATGGTGTACTCAGAAGATCTCAATAGGTATCTAGTCTAAAACTCCACTTGGCTATCTTGGTTATCTCACCACTCCAAGATGAAATGGTTTACCTAATACTTTAGTTCAAAGTTTATCCTTGATTATTAAATAAGTAAATCTAAAATTAGTATGATTGGTCTCTCTCATTTGGGAAGGTCTTTAATACTAACCTAAGGTTAGGCTCCATAGGGATTGATGTGATCATCAATATCTATGTTTAGAATAGATGGTCTCTCTCTCTAGGAATGTCTTGAATAATATCCTAGGGCTACTCTTAAAGATAATGATTTGAATACTTGGATGTATATCGAAGGTTTAACTCAAGGTTTGTTAATGCTTCTCTAATAATTATAATAGAACTCTCACCTCTCTAGGTTTGATGTATAATAATATGGAATAGAGAAAGATATGTACTCCTTGGTTGAATCTCCTTGTCTTGCTTCCAAGATTAAAGTAGAATGGATATCATAGGGTTCATGGTAAGAGCTTGAATTAGTTTTAAGATATGGAGAAGATAAGTGAAGAATAGTTTCTCCAGTTATTGTTACTTGATTTCCAATTAAATGAGTGTTCATATGTTATGTCAAGAAATATCATGTTGTGATCTTCACTAAGATCAAGTAGTTGATCTTATGAGTAAAGTGTTGTTGTGATGATTATTAGTTCCATTTGATCTAACCCCTTAGATCAAATCATCTCTACCCAAAACAATGTTTTGACAAAGTCACTTTGAGGTTTATAGCGCTTGACTTGATGTGCTACTTCAATTCCACCAAGATCAAGTGAAACTTCAGTTACTGTGACTGTTTAACTTTAAAGCGCGAAAATTCCCCAGATTTTCTATGCATGAATGCAATGCACACATCTGTTTCCTCTATTTTTGTAACCCCAATACCTGGGATATTACATGTTCTGTGCTACGCGGCCCGTTCTAGCCTACATTGTTTTGCTAAGCGGCCTGCAGTTTAGCTTATGATTCGTCTGTCTGCTGCAGGAGGTGAATCGGTAATGCCACATCTTCCCTCGCGACGGCGACCTTCCCGGTTCCCGCACCCCGCTGGCGCTGCTCCTATGTCGGCCTTGGCGAAATTGTTGTCGCCGCCGAGAGAGAAAGATCCTTTCAGTTCCACCCCTCCCTGGATCTCCCACAGCAGCGCCTCCCGAACCTAAGTAAGATAGGAGGCGACGGTGGCGGATGTTGACTCGTTACTTAATAAGCAGAAGATGGTGACAGTCCATGGCGCGGCGAAGAGCTTTGAAGACCTCGAGCGGTGGCGCCCCTCCTTCAACCTCAACCTCCAGCAGCGGTGCCCCTCCCTCGACCTCAATCTCCAGCAGCGGCACCCACCATGACTCATCAGCTCGCGGCGGCGGCGCCGGTGGACCAGGCGCACTGCCGTTCAAGATGGTCGCAGTGCTTCCTCCCTATCTCCAAGGTTGTCTTGGCTTCCCCTCCAGGTACGATGAGGAGCGAGCAGGGGCTAGGAGGAGCAGTCCTCTCACCACACACCGATGGCACATCAAGTTATCAAGCCCCGAAGACCTAAAGATATCAGGTTCAATCCGATCTCTTAATAGACAAACAAGGAATCGACAAGGTTCGAGTAACAAAATTCAGTTCATGTCGCACGAAATTTTTGTACGCTTTTGATTCAACTCAATAGTACAGAATTCAGTTCATGTGACATTGTCTGTTTTGTAGATTGTAGTCTGGGCTTCATGATGGAGCTGACCATTGTAGCGAGGTTCCAACCCAATGGTCACTACTATATTAGTGCCAGGAACATGCCCAGCAAGGAGAGCCGGAGATACTGTGCTTGCCATACTGAATGTGTACTCATAGAGCAGCTAGCGAGTAGCGATCTCATTGAATCAAATTAGTCGAGCCGTAGTACATGTGTACTGTGTACATAGGTCTGCTGTGCTTATTGCAGATATTTTCATGATGAGAAAATGGGACTGACAAATGGGCAATAATATGCTGATGAATTCTTTCCTTGGCCAAAGATCAATCTATATAAATTTTTGTAGTCTGCATGTGTCATTTCTGTTGCAGTTAACATATCCAGTAGTAACATGGAGCATTTTCTTTCATTCATTGCCTGGAAGTTTGAACTCAAGTTTTGCTTTCTGAATAATGAATAACAAGGTAGCGTATCTGAAGTAAGTGATTGTTGAGTCAAATGCAGTGCCAAGGTCAGGTTCCTTGGTACCTCATATTGGACAATGGAAATAGCAGAAAAGCAAGTATAAGCATTGTGATTTCACATTTGATATGAATCGGAGTACAAAACACACAATAACAAATAAAATTACATCCCTAGATCACAGGATAGACAGAAAAAATCGGTATCTATGGCAACGATTGTTCAGTTCAAATTAAATTTAGTCGAATTGTTTGGCGTGAGAAATTTTAACCGCAGGTCAAGTGTGTTCTATGACAGTCGGAAGAAAGGAGGAGAAGAATCTGAAGGCAAAGCAGAAGAAATTGCTTGCTTCTCAAATGGACAAACAGTACAGCCCGACAGGCGTCAGCTGTCGGAAAATAGTATGCTGCCTTTTTCAATTTATGCCACAAAAACTTTCGGAATACACTCACCTGAAATTTCTCACAATATCTATTTTGTTTCTCTTATTGTTATGTAGATGGTATATTTGGTGGGAATCATCAAAGTATTTTGTAGCAGATACGGCAAGCTCAAAGCCTCTGTTTATAATAACCCAATAACCCCAAAAGTATATGATTATATCCAATATAAGCATTTCCTCATGATTACTATGTGAATTGTTCATAAGATGATTTCATACGTTAAATCTTAGTGTGACACTTCCTATTACCTTGGCACTTTACATGGATGGCAAGAACTAAATACTTATTTGCAGATCCTTACAGTGGTTAAATGGTTATTGAGGTAGTGATTATTTATGTTGATTCCTTTTTGTTTATACCTGCCCAAGATTTACAAAATACCTGAGTTATGTTGATGGGCATTTTCACTATTGATGCCATTAAACAATAGAGTGTGTCGTTGTCGTGAGGATGAGTGCAAAACTGGAGGAGGTAACTCATGTTTTTACCTCTTGTTGTGCATGCTGGTCGCCAATTTGGAACGCCAATAGCTCGTGGAAAAAGCTGCCATAGTAATGATGGCAAAACCAACTGCCAGATTAGAATCAACCTACAAATTTTAATCCAATGTAAGGTAGGGCACATGCAGAATAAAATATTTAGGAAGTACTAAAGTAACAACCAACTAAGGTTTCAGTTCTGATCAACTCAATCAGCAAATCTGATTGGAATGGTGCTTCAATTACAATGACTGTTTTTAGCATGGTTACAATATGCTCTTCCCTGATTTTTTTTAAAAGAAACAATATCAATATTCTTGGTGTTAATGTTATTTTATCTCTTTGGGTTGATAGCAATGCAGGCTATAATGTTTTGCGGGTTTCTGTAATAGACCATGCTGGCATATCTACAAAGGTCTAATACTTCGCATTGGCTGATATATGAGTGATAAATTCCAATGCATATAGATATCCATGCTAGCATAGCTACACAGGTCTGATATACTTAACACTGGATGATAAGTGATAAGTTCCAATCCACATATACCATGTTTATCAGGTCCCAAGGCCCCAAAGTTTTTCTTCTGCAAGAGTTATACTTTATCTGTTGCGTCCTGCTATTATTAGCCCGAGTTCAAACCTTACATCTAATCATAGTATGTTGATCATTGACATAGGCATCCCGAATGGGCCTGCCAAAGATGGTACCCGAGATTTATTGAAGGCCCACGAGTCGAAGAATATGAAGTTTGGAAGCCCAAGTTAATACTAAGGAAAATTAGAGTTGTATTAGGAAATATAGACTTGTAATTTTACGGGATGGGTTAGAAACCCTCCCGGACTCTGTAACTTGTGTGTGATAAATCCCTCGGCTCCGTCTCCTATATAAGGGGGAGTCGAGGGACAAAGAAAGGATCGACTCATTGTTTCATGCAACCCTAGCTTTCATAATCGTCGAGTACTTTTCGGCTGAAACCTTCGAGATCTACTTACCCTCTACTTCCAACTAAACCCTAGTCTACAATACGTAGGCATTGATAAGTTAATCCCTTGTCAATCATTGATTGTTATCTGGCTGATCCTTTGTTACTATTTTTTACTGTAGAAACTTTTATCTACAAAAATTACTTCCCTCCATATCAGGTAATGGTGGAAAAGATGCTCACACTAGAGAGAAATCTGTGAAGGCATGATCAAGGGTGTGAGAAAATTTTCTAAGCACTTGACTTCTGAACCACTGCATAGTATATCGCCAGTAGTGAAGTCGTGTTTGTTAATGGAGGTTGATTATTGAACTTTAGTTTATTTGGTGGTATATTCTTTCTTTTGTCCAATTCATGGGGAAGTTATATACCAGTACGAATTTTGAATTTTGAATCGCGAGGCTACACAAGGTAGCTCGCAAACCAATGAGAGGATGAAACTTTACATTGCCAAGCTCTGTTGACTTAATTTATCGAGATTTGTTTTTTGGTTGAGATCCAATCCAATGATCTGGTACTTAAATTTGTTGCTTGATATTCGCATTTCCTCATTCCATATTGCAGCAATAATTTTAGTAGGTTCACAACTAAACATATCAGTAAGGTGGTATAATACTGATGACATAAGTACGTTTGCCTGTAGCTTCCACTACGGGAAAAACAGGCGCTGCCGTGCGGCCTATCATTGCCGTGAGGCACCGCACGGCAAAGACATCTTTGCCGTGCGCCGAAAGAGGCACTCACGGCAAACAATATACGCACGGTAAAGTTAGAGCGGGGCGCACGGCAAAGTTCATGTGCACGGCAAACTCACCAGTGCCACACGGCAAAGTTAATGTGCACGGCAAAGTCCATCAAATGCGCACGGCAAAGAATCCAGGACGGCAAAGCCAATAAACGACGCACGGCAAAGAAAATATGGTCGGCAAAGGGCCGGGACGTTGCCGTGGGCCACCCTTTGTCGTGCGGCCAGAGAAAGTGCACGGCAAAGCCGCCTTTGCCGTGCGACTTCTTCTTTGTGGTGCGCCATACTTCATTTTATTTGTTTTTCTTTCTATTTTATTTCATCTAATACTTGTTTTTTTTTAGTTCTACTTTTTGATGAATATTTATTAGTGTTAATTAAGACAATGTGCAATACAAAATTACTCTCCATGTTCATCCCCCACATATATCAGGGTTTCAGAGCAATTAATACGTACGCGCTTCGGAAAATCTGCTAAGTGTTATCGCCCAAATGTGAGGAAGGTCACACACCGGGGAGCTACTTTTGCACCATTAGACCTTGCATCACACTTTGACACATAGCATAGGTCCACATGCAAGATTTGGTGGGGTTACGGTGCTCCGGCGGTCGTTCTCCCCCTCCTCCCCCCAAAACAGCGGAACGCGTGCCCCGGCGGGTCTACCCCCCTAGATTTCTCCGCGCAAGGGTGCACCAATGTAAATTTCATTCTTTTAGGTTTGTTTAGTACATATACAAATGGAGAACCAAGATTGGGACCCTTTGGCACATATACCCGCAGCTAGAGCCATTATCACACGATCGACGGTGTGCCTGATCTACTGGTTAGGGTTAGGTGTAGGGTTAGGGCTAGGGTTTAGGGGCTAGGGCTAGGGTTTAGGTTAAAGGTAAGTATTTATGGTTAGGTATAGGTTTAGGGTTTAGGGTTAGGGTTAGGGTTTATGATGCATGGTTCTGCAGCTCCGGCGTCGTGGTTTAGGGATTTAGAGGGGTTTAGGGCTCGAAGCCTCCCCAGTTTAGGGTTTAGGGTTTAGGGGAGCTACTTTTGCACCATTAGACCTTGCATCACACTTTGACACATAGCATAGGTCCACATGCAAGGTTTGGTGGGGTTCCGGTGCTCCGGCGGTCGTTATCCCCCTCCTCCCCCCAAAACAGAGGAACGTGTGCCCCGGTGGGTCTACCCCCCTAGATTTCTCCGCGCGAGGGTGCACCAATGTAACTTTTCATTCTTTTAGGTTTGTTTAGTACATATACACATGGAGAACCAAAGATTGGGACCCTTTGGCACATATACCCGCAGCTAGAGCCAATATCACACGATCGACGGTGTGCCTGATCTACTGGTTAGGGTTAGGTGTAGGGTTAGGGCTAGGGTTTAGGGGCTAGGGCTAGGGTTTAGGTTAAAGGGTAAGTATTTATGGTTAGGTATAGGTTTAGGGTTTAGGGTTAGGGTTAGGGTTTATGATGCATGGTTCTGCAGCTCCGGCGTCGTGGTTTAGGGATTTAGAGGGGTTTAGGGCTCGAAGCCTCCCCAGTTTAGGGTTTAGGGTTTAGGGGAGCTACTTTTGCACCATTAGACCTTGCATCACACTTTGACACATATCATAGGTCCACATGCAAGGTTTGGTGGGGTTTCGGTGCTCCGGCGGTCGTTATCCCCCTCCTCCCCCCAAAACAGCGGAACGTGTGCCCCGGCGGGTCTACCCCCCTAGATTTCTCCGCGCGAGGGTGCACCAATGTAACTTTTCATTCTTTTAGGTTTGTTTAGTACATATACACATGGAGAACCAAAGATTGGGACCCTTTGGCACATATACCCGCAGCTAGAGCCATTATCACACGATCGACGGTGTGCACGATCTACTCGGTTAGGGTTAGGTGTAGGGTTAGGGCTAGGGTTTAGGGGCTAGGGCTAGGGTTTAGGTTAAAGGGTAAGTATTTATGGTTAGGTATAGGTTTAGGGTTTAGGGTTAGGGTTAGGGTTTATGATGCATGGTTCTGCAGCTCCGGCGTCGTGGTTTAGGGATTTAGAGGGGTTTAGGGCTCGAAGCCTCCCCGCTTAGGGTTTAGGGTTTTGGGGAGCTACTTTTGCACCATTAGACCTTGCATCACACTTTGACACATATCATAGGTCCACATGCAAGGTTTGGTGGGGTTCCGGTGCTCGGCGGTCGTTATCCCCCTCCTCCCCCCAAAACAATGAACGTGTGCCCAGCGGGTCTACCCCCTAGATTTCTCCGCGCGAGGGTGCACCAATGTAACTTTTCATTCTTTTAGGTTTGTTTAGTACATATACACATGGAGAACCAAAGATTGGGACCCTTTGGCACATATACCCGCAGCTAGAGCCATTATCACACGATCGACGGTGTGCCTCGATCTCTCGGTTAGGGTTAGGTGTAGGGTTAGGGCTAGGGTTTAGGGGCTAGGGCTAGGGTTTAGGTTAAAGGGTAAGTATTTATGGTTAGGTATAGGTTTTGGTTTTAGGGTTTGGTGTATGGTTTATGGTGGAGTGGTCTTCAGCTCCGGCGTCGTGGTTTAGGGATTTAGAGGGGTTTAGGGCTCGAAGCCTCCCCAGTTTAGGGTTTAGGGTTTAGGGGAGCTACTTTTGCACCATTAGACCTTGCATCACACTTTGACACATATCATAGGTCCACATGCAAGGTTTGGTGGGGTTCCGGTGCTCCGGCGGTCGTTATCCCCCTCCTCCCCCCAAAACAGCGGAACGTGTGCCCCGGCGGGTCTACCCCCCTAGATTTCTCCGCGCGAGGGTGCACCAATGTAACTTTTCATTCTTTTAGGTTTGTTTAGTACATATACACATGGCGAACCAAAGATTGGGACCCTTTGGCACATATACCCGCAGCTAGAGCCATTATCACACGATCGACGGTGTGCCTGATCTACTGGTTAGGGTTAGGTGTAGGGTTAGGGCTAGGGTTTAGGGGCTATGGCTAGGGTTTAGGTTAAAGGGTAAATATTTATGGTTAGGTATAGGTTTAGGGTTTAGGGTTAGGGTTAGGGTTTATGATGCATGGTTCTGCAGCTCCGGCGTCGTGGTTTAGGGATTTAGAGGGGTTTAGGGCTCGAAGCCTCCCCAGTTTAGGGTTTAGGGTTTAGGGGAGCTACTTTTGCACCATTAGACCTTGCACCACACTTTGACACATATAGTAGGTCCACATGCAAGGTTTGGTGGGGTTCCGGTGCTCCGGCGGTCGTTATCCCCCTCCTCCCCCCAAAACAGCGGAACGTGTGCCCCGGCGGGTCTACCCCCCTAGATTTCTCCGCGCGAGGGTGCACCAATGTACCTTTTCATTCTTTTAGGTTTTTTTAGTACATATACACATGGAGAACCAAAGATTGGGACCCTTTATCACATATACCCGCAGCTAGAGCCATTATCACACGATCGACGGTGTGCCTGGTCTACTGGTTAGGGTTAGGTGTAGGGTTAGGGCTAGGGTTTAGGGGCTAGGGCTAGGGTTTAGGTTAAAGGGTAAGTATTTATGGTTAGGTATAGGTTTAGGGTTTAGGGTTAGGGTTAGGGTTTATGATGCCTGGTTATGCAGCTCAGGCGTCGTGGTTTAGGGATTTAGAGGGGTTTAGGGCTCGAAGCCTCCCTGGGCTTAGGGTTTAGGGTTTAGGGGAGCTACTTTTGCACCATTCCACCTTGCATCACACTTTGACACATATCATAGGTCCACATGCAAGGTTTGGTGGGGTTCCGGTGCTCCGGCGGTCGTTATCCCCCTCCTCCCCCAAAACAGCGGAACGTGAGCCCCGGCGGGTCTACCCCCCTAGATTTCTCCGCGCGAGGGTGCACCAATGTAACTTTTCATTCTTTTAGGTTTGTTTAGTACATATACACATGGAGAACCAAAGATTGGGACCCTTTGGCACATATACCCGCCGCTAGAGCCATTATCACACGATCGACGGTGTGCCTGGTCTACTGGTTAGGGTTAGGTGTAGGGTTAGGGCTAGGGTTTAGGGGCTAGGGCTAGGGTTTAGGTTAAAGGGTAAGTATTTATGGTTAGGTATAGGTTTAGGGTTTAGGGTTAGGGTTAGGGTTTATGATGCATGGTTCTGCAGCTCCGGCGTCGTGGTTTAGGGATTTAGAGGGGTTTAGGGCTCGAAGCCTCCCCAGTTTAGGGTTTAGGGTTTAGGGGAGCTACTTTTGCACCATTACACCTTGCATCACACTTTGACACATATCATAGGTCCACATGCAAGGTTTGGTGGGGTTCCGGTGCTCCGGCGGTCGTTATCCCCTCCTCCCCCCAAAACAATGGAACGTGTGCCCGGCGGGTCTACCCCCTAGATTTCTCCGCGCGAGGGTGCACCAATGTAACTTTTCATTCTTTTAGGTTTGTTTAGTACATATACACATGGAGAACCAAATATTGGGACCCTTTGGCACATATACCCGCAGCTAGAGCCATTATCACACGATCGACGGTGTGCCTGGTCTACTGGTTAGGGTTAGGTGTAGGGTTAGGGCTAGGGTTTAGGGGCTAGGGCTAGGGTTTAGGTTAAAGGGTAAGTATTTATGGTTAGGTATAGGTTTAGGGTTTAGGGTTAGGGTTTATGATGCATGGTTCTGCAGCTCCGGCGTCGTGGTTTAGGGATTTAGAGGGGTTTAGGGCTCGAAGCCTCCCCAGTTTAGGGTTTAGGGTTTAGGGGAGCTACTTTTGCACCATTACACCTTGCATCACACTTTGACACATATCATAGGTCCACATGCAAGGTTTGGTGGGGTTCCGGTGCTCCGGCGGTCGTTATCCCCCTCCTCCCCCCAAAACATCGGAACATGTGCCCCGGCGGGTCTACCCCCCTAGATTTCTCCGCGCGAGGGTGCACCAATGTAACTTTTCATTCTTTTAGGTTTGTTTAGTACATATACACATGGAGAACCAATATTGGGACCCTTTGGCACATATACCCGCAGCTAGAGCCATTATCACACGATCGACGGTGTGCCTGATCTACTGGTTAGGGTTAGGTGTAGGGTTAGGGCTAGGGTTTAGGGGCTAGGGCTAGGGTTTAGGTTAAAGGGTAAGTATTTATGGTTAGGTATAGGTTTAGGGTTTAGGGTTAGGGTTAGGGTTTATGATGCATGGTTCTGCAGCTCCGGCGTCGTGGTTTAGGGATTTAGAGGGTTTAGGGCTCGAAGCCTCCCGGTTTAGGGTTTAGGGTTTAGGGGAGCTACTTTTGCACCATTACACCTTGCATCACACTTTGACACATATCATAGGTCCACATGCAAGGTTTGGTGGGGTTCCGGTGCTCCGGCGGTCGTTATCCCCCTCCTCCCCCCAAAACAGCGGAACGCGTGCCCCGGCGGGTCTACCCCCCTAGATTTCTCCGCGCGAGGGTGCACCAATGTAACTTTTCATTCTTTTAGGTTTGTTTAGTACATATACACATGGAGAACCAAGATTGGGACCCTTTGGCACATATACCCGCAGCTAGAGCCATTATCACACGATCGACGGTGTGCCTGATCTACTGGTTAGGGTTAGGTGTAGGGTTAGGGCTAGGGTTTAGGGGCTAGGGCTAGGGTTTAGGTTAAAGGGTAAGTATTTATGGTTAGGTATAGGTTTAGGGTTTAGGGTTAGGGTTAGGGTTTATGATGCATGGTTCTGCAGCTCCGGCGTCGTGGTTTAGGGATTTAGAGGGGTTTAGGGCTCGAAGCCTCCCCAGTTTAGGGTTTAGGGTTTAGGGGAGCTACTTTTGCACCATTAGACCTTGCACCACACTTTGACACATATAGTAGGTCCACATGCAAGGTTTGGTGGGGTTTCGGTGCTCCGGCGGTCGTTCTCCCCCTCCTCCCCCCAAAACAGCGGAACGCGTGCCCCGGCGGGTCTAGCCCCCTAGATTTCTCCGCGCGAGGGTGTGCCTGATCTACTGGTTAGGGTTAGCTGTAGGGTTAGGGCTATGGTTTAGTTTAAAGGTAAGTATTTATGGTTAGGTATAGGTTTAGGGTTTAGGGTTAGAGTTAGGGTTTATGATGCATGGTTAAGTATTAATGTGTTAGGGTTTCTGGTTAAGTATTAATGTGTTAGGATTTAGGGTTAGGGTTTAGGGTTAGGGTTATGATTTAGGGTTATATGATTTAGGGTTAGGGTTATGATTAATGTGGCTAGATCAATGGGTTAGGATTTAGGGTTAGGGTTAGGGTTATGGTTAATCACACATTTCTTGAAAAACATGAAACATATAGTATTAAATAATACACATTTTGAAAAACAAGTTTAATATAATTTACAAATAAAACTTAATGTTATTGATAATTTACAAATAAAACTCTTAGTGTTATAGAAGTGGTAAAAATAAAATAAAAATTCTGCGCACGGCAAAGAAGCCTGCCGCACGGCAAAGGCAGTCCTGCGCACGGCAAAGATGCCCCGCACGGCAAAGGTGCTTTGCCGCACGGCAAAGAAGGCCGCACGGCAAAGAGTGTGGATAAGGCCATGGTCGGGACGGCCTGAGCCAGAAAACGCTGTCCTCCCCATCCTCCACGCACGAATTCCTCCCCATCGACCTCCCCACACACGACGCCGCCGCCGCCACCTCGACCACGCCGCCGCTGCCCGGCCCCACGACCACGCCACCGCCACCTCCTGCTCCTCCCAGGCGCTGCCGTTGGCCCCCACGACCACGCCGCCGCCACCTCCTGCTCCTCCCAGCCACCGCTGCCCGGCCCCACGACCACGCCGCCGCAGCCCCTTCCCCCGGCCACCTCCTGCAGTCCTCCCCACGCCGTCGCCGCCTTGCGCGCACGCAGTGCAGTCCTCCACCACGCCATCGCCGTCCCGCGCGCCGTGCAGTCCCCCCCCCACACGCTGTCGCCGCCCTTGCTCCTCCCCTGCCGACCCCCGGCCAGCAGCGCTGGTCAGCTCCGGTAGCCACCACGCCCAGCCTCCCGCGCCCAGCCTCCACCGCTGCTGCGCCCTGTGCCTCCCGAGCCCCTGCATATGTAAGGTAATTTTAGCTAGTGTTAGATATAAATGATTTTAGTGTGTAGGATTTTAGTAGCTAGTGTTAGATTTTAGGCGTTGTTTGGATACCGAGTTTATAGAGAACCAAATTTTAGGCATCGACAGGTTCGCTGGGCCATGAATCCACATGCTCTTGGCCTCTTGCTCAACAACCACGGCGGGCGACAAGAAGCTCTCCGGCTCGCCGGACGTGCTCACCGGATTTTAGTGTAGATGATTTTATTGTATAGATGATTTTATTTAGGGGATTTCATGTTCACTTGCATGACAATTTTATTTTCTCGCTATGCAGGTGAAGCTTTGAAGTGGACACGGGGGGCGGCATCGTGGGGGTGTTTGACGGGGGGCGGCGTCCCGAATCTTCTTCGACGATTCTCTCACGCGTCTAGGGTATAAATCTCCGGCCCTCCCAGCTTTACATGTACCTAGGTTTTTTTTTGTGTCTAGATCACCAAGTCTGTCGCGATACCTAGGCGTCTCTTCCCGACCGTAAGGGTTACGCGGATAAATATGCATTAGTGGTCTCGCATATTATGAACCGTAACTCTTACGGCATTTATCGGGACAGCCGGCGGATGCGTAGTTGGGTACGTTCTCCGTGCTCTACCCCGATCCGAGACAGGATTTCGGTAGCGCCTCCCCGTTGTTCTCCGGATGCACACCCCTCTCGGCTTTTTGCCGAGACGTGTATCGGGAGAGCAGCGGGGAGGTGCTGCCAAAATTCTGTCTCGGATTGGGGTAGAGCTGGGAGAACGTACTCAATCTACGGATCCGGCGGCTGCTAAGAGCCCACCTAGTAGAGTTTTAGGTTGATGCACGCGTAAAATAAATAAATATATGATGCATTTATTTCGTATTTGATATATAAATGCTATGTTTGTCTGTTTTGTTGCTGATTAGAGGATGGATAATCGTGGCTGGATGTACGATGGCAGAATCAGTCAGTGGGACTATACTGATGAATGGGGAGAAAAGACCGAGCAGTTTGTGGATAGGGCGTTTGCCATCCCTAGCAGACCTATAAGTGTTTGGTGCCCTTGTAGTAAGTGCGCTAACCGAAAGGCACAGGACAAGGAAACTATGAGTATGCACCTGATCAAGTTTGGGTTCACACCGTCCTACAGGATTTGGACTTACCATGGAGAAAAGGCAAAGAAACGTGCTAGGAAGGAGGTGCGGCAGATTCAACCTAGGGGGGAATATGACACTGGTTTTGATAGGTGCTTAGAAAACTTGGCTAATGGTAATGTGCCTGAAAGCTCTCATGTAGAGGTGGAGACACCTCAGGATGCGGAGACAAGTGAGGACCCGGAGGAAAACACAAAGGAGTATTATGAGGCTCTGTTTGCTTCGTAAACCCCTACATGAAAATACAGAGGTTACCCAACTAGATGCCATCGCTCGCCTTATGGCCTTGAAGTGCCATAGGAACTTGTGCAGAGATGGGTTCGATGAACTTCTGGTCATCGTAGGCAGCCTTCTGCCGAAAGGGCACCTCTTGCCGCAAAACTTCTACTATTCGACCAAATTGCTCAGTGACCTTAAGATGTCATCTCAGCAGATACACGCTTGTCCAAAGGGATGCATGCTATTCAGAGAGGAGCACGTACACAAATTATTGCATCAAATGCAATTCCTCTAGGTACTTTGAGGTAGACCGCAATGGTGATGGTCAGAAGAGGCAGACCACGGTTGCCAAGAATATCCTCCGCTATCTTCCAGTTCTACCGAGGATCCAGCGGCTCTTCATGACCGAGGATAATGCCCAGCAGATGAGGTGGGCCGTGGAAGGAAACAGATACACCGACAAGATGATACATCCGTCGGATGGTACTGCATGGAAGAACTTTGTGAAGAAATTTCCACTGAAAGCAGGTGACCCGAGGAGCGTAGCAGTTGCGATATCAACCGATGGGTTCAATCCATATGGTATGTCGGCTGCAGTATACAGTTGTTGGCCAGTGTTTGTTATTCCCATGAACCTCCCCCCTGGCGTCTGCATGAGATCAGAGAACATGTTTGTGTCGATGATAATCCCAGGGCCCAAATACCCGGGCAAGAACATGAATGTGTACCTGGAACCGCTGGTGGATGACTTGGTTCGTGGCTGGGAAGGTCGCGGGATCCGAACATATGACGCATCAAAGAAGGAGTACTTCGATATGTATGTGTGGTACCACACGTCCCTGCATGACCTGCCAGCACGTGCTTTGTTCTGCGGGTGGTGTACACATGGGAAGTGGCCTTGCCCACAGTGCAGTGACATGTGCCGTGACTTTCTTCTGGCTAAACAAGGGAGGCAAGTATTCATGCTTTGATGAAGCTCGACAGTTCCTTGAGCGGAGGCATGCATACAGGAGTGATGTAAAGAGTTTCAAGAAAGGCCGTGTTGTCCGTGGCCCGAAGCCAATTCCGAAGACCGGAATGGAAATCAAGGCCGAGTTAGATGTTCTTCAGCCTAGCCCTGATGGGAATGGTTTCTTAGGATATGGGGAGACACACCAATGGACTCACAAGCCGTGCTTATGGAAGCTCCCTTACTTTGAGTTTCTCGAGCTCCCGCATAACATTGATGTAATGCACACCGAGAAGAATATCAGTGAAGCCATTTGGAGCACGATTGTGGACACTGAGAAGACGAAGGATAACATAAAGGCTCGAATTGATCAAGAAATGTGGTGTGATAGGCCGGAGTTGAACATGCAGCCACCTAATGGTGCCAAAAAAACTTGGACTAAGCCACACGCTCCGTTCTGCCTCACAAAGGCCCAAAAAAGGGAGGTCTTCCAATGGATGAAGGACTCGTTGTTTTTCCCCGCTGGGTTCGCAGCGAACGGGATGTGGGGCCTGAACATTGAAAGCTTATTTGCAAGTACAAGGACTGAAGAGTCATGACTACCACATATGGCTTGAGCGGATAATGCCGGTGATGATTCGAGGCTATGTCCCTGAGAAGACTTGGCGAGTGCTAGCGAGGTTGAGTTTTTTCTTCCGCCAGATTTGTGCTAGGGAGTTAGACACTAAAGTGATTGAGAAGCTGGATGAAGAGGCACCCGTGTTGCTTTGCGATCTGGAGAAGATCTTTCCTCCAGGGTTTTTTAATCCGATGCAACACATGATCCTGCACCTCGCGGAGGAGTGCTTAAAGGGGGGCCCGAATTGGGGCCGTTGGCAGTTTGGTCCCGAGAGAGAAACACAAAAGCTTCGTCAAATGACTGGCAATAAATGCAAGATCGAAGCATCCATAGCCGAGGCAGTCCTGAACGTGGAGGTGGCAAACTTCACCACTAAGCACTATGATCCCAACATTCCCACAAAGCACAACCCGGTCCTCCGTTACAATGCCGCCAACAATGAAGAAGTACCCAAGCTTAGCATCTTCGTGGGGCTTGGTGGCAAGTCAAGTGGCTCGAAGCCGTACAGAACGGACCTACATGAGCGGACCTTAATCCACTCGTATGTCTTAAACACCATGGTCGAAGTGAAGCCGTACATCGAGTAAGTGCGAACCATTTAATTATTCGCAAACATTCACTCGTATGTTCGTGGCTAACTCTTCCTCTTTTCATCGGTATAGGAAATTCAAGGCTATACATTGGAAGAATACCCACAGGGAGCCTACCCCGGAAGAATCCAAGCAAATTTTCGATAAGGGAGGCGGTTTCGGTTTCAGTAGCTGGTTTTGTAATTTGGTACTATTCTATCCAAATTAGCTAGTTCCGACATTTATCGGTCATTTCTCGTTCTAAACTTCTTGTGCTAAACTTGTAGGCAAGAACTGACAAAGAGATGAAGTCAGAGCTAAGAAAAATTGCTAGGGGCTTTGACCATTCCGTAGAAGCGTTCAACTCCTATGACGTGAACGGGTATCGCTTCCAGACCCATCAATACACAACAAGCCGGCCCAACGCGAAGACAATAAATAGTGGGGTGGTATGTCAAGGTGATGATGGGCTCCATTACTATGGAAGAGTCGAGGGTATTGATACGTCCAAAACGTATCTACTTTCCCAAACACTTTTGCTATTGTTTTGCCTCTAATTTGTGTATTTTGGATACAACTAACACGGACTAACGCTGTTTTCAGCAGAACTGCTCTGGTGCCTCGTTTTTGTGCAGAAATCCAACTTTCGGGAAAAACCTCGGAATTTATGCAGAAGGCCCTATTTTCCCAGGAAACTAACGGAGCCAGAAGGGCAATTGAAGTGGAGGCCCGAGGGCCCCACACCATAGGGCGGCGCGGCCCAGGGGGGGCCCGCGCGGCCCTGTGGTGTGGCCCCCTCGGCCGGCCTCCGACGCCCTCCTTCGGACTACTTATTCGCCTCGACCTAAAAACACCAGGAGAGAAGTCGAAGTCGCCAGAAACCCTCCAGAACGCCGCCACATCGCGAAACTCCGTCGCGGGAGCCAGAAGTCTCCGTTCTGGCACTCCGCCGGGACGGGGAATTGGAGGAGATCATCACCGCCATCACCGCCAACGCCTCTACATCAACCAGCCATGTTTCCCCCATCCATGTGTGAGTAATTCCCCCGCTGTAGACTGAAGGGGATGGTAGGGATTGGATGAGATTGGTCATGTAATAGCATAAGATTGTTAGGGCATAGTGCCTAGTGTCCGTAATTGGTACTTTGATGATATTGTTGCAACTTGTTATGCTTAATGCTTGTCACTAGGGCCCGAGTGCCATGATCTCAGATCTGAACATGTTATTGTTTCATGAAGATAATCATTGTTTATGGTCTTACCTATAAGTTGTATACACATGTCGTTGTCCGGAACCAATGGCCCCGAAGTGACAAGAATTGGGACAACCGGAGGGGATGGTAGCGATGTGAGGATCACATGTGTTCACGGAGTGTTAATGCTTTGCTCCGGTACTTTATTAAAAGGAGTACCTTAATATCCAGTAGTTTCCCTTGAGGCCCGGCTGCCACCGGCTGGTAGGACAAAAGATGTTGTGCAAGTTTCTCATTGCGAGCACGCACGACTATATATGGAACACATGCCTATTGATTGCTTTGTACTAGGACACCGTTTTATTATTATCTGCAAATGCCCTGCTATGATTGTTACATGAGTTTCTCTCATCCATGCAACGCCCGTCATCCGTCCCCGTGCCTACAGTATTTTAATCTTGCTGTTTACTATAATCACTACTGCTGTCTACGTTACTCGTCTGCTGTTATTTCACTACTGCCATCTTGCTATAAAGCTGTTACCTCTTGATAAACTCTTGCGAGCAAGTCTGTTTCCAGTGCAACTGAATTGACAACTCCGTTGTTAAGGCTTCCAAGTGTTCTTTGTCTCCCCTTGTGTCGAATCAATAAATTGGGTTTTACTTCCCTCGAAAGATTGCGATCCCCTATACTTGTGGGTCATCAAGACTATTTTACGGCGCCGTTGCCGGGGAGCATAGCTTTATTTGGAAGTTCACTTGGATTAATATTGTTCGCTGCAAATTCTCCATCATGGGTAAACCTCGCGATACTAAGATCGCCATATTACCATCCACTACAAGAAAAGGTACAATTCTGAATACCTCCGCTGCACTTGATTCACCATCTGTGATTGATAAACTTGTTTCACCGCCACATGCTTCGCATGTGGGTACATCTGCTGAATCTGAACACTCTCATAATATTGATAATGCTTCTGCTGTGCTTGATGATAGTGGTTCATTGGGATCTTTTCTAGATGCTACAATTGCTAGGTCTAGACAAATTGAAAATACTGAAACTCCTAATGCTACTACACCTGTTAGTTCACCTGAACTTGGTTATTTTAGTGATGATCCTGGGGAAGATTATGTGGAGCTTAATGATGATTTTATTGAAAAATGCAATGCTACTACTGATGCAAGAAAAATTAAAAAGTTGCTTGCAGAACATGCTGTTAGATATAAACTGTCTCCTGATCCTAAGTTTGCCACATCTCCTATAAACATTAGGGATAAAGATTATGATTTTTCTCTTGATCTATCTCATATAGCTATTGTTGAGAAAACACCCTTTTGTGGTACTGAAAAAGAAAGTCTTGTTGAACACATGACTGAGTTATCTACTCTTAGTAGCTTGTTTTCTGATGATGTCAAGATGCGTACTTACTTTGTTGCTAAAATATTTCCATTCTCATTAAAGGATGACGCTAAAACTTGGTATAATAATTTGCCACCTAATTCTATTAAAAGTCCGAAAGAATTGCTTGATGTTTTCTTCCGCAAATACTTTCCTGCTAGTGCTCAACATATTGCTTTGCAGAGAATTTATAATTTTAATCAGGGAGATGAAGAGAAATTGCCTGAGGCTTGGTCGAGATTCTGCTCTCTTATTAGAGCTCGACCTGAGCATGATCTGGAAAAGCATGATTTACTTGATATATTTTATAGTGGACTAACCATTGAGTCTAGGGCATACCTGGATAGTTGTGCTGGTTGTATTTTCAGGAAAAGAACTCCAGACGACGCTGAACAATTATTGGCTAAAATAAGCCGGAATCATGATTATTGGACTACGCCTCAACCGACTCCAACTCCAAAATTGACGCAGAGGGGTTTATTTAAATTGAATGATGAAGAAATGAGGGAAGCCAAGAAGTCTCTTAAGGAGAAAGGTATTAAATCTGAAGATGTGAAGAATCTACCTCCTATTGAAGATATATGTGAGATAATTCCCCCTTCGTCTATGATTGAGGTAAACTCCCTTCAACGCTTTACTAGGGAAGATATTCCGTATTCAAAGCCTCCTGCACAATGCTTAGATGAGTTTGATAATTATATTGTTAAGCAAGAAAATTTTAATATGAGAGTAGAGAATCATTTAATGGAAAATTCTCAAGCTATTAGTGAATTGCATGATATTGTGGAGAGAACCTCCAATGATGTTAAGATGCTTGTTAAACATTTTCAAATGATTCAAACTCAAATTGATCAACTCACTAAAGTGCAAAATGACTTGTTAGGGAATAATTCTAAAGAGAAACATGCTTATGAAGTAACAACTAGAGGTGGTGTCTCTACCAGGATCCTCTATATCCTGAAGGGCATCCCAAAAGAATTGAACAAGATTCTCAACGCATTGAACCTAGTGCTCATTCTAGGAAGAAAAAGAAGAAGAAGCATAAAAATGTTGTAGAATCCTCTGAACCTGTTAATGATCCTAATAGTATTTCTATTTCTGATGCTGAAACTGAAAGTGGTAATGAACATGATAATGATAATGATAATGTTAAGAATGATACTCCTGATAAAGAAGAGGTTGAAGAAGAACCTGAAAAGCATGCTAAAAATAAAAAGTACACTAAAGAAGACTTTATTGCTGAGAAACATGGTAATGAAAGAGAACCTTGGGTGCAAAAGCAAATGCCTTTTCCTGCTAAGAAACTAAAATCAAAGGAAGAAGAACACTATAATAAATTTTGCGATTGGATGAAACCTTTATTCTTGCAAATCCCTTTGATTGATGCGATTAAATTGCCTCCTTATTCAAAGTATATGAAAGATATTGTTACTAACAAAAGGAAAATCCCCAATGAGGAAATTTCCACTATGCTTGCTAATTACTCTTTCAATGGCAAAATTCCAAAGAAGTTGGGCGACCCAGGTATACCTACTATTCCTTGTTCTATCAAGAATAATTATGTTAAAACTACTCTATGTGACTTGGGAGCCGGTGTTAGTGTTATGCCTTTTTCTCTTTACAAGAGACTTTACTTAGATAAGTTGATACCTACTGATATATCTTTGCAAATGGCTGATAAATCTACTGCTATTCCTGTTGGTATATGTGAGAATGTTCCTGTTCAAGTTACTACTAACTGCTTGATATTAACTGATTTTGTTGTGTTGGAAATGCCTGAAGATGATAATATGTCTATTATTCTTGGGAGACCTTTTCTTAACACCGCAGGGGCTGTTATTGATTGCAATAAAGGAAAGGTTACTTTCAATGTTGATGATAGGGAGCATACCGTTTATTTTCCCAAGAGGATCGAGAAAGCGTGTGGAGTTAATACTATTTCTAATGTGAGAACTATCAAAGTGGGAACTATTGATTGTCCTATATATGAGCCTAAGGAAGAATATCAAACTCTCGTGATTGGATCCATATCAATACAATTCAAGGTAACATGATTGATTTGAGGTTTATTTCTTCTTATGCTATGTAAAATTTATTTGGTGACAAGACTTGATCAACCTTGTTAACGGATACTTTTTATATGCATAGAAAGGTAAACAACATATCTTTCTTCCTCCACTTGCTCTAGTTGCTGTAGCATTTTTAATTTGCAAAGTTCTTGAGTTATTCGAAGATTTCAAAAAAAAATTCCTGGCCAGTAATAATAAACTAAATACCCAGAAATGTGCGTTTTTCAAAGTTTTCAAAAATTCACAAAAATTATACCGTTGGTCCTATTTTTCCACGAGGCACCTGGGAGCACCAGAGGATGACCTGTGGGGCACCAGAGGGCGCCAGACCACAGGCCGGCGCGGCCAAGGAGGTGGCCGCGCCACCATGTGGTGTGGGTCCCCTCTGCCCCACTTTGCCATCTCTTCCTCCCAGACTCTTCTCTCTCCCGAAAAAATCGACACCAAGTTCCTCTCACTCGCGTTTTTGCTCCAGAGCTCCAGATTTTTCGATCTCTTTGCTCAGCCCAGATTTCTGTCTGAAATTTGGCACATTTGCTCTTCGAGAAGCTATGAAGAAGTTTAGCTTTGGGGAGTTGTTCAAGAAGGGGACAACCAGCACCGGGAGGCCTTCTAGGGCCGCCACCCGGATTAGGCAATCATACAATGAAGACATCCTCGCGCCTAGTTTCGCGCCTGAAGAGGACAACGGTCCCCCTAATGCTTCTACTTTTCCATGTTATGATTTTCTAAGGAATGCAGGGATACTGGAGGATTTCTTAACCCTTGTCAACAGGGCAGGGTTAACCACTTATATGGGTGATGAAAGGGAGCAATACTACTTGCTCACCAAAATCTTCGTCGAGAGTTTCCAGTTCAACAACAAACACTATGAGCCAACAGTTGCGTTCAGGATTTATGGTAATACTGTGACTATGCCATTGAAGGATTTTTGTTGTGCCCTGGATATTGCCCCTGTAGGTACAGCAAGTAGGATTGATGACAACCCCCGGGACTTGCTGGAGCTCTACCGTGGAATCACCGATGATGATTGTCGCACCATTCAGCGGGGCAAGATAAGGAACATTCAACTCCCCGCCATTAAATATTTTGCATACTACATTGCTACTAGCATTCTTGGTAGGGAGAACACTAGTAATATCTCTAGCTACCATCTTGCTTTCCTGAATATTGCACTTACTGGTCATACATCTTATCACCTCGGCGCTCTTATTGCTCGCCGCCTGACTACCAGGGGGCCTATTTTTGGAGGAACTATTGCGCTGCGTGTTTTAACTTTTCTTAATCTTCCTATTGATCCTAATGATGTGCCATTGGCCCCTAGGAGACTCGATATTACTGCTATGAAGAGTCATCATTTTGTTACTACTGACTCTACTTTAGATAGTATGGTGTATAGAATGTTGTTTTCTGACGGGGAGGAGAAGGAAATCCCTCTTCCCCAACCTGGTTTGTTGAGTATTGACAGGCAGTCATGGTCGTGCACTAAGGAGGAGGTGGATGAACATTTGAAGATAAAAGACTTCCACCAGCAACATGACTCCGAGGACGTCGGGACCTCCTACGACCACACCGTCACATATCCGGGTGCTTCTTCTAGCACATACCCGGAATACGACCCATCTTCATATTACGGAGACACTACCTCATGGGATCGATGGGATTAAACTCCACTTAGGCCAAAAGCCTAAGCTTGGGGGGAGGTATACCGGCATCACTCATTCTTTGCATATTATGGTTGCTGGATACTTGTACATACTTGTTTTGTTCGTTTGAGTGGTTTTCTAATGAGAGGAGGATGATATTTGGGGAAATGCTGCCTGAAAACAGATTCTGGAACGTTACTGTAAAAATCCTCAAAAATAGCCAGAGCGTCATTTTGAGCTGCAAATTTTTGTGCAGGTTCCCCAGGTTGTTATCTAACTTTCATTAGTTGAACACTTTTCGATCTGAGCAACGTAAGATTTTTGTAAAAATCGATTTCTGTACTGCTGTCAGGTTTTGGCAGATTTCTGCTATCTCGCTTTTATGTGTTTCTTTCAGTTTGTTATTTCTTGTTTTGCTTTGTTTCCTTCCCAAAACACAAAAAGACCAAAAATATTTCTGTTGTTTCTCTTCACCATTTGTTTGCTTTGGTTTCTTGCATTTGTTTCACTTTATTTGCTATTGCTAGTTTGCTATAAGAAAACCCAAAAAGATTTTGCTTTGTTTGTTTGTTTCTTTTTGTTCTTGTTTCTAAATTCGAAAACACCAAAAATATTTGCTGTTCTTCTCTGTTTTGTAAAGTTCTTTATGAGTTCAATGGTCTTCGGTGGCTGGAGCGTGGTTTTCATTTCATATTATCCAAGCTACACAAGTGAAAAGGCAATAATGATGATCTACGACAACCTGATTGTGGTGAGAGGCTGGTATGAACTCTATTTGTTTTCATTTTTGTACATATACTCATCCATGTGAGCATGCTTAGTTGGTTCATGTGAGGTATATGTTATTTGAGAAAGTCTAGTAGTTTATGATCTCTCATGTTTAGCTCCAATCTATTAATATGAGTAGCATGTCATGTATGTTTGTTTGCATTGTTTTATTCATAAGTAAGTATGGCATTGTGGTATCCTCCTCTGAATAATTCATTTATATCGACTTGGCACATGCTCACGCATGCATATGACTGAACAAAAGTCAATTAAGCCTCGATGATCTATATTGCTTCAGAGTTCTTGTATCACTTTTATGCCTCCGTTAATTTATTTTGCCGCAAGCATGATTATGACGATTCTTGCTCTCTTGATTTGTCGCTCCCTAGTCTATTGCTAGCCTTCACTTGTACTGAGCGGGAACGCTGCTCGTGCTTCCAAACACATGAAAACCAAGTTATTCCAGAGTGTCCACCATAAATACCTATGCATGGCATTTCAAACCATTCCAAGTAAATTCTCGTGCGCTACCTTTAAAACCTTCAAAATGCTTCTCAATTTGTGTTTATGTTTCATAGCTCATGAGGAAGTATGTGGTGTTTAGCTTTCAACCTTGTCATTTACTTTTGACGGACTCTCATATGGACTAGTGGCACATCCGCTTATCCAATAATTTTGCAAAAAGAGCTGGCAACGGGATTCCCAGTCCCAAATTAATTAACTTAAATAGACACTCCTCCATGGTTTGTGATTGTTGGACGGCACCCGAAGGATTCGGTTAGCCATGGCTTGTGTAAGCAAAGGTTGGGGGAGTGTCATCATCATAATAAAACTAAAATAAAAGGGCACTCCTTCATGGTATGAGATTGTTGGCAGGCACCCGAGGATTCGGTTAGCCATGGTTTGTGAAAGAAAGGTTGGAAGGAGTGCCAAATAAATATGCAATAATTCATGGGAGCCGCTCTTGAAAGTCCGGTTGGCAAGGTAGTTAGTGTACCCATTACCATTCGTTGACAACAACAAACACCTCTCAAAATAATTTTACTCCTGTCTTTATAAAAATGAAAAGCTCTAGCGCATGTTAATCCCTGCTTCCCTCTGCGAAGGGTCAATCTTTTACTTTTATGTTGTGTCTCCATTATTTCTTTGAGCACTATCTTGAGAGCACAACTGTCATTCTTAGTACAATATGCTTGTCTCAAAATATGATTGATTGTGGTATAACTTTGATGCATTTATCTTTTGACAATCACTACTTCTAGTCTTTCTATGAACTCCAGAGGTGCCCGGGCATTTATGTTTTGCCAATCAAATACAGGCAAGCGAGATACCACTTTATCATACTCTCTTATGAACATTGCAATCCTGCTTATATACATGATTCATGATGCTTATTATTAATTGTTGGTACCTCTCCATGATTGACATAGCTGTTAGATGATCTTATTTGCATGTATCTCATTATGAACTGCTTAAGTATTAGCTATTGCATGAGAATATATACATCATATGAGCAAATGTGTTCGTGAAAGTTCTTTTATCGCTCAGTTGTTAACTGAATTGCTTGAGGACAAGCAATAAGCTAAGCTTGGGGGGAGTTGATACGTCCAAAACGTATCTACTTTCCCGAACATTTTGCTATTGTTTTGCATCTAATTTGTGTATTTTGGATACAACTAACACGGACTAACGCTGTTTTCAGCAGAACTGCTCTGGTGCCTCGTTTTTGTGCAGAAATCCAACTTTCGGGAAAAACCTCGGAATTTATGCAGAAGGCCCTATTTTCCCAGGAAACTAACGGAGCCAGAAAGGGCAATTGAAGTGGAGGCCCGAGGGCCCCACACCATAGGGCGGCGCGGCCCAGGGGGGGCCCGCGCGGCCCTGTGGTGTGGCCCCCTCGGCCGGCCTCCGACGCCCTCCTTCGGACTACTTATTCGCCTCGACCTAAAAACACCAGGAGAGAAGTCGAAGTCGCCAGAAACCCTCCAGAACGCCGCCACATCGCGAAACTCCGTCGCGGGAGCCAGAAGTCTCCGTTCTGGCACTCCGCCGGGACGGGGAATTGGAGGAGATCATCACCGCCATCACCGCCAACGCCTCTACATCAACCAGCCATGTTTCCCCCATCCATGTGTGAGTAATTCCCCCGCTGTAGGCTGAAGGGGATGGTAGGGATTGGATGAGATTGGTCATGTAATAGCATAAGATTGTTAGGGCATAGTGCCTAGTGTCCGTAATTGGTACTTTGATGATATTGTTGCAACTTGTTATGCTTAATGCTTGTCACTAGGGCCCGAGTGCCATGATCTCAGATCTGAACATGTTATTGTTTCATGAAGATAATCATTGTTTATGGTCTTACCTATAAGTTGTATACACATGTCGTTGTCCGGAACCAATGGCCCCGAAGTGACAAGAATTGGGACAACCGGAGGGGATGGTAGCGATGTGAGGATCACATGTGTTCACGGAGTGTTAATGCTTTGCTCCGGTACTTTATTAAAAGGAGTACCTTAATATCCAGTAGTTTCCCTTGAGGCCCGGCTGCCACCGGCTGGTAGGACAAAAGATGTTGTGCAAGTTTCTCATTGCGAGCACGCACGACTATATATGGAACACATGCCTATTGATTGCTTTGTACTTGGACACCGTTTTATTATTATCTGCAAATGCCCTGCTATGATTGTTACATGAGTTTCTCTCATCCATGCAACGCCCGTCATCCGTCCCCGTGCCTACAGTATTTTAATCTTGCTATTTACTATAATCACTACTGCTGTCTCTGTTACTCTGCTGCTGTTATTTCACTACTGCTACTGCTATAAAACTGTTACTACTGATAAACTCTTGCGAGCAAGTCTGTTTCCAGGTGCAACTGAATTGACAACTCCGTTGTTAAGGCTTCCAAGTGTTTTTTGTCTCCCCTTGTGTCGAATCAATAAATTGGGTTTTACTTCCCTCGAAGACTGTTGCGATCCCCTATACTTGTGGGTCATCAGGTATATACGAGCTGAATTACGGGTTTCACAAAGGGCTAAATCCCGTCGTCTTCAAATGCCATTGGTTTGACCCACGTCGGGTGAGACGGGATCCTGAAATTGGGTTGGTCGAAGTTGAAAGGAACTCCGTTTATAAGGGAGAGGATGTGTACATCTTGGCAACCCAGGCCTTTCAAGTATTCTATCTCCCGTACGCGTGCAGAAACCCGACAAAACGTCTACATGGATGGGATGTTGTGATGACGGTGCCTTCACGCAATAGGCCGCCCCCTCCAAACAAGGACGATTACCGCCGCGTAGACCCCTCAGCAAGGAGTGTCGAGTTTTATCAGGAAGAAGGGCTCCCCGGCCATTTCACAATCGGCTTGCCGACTATCGATGACATGGTCGTAGACGATGAACAAGAAGACGCGGGCATGGATGGAGACAATGCAGAAGATGAAGCTGAGGATGTCTGTGCCCCGGAAGACCTGAGTTTGCTCGAGGCGTTCAAAGCAGGGATTGACCTCGATGCAGATGGACCACCTCCAGGTTTCATTGATGATTATTGGTTCGCCGAGCCTGATGACGATGAGGAGACACGCGGTCCAATCACGGATGGCGACACAGGCTACTGATCTATGTAGTAGTAATTGTGAGGCTAGCCTATTTGTAATAACTCCGTGTAATAGAGATTGTCTAGCTAGGTTATTTGTAAGAACTCCGTGCTATGTTTGAGAGAACTCTATGGTAGCTATTTGTTGCTTCCACTAATTAATTAATGTTCATCCTTTTGCATTATTTGTTGCTTTCATTAATGTTCATCTACTTATATTTCTGTTGCTTTCACTAATATTTATCTCTTTACAATATTGCGTACTAATAAACCACTCTCTTCATTTGTGTTTGCAGGTGATTGAAGCATGCCGCCAAAAAAAAGGGGTGGCGGTCTTAAAAAGAAGCTCAAGGACTTGGTAGGTGTAGGGACTTCGAGGCGGGGCCGAGCTACTACCCCCCCTCCTAGCCCCCCTCCTGTCGCTCCCACAGGGCGGCCGCGTAGGAAGAATGCGACGCGGGTACTCACTCCTAGTCATAGCCCCCCTCCCGCAGCCGATGATGATGACGAGGAGGAGGACCAGGAGCACCACGGGGGTGGGGAGGACCAGGGCGGAGGCGGTGGGGGGGGTGGCCCGGGAGGAGGTGGGGGGGGGGGAGGACCAGGAGGAGGAGGGGGACGAGGAGGACCTCTCGGAGGATGAGGGGTTGGGGAACTTAGTGTTCGATCCTGATCCAAGCCTAGAGTGGTGTGAGCCGGAGGATTACCGATGCGTTCAGCTGTGGAGAGGCTGAGGCCACGTGATAGGAAGCCATATCGACGTGGGATAACACAGCTCCCCTCGCTGAAGCACTGGCGCTACAGGCACGTTGTTCTACAGCCCTATGGAAGGAGGTACATGTTAATTTTTGGCATTTCGTTATCGCAATTTTGTCATTATCAAAATTATTATCACATACATATTGATGTTGTCGTTTCATGGTGCAGCTCGTTCCAGTTTGAAGACCCGACGCAGAGACCGCCACGTGGGTACTCGAACATCCTTGGGGGCCTACTTAGATGGTATTTCCCTGGGATAGTCAATTTCCCTACTGGTGGCTGCGACGTAGCTTGGAGGTGGGCGCACTACAGCCTCGCGGAAGATCCTCTTGGCCGCGGCACCGCGGCGGATATGGTTGTTGCCAAATTCTGGGTACGTGACTTTTGACTTCTTACCATTCATACACTCTCCTTGGTTCACAATAATTGCACTAATGCCCCTTGTTTTACCTATGTGCATGGTTGCAGAAATACTTCAAGAGGGCCGAGGGCAAGGAGAATGCGTGCGATGATGTCCTACACCAGCTTGCAAGGAAGAGGGTGACTGGCATGCACTACGAGGCACGTATTCAATGCGTCCGCGACTGGCACGCCGACCGCTTCGTCCACATGAGTAAGGAGGACGCTCGCGACACGCTCATGCAGCCGTGGCAGTACTTGCAGGTATTTGCATTTATGTGTTATTGATTTCTTTATCGCCATGTAGTTTATTTTACCATAATGGGTTTATCTTGTGCATGTAGAACCCTCCTCAGTACATCGGCAACGACGATAGGTGCTTTCGTGCGATGGTCATGTGGTGGACATGCCTCCAGTACCTCAAGAAGCACGAGGAGGGCAAGAAGAAGCGGGCAGAGATACGAGGTGGATCGCATATCCAAGGCAGCATCCCCATCTCTCTTCACCTGCAGAAGGAGGTGAGCAAATTAATGGTTCCTTCATTCTTTGAATTCATGTTATATATTTGTTAACTCCGCAAGGGTGTGTCACTTCACTCAATTCCATGTTCTCTTTTGCAGGAAGTCAGGACAGGAGCGAAGCCTAACGTCTTTGCCGTGCTAAAGAAGATGAAGCAAAGGAAGACGCCTGATCCTGAGACGGGGTCCGTGTGGGTTAACCCGCAATCCGAGACCCAGTGCACGTCGTATGTCTCCAAGTTCAAGCAGAAGTACGGCGAGGACGCCAACCCAGAGGCTGAGGACTTTGACCCTGAGGTCGCGGTGCTTGCGGGAGAAGGCTTGAAGCATGGCCGCCTATGGTTTGGTGATGGGTGCGTCGACCCAGCGAGGGTTCCCTCTCTCCGCCAGATCCGTCGTGGTCGTAAGAGCGGCCAGCCTGAGGTAGAGCCCCGGCCACGGGCTTCGGATCTAGCTGTCGAGCGGTTACGGGTATGTTCTTCCTCGGGTCTCTACATTTCCTTTACATGCTTTCCATTGAAATGTTAATGACATCGCGGCAACACAACGTAGGAGGAGATGGCAGCGAAGGAGCAGGCGGCCCAGGAGCAAAGGGCGCAGAGATGGAGCGGCAGATCTGCGGTACCAGGCAGCAGACACAGATGATGCAGCAGCAGCACAGATGAGCTGGCTGATGAGCCAGACGGCTCTGTCTTCTCCACCGGGGAGTCTTCCTCCTCCACCTTACTCCATGCCGTGGATGCCGCCACCGCCCACTCATACCCCGGGGACACCTATCACCGTCAACAACATGAACATCATCCGGAGCATGAACCTCGGTGAGTCCTCTTGTGCCCAACCCGCTACTTGTACTTGTTCAAGTGTTCAATATGCAAATGCAAATGCAAATGTTCATTCCATCAACCTTATAGATTATATGTCACAAGGAAATGGCGATGAGGCCGGCGGAAGCGGAGGAGGACAATAAGGTTGATGGCATGGTCTTGATGGATTTGTGGACATTGCACTTGTTATGGATTGTACTTGTACTTGATGTGTGTTGATGTATTTGTGGACATTGCACTTGTTATGCATAAACTATGTGTGTTGATGTATTTGTGGTGTTGTTCATGTGTTTGGTGATGCTATGGTGAATATATATGTTGTATATGTTATATATATGTGAAATGCTATTTTGAAATGCAGGGATTAGTGGAAAACAGAAAAAAATAAAAAACCCAGGGGCCTTTGCCGTGTGTATGCACACGGCAAAGGACTTTTGGTCACTTTGCCGTGTGCATACACACGGCAAAGGCGCCACGTGGCGCAAGCCTGTGCTCCTGGGAAGCCAGTGGGTGTGCCTGGA
Organism: Lolium perenne; assembly: GCF_019359855.2. Classification (NCBI taxonomy): domain Eukaryota; kingdom Viridiplantae; phylum Streptophyta; class Magnoliopsida; order Poales; family Poaceae; genus Lolium; species Lolium perenne. The sequence continues at coordinate 170,423,867 of NC_067248.2, forward strand.
GATTCCTTTGCCGTGCATGCTGGGGCTTGGACGCACGGCAAAGAGGAGCAGCACGGCAACGACTGGGCGCACGACAATGTCGGGGCGCACGGCAGCCTCCATGACGCACGGCAGAGATCGCGCGCACGGCAAAGGTGCGAGTGCACGGCAAAGAGCGCGCGCACGGCAAAGGTGCGGCCGCACGGCAAAGGGGCGAGCGCACGGCAAAGGCCTTTGCCGTGCGGTTTGGTCAGGCGCACGGCAATGTCTTCGTTGCCGTCGAGGGCGTTGCCGTGCAGACGTTGCCGTGCGTCGACGCACGGCAAAGCCTTTGCCGGGCAAATAAGGGCCTTTGCCGTGCGAATTGTCGCACGGCAATGAGTTGTTTTCCCGTAGTGTTCGCTTGATTGGCCAGGCAAAGTACAACCATTATCGAATTCCTCCATTGCTATAGCTAGGGAAAGCATCATTGATTTTTGAACAATTTGTTGTTTTGTTATGTTTTTGCTAACTATTGAATTCCCTGCCAATCTGTTTTGCAGTGGATGAGAAATGAAGAACTGCACTTGAAACATTTATCAGGTTGTACAAGGAGGGTTTAAACATTTATAAGGTTGATTATTGAACTTTTTAAATTTGGTGGTATATTCTTTCTTCTGTCCAATTCATGGGGAAGTTCTGCATATACCATTATGAATTTCGAATTTTGAATCGCGAGGCTACACAAGGTAGCTCGCAAACCAATAAGAGGATGAAACTTTACATTGCAAAGCTTTGTTGACTTAATTTATCGAGATTTTTTTTTGGTTGAGATCCAATCCAATGATCTGGTACTTAAATTTGTTGCTTGATATGCACATTTCCTCATTCCATATTTCAGCAATAATTTTAGTAGGTTCACAACTAAAAATATCAGTAAGGTGGTACAATACTGATGACATAAGTACGTTTGCCTGTAGCTTCGTTTGATTGGCCAGGCAAAGTACAACCATTATCAAATTCCTCCATTGCTATAGCTTGGAAAAGTATAGTTGATTTTTGAACAATTTGTTGGTTTGTTATGTTTTTGCTAACTATTGAATTCCCTACCAATCTGTTCTGCAGTGGATGAGAAATGAAGAACTGCACTTGAAACATTTATCAGGTTGTACAAGGAGGGTTTAAATATAGGTTACTTTTCCATAACTGAGATGTAATTTTCTCTTTGTATGTTTGGAATCCTTTCATACTGATATGCTATATGCCGTCCTAAAAGACTTGTATGGTACTAAATTGCGCACCATGTGCAATAATTTCTAATATTGAGGTTCAAGAGGGATGCAGTTTTTTAATATGTTGTTGTCTGGTTTGTTTCTTTACATGTGTGTATGAACATAATATTGTATTTTACACTCTAATAACCATCTTGAAGGTTCACCATTTGGACCTTAATGAGACGGTTTCTTAGAGAAACGTATCACATACCACATACTCTATAACTTAGTATCTAGCGTTTATTTAAAATCATTTGATCTTTTAACTAAGAAATTGCATTGCTATTTAAACAGTGAAGTTTCTTTTAAAAAAGTATAGCTCATATAAATTTCTCTTATATGTTTCCCGTCGTCATGTATTTAATAAAGAAAACCTATCATTTGACCATGACAAAGGGCGGGCGCAGCAACGTGCGCTATCATGGTCTAGTGTAAACCTAAAGTCGACTCTATCGCCGCCGTGGCGATAATCTCTGTCACGACGGCGGACTGCTCGTCATCCAGATTCATGGGAGAGGAGGGCTCTCTCTGGCGCACCCTCATACACCAGGCAGCTGCCGCAGAATGCATAATGACCTTGATTACATGTTGAACCAGTGCTGAAGATTAACTTACCTAGAAATTGGATCTAGCAAGAAATCCACCTGGTTGGCTTCCTGGACGGAGAGCTTGAACTATCCTCTTCTCCCGCTGCCGTCTTCACGAACGGTCTCCCCTCTGGGAGATTCTCCATCCCATCATGGCCCACCGCTGAATTAATCTTCTCCGCCGCCGGCATACACACATAGACAACAAAATCAAAACCCAAAATCAGAAACCAAAAACCCATCCAAGATTCCGATCTCGCCGCCGTGATCGACAAACACCACAAAACCCCACGTCTGTCTTCCTCGATCGGTGACAGCTCGAGATCGACATCCTGCTGTTGCTGCTGAGCTCGTCTCCGTCGCCGCTGTTTGCTTTCGTCGCCACGCCCCGTCACATGTCGCCAAAAACGCTGCAGATCCCCACATACGATCATGAGTTCTTCATCGTCTGCTTCCACCTTGGCCGCTGCCCTGGGCAGCCCGCCGTCTCAGCTCCTCACACGGAACAACTTCTTACTGTGGCTGATCGTCCCTGCATTTCGCGGTGCCAATGGTATGGGCCTGCTTGATGGCTCAGACGGTGCACCTGCCAAGACCATCGAAGTAGATGACACTAATGGGAAGAAGGTACAAGTTGACAATCCCGCATACCTGGCTTGGATAGCTCGTGATCAGCAGGTGCTACGTTTTCTACTCAATTCGCTGTCACCGGAGATTCTCTCTCATGTTCTTGGTATGGACACTACAGCCATGGCCTGGTCTGCCATCAATGCTATGTTCAAAACAGCCTCTCGTACCAAGGCGCAACATCTGAGGGAGAAGCTCAATGATACCAAGAAACTCACCATGACAGCTGATCAATACTACACCAAGATGAAAGGCTTTGCGTCAGAACTCTCTGCCCTTGGAAAACCGGTTGGAGATGATGAACTGCTCGGTTACCTTCTGCATGGTCTAGACAAAGTTGAATACAACTCTCTTATTACATCAGTCCATGGAAATTCGAGTACTACTATTGATGATTTCTATGAGCAACTCTGTGGATATGACATGCACAATGGTGTTGAGGAGAACGACATGTTTGTCTCCTCTGCCAACCTTGCTCGCCGTGGATATGTACCACCACGTGGCCGCACTCCGCCCCCTCCCACTCGTGGTTACTCTCCTCCTCCTCGTGGTGGTGGTGATCGCTATCGTGGAGGTGGTGGTGGTGGTGACCGCTACCGTGAGCGTGATGATGATCGCTCCTGGAGACGTGATGATCGTCGTGATGATGATCGCCCCTGGAAACGTGATGACCGCCGTGATGATGATCGCCGTGGTGACCGCCGTGATGAGCGTCGTGACAGGCGAAATGATGGTGGTGGTGGGCGCCGTGATCGTGTACCCACTAGATATGTTGACACTGAATGTCAAATCTGCAAGAAACATGGCCACCTTGTGTCACATCCCGAAATTTTCTAAATTTTGGAATGTAAAATAAAAATAAGTTTAATGCTTGATTGTTTGAACTTGATTGAAAATTCACAAAGAATTAAAAGATTTTAAAGTTATTTACAAATTAATTTCAAAATAGTGTTTTCAAAGACTTTTGGTTTTAAAGTATTTTCAAAATCAAACATATAGGCCAAATGTATATAATGAATATTTGTTTTCACAAAGGGATATTAAAAAGGTTTTTGCAAAATATAGAGTTTTCATAAAATTTGGTTTTCAAAAGATTTTCCAACAATTCTCTATTTTGTTCGGAGGTTTTGAAACTTATAAAAATATTTTATTTGAGAAAAACATTAAACCCTAAAAAGGCACTATAGCCACATAGACATGTATGTCAAATTTTGGTTTTATAAAATTTATATTTTCGTTCCAAATTTGATCTCATATTAAATGATTTTTCATAATGAATCCAACGGTACCTTATTTGCATTTTTCTGATTTTTTTTTTGAAGCCTCAAAATGTATTTTCAATTTCTGGAAAACAAAACAAAAAAACGCAGCCAGGCCGAGGGGCCCAGCAGCTGCCCCGGCCCAGCTCCCCGCCCGCCGCCCGCGCGCGGCAGGCAGCGCAGCTCGCCCCCGGCCCACCCGGCCACGACCCAGCGCAGCCCGCCCCAACCTCCCACGCTGCCTGGCCCAGCGCCGCGGCCAGCTCTCGCGCTCGCCCGCGCCAACGCTCGCGAGACCGCCCCTTTTTCCTTTTCGTTTTAGTACCACCTCGTCTTGCCAAGCAAATTTCCTATAGCCTGGAGCCTATATAAAGACACCCCAGGGCAGCCCAAAAGCACATCAGCGCCCCGACGCATATTCCTTCCTCTCTCCCGGCGCTGCTGCTGCTCTCCCTTCGCGGTTCGCGACGCAACATTCGCAACTCTATTTGGAAAACGCCGCGACTCGACGCCATCTCTCTTGCATGGTAATAACTCTATTTTTGTAGATTGTCATACCTAACTTCGCAATTTTAATATTTCATTAGATCTATACCTCCATTTAGAATAGTGAATAGTGATTCTTACGTTAAGTTTGTAATTAGATCCTCTACAACTTTCATGTAGAAAGTTTTTCCATCGGAGCAACTTGTTCGGACAACTTTTCGTATACCATTAGAACTGGAACCACTTAGGACTAGTTTTGTAAAATTCATATCTTGAGTTTTACAAGTCGGATTTCGGCAAACTTTATACCGTTGCAATCAGCAAATCACGTAGATCATGTTAGACATTTTGCGTGGCAGATTCGCCCACTTTATTTTCGCGGTATCCCTTTGATCCGCAACATCGTCTATAAAATAAATCCTACAAACTTTTTCCGAGAGATTATTTTGGCGATACGCTTGTAATGCAATTCTCTACAACTTCCGTATAGAAAGTTCTTCCATCCGGAAAACTTCTTCTAATAACTTTCGGCGAAAAGTGTAGTCCTATAACTGGTTTCGATATAGTTCCTTTAGCCAAAATGATCTTTAACATCATACCCATCTTCCAGAACCAGTTATAATTCTTTATCATGTTCACAGATAATGCATAGCTTACTTCTGGTTGTCTTGTTCATGTTATTCAAATAACAATTGAGTTATTTGAGTAAAGTGTGACATGTCCTTGTTTAGATTTTTACCTTACTCTAGTAGGTTGGAGATACTCTACCCCATATCACATGTGTTGAACTCTTGTTATACATGAGGCTCCGCGAACCAAATCCCAATATCATTCCTATCCAATCTCATGCCATTCAACCCTTTCACTTAGTTCGAACTATTCAACTTTCAAATGAGTTACTTGAGTAGTTCGATATATCATTAGTTCATGTCCAATGTTATGTGTGACCTTGTGCTACTCTGATAAGTGTTGTCACACTATGTCAATTGCATAAGCCTTGCTTTACAGTACTTCATCCAATAGCACCACCGTCCAAAATATTTGAATCTCTTTGCAAATATTCAAATACAAATATGAGAATTTGAGTATATATCCATTATTGTTTTCTATATTTCTTTCTCAACATGATTCTTTTGTGAAGGTGAAACTCATGATCACATCCCACACCAATACCACTAGACACTTTACCTTAAACTAATATCGTGTCTATCCAAATTCATTTCCATTCACTCCTTTGACTTAGTTTAAAACTATTCAACCTACAAATAAGTAAATTGAGTAATTCTATATATCATTTGTTTATACCCAAGCCTATGTGCAACTCATACTTTCTTAGTAAGTGTTTTCACACTTTACTAAATAATATTTTGAGTTGCGTCATTTGAGACTCATGTGATTTTATCACATGGATCATTTCAATTTCCCATTCTTGAGTAGCAAACAACAATTGACCATATGTTCTTATCAATCATTTTTCTTCTAAGCACTTGACTTAGATAATCATTTTCTTTTTCAAGTATTTGATCCATCCATTCAATATCTCCAATTCATATCTTGCAAGCCAAACCTCATGCCACACCTTAGTACCATAGAGCGATTTACGATTGTTGTCTTGTTTGATTTTGATGTTGTTGTTGAATGGTATGTTTATGTTGTGCTATATTCTATGTTGTAGTTTGTATGGAGAGGGACGTATTTTGATTAAGAGAAGTGAACGCGCTTCGACTACCAAAAAGGCAAGTGACATTCAATTCCTACCTATCTTATTATGCATTAGTGTTTTTCAACTAGTATGCATGGTAGGATTTTTGTTTTCGAAAATTATGCTATGCTTATAAATCCTAGTAGTGTGTAGCCATCCATGAACCCTTGCTAGGATTCTTAGTGTGCCTAGCAATAACAAAATGCCACCGCTGTTTTGATTATTTTGGATTGTGAGTATTGGGAATTAAAATTAACAACTTTATTGAATCACCTGGGTGGATTGGTTTGTGTGGTGGGCGGCTGCTCAGGGCTCCGACCCTGGAGTAACCAGTGGCAGGTGGGTACCTGAGAGTACGCATTTGAATAGTGGTTGTCCTAGACTGCACCTCTGGTTTTCACCAGGGGATCGTGCGGGGGTTTATTATCTTTAATGGTTTTAAGCCTGTGAGTTTTACTTGTGGATGGCCACCCAGGATTAAAGAGATTAATATGTCGTCCATATTTTAGATAGCTTCCAGTGCAGCCTTATGGTATTATGGGCTCTGCCGGGATTAAGTAGGTTGTCAGGTTCAACTTGTTTGATAGACAGGAAGATGTGGCTGCAGCCAAATGGGTACGAGTCTATGCTAGTATGGTTGAAACCTCCTTCTGAAAGATCTTGTCTCATTCTTCTCTTGGGAAGGGTGGGTCGTAAGGTGAAAGTGCACAACCTCTTGAGAGTTAAACCTAAGATCTTAGGCGTGTCCCCGGTTACGGACAATTTGAGCTTCTAGGCAGGGAATGTACGGAAGAATCTCATCACCTTTTCTGAATGAGTTAAAAATTTGAGTAGCAACTGTCGGATAGTACATGGGAGATGTAACCATGATACTGTTTATGACAACATTACAGGTTTTACAAAAGTTTTGGTTTTAAATAAAATGTAGGATAAAATTGGCTTTATGCAAATTTGCCTAAACTCCACTTGCCAAATATCATGTAGATAGTTGTGCCCAAAACAGCCACCATATAAGTGTCATTTGCCAGTACATCATTGTACTGACCTCCATTCGTGGGGCAGCATATTCAAACGTGCAGGATTTTCTAAGGAGAAGTACGTGGTAGGATCTCGAGTCTACATTCCAATATGACTGCCTGTGGCACATGAAGATGATGAAGGCTCATTGATGATATACATTTCCGCTGTGTTTGTTCTGAACATTGTACAGAGCTAGTCCATGTGACTATGCAATTTGTAAGATTTTACTTTACCCTCTGGATCAACGATGTAGTAATTTGATACTATTGCAATGATTACTATATTTTGTAATGTGTGTGCTATCAGTGATCCCGGGAATAGCATTATACACAGGTATCTTGCCTTTATTAAAAGGTAGGGTGCGACACCCTGCAAATGAGTGTTGGTGGCGCTACTCTGGTGACAAGAAGAAAAGAGATGACGCTGAAAAGGGAGCACACCTTGCATCCTATGGGGTTGACACAAATTGGTATGCTGACTCCGGTGCTACTGATCACATTACCAGTGAGTTGAACAAGCTTCTCATCACCAACAAGTACAATGGGCAAGACAATGTTCGCACTGCTGAAGGTACAGGTATGCACATTAGTCACATTGGTAATTCAATTTTGCGTACCCCTCATGGTTCTTTCGATCTCAACAATATCCTTCATGTTCCAAATGCATCCAAGAATCTTTTATCTATTCACCGTTTTACTCTTGACAACCATGTGTTTATTGAGTTTCATCCTTTCTTCTTTTTAATCAAGGACCAAGCAACACGAAGAGTTCTGTTTAGAGGCCCCTGTTGACAAGGTATTAACTTGTCAATGCCTACGGGTTGTAGACTAGGGTTTTAGTCGGAAGTAGAGGGCAAGTAGATCTCGAAGGTTTCAGCCGAAAAGTGCTCGACGATATGAAAACTAGGGTTTGTAAGACAATGAATCGATGCTTTCTTTGTCCCTCGACTCCCCCTTATATAGGAGGCGGAGCCGAGGGATTCGTGATACACAAGTTACAGAGTCCGAGAGGGTTTCCAACTCATCCCGCAAGATTACAAGTATTGTCTCTAGCTTTCCTTAATAGTAAACTGGGCTTCCAATTCTTCTTATCTTTCGGGTCGTGGGCCTTCAGTAAACCCCGGGTACCATCTTCGGCAGGCCAATTGGGGATTCCTATGTCAGTAGCCCCCGAGATTTTGCTTGAATCGCAGAGTCAGGGAAAATCTCCAACTTTATATTCGTTCAATAGTTCTGAACTTTACCACATATCTTTGGATACGAATTTATATATTGTACAGGGATAATGGTAATTGGGGCTAGTTCATCTGAAGGATCAGGTACTAGTTAACTGCTCTAGTGGCAATCCGCAAAAACCTACTTCAAGATCACGTCCCTGGACATGATCTCGGGATACTGGTGTAAACTTCGACAGGTGCCGCTTAAGGTCTTACCATTTTGTCGAGTCCCAGTCATATTTTATCGGGTACCTAACGCGTCCGTTAGGATTTTTCTTCGTATCTGTTGATACGGAAAAAAGTAGCAAACCGACGTCAGAGACGGTGCCACGTCACACAGAACGGATCTGGGGTCTTACCTTCGCAAAGTTTTGCGGCATTCAGAGATTGTTCGCAACTTTGGCGCTCTAAGAATATATTGTCGAGTGCTTTTTCGGCTGTTGGAATAGCACATTTTATTGAGTCAACGGATGACTTATATTTCTCTCCCGATGGGAGTATATGTAGAGTTATTTATATAACTCAAAATATGCTCACTCTTTCTTTTTTTTCTCTTTATTTTTTATAATTTCATCGGGCACGCGAACAGCGTTCCCGATGGGAGTAGCCCCCGAGGCTACAGCCAAGGACTTGTGCTTGGGTGTAGGCTCAACGCCTTACGTTGCTATATTTTCCTTCCTTCTCGCAATTTTCATATCTGTCGGGTGCGCGAACAGCGCTCCCGATGGGAGTAGCCCCGAGGCTATGAACAAATGCTTGTATTTGATCATAGGCTCTCGCCATTTCTATTTTGTCATTCTCGAATTTTTCATTGTTCCAAAGTAGCCCCCGAGCATTTGATCAAAAACTTGTATTTGACCAAAGGCTCCCGAAATAATCAATCAATCTTCTACTGTCGCCATTCTTATGAAGCTGCTTTAGTCGAATTTTTCTCTTGCCAAGGTGACATCATTGCTGACGATAGCCACGACCGCTGTATCGGGAAAACGCGAGAACTTCTCTCTCTCTGCCGTGCGGGCCCAAACTGCCCACCAAGTTGACACGTCGTGCAAGTGGGGGACACACGTCCTCCACTTTTCCTGGCGCACACACTGTAGTTCCTGTTTTTTCTCGTCTGTATGAAATTACTTTTTACCCCTTGTCCACGTGTACACCATCTATCCCGCAATCTCTTCATCCAACGGTGCGTTGATTCACCGCACCTCTATTTAAGGTCATCGTCTTCCTCCGTCAATACTTCCGCTCGCTCCGCACATCTTCTTCTCCTCTGCAAAATCCTCCACTGCTCCCATAACTTCAAGCGCTCAACCATGCTCGCACCTTTCTCCTCCAAGATCATTGATGCCACCTCGCGCGCGTCTGACCAGGCACAGCACTCCCGAGTCCAAGATGGCCGCCGAAGATCTGGAGTGGGAGAGATCTAAGATCTCCAACCAGGACATGAACCTGCTGAATAAGCTGGGGTTCACCAAGAAGGAGAACGCGCTCCGCTTCCCCAAGGAGGAGAGCTATCCTTCGCCTCCAATCGAGTACCGGGTTAATTTCGTTGACCACCTTATCCGCGGTCTTTCTCCCCCTATCCATGAGTTTCTTCGAGGTCTTCTTTTTGTCTATGGGCTTCAGCTGCATCAGCTGACGCCCAATTCCATCCTCCACGTGTCGATTTTTATCACACTGTGTGAGTGCTTCCTCGGAGTCCAACCTAATTGGGCTCTGTGGAAGCGTATCTTCTGCCTCCGCCGTAATGGCTCCCACAACGTCGCCTACAACATTGGCGGCGTTGTTATCTGTGTTCGTTCTGACGTCGAATACTTCAACGTCAAATTCCCCGACTCCGTCCAAGGTTGGCGGAAGAGATGGCTGTATGTGCACGAAGAGAGCTCCGATTCAATGGAGAACAACATCGCTCCTTTCGACGGAGGAGCCAGAATCCTTCGCCACCGTTCCTGGGATGCTGAAGCTACCGAAGATGAGAAATTGGCGACAGAGGCGCTGATGACTCGCATCCACGAGCTCCAGAACACCCGCGGCAAGGAACTGTCGGGTATTGAGATCACAGCCTATTTCCTTAGGATTAGAGTGCAGCCTCTCCAGGCTCGCAAAAATCCCCTTTGGAGGTACGCTGGTGAAGAAGACGTCGACAAGCTCTCCAAAGACCTTCCTTTGAAGGATTTGGAAAAGCTTATCCGAAGAATCTCATCGCTCAGCAAGAAGGATACTATTCCATCCTCTTGCCGCATTACGCCATATAGTGGCACCAATCCCCTTTCCGAGGTAATTTTCCTCTTGTCTACTATATTGTCTTCTCGGGTTTTTAGTATTTGTCGACTACTATCTTGCTAGCGTCTTTTGCATAACTTTTTTGTCGACACTTTTTGTTTTTCGCAGAACCATCCTGTTCTGGCTTCTCTTCCTCCTCTTCCTGAAGGTGGAGAAGTCGAAGAACGTACCATTGTCGATGATGACAACCAGGGCACTTCTCGCCCTGAGAGTGAAGTTGCGGGTTCTCAAAAATCCGCGGCTTCCTCTGAAAAAGAAGCCGAGTCTGAGGCCACTGCCTCGACATGCTGTTGACGTCCGAAACTCACCGGCGAGCTACGGCTGGCAACACGAAGAGCCGGGAACAACCTTAGGGCTGCGGCTGGCCCTGGTCCCTCCGAGCGACGGCCCGCAAAGCTTCTGGTACACACGTCCCGATGCTGGTGCAAGGGCATGCTACCTGATCTATACCTGATCAGGAAGGTAATGGATTTGCTTCGCTTAGTTTCCTGCATGGCATACACGTAAACATTAAATACGAGCCTCGATCGGCTCTCAGGTTGTCCTGTGAATCGGCTCAAGGAGCCGATCCACCCATGGTTCGTATGAGGTCTACGATCACATGGTGGTCCTGCTTGATCAATATGTAGCTAAAACGACCTACGACGATTTAGGGTTTTCACCACATAATCGGAACATCCTACTCGTGATTGAGCCTGGCAGCTACGCACGGTGATAATAAACCGACCCTAGACAAGGCCTAAAAACCAACATTAAGTTGATCCCCGGAACATCTTGTCTAGGGTTAGCAAACTACACCCTACGTACCACTGGATCCTTCAACCCGTTTGTAAGGCCTAACTATGCAGATATTAAACTAATCCCTGAAGAATCAAGGAGCAATCATAACGGATCGGATCTACTAAACAATGATCAAGCAAGGTGCCGCCCTTACACCTAAGAAAGGTGTAAGGACGGCTAGACGTCTAAGGGTTGCATGGACGGAAGCATGTAGCACGGTAGAACAATGCTAACCCTAACACATCTATGATAACTACGTTGCTCGCCATCAAAAAGGCTTCGATCTGAGCAACGCATGAACGACGAATAAACGTATGCTGCCTAGATCGCAAGATGCGATCTAGGCAGCATGATGCTTACCCGGAAGAAACCCTCGAAACAAGGGGTCGGCGATGCGCCAAGATTGGTTTGTGATGAACGTGATTGTTGTCTTTCTTGATAACCCTAGATACATAATTATAGTCCGTAGACTTTCTAACGTGGGAATAATCCCAACCGTGCACGAGCCAAACTCCAACTAACCGACACGTATCCTACTATATTTACAGATACAAGGGCAAACTAGCCCAAACTTCGTGTACAAGGCCGGTTCACGTATTCTTCCATGTGTATTTCTTCAAGCCCAATCTTGATCGCGGCCCACCTCTGACTTGGTCAAATTCTGGTGATAACACATGCCCCCCTGGTTTTGGAATTGATAATTCCAAAATCACTCTGCTTTTTCTTCGTCGGGTCATGTCGTGGCAGGGCAAAAACCGTCGCAGTATCCTTCATCATGATGCCTTGCCTTCTCAACTTCTCCGCGTGATTTGACCATTGTTGTTTTTTTTTCTTTGGGCACAACCTGTTTTTTTTTCTTTGGGCCACGATCAAGTTGTGCCACAGGTGCTTCGTCTAATCCTGGAGCACAAAACTCCGCTGGAAGGATGAACACCATGTTTGTACTAGCCGATGTCTCATCATCGGCCTTCCTTTGCTTGGGGCGCCACTCCATCTTTTGTGGTCGACCCTCTTCGTCTAGGGTTCGTTGAATTTTCGCGGCCAGATCGGGCCGCGCCTTCCTTAGCGTGTGCAGGTATAACCTTTCGGCTTCCTCCAAGCCACGCAGTCGCTGAACCCTACGCTTTTGGGAACGGCTGAGTCCATCAGGGCACCACCTTGGCCGGTGGTACTTGCCCTCTTCTTCTTCATAGTCATCTTCCAACTCCTCGAGGTCTTCTTCCCGAGAGGACTCAGTTCGCTTGTTCCTAGATGGGAGAGGCCCAAGATGTTTGAACACTGACACGTCTGTTGCACCCTTCTTCTTCTGTCTACATTCTGGGCAATTGCCGATTGTAGGCAATCGGCTCATTCCTGAATCCCAGCAGTGTTTGAAGAAAGGACAGTCCCAGTGCTTATCCACGTCGTCTTGTTCTCTTGACCTTTCCTTGGCACGGCGCTCGTATCTCTCCTCATCGCGATCATGCCGACGATGTCTCCTGGCGTCCCTGCTAGCTAGACGATCCCTTTCATCGTCGCTGTTGTACCGCCGGCGTTGGTCGTACTGACTCACGTATTTGTTGAGGAGATGATCAGAGAGAGGTCGTTGATATCGCACATTCTTCACTTCTCCCTCTGTGATGTAGCGTTTGCCATCGTGCCGGAGCCGATCGCGTGGAGCGGCTTCCTCTTTGTCCTTGCTACGAGAGCGGCTGCCCTCGCCTTTGTCCTTACCAGAGTGGTGCCCAGGCTCGACCATGTTGATGCTCAACGAGAAACCTGGCTGGCATCCTTCGGGGTAAGCGTACTCCACCGTGTTAACGGCGGGGAAGGGGTGTGTGTCGACTTTCATGGCGTGCTGGTTGAAAATTAGACGTCCTTGTTCTATCGCCATTTGGATCTGCTGACGCCACACCCTGCAGTCGTTGGTGGTATGGGAGAACGAGTTATGCCATTTGCAGTATGGCTTTCCGTTCAGCTCCTGTCCCGTGGGGATCATGAGGCCTTCGAGTAACTTCAGTTGCTTCTCCTTAAGTAAGAGGTCAAAAATTTGCTCAGTTTTAGTTACGTCAAAATCAAACCCTCTGGGCGGACCTGGTGGCTTAACCCATTTGCAGGATACGGGGGTTGCCCCCCGAGTCCATTCAGCCACTGCTACCTCTTGATCTCCAGCAGACCCTTCATCTTCCTCTGTCTCAACCAGGACTACTGCACGTTTGAATTTGTCCTGGTACAACTCTGGGTGGCGCTGCTCATATAATGACAGTTTCTGAACCATGTGCGCCAGTGAAGGGTAGTCTGCTTGGGAAGCCATATCCTTGATCGGTGAGGCGAGACCCACCACCGCCAACTCGACTGCTTCTTTTTCAGTCAAACGAGCCGAATAACATCGGTTCCTCACGGTCCTGAAGCGCTGGATGTACTCTGACACTGTTTCTCCGCGCTTCTGACGTACTTGGGCTAGATCGGCAATGCCAGCCTCGGAAGCCTCTGAGTGATACTGCATGTGGAATTGCTCTTCCAACTGCTTCCAAGTCCGGATCGAATCTGGTGGCAGTGATGTGTACCACCCAAAAGCCGATCCTGTGAGGGACTGTGCAAAGTACCTCACGCGTAGTGCATCTGCAGCTGAGATCGTGCCCAGCTGCGCCAAATATTGGCTTATATGCTCGATAGAGCTGGAGCCATCCGACCCACTAAACTTGGAGAATTCAGGGAGCCGATACTTGGGTGGTAGTGGGATCAAATCGTAGTCGTTGGGATACGGCTTGGAATAGCCGATTGCCCTCCTTTTCGGCACCATGCCGAATTGGTCTCTCAAGATCGTGCTGATCTGATCCGCGGTGCTAGGCTGCAGAGTGGAGCTACGAAGATTATTTGGCGTGGCATATTTAGCTAGCCACGCTTGCTTCTCAAGATCTGAGCTAGCTACAGGAGTTGGGCTCTGGACGTTCGTCGGAGTGGCATACTTAGCTAGCCACGTCTGCTTCTCAAGATCTGATCCAGAAGCTCCTCCTGTTGTTCCGGAAGTCCCTGCTGTTGCAGCCTGGTTCGTGAGCGCCCAATTACTGCTGTCTGGCACGTATGTGCACGTGTATCCGTGAGGGATCTCCTTATGCACCTCATACAAGAACTGGTAGTCGCTAGGATCGCCACCGATCTTGTAGACGACGAATGCCGGTGTACTCGGCACCTCTGGTGCTGCCAGCGCGAACGGCAGCGGTGGTCGGCTCTGGAGTGGTAGCTCTCCTTGGTGAGTCCCTAGAGCAGGTCCTGACGGATAGTACTGATGCCTCAAGATTTCATGGAGCACCCGAAGGGCGACACGCTCCAAAGTGTTCACCAGGATCTCAGAATGGCGGTGTAGCGAATGAGCTACCATGAAATTGATCTCCTGACGCAAGGACCTGGTGCGTTCTTCTGAAGGGGTGGACAGGTCAATTCCGTCGAGCGCGCCTTCAGGTGTGAACCCTCTCCACCTGATGCCATGCGAGCGAGTCCTGTGGAAAGAGCCGATGAGGTCGGCCTCGAGGATAGCTTTGACGTCGTCATACTTCTTCTTGAGCTCCTCAGGCAGATCCTCGTATGTGACTGGAGTACCTTCCGCCATCTCAGATGTAGATGGCGATGCAGTTGATGTCGAAGACTGTCCCACCGGGCGTGCCAGAATGTGTTGACGTCCGAAACTCACCGGCGAGCTACGGCTGGCAACACGAAGAGCCGGGAACAACCTTAGGGCTGCGGCTGGCCCTGGTCCCTCCGAGCGACGGCCCGCAAAGCTTCTGGTACACACGTCCCGATGCTGGTGCAAGGGTGTGCCACCTGATCTATACCTGATCAGGAAGGTAATGGATTTGCTTCGCTTAGTTTCCTGCATGGCATACACGTAAACATTAAATACGAGCCTCGATCGGCTCTCAGGTTGTCCTGTGAATCGGCTCAAGGAGCCGATCCACCCATGGTTCGTATGAGGTCTACGATCACATGGTGGTCCTGCTTGATCAATATGTAGCTAAAACGACCTACGACGATTTAGGGTTTCCACCACATAATCGGAACATCCTACTCGTGATTGAGCCTGGCAGCTACACACGGTGATAATAAACCGACCCTAGACAAGGCCTAAAAACCAACATTAAGTTGATCCCCGGAACATCTTGTCTAGGGTTAGCAAACTACACCCTACGTACCACTGGATCCTTCAACCCGTTTGTAAGGCCTAACTATGCAGATATTAAACTAATCCCTAAAGAATCAAGGAGCAATCATAACGGATCGGATCTACTAAACAATGATCAAGCAAGGTGCCGCCCTTACACCTAAGAAAGGTGTAAGGACGGCTAGACGTCTAAGGGTTGCATGGACGGAAGCATGTAGCACGGTAGAACAATGCTAACCCTAACACATCTATGATAACTACGTTGCTCGCCATCAAAAAGGCTTCAGTACGAGCAACGCATGAACGACGAATAAACGTATGCTGCCTAGATCGCAAGATGCGATCTAGGCAGCATGATGCTTACCCGGAAGAAACCCTCGAAACAAGGGGTCGGCGATGCGCCAAGATTGGTTTGTGATGAACATGATTGTTGTCTTTCTTGATAACCCTAGATACATATTTATAGTCCGTAGACTTTCTAACGTGGGAATAATCCCAACCGTGCACGAGCCAAACTCCAACTAACCGACACGTATCCTACTATATTTACAGATACAAGGGCAAACTAGCCCAAACTTCGTGTACAAGGCCGGTTCACGTATTCTTCCATGTGTATTTCTTCAAGCCCAATCTTGATCGCGGCTCACCTCTGACTTGGTCAAATTCTGGTGATAACACATGCTCCCTTCTTTCCGCTGTTTCTCCAAGGAACAAAAGGAAAAGGGATGAAGTCGCCGATTCCGGCGCCTCCAAAGCCGAAGAAGCTGGTCCTTCCGTAAGGAAAGCAGCTTTCAACCCTTACGAGGATGCTCTTGTCAGCTCGTAAGTTCTCTATTGCTCTTTATTGTTTTGCTCTCGATGTTTTTGTCTATCTTGATTCTTATATTGTCGCCATTTTTATTGCAGTGGTGACGAGGAAGAAGAGCAACCTATTGACGCGACTGCTCGAACGAGTACGTCGCGTACTTTACTTGTATCTGAAGCTCAACTTGACGGAGATGAAACTTCGCCTCCTCAGCAAAACATTGAGCATCCAACTCCACCTGCAAGCCCCCGTGCCCCTTCACCGAAGAGGGCAAGGGTCGAGCCAACCAAGGAGCTTGCCTTACTACCTGGTAGCTCCACGACTCCTTCCTTGGATGATGTAAGTTTTTCACTTCTTCTCTTCTATTCTGAATATTCCAATGTTGTCGACTCTTTTTTTTTGTTTTTCGCTTCCTTTTTCTTTTTGCTGTCGAACTTTTTTACTGTATTGATGCTTTCTTTCTCTATCTTTTTTGTCAGCCTTTGATGAAGGAATTTATCCGTCTCGGTACCCAATTCATCGGGTACCGTGATTATGCCAACAAAGCTGAAGGTACTATTTTACTTTTTCTTTTGGTAAATGACCTCTCCATCATTTCTTACCATAATCTTGATTGTTGTTGTCTATTTTGTCAGAAAATCTGGTAGAAGCCAACAAGCGTGCTGATTCTCTTGCTCGTAAACTGGAGCAAAAAGAAAAGGCTCTCAAGAAGGCTGAATCTGATGCTGCTGTCATCGAAGATCTGCGAAAAAGACTTCATGAAGCAGAAACTGCTTTGAGCGACAAGATGACCGAGCAAGCTGCTCGTGAAAAAGAAATCCTCAGTCGCTTGCAATCGCAGAGTCAACGTTTTGTTAGTAAGTACTCAAATCCTTGTGCATTTCTTCGGGTTGCTTCACTTTCTCTAACGTACTTATTGACGAGCTTCCTTTTGCTTATTTTCAGGGAGAACGCATCAAGAGTATGAACTGGAATGTACTGAAGGCGATGAGCTTATCGACGCGCTTTCTCTCCTTGAAATCCATGGAGATGAAGCACGTGATGGCCTTGCTGACGCCGAAGTAGGTCTGTCGAAGCTTTTCCCCTATTTCTTCCCGAAGAAAGAAGAGCCCAACACTTTTACTGCTCTCGCCAAATGCTTCAACCTGACGGAAGATCTTGGGCTCAAACTTCGCCAAGAAGGCCTGAAGATTGGCGTTGAAGGCACAATCGCTATGATTGCTGACAGCTAGCAAAACGTCGACTGGGCTCAAGTTGGCGACATAAAGGAGATGGAGACGAAGAAATGGCAATCTTTAATTAAAGCTGCCAAGCCACCCTCAAAGCCGATCCTTGCCTTCCTCGGTTGCAAACCAACTCCTGCTCCAAGCTCATCCAAGCCGGAGGTCAAGTAGACCACCCTGTCTTTCTTATTTTTTCTTTTTCCTTCTGATGCTGTCGCCAAAGTAGCTTTGGCGACACTTACCCCACTAGTTTGTTAGGGCGTCCTCCATTGTAATGCCTTGTAAATATTCTGAAAATCAATGGAATTCTATTTTGCTTGATGATTGATGTCGAACCTTTTGTTTCAGTTGATATTTGATAACTACACTCCAACTCCTCGTCCCTCCGATGTTTTTCCTACTTCCTCTCGCTCGAAGAAAACGCCTATTGTTAGTGAATTTGGTAAAGATTCCTCAAGTAAGGGTTCAGCGCAGGACTTGGAGGAACTTCGTCAGCAGCTTCAGTATGCGAAGAAGCAAACACTTGTGATGATGGAGCAATCTCGAAAATCATCGGAAAAAGAAAAGGTTGCACTACAGCAGGCTCAAGAAGCCATAGCTGCCAAGGAAGCCGCCGTTTCTGAAGCTGCAAAGGCTACCACCCGAGAGAATTTTATGCTCGAGTTGATGAATGAAGCCAGTTTGGATATGTCAGGTATGCTTGTGCAAACAAAAACTTCTTCTGTTTTTTCGCTGTTTCCTCCTTTGAAATTCTTGTGTTGTCGCCAAATAGGTTCCTTTCTAGACACTACTGCTGAAGACCAAAGGGTAGATGCAAGGACAAATCTCCTGGTTAACCTTTCACTTGACCATGGTTCTCTGTTCTAGGCCACTCCAGAACGCACCCGACAGATTGTCAGATTTCAAGATCGCGCCTGTCAGGTTCGTGAGTTCCTTGACTTCTGTACCAGAACCTTGTCCTTGGTTTATAGTACAATGTTTCCTCGGAACGAGATACCGGACACTCTTCTTGGTCTGATGGAAAAATTTCGGGATGCCCCTCGTATCCATAACTTTGTGCGAGCTCAACTGTCTGCTGGAGCAAGATTCGCCATGATTATGATACAGATCTGCTACCAAAAATTAGACCTGACGAAGATTGTCGCCAAGTGTCTGGCCAAGCAGTCGAAGCGGAAAAGGAACATCGACAAAATCAATGATGTTGTAACTCCTGTAGCCGAAGAAATGATGGACGAACTTCTTCGGATGGACTCTGAATTCTTTGTCAAAGGGAGCTATGCTGAACATACGACAACCGCTGCAAATAACAAAGGTCTATCCATAGATAGTATATTAGGCATTTAACTGAGTTGTACTATATTGCGGGAAATCATATATATTTTTTGTGTCGAATTCTTCGTGATGATGAAGTTGTCAATATTGTAAAGTATAATCTATATTGCGAAGCCCCCGAGCCTTTGGCCGGAGCTCAAGCTATTTTTGCGTGTCGATGAATTTACTATTTTGCAAGAGTATATATATTTTGTTGTCGTGGGTTATGAGCCCCCGAGCCTGTCGACGAAGAAAGATGTATATCACCAATATCTTTTACTACATTGCAGCACCGCGAGCCCGCCTCATTAAAAACCTTTTCAGCCCCACTAGGTGCCCTGAAAAGGAAAAGAGTGCGGCTGAAAACTCGCGGGCGTTTCAGTACATTGTATTTTTACAAGGAGGACTATATTTCGACACTAAGCGTAGAAACGCCTTAGCTGCGCCACGTTCCAGGGGTTTTTCTCGGGAACCCCCGTCTTCTTGTCCTTTATCCTGTATGCTCCTCCTTCGATGACTTCCGTGACGATGTAAGGGCCAAGCCACGGTGACTCGAGTTTTTCAGTGCTCTGTTGATTGAGTCGTAGAACTAGATCTCCAACCTGAAAGGATCTTGGTCGCAGACGTCGACTATGGTAATTTTTCAGATCTTGCTTGTACTTGGTGACCCGTGATAGTAATTCATCTCGAGCTTCGTCGAGTGCATCGACATCGTCCTCTAATGCTCTTCTGGAAGTTTCTTCATCATACTCCGTGACTCGTGGAGAATCATGCTCTATCTCTATCGGCAGTACTGCCTCGGCTCCATGGACCAGAAAAAACGGAGTCTCTTGTGTCGCTGTATTTGGCGTTGTTCGAATACTCCACAGTACACTTGGCAACTCTTCTGGCCACGTATGCCGAGCTTTTTCCAGTGGTCCCAACAAACGCTTCTTGATACCATTGCAGATGATACCGTTAGCTTTCTCGACTTGACCATTGGTTTGCGGGTGCCCAACTGACGCAAAGTGCAATTTGATGCCTACTTCTGCGCAGTATGCCTTGAATTCCTTGGATGTGAAGTTACAGCCATTGTCCGTGACGATGCTATGAGGTACTCCAAACTGAAAAACAATGCTTTTCACGAACTTTATTGCTGACGCTGCGTCTGGTGAATTTATCGGCTTTGCTTCTATCCACTTGGTGAATTTGTCGACAGCGACGAGCATATACTCGTATCCTCCTGGCGAGGCCTTGTGTAACTCTCCCACCATATCGAGGCCCCATTGAGCAAAGGGCCAAGATAATGGTATTGGCATCAGCTCTGCTGCCGGAGAGTGAGGTTTCGCGGCAAATCTCTGTCACGCGTCACAAGTTCGTACTATCTCCTTCGCGTCCTCGATTGCTGTCAACCAGTAGAATCCAGCTCGGAAAACCTTGGCCGCAATAGCTCGACTACTCGCGTGATGACCACATATTCCCTCGTGTACGTCCTTCAGGATTATCCTTCCTTCTTCAGCTGTGACGCACCTTTGTAACACACCCGAAATACTGCGCTTGTACAACTCCCCTTTAACCACTGTAAAGGCTTTGGATCGTCGAATAACTCGCCTTGCTTCAACTGGGTCGTCGGGTATTTCTTTCCTTAAGATGTACGATATGTACGCTTGCATCCATGGGACCTGCACCATCATTACTAACTCCTGGTCCTCTTCTTCTTCTGGAGCTTCTTTGGGAGCCGTCGAGGTTTTCTCCTCCTTCTGCTTCTTCTGCGCCTTCTTCGGCTTTGTAGACCTCTCGGTTATCTCTTCCCAAAACACACCTGGTGGAATTACGAGGCACTGCGACCCGATGTTTGCAAGAACATCAGCCTCATCATTGCTCAACCTGCTGATGTGGTTTACTTCGCATCCATCAAATAATTTCTCGAGCTCATTATATACTTTTTTGTACGCCACCATGCTATCATTGACTGCATCACATTGGTTCATGACTTGCTGAGCCACCAATTGTGAGTCGCCAAAGATTTTTAGTCGAGTTGCACCACAAGCCTTTGCCATCTTCATCCCGTGTATAAGAGCTTCGTATTCTGCCTCATTGTTAGACGCGTTTGGGAACGTCATCCGTAAGACATACTTCAATTTGTCGCCTTCAGGTGATATAAGTATCACGCCTGCTCTAGCTCCTTCTACCCTCTTGGACCCGTCAAAGTTCATAGTCCAAGTTCTCGATAAATCCGGGGGTCCTGTGTTTTGCAGCTCCATCCACTCTGCGATGAAATCTGGCAGAATTTGCGACTTTATTGCTTTTCTTTTTTCATACGTAATGTCCCGAGGAGAAAGTTCTATTCCCCAAAGGGAGACACGACCTGTAGCTTCTGGATTATTTAGTATATTGGATAGAGGTGCTTCATTGACCACTATTATCGGGTGTGCCGAAAAATAGTGCCGCAATTTTCTTGCGGTTGTGAACACTCCATATGCTAGCTTCTGGTACTGCGGGTACCGCTGTTTTGAAGGCGATAAAACTTCACTGATGAAATATACCGGCCTCTGCACTCCATGGAGTTTTCCTTCTTCTTCTCTTTCGACAACTAGCGCCGTGCTGACCACCTGGGGTGTAGCCGCAATGTATAACAGGAGGGGTTCCTTCTCTTTTGGCGCCACCAATATTGGTGGTGTCGAAATTGTGCGTTTAAGATCCTCGAAGGCTCTATCTGCCTCTTCGTTCCACTGGAACTTCTCCCCTTGTTTGATTAAATCATAGAACGGTAACGCCTTTTCTCCCAGCCTGGCGACGAATCTGCTTAAAGCTGCGACTCGCCCAGTTAACTGCTGTATTTCTTTCAACTTTGTTGGCTTCCTCATTGTTACGATAGCTTGGATTTTTTCGGGATTAGCTTCAATCCCTCTTGCTGAGACTAGGAACCCGAGAAGTTCTCCTGCGGGGACGCCGAAAGAACACTTCGTCGGATTCAGCTTGAGACAAAACTTGTCGAGGTTGTCAAAGGTTTCCTTCAAGTCCTCGATTAGCGTGGCCCCCTTTTTTGACGTTATGACAACATCATCAATGTACACTTGTACGTTTTTCCCGATCTGTGTTGCTAAGCACTTCTGCATCATCCGCTGATATGTTGCTCCCGCGTTTTTCAAACCAAAGGGCATTGTTCTATAGCAAAACACGCCGTAAGGTGTAATGAACGCTGTTTTGACCTCGTCCTCTTCTTTCAATCTGATCTGGTTATAACCAGAGTATGCATCCAGGAAGGAAAGAAGTTCACATCCTGCCGTGGAGTCAATAATTTGATCGATCCTTGGGAGGGGAAAGTGATCCTTTGGACAGTGTTTGTTGAGACACGTAAAGTCAACACACATGCGAAGGACTTTAGTATTTTTCTTCGGAACCAACACTGGGTTTGCTACCCACGTGGCCTCTGTATGCAGCTCCTTAATGAAGCCAGCTTCTCTTAGTCGATCAATCTCTGACAGCAGAGCTTTGCGGTTTGGCTCCGAAAAACGCCGCAAAGGTTGTTTGATTGGTCTCGCGATTGGATCCAAGTTTAGGTGGTGCTCGGCAAGTTCCCTGGGTACTCCTGGCATGTCAGCTGGACACCATGCGAAGATTTTCCAGTGCTCACGGAGGCGACGAGCGCGCTTTCCTATACGAGGTCCATGTCTGTCGCGATAGACGTTGTCTTCTTCGGATCTATTGGGTGAATCTGCACCTCCTTGGAATCTTTCGCAGTGTTAAAGGTTGGTTCTTTGTTAGGCCTCTCTACATCTGGCAGCACATCATAATCAGTCATGAGCCTTGACGCCATGTATTCTGCTTGCATCCTGAAAGTTTCTGACAGTCGATGAAAATCCTTGTCACATTTATCGGCTAACGCGAAGCTTCCTTTGACTGTGATTGGTCCCCTAGGTCCAGGAATCCTCCATATCAAGTATGTGTAATATGGTACCGCCATAAACCTGGCATATGCAGGTCGTCCCAACAAGGCGTGATACTGCGACGGGAAATCCACGACTTCAAACTCCAGCCTTTCTATTCTGTAATTCTCTCGGGTCCCAAACTGAACGTCGAGATTAATCTTCCCCAACGGATAACACGGCTTCTCTGGCGTGATTCCATGGAAACGTGTGTCGGTTGGTTTTAGATTTGCTAGAGATATGTTCATCTTTCTTAGTGTATCTGCGTACATAAGGTTTAGACTGTTGCCTCCATCTATGAATACTCGAGATACGTCGAAACCTGCGATTACTGCTGGTAAGATAAGTGCTGACTGCCCTGGTCGAGGAACTTGATGCGGATGATCCGCTATTGTGAAGCCAATGTCTTGCCCTGACCAATTGAGGTACTCAATCGTTGGTGGAGGCATATTCTCTGCCATGAACACTTGTCGCGAGATTACTTTCTGAGCTCTATTGGACGGCCTGCCCTTCTGAATCATCGAGACCGCTACATTGGAATTGGGATCAACGTAAGGAGGTGGTTGAGGTGCTGCCGCTATTCTGAGCTGGTGTCGATTTTCGTCCGTAATTGCGGGAGAAGGTGGCAAGTGGATCTCACTCCTGGGCCCTTGAGGGTTTCTATTTGTTGCCTGTGCATTGGCTTTCCCTGCAAACCTTAGCATTGCTTGAAAATCTCGACAGTCTTTCTGCAAGTGTCCTGACTGTCTCTTCCCATTGCTGTCGAGATAGAAGTGCATCTGACACGTCCCGTTCATCATATCCTCGGGAGATACGAAAGGTCTCTGGAACCTTGGCCCACTATTTTGCCTGTTGTTTCGGGAGTCATCTCTATTGTCGCCTCGTTGCTCCTCTGATAGTCATCTCTATTGCTTCCTCCAGCGCTTGCTCGAAATCCGGCCGAGATTTGGCCAGGAATATCGTAATTCGAGAATTGCCGAGAAAACCGACGTCTATTTTGATAATTTCGACCATGGTCCTCCTCTGGTGACCTGTGCCGCTTGTTATGAACAACATCTTCTCCATCTGCCCACCCGTTTGCTATCTCCATCAACGCTGATACTGTCTTTGGGTTGGTTCTCCCCAAGTCTTCGACAAAATCTCCTCATCGGATTCATGCGACAAACGCATCTATCGCTCTCTCGTCAGATATGTTCTCTGCCGAGTTTTTAATGATATTCCACCTTTGGATATACTTCCTCATTGATTCATCCTGCTTTTGTCGACACGCTCTCAGCTCTTCTAACGATGCAGGTTTTTTGCAGGTAGATCGAAAGTTCTTGACAAACACGTCCTCGAAACTGTCCCAGCTGTCGATGGAACCCGGAGGAAGCTTCTTTATCCACGATCTCGTGGCTCCACTCAGATGTACTTGGATGCTCTGCATAGCTGTTGCTCTGGTTCCTCCTATCAGCTTCACCGTCTCGAGATAGTCAACTAGCCAATCCTCTGGATCTTGCAGGCCGTCGAACTTTTTGAAGTTATCGGGTAACTTAAACCCTGAAGGAACTCGAGTTTTCCGGACCCTCCTTGTGAAGCACGACAGCCCACACATATCCTCGTCATCTATCTCTGGAGAGTGCCAATGTTCTCTTCTGCTTTGTCGTGCTCTATCCACCCGTGCTTGGGCTGCTGTATCTCTTGCTCCACTTGTTCTCTCGGGACCTGGTGCTGCTGCAGCAGGTCGTGGACTATTTTGCCTTGCTGCTCCTTCGGGAGGCGAAGTTACGAACGCCGTTCCCATGGCTCCAACTCCTGCCATGGCCATATTGTACAATGTTCCCCTTGGATCTCCGAGCGGTGGCCTGGATGCGAGGATGAATGCTTGCGTCGCCATATATCCAGCTTCTGGTGTCTTAGGGATAATGTTTTCTCTTGTGTCTATCGACATAAAGGACATGTCGAGGTTTTGAACCAAGTTCTCCCTATCAGCCTCAGGTATGTTTTGCAGCCTAGATCTTGCTCTGTTCCGAGCTTCTCTGTGGCTATCTCCCGAAGTTCCTTAATGTCGACTTAACTCCGCCCTTCGCCTGCCTGATGCAGAAGCTGCCTCCTTTCTTCTGTTCAGAGCGGTTGTCTGTTTTTCCAATTCCCTTCCAGCTCGAGCGAGCCTATATTGGTATGCTTGCAATTCTTCCGTCGTAGCGGTTGTGGCCATTGGTTCTGAACCATCCATAGCTCTTGTGGCTCTATCCCATGCTACTTGTGGAAGTTGAACCCTAACACGTGGTGTAGGCCCGACATATTTATTGCCTAAACCTCGCCTTAGGTCAGAGGGATCGACGTATGGATTTCCCAAATCGTCGAAAGCCTCCGATGTCTCCTCCTGATCGCGATTTGTTTCTCAAATGGCATAGATCTGATGATATTTTGAGTTCTGAACCTTGCTGGGTTTGGTGACACCATCATAGAGATTGGTGAAGACCGTGCCAACGGTAGTGGATCTGTCGATGAAGTTGAAGCTGTCGAAGCTGCTTGAGTCATCGCTTATATCGGAGTCCGCAGATGACTCGAAGGACATGTCGCTGAAGATCTTGGCGAGCTTTTCGCTTGCCCTGGTGCTGATGAAGCGTGGCGAAGAAGTCTCCTCGTCGCCTGACTCGATTGACGATGTTGAACTCGAATAGTCGGAATCGACCGCCGATAATCCCGACGAGATCGGAATTTCGAGACGATACGCTCCTTCTTTCTCGACCCGAAAGTGGAACCTTCCGAACGTCATCTCCATAGGCTCCTCCAGATACGCATATGCATCCAAACGGGAGGGCGGGTGAGGAACAAAATCGACTAGACCAGTTTCGATCTGTTTACCTCGATCCATCGCGTTGCTTGCTGCTGATGAAGTCGACGATCTTGAACGTGCCATCGAGATCAGATCCTTGACGCCTCTAATCCCCACGGTCGGCACCAATTGACAAGGGATTAACTTGTCAATGCCTACGGGTTGTAGACTAGGGTTTTTGTCGGAAGTAGAGGGCAAGTAGATCTCGAAGGTTTCAGCCGAAAAGTGCTCGACGATATGAAAACTAGGGTTTGTAAGACAATGAATCGATGCTTTCTTTGTCCCTCGACTCCCCCTTATATAGGAGGAGGAGCCGGGGGATTCGTGATACACAAGTTACAGAGTCCGGGAGGGTTTCCAACTCATCCCGCAAGATTACAAGTATTGTCTCTAGCTTTCCTTAATAATAAACTAGGCTTCCGATTCTTCTTATCTTTTGGGTCGTGGGCCTTCAGTAAACCCCGGGTACCATCTTCGGCAGGCCCATTGGGAATGCCTATGTCACCTGTTAGGGCGGTCTCTATCTGACAAGGTATCAACTTGTCAATGCCTACGGATTGTAGACTAGGGTTTAGTTGGAAGTAGAGGGCAAGTAGATCTCGAAGGTTTCAGCCGAAAAGTACTCGACGATTATGAAAACTAGGGTTTGTAAACAATGATTCGATGATTTCTGCGTCCCTCGACTCCCCCTTATATAGGAGGCGGAGCCGAGGGATTCGTGTTGTACAAGTTACAGAGTCCGGGAAGGTTTCTAACTCATCCCGCAAGATTACAAATAAAACTTTCTATTACAACTCTAGCTTTCCTTAATAATATCTTGGGCTTCCGAATCTTCTTATTCTTCGGGTAGTGGGCCTTCAGTAAACCCCGGGTACTATCTTCGGCAGGCCCATTTGGGATGCCTATGTCAGTAGCCCCCGAGATTTTGCTTGAATCGCAGAGTTAAGGAAAATCTCCACTGTTTATTTTTATTCGACAACTTCAACTTCTCTATATTTCTTCTCATAAACTTCTATATTGTACCGGGATAATGGTAGTTGGGGCTAGTTCATCTGACGGATCAGGTACTAGTTAACTGCTCTCGTGGCAATCCGTAAAAACCTACTTCAAGATCACGTCCCTGGACATGACCTCGGGATACTGGTGTAAACTTCAACAGGTGTCGCTTAAGGTCTTACCATTCTATCGAGTCCCAGTAAAATTTATCGGGTACCTAACGCGTCCGTTAGGATTTTTCTTCGTATCTGTTGATACGGATAAAAGTAGCAGAGCGTAGTCTTCGGCGATGCCACGCCCAGCAGAACGGATCTGGGGTCTTACCTTCGCAAATTTGCGGCATTCAGAAAGTGATCGCAACTTTGGCGTTCTGAGAATATATTGTCGAGTGCTTTTTCGGCTGTTGGAATGGCACATTTTATCGAGCCAAAGATGACTTATATTGCTCTCCCGATGGGAGTATATGCAGAGTTATTTATAACTCGAAATATACTCTTTTGCTCTGCTATCTTTCTTTTTGCTCTTTCATTCTTTTCTCGTCTTCTTTCTTCTCTCTTTTTTTTTATGATTTCATCGGGCACGCGAGCAGCGTTCCCGATGGGAGTAGCCCCCGAGGCTACAGCCAAGGACTTGTACTTGGTTGTAGGCTCCATGCCTTATGCCGCTATATTTTCTTTTTATCTCCCGAAGTTTTATAATTCCTCGGGTGCGCGAACAGCGCTCCCGATGGGAGTAGCCCCCGAGGCTATGAGCAAATATTTTGTATTTGATCATAGGCTCACGCCATTTCTATATTGTCTTTCTGGATCTTTTTTCTTTTTCCCAAAGTAGCCCCCGAGCATTTGATCAAAAACTTGTATTTGATCAAAGGCTCAGCATTATTTTTCCATGTCGCCTTTTACGAAATTGTAGAGTCGAATTTCTTCCTCTGCCAAGGTAACGTTATTGCTGACGATAGCCACGATTGCGATCCGAAAATTGCGAGAAGCCTTCTCCCACTGCCTTGCGGGCCCAATTGATCCACTATCTTGACACGTCGTGCAAGTGGGGGACACACGTCCTCCGCTTTTTCTGGCGCACGTACCGTAACTTCCCCAACGTTGAATTACTTTTTTACCCTTGTTGCCACGTGGCTATCATCTGCCACACACTTTCCTTATCCAACGGTCCGCCGGTTCACCGCACCCCTATATAAGATCGTCTTCTTCCTCCTCGAGCACTTCCGCTCGCGCCGTCCTCCTGCTCTCCTCTGCAAACCTCCTCCTGCGACCCACAGCCACCTAAGCTCCTCGTCTTCAAGCTGCGAACCTTGCGCCATTGTTGATGCCACCGCGTCGATTGACGAGGCACAGCACGCCGGAGTCCTCCATGGCCGCCGTGGATCTGGGGGCGGCGGAGTGGGAAAGATCGAAGATTTCCACCCAGGACATCAACATGCTGAAGAAGCTGGGGATCAGCAAGAAACCCAAGGCACTGTGCTTCCCCATTGAAGAGAGCTACCCAACCCCTCCAATGGGGTACTGGGTAAGTTTTGTCGACCACCTCATCCGCGGCCTTTCCGCCCCCATTCATCCTTTTCTCCGCGGACTGCTTTTTATCTACGGTCTGCAACTCCACCACCTCACGCCAAACTCGATTCTTCATATCTCCATTTTCATCACCCTTTGCGAGGCCTTCCTTGGCGTCCAGCCTAACTGGGCGCTATGGAAGCGCATTTTCTTCTGTCGCCGTAATGGCTCTCCCAATGTCGCCTATAATATAGGCGGCGTTGTAATTTCTGTTCGGTCCACTGTCGACTACTTCGACGTTAAACTCCCTGACTCAGCTCAAGGATGGCGCAAGAAGTGGTTGTACATTCAGGAGGAGAACCACGGATGTGCTGAGGACAACATCCCTCCTTTTGATGGCGCCGAGAAAATCTTTCGCCGCCACTCCTGGGACGCAGAGGCTACCGAAGAAGAAAAAGCGTCGACAGAAACCTTGATGGCTCGCATCCACGAGTTGCAAAATACTCGCGGCAAAGAGCTATCGGGTATCCAAATCACTGCATACTTTCTTAGGACTAGAGTGCAGCCACTTCAGGCTCGCAAATATCCTCTCTGGAAATATGCTGGCGAGAAGGACGCAGATCGGCTGTCGGTAGATTTGGAGGTCAAAGACTTGGAAAAACTTGTCCGAAAAATCTCGTCTCTCAGCAAAAAAGATTTTGTCCCTTCTTCTTGTCGTGTAAAACCATTTAGCGCCGCCAATCCACTTCCCAAGGTAATCTTTGTCGATTGTCTTGTTATTGCTTTGCTATCTTTATTGTAACTCCTTTTCTGACATCTTCCCCTGTTTTATTTTTATTTTGTACAGAACCATCCAGACCTTGTCTCGCTTCCTCCTCTTCCTGAAGGTGGAGAAGTCGAAGAAAGGGCCATTGTCCCTGATGACAACCAAGAGGCTCCCTCTTTTGTGAATGAACCCGTGGATTCTCTAAAATCTGCGGGTTCTTCTGAAAAAGACAGTGCTTCCGAAGGTACTGCATCAGCGCAATCTCCTCCTCCTGCTGTTTCTCCAAGGAACAAAAGGAAGAGGAATGATGTCGAAGATTCCGGCACCTCCAAAGCCAAAGAAGTTGATCCTTCACGTCAGAAGGCAACTTATGATCCCTATCTTGAATCCCTCGTCAGCTCGTAAGTCACTTTCATTCCCCCTCATTTTTGTACTCGAAGATTTTTGTCTCATCTTGCTTTTTATGCTGTCGATCTTTAATCACAGTGATGATGAGGAAGAAGTACCAACTCTTGACGTGGCTCCTCGAACGAGCACGTCACATACTTTAATTGTTTCAGAGACACCAGTTGAGGGAGAAGAATCCTCGCCTCCTCAACAAAACGTCGTCACCACCACTCCTCCTTCAAGCCCTCTTGCTCCTTCACCAAAAAGGACAAGGGTTGAAACGATCGTGGAGCCTGCCCCTCAGTTGGGTAGCTCTTCTAATCTGCTCTTAGATGATGTAAGTTTTTTGACTTTCTTGCCAGTATCTATATTTCCTCTGTTTGCTTCTTTATGCCTTCATATTTTTCTTGTACCGATGTTTTCTTTCTTTGTTCTTCTTTGACAGCCCATGATCAAAGAGCTTGTTCGCATTGGATCCCAATTCATTGGGTATCGTGAATATGCCAGCAGGACTGAAGGTAACAACTTTTTTGCTACCATTGTTTCTAATCTTCTTGCTCCTATTTTTGTCGCAATTTTGACGGTTCTTTTTTATTTTGACAGAGAAACTTGCAGAGGCCAACAAGCTTGCCGACACTCTTGCTCAGAAACTGGAGCAAAGTGAAACGGCTCGCAAGAAAGCCGAACTTGATGCTAGCCAAGCCAAAGCAGAGGCTGATGAGGCCAAGGCAAAAGCTGCTAGTGTCGAAGAACTGCAGAAGAAACTTGAGGATGCTGAAGCTGCTTTAAACGAGCACAAAGCCGCACAGGCTACTCGTGAAAAGGGAATCCTCAAGCTCTTGAACACGCAAAATCGTCGCTTCCTCGGTAACTTTGTCAATCCCTTCTATTTTCCTTAGGACTTGCCTTCTTTTGTTTTTGCTTGCTGTCGACTAACATATATTTTCTATGGCAGGTCAAACAAGCCAAGAGTTTGATCTTGAGAATCCCACCAATGATCCTCTGCTTGACGCACTTTCTTATCTGGAGTTTCATGGCCAAGAAATTCGCGAAGGCGTAGTGAATGCTGACGCAGGATTGTCGAAGTTGTTCCCCTACTTCTTCCCCAAGAAAGAGGAGCCCAAGACTTTCCTTGCCCTTGCCAAGGACTTCAACCACCGGAGGATCTTGGACTGAAGATGCGCCAGGAGAACATGAAGATCGTTGTTGAGAGCACTGTCGCCTTGGTCGCTGACAGCCAGCAAACTGTTGACTGGATGAAGGTTAGCGACACTGAGCAGATAGAGCAAACAAAATGGCGATCGTTGATCAAGGCAGCCAAGCCCAACACGAAGAAAATCCTGGCCTATCTCGGGATCAAGCCATCTGCAACTCCTAGCTCATCAAGGCCGGAGGTCTAGTTGAATGCCTTTTCTTTTTCTTTCCTTTGCTTTCTCTATTTCTTTTGCTGTTGTCGCCATTTTAGCTTTGGCGACAATTATCCTGTTAGTCCCTTTGGAGAACTTCTTTTGTAATGTCCATGTAAACTTTCCAGAAATCAATGAAATTCTTCTTGGCACTATCATTGATCCTGGGACTTTCTTTTCCAGTTAATATTTGATAACTATTCGACCAACCCTTGCTCTGCCGATGCTTCACCTGCTTCTTCCTTCTCGAAGAAAATGCTAGTCGATGATAATCCCCTCGAAGGTTCTTCAAGCAAACATTTGTCGGAAGATTTGCAAGAACTTCGACAACAACTTCAATCCATGAAGAAACAAACTCTGGCAATGATGGAACAATCTCGAAAAGCATCTAAAAAAGAGAAACTTGCTCTCCAACAAGCCAAAGAAGCTATGGCTGCCAAGGATGCTGCTGTGTTGGAGGCTAAGGCAGCCACTACTCGAGAAAATAGCATGCTCGAGCTGATGTCTGAAGCTAGCACAGATATGTTAGGTACGTTTTTCCAACCTCGTACTGCCTCTTTTTCGCTTCTTGTGCCTCCCCTTAAATTTCTTGCCTTGTCGCTTAATAGGCTCGGTTCTTGATCTTGCCGCCGAAGACCAAAGAGTCAACGAGAGAACGAATCTTCTCGTCAATCTTTCCCTTAACCATGGGTGTACATTGCAGGCCACCCACACGAACCCAGCAAATTGTCAGGTTCCAAGATCGTGCTTGTCAGGTGCGCGAATTTCTCAATTTTTGCACGACAACGTTAACCCTTGTTTA
The DNA here is from genome assembly GCF_019359855.2 of Lolium perenne. Taxonomy (NCBI): domain Eukaryota; kingdom Viridiplantae; phylum Streptophyta; class Magnoliopsida; order Poales; family Poaceae; genus Lolium; species Lolium perenne. The sequence goes on from NC_067248.2 coordinate 170,455,127, forward strand.
CAAGACTTTATTTGCTCGAAATGAAGTTCCCAAAACTCTTCCTGATTTGCTGGAGACATTTAGAGATGCTCCCCGCATCCATAATTTTGTGCGAGCTCAATTGACTGCTGGAGCAAGGTTCGCCATGATTATGATAAACATTTGCCATCCAAAGTTAGACCTGACGAAGATTGTTGCTGATTGCCTGGCCAAGAAATCGCGGCGAAAAAATGATATTGGCACAATCAATGAGATGGTAACTCCTGTGGCCGAGTCGATGATAGATGAGCTTCTTCGGATGGACTCAGAATTCTTCGTCAAGGGGTCCTATGCTGAACATAAGACAACCAGAGTCTTGTCCATAGATAGTATTTTAGGCTTTGACTGAGTTGTACTATATTGCAAGACATTGTGTCTGTATCTTTTTTGATTTCTTTTTTATTTCCAAAGAGATTTGTTGTATATTGTAAAGTGATCTATATTGTTGGAGCCCCCGAGCCTCTGGCTAGAGTTTGTACTATTTTGCTATCTCAAAGATTTTTCCTCTTGTCGTAAGAAGATGTCTTTATTTTTCCATTGATAAGTTGCGAGGTTTTCAGACCAAAGCAATGAGTATACTATATTTATAACTTGTTAACTTCCGATGTTATATTTGGCGAGGTATTATTGTACCAAGGTGAAATATTTCGGTAAGCCTAATTTATCTATATTGTACTTATTTTGAGATTTGAAGGCCTTAAGCCCCCGAGCGTGTCGAAGAATAAGAAGTATATATCCACTATCTTTATTATATTGCAGCACCGCGAGCCCGCCTCATTAAAAACCTTTCCGGCCCCACTCGGTGCCCCGAAAAGGAAAAGAGTGCGTCTGAAAACTCGCGGGCGTTTCAGTACATTGAATTTTTACAGAGGAGGACTATATTTCAACTCTAGGCGTAGAATCGCCTGAGCTGCGGCACGTTCCAGGGGTTTTTCTCGGGAGCCCCTGTCTTCTTGTCCTTGATCCTGTATGCTCCTCCGTCGATGACTTCCGTGACAACGTAAGGCCCCAACCATGGTGATTCGAGCTTCTCAGTACTTTTTTGATTTAACCGTAGGACCAAATCCCCGACCTGGAAAGATCTGGGCCTTAACCGTCGACTGTGGTAGTTTTTGAGGTCCTGCTGGTATTTGGTGACTCGCGAAAGTACTTCGTCTCGAGCTTCGTCGAGTGCGTCCATATCATCCTCCCGAGCTTTTCGTGATGTTTCTTCATCATACTCTGCTACTCTTGGAGAATCATGCTCTATTTCAATTGGTAATACTGCTTCGGCTCCGTGGACGAGAAAAAACGGAGTTTTTTGTGTCGCCGTATTTGGTGTTGTTCGGATACTCCACAAAACACTTGGCAATTCCTCTGGCCAGGTATGTCTAGCTTTTTCAAGTGGTCCTAGCAGGCGCTTCTTGAGGCCGTTGCAGATGATACCATTGGCTTTCTCGACTTGGCCGTTGGTTTGCGGGTGCCCAACTGACGCAAAGTGCAATTTAATGCCTACTTCTGCGCAGTACTCCTTGAATTCCTTGGACGTAAAGTTTGACCCGTTATCTGTAACAATGCTATGAAGCACTCCAAACCGAAAAACGAGGCCTTTCACAAACTTTATTGCTGACGCTGCATCTGGTGAATTTATTGGCTTCGCTTCTACCCACTTGGTGAATTTGTCGACAGCGACCAGCAGGTACTCATATCCTCCTGGCGAAGCTTTGTGCAACTTGCCCACCATATCAAGTCCCCATTGGGCAAAGGGCCACGACAATGGTATTGGTGTTAATTCTGCCGCTGGAGAGTGAGGTTTTGCGGCAAATCTTTGGCACGCGTCGCAGGTTCGTACTATTTCCTTGGCATCCTCGATTGCTGTCAACCAATAGAATCCTGCCCGAAAAACCTTGGCTGCAATAGCTCGACTACTTGCGTGGTGGCCACATATTCCTTCGTGTACATCCTTCAGAATTATTCTTCCTTCTTCGGGTGTGACACACCATTGCAGGACGCCTGAAATGCTTCGCTTGTATAACTCCCCTTTGATCACTGTGAAAGCTTTGGATCGTCGAATAACTCGCCTTGCCTCAACTGGATCGTCGGGTATTTCTTTCCTGGGGATATATGATATATATTCTTGCATCCAAGGAACTTCTACCATCATCACAAGCTCTTGGTCCTCTCCGTCCTCCGTGGTTTCTTTGAGGGGCGCCGAAGTTTTTCCTTCCTTTGCTTTTTTCTGCACCTTTTTCGGCTTCGTGGATCTCTCTGCTATTTCTTCCCAAAATACTCCTGGCGGGATTGGGAGGCACTGCGACCCGATGTTTGCGAGAACGTCGGCTTCATCATTGCTCAATCTACTGATGTGATTTACCTCGCACCCATCAAACAGCTTCTCGAGCTCATTGTACACCTCCTTGTATGCCATCATGCTATCATTGACTGCGTCACATTGGTTCATAACTTGCTGAGCCACCAATTGTGAGTCGCCAAAGATTTTTAATCGAGTTGCACCGCAAGCTTTCGCCATCTTCATCCCGTGTATGAGGGCTTCATATTCTGCTTCATTGTTGGATGCGTTAGGGAACGTCATCCGAAGGACGTATTTTAACTTGTCGCCTTCAGGTGATATAAGTACCACTCCTGCGCCAGCTCCTTCTACTCTCTTGGACCCATCGAAGTTCATGGTCCAAGTTCTCGACAAATCTGGGGGTCCCGTGTTTTGCAGCTCCATCCACTCTGCAATGAAATCTGGCAGAACTTGCGACTTGATTGCTTTTCTTTTTTCATACGTGATGTCCCGAGGGGAAAGTTCTATGCCCCAAAGGGAGACACGCCCTGTAGCTTCTGGATTGTTCAGTATATTTGAAAGTGGTGCTTCGTTGACTACTATTATCGGGTGTGCCGAAAAATAGTGGCGCAACTTCCTTGCCGTTGCAATCACTCCATATGCTAGTTTAAGTGCTGCGGGTACCGCTGTTTGGAAGGCGATAAAACTTCACTGATGAAATATACCAGCCTTTGCACTCCATGGAGTTTTCCTTCTTCTTCTCTTTCAACAACTAGCACCGTGCTAACCACTTGGGGCGTGGCTGCGATGTACAGCATGAGAGGTTCCTTTTCCTTCGGCGCCACCAAGATTGGTGGTGTCGAGATTGTGCGCTTCAGATCCTCGAAAGCTCTGTCAGCCTCTTCGTTCCACTGGAATTTCTCTCCTTGCTTTATCAGAGCGTAAAATGGTAACGCTTTTTCTCCCAGCCTGGCGACGAATCTACTCAAAGCTGCGACTCGCCCAGTTAGCTGCTGTATTTCTTTCAATTTCGTTGGTTTCCTCATTGTGACGATAGCTTGTATTTTGTCGGGATTTGCTTCAATCCCTCTTGCTGAAACTAGAAACCCCAGAAGTTCTCCTGCTGAGACACCGAAAGAACACTTCGTCGGGTTCAGCTTGAGGCAGAATTTGTCGAGGTTGTCAAAGGTTTCCTTGAGATCCTCGATCAGCGTCGCCCCCTTTTTGACGTTATGACGACATCGTCGATGTATACTTGCATATTTTTCCCAATCTGTGTCGCCAAACACTTCTGCATCATCCTCTGATATGTTGCTCCCGCGTTTTTCAGACCAAAGGGCATTGTTCTATAGCAAAACACGCCATAAGGTGCCAAGAATGGACGAAGGTATGATTCTAGGAAATCTAGATTTGAAAGAAGGAAGCACCCGAGGAGCAATCAAACGGACATTTCTACGAGTGAACTCGCTAACCCGACTCCGGCAGTTTGAAGTATAGGGCGTTTTTCAAGGCAGTATTCTGCCACACGAGCCAAACTATGTGTTTTCCAGGAAGGAATTTCCTGAAATCATTGTTACACAAGTATTCACCCTTGCTTGCTCTCGTAAGCGGTGCTACAGGTGGAATAAGAGCTACTCGAGAAGAAGTTGTAGCCGTGCTTGAGCTAGTGCTTCATACCTTACTGGACAAGGAAGGAAAGGCAAGGAGGATCAGTACGGGAGAGAAAGTGATTTAAGAATGTGCATTTTATTTTGGAAGTAATAAAGGCAATTGCTTAGTGAAAAACTCAACAAAACAGATTCAAGTTAGCCCAACCCAAGGGCTAATCCAGCTACAAATGAAAGAGTAAAGTGTTTAAGCTTGTCTTCTCGGGCTTACAACATAAGCTGTTTTACCAGCAGAACTTGATGAGTGGGCTTAAATGCGCCGCTTGTCGGCTGTTAAAAGGCTAGGTATTTACTACCCCAAACCCCTAGCAAGGGGCTTTTCTAAGACAGACTAGAACTAGATAAGCAGACGGATAAATACCAATTCCTATTACTGGTAAAAAGATACAGATTAAAATAAAGAGTTCTCGTGGTCCAGAATCCACAAAATTTGCGTTTGGAACATTAAATAGCTTGTATCCATAGAACATCTGGCGTAACATAGATAATAAATAAATAGGAGTTAATATCATTCCTATTGCCATTACAAAAGTATTAGCATTTTTGGCATTAACAGAAATTTTGGACTAGTAATTAGGCCAAAAACGCTGTCTTTACTTCATCTTCTTCTTTCAATCTGATCTGGTTGTAACCAGAATATGCGTCCAGGAAGGAAAGACGTTCACATCCAGCCGTGGAGTCGATAATTTGATCGATCCTCGGGAGGGGAAAGTGATCCTTTGGACAATGTTTATTGAGACACGTAAAGTCGACGCACATGCGAAGGACCTTAGTGTTTTTCTTCGGCACCAACACAGGATTTGCTACCCATGTGGCTTCTGTGTGCAGCTCCTTGATAAAACCAGCTTCTCGTAGTCGATCGATTTCTGACAGCATAGCCTTGCGGTTTGGTTCCGAAAAACGCCGCAAAGGTTGTTTGATTGGTCTCGCTAGTGGATCCAAGTTTAAGTGGTGCTCGGCAAGTTCCCTGGGTACTCCTGGCATGTCAGCTGGACACCATGCGAAGATTTTCCAGTTCTCACGGAGGAACTCGACGAGCGCGTTTTCCTATGCGAGGTCCATGTCGTTTGCGATGGACGTCGTCTTTTTCGGGTCTGTCGGGTGAATCTGAACCTCCTTAGAATTTTTCTCAGTATTGAAAGTTGATTCTTTATTTGGCCTTCCAACGTCGGGCAGCACGTCGTAGTCAGTCATACTCCTTGACGCCAAATACTCAGCTTGCATCCCGAAAATTTCTGATATCCGATGAAAATCCTTGTCGCACTTATCGGCTAAGGCGAAGCTTCCTTTAACTGTGATTGGTCCCTTAGGTCCAGGCATCCTATAATGTGGTACCGCCATAAATCTATCATATGCTGGTCGTCCCAACAAAGCGTGATACTGCGACGGAAAATCCACGACTTCAAACTCCAGCTTCTCGATTCTATAATTCTCTCGGGTTCCAAACTGAACGTCGAGATTAATCTTCCCCAGTGGATAACTTGGTTTCTCCGGTGTGATACCATGGAACCTTGTGTCTGTTGGCTTCAAGTTTGCTAAGGATATATTCATCTTCCTCAATGTATCTGCATACATAAGGTTTAAGCTGCTGCCACCATCTATGAACACTCGAGAGACATCAAATCCCGCAATGACCGCTGGTAAAATAAGTGCTGACTGCCCTGGTCGAGGAACTTGCTGCGGATGATCTGCTATGGTGAAGCCAATATCTTGCCCTGACCAATTAAGATACTCGACTGTTGGTGGAGGCATTTTTTCTGCCATGAACACCTGTCGCGAGATTACTTTCTGAGCCCTATTGGATGGCCTTCCCTTCTGAATCATCGACACCGCTCCGTTGGAGTTAGGATCAACGTAAGGTGGTGGTGGAGGTGCTGCCGCTATTCTGAGCTGATGTCGATTGTCTTCTGTAATTGCGGGAGGAGGTGGCAAGTGAATCTCGCTCCTGGGTTCTCGAGGATTTCTCTGTGCTGCTCGAGCGTTAGCATGCTCTACCCACCTTAACATTGCCTGGAAATTGCGGCAATCTTTCTGCAGATGTCCTGACTGTCTTTTCCCGTTGCTATCGAGAAAAAAGTGCATCTGACACGGCCCATTCATCATCTCTTCAGGAGAGACGAAAGGCCTCGGGAACCTAGGCCCGCTATTTTGCCTGTTGTTTCGAGAGTCATATCTGTTGTCGCCTTGCTGCTCATTGCTTCTCTGATAACCATCTCTGTTGTTTCCTCCGGTGTTTGCTCGAAAGCCTGCCGAAATTTGTCCTGGGGCATCATAGCTTGGGTACTGCCGAGGAAATCGTCGCCTCGGTTGATAATTTCGGCCACGGTCCTCTTCTGGCGACCTGTGCCGTTTGTTGTGAACAGCATCTTCTCCATCTGCCCATCTGTTTGCTATTTCCATTAACGCGGATACTGTCTTTGGGTTGGTCCTCCCCAAGTCTTCGACAAAATCTCCACGCCTGATTCCTGCGACAAACGCATCTATCGCTCTCTCGTCAGATATATTTTCTACCGAGTTTTTGATGATGTTCCACCTTTGGATATATTTTCTCATTGGCTCATCTGGCTTTTGTCGGCATGCTCTCAACTCCTCTAATGACGCAGGTTTCTTGCACGTGGACCGGAAGTTCTTAACGAACACATCCTCGAAGCTTTCCCAGCTGTCGATAGATCCTGGGGGGAGTTTCTTTATCCAAGATCGCGCGGCTCCACTCAAATGCACTTGGATGCTTTGCATAGCTGTTGCTCTGGTTCCTCCTGTGAGCTTCTTGTCTCGAGATAATCAACTAGCCAATCCTCTGGATCTTGAAGGTCGTCGAATTTTTTGAAATTATCAGGCAACTTGAATCCCGAAGGTACTCGAGTTTTCCGCACTCTCCTCGTGAAGCACGGCAAACCACACATATCCTCGTCGTTTAACTCTGGGGACTGCCGATGTTCCCTTCTGCTTTGTCGCGCTCTGTCGACCCTTGCTTGTGCCGCCGTATCTCTTGCTCCACTTGGTCCTTCAGGAGCTGCTGCTGCTGCTGCCGCAGGTCGTGGACTATTTTGCCTTGCTGTTCCTTCGGGAGGTGTTGATACAAACGCCGTCCCCATGGCTCCAACTCCTGCTATCGCCATGTTGTACAGTGTTTCCCTTGGATCTCCTGGAGGTGGTTTAGATGCGAGGATAAAAGCATGTGTCGCCATATACCCAGCCTCTGGTGTCTTAGGGATGATGTTTCCTCTTGTGTCTATTGACATAAAAGACATGTCGAGGTTTTGAACCAGGTGCTCTCTTTCTGCTTCGGGTATGTGTTGTAACCTTGATCTTGCTCTGTTCCGAGCCTCCCTGTGGCTATCACCCGAAGTTCTAGATTGTCGACTCAGCTCTGCCCTTCTCCTACTGGATGCAGAAGCTGCCTCCTTTCTTCTGTTTAACTCAGCTGTCTGTTTTTCCAATTCCCTTGCAGCTCGTGCGAGCCTATATTGATATGCTTGTAGTTCCTCTGGCGTGGCTGTGGTGGCCATTGGTTCTGAGCCGTCCATAGATCTCACGGCTCTATCCCATGCTGCTTGCGGGAGTCGAACTCTGTGTCGTGGCTGTGGCCCGACGTATTTATTGCCCAGGCCTCGTCGCAGATCGGAGGGATCGACGTATGGATTTCCCAGATCGTCGAAAGCCTCAGATGTTTCCTCTTGGTCATGGCTTGGCTCTCCAATGACATAAATCTGATGATATTTTGTATTCAGATCTATGTTGGGTTTGGTGACACCATTGTTAAGATTGGTGAGGACCTTGCCCACTGTAGTAGATTTGTCGATGAAGTCGTAACTGTCGACACTGCTTGAGCCATCGCTTATATATGAGTCTGCAGATGACTCAAACGACATGTCGCTGAAGATCTTGGCGAGTTTCTCTCTTGCCCTGGCGCTTATGTAGCGTGACGACGAAGTTTCTTCTTCTCCTGATTCGGTTGACGATGTATAGCTTGAAAAATCGGAATCGACCGCCGACGATCCCGACGAAATCGGAATTTCGACACGATACGATCCTTCTTTCTCGACGCGAAAGTGAAACCCTCCGAACGTCATCTCCATAGGCTCCGCCAGATACGCATATGCATCCAAACGGGAGGGTGGGTGAGGAACAAAATCAACAGAACCAGTAGCGATCTGTTTTACCTCGATCCATTGCGTTGCTTGCGATTGATGAAGTCGATGATTTTGCGGTTGATGAAGTCGATGATCTTGACCGTGCCATCGAGACCAGATCCTTGACTCCTCTAGTTCCCACAGACGGCGCCAATTGACAAGGTATCAACTTGTCAATGCCTACGGATTGTAGACTAGGGTTTAGTTGGAAGTAGAGGGCAAGTAGATCTCGAAGGTTTCAGCCGAAAAGTACTCGACGATTATGAAAACTAGGGTTTGTAAACAATGATTCGATGATTTCTGCGTCCATCGACTCCCCCTTATATAGGAGGCGGAGCCGAGGGATTCGTGCCGTACAAGTTACAGAGTCCGGGAAGGTTTCTAACTCATCCCGCAAGATTACAAATAAAACTTTCTATTACAACTCTAGCTTTCCTTAATAATATCTTGGGCTTCTGAATCTTCTTATTCTTCGGGTAGTGGGCCTTCAGTAAACCCCGGGTACTATCTTCGGCAGGCCCATTTGGGATGCCTATGTCACTATCCCCTGGTGCCCATGTTTCATGAGACTGCCAAACACGCCTTCTTCACAATAAAGCCATCATCATCCACATGGCATCGCCGCTTAGGACATCCTTTTCATTTGTGGTTCAGCAAGTTCTTAGGAGAAATAAAATATCTTACACCCCAGAGAGTACTCCATATGTTTGTGACTCTTTTTAGTTAGCCAAGAGTCACCAGTTGCCATACCCTGTATCATCTAGTGTCTCTACTGCTCCTTTGGAGCAAGTATTCTCTGATGTATGGGGTCCTGCCCCCCTCTCTGTGGGAAAACATGCATACTGTGTAAGCTTTATCGATGATTTTAGTAAATTTACTTGGATATATTTGCTTAAGAAGCGGTCTAATGTTTATCAAGCCTTTCTCAATTATCAGCAATATGTTGAACGCAAGTTTGATAGAAAAATCATTACCATGCAAACTGATTGGGGAGGTGAGTATGAGAAATTAAATGGGTTCTTTCAGAAAGTTGGCATTACCCATCATGTCTCATGTCCACATGCTCATCAACAAAATGGTTCCGCTGAGAGAAAACACCGTCATATTGTTGAAGTTGGTCTTGCCCTTCTTGCAAATGCTTCTTTGCCCTTAAAGTTCTGGGATGAGGCCTTTATCACTGCCACCTCTCTGATCAACTTACTTCCTAGCAAAGTCTTGAATTTTGAAACACCCACTGAACGCCTTCTTCATATTACACCAAACTATGATGCCCTTCGAACTTTTGGTTGTGCTTGCTGGTCTAATCTTCGCCCTTACAATAAGCGCAAACTTGCTTTTCGTTCCAAGCGATGTGCTTTCCTTGGGTACAGTCCTCTTCACAAGGGTGTTAAGTGTCTTGATATCTCGACTGGAAGAATTTATGTCTCTCGTGATGTTGTGTTTGATGAAAACGTCTTCCCTTTTGCCTCCCTTCATCCAAATGTCGGTGCTCTTCTCAAACAACAAATTTTACTTCTACCAGAGGGTACACAAAATATTGATAACCATGTGCCTATTATTGTGCCTATTACTGATGTGCAACAGGGTCTCGAAGCAGCAGAAACAAATGCCGGTGAAAATGCTCCTTCCAACAGCCCAGAATTTTCTTTTGAATTTTCTGCAGAAGAGGACGAAATAGGCGCTGATTCCCATGATGATTCTGTCCGACATTCCCCTGGACGTCAGGATCCCCAGGCTGATCCGCTTGTGTGCGCCGATCCCGAGGTGGGCGCGCGTGGTCGCCACACGCCCTCATCCAGTCCCGAGGCGGAGTCTCGCGGGCCATCCCCACCCACGCGGTCGTCGTCTCCTTCTCCCGAGGCGAGCGCGCATGGTGAAAACGCACCTCCACCGCCGTTCTCTGGCCCCGCCAGTGGGCGGACACAGGGACACTGATAGCGGCAGCAGCAGCTCTCTGTCCTCTGCCCCTGGATCGTCTGTGGCCAGGAGTGGTGGGGGTGAGAATGTTGCTGAAGAAGAAGAATTGATTGAAGAAAATAACAACAATGATGGTGATGATGTTACTAGTGACTCAAGTTCATACCTGATCCACCGATACAAAATGTTGCGGTGCAGAATGTTGGTGTTCGCACACGTCTACAGAAAGGTATACGTGATACGTCTCCGACGTATCGATAATTTCTTATGTTCCATGCCACATTATTGATGTTATCTACATGTTTTATGCACACTTTATGTCATATTCGTGCATTTTCTGGAACTAACCTATTAACAAGATGCCGAAGTGCCGATTCTTTGTTTCTGCTATTTTTGGTTTCAGAAATCCTAGTAACGAAATATTCTCGGAATTGGACGAAATCAATGCCCAGGGTCCTATTTTGCCACGAAGCTTCCAGAAGACCGAAGAGGAGACGAAGTGGGGCCACGAGGTGGCCACACCCTAGGGCGGCACGGCCCCCCCTTGGCCGCGCGGCCCTGTGGTGTGGGCCCCTCGTGCCGCCTCCTGACCTGCCCTTCCGCCTACTTAAAGCCTCCGTCGCGAAACCCCCAGTACCGAGAGCCACGATACGGAAAACCTTACTGAGACGCCGCCGCCGCCAATCCCATCTCGGGGGATTCAGGAGATCGCCTGCGGCACCCTGCCAGAGAGGGGATTCATCTCCCGGAGGACTCTACGCCGCCATGGTCGCCTCCGGAGTGATGTGTGAGTAGTCTACCCCTGGACTATGGGTCCATAGCAGTAGCTAGATGGTTGTCTTCTCCCCATTGTGCTTCATTGTCGGATCTTGTGAGCTGCATAACATGATCAAGATCATCTATCTGTAATTCTATATGTTGCGTTTGTTGGGATCCGATGAATAGAGAATACTTGTTATGTTGATTATCAAAGTTATGTCTATGTGTTGTTTATGATCTTGCATGCTCTCCGTTACTAGTAGATGCTCTGGCCAAGTAGATGCTTGTAACTCCAAGAGGGAGTATTTATGCTCGATAGTGGGTTCATGTCTCCGTGAATGCAGGGAGTGTGAGAAACCTCTAAGATTATGGATGTGCTGTTGCCACTAGGGATAAAACATTGGTGCTATGTTCAAGGATGTAGTTACTGATTACATTACGCGCAATACTTAATGCAATTGTCTGTTGTTAGCAACTTAATGCGGAGGGGTTCGGATGATAACTTTGAAGGTGGACTTTTTAGGCATAGATGCATGCTTTGGATAGCGGTCTATGTACTTTGTCGTAATGCCCAATTAAATCTCACTATACTCATCATAATATGTATGTGCATGGTCATGCCCTCTTTATTTGTCAATTGCCCAACTGTAATTTGTTCACCCAACATGCTATTTATCTTATGGGAGAGACACCCCTAGTGAACTGTGGACCCGGTCCAATTCTCTATCTTGAAATACAATCTCTTGCAATACTTGTTCTCTTGTTTTCTGCAAACAATCATTTTCCACACAATACGATTAATCCTTTGTTACAGCAAGCCGGTGAGATTGACAACCTCACTTTGTTTTGTTGGGGCAAAGTACTTTGGTTGTGTTGTGCAGGTTCCACGTTGGCGCCGGAATCTCTGGTGTTGCGCCGCACTACATCCGCCGCCATCAACCTTCAACGTGCTTCTTGACTCCTACTGGTTCGATTAAACCTTGGTTTCTTACTGAGGGAAACTTGCCGATGTGCGCATCACACCTTCCTCTTGGGGTTCCCAACGGACGTGTCAACCACACGCATCAAGCAAATTTCTGGCGCCGTTGCAGTGAGATCAAGACACGCTGCAAGGGGAGTCTCCACTTCCCAATCTCTTTACTTTGTTTTTGTCTTGCTTAGTTTTATTTACTACTTTGTTTGCTGCACTAAATCAAAATACAAAAAAATTAGTTGCTAGTTTTACTTTATTTGCTATCTTGTTTGCTATATCAAAAACACAAAAAAATTAGTTACTTGCATTTACTTTATCTAGTTTGCTTTATTTACTGTTGCTAAAATGGCTACCCCTGAAAATACTAAGTTGTGTGACTTCACAACCACAAATAATAATGATTTCTTATGCACACCTATTGCTCCACCTGCTACTACAGCAGAATTCTTTGAAATTAAACCTGCTTTCTTGAATCTTGTTATGCGAGAGCAATTTTGCAGTGTTAGTTCTGATGATGCTGCTGCCCATCTTAATAATTTTGTTGAATTGTGTGAGATGCAAAAATATAAAGATGTAGATGGTGACATTATAAAATTAAAATTGTTCCCTTTCTCATTAAGAGGAAGAGCTAAAGATTGGTTGCTATCTCTGCCTAAGAATAGTATTGATTCATGGACTAAATGCAAGGATGTTTTTATTGGTAGATATTATCCCCCTGCTAAAATTATATCTTTGAGGAGTAGCATAATGAATTTTAAACAATTAGATACTGAACATGTTGCACAAGCATGGGAAAGAATGAAATCTCTGGTTAAAAATTGCCCAACCCACGGACTGACTACTTGGATGATCATCCAAACCTTCTATGCAGGACTAAATTTTTCTTCGCGGAATTTATTGGATTCAGCTGCTGGAGGTACCTTTATGTCCATCACTCTTGGTGAAGCAACAAAGCTTCTTGATAATATGATGATCAACTACTCTGAATGGCACATGGAAAGAGCTCCACAAGGTAAGAAGGTAAATTCTGTCGAAGAAACCTCTTCCTTGAGTGATAAGATTGATGCTATTATGTCTATGCTTGTGAATGATAGGACTAATGTTGATCCTAATAATGTTCCGTTAGCTTCATTGGTTGCACAAGAAGAACATGTTGATGTAAACTTCATTAAAAATAATAATTTCAAATACAATGCTTACCGGAACAATTCTAGTAACAACTATAGGCCATATCCTTATAATAATGGCAACGGCTATGGTAATTCTTATGGGAATTCTTACAAAAATAATAGGAACACACCCCCTGGACTTGAAGCTATGCTTAAAGAATTTATTAGTACACATACTGCTTTTAACAAATCTGTTGAAGAAAAGCTTGGGAAAATTGATATACTTGCTTCTAAAGTCGATAGTCTTGCTGCTGATGTTGATCTTTTGAAATCGAAAGTTATACCTAATGAGAATCATCATAATAAAATTGTTACTACAGCAAATGCCATCCAAGTTAGAATTAATGAGAATATAAGATTAATGGCTGAACTGCTTGCTAGGTGGGATAGAGAAGAAAATGAAAAACTAGCTAAAGAGAAGAATATAGCTAAAGTTTGGACTATTACCACAACTAGTAATGCTAATGCTACACATGTTGCTGCACCTCCTACTATTAATAATAAAAGAATTGGTGTTAGCAATGTTTCCACTTCTAATGCAAAGCGCGAGAAACTGCCTGAAATTGCTAAAACTGCTGAAACTGTCTGTGATAAAACTGCTGAAATTTTTTCCAACATTGGGGATGATGATCCCATTGCTTTAGATTATAATGGTTTGAATTTTGATGATTGCCACATCTCTGAAGTTATAAAGTTCTTGCAAAAACTTGCTAAAAGTCCTAATGCTAGTGCTATAAATTTGGCTTTCACGCAACATATTATAAATGCTCTCATAAAAGCTAGAGAAGAGAAACTAGAGCGCGAAGCCTCTATTCCTAGAAAGCTAGAGGATGGTTGGGAGCCCATCATTAAGATGAAGGTTAAAGATTTTGATTGTAATGCTTTATGTGATCTTGGTGCAAGTATTTCTGTTATGCCTAAGAAAATTTATAATATGCTTGACTTGCCACCGCTGAAAAATTGTTATTTGGATGTTAATCTTGCTGATCATTCTACAAAGAAACCTTTGGGGAAAGTTGATAATGTTCGCATTACCGTTAACAATAACATTGTCCCCGTTGATTTTGTTGTCTTGGATATTGAATGCAATGCATCTTGTCCCATTATATTGGGAAGACCTTTTCTTAACTTGTTGGTGCTATCATTGATATGAAGGAAGGTAATATAAAATATCAATTTCCTCTCAAGAAAGGTATGGAACACTTCCCTAGAAAGAGAATGAAGTTACCTTTTGATTCTATTATTAGAACAAATTATGATGTTGACACACCATCTCTTGATAATACTTGATACACACTTTCTGCGCCTAGCTGAAAGGCGTTAAAGAAAAGCGCTTATGGGAGACAACCCATGGTTTTTACCTACAGTACCTTGTTTTTATTTTGTGTCTTGGAAGTTGTTTACTACTGTAGCAACCTCTCCTTATCTTAGTTTAGTGTTTTGTTGTGCCAACTAAAGTCGTTGATAGAAAAGTTCATACTAGATTTGGATTACTGCGCAGAAACAGATTTCTTTGCTGTCACGAATCTGGGCTGTTTTCTCTGTAGGTAAATCAGAAAATTATGCCAATTTACGTGAGTGATCCTCAGATATGTATGCAACTATCATTCAATTTGAGCATTTTCATTTGAGCAAGTCTGGTGCCTCGATAAAATTCGTCAATACGAACTGTTCTATTTTGACAGATTCTGCCTTTTATTTCGCATTGCCTCTTTTGCTATGTTGGATGAATTTCTTTGATCCATTAATGTCCAGTAGCTTTATGCAATGTCCAGAAGTGTTAAGAATGATTGTGTCACCTCTGAACATGTTAATTTTTATTGTCGCTAACCCTCTAATGAGTTGTTCTAAGTTTGGTGTGGAGGAAGTTTTCAAGGATCAAGAGAGGGAGATGATACAACATGATCAAGGAGAGTGAAAGCTCTAAGCTTGGGGATGCCCCGGTGGTTCACCCCTGCATATATCAAGAAGACTCAAGCGTCTAAGCTTGGGGATGCCCAAGGCATCCCCTTCTTCATCGACAACATTATCAGGTTCCTCCCCTGAAACTATATTTTTATTCCGTCACATCTTATGTGCTTTGCTTGGAGCGTCGGTTTGTTTTTGTTTTTGTTTTGTTTGAATAAAATGGATCCTAGCATTCACTTTGTGGGAGAGAGACACGCTCCGCTGTAGCATATGGACAAGTATGTCCTTAGTTTCTACTCATAGTATTCATGGCGAAGTTTCTTCTTCGTTAAATTGTTATATGGTTGGAATTGGAAAATGATACATGTAGTAAATTGCTATAATGTCTTGGGTAATGTGATACTTGGCAATTGTTGTGCTCATGTTTAAGCTCTTGCATCATATACTTTGCACCTATTAATGAAGAAATACATAGAGCATGCTAAAATTTGGTTTGCATATTTGGTTTCTCTAAGGTCTAGATAACTTCTAGTATTGAGTTTGAACAACAAGGAAGACGGTGTAGAGTCGTATAATGTTTTCAATATGTCTTTTATGTGAGTTTTGCTGCACCGGTTCATCCTTGTGTTTGTTTCAAATAAGCCTTGCTAGCCTAAACCTTGTATCGAGAGGGAATACCTCTCATGCATCCAAAATACTTGAGCCAACCACTATGCCATTTGTGTCCACTATACCAACCTACTACATGGTATTTTCCGCCATTCCAAAGTAAATTGCTTGAGTGCTACCTTTAAAATTCCATCATTCACCTTTGCAATATATAGCTCATGGGACAAATAGCTTAAAAACTATTGTGGTATTGAATATGTACTTATGCACTTTATCTCTTATTAAGTTGCTTGTTGTGCGATAACCATGTTCACTGGGGACGCCATCAACTATTCTTTGTTGAATTTCATGTGAGTTGCTATGCATGTTCGTCTTGTCTGAAGTAAGAGAGATCTACCACCTTATGGTTAAGCATGCATATTGTTAGAGAAGAACATTGGGCCGCTAACTAAAGCCATGATCCATGGTGGAAGTTTCAGTTTTGGACAATATCCTCAATCTCATATGAGAAAATTATTAATTGTTGTTACATGCTTATGCATAAAAGAGGAGTCCATTATCTGTTGTCTATGTTGTCCCGGTATGGATGTCTAAGTTGAGAATAATCAATAGTGAGAAATCCAATGCGAGCTTTCTCCTTAGACCTTTGTACAGGCGGCATAGAGGTACCCCTTTGTGACACTTGGTTAAAACATGTGCATTGCGATGATCCGGTAGTCCAAGCTAATTAGGACAAGGTGCGGGCACTATTAGTATACTATGCATGAGGCTTGCAACTTGTAAGATATAATTTACATGATACATATGCTTTATTACTACCGTTGACAAAATTGTTTCATGTTTTCAAAATCAAAGCTCTAGCACAAATATAGCAATCGATGCTTTTCCTCTATGGAGGACCATTCTTTTACTTTCATTGTTGAGTCAGTTCACCTATTTCTCTCCACCTCAAGAAGCAAACACTTGTGTGAAATGTGCATTGATTCCTACATACTTGCATATTGCACTTATTATATTACTCTATGTTGACAATATCCATGAGATATATATGTTACAAGTTAAAAGCAACCGCTGAAACTTAATCTTCCTTTGTGTTGCTTCAATATCTTTACTTTGATTTATTGCTTTATGAGTTAACTCTTATGCAAGACTTATTGATGCTTGTCTTGAAGTACTATTCATGAAAAGTCTTTGTTATATGATTCACTTGTTTACTCATGTCATATACATTGTTTGATCGCTGCATTCACTACATATGCTTTACAAATAGTATGATCAAGGTTATGATGGCATGTCACTCCAGAAATTATCTGTGTTATCGTTTTACCTGCTCGGGACGAGCAGAACTAAGCTTGGGGATGCTGATACGTCTCCGACGTATCGATAATTTCTTATGTTCCATGCCACATTATTGATGTTATCTACATGTTTTATGCACACTTTATGTCATATTCGTGCATTTTCTGGAACTAACCTATTAACAAGATGCCGAAGTGCCGATTCTTTGTTTCTGCTGTTTTTGGTTTCAGAAATCCTAGTAACGAAATATTCTCGGAATTGGACGAAATCAACGCCCGGGGTCCTATTTTTCCACGAAGCTTCCAGGAAGACCGAAGAGGACGAAGTGGGGCCACGAGGTGGCCACACCCTAGGCGGCGCGGCCCCCCTTGGCCGCGCGGCCTGTGGTGTGGGCCTCGTGCCGCCTCTGACCTGCCCTTCCGCCTACTTAAAGCCTCCGTCGCGAAACCCTCGGTGCCGAGAGCCACGATACGGAAAACCTTGCGAGACGCCGCCGCCGCCAATCCCATCTCGGGGGATTCGGAGATCGCCTCCGGCACCCTGCCGGAGAGGGGATTCATCTCCCGGAGGACTCTACGCCGCCATGGTCGCCTCCGGAGTGATGTGTGAGTAGTCTACCCCTGGACTATGGGTCCATAGCAGTAGCTAGATGGTTATCTTCTCCCCATTGTGCTTCATTGTCGGATCTTGTGAGCTGCATAACATGATCAAGATTATCTATCTGTAATTCTATATGTTGCGTTTGTTGGGATCCGATGAATAGAGAATACTTGTTATGTTGATTATCTAAGGTATGTCTATGTGTTGTTTATGATCTTGCATGCTCTCCGTTACTAGTAGATGCTCGGCCAAGTAGATGCTTGTAACTCCAAGAGGGAGTATTTATGCTCGATAGTGGGTTCATGTCTCCGTGAATGCGGGGAGTGACAGAAACCTCTAAGATTATGGATGTCTGTTGCCACTAGGGATAAAACATTGGTGCTATGTTCAAGGATGTAGTTACTGATTACATTACGCGCAATACTTAATGCAATTGTCTGTTGTTAGCAACTTAATCTTTGGAGGGGTTCGGATGATAACCTGAAGGTGGACTTTTTAGGCATAGATGCATGCTGGATAGCGGTCTATGTACTTTGTCGTAATGCCCAATTAAATCTCACTATACTCATCATAATATGTATGTGCATGGTCATGCCCTCTTTATTTGTCAATTGCCCAACTGTAATTTGTTCACCCAACATGCTATTTATCTTATGGGAGAGACACCTCTAGTGAACTGTGGACCCCGGTCCAATTCTCTATACTGAAATACAATCTACTGCAATACTTGTTCTACTGTTTTCTGCAAACAATCATCTTCCACACAA
Organism: Lolium perenne; assembly: GCF_019359855.2. Taxonomy (NCBI): domain Eukaryota; kingdom Viridiplantae; phylum Streptophyta; class Magnoliopsida; order Poales; family Poaceae; genus Lolium; species Lolium perenne. Next base: position 170,473,215 of record NC_067248.2, read on the forward strand.
TACGGTTAATCCTTTGTTACAGCAAGCCGGTGAGATTGACAACCTCACTGTTTCGTTGGGGCAAAGTACTTTGGTTGTGTTGTGCAGGTTTCACGTTGGCGTCGGAATCTCTGGTGTTGCGCCGCACTACATCCCGCCGCCATCAACCTTCAACGTGCTTCTTGACTCCTACTGGTTCGATTAAACCTTGGTTTCTTACTGAGGGAAACTTGCCGCTGTGCGCATCACACCTTCCTCTTGGGGTTCCCAACGGACGTGTCAACCACACGCATCACTACGCAATCCAAAGAAATATACTGATGGAATTCTCCTCTACAGGTGAACCATGCACACATGAGGAAGCTCTAAATGATGCAAGGTGGTCTCAAGCTATGCAAGAAGAGTATGATGCTTTAATTGCAAACAAAATGTGGCATCTTGTTCCTCCTAACAGAAGAAAAAACTTAATTGATTGCAAGTGGGTGTATCGCATAAAGAAGAAAGCATATGGAACCATTGACAGATACAAGGCAAGACTAGTTGCAAAAGGTTTTAAGCAAAGATATGGCATTGATTATGAGGATACCTTTAGTCCTGTGGTTAAAATTGCCACTATCAGAATTGTTCTATCTATCTCTGTGTCTCGAGGTTGGAGTTTACGGCAGCTAGATGTCAAGAACGCGTTTCTTCATGGTGTTCTGGAAGAGGAAGTTTATATGCGACAACCTCCAGGTTTTGAGGACTCTCATGCTCCGCACTATATTTGCAAACTTGACAAAGCTTTGTATGGACTGAAACAGGCACCTCGAACATGGTACTCCAGACTCAGTGCAAAGTTGAGTGATCTTGGTTTCTTTCCTTCCAAGGCTGATACTTCATTGTTTCTCTATAACAGATCAGGTATCATTATATATGTGTTGATCTATGTTGATGATATCATAGTAACTAGTTCTTCTGATGATGCCATTGATATTCTGCTTCCAAATCTCAACAAGAACTTTGCTATTAAAGATTTAGGGGACTTACACTATTTTCTTGGCATTGAAGTAAAAAAGGGTGAATAATGGACTAGTTCTAACACAGGAAAAATATGCTACTGATCTGTTGACAAAAGTTGGCATGCGTGATTGCAAGGCTACACCTACACCTTTATCTTCTACAGAACAGTTGTCTCTTCATGATGGTACACCTTTGGGGCCCGAAGATAGTACTCAGTATCGCAGTATTGTTGGAGGATTACAGTACTTGACATTAACACGTCCAGATTTGTCTTATTCTGTTAACAAAGTCTGCCAGTTTCTTCATGCTCCTACTACAGAGCATTGGTCTGCAGTGAAACGTATTCTCAGATATGTACAGGATACCTTAAAGATTGGAATCACATTTGTTAAGTCTTCATCTATTCTCCTTAGTGCTTTCTCTGATGCAGATTGGGCAGGCTCTATTGATGATAGGCGATCTACTTGTGGTTTTGCCATATTTGTTGAACCAAATCTGGTATCTTGGAGTGCCAGAAAACAAGAAACAGTGTCAAGATCTAGTACTGAAGCAGAATACAAAGCTCTTGCAAATGCTACAGCAGAATTGATTTGGGTTGAAGCTCTCCTTCGTGAACTTGGTGTACGGTTAAGACAAAGGCCATGTTTATGGTGTGATAATCTAGGTGCCACTTATCTATCTGCAAACCCAGTGTTTCATGCCCGCACCAAGCATATTGAGATAGATTTTTACTTTGTGGGAGAAAGGGTTGCTAAACATCTTCTGGATATTAGATTTGTTTCAAGCAAAGATCAAGTTGCAGATGGCTTCACAAAGGCTCTTCCTGTAAAACAGTTAGATGAGTTTAAGCGTAATCTAAACCTTACCAATGTTTAGATTAAGGGGAAGTGTTAATTGTAATAGGTTGTACCGTATACGGTATTGATCTTTCCCTGTACTTGTACAATACTCGGTCTTTGCACCGCCTATATAAACACGTAACCTGTATGGACTCAAGTTTGTCGTTAACACCCGGAGCTATTGTACGGTCCAGGAAACGAGCTCATATGAGCTCCTGCTTTCCCCTCCTCTTACCCGACGCGCGAGGTCTCCCTCCCCACCCAAGCTGACCCAAATCGATCGCCATTCGCCAGTCAGTTCGTCCCCGTCGCCAGTTAGGTGGGCAAGTACCCTGAGCGAGCTCCCCGACGCAGACTTCTCCTCCTTCCCCACCCAAGCATGCAGCTCCACCACGAAGGTCGGCAGTACGACCCTGCGCGACGGCGGCGTTCTCCTGACAGAGAAGAGCAGCAGCGTCGTCCACCCCGCGAAGCCGGTCATGGCGGCCTCACCAAGGGCTCCAATACCAAGGGCGCGTCCATCTATGGCGTCCACAAGCACATGGGTCTCGGAACCCTCTCCATGTTCAACGCCAGCCCCAACCACCGCCTCTTCATGGATGATGATGCAGCGGTTCAAGCGGCGGCAGACGAGCCGGTTCCGGCAAAGAACGCCATCCGTCACCGACAGCAGCGCGAGCTCCTCAGTCCTCAACCTACAATCTCGTCTCGATCAGCAGCAAGAACGTGAGCGGAATTCCTTTGAAACTATCCAAGATGGGCTCGTGAAGCTCACATCGATGGCCTCACAGCTCGCAGTGGCTATAGGCATGCAAGCCACCAAGGTATTGGCTACTGAATCATCCCTGACAGTGGCGTTTGCACTATCTACATCACCAGCAACTACTGCCTCGAGGTCCTCTGATACGGGTGCAGCAGAATATAGACGGCGGTCGCCCGCAAGTTCAGGGGGATGCCGGTCCGGTCTCCTTCTCATTTTGTGTGTGGATCGTGAAAACAGGGAGAGCGTTTATTTGTTTTGGAGACTCCCGAAAGAAATGGGCTGCAGTTTGTGAAAATAAATCCAGAACTACACCGTATATCCTGCTTTCTACTGGGCCCACTCTAGTCCCACGATGCTTCCGTCCCGTCGAACGCTGGCCTGTCTAGTCGATTGACACCCACGATTAGTACCACATCGCTAAATCAAACAACGTACGCCCTGCTTAAAATGCCAGCGGCCAGCCACTACGTCACCGCCTACGGCACGTAGGCTGGAGCAGAAAAAATATTTATGTGTTGTACGGAGTACATATATGCATACAAAATTGTACAGAAGATTGTACATAAGCTGTTGTATGTAAAAATTGTAAAACGTACACTGTTAAATAAACGTGCTAGATATTAGCACGGGGCAATTTTTTTGTTTAAATTTTGTGGCACGCATACTAGTTAAGAGCAAACAGTTCCTGCTCACTCGTATGGGCGAGGCAGAAAATCCAATGCAACAAAAACACAGATAACACATTTAACAACGCTCAACTAAGTTAAGAGAAAGAAGACAAACATACTTGTGCACACATATTATATTTCCTTGACACGGGTAGTTTCTTGAATTACAGACCTTAATACCACCGAATCGCCAAACTGGTACATGTTTCATTCCATCTCTATTAGCGCAATCACGGTGAAGACAGTTTCGGGAACTGGGAAAAGATCTGCAGGCATAAGATGCTGAATCTACAATTCAAATCCCATGAGAGTGATATAGATCGCTGCTGTTGAAGCTGGAGATGGGCCAGCAAACAGTCCGCTAGAAGAACGTCCCTTCTGGAGGCTGCACCAACTTGCGGTTCTGCGCGATTCCCATATCTTTCTTCAGCTGGGTTAACACAGTTTCCATCGTGTAGTCGCGCTGCCAGTTTGCTAGCACGCTGAACTTCTTTGGGTCAACCTGCAGGACCCCACATCAACCAAATGAATATATGCATCTGTAGAATAGCCTAATGCATCAACGATACTTTATCTTCTATGCATGGATGGACATGAAGAGAGAAAGTACCGCTCCAGTCTCGTGGTTGACACATCCCATGTTGATTCTAGAATGAAATCTAACAGATGGTGCCTTCTCGGGGTAGTCCTTGTCACAGAACAGCTTCAGCTGGTAGATGCGGCCCTCATGGACAGTCTGCAAGGTGGAGTAAGATAAAATTTTATTAGCTATATACATGTCAATGGCTGGATGAACAAACACGAGGGAAACAACATGCAAACATTTCTTGGAGCAATCTTTGCAGCTTACAGATTTTGAATTTTTGATACAATAAGAACTGATTTTCTAAGCATAGTGCAAACTGGGAGCTAACTGAAAAGCTACAATTTGTCTCTACATAGCAGCCATGGTAGATATACTAATCCCCATCCTGCAAATGTTGTGTCTATTGTAGTCAATAACCATTTCCACCAACACAACCGTGAATGAAAAATAGTGATGTAGGTTTTTAAGTTTATTTTGCTAGTTTCAAGGAATACATGTGTGACTGACTGATGAGTAATGAAACTGTAACTCACATTGTGAGGACCAATAATGGTGCCAGTCCATGACCGCATGTATATGTCATCTGCATCATCCATTCCATAGCTGACTGTTCCATCTCCAATACCCTTCTCCCCACGCTCAAGCTCTTCTAGCAACCTGAAGTTCCGAGGAACTGCAGGCATCATAAAAATATTAGTCACCTCAATAAAGAGCAAAAATTACTTGACCAAATATGTAAGGTCAGTTCATTTTCACAAGTTGGAATAAAAACATAGTATCAAAGAACCAGCAGCAATCCTTGCTGCGGTACAAATTCAGGAAAAAAAGTTATTTTAGTCAGGACAGATACAAATTTACTGTCGACATATGAAACAGAAGCTCCCATAGCAAAATTAACCTTACAGAAATTTGATGCACTGATTCAGCGCAGCCCAATTGGTAATCAGATTTATGATACACACACAGTATGTACACTATTGCTATTAGCGCGGTAGGCAACCTCACCACCTACCATACAGTAAGGACGCCAACCTTACCACCTTACGTGCGCTAGTGTGACAATGCCATAGACACATGATTTTACAACCAGAAATGTAAACAAGCACAGAAGATACATAGATCCATCATGAAGAATTGATAAAATTTCAAAGAAAATGGCCTCAGACGGCTAGGACAGCCAAACAGCAAGCAGAAAGAAACAAGAAGGGATTTGAAAAAGAAAAATAGCTTGGCCCATCAGGCTCATCTAAGTGTGCATGCCTCACGGAAAGAGCAGTAAGGCCTTACACAGCCATCAACAAACATGGACAGCAGCAACAGCACACAAGTCCCTCCCTGATAAAACCCTCCTACATCCCCATTGCCAGCTTCACCTCTTCCTCCTCATTGCTAGCATTGCCTCTCCCTCCTCATCACCAGAGAGGTGCAGAGGACCTGACCTCAATATGGATGGAGCAAAGGAGAGGCGTAACAGAGTAGAGTAGAGGAGGTGGCCAGCGGCTGGTGGACTGCCAAAGCAGATGGAGATGGGTGTGATGGCCAGCGGTGGCCTCACCTATCATGTCTGCTTCAGCTCTAGATTGATAATCCACATAAATGATTGTTTAAACCATAATCTCCTTTTCTTACGATGTTACATAACACAAACCTCATTCTAAGTAACCTCTAATATATCTGATAGTATACGAGAACAATTGCACAATTAGTGCAAACCCACCTATATGTATAATTTACGCATCATTCTGAATGATCTACAAAACACCAAAATCCTTCTTCTGAAGTAGAAGAATATACAGGACACGGAGACATACAATTTTCCGCGCACTGCCGCACTCTGTGTCTACAGACAACTAGGCAAGCCATGGTTAGTGACGATCGTGGTCTCCCTTATAATTTACGAATTCAAATCCCGTGCTGCCAATAACCCCTCACCCCCTACTTATTATTAGATTAGACAATATACTCCAGTTGAACTATGACTACGACAAGACCTCACAATGGTCGAAACTCGAAAGCATCTCTTGTTAGCACATACTACACAGTTCCACCTCTACGGAAAACCACCGCTAATTGGTGAAACTAGCAAATCCAACACTACAACACAGTATGTCTCATGTGATGCCATCATCATTCATCAACCATATCGGCAGGACGGCAACCCGTCGCCGTGCAATCAATCACATCGCCAAGCAAAGATATCAGGCGATCCCTTGAACAGGGAGATCTATACGGTATCCAACCGCGAGCCTAGCAACGATCGCCTCCTAAATAGTCCACGCCTCGGCGTCGCCTGGTCCCTCAACCAAATTCCTCCCCCCTGAGATGCACGCCCAGCCCAAACCGCATCAGATCGCGGAAGACCGGATCGGGCCTCATCGACAGGCGAGACCAGATCGCGCACGATCGAGGAAGAAAAACACAGAGTAGCGCGGGAAATCGCTCACCGACGACGCTCGATCCGGCGCCGGAGCTGCCCAGCGTCATCGCCGATCGGCCGGGGCGGCGGGCGAGTAGCGGGAGGATGCGATCGACGGAGGAAGGAGAGAGGGGAGATGGGCGGTGGGGGATTTGAGGAATCGGCTGCGGGAGAGGGGAAAGGGGAGGTCTGCGGCGGCTCAACGCGAACGAGATTCTCCCGTGTCCTCTTGTGGAAGATGGAATGCTTCGGGGGTGGATGTAGGCCGTCGGATCGAGATTCGGGTGAACGGACGGACAGGAGATGTGATGAATTAGGTAACTATATATAAAGTTTGTGCGGCTGTATATGACGACTTTTCTCGAGATTCGCAAATGATTTGCGAATTCGGATTTGATTCTAGACGTCTAGTAGTTTGTAACTATTCATTCACCTCGTTTCAAAATTATGTGCCGCACGTATCACATGGTTTTGCGTCGTTTATTAGGGCATGTGCAAGTGTTGATAAGATTGTCTTATCTTAGTGCTACCACGTAATCTAGATATAACGATAAAATATGATGTACAATGGGTTATTTTTTAATCTTGTCTTTAGTAACGAGACATCCTAAATTTATGGTAAGAGAAATTGTGCTAAGAGATGATCTCTTAGTTAAGAGAAGGCAGAGTCTTTTTTTATTCTTCTCTTTCCTCCACCTCAGCATTTATCCTACGTGACGCTGCTAAGATATCACCATTGTACATGCCCTTAATGTACCCGAGGCGAGTATCCATGCCTTACAATGGGCGTCAAGATAAGAAAAAGTCTTATTTGCACTTCTCTTAGTGTAGTTATTCTTGGCGGCTTTTATTTACCTCTTTATCGCGAGCACGGTCATTAGGTGTGTCCCTTCGCGTTTAAAACTACTAGGCCTATAATATTGTGCGACATAAAATGTTTGTGCTGCTATATTTATATTGATGATGTAATTTTGTTAGAGCATTTCTAGCAGAGCCCGTAAATACGTGAACTGGAAACTCGGAGTTCAGTTCACCGAACTCGTGTTTACGGGTCGAAAAAATGTTGTCACAGAGCAAAAGCCGTAAAACACGAACTAAAAAAATGCATTTGAAATATCGCGGGTTAATTGGTCGATGATCATATATATAGATGGATTTGATGCTCCGATTGAGCATCAAATGTTACATAATTCGATAAATAAAACCTAAATTACTTAGTACACCGGCAGGCGCTACTAATTTTAACCAAAATGCGCCCTAATAGCCTATGTGCGCGGCGGCGCCGGTGGTGGCGGAGCGTCAAGGCGGACCACGGTGTCGACGGTGGCGTCGAGGAGCTTAACTCCTCCTCGGCGTCAAGCTTGACTATCTCGAGCTTGACGCGGCGGACGCGCTCCTCCCGGCGCGCCGCCTCGTACTCGCGCACTTGGCGGACGGCGTCCGCCTCCTCCCGGCGGAAGCGAGCGCGGGCCTCCGCCTCGGAGATCGCCTTTGTCTGCGCGACCACGGCGTCCTCCTCCTCGGAGCCGTGGACGTAGTCGCCCGCCGAAAATGTGGGTGACCGCGCGGGGACGAGCTCGTCGTCGTCGGAGCTATCGGCGACGGGGGGCCGTGGTGCGCGACTCGAGCCGCCAGACGACAACCCCTCGCCGTTGTTGGCGTACCTCGCCAGCTTCCCTGGGGGCGTGAGCCCCCATTTCGTCCACCGGCGGGCGCTGCGCTTGCGCACGCCCTCCGACCGGTTCCACTTCCGGCGTTCCGCGTCGGTGCGGAACACGGGGGGACGCGGCAGCGAGTCCCCGCCGCCCAATCCCGTGCCGCGGCCTGCTGAGCCACCACCGGAGGACATCGCGCCGCTTAGGAGGGTGAATAGGTGGCTGCACAGAGCTGGATTGCTCGCCGGAATATGTGTGAGGCGGCGGCAAAGGGAGTCGAAGCGGCGGAGGGGAGTAGGGTTTGGCAACCGAACTCCCCTCCGCGACCCCTTTTAATACGGGCCGGCCGTCGAGTTTCTCGGGCCCCCGAACTCGTTTTACGGGCCAGGCCGCGAGTTCGGGCTTCGTTCTGGCCAAGTTTCGGCCCGAACCCGTAAATCCGCCGGACTTTTTCGGTTTCGGCCTGTTTTACGGGTTCTGTTAGAGATGTTCTTAGTGCCTCTAAATGTCGAAATTAGAAGAATGTTAATCGAAAATAAGTAGGTTGAGCTACCACATATCGATGATAAGTTGGTGTGAAAAATGTCTAAGTTAGGCTTGTTTCCTAAATCTATGTATGCATATATGATGAATGGACACAAACGGTGTTTTGTATCTGGAAACTACAAGTACCGCCAAAATTAAGATCTTTATGTGATTTCTCCATAAAAAGTAATTATTATTAAGGATAACTTAGCCTAACAAAACTCTCATGGTTGCAAGAAATGTGTTTTTTTGTGATTCCAAGGAGTCCATCAACCGTCTTTTTTCGATTGTCCTTTTGATCGATCACCTTGTTTGGAGAGTTATTTATTTTACTTTTGGGGTTGTATGGATACCCATTGGATTTGCAAATGATCCTATCTTTTTTCCAAAGGCGTAGCGAGCGTATATGAATTCTGGATGCACTCGTTGGAGAAGGTTGCCCGGTCTATCTACAACAAGAGTGATTGTTGGCTTTGTAGAAGATTACAAGATGCATATGTATTTCATCTTATTTCTTTTCCACTAGTTAATCTTTGTGAGCACCTTGTGTGACCCTTGAGCTGTGAACCAACGAATTATGAAATGTTGAATAAAAGCGGTTGTATGCATCAACTGGGGACGAAGCTATTCTCCCTATTTCAAAAAGAACATATGTACGAGTAAAACAATCTCAATCATAGAGGGCTAATTTATTAAGGTTGTTAGTGACATAAGTCATACCGGTTGTACTAAAATCTATGTTAACTAGATTAGTTAATTAGTGCACGGGTTTTTATTCCAGACATGGCTGGGAACACTTGTTTATGCAAGGTGTATCAAGCATATTGCAAGTGAGATTGTAAAACAATCAAACCGTATGTGTACAATATGCATAATGCATTACAATTTATTATTAGTTGGTGATTCATATTTGCAATGCTATTTCAATACCAAGTACAAAGCTTACTCATGTCGGTAACTTGTATTGACCCAATATAGCTCAAAAATGCACATTTCACTACAAATAAAACCACCAAAGAATCTTACCAACAATTCTCCTTATACTATGAAAGTTCAGTTTTTGTTCTGGATGTTTCTATAAATGCTAACCTACTCATATACTAAAAAATATTAAGATATTTTTAGACCATATGGTTTAAAGATCTCTACCATAACTTTGTATAATTATGTAAGGTTTTCTCATAAAACGAACAGTGTTACAAAATCGGTTTAAATATAGCATGTTGGAAGTGTATATTCTATATACATACAATAAAAGTGGATCCCAAACAAAAAAAAAATAGTATTTATAAAATTTACTACGTGGTTTACCTTGTAAAATAACTAACAAAAAAATATACTCGCTAAGACCATAGCATTCTACAAGCAAGTCCAAAGTATAAGAGTTTAGTGTAAAATTATATCTATTTTAGGTCTTTCCATGTCCTACTTATGCTTGGGCTGGCCCTCCCTATAAGTAATAAGATTGTGTTTCTTCCTACCACACGTTGCATTCCAATACGGACATCTCTCAAAACATTGAATACCCAGTTATTCCTAGCCTTTCTTATAGTCTTCCGGGCCAAGATTTGTCAGGTTTGTGCAAGATAGATTGTAGGTGTGCACATGCTGGAAAAATCCACCGGAATTCTCCCTTGCTTTTGCAAAACACACGTCGAAGTACGCTTTCCTTTTATTGTCACCCTCAACACCTCAACAGTTCTTCGAAAATGTATTTTAGATCTCAAGAAAATAGTTCTCCTAGAGACAAAAAATTTCACCAATAACTTATTTGCATAAAAATCATCAAAAAATCATACACGGAGTAATCTACATATTTACACAATTGTATTGTTTTTATTTAGATATGTGCAACCTATCCAAAAATAAGAAATTTGGCCCTCTTTTCACAATTTTGAATTTGCTTTTTGAGTCCCTGATGCATGGTTTTCTTATGCAACATGCAAAAGTCGATATTATGCAAAAAGAAAAATCAAGGTAAAGAAGATCTACATGTATGATTCTTTTGGTGTGTTTGTTGCGGTCAGAAACCCACCGGCGAGCAACGACGGGCAACACAGGAGAGCCGGGAGCAACTTAGGGCTGCGGCTGGCCCTGGTCCCTCCGAGCGACGGCCCGCAAAGACTCCGGCACGCACGTCCGATGCTGGTGCAAGGGCGTGCCACCTGACCTATACCTGGTCAGGAAGGTGATGGAGATGCCTCGCTTAGTTTCCTGCATGGCATACACGTAAATATTAAATACGAGCCTCGATCGGCTCTCAGGTTGTCCTGTGAATCGGCTCAGAGAGCCGATCCACCCATGATTCGCACGAGGTGTACGAAAATATGGTGGTCCTGCTTGATCAAGATAAAGCTAAAACGATCTACGACGATTTGGGGTTTTCACCGCATAATTGGATCATCCTACTTGTGATTGGGCCTCGCGGCCACGCACGGTGATCGTAAGCCGATCCTAGACAAGGCCTAAAAACCAACACGAGGTTGATCCCCGGAACATCCTGTCTAGGGCTAGCAAACTACACCCTACGCGCTGATGGATCCTCCAACCCTTTGTAAGGCCTAACTATATATTGCAGATATTAAACTAAACCTTGAAGAACAAGGAGCAATCGTAACGGATCGGATCTACTAAATAATGATCAAACGGGGTGCCGCCCCTACACCTAAGATAGGTATAAGGGCGGCTAGATGTCTAAGGGTTGCACTACGACAGCATATGATACGAAGAACAATGCTAACCCTAACACATCTAAGATAACTACGTTGCTCGCCATCAAAAAGGCTTCAGTACGAGCAACGCATGGATAACGAATAAACTTGTACTGCCTAGATCGCAAGATGCGATCTAGGCAGCATGATGCTTACCCGGAAGAAACCCTTCGAGACAAGGGAGTTGGCGATGCGCCTAGATTGATTTGTGGTGAACGTGATTGTTGTTTATTTCATAAACCCTAGATACATATTTATAGTCCGTAGACTTTCTAACGTGGGAATAATCCCAACCGTGCACGAGACAAACTCTAACTAATCGATATGTATCCTACTATATTACAGATACACGGGCCAACTAGCCCAAACTTTGCATATAAGGCCGATTCATCATATATTCTTCCATATATAATCTTCAAGCCCATCTTGATCGCGGCCCACCTCTGACTCGGTCAAATTCTGGTGATAACACATGCCCCCCTGGTTTTGGAATTGATAATTCCAAAATCACTCTGCTTTTCTTCGTCGGGTCATGTCGTGGCAGAACCGTCGCAGTATCCTTCATCATGATGCCTTGCCTTCTCAACTTCTCCGCGTGACCTGGCAGTTTTTTTTTTGTTAAGCATCACTTCCTCGGAAACTGCTGTGGCATTGAATTTCCACTATATCCCCTTTTATTTAACCGCTCCAAACAGTTCGCTTCCGCATCCCCTTCGCATTAGCACTCCAAAAGCCCTCCTGCGCCACCATGTCTTCTTCCTCCTCTGCTTCATCGGATCTTTCCACCCAGTCCTCCTCTTCCCGCGAGCCGACGCCGGAGATGGAAGATGGAATGCTTCGGGGGTGGCTGTGGGCCGTCGGATCGAGATTCGGGCGAACGGACGGACAGGAGATGTGATGAATTAGGTAACTATATATAAAGTTTGTGCGGCTGTATATGACGACTTTTCTCGAGATTCGCAAATGATTTGCGAATTCGGATTTGATTCTAGACGTCTAGTAGTTTGTAACTATTCATTCACCTCGTTTCAAAATTATGTGCCGCACGTATCACATGGTTTTGCGTCGTTTATTAGGGCATGTGCAAGTGTTGATAAGATTGTCTTATCTTAGTGCTACCACGTAATCTAGATATAACGATAAAATATGATGTACAATGGGTTATTTTTTAATCTTGTCTTTAGTAACGAGACATCCTAAATTTATGGTAAGAGAAATTGTGCTAAGAGATGATCTCTTAGTTAAGAGAAGGCAGAGTCTTTTTTTATTCTTCTCTTTCCTCCACCTCAGCATTTATCCTACGTGACGCTGCTAAGATATCACCATTGTACATGCCCTTAATGTACCTGAGGCGAGTATCCATGCCTTACAATAGGCGTCAAGATAAGAAAAAGTCTTATTTGCACTTCTCTTAGTGTAGTTATTCTTGGCGGCTTTTATTTACCTCTTTATCGCGAGCACGGTCATTAGGTGTGTCCCTTCGCGTTTAAAACTACCAGGCCTATAATATTGTGCGACATAAAATGTTTGTGCTGCTATATTTATATTGATGATGTAATTTTGTTAGAGCATCTCTAGCAGAGCCCGTAAATACGTGAACTGGAAACTCGGAGTTCAGTTCACCGAACTCGTGTTTACGGGTCGGAAAAATGTTATCACAGAGCAAAAGCCGTAAACCCAGTCCTCCTCTTCCCGCGAGCCGACGCCGGAGCAGAACCCGGAGGAGGCCCACGCGGCCCACATCCGCCGCGCCATCGAAGCCGGGGAGGAGTCTAGTCACGACTTCTCCGTCTGGTCTGAGGACGACAAGTCCTCGACCGACGGGGAAAGTGACCTCCGCTTCCTCGCCGACGGGGAAACGGAGGAGGAGAGCGATGACGATCGCTTCTCCTGCGATGACTTCACCTCCCCCGAGGAGGAGGAGGAGGAGAAGGAAGAGGAGGAGGATGACACCTCCTCCGACGAACCGCCGGCCAAGCGCTTCAGTCCCTGGCCGGGGAACCTCAGCGACTTCGACAGCGACGACGACGACGCTGACGAGGAGGATGAGGACAATGAAGGCCCGGTCGGCGGCCGCTGGAGCAGCGACGACGAGCCCGCCGGGAGTAGCGCCGACAGCGGCGACGACGGCGACAACGAGGGCAGCGACGGCCCATAGATAGGACCATTAGCATAGGATCAGTAGTAGTAGACGGGGCAATGTATCCCCTAGTACTTCCTTTTGAGAGCAATCCGCTCTTTATGTAAGAAATCTTGCTTATCAATGAAGAATTTCCCCAATTTGATTTTGCCGATTTCCCTTGATACTGATTTTGCCGATTTATCCACTTAGCCAATGCTTAATGAGCCGATAGCAACGCATCGGTCCTTCACAAACCATCCTTCAATTCTTCAGCTGATGTCCTTGAGATCTGGTGGATAATGTAGAGTTTTCAAGAGAGCCCTTAAATTTCTCCCACCAGCTCCAGCGATCCTCTTCTGCAAGAATTCACTATTTTCGAAGAAGGTTGCGACGCAGGATCAGCCGATGGCACCCCAATCGGCTTCTAAAAACAGAGCATCTACCAGGCCAGCTGCCCCCCGAGCCTTAATCAAGGCGAGAATATCAGTGAGGATGCACAGATCGGACAAAGGGCCTTGAACTCAGGCAATTGAGACAGCCATCATGCAGAGGTCCTAGTCATTCGAGCGTAGCTGAGAAAGTGGCCAACTCAGCCGAGCCGACGGTAGATGCACCAGAACCGATCACCTTTCTTCCTTTGAAAGCCGATATTGTAGATGAAGTATCAACGGCTTAAAGAGCAAAGGGCTGCCTTGTATGCCCAAACTGATGCTTCTGACAGTACTGCTGAACTGGCGCAAAGGGTTGGAAGTCCTCGAAGAAAAGGTTCAGGCACCAAAATCGGCTCATTGTTCACTCCCTCGAGGAAACAGAAGGCCCCACAGCTAAACTGAAAACTGACCTGGTCGAAATCCGTGTCTTGAACACGCAGCTGGTAGATCTTGTGTAATTGTACTAGAGTCGATGGCTGTGCATCGGCTTTGTCTCTTAGTTCTAAAGTCGATGTCCGTGCATCGGCTATATATCGTGATGCTGATTTTTTTTTACTGGCCGATTTTTCTATCGGCCCCCAACATTTCACTGCACACATGTTCATCTGCACATGTTCATCTGATTAGGTGCCCCCCGAGCCGAATCTGTCAGGTAACTGCAGATATCGGCTCTGTAGTTAGCCAAAGCACTGTATTTGCACGTCGGCTCCGGCAAGACCAATGTTGATTCTTCCTAACTCATCAGCCGACGTAAAACCGCTGCCCAGTAGATCGATGTTGAACACAAGCAGAACATGTGGTGAGGATAATTTTGGCCGATTGCTGGAATCGGCCTCCATATTGAATCGCTCAATGAAGGTTTTGTAATGTTCCTTCATAGATCCTTGGGGCCGATCCCAAGGATCGGCCTCGCCACGTTTGCTCATCGGTTTGTTCTTGCTACACGGTCAGGCCGGTGGATAAGACCAGCCTAACCCTGCCCTTCGTCACGTCGATGCGCTCGCAGTCGTCCAAATTGATACCTGGGAGTGGCTCTTGGCCTGCTGTTTCCCAAGCGTTCATGCCAGCCGTTGAAATCTCGGCTGAGTCATCGGCCTGGACGACCTCTACCTCATCTCCATCCCACTGTATTACGCATTGGTGCATCGTGGAGGGAATGCAACAGTTGGCGTGGATCCAATCTCTTCCTAGCAGAACAGCATAGGTGCTCTTGCTATCGACGATGAAGAACGTCGTAGGGATGGTTTTCCTTCCTACGGTCAGATCCACGTTCAGAACACCTTGTGCGTCAGACGCTTAGCCGTTGAAGTCGCTCAATGTCACGTTGGTCTTGATCAGATCCGAGCTAGAGCGTCCCAACCGACGTAGCATAGAGTATGGCATAATGTTGACTGCCGCTCCGGTGTCCACCAGCATCTTGTTGACAGGCCTCCCATCGATATAACCTCGCAAGTACAGGGCCTTCAGATGTCTGTAGCTTCTTTCTCGTGGCTTCTCAAAGATAACCGGCCGTGGGCACGATCAAGTTGTGCTACGGGTGCCTCGTCTAATCTGGAGCGGCCGAACTCCGTAGGAAGGATGAACACCATGTTTGTGCCAGCCGATGTTTCATCATCGGCTTTCCTTTGCTTGGGGCGCCACTCCATTTTTTGTGGTCGACCCTCTTCATCCAGGGTTCGCTGGATCTTCGCGGCCAGATCAGGCCGCGCCTTCCTTAGCGTGTGCAGGTATAACCTTTCGGCTTCCTCCAAGCCGCGCAATCGCTGAACCCTACGCTTTTGGGAATGGCTGAGTCCATCAGGGCACCACCTTGGCCGGTGGTACCTGTCTTCTTCTTCTTCTTCTTCATTGTCTTCCAAATCCTCGAGATCTTCCACCCGAGGGGACTCAGCGTGCTTGCTTCGAGGTGGGAGAGGCCCTAGACGTTCGAACACGGACACGTTAGCTGCATCCTTCCTCTTCTGTCTACATTCTGGGCAGTTGCCGATTGTAGGCAATCGGCTCATTCCTGAATCCCAGCAGTGTCTGAAGAAGGGGCAGTCCCAGTGCCTATCCTCGACGTCTTGCTTCCTCGATTCTTCCTTGGCCCGGCGCTCGTACTCCTCCTCATCGCGATCATGCCGACGATGTCTCCTGGCGTCCCTAGCCAGACGGTCTCTATCATCATCGTCGCTGGATCATCGGCGTTGGCTATATTGACTCACGTACTTGTTGAGGAGGTGATCAGAGAGAGGTCGCTGATATCTTACGTTCCTTACTTCTCCTCTCGTGATATAGCGCTTGCCATCGTGCCGGAGCCGATCGCGTGGAGCGGCCTCCTCGTGTCCTTGCTACGAAAGCAGTGCCCTCGTCTCCATCCTTGCCGAGTGGTGTCCAGGTCCTACCATGTTGATGTTGAACGAGAATCTGGTGGCAACCTTCGAGGGTAAGTGCACTCCACCATGTTAACGGCGGGGAAGGGGTGGGTGTCGACCTTCATGGCGTCTTGGTTGAAAATCAGACGTCCTTGTTCTATCGCCATTTGGATCTGCCGACGCCACACCCTGCGATCGTTGGTGGCATGGGAGAACGAGTTATGCCATTTGCGGTATGGCTTTCCGTTCAGCTCTGTACCGTGGGGATTTTGAGGCCTTCGGGTAACTTCAACTGCTTCTCCTTGAGTAAGAGGTCGAAGATTTGCTGGTTTTAGTCACGTCAAAATCAAACCCTGCGGGCGGACCTGGTGGCTTAACCCATTTGCGGGACACGGGGTTGCCCCGAGTCCATTCAGCCACCGCTACTTCTTGATCTCCCGCATGAGCCTTCGTCTTCATACGCCTCAACCAGGACTACCGCACGCTTGAATTTGTCCTGGTACAAGTCCGGTAGCGCTGTTCATATAACGACGGTTCGAACCATGTGCGCCGTGATGAAGGGTAGTCTGCTTGGGAGGCCATGTCCTTGATTGGTGATGCAAGGCCCACCACTGCCAACTCGATTGCTTCCTTTTCGATCACACGAGCCGAATAGCATCGGTTCCTAAGATTTCTGAAGCGGCGGACGTATTACGCCACAGTTTCTCCGCGCTTCGACGTATTTGTGCGAGATCGGCAAGGCGGACTCGGAAGCCTACGAGTGATACTTGCATGTGCAACTGTTCTTCCAACTGCTTCCAAGTCCGGATCGAGTCTGGTGGCAACGAAGTGTACCACCCGACAGCCGATCATGTGAGGGACTATGCGAAGAACCTCACACGTTGCTCTACTGCTGCTGAGATCGTGCCCAGCTGTGCCAAATATCGGCTCACATGCTCGATGGAGCTGGAACCATCTGATCCATTGAACTTGGAGAAATCAGTGAGCCGATATTTGGGTGGTAGCGGGATCAACTCGTACTGTTGGGGTACAGCTTGGAATAGCCGATTGTCCTCCTTTTCGGCACCATGCCGAACTGGTCTCTCAGTATGGTACTGATTTGATCCGCGGTGCTGGCTGCAGGAGTCGAACTACGAAGATTTACCGGAGTGGCATACTTAGCCAGCCATGCTTGCTTTTCCAGCTACGAGCCAACTGTAGGAGCTGGGCTGCGGAGGTTTGTTGGAGTGGCATACTTAGCTAGCCACGTACGCTTCTCAAGATCTGTTGCTGAAGTTCCTCCTGCCTTTCCGAAGTCCTCTTGTTGCGGCCTGGTTTGTGAGCGCTTGCTACCGCGATCTGGAACGTATGTGCACGTGTATCCGTGAGGGATCTCCTTAGGCGCCTCGTACAAGAACTGGTAGTCACTAGGGTCACCACCGATCTTGTAGACGACGAATGCCGGTGAATTCGGCACTTCTGGTGCTGCCAACGCGAATGGCAGCGGTGGACGGGACTCGAGTGGCATCTCTCCATGGTATGTCCCGAGAGCTGGTCCTGACGGAGAGTACTGGAGCCTCATGATCTCCTGGATCACCCGAAGAGACACACGCTCCAAAGTGTTCACCAGGTTCTCAGAGTGGCGGTGCAGCGAGTGAGCCACCATGTAGTTAATCTCCTGACGCATTGACCTGGTGCGTTCTTCTGACGGGGCGGACAGGTCTATTCCATCGAGCGCACCTTCAGGCGAGAACCCTTTCCACCTGACGCCATGTGAGCGGGTTCTGTGAAAAGAGCCGATGAGGTCGGCTTCGAGGATCGCTTTGACCTCGTCATACTTCTTCTTGAGCTCCTCGGTCAGATCCTCGTACGTGACTGGAGTGCCGTCCGCCATCTCAGATGTAGATGGCGATGTGGTTGATGTCGAAGATCGTCCCACCGGGCGTGCCAGAATGTGTTGCGGTCAGAAACCCACCGGCGAGCAACGACGGGCAACACAGGAGAGCCGGGAGCAACTTAGGGCTGCGGCTGGCCCTGGTCCCTCCGAGCGACGGCCCGCAAAGACTCCGGCACGCACGTCCGATGCTGGTGCAAGGACGTGCCACCTGACCTATACCTGGTCAGGAAGGTGATGGAGATGCCTCACTTAGTTTCCTGCATAGCATACACGTAAACATTAAATACGAGCCTCGATCGGCTCTCAGGTTGTCCTGTGAATCGGCTCAGAGAGCCGATCCACCCATGATTCGCACGAGGTGTACGAAAATATGGTGGTCCTGCTTGATCAAGATAAAGCTAAAACGATCTACGACGATTTGGGGTTTTCACCGCATAATCGGATCATCCTACTCGTGATTGGGCCTCGCGGCCACGCACGGTGATCGTAAGCCGATCCTAGACAAGGCCTAAAAACCAACACGAGGTTGATCCCCGGAACATCCTGTCTAGGGCTAGCAAACTACACCCTACGCGCCGCTGGATCCTCCAACCCTTTGTAAGGCCTAACTATATATTGCAGATATTAAACTAAACCTTGAAGAACAAGGAGCAATCGTAACGGATCGGATCTACTAAATAATGATCAAGCGGGGTGCCGCCCCTACACCTAAGATAGGTGTAAGGGCGGCTAGATGTCTAAGGGTTGCACTACGACAGCATATGATACGAAGAACAATGCTAACCCTAACACATCTAAGATAACTACGTTGCTCGCCATCAAAAAGGCTTCAGTACGAGCAACGCATGGATAACGAATAAACTTGTACTGCCTAGATCGCAAGATGCGATCTAGGCAGCATGATGCTTACCCGGAAGAAACCCTTCGAGACAAGGGAGTTGGCGATGCGCCTAGATTGATTTGTGGTGAACGTGATTGTTGTTTATTTCATAAACCCTAGATACATATTTATAGTCCGTAGACTTTCTAACGTGGGAATAATCCCAACCGTGCACGAGACAAACTCTAACTAATCGATACGTATCCTACTATATTACAGATACACGGGCCAACTAGCCCAAACTTTGCATATAAGGCCGATTCATCATATATTCTTCCATATATAATCTTCAAGCCCATCTTGATCGCGGCCCACCTCTGACTCGGTCAAATTCTAGTGATAACAGTGTTGTTTTAATGTGAAGAATTATTGCACACTCCCTCTGGTTCTAAATAATAACCCAAAAATGGATGCCCTTGGCAATTATTTTGAATCGAAGGGAGTATAATGTTTTGATGCACCGCTGCCCGCTAAACGTGGCGAAGTAAACAAAGATGTTGAGCCCATGAAAAATCCACTTCACCCAAGTAAACCACATTTTAGCACATGATTGTAAACTGTACTTTCCTTTTATACGTGCAAATTAAACTCTTGGGTTAGCCCATTGCAGTGAGCCCATATTTTTTTTATTTTCCCAATCATAAAAATTTCTATACATAGTTTAAATTAGCATGCTAATTTAGTCGCAACATTTTCAGAAGCTAAGAAACGTTATAGCCGGGCTATAGTGGACTAATCCATTTAACTTTTTCAAAAAAGAATAGGGAAAATTTCAATTATATCTTGCCCAAAAAAAAGAAAAACTATGATTCTAACATGATCCGAGCTACAGCCCATTCAACTATTCAACGCAAACAAATATTAAACTATTCAGCTCATAAGTTTTATTGAATCAGTGAACAGAAATTTAGAAAACATGAAATAAAAAAAGAAAAGAGAAATTTAGAAATTTATGCGGCTAAATTAGAGACTAATTAGAAGCTAAATAGGGCTATAGCCAGCTATCAGTGAGTTTTCGTATAAGCTTAAGGAGAAAACCGCATCTACCTCCCGGGTCGCCTCCGCCTAGGCGACTCCAGAGGCCGCCCATCCTTGTCACCTAGAGCCCCCATCCCCGTCCCTGCCTGGCCGCTGCCGCCGCCGGTTTAGACAACACATAGCCTAGCAAAAGTCCTGCCAGCCCTAGCTACATAGCTCAAGTAGCCGATTTTTCATAAAGAGTTAATCCCATTTTGCAATGGCTACTTGAGCTCTTATGACAATTTGTAATTCAAAAAATCTTGAACATATAATTTCACAAGGCATCGCCAGATTTTTTGTTATGCCATCAAACGAATTTTTTTCTGACGTGGAACGTGGGGACAAGTAGCTATCCAAATCTATTGCATCCCAACTCCCGAGTGCGTCGCCAATTGCAGGCCATGTAGTATGGCCATAGCCTCTGCCATCTCCACATTGTGAACCATCATCAGAAGGTGGTTACTAGATTCGACCAAGAAGCCATTTGAATCCAAAATAATAGCTCATGTGGAGCTGCTTTTCAGTTTCATCCTGAAAGAGAGGCATCGACATTTAGCCTTACCAATCGTGTCGCCCTGCCGGGTTTTTTTAACCATGTCACGCGACGCCCTTCTACTTTCTTGATTTTGCTACACCCAATAATTAGCCGCGAGGACTGTGATCGCCATTTCTGTCCTATATGGCGATTGCGCGGTTTCTTATCAGAGATATTATCGGCGCTCCCACCAAATATACCAAGTCTCAATAGTGACGGCGATTTCTTTTGCCGGGACAAATCAAATATTCTAGAGTCACCTAGCCAAAATAATCGACTAATATAGCTTCTTTTACGAATTCTTCGAGCCCTAGTGATTTTCAAGCAGCCGCTGCTCTATCACATTCAAATAGCTCATATCTGCCATTTTCAGCTCCCCGGGAGCGAATAGGGCATTGTGCCTTCACCTTAATATGCCTATTCGCTAGGATCGCATGACATGGCAAAGTTCCATGCGACGCCTTTCAGTTGTTTTTTTTTTTTTTGCGAATAGAACATTGGCATTAAAAGAAACAGCGAACAATACATAGCACTTCAAGAAAAACGAAAATTACAACAAGATTCATGAGAAGCCCTTCATCTTCAACCTCCGGACCGTGTCGACGGCGCGCCGCCGCTGCCGCTCCTTCCTGAATCGGCTTGACGTTGTTGGTTCGGACGGGAAGTCGCCGAACGAGTCAAAAAGACCACATCTGTTCCGAAGACGAATAAGAAGGATGAACTGCCGCTGAAGCTCCTTGACGATCCGAAGATCTCCACAGCCAGACGACACCACTCCCACAAGCCTCTCGATGTTGCCGCGCCGAGATGGGGTTGAAGCCGGGGAGACCTTATTGCACGAGGCGGCGCCACCACCACCTAAGCCCCGCCCCTACAAACTTTGACCCTAAAAACGGAAAACGGAGCCCACAAAACAGGGGGTGGAGCCCTCCCGACGCCTTTCAGTTGAATGCCTTAATCTTTGATGTAATCTCGAGCTTCCATAAATTAGACCAAACTGAATTAGTCTGGACCGGTCGTGCATAGCAGAAGTTCTTAGTAGTTTGTGCCCGTGTTACTGATCCCATTCGGCATGATAGGCTGACCTCCCGCTGAAAATACCCAACTTCGAGTGATGCAATGCCAAGAGCCCAAGAATACAGTGAGCATCAATTGGCTAAAAAAATGTCCCTCGCAATATCTTCATCCCAATGATATGATCTGTCCTTTTGGTGTTATTAATACAATATATACTTTGCTTGAATTACTACTTGGGATCCATGGATCGATGTTGGAATTGGATGCACACTCGGACACTAGAATAGTAGAATAACATGCGGGAGAGCGCTAGAACTTACTAGCGGTAGACTAATTTGGTAAACATATTTTCCAATTACTCAGGCGGATCCTGGTGCTTAATCTGTCCCTGGTGTTTTCCTAGCTATAAGATCCTTATAGTGTTGTCGAAAATATTTTTACAAAAATCATATGGTACAGGCAGGGAATAAAGAAGAACAGATGTGACTGACAAATATTCACATGTACATTTCTCCTTTCAGTTTCAACCTTTTTGGTCTACACAAGCTTCATAGTTCGTACATCACCGCGTACAAGATCATCAAGTAGATGTGTCGAAGCGATGGAGAGGTAGCTCCTCCTACGGCGTTTACTCCTTGGAGACTCCCGTCTGGTAGGGCGCCTCGCAGAACTCGCCACCCAGATCATCGCACGCCTCTCCCGGAAACACCCTGCATTTTTGTTTTCCACCATCGAACTAACTGATCAGTTCACGAACCAAAACACAACCCTTTTTCCTGTGTGGTTGCTTACGTTTTAGCCTCGTCGTAGGACAGGTACTCCCTCTCCACCTCCTCCGGCACCCTGCTTGCGGCAGCAGCAGAAGCGGAGTCGCCGAGCTTGGTCTCCGGGTACATCTCCGCTGCGTCACACGCCTCGCCGCCGACCAAGTCGCACGCCTCCATCGGAAACACCCTGCACCTCTCGAATTTGCACCATCAGTTCAGTTCAGCTGAAGCTCAAACCAAGAGGGAAGGAGGGGGGAGGGAACGCACGAGACGTTGGAGCTGTAGTCTACTTCCACCGACCCTGTGAGAGGCGCTGCACGAACAACGCCGCCAGCCAACCTTCTCGTGCCGGCAACGATGATGCTCCTCCGCCTCGCCGCCAGCCTGCCGCACCTTGCAGCGACAGGCAGCACGGCCGGCAAACCAATGGCAGCCTGCATCTTCTTACAGATAGTCTGATCCTGATCTGCTTCTGTCTGTCTATCTAGAAGACTAGGTTGTGCTGTGTTAGCCTGACGATCAGCCTAAGCAAGGGGTTTCTTATATACTACTGCCAGGAGTGAGTCCAGTTTGGATAACACTGGGGCCATGTGCTACCCTCCTATTGGCTGTCTACCTCAATGAGAGAGGCACCTAATTTTGTACCATTCTAGAGATATTTTCTGCCCCCATGTTCATACTTATCTTGACTCAGTTTTTTGTTACAAATGGGGAAAATACGGACATGATAAAAAAATTATAGGGGCAATCCAAGCTTTGCTATTTTCTTCTTTCAACAACTTGCGAATAACCAAGTTAAAGAACGATATTACCACAACAGCCTATCCATCATCAGAGGCAGTACAAATGGCTTACATGGACGGATTGCTCAAGCACAGACCAAAGGCTTCTTAACTTCACCTTAACAACAAGGTAACACTAAGAACAATGCACGCAAAATACTTCTAACTACGGAGTGATGCTCGAGGTACCAGTGGCAGTCCTAGCTCATCCTCCTGCACCAGATAATAACAAAATAAATGATACATCGCAAATTACCATGGCTGCTTAGTTGTCAGTGAACAATGGCAAATCATGCAACATTATCCTACCAGGTACCAAGTCAGAAACACAAATTCGAGAAAGACAGACATAAGTTGGTAATAGATGCTACATACTGAGTTTGGATTTCAGAACCCATGCATTGTTTTTATAATGTCAATTTATTGATTCATTCCAAAGGAAAGAAACACCAGGAATTCTGAACAAGATAATGTCAAGTTAAGAATGCTGTGCAAATTGCATTCTTCTGTACATGCACATGGAATTCACTTGCCTGGTGCCTGTTTACTGGAACTGCTGTAGGATAAGTCGGTGCAGCGGGCAAGTTAAGATCAGCTTCCTCGTCTGGCTGAAGATATGACGGGACTGCAGCAGATTCAAACTCCATATCAGCTTCCAGACCATCCAGCTCTGCAATTTTCAATAGAAAAAATGAGGACAGTATATCAAGGAAAATATCCAACTCTGCAATGGCAATGTCCCACCAAAAGAGATAGAGACACGCCTGGGACAAGAATGCCAAAGAAATGAACATAAGCTATCTATGACAAAGAGCTATGTTTTATAGTCCATAACCATCCATGAAGAGGGAAGGGCCAACTACCAAAAGAGCAATAAATAAAGCCATCTAAAGTTACAGCATTAGCATGGTCTAGCTGAAAACAGTTTCCATACCTCCCATTAGCTCTTCCTCATCAACATCATCGGGGATGTTGTAGCTTCTACCGAGAGATTCTTGTACTTCGTTGCTCACATCCATCAGATCCGTCATTTCATCTTGCATATTCTACAAATTACAGATCATGAGTAAAGAAACTTGTATTACCATTAATTGAAGAAGGGACAGTAAGACAGTAACCAACAACATTGAAAGGAAAACATTTAAGTCTGTTCATCATTTCATTTCGTTGTGCATCCCACTCTGGATGCTAACTACTAAGGCATGCTTTGCTTAGGCCATAACTAACTTTGCCACTCTTTTGGTAGCACCCCTAAGAAGTTGGTCCTTATTGGCATGGTGACCAAACTTTGGCATGGCCATGGCTCTTTGATCACATCCTATGCACTTTTTGTTAAAAAATAAATTGATGGCCACAGTATGCAGGATACACAAGGTGAAAAGGGTGATTGGCAATCCAATATTGTAGTCAGATGTACAGAAGAAAAGAGAAGAATAAATTTTCTTGTCGTATGGTTCTTTATATAGCTCATGGATATGGCTAAGAAATGTGATCCCAAATTAGCCAATCACAAGGCTGGACTCTGAATTAAAAAAGATAATAAGTTTCTGATATACCACATTTGACAGCAGGCCTATCGAATAGTACTCCTATTGCCCAGCCCACTACATATATTATTGAGCTAAGGCTTGGGACTTTGCAAGTCAATGATGGTTACTGCTATAATAGCACACCGGCGAGCTAAAGACACTAACTTAGAGGGCTACATCATATACATATGACGGGAAAAAAACATTGAACCGGGAATACTCAAAATGGCAGCAGCACAAAACCCAGACCATACATGGTAGTACAAATAAGGCAAAAGCTAAGCCACATACATCGATATCCTCGATCTTGACGGTTTTCATCATCCCCTTAAGCTCCTTGTTTGCCGCCTTCATAGCATTCATCTGAACACACACACAACAAAAATCATTCGACTTTCTGAACTTTGTCGTAGGATAAAACTTCAGAGGGTACACCGTACACATACAGTCTGCTGGGCGTCCTTGAGGCCTTCGGCGGCGAAGCCGACCTGGTCGAGGTTGTAGGTCTGGTTGTAGAGCATGTTGCGCTGCTCCTCGTACATGCGCTTGTGCTTGAGTAGCCTGATGGCGCGGGCCTTGATGGCCTCCTGCGAGGGCCCCGGCCGGGTCCGGCGGATCTGCTCCTTGTACCTGGACAGCTCCTCGTCCAGCTTCCTGATCTTCTCGTCCACGCTCTCCCCCCTCTTGTTTATCTGCCCAATCACTCAGAAAAGAGAAGCATTTGGATTCGATGGAGGGAACCTATTTGTGGATAGGGAGAAGGGAAGGGGAGGAGGGCTGACTTGGTTTGTGGCGTCCTGGATGGTGGGGGGCGGTTCCTTGCTCTTCTTGGCGCCGAAGATCTTCTTCATCTCCGATTCCGTTCGTCGTCGTCGGCGGCGGTGGCGGCGGCGGGCAGAGTGAGTGTGCCTCTCTGTTCCGAAATTCAGATGAACATTTTCGTTTTCCACAAACTTACAAGTGCCGATGTAATGGGCTTCATTTAGGGAAATATGTAATGGGCTAATGGGCCAATACCGATTAAAAAGGTTAGCATACTCTTAGCGATCACCTCATGTACACACGGCAAAAAGGCTATCATCGCCGTCGAACCACCGATAATCTTCAGGGCTAATATATGCATTGTCTTCGTCGGTCTTGCCGACGATGCCACCACGATGGCAGATAGCGCCCCCATCACAATAAGCAATAAAAAACAATCAGCTCATCACAATAAAAAACAAAAAAAAACATTTTCGTATGTGTTGATATAACATCGTTTGCTATATTTTCCTGTAAGTACAAATGGGGAAAAATCATTTGACATTTTTAAGACACACATGTAACAAAAAGAGCAACAACATATATGTGTCTAGCGCGTCCACTATTATAGAAAATCTTGCAACATTAGAGAAAGCTTTTTTAGCATATGCCCACAAAACATTGCACCATCATGATAATATGCGTGCAACAAATTCATGTGTGCTTCCAACATGTGAAACGCCGTATGCAACATTGAAACAAGACAGTGACCTCCCGCAATCAACAATGGAGGTCTGAAAAATGTCGCTCTTTGAACCTCGCCGGCCATGTTCCGGACTAAAAATACTCTCCCTAGTTTTGTATATAAGGCCAGAAACTCAAATTATTCCAGGTACGATGGAGCTCGCCGTCGAGGAGGCTGAGGGACCTGCCGTCGCAGAGCGTGAGCCACGGAAGTAGTGGTCGCAGCGGAGGATGCAAGCGTGCGCCCGCGCGCCACGAGCGGCATACGGCGCGGACGCGGCTGGTGTGGCCGTGTGGGATGGCACGCGCTGGATGACGAGGCCCAGCAACTCCGGCGGGAGGTCATCCTGCCATGGAGATGGAGGGTGGTCGCCGAGCGGGGTGGTCGCAATCGCCTCCATCGTAAATCTGATCTGCAGCATCAGCTGCCCTTATGACTTGATTCATGTAGAATATGGGAGGCAGAGTCCAGGCCAAACCCGAAGTTCCAAGGGAGAATTGGTTATTTACCCAAAAGTTCACCGGTCTTAGATTGTCTACCCAAAGTTGACTATACATTGGTTAAAAACCCAATAAGAACTTGAAAGTGAAAAAACAATTATAGCAGGATCCTAATTAGAGATGGTCATGACACGTTTGATGGTGAGTTCATCGTTTAGATCGCACAAGCCCTTATCGAACCACCAGTTCAGGCATACACCAGATAAAAAAAAGTTCAGGCATGCATGTCCCGTCCGCGCCGCTCCTGGCGGCAGCGTCTGAGCGACGCCGTCGCAGCCATCTGACGCCATCGTAGCCGTTCCAGCGCCGTCCGCCTTTCAACAATGCGTTCCGCTCGTGACTGTCACCCTTGCCATACGTCGTCCGGCCGCCGACAGCCTGTACGCAGTATACGTCCCTGATCCCCACCTTACTGTGCTCTTTCTGATGTTGTATTGCGACTGCCTCCAAAATTTCATGTCTGTTCTACCTTACAAGTGAGTCGACAATTGATTAGTGTTGATTCACCCTGAGGTAATTCGTGACCTGCTTCATATTGCTTCAGCCTGCCATATTCTTGCTTGTAAATTTTTTCGACAAAGATTCCTGGTTATAATTAGTGGCCAAACCTGCGTGCATGTATGGTGCCAAAAAGGTGCGAACACACCCTACACACGCACACCATGCTTGTACAAGGAATCATAGTGAGAATATATAGTTCCAAGCCTGCAACGTATTAAAGGAAATATAATGCGTCATTTGTCCATCAGATATATAGGAAATTCAGTCTACCTGACGTTTTAAGTATAAAGCAGATTAGAAGTGTCAGGTGAGTATGCACCCGTGTCATGTGATCCTAGAAGATGTCGCTCTCAAACTGCAGCGCTCTAGAACCTTCCTCTCTGCCAGCTAATTTCTACTCAATAGCCGATGCTAACTATAGTTTCTAGTTTACAGAAAACCCCTTTTGGGTAGATCAAAAACACAACTAAGCTTGTTTAGGGTATTTAACCAATGTACAATCTACTTTGGGTAGATGATCCAAGGCTGATGAACTTTTGGGTAAATAACCAATTCTCCCAAGTTCCAATTCCAAACATGCGTAGACTCCTTCTGGATTACGACTGAAACAGAGTATATTTACCGTCCCCGGTCAATTATGAATGGTCCGACTTGTACATAACGTTTTGGCAGAGAAGCTAGCAGGAGGACGTTGTGACGAGCCGTATGGTTTGCTGGCAGCAAACACTGGAAAAACAGGGACTATTCCATCCAAGAATGCATGCATGATGAACAAGACCAGGTATCCGGCTGAGATCGATGATGATTTACGCACTTGCTAGAACACAAGGGATCTTACCGCTCGATACACGCACTCTTTTTTCTCAGGGAATACAATGTGTATCCATTGACATACACTACTCCTCCCCGGCCTTCCCGATACCCTCTGCGGCCACGCCGGGCGACCGCCGCCTCCCCACCTCTCAACCACCACATGTCCCTCCACTCCTCCCACGGTCCCTACAGGGAGCGTCGCCGGGTAAAGCCCTTGTGGCGTGGCGGCAATGGATCTTCCTCGGCCAAGATCTGGAGCACGGCGGCAAGCATCTGGGTGATGTGGGCTGGCGAGGCCGGTGCGTCTCGACGAGCTACGGTGGTGGGTGGCGCAGGTGACCAGCAGCTAGTGGCGGCGGTGTGGGCAGGCCCAATCTAGGCACAGATGGCTACGTGCAGGCCAAAACCTTCACTCCGACATTCACCTCGTCGTCACCGACGACGGCATGTGGAGATGATCTGGGTTCATTCACAACAGCATGAGGAAGCTTTGGCCGTCGGCCTCGGGCATGGCATTGGTGGTCTACTCCTCCACCGGAGGTGGTCGGCCTGGCTGGTTGTGGCATTTCATCCCACATCTAGCACCGGTGACGAGTTGAGGAGGCTCGACTACCGGTGAAAATCGTGCTATGACCTCAATCATGGCGGGCGGTGGCGGTGTCTTCGCATCGTTACCTTGCATCACCTCTGCATCTACCGCGTACTTACTCGCGCTTCTCCGGGATAAACCCCAAACCTGGGTTCTTCGGATAAGCCGATGGCGGCGCTTTGGGTGTCGCTCTCCATCTTGGAGGCATCATTTTTGGAGTAGTTGTTGGATGGTGGAGGCATGAGGTGGAGCAGTGTACATCTACCTCGTCGATGACGGCGTGTCTCTACTGCATGGCGCAACGGGGTCAATATTGGATGTGACATGATAAAATCGCTCAGGACGAAGGCGATGTCTGGCGCAGTGCCGGAGGCGATGGAAGGTACCGACGGCGGTGACGGCTTCTGTAGCATGTGCATGAAATGCTCGCTATGAACGCTCCAGTTTCGCTTAGAGGGTGTCTTGAGGTATGCGATGTTCCCATTTCTTAGTTAATGGGTGGTGTTCGCGTTTTCAAGGCATAAGGCCTTGCTAGCATGATATTCATCCATTGTCGGGTTTGTAGGTGTTGTGTGGTGGCTTCAATTTTTTACATATTCTTTTTGTTAATATATGTATTTGTGTTCGTTGGGTTAGGTTTGTGGTCAATCCTTGCTCGAATTATTCATCGGCTTCATTTATGATTTTCCGCAAGGTCTTCCATGCATGCTTGTGGCATCAGACGCTCTGTTGATGCGTACTCAGTGGTTAGGGGGACCTGCAAATCCTTAGCCCACCATGCGCATCTTTTCTCGTGTCTACTACATGCAGCCGAACAGTGTGATGAACCGCTAATTAGGCCATGAGGTTATGACATTGACAATTGATCAAATTTGGGTATGTACGTATCCTGGTAAAAATAATTCTTCATTCCGGTCTCCATCTTTCTTGCAGTGGTTTTTCTGTCATTTACCAAATTAGGGAAATTCGTCTTTCTGTAGATCAGAATGCAAGTTTTTAATTTACCATCAGTAGCCATGTTCAAGGATATTTGATGGTCACATTGAAAACTTGCATCAGTGAGCAATTTAACAGAAATTATCGGCTGCAACATGCTTATATATGGTCTATTTGTCAACTCCTTTATTTCTCCTATCTAAGATGCAGATCTATAAGCTGAACTTCGTGTTGCCACGATAAATTACACCACAACTTGGACATCAATACTCGATGTGTAATCGCTAGAGTGTTTCACTTTTTTACACAGGTCACATTTTGACATATTTTTGGATGAAACTTCACAGATGCACAAGACACAACTCAATGTATGTCTAGCTCTCTACAAGTGAGTTTAGACTTGGAACCACGAACCTGAACCTGAAATGTTTGATGAATGCAAGTGAGGTCCTGGCTCTTGATGGTGGCATGCCATGCCACACTTTTGTTCATGGCATGCTTGATCCAAGTTGAATATGTCACTCTCTAGGTGTTTCCATCACATTGATTGGTTCCAACATTTCATGTCTTTTTTTTGCGGGAAAACATTTCATGTCAATGGTTCTTTGCATTTTCAGATTTGACCGGAGGAGTTCTTATTTTGACTGTATTTATGAATTTCTCAAAACTAGAATCAATGATCTGCATATGGACTATGGAGATAATTTAAACAATTGAGCATTGTTCTTATGAAAGGTTATTGTTATTACTACCATCAATTTTTTCAAGCTAATATTCAGCAAATGTGAAGAATTCACTTCAAGCGGTTGTGAAGAATCGTAGATAAATTTCGATGATTCGAGTTTTATAGATGATATTGTTTTAGGTACGAATGGTCGATGTCTGAGTACATTGCGGATCACAAAGGTGAAAACTGAATTTGTGTCTGTCACATGTTTCGATTTCTATTGCTTCCTCCATATCTGCATTCCAGCATTTAATAATCCCATTGGTGTACAAGTATATATATTACCGAGTAGAAATCTTTTTATTATTTTCTTTTGCTATGTTTATTGTTCTAATCTCAATTTTTTGAATTCTTTGACAAGCCCTACCTTGGATATTTTGTGTTATACTGAAATATATATCAGCAAGCTCAAAATATGAATGTTAGCTTACCTTCAATGCATGTAACCGCATTCTTCTTGCATGGGCACTTCTCTGTTACATTCTATGATTGAAATACTGGGATGTAAGCGCCTTTAATATATAGGAAAAATCAAAATAATAAATTTCTTCATTTTTAAAATTTTGTATATTTATATCAATAAAAAATACCGTAGCAACGCGCGAGGTATCATCTAGTTTTCTAAAATTACAAAGTTAGTTTGGCAGAATGTACTCCCTCATGTATGACTACTGTAGAAGAAAATTAATACTAATTTTTATGTAGTACAAATGTAGGGGAGGGGGGCATCTGCCCCCCACCCCCATGGTTCATGCTGCCATACAGTTGGGTAAGATAAGAAACAATAAATTTGAAACTTAGTTGTGCTTGTTTAAATAAACTGTTAACCTGCAACGCTTGGTCTGTGCCTTCAAACTTTTAACGAGTGATTTGGCAACATTCCTTGCTGGAGTAAGAAGGATGAGTGACTGACTGTCGAGGCGATGTGTTCTGTACTTGGATGGAGCGGGTATTGGCATGAGTAGCTAGCTAAGCGAGCAAGCTGGTACAATACGTGTGTGATTGAAACATGATCGGTTAGGATCACCTAGGGCCCGTTTGGCAGGATGAAAACCCTTTGGCAGCCTGAAAGCTCTTTGGCTCGCATCGGTGCGCAATTTTTGGTCCGTTTAGCTTTCTGGGCTCCTTCGCGTTGTTGCATCGCATGATTCTTAAAGCACCCCGGGACAGACATGGGGGAACGCCCGAATTGGGCGTTTCCAGTGAGCCACCCTCGTCGCCGCAAAAACCGACAACGTCGCGTTCCTGCAGAGCCACCGAGGGGAGATGGAACAAGCTCGCGTGGAACGACGAAAAATTGAAAGGATGAATTCGGTCACCGCCCTCAAAATTTCGCCACCGTATATAGGGGCGGCTCTCTCACCGCCAATTCCACCATTCACAATAACCCCCATTTCAAGCTCATCCACCCTTCAAGATCTAGCGACATGGCCGGCTGGTCCTCACCCGCACGGTCGGCTAGGCTGGCGACGGCGATGTTGGATGTGGCGACGGTGACTGGCCACGGCTTGTCGTGTTCTTCCACTAGGTCGATCACTCCGG
Source organism: Lolium perenne (assembly GCF_019359855.2). Classification (NCBI taxonomy): domain Eukaryota; kingdom Viridiplantae; phylum Streptophyta; class Magnoliopsida; order Poales; family Poaceae; genus Lolium; species Lolium perenne. The sequence continues at coordinate 170,504,763 of NC_067248.2, forward strand.
TTCTTGTGAGCTTCTACAAACCCTAGCCTTAGATCTAGTACTTGTGGGTACAGAGAGAGATATGATTGAAAGGATCGTATGCCGCACCTAGAGGGGGGGGGGGGGTGAATAGGTGCTACCCAATTTTTAGTTCTTTTTCAATTTAGGCTTGACACAAAGGTAAATTCTCTAGATATGCAACTAAGTGAATTTACTTATATGACAAGGCAAACAACTAAGCAAGATATAGCTAAGCAATAAGAGATAGAATAGGATAGAGGTAACCGAGAGTGGAGCACGCGATGACACGGAGATGATTCCCGTAGTTCCCTTCCTTTGCAAGAAGGTACGTCTACGTTTGGAGGAGTGTGGTTGCTACGAAAGCCAAACCAACAGCCACGAAGGCTTCACTCAGATCTCCGGTGAGCAACGCCACGAAGGCCTAGCCCACTTCCACTAAGGGATTTCCTCGAGGCGGAAACCGGGTCTTTACAAGGTTCTTGGGGCACACATCCACAACTGAATTGGAGGCTCCCAAATCTGTAACAATACAACAATCAACAACAACACATCAACACAAATCAACTAGGGAACCAATTAGGAACACTAGCATGAGATCCCTCAAACAAGAGAGGGGAAATGAGAAACGCTTCGGTGAGGATGTAGATCGGTGTCTTCTCCTTCGAATCTCCAAAGATCAAGAGATTTGGTTGGGGGAGGAAGGAGATCTTGCAAATCTTGTGTTCTTGAGGTGGCTCTAATGGAGGTGAGGCTTGGCAGATTTCTTGTGCAATGATTGAGCAAAACTCCAAGGTAGAAGAAGGGGGTATTTATACCCCCCCAGAAAATGAGCCGTTGCAGCTTCTGGGGGGCCGGATATTCCGGCCTAAGTAAGGGCCGGATAATCCGCCCCCCCCCCCCCCCCCCGGATAATCCGTCCTCTGGGACAAAACTATGACAAAATCCGGCCAAATGTCCGGCCCCATGCCAGACTTGTTTTTCTTCAGGTCCTTAGCCAAATTCGAGGGGGGCCGGATATTTCCAAAATATCCGGCCCGGATATTCCGGCCCTGGTACAAAACCGGGACAATATCCGGGCAAATGTCCGACCCCCTATACTGCGCTGCTTTTCTTCTGGTCCTTAGCCGAATTCGAGGGGGCCGGATATTTCCAAAATATCCGGCCCGGATATTCCGGCCCTGGTACAAAACCGGGACAATATCCGGGCAAATGTCCGGCCCCTATACTGACTTGCTTTTCCTCGAAGACTTAGCCGAAAACTGGGGGCCGGATATTTCCACAATATCCGGCCCGGATTATCCGGCCTGATGAACTTTTTGCTGTTTTCTTTTGACAGACTGACCACATCCAACACACAAGAACATGTATCTATGTAATCCCTGTACCACTTAAACAAACATTAGTGTATCACATATATTGACATCAAACACACAAAACATAATGTGAGAGATGTTCTTTCAATCTCCCCCTTTTTGGTGTTTGATGACAATATACGGATTTGCAAGAGAATCACTATAGAGACAAGCATGATGGCAAGACATAGAGGCACTCCCCCTACATGTGTGCATATACGTAATTTGCATTTGAATACAAATACACAACACATAGGAGTGAGGTGCCTCAACACAAGAGGTATCCAACATGAGCTCTAAAAATAGACATTGACTAATATGAAGTTGAGATAGGATGCAAGAAATCATACCCATGTGTAGATATATAATACGGAGATATAGCATCACACATAATAAAATAGCCTTGATCTCAACATATAGAAATCTGAAAACCATAACAATGTCTCACACCATATAGCACAAAGTTTTAAACACAAACAAACCAAATAGTGTGAATAAAAGGCACACAAGCGAAAGAAGAATGATAGACGCCATATGCTTGTGCCCAAACCATGCAAATCCCCGAGAGAAGACCTAATAGAACACTTCTCCCCCTTTGGCATCGAGACGCCAAAAAGGGGATAAGCGCGATGCTACTCGCCCCATGGAGATCACTCGGAGTCATCTTCTTCTTCATCATCGGACTGATATGCCGCTTCATCTTCTTCTTCATCAGTGTCAGGGGCATCCGGAGAGCGGCGAGTGAGGCTGGACCTTTGAATGCAATCATCAAGATCACTCCACGGAACCTGAGCAGAATGCCACCCACTGTAACCTGGGTGAACTGGAGGCTGAGGAGGGGGTCCTTGCTCACCACTGAGCTTGTGCAGAATAACCGCCTGAGTATGCTTAATCTCAGAACGTTCTCGGCTGGCCGCATAGTTCTCCTTATGGATCTCAATGTTCATGCAAAGGATGTAACGCTGAAACCAACTTAGCCTGCTCACTTGTTTCTTCATAGCTGGGAGATCAGCATGTCGAGCAGGAGCAAATCCACTAGAACGAGCAGCACCCATGAAGGAGTCAGGTGCAGGTGCAGCAGAAGAGACTGGCTTAATCTTGTACAGCTTCTTGACAGAGTGCTTCATCAAAGGGTATCCGCTCAAATCTTCACCCTCCAAGGCCACAGAGTTGTTGATGAGGAGCTGGATATAGGGTGCATAAGGAATGGTAGTCCGGGAGACCATGGTATCATGAATCTCATTGAAGATGAAGTCCATGACATCAATAGTGTAGTCACGTTCCTCATTAACATCACGAGCACACTTCAAGCTGAGATGCATAAGATCCACAAGGGCACCCCGGAGAGCATCATTGTTACCACCACTTGGAGTAATGGTGGCCCGAAAGAACCTGAGTAACTGGCCATAGATGGGAAGCAGCCCCTTGGTAGTACCAACTTTTCCAGCTGAGGTATAGAGATCAAACAGGACATTCTTATCTGTCCTCTGTGGCCCATGGAGGCGACGTCCTCCTCCAGCAGGAACTCCAAGTATACCAGCAAACCGGCGCAAGGATGCCCTACAATGGGTAGAGCCAGACATCCATTCCATAGTGCGGTCCTCATCATGCCGGATGGCCAAAGTGGCAAAGAATTGCTTCACCAACTCTGGACTATAGTCACATTGGATCTTCATGATATCCTTCAAGCCCAACTTGCCAACCACCCAGATAGCATCTTCAAAATGATTGTTTTCAGCAAGAACATCCACATCGATTGCTTGCATGGGTCGCAGTTTCTTCATGGGCTCATAAATGTCCTTGTAAATGAACTCCTGCTCCATGCACCAGAATTTCCTGCCCTCAGTCTCTTCATCCCTTGGGAGGTCATCATACCAGTTCTTCATGCGGATAGCGGAGTAAGAGACAATGTCCATGTTCTTGTAGTTTTCCCTTGTAGCCTTGTTCTTCTGCCTGGATGCTGAGGACTTGCGAGGAACGTTGGATGCAAACTCATCACTAGATCGATCATGCCTAGTGCGACTCCGACCAGCCCGAGAAGCACCACCCACATCCATTGTGGAAACCGCTTGGAGGAGAAGGTAGCTAGGGAGGAGAGGCACCCGATCCACCCAAAAACTCCGAGAGGGAGCGGATGGAGCGTCTCCGGCGAGCAGGAGGAGTTCCGGCGACCTTGAGAGGAGAGAGAGGAGAGAGAGGCGCGTGGGGGGTGGTGTGAACCGTTTGCCCCCCGCGGCCTCGTCCTCAGCCCTTTCATGATCTGCCCAGGCCGGATAATCCGGCCCTAGTTTAGGGCGGATAATCCGCCCTGGCCGGATTTTCTGGGTCGCCAAGGGGCCGGATTATCCGGTTTTCTAGAATTTCCAGAACGCCGGAAATCCTGCCTATCTTTAGTTGGTTATTTGCATAAACTTATATGTGATGCAATAATGTATCGCGTCACATATAGGAAGCATATTTACCAATAAGATGAGGCAACCTAGATCATCCGACCGAAAATCCTCAAACTCCAAGTTTTTTACCAAACATGACAAATGAGCAAGATGGAAGTGGCTTATAGGAGAGAGTAGGCTTAGGTTTAGAAGATACAAACTGTTAATGGTACATGATCACTCAAGTTTGCAAGATGTGAGCAAATAAGGCAAAACTAGAGTGATTTCCCATAAGAACAAGGAGTTGTCAAATAAAAGGCGATAAGATCCAAATAACTCCAACTCTTCACAAAGAAGAGTGTGGTGGCCTAGGCCACCATATATGAGTGTTGTGGCATGGCACCGCGAAGATATATCTTGAGCCCAAGCCACTACTCATCATTGAAGCTCACATATCAACATATGATATAAAGAGAATGATTTCTTAATGTTGGCATTATGGGGGGAGGGATAGCTCAATAATTTAAACCGCACTCCCCCTATATCCATGCCCACATCTAAACCAAATAAAGTTTTGAGACGAAGGTGTGTTTGCAATATGGTCAAGCTATACTCCTTGAATCAATGATATTTAGCTCATTCCTCAAATAAGTGAACCTTGCTTCATCAAGAGGCTTCGTGAATATATCGGCAAGTTGATCTTTTGTAGGAACATAGATAAGCTCAATATCACCACGGGCAACATGATCCCTAATGAAATGATTCCGGATCTCAATATGCTTCATTCTTGAATGTTGCACCGGATTATAGGCAATCTTGATGGCACTTTCATTGTCACATAATAGAGGCATTTTGTCACAAATGACACCGTATTCCTTTAAAGTTTGCCTCATCCATAACAATTGAGTGCATCCACTTGCGGCGGCAACATATTCGGCTTCGGCGGTGGAGAGAGATATACAATTTTGCTTCTTAGAAGACCAACACACCAAGGACCTACCAAGAAATTGGCAAGCCCCAGAAGTTGATTTCCTATCATCCTTGTCTCCCGCCCAATCCGCATCGGTGTAACCATTGAGAATAAAGCTTGAGCCTTTGGGGTACCAAATACCATATATTGGGGTATCAACCAAATACCGAAAGATTCTTTTGAGAGCCAACATGTGGCTCTCCTTAGGAGAAGCTTGATACCTTGCACACACACCAACACTCAACACTATGTCCGGTCTAGATGCACAAAGGTAAAGCAAGGATCCAATCATGGAGCGATATACCTTTTGATCCACCTCTTTACCATTGGGATCAAGTGCAAGATGACATTTGGTAACCATAGGAGTGGCAACACCTTTCAACTCGGTCATCTTGAACCTCTTGAGCATGTCTTGGAGATATTTTGCTTGGTTGATGAAGGTTCCTTCCCTCAATTGCTTGATCTCAAAACCAAGGAAGAACTTCATCTCTCCCAGCATAGACATCTCAAACCTATCGGTCATAAGCTTTGAGAATTCATCATTGAAAGCTTTGTTAGTAGAGCCAAAGATAATATCATCAACATATAATTGGCAAACGAAAAGCTCCCCATTGACCCTCTTAGTAAAAAGAGTGGGATCGATTAGCCCAACATCAAACCCACGGTCTACCAACAATTCCTTAAGGTGCTCGTACCAAGCTCTAGGAGCTTGTTTGAGACCATAAAGTGCTTTATCAAGTTTGTAGACATGGTTAGGAAAGTTGAGATCCTCGAACCCCGGGGGTTGCTTAACATAAACCTCTTCATGCAAAGGACCATTAAGAAATGCACTTTTCACATCCATTTGTTGTAACTTAAAGTTATGATGCGATGCATAAGCAAGAAGGATACGGATGGACTCAAGGCGAGCCACGGGAGCATAGGTTTCTCCAAAGTCAATTCCCTCAACTTGAGAGAACCCTTGAGCCACCAATCTTGCCTTGTTCCTCACAACATTTCCAAACTCATCTTGCTTGTTCTTGAAAATCCATTTAGTGCCTATAACATTGCGGCACCCCTTTGGCTTCTCTACTAAGGTCCACACTTTGTTGCGCTTGAAGTTGTTGAGTTCTTCATGCATAGCTTCCAACCAATCCGAATCTTCAAGGGCTTCAAATACTTTCTTGGGTTCCACTAAGGAGATATAAGCATGATGGTTGCTAAAGTTAGCCAATTGCCTTCTTGTGGAAACTTTTGCCCTTACATCACCAAGAACCTTGTCATGTGTGTGTCCACGAAGTACAAGTTGTCTTTCTCTTCTTGCTAGACGACGGGCCTCGATCTCCTCCTTGGTCCTTCTTGGCCTTGGAGGTGTCACTTGATCAACTTGATCATTTGGGTCCCCGTCTTGACCTTCAACTTGAGCAACTTCAATTTCTTGAGTGTGCTCAACCTCATGTGCTTGATCTTGGACATCATTTGGTGCGGAGCCAATATCAAATGGATACTCGTCGGAGCCATCATGAATTCTTGGTTGATCTTGTCCTTGATCTTGTCCTTGACCTTGTCCTTGATCTTGCACACAAGAGGGAGGGTCTTGTTCTTGTTCTTGGGTTGGTGCATCATTTGCTTCACTTGATGGGGTTTGTTGATGTTGAGAAGATGAGAGCTCCACCGTGGTAGAGCATAGTCCTTCCCGAGACGCCACACCGTGTCCCTCAATGGGGCGGAAAAATCCCACACCCATTCTTACTATGGCATCTTGAGGTATTTCATCACCTGCACATACATCAACTTGCCCCACTTGGGAGCCATCATTTTCTTCGAACCTCACACTACAAGATTCAATGATAATCCCGGAGGCTATATCAAAGATTCTATAAGTGTGAGATTCGGCACCGTAACCAACAAATATACCCTCCAAAGCTTTAGGAGCAAATTTTGATAAACGAACTCCTTTGATTTCGTAGAAACACTTACACCCGAACACCTTGAAGTATGAGATATTAGGCTTGTTCCCGGTGAGTATTTCATATGGAGTCTTGTTCAAGCCCTTGCGGAGATAGAGCCGGTTAGAGGAGTGACACGCGGTGGAGATGGCTTCGGCCCAAAAGTTATAGCGGGATTTATACTCCGCCATCATAGACCTTGCCATATCCATAAGAGTCCGGTTCTTCCTCTCCGCAACACCATTTTGTTGAGGGGTGTAAGCAGCGGAATATTGATGTCGAATCCCCACATCACTAAGAAAACCATTGAGTGTATAGTTCTTGAACTCGGAGCCGTTGTCACTTCTTATTGCCATAATGAGGAGGTTGTGTTGGCGTTGCACCTCGGTAGCAAAGTCAATGAATATTTGTTGGGTCTCATCTTTCGTCTTGAGAAAGTAGACCCAAGTGTATCTTGAGTAGTCATCAACAATCACCAAGCAATGTTTCTTAGCACCAAGACTTGCATGAGTAACGGGACCAAAGAGATCCACATGAAGGAGCTCCAAGATCCTCTTGGAAGAGATGATGGTCTTGCTTGGATGCGGAGAGTCATGCATTTTGCCTTCAACACAAGCCCTACAAACACGATCTTTGGCAAAAGACACATTTTCCATTAGTCCCACAATATGGTTCCCCTTGTGAAGACTTTGCAAAGTTCTCATGTTGACATGGGCTAGGCGGCGATGACACAACCAACCCACGTCCGCCTTTCCGAATAGGCACATCGCACTTGTCGTGGTGGTCCCCGAAAAGTCCACCACATACAAGTTGTGTTCGCGATACCCAACGAATGCGACTTTTAGAGTCTTGCTCCACAAGAGGACCACAATATCATTATCAATAAAGACGGCGAAACCCATCTTGCCAAGGGCGGAAACGGAAAGCAAATTGTAACCAAGGGTTTTGACAAGCATGACATCCACAAGTGTAATGTTGTGTGCAACCACAACCTTGCCAAAACCCAATACCTCGGATGTAGAATTATCGCCAAAGGAGACGGTGATATGATTTATGTTTGGCCTCAACTCCTTGACGAGGTTCTTGCCGCCGGTCATATGACTTGTACATCCACTATCAAGTACCCATTTTGAACCTCCGGCGGCATAGTCCTACATGAGATCAATTCTTGGATTTAGGTACCCATTTCTCAATGGGTCCTCTTTTGTTAGCAACAAGGGTCTTTGGGACCCAAATAGACTAAGCAATATAACCATCATAAGGACCAACGTATTTTGCATAGACATCACCATAATAATCTTTAAATAAAACATAGTGAGGGTTAGCAATTCCCGCATTATCATCATTAATGGTGTTGGCCTTGGGGGCTACATCATTTGTGATAACCTTCTTTTGAGCGGGCTTGGTTTTCTTCTTGTTGGCCTTCTTAGAGTTTGCACCATAACCAAGGCCCTCCTTCCCATTGTTTGACTTTTGCTTACTCAAAAGATCATCCAAGGAAAGTTTACTTTGGGAAGAGGAGGCCTTAGCAAGTTCATCTTTCAACCTAGCATTTTCCTCAATAACATTTGCATGATCACAAGGAGGAGTAGAGGTACTAGGTATGTCATATGAAGCAAGCCTAATTTGAAGTTGCTCATAAGACTCGGAGAGGAGAGAGTATTCACTCTTCAAGGCTTTGTGAGCCTTGTCTAGTTCATCTAGATCCTTCACAAGTTTCTCATGATCAACACCAAATTTGGCCTTTTCCTTTATAAGCACTTTAGTCTTAGCTCTAGCAAGATCTCTAGCTTTAGTGAGCTTGTTAAGTTTATCTTGAGGTTCTTCAAGATTTTCTAGTCTCTCTTCAAGAGAAGCTATAGTTTCTTGACATTCCTCAAGAGCATTTTTAAGAGCATGTATTTCTAGAGAGTATTCTCTCTCTATTTGGCACTTTTTCTCAAGAGTATCATTTAGTTGAGCTATACGAACCATGAGACTTGAAACATGCTTCTTAGTGTTATCTTTTAGGTTACTAATGAAATCATCAAACTCTAGCATTTCTTGTTTCATTTTAGACTAGCGGGGTCAACCCCTAGATCATTAGCAATGTTAGGCGTAGAGGGGTTGGGAGATGATACCTCGGAAGATTTAGCCATGAGGCAACTTTCTTCCTCCACATGAATGACCTCATTGGGAGATTCACTTGTTGATGAAGAGTTAGTAGAGAGGGAGGCAAGGGCAATCAATCCATTTGAGGTTGCATCTTCTTCATCATCAACATCTTCATCTCCGGAGGTATACTCTTCTTGAGTTGATAGCACAATAGATGTGTCCAAGGTGGACCTTGCCATGAAGCAATGTGCATTCTTGATATGAGGATTCTCATTGGGGGATTCAAAGAGAGATGAAGAGGGAATGTTGGTGGTGACAATGGCGGCCACTTCTCTTGAACTTTCCTCTTCATCATCACTAGCACTTTCAATCTCATCGGAAGAGTATTCTTCTTTGGTGACTAGCACAATCCTTGAGGGCCTTTTGCCCTTCTTGTTCTTGTTATAGAACTTCTTGTTGGGGGGCTTTGAATACTTTCCCTTTGAATCTTTGCTCTTGTCCTTGGGAATGAGCCTTCCTCCATTAGTCTCCCTATTCTCATAGGGACATTCGGCAATGAAATGGCGCTTGTCATTGCAATTGTAGCAAGACCTTGTTCTTGGGCCCGAGCTTGAGGGACCCCTTGAGTTGTTTCTCTTGATGTTGTCTTCTTTGGCCTTGGATGGATCAATCCAAAAGGAGTTTGCATGGAACGCCATGTGGTCATGGTATTGGTGTTCCAAGTCTTCCGGATAGGTCATGCTCCAAGATGCCCTATAAGATTCTTGAGGAATCACATCTTGCACGGGGTTGACCACCAAGGCAAGGTTGGACCCTTTTGTCATCCCAATGGCACGATTGCGGGAATCATGAGAGTTTTGCTCAAGCACCTTGAGAGCTTGCATCTCGTGCACGGCTTGTTGAGAGGTGAGGGAGGCATAGCATTCTCTTCCGACAAGAGTCTTGACATCAATAGGCTCAAATGGCATCATGCACTCAATGTACTTCTCCTTGATCCAAGAGTCATTAATGTGAGTGGCTCCAACATTCCGGAAGGAGTCGGCAACGGTGAGAAGTCTTCCATACATGTCTTCATGATCTTCATCCGGTAGCCTCATGAATCCTTCGGCTTTATTCCGAAGAGCATTATACTTGTTTCTTCTTGTGCTCTCACTTCCAATGCAACTCGCGGCCAAACCATCCCAAGCATCCTTGGCGGTGGTGAAATGCCGAACACGAGACAACTCCTTTGTCCCCACAGCAGTTTGAATCATGTGCAAGGCGGTGTTGTTGAGTTGACTATCAACCGCTTCTCTTCTAGTCAACTTGTCGGGGTTGTAAGGCTTGAAGCCTTCCACGATGATTCTCCAAAGCTCATTGGAGGCACTGCGAACATGAGAGCTAAACTCAAATTGCCAAGTATCATAATCATTAACGGAAAACTTAGGTGGGTCGCCCCGGATGTTTATATGAGGATGGGGAACCGGTATATCGGGAGATAGAAAAGGTGGAGGTACTCGATTGTAGCTCTCACTTCCACTAGTTCCCTTGGGAGATGCAATGGGGGGTTTGATAGTGTTTAAGTTATCACCATCCTCGGGTGTGGTAGCGGAAGGTAATACCGAAGTATCACCCTCTACTACCGCATCCGTGACATTAACCTCTATGGTGGGAGCCACGGGACGGGGAGGAGTCAAAAGCTCAGAAATCATTTTTCTCATGCTTTCCATTTGAGCATCCATGGATGACCTCAATGAATTGATATCATCCATGGTGACCGTCCTAGCCTCCCCTTCCGTAGGTCCATCGTCCGGCATACTCTTACGCGGTTAAGCCCGAAATAAGAGCCGAGGCTCTGATACCAATTGAAAGGATCGTATGCCGCACCTAGAGGGAGGGGTGAATAGGTGCTACCCAATTTTTAGTTCTTTTTCAATTTAGGCTTGACACAAAGGTAAATTCTCTAGATATGCAACTAAGTGAATTTACCTATATGACAAGGCAAACAACTAAGCAAGATATAACTAAGCAATAAGAGATAGAATAGGATAGAGGTAACCGAGAGTGGAGCACGCGATGACACGGAGATGATTCTCGTAGTTCCCTTCCTTTGCAAGAAGGTACGTCTACGTTTGGAGGAGTGTGGTTGCTACGAAAGCCAAACCAACAGCCACGAAGGCTTCACTCAGATCTCCGGTGAGCAACGCCACGAAGGCTTCACTCAGATCTCCGGTGAGCAACGCCACGAAGGCCTAGCCCACTTCCACTAAGGGATTTCCTCGAGGCGGAAACCGGGCCTTTACAAGGTTCTTGGGGCACACATCCACAACTGAATTGGAGGCTCCCAAATCTGTAACAATACAACAATCAACAACAACACATCAACACAAATCAACTAGGGAACCAATTAGGAACACTAGCATGAGATCCCTCAAACAAGAGAGGGGGAAATGAGAAACGCTTCGGTGAGGATGTAGATCGGTGTCTTCTCCTTCGAATCTCCAAAGATCAAGAGATTTGGTTGGGGGAGGAAGGAGATCTTGCAAATCTTGTGTTCTTGAGGTGGCTCTAATGGAGGTGAGGCTTGGCAGATTTCTTGTGCAATGATTGAGAAAAACTCCAAGGTAGAAGAAGGGGGTATTTATACCCCCCCAGAAAATGAGCCGTTGCAGCTTCTGGGGGGCCGGATATTCCGGCCTAAGTAAGGGCCGGATAATTCCCCCCCCCCCCCCCCCCCAGATAATCCGTCCTCTGGGACAAAACTATGACAAAATCCGGCCAAATGTCCGGCCCCATGCCAGACTTGTTTTTCTTCAGGTCCTTAGCCAAATTCGAGGGGGGCCGGATATTTCCAAAATATTCGGCCCGGATATTCCGGCCCTGGTACAAAACCGGGACAATATCCGGGCAAATGTCCGGCCCCTATACTGCGCTGCTTTTCTTCTGGTCCTTAGCCGAATTCGAGGGGGCCGGATATTTCCAAAATATCCGGCCCGGATATTCCGGCCCTGGTACAAAACCGGGACAATATCCGGGCAAATGTCCGGCTCCTATACTGACTTGCTTTTCCTCGAAGACTTAGCCGAAAACTGGGGGCCGGATATTTCCACAATATCCGGCCCGGATTATCCGGCCTGATGAACTTTTTGCTGTTTTCTTTTGACAGACTGACCACATCCAACACACAAGAACATGTATCTATGTAATCCCTGTACCATTTAAACAAACATTAGTGTATCACATATATTGACATCAAACACACAAAACATAATGTGAGAGATGTTCTTTCAATGATACAATCCATTGTAGGCCATTCCTTCATCGTCGGTCGTAATGGATTTAACTCTACGACGGCGAAGGTTGTCAAGGTTGGATCTGACTCTACCACGAGGATGGTTGTCAAGGTTGGGTCTGACTCTAGCATGGGGACGATTGTGCTGCATGCTTCTTTGCTAGGGTCTCATGCTTCCCCGACCTTGGTGTTGTGTGTAGCTCCTCTAACCGTAAGGACGCTCTTTCTTTTCTGGTAGTTCATTGATGTGCTAATTCTTATGGATGTGGATGTGGTAGTTCATTGATGTGATAATGCTTACGAATATGGATCTAGTAGTTCATTGATGCGCTAGTGCTTAAGGATGTGGATGGGGTAATTCATTTATTTGCTAATGCGTAGCTACGTTCGTCTGGTATTTGTCATGTAGGCGATCATACCACTGCGCTCCCCTGATCTTTCTACTCCATCTATCAATGCTTATGATTGCCAGTTTGCACACAAATGTGCCATGGTTTGGTAACCTAAGATGTCCGAGTTTGTGCTGAACCGCTTGGTTGAGCTCATCAAATTAGGTGTCTTCTTTAACCTGGGATTCATAGAGGCACAAATGAAAAAGGTAGTTGATGATGTTCTTGCATTTTTCCTGGAATACATGTGAGCACTCTTCAGGTCTACAACCATATCAGAAAGCGGAGGACCAAGTGGATGATCATAAGCAAGATCAAATCCAACCACACTCTCTAGTGGAGTGAAGATGGATGTTTTTTCTATCTTGCTGATGAAGAGACGCTGGAAGAGTACCTCAAGGCAGTAAGCTTCATGGTGTTCCTTCATTCACCTTACAATATGTTATTGTCATCCGCTCTAACACTTGTTCCTTCTGGATTGCATCACCACCCGAGGCATCGTGAATACATCAACAACCCGATCACGAACTATACTCAGATGAAGACAATCTTCACGCTCCGGTTTGTCTGCAATGCCTAGCTGTACCAACGTAGCTTGCTGATCAGGGAAATCAATTTCATTGCAGACAACAAAGAAGAGTATGCCGAGTGCAGTCAGATGCAGCCATCGGAGAGGAGGACCTGGCTACGCAAGCAGTTTGCTGCTTAGTGCATGCTTCTGCTTCCTTCTTTATCATCCTCTCGATGTTGGTCACACTGGCAGAGCTACGGGGCCAGCAGGGGCCCGCCCCCTATGCCGCAGCATCCCATGGATATAGGCTTAGATAATTTCATTATCAAAGTGTTTTAGCACCTTGTGAACGGTGGACATGGGATCTGGAGGCGAGGGACTCGTTTGGATGCACTAGAGGAAGACGATGAAGTTACTACTTGTAGGTGTGGGCCTCGGCAGGAGGCAGGCCCGTTCATTATTTTCTTGTTGAGCAGTCATGTTCATTACTTTGTCAAGCCAGGTGCAAAATCGTTAGAAAAAGGCCGACCTTCATGTAGGGAAGACAACTCGCTCTGCACGCGACAAGTGACGCGTTGTGGTGCCAGAAAATCCCTGAAAAGTGGTCTCCCTGCTCACCACGTGTCGCAAGGGGAAGCAAGGTGGGATGAGGGAGGAGAGAGAAGACAGGGGGCTGCGTTGTGTCAGCTTTTCCTTTTATTTTCTAGATTTATTTTTTCAAAATGAAATATCTTGAGAACCGTAAGTCCAAATAACGATCCGTTTTCACTTTTCAGATCCTCGTATCGAGATCTTCAAAACTAGATCCCATGTTGATAGGTTTCGCAATACTTTTTTCCGTACTTCCAATACTAGTATGGTTGTACTCGTTGTGTGTACCTAATCGTATCCGTGCTTCAGCTGATAAGTACGTCTATTTTTAGTGTATTTGATGCAGTTTTTTCTTCACTCAGTAACTTCAGTAACTGTACTTACTCGTGTGCGCTACTGTACATGTGCTTCAGTACCAGTACTTGCACGTGTGCGGGACTGTACTTCTGTATCAGTACTTGCTCATGTGCGCGACTGTACTTTTGTACCAGTATTTGCTCGTGTACGCGACTGTATGTATGTACATGTACTTGCTCATTGCCGCAACTGTACATGTACTTGCACGTGTAGACGACTGTACTTTTGTAGATGTACTTGCTCGTGCGCATGGCCGGACGTAGGTGGATGTACGCGCGTGGTCAGACATACGCGGTTGTACGCGGCTGTACGTGCGTGGACGTAAGTGCTACAGCTGCTCTACTCGCGCGGGCGGGCGTGCACGCGGGGCTAACACGTCCCAATCGTACATACGTGCCTTGCTACGGCTTCTCCTTTTTCTCACAATGCATCAATACAATAGTTGTAAAAATTCACACGTATCAAAACCACAAGATATTCAGATAAACTCATAATATTCTAATCCATCTGAAATATATTTGACAACCATTTATTTGACATCGTTTGAATATGAAATAAGTACACCACCAATTAACTATTTTATACTAGTTGAATGCTCGTGCGTTGCTACGGTGACTCTAGTTTATTTCCTTGTACGGCACATAAAAAATCATGTGTATAGAAAAGGTAAACACATATTACTCGAAGGATATTAGAATTATTTTTGCAGAAAAAATATTTTGGCTAAAATGTAAATCTATGTGGTATGTTGCCTCGTGTCACCCCATACCAAGTGAACCCTCCAGTCTAATGCTCCACCAATGACGTGGGAGTAGTAGAGATCACATTCTTCGCCGATCTCATTTTGTCTCCTTACCTTTGCTTTGTCGAGATGTAATAAAGAGACAAGAAAAATGAATCAACTTTGTTTCATTGATGATGAATTATGGTATATATAGCACCTGAACATACGCTTACATCGTATGCATCTGTTTGGAAGGACACTTACAAACCGACATACCATTTGCACAAAAGGAGTTGTCATGGTTAATTACAAGCATGGAATTTATGTGCTTCTCCCTTCGGCTTTGGTGATGAATTTATGTGCAAGAAGAAAGTAGTAGGTTTAAACATTCAGTTACGGATATATATATATACGAGCATGGGCTCTTAACCCGACTTGTCCCAGGTGTTTAAGATTCGAGTGTGGACTTTGCACCAGCTTAACCAATCTCAGGTGATACAAATCCCAAGGAAAAAGATGGTAACCATATTTTATCTACCTCCAGAACAATCTAGTTCAAAAATACGATAACCAGTGAGATAACCAGTGAGTACCACTCATGATCAGTAGGTTAATACAAAATACGGTAATGGGAAACATGAGCTAATTGTAAGTCTAATACAATGGAAGGCAGATACCAGCAACTTGTTATAAAATCTATCATCTACATTGTCTAATAACTTAGCACCATCATCCATTACCTTAAGGCCATCTACAAAATACTACTAATAATAACATCACGGCTAATAGTAGACACTAAATCCACATTGTATTGCTCTAAAAAAATCCACATTGTATTACAACTTTAACCAATAGTTCATGCTGATAGACATCGTTACCATTTTGTGGGTCTCTGGCGAAGAAGATGACACGGGGTGTGTGTCGGAGTAATGCCTTCCGGCTCACCGGCCGCTGCCACCTGAGCAATCATGCAGGGCACCATCGTTAGACCACCGGAGCCAGGATGACAATACACACAACTTTGAAACAAATGGGTGTGCAATTTGCAGCAATTAGTATGACCCACCAAGTGAGGTAACAACCATCGTAAGAAGCATGCAGAGTAATAATGTATGAATGCAGTAAACAGGAAGCAGGGTTATGTAAAAAACCTAACAAGCAACGCATTGTTTATGTACCGATCAGGGACTCTCGATGGAGATAAACATCGTGTGACAATAAAAAATTCAGTGAGACACTTCCTTTTCCAAGTTCCTGGTTTAAGCAAATATACATTATTCAGTAATATATGTTCTCTGACAAAAAAAAATCTCAGCTATCTTCTGAAACTTATTGCAATAAGAAAACCTATATGTGATCAGACAATCTAAACTTTAGCTAACAAAAGTATTTGCAATAAATTTTGTCTGAAGAGAGAGCAATTGCGCCACAACTTCTGAATCTAAAAATGATACTCGTTTAGACTGAAATTACACTGCTTGTGCTGATTAGGTCTTGGACAATATAAGATGCAGAAAAATATACCCGACCCAATTTTTACCTTTAGTAACACTAATAAATAGTCATCAAAAAATAAAACTAATTAAAAATAAATATAAGTATTAGATGAAATAAAATAGAAAGGAAAAACAAAGGAAATGCAATATGGCGGACAACAAAGTCAAAACGCAAAAGCAACGTTGCCGTGCGTCTCAGGTTTGCGCACGGCAAAGGGAGAGGCACAGCAATGCCCGAAGCCTCTGCCAGGCAGGGAATCTTTTCCGTGCGGCATGTTGGGTCATTACCGTGCAGCCCAGGTCTGCTCACGACAAAGGTCTTGGCACGACAATGCCCAGAGTTTGCCGTGAACCAGATCTTTGCAGTGCGCTCTTCTGGTTCATTGCCGTGTAGGTTTCTTTGTCGTGCGGTGTCTTCTGTCATTGCTGTGATTCTTTTCTTTGCCGTGCGCTTGTATCAATCTTTGTCGTGTCACATATCTTTGCCGTGCGTTTTTATCCTAGCTCACGGCAAAGAATTCTTTACCGTGCGCTCACGCACAACAAAGACTGGGTGCACGGCAGATGCAACCATCAGAGAGGAGGACCTGGCTATGCAAGCAGTTTGCTGCTTAGTGCATTCTTCTGCTTACTTCTTTATCATCCTCTCGATGCTGGTCACACTGGCAGAGCTAGGGGGCCAGCAGGGGCCCGCCCCCTATGCCGCAGCATCCCATGGATATAGGCTTAGATAATTTTCATTATCAATGTGTTTTAGCACCTTGTGAACGGTGGACATGGGATCTGGAGGCGAGGGACTCGTTTGGATACGCTAGAGGAAGATGATGAAGTTACTACTTGTAGGTGTGGGCCTCGGCAGGAGGCAGGTCGGTTCCTTATTTTCTTGTTGAGCAGTCCCGTTCATTACTTTGTCAAGCCAGGTGCGAAATCATTAGAAAAAGCTAGGCCAACCTTTATGAAGGGAAGACAACTCGCTCCGCACGCAACAAGTGACGCGTTGTGGTGCCAGAAACCTCCATGTTATGTACAAAATTATGTTAGAAGATTGCAGTTGTGACCATAACCTCCGTGTTGTGTACAAAATGTATAACTTTTTTTCGCTCAATTCATAAGTAAGAAGGTTCTTACCACTGCTCATTGGTCGACGACATGGTCTTGCTACCTCCCCGCGGCTCCCCAAGCTTCGCGTTTGGGTTCGAACTCCGGGTGAAAGCCTTGCACCGACTCCGGTCTGTGCCGACGACGGCGGCGCCTTCGGGCGTCGTATCCCTTCTTGTTGGCGTTGTTGTGGAGTTCCGATCCCTACCGACGCGAGTGGCTTCAAGTTCTCCGGGTGAAAACCTAAGCTCCATCAGGAGCGGGCGACGGTGACGGACGCGTCATGACCTTGTTGGAGGCGTCGCCTTGGAGCTCTTGGCCTTTGCGGTGCGACGGGTTCTCGACGGTGGGGCGCATGGCTATTTGGTCGAGGGCAGCGGACGCCGGGGCGGCAGCCCTAGACGGTGGTGGCACTTCGAGGCAGCAACCTCGATCTCCTTTGCGGCAGCGGCCCTCTAGGGCGGGGTCGTAGCGCTGCTTGGTTTTGGGTGGCGATTCTCGGGCTGCGTGGGCGGCAAGGTCGTTGACCCGGCTGGTTCGTCTTCGGGCTATGAGAAGGTCGTCATGGTTGCTACGTCGGGGCAGCGGCCCCGAAAGCATGGTGCTTGGGTGGCGACTTGGATATCTGTGTGGACAGCGAGTTTGTCAACCCAACTGGTTCGTTTTCGGGTAATGCGAAGGTCGTTCTGGATGGTACGTCGGAGCAGCGGCCACGGAGCTAGAGGTGTATTTGTTGCGTTGGTAGCATGCGTTGTGTGGATGACGGGACTCCTCGCTTGTATGATTTTTCGTCTCGGTTTTCCTTATAAACCGAGCAATGTATGGTTTTTGGCCTCGGTTTCCCTTATAAACTGGATCATTCTGTGCATAGCACTCTATCTACCTAATCGGACGGCAGATTCGACTGCCTTTTCCTCGGAAAAAAAATAAGTAAGAAGGTTCTTCGTATCTACATTCCTGCTCAGCTATGTGCAAGTTCTACCTACTGACTATATTTTTCGAGGCCCAAAAAAAATTCCCAGCCCTCCTGCTTTAACAAAATCCTGGCCCTTCAGTTTGGAATTTTTTTTTCCGGCCCCCCCAATATTTGTTTCCTGCCTCCGCCGTTGCTCGCAGGTGACCCTTTCCATGGTTAGCAATGAAGTGCCTGTCCCTAACCACCATATATCAAGGAAATCCCGCGACCCATGCACCCACGCACGCCGCACGTCCAGATTGGGAGGCGCCAACGTGCGGCAATGGCAGGCCTCGCCGCGCAGCTGGCCGCGGCATTCGCCGTGGCGGCCCTCGCGGCGGTGGCCTCCGCCTCCTCCCCCACCTCGGCCGCCACCGGATCCTCCGCCTCCTCCTCGTCCTACTACGCGGCCTTGGAGAACCGGCTGCCGGCGGGCGGCGGCATGGAGCTCGTGTGCCGAGCGCTGGGCGGCCTCTTCGTCACCGAGTGGAGCGTGGTGCCGCGCGGCCGCGTGCCCCGCGACGGGAAGCGGATCGTGGAGCTCCTGGTGGACGCCGAACGATACGCGTGGGTCAGCTGCAGCTGGGCCTACGAGGGAAACTACCTCGGCGCCATCCGGCTCCTCGACTCGCGGTGGCCGGAGGCGAAGCGGTGCCAGGACGTCGCTGCCGGCGGCGGCATGTGCCGCCTCGTGTTCGAGGACGACGCGGTGCGGCTCGAGACGCCCGGAGGGGGACCGGTCAGGGTCATCGGCGACCTGCCGGTGAAGCGGTGCCGGCGCCATTGGCTGCTGTTCAGCACGGAGTGCACGTACCCGGATCATCCTCACCCCTACGCCGGCCGCCTTCTCGGCAACGCTTTCGAGTTCTTCGGCGTGTGACTTGATTTGTTCATTCGTTAGGTCATCTCGATCGAATGTATGTACGTGAAAACATTCCGATATTCAATTTAGACGTTCGTGAATTTTGGGTTAGAATGCTTGAATTCAAAATGACATAATAGCCGGGTCGTTAGCAATTTTGAGAGCAATTTTTTCCAACGTGGTGCGTGATTTTTCTTTTCTATTTGACAGTTTTGGTAATAAGAAAAATGATTTGGTGATTGGGATGGAGAGGAAAGGCGAACCTCGCAGACATCCTCGATCTACTTGAGATGAGTAAACTTCAAACTTAGAGCATCTCCAATCGCGTCCCCTATTTGAGATGAGTAAACTTTAAACTTAGAGTATCTCCAGTCGAACGTGGTGCGTGATTTTCCTTTTCTATTTGACAGTTTTGGTAATAATAAAATGATTTGCCGATTGCGATGAAGAAGAAAGGCGAACCTCGCAGACAACCTCTATTTGAGATGAGTATACTGCAAACTTACAAGACGCCATAGAAGGACCCCGAAGGCCACCGCAAAACATAAGCATCTTACTTGTCAGGATCACAAGGCCGAGTATAAGGCCATTTTTCTAGCGGTCGCCGTTTTCTACCGGTGAGTATCTACTGTTTATTTTGACCGGTATGCCACGGCCCCATTAGAATTGCATTTTCGCAAGGCTGAGATGCTTTTGTGGGAAAATGTGGGGCTTGGGTCTTTGCCAATTGCTCCGCTAGTCTCACTTCTAGGAAACAATGTTGTGAGTGGCGTTGCAAAATAGCTATTAATGGTGTATTTATTTATGTCACCAGTATTTGATACCGGTGGCGTGTCACAGACATGTCGCTGGTACATCATGCCACTGGCGTGCATAATAACTATTAATGGTGTGGCAGACACGCCACCGGTAACATGAACACTAGTGGCATGTATCTGTTCGGCAACACTACTAATTTTTTTTGCATTAAAATGAATTTGCTCCTTTTATTGAATTTGATAGTAAAGTGAAATACAATAATCTTAGCTGAAACACATTTTTAACACAGCCTAAAAACTAGCATATTGGTTTATCACAATTGATCACTAAACAATTATGAATTTTGTTCAAATACGACAACAGAGCAATTAATTAGTTCAAGCAACAATAAACGCCTAACATTTTAGTAAGAAACAAGTGACACACCGCCCAACTACTAGATGATATCAATGCTAAGAATCATGTATAGGAACGAGTGTGTGGTGGTTCTAGCAGTGATGAGCATAACTAGTCCAACTTGTAGATTATCTTCTTCCCTATGGAACACCTTTCATCCCTCTTTGCTAAAGATTAGGTGTCCATGCTCATCTATCTTATACGGAACGGTGCTCATCATGGCTATGGAAGGGGAATCTCGAACGCATAGTCCAAGCAAGCCATTATAAGGAATGTGAAGGGAGGAAACTACCTTTTTAGGTAAACTAGTAGAAATGCCCGTGCGTTGCCACGGGTCCTCAAATTTCATTTCCCAGTGCACATATATAATTCACAACTCACTATAAAAATTCAAAACAAACCAGGATATCATAATATACTACATCATGATAATATCAAACGCAAAAACAAGAAAGCATTGTTGTGCATCTGCGTGTTCCAAATTCTAGGTCTTCTTGTTACTCTTACGTAGTAAGCACATGTCTTATGAGTTGTCAACACAATAATCTCTCCTTTTGGATGTACTATTGTCTCACAAAAGGTGGTTGTTGCAAACACATGTATAACTAAAGGAATATATTTTTTCTTGTTAGTCCAAACAACACTTTGATATTTATAAATATACAGAGACAACTTTAGATCGTAACCTTCTGTGTCAAACGTACAAAAAGGGATTAGCAAATCTTCAATAATTGTTGGTGTAAAAAACTCCGACGGCAGGCCAGTGGTGTGGAATTGTGGATGAGAGCAAGAATTAAATTTACCTTTCATGAATTTGACTAATGTTACTCTTTATAATATTATAAGAAAGGTATGTGAACTTGTGAAAGGTATCTTAGAATACTCAAATACACGATGATGATCTTGGTCGCGACAATATAATGCTATTTTGTGTACCACTTGAAACAACACTTATGCTCTCTAGCTTTGCCATTTCTGCTGCTGCTAAACTTCCTATGCTCAAACCATGGATAGACTCAGGGGTGAGGATGTATGAAAGAAAAATAGGTATTGCATTGTGTCATTTTTTTTAACTTTTTTTTGTTTGTTTTGACCCCTTTTGGAGTTTCTTTGTCTTTTGTGTCTTTTTGTAAACATAGCCCACTTTGTACTCAAGATAATATGTGTGACTCATACAAGGAAGCTCCGTGACGATAATTGCCACCAAAGAAAAATATAATTACAATAAAATCTTATTAATTACAAATTACACGATCCTAACACTTTTTTCTCCAAACCCTTTGCAGAAAAGGAATGCCTGTGCGTTGATACAGTTCCTTTTTTATCGTTATGTGAATATAAATTGAGGACATAGTTATATGTTCGCCTATAATGTCCAGGACGTTGTATTCACCATTCTCTAACTCTATCAAGACAAAACCATAATACAAATAATGTGAAAGTCGAAAACACATGTTCTATTTATCCAAACTGCTTCAAAAGAGAAAATTCCAAAATCATGAAAGAATAGTACATTAGGTACCTATATAATTTAGAATCAGTAAGTAGGCATGTTTTTTACCCTATTCATTGCAGTGTGTCAACTCTATCAATGGCAAAAGAATCCAAGAAACAAATTGTCTACTGATCCAGTTATGAGCACTTAGGGACTTTCAAGCGATATAATAAAAGTAGCAATGGTACCATCAGTATCTGCAAAAAAGTTGTGGCAGCTTTACTTAAAATATATTGTGAAGACCTCAAGCAAAACAACCACTGTACTGCTCAATCCCGTTCACAACGTCGTCATTTGAATAGATGTTGCAGCTCCATGGAGCAGAGGGGGCGATAAAATCATCTCAAGTAACATGAGTACAATAGAATCCGAAATTCACATGAGCATAAGCTATATCACCAGAAGTTTTCATTTATAAACTAAGCATAGCTGAACTGAACATATCAAGTACCATGATCTGCTGAAAACAAACTAATAAAATGCCCCATCGTGCAATTCCTAATCTACAGTCTAGCACTTTCAGAATTAAGCCAGTCATACTATTTCAAGTAACATGAGTACAACAGAAAAGGGAATGCACATGAACTAAACATATCTAAACTGAACATATCAAGTACATGAAAAGCAACGTCATCACTCATCACAACAACACACTCACTCAGGTCTCTCCACTCTCAATCTCTCACACAACCACAACATGCATGCTTTACTTACTTCGAGAGAGAAACCAGCTCTTGAAGCATCGTGATCTTGTCGCCTAAGTTCTGGCTCTCCGTGCATTCTCAATCTCTGATTCTCCATCAGCACCGCATCTCTCACAAATGAAACTAACTGGCTCCTCATACACGGTGCCTGCATACTTTGGCATAGAGATGAATTTTTTTTCTTTTGATCACAAATTCATGTCAGCATGCAGGTTCTGAAGCAATATCTCTGTTCTAAATCTACATTACTTGACAAAGAAATCAACACAAATAAATGGGATCAGCGAGTCATCATAAGTTTTTAAATTGATGCTTGAATTTAGACCATTTTCTATATCAATAAATGACATCCTATAAATTGAGGAATATCAATCATTGATCCATGGTACATCACAAGAGTGAATAACTGACCATCCATATCAGACAAGTTTGGTAAATATTCTAAGGTAAGACTTCTCCATTTTTTAGAGCATTGTCTAGCAATTTTCAGATTCTAGTTTATAGAACTTGGACACCTCAGGCTGAAGCTGTAACATGCCGCTCCATGACAATCACATCTAATAAACTATGAGTTGCAAAACGTAATATTTTACACAATGCAAAATTTCTAACAAATAACATAATGTGATGATCTAAAATCAGAACAGACGATCATGTCAATTCTTGCAAGTTATGTAATGCTTGTACTGGATTGCATATATTCAGCTCAGGGAAACATCAGATGGATTGGTGCGTAAGAACCAGATAGATGGTGCAATTTGCTAGCAGAGATGAGGAGCTCAGAAGTTACTCGTAAAAGGTCAGCACTGCGATGACAGACATGACATGGCCATGGATTTCAGCAGGTACGGGATGGCGTTGGCTTCCAAGTACTTATTCTTCTGGGCGATGAAGCTTGGGTACAATGATGTCGCTTTGTTCACAACACTCCCTGCATCTCACCGCCAGTCATGAGGGGTTCGAGTTGTCACGAATGGCAATGCGACCGCCGCCACCCGAACCGGCAGGAATAGGAACATCTGGACCTTGCGAGGCGTTGGGTTGTCCAGGAAGCTGCAAATTATAATATCTCTAGAGAGACGAAGATCATCCTCATATCGAAGAGCTTAATTACAATGGAAAGAGGTATGAAGTTCCTCCTTAAGCAGTTATATGCGTTATATTTTTACCTCAAGAACATGCATGCCACATCCAAGCAATAAGCACATGCATCACCTTGTAGAGAGAGTGGCACAAGGCTGCATCATGTGCCATCTCCAACCCCGAATGGGCCGCCGTCCCCGCACGTGTCGAAAGCAACAAATAAAGTTATTAATTTCCCTCTTGGGAACACTCTTGGCCATGAAACCAACAGTGGTCAGAAAGAAGAAGCAATTACCCGAAGAGCAATGGGTGATGTGAATCTTTTCTGATTTGTGCCTATCTTACACTTCACTTTATTGATTCTAATTGTATATATGTTAACTTACATAACAGTTTAGCAAATTTTGGTCAAGCTAAAAAGCGGTTTATCAGCTAAATCATTCTTCAAGACATATGAGAAATACTAAAGCCCAATTGCAAACGATATGGAGAAGTGGTGAATAATGAAAAAAAAATCAAAGATCCTATCTTATTGCCCCCAAATAGCATCTAAATAAGAATCGACTACATCCCCAAGGGGAGGCAGGTTGGATGTTACCAACGACGACATTCTCCACCATCTCTCTGCAGCCGGCTTTGTCCATCCTGCAAACCTTTAATAACCTACCAAGAACAATTGTCTTGCTCTCGTAATCCTGTAAAGAAACCACTCATACTTAAAGAGATGCCAAAGGGAATAGTCAAAGGGAGAAACATAGCTTCATAACGTGACCCTTACAATGGAAAGAGGTATAAATTTCCTCCTCAAGTAGTTAGATGAGATGCCTCATATTTTTACCTCAAGAACATGCATACCACATTCAAGAAATAAGCACATGCACCACCTTGCAGAGAGAGTGGCACAAGACAACTCTGCACGTGTGCCAT
This sequence comes from Lolium perenne, assembly GCF_019359855.2. Classification (NCBI taxonomy): domain Eukaryota; kingdom Viridiplantae; phylum Streptophyta; class Magnoliopsida; order Poales; family Poaceae; genus Lolium; species Lolium perenne. The sequence continues at coordinate 170,529,097 of NC_067248.2, forward strand.
CTCCAACATCGAATGGACCCCGTCCCTGCAGGTGTCAAAAGCAACAAATAAAGTTATTAATTTCCATTCTTCGGAACACTCTTGGCCATGAAACCAAGAGTGGTCACAAAGAAGAAGCATTCACCTAAAGAACAACGGGTGATGTGAATCTTTTCTCATTTGTGCCTATCTTGCACTTCACTTTATCGACTCTGATTGCATATATGTTAACTTACATAGCAGTTTAGCAAATTTTGGTCAAGCTTGAAATCAGTTTATCAACTAAATCATTCTTTAAGACACTTGAGAAATGCTAAAGCCCAATTGCAAACGACACGCAGAAGTGGTGAATAATGGAAAAAACAAAGATCCTATCTTATTGCACAAAAATAGTATCTTAAAAATAGAATCGACTACAGCCCCAAGGGGAGGCAGATTGGATGTTACCGAGGACGACATTCTCCACCGTTTCTCCGCAGCCTACTTCCTCCATCATGAAAACCTTCAATAACCTACCAAGAACAATTTTCTTGCTCTCTAAAGAGAAGCCTAAGGGAATCATCAAAGGGAGAAATGTAGCTTCATAATGTGACAAAAAAAATCGAAATGAAAAAATGCGTTGATATCATCAAATAAGCATTTCCAATAAGGTAACATGTGATGTATGAATAAATATTTCATTGCAAAGAAAGGACCTTACAAAATACTCTTCCGGGAATTTTAGGAGCAGTCAACACAGGAAGTGGACTATAAAGATAAGTTTACAACACTAATAAAATTGACGACATGCCAGTACACTTGTGGCATACAAATACATGGCACTACACTAAAAATATATATACCTTTATCTACAACAGTACATCACACAATTCGATCTGAGAACTTCATGGAGAACTAAGGAGACCGAGATTAGCTCGTACTAAGTACTACGCGTTTGAAACCAAAATTCCTGTGAGCGCGGTCTTTTCTCCTAACCAGATCGATTCGGCGGTGGCGGTGGAGATATAAAGGAAGGCATGTGTGCGTACTACTCCCTCCGTTTCGAAGCTTAGGGTTTACTCCCTCCTATCTTTTTAATTGACTCGGATTTAGTATAACTTTATACTAAATTTGAGTCCATCAAAAAGAATCGGAAGGAGTAAGAATAAGGCGCAAGCAAGGCCAGTGAAGAAAGTATCGCTAACCTACCGAAACTGGCCCTCCACCCTTGTTCTGGACTCCTCGAAACTCTTTAGCAGTTAAACCAAGCGGCACCGCCGCTCGTTCGAATTCCGAGAAGCGATATTACTACACCTCGCGCCGTCCGGATTACTAAGAAAAAGATGTCGCATGAATCCATCTTCTTCCCCATTCATCTCCTTGTCTGTGCGTTTCCCATCTCTACCGTGAGCAATCGGGACAGAGGACGATGGCGCGGGAGGCTGCCTCTGTGCTCTGAGCAACGATGCTTATGGCGCTGGCGCCATGAGAGGTAGTGGGCGAGGCGGCCTTCTTGCTGCTGCACCGTTCATGGCGTTCACTTGCTGGAAGAGCAAGATGGCCGGCATGAGGTAGTGGTGAGCATGGCGGTCTGCATGCTGGTGCAGACGGCGGGCGGCGAGTGAGCGAGTCTTCCACTTCGGCGTGGAGATAGTGGGTAGGGGGACGGCGTGCGCGTGCATGGTGTTGTTGGGCGAATGGGAGAGAGAGAGCACGATCAGAGATAGAGAGGGGCAATAAACGTGCTTGCAGGGGAAGGAGGAGACCTGCCAACTAATCGACAGAGAAATAAGGAAAGAAAATTAAGCAGAGAATTAAGGAGATGGCAGCGTGCATGCAGGGATAAGGGAGGAAATTAAGAACTTTCGCTGCGGACACTCCTTAATCGCCGCAGATTTTTTAGGCCTTATAACTATGGAAACAAAGAAAATATATAATTTGGTGGGAGGGTAAAATAGTCAGATGAAAATATGTAGGACGAAACTTTCGACCGGAGGAAACAGAACCAGTTCTTCCTTTTTATATAGTAGAGATATCTGGAAACCAAAAGAGTAGTGATGTGAGACTACCACCACAATTTATAAACACAAACTAACAAATAATACAAGCAACTTGAAGGAACATACCCATATTGTGTTGGCAGTTGTGGCATCTTGTTGCGCATATTGGTTCAAAGCAGATTTAACGATTTTCTTACAAAAAACTCTATAGTTTTTTTTTCAAGTTCAAGTTTTTTCATTTGCAAATGGTTAAAAATCGCAATTTATCATTGAAAAAATAGTAATCTATCAAGATACTTAAAATTACGAATTACTTGTATTGCTAAGATTCACAGCGACTGCAAATTCTCATTTGTCCACTGCTGTATATGCTCATTCATGACCGGATTTCGGCACGGTCACAACAAATTAGATCGATGAGGGGCACAAAATGAAATTTTAGTTTGGACATGTCAAAACATATAATTAATCCCTTGATGGGCTCTGCTAGGGGCACCCTCCTGAAGACCTCCCGACCACCCGAGTCGCCTCCCCCAGGCGGCTCCGGAGAATCCCTCCTTTCCCAACCCTAAGAGCCCCACCTCTCCTCCCTCTCCTGGCCACCGTTGCCACCAGCGCTGGCGGTGGTGGCGCCGCCTATCCGTCCGGTGCGGCAGTGGGCAGGGGAGGTGGTTTTCTTGGCTGTTGTTTAGGGGAGTTGGTTGGCGGCGGCGGAGGGCGGTGCGGCTGGCCGGGGCCTGAGCACCTCCATCAGATCGACAACAAGGAAGGGGTGGTGCGCCACCGGTGCCCTCTGCGTGGTGGTGCTCTACGCCGCCTCAATCCGATCTAGGGTTTCAGCCAAGATCTGAGCCGGGTGGTCTGGGCAGGTGCGGTCCTGGTGTTGGTCCTTGCCACACAGTCGGGTCGTGCTCGACTGCCCTCTCCATGTCTTCCGATCTGGTTGGTAGTTGACCGACGGTGAGTGGCGGCTAGTCTTGCGAATAATGGTGGTGGTCCTCGGATTCCTCTCGCGCCAAGTGAAGATCGATCGGAAGCTTCTTCCCACCGGGCTGGATGGATTGTCATGTTCCGGAAGGCCCTGCCGGTGAATTCACTGTGAGATCAATGCCTGAAGATTGCTGGATTGGGTCTTTTCGGTCGTGCGCACTCATTTTGTTATCTGACCGTTTGGTTTCAGAGGAAGTGCTTCGAAGCTCGGCTAGCTGTTAATTTCATGGAGCTCATTTTATTTTCATGGTGCTGGTGGAGAAGGTCATGAAAGCCGAGATCAGTGGAAGAGCAATGGTGATTGGATCTTGGTGGTGAAGTGGAAATGGCTTGGTGCTTCGTGACTTCAAACAACGACTTGTATGTGGGGGCGACTGCACATGAGAAGTTCAGAGTTCTATCTTTCAGGGTGAAAATCCAAGTTCTGACTTTAATTGGATGTGCCCGACAATGTTCTTGTTGAATGCATTGTTTTGAGAGTGAGTACTTTATTCTGGGTGATAACCTAAGATCTATGATCGGCGACGACATCGTTTGTGCACTATTTCCTTCTTGGAGGCGTTGCTTATGGAGAAGCTGATCTTCTGGTGTTGTTTTGGTGGTGCCAGTGTTGCTGTTTCAAGTTTTCGATCTTTGTAGCGGTTTTTTTTGTAATTCTTCTCTCTTTTTTGGCTGTGTGCATCTTTTATGCCATTAGGGCATGATGTTGTTGCAGATGCTGGGTGTAATTGGTATCTCATGCTCTTTATCGAAAAAAATCTTTAAACTAAAGCTCCTCTCGTGAAAGAAACACAGGCGGTGGCTACAGTGGAAACACTAGCATCCTCTGCAATCTGCCTTGTCATCATCGTTTACGATGGGGAATCAACGGGTGCCCGCCTGCTCCGCTAGTCGCTCCGGTGGCGGGAGGGGTTGGGGACCTCGAACCTGCGCTCAACGCTATAAAAGGGTCCTTAAAGTTAGAGTTTGGTCGACAAGCATTGTCTTTATGGTCGCTATGGCATAATTGTGCGGGACAAGAATAAGGTATACCCCCCTCCTTGTCCACCTCGTCGGTGGTGATCTCCCCAGTGGCGTTGACAAGGGCGGGGATTTATCTAGTCGCTGCTTCCCTAGAGTGGTTGATCTCATCCAGTCTACTATATCTTATAGGTTTGGTTTTAGAATATTAAATGAAGTCAAGAGTTCAATGGTGACGACTTTTGCTTGGGGGCGCTGGGCCTTAGGGGCCTAAGGATCTTTGTATTTCTTATAAACTTATAAAAATATAGAGTCGGATCTTTCCGGATAAAAAAGAGTTGTGCTATCTTTGTTGGAACCGAGGCCGGTGAGTGGTGACGTGGCCTATTTGCAATCCAATCCATGTGTTTTACGAATCGAACACATCAACACAAGATCCATATACTTATCGATGGAGCTGTAATTGCAATCCATTACAGTCTCCTCTGCGAATTCGAACAGGAAAGGATTTGAAACACACAACACGCCTAGGCAAAATTGCACATACCGGACCGGACACGCACGTCTGGCTGGCCAAAATTGCAGATAAAATTGCAGATAGGCCTAGCTCGCTATATATATGTCGACTCGACTCGCCTCTCGATGCACCAACAACACAGATCAACGTATCATATCAAAAAAACACAGATCAACGTATTGCCATTGCGACTCGCGACTCGATTACGTGCGTGCTCTTGATCGACAAGGAACTTCAGCGATCCAATATGGCGGGCGGGTCGGCGGCGGCGAGCGCGGCCGATGGGCGGAGGCAGGACTACCCCGGCCGGCTGACCCTGTTCGTGTTCATGGCGTGCCTCGTCGCGGCCACGGGCGGGCTCATCTTCGGCTACGACATCGGCATCTCCGGCGGGGTGACGTCCATGGACCCGTTCCTCAGCAAGTTCTTCCCGTCGGTGTACCGGAAGCAGCAGCAGGCCGACGACAGCAACCAGTACTGCAAGTTCGACAGCCAGCTGCTCACCATGTTCACCTCCTCGCTCTACCTCGCCGCGCTCGTCGCCTCCCTCTTCGCCGCCTCCGTCACCCGTGTCGCCGGACGCAAGTGGTCCATGTTCGTCGGCGGGGTCACCTTCCTCGCCGGCTGCGCGCTCAGCGGCGCCGCCCAGAACGTGGCCATGCTCATCCTCGGCCGCGTCCTCCTCGGCGTCGGAGTCGGCTTCGCCAACCAGAGCGTGCCGGTCTACCTCTCCGAGATGGCGCCGGCGAGGATGCGCGGCATGCTCAACAACGGGTTCCAACTCATGATCACCCTCGGCATCCTCGCCGCCAACCTCATCAACTACGGCACCGACAAGATCTCCGGCGGGTGGGGCTGGAGAGTCAGCCTCGCGCTCGCTGCGGTCCCCGCGGCCATCATCACCATCGGCTCCTTGTTCCTACCCGACACGCCCAACTCCCTCCTGGAGCGCGGCAAGCCCGACGAAGCCAGGCGGATGCTCCGGCGCGTGCGCGGAACCGACGACGTGGACGCCGAGTACCACGACCTGGCGGCGGCGAGCGAGGCGTCCAGCGCCGTGGAGCGACCGTGGCGCGACATCCTGCGGCGGAAGTACAGGCCCCAGCTCGTGATGGCGGTGGCGATCCCGCTGCTGCAGCAGCTCACGGGCATCAACGTCATCATGTTCTACGCGCCGGTGCTGTTCAAGACGCTCGGCTTCGGCGGCAGCGCGTCGCTCATGTCGGCGGTCATCACCGGCGTCGTCAACCTCGCGGCCACGCTGGTGTCGGTCTTCACGGTGGACAGGCTGGGGCGGCGCGTGCTGTTCCTGCAGGGCGGGGCGCAGATGTTCGCGAGCCAGGTGATTGTCGGTGCGCTCATCGGCGCCAAGCTCGGGTGGAGCGGCGTGGCGGAGATCCCGTCGGGGTACGCGGCGGCGGTGGTGGTGATGATGTGCGTCTACGTGGCGGGGTTCGCGTGGTCATGGGGGCCGCTGGGATGGCTGGTGCCGAGCGAGGTGATGCCGCTGGAGGTGCGGCCGGCCGGGCAGAGCATCACCGTGGCAGCCAACATGCTCATGACCTTCATCGTCGCGCAGGCCTTCCTCCCCATGCTCTGCCGCCTCAAGTTCGTGCTATTCTTCTTCTTCGCCGCGTGGGTCGCCGCCATGACGCTCTTCGTCGCGCTCTTCGTGCCGGAGACCAAGGGGGTGCCCATCGAAGACATGGCCGACGTGTGGAAGGCGCACTGGTACTGGAAGCGCTTCGTCACCGACGACGACGGTGCCCCCCGACGTGGAGACCTCGAGATGGGCAACACCGTTGCCAAGAACTAGATAGCTCGATACTTTGATTTTCGTTAGCACTAATTTCTTAGTTCGTGAGTATTTAAATTCAGTAAATAATAAATAGCTTAGCTCAATACGTTTTAATTTTATTTAGCACTATTATTTTAGCTCGTAAGTATTTGCAGCTGATAAATATTGGCTTGTGTGCGTCAGCATTGTCAGTCCTTGCACAATTGTACATATCACATTGATTTTTGATAAATATATGAATAAAAAATTCCAAATTACATTGTTTGTGCCACTGGTTAATCTTGTGGCTGGCTTTAGTCTTTTTGTTAAGAGCAATGTTTCTCTCTATAATACTAGGTCATACAAATACGAGTAATGTATTGTTATTCTGGTAAATATAGTACTCCCCCCTACTCATTAAAGTTGTCTGAGATTTGTTAAAATTTAGATGTATCAAGACACTAAGACAAGTTCCGGAGACATAGGGAGTAGTACAAATCCCAATATCATGTCCATGAAGTAATTTCAAAGTAAAGCTTGACAATAGTTAACAGGGATGGTTGCCATTAGTGATTCCAAATTTATCAAGATAAATAGCAAACATGCAATGCATAGCTTTATTTTGAAAAGAGCAACTAGACCGTCTAAATACAGAATGGTGAAAGAGACTTTAAAAATTGTACTCCCTCCTTTTACTATTATAAAATGTGTTAGATATTTTTAATTGAACTAGATACAAACTGAAATAAGTGAAATTACCCTAAAATGTCTATAATAGCGAACGGAGAGAGTACTTTTCCTTTCCCGCCCGTGTCGCTCCTCTTTTGGCGGCACAAGAGGAGGAGGCGAATATGAAGTCACAGATAATGCACTTGTGAGTTGTGACAACCCTTAGGTCGCCTCCTCCCGTTTTTGGCCAAATGAACCACCAAGTCCATCTTTCAATTAGAACAAGTAGTTGATTCACCTATACAAATTTGCACTTATTTCTCTTTCCTCTACTACGACCGTTGGGCCAAAATTCACATTGCAACCATCTTTTAGCCGCATTGTCATCTTTGTGAGTTTTTCTTTCTTGAGATTAAATGGTCATTGTGACAGAGGTTGTTTTCATCAATAACATTATCGTTTGCGTTGATTCTGTCAATTTTAGTTTTTATTTTGGAAAAAAACACACAAACAACATTTTATATTACTTCCTTGTCCCATGAAACATATCTTAACTTTATGTAAATTAGGATCTATCTAGATACTAAAGACATCTCATGAAAAACATGGAGTGTATATTTTTCAAGTAAAAACAGAAGAAAGTTGAATTTACGAGTGTATACGTGAGGGGTGCTATTTGCATGCATGTACCTATACATTCGGTATATTGTTTTTATCTGAAAAAGAAGACCAGTTTGAACAGGCCAGCCATGACCTGAAGAACCTGGGCCGTATCAGTAGGCCTGGCACTCAATGTCCTTATTTTGAACATTTCAAAAAATGTATATTTTCAAAGTTTTTTTTGTTGAAAAAATATGTACATATACGCTGCAATGGCGTGTACTTTGTGTGCAAAAGTCTTAACCCCCAATTACCGTGTAATCTAACTCTATACAAAAAAAATACAAAATCATAGATCTGGAGTAGAAAATTTTTCAAGCTCCAAATGAATTTTCCGGTGCTACCTGTACGGCAGTACCCCTGGCCCCTGCCAGTCCGCCCAGTGTACAGAAAAAACGCAAGTTGAGCTGGCGCGCTGGTCTTGCAGATCCCGCCCACCGTAGCCTGGGCCCACCACGCCGGTAATTTCCACCACCGGGACCCACGCAGCCTTGAAGGCGTCGCTGGGCGCAGTCCACACAACTACCCCTCAACCGCATCCCACGGTTCCGGGCCCTACGGCCGTTTCCTCCGGTGTACCGTGCGCCCAGTGCATGCCCCTCAATCTCTAGCTGACATTCGGGCCCAGATCGGTGGTCCGGCTCCACCTGTCAGCAAGCCAGACGCTCCTCCGAAGGTGCCAGCTCAGCCCGTCCTGGGCGGTCCTTAAAACCCTCCGCCCACCAACCCGAACCCACTCGCTCCCCCATCTCACCAGCCCGCCCGCCTCCCGCCTCGTGCCCTCCGCCGCCGCCGGAGCAGCCTCGAGCCCTCCGCCGCCCACCGTCCACGTGTCCGAGCCCCCCGCCGCAATGCAGAGCGCGGCGGCCATCGGGCTCGTGCGGCCGTGCGCCGCGCGGCCCAGCCTCAGGAACCCTACCCGCCTCCCGCCCGCCCGCGCCGCCCTCCGCCTCTCCGCCGCCGCCACGGCCCCCCGCGCGGGCCTCGTCGCCGGGCTCGGCCGCATCGGGCTCGTGCCGGCGTCGCCCGACCACGAGAGGAAGAGCGGCCGCCTCGTCGTGGCCGCCGCGGCCGCGTCAGGGAAGGCGGCGGAGGAGCCCGCCGAGGAAGGCGGGGCGGCGCTCGGCAAGACGCTGCAGCTCGGGGTCTTCTTCGGCCTCTGGTACCTCTTCAACATCTACTTCAACATCTACAACAAGCAGGTCAGCTCACGCCTCACGCCACTTCTTCATTGCACCGAAATCTGCCTTTTAAGCATTCGTAGTTTTAAGCTAGCGCGCGCCTTCGATCTGGTTAGCTGGCCCGGAGAATTGGGGAGATTCGCTAGTTTCGGCGCGTGCTAACTGCGAACGACAGATCCCACCCAAGTGACACACGCATCTTCCCAATTCAGACGATTTCCAGTTTCTGAATTTTCTCCAAGTCTGCTTGTCTGCATGACAGCGCGTGGAATTTCCTCCGTATTACCAAGAGTGATCTTGGCCGGAGCTTTCAAACTAGATTCATTTAATTCTAACAGAGTACTGAACTTTTAATAAGTCATCATTACATCCATTGAATTCTAACGGAGTATAGTTGAAATACCTTTGTGCCTCCTATTGTGAAAATGTGCTGTAAACAGCGTCTGTCTATATTCTAGGTACTGAACATGACAGAGCCCATGCTCGTCATCAGTACTCCTGATCAAATCAGGGTCCTTAGGTGCTTCCTGTCTGCTTGTCTTACAAGGAAGCATATGCCTCTTTCGAGCTTCCGTGAAGCATTCATATGCTGCTGAATTCACAGAGTCTGTCATAATGTACTGCAACAATGTGATTTAACCCCTGGTTTTAATCCTATCGACATATATGTCCATTACTTTGTCCCCTATGTGATTTGAATGGGCGACATGCACAGTCTTCTTGTAGTACAAATAACCTTTCTTCTAAGTTTTCCCCAGCATTTGTCATGTGTCACAATTTGAGGTTGCTCCTAAGTTTTCCCAGCATTATTAGGTTGCGAAAGTGCATTCTGAACAGCATTTTGTCTATATTTTAGGTATTGAACTTGAAGCACCTCTTTCTGAACAAGCTTTTTTAGCATAAGTAAATAGATTTGCAAGTACACATGACCGGACCCAGGATCATCATCGGTAATAGTAATTCAGATGAAATCAGGGTGCTTAGGAGCTTCCTGCTTGTCTGCTTAGCTGCTTTAGGAAGCATATGCGGATATGCCTCCTTTGAGCTTCCACGAAGCATTCATTTTCTGTTGAATTCACACTGTCTGTCACAATGTACTGCAACAGTGTGATTTAACCCCTGGTTTTAATCCTATCGACATATATGTCCATTACTTTGTCCCCTATGTGATTTGAATGGGCAACATGCGCATTCTTCTTGTAGTACAGATAACCTCGCTCCTAAGTTTCCCCATCATTTGGTATATGACAATTTTGAGTTCTTTCCTGAGAAATTTCTGTATGATTTCACAAATAACTATATATAATGCAACTTTTTTTACTGATACTATATTTAACAGGTCCTCAAGGTTTTCCCATATCCCATAAACATCACAACAGTTCAGTTTGCTGTTGGAACTGTCATTTCCTTGTTCCTGTGGATCACTGGTATCCTTAAAAGACCAAAGATTTCTGGTGCACAGGTACTTATTTACTTCCCTGTGACAAACGAGTACGGATATATTGCACAATTAGAACATGTGTCTAATTCCTCTTATTTCACAGCTTCTTGCTATCCTCCCTCTGGCTATTGTCCATACGATGGGCAATCTTTTCACAAACATGAGCCTTGGAAAGGTTGCGGTGTCATTTACACATACCATCAAGGCCATGGAACCTTTCTTCTCTGTTCTCCTTTCAGCAATGTTCCTTGGCGAGGTACATTCTCTTCTTGTGTGATCAATAAAATTGAGCTGTGCATTATCTAAGATTATCATTGTTGTTTTATGGTTTTGTTCTGACACATGGATGATTGTGCAGCTGCCCACTCCTTGGGTTATTTTGTCTCTTCTTCCTATTGTTGGTGGTGTTGCATTAGCATCTATTTCCGAAGCTTCTTTTAACTGGTAAGCACTCCTTCATTCGAGTGAAATAATTGTAGTGTTTCGAAGCTTGATTTTGATGAGCACATTACAGGTCTGATATATGCCTCTTCAGTTTCATCTGAGGTTGTTTGAGGGCTGATGTGTGTTTTTTTGTGTGTCCATACTCGTTTATGTTAATATCATCTCCTTGACTCAAATGATGTCCTTTGCTCATTTGTGCATTATGGTGATTAATGTGTCATTTAAATGTAATCAGGGCTGGATTTTTGGCTGCTATGGCTTCAAATGTGACCTTCCAGTCAAGGAATGTCCTCAGCAAGAAGCTTATGCTGAAGAAAGAGGTAACTAAGTCATCAATTTACATTTGTCTTGGATAGTGGTAACTGATATGTGGTAACTGAGTTATCGATTTACATTTCTCTTGATTAATGAATTTGCCCCCACAACAGAAGTGATGTCTTGGATTATGTTATATGCAGAAAAACTTTCTAGTCGTTGCCTATTACCGACTTTATGAATGTCTGCATTGGCCACATGAAAATGATGTGTGTATTAGTATGAAAAGCATCATCATAATGTTATGACTATGATTGCTATGGTGCTGCCATTTTTTTCCTGGGGGATGGTATGTGTGCATAGGCCCTCTGCTTTTACCATTGACTATAATACTGTATGAAACTGTGACCACATTCTAACCTTCCTATTTTCCCTGACTCTGATGAAAAATGAGTTATTGATTTACGCATCTTTTGAATGATGAATTACTCCTGCAACAAAATTGATGTCTTGGATGACATTCCATGCAGCCAAACTTTATAGTCTTTGGCTATCACAGACTTTATGAATGTCTACAAACTGGCCACATGAACATGTGTTAGTATCAAAAAGAATTGTCATAATGTTATAACTATAATTGATGGGATCAGTATTTGGTAATGGTACTCTCATTTATGAATGTGTGCATAGGCCTTCTGCTTTTACCCTTTGACTACAATACTGTATGAAGATGTGATGATATTCTAACCTTCATCTTTTCCCCAACTCTGGCCAGGCATCTCTGGACAACATTAATCTCTTCTCTATTATTACCGTCATGTCATTCTTCCTCTTGGCCCCAGTTACCTTGCTGACAGAAGGTGTCAAGGTCACTCCTACGTTTCTGCAGTCTGCTGTGAGTATCCACACTGTTTATTTGTCTGCCGAGCCCTTAACACTAAGATTGTCTTGTTTGAAATCTTACTATGTTCTTTCTTGTACAGGGTCTAAACTTGCAGCAAGTGTACACAAGGTCTTTGATTGCTGCATTCTGTTTCCATGCATACCAACAGGTCAGTGATCTACTTAGTTTCTGATATGTGATGATTCGTTTTGTTATCAGTATGCCTGTATATAACTCATGCCAGAATGGATGTGTCCTCTTCCGTGCGCACATGTGCTTATTAAAGAAAATTCTTACTAGTTTTGACTTTTGATATATTGAAGGTGTCATACATGATCCTCGCAAGGGTGTCTCCTGTGACACATTCCGTCGGCAACTGTGTGAAGCGTGTGGTGGTTATTGTTACATCTGTTCTGTTCTTCAAGACCCCTGTGTCTCCAATCAACTCTATCGGTAAGCCTATGTTTTCCTTCGCTGTTTTCTCATATTGCTCCCAGTGACGGAGCTCTGTATAAGCTGGGGGGTTAGCTCACCCCACAGTTTTCTTACAAAGCACCTTCAGTTTGTCCCTGGTAGCTAAGCAGGCTGACCCCGCAGCATTTTGTTGCTGGCTTCGCTACTGATTGATCATTCCATATCCTCTTTACATATTTGAACTCTCTGCCTATTCAGGAACCGCGATCGCTCTTGCTGGAGTTTTCCTCTACTCACAACTGAAGAGACTTCAGCCCAAGCCCAAGGCTGCTTGATTGAATTCTGGTATTCGTCAAGATCAGTAGTGAAAGGGAGCATCGACAAACCGTTGAAATCAGTGCTCTTAGTTTAGACGGATATTTTGGGAAGCCTCGTTGAGTACTAGTACCACCGCACAGGATCATTTGTAATTCAGTTACGAGCATGTTAACCAGGCAAGTTTTGGAGTCTCTTTCACCGGTTCTGTACGTAGACGGTTTAGTTTTTTTTAATAAAACCTGCAATGAAGTTTGAATCGTCTTGATAAATTTCGAATCGCTGATGACATTCATCAGTGCGTCGGTTGGCTGATCCTGGCGGCAAAATCAGTTGCTTCCGTGACCGTTCGATTTCGACCGCATGTTGCTGGTGATTTGCCCTGCTGCTGATATGTGTCAGGCGGGAGGGCCCGGTCACTCTGGTACCTTGTTTGTTGGTGTTGGCCAAGTGGGTGTACCACTACCATGTGCAGGTGGAGCTCTATGCCCTGAATCCCTGCTCTAGCTACATTCAGTAGCCCATCACCCTGCATACATCAGGTCTCGTCACGTTGGGAGGCGAGCTGCGCGCATGCATGTCATCCATGGCATTGGAGGATGGGTTCTGCCACGTTGGTGTGTACTAACCCACTAAATGACACGATTTCTCTCAGCTATCTGCACCCGATAGCTGCTTTCAAGTTGTACAGAGAAATTTTAGACAAAAAAGTGGTTAAACAATGTTTTTTTTTTGCTAGATACTGATCCGAGACAAAACTCACAATAATTTCAACGAAATCACTAACAACTCGCGTGTGCTTTCGCAATAAAACAACTATGAATTTGTTACAATCGAAAAGCAGGTACTCCCTCCATTACAGTCGCGCATGTAGTTTAAGATGAATTTTTGACCCTTAATATGGTTAATAAAAAAGTAATTATATGTCTACAATAGCCATACCATTAGATTTATGTTTTAAAAAGGTCTCCAATGATATAATTTTGTGTTGTATAATTCATATTTTTTCGACCAAATTATGGTGAAAGCATTTTTCGTAAACTACGCGTGTGTCTGTTACACAACATCGAAAAATCTATGAAACTTGGAGCACCGATCTCGTCGTATTGGGCTGGCCAACAAGCATTCTAGCTCGCTGGTATATCTCTAATGGTACATCTCTCTAGAGTACCTAATAGGCTAAAATAACCCATACAAAAATTACAAGTCATTAATCTTCTTCTTACTCCCTCGATTTCATATTACTCCGTATTTAAGGTTTTATCAAAGCCACACTTTGCCAATCAATTATATCTAAAAGTATATTGTTACTCGCTCCGTTCCGGTTCATAGGGCTAGCGCGTACCTCTAGGTCATAAATTTAACAATGATAATACACGATATATATATTGCAAACTATATATCGTTAGAAAGCTAAGATGTTCTACTTTGTAATGATATAATTTGCATGTTGTAAATTAATATTATGTTAGCCAAATTGACAATCTCGTGATACGTAATGATATCGTAATAAATATACTACCATTTAGGCTAGTCATAGTGGTAGTATCTTAGCTAGTATCATGCACACTGTTTCCACAAAAATGCTGATGTGGCAGCTAATTAAGGAGGAGAGATGAGTTTAGAGTATCATAGGTAGATACCGTATCATAAGTTATATCACGAGAAAAATTAATGCCAAACAAATCTTATACATGAATTTGCATTGAGATTCTAAATAGCAATAAATATAGCATAACTATGATACTACTCCATGATACTACCCATTATAGAGATAGTATCATACACAAGTATCATATGCATAATACTACTATATGATACTTAGAACTATGACCAGCGTTAGGATTTAAAAAGTTCAAAATGATATCATTAGTATCATAATAAAACATACTATCATACCATTTATATTAAATTTTGTGTACATTGATAACCAAAGGAGTAGCTCTCATGTAACAGTGCACCTATCTCCTGTCCATGCAGCAACAATAGTGACATGACCACAAAAGAGAGGCATGGGCCTATACTCCACCTCACACGGCAACACGTCAAGCAGCTGCAGTGAAACGAGGAATTATGAGGAGAGAGGAAGTGTGGGAATCTCTACCAACACCGACAGCAAAAATCCAGGGAGTAGCTTTAAAAGCAGCTCGCAGCTCCCCGCGCGCGGGAAAGCATACAAGCATGCGGCAGGCGCGCTGAGCCGGAGCGAACTATCGCCGCCTGATTTCACGCGTTTTCCTTTTTTTTTTTAGCTATTTCACGCGTTTTCCTTACAACACTGCTTGCACAATGTACATTGTTTTTTAATTCCAAGACATGATGCATGCTACGAACTTGCAGTAGTTAGAGCATCCCCACTCGTTGGCGCTCTCCACGTCCAAATCCGGCGAAATTTTCATCCGGATTGGAGGAAGATTTGGCGTGGGGAGGAGTAGTTTCCCAGTCGTGTGCTCCCCAAGCGGCGTTTCTTGGGGAAAAAGAGGATGGCTCGCGGAATCCGGATGAAAGAGGAGACACGTGGGCGTGGGCGGTTGGTTTAGCTTCATCCGGAGTCCCCGGGAGACCCCCGGAAAACCGAGGATGGCATGGGGAGTCCGGACGAAAATAGGCTCAAATCCGGACCAAAACGAGGAACCGGGGGCCTGACTGGGCCGTTTTTCGCCGTCCGGATGAAAAAAATTGGCCGTGGAAGGCTCTGTGGGGAGACGAGTGGAGATGCTCTTAGAAACAAACGCATTAGGACCAGAAATGCACTAAGAGTATCTCCAACAGATAGTGCTCCAACAGATGAGAGTGGACAAATGAAGGCCGAGCTACATGTAACTATTTATTTTTTAAAATTTAGAAATCATATTTTTAAGTTTTAAAAAAAGTTGATAAAAAATCTTTGATGTAGCCAATGATGGAATGTACAAACATGCAAAGTCTCGATGTAAAATTCTTAGTACTTTAGGCTACACAAAAATGACAAATGTGTGGATCCGAGAATAGTGAATAGTGCATATTTTAAAACTATAGAACTTGTCAGATTTTGTCATTTTTGTGTAGTATACAATACAGAGAATTCCATATTGAGATTTTGCACCTTTGTAGATTTCATCATTGTTTACATCTAGTATTTTTTTCCATTCTTTTGAAACTTAAAACTATTATTTCCAAATTTTTAAAAATAAAGGGTTACATGCAGCTCGGCCTCCGTTTGCAGTTTTCCTCCAATAGATGATTTATCAACATATATCCCTATATGGTAATGCAAAAAATTAGATGGCCCCAATTTTTTGCCTCATGTCGTCATGCGCTGCACATTTGAGCACGAAATGCATGCCCGAAAATAGATCGACCGCTGTGTGAGAACGCCAACTGCCAGGCTGAGATATCCGGGCAGTCGTCTCTGGGCCACGCCGCCCGAGAGAGCTTCGACTAGTCCTTGAACGGCAAGCCGGTTCCACCTCTCGCAGTTCGATGCCACTCCGGCCGACGTTGTGACCTACCGCAACCGTCGAGCATCTGAGGACCTTCCGAGACCCTCCTGCCGGCCTTATTTCCCTCTCGCGCGGCGTCGACATAGTCACGAGACGACGAGCTTCACCTTGCATGCAAGGTGTTTGACAATGTTTGTCACGAGTAATTTTCTCCCCTTCTCTATTTTCTTTTGTTTGTAAAATTTATTGTTGCGATGTACTAGTAGTTTAAAAAAAATATTATTGTTCTTCTAGATAAGTTTGCTTAATTATTCCTTGTCCGATGTGGAATTCGACATGAATGGAGATAAAGACATTGCTTTGATTTTAGCATTGCACAAGAACAAGCGGCCAAAGCAGGGTGGTTCCGTTATCAGCCGTGAGACGCTACGGAGGGCGAGAATTGATGGGCACAACTGGTTGATGCGCAACTTCTTTTTTCTTAACCTGGTGATCTCGAGCGATTCTTTCGACGCTGGTTTTGGGATAGGAAGTGAGTTGTTCCAACACATTACAGAGTGTGTTAAGTTGCATGATTGTTTCTTTTACCAGGGGAGGAATTACGCTAGAGATCTTGGACATAGTACTATCGAAAATGTGATGGCCGCACTGCGCATAATGGCATACAGAATTCCAGCTGATCTCGTTGATGACCACTTGAGAATGGGTGAGAGATAGGTCATCAAGTGTGTCAATCACTTTACATTTGATGTTGTTGAGGTGTTTGGTTGTCATGGGTACTTGAGAGCACCAATTCTCAACACATGGCTAGGCTTTTGGAGATCAACACACGTTTCCAATGTTGTTGGCTCAATTGTTTGCATGCATTAGAGGTGGAAGTAACTCCATCTTTTTAAGCTCTGCTCCCGAAGAAAGGAGACTGATATTTTAGGGTGATGTTGGTTTTTCCAAGGAAAGCCTGATTGAGCATGTAACGTGAACATGAACGGAAGTTGCGTAGGACACCCACACTCGATGAAATGGATCGATAAGAACAAACCGAACCTACACAGACAGAGAGATATTTCCCCTTTTCACATTTGTAACTACATTTTCACATTTCTTTCATAAAACTAATTTTTCATTTCATTTTGGATCCCCCCCCCCCCCCCCCCCCCCTCGGAAAAATTGATAAGTCCTTGAGGCTTAGCGGCCTCGGTCATCAGAATATTAGCAAAACAAATTACAAATTTTGCAATGTCCAACATTGAACTATCCTGCAACATGACATAAATAGTTCTAAGGACATAAGAAGGGTTCCATCATACTTGAAGACTGAAGTCATGGCTGATCATGAGACATGGATTCGGCCGGCTTTTTCTTTGAATACCTAGTTCTTGCAATGACACCAATGTTTTTCATCGGTTACCACTTTTTGCAACGCTAGCCACGAGTGAATAACCAACGTTGGAGTTATAAGAAAAGATGCACACATACAAGATGGGCTATTACTATGTACATTGCGGAGATAACATTTGGGATTTTGCTAGCTCAATTTTCTATTATGAGAGAACCGGCTAGGTTTTGGGACCAAGAGGTTATTTGGTACACAATGAACACTTATGTGATCATGCACACCATGATTATTGAAAACGAGCGTGAAAGTTTTTAAAACTATGGCTTCTACGATTTGATGGGCCAACCGGCGCGGTTCCAATGAAGGCAAGACCGCATTGCTCGCTTTCTTGACGCGTACCATGACATTCGGGTTTCGATGTGCACGTCGTTCTTCAAGAGGATATATTCAAGGAGTATGTCAGAAACTTTAAGTGTATATGTGTTGATTTGTGTGCTACTTAGTGAACTATTTATGCTATAATTGATGAACTATTTGTGTGATGTAACAATTAATTAATACTTGTGTCAAGAATTATTAAGAGATGAGTTCGATAATATTTGTCACGCATGTTTGCAATTGTGAATATGGGAGACAAGTTTGAGTGCTCTACTTTAAAATTTTGCGTGTACCCTATTTTACATCATCTAGACAGGTGCCCTATATTTTGTGGCATAAAACCCCAAAAGGTGGTGGGAAATGCATTTTTTTCTCATAGGTGTAGATACACCCATTATTCAAAAACCTATTTTAAAATGTTTAAAAAGACTGAAAAATATTAAAGCTGTACACCCGTACATTCTATATTCGCACACAAATTTTCGTGACAGAATGGCACTTTTTGTGACTTGTATAAAGAAGACAATTTTTCGCGCTCCAAAATGGCTTCTCACGAGACATTTATTTTTAATTTTCACACAACCCATAAAAATGTATTCTCCCCACAAAACTTTGTGTAAAAGAACATAGTATATCCGGATGTACTCCCAGGATTTCTCTTAGAATTTTTTATCATATTAAAATATATTTAAAATGCATTTTTCATAGTAGGTGTATTTGGACCTATGAGCAAAACATCATGTCGAAAAGGTGGTGCCCTATTATAGTTTTTAGATGCTCTATTTTACATCTGCCGCAGTTTCTCTAATATAGAGTCAATATATTGTATTTGTCTCGTATTGTTACCGATGAGGGCGATGGCACCATCAGTGATCATCCCTCCTTTTTTTTTTGCGAGTAAAAGAGATGCCATTAATTCGGAAACATTACAGATAGACCCCCCAAAGAACACAAAAATACAGAACCATCCATCTGCAAGCTGATAGCCATGGCGATCCACGGCGCTGTCGGTGGCGCGCCGTCGCATCTGCCTCCCAAGACGCCTTGGAACGGAGGCCTTCCCCATGCGAACGGGAAGTCGCCGATCACCGGCCCCGCAGGACCTACACCAGAGGACTCCATCGCCATCGATCCGAATCGAAGCACCTTCTTCCACCTGAAAAGCAAACCGCCGGCTCCGCCGTCTCCCGGACGCCAGCTTGGGGAAAACGCCCACCGCACCTCCGCAAAGGCGCGAGCGCGACGAGGGCAGCAGCTCGATGACGAAACTCCCTGGAGCGCCGCCGTCGGAGTGGATAGCCACCACCCGCAAACACCGATCCGGCCAGACCACCACTCCATCGCCGCCGGTCGGGAACCTAGCTCTCCTACGCTATGTACAAGACGCGAGACGGGGTTCCCCCGGCCTCCCGCCGCCGGAGCGGCCGGCGGAGACGGAGAGAGCCCCCGACTCAGCGCCTACGAGGTGGATCGCCCGGTGGATCTACAAATCTCCTTCCAGACACTGTAGACGGGGAAGGGGGGGTCCAAGGTCCTCTCACTTTCTTAGTGATCATCCCTCCTTTCGTTAGTTATTTCACGAAGCCAACACATACAACTTGTCTTTACTTTGACACTACTACTTCACGGAAATGATAATTTTACTTCTTGGACATGATATTGCAATCCGCACTGTATTTAATTAGACAGCACTACATTCCTTGATTTTACTTCTTAGAGCGCCTTGATTCCCCATATTAGTTGGATGAACTACAATTACTGAATACCATTGCTAGTAGGAAAAAGACTGAAGCCAGTAACATGATTAACCAGTAGCGCAAACAATGTAATTTGGAATTGCTCACTCATACTTATCTAAAACAAATATGTAGTAGTACAATTTTGCATCGACTGACGCACATAAAGCAATATTTATCAACTGCAGATACCTAGTACGAGCTAAAAAAAAAATCAAGCTAGTAAATAACTTACGAGCTAAGAAATTAGTGCTAAACATAACCGAATTATCGAGCTAAGCTGTTCTTCACAACGCCGAAGCAGCATTTATCAACTGCAAATACCAAGTACGAGCTAAAAATTAAGCTACTAGTAGTAAATAACTTTACGAGCTACTCCGGAGGTAGTACGAAATTAGGGCTAAACATGACCAAATTTTCGATCTAAACTAGTTCTTGACAACGCCGTTGCCCATCTGGATGTCTGCCCGTCGCGGGTCATCGTCGTCGGTGACGAAGCGCTTCCAGTACCAGTGCCTCTTCCAGACGTTGGCCATGCCCTCGATGGGCACCCCCTTGGTCTCCGGCACGAAGAGCGCGACGAAGAGCGTCATGGCGGCGACCCACGCGGCGAAGAAGAAGAATAGGACGAACTTGAGGCTGCAGAGCATGGGGAGGAAGGCCTGGGCGACGACGAAGGTCATGAACATGTTGGTGGCGACAGTGATGCTCTGCCCCGCCGGCCTCACCGCCAGTGACAACACCTCGCTTGGCACCAGCCACCCCAGCGGGCCCCAAGACCAAGCGAACCCAGCCACGTAGACGCAGATCATCACCACCACCGCCGCCGCGTACCCGGCCGGGATCTCCGCCACGCCGCTCCACCCGAGCTTGGCGCCGATGAGCGCCCCCACCGTCACCTGGCTCACAAACATCTGCGCCCCGCCCTGCAGGAACAGCACGCGCCGCCCCACCCTGTCCACCGTGAAGACCGACACCAGCGTGGCCATAAGGAAGACGACGCCGGTGATGACCGCCGACATGAGCGACGCGCTGCCGCCGAACCTCAGCGTCTGGAAGAGCACCGGCGCGTAGAACATGATGACGTTGATGCCCGTGAGCTGCTGCAGCAGCGGGATCGCCACCGCCATCACCAGCTGCGGCCTGTACCGCCGCCGCAGGATGTCGCGCCACGGCCGCTCCACGGCGCGAGACGCCTCGCTCGCGACCGCCAGGTCGCGGTACTCGGCGTCGATGTCGTCGGTGCCGCGCACGCGCAGGAGCATCCGCCTGGCGTCGTCGGCCTTGCCGCGTTCCAGGAGGGAGTTGGGCGTGTCGGGTAGGAACAAGGAGCCGACGGTGATGATGGCCGCAGGCACCGCCGCGAGAGCGAGGCTGAGCCGCCACCCCCACCCGCCGGAGATCTTGTTGGTCCCGTAGTTGATGAGGTTGGCGGCGAGGATGCCGAGGGTGATCATGAGCTGGAATGCATTGTTGAGCATGCCGCGCATCCTGGCCGGCGCCATCTCCGAGAGGTAGACCGGCACGCTCTGGTTGGCGAAGCCGACGCCGACGCCGAGGAGGACGCGGCCGAGGATGAGCATGGCGATGTCTTGGGCGGCGCCGTTGAGCGCGCATCCGGCGAGGAAGGTGACCCCGCCGACGAACATGGACCATTTGCGTCCGGCGAGGCGGGTGACGGAGGCGGCGAAGAGGGAGGCGACGAGCGCGGCGAGGTAGAGCGAGGAGGTGAACATGGTGAGGGGCTGGCTGTCGAACTTGCAGTACTGGTTGCTGCCGTCGGCCTCCCGCTGCTTCCGAGACACAGATGGGAAGAACCTGCTGAGGAACGGGTCCATCGACGTCACACCGCCGGAGATGCCGATGTCGTAGCCAAAGATGAGCCCGCCCGTGGCCGCCACCAGGCACGTTATGAACACGAACAGGGTCAGCCGGCCGGGGTAGTCCTGCCTCACCCCGCCGCCGACCGCCGCGCCGCCCGCCATGTCGCCCAGCACGTAATGGAGTGGCGATGCGGTAGTGTGTGTGTCGTCGTTGCTGCGTTGAGGAGGCACGGCGTTGTGTGGAGTCGAGCTATATAGAGAGCTAGGCCTCTAACGTAGAGATAAGTCAGGCAAGCACAGTGGAGAAGAAAAGTCAGGGTACTATAGCAACAACTGTACATGTTTTACTGTAGTAAATTACTATAGATAGTTGCTGGACAAATAAATAATATAAACTAAAAAAAAGTCAGCCATAGTTTTGATTGTAAGTAACTACTGTAAATAGATGCCTCACGTATGTGTTGTGCAAGTTAATTTAGATTAAATTTTACTTAATCATATGAATATGAAGGGGGAAAGTTAGAGAATTGTAGCTTACTGACTTGTGTTCTCCATGTTAGAGGATCTGGTTCTAGCCGCACTAAGTTTAACATAAACTTTAACCGTTAATTTGATAAAAAAAGGTTTTCAATTTTATATAATTTGTAACGGATTTGCTGGAAATCAGGCCTGATACTTAATAAGTTTAAGTTGACTGCTTGGAGATTCGTATTTTGTACTTGTAGATTTGTACTCTGACTTTTTGGTTGTTTGTGTGTGTATGTGTTGTTGTTGGCCCGACGCGTAAGCGTGCTGACTTGTTTTTTGTGGGCTTTGTGGAGTGGGCTCGTGGTGACGATTCCTACAAGGCGTCTTTCTCTCTCTCATGGAACCGCTTACCGCGCATTCCAGTTGCGCGTGTATTGTAAACGACATATTTTCAGTTGCATGTGGGTTGCAACTGAGGTTTTCGGTTACACGTGAGTTGCAACTGATTTATTTTTTCCAATTGCATGAGCGTTGTAATTGAGATTTTTCCAGTTACGCATATGTTGCAACTAAGAATTTCCACATACATGTGGGCTGCAACTGAGAATTTTTCCAGTTACGCCCGCGTCGCAACTAAGAATTTCCACTTACATGTGAGTTGCAACTGATATTTTTTTTGTCCAATTGCATGAGCGTTGCAACTGAGATTTTTCCAGTTACGCATATGTTGCAACTAAGAATTTCCACATATATGTGGGTTGCAACTGAGATTTTTTTAGTTACGCATACGTCGCAACTAAGAATATCCACTTACATGTGGGTTGCAACTGAGTTTTTTTCCAGTTACACGTAAATTGCTACTTTTCTTATGTCTTAAATAGTTGCACATATTATTTTTTCTAGTGAAAAATGCGAACGCACAAAACAGGATGCCAAAATTAAAGTAGTACACGGCTAAGCTACTGATGTCAGCGACTTAGACTTATTAAGTCTCAGGCGACTGTCTCTAGACGCTCCCAATTTGTAACATATAATTTATATTTTATTAACTAACATAATGGTCAAACTATCTTATTAAACAACGTGTGTTTTTGTTAAACGGAGGAAATAGCTAAGAGCATCCCCACTCGTTGGCGCTCCCCACGCCCAAATCCGGACGAAACAACCGCCGGATTGGACGAAAATAAGTCGTGGGGAGTACCGTATTTCCAGTCGTCCACCCGGAGTTCGGCGGATAGAGTTTAAATTCAAACAAATCGCCGTCCCGCGCTACAAGCACGGCCAGTTGATCGGCAAAAGGAGCAAAAGGATCAGCCACAGATCGGCGATCGGAGGGAAATTACACGGAGACAGGCTCGTCGGCAGTCCCGGCCGGCACGGCGGTGTCCGACGGACCAGTTTCCTCACACGTCGTGGCCGAAGCGGCTGCGGCGGCCGATGATGAAGCAGCGGCAGTGGACGTCGAAGCAGCCGCAGTCGACGAGGTAGATGGTGAGGCCGACGAGGTAGGAGCCGGCGGAGACGACGAAGGATCGGCCGGAGTGGCTCTGAGGATGTCGCCGCGGTGGCCCCCGGTACCACCCCTCGTCTCCTCGTCCACCAGTACCATGGCGCCGCCGCCCCTCAGGAACGCCAAGTCGGTGTTCCTCTACTGCGCCGCCGCCGTCGTCTTCAGCAGGGCGATCCGGACGCCTTGGTTGGCGAGCATCTCCCGCCACCTGCCGTCGAACTTGTCGTTCCTCCCGTCGGCGTGCGACCTCAAGTCGGCCCAGTACTTGTCGATCGACGCCTGCATCCTGTCGGCGGGATTGCCCGTCTTTTTGAGCTCTTTGAGCTTCTTCTGGCCGAGTTCAGGGCGCCCTTCCGCCGCGCTTGCCGCCGGAGCGTCGGGGTTGTACTGCTCGGTCTTGCTCTTCGAGAGGGTCGTGCGGACTTCCTTCCACTTCTCGCAGTTCTCGAGGCGGGCGTAGACGTTGAGGAACTTGAACTGCAGGCCGGTGTCATCCGTGTACATGTCCAAAGCTCGGCGCAGCTGGGGAAAAAGAGCACGGCGATACGGGTCAGCTAACGACGATGTACCTCGGTGATGCAGGGTCGACGGAGCATACCTTTTGCTCCAAGTCGTGGCCGCTGATCGGCCGTTTCTCGCACTCCTCCTGTATGCCGTGCCATTTGCTGCACGCCGTCTGCATGATCCCCCAATGGGTGGCCATTGCCTTGTCTCCCCGGTACACGTTCATGTTCGTCTTCTTGAAGTAGGGATCGACGAGTTTTCGCTCCTCGTACGCCTGCTTCACTCGAAGCCAATATGTGTCGAACGACTGATTGGCCCCGATTATGCCGTTCGTGGACATGGTCTTCCAAGCTTCGGCGAGGCACTCCTCTTCCTTCGGCGTCCATTTGATACGCGGTTCGGCAGGCGGCGAGTCTGTAAGGGTACATTGCCCCTATGTGTGGTTTTGGTAATTAATGACAACCCCTATGGACTAATGTTTTCATTGAGTTTATATGAAGGAATATTCCATAGGTACTACTTGCTCTCCATGTGTTGGATTCAAGTATGGATGCCATGAAGATAAAGATATACCTTGTGTATTGGCATCAAGATCATCGGTATGAAGATATATATGTGATATGATCAAGAAGAAGAAATGAAGATGGAGTTCTTATGTGGAACTCAATATTAGCCATGCTCTATCTTAAGTGACTACGAGAAGATACAAGGTTGAGTTGGGCAAGTTCAAGATGAGCATCTTGTGTGGATCACATGCTTGAAGCTTGCCGTCCATTTGGTGATAGTGAAGATGTGCATCAATGAACCTTTCCCATCATAGTGTATGGGGGAGCATTTGTCAGTATTCACGAAGCGACAATGATCAAGTGATGGGATGCGCAAGGCAAAGGTATGACCTTGATAGGTTTTCCTTTTGCCGGTCTCGAGGCGGTTGATGGGAGACCGGATTATAGGATAGATAGCCGCACTATTAAGAGGGGCTTTCGGTTGGTTAACTTGATCACATCGTCTTAGGGAGCTCAATCCTTGCATGCGTTGCATATTCTTATTGCTTCTTGGTATTTCTCGGTGTGAGGTTCTTGAGCTTGTTGCTAGCTTTACAACAAGCTCAAGTTCATCGAAAACGGAGTTCACATGCATCTTCTATTGCGTTTTCGATGTTGGGAGATTTTACCGGTTATTCATGATATAAGGTTCTACCTTTTATATTCATGATAAAATCCCCTCCTACAGATTCTTGGGTTTTCACTTTCTATTAGATAGCATTCGTTGTTATCTTCCAAACAAAATTGGTTTCATGCGATTCGGAGTTCGGGAGCAATTGTTATTAAAGAAAAAGGAAAGAGGAGAAAAGTATAAAAAGAAAAAGAGAAAAAGGGGAGGGTGCCGGCCGGCCGACCGGCCCACCCGGTCCGCGACCGGGTCCGGCGCTGGTGACATCCGGGCCGCCTCCAGGGGTCTTTGGCCCACGTCCGGCGGCTAGCCCGGTCACCGACCGGCCCGCCCGGCGCTCCTCCGGCCCGACCGGACACTTAACCGGGCCGCCACCCCGTCCGGCCCATGCTCCCGTCGCGCGCCGCCCGCGCGGCTCGGGCTCCGCGCCGCTCGGCGCTGCTGGGCCGCCGTGGCCCACGCGGCCAAGCTTCTCCCCGCGCGGCTCGTGGCAGTTTGCCGCCCAAGCGCGCCGCCCAGCCCCGGTCGGTGGGCCGGTCCGACCGGGCAGGCCACCGGCCTCTCCGGCCCAGCTCGGCCGCGGCTCGCCGTCGGGCCGGGCTGTCTTTTTTACTCGTTTTTGAGCCATTTTTCACCCGGTTTTCTCCCCAACGGTTATTTTTCTCCCTAGACTATAAATAGCCCTTCTTCCACCTTGAGCACTAAGTTCTTCCCATTCTCTCACCTCCATTGTTGCTATTTGAAGAACTTGCTCTCCCCCTTGATTCCTCCAACCATTCTTGCTCATATTTGAGGATTTGAGAGAGGAGATCTAGATCTACACTTCCACCAAACCGTTTCTTCTCTAAGTGAGGGAATCTCTTGGGATCTAGATCTTGGAGTCTTTGGTTGACTTTCCCCCTTGTTCTTCCTCTCCAATATCATCCTAGCATTCGTTGCTTTGGTGGGATTTGAGTGTGAAGGACTTGAACACCTCCGGTGTTCTTGCTTTGCATCATTGCATAGTGTTGAGCTCTCCACCACGATTTGTTCGAGTGAGAGACCGTGAGCTTGTTACTCTTGGAGGGTGACCTCCTAGTTGGCTTGGTGATTGGTGCTCCGGTGATCTCTTCAAGAAGATTGTGAAGAGGCCCGGGCTTCTCCTTCGTGGAGCTTGTGAAGTGGTTGTGGAGCTTGCCATCTCCGGAGCGGAGGAAAAGCTAACCATAAGGAAAGGGCCATTATCTTTCGTGGGTGTGGTTCGGAGAATAGGGTGAGCCTTCGTGGCGCGGGGAATCCTTCGTGGGACCTCCACTCCTCCAAACGTGACGTACCTTGTTGCAAAGCAAGGGAACACGGGAATACATCCTCGTCTCCGCGTGCCTCGGTTATTTCTATACCCGAGCTCTCTTTCCTTGTGATAGCCATCGTGCCTGAAGTACATATATCTTGCTATCACTTGTGCTACATATATCTTGTGCCTATCTTGCTTAGCTCTAGTTGCTATTGTTACACTTAGTTGAGCTTAGCATATTTAGGGTTTGTGCTTGTAAACTAAACGATAGTTTAATTCCGCATTCATACAAGACAAATCCGCAAGAGTTTGTAATTGCCTATTCACCCCCCCCTCTAGGCGACATCTCGATCTTTCAGAGTCCTTCTTCCTCTTCTTCTTCCCCTTCGACAGGTTGGCGGCGGCTTGTGTTGGCTCTTCTTCTTCCTCGTCTTCTTCTTCGACGGCTTGGCTTCCGTCGGCAACATCCTCCCGATGCTCGTTGCGCGCCGCCACAGCGGCCGTCGCCCTCTGCTCCTCTTGCGTGAAGAACCCCGGGCACGCAGCGGCGGCGGTGGAGCCGGAGGTGATCATCTCGTGGATCTCCTCTTCGTTCGGCGCCGCCATCGCACCGAACGCGAGCGGCCCTCGTCGCATGACCGGCGAGGTGTCCTCGAACTGGCCGCCGCCGCCGACGTCAAGCTCGGGCGGCGACGGCGTGGACCTGGACGGTTGGACGTAGGCGCCCTCTTGGAACACGGCAGTCGGCGACGGCGAGTACAGCGAAGGGGAGAAGGATGACGGGGAACTGGTTGTACCTTGCGTCGGCCATTGGCCGGGGAACATGCTGCCGCCGCCCATGGCCATGCTGATAATCCTCGCTTGTTCGTCCTGGGCCGCCGCCGCCCTCTTGGCGGCGGCTGTTTTCACCCTCTCCGCCCTGCCGCTTGTTTCCACCTGGCGCCGTTTCTCGTCCGCCGCCCACTCGGCGTTCGACATGCCCGGTGGCTTCGTCTTCTTCGCCCGCATCTTCCTCGCCGGCGCCTTCAGCGGCATTTTGGTGGACGAGAAGACGAGGAGGAGAGTGGTGGTGGACGAGAAGACGCCGCCGGGAACTGGAGCTGGAAGACGAGGAGATTGGGGAATTTCGGCGGGAGAGAATGGGGATATGCAAGCAAATTGGAGGGAATGGGGATATGCAAGCAAATTGGAGGGAAAATCGACAGGATTTGGTTTTCCAGTCGCCGACTACGCGGGTCCACACGACGTTTCGCGCCAAAATCTTTCGTCCGGAGTCCCCGAGCGCGCCCCGGGGGGGCGGGGATGGCGTGGGCTCGCCGGATGGATGAAGGGCCAAATCCGGACGAAAACGAGGAACCGGGGGCGCGACTGGGCCGAATTTCGCCGTCCGGATGGAAAAAACGTCGCTCGGGGGCCTCGTCGGGGGGCACGAGTGGAGATGCTCTAAGAAATAACAATACGTTCTTTCATCATTGATTATGGTGCCGCACAAGTATTTTATCTATGATACCACGCTAAGATACTTACAAAGGCATTAAGCATTATGAGACTACCCATAGTGGACCTTCTTCTCTAATGATATTACAAAGCTAATTACGACCTAATTATATAATTAAAATACTTCATGCAAACAACTAAATACAAGCATATGAAAAACTTTACCTTGATCTTTTTTTCTTCTTCTTTCACTACATCAGCTCATGAATCATACACTTACTACATAAAAATCATAGCCAACTGAGTGAGAGGCAGCCGCAGCAGAGGACGACTCCTCCGACATCAATTGGTTCTCTGATGACCTTGATGAGCCTACCCTGGAGGAGAGGGCGGCAGAGTAGAGGGCGTTAGTCGACTCCTTCGAGACGCTCAAGAAGGCCGAGATGCCGCGAACGAGGCGCTGCGGCAGCGTCTGCTAGAGGACGCGGCGGCTGACTGAGCTCTAGCGGCTGCATGGCGGGCGGCAGAGAAGCAGACGAGGGAGGGAGTAACGACGGGGCCGGGTTGTCAGGCAGCAAGTAGCCTAGGGCGTGTATCTCCTTTAGTTTGTAGTATATTATGCTTTTTTACTTGTGAACGAAAAATATTATTCAAAACAAATGGATCGTCCCGCTGGAAACACGCCGAGAAGAAAACGGACACGCGATCAAAATATGCCTACAGGACGATGTAAATGGACACGCGGGACCACTTTTAAAGGTCCAATGCGTCGCCCTAACAAGCTAGTTTGGCGAGCTGGTCGCCACGGAGGGGCAAGAAGAATTCGCCGAGCGAAGGCACGCCGTGATTGGCGCGAAAGGTGCGGGCGGCGAGAGGAGTCACGATAAGGCAATTGAAAGCCATTACGGGATACATTGCCCAAGATTTTTTTTACACGAATTGACTATGACTGAGGCAGTCGTCGGTTTTCACGTGGAAGAATCCATCGTTACCCCTAATCCTGGCCAAAACAATGCCGAAAGATTACCTGCCTAAACTACCTTTGCCCAATACTACTCGTCCATAGGACTAGTAATTTGTACCGTAAAAAGCCCCTTTTCTTTTGTCAATTTACTGGAGCACGAGTGGTTTTATCGGGCAAAATTTCAATTCTTGAATCTTATCAGGATCAATCGAACTAGTTTAGCATTACAGTTTTAGGTACGAATTCGGACAGGAAAGATTTGAACAACACGCGGTACGTGCTAGTGCTGCTATGCTATACTGGACCGGACGAAACACGTCTTGCTTGCTTTGATGAAAATTTGCACATACAACTCCGAGCATGTGGATGTGGTTTACTTCCAATCCATATGTTGTACAATCTGAACAAAGGTATTCCCTCCAACCAAAATTAGTTAACATAGACACTATGTCTAGTATTTACTAAGATATAAGGGTTCCTTTGATTCATAGGAATAGTGTAGGATTTGAGTTATATGGGAAAATTTTCCTACACATCTTGTTTGATTCATAGGAACATATACATAGGAATTAATCCTATAAGAATCTTGTAGTGTAAATCCCATAGGAAAAACACATAAGGTGGAAAATTTCCTTTGCTACAATAAAACACACTTCATTTTCCTATAAGATTCAAGTAGCAATGACATTCTATCCTACGAATTAAAGGAATCCGAAGTGTTGGAGAAAGCACACTATGGAAAGTCTTACAATGCCTAACAGATGGAGTATTTTATCCACAAGCGATTTTGCCAAAACTACCATAGAGAAACGAGGTTATGCGACACGTAGCACATTGCCGTCGTCAGCCGAGGCGATATGCTGACGTGGCACGTGTTGCCGTTGCTCTAGGTGGGCATGTCGCCTGCCAGCCCGATAGATTTCCTGCGGCTAACGGCGCTAACTCTCAGGCGCGTGGCAGTGTGCCAGTGTTGCTTTGTGCTGATTCCCCCAAGTGTGATTGCCTGATTCGGATGCTAGCTGCAATGATTAACTAATGGAGATTGCAGCTAATTGCCACGCTTTTGTCTCTTTCCTCAACGAGGCTGTGCTTGACCATCAAAAGAGTTGGATACTTGGTTTGCAACTTGTAGGCTACATCTCACATCCGTTCGGAAATCGCACAGCTAATGTTTCAGACAAAAACAGCACAGCTATATCAGTCTA
This sequence comes from Lolium perenne, assembly GCF_019359855.2. NCBI lineage: Eukaryota > Viridiplantae > Streptophyta > Magnoliopsida > Poales > Poaceae > Lolium > Lolium perenne. The sequence goes on from NC_067248.2 coordinate 170,558,790, forward strand.
ACATGTTGTTACTTCCAATCCATATGCTCACACGGAGTTGCCATCACCTCCATCAGGAATAGGACGATTCTTAATATGAGTATGTATGTATGCTATTTCGAAGTTGCTTAGGAAAGGTATTTCTAAATGGGCCGATCTTGCACATCATGAAGTTCGAAATAGCTTGCCTCTTCTAAAACTGGTGAAGCTTGAAGTAGAAATGTGCACCGACCATCTCCTGTTTTTTTGCTGGACAGAAAGAACTGTGCAGCCTCCTAGTTGCACATTCCTACACCTAAATTCTCTTCCACACAACGTTTGAACTAGAAAGTTGCACATAAGTTATTGGTCTCTCACATGTCAAGACCGTCTAGATTTAGAGCCTTTTGCTTAAAGTGTCAGGTCGGATCCCGACAAATTCTCACTTCTATTTTATTTTATGAACTAGAAACCATAAAATGAACTAGAAGTTAGACTTTGGCGGGATCACACCTACATCTCTACTCTTGCTCCACCAGAGGCAGTTCGATGCAATATGGTGAAATAAAAGAAGGCAGATGGTCCAGATGGAAATTCAGGCCCCAACATGAAGTATGATTTTGCTGAAACTTTCCATTTCTACACAATTCTGTTTATCCACATTGTTGGTTCAAAAAGAGACATATCAGACGAACCAGTTCACTTCATGGTTTAAGGCAGCATAGTATATCCATAAGCAATGTAAATAAACACCAGATGTTCCATCAAGAAGGACATAATCCTAGATGTCAAAAATTGATATCCAGACGCAGTTCTCAGAATTGACACCATTTCTAGACAACATTGCTCATACTAGATAACATCAACAAAAAATAGGTGCCTAAAGTTGTGGGCACCGTTTTATTCCTTTCACCGACGACGACGTTTCCAGGTTGAAGCAGAGCTTGGTGAATTTTCCGCATGGGAAACAAACCATGGATGCACTGGAGGCCACCATAGACAATTAGCCTGCAAGCCAACCTGCAGTGCAGTGACACAATCAGTTTCCAAAGTAGAATGAAAGGACTGCCCATTCAAGTAACCATAAAGATGACCCTAGAATTTGGCAATCTAGTTATGGCAGAGAACAAATTTGGTAAAAGACCGAAGAAATGGGCATGTTGTTTGCATGTTGCCAATTCTTGGTTGTGTGCAAATGCAGTAAGCCCGTAAGGAGCATGAAGATGAGGGAACTTTGTTTGAGTGAGAGAGGAAACCTTATATACATGCTGATGACGGTTTCCCCTATATGACTGTCCCACTAGGAATTAAGGCGTCCTTGATCACAGTGACGATACCACTTTTGATGAAGTATCCATCGGACTCCCTTGATGCTTCTTGGACATCATCAACATTGATTATCTGTAAAAGCAGCAAACCATTTTGAATTCTTCACTGGCTACAATACACATTGCATACTATTTTTTGTCAGTAACCAAGTATCATCTCTAGAGAAGTAAAATTTTCTAGAACAAGCATACAGTACAAGCATAAGGTTCGCTTGAAAAATAAAAGGTCGCCTAAATATTTTTATTTTGGCAGAATAATATATTTGTGTTTGGTAACACTCAAGAAAAGTGAAACTAGAGCTGCAGGGCGCAAACTTGAACACATGTTATCATTCACACAGAAAACTAGGATCACGAAAATTCTGTTTATGTTCAGATAGGAGATGTTAGACCCCTCTTATTTTCATCCCCAAAAAAGACGTTCGCTTTTCACCCGAAAGTAATGAATACTTAATACACAAAATATGGAATGACATACAGGAGGTAGAAAATGTATATGAAATACCTTCACATTTTCTCCAATACGAGCATTCTTGTCGATTATTGCTTTCCTGATGTGCGCATTTTTTCCAATACCGATGGGAATGCCGCCAGTTTCAGAAAGGACTTTCTTGTCATTTTCTGTCTGCACAAAACAGGTTCACTAGGTTCTCACAATGCTTTCATGGCACCATATTACAGTTCTGTTTGATTATATTTCACCTCATAATAGTCTGCACCCATTAGCAGGGAATCCTCTATTACTGCGCCTTCCGATATGCACGAACGGAGTCCAACAACAGAATGGTTGATTGTACAATGCTGGCCAAAAGGAGAAAACATAAAAGCAAGATAACGAATTTAGAAAGCTCATGAACTGAACGATGAGAAACTAGACTTAAAGGGAGGACAAATATCCAAAGGATAACCTCAAGGTCCTAAACATGGTGTGACCTAGAGTGGCTAAACTCGAGAGAAGGCAACACGACGGTAAGTCAAGGGAAAAGGCAGCTTACATTGATAACACAACCTTCACCAATAACACTGTCTGTCACATCAGCATCGAGAACCTTCGAAGGAGGTAAGTATCGAGATTGCGTATAGATTGGCGCAGAACGGTCATAGAAGCTGCAGGCAAGAAGTTTTTACCAATAGTGAATAACAGGCAGTGAATCTAGCAAAATGCACCATGCAACTTTTTTTCCTTCTGTAAAATTTCTACCTAAAATCTGGTACTGGCTTCTTGGTTATTCCCAAGTTTGCATTGTAAAATGCCTCAATAGTACCAATATCTTCCCAGTAGCCATCGTATAGGTAAGCTTGCACCTGTGAAACACAATAGCAGTATAAGAAAACAAAATATATGGAATATGAACAAAGAAACAAACTTAAGCAACTACAAAGTACACATGTAATTTCTCTCAAGAGATGATGCAATCTTAATTCTTGATGGATTGAATATGTAAATACATAAATCTACAGATTGTTTTTCTTCCGTTTTTACTACAAAATAAGAGGTATTTCCCTTTGTTCACAAAATAAAATTTACCGCACTTTCCCTTTGATTTGTAAAATAAAGTTACAGCAGTGAACTGTAAGCAGTAAGGATAACAGGAAGTGCATTCTTCACGAGCATAGCTTACCCTCATTCCAATTTCTGTTGCACCAGGAATAACCTCACTTCCAAAGTCATTTGCCGAAGGAAAATTTTCACGGAGAAGCCGAAGCATCGCATCTTTGCTAAAAACGTAGATCCCCATGCTAGCAATGTAAGGCAATTCCTTAGCCCTCTCATTATCAAGGCCCAGAATGGTGGTATCAACCTGCAAGATTACAACATGTTAACTGAAAACAACTTAACTACAGAAGCACATATGCTTTCAACTGCTCAAGGTATATATGTATTAAATCAAAATAATGGGGGAAAATGCTCCTGATGTGCATACCATCATTGATTTCAACATCTCTCCTTTTGGTTTTTCTGCAAACTCAACGATTCTCCCTTCATCATCAATTTTCATAAGGCCAAATGCAGTTGCACGTTCCTCATCCATCGGCAGGGCAGCCACAGTTATATCAGCATCTGTTTCTCTGTGTGCTTGAATGAATTTTTGGTAGTCCATACGGTACAGGTGATCTCCAGCCAGAATAAGGAACTCCATAACATTGTGTTCCTCAAACAGCCACAAGTACTGCCGCACTGCATCTGCAGTACCCTGGTTTGGGAAAAGGCAAGATAATAAAAAAAAACACCGATTAGTGAAATGGCTAGGCAATATCAACAGAACATAGCATGCATGGGCTCAGGGCCTCAGGGGATAACATAGATGTGTTTGCAGCATCTATTGATATGAGCCACTGTGGACTTTATTTTCCAATTCCAAGGAAGCTACCCGATCAATCAAGCTCATGAACACTCTTGAAAGTTTTGTTTTTTTTAAATATGTTTCTAAATGATAAATTCCAACAACTAAATGCGAACTGTCCCATGAATAATGTATGAGTTTGTTTTCAATAACTGACATGTTCATATCAATTATTTATCCCCACTCTTCTTCTTCCCTATGCAGTTTAACTGCATCTTTTAAACTGCACTTCCTTTTCATCTGAAGTTCAAAATGTGTGATCTTTTTGGTAGTACCATTTCTTTACCACTCGTGTCAACACAAACTAGTAACTCGAGATGTTGATAGATGGAAGACGAAGCGTCCGACGTACCTGAAACCAGTTAGGATTCTCTGGGCTCTGCTGGGCGGCAAGAACCTCGACGAACCCCTCATTCTTGTACCCACTGATGTTGGTCCCGTAGGCCCTGGAGAGGTGTCGGTTGAGCGAGGCGGAGTTGAACTGCGTGAGCACGTAGATCTTGGAGACGTTGCTGTTGAGGCAGTTGCTGACCGGGATATCGATGAGCCTGTAGTTGGCGCCGAGCGGCACCGCGGGCTTGGCCCTCTTCTTCGTCAGCGGGTACAGCCTCGTGCCGGCGCCGCCGCCGAGGATGATCCCGAGAACACTCTGCAGCGATGAAGAGACCGCATCAGTTGGGTTTGGAATGACAAGAAAAATATGGAGAAACATTTCATACATGAACAGGCTTGAGCACACAGATGTGCTGCTCTGACACCCCAGGTTCTGTGCTTGTACCACATGGTTTTATAAATTGAACTGCAAATCAGTGTGGTAGTAGTAGTACAATCTTGAGATCTTGGGACAATTGTTTTAGATGGTTTATTAATGTAAGGCATGGACTAGACAATTCTAATGCCTCCCACCAACTATCATTCCTGGATCATACTATAGCGGCACGGCAACCGACAGAAGCACCGTGAAATCGACATAAAAAACTACAACTCCTACGTAAAAATCGAAATCCAGAACGTTCTTATCGAATTCCCAGGAGTAGTACCCCCTCGAGATCGCAGCCCGGCACACGAACCCGCGCAGAATAAGAAAAAAGGCCCGACCTTTTTGCCAACGTAATAATCACGAAAGTGACAGACTAAAAGTTGAATCAAGTGGTACAGTCGGGTGGAAGGAAAGGCGATGTGGGCATTGTTGATGATCGGGAGGGAGATCGGGCGCGCACCGTGCTGGCGTCCGGATCGAGGCACGTCTGGGAGTTGCGGGAGTCGGAGACGGCCCGGGGCGAGAACAGGGCCCGCAGCCGCCGCCCGCCGGCCGGACTACTGCGGCGACGGCTGGCTCCGCCGCAGGGAGAGAATGCGGCGGGTGCCGGCGCCGGGATCGGGGCCCCGTACGTGGCGGCCGTGGCGCCCATCGCCGTCGCCATGTCCGGGGGAGACGGAGAGTGATGGAGGTGGCGGCAACGACGGAGGGAGAGTGAGGGTGGCACCGCACTGCACACACGTGCTGCTGGAGTGTGTGTGTGTGTGGATCCTTCTACTTTCAGGACAGGAGCGGCTGTGAGGTTTTTCAGTTTCTTTTTCCGCTTTTTTTCGTTCGGTGTGTGCGTGCCTGCGGTGCAGGGCAGGGAATGGTTTGTCTGCATTTATAGCGGAACTGACTGTGTAATCCATGTGATGTGTGGGGCCAGCGGACGAGATGACCGAAATGCCCTTGGGTTTTGATGGATCGAACCGACGGCTGTGCTTGCGCACACGTGCCTGAATATCAATCACGTTGTCTGCTCCTCCCTCTCCAGTGAGAGCGTCTCGGCCAACTTTGCGTAAGTACTTTGCTTCCTTGTGACGAAGAAGGAGAGGCCAACTTCTACTGTATTTCTTGTCCGCATGCACGAGCGTCCTATACAAGAATTTAAAACGACGGGCTGGACACCGCCGGACTAGTCCGCCGGTGCCTACTCGACAAGCTCAGTCATGTCTGCGGCCGTGAGATCGCGCGCCTCTACGGTAACGTCGCCTGCTTTATAGGCCGCGGGGTCGTTGCCCCATCTAGCACGTCTAGGCGCTGCCCTTCCGGCTTGGTGTGTTGTGATCGTGGTCGTTGGAGGTTTCATCCTTGCAAGGCCCCCCGCGGCTTGTACTGTTGGCCTCGACCTCAACCGCACTTATGTTTTCGCGATGGTCTGCTGACCGAGCAAGAGACCATTTAGAGTTTGGTATCGACGTGGAGCCATTGTTTGGTCATTGATGACCACCCAATGGATGATGCCGCCGCGGTAGATGATGATGCCGGCGATGAGGGCCATGCTACCATGGATGATGCCGACGGCCCGATCGCAAAAAAAAAAAAAGGCAAATGATCTGAAGATACACGCCCGAGGAGGACTAGTGCCTTTGTTGTTCTTGACTGCCACTTATCCAAGATCCAATTTACGATGTAAAAAAAAAATCATATTGGAGGAATGTTACTAAAGATATCCATGAGCATAGGAGGTTTCCTCCCTTCAAACTTCATAGTGATCGCGGCCAAGTGTCAATTCAAAATTTTGCGATGCAACCGAGCATGTCCTCGGGGCCCGGTGAGTAGCCTAAGCGTTGCGGACATTGTAAGACATAGCCCATTTTATATATGCCATTGTATGTTGGCATACGTGAGTGTCTGCGTAGGTTTGTATATGTGTAGATGCCCCTTGTTTTGAGTTCTTCGAGACTTGTCACGAAAACAAGTCCTTCATGTTGTGTCATTGCTGGAGGGAGATCAAGGAGCGTCCCAATGGAATCTAGGCTATGCGGCTTACAAGAAGAGTCCCAAGAATGGCGGGGGGCAATGTATCATCGGTCATTGATCTCGGATAGGGTGACCCAAGAATTCCAAGAAGAGTCCCAATAATTCTGCACTTGCATTGAGTGAGACCTTGAAGGGGTTGATGGCCGAGAAGCAGGATGCAAATGCCAAGAGGGATGCGAAGTGACGCCGGGAGAAAGAGGCCACATGTGCTAGCTTTATTGACCTCATAAAGGGAGTGCTTGAAATCCAAACCATCGAGGCTGAGGCCAAGAACTATTCATGTTCGACGACTTGAGCCTTATGGACATGATAAACCTTGCTTGGTTCGACGATAAGTAAATGATCACCCGCCAACGCGATGCATGATCAAACATATCTATCGTAGTTTGCCTATTTCGTTTGAAACTTGCGTCATTTTGCACTTTGATGTGTTACTATTGCATATGAACTATATGATTTCCTAATTATTGGTGATTTATTGGCACTATATTCAGTTTTTAGCCCCTTTTTATTCATATATTGGCCAATTGGCGAAATCGGTGAAAAGACAAAGGCTAGAACGGACCAAATGGGTATGGCTGTTAGGTTTGCCCTCGACCCAAACTGGTAAGGGGAGGACACAACTGTATTTGTTCTGCAGGCCGACCCAAACAGACCAAAACTAACATAAACTTGCACTGATGAATTACCCTATTTTTTTACGAATTTGAGCTTGGGCTAATTTTATCTGATAATCTTCTTTGGGGACCTCGAATATTACACAAAAAAGGTAGACACTCCATATTTCTGGGGCATTACCAATACCATATCCTTTGCATATTCATTTACCAATATCTATGTCCGCATCCATGTCCGGTGGATTCTTAATAGTGTATACCCTATCCAAAAATGAACGTGAACGTGGATTTCGAGTGAAAATTATTCGTACCATTTACATTCTTGGAGACAAATATTGTTAACTAAAGCTTGCCAAGGGGCCGGCATGGCACGACCCATCCTTAAACGGGCCATTCCAATTCAAGGCTATGAACTTTTCTCTGTTGTTTATCTCTCTACATGTGCTTGTGAGCTTTTCTTCGAATATCATATCCGAGAAACAAAACTGTTATAACATAAATGATAAAGTTAATACTAAACATGGAGTTATAGATAATAAATAACTCTTATTACTCCTTCACAAGACACATCAGAGAATATGGTTGTAGGGCTTACCGCCATTGGAGACGGAAGGTCTTGCTTGAGGTTGCAGTGACGGTGCATGTTGCGGTAGATGTCGCCTTCCTCTCGATGACCCGTCCTGCTCTTCTTTGTCGTGGCAAAGAAGTGGATTCGTTGGCGGTAGTGCAACCGTCGATATGTATTGTGAAAGGTGTGAGAGTGGGAAAGAGGAGAGTGAGAGGATGGAGTGGAGCCAATAAGAGGATTTATGGTGCGTGTTCCCGAAAGGTCTCCCTCTCTTTCCCCACATGTGCAACCGTGGTGAAGGTGCGATAATGGATCAAACTCGAGAGAAACGGTCGATTCGACATTAGCTAAATGTGAAGCTGATTTATAACGAAAGATCGGACAACAAAATCATAAGATCTGAAGCTCCTTTAATTCATAAGATATGAAAATTATAGGATTAAAATGTCATAGCTGGTTGAATCTTACAGGAAGATGAGTTGTGTTTGATTGTGCCAAAGAAAAATTTTCAATGAGGTATGACCGATTGTTCTATTTCTATAGAATTAGTTCGTATAGGATATATTCTTATGAAACAAATTAACTAGTGTAGAAAATATTCCCATGAAATCTAAATTTTACACAATTTCTATACAAATCAATAAATCAAAGAAAGCCTCAGCCTGTTTTACTTTACCTGCCGCGCCCCAAATTCGTCGAGTGTTTTGCCAGTACTGCTCACAGCATCAGCTGGCTAATCCGATTCGCGTTCTATTTCCTCTGTCGCCTTTCAGTCTGCGACGTTCTTCTCCCACCCCACGGCCGCCGCCGGTTGTCGCCGGTCTTTGCTTGCTACTCCGATTCGCGTTCTATTTCCTCTGTCGCCTTGCCCTCTGGCTGCAACCAAGGCTTTGCATCTCAAGCCCATAGGGGCCCAACCCGAGCCCATCAAGCGGTGCAAATTTCCCTTCCCCAACCAGCCGCTGCGCCGCCGCCGAGAATAATGGAGGGGAGAGAAGACGACAAGAAGGGCGGCGCCGCCGCCGGCAGCTCGGCGCCGGGGTCAAGATTCAAGAACCTGGTGTCCAGGGAGTACTACAGCCACAAGAAGAAGGTACCTCCACGCCGCCCCCCAACCCTCGTATTATCGCGGCACAAGCTGAATCTTTTCTTGATGCGAAAACCCAAAATTCCGCGAGAAAAGAAGCCCGAAGTTATCCAATGCTGAATCTGTTCTTGATGCGAAACTAGCGAAAAAAAGAGGACAAAATACAAAAGTTCCAATTTGGGTCGTCCGGTCTCGTTTTCGATCGGAGCAAAGTTGAGGGGAAAACTTTGATTTGACCTAATTGCTAGGGCGCCCTGAACTACTCCCGGTCATACATTTGACTCGGAGCAAAGTTGAGTAGTTCTTTTTGTTAGAGAAAAAGGATCCCGGTCATACATTTTTTCCAGAGTAATTCTTTTGTATTAAAGATCAAAATTCGTGCTAGCATACTGAGAAAGAAAGTCAATTTCGAGCCAGGGGCTTATTTACTTCTGTCAAGATTCTTTACTGAAGATGGGGACAACATCTCCCTTTCAGGAAAATCATTGTATTGTGAGGATCTCTTGGTTGCTTTCTGTTTGTTTTGGTATAAAGCTCCTTCCTTCTAGTACGATACTTGCACATAAAATTTAGTTGCTAATGTGGTTTTGTTGCTCCTTGTCCATCCTTTATTTGCTGTTCCTTATCAAGTAAATGACCATGGTCTTCTGTGTTTTAGGTGCACTCCGTAGCGTGGAACTGCATAGGCACAAAGCTTGCCTCAGGCTCTATTGATCATACTGCACGTGTCTGGAGTATTGATCCCCATGGCCATGTAATTATCTCCCCTTGTTGAATAATTGCTACGGGAAGAACCTTGCTTGTTATGGAACCAGATAACCATTTTTGTTGTTGTCTGCACTCAATGCTTATACTTTCCTGTGTAAAGAATATGTATGGCTGTGAATATCTCCATTTCATATAATGCAAGCACTGAGTTATGGTCTAACTCTTTGCAAGAGTTGTTTATCCCTGTTCTTGGGATGGCGCAGAACAGGAGCACCTTAATGAGAGCAGACATTCTCGTGATAGTTGACACGCACTACACCCCATTATCCGAAAACTACCTGCTGAGTTTTCAAAAATGTGAAATAGTCCATGGATGTAGTTCATTCTATATCATGTGCACCTTCAGCAAATATGACTTCCTCTGACCTGTAAAAAAAGGCAATTCTATGGCTTTCTCATTCACTATTCGTTTATATCCTGTTTTTTTTATCTAGGTCACAAATGTTCATATTTTTGGATGAAATTTTGCAAGCGCAAATTAATATAGCATGGCTTACTTCCATGAATTGTTTCGCATTTTCTAATCTCGTAAAAGAGAAAATGAAGAAGATTGGAATATGGACTGTAGTGGCACGTAGGACGTAGCTGCCAAATTTGCTTCCTCCACCTTAGCATGTTTTATCTTTTGCATATTTTTTCCAGTTTGCAGAATATTGTGGCCATAGTTTATTAACATGAGTAGTGAATTTCATTCTGGATGGTGGAATACTGAGAACAAGTTATGCATTTATCGCCGAAATGTTAGCTACAGTAAATTGATTTACTTGTGTAGGAATGAACATTTAGCTCTTTTGAATGAGGGGATGTATTTTAGATTAGATTCTGCTTATTGGGACTTCCAAGCTGCAAACGATGCTGACAACACATTTTATCATACACAGTCCAAGGTTAAAGACATTGAGCTGAAAGGCCACACAGATAGTGTAGATCAATTATGCTGGGATCCAAAGCATCCTGAAACAGTTGCTACTGCAGCTGCTGACAAGACAATTCGTCTTTGGGATGCGCGGAGTAAGTAATACAATTCATGTCGGTCAACGTGCTAAAACTCCCAGTTTAGTTCATCATTGTTAATCCATTTAGTTTATATTTTTCTCTTCAGGTGGAAAATGCCAAGTTGTTGAACTTAGTGGAGAGAACATCAACATCACATACAAACATGATGGCACTCACATAGCTGTTGGAAATAAGGTTTACAATAACAGAATATGGGTACATTAGATTGTAGTATATTTTTTAGCTTTTCTAAATTGAGCATGCAATAATCTGACTTATGTGCATTTTGATGCTTAGCTGTTTGTCTAGTATATTTAATTTATTTAAAGTAAGTAATGGAACATCATTCCGATGCTCGACATTGCCTTTATGAATCTTGTGTTTCTTCATCTCCTGTGGTTGTCCTTCTGATACATATATTGATAGTGCATGAGTTTATTTCCCTTTTCTCAAATAGGAAATTTAAACCCTGATATGTTTGTGGTATGCATCATTATGCCGTGACCCAGCTCACACAACCCTTAGTATCTGTTTAGCTTTGTTATCCTGCTTGTTTTTAGTTTATACCTTGTGTAACTTTGGTAGAAATCTAGATCTTCTGTTGACCTAACTACTATGCTACGGATCTGCATAAAAGTATGTGACTATATTGTTATATATGTATTTTGAGAAAATGTTGCACCATATCATACACTGTAGTTTGGTACTGATGCACCTGGATATGATGGTTAGTATGTATCAATTAGATGGAAGTCTTAGCATTTGTCTTGCTAAGTTTCTATAGTATGACAAGCGGTGTGAAAAGTTAGTATAGTTATCAACATGGCTCTATTTTGAGGGTCATGTAAGATTTAGCATGTTTCATAAAATGTGCACAATATATATTACTTTATATGAATGTCTAGTTTTATCAAGCCTTCAACTACAATAACAGCCGCTTGTAATGGTCTGTAGGAGGATGAGCTGACCATAGTGGATGTCAGGAAGCTAAAACCCATTCACAGACAGAAGTTCCCTTACGAGGTACTTTCCAAATGAAGTTTGGACACTGAAAAAATTCTTGAGGATAATTTTGTTCTGAATCCAGTTATGTTTTGGATGAACCTGTGCATATGCAGCATGTGATAAGAAATATAGCGAAACACATGTGCATAGGTGCTTGTCTTAGACCAAAAAACTGTGCACATTTGTTCTTTTTAGAGGAAAAATGGTAAATTGTAGCAGAAACTCAATTCGGCTCCCGGGTGCGTATGATCCCTCTATCATAAAAACATATTTTCAAGTGTAAAAAAATTTTGACAAAAAAATTTACATGTACATCTCCATAATATATGTGTATTCGTCAAGTTTCACGAAAAAATGATATTTTTTGTAGTCTAAACGAAAAAGAGAAAATTTATCTTGTGACAAGTCTTTGTTTTAGCACCGAATTTTGTCTTTTTTACACACGCCACATGACATATCGATTTTTCATGAAACGACTTTGTGAGCGCGTAGCACATGAAGATGTACGTGCGAAATTTTTGTTTCAATTTTTTTAACATTTTAAAATGTGTCTAACATGTATTTCAATATAAAGGGAGCATACGCTCCCATGTGCCAAAACATCACTCCCTAAATTGTAGCCACTATACTCTGAATGCACACCGATGTGTGGTGCCAAACAGTTGAATCAACGTAATGTATTTACGGTTGATGTTCACACCTTTCTGAACTTTATGTTTTCAATTTGACGCAGTTCTCATTTTTCTTCACTTGCAGCTCATGCATTCTTGTTTTATGTCTGAAGTGAATTATTGATATGTTTCTCAGATTAATGAGATTTCGTGGAATAAAACTGGAGATATGTTCTTCATAACTACTGGACTTGGTAAGAAACCAAGATGTATTTTCCTCTTAATTATGAATGTTGAAGTTCATCATTTCTGAAAATGGAACAAGGATCCTTGATGTTTCCTTCAAGTGTTAATATCACATAAATTGATGCTAATGCTGCCCCTCGGCTTTATTCTTGATGTAGGATTTGTTGAGGTGGTTAATTATCCTTCCCTTGATGTTGTCTGCAAACTAAATGCTCACACCGCAGGATGCTATTGCATAGCAATGGATCCCCTTGATAGGTGAGATGATTCTTTGTCGTTTTCAGTTATTTATCTGCCTAAATTAGAAAAAAAATAGAGTATTTGCTAATAAACGACCAGCCAGATTGCCTAGAAAATCAGAAAATTGCTCAAGCTTGATGATCCGTTGTTACTTTGGATCTAGATGATCTGTTATATTTGTTGATGGGTTGTCTGATTTGCTATCGGAGTTAACATTGAAGCTATATTTTGACTTCTACAATATCAAGAACTATTGATTTGTATCGCTTCATCTTTAGATAAAATTCCTATCCCAAATACCTGTAATTGAGTGATTACCTACAATTATTTTAATTTGGTAGGTGACTTATGAATAGGATTTTTCAGGCCTTGATATAGACCAGGAATATATCCTATGGCCTATAGAAACCACTGGTTTAGTGGAAGAATGAAAACCATGACAAGGAGGCTGATTTTTCTCCACACACCTAAGGTCAATTGCAGAAAAGGGAGAAATTGTATCATCATGGAATTTTGCGGTGAACCCCTCACACACTCTCCTCTGCCCAATGCTTGACCCAAACTGGGTCTCATACTTCTGTCACCAGCCCTCATCTCGGTTGATTAGGTTCCAAAGCCTGTCGACGTGTCCCTGCCATCTGTAGGTTCTTAAAACCTTGCTTCCCATCTCCTCTGCTGTTTTGCATACAAAGTTTAGCAGATTAAAAACCGATCTAGGAGAAGGGGGTTGTTTAAGAAGATTAAGTCGGTAAGAGCAACTCTAACAGATACTCAAAAAAGTGGAACTCAAAAACCAGTTTTGAGTATACTCCTAGACTGCGTTTGAGTACGGTGCTTGTTCTGCCTTTTTTAGATAAAAAAGCATACTTGGAAAACAATCCCTCTAGTTGTCACATACCTATGCATGATTCAAACATGAACATTTCAAATGCGTAATTCGTGGAGAGAGAGAGCTTGGGGACACGGCGCGGAGGGGGGGGGACACAGGTGAGTGGGAGAGAGAGTGGAAATGGCCTTTTTTGCGCACACTTTGCTGGAGTTGCTCCAAGAGTTTTCAAGCACAGGTTGATTTCAACCTGGCCAAAACCAACAGTTCAGTTTCTTCAGTTGCTGGTGATCAGAGCAGCATCACTAGCACAAATAAAACAATATGGAAGTTTATATGTTTTTTGTGGAAACCCTTTTCGAACAACCTTTGGGGATAGATGTCATGACTGCAGCACGTGCAAAGACAGCATCGAAGGCCTTCTATGCACTTTGTGTGAAGTATGGAAACCTCTGAGGACCACAATCTGTCTTCCACCAATGTAATCTACATAATTTATTTTTGTTTTCTTTGAATCAGAAAGTTTTTCTGAATCATGTCAATTGGCCGCTCATCATGTCGCAGCAAAGCGACTGCAGTGGCCAGATTCGGGCACATGTAGGGCTGCTATACTCCTTCATGTTGCTTCACTGATAGTATCCTTCATCAGCTCTCTGCTGCTTGCCTCTAACATCATGGGACCAAACTCTGCAGGGGATTCTCTGCAAAAAATATGTTAACTGGAAATTCTCTTTTTTAGCATGATTGGGCATTTTTTAACTGGCCACGGGTAACCTGCTTCCATTTCTGTAAATTTGCCACATGGTCCAAATTCTTATCCTGCTATGAACAGCAAGCTTTCTTTTAATTTGAGCTGATTGTATTAGTGTGTCATGCTAATGTTGTGCTCACAATCACACAACCATCTCTGGCAATTGTGGGTGATTCCTTTTTCCTATCAGCATCCAGCGAGAGTATAATTGTTTTGATGATGGCACTTACAGAATGTTTTGATGCCAGGTATTTTGCTGTCGGAAGTGCAGATTCACTTGTCAGTCTTTGGGATGTCAAAGAGTTGCTATGCATTAAAACCTTCACAAAACTGGAGTAAGTTCTTTTCTACCATGTAACTTCTGTAGGCTGCTTTCGTAGAAATAACTTCAGTTGCTTTTGTTTGAATCACCCTCAGTTGCCGGTAACCATTATTCAGATTGAAATTGGTAAATGATTTGTGTATCTTGGAAATGTGTACCAATGTCCCTTTTTTTTCAGGTGGCCTGTAAGAACAGTTAGCTTCAGTCACAGTGGAGAATTTCTTGCATATGCCAGTGAAGATCCTTTCATTGACATTGTAAGTGGTCACAAACATAGTAAAATTTGTTTACGATTCGAGGCAAACTGTTCTGAAGAATTTACCTTTTCTTCCTTCCACCAGGCCAACATTCAGACTGGACGATCAATTCATCAGATTCCATCTAAGGCAGCTATGAACAGCGTTGAATGGAACCCTAAATACAACCTCCTGGCTTATGCAGGAGACGACAAGAATAAGTACCAGGCTGATGATGGTATAGTTGTTGCAGTCCACTCATTTAGATGCATTTGTTTCACTTTGCAACAGTGTTACTTCGTAGTATTCAATTCTTCATCCGTAAAAGAAGAGGGGAAATGACATAGAAATGGAGTGGCACTAATGTTTCACGTCTTTCATTTTGCAGGTGTTTTCCGAATATTTGGTTTCGAAAGCACATAATCTGATTCGGAGCAGATTTATCATCAGCAAGTTCTCTTTATAGATGCAGCTATCTAGCATTCAAATGTATCTGCTTTGAAGGCTTGATGAGGTGACTGTTCAATGATTAGCCCCCTTGTTTGGTTTGAGGGATATAATGGGTTGGTCTATCAGGACATTGAAGTACATTGGGGCTAAGCTCGAACAAAATTAGGGATTAGGTCATTGTACCAAATTTACGAGATTTTCATGATGGACCAACCTATGACTAAGGTGGTAATTTTCAAACCAAACATCCCAGGAATGAGCAGTGTTGTATTGTACCTTATGTGACTCCTAGGGGACATGTTTACCGCATCTGAGAGAATACTACAGAAATGGATTGTGGACAAGTAAAGTAGATTGTTACCAATTTTGTATAGAATGTTCTTACAGAAGGAAAATTGAATAGAAGATGCCCCCAACTAGTAAACAATGTGCACCGGGCACAGTTGTCGCCTTATTGGTCAAGTGGAGAAGCACGACGAACTTTTATTATCATTGTTTCCTTTGTTTGGGTTCTAACCCGAAGGATTGAACTGGACCTGTTAATTATTGGCATCAGAAGCCAGATGCAAAACAGTGGCAACAAACTTATAAAAATACCAACAAAATAATTCTAGCAAAAAGTTTCCGTTCCATCTTATGTTTTATCTACTTATGAAATCTGAGGGATTTTTTTGAGAGAAGTCCAATTTACCCCCCTAAACTCGTCTCGAAGTTTAGATTACAACCCTCAACTTTACTTTGGTTCATTTTTCAACCTTGAATTCTAAAAATCGTTCGGAATTGAACCTTCTACCCTTTTTGACATGTTTCAAACCGGTTTTTCTCGCCAGTTAGCCGTTTTTCCTTCCTATACACTATGCCAACTCATCAACATACACGGTACATGTACTTTCTCTCTCTCTCTCTCTCTCTCTCTCCATATACTGTGCCCTTTCTCTCTCCATATTGCCAATACAATACATGTACGCACTATTTTACCAATACAAATTGTGTGATAAGAAAACCAGCTTAAGATAGTGCCAGGGGTAATTCTGAACGGTTTTAGAGTTTAGGGTTGAAAGTTGAACCAAAGTAAAGTTGAGGGTTGTAATCTGAACTTTGAGACGAGTTTAGGGGGGTAAATTGGACTTTTTTTTTTCGGGGTAAAGGGATTGCATTAATATCAGTGGTGTTACAATCCTTTAAAAGGGTATCCAGAAGAACATCTGGCACAAACCCTAACCATATGTCAGTATGGTTCAATCTACCAAAACTAGCTTAACTATGACTAGCACTATTCTGTGATCCATCAACTTTTGAAATACCAGCAATACAAATGGAATCCTTCAGGATTTTAGCTCAAGCGTTAAGGTGCCACAGCACAGATTTATCTTGCTCCTTCCAATGGATCATCTGAAAAACTTCAGTGCTATCCATTTCTATCAGTAACGGCTCCACACACTGTCACACCTCCTAGCTCTACCTACAAGTCGGTGGACCACGAGTTGATAGGGCAAGACAAGGCAAGCACCAGCAAGGACCAAGGACCACATGTCAGTTGAAGACGTGTGTGCGTGAGTTGTAAACCGAGTGTCGTGGACCTGAGGGCCCAGCTGTAAGCGTGTGGGCGGGAGTTAAATGGGGATCGAGTCCTCTCAGGCCAGATATGCTGTAAACTGAATTCTGAACTCCTCTTTCTAATGTTCGTCTGTTCCCCACCCCCAGTTCGTCTCCTCACCCCTTGATCTGCTACCTCATCTCCCTTTTCTTGCTGTTGTTTGTGCGTGATTGATCCTATCACTGATCAGGACATCACACACACCTCTCTTTAGCAAGCGCCATTCCCTCCATTAGGGCACACAGTTCCACCCCCAGTGGGGAAGAGCATTGTTTCAAGGATCTGCATGCTGTTAAGATGATCGATCCGTCATGCCTGCGAAGGATAATTCCCACACCTGCCTATCCATCCTGATGGCCATAGGATCCATCAACATTCAGTTTTACTAGCCCATTAGGTGGCCTAACCATGATTTAGTGCTATGCATGGACGGGATCACTAACATCCCGAGGTTGAACTAGTTGCTTCCCTTTAAGAATCTCCTCCGTCGCGAGCTGCCGACAGTTGGCAAGAGATGCAATATAGCTGCACAAGAATCTTCTAGAACCTTCGATCGTCGGCATCAGTTTGTCGTGTGTGATCTCATTTCGTACAAACCAGATCCTCCATATGATCACGAGGACTTTTATCACAAACCCCCCTCGGCAACTTGAGCAGGCATTCCTCAAGCCATTTATTCAGGGAAGCAAAAGTCCAATTGGTTTTTTTTTTGTTTGAAACGGAGGCAAAAGCTTTGCCTCATCCATTAATTAAGCAGAAGATGCCTGATTTTTAGGAGAAAACCGGGAAAAAACCTACAATGACGGGGCCAAGCCCACACCCACCCACACGACACCGCGAAGGCACACCGAGCCACCCTGGCTACCCACATAAGCTACACAAACGCGAAGCTTGAGTTGGCCTATCCCAAACAGACGGCTCCCCAAGAAAAGGCCGGTAGCTCCGATTCTGACGACGAGCCGCGGAGAGGAGATGCACAAGACCTACGCCTAAAAGGACCTTCACCGTCGGACCGCCCTCGAAGGTCATCGTACACCACCCAAAGGCAGCTTCGACTTCACAACAAGAGGAGGCCAACCTGAAGACATTCGGACACGCCGGGACGGAGCCGACTAACACGATCTTGCAGCAACCAAACCATGCTCAGCATCATTGTCGTTGCCGCCCAAGCCCACCGTCGAGAGTCACCTTATCGCCCAAGCGACCCAAGGTCAAGCACCCCCGAAGATGACGAACATTCGGAGCCGCCGCTCCGACATACCGCTGCTCTGTCGCGCCATGCGCGTCCACAAAGACCACCACCTTCCGGGGCCACCGCCCCGACGTACCACTGCTCTCTCTCGAGCTGCAACGCCGCACGAACCGTTCACCCGCAACCCAAGCTGCACAGAGCAAAAGGCCGCAGACCACGGGCATCACACCATCTCATCGGGGGCCGCCGCCCCGACATAACGTCCGACCGTCCCCACCAGGACGCGTCCGACCGAGCCGACTGCCCTACCGCCCACACGGCCAGGGTCGCCACCCAAGCCGTGACAAGCCGCATCCCTGCACCCTAGAGATGCAGCCGCACTGCCTTCCGGGGCCGCCGCCCCGGCTCACAGCCACCTACCCGAGGCCGCCGCCTCGGCATCCTCCAACGCAGACGGTAAGGCAACGCAGCCCGGCAAACACTGATGTCTACGCACGCTTCTATTCCTGTAGACAGTGTTGGGCCTCCAAGAGCAGAGGTTTGTAGAACAGCAACAAGTTTCCCTTAAGTGGATCACCCAAGGTTTATCGAACTCAGGGAGGAAGAGGTCAAAGATATCCCTCTCAAGCAACCCTGCAATCACGATACAAGAAGTCTCTTGTGTCCCCAACACGCCTAATACACTTGTCAGATGTATAGGTGCACTAGTTCGGCGAAGAGATAGTGAAATACAAGTGGTATAGATGTATATGAGTGGTAATAGCAATCTGAATAAAATATAGCAGCGGAAAGTCGAGGCCGAGCACACACTAGGGATGCCTCGAGTGGAGGTCCGCCCAGGGAAGGTGGTCCTAGCCAACAACGGACGCCCGATCCTCGACACGCCAGAGTCATCAGCAATGGGTACGGTTCCAGCAGCAACAACTGCTAGGGATCTCCACGTTGCAGCGGGTACGGCTGCGGCAGGTTCGGCAACATTGACAACCTCTACAGCTTTCCACACCGCCCCTAGTTCACCTACGGATCACGGCGAGGTACGAGTTCGTGCCCCACGACATGATTTCCCCAAATTTCGTGGTGAGACACCGTTACTATGGATCGATCAATGTCTGACGTATTTCGATATGTTCCACATTCCGTCCAACCAATGGGTGAGCATGGCGTCATTGTACCTGGAGGGCAATGCGGCGTTGTGGTATCAAGCGCACAAGCGTAGGCATGGCGCTCTGAGCTGGAGCACTTTCATGATAGCAATTCTAGAGGAGTTTGGACAAGATGAGTATGACGGCCAGATGAGCAAGCTTATGCAACTGCGTCAGACGAGCACAGTTGCATAGTATCGTCAGTCCTTTGAAGATTGCATGTATCACCTGCTGGCTGTTGATGAAACCTTGAGCAGTAGGTGGTTTGTTTCACAGTTTGTTTTTGGGCTAAGAGATGATATCAGGGCAGCAGTCAGATTGCAAGCGCCTACCAGCATTGCTCGGGCTGCCTCTTTGGCTCGCATTCAAGAAGAAGAATCTGAGCATCATCGGCCTCGGGCACGACCAGTGGCACCAACAAAGCATCCCCCAGGAGCTGCAACAGTCACTAACACAGCAGCAGCGCCCCGGCTGGACTGGCCTAGGAAACATGGAAACGATGATTTCAATCGGGAGAGGCAGCTAAGAGATTTTCAGCGAGCAAATAATCTCTGTTTCAGGTGCGGCGACAAATATTGTAAGGAGCACCAATGCAAATGTACTGGTCAATTGCTCACGACTGAAATTGGTGAGTTCGGCGAAGTGCTGTCCGATGAAGCTGTGCTGGCCATGGAGCTTTTGCAGGAAACTCCAGTGACTGAAAATCTGTGTCACGTTTCACTAGAGGCAATGGCAGGAACTGAAAATGTAAACACCATACGCATACGTGCTACTGTGGGGGGTCAGAGGATGTTACTGCTGAAAAGGCAGGGTGCACTATTTCACCAGCGCCAGCAGTTTCAGTTAAAGTGGCCAATGGGCAAATCTTGCGGTCTGATTCCCAAGTCCAGAACCTTCAGTGGTGCTATGAAGGGCATGTATTCACTGACACTATGCGTATTCTAGATATCGGGGCCTCCGATGCTATCTTAGGCAAAGATTGGCTTGACAGATGTGGTTCTATGCTATGTCATTGGGCACTGAACACACTGCAGTTCGAGCACAACGGGGAACAATTCACTTTAAAAGGCATGGATACTCTAGTTCAATTGGAACTGTCGGAAGTATCTGTTGCGCATCTGCAAGAACTATTGGCAACCAATGAAGTGTGGGCAATGGCAGTGCTTGATCAAACGGCAGATGTGCCAGTCACAACAGTGTCACCGGATTTGCAGGCTATACTCACGGAATATGCCGATGTTTTCAGTGATCCCGCCACTCTACCACCTCACCGTGCACTTGATCATGCAATTTCTCTAGAGTCGACAGCCCAACCAGTGAATTCAAGACCCTATCGATATTCGCCCTTGCAGAAGGACGAAATTGAACGTCAAGTAGCTGAGATGATCAAGGCAGACCTCGTCACACCCAGCATGAGTCCCTTCGCATCACCAGTGCTCTTGGTAAAGAAGAAGGATGGTTCCTGGCGTTTTTGCGTGGATTATCGCAAGCTTAACACTATGACGATCAAGAATAAGTTTCCTCTACCCATAGTTGATGAATTGTTGGATGAATTGGCGGGCACAAAATTTTTCTCGAAGCTTGATCTCCGTGCGGGCTACCATCAAATCAGGATGCGCCCTGAAGATGAAGGCAAGACGGCGTTCAAGACTCACCACGGACACTTCCAGTTCCGCGTGATGCCCTTTGGTCTGTCGAACGTGCCCGCAACATTCCAATGTGTGATGAATTCGGTGTTTGCTCCATTCCTGCGTAAGTTTGTGATTGTCTTCCTGGATGATATTCTCATATATAGCTCGTCGTGGCCGGAGCACATGGATCATTTGCGTCAAGTGCTAGACAAGCTCCGCGAGGCTCAATTCTTTGCCAAGCTATCAAAATGTGATTTCGGCCAAACACAAATTCATTATTTGGGGCATATTATCTCGGATTCTGGAGTGGCAACAGACACTGACAAGACAGCAGTCATGCGCAACTGGCCAACACCCTTGAGTGCAACAGAATTGCGTGGGTTTCTAGGTCTTACAGGGTACTACCGGAAATTTGTTAAGAATTATGGGATTATATCCAAGCCACTAACCCAGTTACTCACCAAGAAGGGTTTTGAATGGTCTGACACTGCCCAGGCAGCATTTGCAGCACTAAAGGAAGCTATGACCAGCACCCCGGTTCTAGCTTTGCCTGATTTCAATCAGCCCTTTGCAATTGAGACCGACGCTTGCGATACTGGTGTGGGAGCCGTTTTGATGCAAAATGGTCATCTGATCACGTATATGAGCAAGGCTTTGGGAGTGATGAATCGCAAGCTTTCTATATATGAAAAAGAGTTCATGGCGGTGATGATGGCAGTGGACAAATGGCGCCAATATTTGCAGCGGGGGCCCTTTCTCATATTAACAGACCACAAAAGCTTGTGCACACTAAGTGATCAACACTTAACAACAGATCTTCAGCGCAAATCTATGACAAAATTGGTAGGACTGCAGTTTCAGTTTCGTTACAAGAAAGGGATCGAGAACAATGCTGCTGATTCTCTTTCCCGAGTTGGACATCTTCTGGAGATGTCAGTTTGTCAACCAGATTGGTTACATGAGGTTACTAATTCTTACACTACTGACCCCGATATGACAATCCTTCTGCAACAGTTGGCCCTTCATTCTCCTGATGCTAAAGGATATTCACTGACACACGGTCTGATCAAATACAAAGGGAGACTGGTCATTGGTGCCAACTTGGCCCTCCAAACTAAATTAATTGCTCAGTTACATGACACACCGGTAGGGGGCCACTCCGGCATTCATGCAACCTACCAACGAGTTAAGAAACTATTCTATTGGCCAGGCATCAAACTTGCAGTAGAGCTATTTGTTCGACAGTGCCAAGTGTGTCAACAAGCGAAGCATTGCAACACTAAACCGGCAGGTCTGTTACAACCTCTTCCACCACCAAAAGAGCCATGGCAGGATGTGACTATGGACTTTATAGAGGGTTTACCAGTATCTGACAGTGCAAATGTGATTCTGGTCGTCGTGGATCGCCTTACAAAGTACGCTCACTTTCTTCCGTTACGTCATCCTTACACAACAAATTATGTAGCAAAGGCTTACATGGATAATATTGTCCGTCTTCACGGCGTTCCCTTGTCCATCACATCTGATCGGGACAAAGTCTTTACAAGTGTGTTTTGGCGGGAACTGATGAAATCAGTGGGCACCAAGCTTCACTACAGCACTGCTTACCACCCGCAGACTGATGGTCAAAGCGAAAGAGTCAATCAGTGTCTTGAGCAGTATCTGCGTTGCATTGTCCAGGATAATCCCAAGCAATGGCGCAAGTGGCTGGCGATGGCTGAGTTCTGGTATAACACGAGCTATCACACAGCAATTGGAAGTTTCCCATTCAAGGCCCTATACAAAGCAGAACCAAACTTTGGTGCTTTCCCTAACGTGACAATAGATGAAAGTTCAACATCTGCTGAAGACATTGTTGATTACCAAACTCATATAGCAGCATTGCGTGACAAACTGTTACAGGCGCAACGACGGATGAAGAAACATGCTGATCGCAATCGATCAGAGCGTCAGTTTACTGTCGGAGATCAAGTTCTATTGAAACTTCAACCTTATGCTCAACAGTCTGTCGTTAATCGTCCGTACCCAAAGCTGTCATACAAGTATTTCGGCCCTTATACCATCCTGGAGAAAATTGGCGCAGTCGCTTACAAGCTTCAGTTACCAGCAACGGCCCAGGTGCATCCTGTCTTCCATGTGTCTCAGTTAAAACCTTTCACTCCTAGCTACACTCCTGTCTTCAGTGAATTGCCCAAAATTCCGGATTTGGGGACTATGAAATCTATACCGGAGAGGATCATCGATCGCCGTATGGTGCGAGCAGGCAATACCACTGCAGTGCAAGTGCTTATCAAATGGCAAGGTCTGGATACTGAGCAAGCCACCTGGGAGGACTATTACCTGCTGAAGAAACGCTTGCCAACAGCATCAATCTGGGATGAGGATCGTGCTCAAGAGGGGACGAGTGTCACACCTCCCAGCTCTACCTACAAGTCGGTGGACCACGAGTTGATAGGGCAAGACAAGGCAAGCACCAGCAAGGACCAAGGACCACATGTCAATTGAAGACGTGTGTGCGTGAGTTGTAAACCGAGTGTCGTGGACCTGAGGGCCCAGCTGTAAGCGTGTGGGCGGGAGTTAAATGGGGATCGAGTCCTCTCAGGCCAGATATGCTGTAAACTGAATTCTGAACTCCTCTTTCTAATGTTCGTCTGTTCCCCACCCCCAGTTCGTCTCCTCACCCCTTGATCTGCTACCTCATCTCCCTTTTCTTGCTGTTGTTTGTGCGTGATTGATCCTATCACTGATCAGGACATCACACACACCTCTCTTTAGCAAGCGCCATTCCCTCCATTAGGGCACACAGTTCCACCCCCAGTGGGGAAGAGCATTGTTTCAAGGATCTGCATGCTGTTAAGATGATCGATCCGTCATGCCTGCGAAGGATAATTCCCACACCTGCCTATCCATCCTGATGGCCATAGGATCCATCAACATTCAGTTTTACTAGCCCATTAGGTGGCCTAACCATGATTTAGTGCTATGCATGGACGGGATCACTAACATCCCGAGGTTGAACTAGTTGCTTCCCTTTAAGAATCTCCTCCGTCGCGAGCTGCCGACAGTTGGCAAGAGATGCAATATAGCTGCACAAGAATCTTCTAGAACCTTCGATCGTCGGCATCAGTTTGTCGTGTGTGATCTCATTTCGTACAAACCAGATCCTCCATATGATCACGAGGACTTTTATCACAAACCCCCCTCGGCAACTTGAGCAGGCATTCCTCAAGCCATTTATTCAGGGAAGCAAAAGTCCAATTGGTTTTTTTTTTGTTTGAAACGGAGGCAAAAGCTTTGCCTCATCCATTAATTAAGCAGAAGATGCCTGATTTTTAGGAGAAAACCGGGAAAAAACCTACAATGACGGGGCCAAGCCCACACCCACCCACACGACACCGCGAAGGCACACCGAGCCACCCTGGCTACCCACATAAGCTACACAAACGCGAAGCTTGAGTTGGCCTATCCCAAACAGACGGCTCCCCAAGAAAAGGCCGGTAGCTCCGATTCTAACGACGAGCCGCGGAGAGGAGATGCACAAGACCTACGCATAAAAGGACCTTCACCGTCGGACCGCCCTCGAAGGTCATCGTACACCACCCAAAGGCAGCTTCGACTTCACAACAAGAGGAGGCCAACCTGAAGACATTCGGACACGCCGGGACGGAGCCGACTAACACGATCTTGCAGCAACCAAACCATGCTCAGCATCATTGTCGTTGCCGCCCAAGCCCACCGTCGAGAGTCACCTTATCGCCCAAGCGACCCAAGGTCAAGCACCCCCGAAGATGACGAACATTCGGAGCCGCCGCTTCGACATACCGCTGCTCTGTCGCGCCATGCGCGTCCACAAAGACCACCACCTTCCGGGGCCACCGCCCCGACGTACCACTGCTCTCTCTCGAGCTGCAACGCCGCACGAACCGTTCACCCGCAACCCAAGCTGCACAGAGCAAAAGGCCGCAGACCACGGGCATCACACCATCTCATCGGGGGCCGCCGCCCCGACATAACGTCCGACCGTCCCCACCAGGACGCGTCCGACCGAGCCGACTGCCCTACCGCCCACACGGCCAGGGTCGCCACCCAAGCCGTGACAAGCCGCATCCCTGCACCCTAGAGATGCAGCCGCACTGCCTTCCGGGGCCGCCGCCCCGGCTCACAGCCACCTACCCGAGGCCGCCGCCTCGGCATCCTCCAACGCAGACGGTAAGGCAACGCAGCCCGGCAAACACTGATGTCTACGCACGCTTCTATTCCTGTAGACAGTGTTGGGCCTTCAAGAGCAGAGGTTTGTAGAACAGCAACAAGTTTCCCTTAAGTGGATCACCCAAGGTTTATCGAACTCAGGGAGGAAGAGGTCAAAGATATCCCTCTCAAGCAACCCTGCAATCACGATACAAGAAGTCTCTTGTGTCCCCAACACGCCTAATACACTTGTCAGATGTATAGGTGCACTAGTTCGGCGAAGAGATAGTGAAATACAAGTGGTATAGATGTATATGAGTGGTAATAGCAATCTGAATAAAATATGGCAGCGAGTAAACATGCAACAGAACAGTAAATAAACGGAGATTCGATGTTTGGAAACAAGGCCTAGGGATCATACTTTCACTAGTGGACACTCTCAACATTGATCACATAATAAAATCACTCTACACTCTCTTGTTGGATGACAAACACCATTAATTGTGTAGGGCTACAAGAGCACCTCAATGCCGGAGTTAACAAGCTCCACAACATTCGATGTTCATATTTAAATAACCTTAGAGTGCATGATAGATCATTGCAATTATACCAAGTACTAACATAGCATGCACACCGTCACCGACAGACTATGAAAGGAGTAATAGAGCACATCAATACGTAATAGTTAACTCCATAATCTACAAGAGATTACAATCATAACCTACGCCAAGTACTACATGATGCACACACTGTCATCATTACATCATGAAGGAGGAATAGAGTACTTTAATAACATCACCAGAGTAACTAGATCACAAAGAGAGAGATGAACCACATAGCTACGGTAGAGCCCTCAGCCTCAGGGGAGAATTACTCCCTCCTCATCATGGAGACATCGATGGCGGTAAAGATGGCGGTGGAGATGGCTTCCGGGGGCAATTCCCCGTCGCGGCAGGGTGCCGGAACAGAGACTTCTGTCCCCCGAATTGGAGTTTCGCGATGGCGGCGGCTCTGGAAGGGTTTCTGGTGTTTCGTCAATCCGTGTCGATGTTTTAGGTCAGGAGGCATCTTATAGGCGAAGAGGCGGAGTCGGAGGGGCCACGGGGCCTCCTCACACTAGGGGGGCGCGCCCCCCCTCTGGGCCGCGCCGCCCACACGTGTGGGGCCCCCAGGGCTCCCCTCTGGTCCCCCTTTGACTTTCTGGAAGGTTCCGGGAAAAATAAGATGTTGGGCATTGATTTTGTCCGATTCCGAGAATATTTCCTTTGTAGGATTTCTGAAACCAAAAACAGCAGAAAACAGCAACTAGCCCTTCGGCATCTCGTCAATAGGTTAGTTCCGGAAAATGCATAAAATCATTATAAAGTGTGAGCAAAACATGTAGGTATTGTCATAAAACTAGCATGGAACATCAGAAATTATAGATACGTTGGAGACGTATCAAGCATCCCCAAGCTTAGTTCCTACTCGTCCTCGAGTAGGTAAACGATAAAAAGAATAATTTCTGTAGTGACATGCTACTTACATAATCTTGATCATACTATTATAAAGCATATGAGATGAATGCAGCGATTCGAAGCAATGATGAAGACAATGAGTAAACAAATGAATCATATAGCAAAGACTTTTCATGAATAATACTTTCAAGACAAGCATCAATACGACTTGCATAAGAGTTACTCATAAAGCAATAGATTCAAAGTAGAAGGCATTGAAGCAACACAAAGGATGATTAAGTTCCAGCAATTGCTTTCAACTTGTAACATGTATATCTCATGGATAGTTGTCAACATAAAGCAGTATAACAAGTGCAATAGGTAAACATGTAAGAATCAATGCACACAGTTGACACAAGTGTTTGCTTCTAAGATAGAAAGAAGTGGGTAAACTGACTCAACATAAAGTAAAAGAATGGCCCTTCGCAGAGGGAAGCACGGATTACTATTTTTGTGCTAGAGCTTTTATTTTGAAAACATAGAAGCAATTTTGTCAACGGTAGTAATAAATCATACGTGTTATGTATAAGACATCCTAATTAGCTTGGATTAACACGGATTATCATTGCATAGCATATGTTTCAACCAAGTGTCACAAAGGGGTACCTCTATCCCGCCTGTACAAAGGTCTAAGGAGAAAGTTCGCATTGGATTTCTCGCTTTTGATTATTCTCAACTTAGACATCCATACCGGGACAACATAGACAACAGATAATGGACTCCTGACGTGGGCATTACCCTTCGGGTAACCGATGTTGCTCTACCCTATACGGTCCAGCTGGAGGCCCACGAAGGTACTCGATGACAAGATGGGCCACTAGGACGGTGCAACGAAAGGTTCCTTGAAGTACAAGACACGGAAGGAGCCGAACAAGGAAAGTCTAGAGATAGATCTACTATAAACCTAGTCGTACTCGATTAGGCCTCTCGAGACCTGGCCTCCTATATAAAGGCCAAGAGAGGGGCTATCGAGACACACAATCAATCTTAGCGATCTCAGCCAATAGAAGCCTAGACCTAGGTTACCCTAGTACTTAGCTATCTCGACGAGATCTCAGCCGAACTATTCGGCACCCCATTGTAACCCATTATCATCATAATCAAGAACAGACAGGCAGGACGTAAGGGTTTTACCTCATCGAGGGCCCCGAACCTGGGTAAATCGCTCTCCCCGCTTGTCTGTGAACCGATGTCTCGTGTCAGCTTGCAGGATTCCATCAACCCTAAGCCCCTATCGGAGGGCATTGCTGAGGAGCACCCTCGACAATTGGCGCCGTCTGTGGGAAGCCTGTCGGCACAAGATCGGTCATCGGCAGATCCAACCACGACACCAGCAACTTCATCAGCAACTTCATCGACACCATCATCACCAATCCTGGGAAGCCCGATTCGATTCGGCTCCTACGAATTTACTCCGCACAGCGATTCCTCCCATTCGAACTTTTCAGATCTACAAGGAAACATGGAGATGACCTTCGGCAGCGTCCACTACAACGTCAACGTGGAAGGAATCCTTCGATTGCTGGAATCGCCCACCTCCGGATCGACGAGTCCAAGCGCGTCATCGTCACTCGACCTATCGGCTGGTCTGATAGGATCGACGTGCTCACCCATGCCCTCGACTCCCCGCTCGGTGTCTTCCATGTCCGTAGGATCTGACGATCCCACATCTTCGGAGTTAACTTCGTACTACTGCTTGAACTGTGACACCAGGCACGGGCTGGGATCGAGCGACACGCCGTTCATCTGCAACGCCCAATATTCATCGGGAGAAGACAGTATCGACATCATCGTCCAAGGAACCACCCGAAGAGCGGCACGCCATCAGGTTTATGTCGCCAATAACACAGGAAACCCGAGGCATAGAGAAGACGGAGACCATACCCCTCGTTCTAGCAGAAGGGCAAGTTTTGAAAACAGCGCCAGCAACCGCGATAGCGACTACACCATCGCGGACGAGGAGTGGGCGGCGGCCAGGGCAGCAGTACTCAACAACACACCGCTCCCCGCAGGAACCTCGGTTGGAACCCTCAATGCTTATCGCTCTATACTAGAGAAAAACCGGGAGCACCTGTCGAAAGAGCAAGCTACCCTCAAGAGACGCCTATCTACGGCAGATCGATCCAGTGAACGACGAAGAAGCTCGCAAGGGAGTGCCTCCCGAAACACTCAGGGAGCAGGCAAGCACCGGTCGAGACTATCCAGGCTTTCGGAAGATGATGCTAGAGAGATAACGTCGAACCTGACTAAATCCTTTATGACCACGGATACCGCGGGCATGCCACGGCCGAAAACCGTTGCAGGAGCAACGGCCAACCTCGCCGCATACCTCATCAATCAGCGCCCCGAAGGATCCATGGCTCAAGCTCATCGAGGTGCCCTGGAGAGTCTCGCGATATTGGGAAACAACCTAGTCCCGCAAAAGGAAAAGACCACGGCGCAGGTGACAAGGGATTAACTTGTCAATGCCTATGGATTGTAGACTAGGGTTTCATTGGATGTAGAGGGCAAGTAGATCTCGAAGGTTTCAGCCGAAAAAGTGCTCGACGATGTAAAAACTAGGGTTTGAGAGACAATGATTCGATTCCTTTCTTTGTCCCTCGACTCCCCCTTATATAGGAGGCGGAGCCGAGGGATTCGTGATACACAAGTTTACAGAGTCCGGGAGGGTTTCTAACTCATCCCGCAAGATTACAAACGATGACTCCTATTACAACTCTAGCTTTCCTTAACAGTATCTTGGGCTCCCGAATCTTCTTATTCTTCGAGTCGTGGGCCTTCAGTAAACCCCGGGTACCCTCTTCGGCAGGCCCATTGGGTATGCCTATGTCAGTAGCCCCCGAGATTTTACTTGAATCGCAGAGTCAGGGAAAATCTCCACCTTTATATTTATTCAACAACTCTGAATTTTCGCACATATCTTTGCTCATAAATTTCTATATTGTACAGGGATAATAGTAGTTGGGGCTAGTTCATCTGACGGATCAGGTACTAGTTAACTGCTCTAGTGGCAATCCGCAAAAACCTACTTCAAAATCACGTCCCTGGACATGATTTCGGGATACTGGTGTAAACTTCGACAGGTGCCGCTTAAGGTCTTACCATTCTGTCGAGTCCCAGTCATATTTATCGGGTACCTAATGCGTCCGTTAGGATTTTTCTTCGTATCTGTTGATACGGAAAAAAGTAGCAAACCGACGTCAGAGACGGCGCCACGCCGCACAGAACGGATCTGGGGTCTTACCTTCGCAAATTTTGCGGCATTCAGAGATTTATTCGCAACTTCGGCTCTCTGAGGATATATTGTCGAGTGCTTATTCGGCTGTTGGAATAGCACATTTTATTGAGTCAACGGATGACTTATATTGCTCTCCCGATGGGAGTATATGTAGAGTTATTTTAACTCGAAATATACTCTTTTGTACTTCTATCTTTCTTTTTTATAATTTCATCGGGCACGCGACCAGCGTTCCCGATGGGAGTAGCCCCCGAGGCTACAACCAAGGACTTGTGCTTGGGTGTAGGCTCCACATTTTATGCCGCTATATTTTTCCTCTCCCGAAATCTTCAAATCTCTCGGGTGCGCGAACAGCGCTCCCGATGGGAGTAGCCCCCGAGGCTATGAACAAATGCTTGCATTTGGTCATAGGCTCTCCCCATTTCTATTTTGTCATACCCGAAATTTTCTCTTTTTCCAAAGTAGCCCCCGAGCATTTGGGCAAAAACTTGTATTTGATCAAAAGCTCTCGAAATAATCTTGTGTTGTCGATATTTTCACCAGGCTCCTTAGTCGAGTTTTTTCTGTTGCCTTAATGACGTCACTGCTGATGATAGCCACGATTTATTGTATTGGAAACATACGAAAACCGCTCCTTTCACTGCCTCGTGGGTCCAAATCCCCTCTCCGATGGACACATCGTGCAAGTGGGGGACACACGTCTCCCGCTTTTACTGACACATGTACTGCAGGTCCTGTAATTTCTCGTCATAATGAAATTACCTTTTACCCCTTGACTACGTGTACAACATCTGGTCCACAATTTCTTCATCCAACGGTGCGTCGTTTCACCGCACCTGCATATAAGGTCATCATCTTCCTCAATCAATACTTCCACTCGCGCCGCACTTCTGTTCCTCTGCAAAAAATCCTCCAGTACTCTCATCGCTTTGTGTGCTCCTCCGAGCCTGTTCTGTTCTGCTCCATTCTAGTATAAATCATCACCCTCGCGACGCACCCATCACAGCGCTCCAAAAATCCCCAATGGCCACCGAAGATTTGGAGTGGGAGAGATCCAAGATCTCCAGCCAAGATATGAACCTGCTGAAGAAGCTGGGGTTCGCCAAGAAGAAGGACGCGCTACGCTTCCCCCACGAGGAGAGCTACCCATCTCCTCCAATGGAGTACCGGGTTGATTTCGTCGATCATCTCATCCGCGGTCTTTCCCCTCCTATCCATGAGTTTCTTCGCGGTCTTCTCTTTGTTTATGGGCTTCAGCTTCACCAGCTGACGCCCAATTCTATCTTGCACGTGTCGATTTTTATCACATTGTGCGAATGCTTCCTTGGAGTCCAACCTAATTGGGCTTTGTGGAAACGCATCTTCTGCCTCCGCCGCAATGGCTCCCACGGCGTCGCCTATAATATTGGCGGCGTCGTTATCTGTGTTCGCTCTGACGTCGATTACTTCGACGTCAAGTTCCCTGATTCCGTCCAAGGGTGGCGAAAGAAGTGGCTGTATGTGCATGAAGAAAGCTCTGATTCAGTAGAGTACAACATCGCCCCCTTTGACGGAAAAACCAAAATTCTTCACCGCCGCTCCTGGGATGCTGAAGCTACCGAAGAAGAGAAATTGGCGACAGAGGCGCTGATGACTCGCATCCGTGAGCTGCAAAGTACCCGTGGCAAAGAACTGTCGGGTATCCAAAACACAGCCTATTTCCTTAGGATTAGAATGCAGCCTCTGCAAGCTCGAAAAAATCCCCTTTGGATGTATGCTGGTGATGAAAACGTCGAGAGGCTTTCCGCAGATCTTCCTGCAAAAGACTTGGAGAAGCTAATTCGAAGAATTTCCAAGCTTAACAAGAAGGACACCATTCCATCTTGTTGCAAAGTTAAGCCATTTTGTGGTGCCAATCCTCTTCCCGAGGTAATTGTTCTTCTCCGCTATCGTGCCATCTTCCCGAATTACATCTATTGAGCACTTTATTGGTAGCGAAATATAACTGTCTTGTCGATATTCTTTATATTCCACAGGGTCACCTTACTTTAACTTCTCTTCCTCCCCTTCCCGAAGGCGGGGAAGTCGAAGAAATGGCTGTTGTCACCGACGACAACCAGGGTCCTTCTCGCCCTGAAAGTGGAGTCGGGGGTTCCCAAAAATCCGCGGCTTCTCTTGAAAAAGAGAATGAAACGGAGGTTACTTCATCGACACGGTCGTCTATTCCTGGTGCTTCTCCGAAAGGCAAGAGGAAAAGAGATGAAACTATTGACTCTGGCGCCTCCAAAGCCAATACTTCCCGTGCCGAAAAGATTGTGCCCGATGCCGGGGAGAAGGCTTTGGGTCTTTATGACGCTGCCCTCATTAGCTCGTAAGTTTTTTCTCTACTTCTCTTTTTTTTATGCACTGCATTTGTCCCTTGTCGATATTTTTCCGAACTGTTTTCTCATCTTGTCGCTGAATTTATTATATTAGCGATGAAGAGGAAGATGTGCCCATTGATGCGACTGCTCGAACGAGCACGTCCCATACTTTGGTTGTCTCGGAAGCTCATCCTGATGGTGATGAAACTTCACCTCCCCAACAAGACCTGGAACATCCAACTCCAGCTGTGAGCCCCCGGGCCCCTTCTCCGAAGAAAGCCAGGTTGGAATCAACCAAGGAACCAACCATACTATCTGGTTGTTCCTCGACTCCTTTGATGGAAGAGGTAAGCTATTTTCTTTTGTTCTGTATTGATTTTACTACTTTGAACTTCCCTCCCTTTTCGTTTCTGGATGTCGAGTTTTTCTTCTTCTTATATTGATCTTTCGACATGATGATTTCTTCAGCCTTTTATGAAAGAGCTCATCCGCTTCGGTACCCAATTTATCGAGTACCGCGATTATGCTGCCCAGCTCGAAGGTGCCTTCTTTTTCCTTGTCAAATATATTCTGTCACTATTTTTGCTGCAGTTCTTTTACTCGCCTGTTTTACATTGGCAGAGAAATTTGCGGAAACCAGCAAACGTGCTGACGCTCTTGCTGCTAAATTGGAGCAAAGTGAATCGGCACGCATGAAAGCCGAAGCTGATGCTGCTACCGTTGAGGATCTTCAAAAGAAACTTGACGACGCAAAAAAGGCTCTAGAAGAAAATGTAGCCCAGCACGCTGCTCGCGAGGAAGAAATCCTTCGTCGACTAGAATCACAGAGTCGACGTTTTGTTAGTAAGTGTCCACATCCTTAATGCTTTCTTGCGTCGTCTTTGTTCCTTCTTCTTGCTTGACCAACTATCTTTTATTTTACTTAGGGAGAACAAACCAAGAGTATGAGCTAGCGAGCCCTGAGGGTGATCAACTCCTTGACGCTCTTTCGCTTCTTGAAATTCATGGCGATGAGGCTCGTGATGGCCTTTCTGAAGCTAAGATTGGCTTGTCGCGGCTTTTCCCATATTTTTTCAAGAAAACAGAGGAACCTGCAACTTTTGTTGCTCTCGCCAAGTGCTTCACTTCCCCGGAAGACCTTGGACTCCAACTTCGTCAAGAGGGACTAAAAGTTGGTGTCGAGGGTACGATGGCCTTAATTGCGGAGAGCCAACAACAAGTCGACTGGTCGAAAGTTGGCAACACGGGGGAGATCGAGACGAAGAAGTGGCAGTCGCTGATTAAAGCGGCGAAGCCCAGTTCGAAGAAGATCCTCGCCACTCTTGGATATAAGCCCACGCCTGCTCCAAGTTCTTCAAAGCCGGAGGTCAAGTAGACCACTTTTGCTTTTTTCTCTGTAATTCCTCTCCCCTTTTGGCACTGTCACCATATTGTTCTTTGGTGGTGGCTCCTTCAGTAGTTGTCCATAGGTCCTTCTTTTGTAATAGACATGTACATACTTTCCGAATGAATGGAAATCTGTCTTTTCTTAATGATTGATGTTGAAAATTTTGTTTTCAGTTGATTTTTGACAACTATACTGCAACACCTGGTCCTTCCGGGGTTTTTCCTTCGTCCCTTTCGAAGAAAAAACCTGTTGCTGTCGAATTTGGTGAGGATTCGTCGAGCAAAGATTCAGCGCAAGATTTGGAAGAGCTTCGGCAGCAACTCCAATTTATAAAGAAACAGTCGCTTATGCTCATGGAACAATCTCGGAAATCCTCCGAGGAGAGAAAGGTTGCACTCCAACAGGCTCAAGATGCCATAGCCGAAAGGGACTCCGCGGTTGCGGATGCTGCTACAGCTACGTCTCGAGAGATTTTTATGCTTCAACTGCTGACAGATGCTAGCTTGGATATGGCAGGTGTGCGTCAGTATCTTTGTTATGCTTTATCTTTCTTTTTTCCTTGTCTTCTTGCTGCCCGCTGATTCTGTCAAAATAGGTGCCTTCTTAAATGCTGCTACTGAAGATGAACGTGTTGAAGCTCGTTCCAATGCTCTTCTGAGGCTTGCACGTGATCATGGTTCAAATTTTTGGGGCACGCCTGAACGGACTCGCCAAATCGTCAGGTTTCAAGATCGTGCGCTTCAGGTCCGCGATTTTCTCGACTTCTGCACGAGGACCTTGTCTTTAGTTTACGGGACCATGTTTCCGCGTAATAAGATGCCAGAGACCCTTCCCACTCTGATGGAACAATTTCGAGATGCCCCTCGAATCCATGGATTTGTGCGAGCCCAATTAGCTGCTGGCGCTAGGTTTGCCATGATCATGATAAAAATCTGCTACCCGAAATTAGACATGAGTCAAATTGTTCCGAAGTGCCTGGCGAAGATGGCGAAGAGAAAGAGGAACTTCGGCAAATATGACGACATTGTCACCCCTGTTGCTGAGGATATGATGGATGAACTTCTTCGACTGGACGCCGAATTCTTCGTGAAAGGCAGTTATGCGGAACATAGCACTCGCGCGATAAATAATGAATGGCTAACGATAGATAATATACTGGGTAACCCTTGAAGTTTTGTTGCTCCAAGGATTGTATCTTGTGTGTAGTAGACATAATCTATGTTGTAAAGTCACTATATTTCTGTTTTTCAGTGCCAAGCCCCCGGGCGTTTTGATGGCGATGTTTTTTTCCTTTTTATGATGCGAGGTTGTCCCAAGGCAAGATAAATTATATTTGTGCACTATTTTTGCGGGTGCGAACCCTCAGCTTTCTGTTGATCGCTATTTTGCGACATATTTTTATTTGGCGAGGTACTTTATACCAAAGCGAGATATAGATATTGTATCTTCTGGGTAAAAGCCCCCGAGCCTGTCAAAAAGATATATAATTCCACTATCTTTATTATATTGCAGCACCGCGAGCCCGCCTCATTAAAAACCTTTCCCGGCCCCACTCGGTGCCCCGATGATGGGGGTATGCCCATAGGGGGTGGGTCGCCAGTCCCACTCGCCATGAAGATGGAGGCTCGGGTGGACCGCCAGTCGCCCAAGCGACTGGGCCCTAAGGCGACTGGGCCGTGATCCCAAGGAGGAGGTCCATGCGGCTGAACAAGAAGATTACTTGCGAGAGGGTTAGCGGATCGCGGATTAGTAGCAACAGATATGATTCGGAGTTATCTCCATGTATCCCTAGATCGGGGGTGCTTATATAAACCCCCGAGCTTAAACCCTAGAGACACCTTACTCGAGATCCAATCTCCCCCTGTAAGCTCTCGGCGTAGCCGCCGACTGAGCCCCCCATTGTAATTCTCCACTGAGCAATAAAGATCTAGCAGGACGTAGGCCTTTTACTCTCCGGAGGGGCTGAACCTGGGTAAAACCCTTGCGTCTCTTGCACCTCGACCCGTAGATGGCGATGTTCCCTTCCCCTCGCATCAACGAAGTGCTACCCCCTGTAGCATCTGCCGTGGTTACATCCACGACAGTGGCGCCCACCGTGGGGCATGGGACATCAAGCCTTCGAGCTACGGCGAGGCCCTACTCGCCAGTTCGGCGGCCGGTTGCTTCCGGCAGGATGATCGCCACCGGCAATTTCTTCCACATCCAACCAAGCACCTACCGGCCCGCCTCGTCGCCCCTCAAGCACGCCTGGATGGTGCCGATCGGCTCCATCAACCTCTTCGTTGGGCTCACCGGCGTCAGCGACCCCTCTGAGCCTCGCCCCAGTCGCTCGCACGACCCCTTCGCGCCAGGGCAGCTCCTCACTGCTACTCGCCCGGTCACCGGCGAGGTATACGCGGAGGCTGAGACGGCCCTGGAAGACGATGCCGAGTCGGCGATCGAGGCGCCGACCGCCAACTCCACCGTTGCCTCGGCAGCCGCCGACTCCGCCGACGCCGCTCCAGCCGCCGATTCCGCCGACACCATTCCGGCCATCGACTCCGTCATCGCCGCAATCGACGCCGACTTCACCGACATCCTCGCTATAACGTCGGTTGCAGAATCCACCGTTGCATCCCCGACTGCCCGCTCCGTCGCCACGGCATCAACCAAGGACTCTATCTCCCTGGTCTCCCACCCGAGCGACTTCGAAGGTGGCTTCGAGGACGACTCCATCCTCTCCCTCTTCGGCAGTGACTACGACTCGGACTCCGTCGAGGCCCCGCGCTACCGCTACCCGACCGCAGTCTTCATGGCAGGGGGGGAAGAAGAGCTCCCAGTCGACGCCTTCACCACTCCCCTCCCTGCAACCGCCACCGCAACCGAGATCGAGGCGCACCGGGCAGCCCTCGAGGAGCAGAGGAAAAAAGAGCTCGCCGAAAGGCAGAAATTCCGCCTCGAGCAAGATGAAGTGAGGGCCGTGTCCCACTATCGTCAGCAGCGAAACCGCCGGCGCATGGAGCGCGCCCGCGCGAACGACTTTCCCAGCGCACGCCTTAA
The DNA here is from genome assembly GCF_019359855.2 of Lolium perenne. Classification (NCBI taxonomy): domain Eukaryota; kingdom Viridiplantae; phylum Streptophyta; class Magnoliopsida; order Poales; family Poaceae; genus Lolium; species Lolium perenne. Next base: position 170,595,181 of record NC_067248.2, read on the forward strand.
CTTCGACGACCCAGACGGAGAAATCCGGGTCGCTCGAATCCAAAACCCTGACATCCCGGAAGGTAGTCGGGCTGCTGCAGACAGAGCGGCGCGCGGAGCACCTCCGCCACCCCCACCACCACCACCCGAAGTTCCTCGGGCAGAGGTCGACGCCAACGGCCTACCACTACACTCGTCTCCAGCCGACAACGTTGCAGCTGCGCAGGCCGTCCTTGCAAGAATCCCCGAAACGGCAGACGGTGCGATCCTCGTCCAGCACGCTAAGGCTTTGGTAGCCAAGGCACTGGAGCAGCAGCACGCCGCAGCCGACTCGCAAGGGCGACTCTATTCGCGCACATCCGCCAGTCGCGCGGCGTCGTCAGACGCGGCAAACCGCGCAATCGTCAACGCTAACAACGGCCCGCCGCGGCACCGCGCGCGGCCCACTCGTCTAACAACCGAGTCGAGCCGCGCCCGCGCGGGTGATGGTCGCCGCCAACGGGCAGCCGATCGACGCCCGAACCCACATCGTCAACGACCAAGAATGGCGGGCGCGCAATCGATTGAACGACCGCCACGCCGATGAAGCCCCGCGCCAGAGCGCGTTCACCCGAATCGGCCCCGCTTGCTTCGGGCCGATGATCAGAGGCGAGCCGTACCTGTGGGGTTCAAAGGACCCCGCGACATCGAGAAGTACGACACACACATCGATCCCACCGTCCGGATCGACTCGTACGCCATGGCAATGGGGATCCAGGGCCACTCGAGTTACTCGCAGCGCGATACCTGCCCCTCATGATGGACGGCGTCAATCGCCACCGGTTCAACACCCTTCATCGTCAACGCATCGACTCCTGGGAAGAAGCCCGCGCCCGCGTTCATCCAGCACTTCGGCCAGGCGCATACACCCGTGCCACAACCATAGAAGACCTGGATCGCTGCGTCCAAGGCCCGCGCGAGTCGACCCGTCGGTGGGTGCAGCGCGGCAGGACATGTGGACGACCTCCGGCGGCATCGGCACGGACACGGCAATCTGCTTCCGACGTTGCTGCCGGTATGAACCACTAAGCGCCAAGCTCCGTCGCGTCAGCAGGGACAATATCTCAATCTCCGAGCTCTTCGACATCGCCACCCGTTACGCCGATGAAGACCCTACGGTCGACTCGGACGACGAGTACGGTCAACGACGCAATCGCCGCCCTGCGCACACGGAGCCTCGGCGCGGCGACTACCGGTTCGCCGGCCGGTCTAACAACGGCAAGCGCCGCGGAGAGGGAGGACACAACGAGCTCGTCGCTACCACCGATTACGAGCAGCGCGAGCCAAAATCATTTCGGCGCGACACTCGTGCACCTCGGGAGGATCGGCCTCAGCCCAAGCGCTTCGACGCCCGCAGCCTCCTAGACGCACCATGCATCTATCACAGCAAGGAGGGCAAGCCCGCCAATCACACGACGGGAAATTGCTACTCCCTAAAACAGATAGAAAGAGCCCGCCGCGCCAAGGAAAACGACGGCGGTAACCAGCACAAAGACCGCGCCAAAGACCAAGACCAGCACAAGGGAGAGGGCTTCGGTCGCAGCGCCGGCTCGCTCCATACCTTCACTGGGGTCGGCGACCGGCGGGACAGGAAGGTCCTCGCAAGGGCAGTGGCGGTACACGCAGTCATACTCTCCGACGTGCCCCGGTGGCTTAACTGGTCCGAGCAAAGCATCACCTGGAGCCGCGAAGATCACGCCCCCCGCATCGAGTATCCCGGGCGAGTGGCGCTAGTCGTCAGGCCCAAGGTCGCCGACTACTGGCTACCAAAAACCCTGATGGACGGGGGAAGCTCCATCAACATCATGTACTACGACACCTTCCAGCGGCTTGGTCTACCAGACTCACGCCTTGAGAGCACCAAGGTTACGTTCCACGGCATCGTCCCCGGGCGGAAGGCCTTCCCAATCGGCAAGGTGACGTTGCCAGTCACCTTCGGCACGCCCGTGAACTACCGTACCGAGCGGATAACGTTCGAGGTGGTGAACTTCCGAAGCTCCTACCACTGCGTACTCGGCCGACAGGCGTTCGCCCGCTTCATGGCGACCCCACACTACGCGTACAACATGATGAAGATGCCAGGGCCTCGAGGCGTCATCACCGTCCACGGCGATCCGGAGATGGCGTTGGAATGCGAGGACGACAGCGCCAAGCTCGCCGACGCCGTCATCGCCGACGAACAAGACAACTCCGCCGAGCTCGCCAAGTACCCAGTCGACCGCAACGACCCCGCCATCCTGGAGAAGCCAACCGAGCTCGACTCGTCCGCAGCAACCTTCAAGGCCGCAGCAGGCACTCGCCAAGTAGATCTTGTAGAAAACGATCCAAGTAGGCAAGTTACCATTGGGACGGGCCTGTCCGCCCAATAGGAAAGCGCGCTCATCAAGTTCCTCCGTGAGAATCGAGATATCTTTGCATGGAAACCATCTGACATGCCAGGTGTCCCGAGAGAACTTGCTGAGCACAAATTACATGTCGATCCCACCGCGCGACCCGTTAGGCAGGCAATGCGCCCTGTGGGAGAAGAACGGCGACGCGCGATCGCCGAAGAAGTAAACCGGCTACTCGCTGCCGGCTTCATCATAGAAATCAAGCACCCAAAATGGCTGGCAAACCCAGTCTTAGTGCTAAAGAAGAACAAGACGTGGTGAATGTGTATCGACTACACAAGCCTCAACAGCGCGTGCCCCAAGGACCCATTCGTCCTACCGCGAATCGACCAGATTATCGACGCGGTCGCCGGGTCCGAGTCGCTGTGCTTCCTTGATGCGTACTCCGGGTACAATCAAATAAAGATGGCCAAGGAAGACCAAGAGAAGACTGCATTCATCACGCCCCTAGGCGCCTACTGCTACACGTCCATGACCTTCGGCCTCAAGAACGCCGGAGCAACATACCAGCGGTGCATGAACAGCTGCCTGGAAAGCCAGATCGGCCGCAATGTGCATGTCTACATCGACGACGTGGTGGTCAAATCGACTCGACAGACCGACCTCGTCAGTGACCTCGCCGAAACATTCGCCAACCTACGGCGGTACAAGATCAAGCTCAACCCTTTGAAGTGCACCTTCGGGGTTCCATCAGGACAACTGCTAGGCTACGTCGTCTCCAAGCGAGGCATCGAACCCAACCCGGAGAAGACACTGGCAGTCATGCGCACCAAGCAGCCAACTTGCCTAGTCGACGCGCGAGAACTCGCCGGTCGGGTCGCTGCCCTCGCCGCTTCATACCCCGGCTCGGAGACAAGGCCATGCCACTCTACCGCTTGCTCAAGAAGTCGGAATCATTCCGGTGGACAGACGAGGCGCAGCGTGCCTTGGAAGAACTCCAGCACGCTCTCTCGAATGCCCCTATCCTCGCGGCCCCGCTGCCAAAAGAAACCATGCTCCTATACGTCGCCGCGTCGAACCGCGCTATAAGCGCGGTCATGGTCGTCGAGCGGAAGGAAGAAGGAAGGGAGCAACTGGTACAACGCCCGGTCTACTACATCAGCGAAGCTTTAATCGAATCCAAGCAGCGGTATCCACACTACCGTAAGCTGGTGTACGCCGTCCTCGTGGCCCGGCGGCGGCGGCCCTTACTTCCACGAGCACCCCATCAAGGTAGTCGCCTCAACACCACTCGCCGACATCATCCGCAACCGCGACGCAACCGGCCGGATCGCCAAATGGGCAGTCGAGCTCGGCGTCCACAACATCACCTACGAGTCACGCCATGCCATCAAATCTCAGGCACTCGCCGACTTCCTCGCCGACTGGGAAGAGGCCCAGCAGCCAAGCTCCCCCGCGGACCTCAAGCACTGGACACTGCACTTCGACGGTTCTAAAAACCTCGAAGGGGCGGGCGCGGGAGTCGTCCTCATATCACCAAAGGGCGACACAGTGAAGTACGTCCTGCAACTCAGATTCGAGCCATGCACCAACAACATGGCCGAGTACGAGGCGCTCCTACACGGCATGCGAGTCGCAAAAGAGATGGGCGCAACACGGCTGCGCTGCCTCGGCGATTCCGACCTAGTCGCCAGCCAAACTTCCGGCACCTGCGACGCCACAGACGCCAACATGATCGCATACAAACGCGCCGTCGACCAAGCCGGCGCTAGCTTCGCCGGCCACGTCGTCGAGTGGGTCGACAGGCGCAAGAACGAAGAAGCCGATGCGCTAGCCAGAATCGGATCCAAGCGACTTCAACCTCCTCCGGGCGTCGTCCTGGACATCCTCAGCCACCCCTCGGTGCACGCACCACGCGAGCTGGACATTGCCGAGCCACCTGCTCCCGACTCCACCTTAGTCGCACTCGCCGTCGACAGCATCGATTGGACCGAGCCATACATAAGCTACCTCGAGCGCCAGGCACTGCCGATGGATGAAACAAAAGCACGGGCCATCGTGCGCAGATGCAAATCCTTCACCATCATCAACAATGAGCTATACAAGCGCAGCGTCTCGGGAGTGTTCCAACGATGCGTCGCCACGGCGGAAGGACGCAACATTCTGCGCGACATCCACGCAGGGGACTGCGGCCACCACGCAGGCGCGCGTTCAATCGTCGCCAAGGCCTTTCGTCACGGCTTCTACTGGCCAACAGCCCACGAATACGCAATCGCTCTTGTCCGTTCGTGCACCGGGTGCCAAAAGTATGCGAGCCAGTCGCACATGCCAGGATCGGCATTGAAGACCATCCCCCTCACCTGGCCCTTCGCCGTATGGGGCATGGACATGGTGGGAAAATTCAAAACGGCCCCCGGCGGATATACTGACCTCCTGGTAGCGGTGGACAAGTTCACCAAATGGGTAGAAGCAAAGCCCATAAAGAAGTGCGACGGGAAGACAGCCACCAGGTTCCTGCGCGAGCTTATCTATCGGTATGGCTACCCTCACAGCATCATAACCGACAACGGCACCAACTTCGCCAAAGGGGAGATGGCTGACTTCTGCGAAGAGAAGGGCATCCGACTCGACCTTGCCTCAGTCGCCCACCCCGAGTCGAACGGCCAAGCAGAAAGGGCAAACCAGAGCATCCTCCACGGACTCAAACCACGCCTGGTCGTGCCCCTAGAGCGCGCAGCCGGTTGCTGGGCAGAGGAGCTCCCTTCAGTACTATGGGGCATCCGCACAACGCCTAACAGGTCAACCGGCTTCACGCCTTTCTTCCTGGTATATGGCGCCGAAGCCGTCATGCCCACGGACATCGCCTACGACTCGCCTCGGGTCGCCGACTACGCCGAAAAAGACAACGAGCGAGCTCGCCAAGAGGACGTCGACCTCCTCGACGAGGCCAGAGACCTCGCACTCTCCAGAACCGCCATCTACCAGCAGGACCTCCGCCGCTACCACAGTCGCCGCGTTCGAAGTCGCTCCTTCCAAGTCGGCGACCTGGTACTCCGGCTAATCCAGGACAAGAAAGGGATGCACAAGCTGTTCCCGCCCTGGGAAGGACCATTCGCCGTCAGCCGCGTACTCGGCAACGACTCCTACTACCTCATCGACGTCCGCCAGGACGACAAAGGCGAGCCGCTCACTAAGGAAGTGGAGCGCCCCTGGAACATCAACCTCCTCCGACGGTTTTATACCTAAGGAAACAATGTAACCCGAAAATTCAGAGGTTAATAAAAATCGCAGGCCATTTTGATCTCAAGCTCCGACTACCTCTCCTTCACCCGCAGATATCCCCATCTTTCATCCCGGTTACATGCCGGCTTAGTCGCCGCGACAAGCGACTAGGTACTGAGAGACCTCCGGTCGCCGCTGCTGGAAGAGAGAAGTCCACGATCGGCCAAGTAGCCGGGCTAACACGGGATGGCGGCGTGACCGGGACGCAACACCAGGTCCGGCCACCCACCATCCCTCACGCCGTCGGGTGAAAACGGCGACTGGAACCCACAGCAGGGCCGCACGCTCGGCCAGCCCCACGGGCCACGGCGACCGCCTTGTGCTACGCTATAAAGCACACCAATGCCCTCCTCTACCTTAGGCTGGCGAATTGCGTGGCTAAGTACTTCGACTAGGGACCCCGCAAAACGGACCCGCGGCTCGCCAAGGAAAATACGCCCGCAATGATCCCCTTTGGAGTCGCCTAGCGACTGGCTCACCGAGCCACGACGAGTGGCGCGCTACATCCGAACAGCGCAAACTACAACTCACCACTACTCCACCCATGAGGCTGCTATTCGTACTATAATGACTACGTCTTTGCGGCGGGGACGCCCAGCTCGAAAAGGAAAACAGTCAAGTCGATAGCCTTCATCGGGGTCGCAAGGCGACTGGCCTGAAGGCCATGGATAGTCGGAACCAACTCCAACGCATCGCCGCCACAAATAACGCAAAAACGACCACCGAATCACATTTAAGCAAAAGCCATCATTATATTTACAACTAACACCCGCTCGCGGGAACTCCAGCCACCTCTTACACAGGTACTCAGCAAACTACGAGGACTGAAGGAGATATGCCCTAGAGGCAATAATAAAGTGGTTATTATTTATATCTTTATGTTTATGATAAATGTTTTATATATCATGCTAGAATTGTATTAACCGAAACATTAGTACATGTGTGATATGTAGACAAACAAGAAGTCCCTAGTATGCCTCTTAAACTAGCTTGTTGATTAATGGATGATTAGTTTCATAATCATGAACATTGGATGTTATTAATAACAAGGTTATGTCATTGTGTGAATGATGTAATGGACACACCCAATTAAGCGTAGCATAAGATCTCGTCATTAAGTTATTTGCTATAAGCTTTCGATACATAGTTACCTAGTCCTTATGACCATGAGATCATGTAAATCACTTATACCGGAAAGGTACTTTGATTACACCAAACACCACTGCGTAAATGGGTGGCTATAAAGGTGGGATTAAGTATCCGGAAAGTATGAGTTGAGGCATATGGATCAACAGTGGGATTTGTCCATCCCGATGACGGATAGATATACTCTGGGCCCTCTCGGTGGAATGTCGTCTAATGTCTTGCAAGCATATGAATGAGTTCATAAGAGACCACATACCACGGTACGAGTAAAGAGTACTTGTCAGGAGACGAGGTTGAACAAGGTATAGAGTGATACCGAAGATCAAACCTCGGACAAGTAAAATATCGCGAGACAAAGGGAATTGGTAAATTATGTGAATGGTTCATTCGATCACTAAAGTCATCGTTGAATATGTGGGAGCCATTATGGATCTCCAGATCCCGCTATTGGTTATTGGTCGGAGTGAGTACTCAACCATGTCCACATAGTTCTCGAACCGTAGGGTGACACACTTAAAGTTGGATGTTGAAATGGTAGCACTTGAATTATGGAATGGAGTTCGAATATTTGTTCGGAGTCCCGGATGAGATCCCGGACATCTCGAGGAGTTCCGGAATGGTCCGGAGAATAAGATTCATATATAGGATGTCATTTTATGTGAAATAAAATGTCGCGGAAGGTTCTATGGAAGGTTCTAGAAGGTTCTAGAAAAGTCCGGAAGAAACCACCAAGGAAGGTGGAGTCCACAAGGGACTCCACCTCCATGGCCGGCCAGCCCTAGTGGGGGTGGAGTCCCAAGTGGACTCCACCATAGGGGGCCGGCCACCCCCCACATGGGAGGTGGGAATCCCACCTTTGGGTGGGAGTCCTAGTTGGGCTAGGTTTCCCCCTCCTATGGAAGGTTTTGGTTTCGGGTCTTATTCGAAGACTTGGACACCAACACTTGGGATCCACCTATATAATGAGGGGCCAAGGGAGGGGGCCGGCCACCCCAAGACCATAGCTTGGCCGCCCCCCTTGAGTGGCCGGCCACCCCCTCCCAAACCCTAGCTTTGCTCCTCCACTTCATATTGCCCGCGTAGCTTAGCGAAGCTCCGCCGGACTTCTACACCGCCACCGACACCACGCCGTCGTGCTGTCGGATTCAAGAGGAGCTACTACTTCCGCTGCCCGCTGGAACGGGGAGGTGGACGTCGTCTTCATCAACAACCGAACGTGTGACCGAGTACGGAGGTGCTGCCCGTTCGTGGCGCCGGAACCGATCGTGATCAAGATCTTCTACGCGCTTTTGCAAGCGGCAAGTGATCGTCTACCGCAGCAACAAGAGCCTCATCTTGTAGGCTTTGGAATCTCTTCAAGGGTGAGACTCGATACCCCCTCGTTGCTACCGTCTTCTAGATTGCATCTTGGCTTGGATTGCGTGTTCGCGGTAGGAAAATTTTTGTTTTCTATGCAACGTTATCCTACAGTGGTATCAGAGCCGTGTCTATGCATAGATGGTTGCACGAGTAGAACACAATGGTTTGTGGGCGTTGATGCTCTTGTTATCTTTAGTTTGAGTACTTTGCATCTTTATGGCATAGTGGGATGAAGCGGCTCGGACTAACTTTACATGACCGCGTTCATGAGACTTGTTCCTCGTTCGACATGCAACTTGTATTGCATAAGAGGCTTTGCGGGTGTCTGTCTCTCCTACTATAGTAAAGATTCAATTTACTCTTCTATTGACAACATTAGTATCAACGTTGTGGTTCATGTTCGTAGGTAGATTAGATCTATATCGAAAACCCTAAACCACGTAAAATATGCAAACCAAATTAGAGAGCGTCTAACTTGTTTTTGCAGGGTTTGGTGATGTGATATGGCCATAATGTGATGATGAATATGTATGAGATGATCATTATTGTATTGTGGCAACCGGCAGGAGCCTTATGGTTGTCTTTAAATTTCATGTTGAGTAGTTTTTCAAAGTAAGTTGTAATAGTTGCTACATGGAGGACAATCATGAAGACGGTGCCATTGACCTTGGTGCTTCGCCGACGATGATGGAGATCATGCCCGAAGATGATGGAGATCATGTCCGTGCTTTGGAGATGAAGATCAAAGGCGCAAAGATAAAAGGGCCATATCATATCACATATGAACTGCATGTGATGTTAATCCTTTTATGCATCTTATTTTGCTTAGATCGCGACGGTAGCATTATAAGATGATCCCTCACTAAAATCTCAAGATAATAAAGTGTTCATCCTTAGTAGCACCGTTATCAAGTCTTATCGTTTCGAAGCATCTCGTGATGATCGGATGTGATAGATTCGATAAGTACATACAACGGGTGCAAGACAGTTTTGCACATGCGGATACTAAGGTGGCCTTGACGAGCCTAGCATGTACAGACATGGTCTCGGAACACGTGATACCGAAAGGTAGAGCATGAATCATATGGTTGATATGATGAACACTTTGAGTGTTCGCCATTGAAATCACACCTTTTCTCGTGATGATCGGGTTTAGGTGCGGTGGATTTGGTTCGTGTGATCACTAAGACAATGCGAGGGATATTGTTTTGAGTGGGAGTTCACTTAGGTTTTTAATTATGTTGAATTAAAATTTTGAACTCAATTTGTCATAAACTTAGTCTAAACTATTGCAAATATATGTTGTAGAGATGGCGTCCCCAATCAATTTTAATCAGTTCCTAGAGAAAGAGAAACTTAAGAGCAACGGTAGCAACTTCACCGACTGGTTCCGTCATGTGAGGATCTTCCTCTCTGGCGGAAATCTGCAATTTGTGCTTGATGCACCGCTAGGTGACCCTCCTGCAGAAGATGAATCCGATGAAGTAAAAGCTGTTTACGCAACTCGGAAAACTCGGTACTCTCAAGTTCACAGTGCCAACCAGTGCAGTCTGGAATCCGATCTTCAAAAACGTTTTGAGCACCATGATCCTCATGAGTTGATGAATGAGCTGAAAGCTATATTCGAGACTCATGCGGCAGTGGAATGCTATGAAGCATCGAAACATTTCTTCAGCTGTATGATGGAAGAAGGCAGCTCCGTTAGTGAGCACATGCTCGCCATGACCGGGCATGCGAAGAAACTCGATGACTTGGGAATAGTGATTCCTAACAGGACTGGGATTAATCGTGTCCTTCAATCATCGCCACCAAGTTACAAGAACTTTGTGATGAACTACAATATGCGTAACATGAACAAGGAGTTGCCCGAACTCTTTGGCATGCTAAAAGCTGCTGAGATTGAGATCAAGAAAGAGCACCAAGTGTTGATGGTCAACAAGACCACCAAGTTTCAAGAAACAGGGGCAAGTCTAAGGGAAAATTCAAGAAGGGTGGCAAGAAAGCTGCCACACCTCCTATGAAACCTAAGAACGGCCCTAAGCCCGATGCTTGAGTGCTATTCTGCAAGGAGAAGGGACACCGGAAGCGTAATTGCTCCAAGTATCCGGCTGATCCGAAGAGCGGCCTTGTCAAGAAGAAGAAAGAAGGTATATCTGATATACATGTTATAGATGTTTATCTCACTAGTTCTCGTTCTAGTACTGGGTATTTGATACTGGTTCTTTTGGTCATATTTGTAACTCGAAACAGGAACTAAAGAATACACGACAACTGCTGAAATATGAAGTGACGATGCTCGTTGGAAATGGATCCAAGGTCAATGTGATCGCAGTAGGCACACTTCCTCTACATCTACCTTCGGGATTAGTTTTAAGCCTAAATAATTGCTATTATGTACTGCGTTGAGCATGAACATTATATCTGGATCTTGTTTAATGCAAGACGGTTATTCATTCAAGTCTGAGAATAATGGTTGTTCTATTTTTATGAATAATATCTTTTATGGTCGAGCACCACAAAAGAATGGCTTATTTCTGTTAGATCTCGATAGTAGTGATACGCATATACATAACATTGATGCTAAGCGAATTAAACTTAATGATAATTCTACTTATATGTGGCAATCGCTGCCTTGGTCATATTGGAGTGAAACGCATGAAGAAACTCCATACTGATGGATTACTTGAATCACTTGACTTTGAGTCACTTGATAGATGCGAAGCATGTCTAATGGGAAAAATGACAAAGACTCCATTTTCTGGTATGATGGAGCGAGCTGCGACTTATTGGAAATCATACATACCGATGTATGTGGACCAATGAGCGTAGCATCGCGCGGTGGTTATCGTTATGTTCTAACCTTCACAGATGATCTGAGTAGATATGGGTATATCTATTTCATGAAACATAAATCCGAAACTTTCGAGAAGTTTAAGGAATTTCAAAGTGAAGTAGAAAATCAACGTAACAAGAAGATCAAATTTCTACGATCTGATCGTGGAGGTGAATATCCGAGTTATGAGTTTGGCATGCATTTAAAGAAATGCGGAATACTTTCACAATTGACACCGCCGGGAACACCTCAACGAAACGGTGTGTCCGAACGTCGTAATCGAACTCTCTTAGATATGGTTCGTAGTATGATGTCTCTTACTGATTTGCCGTTATCATTTTGGAGTTATGCATTAGAGACAGCCGCATTCACTTTAAATAGAGCACCATCAAAATCCGTAGAAACGACACCGTATGAATTATGGTTTAATAAGAAACCTAAGCTGTCGTTCCTGAAAGTTTGGGGTTGCAAAGCCTATGTAAAGAAGTTACAACCGGACAAGCTAGAACCCAAAGCGGAGAAATGCGTCTTCATAGGTTACCCTAAGGAAACTATAGGGTACACTTTCTATCACAGATCCGAAGGCAAAATCTTTGTTGCTAAGAACGGAACCTTTCTTGAGAAAGAATTTCTCACTAAAGAAGTGACTGGAAGAAAAGTAGAACTCGATGAGATTGATGAATCTATACTCGTTGATCAGAGTAGCGCAGTACCGGAAGTTGTATCTGTACCGCCTACACCGGCAACAGAGGAAGCTAATGATAATGATCATGAAACTTCGAACGAGGAAACTACTGAACCTCGCAGATCGACAAGGGAACGTGCCACTCCTGATTGGTATGATCCTTGTCTAAATGTCATGATTGTAGATAACAATGATGAGGATCCTGCGACGTATGAAGAAGCGATGATGAGCCCAGATTCCAACAAATGGCAAGAAGCCATGAAATCCGAAATGGGATCCATGTATGATAACAAAGTATGGACTTTGGTAGACTTACCTGATAGCCGAAAGGCTGTCGAGAATAAATGGATCTTCAAGAGAAAAACAGATGCTGATGGTAATATTATCGTCTATAAAGCTCGACTTGTCGCAAAGGGTTTCCGACAAATTCAAGGAGTTGACTACGATGAGACTTTCTCACCTGTAGCGAAGCTAAAATCTGTGAGGATTTTGTTAGCAATAGCTGCATTTTTCGATTATGAGATTTGGCAGATGGATGTCAAAATGGCGTTCCTTAATGGAGACATTGAGGAAGAGTTGTATATGGTACAACCCAAAGGTTTTGTCGATCCTAAAAATGTCGACAAAGTATGCAAACTTCAGCGTTCAATCTATGGACTGAAGCAAGCATCAAGAAGTTGGAACCGACGCTTTGATAAGGTGATCAAAGACTTCGGGTTTATACAAAGGTCATGGAGAGGCCCGTATTTACAAGAAAGTGAGTGGGAGCTACGTAGCATTCCTGATATTATATGTAGATGACATATTATTGATCGGGAATGATATAGAACTATTAAGCAGTGTTAAGGGTTATTTGAATAATAGTTTTTCAATGAAAGACCTTGGTGAAGCATCGTATATATTAGGCATCAAGATTTATAGAGATAGATCAAGACGCCTAATAGGGCTATCACAGAGTACATATCTGGACAAGATTCTAAAGAAGTTTAGAATGGACGAAAGTAAGAAAGGGTTCTTACCTATGTTACCGTGCAAGGTATTGAGTAAAACTCAAGGACCGGCTACAGCGAGAAGAAAGAGAAAGGATGAGTAACATCCCCTATGCCTCGGCAGTAGGATCTATCATGTATGCCATGCTATGTACAAGACCGGATATAGCACATGCCGTTAGTTTGACTAGCAGATATCAAAGTGATCCAGGAATGGAACACTCGGACAGCGGTCAAGAATATCCCGAAGTACTTGAAAAGAACTAAGGATATGTTTCTTTGTTATGGAGGTGACCAAGAGCTCGTTGTACCAAGTTACACCGCTGCAAGTTGGAACACTGCTCCCGATGACTCAAAGTCACAATGCAGGTACGTGTTTATATTGAATGGTGCTGCGATAAGCTGGGCAAGCTCGAAGCGGTGCACGGTGGCGAAGTCTTCAACAGAATCAGAGTACATAGCGGCTTCGGAGGCTTCATCGAAGCGGTATGGATGAAGAGGTTCATTGTAGAGCTCGGTGTGGTTCCTAGTGCATTGGACCCATTAATCATTTACTGTGATAACATGGGTGCCATCGCCAATGCACAAGAGCCAAGGTCACACAAGAGGCTGAAGCATATCAAGCTGCGTTACCACTCGATTCGCGAGTACATCGAAGATGGAGAAGTAAAGATTTGCAAAGTACACACTGATCTGAATGTAGCAGATCCGTTGACTAAAGCTCTCCCTAGGGCAAAGCATGACCAACACCAAAATGCCATGGGTGTTAGGTATATTACAATGTAATCTAGATTATTGACTCTAGTGCAAGTGGGAGACTGAAGGAGATATGCCCTAGAGGCAATAATAAAGTGGTTATTATTTATATCTTTATGTTTATGATAAATGTTTTATATATCATGCTAGAATTGTATTAACCGAAACATTAGTACATGTGTGATATGTAGACAAACAAGAAGTCCCTAGTATGCCTCTTAAACTAGCTTGTTGATTAATGGATGATTAGTTTCATAATCATGAACATTGGATGTTATTAATAACAAGGTTATGTCATTGTGTGAATGATGTAATGGACACACCCAATTAAGCGTAGCATAAGATCTCGTCATTAAGTTATTTGCTATAAGCTTTCGATACATAGTTACCTAGTCCTTATGACCATGAGATCATGTAAATCACTTATACCGGAAAGGTACTTTGATTACACCAAACACCACTGCGTAAATGGGTGGCTATAAAGGTGGGATTAAGTATCCGGAAAGTATGAGTTGAGGCATATGGATCAACAGTGGGATTTGTCCATCCCGATGACGGATAGATATACTCTGGGCCCTCTCGGTGGAATGTCGTCTAATGTCTTGCAAGCATATGAATGAGTTCATAAGAGACCACATACCACGGTACGAGTAAAGAGTACTTGTCAGGAGACGAGGTTGAACAAGGTATAGAGTGATACCGAAGATCAAACCTCGGACAAGTAAAATATCGCGAGACAAAGGGAATTGGTAAATTATGTGAATGGTTCATTCGATCACTAAAGTCATCGTTGAATATGTGGGAGCCATTATGGATCTCCAGATCCCGCTATTGGTTATTGGTCGGAGTGAGTACTCAACCATGTCCACATAGTTCTCGAACCGTAGGGTGACACACTTAAAGTTGGATGTTGAAATGGTAGCACTTGAATTATGGAATGGAGTTCGAATATTTGTTCGGAGTCCCGGATGAGATCCGGACATCTCGAGGAGTTCCGGAATGGTGGGAGAATAAGATTCATATATAGGATGTCATTTTATGTGAAATAAAATGTCGCGGAAGGTTCTATGGAAGGTTCTAGAAGGTTCTAGAAAAGTCCGGAAGAAACCACCAAGGAAGGTGGAGTCCACAAGGGACTCCACCTCCATGGCCGGCCAGCCCTAGTGGGGGTGGAGTCCCAAGTGGACTCCACCATAGGGGGCCGGCCACCCCCCACATGGGAGGTGGGAATCCCACCTTTGGGTGGGAGTCCTAGTTGGGCTAGGTTTCCCCCTCCTATGGAAGGTTTTGGTTTCGGGTCTTATTCGAAGACTTGGACACCAACACTTGGGATCCACCTATATAATGAGGGGCCAAGGGAGGGGGCCGGCCACCCCAAGACCATAGCTTGGCCGCCCCCCTTGAGTGGCCGGCCACCCCCTCCCAAACCCTAGCTTTGCTCCTCCACTTCATATTGCCCGCGTAGCTTAGCGAAGCTCCGCCGGACTTCTACACCGCCACCGACACCACGCCGTCGTGCTGTCGGATTCAAGAGGAGCTACTACTTCCGCTGCCCGCTGGAACGGGGAGGTGGACGTCGTCTTCATCAACAACCGAACGTGTGACCGAGTACGGAGGTGCTGCCCGTTCGTGGCGCCGGAACCGATCGTGATCAAGATCTTCTACGCGCTTTTGCAAGCGGCAAGTGATCGTCTACCGCAGCAACAAGAGCCTCATCTTGTAGGCTTTGGAATCTCTTCAAGGGTGAGACTCGATACCCCCTCGTTGCTACCGTCTTCTAGATTGCATCTTGGCTTGGATTGCGTGTTCGCGGTAGGAAAATTTTTGTTTTCTATGCAACGTTATCCTTCAAGGACGACCCCGGAGCCCCCTCTACGACAGGCTCGACGCCGTCATCGCCGTGACGAAACTTCGGCGTGTACACCACGACCGGATATGTAGACAACGAGCCGGCGGCCGCGGCATGGAAGAGGCGCTCCACGGGGTAGTCCACTGGGCCTGGCTCCTTCTCCGCGTCACCAGGCGCCGCTTGGCTGGGGATATGAGTCTCCAAGTCCGCGGTCGCCAGTACTCGGTCGGCGAAGGGGCGCACCGCATCCATCAGCCGCAGCACTTCGGCAACATCGAACTCGCCAGTCTCCGAGGGGAAGCCAGCGGTAACCTCCTCCACGTCGAACCCTTCAGAGTAATGCGCCAGCACCATGCTCAGAGACATGGTAATGCCAACGCGGCAGGAAGAGCGGCGAAGCCAGTCAACAACAGCCGGAATGTTGGACACGGCCTTGAAGACGGATGGCGTGTCCCACGGAATCACCTCCCGCGGACTTAGGTACTGGAGCGTGGCAAGTATCTCCCCCGCACAGGCGATGATACGCGCGGTCGCGGTCGACAGGCATTCCCGCGGAGTCGCCGTCTCCACGAAGTCACACGTACCTGCAGTAAACAACACAAGGAAAAGGAAAAAATGAGAACTTCCCCTTCAACGCCGACTCGCCATGCTCGGGGACTGGCCCCCAAAGCAGACTCGCTACGCTCGGGGACTGGCCCCCGGAGCCAACTCGCCATGCCCGGGGACTGGCCCCCGGAGCCAACTCGCCATGCCCGGGGACTGACCCCCGGAGCCAACTCGCCATGCCCGGGGACTGGCCCCCGGAGCCAACTCGCCATGCCCGGGGACTGACCCCCGCGGCCGACTCGCCACGCTCGGGGACTGACCCCCGAGGCCGACTCGCCACGCTCGGGGACTGACCCTCAAGGCCGACTCGCAGTGGTCAGATGCTCGAACCCCCGGCAAGTAAACAGAAAGTGCGAAGACAGGAACTTACCAAGAATCTGCCGCGACATCTCTCTGACGAAAGCCTCGAAGTTGGTCTTCTCGGCCTGCACCGCCAGGACGATGCCCTCGGACGCCTCCTTCTCCGCAGCAAGTTCTTTGGCGTGCTGCTGCTTCAAGGCCGCCAACTCCTCCCGCAGAGACGCGGCAGCCCCACGCGCAGAGTCCCGCGCATCAGTCGCGGCCTCCAGCTTTACCTTGTATTCGGCGATGACATCCTCCAGCTCCCGGCCCTTCTGCTCCAGGACCTTCGTCAATTCCGCCACCTCCGCTTTTGCCCTTTTCCGGGCCTCTTCGGCCTGCTGCGCCCGGAACTCGGCTTCACGGTAGAAGGACTCCTTGACGAATCCTTCCCGAGCCTCGGCAAGAGCCTTTGCCTGCGCCTCTGCTACAAGAAAAGGAAACGGTGAGAACGAACGCCAGGGCCAGTAACACTGAGAGAGGACGGCGAGCGGGCATGACTTACTGCCCAGAGCAATCAGCTTCCGGTTCTTCTGTGCCGCCTCCTCCACGAGCGCGGTCAGTCGCTTAATCTCCGCCTGCGGAAACCAAAAAAAAAATGCTAAGGTCAACAAACGAAAAACAGAAGAGACTCGACTCGCCCTTTCAGACCAAGTCGACCCTCGGGGACTGGGGGTGACTAGGCTACGAGTTCAGCGACACTTACCACGTGCGCTTTGCCAAGCGCCGTGTGGAGCTCGGTGAAGGTTAAGGAAGACGGCGGCGGATGACGCGACTCAGTCGCCCCGTCCGCTCGCATCACCGCCTCAGTCGACGGAACTTCGCCCGTCCGCGTGTCGGCGTCACTAGACGCGGCTCGGTCCCTAGCGGCCTTGGACCGGCGCTCTTTCAGCGGCCCCGATAGGCCGCCCTCCTCGACGATGTCCTCTTCAACCTCGGGTGCCTTTTGCCCCTCGGTCGATCCGACGTCGGTCGACTCCCCCTCTACCACGGGCGGAGCAGCGTCCGGACCCGTCGCCGCGCTCGCCATGCCCCCGCGAGCCATGCTGGGTAGAGGAAAAACATCGGCGGTGGGCTCGGCGTGGCCGGCGCTCGCTTTCTCCGTTTGGCTCGCGGCGGCAGGCTCTTCCGGAGCCGACCCCGCGCCCCCAAGGTCGGATGGCGCCGCTTTCCTCTCCGCGGCCTTCTTCTTCGCCTCGGCCGCCCTCGTGGCCGCCACCCCAGCCGCGGGCGGCTTTGCCAAGGTCTTCTTCTTGGACCTACAGGAAGGCAAGGTGAATCGACACCCAATCCAGCCGCAAGGAAAACAAGCTCGACAAGGAGTACCTACTTCACCGTGGGAATCGCTTTTACGCCCGGACCGGCCCGAGCTCCCGCGTCGATTGCCCCCTTCAAGGGACGCTGAAGCCTCATGGACCCTTCCAGGAGAGTGGGGCGCAGTCGCTTCGATAGTGGCTCGGCCCCTTCCTTGGAGGGCTCCGCCTTGTCCTCTGGGCGAGAGGTCGCTTCTTCTTCGGCCGCGCCCTGGGACGAGGACTCGGCACCTCTCTTCGACCCGCGCGGGAGTCTAATGAAGTCCCGCGCCTCGGAGTCCGACTCGGTGCGCTCCTCCTCCTCGTCGACCTCCTCCTCCTCGCCCTCGGTCATCTCCGGTGGTTCCTTCCCGGCGAGAGGAGGGAGGTGGTCCGCGATCTTCTGCCAACGCTAATAATAGAATCAAAGGAACAAGTCAGAAAGGAAGAAACGCGGCCAAGCCGTGCGAAGTCGCCATACGAAGCATTACCTGAGGCGCCGGGGTGTCTTCGGTGTAAGGCTGCAAGCCGTCCTCGAAGGAGGTGAAGGTGGCAGTGGTGATCTTGGCAAGTGCCTTCCGGTACTCGCCTTCGTCCCACTCGGTCGCCGTCGACCGGGTGCGGTCGTTCTGCCCCCGGTACTCCCACATGGGGTGAGCTCGGCACCGCAGGGGGATCAGCCGCCGGCCAAGCCAACAGTTGTACATGTCGACCGCCGTCAGGCCGCTATCTTTCAGCGCCTGGATCGCTTGGCGCATATCCTTCACCACCTTCTCCTGCTCGCGCGGCAGCGATCGGACATTGAGGCGCCGCGGGATGCTTGGCTCGGGGCTGTACTGGGGAATGCATACCTCGCCCGGGGGAGTGTACTCCTTGGCGTAAAACCAGAAGCGGCGCCACAACGACTGCGCCTTCTTGGGGAGCGCCATGTCGATGAAGCTTTCCCCGGACTTCACCTGGAAGGTGATTCCCCCGTTTGGGATGAGTGCTTCGCTGTTCTTGCTGGCCCGAGTCGCCCGCCCGTGGAAGATGGACACCCACAGCGGGAAGTAGGGCGGACAGCCCAAGTAGCATTCGCACAGCGCCACGAACAGAGAAATCTGCTGGACGCTGTGCGGCCCGAGGTCGGAGACCTTGATGCTGTAGAAGGCCAACAGCTGCCGGAGGAAATCGGAGGTGGGGAGAGCGAACCCGCGATCGAGGAAGCTCAGGAAGATCACGAACTCCCCGGACCGCGGGAGGGGCTCCGCCTCGTTCGCCGGCGGAACTCGCCATCGCTCTTGGTTGAACTCCGGGATGACCCCGGAAGCGACGTACGGGAGGAGAGACTCCCGCGTGACCTTCGACTTGCCCCAGCCTTTCGTCGCCATGGATGCGAGTGAAGTTTGGAATGAAGATGAGATGGGGGGGAGATGGGAAACGAATGCGGAGGAGTGTTGAACCCTAATCCCAGGGGCAGCCCTTTTATACCGTCCGTACTCGCCCAGATTAAGGATGAAATCTGTTCGTTGAATCGTCCCGGAATCGCCGCCCCGTAATCAACGGTCAAGATCTGCGCCGTCTCCGGTCGAATAGCCGTTAAACTAGCCGTTAGCGGTCACGTCAGGCCCAACGGTCAACAACATGCAAACGGTTCGCGCCTCGGTCAACGTGAAATCTAGCCGTTGGCCTCTCCACGTGTCTCTGTGGTGACTACGCGTCGACTGGCAAATGGCGACTGGCTAAAGCCGACTGCCACACGCCGACTGACTGATCAAGTTCCGGCGACTGGAGACTGGCACCGCACCCGCAACTTTATCTTCGGAAGCCCAGCGGCGACTCACCTTGATCCATCACCACGCCTCTCCAAGACTTGCTCCAGATCTGCGCTTCTTCACCACCGCGCTTGGGGACTACTGATGGGGGTATGCCCATAGGGGGTGGGTCGCCAGTCCCACTCGCCATGAAGATGGAGGCTCGGGTGGACCGCCAGTCGCCCAAGCGACTGGGCCCTAAGGCGACTGGGCCGTGATCCCAAGGAGGAGGTCCATGCGGCTGAACAAGAAGATTACTTGCGAGAGGGTTAGCGGATCGCGGATTAGTAGCAACAGATATGATTCGGAGTTATCTCCATGTATCCCTAGATCGGGGGTGCTTATATAAACCCCCGAGCTTAAACCCTAGAGACACCTTACTCGAGATCCAATCTCCCCCTGTAAGCTCTCGGCGTAGCCGCCGACTGAGCCCCCCATTGTAATTCTCCACTGAGCAATAAAGATCTAGCAGGACGTAGGCCTTTTACTCTCCGGAGGGGCTGAACCTGGGTAAAACCCTTGCGTCTCTTGCACCTCGACCCGTAGATGGCGATGTTCCCTTCCCCTCGCATCAACGAAGTGCTACCCCCCGTAGCATCTGCCGTGGTTACATCCACGACACCCGAAAAAGGAAAAGAGTGCGTCTGAAAACTCGCGGGCGTTTCAGTACATTGTATATTTACAGAGGAGACTATATTTTGGCATCTAAGCGTAGAAACGCCTGAGCTGCGCTACGTTCCAAGGATTTGGCTCAGCGATCCCCGTCTTCTTGTCCTTGATTCTATATGCTCCTCCTTCGATTACTTCTGTGACGATGTATGGTCCAAGCCATGGCGACTCAAGTTTTTCATGGCTTTTTTGATTGAGTCGTAAAACCAAGTCCCCAACTTGAAAGGATCTTGGTCGCAATCGTCGACTGTGGTAGTTTTTCAGGTCCTGTTGGTATTTGGTGACTCGTGACAGCACTTCGTCTCGAGCCTCATCGAGTGCGTCGACATCGTCCTCTAGAGCTCTTCTCGAAGTTTCTTCATCATATTCTGTTACTCTTGGAGAGTCATGTTCTATTTCTATCGGTAGTACTGCTTCAGCTCCATGGACCAGAAAGAACGGCGTCTCCTGTGTTGCTGTATTTGGTGTTGTTCGGATGCTCCACAACACGCTTGGCAACTCTTCTGGCCAGGTATGCCGAGCTTTTTCCAGTGGACCCAGCAAGCGCTTCTTGATACCATTGCAGATGATACCATTGGCTTTTTCGACTTGACCATTAGTCTGCGGATGTGCGACAGATGCAAAGCTTAGTTTGATGCCCACTTTGGCGCACTATGCTTTGAACTCCTTGGATGTGAAATTGCTGCCATTGTCTGTGACGATGCTATGAGGGACCCCAAATCGAAAAACAATGCTTTTCACAAACTTGATTGCCGACGCGCCGTCCGGTGAATTTATCGGCTTTGCTTCTATCCACTTGGTGAATTTATCGACAACAACAAGCATATACTCATATCCTCCTGGCGAAGCTTTGTGTAGTTTTCCCACCATATCGAGACCCCATTGAGCAAAGGGCCAAGACAATGGGATTGGCATCAATTCTGCTGCCGGAGAGTGGGGTTTGGCGGCGAATCTCTGGCACGCGTCGCAAGTTCGCACTATTTCCTTCGCGTCCTCAATTGCTGTTAGCCAGTAGAATCCAGCTCGAAAAACCTTAGCCGCAATAGCTCGACTACTTGCGTGATGGCCGCATACTCCTTCGTGTACTTCCTTCAGAATTACTCTTCCTTCTTCGGGTGTCACACATCTCTGTAGCACACCCGAGATACTTCGCTTGTACAACTCTCCTTTGACCACAGTAAAAGCTTTAGAACGTCTAATTATCCGCCTTGCTTCAACTGGGTCGTCGGGTATTGTTTTCCTTAGGATATATGATATGTACGCTTGCATCCATGGAATTTGCACCATCATGACTAGCTCTTGTTCCTCTTCTTCTTCGTCCCGTGATTCTTTTGCAGCACCCGAGGGTTTTGCATCTTTCTCCTTCTTTTTTGATTTTAACGGCTTGGTGGATCTCTCGCTTATTTCTTCCCAAAACACACCTGGAGGAATCGCCAAACATTGTGACCCGATATTTGCAAGGGTGTCGGCTTCATCATTGCTCAATCTGCTGATATGATTTACCTCACATCCATCAAACAGCTTTTCTAGCTCATTATACATCTCCTTGTATGCTATCATACTTTCGTTGACTGCGTCACATTGATTCATGACCTGCTGTGCCACCAATTGTGAGTCGCCAAAGATTTTCAGTCGGGTTGCACCGCAAGCTTTCGCCATCTTCATCCCATGTATAAGAGCTTCGTACTCTGCTTCGTTGTTGGATGCGTTTGGGAACGTCATCCGTAAGACATACTTTAATTTGTCACCTTCAGGTGATACCAGAATTACGCCTGCTCCAGCGCCTTCTAACCTTTTGGACCCATCAAAGTTCATAGTCCAGGTTCTCAACAAGTCTGGAGGTCCTGTATTTTGTAACTCCATCCACTCTGCGATGAAGTCTGGTAAAATTTGCGACTTTATGGCCTTTCTTTTCTCATACGTGATGTCCCGAGGGGAAAGCTCTATTCCCCAAAGGGAGACACGACCCGTAGCTTCTGGGTTGTTTAGTATATTTGATAGAGGAGCTTCATTAACTACTATTATCGGGTGTGCCGAAAAATAGTGTCGTAGTTTTCTTGCTGTTGTGAAAACTCCATATGCCAACTTCTGGTATTGCGGGTACCGTTGTTTTGAGGGTGATAGTACTTCACTGATGAAATATACTGGCCTCTGCACTCCATGGAGTTTTCCTTCTTCCTCTCTTTCGACAACTAGCGCTATGCTAACCACTTGGGGTGTAGCCGCAATGTACAGCAGGAGAGGTTCCTTCTCTTTTGGCACCACCAAGATTGGTGGTATCGAAATTGTTCTTTTAAGATCCTCGAAAGCCCTGTCTGCCTCTTCGTTCCATTGGAACTTTTCGCCTTGCTTGATTAGGGCGTAGAACGGTAGCGCCTTTTCTCCCAACCTGGCGACGAATCTGCTTAAAGCTGCGACTCGCCCAGTTAATTGCTGTATTTCCTTCAACTTTGTTGGCTTCCTCATTGTTACGATAGCTTGGATTTTTTCGGGGTTCGCTTCAATCCCTCTTGCTGAGACTAGGAACCCGAGGAGTTCTCCCGCCGGAACGCCGAAGGAACATTTCGTCGGATTAAGCTTGAGACAAAACTTGTCGAGGTTGGCAAAAGTTTCTTTCAGATCCTCGATCAATGTTTCCCCCTTTTTTGAAGTTATAACGACATCATCGATGTAGACTTATACGTTTTTTCCAATCTGTGTTGCTAGGCATTTCTGCATCATACGCTGATATGTTGCTCCCGCGTTTTTCAAACCAAAAGGCATTGTTTTGTAACAGAACACGCCATATGGTGTGATGAACGCTGTTTTGGCTTCATCGTCTTCCTTTAACTGGATCTGATTATAGCCAGAATATGCGTCCAAGAAGGAAAGACGTTCGCATCCTGCCGTGGAGTCGATAATTTGATCGATCCTTGGTAGGGGAAAGTGATCCTTTGGACAATGTTTATTGAGGCACGTAAAGTCGACACACATGCGAAGGACTTTCGTGTTTTTCTTCGGCACCATCACGGGGTTAGCTACCCACGTGGCTTCTGTAGATATTTCTTTAATAAAACCAGCATCTTTGAGTCGATCGATTTCTGACAGCATAGCTTTGCGGTTTGGTTCCGAAAAATGCCGCAAAGGTTGTTTGATTGGTCTCGCAATAGGATCCAAATTTAGGTGGTGCTCGGCAAGTTCCCTGGGTACTCCTGGCATGTCAGCTGGACACCATGCGAAGATTTTCCAGTGCTCACGGAGGAACTCGACGAGCGCGCTTTCCTATGCGAGGTCCATATTTGTTGCAATGGACGTTGTTTTCTTCGGGTCCGTCGGGTGGATCTGCACCTCTTTGGAGTCCTTCGCCGTGTTAAAGGTTGGTTCCCTGAGCGGCCTCCCTGTGTCTGGCAAAACATCGTAATCAGTGAGCCTTGGCGCCATATATTCTGCTTGCATCCCGAAGGTTTCTGACAGTTGATGAAAATCTCTGTCGCATTTGTCAGCTAACGCAAACCTCCCTTTGACTGTGATTGGTCCTCTGGGTCCAGGCAACCTCCACAATAAGTACGTGTAATGAGGTACCGCCATAAACCTGGCATACGCTGGTCGTCCCAACAAAGCATGATATTGCGACGGGAAATCCACGACTTCAAACTCCAATTTCTCTATCCTGTAATTTTCTCGGGTCCCAAACTGAACGTCGAGATTAATCTTGCCCAACGGATAACTTGGTTTCTCTGGCGTGATCCCGTGAAAGCGTGTATCAGTTGGCGCTAAATTTGCCAGGGATATGTTCATCTTCCTTAATGTATCTGCGTACATAAGGTTTAAGCTGCTGCCGCCATCTATGAAGACTCTCGACACGTCGAACCCAACAATTACTGCGGGTAAGATAAGTGCGGATTGCCCTGGTCGAGGAACCTGCTGCGGGTGATCCGCAATTGTGAAGCCAATATCCTGTCCCGACCAATTTAGGTACTCGACTGTTGGTGGAGGCATCTTTTCGGCCATGAATACTTGCCGCGAAATTACTTTCTGCGCCCTGTTAGATGGCTTAGCTTTCTGAATCATCAAGACTGCACCATTAGAATTAGGGTCGACATATGGAGGTGGTTGTGGTGCTGCCGCTATTCTGAGCTGGTGCCGATTCTCGTCCGTAATTGCGGGAGGAGGTGGGAGATGTATCTCGCTCCTTGGCCCCTGGGGGTTTCTATTCATCGCTTGAGCGTTGGCCATTCCTGCGGCTCGCAACATTGCTTGAAAATTTCGACAATCTTTCTGCAGATGTCCTGACTGCCTCTTCCCATTATTATCAAGGTAGAAATGCATCTGACATGGTCCATTCATCATTTCCTCGGGAGATACAAATGGTCTCTGAAACCTTGGTCCACTATTTTGCCTATTACCGCGGTAGTCGCTTCTGTTGTCGCTTTGTTGCTCGTTACTTCTCTGGTAATTATCTTGATTGCTTCCTCCAGAGTTTCCTCGGAACCCAGCCGGTATGTGGCCTGGAGCATCATTGTTGTAAAACTGGCGAGAAAATCGCCTTCTATTTTGAAAATTTCGACTACGGTCCTCCTCTGGCGACCTGTGTCGCTTGTTATGTATAGCATCTTCTCCATCTGCCCACTTGTTTGCTATTTCCATTAATGCTGATATTGTTTTTGGGTTGGTTCTTCCTAGGTCTTCGACAAAATCTGCTCGTCGAATTCCTGCTACGAACGCATCTATTGCCCTCTCGTTAGATATATCTTCTGCCGAGTTTTTGATGATGTTCCACCTCTGTATATATTTTCTCATGGGTTCGTCGTGTTTCTGTCTACACGCCCTCAACTCTTCCAATGATCCTGGTTCTTGCAAGTGGACCGAAAATTTCTCACGAAGACGTCCTCGAAACTGTCCCAGTTGTCGATGGAACCTGGGGGAAGTTTCTTTATCCAAGAGCGTGCGGCTCCACTTAGATGTACCTGGATGCTCTGCATGGCTGTTGCCCTGGTTCCTCCTATCAACTTCACCATCTCGAGGTAGTCAACGAGCCAATCTTCAGGATCTTGTAGACCGTCGAATTTTTTGAAGTTCTCGGGTAGCTTGAATGCTGACGGTACTCGAGTTTTTCGGACTCGTCTCGTAAAGCACGGGAGCCCGCACAGATCTTCATTGGCGACTTCTGGTGAATGCCGATGTTCTCTTCTTTCTTGTCGCACTCTGTCTCCCCTTGCTTGAGCCGCCGTATCTCTTGCCCCACTTGTTCTTGGTGGATCTTGCACTGCTGCGGTAGGTCGTGGACTATTTTACCTTGCAGTTCCTTCGGGAGATGTAGCTGTGAATGCTGTTCCCATAACTCCAACTCCTGCCATTGCCATGTTGAATAGCGCTTCTCTCGGATCCCCAGGGGGTGGTCTGGACGCGAGGATATAAGCTTGCGTGGCCATGTACCCAGCTTCTGGTGTTTTAGGGATAATATTTCCCCTGGTGTCGATCATCATGAAAGACATGTCGAGATTTTTGACCAGATGCTCCCTCTCTGCTTCGGGTATATTTTGCAGTCGAGATCTTGCTCTCCTTCGAGCCTCTCTATGACTGTCTCCCATCGTTCCTGATTGTCGGCTTAGTTCTGCTCTTCGCCTACTTGACGCAGAAGCTGCCTCCTTTCTTCTGTTCAGGGAAGCTGTTTGTTTTTCCAATTCCCTACTCACCCGAGCAAGTCTATATTGATAGGCCTGTAACTCTTCGACAGTAGCGGTTGTAGTCATTGGTTCTGTACCGTTCATGGCTCTTGCGGCTCTGTCCCACACTGCTTGCGGGAGTTGAACTCTTTCACGAGGTGGAGACCCGACGTATTTAGTGCCTAGTCCTCTTGTGAGATCAGCGGGATCGACGTATGGGTTTCCCAAGTCGTCGAAAGCTTCTGACGTCTCTGGTTCTGCTCGACTTGCCTCCTCGATTGCATAGACTTGATGATATTTTGGGTGTTGGTTTTTATCAGGATTGGTGACACCATCGTTAAGATTGGTGAAGACCTTTCCAATGGCACAGATTTGTCGATGAAGTTGAAGCTGTCAACGCTGTCGGAGTCGCTGCTTATAAAGGAGTCCGCAGATGACCCGAAGGATGTGTCGCTGAAGATATTGGCGAGCTTTCTGCCTGCCTTGGTGTTGATGAAACGTGGCGACGAAAACTCTTCCTTGCTTGACGAAAAGTCAGAATCGATCGCTGAAAATTCCGACGAGATCGGAACTTCGAGACGATAAGATCCTTCCTTGTTGACGCTAAATCGGAATTCTCCGAACGTCATGACGATGGGCTCCTCCAGATACGCACATGCATCCAAACGGGAGGGCGGGTGAGGAATAAAATTGACTAGATCAGTTTTTTTCCGTTTACCTCGATCCATCGCATTGCTTGCTACCGACGAAGTCGACGATTCTGGACGTGCCATCGAGATCAGCTCCTTGCAACCTCTAGATCCCACAGACGGCGCCAATTGACAAGGGATTAACTTGTCAATGCCTACGGATTGTAGACTAGGGTTTCGTTGGATGTAGAGGGCAAGTAGATCTCGAAGGTTTCAGCCGAAAAAGTGCTCGACAATGTAAAAACTAGGGTTTGAGAGACAATGATTCGATTTCTTTCTTTGTCCCTCGACTCCCCCTTATATAGGAGGCGGAGCCGAGGGATTCGTGATACACAAGTTTACAGAGTCCGGGAGGGTTTCTAACTCATCCCGCAAGATTACAAACGATGACTCCTATTACAACTCTAGCTTTCCTTAACAGTATCTTGGGCTCCCGAATCTTCTTATTCTTCGAGTCGTGGGCCTTCAGTAAACCCTGGGTACCCTCTTCGGCAGGCCCATTGGGTATGCCTATGTCAGCAGGCTAGTGGTTCGAAACATCATGCGAGAGATGCTCGGGATGAAATCACCCAGAGCAGGATTGACAAAGCAAGACGACGACGCGCCGCTAGGAAGGACAACGACAGTGATTCTTCGGATGAGGATCAGGAGTACGACGGCGAACTCAGGGGAGCCGACTGCTTAAGTTACAAAATCCGTGAGACGATGCCACCCAAAAAGTTCAAGCCTACCCCTACCGACACTGCCAAATACGATGGGCAGCAGGAACCAAGATCTTGGATAGACGACTACCTGCAGACTGTGATCCTGCACAAGGGAAACCAGATAGCAGCAATGCAATGCCTGCAGCTCTACTTGAAGGATTCAGCGCGAGCCTGGCTAAGGGTGCTGCCGAAGGGTTCCGTTAAATCATGGGATGACCTAGTAGATGCCTTCGTTGCCAATTTCCAAGCAACATACAAGAGACCCGTCGGGATTGAAGAGTTACGGAATTGCCAACAGAAGCAGAAGGAGTCGATGCGCTCATACATCGGGAGATTCACCAAACTCCTGAACGCTGCTGAAGACGTATCTGTCGATAGAGCAATCGACGCTTTCAGCGATGGCGTCCGGCGTGAGAGCTACATAGAAGAACTCGGGCGCAAAAAGCCAAAAACCATAACCAAGTTAATGGAAATCGCCAACAGTTGGGCTGATGGTGAGGACAATGTGCGAAGGCCATGACAGCGTAGTGACGATGAAGAGGACGATCAGGCGAAGCACGATTCGGGTGGCCGAAGGGATCGTCACAAGAGAAGGAAGAACCGCAACTACGACGATAACAACCTAGTAGCCGCAGGGTATTCCGATCGGCAGGACGATCGATACGACGAGAGAAGAGACGATCGACAGGACGGTAATCGGAACAACTCTGGGAACCGTGGCAACTACAAACCACGGCAGCAGAGGACTCCCAAATTACCCTACGTTGAGCAGATCAACGCCCCCTATTACCTGCACTCGTATGTCGATTCCAAGGACGGCAAAACGAAGTCGAGTCACCTGCTCAGGGACTGTCGGCAGTTCCTTGACATGCACAAACTCATTCAACAGTCAGGTCAGCAACAGCTACCACCGCCACCCCCACCTCCACCGCAGCATCAAGTCCAGCAGGCTCAACCTCATCAACCCAACGAGGCGTTTCCACCACCACGTGGGCAGATGAGCATGATCCATAGGATAGGTGTCTCGAGAAGAGAGATGAAGAAGCTCACCCGAGAGATCAACTTGGCAGAAAGCATCATGGCGAACATCCCCGAGTATGTCGAGTGGTCCTCTCAGAACATTATGTTCAGTCGAGCAGATCACCCGATGACCATACCAAAACCAGGACACGCTGCCTTAGTAGTCGAAGCACAAATTGGGGGGTTCAAGATGAGCAAAGTCTTCATGGATGGTGGAAGCGGGTTAAACCTGATATTCGTCGACACAATCAGAAGTATGGGGATCACCATGCGGATGCTAGAAGAAACAAACACTTGCTTCCATGGGATCCTTCCAACCGCACCGGGCTACTCTCTTGGCAAAGTTTTACCTGAATGTCGTCTTCGGCAAAGCCGACAATTTCAGGAAGGAAAAGATCGAGTTTGAAGTAGTAAACTAGGAGTCACAGTATCACGCTATACTCGGGAGACCAGCTTATGCCAAGTTCATGGCTGTGCCGCACTATGCATACCTCAAGCTAAAAATGCCTGGGAACAACGGGACAAACATCACAGTCTATGGAAGTTTTTCACGCTCGGACAATTGTGATCGCGACTTTCAGAGGATTGCTGCGAAGTTCGGGTCACAGCAAGAAATCTTCGACCCTTTACCCAAGCTGTGATTATGTGAAATCAAGGAGGAGAAAGATGTCAGGGAAACCAAGAAGAAGCCACCTGCTCCTGTCCCTAAAGCTTTGACAGCCAAAGCTTCGGCAGCAGAAGCTTCGAGAGCAGAAGCCTCGGCAGCTAAAGGTTCGGCAGTTGATGGCGCAGAAGGCATAGGAGACAGCAAGACGCTGGCAACCACTGCTCAAACCCCTGGTGAAACCAACAATGCTGCAGCAACCACTAACGTGGTGAAGAAGCCAGAAGAAGAGAAGAACCCCTTCCTTGCTTAAGCAATTTATCAGCATTTAATTTTCTCCCTTTATTCTAAACAGGTCCTTCCTTTTTCCGCCCTCTAGTCTCATGCTTACCTTATCAATAAGATTTTAAGCTTCGATTCTTTGTCAAAGCATTGCAGTAATCCAAAATGACTAAGCCACATCACTATGCAAACATAGTACAAGGCAGAAGATCGTGTTCTAAAAGAAAAGCCTCTACGAGTGCTAAAAGACATTAACCTTTCCCTTTGCTATAGATGCCTCTACGAGTGCCGCAAATAGCAAGAGTTTGGAAATACATACAACCCACGTTCGATATTTTACTTATGGAAATATCAATGGACAACGGGCTCATCGGCAGCATCATTACACCCGAAATATTCGGGAGTGACTGCCGAAACATACATCGGTTGAAAGCAAAGTTGCGCATACAACAGGTTTAGAAAAACCTGCAACACGAGCTGATCACTCAAATGATTTGCTAACCAACCAATATACATACATTCAAACGAGCAACTCAGATTCGCTCAGTCAAAACTTGCCAACGGCATTAGCATGGTAAAAGTACATACGCATGTATCTACCGAACAAAAGGGCCCATTACATAATCCAAACGCTTGGATAAAGTAGCCAAATTATCTACTTACAAAACAAACCTTTAAATCCTTGAAATCACCCTTGCGGAGTTCCTCTTTCCTCAGGTACCGTTGAGTCCTCCTCAAGTCTGTCGACAATTATATTGGCGGGCAACAATACCTTCGGATACAGTGCCTCCAAGTTTCCAGTTGCATTGGCAATCGACAGTAAACTTGCTGAGGGATAACGGGCGAGTACAAGGGCAAGTGTAAACCTGCCCCCTGCGAAAACTTGTGCACGCACCAAGTCTCGGATCTTCTTGGCATTACCAAACTCAGACATCAAAGCCAGGAGCGTGGGGGGAACTGCGTTCAAAGGGAACATCGTCTTCCAAACCACCCTCATAGCCTTGTAGCACTTGTCGAAGAAGTGGTGGACCTGCTGAACCCGATCTTGAAATTGCACGACAGCCGAAGCCTTTGAGTGCTCCCGCCAGAAAATCTCTTCGGTTGAGGATAGCTGGGTTAATGCATGCACACGCTCGTGAATCCGTTTGTTTTCTTCCGCACGGTTCAGAGCTATGACTGGCAAAGAAATAAATGAAGGATCAGATAAGGCGTTGTTGACAAAAGGGCGCAGGGATCAGGAAACTCACAGTTCAAACTCTCGGTAGCTTTATGCAGCTCAGTGAGAGCGTACCGCTCCACATCGGCTGCAATCTCGCTCTTCTTATTGACAATAGCAGCTAAGGCGTAAGTGCTGCGCAGATCCTTTTCCATCTGGGTGATCCGATCCTTCATCCGCTGGATCCGATCGCCTTCGGGAAGAACACCCGACGAGTCATCGACAAATGAGGGCACCGGGAAAACCTGCAGGAAACAGCGTTAACAAGGATGTCGGATATGGCCAAATTGAACATCCAACGTAACTCCCATCGGGAGAAGTGCAAGTAACTACTATCGGGAGAAGTGCAAGTGAAAACATTATGAAAAAGGTGTGCCAGCAACATTGCCAGCACGGAGTTCATTACAAACATAAGGTTTTGCAACAAGAACAATGTTTCACATCAGCTCGAAGATAAGTTACAAAAATCAAGGGGCCTGGGTCTGATTCGACAAACTAGGTCCAGCCGATGTCTTCCTTGACGAGACTAGTTCGAGGAGCTGACGAGCACAAATAAGGGCAGACGTTTTAAAGGCGCTTAAGTCAACGAATCACCCATCTTGCTCTTTCGGCAGCTCCTTAGTCATTTCTTCGATGTCAGCCTTAAAGTCGTAACCCATCATAAGCTGGAAGGCAAGGAGGGCACCATAGGTACGCGAAGTACGCTTGAATACCTCGATAACCTCCTTGGTGTCAACCGCGAAGGCATCAATCAGCTGCCCCAGAGTCCTCTCCTGCTTGATCTTGGGGAAAATCATCGAGTGCATCCGCGCCAGGGCACCCTTTCCCTTTTCAAGAAGCTCCCGGGTAAGCTGGTGGGAGGCGAGAGCCATCGACACACCATTTGCCGGAGAGTTGCTTGGAACTTTGTCCAAGGCAGCAGCAGGGATGCTGGCGGCTTCTGCAAGAAATCGAATTGGAAAAAATCATTGATAAAGAAACGAATCCATAAGAGTAATAATCGACAGAGATGCATGAAAGAGCTTACCAAGTAGAGCCAAAGCAGATTGACGAAGGAGTTCATCCTTTTCGGCTGCCCGAGCTTCCTCCTCCTTCAGCCTCTCCTTTAGTTTGCTCAGCTCCCCTTTCAGGGAGTCGACCTCCTGGCGAGCTGTGGCAGCCTTTTTAATGGCGCCGTCCAACTTTGAAGAGGAAGACTTAACTTCCTCCTGCAGACGGACGTTGTCCGCCTCCAGAGAGGTAAATTGAGAGGCAAAGGCCTCTAAAGAGGATATCACACCTCGCAGATCCTTAAGGGAAAAAAGAATGTTTTACAAAGAATTATTAGGCGAGGCATACTCCAAGAGATTCGCGTTGTATTCAAAAAGAGCTTACTGAAGGAGGAATCGCGGTGGCAACAGGAATGTCTTTCCCCTTGGAAAGGGAAGAAGCAGTCGATGCCTGGGCTGTGGGAGCTGCCTTAGGAGCCGAAGCTTCGGAAGCTGCAATGGCCACCGAAACAACATCAGGCCTGGCCTTCTTAGATGGAGGCTCGATGAAACCTTCGTCACTACAAAAAGGAAACGTTCGACAGAAGTTATGCAGAGACTGCGAGTAACAAGAGGTCAAAATATAGTAAAAAAGAAGAAGGTATTTACATATCGAGAAGATCGTCTTCATCAGCAAAGCCGCCGATTGATCTCTTCACGGGCGAAGCCCTGGTCTCCTCCACAGCTGCATTAAAAAAGGCATCACGATCAGCGTCATCATCACGCACTGATCCCTCTGTGTCGCAAGCGCCATCGGCTGAAGGAGGAAGATTGGTGTGAACAGTTTCTGAATCTATCGGATCATCGTAATCGCTTTCTGGGCTTGTATGTTTGACAGTTTGAAAATCAATGGGTACTGAGGAGCCTCTCCCCTTGATACGTCTCCGACGTATCGATAATTTCTTATGTTCCATGCCACATTATTGATGATATCTACATGTTTTATGCATACTTTATGTCATATTTATGCATTTTCCGGCACTAACCTATTAACGAGATGCCGAAGAGCCAGTTGCTGTTTTCTGCTGTTTTTGGTTTCAGAAATCCTAGTAAAGAAATATTCTCGGAATTGGACGAAATCAACGCACAGGGTCCTATTTTTGCACGAAGCTTCCAGAAGACCGAGGGGGAAAGGAAGTGGGGCCACGAGGCGCCGCCACAACAGGGCGGCGCGGCCCAGGTCTTGGCCGCGCGGCCCTGGCGTGAGGGGCCCTCGTGTGGCCCCCCGCATTGCACTTCCGCCTACTTAAAGCCTTCGTCACGAAACCCCCAGTACCGGGAGCCACGATACGGAAAACCTTACTGAGACGCCGCCGCCGCCAATCCCATCTCGGGGGATTCTGGAGATCGCCTCCGGCACCCTGCCGGAGAGGGGAATCATCTCCCGGAGGACCCTTCACCGCCATGGTCGCCTCCGGAGTGATGAGTGAGTAGTTCACCCCTGGACTATGGGTCCATAGCAGTAGCTAGATGGTCGTCTTCTCCTGATGTGCTTCATTGTTGGATCTTGTGAGCTGCCTAACATGATCAAGATCATCTATCTGTAATGCTATATGTTGTGTTTGTCGGGATCCGATGGATAGAGAATACTATGTTATGTTGATTATCAATCTATTACCTATGTGTTGTTTATGATCTTGCATGCTCTCCGTTATTAGTAGAGGCTCTGGCCAAGTTTTTACTCTTAACTCCAAGAGGGAGTATTTATGCTCGATAGTGGGTTCATGCCTCCATTAAATGCAGGACAGTGTGAGAAAGTTCTAAGGTTGTGGATGTGTTGTTGCCACTAGGGATAAAACATTGATGCTATGTCCGAGGATGTAGTTATTGATTACATTACGCACCATACTTAATGCAATTGTCTGTTGTTTGCAACTTAATACTGGAAGGGGTTCGGATGATAACCTGAAGGTGGACTTTTTAGGCATAGATGCATGCTGGATAGCGGTCTATGTACTTTGTCGTAATGCCCAATTAAATCTCACAATACTCATCGTATCATGTATGTGCATTGTCATGCCCTCTCTATTTGTCAATTGCCCGACTGTAATTTGTTCACCCAACATGCTATTTATCTTATGGGAGAGACACCTCTAGTGAACTGTGGACCCCGGTCCATTCTTTTACATCGAATACAATTTACTGCAATACTTGTTTTACTGTTTTCTGCAAACAATCATCATCCACACTATACATCTAATCCTTTGTTACAGCAAGCCGGTGAGATTGACAACCTCACTGTTTCGTTGGGGCAAAGTACTTTGGTTGTGTTGTGCAGGTTCCACGTTGGCGCCGGAATCCCTGGTGTTGCGCCGCACTACATCCCGCCGCCATCAACCTTCAACGTGCTTCTTGGCTCCTCCTGGTTCGATAAACCTTGGTTTCTTTCTGAGGGAAAACTTGCTACTGTGCGCATCATACCTTCCTCTTGGGGTTCCCAACGGATGTGTGCTGTACACGCTGATGGCATGAGTAAACAAATGAATCATAAAGAAAAGACTTTTCATGAATAGTACTTCAAGACAAGCATCAATAAGTCTTGCATAAGAGTTAACTCATAAAGCAATAAATCAAAGTAAAGGTATTGAAGCAACACAAAGGAAGATTAAGTTTCAGCGGTTGCTTTCAACTTATAACATGTATATCTCATGGATAGTGTCAATGTAAAGTAATATAACAAGTGCAATATGCAAGTATGTAGGAATCAATGCACAGTTCACACAAGTGTTTGCTTCTTGAGGTGGAGAGAAATAGGTGAACTGACTCAACATAAAAGTAAAAGAAAGGTCCTTCAAAGAGGAAAGCATCGATTGCTATATTTGTGCTAGAGCTTTTATTTTGAAAACATGAAACAATTTTGTCAACGGTAGTAATAAAGCATATGTATCATGTAAATTATATCTTACAAGTTGCAAGCCTCATGCATAGTGTACTAATAGTGCCCGCACCTTGTCCTAATTAGCTTGGGTTAACACTGATTATCATTGCATAACATATGTTTCAACCAAGTGTCACAAAGGGGTACCTCTATGCCGCATGTACAAGGGTCTAAGGAGAAAGTTCGCATTGGATTTCTCGCTTTTGATCATTCTTCAACTTAGACACCCATACCGGGACAACATAGACAACAGATAATGGACTCCTCTTTTAATGCTTAAGCATTCAACAACAGTTAATATTCTCATAAGAGATTGAGGTTTTATGTCCAAACTGAAACTTCCACCATGATTCATGGCTTTAGTTAGCAGCCCAATGTTCTTCTCTAACAGTATGCATACTCGAACCATTTGATTGTGAAAACCGCCCTTACTTCAGACAAGACGAACATGCATAGCAACTCACATGATATTCAACAAAAAGTTGATGGCGTCCCCAGGAACATGGTTATCGCACAACAAACAACTTAATAAGAGATAAAGTGCATAAGTACATATTCAATACCACAATAGTTTTTAAGGCTATTTTGTCCCATGAGCTATATATTGCAAAGGCGAATGATGGAAATTTAAAGGTAGCACTCAAGAAATTTACTTTGGAATGGCGGAGAAATACCATGTAGTAGGTAGGTATGGTGGACACAAATGGCATAGTGGTTGGCTCAAGGATTTTGGATGCATGAGAAGTATTCCCTCTCGATACAAGGTTTAGGCTAGCAAGGTTATTTGAAACAAACACAAGGATGAACCGGTGCAGCAAAACTCACATAAAAGACATATTGTAAACATTATAAGACTCTACACCGTCTTCCTTGTTGTTCAAAACTCAATACTAGAAATTATCTAGACTTTAGAGAGACCAAATATGCAAACCAAATTTTAGCAAGCTCTATGTATTTCTTCATTAATGGGTGCAAAGTATATGATGCAAGAGCTTAAACATGAGCACAACAATTGCCAAGTATCAAATTATTCAAGACATTTTAGAATTACTACATGTAGCATTTCCCGATTCCAACCATATAACAATTTAACGAAGAAGATTCAACCTTCGCCATGAATACTATGAGTAAAGCCTAAGGACATATTTGTCCATATGCAATAGCGGAGCGTGTCTCTCTCCCACACAATGAATGCTAGGATCCATTTTATTCAAAAAAAAAAACAAAAACAAACCGACGCTCCAAGCAAAGCATATAAGATGTGACTGAATAAAAATATAGTTTCAGGGGAGGAACCTGATAATGTTGTCGATGAAGAAGGGGATGCCTTGGGCATCCCCAAGCTTAGACGCTTGAGTCTTCTTAAAATATGCAGGGGTGAACCACCGGGGCATCCCCAAGCTTAGAGTTTTCACTCCTCTTGATCATAATATATCATACTCATCTCTTGACCCTTGAAAACTTCCTTCACACCAAACTTCAAGCAAACTCATTAGAGGGTTAGTGCACAATCAAAAATTCACATGTTCAGAGGTGACACAATCATTCTTAACACTTCTGGACATTGCACAAAGCTACTGGACATTAATGGATCAAAGGAATTCATCCAACATAGCAAAAGAGGCAATGCGAAATAAAAGGCAGAATATGTCAAAAACAGAACAGTCCGTAAAGACGAACCTGGAAGGGGCACTTAACTTGCTCAAACGGAAAAACTCAAAACTAATGAAAGTTGCGTACATATCTGAGGATCACGCACGTAAATTTGCAGATTTTTTTGATTTTTTTACAGAGACTTCTGCGCAAATTCGTGACAGACAGCAATGCTGTTTCTGTGCAGCAATCCAAATCTAGCATCAACTTTACCATAGAGACTTTACTTGGCACAAAAACATGATAAGGAGAGGTTGCTACAGTAGTAAACAACTTCCAAGACTCAAATATAAAATAAAGTACTGTAGTAAAAACTTGGGTTGTCTCCCATAAGCGCTTTTCTTTAACGCCTTTCAGCTAGGCGCAGAAAGTGTAAATCAAGTATTATCAAGAGATGAAGCATCGGCATTACCTTGGGCTTTACCCTTACCTTTATTGTTCTTTTTCTTACTCTTTGATTTAGGGAATATATGTCTACCCCCGGGTGTAGAGGTGAATTTTAGGGTGCCTTCTCCCATATCTATGACTGCTCCCAATAGTTTCAACAGTGATCTTCCGAGTGTGATTTGTCCTGTTCCTGCACATTCAATAACAAGATAATCAATGGATATTGTTCTCCCAAGAATGGTTGTATGCACACCCGCAGCTACTCGTTTAGGAATTATAACAGAGTTATCAATAAGAGTTATTCCTTCTCCCCCTTCAACGAATCCCCAAAGTTGCAAAGATTCATGAATACTCCTAGGCATTAAGCAAAATTCAGACATAATATCACAATTAGCATGAAGAGTTTGGTCACCAATAACAATTTTAATAGTAGGATCCCATAATGAAGGTTCAGAGTTCACTA
This sequence comes from Lolium perenne, assembly GCF_019359855.2. Lineage (NCBI taxonomy): Eukaryota > Viridiplantae > Streptophyta > Magnoliopsida > Poales > Poaceae > Lolium > Lolium perenne. Next base: position 170,631,696 of record NC_067248.2, read on the forward strand.
AAACTTGATCAAGACAGTTACGAACATATCTATAATTTTCATTCAAGCGAGATGCTCTTGTCTCAAGAGTGTTTAATCTATTATAAATGCTAATAAGGGATGAATCAAAGTTATTAGCTGAATCATGTGATGCAACCAACTTTTTTATGGCATTAAAAGCTTGATCCCCATTGCAATGAAGGAAATCTCCTCCCACTACAGCATCCAAGGCATATCTATAGCGAATCATAAGACCAAAATAAAAATTACTAAGGAGCAAACTTAGAGTCATTTGAGGTTCAGCTTTACGATAAGAAGTAAAAATTCTGGACCAAGCATCTTTAAAACTCTCCTCATCCCCTTGCTTAAAAGTGAAGACTAATTCCTCAGGTGAAGAAGTAACAGGTGCAGAACTAGACATGGTAGCAAAAGTAAAATGCAAGTAACTAATTTTTTTTTTGTGTTTTTTGATATGGAGAACAAGACAGTAAATAAAGTAAAACTAGCAACTAATTTTTTTGTGTTTTGTTTAAGTGCAGCAAACAAAGTAGTAAATAAAATAAGGCAAGACAAAAACAAAGTAAAGAGATTGGATTGTGGAGACTCCCCTTGCAGCGTGTCTTGATCTCCCCGGCAACGGCGCCAGAAAAAATTGCTGCTGGCGTGTAGTTGACGTGGGAGTTAGAAATCTTTGTGGTGTAACTTTTCTTCGTTCCCCGGCAACGGCGCCAGAAAAAATGCTTGATGGCGTGTTCAGCACACGTCCGTTGGGAACCCCAAGAGGAAGGTGTGATGCAGACAGTAGCAAGTTTTCCCTCAGAAAGAAACCAAGGTTTATCGAACCAGCAGGAGCCAAGAAGCACGTTGAAGGTTGATGGCAGCGGGATGTAGTGCGGCGCAACACCAGGGATTCCGGCGCCAACGTGGAACCTGCACAACACAACCAAAGTACTTTGCCCCAACGAAACAGTGAGGTTGTCAATCTCACCGGCTTGCTGTAACAAAGGATTAACCGTATTGTGTGGAAGATGATTGTTTGCAGAAAACAGTAAAGACCAAGTATTGCAGTAGATTGTATGCGATGTAAAGAATAGGACCGGGGTCCACAGTTCACTAGAGGTGTCTCTCCCATAAGATAAATAGCATGTTGGGTGAACAAATTACAGTTGGGCAATTGACAAATAGAGAGGGCATGACAATGCACATACATGATATGATAAGTATTGTGAGATTTAATTGGGCATTACGACAAAGTACATAGACCGCTATCCAGCATGCATCTATGCCTAAAAAGTCCACCTTCAGGTTATCATCCGAACCCCTTCCAGTATTAAGTTGCAAACAACAGACAATTGCATTAAGTATGGTGCGTAATGTAATCAATAACTACATCCTCGGACATAGCATCAATGTTTTATCCCTAGTGGCAACAGCACATCCACAACCTTAGAACTTTCTGTCACTGTCCCAGATTTAATGGAGGCATGAACCCACTATCGAGCATAAATACTCCCTCTTGGAGTTTAGAGCAAAAACTTGGCCAGAGCCTCTACTAATAACGGAGAGCATGCAAGATCATAAACAACACATAGGTAATAGATTGATAATCAACATAACATAGTATTCTCTATCCATCGGAACCCGACAAACACAACATATAGCATTACAGATAGATGATCTTGATCATGTTAGGCAGCTCACAAGATCCAACAATGAAGCACATAAGGAGAAGACGACCATCTAGCTACTGCTATGGACCCATAGTCCAGGGGTGAACTACTCACTCATCACTCCGGAGGCGATCATTGCGATGAAGAGTCCTCCGGGAGATGATTCCCCTCTCCGGCAGGGTGCCGGAGGCGATCTCCAGAATCCCCCGAGATGGGATTGGCGGCGGCGGCGTCTCAGTAAGGTTTTCCGTATCGTGGCTCTCAGTACTGGGGGTTTCGCGACGAAGGCTTTAAGTAGGCGGAAGGGCAACGCGGGGGGCCACACGAGGGCCCCACACGCTAGGGCCGCGCGGCCAAGGCCTGGGCCGCGCCGCCCTAGTGTGGCGGCGCCTCGTGGCCCCACTTCCTTTCCCCCTCGGTCTTCTGGAAGCTTCGTGCAAAAATAGGACCCTGGGCGTTGATTTCGTCCAATTCCGAGAATATTTCCTTACTATGATTTCTGAAACCAAAAACAGCCGAAAACAGCAACTGGCTCTTCGGCATCTTGTTAATAGGTTAGTGCCGGAAAATGCATAAATACGACATATAATGTGTATAAAACATGTAGATATCATCAATAATGTAGCATGGAACATAAGAAATTATCGATACGTCGGAGACGTATCACACGCCATCAAGCATTTTTTCTGGCGCCGTTGCCGGGGACCTGAAGAAAAGTTACACCACAAAGATTTCTATCTCCCACGTCAACTGCACGCCAGCAGCATTTTTTCTGGCGCCGTTGCCGGGGAGATCAAGACACGCTGCAAGGGGAGTCTCCACAATCCAGTCTCTTTACTTTGTTTTTGTCTTGCTTTATTTTATTTACTACTTTGTTTGCTGCATTATATCAAAATACAAAAAAATTAGTTGCTAGCTTTACTTTATTTAGTTTGCCTTATTTACTACTGCTAAAATGGCTACCCCTGAAAATACTAAGTTGTGTGACTTCACAACCACAAATAATAATGATTTCTTATGCACACCTATTGCTCCACCTGCTACTACAGCAGAATTCTTTGAAATTAAACCTGCTTTACTGAATCTTGTTATGCGAGAGCAATTTTCTGGTGTTAGTTCTGATGATGCTGCTGCCCATCTCAATAATTTTGTTGAATTGTGTGAAATGCAAAAGTATAAAGATGTAGATGGTGACATTATAAAATTAAAATTGTTTCCTTTCTCATTAAGAGCAAGAGCTAAAGATTGGTTGCTATCTCTGCCTAAGAATAGTATTGATTCATGGACTAAATGCAAGGATGCTTTTATTGGTAGATATTATCCCCCTGCTAAAATTATATCTTTGAGGAGTAGCATAATGAATTTTAAACAATTGGATAATGAGCATGTTGCACAAGCATGGGAAAGAATGAAATCTTTGGTTAAAAATTGCCCAACCCATGGACTGACTACTTGGATGATCATCCAAACCTTTTATGCAGGACTGAATTTCTCTTTGCGGAACCTATTGGATTCACCTGCTGGAGGTACCTTTATGTCCATCACTCTTGGTGAAGCAACAAAGCTCCTTGATAATATGATGATCAATTACTCTGAATGGCACACGGAAAGAGCTCCACAAGGTAAGAAGGTAAATTCTATCGAAGAAACCTCTTCCTTGAGTGATAAGATTGATGCTATTATGTCTATGCTTGTGAATGATAGGACTAATGTTGATCCTAATAATGTTCCATTAGCTTCATTGGTTGCCCAAGAAGAACATGTTAATGTGAACTTCATTAAAAATAATAATTTCAACAACAATGCTTATCGGAACAATTCTAGTAATAACTATAGGCCATATCCTTATAATAATGGTAACGGTTATGGTAATTCTTATGGGAATTCTTACAACAATAATAGGAACACACCCCCTGGACTTGAAGCTATGCTTAAAGAATTTATTAGTACACAAACTGCTTTTAACAAATCTGTTGAGGAAAAGCTCAATAAAATTGTTATTCTTGCTTCTAAGGTTGATAGTCTTGCCTCTGATGTTGATCTTTTGAAATCGAAAGTTATGCCTAATAAGGATATTGAAAATAAAATTGTTACTACAGCATATGCCATCCAAGTTAGAATTAATGAGAATATAAGATTGATGGCCGAATTGCATGCTAGGTGGGAAAGAGAAGAAAATGAAAAACTAGCTAAAGAGAACAATGTAGCTAAAGTTTGGACTATTACCACCACTAGTAATGCTAATGCTCCACATGTTGTTGCACCTCTTACTAATAATGGTGAAAGAATTGGTGTTGGCAATGTTTCCACTTCTAATGCAAAGCCTGCAAAACTGCCGGAAACTGCTAAAATCATTGAAGCGCACTGTGATAAAACTGCTGAAATTTTTTCCAACATTGGGAATGATGATCCCATTGCTGTAGATCATAATGGTTTAGACTTTGATGATTGTCACATCTCTGAAGTTATAAAGTTCTTACAAAAACTTGCTAAAAGTCCCAATGCTAGTGCTATAAATTTGGCTTTCACAAAACATATTACAAATGCTCTCATAAAAGCTAGAGAGGAGAAACTAAAACTTGAAACTTCTATTCCTAGGAAGCTAGAGGATGGTTGGGAGCCCATCATTAAGATGAAGGTCAATAACTTTGATTGTAATGCTTTATGTGATCTTGGTGCAAGTATTTCCGTTATGCCTAAGAAAATTTATAATATGCTTGACTTGCCACCATTGAAAAATTGTTATTTGGATGTAAACCTTGCTGATAATGCTAAAAAGAAACCTTTGGGGAGGATTGATAATGTTCGTATTATGGTTAAAAATAACCTTATCCCCATTGATTTTGTTGTCTTGGATATTGAATGCAATGCATCTTGTCCCATTATATTGGGAAGACTTTTTCTTCGAACTGTTGGAGCTATCATTGATATGAAGGAAGGTAATATTAAATATCAATTTCCTCTCAAGAAAGGTATGGAACACTTCCCTAGAAAGAGAATGAAGTTACCTTTTGATTCTATTATTAGAACAAGTTATGATGTTGATGCTTCGTCTCTTGATAACACTTGATATACACTTTCTGCGCCTAGCTGAAAAAGGCGTTAAAGAAAAGCGCTTATGGGAGACAACCCATATTTTTACTACAGTATTTTTATTTTATATTTGAGTCTTGAAAGTTGTTTACTAATGTAGCAACCTCTCCTTATCTTAGTTTTGTGCATTGTTGTGCCAAGTAAAGTCGTTGATAGTAAGGTTCATACTAGATTTGGATTACTGCACAGAAACAGATTTCTTTGCTGTCACGAATCTGGGCCTAATTCTCTGTAGGTAACTCAGAAAATTATGCCAATTTACGTGAATGATCCTCAGATATGTACGCAACTTTCATTAAATTTGGGCATTTTCATTTGAGCAAGTCTGGTGCCACTTTAAAATTCGTCTTTACGAACTGTTCTGTTTTGACAGATTCTGCCTTTTATTTCGCATTGCCTCTTTTGCTATGTTGGATGAATTTCTTTGTTCCATTAATGTCCAGTAGCTTTGTGCAATGTCCAGAAGTGTTAAGAATGATTATGTCACCTCTGAACATGTAAATTTTTATTGTGCACTAACCCTCTAATGAGTTGTTTTGAATTTGGTGTGAAGGAAGTTTTCAAGGATCAAGAGAGGGAGATGATACAATATGATCAAGGAGAGTGAAAGCTCTAAGCTTGGGGATGCCCCGGTGGTTCACCCCTGCATATTCTAAGAAGACTCAAGTGTCTAAGCTTGGGGATGCCCAAGGCATCCCCTTCTTCATCGACAACATTATCAGGTTCCTCCCCTGAAACTATATTTTTATTCCATCACATCTTATGCGCTTTGCTTGGAGCGTCGGTTTGTTTTTTTTTTTTTTTGTTTGAATAAAATGGATCCTAGCATTCATTGTGTGGGAGAGAGACACGCTCCGCTGTTGCATATGGACAAATATGTCCTTAGGCTTTACTCATAGTATTCATGGCGAAGGTTGAATCTTCTTCGTTAAATTGTTATATGGTTGGAATCGGGAAATGCTACATGTAGTAATTCTAAAATGTCTTGAATAATTTGATACTTGGCAATTGTTGTGCTCATGTTTAAGCTCTTGCATCATATACTTTGCACCTATTAATGAAGAAATACATAGAGCTTGCTAAAATTTGGTTTGCATAATTGGTCTCTCTAAAGTCTAGATAATTTCTAGTATTGAGTTTTGAACAACAAGGAAGACGGTGTAGAGTCTTATAATGTTTACAATATGTCTTTTATGTAAGTTTTGCTGCACCGGTTCATCATTGTGTTTGTTTCAAATAACCTTGCTAGCCTAAACCTTGTATCGAGAGGGAATACTTCTCATGCATCCAAAATCCTTGAGCCAACCACTATGCCATTTGTGTCCACCATACCTACCTACTACATGGTATTTCTCCGCCATTCCAAAGTAAATTGCTTGAGTGCTACCTTTAAAATTTCCATCATTCGCCTTTTCAATATATAGCTCATGGGACAAATAGCCTAAAAACTATTATGGTATTGAATATGTACTTATGCACTTTATCTCTTATTAAGTTGTTTGTTGTGCGATAACCATGTTCCTGGGGACGCCATCAACTACTCTTTGTTTAATATCATGTGAGTTGCTATGCATGTCCGTCTTGTCTGAAGTAAGGGAGATTTACCACTCATTTAATGGTTAGAGCATGCATATTGTTAGAGAAGAACATTGGGCCGCTAACTAAAGCCATGAATCATGGTGGAAGTTTCAGTTTTGGACATATATCCTCAATCTCATATGAGAACATTAATTGTTGCTACATGCTTATGCATTAAAGAGGAGTCCATTATCTGTTGTCTATGTTGTCCCGGTATGGATGTCTAAGTTGAGAATAATCAAAAAGCGAGAAATCCAAATGCGAGCTTTCTCCTTAGACCTTTGTACAGGCGGCATAGAGGTACCCCTTTGTGACACTTGGTAAAAACATGTGTATTGCGATGATAATCCCGGTAATCCAAGCTAATTAGGACAAGGTGCGGGCACTATTAGTATACTATGCATGAGGCTTGCAACTTGTAAGATATAATTTACATGATACATATGCTTTATTACTACCGTTGACAAAATTGTTTCATGTTTTCAAAACCAAAGCTCTAGCACAAATATAGCAATCAATGCTTCCCTCTGTGAAGGGCCTTTCTTTTACTTTTATGTTGAGTCAGTTCACCTATCTCTCTCCACCTCAAGAAGCAAACACTTGTGTGAACTGTGCATTGATTCCTACATACTTGCATATTGCACTTGTTATATTACTCTATGTTGACAATTATCCATGAGATATACATGTTACAAGTTGAAAGCAACCGCTGAAACTTAATCTTCCTTTGTGTTGCTTCAATACCTTTACTTTGATTTATTGCTTTATGAGTTAACTCTTATGCAAGACTTATTGATGCTTGTCTTGAAGTACTATTCATGAAAAGTCTTTGCTTCATGAGTCAGTTGTTTACTCATGTCATTACCATTGTTTTGATCGCTGCATTCATTACATATGCTTACAATAGTATGATCAAGGTTATGATGGCATGTCACTCCAGAAATTATCTTTGTTATCGTTTACCTGCTCGGGACGAGCAGGCACTAAGCTTGGGGATGCTGATACGTCTCCGACGTATCGATAATTTCTTATGTTCCATGCCACATTATTGATGATATCTACATGTTTTATGCATACTTTATGTCATATTTATGCATTTTCCGGCACTAACCTATCAACGAGATGCCGAAGAGCCAGTTGCTGTTTTCTGCTGTTTTTGGTTTCAGAAATCCTAGTAAAGAAATATTCTCGGAATTGGACGAAATCAACGCCCAGGGTCCTATTTTTGTACGAAGCTTCCAGAAGACCGAGGGGGAAAGGAAGTGGGGCCACGAGGCGCCGCCACAACAGGGCGGCGCGGCCCAGGTCTTGGCCGCGCGGCCCTGGCATGTGGGGCCCTCGTGTGGCCCCCCGCGTTGCCCTTCCGCCTACTTAAAGCCTTCATCGCGAAACCCCCAGTACCGAGAGCCACCATACGGAAAACCTTACTGAGACGCCGCCACCGCCAATCCCATCTCGGGGATTACGGAGATCGCCTCTCCGCACCTGCCGGAGAGGGGAATCATCTCCCGGAGGACTCTTCACCGCCATGGTCGCCTCCGGAGTGATGAGTGAGTAGTTCACCCCTGGACTATGGGTCCATAGCAGTAGCTAGATGGTCGTCTTCTCCTTATGTGCTTCATTGTTGGATCTTGTGAGCTGCCTAACATGATCAAGATCATCTATCTGTAATGCTATATGTTGTGTTTGTCGGGATCCGATGGATAGAGAATACTATGTTATGTTGATTATCAATCTATTACCTATGTGTTGTTTATGATCTTGCATGCTCTCCGTTATTAGTAGATGCTCTGGCCAAGTTTTTACTCTTAACTCCAAGAGGGAGTATTTATGCTCGATAGTGGGTTCATGCCTCCATTAAATGCAGGACGATGTGAGGAAAGTTCTAAGGTTGTGGATGTGCTGTTGCCACTAGGGATAAAACATTGATGCTATGTCCGAGGATGTAGTTATTGATTACATTACGCACCATACTTAATGCAATTGTCTGTTGTTTGCAACTTAATACTGGAAGGGGTTCGGATGATAACCTGAAGGTGGACTTTTTAGGCATAGATGCATGCTGGATAGCGGTCTATGTACTTTGTCGTAATGCCCAATTAAATCTCACAATACTCATCATATCATGTATGTGCATTGTCATGCCCTCTCTATTTGTCAATTGCCTGACTGTAATTTGTTCACCCAACATGCTATTTATCTTATGGGAGAGACACCTCTAGTGAACTGTGGACCCCGGTCCATTCTTTTACATCGAATACAATTTACTGCAATACTTGTTTCTTGTTTTGCAAACAATCATCATCCACACTATACATCTAATCCTTTGTTACAGCAAGCCGGTGAGATTGACAACCTCACTGTTTCGTTGGGGCAAAGTACTTTGGTTGTGTTGTGTAGGTTCCACGTTGGCGCCGGAATCCCTAGTGTTGCGCCGCACTACATCCCGCCGCCATCAACCTTCAACGTGCTTCTTGGCTCCTCCTGGTTCGATAAACCTTGGTTTCTTTCTGAGGGAAAACTTGCTACTGTGCGCATCATACCTTCCTCTTGGGGTTCCCAACGACCGTGTGCTGTACACGCCATCACCCCTCAGAAATGTCGTTCGGCGAATCGTGCGAATCCCCAAAGGCTATGGCGGTCTATCGAAGAAAAAATAAATGAGAACAATGGTACTTATGTTGACTAATTGAGAATAGCATAATAAGAATTTGAAAGGGGAAGTTACCTCTGGCGGTGAATGTTCGGCATCAAAGGGAGTGTAAGAAGATGTCAATGGGATCGAGTCCTCCTGACTAAAGAAAGTAAGGCGACAGACTTCATCAAGCAGTTCCTTCTCCGACAGTTTGGCAGCATTAATCCTGGTCTCATCCTTTGGACCTGAATACAACCACATCGGGCGAACTCTGGCCATGACTGGTTGGACTCGACGTTTCAGGAACACTGCCGCTACCTCTGTGCCGACCATGGTTTGGCCATCAGCTTCCTTGATCCGAAGAAATTTGGCAAATAATTCATTGGCTGCTACTCTTTCGTCGGGAGAAAGAATATTCTTCCAGGAATTCTTAGGCTTGGCTTCAAGGACATCGACAAAGCGAGGAAGCTAGGATTCGGGTGACAAGGAATCCTTGACGTAAAACCATTTCAATCTCCACCCTTGCACGGAATCTCTCATTGGGAAATTGAAGTAGTTAACATCCGAACGAGCTACAAATCCCACTCCTCCGGTGACAAAGGATCCATTACTGCTGCTGTATCTCTTCACATAGAAGATCTTTTTCCACAACCCAAAATGAGGACTAATGCCCAGAAATGCCTCGCAAAGGGTGATAAACACAACAACGTGGAGGATTGAGTTGGGAGTGAGTTGCCATAATTGGATCTCGTAAGTTCGCAAGAGGTGGAGGAGGAATTCATGAGTAGGAAGAGAAAGACCCCAATATAAGAACGACAAGAACATCACGGTAAAGCCAGCAGGGGGATTAGGTCGAGAAATCGCACCTGGAAAGATCACATTCCCCTCATCGGAGGAGATCAATCCCAGGCTTCCGGATCTCTTCTCATCACGCTTGGTGACAGTTGACGCTATCCAATCTCCAGGCTTGGTTACTGAGCTTGGTGGCGCCGGCGGCGCCGGAGCTGGGGGAGGAGCGTTTGGGGCACCCTCCTTCGGAAGAATCGAGGAAGATTTGGCAGCGACGCCACCGCTCGTGGAACTGGCAGCGGCGCTAGGGTTCTTCTTCTTCACCATCGCGAGATCTGGGGAAAAACTGGAAAGCAGTGGTGGCGGCGCAGCAGTTGCGAAAGGGAGAAGAGGAAGAACGACGAAGAAAAGCTTATAACGAATGAAGGGGAAGATTAGGGATTTTTATCCGTTGGAAATTTAAGGAAGGCCCCGTACTGCTAGTGGACCTTTTTCTTCAGTTAATAGTTGCAGAAATCGAGGAGGTGCCTCGGTAACTGTGTAAGAGGAGCAGGATTTGCTCGAAGAAAGGGCCGGCGGGTCGCGTCTTATTAGTCAGAATCGAGGTGTCAGTAAAACGTCATCAATGACGTCATGTGGAATGATTGTATACGAAGGAATAAAAAGCTATCGGATGCTCAATTTGAGTCTATGCACAGATTGCAAAGCATCTGCACTTAGACTCGGGGGCTACTCCCATCGGGAGCGCTGGACGCGCACACGACAGAATGAGGACTCGAAGGAAAAACTCGACTCGAGTCTGCACCCGGACGCAAGCGCCCGTGCCCAGACTCGGGGGGCTACTCCCATCGGGAGCGCTGGACGCGCACCCGACAGAACTTTTTTCGCACTCCAGGATCATGCCCGGGGACTTGATTCTGTGTAGGGTAACGTTGTTTTGCCATCGGCAGTTAACCAGCAAAAGCTGGGCACGTTACTCATTATCCCTTGCATGAAGAAAATATATCGGAAGACCTATGAAGACTTCGGCAGAGAAAAATGTTCGAGTGGTACAACTTGAGTCTATGCACGGATTGCAAGCATCCGTACCTAGACTCGGGGGCTACTCCCATCGGGAGCGCTGACGCGCACCCGATAGAAGAAGAAGGTGCAGACAGAAGGAAAACAAGAATGATCAAGGAGAAGGACGTCGGAAGAAGACATGCTTTAGTCTCTACCCGAACTATGTTCAGCTAGACACTTGGGGGCTACTGACGTGGGCATTACCCTTCGGGTAACCGATGTTGCTCTACCCTATACGGTCCAGCTGGAGGCCCACGAAGGTACTCGATGACAAGATGGGCCACTAGGACGGTGCAACGGAAGGTTCCTTGAAGTACAAGACACGGAAGGAGCCGAACAAGGAAAGTCTAGAGATAGATCTACTGTAAACCTAGTCGTACTCGATTAGGCCTCTCGAGACCTGGCCTCCTATATAAAGGCCAAGAGAGGGGCTATCGAGACACACAATCAATCTTAGCGATCTCAGCCAACAGAAGCCTAGACCTAGGTTACCCTAGTACTTAGCTATCTCGACGAGATATCAGCCGAACTATTCGGCACCCCATTGTAACCCATTATCATCATAATCAAGAACAGACATGCAGGACGTAAGGGTACGTTTTACCTCATCGAGGGCCCCGAACCTGGGTAAATCGCTCTCCCCGCTTGTCTATGAACCGATGTCTCGTGTCAACTTGCAGGATTCCATCAACCCTAAGCCCCTATCGGAGGGCATTGCCGAGGAGCACCCTCGACAACTCCTCTTTAATGCTTAAGCATTTAACAACAGATAAAATTCTCATAAGAGATTGAGGATTTGTGTCCAAACTGAAACTTCCACCATGATTCATGGCTTCAGTTAGCGGCCCAATGTTCTTCTCTAACAATATGCATAGTCAAACCATTTGATCATGAAAATCACCCTTACTTCAGACAAGACGAACATGCATAGCAACTCACATGATATTCAACAAAGGTGTAAAAAGTTGATGGCGTCCCCAGAAACATGGTTACCGCTCAACAAGCAACTTATTAAGAAATAAGATACATAAGTACATATTCTTCACCACAATAGTTTTTAAGGCTATTTTCCCATGAGCTATATATTGTAAAGGCAAAGAATAGAATTTTAAAGGTAGCACTCAAGTAATGTACTTTGGAATGATAGAGAAATACCATATAGTAGGTAGGTATGGTGGACACAAATGGCATAGTTTTTGGCTCAAGGATTTGGATGCACGAGAAGAATTCCTCTCAATACAAGGCTAGGCTAGCAAGGTTGTTTGAAGCAAACTCAAGTATAAAACGGTGCAGCAAGACTCACATATGAATATATTGTAAGCATTATAAGACTTTACATCATCTTCCTTGTTGTTCAAACACCTTAACCAGAAAATATCTAGACTCTAGAGACCAATCATGCAAACCAAATTTTAACAAGCTCTATGTAGTTCTTCATTAATGGGTACAAAGTACATGATGCAAGAGCTTAAACATGATCTATATGAGCACAACAATTGCCAAGTATCAAATTATTCAAGACATTATACCAATTACCAGATGCAGCATTTTCCGTTTCCAACCATATAACAATGAACGAAGCAGTTTCAACCTTCGCCATGAACATTAAGAGTAAAGCTAAGAACACATGTGTTCATACGCAACAGCGGAGCGTGTCTCTCTCCCACACAAGCATGAATTTATTCAAACAAAACAAAAACAAACAGACGCTCCAAGTAAAGTACATATGATGTGACCGAATAAAAATATAGTTTCAATAGAAGAAACCTGATAAGTTGATGAAGAAGGGGATGCCTTGGGCATCCCCAAGCTTAGACGCTTGAGTCTTCTTGAAATATACAGGGATGAACCACGGGGGCATCCCCAAGCTTAGACTTTTCACTCTTCTTGATCATATATCATCCTCCTCTCTTGACTCTTGAAAACTTCCTCCACACCAAACTCAAAACAAACTCTTTAGAGGGTTAGTGCATAATCAAAAATTCACATGTTTAGAGGTAACACAATCATTCTTAACACTTCTGGACATTGCACAAAGCTACTGGAAGTCAATGGAACAAAGAAATCCATCCAACACAGCAAAAGAGGCAATGCGAAATAAAAGGCAGAATCTGTCAAAACAGAATAGTCCATAAAGACGAATTTTTCAGGGGCACTTAACTTGCTCAGATGAAAAATATCAAATTGAATGAAAGTTGCGTACATATCTGAGGATCACGCACGTAAATTGGCAGATTTTTCTGAGTTACCTACAGAGATCCCTGCCCAAATTCATGACAGACAGAAATCTGTTTCTGCGCAGTAATCCAAATCTAGTATCAACCTTGCTATCAAAGACTGTACTTGGCACAACAATGCAATAAAATAAGATAAGGAGAGGTTGCTACAGTATTAACAACTTCCAAGAAACAACAAAACAGTAGCAAAATAAAGACATGGGTTATCTCCCAAGAAGTTCTTTCTTTATAGCCATTAAGATGGGCTCAGCAATTTTAATGATGCACTCCCAAGAAATAAGAGTTGAAGCAAACGAGAGCATCAAGAAGCAAATTCAAAACACATTTAAGCCTAACCCACTTCCTATGAAAAGGAATCTTGTACACAAATAAATTCATGAAGAACAAAGTGACAAGCATAAGAAGGCAATACAAGTGCAACTTCAAAATTCTCAACATAAAGAGGGGAAACTTAATATTATTAAGATGCATATAACCATGTTTCCCTCTCTCATAATAACTTTCAGTAGCATCATTGATGAAATCCACAATATATCCATCACTTAAGACATTCTTATCATGGTTCATATGCATAAAAGTATCATTTTTTTTGGCATAAGAAAAACTCTTCTCGTTAATAGTAATTGGAGCAGGATCATTATCAAGAATTTGAACATGGTAAACAAGTTGCATACTAAGGGAATTGTTTTTGGCAATCCAATCATAACTATGAAAAGTTTCATAAGGATAGTTATAACCTATATCATAGTATTCTTTATAATAATCATCAAAGATTGGAGGCACAGTGTCATCATAAGAAATAGAATAGTTATCTTTCACAGTATGTTCATCTGTGACCATACCATCATTGTTACTAGAAGGAGATGTATCAAACATATAATGATCAGTAGCAAAAGGATTTTCAAACACCTCATCCCCAAGCTTAGAGCTTTCTATATCATTATGGGAGGAAGCACAGATAGTACTAATACTATGGCAATTATTAACATTATCATTTTCAGAACTAGTTTCCCAGAGATTTGCAATATCAAAAGTAGTGTGCTCTTTCAAATCATGATCACTAATATAGGTAAAGGGCATAGGAAGATCATTGTATTCAGATTCATTATCATAATAATCATCAGGAGCAACATACTTACGGTTACCTATCGTTATCTCATACACGCGGGGATATGCTGTTACCTCTTTCTTTTTATTCCCCTTCTTCTTCTTCTTCTCACTACAAGAAAAGTTCTGATAGACAACGTCTCAAAATCGTCCGCTAAGGGGTATTTTTCGTCGCCTATGGGCCTAACCCGACGATATGGGTTCTGTTGTGGAAACTGCGTCAGGCAAAGTCCTACGACGATTTTTTCGGTCCGTCGCGCTTGGGCGCCCTTCCGCCACGGAAAATCGGACCGTTGCCCAAGTGTTTCCGGGAGCCCGTTGACTGCTGATGTCATGCAAACTGACACGTGGCAGACGCCGTTAACTGGCAGTTAACGGCGTTAACCGGCTGAAACCCCGTGGTAGATGGTAGGCCCACACGAGGCCTGCCACATCTTAAGCGGGCCGGCCCATTAAGTTTGCGGGCCGGGCTAGCTGACTTAGTTTGACCGGTCAACTATATAGCTGGGCTGGTCCATTAGTTACCTGGGCCGGGCCTAACCTCTAAGGTTGACTGGTCAAAACTTTAATGGGCCGGCCCACTAAGTATGTGGGCCGGGCCGAATGCACTCGTTTGACCGGTCAACAGGCAAAAGGGCCGGCCCACAAGACATGTGGGACCCACTTTCCTGTTACCGGGCCGGCCCATTTACCAAGTGGGGTCCACCTTAAAGCAAGTGGGCCGGCCCAAGAAGTTATTGGGCCGGCCCAATTAGCATGTGGGTCCCACTTTCCTGCTATCGGGCCGGCCCATTTAGTACTTGGGGTCCACATTAGATCAAATGGGCTGGCCCAACAAGCAAGTGGGCCGGGCCAAAAGCACAGGTGGGTCCCACTTTCCTGTTAAAGGGCCGGCCCATTTAGTATGTGGGGTCCACCATATAGCAAGTGGGCCGGCCCAACAAGATAGTGGGCCGGGCCAAAACCACAGGTGGGTCCCACTTTCCAGTTAAAGGGCCGGCCCATTTAGTATGTGGGGTCCACCATATAGCAAATGGGCCGGCCCAACAAGATAGTGGGCCGGGCCAAAAGCACAGGTGGGTCCCACTTTCCTGTTAAAGGGCCGGCCCATTTAGTATGTGGGGGTCCACCATATAGCAAGTGGGCCGGCCCAACAAGATAGTGGGCCGGGCCAAAAACACAGGGGGTCCCACTTTCCTCTTAACGGGCCGGCCCATTTAGTATGTGGGGTCCACCATATAGCAAGTGGGCCGGCCCAACAAAAAAGTGGGCTGGGCCAAAAACACAGGTGGGTCCCACTTTCCTGTTAAAGGGCCGGCCCATTTAGTATGTGGGGTCCACCATATAGCAAGTGGGCCGGCCCAACAAGATAGTGGGCCGGGCCAAAAACCCAGGTGGGTCCCACTTTCGTCTTAAAGGGCCGGCCCATTTAGTATGTGGGGTCCACCACAAAAGCAATTGGGCTGGCCCAACTAGTTAGTGGGCCGGCCCAGTCGTTGGTGGGGTCCACCTTAAAGCAAGTGGGCCGGTCCAATTAGAGTGTGGGGTCCACCGTAAATCAAGTGGGCTGGCCCAATAAGTAAGTGGGCCAGCCCGTTAAGTTGCTGTTTATATGCCGGCATAATAGGCGCTTTAGGATTTTGCGGGCCGGCACATATGTGATTTCGCTTAATTGGGCCGTTTAAGGGATGGGAATTCGTGATTTAGATACTGAGAATATTTACGCAGCATTGATTTCTGTCGGATAGCCTCACTTACCACAAGCACCAAAGAAAAAATGCGCGAAAGAACTATAAAAACTAACTAAATATTACATTAGCTGCAAGGCTTTGAAAAAATATTACGTAACCCGAGAGAAATTGAATGGTAATTAAACCTAGCAATACAATGAAGCGATCCGGCAATCTTTTAAGTTGTCCATGCACCACCTATATCTGAAACAAAGACATTACAAGTTAAGACAGCAACAATGGAAAGGCAAAGACACTACAATATTGTTTGCCAAAGAATTTGGAACTCATCATTTCGTCGTTATAACAAGATCATTGTAATGCGCACAATAAGCAAACAAATAGTGCATGCCTCATACCAACAACCAATATAACAGAGCATGTTAGAATGAAACAGCAGACTTACTACTGTCGAGTCCCATGCAAACCAACATGTTCAGGGAGTACAAAATTGGCATGAACAACATAGTAGCAGGCTATAAATTTTGTAACAACGACTGAGCAAGATGAAGTTATGATGGCTACATCTACAGAGCAGGGAATGTAAACCAAAAATAGAAGTTACGATGGCAAAAGCTAAAGAGGAGGGAATGTGAACCAACATGTGCCAAGTGCAATTACTTCATTTTGGCCGTGAACTAAATAATACTCCTGAACTTATAGTGAAGGGGATGCAAATCAAGATGTTTCGGGATATAAACTTGTAATGAGCAACACATAGAGGATAGTTAATGCTGGAGCTTAGGATGGACCAGATACAGAATATAGTGGGATCACCTGTGAACTTGTATAAGAGGGAATGCAAACCAATATGTTCAGCTTTCCATATGTGAGCGTCATGCCAAGTCAGAGAAACAAGTCAATAATGCAGATTTTGAAGAACAAGATGGCACGCAAAATTATTATCTAGTAGTATGACAAGTTTATTTGTACTACAGGCTTAGATAGCAGAGTGATAGCATGCCAAACTAAGTCCTTACTTTGTTAGCTTACAATGAACTAGATACAAAACAATGGCATCACCTGTAGTACAGGGAATGCAAGCCAACATGTTCATGGAGTAAAAAATTGGCACAAACAACATAGTAGCAGGCCATAATTTTTGTAACAACGACTGAGCAAGATAAAGTTATGATGGCTAGATCTACAGAGCAGGGAATGTAAACCAAATATAGAAGTTACGATGCCAAAAGCTATAGAGCAGGGAATGCGAACCAACATGTGCAATTACTTAAAATGCCATGAACTAAATAATAGCAGGATGTTACTATAATACCTATAATTTTTGTAACAACGACTGAGCAAGATAGAAGTTATGATGGCTACATCTACAGAGCAGGGAATCCAAACAAAAATGTTCAATCGCTTAAAGTTAGCAATGAACTAGAAAATAGCATGGTGTTACAGTCATAGCTAGGAATGAACTAAAAGAGCTTCAGACAAACAAGCATCTGAACCCAGAACATGGCGCTAAAACAAGGGACTTACATTAGGAGAAGCACTATGTGGGAGTCACAGCAGATCTTCCTGGGGTTGATAGATCCGGTGATGAAGTACGCTACATGTGCTACTTGGGGTTTGAGAGACGGCCATTACACTTCATGGTTACTCATCTCATCTGCAAAAACGTAACGGCGCGTCGTTAGCACAAACAGGTTCCCCCAAGATTAAACAAGAACTTGTAGGCAAGCAATAGAAAAGCGACAGTAGAAGAGTTTAGATCATGCACGGCGCCGGTGAAGCAGATCCGGTTCATGCACAGCGGTGTCGGTGAGCAAGATCCGATGCGGTGGAAGACGGATCCGGCGAAGCGGCTCCGGTGGGGTGGACGATACCGTAGCTGAAGCGACTGCGGTAGACTGCTGGATGAGCATATGGTTTCGAGGTTCGGCGGGGATGATCCGGTCCGGTTGATGACGGCGTCGATGAAGCGGCTCCGGCAGGCAGCCGGATGACGAGGACCGCGAGGGCTCGGGTAGGCCAGGGAAGTCTGGCGGGGATGTTCCGGTGCGGTGGTCGTGGAGGTGGGAGAGAGGGACTTGGGAAGTTCCGGTGGGTGGTCTGAGGGAAATGAATTTTTTTTGGGAGGGTTTCCGGGCTAGGGAGGTGGTGATCCAAAAAATGACGGGCAGACCCCCCCACCAACCGACTTTGCTATCATCTCCACAGGGGTAGAATGGGAATTTGGAAGCATGTGAAATTTTTGTATTTTGTGGGCGGGAAGTTTTGCCGCTATGAGATTTTGAATTTGGCCACCGTCCAAGTATAATGATAAAAAATTGTGACACCGTACTAGTACCTCTGTTCAAGGCCGAGTGCAAAATCAAATCATCATCACGTTGAATATAGGTCACTACCATGATCATGATCTATCTTCTGGATAGAGATCCAGTGCCCCCACGTTCACAGGGCACAACGTGACCTGAGGCTTCCCATCCACCATCCGTTTCAATCCAACGGCAAGGAAAGCAACAGCGTGACCCGATTAATTTCTGCTAAGCTGAAGAGCTGCTGTGTTCTCTCGAACCTGAAGAAATAGAGAAGGGAACAGAAGATGATTTCAGTTCCGAGCGCATCTGTCCGGGCCAAAAATGTGTCTGGTACAAACTCCAGCGGGACGACGCATAGTGACTGGGCCGTTCGCAGCGATGCAAACATGCCCAAATATGCGTCTCGGATCCATCGCGCGGATGCTGCGTGGACGCGTAAAGTGTCCGCTCGCGTCTGGTGAACGTTTTTTCGGGCCCGCTTGGCAGTGACCCAGTGTCGATGCGTCTTCTCAGCGGCGCCGCTTCGGCAGTCTGCGGTCGCGTAAAATGGCGATGCCTCGGGTGGCACGCGTCGTCACCTACCTCTGCGAATGGCGATGCCACGCGTGCAGCAGCCGTCGCGTGCCTCCGACCTATATAAACAGGAGCATATGCATATCATCTCCTCCCACACTAAACCCTAGCCGCTGCCGCTCAACCTCCTACTGGGTTTTGTATAGAACTAGAACGCATAATTTAATCTCAAGTTTGCTGTGCCCTGTGAACGTGGGGGCACTGGATCTATGTCCCTATCTTCTTAATCCCAATCAAAAATTTGTTTGAAATATTTCAGGATTGGTGGGAGATTTTGCCACCCGACTGAGATTAAATTAAACCACGCGTTCGACAATTCAAACTTGAGACCAAGGCTATGATACCATTTAAGTTCGAACTGATTGAAAAAGGCTATGCAATTAATTTATATAACATCCACAGGAACAACTACCAAGTTGATCCCAACCGCAGATAAATGCATCCACCAACAAAAGTAGGAACGGTGCCTTATTCTAAGGAAACATTTCACAAGACCAATGTACTCACTATGTAGTGTTCATCTCCAATTATCTATGGCATTTTCTAAGTCTTTGGGAGATTATAACGAACTTGATTGGCCTCGTGTAGTAGGGCATCACATGCTTCTAATCTCGATCTCAACATGTCAACTTTTGTTCTTAGCATAGTTGTTGCAACTTGTTCTACTTGGAGTTGTTCCTCCAAAACTTGAGCAGAGAAAGACTTGGACTTGGGCTTCAAAACCCAGCATTTCGCAGGAAAGAGATATCTTTATCTTTCCCATGTTTTGCCATCTCGAATTTCATATTAGCATGACAAGTTTCGAGTTGTGTAAAAGAAAAGTTATTACAGAGAAAAATGCAGATGGTAGATTTAATGTGTACGAACTACTTTTAATCATACAAGTTGGCATGCCTGACTATAATAAGGACCATCTATCTTGCTAGCAGGCATAATTATTAAGGTATTATTAATGGGCTACCATGTTCGTAGTCTTCGAAGAAACAACCTTCATTGCATTACGAGCAGAAAACAGTTCACACGTGCGCTCAGATTCAAATTTTCAGCATGCAGCCGATTTATGGTTTAATTGAAGTACACATCAGTTATTTCACACAAAATACAGCAGCCACATGGAACATATCTAATTTTAGTATAACAACAAAATTTGCAATTATTACAGACCACGAAATTTTGAACGAAATTTTGAGCAGTAATTAATTACAGCATTGGCATCAGCAGTCCACTTGACTGAACAACAGAATCAAAGTTTATTTAGACACCTTCAATTCCCAGACACATCACAACTGGCTTACCATGACAAGTGCATAGGAGATTCTTTAGAACATTTTCTGTCAAAGTTTGCCTATTTTTCAATTCATGTATCTCTTGGCGTGTGTTGGCAATTATTTCATCAGCATCTTTGTTTTCCCGCCCAAATATATCAACTGCCTCTTGGAGTGCATCCCCCAAATCTCTTTGTGCCGGATTAAGTTGAGCAATAGATATCATGGGCCTATGCGAGCAATATGCACTCTCACTGCTGCTTTGTGAAACATCACCCTTGCTTCTGGCTTTGTAGCTTTATTTGAAGCCTGAAATTTAGATAAAACAAGTTACAACATCATATGATGCAATAAAAGACCTCCAATTTCAAGAGCATCATTGAGCTGATATAACATAGCAAGCAATCCAAAATAGAGCCTCGTACATCTATTTCTTCTGGAACGGTTGGTGTACTGGACTCAGTGGACCAATGAGAGCACGTGCCACTGTCACTGTTGCTCTGTGAAATGACCGCAACACTTGATAAATGGGTTGTCCCTACTGACATTACAGCTTTGTTTGCAGGCTGAAACTAAGACAAAACAAGTTAAAATGCAATACAATACACGGCAAACAAACGATCAAGTTGACATAATTTTGAAAGAACCATGGGCAGATATAACAAAGAAACCAGTTAAGCCACATGCCTCTTAGAACAAACCAAACTAGATCATGGTGATGATGTATACAATGAACCAAGCAACTGGACATCATGTGCCCAATAACGAAGCCAGGTCACTGCACAGAAGAAATCTAGCAAATAGCCAAATACAGTCAAAACATGTGCATGTTGGATTGGATACAATTAGGAAAATAATGTATGATTGATTTAAGCATGACTCAGATAGTGCCTTCGACAACGTAGAAGGTCAATGCAACAATTAATTGTATGGCTTGTATGAAGTGCCATAACATTTAAATTAAGCATAACGAGGCATTGCTTAATCTGAGAACTGAGTGCTAGCTCAGTGGCAAGGCTTGCGAGTGCACAGCCAGCCCACCCGGGTTCGAGTACCAACGGGACCGAATTAAACACAAATGAAGCGAGATGTTAGTACAAGTAGTGGCAATAGAAATGCAAAATCCATAACAGGGCCAATGACAACATTCACTTGCCAACAAAATCTAAGGCTTTAGCTTTCATATACCCTCAAAATTTAAAATAGTGTAATCCCCCGAAAGGGTATCATGGTATCATTTAATCTCAGCCATCTCACCCCTAATACCAAACATGTATCATTTAATCTCAGCCGTTCTTTTGTTTTACTCAAGAAAACATTTTTTTTTTGGGAGTTTATAGAAGCACAAGCCATCGTCTACATTGGCACTGTGTTATGAAAAATATCATCTTCATCGTACATGGTTATGTGAAGATATTGATATATAATTCTGTGCTAGGAAAACAAATAGCAATTACTATGTTACAAGAACCATCTTCAAGCTCGAAGATACGAAGTTCATTGGTCCACCAACCAAGGCTGATAAAATATTATATATTAATTTAGTACTAATATTTCGTATTTACTCATATTAAGGTCTAACTTTTTTCCCCATGACAAACCAGTTTTGATATAAAATCTAACGGTGGCCATGTGTGGGTCACATAAAAAGTATTGAGGTAGTAAATTTATACATAGATATTGGATAATGTATTTTAAATTTCAAAAAATATGGTAGAAATATATAAATTAGATAGTCTTGCCGTGCAATATGCATGCCGCAAAAGGTAAGATAGATCCTTAAAAATTCTCGACTCTAATCACAAAAATATACATAATCCTAATGGGGTGTCCATGAAAAAGTTTTGTCACTTTCGTATTAGGGTATACTTCTATTTCATACTGACTAAAAAACTTAATTGTAATGAACTCACATATTACTCCTTCCATTACTTCTTTTAGGGTGTATTAGTTTTTCAAAAGCCAAACTTTAGGCTTTGTGACTAATTTTAGCAAAAAATAATAATTATCAACATCAAATAAAATATGGAAATATATTTTAAAATTATATATGTCGTGACGTGCAAAGCACGTGCTACTTACTAGTAGATTACTAGAAAATGAATGAAGCAATTGAACATGGAGCATATTATATAAACAGCCAGATCATTTGAATATGGATATACCACATCATGTCAATGGGACTCAGAAAAACAAAGCTAGACATTTAAACAAGTAATATAACTATTTTTTTCACAATGTTTCAAGTAGAATAGGAAGCTAGGTTAGGAATAAAGCAATCATGTTTCAAGTAAAATAGGAAGCTAGGTTAGGAATAAAGCAATCATGTTTCAAGTAGAATAGGAAGCTAGGTTAGGAATAAAGCAATAAAAAAACACGAATTGCATCATTTCAGCTATGATCATTTCTATGAAACTTCATGCACTAGCCATGGAACAACAGGCAAACTCAATGAAGCAACAGGCAAAAAATTAACATAATAGAATTTTAGGACTTGTTTAACATAGCCAAATCATGTAACTTATACCCAGGCATGCCGGATGCCAGATGGGTCAAAGGCAGTGTGCAATATTCCATATTGTCATTGTTTATATTTTATTAGATTCCATTAGGCAACTTAGGTAGTGCAACATACAGAAAATGATGCAATTGAACTACGCACAGGAGGTAAATTAACATTCCAAAAAAAACAGGGAACTTACGTGAGCTTTTTTTGAATCACACGGACCTCATCAGGTACTTGGGCAGAAGAACCTGGTGCCACACTGTTTCTCCTCTGCATGAAGGAGAGGCCAATTGTAAACAGAAACAGGATCCAAGATATAGAAGTTTGCATTAAGCAATATACAAAAAACAGCAGGTACTTACATGATTATAGGCGAGCTTTACTCTACGTTTCTGAGTGTAAGATGTGCTTGCTGCACGTGTAATAACAACAAACATTTACGAGTCAAGGATTTGCTATAATTAAATTGACACCAAACAGTAGTAGAAACATTATGACGTGCATAAACATGTAATACAGGATCGCAGAAAGATATCAAACATGATGTAACTAGAGCAGTAGCCTACGGCCAAATAGTGAGAAATTGTAATCGTGTCAATGGTGGACTTGTATAGCCTACCCCAACTTGTTTGGGAATAAAGGCTTTGTTGTTGTTGTTGTTGTTGTTGTTGTTGTTGTCAATCGTGGACATGTAGAGCATTCAACGGCTCATGATTGGTGGCTCATATTTTGTAGAGTTTCAGCGAATGGGTGGGTTAGGTCACTCAGACCACCACACTCTGTATTTATATCATCTGAGTTAGGGTTACAATACCACTGGACATGGGCCTCTATGGGCCTCACACTGGATACAATATTACTACAGCGCTACTACTAAACTCACTCATGGTCCAACACACCCCCTCAAGATGATCATGGGTAAACAACCATGGCCATCTTGCAACAACATGACACATATGACAACTACAAGTAATGAACTTTCAGCATAACTCCTAGGATACATGACAGCATTGCACTTTCCATCATCTTGTCATCTCGATTCATCTCTTCATCAGCAGCGAAGACATCCAGCTTCAACCATCTGGGATACGCACAACTCCTAACCATACACGTCCTCAACAACCCCGGCTGCCTCACCACACAAGTTCCGCAGAACCATCCACACTCGCCTCAATGTCCTCATCCTCTCTTCTCCACTCTGCCCGGCCACTGACCTCTTCCGTCTCTCCCACAAACCCCCAGCCAACTCCTGCCTCAACCATCCACTCCTCAAGCACCCATGCCTATCCCCAGTCAGGCCTCAACCAGTCTCACCTCGAGCACGCATGCCTTTCCCCTGGACATATCCACAACCATCACCATCACCACTAAACCGCAGCCTCATCAACTCCATCACGACTCAACCGCAGCCTCATCAACTCCATCACAACATATCCTCACAGCCTCACATCTCCATTTTCTCCTCACTTCCACTCGGATGGCGCCTCGTCTGCGCGCCCTGGCCATCCTGGCAGACCGCACCTGGCCACATCGGCCGGCTCGCGCTGGTCAACGTCCAGCACCAACCTCCGGCTCCGCCCTGCGCTCAAAGGCTCGGCCCACTCCGCACGCCTCCAACATCTCCCCCTCGCACGGATCCAGATCTCTCTGCCACGGATTCACTTCCTCTTCTCTCCTTTCTAAACCAAAACGATCTTGACCCTCTTCTTTGTCCCCGCGCGAGCAGCCGCCGATCTCACACAACTCACATCGCTGTGTGTGATAGCCGCAACCCACGCAGAGCACCTGATGCGGCCTCCCGCCGCCTGGATTTCTACATCTCAACGGTGGTTTTTGTGGTCAAAGGAAGAACTTGTATGGTACTGTTTGGGGCGGCTAACACTAGCAGGAAGGAAACCTAGGCTCTGATACCATGTAGAGTTTCAGCAAATGGGTGGGTTAGGTCACGGAAAAAAATACTTATGCGTCGTGTTTAAATCTAAAGGATGAGGTGGTTACGAACGAAAGCACTTGTAAGTTAAAAATATACTAGCACGAATTCAGAAATACAGTCAGCTGCAATACTCCTAACAGAACAAAACGCGCAGGGATGTCTGGTTACCTATTTCTGGGTGGCGTTTAGACGTGTTCCGCGTTCTTACGGGTGACGTGGAGGTCGGCGAGGGGACTGCTGTGGCGGTGGGTGCCGGGGAAGCAGATCTTGGGGGGTCGGAGCAGGGCATGCTGGGCGGTCGATGAAGTGTTCAGCGCGCCGGCCGAAGTAGAAGGTCGGTGAAGCAGATGATGTGCAGTGCACGGGGACGTCGGTGTCGGCGAAGCTGGTCAGGTGCGGTGGTCGATAGAGTCGGCGAACGAGATACGGTGCGGTGGACGCCGGAGTAGGTGCGGATCAAGCGGATAGGGCAGCCTCGAGGTTTGAAGCCGTGGTAGCTTGAACGGCGAAGTGTGGCGGTGATTTTCCAGTGCGGCGGCCGTGAAGGTGGGAGGTAGGTAAGAGGAGCGGTTTCTCTGAGGGCTCACGGGCGAAACTAGGGCGAAGCTGGGCGATAGAGGAGAAAAAGGGAATTTCGCAGTCCTTCTTTTGAGGGAAAAAAATATTCGCAGATCTGAAACTTTGCGGCGCGAGATATTTGGGCGTTGGCGGGGAGTTTTACCGCTCGATGAGATTAAATTTTGCCTGCAGTAGGTAATAATAATAAAAAATAGTAGGCCCTACTAGTAGTACTGTAAGTCTGTTCAGGAATCCAAGGGGGGTAGAGGTAGAGGTATAGATATATAGACAATATAGAGATATAAGCAATGGCGGGGGCTAGGGGATATGCACTTTGGCTCATAGGATAGGAGCATTTTTTTTCGATAAAGGATGCTTTATTACTTTTAGAAGCAATTACATCCAGCCTCTGCATAACCAGGATGCACACAGCCGTTTTATTGTCTCAAGTCCAAAAGGAGCATATGCTCCCATTATGTGAATCCATATTTCAAAGTGTCAAAAAATTCTAAACTAAAATTTTACATGTATATCTAGACATTTTATGTTGGTACACAAGTTTTCTCAAAAAAAAAATAATGTGGCTCCTCTAAAAAAGACAAATTTTGATGTTGTAACACGACTACGTACAGTACATTTTTTGCCTTTTTTGTACACGCCACACAAAATGTCGTTTTTCCACGAAAACTTATGAACGAACATAGGATGTCCCAATGTATACCAAAAAAAATAACATTTATATAATTGTTATTTATTATTTTATATAATGGGTGCCGAATTGGAATCAAAGTTGTCAGCCACTAGCTTCTGCTGAAAAAGAAACATCAGTGTTGAAGGCATCGATCTTAGGAGTCCCCACATTTCATTACTTGCAAGACCAAGATGATCAAATTCCCTTTACTTCATAAGAATGTCTGGATCGCTGGCACGATCAAAATCTTTGCTAGTACCCTCCTTTGGCCGAATTCAAATTTGCATCAGATCTTGGTGCCCATGCCTTTGGTATATGCGGGTAATTTTTTGCCAATATGTCGTGCATTGCACATAGCGTCCTACTGTACAGGGGTACTTCTACATATCTTCTTCCAAATATAATTTAATTTATTTCGGTTTGGATTCAATTTATTTCAAAATTGTCTGGTATACCATTTGTATTGGTAGGAGATGCAGCTTTGAATTTTAATCATTGTTTCTAAGTGCCACACTTGCAGGGTACAGTCAAGGATTTTATCCAATGTTTCATGTCTTGACATATCCTTTTCGTAATGGAGGTTGAGACCCCCAGCCTCTGCATCAAAATGATGCACATGGATTTTTTTAGTATGGTATTCAACAAAATCTGATAAGATGCAAAAAATCAAACCTTGGACAAATATGACACATGCTCACTTGGGTAGAAAGCAAATCAAACTGATACAAATTAGATTGCAGAGTCCTTGCATGTTAAAACTATATATTGCCAAACACCACATATATTAAGGGATACATATTAATTTCGATACTACAACTTTTATGATAGAAGATTTGTAACTACAAACGTTGTGGGCTGTGGCTGCCCTCCTCAATCTACTCACTTGTCTCATCGGCAACCGTCTCCACCTCTCTACATACACATATGGGTACACCTTCTTCACACCCGAAGAAGATTACTGGAGTTTCCTGTCATGCTCCGCCACTTGTAGTAGGTGTGCTCCTTTTTCAGAGATGAATTCTCTTTTAGGATGGAGATGTTCTCCTTTTTCAGAGATGAGTTCTCTTTTAGGATGGAGATGTTCTCCTTCGATAAAGATGAGTTCTCCTTTGATAGAGATGAGTGCTCATTCAAGAGTACGGCATACTCATTCCATAGCTTCACAGCACGGTTTACCAGATGTGCGTTCACATCTCGGAGCTTGGACGCATGGTCAATCAACTCGCGTGACTCATCCAGGAGCGACCGCCGGATTACTTGCATAGACGCTTCATGTTGTCGTCCTTCATTAGATGGTAGATTCACAGAGCGACCCTGTGTGACACATGGTATTATACTAATAAAGTGCAAGAGTGTAACTTCAATAGTAATATAGTACTCCGAAAATTGGCAGGACTTAAACTTCAATACTCATAGTAATATGTACAAGACTAACTTCAATAGTAATTGTAATATGTATAAATTTCAATTGCAATACTGTAGTAATATGAGTACTCCGGAGCTTGGAGCAATAAAGTTTCAAACTAAGAACGAAACATGAACTAATAAAGTTTGCCCTATGCATCAATCGATGGAGAGGCTGGATCTCCAGTTCGAAGGGGGGGGGGGGGAAGACTGCAGTGAAGTTTGAAGTTTGCATTGAAGTTCGAAAGTGGTAATGCAGCTAGTATTAGTGCAGTAGAAATCCTTTGTGCCTTGTTTGGTTGACGTGTTTTCACATGGTTTAGTGAGTAATATCTGGGTCTTTCTTAATAAGAACACATTTTATCTGTTTGGCAGGAGAGTATTGGACATGATCAGAGTCGCGGCGATCCTCAGGAAACACTTCCATGCACGTCGGGTGGACATGGAACCGCAACACCTCTCTGCTCTCGCGTTTCTGGTCGTTGCACATACGTGCTCCGATTGCTGCTTCTCCTTCCAGGCCTCCACCCCGTTCTAGCATGGATCAGGCTGAGGGATTGATTCCAATGCAAAATTACAAGTCCTGAGGCCTGCTGGCATGGATTACGTGAATAGAAATTGGACGCTTCACTAATAAGGCCCGAGGAACCCCTCAAAAAATAAAACTAATAATGCCCCAGGCCAGGCTATCTCTCAGGTTGTCCTGATCTGCCGCAAATACTCATGCCAAAACATGGTGAATGAAGTATTTTGCACCAACTCCCCTCCGAATAATACTCAGTAGGGGGCTAAGTAGTTTTAAACCAATGATTAAACTACATGAACCACTAACCTCGAACCTCTTCTCCTTGGAGAGGACCGACTCCCCGGCGACGGCGAGGTTGTCTTGCAGCTGCAGCAGGACTGTCACGTCTGAGCCCACGAAGAGGTCGTTGATCCGCTGCCGCATGGTGGGCACATCAGACTCAACGGCGAGGCCGCCATGCGCCTGCTGCAGCTGCTGTGGGGGGGCGTGCGAGTTGGCGGCGAGGTCCTGTAGTTGCTGCTGGGGGATTACGACGGTGGGCCGCACACCTAACAGGCCCCCTAGTCTACTCGTGAGATTCATCACCGGAAGATGGGGGTGCAGAGGGGAGGCGCTAATACAGAGGTTGTGGATGGTACAGATTTTGAAGATGAATGGGGAGAGGCGGCAGGGGCCTATAAATCGAGAGGAGTGAGCTAGCGAGAATTCCCGCCACGGGATTCAAATTAACCCCAACTGCAATTCATACAAGGGGTTGAAATTTTCAAGTTATTTTAACTAGGGAGTAGGGATCACACCAAAGGAGACGAAGCGAGAGCAGTCACGGGGCCACTCTTATTTATGGTGTCTCCCCTTTTTAGGGTGATGTTGACTGTTGTGCAGGGTTTGTCAATGCGCAGGAGGTGCGAGCGAGCGAGGCCGACAATGAGAGAGAGATTTTTTTTGAGAGAGAGAGGGACAACCGAAGGATCCTGAAGGACCTAGAATTCCACTACGCATCAGAGCACGGTTTATAACAGGACACAAAATAAACAGGAAATTACATCTAACTCCCTAACTTGGTGAGAGAGAGTGTTTTTTTGGCGAAAGAGAGAGAGAGTCTTGAGGCGTCTTCTCTTGACAAAGAAGATGGCTGGCATTTTGCCTACCTACCGCAGGTGACTTGTGCTCACTGAAGTGTGGGACCTCACGCATGTGAACCACACGTAAGTGACAGAACTGTTGGTGTCATAACTCAGGTGCTTATTATACTGTATTAGTACAAAGTTTCCTATGGTTCAAAAAAGGCAATCAAAAGGCATGGATTGTTCATCATTTTCTACATAGCTAGGGAAAATACCATACTGCCATACCAGTGTTTTAGAAAATAGCCCTTCAAATAGTTTGGCAACATGTTGTACTTCGTCCAGCTTAATTTCTCCCCACATGTGAGCTTGGTACTACTACACAAGAACCATGTCAAACTTTTGAATTAGGGCCCAAGTTTATGTATATATTTGCAACTTTTCACTAACGCATCAAAACTTTGCAAAATATGTGCATTTTGGGTTGTCGCACATATAAATGTGCCTTGACTTGTCTACCACCAATCTAATTTTCATTTGTGGGGAAACATGTGACAAGATACATCATGCCGAAGTTTTGTACTAGGAGATGGACACGCTCAAACTAAACACGGTAATAGGCGATACAACATCGCACACATAAATAGACGACTTGTATAGAATCATACATTTTTTGAACACAGAAAAGTCCCGAAGGACCTGGCGGCACTGCTTTTATATTATGACGGTGGGATTACAGATTGCAAGGAGAAATGTCTAAGTAAAAGGAAACTACAGAAAAGACATCACAAAGTACAAAAGGAACCCTAGATCTAGAAAAGGAAACTCCATCTGATCCTTCTCCAACGAGCTCAGATTTTAGCCTCGAAGCGCGATCACCTTCTCCATCGAGACCGGCAAGACCATCCACCTACCGTCTTGTTGGCTTATGCTCGCACGTCCGCTCGTGTTGCAAGTATTCGAGCAAGTCGCCGCTTATGTCGCAACCATCGTTGCTGCAATCTACCTTAGACAGGGAGGGATATCTATTAATCGAACTGCTTCCTCCTACGTCTTCGAGGATGCCGTCGCATCTCGGGCACGCGAGACTGGGCAGGTTTCTTACGCAGCTTCCGCATGTAAGGTGCCCTCGCCCATCCCTGCGAATGCACTGCTTAATACAAGGAAATTAACATGACTGTTGGCCAAAAGAAAAATACAGTTGGGTGGAACCTAACGAAGAAAGTACTAACCTGGTATAGTGGACGCCGTGCTATTTGAAAGCACAAACCGCAGGTGAACGATATTCTCGCCCCATTCGGTTGGAGAAAACATCCACTGGTAAACTCCATGACTTCAGACGAGAGACTTTCACCTTGCAAGACGCCCTGGCATCCCGGGCACGCGCGGCCGGACAATATCCTAGAGCAGCTGCCGCATACCAACTTCTGGCACCCACGGCACTGCTTAATACAAGGAAATTAACACGACTGTTGGCCCAAATTAAAATACATCTGGATGAACCTAGTGAAGAAAGTACTAATCGACGATATTGCAGGAGGTTGTATGGGTTGAGAGCACACTCTGCAGCTGAACAGTCTACTCAATTTAGCAAAGTCGACAGAAACTCTAATGCTACCAGGGGGAACCTCCATGCCCAACGACTCTAAATGGAATATGTATTTAGAGGATGGGAAGGAGATAGGGATAGAGTGTTGTAGTCTTCGACTTGTATATAAAATATAGGCGAGGGAATTGCAGATTCCACCACCTCCTACTTCGTACTTAGCTCATAGGAGGTGAAAAAATTAAAGAGAAGAGATGCATGTTCCCAATGCATTTTTTACTCCACTTCATAATTTATCTTGGAAAACCCGCATGTACACTTATTTGTGGACGGAGGGAGTATGTTGCACAAAAAACCTTGTTTATCAACTTGAATATGCTTACTATATGACATAAGAAGACTATGTACTTTGGTTTTTCATTTTTCTGATTTTTTTAGTTTTCTGCCCATTTGAATCTTGGTCAAATCCTAGGTTTGACCATGATTTAAACAGGTTTATAACATGAAATGAAAAGGTAAGCATGGATCCTTCTTAGTCATTCTAAAATGAAGCTTTTGGGATGATCTTGAAATTTCCATGTTTGAAACCCAAACGACTTCTCTTCATGCTAGACTTCATAAGATCAATCGCGTTTAGGGTTAGGGGGTAGATACATGATTTGTATGGTTTGAATATGTCCAAACCTTGTTAATTTATCAACTTTAATGCTTAATTACTATATGACATAAGAATACTAAATGCTTTTGTTTTTCATTTTTCTGATTTTTTTTGAATTTTATGCACATTTGAATCTTTTGGCCAAATCCTAGGTTTGATAGAGATTTAAAAAAGTTTAAAATATGAAAATGAAAAGGTAAGCATGGATCCTTCTTAGTCACTCTAAAATGAAGCTTTTAGGATGTTCTTGAAATTTCCATGTTCGAAACCCAAAACGACTTCTCTTCATGCTAGACTTCATAAGATCGACCGAGTTTAGGGTTGGGGGTAGATAGATGATTTGTATGGTTTGAATATGTCCAAACCTTGTTAATTTATCAACTTGAATGCTTACTATATGACATAAGAAGACTATATGCTTTTGTTTTTCATTTTTCTGATTTTTTATGAATTTTATGCCCATTTGAATCTTTTGGTCAAATGCTAGGTTTGACAAAGATTTAAACAAGTTTAAAATATGAAAATGAAAAGGTGAGCATGGAGCCTTCTTAATCACTCTAAAATAAAGCTTTTAGGAGGTTCTTGAAATTTCCATGTTTGAAACCCAAAACCACTTCTCTTCATGATTGACTTCATAAGACAGAGTTTAGGGTTAGGGGTAGATATATACATGAGTTGTTTGGTTTTAATATGTCTAGACCTTGTTTATCAACTTTAATGCTTACTATATACATGACATAAGAATGCTATGTGCTTTGGTTTTTCATTCTTTTGATTTTTTTTCTGAATTTGTATGCCCATTTGAATCTTGGTCAAATCCTACGGCGGTTTGACCAAGATTTAAACAAGTTTAAAACATGAAAATGAAAAGGGAAGCCTGTATCCTTCTTAATTAGTCACTCTAATATGAAGTTTTTGGGAGGTTTTTGAAATTTCCATGTTTGAAACCCAAAACCACTTCTCTTCATGCTTGACTTCATAAGACAGAGTTTAAGGTTAGGGGGTAGATACATGATTTGTATGGTTTGAATATGTCCAAACCTTGTTTATCAACTTGAATATGCTTACTATATGACGTACATAAGAAGACTATGTACTTTGGTTTTTCATTTTTCTAATTTTTTTAATATTCTGCCCATTTGAATCTTGGTCAAATCCTAGGGTTGACCATGATTTAAACAAGTTTATAACATGAAATGAAAAAGGTAAGCATGGATCCTTCTAATTCACTCTAAAATAAAGCTTTTGGGAGGTTCTTGAAATTTCCATGTTTGAAACCCAAAACCACTTCTCTTCACATGCTTGACTTCATAAGACAGAGTTTAGGGGTTAGGGGGTATAGATACATGATTTGTCTGGTTTGAATATGTCTAGACCTTGTTTATCAACTTTAATGCTTACTATATGACATAAGAAAACTATTTGCTTCGTTTTTTCTTTTTTCTATTTTTTTAAAATTTTGGTAACCATTTGAATCTTGTCAAATCCTAGGTTTGACCAAGATAATTTAAACAAGTTTAAAACATGAAAATGAAAAGGGAAGCCTGTATCCTTCTTAATTAGTCACTCTAATATGAAGTTTTTGGGAGGTTTTTGAAATTTCCATGTTTGAAACCCAAAACCACTTATCTTCATGCTTGACTTCATAAGACAGAGTTTAGGGGTTAGGGGGTAGATACATGATTTGTATGGTTTGGTATGTCTAAACCTTGTTTATCAACTTTAATGCTTACTATATGACATAAGAAGACTATGTGATTTGGTTTTTCATTTTTCTGTTCTTATTTTATTTTTCTGCCTATTTGAATCTTGTTGGTCAAATCCTAGGTTTGACCAAGATTTAGACAAGTTTAACACGTGAAAACGAATAAGTAAGCATGGATTCTTCTTAGTCACTCCAAAATGTACCAATTGATAGATGTGTTAACTTTGCTTCATGGAAAAAATAATGTCATGTAAATGAGTTAACTTGGATTTCCTACGCTTGAATCCATAGGAAACTTTGTTCTAATGCACTATAATAATCAACCGTGTTTTTACACCAACAGGTCTGTCACTTACGTGTGGTGCCCACGCGTGAGGTCCCACACTTCAGTGAGCACAAGTCACGTGCAATAGGTACGCAAACTCCCAGCCATCTTCTTTGTCAAGAGAAGACGCATCAGGATGCGTATTGGAAGTCTCTGGGTCCTTCAGGATCCTTCGGTTGTGCCTCTCACACAAAAAAATCTCTCTCATTCTCGGCCTCGCTCGACTCGCTCGCTCGCACCTCCTGCTCACTGACAAACCCTACACAATAGTCAACATCTCACCCGAAAAAGGGGAGACACCATAATGCTCTCCCCTTCTTCTCTCCTTCCGAGTGATCCCTCTTCCTCCGAGTTTCACTAGCTAGACAGGCAAACACACATGTGTTGCATAGTAATAATAAAAAGGTAGAAAAATCGATATACGAATCTATAATTGAATAGGTTAAACTAGGGTTTTGCCCAGTACTACAGATCAAGGTTCAAAAAAATCCAACTACGGGGTTCGAACAACACGATTCTAATCCAAGAATTTTTTCTACCTCATCCAAATGGCCTCAAACTATAGGGTTAGCATCTATCTAGTGCAGTATGTGTGAAAATGTATGCACTATGTGTGCTATAACTTGTATGTCTTTCAAGTTTGAACCAAATTTGAATAGGTTTGAAATATTTGAAAAGGGGCTTTTGGCTTAAACGTTTGAAACCCAAAACGACTTCTCTTCATGCTAGACTTCATAAGACCGAGTTTAGGGTTAGGGGGTAGATACATGATTTGTCTGGTTTGAAAATGTCTAAACCTTGTTTATCAACTTTAATGCTAACTATATGACATAAGAAGACTATGTGCTTTGGTTTTTCATTTTTCTGTTTTTTTTTGAATTTTATGCCCATATATTTGAATCTTGGCCAAATCCTAGGTTCGATAAAGATTTAAACAAGTTTAAAACATGAAAATGAAAAGGGAAGCCTGTATCCTTCTTAATTAGTCACTCTAATATGAAGTTTTCAGGAGGTTTTTGAAATTTCCATGTTTGAAACCCAAAACCACTTCTCTTCATGCTTGACTTCATAAGACAGAGTTTAGGGTTAGGGGGTAGATACATGATTTGTATGGTTTGAATATGTCCAAACCTTGTTTATCAACTTGAATATGCTTACTATATGACGTACATAAGAAGACTATGTACTTTGGTTTTTCATTTTTCTAATTTTTTTAATATTCTGCCCATTTGAATCTTGGTCAAATCCTAGGGTTGACCATGATTCAAACAAGTTTATAACATGAAATGAAAAGGTAAGCATGGATCCTTCCAAGTCACTCTAAAATGAAGCTTTTGGGATGTGTTCTTGAAATTCCCATGTTTGAAACCCAAAACGACTTCTCTTCATGCTTGACTTCATAAGATCGTCCGAGTTTAGGGTTAGGGGTAGATACATGATTTGTATGGCTTGAATATGTCCAAACCTTGTTAATTTATCAACTTGAACGCTTACTATATGACATAAGAAGACTATATGCTTTGGTTTTTCATTTTTTCTGATTTTTTATGAATTTTATGCCCATTTGAATCTTTTGGTCAAATCCTAGGTTTGACAAAGATTTAAACATGATTAAAATATGAAAATGAAAAGGTAAGCATGGATCCTTCTTAGTCACTCTAAAGTAAAGCTTTTGGGAGGTTCTTGAAATTTCCATGTTTGAAACCCAAAACCACTTCTCTTCATGATTGACTTCATAAGACAAAGTTTAGGGTTAGGGGGTAGATACATGATTTGTCTGGTTTGAATATGTCTAAACCTTGTTTATCAACTTTAATGCTA
The DNA here is from genome assembly GCF_019359855.2 of Lolium perenne. Lineage (NCBI taxonomy): Eukaryota > Viridiplantae > Streptophyta > Magnoliopsida > Poales > Poaceae > Lolium > Lolium perenne. The sequence continues at coordinate 170,666,421 of NC_067248.2, forward strand.
ACTATATGACATAAGAAGACTATGTGCTTTGTTTTTTCATTTTTCTATTTTTGTTTTTGAATTTTATGCCCATATATTTGAATCTTGGCCAAATCCTAGGTTTGACAAAGATTTAAACAAGTTTAAAACATGAAAATGAAAAGGGAAGCCTGTATCCTTCTTAATTAGTCACTCTAATATGAAGTTTTCGGGAGGTTTTTGAAATTTCCATGTTTGAAACCCAAAACCACTTCTCTTCATGCTAGACTTCATAAGATCGACATGGGTAGATACATGATTTGTATGGTTTGGATATATCTAGACATTAACTTGAATGCTTACGATATGACATAAGAAGACTATGTGATTTGGTTTTTCATTTTTCTGTTTTTTTTAAATTTTGTGCCCACCCATTTGTATCTTGGTCAAATCCTAGGTTTGACAAAGATTTAAACAAGTTTAAAATATGAAAATGAAAAGGTAAGCATGGATCCTTCTTAGTCACTCTAAAATAAAGCTTTTGGGAGGTTCTTGAAATTTCCATGTTTGAAACCCAAAACCACTTCTCTTTACATGCTTGACTTCATAAGACAGAGTTTACGGGTTAGGGGGTATAGATACATGATTTGTCTGGTTTGAATATGTCTAGACCTTGTTTATCAACTTTAATGCTTACTATATGACATAAGAAAACTATTTGCTTCGTTTTTTCTTTTTTCTATTTTTTTTTAAATTTTGGTAACCATTTGAATCTTGTCAAATCCTAGGTTTGACCAAGATAATTTAAACAAGTTTAAAACATGAAAATGAAAAGGCAAGCCTGTATCCTTCTTAATTAGTCACTCTAATATGAAGTTTTTGGGAGGTTTTTGAAATTTCCATGTTTGAAACCCAAAACCACTTCTCCTTCATGCTTGACTTCATAAGACATAGTTTAGGGGTTAGGGGGTAGATACATGATTTGTATGGTTTGGTATGTCTAAACCTTGTTTATCAACTTTAATGCTTACTATATGACATAAGAAGACTATGTGATTTGGTTTTTCATTTTTCTGTTTTTATTTTATTTTTCTGCCCATTTGAATCTTGTTGGTCAAATCCTAGGTTTGACCAAGATTTAGACAAGTTTAACATGTGAAAACGAATAAGTAAGCATGGATCCTTCTTAGTCACTCCAAAATGTACCAATTGATAGATGTGTTAACTTTGCTTCATGGAAAAAATAATGTCATGTAAATGAGTTAACTTGGATTTCCTACGCTTGAATCCATAGGAAACTTTGTTCTAATGCACTATAATAATCAACCGAGTTTTTACACCAACAGGTCTGTCACTTACGTGTGGTGCCCACGCGTGAGGTCCCACACTTCAGTGAGCACAAGTCACGTGCAATAGGTACGCAAACTCCCAGCCATCTTCTTTGTCAAGAGAAGACGCATCAGGATGCGTATTGGAAGTCTCTGGGTCCTTCAGGATCCTTCGGTTGTCCCTCTCACACACAAAAAAACAAATCTCTCTCATTCTCGGCCTCGCTCGACTCGCTCGCTCGCTCGCTCGCACCTCCTGCTCACTGACAAACCCGGCACAATAGTCAACATCTCACCCGAAAAAGAGAAGTGATACGTCTCCGACGTATCGATAATTTCTTATGTTCCATGCCACATTATTGATGATATCTACATGTTTTATGCATACTTTATGTCATTATTATGCGTTTTCCGGAACTAACCTATTGACGAGATGCCGAAGGGCCGATTCTTTGTTTTCTGCTGTTTTTGGTTTCAGAAATCCTAGTAAGGAAATATTCTCGGAATCGGACGAAATCAACGCCCAGGGTCCTATTTTTCCACGAAGCTTCCAGAAGTCCGAAGGGGAAACGAAGTGGGGCCACGAGGTGGGGACACAGTAGGGCGGCGCGGCCCATGCCCTGGCCGCGCCGGCCTAGTGTGTGGCCCCACCAGGACTCCACCGACCTTGCCCTTCCGCCTACTTAAAGTCTCCGTCGCGAAAACCCTACCACGTTGGACGAAACCAGAGAAAACCTTCCAGAGCCGCCGCCATCGCGAAGCCAAGATCTGGGGGACAGGAGTCTCTGTTCCGGCACGCCGCCGGGACGGGGAAGTGCCCCCGGAAGGCTTCTCCATCGACACCACCGCCATCTTCATCAACGCTGCTGTCTCCCATGAGGAGGGAGTAGTTCTCCATCGAGGCTCGGGGCTGTACCGGTAGCTATGTGGTTCATCTCTCTCCTATGTACTTCAATACAATAATCTCATGAGCTGCCTTACATGATTGAGATTCATATGATGATGCTTGTAATCTAGATGTCATTATGCTAGTCAAGTGGATTTTACTTATGTGATCTCCGGAGACTCCTTGTCCCACGTGTGTAAAGGTGACAATGTGTGCACCGTGTGGGTCTCTTAGGCTATATTTCACAGAATACTTATTCACTGTTATGAATGGCATAGTGAAGTGCTTAATTATATCTCTTTATGATTGCAATGTGTTTTGTATCACAATTTATCTGTGTGCTACTCTAGTGATGTTATTAAAGTAGTTTATTCCTCCTGCACGGTGTAATGGTGACAGTGTGTGCATCGTGTAGTACTTGGCGTAGGCTATGATTGTGATCTCTTGTAGATTATGAAGTTAACTATTACTATGATAGTATTGATGTGATCTATTCCTCCTTTCGTAGTGTGAAGGTGATAGTGTGCATGCTATGTTAGTACTTGGTTTGGTTATGTTGATCTGTTATGCACTCTAAGGTTATTTAAATATGAACATCGAATATTGTGGAGCTTGTTAACTCCGGCATTGAGGGTTCGTGTAAACCTACACAGTTAGTGGTGTTCATCATCCAACAAGAGGGTGTAGAGTCTAGCATCTATCTATTTATTCTGTTATGTGATCAATGTTGAGAGTGTCCACTAGTGAAAGTATGATCCCTAGGCCTTGTTCCTAAATACTGCTATCACTTGCTTGTTCTTGTTTCTTTGCTTGTTTACTTCCTGCAATATTACTACCATCAACTGCACGCCGGCAAGCACTTTTCTGGCGCTGTTACTACTGCTCATATTCATTCATACCACTTGTATTTCACTATCTCTTCGCCGAACTAGTGCACCTATTAGGTGTGTTGGGGACACAAGAGACTTCTTGCTTTATGGTTGCAGGGTTGCATGAGAGGGATATTGATACGTCCAATTTGCATCACTATTTTATATCATAATTTGCTGTTATTCATTGATATATTTCATATTGGGACACAATACTTATGTTATTTCATCTATTTTGCATGTTTCATCATTATTGGAGGATCGAGCACCGGAGCCAGGATTCTGCTGGAAAAAGCACCGTCAGAACGCAATATTTCGGAAGATCAACTGTGGAAGGAAATTATACCAAAAATCCTATTTTTCAAGATGACGAAGGAAGCCAGAAGGAGGAGCCAGCTGGACCCAGGGTGGGCCCACACCATAGGCTGGCGCGGCCCATGGCCTGGCCGCGCCACCATGTGGTGTGGGGGGCCCACAGCCCCTTTCGCCTCCTTTTCTTCGCGAAATCCTTCGTCCCGAAAACCTAAGCCACAGAGGGTACCTCGCGAAGAGTTACAGCCGCCTCTGCGGGGCGGAGAACACCAGAGAGAAAAGAGCTCTCCGGCGGGCAGGAATCCGCCGGGGAAATTCCCTCCGGGAGGGGGAAATCGACGCCATCGTCACCGTCATCGAGCTGGACATCATCTCCATCACCATCATCATCATCTCCACCATCATCACCGCCGTCTCCACCGCTGGACACCGTCACCGCCGTAGCAATTTGGGTTTGATCTTGATTGTTTGATAGGGGAAACTCTCCCGGTATCGATCTCTACTTGTTGTTGATGCTATTGAGTGAAACCATTGAACCAAGTTTATGTTCAGATTGTTATTCATCATCATATCACCTCTGATCATGTTCTATATGATGTCTCGTGAGTAGTTCGTTTAGTTCTTGAGGACATGGGTGAAGTCTAAATGTTAGTAGTGAACTATGGTTGAGTAATATTCAATGGTATGATATTTAAGTTGTGGTGTTATTCTTCTAGTGGTGTCATGTGAACGTCGACTACATGACACTTCACCATTTATGGGCCTAGGGGAATGCATCTTGTATTCGTTTGCCAATTGCGGGGTTGCCGGAGTGACGAAACCTAAACCCCCGTTGGTATATCGATGCGGGGAGGGATCGCAGGATCTCGTAGTTTAAGGCTGTGGTTAGATTTATCTTAATTACTTTCTTGTAGTTGCGGATGCTTGCAAGGGGTATAATCACAAGTATGTATTAGTCCTAGGAAGGGCGGTACATTAGCATAGGTTCACCCACACAACACTTATCATAACAATGAAGATTATTTAGCCGTATGTAGCGAAAGCACTAGACTAAAATCCCGTGTGTCCTCGAGAACGTTTGGTCATTATAAGTAAACAAACCGGCTTGTCCTTTGTGCTAAAAAGGATTGGGCCACTCGCTGCAATTGTTACTCTCGCACTTTACTTACTCGTACTTTATTCAACTGTTACATCAAAACCCCATGAATACTTGTCTGTGAGCATTTACACTGACTCCTTCATCGAAACTGCTTGTCCACACCTTACGCTCCTCGTTGGGATCGACATTCTTACTTATCGAAAATACTACGATACACCCCCTATACTTGTGGGTCATCAAGACTATTTTAAGGCGCCGTTGCCGGGGAGTGAAGCGCTATTGGTAAGTGGAATTGGTAAGGAAAACCTTTCTTGTTTGTGCTGATTTTATTTCTGCACTTTCTTGCTATAAGTCATTATGGAGAGATCTTCTCTTCAATTTTTATTTGGGAAATCTACTACTACTGCAACGGTAGGGGATGAGGTGCCAGGTGAGGAAGTGATACCATATAAAATACCTATGAAAATTATTGAACGTGTTATGGATAACCGCTATGAAGGGGATGGAACTGTCCACCCTGGAGATCATTTATTGTTCTTACATGAATTATGCGGTTTATTCAAGTGTGCAGGTATTGCTATGGATGAAGTGAGGAAGAAACTATTCTCTTTATCGCTGTCTGGTAAAGCGTCGCATTGGTATAAATTACTGGATAATGGGGATTCTCTTGAATGGAATGATATTGTGCCCCGGTTTTATTCTAAGTTCTATCCTCCAAGTGAAATTCACAAGGATCGGAATCGCATATATAATTTTTGGCCTCATGATGGAGAGAGTATTGCCCAAGCTTGGGGGAGATTGAAGTCTTTAATGCTCAAATGCCCCATTCATGAGCTTCCTGGTAATGTTATTATTGATAATTTCTATGCAAGACTTTCTTTTCAAGACAAGACCTTGCTTTGGATACTTCTTGTTACGGATCATTTACACGCAACAAAGAAGAGTTTAAAAGGGACCTTCTTGATCGGATCCAAGAAAATACTGAAGGTTGGGAGAACGACAAGGATAGAGAATCAGGTATAATTTATGATTATAAATGCATTGAAGCTTTTATGGATACTGATAAATTTCGTAATATGAGTGCTACATATCGTCTTGATTCTCAAGTTGCTGCAAATCTTTATAAAGCTTTTGCCTCTCATTATGAATTGCCAAAGAAGAATTTTGATAAGTATCATGAACCGTATAAAGATAAAATTGATTCATCTATTAATAAATGCGTTGTAGTTGAAACTGCTGATCATGTTATTCCTGAAGCTTATATTGAAAAAACTCCTTTCCCTGCTAAAATGAAGGAGTACTCTGTTATAAATAGTGCGGTTCATAAAAGTGAAAAGAAACCTGTAGAACCTGAAGAACAAATAAAAGTTGAACCTGGTCTGTTGCAATAGTTAAAGATCTTGTGACTGAAAATGTGGAGGATGGTCATATTATTTTCTGTGAAGATGCTTCTAATATTGTTTCACATCCTAATAAACCCAAACAAGCCAGTGTTCCTATGCTATCTGTTAGAATTGGTGATCATTGCTATTATGGATTATGTGATATTGGTGCAAGTGTTAGTGCTATTCCTTATGAGCTTTACACGGAGATTATGCACGAAATTGATTCTTGTGAACTTGAAGATATTGATGTGGTTATTCAGCTGGCTAATAGAGAAACTATTTCTCCAATTGGTATTGTTCGAGATGTGGAAGTTTTATGCGGTAAGATTAAATATCCTGCTGACTTTTTGGTACTTGGTTCTGCTGCTAGTGATTATTGTCCTATTATTTTTGGTAGACCTTTTCTAAATACTTGTGGAGCTATATAGATTGCAAGAAAGAGAAAATTTTGACTAAATTTGCTGGTGAATCTTATGAGTTTAACTTCTCTAAATTTACCAAAACTCCTTATAAAGCTGATTTGCCTAGTGATGATTTTAAAATGGAACAGTGTGCATCTATTGTTCTTGTTCCTAACAATCCTTTGTAGCAACATTTGGAGGATAGCGAGAGTGAAGTTTTTAGGAAAGAAAGAGATGAGCTTGAGGAAATTTTTCTTCGCCAACCTATTCTCAAGCATGATTTACCGGTGGAAGATTTGGGTACAACACCGCCACCAAAGGAAGATCCTGTTTTTGAATTAAAGCCTTTGCCTGATAATCTTAAATATGCTCATATTGATGATAAGAAAATATATCCTGTTATTATTAGTTCTAAGCTTTCAGAGATTGAGGAAGAAAGGTTATTGGAAATATTGAAGAAGCACCGAGGCGCTATTGGCTACACTCTTGATGATTTGAAAGGGATTTCTCCTTCTATTTGCCAACATGCTATTAATATGGAAGATGATGCAAAGCCTGTTGTTGAACATCAGCGTCGTCTAATTCCGAAGATGAAGGAAGTGGTAAGGAATGAGGTATTAAGACTTCTTGAAGCTGGTATTATATATCCTATTGCTGATAGTAGATGGGTTAGTCTGTGCATTGCGTTCCCAAGAAAGGAGGAATGATTTGTTGTGCCTAATGATAATGATGAGCTCATCCCTCAAAGAGTAGTTGTAGGGTATAGAATGTGCATTGATTTTCGAAAAGTTAATAAAGTTACTAAGAAAGATCATTACCCTTTACCATTTATTGATCAAATGCTAGAAAGATTGTCTAAAAATACTCATTTTTGTTTTCTTGATGGTTATTCTGGGTTTTCACAAATTGCTGTTAAAGCTAAAGATCAAGAGAAAACCACTTTCACTTGTCCCTATGGAACTTATGCTTATAGACGTATGCCTTTTGGTTTATGTAATGCTCCTGCTACTTTTCAAAGATGCATGTCTGCTATTTTTCATGGTTTTTGTGAGAGTATTGTAGAGGTATTCATGGATGATTTTTCCGTCTATGGGAATTCTTTTGATAGTTGCTTGCGAAACCTTGATAAAGTTTTGCAGAGATGTGAAGAAACTAACCTTGTTCTTAATTGGGAGAAATGCCACTTGATGGTTAATGAAGGAATTGTATTGGGACATAAAATTTCTGAGAGAGGCATTGAAGTTGATAGAGCTAAAGTTGAAGCAATTGAGAAGATGCCCTATCCTAGGGATGTTAAAGGTATTCATAGTGTTCTTGGTCATGCTGGGTTTTATAGGAGATTTATTAAAGATTTCTCCAAGATTTCAAAACCTCTTACCAATCTTCTTCAAAAAGACGTACCATTTGTTTTTGATGATGATTGTAAGGAAGCTTTTGAAACTCTAAAGAAAGCCTTAACAACTGCTCCTATAGTTGAACCTCCTGATTGGAATTTACCCTTTGAGATTATGTGTGATGCTAGTGATTTTGCTGTAGGCGCTGTTCTTGGGCAGCGAGTAGATAAAAAACTAAATGTTATTCATTATGCTAGTAAAACTCTTGATGCTGCTCAAAGAAATTATGCTACAACTGAAAAAGAATTATTAGTTGTAGTCTTTGCTTGTGATAAATTTAGATCTTATATTGTTGATTCAAAAGTTACGATTCATACTGATCATGCTGCAATTAGATACCTTATGACAAAGAAAGATGCTAAGCCGAGGCTTATTAGATGGGTACTTCTTTTGCAAGAATTTGATTTACATATTGTAGATAGGAAAGGTGCTGATAATCCTGTTGCTGATAATTTGTCTAGATTGGAAAATATTGTTTATGATCCTGTTCCTGTTAATGATAGTTTTCCAAATGAACAATTGGCTGCAATAAAGGTGAGCTCGCGAGACAGTCCTTGGTATGCTGATTATGCTAACTTTATTGTTTCCAAGTACTTGCCTCCAACCTTTTCAGCTCAGCAAAGGAGGAAATTCTTTTATGACTTGAGGCATTATTTCTGGGATGACCCACACTTATATAAAGAAGGAGTGGATGGTATTATGCGAAGGTGTGTTCCCGAATATGAACAACAAGAGATATTGAGTAAATGTCATGGTAGTGCTTATGGAGGACATCACGCCGGAGAAAGAACCGCGCAAAAGGTTCTACAATCAGGGTTTTATTGGCCAACTCTCTTCAAAGATGCGAGAAAGTTTATTTTATCTTGTGATGAATGCCAAAGGGTTGGTAATATCTCCAGACGTAATGAAATGCCTATGAATTATACTCTTGTTATTGAACCATTTGATTGTTGGGGATTTGACTTCATGGGACCTTTTCCCTCTTCAGAAGGTAACACTCACATACTTGTTGCTGTTGATTATGTTACTAAATGGGTGGAAGCCATACCTACAAAAAGTGCTGATGGTGAGACCTCTTTAAGAATGCTTTTAGACATTATTTTTCCTAGATTTGGAGTGCCTAGATATATTATGACTGATGGAGGTTCTCATTTTATTCATGGAGGTTTTAGAAAAACTCTTGCCAAGTATGGTATTAATCATAGAATTGCTTCCGCTTATCATCCTCAAACTAGTGGTCAAGTGGAATTATCAAACAGAGAGATTAAATCTATTTTGGGAAAGACCGTTAATAAAACTAGAAAGAATTGGGCTAGTAAATTGAAGGATGCACTATGGGCTTATAGAACTGCTTATAAAAATCCCATGGGAATGTCACCTTATAAAATGGTTTATGGGAAAGCTTGTCATTTACCTTTAGAACTAGAGCACAAAGCTTATTGGGCTGTTAGAGAATTAAATAAAGATCCTAAACTTGCCGGTGATAAGAGATTGTTGCAATTAAGTTCTCTAGATGAATGGAGAAGTGAAGCTTATGAAAATGCTAAACTCTTTAAAGAGAAAGTTAAAAAATGGCATGATAGAAGGATTATCAAAAGAGAATTTAATATTGGGGATAAAGTCCTATTGTATCGGTCTCGTCTCAGATTCTTTGCAGGGAAATTACTCTCAAAATGGGAAGGACCATATGTTGTCGAGGAGGTGTATCGTTCAGGAGCAATCAAAATTAGCTCTCTCCAAGGCAATGCCACGCAAGTGGTGAATGGACAAAGACTCAAGCATTATATCTCGGGTGATTCTTATAATGTTGATGTTGATATTATTCAAGTGGAAACACCGGAGGCTTTCATCAAAGGGCAAATTGACAGTCCGCCAGAACTCGACTTTGAATAGGTAACAGTACTGGTAATGAAAAGTACGCAATTTACTTTCCGAACAATATTTTTGCTGTTTTTGGAAAATATGAAAAATTACGAGTTCGAAACGGAGTGGAAAGGACGCACGAGGGGGCGCCACCATAGGCCGGCGCGGCCTGACCTGGGCCCGCACCGACCTATGGTCTGGCCGCCCCGTCGCCCCTTTCCGACTCTGGTTCGATCTGGTACTTTCCTTTTGTCGTGAAAATATTTGCTATATAATCCCCCGGACCCCTGGAGGTCCGTATATCGTTTTCTCGACGTGTTTTGTTTTGAGCAGTTTCTGCCAGGATCTGTTTTCGGTATAGAAGCACCATGGCCTCCAACAACAAGGGCAAGGGGCTTTCGGAGGAAGAAGTGAAGAAGGTGCCATCAAGACAAGAGCAGCAAGCCGGTGGGAGCAAGCAAATCTCGGTGGGATCTGTTGACACTCGACGTTCTTTTTCTCATAACCTGCAGGGACCCTTACCACCCGCTCTTAGCCTCGACTCCTTCCCTATGTTGGAAGAAGTTCTACGGACTACCGATGAGTTTTGTGATCAATATCGGGCTCTGAGAAGAGAAGTGGAGATACTCCAGGAGGAGAATTGCCGTCTCCGAACAATGCTGGAATACCACTCGATTCGCATCACAAGGTCATCATCGCCAACTTCAGATAACAATGAATCTCTTCGAGTCTTAGTGCAGAATTGTCAAGCTGAGAAACTAAAGTTGAAGGAGTTCTGTAAGAAGTGCGGGAGGAGTTCATCACCACCATCGCCGAAGGAGTAATTCATCATCGGTATTGGCATCCCCTTGGTTTGTTCCAAGCTTGGGGGAGTGCCGCGGTATCACATCATCACTACCTTTAACTTTTTATTGTCAAGTAGTGTCATATCATGAGTAGGGAAGTTATCATATAAGATGGGTTGCAGTTTGGAAGTATCTCTCCTTTAGTTGGTTATCTATGTATCCCTTGGTGTGAGTTATCGTTATGGAATATTAATGAGAAGTCTTATCATTTACATATTGCACATCTTATTTTAGTTTGCAATCTCTATCATATGATTTACCTTGTCATTAGTATTGGTATCACTTTGGGAGCATTGAATAAATCTATTTGGTTTTGGCAAACTTAGCATTGGTCAATAGCAACAACACTTTGAGGTTTAAGTAGAAAAGAGAAATACATGTAGATGTTTCATTGTCTTTCTTTCTTGTTAGCTCATAGCTTTTTATTCTGAAGTTAAAACTGTTTGTGCTTACAAGGAAGATGCATGATTGTTTCTATCACATGTATATTTGTTTGTTTCCTTCGACTCTTATGCTTGCTAATTAACCTTGCTAGCCAAAGACACATCTTGAGAGGGAATACTTCTCGTGCATCCAAACCTTAGCCCAAACCTATGTCATTTGTGTCCACCATACCTACCTACTACATGGTATTTTCCGCCATTCCAAGTAAATACTTCATGTGCTACCTTTAAACAATTCAAAACTTAGTATCTCTTATTTGTGTCAATGTTTCATAGCTCATGAGGAAGTATGTGGTGTTTTATCTTTCAATCTTGTTGGGCAACTTTCACCAATGGACTAGTGGCTTCATCCGCTTATCCAATAATTTTGCAAAAAGAGCTAGCAATGGGATTCCCAGTCCCAAATTAATTAAACTAAAAAGGCACTCCTCCATGGTATGTGATTGATGGACGGCACCGAAGGATTCGGTTAGCCATGGCTTGTGTAAGCAAAGGTTGGGGGAGTGTCATCATCATAATAAAACTAAATAAAAAGGCACTCCTTCATGGTATGAGATTGTTGGCGGGCACAGGGATTCGGTTAGCCATGGTTTGTGAAAGAAAGGTTGGAAGGAGTGCCACACAAAATAAAAATAATATGGGAGCCGCTCTTTGAAGGTTTGTCTGGCAAGGGGGTTAGAGTATCCGCTACCAGTCGTTGACAACAACAAACACCTCTCAAAATGTTACTTTTATTCTCTTTATATGATTGCAAAAATGAAAAAGCTCTAGCACATGATTTAATCCCTGCTTCCCTCTGCGAAGGGCCTGTCTTTTACTTTATGCTGAGTCAGTAAACCTATTTCCCTCTATCTCAAGCAAGCATTTGAGTAGTTGTGATCAAACCATTATATTGTGATTTGCTTCATCATGTCTTTTATTCTTCCTAGTTTAGTACAAGTTTTATCTGAATGAATATAGCTTTGCAAGTTATCAATGATCATGAAGAGACCATTATGATTGAGTATGCAAGTTGTGCCTTATAAATTTTAACATGGGAGCGCTGCTCAATGAGATAAGTATAATCTGTTAATTGTCCTCTGACCAAGAACGAAGTTTGCCATCACCAATTATGATTTCTTATGCACCTTTATTTGTGATTACCTTATACTTGTTTCAAGTTGAGTTATATGAGGAAGTTGTTTACTATAATGTCTTGTGTAAATGAGTATGATGCTTCTTGTCCGTATTTTATTTATCGACTCTTCACTCTATAAACATGTGGTCCTGTTTACCGAGCTCAGTTTCGCTTGGGGACAAGCGAAGTCTAAGCTTGGGGGGAGTTGATACGTCCAATTTGCATCACTATTTTATATCATAATTTGCTGTTATTCATTGATATATTTCATATTGGGACACAATACTTATGTTATTTCATCTATTTTGCATGTTTCATCATTATTGGAGGATCGAGCACCGGAGCCAGGATTCTGCTGGAAAAAGCACCGTCAGAACGCAATATTTCGGAAGATCAACTGTGGAAGGAAATTATACCAAAAATCCTATTTTTCAAGATGACGAAGGAAGCCAGAAGGAGGAGCCAGCTGGACCCAGGGTGGGCCCACACCATAGGCTGGAGCGGCCCATGGCCTGGCCGCGCCACCATGTGGTGTGGGGGGCCCACAGCCCCTTTCGCCTCCTTTTCTTCGCGAAATCCTTCGTCCTGAAAACCTAAGCCACAGAGGGTACCTCGCGAAGAGTTACAGCCGCCTCTGCGGGGCAGAGAACACCAGAGAGAAAAGAGCTCTCCGGCGGGCAGGAATCCGCCGGGGAAATTCCCTCCGGGAGGGGGAAATCGACGCCATCGTCACCGTCATCGAGCTGGACATCATCTCCATCACCATCATCATCATCTCCACCATCATCACCGCCGTCTCCACCGCTGGACACCGTCACCGCCGTAGCAATTTGGGTTTGATCTTGATTGTTTGATAGGGGAAACTCTCCCGGTATCGATCTCTACTTGTTGTTGATGCTATTGAGTGAAACCATTGAACCAAGTTTATGTTCAGATTGTTATTCATCATCATATCACCTCTGATCATGTTCTATATGATGTCTCGTGAGTAGTTCGTTTAGTTCTTGAGGACATGGGTGAAGTCTAAATGTTAGTAGTGAACTATGGTTGAGTAATATTCAATGGTATGATATTTAAGTTGTGGTGTTATTCTTCTAGTGGTGTCATGTGAACGTCGACTACATGACACTTCACCATTTATGGGCCTAGGGGAATGCATCTTGTATTCGTTTGCCAATTGCGGGGTTGCCGGAGTGACGAAACCTAAACCCCGTTGGTATATCGATGCGGGGAGGGATCGCAGGATCTCGAGTTTAAGGCTGTGGTTAGATTTATCTTAATTACTTTCTTGTAGTTGCGGATGCTTGCAAGGGGTATAATCACAAGTATGTATTAGTCCTAGGAAGGGCGGTACATTAGCATAGGTTCACCCACACAACACTTATCATAACAATGAAGATTATTTAGCCGTATGTAGCGAAAGCACTAGACTAAAATCCCGTGTGTCCTCGAGAACGTTTGGTCATTATAAGTAAATAAACCGGCTTGTCCTTTGTGCTAAAAAGGATTGGGCCACTCGCTGCAATTGTTACTCTCGCACTTTACTTACTCGTACTTTATTCAACTGTTACATCAAAACCCCCTGAATACTTGTCTGTGAGCATTTACAGTGAATCCTTCATCGAAACTGCTTGTCAACACCTTCTGCTCCTCGTTGGGATCGACATTCTTACTTATCGAAAATACTACGATACACCCCCTATACTTGTGGGTCATCAGATATCTTTGACCTCTTCCTCCCTGAGTTCGATAAACCTTGGGTCATCCACTTAAGGGAAACTTGCTACTGTTCTACAAACCTCTGCTCTTGGAGGCCCAACACTGTCTACAAGAATAGAAGCACCCGTAGACATCAGGGAGACACCATAATGCTCTCCCCTTCTTCTCTCCTTCCGAGTGATCCCTCTTCCTCCGTGTTTCACTAGCTAGACGGGCAAACACACATGTGCTGCATAGTAATAATAAAAAGGTAGAAAAATCGATATACGAATCTATAATTGAATAGGTTAAACTAGGGTTTTGCCCAGTACTACAGATCAAGGTTCAAAAAAATCCAACTACGGGGTTCGAACAACACGATTCTAATCCAAGAATTTTTTCTACCTCATCCAAATGGCCTCAAACTATAGGGTTAGCATCTATCTAGTGCAGTATGTGTGAAAATGTATGCACTATGTGTGCTATAACTTGTATGTCTTTCAAGTTTGAACCAAATTTGAATAGGTTTGAAATATTTGAAAAGGGGCTTTTGGCTTAAACGTTTGAAACCCAAAACGACTTCTCTTCATGCTAGACATCATAAGACCGAGTTTAGGGTTAGGGGTAGATACATGATTTGTCTGGTTTGAAAATGTCTAAACCTTGTTTATCAACTTTAATGCTAACTATATGACATAAGAAGACTATGTGCTTTGGTTTTTCATTTTTCTGTTTTTTTTGAATTTTATGCCCATATATTTGAATCTTGGCCAAATCCTAGGTTCGATAAGGATTTAAACAAGTTTAAAACATGAAAATGAAAAGGGAAGCCTGTATCCTTCTTAATTAGTCACTTTAATATGAAGTTTTCAGGAGGTTTTTGAAATTTCCATGTTTGAAACCCAAAACCACTTCTCTTCATGCTTGACTTCATAAGACAGAGTTTAGGGTTAGGGGGTAGATACATGATTTGTATGGTCTGAATATGTCCAAACCTTGTTTATCAACTTGAATATGCTTACTATATGACGTACATAAGAAGACTATGTACTTTGGTTTTTCATTTTTCTAATTTTTTTAATATTCTGCCCATTTGAATCTTGGTCAAATCCTAGGGTTGACCATGATTCAAACAAGTTTATAACATGAAATGAAAAGGTAAGCATGGATCCTTCCAAGTCACTCTAAAATGAAGCTTTTGGGATGTGTTCTTGAAATTCCCATGTTTGAAACCCAAAACGACTTCTCTTCATGCTTGACTTCATAAGATCGACCGAGTTTAGGGTTAGGGGTAGATACATGATTTGTATGGCTTGAATATGTCCAAACCTTGTTAATTTATCAACTTGAATGCTTACTATATGACATAAGAAGACTATATGCTTTGGTTTTTCATTTTTTCTGATTTTTTATGAATTTTATGCCCATTTGAATCTTTTGGTCAAATCCTAGGTTTGACAAAGATTTAAACAAGTTTAAAATATGAAAATGAAAAGGTAAGCATGGATCCTTCCTAGTCACTCTAAAATAAAGCTTTTGGGAGGTTCTTGAAATTTCCATGTTTGAAACCCAAAACCACTTCTCTTCATGATTGACTTCGTAAGACAAAGTTTAGGATTAGGGGGTAGATACATGATTTGTCTGGTTTGAATATGTCTAAACCTTGTTTATCAACTTTAATGCTAACTATATGACATAAGAACACTATGTGCTTTGTTTTTTCATTTTTCTGTTTTTGTTTTTGAATTTTATGCCCATATATTTGAATCTTGGCCAAATCCTAGGTTTGACAAAGATTTAAACAAGTTTAAAACATGAAAATAAAAAGGGAAGCCTGTATCCTTCTTAATTAGTCACTCTAATATGAAGATTTTGGGAGGTTTTGAAATTTCCATGTTTGAAACCCAAAACCACTTCTCTTCATGCTTGACTTCATAAGACAAAGTTTAGGGTTAGGGGGTAGATACATGATTTGTATGGTTTGAATATGTCCAAACCTTGTTTATCAACTTGAATATGCTTACTATATGACGTACATAAGAAGACTAGCTATGTGTTGCGGTCAGAAACCCACCGGCGAGTAGCGATGGGCAACACAAGTAGAGCCGGGAGGCTCCCAGGACTGCGGCTGGCCCTGGTCCCTCCGAGCGATGGCCCGCAAAGATTCGGCACGCACGTCCGATGCTGGTGCAAGGGCGTGCCACCTGACCTATACCTGGTCAGGAAGGTGATGGATGTGCCTCGCTTAGTTTCCTGCATGGCATACACGTAAACATTAAATACGAGCCTCGATCGGCTCTCAGGTTGTCCAGTGAATCGGCTCAAAGAGCCGATCCACCCATGATCCATACGAGGTGTACGGATATATGGTGGTCCTGCTTGATCAAAATAAAGCTAAAACGACCTACTACGATTTAGGGTTTTCACCACATAATCGGAACATCCTACTCGTGATTGAGCCTGGCGTGTCGGGGGGAAGACCCCGGGTAGGGCAATGGACGTGGAGCAGCCGGCTGGCCACTGGCCGGCTCGCGGCAAAGGCCGACTGAGGAGCAGCCGACTGGCGCCGTGGCTGGCTGGTCCGGAAGCCGGCTGACTCTAGGTCCTAGTCGGCCTGGCTATGGCCGCCAATGCTGTAGCTGGGCCGGCTTCTACAAGCCATATCCGACTGGGGGTTTGTACCTCAGACCGACTCGAGGCTGGCGAGTCTTACACTAGAAGGAACCGGGTTGGTGATCCGGGTTCCCAAAGTCCACGCTGACTTCATCTTCCGTAAAGCGCGGGGTACTGTGGAGCAATAGTGCCACGCGCCGGACAGGCCATCATGGTCTACGTCGATCCGTACTGGCTACAGTGGCTGATGGCGACAGGGACACCTCCACTCCATACCGCTGACCTTGGCAGCGGGATGGGACAGGCCATGAGGCCTCAACGGCTCCTGACGTCACTGCCTCGGGAAGGAGCGGAAGCCGGAGCCGGCCAAGCCGGCCGGTAAACTATAGGGCCTTATATGTAAAGTGTCGGTGCCTATATAAGCCGCACTACCCCCTCTCGTGCAGGGGATCGATCATTCTCACTTCACTTCCACCCCTAGCGCTGCCCTGTAAGAGAGACTCTAGTCTTCCTTAGCCTCCCAGGGGCAGCCGGACACAGCTCAAGGAGCAACCTTGTATTGTGTGATCATCATATACACTCTAGCAGGAGTAGAGGTGTTACCTCCATTGGAGGGCCTCGAACCTGGGTACGTCGCCGTGTCGCTCGTCCCCATACCCGCATCCGGATACCGCCGTGAGATCTCTCAGGAACCACCTTCGATTAGCCACCCTATGGCATATGCCGTGACGATACCACGACATTTGGCGCCCACCGTGGGGCCTTCAGCATCCTCGGCCGGTGTCTTCATCCGGACGGGCCTCACCATCACCACCGGCGAGCGAGTCGCTTCAGGCTTGATCTGGAGATTCGGCTCCCTCGACTGCGTCAGCGACAACGCTGGCTGCTTCGCCGACCGGCCCTTCCCAGCCGGCGGCAGCGTCATCTCCTTCGGCGGCCACGACGTCTACGTCGCCACCGTCGCACCGCCGCGCTACCCGCGGCAGGTGCTGCGCTGCACAAGCCCTCCTCCGCGAGCCGGCAGCAGCGCTCCCGCCAGCCCCGCCGTTGTGCAAGTCATGATGGCTGGCGAGGAGCTCCCCACCAAGAACCCGCGCACCCGCGGCCCCAACCTGGAGCGCAACGTCGACCCCAACGCCTCCGGCTCGGGCCCAAAGGCGCCACCACCACCGTCCCGGCTGGACGAAGTCCGGGCGAAATTGAGCACCCCGCTCACGCCTGGCGCCGGCCCCACCACCATCGAGGCGGATTTGGAGGCGCACCGCCAGCTCCTCCTCAAGCAAACAGAAGAACTGGCTGCTGCTAAGCACCAGATGGAGATCACCCAATGCGAGTACAACCGCGCCCACGGCCTCACTCCAGGCGGCGACGGTCCCAGCCGAGCTGGCCAGATCCGCCGCAGGGGCCGCGACCTCGGCGCCGAGATCGCCCGCGACGGCGCTCCTTCGCCGACTCCGTCCGCGGAGCAACCCGTCTACAACACCCCCGACAAGAACATGCGCGCGGCACAAGTCGCCGCAGAAGAGCTGAACCGCCTTGAAGGCGAAGAGTTACGCCGCCAGACCAAGCGGGTGGGCGAGGCTGCTCAACGCAGCCACCGGGCGGGCGGCCGACCCCAGGTATGTCAATGCCCCCAGAGCCTCCCACGCTCGTGGCGCTGCAGGCAATGACAGGGAAGGCGCCAGGGACACGGCCGAGTCCGCCTCCCCAGCACCAAGCCGACACCGTGACTCCCGGGCCACACACGCAAGCTCGAGCCGGCCGAGCCACCAGCCGAGCGGCAGCAGCCGCAGCCGGCCTCCTCCAAGCCGAAACCAGGAGCAGGACTCCGAGCCCCGCCGCCAGCACCGGCCGGCTCCGGAAGCAATCGGCGCACGCCAGCCGGCACGCTCCCGGCTGGGCCCGCGCATCGAGCCCGTCGACGCCAGAGACCGCCTCGATCGGCTGGTCGAATCCCGCATCGCGGAAGAGGAGGCGCCGGCTTGCCCCAAGTGCTTCGGGCCCCGCATCGCCAAACGAGCCCGTGCTCGACGGCTTCCAGCTCCCCCGCGACACGCCCAAGTACGACGGCACCGCCAAGCCGGAGGACTGGCTGCAGGACTACTCCACCGCAGTCGGCATCTCTCGAGGCAACAAGCGTTGGGCGGTACGCTACTCCCCCCTGATGCTGGTCGGCTCCGCCCGCACCTGGCTCAACAACCTGCCAGCCGGCAGCATCAACGGCTGGCTGGATTTCGAAGAGGCCTTCGTCAGCAACTTCACCGGCACCTATCGCCGGCCGGGTCGCCCTCAGCAGCTTGAGATGTGAAAGCAGGGCCCGGACGAGACGGATCGCGCGTACCTGACGCGCTGGTGCGAAATGCGCAACTCCTGCGAGGGTGTGCACGAGATCCAAGCCATCAGCTTCTTCATGGGAGGCTGCCGGCCCAACACCATGCTGTGGCACAAGCTGCGCCGCAGTGACCCCAAGTCGATGGCCGCCTTGATGGCCATCGCGGACAAGTACGCGCTGGCTGAGGAAGCCGGCAAGGCGACGGCTGACCCAGCGCCGGCTCCCTCCAGGCGGGACCACCACAAGTCGGCTGAGCACAAGCCGGCAGACGGCGCCTCTCATGGCAGCCGGCGGGACAACTACCGCGGCAAGCGTCACAGCGACCAGCCGGACCGCCGGTACGGCTCCGCCCACGTAGCCGCCGTGGCAGACAACGCGGCAGGCGGCAGCCGCCGCCAGAAGCAAGACCGGCAATGGAAGCCGAAGTACACCTTCGAGCAGATGCTCGACTCGCCGTGCAAGTACCACAGCGGCAAGAACCCCTCCAACCACACCACCCGCGACTGCCACTTCATGAAGCGGCTGACAAGCGGTGAACCTCTCCCGCCTCCACCCCCGCCCCCTCCAGCCGGCGGGCCGGGTGGCGCAGCCGGCGCGGAGAACGCCAACCTCGAGCACCACGAGGCTAACCAAGTGCACCATGGCGGCCGATACCTGGCCAAAGATGCTACCTACATCATCTTCACCTCCGAGCCCGAGGACAAGACGAGCCAGCAGAGCCGTTCCCTCGAGGTCAACGCGGTCATACCGCCGGTCCCCCAGTACCTAAACTGGTCAGAGCAGGCCATCACTTTTGATCGCCGCGACACACCGGCTGTCCTGCCGAAGCCGGGCAGCTACGCCATGGTCCTCGACCCCACCATTGGCACAACCCGGCGCAGTGTGCGTTTTTCGCGCGTCCTCATTGACGGCGGCAGCAGCATCAACATCCTCTACCGCGATACCGCCCGCAAGCTAGGCATCCAGGAAGCCGAGCTGCGTCCCACCCCCACCGTCTTCCATGGCATCGTGCCAGGCCACTGCTGCCAGCCGATCGGCCGGATCACGCTGGAGGTGATGTTCGGGAAGCCGGACCACTTCCGCACCGAGAGAATCGAGTTCGAGGTGGTGGACCTCGTGAGTCCCTACCACGCGCTCCTGGGCAGGCCGGCCCTGACCAAGTTCATGGCGGTGTCCCACTATGGGTACCTGAAGATGAAGCTGCCTGGCCCCAAGGGGGTCATCACCATAGCCGGCGACTATCGCCGCTCCATGGACTGCGCCACGCAGAGCTCCAAGATGGCCCAGACGCTGGTCATCGCCACCGAGAAGCAGCTCATCCACGACGCCGTCGCCCTCGCCAAGGCCGCGCAGACAGACATGCCGGCTGCAGGCAACCCGGCTGGGACGACTCACTTCCAGCCGGCCGACAACACCAAGAAGATCCTGCTGGACCCGGCGCAGCCGGACAAGTACGTCACCATCGGTGCCGGCTTGAGCAGGAAATAGGAAAGCGAGCTCACCAGCTTCCTCCGTGATTATCGGGACATCTTCGCATGGACTCCAAGAGACATGCCGGGTGTGCCGAGGGAGTTGGCTGAGCACCACCTCCACGTCCGGCCCGAAGCCAAGCCGGTGAAGCAGCCTCTCAGGCGCTTCGCCGAAGAAAGAAGGAAGGCCATCGGTGAAGAAATCGCCCGGCTGCTGGCAGCCGGCTTCATCATGGAGGTGCTGCACCCGGACTGGTTGGCGAACCCGGTCCTGGTTTTGACGAAGAACGGCTCCTGGCACATGTGTATCGACTACACCAGCCTGAACAAGGCGTGCCCGAAGGATCCCTTCCCCCTGCCGCGCATAGATCAAGTCATAGACTCGACTGCCGGCTGCGAACTGTTGTCTTTTCTAGATGCCTATTCAGGCTACCACCAGATTCCTTTGAATCCGGATGATCAAATAAAGACTTCATTCATTACCCCGTACGGGGCTTATTGCTACACGACTATGCCGTTCGGCTTGAAAAATGCAGGCGCCACCTACCAAAGGTGCATGCAAAAATGCTTGCAGGATCAAATCGGTAGAAACGTTCACGCATATGTGGATGATGTCATTGTAAAGACCAAGGAGACGACTACCCTCCTTGATGACCTGAGAGAAACCTTCACCAACCTGAGAAGATTTCGGATGAAGCTCAACCCGGCCAAGTGCACATTCGGCGTGCCGTCTGGCCAGCTCCTTGGCTACCTCGTCTCTCAGCGAGGGATCGAAGCCAACCCGGAGAAGATCAGTGCCCTGGAGAAGATGGAACTGCCGCAGTGCCTCAAGGACGTCCAGAAGTTCGCTGGCTACCTGGCTTCCTTGAGCCGCTTCGTCAGCCGGCTGGGGGAGAAGGCACTGCCCCTGTATCAATTGATGAAGAAGGCGGACAAGTTCGTCTGGTCACCGCAGGCGGATGAAGCCTTCCGTGACTTGAAGCGCGTGCTCTCAACCGCGCCAATCCTCGCAATGCCGGCTTCAATGGAGCCGATGCTGTTGTACATCGCAGCCACCAATCGAGTGGTTAGCGTTGTCCTGGTGGTGGAGCGCAAAGAAGCCGGCAGGGAGCAGCTGGTCCAGCGCCCAGTCTACTACCTCAGCGAAGTGCTCTCCCAGTCGAAGCAAAACTACCCCCACTACCAGAAGGTCACTTACGGCGTCTACATGGCGGCCAAGAAGCTCAAACACTACTTCCAAGAACACCCCATCAAGGTGGTCGCTACAGCACCCTTGGCGGAAATCATCGGCAGCAAAGACGCCAACGGCCGGGTTGCCAAGTGGGCTCTGGAGCTAGCCGCCCATACCATCCTCTACGAGCCGCGCATAGCCATCAAGTCGCAGATCCTCGCGGACTTCTTCGTCGACTGGGCCGAGATGCAGTACCTGCCGCCTGTGCCGGATTCCACACATTGGAAGATGCACTTTGACGGTTCAAAGATGCGCAACGGCTTGGGAGCCGGCATCGTCATCACCTCTCCCAAGGGAGATCGGATGGACTACGTCCTGCAGATTCACTTCGCCGCATCCAACAATGTGGCGGAGTATGAAGCGCTCATTCATGGGCTGAAGCTGGCCAAGGAGATTGGCGTGCGTCGCATACTCTGCTTCGGCGACTCCGACTTGGTCATACAACAAGCATCTGGCGACTGGGACGCGAAGGACGCCAACATGGCCTCATACCGCTTCCATGTCCAGCAGCTATCCGGCTTCTTCGACGGCTGCGAATTCCACCATGTGCCACGAGCAAACAACGAGGCGGCTGACGCCTTATCCAAGATTGGCTCAACCCGGCAAGCCATTCCGCCGGGCATCGCCTTGGCAGTTCTCAAGAAGCCGTCCATCATACCGTCACCGGACTCGGATTCAATATTCGTGCCGGCTGACCCGGGGGCTGCTCATCCGAACCCGGGGGCTTCATCGCCCAAGTCGGGGGCTAACAAGCCGAACCCGCCGGCTACCATGCCGAACCCGGGGGCTTCATCGCCAAACTCGGGGGCCAGCAAGCCGAACCCGCCGGCTAGCAAGCCGAACCCGGCGACCATGCAGTCGAATCCGGAAGCTCCCACGCAGGAGGCCCTGTTGGTCAGCGTACTCGAGATAAGATGCGTACCTTCATGGGCACAAGAATTCCTCTCCTACCTCACCGATGGTGCGCTGCCTGATGATAGAGTCCAGGCCAGGCAGATTGAGAGAAGGGCCAAGGCCTATACAATCATCAACCACCAGCTGTACAAACGCAGCGTAAGTGGGGTGTTCCAGCGGTGCGTCGAGCCGGCTGAAGGGATTGAACTCCTACGGGAAATCCACCAAGGAGAGTGCGGACACCACGCCTCCTCCAGAGCCATAGTGGCCAAAGCTTTCCGGCACGGTTTTTACTGGCCGACTGCGCTCAGAGATGCAGAAGAACTGGTGAAGAAGTGCAATGGCTGCCAACGCTT
Source organism: Lolium perenne (assembly GCF_019359855.2). Taxonomy (NCBI): domain Eukaryota; kingdom Viridiplantae; phylum Streptophyta; class Magnoliopsida; order Poales; family Poaceae; genus Lolium; species Lolium perenne. Next base: position 170,688,914 of record NC_067248.2, read on the forward strand.
TGCCAAGCAAAAGCACACGCCGGCTTCCGCCTTGAAAACCATCCCCATCACATGGCCGTTTGTCGTATGGGGCTTGGATATGGTGGGCCCGTTCAGAACAGCGCGAGGCGGCATGACTCATCTCTTGGTGATGATTGACAAATTCACTAAGTGGATCGAAGCCAAGCCAATAAAGAAGCTGGACGGCTCCACAGCCGTCACATTCCTCAAGGAAATAATCGTAAGATACGGCTACCCCCACAGCATCATCACCGACAACGGCAGCAACTTCGCCGAAGGCGTTTTCAAACGCTACTGTGGGGAGATGGGGATCCGAATGGACCTATCGTCCGTGGCGCACCCGTAGTCAAACGGCCAAGTGGAGAAAGCCAACGGCTTGATCCTAGCCGGCATCCGGCCCCGGCTGGTGGAGCCGCTTGAGCGCTCAGCCGGTTGTTGGATTGAAGAGCTGCCCAGCGTACTATGGAGCCTGCGCACGACGCCAAACCGCTCAGTCGGCTTCACACCCTTCTTCCTCGTATACGGGGCCGAAGCCGTCTTGCCGACTGATATCGAGCACGACGCGCCAAGGATCAAGCTCTACACAGAGGCCGAAGCCAAAGAAGCTCGCGAAGATGGAGTTGACCTGGTTGAAGAGGTCCGACTGATGGCCGAATCCAGGTCCACTGTATACCAGCAAAGCCTCCGACGCTATCACAGCCGGAAGGTCCAGTCCTTAGCATTCCGAGAAGGAGACCTAGTGCTCCGGCTGATCCAACGGACAGCCGGACAGCATAAACTGTCATCCCCATGGGAAGGTCCCTTCATCGTGAGCAAGGCAGTAGGCAATGATTCCTACTATCTCATAGATGCCCAAGAGGCTAAGAAAAACAAGGCAAACAAAACTGACGAGGAGACTAAACGTCCCTGGAATGTCAGGTTGCTCCGACCATTTTATACTTGAGAGCAGGAATGTATGTATCCCTTGTATCCCTTTTCTAAGCTATGAAAAAGCATGTGCCAAGGGCGCCGTTTCCGACAAGTTTTTCGCGTACTCTACTTTATTTTGCCAATTGGCTTAAACCCTCTCACGCGGCCGGCTCAGTAACGTGATCCGGTTTCCGACAGCCGGCTTCCGACCAGCTACAGACCGCAACCCGGCTGTCCGGCTGGCGGGAGTAAGGTCTAGGAAGCCGGCACGCGAAAGACGGCTAAGGGAAAGAGTAAAAGCGAGTTGACTTGCAACTTTTTCATAAAAGTGCCGGATTGCCGAATTCAGCTCGTTCGACTGAAATACTGTCGGCCTCACCCAGCGGCCCGCTCTTGATCCGGCGACGGATCGCAAGTCGGACGTACGACCGGCAAGAGCACAGCCAAAGAGTGGGGTGGATGGGAAAAAGCGAAAAGTCGAAAGAAAGCAACTCGGCACACAAATGATTAACAAACACATTAAAGTGTGACATAATGAAAGGACGATAATATTCATACATATGCACCCGGCATCCCGGGGATTTAATAAATTGTCTTGGCAAAAGCAACGACAAAAACAGGTAAACTAAGCAGCGGCTGGAGAAGGACCAGCCGGAGGAGCGTCAGCGGAGCCGGCTGCCGGGTCGTCTTCAGGCGCGTCTTCCGCCTCCTCATCCTCCGTCTCGTACGCATCATCAGACTGAGGGTTCGGGTCCGCGACGAAGAGGCCCTTATCGACGAAGTCGGCGATGGCGCTGGCTCGGGCAAGCCGGGCGGTCTTGTGTTCGGCCGGGAGCTTGTCCTCCACGCCGGCGCGCCGGTACTCAAGCTGCCCCAGGTCCACCTCATTGTACCAGGAGAGGACAAAGGACAGCGCCATGTCGGCACCAGCGCGCGTGGCAGACTCCTTCCAGTCGAGGAAGCGATCCGGCGCCCGCTCCATCAGGGAGATGAGGTTGGAGATGTCTTGCGGCACCGCCTCCGCGGGCCACAGCATCGGGACCAGCTCCTCAGCCGCCTTCCGGAGCTCCCAGCCAAGCTTGGTGATGGGCTCGACGCGGGCAACCATGGACGCCATATAGTCCTCCATGGTGAAGTACTCCGAGCTGCCCTCGCCAGTCGCCCGCCTCCTGGTCTCGCGCGCAACGCCAACGGCTGCCAATGCCGCATCCTGCGTTTCCGGGAAGGCCGCTGCAAGAAGAAGCACGTCAGAAATTGTCAAAACCGAAACAAGCTGAAAAATGCAAGTTTTCGAAGTCCTAAAGTAAGCCTGGCGGCAGCCGGCAAGAACCGACTGCCCCCAGTCCGAAGATGGAAATCCTCAAGAAAGGAAAAACCTGGCGGCAGCCGGCAAGAACCGACTGCCCCCAGCCCGAAGATGGAGATAGTGAAGAAATCAGAGTTTCGGCCGCCGGCTGCCCACGAAAGCCGGCAGCCGACAGCCGAAAGCCGGCAAAGGGAGAGGAACAAAGAAATGCACTCACCCGAAAGGCCGCGGTCGAGCGCGCCAATCTCGTCGACCCAGCGCTTGGCAGTGGCCGACAGCTCCGTGGTCTTGGTGGTGACCTCCTCCTGAAGCGCAAGCCGCTGCCTCTCCACCTCGATCAGCCGCCGGCTCAGATCCTCCACCTTCTCCTTCTCAGCCGTCCTAAGGGAGGCAAGCTCACTGAGGTGGTTCTGCTCAAGCCGGCGTAGCCGCGTTAGCTCCAGCTCAGCCACCTTGAGCTTGGCGGCTGCAGATCGGCCCGCCTCCTCGCTCTCGGCACACTGAGCGCGAGCAACCCGAAGATCCGCCTCCAGCTGCGGGACCTTGGCGACTTCAGCTGCAAGGCAGCCAGAAAGAAGCATCAGCCAACCCAGACTAAAGAAAGAAAACATCAAGTGAAAGAAAAAGATCTTACCCTTGACGACCTCCAGCTCGCGAGCCAAGTCGGCCCGGTCCAGCTTGGCCTTGTGGTAGTGGGTCACGGCGCGGTTGTATAAGTTGGTGCACCGATCCGCCACAGCCTAAGGAGAAAGAAAATCAGTCAACTAAACGAAACCCGGACCGACTTCAAGCAGCCGGCCCATGCCTCGGAGGGCTACCAGGGTGATAACCAAATTGAAAAACAGATGAAGCGCTTACCTTGCTGGCTTCCTCCACCTTGGCGACGTTGGCCGCGGCCTCGGCAGCCCTGGCCTTGAGGTTGGCCTGCAAGCTGGAGAAGAACATCTCCACCGATGCTTGGCCGGGATTCCCCTCCCGGCTGGTCACCTCGTAGGAGTCGGCGCGGAGCCACGCCTGCTCCATAGTGCCAGCCGAGCCAAGGCTGGAGTCGGAGACGGACGGCACATGCAGAAGCCGGGCGCCCTTGGCCACGTGCAGGCCCTGAAGCGGCGCCGATGGGGCTCCCGTCCTCACCAGCGCGCGCGAGTCGGCGCCCTCCATACGCGCCGGCTCATCCCTTGCCGGCTCCTGCCTGGCCGGCTCCTCCGTCGTCGGCTCCGGCGGCGGCGGCGCTCCGGGCGAAGCGGTTGGCCCAGTCGGCGCAGCCGTCTCCGGCGCCTGAGATGCCCCCTCCGGGCTCTCCACCAGCACCACCACACTTGGCCCGGCTCCAGCTCCGGTCGCAGGTGGCGCAGCCCCTGCTGGCTCCGGCTCCGGTCGAAGGCGGCATGCCCCGGCCGGCCCCAGCGGCTGGGTCCAGAAGACGAGTCCGGCGCGGGAACATGTCGTCCAGCGTCGGCTGGCGCGTCGGCTCGGCCCGCGTGCCGCGATCAGGCGCTGAGGCCAGCGGCACGGCAAAGGAAGGCGCCCCTGCGGGAGGCGGAGTACCCGCAGGTGGCGGCGGTGTAGGTGCGCGCGATGGAGGCTGTGGCGTCGGCTCCCTCCTTTGACGCGGAGGCGGCGACACGACGCGCGGGGTTTGCCGGGAGCCGCCGCCCTGAGCAAACTTGATGGGGGCCCTAGCCGGACAAACAAGGAAAAGATAAGCATAAAGAGTAAGGAAAGAAAAGGAATCAAACAAGAGAAAAAGAGAGCTCACCCGGCCTGCTCCGGAACCTTCTTCGACTGCTGCCGGCGGAGCTTCTTCGCCTTCGCCTCCAAGGCGGCGGTGGAGCGGGGGTCGCCGACCCGCTTCTTCCCCTTGGGCGCCGAAGTCGCCGTGGTGCTTGGCGGCCTCGCGCGCAGGGGCACGGCGGGGATTGGCCCCGTGGCGGACGTCGCCGGCTCCTCGTCCTCCTGCTGCTCCGGTGAAGGGGGCGGATTGTGCTCCCCCTGGCCACCTAGGTCAGGCGCCTGCAGCAGGTCGTCGTCGCCAGCCTGGTCGCCGGCTTGGTCAGCCGGATCGGTGTGATCCGGCGTCCACCTCCTTGTCGCCAGGTCGCCGTCCTCGACGTTCTGGCGGTCGAAGAGCTAGAAAAACAGAAGACATGAGCAAACAGCAAGCCGGAAGTCGGCATAAAGAAAGGGAAGTCGGCCTCGCAGCCGCAAGCCGAAAGTCAGCGAGAACACAAAGCTTACCAGCTCGGGTTGGTGGTCCCTGTCGTGGGGCGCCAGCCCGTAGTTCCACTCGTCCGGCAGGTTCGCCTTGGTGATGCTGTTCACCCGGCGGGCCACCTGGGCCTTGGAGAGCAGGGCCTTGGACGTCCGGTTCGGGTCGAACCGGCCGGACATATGCCCAATCTTGTGGGTGCGCATTTGGAGCGCCAGCATCCGGCGCTCGGCGATGGTGCAGAGGAGGTCCTCGGCGGTCAGCCCGTTCCCGACGGCCGCCCCCAGGAAGTCCCAGAGCTGATTCACCTCAGCGTCCGGGTCCGCCGTGCGGGCGTTGTAGCTCCAGTTGATCCGGCTGACTGGAGGAGCTGGGTTGAACTCCGGCAGGTTGATCCGGTCGACGAGCTGGCCCTCGTTGCGCACGTAGAAGAACGACATTTGCCAATTCTTCACCGAGTCAACGGTTGGAATTTTGGGGAAGGGCGTACCCGGCCGGGTGTAGATCGAGGCGGCGCCGCAGGCCCGCAGGTGGCCGTCGGTGGTCTGCGCCTTGAGGTAAAAGAGCCGGCTCCAGAAGTCTATATCCGGCCACAAGCCGGCATAAGCCTCCATGAAGACCCCGGGTAGGGCAATGGACGCAGAGCAGCCGGCTGGCCACTGGCCGGCTCGCGGCAAAGGCCGGCTGAGGAGCAGCCGGCTGGCGCCGTGGCCGGCTGGTCCGGAAGCCGGCTGACTCTAGGTCCTAGTCGGCCTGGCTACGGCCGCCAATGCTGTAGCTGGGCCGGCTTCTACAAGCCATATCCGACTGGGGGTTTGTACCTCAGACCGACTCGAGGCTGGCGAGTCTTACACTAGAAGGAACCGGGTTGGTGATCCGGGTTCCCAAAGTCCACGCTGACTTCATCTTCCGTAAAGCGCGGGGTACTGTGGAGCAATAGTGCCACGCGCCGGACAGGCCATCATGGTCTACGTCGATCCGTACTGGCTACAGTGGCTGATGGCGACAGGGACACCTCCACTCCATACCGCTGACCTTGGCAGCGGGATGGGACAGGCCATGAGGCCTCAACGGCTCCTGACGTCACTGCCTCGGGAAGGAGCGGAAGCCGGAGCCGGCCAAGCCGGCCAGTAAACTATAGGGCCTTATATGTAAAGTGTCGATGCCTATATAAGCCGCACTACCCCCTCTCGTGCAGGGGATCGATCATTCTCACTTCACTTCCACCCCTAGCGCTGCCCTGTAAGAGAGACTCTAGTCTTCCTTAGCCTCCCAGGGGCAGCCGGACACAGCTCAAGGAGCAACCTTGTATTGTGTGATCATCATATACACTCTAGCAGGAGTAGAGGTGTTACCTCCATTGGAGGGCCTCGAACCTGGGTACGTCGCCGTGTCGCTCGTCCCCATACCCGCATCCGGATACCGCCGTGAGATCTCTCAGGAACCACCTTCGATTAGCCACCCTATGGCATATGCCGTGACGATACCACGACATGGCGGCCACGCACGGTGATCGTAAACCGACCCTAGACAAGGCCTAAAAACCAACACGAGGTTGATCCCCGGAACATCCTGTCTAGGGCTAGCAAACTACACCCTACGCGCCACTGGATCCTTCAACCCGTTTGTAAGGCCTAACTATGCGGATATTAAACTAATCCTTGAAGAACAAGGAGCAATCATAACGGATCGGATCTACTAAATAATGATCAAGCGGGGTGCCGCCCTTACACCTAAGATAGGCGTAAGGGCGGCTAGACGTCTCAGGGCTGCACGACGACAGCATATGATACGAGGAACAATGCTAACCCTAACACATCTAAGATAACTACGTTGCTCGCCATCAAAAAGGCTTCAGTACGAGCAACGCATGAACAGCAGATAAACGTGTACTGCTATGCGATCTAGGCAGCATGATGCTTATCCAGAAGAAACCCTCGAGACAAGGGAGTTGGCGATGCGCCTAGATTGGTTTGTGGTGAACGTGATTGTTTTTTATTTCATAAACCCTAGATACATATTTATAGTCCGTAGACTTTCTAACGTGGGAATAATCCCAACCGTGCACGAGCCAAACTCTAACTAACCGACACATATCCTATCATATTTACAGATACAAGGGCAAACTAGCCCAAACTTCGTGTACAAGGCCGATTCGCGTATTCTTTCATGTATATTCTTCAAGCCCAATCTTGATCGCGGCCCACCTCTGATCCGGTCAAATTCTGGTGATAACACATGCCCCCCTGGTTTTGGAATTGATAATTCCAAAATCACTCTGCTTTTTTCTTCGTCGGGTCATGTCGTGGCAGAACAAAACCGTCGCAGTATCCTTCATCATGATGCCTTGCCTCTTCCACTTCTGCGTGTCCTGGCAATTTTTTTCGTTGGGCACCACTTCCTCGGAAACTGCTGTGGCATTGAATTTCCACTATATCCCCTTTTATTTAACCGCTCCAAACAGTTCGCTTCTTCATCCCCTTCGCATTAGCACTCCAAAAGCCCTCCTGCGCCACCATGTCTTCTTCCTCCTCTGCCTCATCGGGTCTTTTCACCCAATCCTACTCCTCCCGCGAGCCGACGCCGGAGTGGAACCTGGAGGAGGCCCATGCAGCCAACATCCGCCGCGCCATCAAAGCCAGGGAGGAATCCAGTCACGATTTCTCCGTCTGGTCTGAGGACGACAAGTCCTCGACCGATGGGGAAAGTGACCTCCGCTTCCTCGCCGACGGGGAAACGGAGGAGGAGAGCGATGACGATCGCTTCTCCTGTGATGACTTCACCTCCCCCGAGGAGGAGGAGGAGGAGAAGGAGGAGGAGGACGACACCTCCTCCGACGAACCGCTGGCCAAGCGCTTCTGTCCCTGGCCGGGGTACCTCAGCGACTTCGACAGCGACGACGACGATGCTGACGAGGAGGACGAGGACAACGAGGGCCCGGCCGGCGGCCGCTGCAGCAGCGACGACGAGCCCGCCGGGAGTAGCGCCGACAGCGGCGATGACGGCGATGACGAGGGCAGCGACGGCCCGTAGATAGGACCCTTAGCATAGGATCAGCAGTAGTAGATGGGGCAATGTACCCCCTAGTATTTCCTTTTGAGAGCAATCAGCTCTTTATGTAAGAAATCCTATTTATCAATGAAGAATTTCTCCCAGTTTGATTTTGCCGATTTCCTTTAAGCTAATTTAGCCGATTCCCCCTCATACTGACTTTGCCGATTGTTCACTTAGCCAATGCTCAATGAGCCGATAGCAACGCATCGGTTCTTCACAATTTATCCTTCAACTCTTCAACTGATGACTTTGAGATCTGGTGGATAATGTGGAAGACCCTTGCCTTCAAGAGAGCCCTTAAATTCCTCCCACCAGGTCCAGTGATCCTCTTCTGCACGAACTCCCACTTTTGAAGAAGGTTGCGACGAAGGACCAGCCGATGACACCCCAATCGGCTTCTAAAACAGAGCATCTACCAGGCCAGCTGCCCCCCGAGCCTCAGTCAAGGCGAGAATAGCGGTGAGGATGCACAGATCAGACAAAGGGCTTTGAACTCAGGTAATTCTGAGACAGCCACCATGCCGAGCCAGCCAAACTTGCCCCCATCGATCGCCTCTTCTTCCGTTCAAAGCCGATATTGTAGACGAAACACCAACGGCTTAATGAGCAAAAGGCTGCCTTGCATGCCAAAACTGACGCTTCTGACAGTACTGCTGAACTGGCGTAAAGGGTTGGAAGTCCTCGAAGAGAAAGTTCGGGCACCAAAATCGGCTCATTGCAGCTGAGGAAGCTCTCATTGTTCACTCCCTCAAGGAAGCAGAAGGCCTTGAAGCTGAACTGAAGACCAACTTGGTGAAAATCCGCGTCTTGAACACGCAGCGGGTAGATCCTGTGTAATTGTACTAGAGTCGATGGCTGTGCATCATCTTTGTTTCTTAGCTCTAAAGTCGATGTCCGTGCATCGGCTGTATACTATGAGAAAAAAAATTTACTGGCCGATTTTTCTATTGGCCCCAAATATTTCACTGCACATGTATCGCACATGTTCATCTGATTAGGTGCCCCCCCGAGCCGAATCTGTCAGGTAACTGCGGATATCGGCTCTGTAGTTAGCCAAGACACTGTATTTGAACGTCGGCTCCGTTAGGACTAATGTTGATTCTCATCAGCCGACGTAAAACCGCTGCCCATTAGATCGACGTTGAACACAGGCAGAACGTATGGTGAGGATAATTTTGGCCGATTGCTGGAATCGGCCTCCACGTTGACTGAATTGCTCAATGAAGGTTTTGCAATGTTCCTCCATAGATCTTTGGGGCCGATCCCAAGGATCGGCCTCGCCACGTTTGTCCATAGGTTTGTTCTTGCTATACGGTCAGGCCGGTGGATAAGACCAGCCTAACCCCGTCCTTTGTCACGTCGATGCGCTCGCAGTCGTCCAAATTGATGCCTGAGAGTGGCTCTTGGCCTGTTGTCTCCCAAGCGTTCATGCCAGCCGTTGAAATCTCGGCTGAGTCATCTGCATGGACGACCTCTACTTCATCTCCATCCCACTGTATTACGCATTGGTGCATCGTGGATGGAATGCAACAGTTGGCGTGGATCCAATCTCTTCCTAGCAGGACAGCATAGGTGCTCTTGCTATCGACAATAAAGAACGTCGTAGGGATGGTTTTCCTTCCTACGGTCAGATCCACGTTCAGAACACCTTGTGCGTCAGACGCTTGGCCGTTGAAATCGCTCAATGTCACGTTGGTCTTGATCAGATCCGAGCTAGAGCGTCCCAACCGACGTAGCATGGAGTATGGCATAATGTTGACTGTCGCTCCGGTGTCCACCAGCATCTTGTTGACAGGCTGCCCATCGATATAACCTCGCAAGTACAAGACCTTCAGATGTCTGTAGCTTCTTTCTTGTGGCTTCTCAAAGATAACTGGCCGTGGGCCGCAGTCAAGTTGTGCCACAGGTGCTTCGTCTAATCCTGGAGCACTAAACTCCGTCGGAAGGATGAACACCATGTTTGTGCCAGCCGATGTTTCATCATCGGCTTTCTTTTGTCTGGGGCGCCACTCTTTCCTTTGTGGCCGACCTTCTTCATCCAAGGTTCTCTGAATTTTAGCGGCCAGATCAGGCCGCTCCTTCCTCAACGTGTGCAGGTATAACCTTTCGGCTTCCTCCAAACCACGTAGTCGCTGAACCCTACGCTTTTGGGAACGGCTGAGTCCATCAGGGCACCACCTTGGCCGGTGGTACTTATCTTCTTCTTCTTCATTGTCTTCCAATTCCTCGAGATCTTCCACCCGAGAGGACTCAGCGTGCATGTTCCGAGGCGGGAGAGGCCCTAGACGTTTGAACACGGACACGTTAGCTGCATCCTTCCTCTTCTGTCTACATTCTGGGCAGTTGCCGATTGTAGGCAATCGGCTCATTCCTGAATCCCAGCAGTGTGGGAAGAGGGGCCCGTCCGCGTGCCTATCCTCGTCGTCTTGCTCTCTTGACTTTTCCTTGGCATGGCGCTCATATCTCTCCTCGTCGCGATCATGCCGACGATGTCTCCTGGCGTCCCCAGCCAGACGATCTCTTTCACCATCGTCGTTGGGTCATCGGCGTTGGTCATATTGACTCACATACTTGTTGAGGAGGTGATCAGAGAGAGGTCGCTGATATCTCACATTCCTCACTTCTCCCTCTGTGATGTAGCGCTTGCCATCGTGACGGAGCCGATCGCGTGGAACGGCCTCCTCTGTGTCCTTGCTACGAGAGCAGCTGCCCTCGTCTCCGTCCTTACCAGAGTGGTGTCCAGGTCCTACCATGTTGATGTTGAACGAGAATCCTGGCTGGCACCCTCCAGGGTAAGTGCACTCCACCATGTTAACAGCGGGGAAGGGGTGTGTGTCGACTTTCATGGCGTACTGGCTGAAAATTAGACGCCCTTGTTCTATCGCCATTTGGACCTGCTGCCGCCACACCCTGCAGTCGTTGGTGGCATGGGTGAATGTGTTATGCCACTTGCAGTATGGCTTTCCATTCAGCTCCTGCGCCGTGGGGATCTTGTGGCCTTCGTGTACCTTTAGCTGCTTCTCCTTAAGTAAGAGGTCGAAAATCTGCTCAGCTTTGGTAACGTCGAAGTCAAACCCTCTGGGAGGACCTTGTGGCTTAACCCACTTGCAGGACACGGGGCTTGCCCCCCGAGTCCATTCAGCCACTGCTACCTCTTGATCTCCCGCAGAGCCTTCGTCTTCATCTGCCTCAACCAGGACCACCGCACGCTTGAATTTATCCTGGTATACATCTGGGTGGCGCTGTTCATATACTGACAGCTTCTGCACCATGTGCGCCAGTGAAGGGTAGTCTGCTTGGGAGGCCACGTCCTTGATCGGTGATGCAAGACCCACCACCGCCAACTCGACTGCTTCTTTTTCAGTCACACGAGCCGAATAGCATCGGTTCCTAACGGTCCTGAAGCGCTGGACGTATTCTGACACTGTTTCCCCGCACTTCTGTCGTACTTGTGCTAAATCGGCAATGCCAGCCTCGGAAGCCTCTGAGTGATACTGCATGTGGAACTGCTCTTCCAACTGCTTCCACGTCCGGATTGAGTCTGGTGGCAGCGATGTGTACCACCCGAAAGCCGATCCTGTGAGGGACTGTGCGAAGAACCTCACACGCAGCTCATCTGATGCTGAGATCGTGCCCAGCTGTGCCAAATATCGGCTCAGATGCTCGATGGAGCTGGAACCATCTGATCCATTAAACTTGGAGAAATCAGGGAGCCGATATTTGGGGGGTAGCGGGATCAACTCGTACTCGTTGGGGTACGGCTTGGAATAGCCGATTGTCCTCCTTTTCGGCACCATGCTGAACTGGTCTCTCAGGATGGTACTGATCTGATCCGCGGTGCTGGCTGCAGGAGTCGAACTCTGAAGATTCGCCGGAGTGGCATACTTAGCCAGCCATGCTTGCTTTTCCAGCTCTGAGCCAACTGCAGGAGCTGAGCTCTGGAGGTTTGTCGGAGTGGCATACTTAGCTAGCCACGTCTGCTTCTCAAGATCTGTTCCCGAAGTTCCTCCTGTTGTTCCAGAAGTCCCTGCTGTTGCAGTCTGGTTTGTGAGTGCCCAGTTACTGTAGTCTGGCACATATGTGCACGTGTATCCGTGAGGGATCTCCTTGGGCGCCTCATGCAAGAACTGGTAGTCACTAGGGTCACCACCGATCTTGTAGACGACGTATGCCGGTGAATTCGGCACTTCTGGTGCTGCCAACGCGAATGGCAGCGGTGGACGGGACTGGAGTGGCATCTCTCCTTGGTAAGTCCCGAGAGCTGGTCCTGACGGAGAGTACTGATGCCTCATGATTTCCTGGATAACCCGAAGAGCGACACGCTCCAAAGTGTTCACCAGGCTCTCAGAATGGCGGTGCAGCGAGTGAGCTACCATGAAGTTAATCTCCTGACGCAGGGACCTGGTGCGTTCTTCTGACGGGGCGGACAGGTCCACTCCATCGAGCGCGCCTTCAGGTGAGAACCCTTTCCACCTGATGCCATGTGAGCGGGTTCTGTGAAAAGAGCCGATGAGGTCGGCTTCGAGGATTGCTTTGACCTCGTCATACTTCTTCTTGAGCTCCTCGGTCAGATCCTCGTACGTGACTGGGGTGCCTTCCGCCATCTCAGATGTAGATGGCGATGCGGTTGATGTCGAAGATCGTCCCACCGGGCGTGCCAGAATGTGTTGCGGTCAGAAACCCACCGGCGAGTAGCGACGGGCAACACAAGTAGAGCCGGGAGGCTCCCAGGACTGCGGCTGGCTCTGGTCCCTCCGAGCGACGGCCCGCAAAGATTCGGCACGCACGTCCGATGCTGGTGCAAGGGCGTGCCACCTGACCTATACCTGGTCAGGAAGGTGATGGATGTGCCTCGCTTAGTTTCCTGCATGGCATACACGTAAACATTAAATACGAGCCTCGATCGGCTCTCAGGTTGTCCTGTGAATCGGCTCAAAGAGCCGATCCACCCATGATCCATACGAGGTGTACGGATATATGGTGGTCCTGCTTGATCAAAATAAAGCTAAAACGACCTACTACGATTTAGGGTTTTCACCACATAATCGGAACATCCTACTCGTGATTGAGCCTGGCGGCCACGCACGGTGATCGTAAACCGACCCTAGACAAGGCCTAAAAACCAACACGAGGTTGATCCCCGGAACATCCTGTCTAGGGCTAGCAAACTACACCCTACGCGCCACTGGATCCTTCAACCCGTTTGTAAGGCCTAACTATGCGGATATTAAACTAATCCTTGAAGAACAAGGAGCAATCATAACGGATCGGATCTACTAAATAATGATCAAGCGGGGTGCCGCCCTTACACCTAAGATAGGCGTAAGGGCGGCTAGACGTCTCAGGGTTGCACGACGACAACATATGATACGAGGAACAATGCTAACCCTAACACGTCTAAGATAACTACGTTGCTCGCCATCAAAAAGGCTTCAGTACGAGCAACGCATGAACAGCGGATAAACGTGTACTGCCTAGATCGCAAGATGCGATCTAGGCAGCATGATGCTTATCCGGAAGAAACCCTCGAGACAAGGGAGTTTGCGATGCGCCTAGATTGGTTTGTGGTGAACGTGATTGTTGTTTATTTCATAAACCCTAGATACATATTTATAGTCCGTAGACTTTCTAACGTGGGAATAATCCCAACCGTGCACGAGCCAAACACTAACTAACCGACACATATCCTATCATATTTACAGATACAAGGGCAAACTAGCCCAAACTTCGTGTACAAGGCCGGTTCGCGTATCTTTCATGTATATTCTTCAAGCCCAATCTTGATCGCGGCCCACCTCTGATCCGGTCAAATTCTGGTGATAACACTATGTACTTTGGTTTTTCATTTTTCTAATTTTTTTTAATATTCTGCCCATTTGAATCTTGGTCAAATCCTAGGGTTGACCATGATTTAAACAAGTTTATAACATGAAATGAAAAGGTAAGCATGGATCCTTCTTAGTCACTCTAAAATGAAGCTTTTGGGATGTGTTCTTGAAATTTCCATGTTTGAAACCCAAAACGACTTCTCTTCATGCTAGACTTCATAAGATCGACCGAGTTTAGGGTTAGGGGTAGATACATGATTTGTATGGTTTGAATATGTCCAAACCTTGTTAATTTATCAACTTGAATGCCTACTATATGACATAAGAAGACTATATGCTTTGGTTTTTCATTTTTCTGATTTTTTATGAATTTTATGCCCATTTGAATCTTTTGGTCAAATGCTAGGTTTGACAAAGATTTAAACAAGTTTAAAATATGAAAATGAAAAGGTAAGCATGGATCCTTCTTAGTCACTCTAAAATAAAGCTTTTGGGAGGTTCTTGAAATTTCCATGTTTGAAACCCAAAACCACTTCTCTTCATGATTGACCTCATAAGGCAGAGTTTAGGGTTAGGGGTAGATATATACATGAGTTGTCTGGTTTGAATATGTCTAGACCTTGTTTATCAACTTTAATGCTTACTATATATATGACATAAGAATGCTATGTGCATTAGTTTTTCATTCTTTTGATTTTTTTTTTCTGAATTTGTATGCCCATTTGAATCTTGGTCAAATCCTAGGCGGTTTGACCAAGATTTAAACAAGTTTAAAACATGAAAATGAAAAGGGAAGTCTGTATCCTTCTTAGTCACTCTAAAATGAAGCTTTTGGGATGTTCTTGAAATTTCCATGTTTGAAACCCAAAACGACTTCTCTTCATGCTAGACTTCATAAGATCGACAGGGGTAGATACATGATTTGTAGGGTTTGGATATATCTAGACATTATTGTTTATCAACTTGAATGCTTACGATATGACATAAGAAGACTATGTGATTTGGTTTTTCATTTTTCTATTTTTTTTAAATTTTGTGCCCACCCATTTGTATCTTGGTCAAATCCTAGGTTTGATAATGATTTAAACAAGTTTAAAATATGAAATGCAAAGCTAAGCATGGATCCTTCTTAGTCACTCCAAAATGAAGCTTTTGGGAGGTTTTTGAAATTTCCATGTTTGAAACCCAAAACCACTTCTCTTCATGCTTGACTTCATAAGACAGAGTTTAGGGTTAGGGGGTAGATACATGATTTGTATGGTTTGAATATGTCCAAACCTTGTTTATCAACTTGAATATGCTTACTATATGACATAAGAAGACTATGTACTTTGGTTTTTCATTTTTCTGATTTATTTATTTTTCTGCCCATTTGAATCTTGGTCAAATCCTAGGATTGACCATGATTTAAAAAAGTTTATAACATGAAATGAAAAGGTAAGCATGGATCCTTCTTAGTCACTCTAAAATGAAGCTTTTGGGATGTTCTTGAAATTTCCATGTTTGAAACCCAAAACGACTTCTCTTCATGCTAGACTTCATAAGATCGACAGGGGTAGATACATGATTTGTCTGGTTTGGATATATCTAGACCTTGTTTATCAGCTTGAATGCTTACTATATGACATAAGAAGACTATATGCTTTGGTTTTTCATTTTTCTGATTTTTTATGAATTTTATGCCCATTTGAATCTTTTGGTCAAATGCTAGGTTTGACAAAGATTTAAACAAGTTTAAAATATGAAAATGAAAAGGTAAGCATGGATCCTTCTTAGTCACTCTAAAATAAAGCTTTTGGGAGGTTCTTGAAATTTCCATGTTTGAAACCCAAAACCACTTCTCTTCACATGATTGACTTCATAAGCCAGAGTTTAGGGGTTAGGGGGTATAGATACATGATTTGTCTGGTTTGAATATGTCTAAACCTTGTTTATCAACTTTAATGCTAACTATATGACATAAGAAGACTATGTGCTTTGTTTTTTCATTTTTCTGTTTTTGTTTTTGAATTTTATGCCCATATATTTGAATCTTGGCCAAATCCTAGGTTTGACAAAGATTTAAACAAGTTTAAAACATGAAAATGAAAAGGGAAGCCTGTATCCTTCTTAATTAGTCACTCTAATATGAAGTTTTTGGTAAGTTTTTGAAATTTCCATGTTTGAAACCCAAAACCACTTCTCTTCATGCTAGACTTCATAAGATCGACAGGGGTAGATACATGATTTGTATGGTTTGGATATATCTAGACATTATAGTTTATCAACTTGAATGCTTACGATATGACATAAGAAGACTATGTGATTTGGTTTTTCATTTTTCTATTTTTTTTTAATTTTGTGCCCACCCATTTGTATCTTGGTCAAATCCTAGGTTTGACAAAGATTTAAACAAGTTTAAAATATGAAAATGAAAAGGTAAGCATGGATCCTTCTTAGTCACTCTAAAATAAAGCTTTTGGGAGGTTCTTGAAATTTCCATGTTTGAAACCCAAAACCACTTCTCTTCACATGCTTGACTTCATAAGACAGAGTTTAGGGGTTAGGGGGTATAGATACATGATTTGTCTGGTTTGAATATGTCTAGACCTTGTTTATCAACTTTAATGCTTACTATATGACATAAGAAAACTATTTGCTTCGTTTTTTATTTTTTCTATTTTTTTTTAAATTTTGGTAACCATTTGAATCTTGTCAAATCCTAGGTTTGACCAAGATAATTTAAACAAGTTTAAAACATGAAAATGAAAAGGCAAGCCTGTATCCTTCTTAATTAGTCACTCTAATATGAAGTTTTTGGGAGGTTTTTGAAATTTCCATGTTTGAAACCCAAAACCACTTATCTTCATGCTTGACTTCATAAGACAGAGTTTAGGGGTTAGGGGGTAGATACATGATTTGTATGGTTTGGTATGTCTAAACCTTGTTTATCAACTTTAATGCTTACTATATGACATAAGAAGACTATGTGATTTGGTTTTTCATTTTTCTGTTCTTATTTTATTTTTCTGCCCAATTGTATCTTGTTGGTCAAATCCTAGGTTTGACCAAGATTTAGACAAGTTTAACACGTGAAAACGAATAAGTAAGCATGGATCCTTCTTAGTCACTCCAAAATGTACCAATTGATAGATGTGTTAACTTTGCTTCATGGAAAAAATAATGTCATGTAAATGAGTTAACTTGGATTTCCTACGCTTGAATCCATAGGAAACTTTGTTCTAATGCACTATAATAATCAACCGAGTTTTTACACCAATAGGTCTGTCACTTACGTGTGGTGCCCACGCGTGAGGTCCCACACTTCAGTGAGCACAAGTCACGTGCAATAGGTACGCAAACTCCCAGCCATCTTCTTTGTCAAGAGAAGACGCATCAGGATGCGTATTGGAAGTCTCTGGGTCCTTCAGGATCCTTCGGTAGTCCCTCTCACACACAAAAAAACAACAAATCTCTCTCATTCTCGGCCACGCTCGACTCGCTCGCTCGCTCGCACCTCCTGCTCACTGACAAACCCTGCACAATAGTCAACATCTCACCCGAAAAGGGGAGACACCATAATGCTCTCCCTTCTTCTCTCCTTCCGAGTGATCCCTCTTCCTCCGAGTTTCACTAGCTAGACGGGCAAACACACATGTGCTGCATAGTAATAATAAAAAGGTAGAAAAATCGATATTCGAATCTATAATTGAATAGGTTAAACTAGGGTTTTGCCCAGTACTACAGATCAAGGTTCAAAAAAATCCAACTACGGGGTTCGAACAACACGATTCTAATCCAAGAATTTTTTATACCTCATCAAAATGGCCTCAAACCATAGGGTTAGCATCTATCTAGTGCAGTATGTGTGAAATTGTATGCACTATGTGTGCTATAACTTGTATGTCTTTCAAGTTTGAACCAAATTTGAATAGGTTTGAAATATTTGAAAAAGGGCTTTTGGCTTAAACGTTTGAAACCCAAAACGACTTCTCTTCATGCTAGACTTCATAAGACCGAGTTTAGGGTTAGGGGGTAGATACATGATTTGTCTGGTTTGAAAATGTCTAAACCTTGTTTATCAACTTTAATGCTAACTATATGACATAAGAAGACTATGTGCTTTGGTTTTTCATTTTTCTGTTTTTTTTTTGAATTTTATGCCCATATATTTGAATCTTGGCCAAATCCTAGGTTCGATAAAGATTTAAACAAGTTTAAAACATGAAAATGAAAAGGGAAGCCTGTATCCTTCTTAATTAGTCACTCTAATATGAAATTTTCGGGAGGTTTTTGAAATTTCCATGTTTGAAACCCAAAACCACTTCTCTTCATGCTTGACTTCATAAGACAGAGTTTAGGGTTAGGGGGTAGATACATGATTTGTATGGTTTGAATATGTCCAAACCATGTTTATCAACTTGAATATGCTTACTATATGACGTACATAACAAGACTATGTACTTTGGTTTTTCATTTTTCTAATTTTTTTAATATTCTGCCCATTTGAATCTTGGTCAAATCCTAGGGTTGACCATGATTCAAACAAGTTTATAACATGAAATGAAAAGGTAAGCATGGATCCTTCTAAGTCACTCTAAAATGAAGCTTTTGGGATGTGTTCTTGAAATTCCCATGTTTGAAACCCAAAACGACTTCTCTTCATGCTTGACTTCATAAGATCGACCGAGTTTAGGGTTAGGGGTAGATACATGATTTGTATGGTTTGAATATGTCCAAACCTTGTTAATTTATCAACTTGAATGCTTACTATATGACATAAGAAGACTATAAGCTTTGGTTTTTCATTTTTTCATTTTTTTATGAATTTTATGCCCATTTGAATCTTTTGGTCAAATCCTAGGTTTGACAAAGATTTAAACAAGTTTAAAATATGAAAATGAAAAGGTAAGCATGGATCCTTCCTAGTCACTCTAAAATAAAGCTTTTGGGAGGTTCTTGAAATTTCCATGTTTGAAGCCCAAAACCACTTCTCTTCATGATTGACTTCATAAGGCAGAGTTTAGGGTTAGGGGAAGATATATACATGAGTTGTCTGGTTTGAATATGTCTAGACCTTGTTTATCAACTTTAATGCTTACTATATATATGACATAAGAATGCTATGTGCATTGGTTTTTCATTCTTTTGATTTTTTTCTGAATTTGTATGCCCATTTGAATCTTGGTCAAATCCTAGGTGGTTTGACCAAGATTTAAACAAGTTTAAAACATGAAAATGAAAAGGGAAGTCTGTATCCTTCTTAGTCACTCTAAAATGAAGCTTTTGGGATGTTCTTGAAATTTCCATGTTTGAAACCCAAAACGACTACTCTTCATGCTAGACTTCATAAGATCGACAGGGGTAGATACATGATTTGTATGGTTTGGATATATCTAGACATTATTGTTTATCAACTTGAATGCTTACGATATGACATATGAAGACTATGTGATTTGGTTTTTCATTTTTTTTGTTTTTTTTGAATTTTGTGCCCACCCATTTGTATCTTGGTCAAATCCTAGGTTTGATAATGATTTAAACAGGTTTAAAATATGAAATGCAAAGCTAAGCATGGATCCTTCTTAGTCACTCTAAAATGAAGCTTTTGGGAGGTTTTTTGAAATTTCCATGTTTGAAACCCAAAACCACTTCTCTTCATGCTTGACTTCATAAGACAGAGTTTAGGGTTAGGGGGTAGATACATGATTTGTATGGTTTGAATATGTCCAAACCTTGTTTATCAACTTGAATATGCTTACTATATGACATAAGAAGACTATGTACTTTGGTTTTTCATTTTTCTGATTTATTTATTTTTCTGCCCATTTGAATCTTGGTCAAATCCTAGGGTTGACCATGATTTAAACAAGTTTATAACATAAAATGAAAAGGTAAGCATGGATCCTTCTTAGTCACTCTAAAATGAAGCTTTTGGGATGTTCTTGAAATTTCCATGTTTGAAACCCAAAATGACTTCTCTTCATGCTAGACTTCATAAGATCGACCGAGTTTAGGGTTAGGGGTAGATACATGATTTGTATGGTTTGAATATGTCCAAACCTTGTTAATTTATCAACTTGAATGCTTGCTATATGACATACGAAGACTATATGCTTTGGTTTTCATTTTTCTGGTTTTTTATGAATTTTATGCCCATTTGAATCTTTTGGTTAAATCCTAGGTTTGACAAAGATTTAAACAAGTTTAAAGTATGAAAATGAAAAGGTAAGCATGGATCCTTCTTATAGTCACTCTAAAATAAAGCTTTTGGGAGGTTCTTGAAATTTCCGTGTTTGAAACCCAAAACCACTTCTCTTCATGATTGACTTCATATATAAGACATAGTTGCGTGGAGGTTCAAACGTAGGACTAAACTACGTAAGATAAAATCAGATGATCGGGGATCGCCAACTACTAGTTTTTATTCCAAATTGTATCCATAGTTAGTGATGTATATGTGCAAAAAAAAAGTAAAGTGTGCGTTTTGTGCAACAATCTCAGCAATAAGTGGTGTGTCGTGCAATTTCCTCGGGCCCTTACTAAGGGCCTGGTTTCTTTTTCTTTTTTTATATCTTGATATACTCTGAGCACTCCCTTCATCCCAAAATTACTACTCAGTACTGTACATAGTACTCCCTCTATAGGAATCTGATTCCACGGAACTTTTTCAGTACATAAGTCTCCTCCTTAATTCCCATGCCGACTTAACTCCCCCAGCGAGAAAAATCTCCTCTTCGCTCTCTAGTCTCTACCAAGCCGGCTGCCTCGCTACTTCCATAGCTTCCTCCCTACAGCACACCCGCCCCAGTACGCGAGCTAGGTCCAGCCGGAGATGGGGCACAGCCGCCCCCGCTGGAAGAATGCTCGGAGGAAGTCCGGGCAGGAGGACAAGGGTGTCGCTATCCCGGATGAACTTCTCGGGCTGGTGTTCCTGCGCCTCACCTCGCCTCTGGATCTCATCCGCGCCGCGTTCACCTGCAGGAGCTGGCAAGGTCATCGCGTCGGAGAACTTCTGTGTCGTCTCCGCTCTCCACGGCGCGCCATCCTCCATAGTCGCCGGCCACTACCACACCAGCTTCTCCCATTGTCACTATCGTCTGTCTGGCTTGCTGCCCCACTTCGTTCCCTCTTCCTCGTCATGTTGGGCCGGGTTCGCCGCAAATAATCTCGCGCTCGACTTCCTCCCACGGGGGCCAAACGGCGACCTCACCTTGGAGCTCGCCGACTCTCGGGGCAGCCTCCTACTCCTTGCGGACTTCGACCACACCGAACACGGGAAGCCTTTCGAGCAGCCTTCACGTCTCGTCGTCTGCGATCCCCTGGCAGGTCAGTACGTGACGGTCCCTCCACCCCCTTCTGTTTCGAACACAACATTCGTAAGCTTGTTCCTGGGCGCCGCCCTCCATGGCGAGGACGCTGCGGCGCGCATCAGTCTGTCAAATTACAGGGTAACGTGCCTGATCTATCATGACGGCATCTGCAAGACCTGCGTGTTCTCGCCTGGCCCTGGTGGCTACGCTTGGACCTCCTCCGGCGCCACCGTGCCTCTCGACGCCACGCACACAGGCCTGTCGGATATCCTCTTTGTGGGGTGCAACGCCCGTTTCTTCCAGTGGTACGTGTTCAGTGCACTCGGAAACTTCATTCTTGCTCTCGACAGAGAATCCGGCGAGCTCTCACGCTTCCAGAGAGCTCGAGACGAGGACTGGCTTCACACCGTGCCGATTGAGATGCTGGGCGGGCCCTCGCGCGTGCTGAATTGGTACGTGCTAGAGTTGCCGTGGCCACCTACCTTCCGAGCTTGCTTATCCTAGGATTCTGGCTTCCTTGGTTGGATTAGTGTCGGCCATGGTGCTGTCGACACGGTCTGGAGGTTGAAGACGAAGGGCATCTCAAGTATTTTGTTGTAATTTCGTTTTTGTTAAGGTGTTTTGTACTATTTGATGTTTCTCTTAATGCTAGAGGGTTTATTTGCACTAGTCAAACTTGACATAGCTGTACGTTTTGAAGATTACATTTAACTTGTTCATCATGATCCGAACTTCTAACATAATATGGTATAGTACTAGAATAGGAGGAGTAACACTTTCCGCATTTGGGCCAAATATAAAGTACTACTCCCTCCGTCCTAGTTTGTAAGTCACAATTTTTGAATATTTTGGCCTAAGGTACTAGCTGATTGGGTTTCATTTTCTCTCTCTCATTGGTGCATGCAGCCCCTTTCTCTCTCTCATTGGTGCATGTATTCTCTTTCTCTCCCTCATTGGTGCATGTAATCCTTTTCTCTCTCACATTAAATAAAATTATGCCTATGAGGTGAGGGTTATGGGACAAATAGTTTTTAGGAATATGCCTTAAAAACTAGGACGGAGGGAGTACGTCCATTTCAAGGAATAAGGCGCACGCATACTCCAAGACGTATCTTTTCGTCAGATTACCATGACCATTGAATTGACAAGACAATACACACAGCATTGGGGCGTGCTCGATGGTGCTAGCTGCGGCTATACAGACATGTGGTAGGCATCGCGGAAGCGTCGCAAATAGAAAACAAATCATATTTTATGGGGGAGTGATGTTTTGGCTCCTGGGTGCGTATGCTCCCTTTATTTTGAACTGCAACATCTATATATTTTGAAATGTCAAAAACTTCCAAACAAAAAATTAATCTTATCATCTTCACATGCTAAGAGCGCATAAAGTCTTTCGATAAAAAACTAAATTGTCGTTTGGGTTGTGTAAAAAAGATAAAATTTATTGCTAAAAACAAAGTTGTTTGTAATACAGTACTTGCTTTTGTCTTCTTACATCAACCACAAAAAGTATCGGCTTTTCACGAAACTACACGAACACACATAGATTATCGAGGAGTACATGCGAATTTTTTGTTACAATTTTTCGAAAATTAAAAATATGTTTTTTTGGGTCGAAGTAGCATATCCGCCTAAGAGCCGAATTAAATTTCCGATTTTTTTGGACTGACAATTTCATCGGGAAGACATGGATGCGCGCAGGCGACGTGCAAGGCATCGATTTGACCGGACGTACTTAGGGCAGGTCAGGCTGCCAGCGTACTTTTTTCGGGCAGGTGAGGTACCAGAACTCAAGGTCCTCTTCAGCGTCTCTCTCTCTGTCTTTTTTGAGTGTACTAGCGCGCGTTCATACTGCACCCTAAACCCTAAACCCTAAAAAAAAACTGCACTCTATCAAATGTTCACGGTCAGCGAGAAGAGCCGCAGCCCGCTCTACCCGAAGGGGATTCTCTGGCTTGGCCTTTCCTGACTTTGGGTCATTGACAGCCGGGTCCCCCAAATTGTGGGACCTGCATTTCAGGGACTCAAAGTTAGGGAAATGTTTGAGATGCAAAGTAAGAGAATATTTACCAGTATAATTGGTTGATTAGATGATTAAATGGTGGAGTCACAATAGATGGGAGCAGTACATGGTGGAAACCGCAAAATATCCGTCAAATGGTTTTTTTGTGCAACATACGAAGTATGAGGTGGTGGAACTTGACGCCAGTGACTTTACTTACTCCAAAATGCAACTTTACGTACATGAGCCATCAGATCAAGATCCAACAGACACAGTTGATCCAGAATTTGAAGTCACAATTTAAGTTGCTCGGAAAAAATCGAAAACATTACAGTAAGATATATATCTTTCCTTAAGTATTCTGGTAAATTTTTACTTCATTTCAAAATTGAGTTTAATTTTAAGTTCAAAATTTGGATCAACCATGTGCGTTAGATCTTGATCGAATGACTCACGTACAAGTCGCAAGTGAAGTCACTGGATCTCAGTCCGTGGTGGAATCTGCAATTCCCTCGCCTATATATATACAAGTCGAAGACTACGACCCTCTATCCCCCTCTCCTTCCCATCCTCTAAATTCATATTCCATTTAGAATCATTGGGCATGGATGTTGGAGTTTTTTTTTAGAAGAACTTGCCAGATTTTGGCACCATGCATGTTGGAGTTTTTTTTTGACACAATCCTTCTTGGAGTTCGCATGGCTCTCTTATGAAGTGAGAGGTGAGTTGGTTAATGCTAGAACCATGGTAAACTTCCGAATGTTAGTAATTTAGCATGGACTCATCATTTGTGATGAACTACCTAGGAACAATACCAAACATGACATACCTATGTTCTTGAGAATATTCTCTTTCACCGATTTTGGCACCATGTGTGTTTTTAAGTATGTTTGCATGCCTTCTTGATTGGTTATTGAAATACCATGTCAAACTGTCGATACATGGAAAATTCCTTTGCTACAATGAAATAAACTTCGGGCTCCTTTGATTCAAAGGAATATGGAGGGTGTAGGAATATGAAAGGTGCATGATTGGAATGTTATGTCAAGTTGAATCCTATAGGAACATGATGTGTCTTTGATTGTGGCAAAGGATCTTTTCCATGAGGTATTAGCTAATGTTTTTTTTCTATAGGATTTGCATTACAAAATTTCTATAGGAATAGTTCCTATGAATCAAATGACTTGTATAATTTTTTTCCCATAAGAACCAAATCCAACATAATTTCTATGTCAATCCTATGAAAGGAGTCCGATTCCCATAGGATTCAAGTAGACATGACATCCCAATTCTATGATTTTCCTTTTCCTATACTTTCCATTTCATGTGAACCAAAGGAGGCCTAACTACTTGGCCATACTGAAACAATTGCCAAATAAATGCCGTGCATCCTATGGCCCCCGTGAGTTTGACCTAAATTTAAAATCATGGTAAAAGGTGCTTAAAATAGGCAAATAAAAGCATGGAGTCATTTTTTTTGATGTACTACCTAGGGAAAATACCAAACATGCCATAATGCAAACTGTGTTTTAGAGAGAAGCCCTTCAAAAAAGTTGGCATCCACTTGTTGATTTTGCTATCGACATGACAAAATAACTGATCAGATGACTAGGTGGTGAAATTTGCAACATATCAGACCACCACATGGTGGAAACTGCTAAAAATCGTGAAAACTGCAAAGAAAAAGTTAAAGTGGTGGTTTGTGCAGCATATGGAGGATTGAGTGGTAAAAGTTAGATGTGCACTACCGTGGGCCTGTGGTAATTTTTCGATAAAGGATGTTTTATTACTTTTGATAAGCAATTACATCCAGCGTCTGCACAACCAGGGTGCACACAGCCGTTTTAATAGTCTTAGGATCACAGAAATGTCAAACTAAAGGAGAAAATAGGTGAAATACATATCGAAAAAATGAATAATATAACGCCTAAAATGCGGGTGGGGCTTCAATCCGTAGACTATGCTGCCACCCATGTAGGGAAAAAGTATGAGAGAATTCCTTATTTGGCCATGTCTAAAGTTTGCCTTCCTTTTTTGGCCCTGACAATTTTTTGTTCCTTTGATGACCTATAAAGTTTGGTTGGTTCCTTATTTGGCCCTCTAGTACAATTTAAGCACTAAGATGACCATTTTACCCCTGCTGCAATATGTGATGAAATTGCACTAAAAAAGTTGTGAAATACTAGTTGGTTATTAGAAAAACGATCCCCACTATGGCTGGTACCAGCACACCAGCGCACCATTTTGCCCCTGCTACAATTTATTCCAGAAAAAACTCAAATTTATTCCGGAAACTACTGCAATTTTTTTTTGTATTTCCACAACTCCAGAAAAAATTGATATTAAATAGGCACATACATAGAGACAATCCACAGGCACGACAGAAATTTCAGCCCAAAATACATCGTATTTTGGAAGATACAAAAAAGACAAATTTCTGACAGACTATACGTACACTATACGCCTATATAATGTCAGATTTTTATTTTTTTCACAGCCCAAAATAAAACGAGTTTGTGCCCGAAACATTGCACGTACATCCCAAGCATATACATGTATTTCTGGAATAAATTTGAGATTTTTATGAAACTCAAAAATTTGGCAGCATATTGCAGCAGGGGCAAAATGGTCATCTTAGTGTTTAAATTGTACTAGAGGGCCAAATAAGGAACCAACCAAACTTTGTGGGTCATGAAAGGAAGAAAAAAATTGGCTGGGCCAAAAAAGGAAGACAAACTTCAGCCAGGGCCAAATAAGGAATTCTCTCAAAAAGGATCCCTCGCCATAGCCTCCAACCGTGTACAGAAATACAACCCATGTGGGCCTGTGGTAATGTTCGCCTATTATGATGATGGCAAGAAAAAATGATGTTTTCTCTGCTGAAACTGTCCCGAGCTGATTTGACGAGACAAAATACAGCTACACGGCGTGCAAGGGACAGCTATACAGTACATTAGCTTCTTCACGGGTCACACGCCTGCACCACAGGTGCAGTAAGTGCAGCAGAGACCAGAGAGAGAAGGAACGCCCGTAGTATTTTTGATTTCAATTCACATTGTTTTTTCCCTTGCCTCTCCGTCTTCTTCACCTCCATCTTCTCGGTGTTTTCAAGAGTGATTATCAAAAACTCGTGGGGAAGGGAGACGCAAACGCCGCACCGCATCATTAGTAGCAGTATACCTTTCTCTCCTCGCCCCGGCTGGCCGCCCGCCGCAAACATTCCTTCCATAGCGCTTGCCGTCTCCTCCAAAACCCCCCAGCGCACTTGCATCCGCCATCCACCTAAATCCACCGCCGAGTACCTTTCTGTCCTCACCACCGCCGCTGCGCCTATTCCCCTGTCCAGCAGATCTGCTCCGCTACCTGCTACACACTTCGATCAGACGACTGCGGCGTTGCGTGTGTCGCCGCCGTGTCAGATGGAGGCGGAGCCTCTCAACTCCCGAAGGCGGGTCGAGCCAGATTGGGCAGAGCCTCCGTCGAGCCTCGACCTCGTCAGCCGCCTCCCCGACGAGATGCTGCACATCATCATCTCCCTCCTCCCCATGATATCCGATGTAAGGACAACCTTGCTCTCCAAACGGTGGCGCCACCTCTGGCGCTCCGTCCCACTTAACCTCCTCGCCGACGACAACGACCTCATCAGCCGCCTCCCCGACCAGATTCTCCACATCATCATCTCCCACCTGCCCACTATATCCGCTGTAAGCACAACCTTGGTCTCCAAACGGTGGCGCCACCTCTGGCACTCCGTCCCACTTAACCTCGAGATCGACGACCAACTCGCCAAGCAAAACCACAAACGCATCGCCGCGGTCTCCAGTATCCTCGCCGCTCACCCTGGCCCCGCCAGAAGCGTATCAATTGACCCCTTCAGAAGCACTTGCAAGGTCGACACCACGCTCGACAGCTGGTTCCGGTCCAGCACCCTATCTTGCGTCGAGTACCTCAAATTCGATGGTGGAACAGTGATGCGCTCCTTCCCGCTGTCCGCGCTCCGCTGCGCGCCCACGCTGCGCATTGTCAGCATTTGTACTTGCTATTTGCCCGAGATTTATGCCAACTCCATGCTTCTTTTCCCCCAACTCAAGAAGCTCATGCTCTATGACGTCTACATCTGTAAGGCGGTGAACATCGACCGCCTGTTCACCCGCTGTATTGTGCTCGAGGCACTTCACCTTGAGGGGGTCCACGGGTTCACCCACCTTAACATTCACATGCCAAATCTTCGTACAATTAGTGTGGCTAGCTATTGGAAACGCAACACCACCGAACTTATTCAGTTAGACACGGTGCAAATTATGGATGCATCTTGCCTCGAGAGATTGGTCATATGTGTTCATGATGTTCCACTACTAATCCAGGTCGCCAACGCACCAAAGTTGATGGTGTTGGGCTTTGCGTCGTACCCTGGCTGCCAACTTGTTATTGGACGCATAAACTTTTTGGTAGAACAGCCTTCTTCTTGTTGAATTAACTCACATTTTTGTTAGTTTTTTTTTTGACATATGTACCATTGTCCTGTAGAGGATGATGCCCATAAGCTTGGAACATTCTCTGTGCACAGTGAAGAACTTGGTTCTAAAATCTGACGGCCCTCATCTGGATCAACTACTTGCATTTCTTAGATGCTTTCCCTGCACGGAGAAGCTATATATCAAGGTAAATTCGTTGTTGTTAACTGTTTACCACTATGAGCAAAAAGTGTAGAGTTACATGGAGTTAACCTGTTATTAGCCTAGATCAGTTGAACAACATTTTGTACTAGAAGAACATCCACAATGGAGTTATATTATGTTGTTTCAAAACTAAACTTCTTGTCATACAATGTGTTGTATCTTGTGCATCTGTGAAGTTTCATATAAACACATGATAATATGTGATCTGTGTAAAAAAGATTAGACATATGTAAATAGTGTGACTTACTATTTACACATCATTTGTTCTTTTTTGTGTAGATCACATATTATCATATTTTTGGATGAAACTTCACAGAAGCACATGATAGAACACAATGTATGTCCAGACTTTTAGTTTACATTTTTTTTTTGGAAACTTGGAAGTGTCAAAAGAAAAATGGGGTGCACCCGCAACTAGTTGCTGATTGGAGTTTCCCATGTTGGTAACCTTTCCCCAACTTTACAATGACAATAACAGATGTAAAAAAGTGCATCTATCAAATTGGAACATGTCAGGGCATTATGTTGTTCCACGGTCCTTAGTTAACACATGATTCAACTCACCTGAGATATTCATTAGTTGACAGCTATGAAGTACTTTGTTATTGTACTGACTACTTAATTTGACTTCTTTGCAGTTTTATAGAACCGGCGATAAGGTTCATGTGCTGCATAATGAGCCAGCCTGTCCCATTGAATGCCTTGATCTCCATGTCAAAGAAATTTCGATTTCTGACTACCGAGGAAGGAGAAATGATGTTATTGTCTCCAGGTTCTTTATGCAGAACACTAGAATGCTCAAAGTAATGAAATTTGGTGTAACAAATTATCACAATAAGATCTGGTGGGATACCCAGTTCAAGCGCCTAGACCTGAAGAACACCGCTTCTAGAGATGTTGATTTTCAGTTTGGATATTTACCATCCTTAGATAAGTTCAGCTCGGACGGTGTTCGTAGCTGCTTGATACATGACTTGTCAGTGGCTGATCCCTTTGCTAGAGAGATATATGCAAGATTTGGGCCAATTTCTGCATAGTGTTACTTTAACTCCCTATATTTTGTACTGGTCTGAACAATATACTTTATCACTTGGTTAATGTACTTCAGACTTGATGTTATTCTTGTGAACATGGTCTAATATTCTAATGCTTTCGGGATGTATGTACTACTAGTGATATATATAGAAGCTAGCAATTGGTTGACAAAATCTACTAAAAAAAGCCTGTAACGGATGTTCACATTCAGTTCGTCAATGCTATATCATGTATGCTTGACGAAGGCGATAATAGAACCGCCGCAGAACACCGACTGAACAAAACGAACGATGAACAATGCTTCTGTTTAAATATGTTTGCCAGTAACACCCTATTTGTCCATTTCTAATGTTGCAGCAAACCTGAAGCTGCCGTTTGTAATCCCGCCACTGGTGGTGGATTATCAGCCTTACAAGTGGTTCCTCGCTCGATCTGCTGACGGCAAGCGCTTGATGATCATCCTTACAGTAAACCACATTGTGATTGCCCATGGTGAAGTACCTCCTGACATTCCCTATGCTGCTAATGGCAGGGCTTCAGCTACGGCAGTATCCTCCTATGACCACCTAAGTCTTTGAGCGGGATCCCATATATACTGCACCTCCAGGGGACTTACTTTCCAGGCAGTTTAACAGCCTCGGCGACCACTCTCTGTTCCTCGGACTCAATTACCCTATCATGGACAACCTGAAGAAACGTGAAGCAAATGCTCCTGATGGCACATTGGTTCCATTCATGAGGAAAAACTGCGCATACAGGAGGTTTCTTTGTAATCAACACCCTAAACATTTTGCGCTGCAACCGTCAACCAGATGGAGGTGAGACTGTGGGAGTAATCAGCCTTCCCGGAGGTGGTTGGGCTAGTGTCCCACAAGCGTCAATGTGGTTTAAGCCTGGTTTAGACTTTGCCCATTCCGTGTTACCTTTGAAAAATACTGACACACATTTTTCTTGTGCTTGAAGTGTTGAGAAGTAGTACACAGTTTTTAGTATGTACTATATTGAATCAGTTTATTTGAACACTGCCCTGCTTTTGTATTGCGTGTTGCCTTTAGAGTTTAGATTATAACCCATGTATTGCTGTTTAATGTTTGACTTTATTTCAGCACTATAATTACATTGTGTGTACATCCTTTATAATATAGCCATCTCCTGTTGATCATACTTTGAGAGGACCATTCATATTTTTTTGCTTAGATAAGCGAACGTACATCCCTGCGGGCAGCTGTTCTTGCTCAAGAAAGTGAAGAGGGTTCACGGCTGCGACTAGGCTTGGTTCTGAATAAAGTGCTCAACAATAATGTCAACATAACCTTTGATCTTTGCGGCTACGCTTGTGGGAGACACCATCATATGTTCTTCTCTTAGCTTATTACGGGCATCCCAAATGTGCCAACATGTCACCGACAGGACTGTAGCTTAAAGGTCACCACCTCTATCCAGATAATCAAAGATCCAATCTTGGGAGAGGCAAAATTCTTACAGTTTAGGTGAATACCATAGAAGCCATTAACTTCAGACCACACCTCACGTGCATCAGCGTCCTCTTAGTTTCAAAGGCGGCAGGGGATCGAAAAAATGCAAATAGCCAGTAATTACTGTCAAAAATAAATCCAAGAAAGGAATCTTTTATTGTTCATAGAGGCTGACATGTGGGACCCATGAGCCAGCAGCGTCTCAAGGTTTCAAAGGCGCCTTGCGATCGAAAGAAAATGGCAAATAGTCAGAAATTATTGGTCAAAAATAAATCCAACAAAGGAAAGGTTTATTGTTCAAAGAGGCTGACATGTGGGACACATGAGCCAGCAGCATCCTCGACGTTTTAAAGGTGGAATGAGATCGAAAGAAAAAATAAGCCAAACATCAGTTGGTAAAAAAACAAAAAAAACACATTTATCGTTCTGAGAGGATGACATACGGGACCCATGAGGCAGCAGCATCCTCAACGTTTCCAAGGTGGCATGGGATCCAAAAAAATGCAACTAGTCAGAAATTAGGGGTCAAAAATAAATCAAAGAAAGGAAAGGTTTATTGTTCACAGAGGCTGACATGTGGGACCCATGAGCCAGCAGAGTCCTCAACGTTTCAAAGGCGGCAGGGGATAAAAAAAGGAAGTAGCCACAAATTAGGGGTAAAAAATAACTCCAAGAAAGGAAAGTATTTTTAGGACGACATGCGGGTCACATTTTGCAGCAGCGGTCTCAGCGTTTCAAAGGTGGCACGGGATCGAAAGAAAAAGGCAAGTGACCAAATATCAGGAGCCAAAAATAACTCCAAGAAAAGAAACTTTACTGTACATAGAGAATGACATGCGGGTCCCATTTTGCCGCAGCGGTCTCAACGTTTCCAAGGTGGCACGGGATCAAAAGAAAAAGAAGTAGCCAGAAATTAGGGGTAAAAAATAATATATCCAAGAAAGGAAACTTTTATTCTACATAGAGGATGACTTGCGGGACCCACAAGCCAGCAGCTTCCTCAACGTTTCAGATGCAGCATGAGATCGAAAGAAAAAGGCAAGTGACTAAATATCAGGTGCCAAAAATAATCCAAAAAAAACTTTTATTGTACATAGCGGATGACATGCGGGTCCCATTTTGCAGCAGCGGTCTCAACGTTTCAAAGTTGACATGAGATCGAAAGAAAAAGGCAAGTGACCAAAATATCAGAAGCCAAAAATAATCCACGAAAAGAAACTTTTATTGTACATAGAGGATGACATGTCGGCCCCATTTTGCAATAGCGGTCTCATAGTTTCCAAGGCGGCACGGGACCAAAAGAAAAAGGAAGTAGCCAAAAAATCCAAGAAAAGAAAGATTTCAATTGGGCTGCGTCTGGACATCTGGGCCTTCGAACTATCCTGCTGTAAGCTTTTGACTCGTACAATTTAAGCCCACTCCAAAACAGGAAAGTCCTATGCTTGGCAAAAACAAAAAACAAGGAGATTCAACATATAAGTTTGTTTACGTAAAAACAAAGATTTAATTTATCCCTTTGCAATAGCTCAGAGCGTAATACACTGTTTATTGTCTGCAAAATAATCAAGATATCACATGTTTCTTGTACGGGGAGGCTGACATCGGGGCCCGATGAGCCAGCAGCGTCGTCAACGTTTTAAAGGCGGCAGGGGATCGAAAGAAAAATAAAACAAAAATCAGTTGGTAAAAAAATCCAAGAAAATAAACATTTATCGTTCTAAGAGGATGACATGCGGGACCCTTGAGGCAGCAGCTTCCTCAACGTTTCCAAGGCGGCACGGGATAAAAAAAAGGCGAAATAGCCAGAAATTAGGGGTCAAATAACTCCAAGAAAGGAAAGGTTTTTTGTTTATAGGCTGACATGTGGGGCCCATGAGCCAGCAGGTTCCTCAGCGTTTCAAAGGTAGCATGAGATCGAAAGAAAAAGGTAAGTGACCAAATATCAGGACCCGAAAATAATTCAAGAAAAGAAACTTTTATTGTACATAGAGGATGACATGCGGGACCCATTTTGCAGCAGCGGTCTCATCGTTTCCAAAGGCGGCACGGGATCAAAAGAAAAAGGAAGTAGCATCTGGCCAAAATAATCCAAGAAAAGAAAGATTTCAATTGGGCTGCATCTGGCCATCTGGGCCTACGAACTATACTGCTCGGCCTTTTGTCTCGTACAATTTCAGCCCACTCCAAAACATGAAAGTCTTTTTTTTTGATAAAAAACATGAAAGTTCTATGTTTCGCAAAAACAAAAAACAAGCATATAAGTTTGTTTATGTAAAAATAAAGATTTAATTTATCCGTTTGCAAAGCTCAGAGCGAAATACACTGTTTATTGTCTGCAAAATAATCGAGATATCACATGTTTCTTGTACGGGGAGGCTGACATCAGGGACCCATGAGCCAGCAGCGTCGTCAACGTTTTAAAGGCGGCAATAGATCGAAAGAAAAAATAAGCCATAAATCATTTGGTAAACAAAATCCAAGAAAAGAAACATTTACCTTTCTGAGAGGATGACATGCGGGACCCATGAGGCAGCAGCATCCTCAACTATTCCAAGGCGGCAGGGGATCAAAAGAAAAAAAGGAAATAGCCAGAAATTAAGTAGGGTCAAAAATAAATCCATCAAAGGAAACTTTTATTGTTCATAGAGGATGACATGTGGGACCGACCTGCCAGCTGCGTCATCATCGTTTCAAAGGGGGCAGAGGATCAAAAGAAAAAGGCAAATAGCCAGAAATTAGGGGTAAAAAATAAATCCAACCAAGGAAACTTTTATTGTTCATAGAGGATGATATGCGGGACCCATGGGCCAGCAGCTTCCTCAACGTTTCAAACTCGGCATGAGATCGAAAGAAAAAGGCAACTGACCAAATATCAGGATCCAAAAATAATCCAAGAAAAGAAACTTTATTGTACATAGAGGATGACATACGGGTCCCATTTTACAGCAGCGGTCTCAACGTTTCAAATGCGGCTTGAGATCAAAAGAAAAAGAAGTTTGATTGTACATAGAGGATGACATGCGGGTCTCATGGGTCAGCAGCTTACTCAACGTTTCCAAGGCGGCAGGGGATCAAAAGAAAAAAATCCACGAAAAAAACTTTTATAGTACATAGAGGATGACATGCGGGTCCCATGAGCCAGCAGGTTCCTCATCGTTTTCAAAGGCGGCATGAGATCGAAAGAAAAAGGCAAGTGACCAAAAATCAGAGGGTGGAAAATAATCCAAGAAAAGAAACTTTTATTGTACATAGAGGATGACATGCGGGTCCCATTTTGCAGCAGCGGTCCCAACATTTCAAATGCGACTTGAGATCAAAAGAAAAAGAAAGTAGCCAGAAATTAGGGGGTCAAAAAAATCCAAGAAAAGAAAGTTGATGGACATAGAGGATGACATGCAGGTCCCATGAGCCAGCAGGTTCCTCAATGTTTCAAACGTGGCATGAGATCGAAAGAAAAAGGCAAGTGACCAAATATCAGGATCCAAAAATAATTCAAGAAAATAAACTTTATTGTTCGTAGAGGATGACATGCGGGACCCATGAGCCAGCAGCTTCCTCAATGTTTCAAACTCGGCATGAGATCGAAAGAAAAAGGTAAGTGACCAAATATCAGGAGCCAAAAATAATCCAAGAAAAGAAACATTATTGTACATAGAGGATGACATGCGGGTCCCATTTTGCAGCAGCGGTCTCAACTTTTCCAAGGCGGCACAGGACCAAAAGAAAAATGAAGTAACCAGAAATTTGGGGGTGAAAAAAATCCAAGAAAAGAAAGATTTCAATTGGGCTGCATCTGGACATCTGGGCCTTCGAATTATCCTGCTCGGCCTTTTGTCTCGTACAATTTCAGCCCACTCCAAAACAGGAAAGTCGGATTTATCTAAAAAAAGAGGAAAGTCCCATGCTTCGCAAAAAACAAAAAACAAGGAGATTCAACATATAAGTTTTGTTATAAAAAATAAATATTTAATTTATCCATTTGCAATAGCTCAGAGCGAAGTACACTGTTTATTGTCTGCAAAATAATCAAGATATCACATGTTTCTTATACGGGGAGGCTGACATCGGGGACCCATGAGCCAGCAGCGTCGTCAACGTTTTAAAGGCGGCAGGATATCGAAAGAAAAAATAAGCCAAAAATCAGTTGGTAAACAAAATCGAAGAAAAGAAACATTTACCTTTCTGAGAGGATGACATGCGGGACCCATGAGGCAGCAACATCCTCAACTATTCCAAGGCGGCACGGGATCAAAAGAAAAAAAGGAAATAGCCAGAAATTAAGTAGGGTCAAAAATAAATCCATCAAAGGAAACTTTTATTGTTCATAGAGGATGACATGTGGGACCGACCTGCCAGCTGCGTCGTCATCGTTTCAAAGGGGGCAGGGGATCAAAATTAAAAGTCAAATAGCCAGAAATTAGGGGTAAAAAATAAATCCAACAAAGGAAACTTTTATTGTTCATAGAGGATGACATGCGAGTCCCAGGAACCTGTTCATAGAGGATGACATGCGGGACCCATGAGCCAGCAGCTTCCTCAACGTTTCAAACTCGGCATGAGATCGAAAGAAAAAGGCAAGTGACCAAATATCAGGATCCAAAAATAATTCAAGAAAATAAACTTGATTGTACATAGAGGATGACATGCGGGTCCCATTTTGCAGCAGCGGTATCACCGTTTGAGAGGCTGCACGGGATCGAAAGAAAAAGGCAAGTGACCAAATATCAGGAGCCAAAAATAATCCAAGAAAAGATATTTTATTGTACATAGAGGATGACATGCGGGTCCCATTTTGCAGCAGCGGTCTCAACGTTTCAAAGGCGGCACAGGACCAAAAGAAAAATGAAGTAGCCAGAAATCAGGGGGTGAAAAAAACCAAGAAAAGAAAGATTTCAATTGGGCTCCATCTGGACATCTGGGCCTTCGAACTATCCTGCTGGGCCTTTTGACTCGTACAATTTTAGCCCACTCCAAAGCAGGAAAGTTCGGATTTTTCTAAAAAAAAACAGGAAAGTCCTATGCTTCGTGATGTCTACGTGTGCTTCTATTCTTGTAGACAGTGTTGGGCCTCCAAGAGCAGAGGTTTGTAGAACAGCAGCAAGTTTCCCTTAAGTGGATCACCCAAGGTTTATCGAACTCAGGGAGGAAGAGTTCAAAGATATCCCTCTCATGCAACCCTGCAACCACAAAGCAGGAAGTCTCTTGTGTCTCCAACACACCTAATAGGTGCACTAGTTCGGCGAAGAGATAGTGAAATACAAGTGGTATGAATGAATATGAGCAGTAGTAACGGCGCCAGAAAAGTGCTTGCCGGCGTGCAGTTGATGGTAGTAATATTGCAGGTGTTA
The DNA here is from genome assembly GCF_019359855.2 of Lolium perenne. Classification (NCBI taxonomy): domain Eukaryota; kingdom Viridiplantae; phylum Streptophyta; class Magnoliopsida; order Poales; family Poaceae; genus Lolium; species Lolium perenne. Next base: position 170,724,054 of record NC_067248.2, read on the forward strand.
TCACCGGAATTTGACCAAGTCAGAGGTGGGCCGCGACCAAGATGGACTTGAAGATATATACGTGGAAGAAATATATGAATCGGCCTTGTGTACCAAGTTTGGGCTAAATTGCCCATGTATCTGTAACATATTAGGATACGTGTCGTTTGGAGGTTAGAGTTTGGGCTCGTGCCCGGTTGGGATTGTTCCCACGTTAGAAAGTCCCCTGGACTATAAATATGTATCTAGGGTTTATGGAATAAACAACAACTCACGTTCAACCCAAAACAAACCAATCTCGGCGCATCGCCAACTCCTTCGTCTCGAGGGTTTCTATCAGGTAAGCGACATGCTGCCTAGATCGCATCTTGCGATCTAGGCAGCACAAGCCCCACGTTGTTCATGCGTTGCTCGTACTGAAGCGTCTTTGATGGCGAGCAACGTAGTTATCATAGATGTGTTAGGGTTAGCATAGTTCTTCGTATAACATGCTTACGTAGTGCAACCCTTGCATGTCTAGCCGCCCTCACACCTATCTCAGGTGTGGGGGCGGCACCCCGCTTGATCTTTATTTAGTAGATCTGATCCGTTACGATTGCTCCTTGTTCTGCAAGGATTAGTTTAATATCTGCAATAGTTAGGCCTTACAAAGGGGTGGAGGATCCAGCGGCACGTAGGGTGGCGTTCGCAAGCCCTAAACAGGATGTTCCGAGGATCAACTTCATGTTGGTTTTTAGGCCTTGTTTAGGATCGGCTTACGATCACCGTGCGTGGCCGCGAGGCCCAACCTGGAGTAGGATGATCCGATTATGCGGTGAAAACCCTAAATCGTCGTAGATCTAATTAGCTTTATCTTGATCAAGCAGGATCACCATATGTTCGTGCACCCCGTACGAATCATGGGTGGATCGGCTCTTTGAGCCGATCCACAGGATAACCTGAGAGCCGATCGAGGCTCGTATTTAATGTTTACGTGTATGCCCTGCAGGAAAATAAGCGAGGCATCCCCATCACCTTCCTGACCAGGTATAGGTCAGGTGGCACGCCCTTGCACTTCGCATCGGACGTGTGACCAGAAGAGCATTGCGGGCCGTCGCTCGGAGGGGTCTCAGCCAGCCGCAGCTCTAGGCTCTTCCCGGCTCTACCGTGTTGACAGTCGCTGCCCGCCGGTGGGTTTTGGCAGTCAACACATTCTGGCACGCCCGGTGGGACATCGAGCAAAAGAAAGCCGATGACGAGACATCGGCTGGTACGAACACGATGCTCGTCCTCCCGACGGAGCCTAGTGCTCCAGGATTACACGAGGGATATTACGAAACCTTCATGGAGTGCTTCGATCCAGCGAGTCGGCCAAGATTATTCTCACTACACGGTCTGCTTGGTTTCAGCGGTGATCTAACGAACGACGGCCACGTCGGCTACACGAATCCCAACGGAGCCGAGGTACGAGTATGGCGCATTGGCATAATACAAAGCCGATATCTGCAGTCACCTGTCAGATTCGGCTCGGGGGAGGCATATGGTTATCAGACAGACGCATGGGCAAGAAAATGTCGGAAGCCGATGGAAAATCGGCCAGTAAAAAAAAATTGTAGCAAGTACAGAAAGATCCAGTCCAATGAAGCATCATCTGTCTCTGAAGGCCCTACTGAAGAAACACACCGAGGGCGAGAATGGCGTCGATACGGACACGATCCGCCTCAGCGATCTCAGCCTTGTCATCCTCGTCCTTACCCGTCACCAGCTGATTGCTCAGGGTACGGATTTCAGCCAGATCGGTCTTCAGATCGGCTGTGAGGCCTTTTGCTTCGTCTTGAGAACGGGCAACAAGGGCTTCCTTGTCCTGGATGAGCTGTTTGGTCACCCTTACCCTCTCTTCAAGATCCTCCAGCTCCTTGCGCAGGGTCTCGAGTTCAGCGCGAGTGGCAGAAGTATCCGTCTTGGCGTCCAGAGCAGCCTTCTTCTCATTGAGCCGTCGACATTTTTCGGCAATATCGACCCTCAGCGGAAGTTGGGAGTGGCGAAGAGCAATCCTTTGGCGAGCCGATTGCACCCTTGACTTAAAGACCGGCAGGGTAACAGCGGGCCAGAGCTTCACCTGCAGGGTCATAGGGAGATGAAGCTGGATATCCTCGAGAATGCCTTTGGCTTCCTCGGAATCTTCAATCAGAGTCTCAGTTGGGGCAGAAAGCAAATCTTTGAGACGCTGGAGTCGACCACGGACCGTACTAGGGATCGGCTCCCCACCTGCCTTGGAAGAAGTTGGTTCGATGGATTCTGGATCGAACGTAAGCAAGCTCGAGAGATCACAACCCTGGTAGGGCAAACAAAGTGAGTTCAGCAGACAATGGTGGAATTGATGGAGCCAAGGATGAAAGACATACCTCTCCCAAGGAAGGGGGGACAGCCGATGCTGTGACGATCGGCTTTTCTGTGGACTGAGGTGGGTTAACCATTTGGGCAGCCGCCACCGCCGAGGTGGCCAGGTCCAGAGTGGCGGACGGCATCTGTATCTCCTCAACGTCTCCACTAGAAGTGCCTTCGGCCTGCAAGAGGAAGTTATTAGCCGATCTATACGTAACGACGGGAAAGCATGAAGTATGATCAGGAAAATGATTACATTTGAAACCTCCTGGCTTGATGAAGAGGTGCGTGGGTTCTTGCGAGCCCTTTTGACGCAGCGGCGCTTTGTGCGTGACCCCGATCTGCTCGGGGCTTGGGGGGCAGGAGTTTCAGTGATCGACGTTTTCTTGAAAGCCGGCGCTGGTGAAGCCGTCTGGCTCTGGGTGGTGGACCTCTCGGAATTACCCGAGCTCGAGTCCCCCTGACTGGTTTCTTCGGCCCCGCTGGAGGTTCCTTCAGTGGAGGCCTGTAGGAAAGGATATGGGCGTATTGTAAACAAATTGTTGAAAGCAGACAAGTGTCTACAGGGTCTGAACCAACTTACACGCAAGCTTTCTTGGGCCGGAGCTTTACGCTTCAGGGTTTTTCTGGCAGCCACCTTCCTCACTGCCGTCCTCGCCTGAGTCGAGGCTCGGGGGGCAACCGGCCCCGAAGATGCTTTACTCTTGGGAGCCGATTTCGGTGAAATCGGCTGACTCTGCATGATGACTTTCTTCAGGGGTGGCGAGCTCTGGCAGAAGAGAACCACTGGTGCCGGAGGAAGGAATACGAAAGGGGAACCGTCGGCTTGTGTGGGAGCCGGACCATCTTGTTGCTGCCAGGAGAAAGAGTCAGGTCGCAGACGATCATCATGGTGCGGGTACAAGAAATGTTTAAGTAATGGTACACAGTCTGGGAATGTCATACTCGGCATCAAGTTGTCTCAGCAGCGGTCCTAGAGCCCTTCTGAAGACATGGGTCTTCCACATGGACCACCAAGTCTCGAAGCCATCGGTGGTGAAGGAGAAACGGAGGTCGCGGGGAATTGGAATGGCCAAAGCATCGAAGAAGGTATAACATCTTTGGCCAGTAATAATATCAGGCAGTTCAGCTCTACTTGCTGTCAGGTGGTGTAGGAAGAAGTGTGGAGGCACCTGCCCGAGGCCAAGTTGTCGTGCTACCACTACCGGTTGGTAACACTCGTAACCAGGCTTGATGATCCGGTTCGAGGTACTCATGCCAACGGGGAGGAAGCAAGGACGGATCATGATAGAATACAGATGCCGGGTGCTAGCATCATCGGCAAAATCGTCCAATTGAAAGGAGATTGGGTTTTCAAAGTTCGCCGACTCAGTATAGGGAAGAAATAGGGGGTTGTCCAAACCTTGGAAGAAAATCTTGAACCACCCTGCTGCTTCCTTGGGGATCAGCCTGCTGCCTGGGAGACCATACAAAGCTTGGCCATAGCTGGTGCATCGGATATCCTTTCCGTTAACATCTGGAAAGGTGCAAGTGGTCAAAGATGGGAAGTCCGGGATCTGGTGCTGAAAATATAGCTGCGCCCATAACTGAATGAACCACCAAGGGCCGCCAGTTTTAACTGTCTTTCGAGAGAACAGTTTGACAGACATCAGTTGAAGAGATCGATAGACTTCTCCAAGAAACAGTTTGCCTAGGCCAAGTTGGGTACCTTTAGCAAGTTCATAGGCCAGGGAAAGATAATTCTTGGTAGGGGCAAGCGATGGGCCACAGAAAATAAAGTGCTCCAACCAGAAATTCAGGAAGGCTGTATGTTCCCTTTCTGTCACAGGGCCCTTGGTCTTCATATAACGATTGAGGTAGGCACCCCAGCTGGTACATTCTTTCTTAGAAGATAAGGTGAAAGGGACCTTCGGCAGTTTGAATGCAGACGGGCTTGGGGATGCGATGTCTAGGCCTGTGATCATGGCCACATCTAGCAGAGTTGGTGTCATGGGGCCATGGCCGAACATGAAGCAGTTCAGGGCGTCGGACCAGAAGTAGCCGATGGTCTTCAGGATATTCTCATTCTTCTCAAGAGGAGATAATGATAATGATAGGGCATCGGCTATCCCTATGGTTTCCCAAGTGGCATAGTGGGTTTTTGATACTCTATTGTACCATGCCACCCAACCCTCAGGAGGATTAGGCCAGGCTCGCAAGCAGTCGGCCCAGGAAGTCAGATCTAGGTTCTGGCTCACGAAGGGGATTCTGTTAGCTTCGCACGAAATTAACAGGGCAGGACTCTCAGAAGAACGAGGACCGAGGCACATCGAATTTGCGAGAGAAGGATGTGGCAGAAGGATGTCTGAAACCTAAATTAGTAGCGGAACGAAACATTAATTCAGGTGTTTGCCATTAATCCCATGTCAAGTCGAACGGCAAGGGGAGGTTGAGGATTACCTTCAGTCCGGAAACCCTGATGTCGATATTGGATGATTCCGCCATGGGATGCGTCGAAGGAGTTGGGGGCGGCGCAGTCGAGATCTGTGTAGGTGGTGTTGAGTTGGGACTGCTCAGGCGGCGATTTGGGGATCTGAGTTTGCCTTTTCGGATGGAGGTCGCAGGTTACCGTTTGGAAGGGCGGCTAGGTGAACTTTACCCGTGTTTTGATGGTAGAGACCGATGCGATGCCATCGGCTCTTTTTGGAGATTTTGTGACTTTGACCGTCGGCAAAACAGTTGACTGGAAACACTTCTTCGCTAACAGAGGAGGGTTTTTTTTTTTTGCAATAAAGAGCCGATTGTTCAAAGAGGAACAAAAGAAGAGCTCATTGCTCGCATACTACTGATGCTATGTCACTAGTCCTCGCTGCCCTCGTCGTCGGCGTCGTAGCTGTCACCTGCGCTACTTCCGGAGAACTCCTCGTCACCGCTGCCCTAGTCTTGGACTGGAGCCCTTTCCTCTTCGTCATCATCGTCATCTTCATTGTCCACCTAAGCGCGGAAGCGCTCCGCCGGTGGGTACCCAATGGAGGAGAAGGAGGAGTCGTCGTCCTCTTCGGTCCTCCATGAGTGGAGGTCATCCTCGCTCTCGCTCTCCAGTTCCCTTTCAATGAGAAACTGGGGGTCGTCCTCCCCGTCAGTCAAGGGTTTGTCGCTATCTGGCAAGAGGCCGAAGTCCCATTCAGGCTCTGACATTGGCTCGCTTGGGGAAGAAGAGAAAAAGCGCTTCAGGTTTCCAGAGAAGTTGAGAAGACGATCATCACGATGAAGGATGCTGCGATGGTTCCGCTCTACCACAACATGACCCGACGAAGAGAAGGCAGAGTGATTTTGGAATTATAATTCCAAAACCAGGGGGGCATGTGTTATCACCGGAATTTGACCAAGTCAGAGGTGGGCCGCGACCAAGATGGACTTGAAGATATATACGTGGAAGAAATATATGAATCGGCCTTGTGTACCAAGTTTGGGCTAAATTGCCCATGTATCTGTAACATATTAGGATACGTGTCGTTTGGAGGTTAGAGTTTGGGCTCGTGCCCGGTTGGGATTGTTCCCACGTTAGAAAGTCCCCTGGACTATAAATATGTATCTAGGGTTTATGGAATAAACAACAACTCACGTTCAACCCAAAACAAACCAATCTCGGCGCATCGCCAACTCCTTCGTCTCGAGGGTTTCTATCAGGTAAGCGACATGCTGCCTAGATCGCATCTTGCGATCTAGGCAGCACAAGCCCCACGTTGTTCATGCGTTGCTCGTACTGAAGCGTCTTTGATGGCGAGCAACGTAGTTATCATAGATGTGTTAGGGTTAGCATAGTTCTTCGTATAACATGCTTACGTAGTGCAACCCTTGCATGTCTAGCCGCCCTCACACCTATCTCAGGTGTGGGGGCGGCACCCCGCTTGATCTTTATTTAGTAGATCTGATCCGTTACGATTGCTCCTTGTTCTGCAAGGATTAGTTTAATATCTGCAATAGTTACGCCTTACAAAGGGGTGGAGGATCCAGCGGCACGTAGGGTGGCGTTCGCAAGCCCTAAACAGGATGTTCCGAGGATCAACTTCATGTTGGTTTTTAGGCCTTGTTTAGGATCGGCTTACGATCACCGTGCGTGGCCGCGAGGCCCAACCTGGAGTAGGATGATCCGATTATGCGGTGAAAACCCTAAATCGTCGTAGATCTAATTAGCTTTATCTTGATCAAGCAGGATCACCATATGTTCGTGCACCCCGTACGAATCATGGGTGGATCGGCTCTTTGAGCCGATCCACAGGATAACCTGAGAGCCGATCGAGGCTCGTATTTAATGTTTACGTGTATGCCCTGCAGGAAACTAAGCGAGGCATCCCCATCACCTTCCTGACCAGGTATAGGTCAGGTGGCACGCCCTTGCACTTCGCATCGGACGTGTGACCAGAAGAGCATTGCGGGCCGTCGCTCGGAGGGGTCTCAGCCAGCCGCAGCTCTAGGCTCTTCCCGGCTCTACCGTGTTGACAGTCGCTGCCCGCCGGTGGGTTTTGGCAGTCAACAGCAGGAAGTAAACAAGCAGTAGAACAGTAAACAAGCAGCGATAGTAGTATTTAGGAACAAGGCCTAGGGATCATACTTTCACTAGTGGACACTCTCAACATTGATCACAAAACAGAATAAATAGATAGATGCTAGACTCTACACCCTCTTGTTGGATGATGAACACCACTAACTGTGTAGGATTACATGAACCCTCAATGCTGGAGTTAACAAGCTCCACAATATTCAATGTCCATATTTAAATAACCTTAGAGTGCATAACAGATCAACATAACCAAACCAAGTACTAACATAGCATGCACACTGTCACCTTCACACTACGAAAGGAGGAATAGATCACATCAATACCATCATAGCATTAGTTAACTTCATAATCTACAAGAGATCACAATCATAGCCTACGTCAAGTACTACACGATGCACACACTGTCACCATTACACCGTGCAGGAGGAATAAACTACTTTAATAACATCACTAGAGTAGCACACAGATAAATTGTGATACAAAACACATTGCAATCATAAAGAGATATAAATAAGCACTTCACTATGCCATTCATAACAGTGAATAAGTATTATGTGAAATATAGCCTAAGAGACCCACACGGTGCACACACTGTCACCTTTACACACGTGGGACAAGGAGTCTCCGGAGATCACATAAGTAAAATCCACTTGACTAGCATAATGACATCTAGATTACAAGCATCATCATATGAATCTCAATCATGTAAGGCAGCTCATGAGATTATTGTATTGAAGTACATAGGAGAGAGATGAACCACATAGCTACCGGTACAGCCCCGAGCCTCGATGGAGAACTACTCCCTCCTCATGGGAGACAGCAGCGTTGATGAAGATGGCGGTGGCGTTGATGGAGAAGCCTTCCGGGGGCACTTCCCCGTCCCGGCGGCGTGCCGGAACAGAGACTCCTGTCCCCCAGATCTTGGCTTCGCGATGGCGGCGGCTCTGGAAGGTTTTCTCTGGTTTCGTCGAACGTGGTAGGGTTTTCGCGACGGAGACTTTAAGTAGGCGGAAGGGCAAGGTCGGTGGAGTCACGAGGGACCCACACAACAGGGCGGCGCGGGCCCTAGCCTGGCCGCGCCGCCTTAGTGTGGCGCCACCTCGTGGCCCCACTTCGTATCTCCTCCGGTCTTCTGGAAGCTTCGTGTGAAAATAGGACCCTGGGCGTTGATTTCGTCCAATTCCGAGAATATTTCCTTACTAGGATTTCTGAAATCAAAAACAGCAGAAAACAGGAACTGGCACTTCGGCATCTCGTCAATAGGTTAGTTCCGGAAAACGCATAATAATGACATAAAGTGTGCATAAAACATGTAGATATCATCAATAATGTGGCATGGAACATAAGAAATTATCGATACGTCGGAGACGTATCAGCATCCCCAAGCTTAGTTCCTGCTCGTCCCGAGCAGGTAAACGATAACAAAGATAATTTCTGGAGTGACATGCCATCATAACCTTGATCATACTATTGTAAGCATATGTAATGAATGCAGCGATCAAAACAATGGTAATGACATGAGTAAACAAATGAATCATAAAGCAAAGACTTTTCATGAATAGTACTTTCAAGACAAGCATCAATAAGTCTTGCATAAGAGTTAACTCATAAAGCAATAATTCAAAGTAAAAGGTATTGAAGCAACATAAAGGAAGATTAAGTTTCAGCGGTTGCTTTCAACTTGTAACATGTATATCTCATGGATAATTGTCAACATAGAGTAATATAACAAATGCAATATGCAAGTATGTAGGAATCAATGCACAGTTCACACAAGTGTTTGCTTCTTGAGATGGAGAGAAATAGGTGAGCTGACTCAACATAAAAGTAAAAGAAAGGCCCTTCAAAGAGGAAAGCATCGATTGCTATATTTATACTAGAGCTTTTATTTTGAAAACATGAAACAATTTTGTCAACGGTAGTAATAAAGCATATGTATCATGTAAATTATATCTTACAAGTTGCAAGCCTCATGCATAGTGTACTAATAGTGCCCGCACCTTGTCCTAATTAGCTTGGGTTAACACTGATCATCATTGCATAACATATGTTTCAACCAAGTGTCACAAAGGGGTACCTCTATGCCGCCTGTACAAGGGTCTAAGGAGAAAGTTCGTATTGGATTTCTCGCTTTTGATCATTCTTCAACTTAGACACCCATACCGGGACAACATAGACAACAGATAATGGACTCCTCTTTTAATGCTTAAGCATTCAACAACAGTTAATATTCTCATAAGAGATTGAGGTTTTATGTCCAAACTGAAACTTCCACCATGATTCATGGCTTTAGTTAGCGGCCCAATGTTCTTCTCTAACAGTATGCATACTCAAACCATTTGATTGTGAAAACCGCCCTTACTTCAGACAAGACGAACATGCATAGCAACTCACATGATATTCAACAATGAGTTGATGGCGTCCCCAGGAACATGGTTATCGCACAACAAACAACTTAATAAGAGATAAAGTGCATAAGTACATATTCAATACCACAATAGTTTTTAAGGCTATTTTGTCCCATGAGCTATATATTGCAAAGGCGAATGATGGAATTTTAAAGGTAGCACTCAAGCAATTTACTTTGGAATGGCGGAGAAATACCATGTAGTAGGTAGGTATGGTGGACACAAATGGCATAGTGGTTGGCTCAAGGATTTTGGATGCATGAGAAGTATTCCCTCTCGATACAAGGTTTAGGCTAGCAAGGTTATTTGAAACAAACACAAGGATGAACCGGTGCAGCAAAACTCACATAAAAGACATATTGTAAACATTATAAGACTCTACACCGTCTTCCTTGTTGTTCAAACTCTTTACTAGAAATTATCTAGACCTTAGAGCGACCAATTATGCAAACCAAATTTTAGCAAGCTCTATGTATTTCTTCATTAATAGGTGCAAAGTATATGATGCAAGAGCTTAAACATGAGCACAACAATTGCCAATTATCACATTATCCAAGACATTTTACCAATTACTACATGTAGCATTTTCCGTTTCCAACCATATAACAATGAACGAAGCAGTTTCAACCTTCGCCATGAACATTAAAAGCTAAGAACACATGTGTTCATACGAACCAGCGGAGCGTGTCTCTCTCCCACACAAGCATGTATTTATTCAGAGAATGAAAATAACAAAACGAAAATAAAAGCACATAGACGCTCCAAGTAAAGTACATAAGATGTGACTGAATAAAAATATAGTTTCAAGGGAGGAACCTGATAAATTTGTCGATGAAGAAGGGGATACCTTGGGCATCCCCAAGCTTAGATGCTTGAGTCTTCTTGAAATATGCAGGGATGAACCACCGGGGCAGCCCCAAGCTTAGACTTTTCACTCTTCTTGATCATAGTATATCATCCTCCTCTCTTGACCCTTGAAAACTTCCTCCACACCAAACTCGAAACAAACTCATTAGAGGGTTAGTGCATAATCAAAAATTCACATGTTCAGAGGTGACACAATTATTCTTAACACTTCTGGACATTGCCCAAAGCTACTGGAAGTCAATGGAACAAAGAAATCCATCCAACACAGCAAAAGAGGCAATGCGAAATAAAAGGCAGAATCTGTCAAAACAGAACAGTCCGTAAAGACGAATTTTAAAGTGGCACCAGACTTGCTCAGATGAAAATGCCCAAATTGAATGAAAGTTGCGTACATATCTGAGGATCACGCACGTAAATTGGAAGATTTTTCTGAGTTACCTACAGAGAGCCCTGCCCAAATTCGTGACAGACAGAAATATGTTTCTGCGCAGTAATCCAAATCTAGTATCAACTCTACTATCAAAGACTTTACTTGGCACAACAATGCAATAAAATAAGATAAGGAGAGGTTGCTACAGTAGTAAACAACTTCCAAGACTCAAATATAAAACAAAAGTGCTGTAGTAAAATAAACACATGGGTTATTTCCCAAGAAGTTCTTTCTTTATAGCCATTAAGATGGGCTCAGCAGTTTTAATGATGCACTCGCAAGAAATAGTAGTTGAAGCAAAAGAGAGCATCAAGAGGCAAATTCAAAACAAATTTAAGTCTAACATGCTTCCTATGCATAGGAGTTTTGTAAATAAACAAGTTCATGAAGAAAAAAGTAACAACAATAGGAAGATAGAACAAGTGTAGCTTCAAAAATTTCAGCATATAGAGAGGTGTTTTAGTAACATGAAAATTTCTACAACCATATTTTCCTCTCTCATAATAATTTCCAGGGGCATCATGAACAAACTCAACAATATAAGTATCACATAAAGCATTCTTATTCACATGCATAAAAGTATCATTACTCTCCACATAAGCATAATCAATTTTATTAGTTGTAGTGGGAGCAAATTCAACAAAGTAGCTATCATTCTCATCATCAAATATAGGAGGCATATTGTAATCATAATCAAATTTATCCTCCATAACAAAGTGTACTAAAAGACCAATATCATTATAATCATCATAAATAGGAGGCAAAGTATCATCAAAGTAAATTTTCTCCTCAATGCTTGGGGGACTAAAAATATCATGCTCATCAAAGCCAGCTTCCCCAAGCTTAGAATTTTCCATATCATTAGCAACAATGGTGTTCAAAGCGTTCATACTAATATGTTCCATAGGTTTTTTAATTTTCGCATCAAACCATCCATGTCTTAAATCAGGAAATAGAATAAGAAGCTCATTGTTGTCCATTATGCCTAACTAGTGTAAACAAGAAACAAAAAGATGCAATTGCAGGATCTAAAGGAAATAGCTTCGAGTACTTACAACGGCGAAAATAGCTTAGTAGCCGAGATCCGGAGTGTGAGTACCTTTTACCTTTCCTCCCCGGCAACGGCGCCAGAAAAGTGCTTGATGTCTACGGGTGCTTCTATTCTTGTAGACAGTGTTGGGCCTCCAAGAGCAGAGGTTTGTAGAACAGCAGCAAGTTTCCCTTAAGTGGATCACCCAAGGTTTATCGAACTCAGGGAGGAAGAGGTCAAAGATATCCCTCTCATGCAACCCTGCAACCACAAAGCAAGAAGTCTCTTGTGTCCCCAACACACCTAATAGGTGCACTAGTTCGGCGAAGAGATAGTGAAATACAAGTGGTATGAATGAATATGAGCAGTAGTAACGGCGCCAGAAAAATGCTTGCCGGCGTGCAGTTGATGGTAGTAATATTGCAGGAAGTAAACAAGCAGTATAACAGTAAACAAGCAGTGATAGCAGTATTTAGGAACAAGGCCTAGGGATCATACTTCCACTAGTGGACACACTCAACATTGATCACATAACAGAATAAATAGATAGATGCTAGACTCTACACCCTCTTGTTGGATGATGGACACCACTAACTGTGTAGGATTACACGAACCCTCAATGCCGGAGTTAACAAGCTCCACAATATTCAATGTTCATATTTAAATAACCTTAGAGTGCATAACAGATCAACATAACCAAACCAAGTACTAACATAGCATGCACACTGTCACCTTCACACTACGAAAGGAGGAATAGATCACATCAATACCATCATAGCATTAGTTAACTTCATAATCTACAAGAGATCACAATCATAGCCTACGCCAAGTACTACACGATGCACACACTGTCACCATTACACCGTGCAGGAGGAATAAACTACTTTAATAACATCACTAGAGTAGCACACAGATAAATTGTGATACAAAACACATTGCAATCATAAAGAGATATAAATAAGCACTTCACTATGCCATTCATAACAGTGAATAAGTATTATGTGAAATATAGCCTAAGAGACCCACACGGTGCACACACTATCACCTTTACACACGTGGGACAAGGAGTCTCCGGAGATCACATAAGTAAAATCCACTTGACTAGCATAATGACATCTAGATTACAAGCATCATCATATGAATCTCAATCATGTAAGGCAGCTCATGAGATTATTGTATTGAAGTACATAGGAGAGAGATGAACCACATAGCTACCGGTACAGCCCCGAGCCTTGATGGAGAACTACTCCCTCCTCATGGGAGACAGCAGCGTTGATGAAGATGGCGGTGGCGTTGATGGAGAAGCCTTCCGGGGGCACTTCCCCGTCCCGGCGGCGTGCCGGAACAGAGACTCCTGTCCCCCAGATCTTGGCTTCGCGATGGCGGCGGCTCTGGAAGGTTTTCTCTGGTTTCGTCGAACGTGGTAGGGTTTTCGCGACGGAGACTTTAAGTAGGCGGAAGGGCAAGGTCGGTGGAGTCACGAGGGACCCACACAACAGGGCGGCACGGGCCCTAGCCTGGCCGCGCCGCCTTAGTGTGGCGCCACCTCGTGGCCCCACTTCGTATCTCCTCCGGTCTTCTGGAAGCTTCATGTGAAAATAGGACCCTGGGCGTTGATTTCGTCCAATTCCGAGAATATTTCCTTACTAGGATTTCTGAAATCAAAAACAGCAGAAAACAGGAACTGGCACTTCGGCATCTCGTCAATAGGTTAGTTCCGGAAAACGCATAATAATGACATAAAGTGTGCATAAAACATGTAGATATCATCAATAATGTGGCATGGAACATAAGAAATTATCGATACGTCGGAGACGTATCACTTCGCAAAAACAAAAAAAAGGAGATTCAACATATAAGTTTGTTTATGTAAAAATAAAGATTTAATTTATCCGTTTGCAATAGCTCAGAGCGCAATACACTGTTTATTGTCTGCAAAATAATCAAGATATCACATGTTTCTTGTACGGGGAGGCTGACATCGTGGACCCATGAGCCAGCAGCGTCGTCAACGTTTTAAAGGCGGCAGAGGATGGAAATAAAAAATAAACCAAAAATCTGTTGGTAAAAAATCCAAGAAAAGAAACATTTTCGTTTTGAGAGGATGACATGCGGGACCCATGAGGCAGCAGCATCCTCAGCGTTTATTGTTCATAGAGGCTGACATGTGGGACCCGTGAGCCAGCAGCGTCCTCAAAGTTTTAAAGGCGGTAGGAGATCGAAAGAAAAAATAAGTCAAAAATCGTTTGGTAAACAAAATCCAAGAAAAGAAACATTTACCGTTCTGAGAGGATGACATGCGGGACCCATGAGGCAGCAGCATCCTCAACGATTCCAAGGCGGCAGGGGATCAAAAGAAAAAAAAGAAATATCCAGAAATTAATTAGGGGTTCAAAATAAATCCATCAAAGGAAACTTTTAATGTTCATAGAGGATGACATGTGGGACCGACCTACCAACAGCGTCCTCATCGTTTCAAAGGGGGCAGGAGATCAAAAGAAAAAGGCAAATAGCCAGAAATTAGGGGTCAAAAATAACTCCAAGAAAGGAAACTTTTATTGTTCGTAGAGGATGACATGCGGGACCCATGAGCCAGCAGCTTACTCAACGTTTCAAAGGCGGCATGAGATCGGAAGAAAAAGGCAAGTGACAAAATATCAGGAGCCAAAAATTATTCAAGAAAAGAAACTTTATTGTACATAGAGGATGACATGCGGGTCCCATTTAGCAGCAGCGGTATCACCGTTTGAGAGGCTACACGGGATCGAAAGAAAAAGGCAAGTGACCAAATATGAGGAGCCAAAAATAATTCAAGAAAAGAAAGTTTTATAGTACATAGAGGATCACATGCGGGTCCCATTTAGCAGCAGCGGTATCACCGTTTGAGAGGCGGCAGGGGATCGAAAGAAAAAGGCAAGTGACCAAATATGAGATGCCAAAAATAATTCAATAAAAGAAAGTTTTATAGTACATAGAGGATGACATGCGGGTCCCATTTAGCAGCAGCGGTATCACCGTTTGAGAGGCGGCAGGGGATCGAAAGAAAAAGTCAAGTGACCAAATATGAGGAGCCAAAAATAATTCAAGAAAAGAAAGTTTTATAGTACATAGAGGATGACATGCGGGTCCCATGAGTCAGCAGCTTACTCAACGTTTCCAAGGCGGCAGGGGATCAAAAGAAAAAGGAAATAGCCAAAAATCAGAGGGTGAAAAAAAATCCAAGAAAATAAACTTATATAGCACATAGAGGATGACATGCGGGTCCCATGAGTCAGCAGGTTCCTCAACGTTTCAAACGTGGCATGAGATCGAAAGAAAAAGGCAAGTGACCAAATATGAGGAGCCAAAAATAATTCAAGAAAAGAAAGTTTTATAGTACATAGAGGATGACATGCGGGTCCCATTTAGCAGCAGCGGTATCACCGTTTGAGAGGTGGCAGGGGATCGAAAGAAAAAGGCAAGTGACCAAATATGAGGAGCCAAAAATAATTCAAGAAAAGAAAGTTTTATAGTACATAGAGGATGACATGCGGGTCCCATTTAGCAGCAGCGGTATCACCGTTTGAGAGGCGGCAGGGGATCGAAAGAAAAAGGCAAGTGACCAAATATCAGGAGCCAAAAATAATTCAAGAAAAGAAAGTTTTATAGTACATACAGGATGACATGCGGGTCCCATTTAGCAGCAGAGGTATCACCGTTTGAGAGGCGGCAGGGGATCGAAAGAAAAAGGCAAGTGACCAAATATGAAGTGCCAAAAAAAACTCCAAGAAAAGAAAGTTGATTGCACATAGAGGATGACATGCGGGTCCCATTTAGCAGCAGTGGTCTCAACGTTTCCAAGGCGGCAAGGGATCAAAAGAAAAAGGAAGTAGCCAGAAATCAGGGGGTCAAAAAAAATCCAAGAATAGAAAGAATTTTGGTTCATAGAGGATGACATGCGGGACCCATGATCCTGCATCGTAAACGGCTCGATCGGAGAGCGTTGAACGAGATGGCGCGATCGAGAAAAAAAACAATGCCAGAGAGGCTGCCATCTGGGCCCTACATCCTTCGGCGGTGCGGATTTGCGTTGACTCGGCCGGCGAACCCGAGATTTCGAGATGCACCACGTCCCGGGACACCATACGCCACGTTTTGGTCGTTTTCGTCGGGCTAGGTGGCCTCAAAAACGAAAAACGTTTTGACATGCACAACAGAGAGACCAAAAATCGTCGGCCATGGTCACCAGCAACCACGGCGCGACTTCAACTTCGTCGGCCATGGCAACTTTTCTTGTAGTGTCTTCTTCTTCTTCTCCTTCGTTCCCTTCTTCTTCTTCTTCTTCTTCTTCTTGTTCTTCTTCTTCTTCTCCTCCTTCTCCTCGTTCCCTTCTTTAGGAGGAAGAGGCTTGAAGGGGGGCTCCTCCACATAACCTGATTTATTTCCAGAAACAATAGAAGAAACTTGGGAGGATTCCTCCTTTTCATTAATAAGTTCAAAACACACAGCGGTCCTATCATATTTTGGCAAAGTGTCATCTTCTAAAGTATTTTGTATGTAAGTATTTGTATGGCAATTATCAATGCAATAAGAAAAACACCCATGCAGGACATCATCAATATCAAGATCACTCATATGTAACAAAGAGATTTTTCTTGATAACTCTTCACACCACAAAAATAAAGTAAGTTCACCATGCTGATTAGGAGTAATTTCACCATCACAATACAAATTTGCAGCACTCATGGGGTTCGAATTATCATTGGAGGAGCATTGAAAATTAAAATGTCCCGTTCTATGGCAAAGTTCACAAATAAAAGGATAGAGGGCACAAACTTTTTTACCAAGATCATCTAGAGCCCTAGACCACTTTCTAGTTTTTTCATTCATATGGTGGATACAATATTCATCTTCGATTTGATTAATTCCACAGGGTCTATGCATTCCACAAAAATTAACATGCTTATAAGAAATAGCATTCTCAGAAGTTTGAGCATGTTTATTGCAATCATTAACAACAATTTCATTTTCCATACAAGTGTCTTTGAAAGGTTCATGATACTTATCAAAATTCTTCCTAGGCAATTCAAAATGAGAGGCAAAAGCTTTATAAAGATTTGCAACAACTTGAGAGTCAAGACCATAAGTAGCACTCATATTTTGAATTTTATCAGTATCCATAAAAGTTTCAACGCATTCATAATCATAATTTATACCTGACTCTATACCTTTGTTGGTCTCCCATCCTTCAGTATTCTCCTGAATCCGATCAAGAAGGTCCCTTTTAAACTCTTCTTCATTGCGTGTAAATGATCCAGAACAAGTAGTATCCAACAAGGTTTTATCTTGAAAAGAAAGTCTTGCATAGAAATTATCAATGATGATATTACCAGGAAGCTCATGATTGGGGCATTTGAGCATTAAATACTTCAATCTCTCCCATGCTTGAGCAATACTCTCTCCATCATGAGGCCAGAAATTATATATGCGTTTTCGGTCTTTGTGAATTTCACTTGGAGGATAGAATTTAGAATAAAATAGAGGCACAATATCCTTCCAATCAAGAGAATGCCCATCCTTCAGCAGTTTATACCAATGCGCCGCTTTACCAGACAACGACATAGAGAATAATTTCTTCTTCACTTCATCCATAGAGATACCTGCACACTTGAATAACCCGCATAATTCATGCAAAAACAGTAAATGATCTCCAGGATGGACAGTTCCATCCCCTTCATAGCGGTTATCCATAACACGTTCAATAATTTTCATAGGTATTTTATATGGAATACTTTCAGTAGGTGGATTTAAAATATCACAAGCATCATTAGAGTTATCGCATATGGGAGATAAAGTATTATCAGAGCAAATTTTCTCCCCTAAAGATGGGAAGCTAAAAAGATCATGAAAACTAGCTTCCCCAAGCTTAGACTTTTCCATAGCATTAGCAGTAATTGCGTTCATACTAATAACATTGCTACTAGCATGCAAATAAGGTTCAATAGGGTTTTTAATTTTCGCATCAAACAATTCTAACTAAGGAAAAAGATTAAAAAGCTCACCAAATTTTTTGTTGTTTTCTATTATGCCTAACTAGTGAAAATAAAAACAAGAAACAAAAAGATGCAATTGCAGGATCTAAAGGAAATAGCTTCGAGCACTCACACACCGGCAACAGTGCTAGGAAATAGCTTAGTAGTCGGAGGATGTGAATACCTTTTACCTTACCTCCCCGGCAACGGCGCCAGAAAAGTGCTTGATGTCTATGCACGCTTCTATTCCTGTAGACAGTGTTGGGCCTCCAAGAGCAGAGATTTGTAGAACAGCAGCAAGTTTCCCTTAAGTGGATCACCCAAGGTTTATCGAACTCAGGGAGGAAGAGGTCAAAGATATCCCTCTCAAGCAACCCTGCAATCACGATACAAGAAGTCTCTTGTGTCCCCAACACACCTTATACACTTGTCAGATGTATAGGTGCACTAGTTCGGCGAAGAGATAGTGAAATACAAGTGGTATAGATGTATATGAGTGGTAATAGCAATCTGAATAAAATATGGCAGCGAGTAAACATGCAACAGAACAGTAAATAAATGGAGATTCGATGTTTGGAAACAAGGCCTAGGGATCATACTTTCACTAGTGGACACTCTCAACATTGATCACATAATAAAACCACTCTACACTCTCTTGTTGGATGACAAACACCATTAATTGTGTAGGGCTACAAGAGCACCTCAATGCCGGAGTTAACAAGCTCCACAACATTCGATGTTCATATTTAAATAACCTTAGAGTGCATGATAGATCATTACAATTATACCAAGTACTAACATAGCATGCACACCGTCACCGACAGACTATGAAAGGAGGAATAGATCACATCAATACTATCATAGTAATAGTTAACTCCATAATCTACAAGAGATTACAATCATAACCTACGCCAAGTACTACATGATGCACACACTGTCACCATTACATCATGAAGGAGGAATAGAGTACTTTAATAACATCACCAGAGTAACTAGATCACAAAGAGAGATGAACCACATAGCTACGATAGAGCCCTCAGCCTCAGGGGAGAATTACTCCCTCCTCATCATGGAGACAGCGATGGCGGTGAAGATGGCGGTGGAGATGGCTTCCGGGGGCAATTCCCCGTCCCGGCAGGGTGCCGGATCAGAGACTTCTGTCCCCCGAATTGGAGTTTCGCGATGGCGGCGGCTCTGGAAGGGTTTCTGGTGTTTCGTCAATCTGTGTCGATGTTTTAGGTCAGGAGGCATCTTATAGGCGAAGAGGCGGAGTCGGAGGGGCCACGGGGCCTCCTCACACTAGGGGGGCGCGCCCCCCCTCTGGGCCGCGCCGCCCACACGTGTGGGGCCCCCAGGGCTCCCCTCTGGTCCCCCTTTGACTTTCTGGAAGGTTCCGGGAAAAATAAGATGTTGGGCATTGATTTCATCCGATTCCGAGAATATTTCCTTTGTAGGATTTCTGAAACCAGAAACAGCAGAAAACAACAACTGGCCCTTCGGCATCTCGTCAATAGGTTAGTTCCGGAAAACGCATCAAAACGATATAAAGTGTGAACAAAACATGTAGGTATTATCATAAAACAAGCATGGAACATCAGAAATTATAGATACGTTGGAGACATATCAAACACCGCCCTCGCTGAGTGAAGCTCATGCCCTCCAAAGACGACGCCTCCAAGAAGGGAAGCGACGAGACCGCCGCCGTCGCTCGCTCCGGTCGAGGCCAGAGCTTGGGTTTTTACCCGGAGGGCTGATACGTCTCCTATAATTCTGATGTTCCATGCTAGTTTTATGACAATACCTACATGTTTTGCTCACACTTTATAATGATTTTATGCATTTTCCGGAACTAACCTATTAACAAGATACCGAGGTGCCAGTTCCTGTTTTCTGCTGTTTTTGGTTCCAGAAAGGCTGTTCGGGCAATATTCTCGGAATTCGACGAAACAAAAGCTAAACATCTTATTTCACCGAGACGGACCAGAACACCGAAGGGGAGCCGGAGAGGAGGCCCAGGGCCCCCACACCACACTGGGGCGCGGCCTAGGAGGGGGGCACGCCGCCCTATGGGGTGGGCCCCCAGGCACCCCCTTGCGCCGCCTCTTCGCCTATATAATCTCTCGTGACATGAAAACCCTACAACAATTGACGAAACTCCAGAAAGACTCCAGGGACGCCGCCGCCATCGCGAAACTCCGTTTCGGGGGACAGAAGTCTCTGTTCCGGCACGCCGCCGGGACGGGGAATTGCCCCCGGAGTCATCTCCATCGACACCACCGCCATCTTCATCGCCGTTGCTGTCTCCCATGATGAGGAGGGAGTAGTTCTCCCCCGAGGCTGAGGGCTCTACCGGTAGCTATGTGGTTCATCTCTCTCTCCCATGGTGTGATCTTTATGTGATCATGAGCTTTGTATCACTATTAATCTATGTGCTACTCTAGTGATGTTATTAAAGTAGTCTATTCCTCCTCCATGATGTAATGTTGACAGTGTGTGCATCATGTAGTACTTGGCGTAGGTTATGATTGTGATCTCTTGTAGATTATGAAGTTAACTATTACTATGATAGTATTGATGCGATCTATTCCCCCTTTGATAGCTATTGTTGACAGTGTGTATGCTATGTTAGTACTCGGTCTAAATTGCAACGGTCTATTATGCACTCTAGAGGTTACTCTAATATGAACTCCGGATGTTGTGGAGCTTGTTTACTCCGGCTTGAGGTGTGCTTTTGTAGCCCTACACAATGAATGGTGTTTGTTATCCAACAAGAGAGTGTAGAAAGTAGCATTTATTTATTCAGTTATGTGATCAATGTTGAGAGTGTCCACTAGTGAAAGTATGATCCCTAGGCCTTGTTTCTAAGCATTGAAACACCATTTCCATCAAGTTCTGCTACATGTTCGCTTGCTGCCATTTTTATTTCAGATTGCAATTGCTACTTATAATCATCCATATTACTTGTATTTCACTATCTCTTCGCCGAACTAGTGCACCTATACATCTGACAAGTGTATTAGGTGTGTTGGGGACACAAGAGACTTCTTGTATCTTAATTGCAGGGTTGCTTGAGAGGAATATCTCTGACCTCTACCTCCCTGAGTTCGATAAACCTTGGGTGATTCACTTAAGGGAAACTTGCTGCTTTTTTACAAACCTCTGCTCTTGGAGGCCCAACACTGTCTACAGGAATAGAAGCGTGCGTAGACATCAAGCTATTTTCTGGCACCGTTGCCGGGGAGGTAAGGTAAAAGGTATTCACATCCTCCGACTACTAAGCTATTTCCTAACACTGTTGCCGGTGTGTGAGTGCTCGAAGCTATCTCCTTTAGATTCTGCAATTTTATCTTTTTGTCTCTTGTTTTTATTTTTCACTAGTTAGGCATAATGGAAAACAACAGTGAGCTTTTTAATCTTTTTCCTGAGTTAAGACATGGATTGTTTGATGCGAAAATTAAAAAACCTATGGAACCTTATTTGCATGCTAGTAGCAATGTTATTAGTATGAACACAATTACTGCTAATGCTATGGAAAAGTCTAAGCTTGGGGAAGCTAGTTTATATAAAAATAATCTTTTTTGCTCCTCAGCTTTGGAAGAAATATCTTGCCTTGATAATGCTTTGTCTCCAATATGTGGTGATTCGAATGATGCTTGTGATATTCCAAATCCACCTACTGAAAGTATTCCCTTCAAGATACCTATGGAAATTGTTGAACTTGCTATGAACAATTGCTATTTTGGAGATGGGACTGTCCATCCTAGTGATCATTTACTCTTTATACATGAATTATGCGAGTTGTTCGAGAGTACAGGTATTTCAAAGGACCAAGTTAAGAGGAAGCTATTCTCTATATCTCTGAAGGGCAGAGCTGCGGAATGGTATAAGATGCTGAAGAATGGTCGATCTATTGGTTGGGAGGAAATTGTATCTCTCTTTTACTCCAAATTTTATCCTCCTCATGAAGTGCATATTGATAGGAATTACATTTATAACTTTTATCCTCGTGATGGAGAGAGTATTTCCCAAGCATGGGGTAGATTGAAGACACTAATGCTCAAATGTCCCATTCATGAGCTTCCCCGTAATGTTATTACTAATAATTTTTATGCAAGGCTTTCAGGACACCACAAGGACTATCTAGATGCCTGTTTGGAGGGATCTTTCACAAGCAAGGAGGCTGAAGCTAGATGGGATCTTCTTGAAAGAATTCAAAGCAATACTGAAGATTGGGAGAATGACAAAGGTAGAGAGTCAGGTATAAATTATGATTATGAATGCATTGAAACTTTTATGGATACTGATAAATTTCGAAATATGAGTGCTACTTATGGTCTTGACTCTCAAGTTGTTGAAAATCTTTATAAAGCTTTTGCCTCTCATTTTGAATTGCCTAGGAAGAATTCTGATAAGTATCATGAACCTTTTAAAGACACTTGCATGAAGGATGAAACCGTTATTAATGATTGCAATGAACATGTTCAAACTTCTGAAAATGCTATTTCCTATAAGCATGTTAATTTTTGTGGAGTTCATAGACCTTGTGAAAAGAATAAAACTGAAGAAGAATATTGTATCCATCACAGGAATGAAAAAACTAGAAAGTGGTCTAGGACTCTAGATGATCTTGGTGAAAAAGTTTGTGCCCTCTATCCTTTTATTTGTGAACTTTGCCATAGAGTGGGTCATTTTAATTTTCAATGCTCCTCCAATGATAATTCGAACCTTATGAGTGCTGCAAATTTGTATTGTGATGATGAAATCACTCCTAATCAGCATGATGAACTTACTTTATTTTTGGGGTGTGAAGAGTTATTGAGAAAAACTTCTTTGGTGGATATGAGTGCTCTTGATATTAATAGTGTCCTGCATGGGTGTCTTTCTTATTGCATTGATAATTGCCACACAAATACTTACATACAAAATATTTTAGAAGATGACACTTTGCCAAAATATGATAGGACCGCTGTGTGTTTCGAACTTATTAATGAAAAGGAGGAATCCTCCCAAGTTTCTTCTATTGTTTCTGGAAATAAATCAGGTTATGTGGAGAAGCCTCCCTTCAAGCCTCTTCCTCCTAAAGAAGGGAAAGAGGAGAAGGAAAAGAAGAAGAAGAAGAAGAAGAAGAAGAAGAAGAAGAAGAAGAAGAAGGGAACGGAGAAGAGGAAGAAGAGGGGGAATAAAAAGAAAGAGGTAACGGCATATCCCCGTGTGTATGAGATAACGATAGGTAACCGTAAGTATGTTGCTCCAAATCATTATTATGATAATGAATCTGAGTACAACGATCTTCCTATGCCCTTTACCTATATTAGTGATCATGATTTGGAAGAGCACACTACTTTTGATATTGAAGATCTCTGGGACACTAATTCTGAAAATGATGATGTTAATAATTGCCATAGTATTAGTACTATCCATGTTTCTTTCCATAATGATATAGAAAGTTCTAAGCTTGGGGAAGCTGGTTTTGATAAGCATGATATTTTTAGTCCCCCAAGCATGGAGGAGAAAATTTACTTTGGTGATACTTTACCTCCTATATATGATGATTACAATGATGACTATCATATTTTCGGTCCACCTACTATTGAGGAGAAGATTAATTATGATTACAATATGCCTCCTATATATGATGATTATGGTGATGAGAATAATAATGATAGCTATCTTATTGAATTTTCTCCCACTAAAATTAATAGTAATGACTATGCTTATGTGGAGAGTAATAATTTTATGCATGTAGCTCATGATAAGAATGTTTCATGTGATCGTTATATTGTTGAGTTTGTTCATGATGCTACTGAAAGTTATTACGAGAGAGGGAAACATGGTTATATGCATCTTAATAATATTAATTTTCCCCTCTTTATGTTGAGAATCTTGCGCTTGTGTTGCCTTTCTATGCTTGTTGCATTGTGCTTACATGACTTGTTTATTTACAAGATTTATTTTCATAGGAAGTGGGTTAGGCTTAAATGTGTTTTGAATTTGCTTCTTGATGCTCTCTTTTACTTCAACTCTTATTTCTTGCGCGAGCATCATTAAAATCACTGAGCCCATCTTAATGGCTATAAAGAAAGCACTTCTTGGGAGATAACCCATGTTTTTATTTTGCTACTGTTTTGTTGCATCTTGGAAGTTGTTACTACTGTAGCAACCTCTCCTTATCTTTATTTTATTGCATTGTTGTGCCAAGTAAAGTCTCTAATAGAAAGTTGATACTAGATTTGGATTTCTGCGCAGAAACAGATTTCTACCTGTCACGAATTTGAGTAGATCTCTCTGTAGGAAACTCGTAAAATGCTGCAAATTTTCATGCGTGATCCTCAGATATGTACGCAACTTTCATTAGTTTTGATATTTTCATCTGAGCCTGTTAAGTGCCTCTAAAAAATTCGTCTTTACGGACTGTTCTGTTTTGACAGATTCTGCCTTTTATTTCGCATTGCCTCTTTTACTGTGTTGAGTGGATTTCTTTGTTCCATTAACTTTCAGTAGCCTTTGGGTAATGTCCAGAAGTGTTAAGAATGATTGTGTCCTTGCTGAACATGTGAATTTTTGATTATGCACTAACCCTCTGATGAAGTTTATGAGAAGTTTGGTGTGGCGGAAGTTTTCAAGGGTCAAGAGAGAAGGGTGATATAATGTGATCAAGAAGAGTGAAGAGTCTAAGCTTGGGGATGCCCCCGTGGTTCATCCCTGCATATTTCAAGAAGACCCAAGCGTCTAAGCTTGGGCATGCCCAAGGCATCCCCTTCTTCATCAACAACTTATCAGGTCATCTCTAGTGAAACTATATTTTTATTCCGTCACATCTTATGTACTTTACTTGGAGCGTCTGTGTGCTTTTATTTTCATTTTGTTATCTTAGTTCTCTGAATAAATTGGATCATACCTTGTGTGGGAGAGAGACACGCTCCGCTTTTTCATATGAACATTAGTGTTCTTCGCTTTTACTTTTAATGTTCATGGCGGAGTTGAAAACCGCTTCGTTAATTGCTATTTGGTTGGAAACAGAAAATGCTTCATGTGGTAAATGGTACATGGTTTTGAATAATTTGATACTTGGCAATTGTTTTGAGCTCTCACAGATCATGTTTAAGCTCTTGCATCATGTAGTTTAAACCTATTAGTGGAGAACTACCGTAGAGCTTGTTGAAATTTGGATTGCATGATTGGTCTCTCTAAAAGTCTAGATATTTTCTGGTGAAGTGTTTGAACAACAAGGAAGACAGTGTAGAGTCTTAATTATAATGCTTGCAATATGTTCTTATGTAAGTTTTGTTGTACTGGTTCATACTTGTGTTTGCTTCAAACAACCTTGCTAGCCCAAGCCTTGTACTGAGAGGGAATACTTCTCGTGCATCTAAAACCTTGAGCCAAAACCTATGCCATTTGTGTCCACCATACCTACCTACTATGTGGTATTTCTCTACCATTCCAAAGTAAATTGCTTGAGTGCTACCTTTAAAATTTCATTCCTTGTCTTTGCAATATATAGCTCATGGGAAAATAGCCTTAAAAACTATTGTGGTAAAGAATATGTAGCTTATGTATCTTATTTCTTATAAGTTGCTTGTTGAGCGGTAACCATGTTTCTGGGGACGCCATCAACTATTACACCTTTGTTGAATATCATGTGAGTTGATATGCATGTTCGTCTTGTCTGAAGTAAGGGTGATTTATCATGATCAAATGGTTTGAGTATGCATATTGTTAGAGAAGAACATTGGGCCGCTAACTAAAGCCATGAATCATGGTGGAAGTTTCAGTTTGGACATTAATCCTCAATCTCTTATGAGAATATTATCTGTTGTTGAATGCTTATGCATTAAAGAGGAGTCCATTATCTGTTTTCTATGTTGTCCCGGTATGGATGTCTAAGTTGAGAATAATCAAAAGCGAGAAATCCAATGCAAACTTTCTCCTTAGACCTTTGTGCAGGCGGCATAGAGATACCCCTTTGTGACACTTGGTTGAAACATATATAATGCAATGATAATCCATGTAAATCCAAGCTAATTAGGACAAGGTGCGAGCACTATTGGTAGTATATGCATGAGGCTTGCAACTTATAGGATGTCTTATGCATAAGACATATGAATTATTACTAGCGACCGTTGACAAAATTGTTTCTATGTTTTCAAAATAAAAGCTCTAGCACAAAAATAGTAATCCATGCTTCCCTCTGCGAAGGGCCTTTTTTTTATTTATGTTGAGTCAGTTTACTTACTTCCTTCTATCTTAGAAGCAAACACTTGTGTCAACTGTGTGCATTGATTCCTACATACTTGCTTATTTGCACTCATCATATTACTTTGTGTTGACAATTATCCATGAGATATACATGTTGAAGTTGAAAGCAACTGCTGAAACTTATATCTTCCTTTGTGTTGCTTCAAAAATTCTACTAAGAATTTATTGCTTTATGAGTTAACTCCTATGCAAGTCTTATTGATGCTTGTCTTGAAAGTACTATTCATGAAAAGTCTTTGCTATATGATTCAGTTGTTTAGTCATTCTCTTTACCATTGCTTCGAATCACTTCATTCATCTCATATGCTTTACAATAGTATTGATTAAGATTATGATAGTAGCATGTCACTTCAGAAATTATCCTTGTTATCGTTTACCTACTCGAGAGCGAGTAGGAACTAAGCTTGGGGATGCTTGATACGTCTCCAACGTATCTATAATTTCTGATGTTCCATGCTAGTTTTATGACAATACCTACATGTTTTGCTCACACTTTATAATGATTTTATGCATTTTCCGGAACTAACCTATTAACAAGATGCCGAGGTGCCAGTTCCTGTTTTCTGCTGTTTTTGGTTCCAGAAAGGCTGTTCGGGCAATATTCTCGGAATTCGACGAAACAAAAGCTAAACATCTTATTTCACCGAGACGGACCAGAACACCGAAGGGGAGCCGGAGAGGAGGCCCAGGGCCCCCACACCACATTGGGGTGCGGCCTAGGAGGGGGGCGCGCCGCCCTATGGGGTGGGCCCCCAGGCACCCCCTTGCGCCGCCTCTTCGCCTATATAATCTCTCGTGACGTGAAAACCCTACAACAATTGACGAAACTCCAGAAAGACTCCAGGGACGCCGCCGCCATCGCGAAACTCCGTTTCGGGGGACAGAAGTCTCTGTTCCGGCACGCCGCCGGGACGGGGAATTGCCCCCGGAGTCATCTCCATCGACACCACCGCCATCTTCATCGCCGTTGCTGTCTCCCATGATGAGGAGGGAGTAGTTCTCCCCCGAGGCTGAGGGCTCTACCGGTAGCTATGTGGTTCATCTCTCTCTCCCATGGTGTGATCTTTATGTGATCATGAGCTTTGTATCACTATTAATCTATGTGCTACTCTAGTGATGTTATTAAAGTAGTCTATTCCTCCTCCATGATGTAATGTTGACAGTGTGTGCATCATGTAGTACTTGGCGTAGGTTATGATTGTGATCTCTTGTATATTATGAAGTTAACTATTACTATGATAGTACTGATGCGATCTATTCCCCCTTTCATAGCTATTGTTGACAGTGTGTATGCTATGTTAGTACTCGGTCTAAATTGCAACGGTCTATTATGCACTTTAGAGGTTACTCTAATATGAACTCCGGATGTTGTGGAGCTTGTTTACTCCGGCTTGAGGTGTGCTTTTGTAGCCCTACACAATGAATGGTGTTTGTTATCCAACAAGAGAGTGTAGAAAGTAGCATTTATTTATTCAGTTATGTGATCAATGTTGAGAGTGTCCACTAGTGAAAGTATGATCCCTAGGCCTTGTTTCTAAGCATTGAAACACCGTTTCCATCAAGTTCTGCTACATGTTCGTTTGCTGCCATTTTTATTTCAGATTGCAATTGCTACTTATAATCATCCATATTACTTGTATTTCACTTTTTTTTTAGAAATGGGTATTACCCGGCCTCTGCATCAAATAGATGCACACAACCCTTTATTAAAGCAGTTGAACTGTAGCAGTCTTAAAAGTCTTACAAACGCCACCTCAACGATCACATAAGATGCTCACAAAGATAAGCCAACGGAAGAACGAAACAAACATAGACGTAAACCACATATTACACCTATGTATATTGTATCCTATTAGCACACTGCCAACCACCCTGGCTGAAGATAGCCCGAACGACCGCCATCAGTCGAGTGCATCCAGACTCCATAGGTATACGCTGATCCTCCGGCTGTAGGTACGACCACATGTGAATCCAATAAGTAGCCTTGTGGATAACCTGCAAAAAGAAGACACCTTCCGCTCTGTTAAAAATAATGTCATTACGACAATTCCAAATTGCCCATAATAAAGCACAAACTCCTACACGAATTCGCGCTTTAGTTTTCTTATCTATCCCATTAAGCCACTTACCAAATAAGTTCTTAATATTCGCTGGTGGTGAGATGTTGAAATTACTTGTATTTCACTATCTCTTCGCCGAACTAGTGCACCTATACATCTGACAAGTGTATTAGGTGTGTTGGGGACACAAGAGACTTCTTGTATCTTAATTGCAGGGTTGCTTGAGAGGAATATCTCTGACCTCTACCTCCTTGAGTTCGATAAACCTTGGGTGATTCACTTAAGGGAAACTTGCTGCTGTTCTACAAACCTCTGCTCTTGGAGGCCCAACACTGTCTACAGGAATAGAAGCGTGCGTAGACATCAAGGTCACGAATCCTCGAAGGCAGTGCTCCACGACGATGCCTCCAAGAAGGGGAACGGCGCCATGAAGCGTCGCCATCGCTGGCACCGACCGAGTCGGGCAGAGCTTTCACCCGGAGCAAGCACACCCTCCCGCCGAGTCTTCCTTCACCGACAGGGAAGCCGGAGCACGCCATCTTGCGCGCCAGCACCGTCGACCACCTCGCCCACCATGACGTTGCCGCTGCCCGGGGTCTCCGCCCCGGCACACCACCACCACCCAGCAGCAGCTGCAAACATGCAGCACCTCCACGGCCAGGGCCCCCGCGCTGGCCTGCCGCAGCACCGTCACGATGCCCAGACCGCCCGCGCCCCGAGCTGGCCCGCCCAGATCCAGCCCGGCCGCGCCCGACCGTCGCAGCCGTGCCCTCAGCACACCGCCGCGCCCGCCGCACTCCGCCACGCCCGCAGCACACCGCCGCGCCTGCAGCACACCGCCGCACCCGCCGCCCGAGCGAGCTCCTTCTCGCTGGAGGATGCGGGAGGGGAAGAAGCGCCCCGCCGCCACCTTCCTCAGGGCGCGCGCGGCTTTGCCGGGGCACCTCCGGCGGCGGCGGGGCAAGAGAGGGAGGAGGTGGGGGTCTAGAGGCGGCGGCGCTAGGGTTCCCCCTGGTCGCCAGAGGAGCCCAATTGGGTTTAGCATTCATCGAGACTAGAGTTCTCTATATGCCACCTGAGTGTAACCAGCAAGCAAATATCCTGGCGGGGGTAGGTGCTTCAGGAAGCTATGGTTTGCATTGTGTCTGGTTAGAGGGGGTTCCTGAACTTGTAATATCAGCCATGTCCGGCGATTCTGGCGAGCTAATTTAATGGAATATCAGTGTTTCATATAAAAAAGGAATTCCTCAAGCCACTTGTCGTGAGGTCCTTGAAGATGATTGTATTTTGAAGATGATTGTATGATGGTGTATTGGTATTGACCGCACCACTCTCATAGCCTGCGAAATATTAACCGCATGGGCATAGGCGACCTACCGTTCCTAAGCCCAGGCACGCGTCCAGACTTTCGGCCGGCGACGCTGCCTATTTTAATGAATATTTTGATAAAAAATAGACCAGGTTTACAGTACATCCAGGCTTAAAGAAAATCATGGGTCCGGCACTAGCATGGGCACAGCGGAAAATCATGTGTGTTGTATCCTCCTGTTCGAAGCCACATATGGGGCATATACATGTGACTCGCATGTTTCTCCTCTTTTTTTTTTTGAACAAGAAGGTGGTAATTCATTGCAGTAACACGTGGTGGGTACAATTTGCAGGCAGGTCCCTAACAACACTCGCCCTAAAGAACCTAGTATTTGAATATAAGACCTGCACAATTACAAGAAGCACCTTAGAATAAAAAGTAGAAAAGCAACCAGGTCCTCGGGCTCCTCCGCCATAGATCGCCGACATCCTTGAAGCGTCGCCGCCAAGGAACCAAGAAAGGTTGCTCGAATGCCTGTTTCCGGCGAAGATCCGCCGCCGTTGGTCACCTCCAAGTCGCCGGGAACTTGGCGACAAGGACGTGTCGAGCTCCAGCAGAAGCAGAGAAAGGCCTCCTCCATGGAGGTTGAACATGGGCCGCCTTGCCGGCCTAAAATCGCAGAGGCAAAGATGTCGTCCGCGTGGTTGCGCCCGTCGTCGATGAACCACCGTTGAGAGAACCGGCACCATCTGGAAGAGTCCACCAATATTCCTCTCCCCTCGCCTCCACGGTCGGACAGAGAAGGAAACGAGGCAGAGAAGCACCTCCCCTGATAGCAACACCTACAAGCCACTCTCGTTGCAGCAGGGGAAGAAGCAGCAGCAGCAGCAGAGCAAAGTCCCTCCTCACCTCCATGGCCGGCCAGGACCAGAGTTTGCTGATGTCTTCGGAGCCACCGCACTTCTCCCCCTCGCCGCCACGGCTGGCCAGGAGAAGCAGGGCAGCCTCCACCCGCTTAAACAGAGAGAGACACCTAGATAGCCCTTTATGAAGGAGATCCTGGAAGAGAGGAACTTCTTCGCTTGCTCCGACCACCGGAGCAGAACGCCGCGATTCCACTGCAAGATGCAGCAGGTCCTGGAGACCTAGTCACTCTACTCCTAAAAACCGGCAAACAACCGAAAAACCTACAACTAGTCCTAGATCCTACTTCGGTGCCTCTCCTCCGCCATCTTCAGCCGGCTAATCCGGCGGAGGTAGCTCGGGATCGGCCCGGTCTTAGGTGGTCAACGCGCAGAAAGAGGCGGAGGGAGGAGAAGGGGAGGGGAAAAGAGCCTCCTCTTCTTACTCATCTCAGTAGCAAGAGCTCTCCATGTGTAGCCCTCCAAGCAAAATTACGAACTTTTTCTGGCACTTGACTCCAAACAGATTTCCAAATAGGTTTGTCACCAACCGGGGCTTTACTCGTTTGGGTTTTAACCTGAACGATTGAGCTGGAGCTGTATTGCTGTAACTTGGAGGCATCAAATGACAAAAATGCAGAAGAAGTGGCAATGAACTTACAAAAGACCAAAAATGCAAGGATGAAAGACAATTGCTTTTGAAACTAAATATCCACGGGGAGTGCAAGTTGAATTCCAGACAAATCGCTCCTAAATCACAGTGACGCGAGCTGACCACGTGCCTCAAACATGCCAGTGAGGCATCGAGCCTCATGTTCTGAGACTTGAATTGCGAAATTAGCATACAACAACAACAAAGAGACATTGCATTGCTTCTGAAGAATGAATGGCACGTCACTTCATGACATTCATAATCTTACGTTCTGGAGCCTTCTATTTGATCTGATACACACAAACACACTGGCTGAAAACGAAAGATAACCCTCTGCACACATCCAAATAACATGGGACTCAGATCCACAACAAAAGCCAAGAAAAGAATAACGAACACTGCCCTGAGACTCTCGCAGGAATGTAAAAAACAAAAGAACCAACCAAGAATCATATCCTGTCAAACTGGCAACCAGACTTCTTCATCCGATCATCACCAAGACGCTCCACATCTCTTCAACAACTCAGGATCTGTACACGCTGAAATGCTTAGCCCACCGCCGCGCCATGAATGGGTCAAGATGGTCCCAGCTCTCGGCGCAGCAGCTGCTCCTCCTCTCACCGCCGCCGATGCTCGGACCCATGTCCCTTATCCCGCAGCACCTGTTGTCGCCACCTTTCTCCTCAAACCCGACCGCGGCCTCGCCGTTCCTCGGCTGATCCTCCCTTCCACCCTCCAGGTAGCTATAACCGACCAGAATGAAGCCACAGTCCGCCACCAGGTCAAGCGGGATCCTCCTCTCCTCGCCACCCCTCAGCTCACCAAGCCTCACCACCCCACCATGCTCACCTATCCTCAGCTGGGTGTCCCCTATCACGCCGCCGAGCAGCCGCGCCAGGAGCTCCTCGAACTCATGCATCACGAAGCTGTTCTGCACCCCGAAGCCGAGCCCGACGTGGAACTGGTGGACCGGGATGCTCGAACGGTTCATGTCCACCCCAACATAGCTGCGGATCGGATGGTCGGAGAGGTGAAGGATGCATTTGCTAGGGTTCTGGTGCGCCCGGTCCTCGAGTATCTTCAGACCCTTCTGCAAGGCCCCTACTGGATCATTTCCACCGACGGAGCAGAGGTGCTCGATGACCTGTAGCGCCATCCGTTTGCCGTGGGACGACATTCGGCGCAAGGGGAATGCGCGGGTTGCGGTGGTAGCATTTGTGACGATGGCTAACCGGTCGATGGCGCGCATGGAGAAGACGACAAGTGCCACTGCCTGCTTCAGGAGCCTTAGGTGTGGGCCGTTGGGGCTGGCAACCAAGACGAGGTCCATGGCTGGCTGTGGAGCTAGACTGACTGAGAGGTAAGCACGCCTCTGCGCGCTTGGTGAAGCCATCTGCGATGGCGAAAGCATGGAGGAGCTGCTGTACTGGCAGTGCTGTTGTAATGGCATCATGCGTCCACAAGGGTAGTGTCCGAGAGCATGGTGGTGAGCTGCTGCCACTGGCGACGGGATCAGGGCGAAGCGCAGGCACGGGTCGACATGCTCCGTCAGAGTGTAAGGCTCGACGGGGTCATCATCGTTGTAGCGGGTGGCACGGATGGAGGACCTTCTGTTGACACGGGACGTCGCGATGTTGTCGTCGAGGATGCGGAGGATCGGATCAGACTGGTTGTGCAGCAGCGGTGGCACCTTCATGTCACGTGGCAGCTGAGACCACTGCGCACGGCAGATAGGGCATGTGACATTGCCGTGCCGGATGTTGGAGGCGATGCACAGGAAGTGGAAAGAGTGGGAGCATTGGGCTGTGAAGATCGCTGGCCTGTCGCTGTTGTCAATGTCACTGCTGCTGATGCTGAGGCTCTCCAAACATATTGCACACAGGTTCTGCATGAGAATACAGTGTAAAATGTTTAGTCAGTGGATGAGTTCAGAATACATGTGAGAGCAGATTAGAAACTAAAACTGATGTGCATACAAGTAGCAGTAAACGATCGCCACAGCCTAGATTTAACGGGCTTGGAACTATTAGTGAAGGAAGAATTTTTTAAGGCTAGAAAACAATGTCTGCTTTCATTGTCTTGGAGAGTCATGTATGCCATGTATGTCATAACATTGATATATGCCATCCATATGGCATAATACATGCCATGCATGTCGCCGCAGGTGTCATAAGGATACATAAGCCACTGTCTTGTTCTTTTGTATACCATTAGGGAGACAAGTATCATGTTACCAGAGAGACCTTATGATTCATCTGAGTGGTGATATGATTGTCCATCAATAGCCACTAAAAAGTACCGATGCTCCATTATACTGAAACAAACAAAGGGTGCACATACTAACAGTCCTTACTTAGTAGATAATATATGAGTGGACAACCATACAACCCATCATGTGCACTAAATAAACGGAACCACACTTTTCAATTAATTGCAACATTTTGCCAGATTTTCAAACTAAGACATGAGGTCATGGAGATAGCTGGTGTCCAGATCCTCATGATTTGGAGGTCGACAAATGTAGCCAAGAATCTAAACCCTCAAAATTATCACCTCCTCAAGTCTTTCCTTTAGAAAGGAGAAAATGGTTTATCTCAGTGATCTTCCTCCTCTTACACACCTCAAAATTAAAAATTTCTACAGGACGAAATTGGGCACTCCTAAGAGAGACCAAAGTGAAGATGAACCCCACAATATCAAGATTTTCTGCTACAGTCCCTTCTCTTACAGCCCCAATTTCTCCTCTTAGCTTGGCCCTTGCTATCTCAGTTTATTGCCACCTGATAGTAGGTAAAGCATGTAGTATCTGATTTCTTAACAAAAATTAATTGGTTGACACTGGGCACATCTAAACATAACTGCCCATGCTTTAGTAGATAAACAACTCCTAATTATTAAAAGATCAACCTCGAAAAAAAAATTATTAAAAGAAAGGCTCAATTACCGGTAAAGGTAGTGATCAAGAACAGAGCTGGTGGTCCAAATGGAACAAGAAAAGAAGAGAAAAGAAAAGAAAGAAAAATAATGAAAGTGGGCATGGAGCTGGTGGTACCTTGTCAGCCATTCTAGTGCTGGTCGGCTCCTCCAGCTTTTCCTGTTCTCCATCACTCCTGTCTGCTGGAGCATTCACTGCTGAGCAGGAGATCTGCACACACAATTACAGACCTCAGTCCTGTTAATACATTGCCATTTTGCAGTATAGAGCTACAAGCAAGGCATCCACCAACGGACCATATACATCCTATACAAGGACAGTGCTAAAACAATTTAGCACTGTTAAAAGTCGAGTTACTAGAGAAACAATATTTATTTTGAGCTGGTAAAAGGATTCACCAGATAGATATAGTGCATAAAAGGCCAAGATAATTGCCCGGTTCCTAGAAAACACAATGTTGGAAGAAGAGAGAAACATGGGCACCAATTTTCCTAGAAAAAATGATTAAAAATCAGAGCGAAGACAAAGTGCTCCATGTCCCCTGCGCAGTGCGGCTTGCAGGTTGTAGCTAGCAACCATCAGCGTACCAACGAGAATAATGCATTGGCTTTATCAGTCACCAAAGAACTGAATCAAAATAACCATTCCACACAGAACAAGCTTTTTCGGAGTTTTGAACTTCAGAGGACAACATCTCTAAAGAAAACTCCAGATGATGTGTAGATCCAAGGTGATTTATTCTTTGTGGGGGCTGTAAATGGACCACAAGAACGGGAGTACGTGGTGCGTATAATCATTTCCCAAGGTGCTAGCAATACAAGGAAGGAACGGGAGGGAGCTAGAACAATCATTTCCATAAATGAATGAGCAGGGCAGCAGTACCTAGAAACAGCTGCTACTGTTGGAAAAGGAAGAGGAAGAAAATGCGACAGGAGCGGCAATACTCCTGTTGCTCCAGCTTGGTTAGAACATTTGCAACAGATAGAGAGATCATTTTAAGAACCCAAGATCAAGAGACGGAGAAGAAGCCAAAAGTCTCCCCAAAAAACAGGTCACAAAGGGATGCATAGCTGGCTAGGAACCAAAACTTATCTAACCCCAGAGGAAAAGGAGCCTATGGTTCTTGGACATGAGCGAGACTGAAACCAAAGAAACAGAACAACTCTGATGAAATGTAGAGAAGGAGGGGCAGAGATTATTACAGTCTTGGGAGGCGGCGGGGAGGGAGATGCGGCGTGGGAGGAGAAGAAGGAGGCGCAGGAGAAGCCGATCCGCTTGGCCGCCGCCCTCCGCCACCGCGCGAGCGTTCCTTCGCCGGCGATGCCGCATCCCCCCGCCATTGCTCTCTGCTGCCCCCCGCAGCTACAGCACCATTCCCCTGTTTCTTGCTGTCCTAGGTGGTGGTGTAATCGCTTCTGCTTTGCCTACCATCTGGTTCTTGTACATGGAGCAAAAGGGGCCAAAGGGCCATGAAGTCATCATACTCTCTCTCTCTCCCCAAAGTGAGTGAGCAGAGTTGTTTGGTAGTTGCAGCAAAACCCTTCGTTAGTTTCTCATCTAGATTTCAGCCCCTGGAAACATAAACTTAAGAAAAAAAATCTCGAAACTTGAAATGCTTTAGAGCATCTTCAATTGGGTTTCTCAAAACTGTCATCCAAAGAAATTTGAGAAGCTCCGAAGACTTAACATGTCCAGCCGTGAGCCCCAACGGCTACTTCGATCGTGGCGTGCTTCAAATACTGCTCGGTGTGCCCACCCCGGCCCGGTCCGGCTACGGAGACTTAAGATGTGTGATGTCTTTGATTTTTACACTTGTTTTTTTTCTTAGGGGACACGGTTGAAAATGGACACCCCCTAAACATGGCATCACACGACGGCGTTTCGAAAGGGTCAATCCGACATTTTTCTTTTCTGAACGTCGTTTGGGGCACGAGACGCTGTGAAATGCTTTCTACTACTCTTTTCTCTTCACATTAGTAATTAGGAACACGTTTGAGGTTCTTTATGGAAAAGCACAATACTGATGGGTGTATCGCCAATTCCAAACACAGACGAACGCCTTTATGCAAAAGCGTCCTTGCTTGCTGAGCTGCTGCTCACTGTGGTCCCAACTCACACTACTCCTTTTTCTTTGCGCACGGAAAGGACAATCTGTAACGCGTGCCTGCCCAACCCTGTCGCAACCTGAGCTTCCCACTGCCTAGCTAGCTCACTCCATTCGTGGTTCATTCATCGGCAAGGCAACCCTAGCAAGATTACGGCAAACTGCCGCCGCATTTCAGCTAGAGGATAGCCCCAAATAGAAAAATTCTGGCCTATTTTTGTATTTCCTACCCGAGCAGATGCCCCAAAAAGGCCTGGCCTGGATTTAAAAAAAATATCCGGTGTCATCGATACCCAGGGGTATTTGGATTTGGGGTACCAAATCCCGATCCCCTACTATCGCTATCGCCGCATCCTATCCTCCGCCGCCGCACCCCTCCTATGGCACCCCTTCGGCAAATCAGTGGCCTATGAATCGAGCCACGGTGTTGTGTGGCCGTAGGGGTTCTTGCATCCACCACCCTCGTAGCCCTCCCGCCAACCGCGAGGCAGAGGTTGCCCGCATGCATGGGCGGCGCCACATCACGCATTCGGCCGGGCTACAACGGCGTAGCCTGAGGTGAACAAAGACAACAACACCACGGAGGCGGGGAGCTCCCACACACCCCTGCGTGCACACACTTGAAGGAGGGGGAGCGGCGGCACCCGCACATGACGTGAGGTTGTTGTGCTC
The DNA here is from genome assembly GCF_019359855.2 of Lolium perenne. Lineage (NCBI taxonomy): Eukaryota > Viridiplantae > Streptophyta > Magnoliopsida > Poales > Poaceae > Lolium > Lolium perenne. The sequence continues at coordinate 170,760,579 of NC_067248.2, forward strand.
GACGAGTTTGTCCCGCTATTCAAACGCGAGGCGGACGAACTCCTCCTCCAACACGAACGCTAGGTGGCGGCGAACACCACCGACGAGGCCACGCGCAACTGTGTTGTCAATGCCTGGAGCTGGCCAAGGAGATGCTCCGCTTCGCCGTCTTGTTCCACTTCCGGCACTATGGGTAGATTACGGTTAGGGTTTGATCATCCTTCGGTGTGTATGTATAAAATGTATGGTGAAGTATGTACATCTTTAATTTCTCGCGTGGATTTTCTTTTAAAGTTTACGGTATGAATTATGGTATATGTTCTAGCAGCTCCATTTTCAAACGCAAAAACGTTCCTAAATTTGTTTGTTGCTATCTTGTACCCAAAGTCAGCAAACCATCATATTCCAGTCCTATAAATTTCTTTCTTTCCCACCTATTTTATATATGTTGTTAACAACTCAGGAGAGACTCATATAGCAATTTTATGAAGTATTATGTACCCTCGTATTTTCATGAGTGTATGTAATTTACATGCTCCACAAAAATGGGGAAGAAGATGAGTAACTTTAAGAATGCCGATCTCAACTATCCAAGAAATGACACTAATTTTTTTTCGGTCTTTTCATACAACCTGTACAAAAATGGAGTAGGCAGCTCTTTGTGGCTTAAACGAAATCCATAAGACAATTGGAGGATCATGTTTAGTAGATGTTTTTCCCGTTGAGTTTGTCTGGTTTGTGGGATTGAAAACGACGGAAGCATTTTCATACGGTCTCTACTTTATATGTGACTGCATAGAAATTTGTTTATTGAATCTAACCTCGTGGAATCACCTTTTTTTTATTGTTCCTATGGTGACTATGTCATGCACCAAATATTTAGGAGTTTTTTTATTGTGATGTAAACAAACGACTTGGGATTGATGTTGTTTTCAATTACTGGGTAGAACTCAACATGACATGACATCATGAAAACGTGTCTAGGAGGAACTAGACATTTTTTTTAATATAGTAGAAGCGGGGCGTGACAATTCCGAAATTCGTTCCTGACAGGAATCGAACTCCGGTTGTTAGGGTGCGCCACTGCGACCCCAACTATTGGGCTAAGTCCCACGTCGTCAACATGACATGACATCATAATCGTGCACTATTTTCCTATATCATTTTTAGTGTAGTATATGCCATATAAGATGATTTTTCAGGATTGTTCAAAAAGCTAGAATCCCCGGATCAAACCGAAGGTAAATATATATACTGTAGCAACTTTTGACGCTCCTTTCTGCACGTGACGTCGGACTGGCATGGGCTAGTGCTGGTATGGATCAGTGTGCAGCATGGACGCCATTCAAGCTCAACACAGTCTGTGAGGCAGGCGGTCAGTCAGAGACTCAGAGCAGCGCAGTGCCCAATAAGTCCAGTGGAAGCCTTTTTTCTATTTTCCTTTCTTTTTTTCTAGTATCTTGTCCGTTTCCTTCGTCTCCCTTTTTCTTTGTATTTCGTCTCACCGCCCTCGAGAACTTCCATGGGAACGGGTTACCGGTCTATACTTCGTGCAACTGTGCAAGCCAGGGGAAGGAGACAAGGGAAGCAGATGGATGCGGCTTCAAAACAGTACTGCCAACAACTGCCCAAGGCAATGTTGATGTGTGTGTAGTGGTTGCACTAGTTGCAACAATTCCACCAGTAAAAGAGAGATAAGAACAGAAATGCGTGTATTATTTTGCACTGAGAGAGATTGGGCAACGACGAGAGTGAGATCCTCAAGACTGTTGCAAGGGAAGATCCGTTGGAGCTGCTTTGGTCTTTTTCTGGAGTTGTTGATCAGTTGAAAGCCTAGGGAATTGAGAGAAAAAATGGAGGAAAGGCAAACTTTTTTTTGCCTTGATTCATTGATCAAGAAGAAGCAAGTAGTACAAGATGCTATGCATGTAGACTACATACCCAAAAAAAAGTTTGATCTCTCGGCAATAGGTGACCCGAATGTTTTGCCCTGGCGAGATTCTATGAACTCGTCTCCATATGATAGGCGGAATTAAGAACGTCATGGAATTGATTATCCTTCCGCCTATCATAATTTTTTTCGAAAGGATAATCGATTCCATGTCGTTCTTAATTCTGGAAACTTTAGCGTTCAGCTCGTTTCATAGCTCCCACGGGACTGACATTAAAAGTGTAGCCATTGCCTTCATCCTCCTGAGGTGGGCATGGATAATGTGGATCCACAAAGATTTTATGTCCTCGAAAGCGATCCACTCCGGAGACTCAAAAGAGTGTAGGTCAAGCCAATCCTTAACCATGGACCATATGCTAGTGGCATAGCGATATTTGAAGAGAAAATGAGTGTAACACCCTGAATAATAGGACTTGGGAAGGGCAGAAGCAGAATTTGTACATTTGCATATCATGCATCTCAAAACGAGGGGGGGTTTGATTTTTTTAATTAAGTTAAATGTGGTTGAAATCAAAATTTATTGTTGGATTTAAGTTAAGTCAACATTAGAACTGAATTCAAATTGCAACATCACTTTGTTCATTTCAAAATTTGATGAAATTCAAAACATAAATCTTAAAACCAAGACCCAAGCCTTTTGGCTATACTCATATACACATCAATAGAAATAAGCAATCACATACATCACATACGAATTTAATTCAAAATGGAAGTTTGAATTATTCAAACTTGAGTTCAAATTAAAAATTCATAACAAATAAAATAAATCTAAAAATACAAGGTTAGATGACAATGCTTAGAAATTTATTCTCATTCATAATAAAATCATTACATGGTTGTTTACAAGAGAAATTTCAGAAAGGAAATTACAGGATGTTAAAAACCTATATAAACTACAAAAAAACTAGTGATATCTATCTACTTTCCTACATCTACATCTTCATGTTTATCTCATATTGATCTTATGGAACCTGCAAGACACAAACACATACATTGAAAACCCATTTGGTTATGCTAAAATGTTGGATTCGCCTCTTGGTGAATCCATTTGTTGTAGCATCCGAAGGAAGTGATCCCAAGAAGAACCCCTAAAATCACAAAAATATGCTTGGGGGTTTTAGATATCCAAAGACAAGGCAACATGGAGCAGTTGGTCAATAGACAGAAAATAGGGCCAGTGGCAACATCTCTCATCTTAAAAAAAAACATGATAAGCATCTCAACAATAAGCATAAGAGGCAACAATAGGCATCAGGGCAACAATAAGTAGGAAACTTAGGCAACATATATATATTTAAATCCCACTTATAAAGTCAACAGGCAACTTTGCCAAACATATTAATTGGATACAAAATCCCAGAGAGAAAATAATAAACTAAATGAGCATTGTATTATTCATCAGAACATTTGAGAATATAAATCTTAAGTAATGAAATCTTATCGAGGACTAAAATAGCTATTAAGACCAAATTATTAAGCCACAGATCAAAAGAAATAATTCCTTATGCTTCACTGAATAAAAACAACATTTAAGACACTTGTAATTGTCCAAATTGAGCAACAGAACAAAAAAACCATTTAATAACCGACATGCCTATTTGGCAAACTCACAAACTGACTTGAAATAAGTTAAATAATCATAGAAAACTTGCAGAGAACTCATTGGGATGATACCTTGTTGACTTGAAGGGTGAAAAAAAACCAGTGCGGTAAGCATAACCCGCATCAGGAAGGTAGAACTTACCTTTTGGGACTTTCAGACCATCAGATCTCTCCAAGCTGTCTACCAGAGAATCGTTGCATCATGGGTGATCCTTCCCATCCTGCTAGAACATATGTGAACCTCATATCAAAATCAAAAGCTGCTAGCATATTTTAGCTTCTGTAGTGTTTCATCTCATGTATGCTTGTGACTCGCTTCTTGTCACTCCTACAGTGACATGAATGCCTTCAATTGCACGAATGCAATCCGGACATGAAAATGAGCAACTTTTTAGGTCTTGCTAAAGTAGAACATTGTGATTCACAAAGATGTTCAGTTGCTCACCTTGTAATATGGAAACCATCGGTAGCTATATATGATCTTGGTGGGAGTGCGGGCAGATGGCGGCTTGATCATCTCTTCTCTGAGCTCGCCAATAATATACATGAGTTGCTTGAAATAACGAGATATTATTTGAGTGGATCTCCACCATGTGTTGTGAATCACCTGGAATCTCTCATTTTGTCCAAGAACATGAACAAATATGGCTAATTGCTCTTCGATATAACAGTTGATGTTATCTTTAAGCAACCCCTAACCCTGAATGTGTTCACTAGGCTGTTAAAAGGGGCTCTTTTCATCCTCATCATCTGGACAACCTCTACATCGTTGATGTTATAGATGTAATTCATATTGTTCATCCGCTCTCTGTCATGTTCAAACATTGGATCATCGGTGATAGTCGGCCTGTCATTGCGATGAACCACTCGCTTTAGGATCGCAAACATCCAGGCCAGGATCGCAGCTACGAGCGCAGTCGCATGAATGAAAAGTTTATGTTCCTCATCCTAGTTTATTTGGTGTTGCATAGAAAGAACGACAAAAATTGGTTTTAGTTTGAATGGTTTCGGCCGGTAGAGGGCTACAGGTTCTTACGACCTTGCTTGAAGCTGGCTCCATGGTGTCATCGGCGGAGACAACGGGGAAAAGATGGTGCTCCACACAAAGAGAGGTCGCCGCTACCGCTAATCTGCGAACCCCGCCGCCCAGGGGACGTGAGACAGGAGGGTGACAGAATAGGTGAGGCAGATCTATCTAGTACGACTTGCCGGTGCCACATATCTAAATCGATGTCGCCACCTTCACTACCCTAGAGGGAATATTGGGGAATTGTATCTTCTAAAACTGAGGTGACCCACTGTGGGGGCGGTGAGCCTACTTTTCGCGACATACCGTCCAGCAAATTTTCCCTCTCCCGCCATCTCCCTCCGCACCCGCGCGCCTGACTTCCCTCCTTTTGCGCCCTCCAGCGCCTATTCCAGTGACAACAGAACGAATCAAGAGTGCCTAACAGATCTATTCTGATGGTTCTTTAAAGTTCATGTGAGCCAAAAATACGAAAAACAGCTACCTTCGAAACTCACAATTTTTTGCATCACTTTAAAGCCGGGAAACGACTTTCCAAGCAACTAAACTCGGCCTTGAGGGCTTCCCTTGGAGATGAGCTCACAGCATCACGTTCATGTGACTGCATGACGATGGCGATATTCTGTTGCATCATCGCAAGGCTGGGAATGCCACTCGGAGCTCCTCCAGTCCTCCTCCTCTACCCTTTTTTGCTCGCACTACGAGAAAGGTTTTCGCTCTCATTGTCTTTCTCTTCACAATGCCCGTCTCGACTTTACGATTATAATTTGGTACAATCCTCGATGATCCTGTCTCCTCGGCCATTTCTGCTTTCGGGAAAACGATACAATATTCCAGACAGATCCCAACAAATGCCATGGGAGCCAACAACCAGAGTCAGGCCAAAACCAAGTCAAACCCTGTCAAAATACACGGTTCCCACCAAATTTAATTAAGTTTAAAAAAGCAGAAACAACACACTGCTGTTGCCAGTGCCACGTTCCCTACATTGGTCATGAAAATGAACAGAAAAAATCTGAAAACTGCAAGCAGCGGCCAGGGCCGGCCCTGACCCTTGGCAGGCTTGGGCGGTCGCCAAGGGCCCAGGCCTGGGGGGGGCCCCAAGATGGAGGCTGTATTTCTATAGTATATGGGTTGGAAATAAAATTTGGCCAGCAGGCCCAACTATAGTAACGAATTCGGCTCCCAGACGGGGGTGCTGTATGCCGACCTGGTCGGCGCGGACCGCGATCCCTATTCGCCGCTCAATGCGGGAGCGATTCGCTCCCGCTCAAGCGACGGACGGGGTGGGCCGGCCCATTAGCGGCTAGCAGGTATGGTTTTTTCCTTTGTTTTCTGGTTTTCGTTTTTTCTCAGGTTTTTTCGGTTTTTGATGGTTTCGTTTTTATTTTTGCTGCATTGGTTTGCTGATTTCGAAATTTGTTTAGATTTGTTTTTTTTGCTTTGATTTAAAAATGTTTACATTATAAATTTGTTCAAATATGAATTTTGTTGAAATATGAATTTTGTTCAAATATGAATTTTCTTCGATTTAAAATTCTATGTTTTATAAACTAAATAATTGTTAAATTTGAACATTTTTCAATTTTAAACAATTTTTATGTTTGAACAATTTTCAAATTTGAACAATTTTTTAATTTAAACACTTTAAAATTTTGAAATTTTTTATATCCGAACTTTTTTAGATTCAAACATATTTTAGTTCGATTTTTTTATTTCAAAACTGTTTCAGATTTGAACATTGTTTAAATTTAAACATCTTTAAAGATCTAAACTAAAAGGAAAGAAAACGTAGAAGCAGTACCTTTTGTTGGGCCCAGGTTTGGACCGGCCCACGAGGAACCTGTTCAGGCGGAGCGAACGCTGCCTCCCGCTTAAGGCGGGGAGTAGGCGCTCCCGGCGCGGACCAGGCGCCGCACACCCCCCAGACGGGTTGTTGGGCCGGCCCAACATTCCCAGTTTTTTTTGCTATTTCGTTTTTTTTCTGTTCGATTTTTCCTTTTATGTTTTTTAAAAGCTGATTCTTTATAAAACCGATTTTCAAAATCTGGAATTTTGAAATTTAGTTTTTCTGAAATTTAAATATTTCAAAATTTGAACATTTTTCGAATTTGAAACATTTTTTTAGATTTTTTTTTCAAAATTTGAACAATTTTTTAATTTTAACATTTTTTATTTTTTGTTCAAAATTTGAAAATTTTCGAATATGAACATTTTTAAAAATTCGAACATTTTTCACGTTCGAACGGTTTTCAAATTTGAACGGTTTTCAGATTTGAACAGTTTTCAGATTTGAACGGTTTTTAGATTTGAACGGTTTTCAAATTTGAAATTTTTTTAATTTAAACATTTTTGAATTTGAACAATTTTTAAAAATTAAAATTTTCGAATCTGAAAAAATATAAACGAAACAGAGAAAAGTAAAGAAAACAGAAAAAAAAACCAGAAAAAAAAAGGAAAAACGAACTCCAACAGACTAAACAGACATAAATGGGCCTGGCCCATACCCGACCAGGGGTGTGCGGTGGCCGGTAGCCACCGACCTGGTCGGTGTATAGGTTTTGCCCTCCCAGACGCCCCTCGCTCGATCAGGCCTCCCAGACCAAGAGTCGCTGCGTTACGTGCGTAACGGATCGGCATCGGCGTATCGCCTCACGCCCCTGCCATCGCCTCGCATCACTAGTCTACGCCCTCGCCTCGCCAGTCGCCTCGCCGGCCGATCCCTGGACAGGGATGCGCTCCTGCGCCGATCTCTTCCGGTCTTCCGTGCGTTCGGCTCACCCGGCCACCGTGCGTTCGGCTCACCCGGCCACCGTGCGTCCGTGGCCCGTCCGGTCTTTTTGTAAGTCCTCAACTGATTCCGGCTAATTCTTTCTTCTAATCTAGAACTATTTCTAGGGTTTTAATTTGATGTAAATTCATTCATCGCTATAGTGTTACAATGCCGTCAAAACAATTGTCTGGTGCTGCGAAAAAAAGGAAGAGAAAGCAAGATGAAAAGATTAGGAAATCGCAAAGAGGCGATTTGAATAAGTATTTTCCAATTAAAAGTAATGTTGATCTCGATGATTTTGTTTCTGAGTTAAAGGTTCTCCAAGTAACATTACCAGATGATTTGTCAACGCTTGAGATTCTTCAGTTTGTTACAACTGTTGATTGCTATCCAAATGTGTCAGTTGCATATCGCATCCTCTTGACTATATCTGTGACTGTAGCCTCAGCTGAAAGAAGTTTCTCTAAACTGAAGCTACTAAAACATTGTTTGAGGTCAACTATGTTACAAGATAGATTGAATGGTTTGGCTACATGTTGTATTGAGAAGGATATCTTGGAAAGCATTGATCTTGAAACAATTGTCAATGATTTTGCATCGAGAAATGCGCGGAGAAGCTTTTTCGAGAAGCATTGAAGTACTCATGGTAATTTGGTCTTTATTTGAGGTAATGAAACTAGTGCAAAATACATTTTATATTTTGCTGCCATTTTATAATTATTTTTACTGTAATATGCGAACAAACTGAGAGTTTATATATATATCTAATTATACTACATATCGTTTTGAAAGGGTCTTTTTTTACGTCGCCCAAGGGCACCAAAATACATAGGGCCGGGGAGCGGCGCACAACCTGAATCGTCCGTACCAGCATGTCTTGCTTTCCCTAAACAAAGCTGGATTACACAAAAGATCAAAGCACTGAACTTCACACAAAGGTGTATCATTGGGCTCGAGACCAGTGGAACAAAATCTGCTACGATGCCAATGCTATGAAACTCTGAGCTCTGAAAACTTTTGTCAAGCAAAGACTTCGAGCGGCCAACCGCTGTATTGTCATGCATGCTCTTTAGCAGACAAACAATGTGATCAAGCTGATAGGGAGGTTAACTCAAAGCAGCGCAAGAGTTTACAGAGCACAAAAAGGTGAAAGCTCAAGCTGAGAGATGATGAATGCTACTCATTTTGGTGATCTCTGAGCTCCCAACTCGGTATGCACATTTGGAGCCTAAGAGCAACTCTAACAGAGCTTGTAAAACGGGCTGAAACCGAAAAAGTCCAGCGAAAATACGGGTTTAGGCCGAAAGTGGGCTAGAACGGAGCCCGAACTCGCGGCCTGGCCCGTAAAACGAGTTGTGGGGCCCGAGAAACTCGGCGGCCGCCCCGTATTAAAACGGGCCGCGGAGGGGAGTTCGGTTTCCAAACCCTACTCCCCTCCGCCCTACCACTTCCTCCGCCGCCGCCTGCCTCCTCTCCGGCGAGCAATTTCACCGTCGCTGACACGCTCCGCCGCTGCCGCCACCACCCCTCCGTCCGCAATGGGGCGCTTAAGACGCGTAGGTAGGGGAGGGGGCCGAATCGGCGGCGGGAAGCCAACACCGCGTCCGCCGGGTGTACGGTTGGAGATGGGCGCGCTCCAACGGCGGTTGGAAGCGGGCGGCACAGAAGTGGCCGCGTGCTTTCGCGCGCCGGGCAGCACGCGAGGAGGCGCGCAAAGGAGAAGCCAAGGAGACGCCCCCGCCGGCTCGTGCAGCCCGCCGCTGCCGACGCTTCCCCCGCGCAGCGACGGCAACGACGACGACGAAGCAGATGGGCCGCCTCTCACCTGCGGGAGCTCGGCGGGGGCGGAGGCGGCGGCGTTCGAGGTGGCCGCCCTCGTGGTCACGTAGGAGTCACCGGTGCGGAAAAACCCTCCGCCACCGCAAGAACTGCCCGGTGACAATCCGGAGCCTAATCTAATAATTTAGGTACTCAAATTAACGAATGTAGCTCGAACTGCCCCGTATTTTGGCTAGTTTATGTAAATTATCGATGAATGTAGCTCGATCGGAGCAAGAATGTGTTCAATTTTGCAAGATCATCGTAGCACATTTTCCCGTGATGTTTGATTTTTAGTTTTTCAGTTCGTGAGTTCGGTTTTAAATCTGCGCCGTGACTAAAACGGTCTAAACTGAACAGTTCGGGAGACCGAACTCCGTGTTTTCGGTTCGGAGATATACGGGCTCGGGAGAGCATCTCTAGCCTAGAGCATCTCTAGCCACAACCTAAAACGGAGATCCATTTGGTTCGGTTTTGTCTATTTAAGTTGTGTCACAGACAAAAATTTCACCATGGTCCAGCCTACTAGGCTAGTGCGACCAAACGTGACCCATTCGGTCCGTGCTGGCCATTTTGGGAGTGCCGGTGGCCAAAGAAAGAACGTCAGAGCACGCGCTAGCCACTGGCTAGAGGGCCCGGGAGGACGCGCGCCTTGTCCGGCTCAACAATAGTTTAGGTTGCACGTGCTAGAGCGTGCGCGCGGCCGGTCCGCCTGTTTGCGCGACTGATTTGGACGGTCCAGGACATGATGGGTCGTCTCGATGGAGATGCCCTAATAGAATAGCCGGCAACACCATGCCAACCCCTTGTCACACGGCCTGGGTTGGGAACAACGGCACTGCAGTCCACGTAGGATTTCTCCCGCGGGTCCCTCCTGGAAGCCACACGGGGCCATTCCGTACTCCCTCCCGATTCGCCTCCCGCCCCGCTGGTTCGCCATCACCGTCATTGTAGTCGCCTCCCCATGCTTGTCTCCCACGCAGCCAACCTAGAATCCTCAATGTCGTTGCCGCTACCGCCATGTCCGGCCATCTCACGCTGTGGTTTGGTCGGAACAACCGACTTTGTCGCCTCTCCTGTCATTTTCTCAACCATCGTTCGAAGGGAGGAGTCTGCCGGTGCCAGCTCTCCTGCCGCCTCTACCACACGCCATATGCTTGCCTTTCTGCAACGCTCCTTGCCGGTGCCAGCTCCCCCCCCCCCCCGACTTGTAGGCGCAAAGCAGCGGGCGGCAGTGAAGTTTGTTCGCCCCGCCCACAAGGTGTTTGGCAGTTTGCTGCAATGGTTATCGATGACGAAGTGATGATGTACATGTTGCTAAAAGAGGAGGCTGGAACCACCGCCGACAAACAACAATAATTCCTGATCTCGACTAACCTCCTCCGCCTTCGATAGAAGATAGTCATTGGACCTCGACGTGGTGGATCGGGGGATGGGAAGGTGAAGAAGAAGGACCAGCATTGGCTTGTCGGCTCAATGTTGCTTGACTCAGACTACTTCAAAGACGATGCAACACATATCGTCAAGGATTTCTGGCGGCGATTCAGGATGAACAAGGAGTTATTCATGCGGATTCTGTTCGGCATCAGGGAGTATGAAAAATTGCAGCGAGAGGTTTTTTGGGATGCTAGAGACAATCGACTGCATACACTGGGTTGGAAGAATTGCCTATTTACTTCGCAAATCTTGTACAAGGGTCATACTGAAGAGTACAACTGATTATGACCTCTAGATTTGGCATGCATTCTTTGGTATGGCAGAGACTCACAATAGTATCAACGTGTTGCAATGCTCTGTGGGACATGTTGCCGCCGTCAATTCTGAGATCAATGGCCACACGTACAAACAAGGGGTACTATCTAGGTGATGGTATCTATCCCCCATACGTTACATTTGTGAAGACAATCCCCGACCCAGAGAAGAGAGCTTATTTTTCTGAATGCAAGGGCTTTTATGTGCTCCAGCATCGTTTTGTCATTGTTTTGTGCCCTGCTTTTATATGGCCGGAATCTTAGATATGGGAGGTGATGAACTGTTGTGTGATTATACACAACATGATCATTTAGAGTAAGCGTGAAGAACCAATGGATGATGGCCATCTATTTGATCATCAAGAACCTCTTGCCAAACTTGATCAGGTATGGTCCGAGTTTGTTGCTTTCCACACCATGCATTAAAAAATCCAAAATGCACGTGTTTAAAACTATGCAAAGTGTTGCAATTTGAATAAAAAATCAAGGGAGCTAGTGTTGGTGCCCAATAACAAGGTGACGACGTCTCTACCGACGACTATTTGGAACGCGTCTTTGAAGATGCTCTTACTATCTTCTTTTGTTGACCACCTCATGGCCGCCTTACCGGTGTATTACTACCTTCTTGCTACTCCATAATTTACTGCGGTATATGTAGACTATTGTGTAGATCATAGCCAGGAAACTCTCGTTTGCAACTACTTAACTTTAGACCCGCACCTCATTATCAGATGCCACACTTCAAATTTTTAAAAATTACGGAAGAAAAATCGGGACATATATTATATTGTGCATTATACACGTGCGAAGTTATTTTCTAAAAAATGTATGGCCTGCACAAAAAAAGACAAATTATATGTGAATAGTTCTACTGTTCACTTTGGTTTTGGTTTTTTCTTCACAGACCATATTTTGGAACAAAATTTTAGATGTGCACAAGATACAACATAACATATATCTAGGATTTTATTTTGTATATTTTAATATTTTAAAAGTACGATATCCGATAATGAGGTGCAGGCGTAACTAGTTGCGAATATTCGCCGCCCTTTTTTCTTGCTTAGACAGCTTAAGACGTGTACGTTATGCACAGGCCCCGAACATTTTATTCCGCTTTATTCTGCACACACAAGCCATGCGTGATACACGCGCATACATATACGAACCAGCACTCAGCAAGTGAGGAAATTCCCGGGGTCGACGCCGAACTTCTTGCAGTAGTCCCTGTAGTAGCTGGCCCGCGCGTTCACCGCCGTCGAGTTCCCGCCGTCGCACTCCGCGATGCCGCTGACGGCCCTGGTCGTGGCGCCGAACCCCTGCGGCACGAACGGGTGCACGTTGTTCATCCATAACCACAGCGCCGCCTTGAACGCCACCACCGGGTCCTGCGCCACCTTCTCCGGGTTCCTCAGCCCGTCGAACCCGATGCTCTTCCCCGCCGGCCCGTAGTTGGAGTTCCACCGCAGCTGCAGCGGCCCGCGCCCGTAGTACGCCCACCCGGCGTAGCACGGCCAGTCGGTGTCCCTCTCGTCGCAGTAGTCCTTGCTCGCCCCGTTCGTCTCCTCGATGAGGCACAAATCTGCCCATCCAAGAAATTATATGGCTTAGTTATGCAGTAGTGCGAGCTCTATTCATCCATGGTCGAAGAACTTACGTCCGGTCTCGTGGGCGACCTGGGCGAAGAAGGCGGCAATCTCCCTCTTGGAGTCGTCCTTGGAGCGGCCTTTCGCGAAGTCGGGGTTGGCGCGGGCGGCGTCCAGGAACGACCGGAGCGTGTAGAAGTTCTTGCCGGCGCACCCGTCGCCGGCGACGGCGTGGGACTTGATCCCGTTGAAGAACGCCGCGGTGACGACGCTCTCCACGGGGACGGCGATCCCGCCGCTGAGCACCGCGCACGCGCCCGACTGACACGCTCGTCCGCAGTAGGCGATGCTGGTGCCGCAGTAGCCGTCCGTGCTGCAGCACTCGTTCGGCCGGCAGCCGCAGTTCTGCGCCTCCGCCGGGCCTGCGGCGGAGAGGAGAAGCGCCGCTAGGCCGAGAGCCAGGAACGTGAACGTCGCCATGGGCGAGTTCGCCGCCATGTATCGATCGAATCAGTGAGGTTTATCTGTTGCGACCGGCCGGCGCTGCTTGTTTAGGAGGTGACTGCACGCTGTGTATGCTAGCATATTAGCATTACTGGGTTTATCTAGATGGTGAACGTTCATCTCCACGACGAATGGCGGCGTCAACGTTCGAGCTTCGACTGATTGGTCAAAAATTCACGCGGCTCATAGTATCTATCAGGACTTTCCGTTTACTTGCTGTCATTGTGCTTGGACACACACGTCTCCTTTCTAAACTTAGTCCCTGCACTCGCTGTGGGCCTGTGGCAGTATTTAGGAGTTTGCAAAATTGAGATTAATTTGCTCGTCGGCATGCTCGGTAGGAATTGATCCGGGTGTGTTTCTCGCTTCCAGTCTTCCAGTGGCCCACGTCGATGGGTACCGCCATTACCCTGCCAGGTACGCGCACATTCCGTGGAGCTAAGGCCATGTACTATGTGTAGCAAAAGCGAACCAAAGAGATATATGATGCGGTTCAATACATAATAGTAGAGTATCGATGTTTGTTGTCAGAAGAAAGAAGCGACCCATCTTGTTGGTTCGGTTTCAAAGCGATGCTAAGCAATAAAATATACTTTCCAGCCTGACACATGATAGGAAGAGGAGCAACCGAGAGCATATGTGCATAAACAAACAAAGGAAAAGCAATTTCCTGCAGAAATTTGGGCCCCATATTTACTGCCACAATCGATTCCATACATAGCAGCTGAATCAAGTCGAACCATTTCTATTCTTGAACCGCATCCACATAGTATATGGTCTAAGTCCGGAAGAGGGTAAAACCATCCACTATGTAGAGCAAAAGCGAACCATGAAAGTCTTTGAACTGATACAACAAATAGTAGAGCATCGACTCATATGCTCAGACAGGAAAAGCGGCTCATCTTCATGGTTCGAACCATGCCAATAGAAAAATAATTTCTTGCATGCATGATTACTATGCATGGAGGAATATGGAAGAGAGAGGAGAGCCTTTTCCTGCAATTAGGTCCCATGGTGACACCTGATGCGGCTCAATACATAGTAGAGTTTTTCCTAGCTACCGTATCATGTCTGACACATATTTGTACTGAGTCGAATCCACATAGTGCATGGTCTAAGCCATCGTCTCGGCTGGACTCGTGGGGGGAAAGGAGTGGAGGACGTCGCGTCGTGTTATAAATTTTCTCAGTGAGTATTATCTGCTATGTTACTATGAGGCCTACATTGTTACAAATCTAGGGTACTGAAATGGCCGATGATTGATCTTGGACAATCTATTCAAGGGATGGTGTTGTTGAACCATGTTCTTTGCACAAACACAAATATTGTGCATCCTCTTTGGTTTGCTCGCACCATCCATGTGGTTTGTGTTGGAGATATGCCCAAGAGGCAATAATAAATGGTTATTATATATCTTTGTGTTTATGATAATGTTTACATACCATGCTATAATTGTATTAACCGAAACATTGATACATGTGTGTTATGTGAACAACAAGGAGTCCCTAGTAAGCCTCTTGTATAACTAGCTTGTTGATTAATAGATGATCATAGTTTCATAATCATGAACATTGGATATTATTAATAACAAGGTTATGTCATGTAATATCCCAGGTTTAGAGGCAATAAAATGAGAGATCACCAAAGTGTGCATTGCATTCATGCATACAAAATCCGGGGAATTTTCGCGCTTTCAAATAAAACTTACCACAGTAACTGAAGTTTCACTTGACTTGCTGGAATTGAAGTAGATCATCAAGTCAAGCGCTATAAACTTCACTGTGACCTTTGCTAAAACCTTGTTTTGGGTAGAGATGATTTGATCTATGGGCTAGATCAAATAGAATTAGTTTTACAACAAACAACACTTTAAGTAAGGATCAACTACAAGATCTTATAAAGGATCTCAACATGATAATTCTAATAACAACACATGAATAATTATGCAACTATAAATCAAAGAACACAATTAATTAAGAAACTATTCTATACTTATCTTATCCATGTCTTCTACTAAATAAATGTTCCTACCATGAGTCACATGGTATATCTTTTCAACTACAATACTTGAACCAAGTCAAGAACACTCATATTCATTCTTCATTAAACCCTGACCATTCCAACATTGTTTCTCAACTCATTCCTATTAAACCTCAGAGAAAGGAGAGGATCCTTTAATTATGTTTATACCATTCATTGATTAGAGACACATGTTAATATTCAAACCATGTTTAAGTGAGGTAAATCATTAATACTAATCAATGCTATAAGAAGTACAAGTCAAGTATTAAACCCTACTTGACCTAGCTCACACTTGATGGTAAACAAGAACCTATTCTTCTAGTAAATATAGAGAGGCAAGTGTTGTGATCATTACAACTTGGTAATGATCATAAACCCTAGAGAAACCCTACCTATTCAGAAGGGCTCAGCTTAAAGAGGTATACTCAAGTATATGGACTTATACTTGATCTTGGAGAAGAGAACCATGATTCACTAATGAATTGTTATGAGGCCAATACTTTGATCATTACAAATTGGGAGATGATCATAAACCCTAAGAATCCAAGTGAGTGTGTTGAGAGAAGTATTAGAAGAAGAGAGATTAGTGAGGAATAAGTGGATCAAGTCTAATGCATGATCTTACTTTATAAATTGAGATGATAAGTTAAACCTATACATGTGATCAATAGATCTCATTCTTCTCAGGAAATAAAAAGTAAATCACTAGTAGTAATCTAGACCAATACTCATGCCTTGTATAGAGTTGTATTGATATGATATTTAAACCTTGCTTATTCAAACACTTGAGACAAACCTAGCATTGCTTTGATACAATAATTCTACCTAAGTGAGGAGGATAACCCTAGCCACTAAAACATGATCAAGCTTATACCATATTTGAATCCTAGTTGTGTACCACATTAGTGATCACTACTTAAACCCTAAACCATATTTGAATTCCAATCCAAGCATTACTTTGGATCATAAGTAGAACCCTGCCATATCTCATGCCTATTTAATACTTCAATTAGTGAAGTATTCCCAAAACTCTAAACCTTTCAAGTAGAATTCACCTTACATAAAATATGATGTCCTAAACTTGTGAATCATGGATCACCAGTAATAACCCAAGCCATATATACTTTAGAACTAAATACCATTTGGTGAGAAGAGTAAAACCAATATCCAATTCTAATTGGTATCCCGAGTACTTGTTTAGTTAACCAAATAGGTAGTTTGAACCATCACCTTAACAAGTGAATTAAACATAATGAGCTTAGGATCTATGTTAAATAACTCAAGTCAGTAGTTTGCTAAGCAAGATTATTTAACACAGAGTGAAGCCAACCATTTTCTTAAACCTTTGAAAACAATTCTTCACATAAAATCATGAACCATTCTATTCTCAACACCATTTAATTGAAACTCTAACCATAATAAAAAATACATGGGAACAATCAATATTGTTAAGTAATAACAAAACTTAATGACATGTTTACCAAGCACTGGTTATAAACTTCAAATAATTCAAAATAGGTTTGATTTCACAATTTAAAGAGTTGAGATAAATACCTAAACCAATTCTATTCTATTCAAGTTTCACAAGATATTAATTAAATCCTAAACTAAATATTTGTTTAAACAACAAGATTATACAGAGAGCATTGTTATCAAGTTATATTGATATTCCAATGTTTTAGAACCAGCAAAACAAAACAGAATTCAAATTTGAATTCAAATAACAAAATAAAAACAGAAAATAGAAAAAGGAGAAAAGGGAGAGCCTTACCTAGCAGGCCATAGCAGCCCAGGACCAGCACCACCTCTTCAGCCCAGCACCAGCCCATCCCACCAGAGAAAAACGACCCAAACCATCTTACCTCTTCGTCGCTGGCACGAGACAAATAGAGGGGCATCGTCTCCTTCTTCTTCTACGCAGACGACACGGCGACGGCGAGCCACTGCCACGTCCTCACTGCTGATAGGGATGATCCCGGACGCCAGAGACCATCTCAGAGCCTCGCCAAATCTTCTCGCGTCCGTCTCATCCACTTCTCATCAAGATTCGTGCTCAGAACAAGCTTCAACCTCGCTGTGCATCCCGTCCATCTCCGACGTCGAGTCGGCGTTGCCGACCACCATTTGCCCTATAAATATGCACAGAGCTTCGCCTGGAAACCCTAATGCTTCGCCGCCAACTCTCTGGCTTTCTCCATCTCTCAATCTCCCGCTATCTTCCACAGTACCTCGCCGGAGTCGAGCAAGAATACAAGGTTGTAGGCCACCCCAAGGTCCAGGAGGTAACTGAGCAGCACCGCCTTGTTCCAGAGAGTCTCCTGGCAGAAGGAATCGAAGGGGGAGGCTTCCTATCAGCGGAATCGACGCGATCCCTTCCGCTCGGGTTCGTCGGAATCCATGGCCTGGTCGTCGTCTTCGACCATCAACGCCTCCGTCGAGCACACCATCATCATCAGGGTGAGCCAGCGCATCTTTAGAGCCCACTTGAGCATCCTATATCCTTTTGTATCTCGGTTTCGAGATCTCGCCGGAGCGCATCGCCGCAGAAGCATGTCGCCGGCGATGCTCCGCTGCTCCTTCTAGAAAAGCATCATCACCATTAGGTTCACCGGGTTGTTCTCGTTCGATTAAGCCTAGTTGCTTGTCCTAGGGAGCAGTAAAACGGTGGCGCCGCCCTCGCCTGGTCACCGGCATCAAGCCGACGGCGAAAGGGGCGTGTCCACCGCCACGTCAGAACCTTTGACTGGTCCTCTGCCCGCGTGGCAGTTGACTGGTCAAAGGACCCCACTGGTCAGTGTCTTAGGTTAGGCAGTGAACCGGTACCTTTAGTATTTAGTGTTAATTTCAAATTCCAGAAAATTTCAGAAACTTTGTAATATCATAGAAAATTCATTTCAACTCACAAAAATATAAATAATATATCAAAATGCTCACAAAAATAAACTTTATTCAAATAAAATATAAAACAAAAATGTGTGACAAAATAAAAATCCATTTATTTTTTAACTTCTTTAATTATGCCTCTTCATTTATTTAAAATGCAAATTGAATTCAATAAATAATTAAGTTCCAAAATTAAATTTTAACTATTCAGTAACTAAGTAAAATGTTAAGATTAATTTTACTTATCATATTTGCATTAACTTAATTATTAGTGGTAATTCATAAACCCTAATTTGAAAATTCTAAAATAATAATAAATCAAGAAAATACTATAAAACTAATATTAATTTAGTAACTTAAACATTGTGAACTTAAATAATTTTAATTTGCAAGTTGTTATTTTTAAAATCTAGTAATAATTGTTAAACCCTAATCTCTGAATTAAACCTAATTAAGAGATACTCTAATTATTAAATCTTGTGAAAATTAATAAAATGTCAAAACATTACTAAATTTGATTCAAAGTAAGTAGTAACCACAACTCTATTACTAATCAGCATTTTAGGAGTTGTACCATAATTTAGAAACCCTAGTTTTAATTTAAGTAAGACATTGATCTCATTATTTCATGTGTTCATCCATAGTAGTTGCAAACCTAAAACCCTAGGGATTTAACCCATGTGATCATTACACTTTAGAAGCAACTCTAAAACCCTAATTTTGTGTCACATGTGATCATGTGAGATTCACTTAACATATAGAACCCTAATAAGCAACAATTGAATGCATGCTTATGATCCACTAGCATAAAAACCAAGTCACATGAGATTATCATTCCATGTCCCTATTCTTAATTAAAACCTATATGATCCACTAGTGTCACCTAGGTATAAACCCTAACTTGTTATTTGAATTAGTACCATTGACCACTCCTACATACCATACCTTATAATCAACTTCAACCATCAAACCCTAGTAGAACCATAATGATAAACCCTAGTACCAACCTTGTGTAGCAATTCACATCACATGCTCCTATTCAACTAAACCTTATTAAAGAAATAATAAACCATTTAGCTTGGAAACCATTAGTGATTCCTTAGTGAAACAAATAAGAAGTAATAGTAAACCCTAATCCATAGTACCATCTTAATAACCATCATTTGATATGTTGTATATGGGAAGTCATAGTAATAACCCTACCAATACTTGCTACATATAAACCAATTCTACTTAAAGAACCCAACTAGTTCCTATTAGTGAAACTAAATGAACCCAAGAGTAAACTTAATGAATCCAATAAGAAACCTAGAAAGCCATAGCTCCTATGTATAGTAGTTCATATTCTTATTGAACCTGTTCTTCAAAAGTTATTCTTTTGAAGTACAAATGTCCATCAAACCTTAGAAGCCCTAATTCTTCTTTGAAATACTCATTAATTCTTAATTAACATGTTCTTCAAAAGTTATTCTTTTGAAGTATAGTATAAGTAAACATCAACCATGTTCTGTAGAACCTAAAATTGACAATTGTTCTTTATATTATTCCACCACTACTTCTTATGTGAATGATTGTTATGACGTCTTATATCACTTGGATATGATACTAATATAACCAAACCCTAATAAGAACCTTGTTTGAGAACCATTCTAAAAGTGCAACCAACCCTAAAGAAATCTTTACGACTCATACATCTTAAATTATCGAGGTTAGGTTACGCTCGGGACGATTGCATCTCATACTATGCATTATAACATCTTTGCCAGTTCTTTAAACATTGTCCTTACCGGACGATGATGGTATTTCAGAATTTAGAGTTATCACGTATCGAAGCTTTTGACTGCATAATCTTGCAGTCAAGAAAGGCAAGTTCATCGCTTGCTCATGTCATTTGATTATTTGTATCAAACTATATGCAAAGTACTATACTTATCACTCATGCATTGAAAAGCAAAGTATTATTTTACAATTATGAATATGACTATGTGGTGGGCAATGGAACCATGGTATGTGTTGATATGGTGGAGGTTCCATTGCATGGGTTATATCACCCTAGGATTAATTACCAATGCCGTCCAGTGATTCTAGCGCCGTACAAACCGCGTTGACTATGAGATCTATAATGGCTCTGGGGAAGCCAGCCGTATCTTTTCCCTTCTGCACGCCAACGGATTGGTAGAGCTGGAGGGGTGTTGGAGGCACTGCCGCAATAGGTTGGGATAGCCTTTTAAATCCCCATCCATTAGTGATGATAAGCTCTACGATCTATGATGGATTGTCCGGAGTACACCGTGAGTAAAGCCGTATTATCGAAAGAAGTCTACTGGGGGTGTAGGGTCGGACAAAAGGGTGGGTTTGCAGTCGCGGAGAAGGCGGTGTGGGCTTGGATCTTACACCTGGCCTCACACCAAAGGAAGTGTGGACGGGAAAGCTTGCACCTGGTTGGCAACAAGGATAAGGTCTCTTATGGGAAAAGTAACGCACCTCTGCAGAGGATACTGAATTGTGACTGTCACTCCCTGTTCTGGGAAGGGAACTGCGAACGCGGCAGGAAAGGAACTCCATGAAGTTCTAGTCAACCTGTGAAGACTGACGGGCATAGTTTTCAGAATAAAATAAACCTTTTGAAGAAATGTTTACAAAAACTTGCATTCGCCTATGACTTTCTGGTCTATGGCTGTAGCTAGTGCATGATACACCTATTTCCTATTATGAACTTGCTGAGTACGCTCGTACTCATTCTATCTAGTTTGAACCCCTTCTTAGATCAAGGCACGGAAAGAGAAACTACCGTGGAACTCGAAGACAGAGGAGTCAACTGCAACAAGATGAAGAATCCAATCGAAAAAGTCAATGGCATCAACTTCTGCATTAGCTATAATGGAAACCTAGACTAGTAATAGAAGGGAACCTTTCCCTAATCCTAGCACCTAAGTAGCTAGAATTCTATAGCAAGCCTAGTAGCTCTTCAACTTGAGTTAGCAATAAGACAGACTACGAGTCGTTCTTCTGGAGCTTTATTTGAAGTTTTACCTCACAGTAAAGTAGGAGGCTGTGTGGATCTTATGTAAACATTTCATGTGTACTTCTATAGACATACCTTGGACTCGCATATGTTTCTGTTGTACCACTCTGAGAGATGTAATATGAGTGGAACGGTGTTTCACTTGTGTTATGTCAACGACTTGTGTACTACACCATGCAGTGGTACGCTGGGTCATCACATGTCATTATGTGAATGATGTAATGGACACACCCAATTAAGCTTAGCATAAGATCATGTCATTAAGTTATTTGCTATAAGCTTTCGATACATCCATGAGATCATGTAAATCACTTATACCGGAAGGGTCTTTGATTACATCAAATGCCACTGCGTAAATGGGTGGTTATAAAGATGGGATTAAGTATCCGGAAAATATGAGTTGAGGCATATGGATCAACAGTGGGATTTGTCCATCCCGATGACGGATAGATATACTCTGGGCCCTCTCGGTGGAATGTTGTCTAATTAGCTTGCAAGCATATGAATGGTTCATAAGAGATGACATATCACGGTACGAGTAAAGAGTACTTGTCAGGAGACGAGGTTGAACGAGGTATAGAGATACCGATGATCAAACCTCGGACAAGTAAAATATCGCGTGACAAAGGGAATCGGTATCGTATGTGAATGGTTCAGTCGATCACTAAAGTCATCGTTGAATATGTGGGAGCCATTATGGATCTCCAGATCCCGCTATTGGTTATTGGTTGGAGAGAAGTCTCAACCATGTCTACATAGTTCGCGAACCGTAGGGTGACACACTTAAGGTTTGATGTCGCTTAAGTAGATATGGAAATATGGAATGGAGTTCGAAGTTTTGTTCGGAGTCTCGGATGGGATCCAGGACATCACGTGGAGGTCCGGAATGGTCCGGAGAATAAGGTTCATATATAGGAAGTCATTTTCTAGGTTTGAAAATGATCCAATATTTTTTCTGGAAGGTTCTAGAAGGTTCTAGAAGAGTCCGGAAGAAATCAGCATGGAACACCCACCTTGTCCGGCCAGCCTAAGGGAGGAGGAGTCCCAAGTGGACTCCTCCCCATGGTGGCCGGCCACCCCACCAAAGGAAAGGGGGGAGTCCCACTTCCCCTAGGTTTGGTCATATGGAAGGTTTTATGTTGGGGTCTTATTCGGAGACTTTTAACCTAATCTTTGGGAATTTCCACCTATATAATAAGGAGGAGAGGGAGGGGGCAGCCACTCTTGGCCGCACCACCTAGGGCTGCCCTTGGCCGGCGCCCTAGCCACCCCCTCTCCCCAAACCCTAGCCTCTCCTCCTCCACATAATACTCCAGCAGCGCATAGGCGAAGCCCTATCGGAGTTCTCACAAATCACCGCCACCATGCCGTCGTGCTGCCGGGATTCCAAGGAGGATCTACTACTTCCGCTGCCCGCTGGAACGGGGAGAAGGACGTCGTCTTCATCAACACCGAACATGTGACCGAGTACGGAGGTGCTGCCCGATTGTGGCACCGTCAAGATCTTCTACGCGCTTTTGAAAGCGGCAAGTGATCGTCTACCGCAGCAACGAGAGCCTCCTCTTGTAGGCTTTGTAAATCTTCAAGGGTTAGTCTCGTTCATCCCCTCATTGCTACCGTCTTCTAGATTGCATCTTGGCTTGGATTGCGTTCTCGCGGTAGGAAATTTTTTGTTTTCTATGCTACGAATCCCATCAGTGGTATCAGAGCCGTGTCTATGCATAGATGGTTGCACGAGTAGAACACAATTGTTTTGTGGGCGTTGATGCTTTGTTGTCTTTAGTTCGAGTACTTTGCATCTTTGTGGCATGGTGGGATGAAGCGGCTTGGGCTAACTTTACATGACCGCGTTCATGAGACTTGCTCCACGTTCGACATGCAACTTGTATTGCATAAGTGGCTTTGCGGGTGTCTGTCTCTCCCACCATAGTGAAGATTCAATTTACTCTTTCTATTGACAACACTAGTATCACCGTTGTGGTTCATGTTCGTAGGTAGATTGGATCTTACTCGAAAACCCTAAACCACGTAAAATATGCAAACCAAATTAGAGACATCTAACTTGTTTTTGTAGGGTTTGGTGATGTGATATGGCCATGATGTGATGATGAATATGTATGAGATGATCATTATTGTATTGTGGCAACCGGCAGGAGCCTTATGGTTGTCTTTAAATTTCATGTTGAGTAGTATTTCAAAGTAGTTGTAATAGTTGCTACATGAGGTGAACAACCATAAAGACGGCGCCATGGACCTTGACGCTACGCCGACGATGATGGAGATTATGCCCGTTGATGATGGAGATCATGTCCGTGCTTTGGAGATGAAGATCGAAGGCGCAAAGACTAAAGGGCCATATCATATCACATATGAATTGCATGTGATGTTAATCCTTTATGCATCTTATTTTGCTTAGAACGCGACGGTAGCATTATAAGATGATCCCTCACATTAATATCAAAATAATAAAGTGTTCTCCCCTCGTATGCACCGTTGATATATGTGATGACCCAGCGTACCACTGCATGGTGTAGTACACAAGTCGTTGACATAACACAAGTGAAACACCGTTCCACTCATATTACATCTCTCAGAGTGGTACAACAGAAACATATGCGTCCAAGGTATGTCTATAGAAGTACACATAAACTGTTTACATAAGATCAACACAGCCTCCTACTTTACAGTGAGGTAAAACTTCAAAGAAAGCTCCAGAAGAACGACTCGTAGTCTATCTTATTGCTAACTCAAGTTGAAGAGCTACTAGGATTGCTATAGAATTCTAGCTACTTAGGTGCTAGGATTAGGGAAAGGTTCCCTTCTATTACTAGTCTAGGTTTCCATTATAGCTGATGCAGAAGTTGATGCCATTGACTTCTTCGATTGGATTCTTCATCTTGTTGCAGTTGACTCCACTGTCTTCGAGTTCCACGGTAGTTTCTCTTTCGGTGCCTTGATCTAAGAAGGGGTTCAAACGAGATAGAATGAGTATGAGCGTACTCAGCAAGTTCATAATATGAAATAGGTGTATCATGCACTAGCTACAGCCATAGACCAGAAAGTCATAGGCGAATGCAAGTTTTTGTAAACATTTCTTCAAAAGGTTTATTTTATTCTGAAAACTATGTCCGTCAGTCTTCACAGGTTGACTAGAACTTCATGGAGTTCCTTTCCTGCCGCGTTCGCAGTTCCCTTCCCGGAACAGGGAGTGACAGTCACAATTCAGTATCCTCTGCAGAGGTGCGTTACTTTTCCCATAAGAGACCTTATCCTTGTTGCCAACCAGGTGCAAGCTTTCCCGTCCACACTTCCTTTGGTGTGAGGCCAGGTGTAAGATCCAAGCCCACACCGCCTTCTCCGCGACTGCAAACCCACCCTTTTGTCCGACCCTACACCCCCAGTAGACTTCTTCCGATAATACGGCTTTACTCACGGTGTACTCCGGACAATCCATCATAGATCGTAGAGCTTATCATCACTAATGGATGGGGATTTAAAAGGCTATCCCAACCTATTGCGGCAGTGCCTCCAACACCCCTCCAGCTCTACCAATCCGTTGGCGTGCAGAAGGGAAAAGATACGGCTGGCTTCCCCAGAGCCATTATAGATCCCATGGTCAACGCGGTTTGTACGGCGCTAGAATCACTGGACGGCATTGGTAATTAATCCTAGGGTGATATAACCCATGCAATGGAACCTCCACCATATCAACACATACCATGGTTCCATTGCCCACCACATAGTCATATTCATAATTGTAAAATAATACTTTGCTTTTCAATGCATGAGTGATAAGTATAGTACTTTGCAAATAGTTTGATACAAATAATCAAATGACATGAGCAAGCGATGAACTTGCCTTTCTTGACTGCAAGATTATGCAGTCAAAAGCTTTGATACGTGATAACTCCAAATTCTGAAATACCATCATCGTCCGGTAAGGACAATGTTTAAAGAACTGGCAAAGATGTTATAATGCATAGTATGAGATGCAATCGTCCCGAGCGTAACCTAACCTCGATAATTTAAGATGTATGAGTCGTAAAGATTTCGTTAGGGTTGGTTGCACTTTTAGAATGGTTCTCAAACAAGGTTCTTATTAGGGTTTGGTTATATTAGTATCATATCCAAGTGATATAAGACGTCATAACAATCATTCACATAAGAAGTAGTGGTGGAATAATATAAAGAACAATTGTCAATTTTAGGTTCTACAGAACATGGTTGATGTTTAATTATACTATACTTCAAAAGAATAACTTTTGAAGAACATGTTAATTAAGAATTAATGAGTATTTCAAAGAAGAATTAGGGCTTCTAAGGTTTGATGGACATTTGTACTTCAAAAGAATAACTTTTGAAGAACAGGTTCAATAAGAATATGAACTACTATACGTAGGAGCTATGGCTTTCTAGGTTTCTTATTGGATTCATTAAGTTTACTCTTGGGTTCATTTAGTTTCACTAATAGGAACTAGTTGGGTTCTTTAAGTAGAATGGGTTTATATGTAGCAAGTATTGGTAGGGTTATTACTATGACTTCCCATATACAACATATCAAATGATGGTTATTAAGATGGTACTATGGATTAGGGTTTACTATTACTTCTTATTTGTTTCACTAAGGAATCACTAATGGTTTCCAAGCTAAATGGTTTATTATTTCTTTAATAAGGTTTAGTTGAATAGGAGCATATGATGTGAATTGCTACACAAGGTTGGTACTAGGGTTTATCATTATGGTTCTACTAGGGTTTGATGGTTGAAGTTGATTATAAGGTATGGTATGTAGGAGTGGTCAATGGTACTAATTCAAATAACAAGTTAGGGTTTATACCTAGGTGACACTAGTGGATCATATAGGTTTTAATTAAGAATAGGGACATGGAATGATAATCTCATGTGACTTGGTTTTTATGCTAGTGGATCATAAGCATGCATTCAATTGTTGCTTATTAGGGTTCTATATGTTAAGTGAATCTCACATGATCACATGTGACACAAAATTAGGGTTTTAGAGTTGCTTCTAAAGTGTAATGATCACATGGGTTAAATCCCTAGGGTTTTAGGTTTGCAACTACTATGGATGAACACATGAAATAATGAGATCAATGTCTTACTTAAATTAAAACTAGGGTTTCTAAATTATGGTACAAATCCTAAAATGCTGATTAGTAATAGAGTTGTGGTTACTACTTACTTTGAATCAAATTTAGTAATGTTTTGACATTTTATTAATTTTCACAAGATTTAATAATTAGAGTATCTCCTAATTAGGTTTAATTCGGAGATAAGGGTTTAAAAATTATTACTATATTTTAAAAATAACAACTTGCAAATTAAAATTATTTAAGTTCACAATGTTTAAGTTACTAAATTAATATTGGTTTTATAGTATTTTCTTGATTTATTATTATTTTAGAATTTTCAAATTAGGGTTTATGAATTACCACTAATAATTAAGTTAATGCAAATATGATAAATAAAATTAATCTTAACATTTTACTTAGTTACTGAATAGTTAAAATTTAATTTTGGAACTTAATTATTTATTGAATTCAATTTGCATTTTAAATAAATGAAAAGGCATAATTAAAGAAGTTAAAAAATAAATGGATTTTTATTTTGTCACACATTTTTGTTTTATATTTTATTTGAATAAAGTTTATTTTTGTGAGCATTTTGATATATTATTTATATTTTCGTGAGTTGAAATGAATTTTCTATGATATTACAAAGTTTCTGAAATTTTCTGGAATTTGAAATTAACACTAAATACTAAAGGTACCGGTTCACTGCCTAACCTAAGACACTGACCAGTGGGGTCCTTTGACCAGTCAACTACCACGCGGGCATAGGACCAGTCAAAGGTTCTGACGTGGCGGTGGACACGCCCCTTTCGCCGTCGGCTTGACGCCGGCGACCAGGCGAGGGCGGCGCCGCCGTTTTACTGCTCCCCAGGACAAGCAACTAGGCTTAATCGAACGAGAACAACCCGATGAACCTAATGGTGATGATGCTTTTCTAGAAGGAGCAGCGGAGCATCACCGGCGACATGCTTCTGCGGCGATGCGCTCCAGCGAGATCTCGAAACCGAGATACAGAAGGATATAGGATGCTCAAGTGGGCTCTAAAGATGCGCTGGCTCACCCTGATGATGATGGTGTGCTCGACGGAGGCGTTGATGGTCGAAGACGACGCCCAGGCCATGGATTCCGACGAACCCGAGCGGAAGGGATCGCGTCGATTCCGCTGATAGGAAGCCTCCCCCTTCGATTCCTTCTGCCAGGAGACTCTCTGGAACATGGCGGTGCTGCTCAGTTACCTCCTGGACCTTGGGGTGGCCTACAACCTTGTATTCTTGCTCGACTCCGGCGAGGTACTGTGGAAGATAGCGGGAGATTGAGAGATGGAGAAAGCCAGAGAGTTGGCGGCGAAGCATTAGGGTTTCCTGGCGAAGCTCATGTGCATATTTATAGGGCAAATGGTGGTCGGCAACGCCGACTCGACGTCGGAGATGGCCAGGATGCACAGCGAGGTTGAAGCTTGTTCTGAGCGCGAATCTTGATGAGAAGTGGATGATACGGACGCGAGAAGATTTGGCGAGGCTCTGAGATGGTCTCTGGCGTCCGGGATCATCCCTATCCGCAGTGAGGAGGTGGCAGTGGCTTGCCGTCGCCGTGTCGTCTGCGGAGAAGAAGAAGGAGACGATGCCCCTCTATTTGTCTCGTGCCAGCGACGAAGAGGTAAGATGGTTTGGGTCGTTTTTCTCTGGTGGGTTGGGCTGGTGCTGGGCTGAAGAGGTGGTGCTGGTCCTGGGCTGCTATGGCCTGCCAGGTAAGGCTCTCCCTTTTCTCCTTTTTCTATTTTTTGTTTTTATTTTCTGTTTTGAATTTGTTATTTGAATTCAAATTTGAATTCTATTTTGTTTTGCAGGTTCTAAAACATTGGAATATCAATATAAATTGATAACAATGCTCACTGTATAATCTTGTTGTTTAAACAAATATTTAGTTTAGGATTTAATTATTATCTTGTGAAACTTGAATTGAATAGAAATGGTTTAGGTATTTATCTCAACTCTTTAAATTTTGAAATCAAACCTATTTTGAATTATTTGAAGTTTATAACCAGTGCTTGGTAAACATGTCATTAAGTTTTGTTATTACTTAACAATATTGATTGTTCCCATGTATTTTTTATTATGGTTAGAGTTTCAATTAAATGGTGTTGAGAATAGAATGGTTCATGATTTTATGTGAAGAATTGTTTTCAAAGGTTTAAGAAAATGGTTGGCTTCACTCTGTGTTAAATAATCTTGCTTAGCAAACTACTGACTTGAGTTATTTAACATAGATCCTAAGCTCATTATGTTTAATTCACTTGTTAAGGTGATGGTTCAAACTATGCTACATTTTCCTATTTGGTTAACTAAACAAGTACTCGGGATACCAATTAGAATTGGATATTAGTTTTACTCTTCTCACCAAATGGTATTTAGTTCTAAAGTATATATGGCTTGGGTTATTACTGGTGATCCATGATTCACAAGTTTAGGACATCATATTTTATGTAAGGTGAATTCTACTTGAAAGGTTTAGAGTTTTGGGAATACTTCACTAATTGAAGTATTAAATAGGCATGAGGTATGGCAGGGTTCTACTTATGATCCAAAGTAATGCTTCGATTGGAATTCAAATATGGTTTAGGGTTTAAGTAGTGATCACTAATGTGGTACACAACTAGGATTCAAATATGGTATAAGCTTGATCATGTTTTAGTGGCTAGGGTTATCCTCCTCACTTAGGTAGAATTATTGTATCAAAGCAATGCTAGGTTTGTCTCAAGTGTTTGAATAAGCAAGGTTTAAATATCATATCAATACAACTTTATACAAGGCATGAGTATTGGTCTAGATTACTACTAGTGATTTACTTTTTATTTCCTGAGAAGAATGAGATCTATTGATCACATGTATAGGTTTAACTTATCATCTCAATTTATTAATTAAGATCATGCATTAGACTTGATCCACTTATTCCTCACTAATCTCTCTTCTTCTAATACTTCTCTCAACACACTCACTTGGATTTTAGGGTTTATGATCATCTCCCAATTTGTAATGATCAAAGTATTGGCCTCATAACAATTCATTAGTGAATCATGGTTCTCTTCTCCAAGATCAAGTATAAGTCCATATACTTGATTATACCTCTTTAAGCTGAGCCCTTCTGAATAGGTAGGGTTTCTCTAGGGTTTATGATCATTACCAAGTTGTAATGATCACAACACTTGCCTCTCTATATTTACTAGAAGAATAGGTTCTTGTTTACCATCAAGTGTGAGCTAGGTCAAGTAGGGTTTAATACTTGACTTGTACTTCTTATAGCATTGATTAGTATTAATGATTTACCTCACTTAAACATGGTTTGAATATTAACATGTGTCTCTACTCAATGAATGGTATAAACATAATTAAAGGATCCTCTCCTTTCTCTGAGGTTTAATAGGAATGAGTTGAGAAACAATGTTGGAATGGTCAGGGTTTAATGAAGAATGAATATGAGTGTTCTTGACTTGGTTCAAGTATTGTAGTTGAAAAGATATACCATGTGACTCATGGTAGGAACATTTATTTAGTAGAAGACATGGATAAGATAAGTATAGAATAGTTTCTTAATTAATTGTGTTCTTTGATTTATAGTTGCATAATTATTCATGTGTTGTTATTAGAATTATCATGTTGAGATCCTTTATAAGATCTTGTAGTTGATCCTTACTTAAAGTGTTGTTTGTTGTAAAACTAATTCTATTTGATCTAGCCCATAGATCAAATCATCTCTACCCAAAACAAGGTTTTAGCAAAGGTCACAGTGAAGTTTATAGCGCTTGACTTGATGATCTACTTCAATTCCAGCAAGTCAAGTGAAACTTCAGTTACTGTGGTAAGTTTTATTTGAAAGCGCGAAAATTCCCCGGATTTTCTATGCATGAATGCAATGCACACTTTGGTGTTCTCTCATTTTATTGCCTCTAAACCTGGGATATTACAATATAGTTCGTCATTTCGAAGCATCTCCTGATGATCGGATGTGATAGACTCAACGTTCACATACAACGGGTGTAAGCCATGTTGCACACGCGGAATACTTGGGTTTGCTTGACGAGCCTAGCATGTACAGACATGGCCTCGGGACAACGAAAACCGAAAGGTTGAACACGAGTCATATGGATGATATGATCACTGATACGTCTCCGACGTATCGATAATTTCTTATGTTCCATGCCACATTATTGATGTTATCTACATGTTTTATGCACACTTTATGTCATATTCGTGCATTTTCTGGAACTAACCTATTAACAAGATGCCGAAGTGCCGATTCTTTGTTTTCTGCTGTTTTTGGTTTTGAAATCCTAGTAAGGAAATATTCTCGGAATTGGACGAAATCAAAGCCCGGGGCCTATTTTCTCACGAAGCTTCCAGAAGTCCGAAGGAGAGACGAAGAGGGGCCACGGAGGGGCCACACCCTAGGCGGCGCGGCCCCCCCCTTGGCCGCGCGGCCTGTGGTGTGGGGCCCCGTGCCGCCTCTTGACCTGCCCTTCCGCCTATAAAAAGTCTCCGTGACGAAACCCCCGTGCGAGAGCCACGATACGGAAAACCTTCCAGAGACGCCGCCGCCGCCGATCCCATCTCGGGGGATCCAGGAGATCGCCTCCGGCACCCTGCCGGAGAGGGGAATCATCTCCCGGAGGACTCTACGCCGCCATGGTCGCCTCCGGTGTGATGTGTGAGTAGTCTACCCCTGGACTATGGGTCCATAGCAGTAGCTAGATGGTTGTCTTCTCCCCATTGTGCTATCATTGTCGGATCTTGTGAGCTGCCTAACATGATCAAGATCATCTATCTGTAATTCTATATGTTGCGTTTGTTGGGATCCGATGAATAGAGAATACTTGTTATGTTGATTATCAAAGTTATATCTATGTGTTGTTTATGATCTTGCATGCTCTCCGTTATTAGTGGATGCTCTGGCCAAGTTGATGCTAGTAACTCCAAGAGGGAGTATTTATGCTCGATAGTGGGTTCATGTCTCCGTGAATCTGGAGGAGTGACAAGAACCACTAAGGTTAAGGAAGTGCTGTTGCCACTAGGGATAAAACATTAGTGCTATGTTCAAGGATGTAGTCACTAGTTACATTACGCGCAATACTTAATGCAATTGTCTGTTGTTAGCAACTTAATACTGGAGGGGGTTCGGATGATAACCTGAAGGTGGACTTTTTAGGCATAGATGCAGTTGGATGACGGTCTATGTACTTTGTCGTAATGCCCAATTAAATCTCACTATACTCATCATGATATGTATGTGCATGGTCATGCTCTCTTTATTTGTCAATTGCCCAACTGTAATTTGTTCACCCAACATCTGTTCGTCTTTTGGGAGAGACATCTCTAGTGAACTGTGGACCCCGGTCCAATTCTCTTTACTGAAATACAATCTACTGCAATACTTGTTCTACTGTTTTCTGCAAACAATCATCTTCCACACAATACGGTTAACTCTTTGTTACAGCAAGCCGGTGAGATTGACAACCTCACTGTTTCGTTGGGGCAAAGTACTTTGGTTGTGTTGTGCAGGTTCCACGTTGGCGCCGGAATCACTGGTGTTGCGCCGCACTACATCTCGCTGCCATCAACCTTCAACGTGCTTCTTGACTCCTACTGGTCCGATTAAACCTTGGTTTCTTACTGAGGGAAACTTGCCGCTGTGCGCATCACACCTTCCTCTTGGGGTTCCCAACGGACGTGCCAATCACACGCATCAAGCAAATTTCTGGCGCCGTTGCCGGGGAGATCAAGACACGCTGCAAGGGGAGTCTCCACTTCTCAATCTCTTTACTTTGTTTTTGTCTTGCTTAGTTTTATTTACTACTTTGTTTGCTGCACTAAATCAAAATACAAAAAAATTAGTTGCTAGTTTTACTTTATTTGCTATCTTGTTTGCTATATCTAAAACACAAAAAAATTAGTTTACTTGCATTTACTTTATCTAGTTTGTTTTATTTACTGTTGCTAAAATGGCCAACGCTGAAAACACTAAGTTGTGTGACTTCACAACCACAAATAATAATGATTTCTTATGCACACCTATTGCTCCACCTGCTACTACAGCAGAATTCTTTGAAATTAAACCTGCTTTCTTGAATCTTGTTATGCGAGAGCAATTTTCAGTGTTAGTTCTGATGATGCTGCTGCCCATCTTAATAATTTTGTTGAATTATGTGAAATGCAAAAATATAAAGATGTAGATGGTGATATTATTAAACTAAAATTGTTCCCTTTCTCATTAAGAGGAAGAGCTAAAGATTGGTTGCTATCTCTGCCTAAGAATAGTATTGATTCATGGACTAAATGCAAGGATGCTTTTATTGGTAGATATTATCCCCCTGCTAAAATTGTATCTTTGAGGAGTAGCATAATGAATTTTAAACAATTAGATACTGAACATGTTGCTCAAGCTTGGGAAAGAATGAAATCTTTGGTTAAAAATTGCCCAACCCATGGGTGACTACTTGGATGATCATCCAAACCTTCTATGCAGGACTAAATTTTTCTTCACGGAATTTATTGGATTCAGCTGCTGGAGGTACCTTTATGTCCATCACTCTTGGTGAAGCAACAAAGCTTCTTGATAATATGATGATCAATTACTCTGAATGGCACACGGAAAGGGCTCCACAAGGTAAGAAGGTAAATTCTGTCGAAGAAACCTCTTCCTTGAGTGATAAGATTGATACTATTATGTCTATGCTTGTGAATGATAGGACTAATATTGATCCTAATAATGTTCCGTTAGCTTCATTGGTTGCACAAGAAGAACATGTTGATGTAAACTTCATTAAAAATAATAATTTCAACAACAATGCTTACCGGAACAATTCTAGTAACAACTATAGACCATATCCTTATAATAATGGCAACGGCTATGGTAATTCTTATGGTAATTCTTACAACAATAATAGGAATTCACCCCCTGGACTTGAAGCCATGCTTAAAGAATTTATTAGTACACAAACTGCTTTTAACAAATCTGTTGAAGAAAAGCTTGGGAAAATTGATATACTTGCTTCTAAAGTCGATAGTCTTGCTGCTGATGTTGATCTTTTAAAATCAAAAGTTTTGCCTAATGAGAATCATCATAATAAAATTGTTACTACAGCAAATGCCATTCAAGTTAGAATTAATGAGAATATAAGATTAATGGCTGAACTGCGTGCTAGGTGGGATAGAGAAGAAAATGAAAAACTAGCTAAAGAAAAGAATATAGCTAAAGTTTGGACTATTACCACCACTAGTAATGCTAATGCTACACATGTTGCTGCACCTCCTACTCATACTAATAAAAGAATTGGTGTTAGCAATGTTTCCACTTCTAATGCAAAGCGCGAAAAAGCTGCTGAAAGCTGCTAAAGCTGAAAGCGCCTTTGATAAAGCTGCTGAAATTTTTTCCAACATTGGGGATGATGATCCCATTGCTTTAGATTATAATGGTTTGAATTTTGATGATTGCCACATCTCTGAAGTTATAAAGTTCTTGCAAAAACTTGCTAAAAGTCCTAATGCTAGTGCTATAAATTTGGCTTTTACACATCATATTACAAATGCTCTTATAAAAGCTAGAGAAGAGAAACTAGAGCGCGAAGCCTCTATTCCTAAAAAGCTAGAGGATGGTTGGGAGCCCATCATTAAGATGAAGGTTAAAGATTTTGATTGTAATGCTTTATGTGATCTTGGTGCAAGTATTTATGTTATGCCTAAGAAAATTTATAATATGCTTGACTTGCCACCGCTGAAAAATTGTTATTTGGATGTTAATCTTGCTGATCATTCTACAAAGAAACCTTTGGGTAAAGTTGATAATGTTCGCATTACCGTTAACAATAACCTTGTTCCCGTTGATTTTGTTGTCTTGGATATTGAATGCAATGCATCTTGTCCCATTATATTGGGAAGACCTTTTCTTGAACTGTTGGTGCTGTTATTGATATGAAGGAAGGTAATATAAAATATCAATTTCCTCTCAAGAAAGGTATGGAACACTTCCCTAGAAAGAGAATGAAGGTACCTTTTGATTCCATTATGAGAACAAATTATGATGTTGACACTTCGTCTCTTGATAATACTTGATACACACTTTCGCGCCTAGCTGAAAGGCGTTAAGAAAAGCGCTTATGGGAGACAACCCATGTTTTTACCTACAGTACTTTGTTTTTATTTTGTGTCTTGGAAGTTGTTTACTACTGTAGCAACCTCTCCTTATCTTAGTTTTGTGTTTTGTTGTGCCAAGTTAAGCCGTTGATAGAAAAGTAAGTACTAGATTTGGATTACTGCACAGTTCCAGATTTCTTTGCTGTCACGAATCTGAGTCCACCTCCCTGTAGGTAGCTCAGAAAATTAAGCCAATTTACGTGCATGATCCTCAGATATGTACGCAACTTTCATTCAATTTGAGCATTTTCATTTGAGCAAGTCTGGTGCCATTTTAAAATTCGTCAATACGAACTGTTCTGTTTTGACAGATTCTGCCTTTTATTTCGCATTGCCTCTTTCGCTATGTTGGATGAATTTCTTTGATCCATTAATGTCCAGTAGCATTATGCAATATCCAGAAGTGTTAAGAATGATTGTGTCACCTCTGAATATGTCAATTTATATTGTGCACTAACCCTCTAATGAGTTGTTTCGAGTTTGGTGTGGAGGAAGTTTTCAAGGATCAAGAGAGGAGTATGATGCAACATGATCAAGGAGAGTGAAAGCTCTAAGCTTGGGGATGCACCCGGTGGTTCACCCCTGCATATTCTAAGAAGACTCAAGCGTCTAAGCTTGGGGATGCCCAAGGCATCCCCTTCTTCATCGACAACATTATCAGGTTCCTCCCCTGAAACTATATTTTTATTCCATCACATCTTATGTGCTTTTTCTTGGAGCGTCGGTTTGTTTTTGTTTTTTGTTTTGCTTGAATAAAATGGATCCTAGCATTCACTTTATGGGAGAGAGACACGCTCCGCTGTAGCATATGGACAAGTATGTCATTGGTTTCTACTCATAGTATTCATGGCGAAGTTTCTCCTTCGTTAAATTGTTATATGGTTGGAATTGGAAAATGATACATGTAGTAATTGCTATAAATGTCTTGGGTAATGTGATACTTGGCAATTGTTGTGCTCATGATTAAGCTCTTGCATCATATGCTTTGCACCCATTAATGAAGAAATACATAGAGCATGCTAAAATTTGGTTTGCATATTTGGTTTCTCTAAGGTCTAGATAATTTCTAGTTTTGAGTTTGAACAACAAGGAAGACGGTGTAGAGTCTTATAATGTTTTCAATATGTCTTTTATGTGAGTTTTGCTGCACCGGTTCATCCTTGTGTTTGTTTCAAATAAGCCTTGCTAGCCTAAACCTTGTATCGAGAGGGAATACTTCTCATGCATCCAAATACTTGAGCCAACCACTATGCCATTTGTGTCCACCATACCTACCTACTACATGGTATTTTCCGCCATTCCAAAGTAAATTGCTTGAGTGCTACCTTTAAAATTCCATCATTCACCTTTGCAATATATAGCTCATGGGACAAATAGCTTAAAAACTATTGTGGTATTGAATATGTAATTATGCACTTTATCTCTTATTAAGTTGCTTGTTGTGCGATAACCATGTTCACTGGGGACGCCATCAACTTTTCATTGTTGAATTTCATGTGAGTTGCTATGCATGTCCGTCTTGTCTGAAGTAAGAGAGATCTACCACCATATGGTTAAGCATGCATATGTTAGAGAAGAACATTGGGCCGCTAACTAAAGCCATGCTCCATGGTGGAAGTTTCAGTTTTGGACAACAATCCTAAAATCTCAAATGAGAAAATTATTAATTGTTGGTATATGCTTATGCATAAAAGAGGAGTCCATTATCTGTTGTCTATGTTGTCCCGGTATGGATGTCTAAGTTGAAGAATAATCAATAGCGAGAAATCCAATGCGAGCTTTCTCCTTAGACCTTTGTACAGGCGGCATAGAGGTACCCCTTTGTGACACTTGGTAAAAACAATGCATTGTGATGATCCGGTAGTCCAAGCTAATTAGGACAAGGTGCGGGCACTATTAGTACGCTATGCATGAGGCTTGCAACTTATAAGATATAATTTACATGATGCATATGCTTTATTACTACCGTTGACAAAATTGTTTCATGTTTTCAAAATCAAAGCTCTAGCACAAATATAGCAATCGATGCTTTTCCTCTATGGAGGACTATTCTTTTACTTTCAATGTTGAGTCAGTTCACCTATCTCTCTCCACCTCAAGAAGCAAACACTTGTGTGAACTGTGCATTGATTCCTACATACTTGCTTATTGCATCTATTATATTACTCTATGTTGACAATATCCATGAGATATACATGTTACAAGTTGAAAGCAACCGCTGAAACTTAATCTTCTTTTGTGTTGCTTCAATGCCTTTACTTTGAATTATTGCTTTATGAGTTAACTCTTATGCAAGACTTATTGATGCTTGTCTTGAAGTGCTATTCATGAAAAGTCTTTGCTATATGATTCACTTGTTTACTCATGTCATATACATTGTTTCGATCGCTGCATTCACTACATATGCTTTACAAATAGTATGATCAAGATTATGATGGCATGTCACTCCGTAAATTATACGTGTTATCGTTTTACCTGCTCGGGACGAGCAGAACTAAGCTTGGGGATGCTGATACGTCTCCGACGTATCGATAATTTCTTATGTTCCATGCCACATTATTGATGTTATCTACATGTTTTATGCACACTTTATGTCATATTCGTGCATTTTCTGGAACTAACCTATTAACAAGATGCCGAAATGCCGATTCTTTGTTTCTGCTGTTTTTGGTTTCAGAAATCCTAGTAAGGTAATTTTCTCGGAATTGGACGAAATCAAAGCCCAGGGGCCTATTTTCTCACGAAGCTTCGAGAAGTCCGAAGGAGAGACGAAGAGGGGCCACGGAGGGGCCACACCCTAGGGCGGCGCGGCCCCCTTGGCCGCGCGGCCTGTGGTGTGGGGCCCCGTGCCGCCTCTTGACCTGCCCTTCCGCCTATAAAAAGTCTCCGTGACGAAACCCCCGATGCCGAGAGCCACGATACGGAAAACCTTCCAGAGACGCCGCCGCCGCCGATCCCATCTCGGGGGATCCAGAGATCGCCTCCGGCACCTGCCGGAGAGGGGAATCATCTCCCGGAGGACTCTACGCCGCCATGGTCGCCTCCGGTGTGATGTGTGAGTAGTCTACCCCTGGACTATGGGTCCATAGCAGTAGCTAGATGGTTGTCTTCTCCCCATTGTGCTATCATTGTCGGATCTTGTGAGCTGCCTAACATGATCAAGATCATCTATCTGTAATTCTATATGTTGCGTTTGTTGGGATCCGATGAATAGAGAATACTTGTTATGTTGATTATCAAAGTTATATCTATGTGTTGTTTATGATCTTGCATGCTCTCCGTTATTAGTGGATGCTCTGGCCAAGTTGATGCTAGTAACTCCAAGAGGGAGTATTTATGCTCGATAGTGGGTTCATGTCTCCGTGAATCTGGAGGAGTGACAAGAACCACTAAGGTTACGGATGTGCTGTTGCCACTAGGGATAAAACATTAGTGCTATGTTCAAGGATGTAGTCACTAGTTACATTACGCGCAATACTTAATGCAATTGTGCATGTTGTTAGCAACTTAATATTTGGAGGGGTTCGGATGATAACCTGAAGGTGGACTTTTTAGGCATAGATGCAGTTGGATGACGGTCTATGTACTTTGTCGTAATGCCCAATTAAATCTCACTATACTCATCATGATATGTATGTGCATGGTCATGCTCTCTTTATTTGTCAATTGCCCAACTGTAATTTGTTCACCCAACATGCTGTTCGTCTTATGGGAGAGACACCTCTAGTGAACTGTGGACCTCGGTCCAATTCTCTTTACTGAAATACAATCTACTGCAATACTTGTTCTACTGTTTTCTGCAAACAATCATCTTCCACACAATACGGTTAACTCTTTGTTACAGCAAGCCGGTGAGATTGACAACCTCACTGTTTCGTTGGGGCAAAGTACTTTGGTTGTGTTGTGCAGGTTCCACGTTGGCACCGGAATCACTGGTGTTGCGCCGCACTACATCTCGCCGCCATCAACCTTCAACGTGCTTCTTGACTCCTACTGGTCCGATTAAACCTTGGTTTCTTACTGAGGGAAACTTGCCGCTGTGCGCATCACACCTTCCTCTTGGGGTTCCCAACGGACGTGCCAATCACACGCATCAATCACCATGTTGATGTTCACCATTGAAGCTACATCATCTCACGTGATGATCGGTTTTGGTGTAGTGGATGTGGATCGTGTACCACTTAACAACTATGAGAGATGTTGTATTAAGTGGGAGTTCATTAGTAATTAGATAAAAACATGAACTAATTATCATGAACATAGTCTGAGTAGTATTTTCAATTAATTTTGTAGTATTGGCATCCGTTTTCTACCATGCGCTAGTCTTGTAATTGAGATTGAAATACTGTTAAAATCTGACAAGAAACTTTACGGACTGGTACCGTATTATTAAAGTATCAAGAAATGATTAAGTCCCATTGCAAACTTTTAGTAAACCTCACATTGTTGATTCAAAGAGCTATGGTTTCAATTAGTACCTAAAGTTATCTTATCTCCGTGAAACTTGAAGTTCAAATCTGTTTGAAAAGTAAGGAGCTGAAAATTTAGTTTTTAGAAATAATCAAGATATGAGATATATGTGATATCTAAGACCTTATTGCAAGATGATAGAATATAATTTGGTGAGACTACATAAACTCATAAGTTTTATGGGAATGTACGAAGGTTGAAGACGCAAGGCGTCCCAATCCTCCAACTATTGGGGCACTAACGATATTCGCATATCCATGAAGTGATCGTCCTTAGTATGCACCGTTGCTAAGACTCGTCGTTTCGAAGTATCACGTGATGATCGGGTGTGATAGATTCTCCGTGTGCATACAACGGGTGCAAGCCAGATTTGCACATGCGAATACTAAGGTTAAACTTTATGAGCCTAGCATGTACAGACATGGTCTCAGAAAGTCGTCATGAATTGATGGATAAAATTATGAGTGAAATTATTCATCATATTACAAAGTTACTAATAGTGAAATCTAGAACACTTGTCATATGATGATCAACTTCAAAGTAAGAACCTCAAGGTTATTGGTATTTGACCAACAAACTTAGAAGTTATTAAATATGAAGTGTTTTTTTGAATAATGAGGAAAGCTAAAAGAGAAACTACAAAAGATTATTGGCAGAAAGAAAGAAAAGACTAGAAAGTCTAGCTCAGGTGTATATAAATGATATACATGTTATGGTTGTATTCCTAGTTAGGTCACACAATGAAATTCTTGGGTATTAGTACCATATTGGTTGGTATGAAGTGTCATACAAAACAACGCAATACAAGAATACAATGGCCTAAGTGACTGATAAGGAATATGGTAATAATGCACGTCTGGAACATAATAAAGTGTTGTTATGTTTATCGTTGGCATTCTACCTAGCCCTTAGAATTTATAATAAAGAACTTAATAATTGTTATTTTGCTCTGGTCAAATGAAAACAATGAGTTGTTCAAATTATGACATTACTCCATGTACGATGGATAAGTTATTATAAATCTTAATGGTGAAACACACATACATAAACACTGACGCTAAAATGCCATAAGGCAAATGATTTGAATTCCACTTATTTGTGGAACCGCCATTTAGGTCATGTTAGAGAGGAACGCATGAAGAAACTCCATGCAAATGGATTATTGGAGTCATTTGATTTTTGAATCATTTGGCACTTGCAAGTCTCTTATAAAAAGAATGACTGAAATACCGTTCATAGGCCAAGATTTGAACGGGCAACTAACTTAGTGGAAACATACATGATGATGTATATGGTTCACTTGGCATAGTTGTGTGCGGGAGATTCTTCTACTTCATGAAAACTTCCAACAATGAATTGAGTATATATATGTGGATATATTCGATAAGGAAGAAGTTTGAAACATTTAAATGGATTCAAATAAATTTCAACATGAAGTGGAAATCATCATAATAGAAAAGTCAAATATCTATGATTGGATCATAGTGGAAATATTTGAATTACTAGTTTTAGCGAACATCTAAGAGAGTTATGAAATTGTTCTACAACTCACATTTCTTGGAGTATCATAGTGATGATGAAGTATCCGAGAGATGTACCCAAACCTTGTTGGGTCAATGATGAGATAAAATATTAATGCCATTATAATTTTTGTGGATTATGCTTTAGAGACTACCGTTTTTACACTAAATAGAGCATCATCATGATCCGTTGAAATGACACCATACAAGTTATGGCATGGGTATAAACCCTAATAGTACTTTCTTTAAATTTTGGTCTAAGAGTTTACAACCAAAAACGGATGAATGTCTTTGTTGGATATCCCAAAGAATTGATTGGGAATTCTTTCCACTATGAAGTAAAAAACAAAAGTGTTTGTTAATGTTACTTGCTTATTTCCAAGAAATTGTTTTCTAGCGAAGTATTTGAGTGGGAGGACAACAGAACTTAATAAGGTTTATGAACCTGAGCATAATGATCAGAGTAGCGCAGCATCGGAAATGGTTCCGGAAGCGTCCACGACGATCATGGCTTCCATGACTACAAAGTGTTTTAGCCATGGAGATCGAAGTACTTATTGAACCTTGTAGGTGTGGTTTACTTTGTGATCAAATAAATGATTTGTGGACAAAGGATTGATTTTGAACAATGATAAACCAACTACAAACAAAGAAGTTATGATGGGCCCTGACTCCGTTAAAATGGCTATACGCCATGAAATTCAAGATAGATGAATACTTTTTGAAAGTAATGGATCTATAAATTTGATGGACTTGGATGAAATATCCTTGAAGAAGTTCGACTTGTCGAAAAGTTGTTTACGACAAAGTTCAAAGAGTTGACTACGATAAGATTAGATCTTCCGTAGCAATGCTTATAGTCTATGTGGATTATTCTAGTAATCTCTATATATTTCTTTTATAAGATATGCTAGTAGGATGGCAAAATACATTACTTAACAGAAGTGTGTATTAAGGGTGTATACAAGATACAACCAAGATTTTTTGCTAATCCGTAGAATACTAGATAGGTATACGAACTTCAATTGGATGAAGTGAGTATCGCGGAGTTGGAAATATTCACCGGATGAAATAATCAAAAGAGTTTTTGATTTCATCAGAGACGATGAAGAGACTTGCATTTGCAAGAAATTAAGTGGGAGCGCTGAGACATATTTATAATACTTATGTAGATGACATATAGTTGGTTATAAATGATGTAATTATATACTTGATTAAAAAGGTTTCATTGAGAATTAACTTAATGAAAGGATAAGGACTAAAACATATTTAGTGTTAAGATCTATGAAGATAGATTGAAACACATAATAAGTTTAAGTCAAAGTACATAGAATGGATATTGAAGTAGTTCAATATAGAAATATTAAGAAGGTGTTCTTTTCATGCGAAGGTTTAACAAGACTTCAGTGTAATTGACACTCAATGAGTAAAAACACATGAGTGATTTTAGATCACGAATAATATGTACAAAATCAGATGTCCTATACTCTAAAGAGTTAGGAGCATATAACAGAATGATTCATGTGATGATCATTGGACAAACAGTAAGAATATCCCTGTGTGCTTTAGAAGAACCAAGGATACATATATAGTTTTATATGGGGTAATGACAAACAAATCGTTGTAAGGTATTGCACCGATATTTGTTTGGTCACATATAAAAATGAAATTCAAATCTCAATTAGACTAAGTGTTGTTTAAAAGGTAGCACAATGATAGATTTAGAAGAGTTCTAAATATTGTGACGGATTCTACAAATGAAGGCATAGTATGGCATTGTTTT
This sequence comes from Lolium perenne, assembly GCF_019359855.2. NCBI lineage: Eukaryota > Viridiplantae > Streptophyta > Magnoliopsida > Poales > Poaceae > Lolium > Lolium perenne. The sequence goes on from NC_067248.2 coordinate 170,802,543, forward strand.
GACAATGACTTAGGATGTTTAAGTCGAAGAGTTCTTGGAGAACTTGGTGTAGTTCCGATAGTGTCAGAACTTTGAAGCTATATTGTGTATGACAATATTAGTGACATATTTTAGACCGCGGAATTAACGTTCCACCAGAGGACTGAACATATAATAATAATAATGCCGACTCATTTGGAAAATGAATGATGCGTTGAGACGCAAATGAATTGCAAAATACATACATTTCTGAGCATGTCAGATCCGTTGACTAAAACTTCTCCCGTGAGCAAAACATGATAAAGCACCGGAAGGCCAAGGTGTTATATCTTTACATATGTAAACTAGATTATCTAGTGCAAGTGGGAGACTGTTGGAGATATGCCCAAGAGGCAATAATAAATGGTTATTAGATATCTTTGTGTTTATGATAATGTTTACATACCATGATATAATTGTATTAACCGAAACATTGATACATGTGTGTTATGTGAACAACAAGGAGTCCCTAGTAAGCATCTTGTATATATAACTAGCTTGTTGATTAATAGATGATCATAGTTTCATGATCATGAACATTGGATGTTATCAATAACAAGGTTATGTCATTATGTGAATGATGTAATGGACACACCCAATTAAGCATAGCATAAGATCATGTCATTAAGTTATTTGCTATAAGCTTTCGATACATAGTTACCTAGTCCTTTCGACCATGAGATCATGTAAATCACTTATACCGGAAGGGTACTTTGATTACATCAAACGCCACTGCGTAAATGGGTGGTTATAAAGATGGGATTAAGTATCCGGAAAATATGAGTTGAGGCATATGGATCAACAGTGGGATTTGTCCATCCCGATGACGGATAGATATACTCTGGGCCCTCTCGTTGGAATGTCGTCTAATTAGCTTGCAAGCATATGAATGGTTCATAAGAGATGAAATATCAAGGTACGAGTAAAGAGTACTTGTCAGGAGACGAGGTTGAACGAGGTATAGAGATACCGATGATCAAACCTCGGACAAGTAAAATATCGCGTGACAAAGGGAATCGGTATCGTATGTGAATGGTTCAGTCGATCACTAAAGTCATCGTTGAATATGTGGGAGCCATTATGGATCTCCAGATCCCGCTATTGGTTATTGGTCGGAGAGAAGTCTCAACCATGTCTACATAGTTCGCGAACCGTAGGGTGACACACTTAAGGTTTGATGTCGTTTAAGTAGATATGGAAATATGGAATGGAGTTCGAAGTTTTGTTCGGAGTCTCGGATGGGATCCAGGACATCACGAGGAGGTCCAGAATGGTCCGGAGAATAAGATTCATATATAGGAAGTCATTTTCTAGGTTTGAAAATGATCCGGTATTTTTTCTGGAAGGTTCTAGAAGGTTCTAGAAGAGTCCGGAAGAAATCAGCATGGAACACCCACCTTGGCCGGCCAGCCTAAGGGAGGAGGAGTCCCAAGTGGACTCCTCCCCATGGTGGCCGGCCACCCCACCAAAGGAAAGGGGGGAGTCCCACTTCCCCTAGGTTTGGTCATATGGAAGGTTTTATGTTGGGGTCTTATTCGGAGACTTTTGACCTAATCTTTGGGGATTTCCACCTATATAATGAGGAGGAGAGGGAGGGGGGCAGCCACTCTTGGCCGCACCACCTAGGGCTGCCCTTGGCCGGCGCCCTAGTGATACGTCTCCAACGTATCTATAATTTCTGATGTTCCATGCTTGTTTTATGACAATACCTACATGTTTTGCTCACACTTTATAATGTTTTTATGCGTTTTCCGGAACTAACCTATTAACAAGATGCCGAAGTGCCAGTTCCTGTTTTCTGCTGTTTTTGGTTCCAGAAAGGCTGTTCGGGCAATATTATCGGAATTCGACGAAACGAAGACCAAACATCATTATTCACCGAGACGGACCAGGACACCGAAGGGGAGACGGAGAGGAGGCCCAGGGCCCCCACACCATAGGGCCACGCGGGTAGGCCCCTGGCCGTGCCGGCCTAAGGGGAGGGCGCCCTGGTGCCCCTCCTGCGCCGCCTCTTCGCCTATAAGACCCCTTTCGACCTAAAAACACGATACGGATTGACGAAACTCCAGAAAGACTCCAGGGGCGCCGCCGCCATCGCGAAACTCCAATTCGGGGGACAGAATCTCTGTTCCGGCACCCTGCCGGGACGGGGAAGTGCCCCCGGAAGCCATCTCCATCGACGCCACCGCCTCCATCATGCTCCGTGCGTAGTTCCCCCATGGACTACGGGTTCTAGCAGTAGCTAGTTGGTACTCTCTCTCCCATGTACTTCAATACAATGATCTCATGAGCTGCCTTACATGATTGAGATCCATCTGATGTAATCGGTGTTGTGTTTGTTGGGATCCGATGGATGATACATTATGATTAGTCTATCTATAAAGTTTGTGAAGTTATTGTTGCTGCAATCTTGTTATGCTTAATGCTTGTCACTAGGGCCCGAGTGGCATGATCTTAGATTTAAGCTCTATAATTATTGCTTAGATTGTATCTACAAGTTGTTTGCACATATTGCTGTCCGGAACCCGAGGCCCCAAAGTGACAGAATTTGGGACAACCGGAGGGGAAGGCTGTGATATGAGGATCACATGTTTTCACCAAGTGTTAATGCTTTTCTCCGGTGCTCTATTAAAAGGAGTACCTTAATAGCCAGTAGATTCCCTTGAGGCCCGGCTGCCACCGGCTGGTAGGACAAAAGATGTCATGCAAGTTTCTCATTGCGAGCACGTATGACTATAAATGGAAAACATGCCTACATGATTAATAATATTGATGTTCTGTCTTAATGCTTTCAATCCTATCAATTGCCCAACTGTAATTTGTTCACCCAACACTTGTCACTTGTTATTGGAGAGTTGCCACTAGTGTAGATCGCTGGGAACCCCGGTCAATCTTTCATCATCATATACTCGTTCTATATGTCATTGGAAGTAGTATCAACTATTTTCCGGTGCCATTGCTCACGTATTCTTCTTCTTTGTATTCTTGTTACTATTGCTCTCATATTCTGCTTTGCTTTCACATCACCCCCGTTACTAGTGCTTTTCAGTGCAGCTGAATTGACAACTCAGTTGTTAAGGCTTATAAGTATTCTTTACCTCCCCTTGTGTCGAATCAATAAATTTGGGTTTTACTTCCCTCGAAGACTGTTGCGATCCCCTATACTTGTGGGTTATCAAGACTATTTTCTGGCGCCGTTGCTGTGTAGGCATAGCTCTACTCATAAGTTCACCTGGGGAGTACACTCTACCTCTCTCTCTGTTTTTATTTTGTTTTATTTTGTTTTGCTTAGTTTACTTTTGTCTAGTTTATTTGTGCTTAGTTTATTTTTGTCTAGTATTATTTTGCTTAGTTTCTTTTTGTCTTGTTTTATTTTTCTCATATACCCAAAAATCCATAAAAATTTGAAAAACCTAAAAATTAAAAAGTGTTGTTATGGGAGAACCCACCACCTATTTGGAGCTTATTGAAATTTATAATAATTATAGAGAATCAAGAACGGGTAAAGTCATGAGTGCTGTGATAGAAAAATTGAATACAATTGCTAAAATTTTGCTTAAACGCCATGATATAAACTGTTGCTCTCAACAGGATACTAAACATCTTAAATTCCAATGTGGCTTTAGTGAAGAAGTTTTAATTATGAACTACAATTAGAATAACTATATTCATCTTGGGTTCGAAGAAGTAGAACAATTTGTCATATTTATGGGAGCCTCTGAGATCGAATCCTTCATGTCTAAAAATTATGAAACTTGTGTTGTTTGTAAGGACCTTAAAGATTATGTCTCTTCTATCCTTAATTTTTGCATAGAAAGCTACAGTGATAATCCTTATATCATTGATTATAAAGAGGGACTCATTAATGAACAAGAATGCACTCACAATTTGCAGGAACCTGTGGAAGAAGAAATTGATGAACCTGAAAGCTCATTGGATGAAAAATAGGAGGAAAGTGATGAACCTGAAAGCTCATTGGATGAAAAAGAAGAGGAGAGTGATGAACAAAAGGAGGAAGAATGGATTAGCTACCCATCCCAACCTTCTAATGAGAGTAACTCTTTATCTCTTACACTATTTGATTGTCCTCCATGCTTACCGAAGGAAGTTGAATGTTATGTTCCTGTGGATTCTCTTGAAATGTTCCCTATGGGTAAAACTTGTGTGAATAATTATGCTACTGTTATCTGTGATAATTCATGCTATTTTGATAAATCTTATGATAATGCTTTGTTTGTGCCTGATGTCGAAATGCATGGTACTAAAGAGTTTTGCTTGGCAAATGTTTATGATAAAGCTCTAGATGATGGTCCTATGTTACTTGATAATATTAATTGTACCACTAATGAAAATGGGATTGAAGATATCTTGACTTTATCTAGGAGTCCCATATCTCTTGAGAATGATCAATCAACTTGTTATATTATTGGTAAAAGTGGATTTGGAAGTTTTAATCCCATTATTTTTGAGCTTGATAAAAACTATGTGTTTATGGGTCATGAAAAACATGCTTTATGTGATAGTTATATTGTTGAGTTTGTTCATGAAGCTACTGAAAATTATTATGAGAGAGGAAAATATGATTGTAGAAATTTGCATGGTACTAAAACACCTCTCTATACGCTAATTTTTTTGAAGTTACTCTTGTTTTATCTTCTTATGCTTGTCACTTTGTTCTTCATGAATTTATTTGTGTACAAGATTCCTATGCATAGGAAGTGGGTTAGACTTAAATGTGTTTTAAACTTTCTTTTTGATGCTCTCTTTTGCTTCAACTCTTATTTCTTGCAAGTGCATCATTAAAATTACTGAGCCCATCTTAATGGCTATAAAGAAAGCACTTCTTGGGAGATAACCTATGTCTTTATTTTGCTACTGTTTTGTTGTGTCTTGGAAGTTGTTACTACTGTAGCAACCTCTCCTTATCTTTATTTTATTGCATTGTTGTGCCAACTAAAGCCTCTAATAGAAGGTTCATACTAGATTTGGATTTCTGCGCAGAAACAGATTTCTATCTGTCACGAATTTGGGAAAGGTTCTCTGTAGGTAACTCAGAAAAATCTGCCAATTTACGTGCGTGTTCCTCAGATATGTACGCAACTTTCATTAGTTTTGAGTTTTCTGATTTGAGCAACGGAAGTACCTCTTAAAAATTCGTCTTTACTGACTGTTTTGTTTTGACAGATTCTGTCTCTGTTTTTTTGCATTGTCTCTTGTGGACTTTAAGCAAGGCTTTCTAGACGTGGAGAGCTATAGCTAATGTTTTATTGAGTTCTTGCAATGTGTCACTACAGTACTAAAGTGGATTAAAGCTTTTTTGAGTACTAACCCCTCTAATGAAGTTTATGAGAAGTTTGGTGTGAAGGAAGTTTTCAAGGGTCAAGAGAGGAGGATGATATATGATCAAGAAGAGTGAAAAGTCTAAGCTTGGGGATGCCCCCGTGGTTCATCCCCGCATATTTCAAGAAGACTCAAGCGTCTAAGCTTGGGGATGCCCAAGGCATCCCCTTCTTCATCAACAATTTATCATGTTTCTTCTATTGAAACTATATTTTTATTCCGTCACATCTTATGTACTTTACTTGGAGCGTCTGTGTGCTTTTATTTTAGTTTTGTTATTTTCATTCCCTGAATAAATGCTTGTGTGGGAGAGAGACACGCTCCGCTGGTTCATATGAACACATGTGTTCTTAGCTTTTAATGTTCATGGCGAAGGTTGAAACTGCTTCATTCATTGTTATTTGGTCGGTTCAGGAAACGTTGCATGTGGTAGTGGTATAATGAAACACTTGCATAATCTTGTAGATCATTGAGCTTTGATAACTTGATTCTTTGCAAATGTTTTGAGGTATTTAGATGGTAAAGCTTGCTGGATGAATAAGTTAAAATTAGTAGTGGATTGTTGTCTTTAAGCTTGTGCCGTACTACAAACTCTATTTAAATAGTTGAAGGTGTAGTTGGACTTGATAGTTTTCCATGTCTGAGAGTTCATCGTAATAACTAAGTTGTGCTGAAGGTCGAGGGAGCTAGCGGGGTACTTGTGCCACCGTGAACGGCCCTCCTTGGAGTAAATTTTAATCATGCTCTCAATATTGAACCTGCTAGATGTTTGCAATAAGCTTGTGAGTTCTTTTTGACTAATGTTAAGCTACGGTTTTTGGCACTTCCACCATCAAAATTTGCTAGCCTCTTCGGTACTGTGCATTGCCTTTTGCTCGCATTGAGAATTGTGCATACTTCGCCAGTACATCCAAACCCGTGGGAGGACTTTCTCTTGTTCTCCTACACATAAGCCCATACATCTCCTCAAAACAGCCACCATACCTACCTACCACAGCATTTCCATAGTTGTTCCGAGATATATTTCCATGCAACTTCCACATTACATGCCATGTTGTCATTCATTATTTATATATTGCTTTGCATGATTCTATACAGCTGATGTGTGGTTTACCCATGTTACGCTAGATCATTGCACATCCTGCTACACTGGCAGAGGCATACAGTTTTATACACCATGTTTTATTCATTATGAGTTATTTGTACCAAAAAGTGTGTTGTCATATTAGGATGTTGCCCCTAAAAGTGAAAAGAGCCATGGAGGCCATCAAAAAGAGAAAAAGAAAAGAAAGAAAAAACAGAAAAGAAAAAGAAAAAAGAAAAAAAAGAGAATAAAGAAAAAGGGGGCATCATTACTATCTTTTATCCACACTTGTGCTCATGTTTTAGCACCTGCATTATTCATAGTCATCATTTGTGCTCATGTTTAGCACCTATACTCCATATGAGAGAGTTTTCATGTTTTACTAGTATAACTATGTGGGGAATTTACACTATAGAACTTGGGTTGTATATTCCAATGATGAGCTTCCTCAAAAGTGCTCTAGGTCTTCGTGAGCAACCAAGTTGGATGCACCCCCACTAGTTCCATTGGAGAGCTTTCATACACATATACCTCTATGTGCATCCGTTGCATGGCAATCACTACTCCTTGCATAGCTTCGATCATAAGACTTCCTCTTGTCTAATGATCACTTATAGCTTTGTAAGACTTTCTTCCATTTGGCCTTCCAAACCCCCATTAACGTTCTTTATGCCATAACATCCTGGTGCCAATGCCAAATGCTTGCGTTCACCGGTTGAGTAGACTTCGAAACAGTTGATTCATGATGTTCATGTTTATGTTTACTTGACTGAATCCTTCTTATGTTGTGAAAATTTACTTGATGCTTGGAATGAAGGATAGAACTTCTATGCTGGATACTTAACACATCTTTAATGAACTTTGTACGGTTTCATGTCTTTAAAACAATAGTTCATGAAAACTTCTAGCTTGTTTAACTCTTGCATTATCATCTCTTATATCAATATAGACATTTGCTTTGAGTGATTTGATCTCAGTTCATATGCTTTACATCATTATTGGATCAAGATTATGTTGGTAGCATGCCACTTCAGAAATTATCTTTGTTATCGTTTACCTACTCGAGGACGAGTAGGAACTAAGCTTGGGGATGCTGATACGTCTCCAACGTATCTATAATTTCTGATGTTCCATGCTTGTTTTATGACAATACCTACATGTTTTGCTCACACTTTATAATGTTTTTATGCGTTTTCCGGAACTAACATATTAACAAGATGCCGAAGTGCCAGTTCCTATTTTCTGCTGTTTTTGGTTCCAGAAAGGCTGTTCGGGCAATATTCTCGGAATTCGACGAAATGAAGACCAAACATCATAATTCACCGAGACGGACCAGGACACCGAAGGGGAGACGAAGAGGAGGCCCAAGGCCCCCACACCATAGGGCCGCGCGGGCAGGCCCCTGGCCGTGCCGGCCTAAGGGGAGGGCGCCCTGGTGCCCCTCCTGCGCCGCCTCTTCGTCTATAAGACCCCTTTCGACCTAAAAACACGATACGGATTGACGAAACTCCAGAAAGACTCCAGGGGCGCCGCCGCCATCGTGAAACTCCAATTCGGGGCACAGAATCTCTGTTCCGGCACCCTGCCGGACGGGGAAGTGCCCCCGGAAGCCATCTCCATCGACGCCACCGCCTCCATCATGCTCCGTGAGTAGTTCCCCCATGGACTACGGGTTCTAGCAGTAGCTAGTTGGTACTCTCTCTCCCATGTACTTCAATACAATGATCTCATGAGCTGCCTTACATGATTGAGGTACATCTGATGTAATCGGTGTTGTGTTTGTTGGGATCCGATGGATGATACATTATGATTAGTCTATCTATAAAGTTTGTGAAGTTATTGTTGCTGCAATCTTGTTATGCTTAATGCTTGTCACTAGGGCCCGAGTGGCATGATCTTAGATTTAAGCTCTATAATTATTGCTTAGATTGTATGTACAAGTTGTTTGCACATATTGCTATCCGGAACCCGAGGCCCCAAAGTGACAGAATTTGGGACAACCGGAGGGGAAGGCTGTGATATGAGGATCACATGTTTTCACCAAGTGTTAATGCTTTGCTCCGGTGCTCTATTAAAAGGAGTACCTTAATAGCCAGTAGATTCCCTTGAGGCCCGGCTGCCACCGGTTGGTAGGACAAAAGATGTCATGCAAGTTTCTCATTGCGAGCACGTATGACTATATATGGAAAACATGCCTACATGATTAATAATCTTGATGTTCTGTCTTAATGATTTCAATCCTATCAATTGCCCAACTGTAATTTGTTCACCCAACACTTGTCACTTGTTATTGGAGAGTTACCACTAGTGTAGATCGCTGGGAACCCCGGTCCATCTTTCATCATCATATACTCGTTCTATATGTCATTAGAAGTAGTATCAACTATTTTCTGGTGACATTGCTCCTGTGTTACTGTTGTTGTGTTATTGTTACTATTGCTCTCATATTACTGCTGCTTTCACATCACCCCTGTTACTAGTGCTTTTCCAGGTGCAGCTGAATTGACAACTCAGTTGTTAAGGCTTATAAGTATTCTTTACCTCCCCTTGTGTCGAATCAATAAATTTGGGTTTTACTTCCCTCGAAGACTGTTGCGATCCCCTATACTTGTGGGTTATCACCTAGCCACCCCCTCTCCCCAAACCCTAGCCTCTCCTCCTCCACATAATACTCCCGCAGCGCATAGGCGAAGCCCTGCCGGAGTTCTCCACCATCACCGCCACCACGCCATCGTGCTGCCGGGATTCCAAGGAGGATCTACTACTTCCGTTGCCCGCTGGAACGGGGAGAAGGACGTCGTCTTCATCAACACCGAACGTGTGACCGAGTACGGAGGTGCTGCCCGATTGTGGCACCGTCAAGATCTTCTACGCGCTTTTGAAAGCGGCAAGTGATCGTCTACCGCAGCAACGAGAGCCTCCTCTTGTAGGCTTTGGAAATCTTCAAGGGTTAGTCTCGTTCATCCCCTCGTTGCTACCGTCTTCTAGATTGCATCTTGGCTTGGATTGCGTTCTCGCGGTAGGAAAAATTTTGTTTTCTATGCTACGAATCCCATCAGTTTGGTTGTCCAATGTAAATATGAAGCTATCATGTCACGCTTATGCCGGTGATTACAATCTTTAGCACCATGTGTTCGAGTTGATCATGTAATATCTAGTGACATACACAAACACATTGCTAGTACATGATACTTGATCTTGTAGTACCCTCTCTTTGATTTGTGTGTGCAGTAAGTAAGAGGCTCCCAAATATGAAACATTTGTGTTTGTTATCCTGCAACGGCTGAAGATTAAATTTTGCAGCACCATGTGATCAAGAGATGATCTTGTAATACCTAGTGTCGTGCACAAACACATTGTTAGTGCATTCTCCTTTGTCTTGCAAGATCACCGATTAGATTGTAATGTGCTATGTGAATATGACTTGGTGTGTCATATTCAACGTTTAGTTGATGTTATCCATAAGCCAATTGTTATAATGTCGCACCATACACATTGTTCTTTATGCAAGCACATTGCTTGTGCACTTGACTTGGTCTAAGGATGGCAATGGGTAGCGTATGGGTAGGGTAGAGCAATACCATGCCTATATCCGTATGATCGATGGGTACAAACTTGTACCCATACCCGTACTCATGGGTATAAAACTTTACCTATACCCATACCCGGTGGGTACCCGGTGGTAACAAACATGATTAAAAAATGAATGATCTCAACTCCTTTATAGGTTGTCACATTTTCATATTCTAATATATAAGTCAACAAAAGTAGATGCGTCAGATAAAAACTGATAATAAGCAAGGCAGGGTATGGTACGAAGCTATATTCGTGCCCTACCCATGACTTAACGGGTATGGTATGGATACTACCCATGGGCATAAAAATGTATCCATACTCTTCCCATGCGGGTATGGTACCCACGGGTACCCGTACCGTGGATAAAATTGTCATCTTTAACTCGGTCTGATAATCATCGGAATGTTGTGATCGAACGACAAGCCATGCACAAGTAAAATGTTTGTGCATATCTTCTGGTTCCGGTTGCACCCGCTCTATCAAATGAATGTGTTTCTTATTCTATGGCGTCTTTGTTATTTGCAGTCTATCCAGCTCGACGCTCCTGCAGAGGTTGATGTGGAGGGGTCGGACAAGAGGCATAGATGTGCTAGGAACCCACCCTTGCGGCGTCCCTAAATGTTAACAAGTATAAATTTTAACAATCACATGTAACAAATAGTTCAACATAGCACACGTTTATTGTATAGGGGGCTGACATGAGGGATCCATGAGCTAGACTATAATGGTTGCATCAAGCAACGTTAACTAGGTCAAAACAACATGTGCGACCAAAAAGAGTCCGCTAGACACTGACGTCGCAGCCCCACAAGCTTCAAAAGATATCAGAAGTGTGAATCATAGTAAAATCGCATGCCCGATCGAAAAAGTGACATCTACCACGCACCGGAAAATCATTAGCCATGTTTTTCCCTAATCTATGGTAGAAGAGGGTGCCGCCAACATGATCAAATAAACGGTATTTACCACGAAACCAACCAAAATTTTTGTAAATGGGACACCTTCTACCACGGCTGGCTGAGCATTTCATCACTAAAGACAACTTTTTTGTAGTGTGGGCCAAGATCCCATGTATGGTGTCGAGCAAAAAAGGGAGCAAGATATATGAATACTCCCATGAGCGGAAGTTTTATCCTCCCTTCACTATTACAAGTGATGGCAATGATAAGTCCCTGCAGCATAGATGGGCTACCATCCAAGATAAATGCAACAAGTTTGGCGCGGCTTACGGTCAAATAAAGAGTAGACCCGTGAGTGATGTAGAGTGAAAGACCAAGAAAAATTTACATTACAAATCCATGTTCTATTTTCACCATTTTTTAAATGTATCTCATATATTTTTCTACCTATAGGTGTCCATGGCTTTAGCTCCTAAAGAATATACATGACAACAAATCATTCACCATAATTCATTATTTGATGATGATCCATATGTGTCGCAAGTGGAAAGAGCTTATTGTTGCACTCGAACTCCAAGCCAACAATGAAAGTACAGATACAAAGAAGCATGCACTCAATGATTTTTCTCAAACAAGCGATGTTGAGGAAGATGTTGCCCCAAATGGGGGAAGCGTATGGTTCGGTCGAGGGGAAGAAACTTGAGAAAGATGCCGCAAAGTGTCCGGCTTAATCACTTGGCCAAAATGGTGATCGTTAAGGAGGTGTCAACTGGGAAAAGAGATGAGATGAGGAAACAAAAGAAAGTTGAACGGTTCAAATGCTTCAAAAGATCCATGGAGATGCAAGCCGAGAAGTTGTTGAAACTAAGGAACGAGGAGGAAAAGATTGCAACGGGGACGAAATCGGAGGTGATGGAAGTATGTCTCAGGTTATTCACCGGGGAGATCCAGGTAATGTTGGTCGACACAACTATCATGGACGACGTGACAAATGTTTGGCATGAGCAAGTATGTGCCAAGATCACGTCTGCTTATTATATAAACTATGTGACATTTGTGTGGCCGTATTGGTACTTGATGGATGACCGGCACACCGGCACAGTTAAACTTAAATGCCAAACTTGAATTATCACTTTCACGTATTTGATTCATGATGAATTGATGATATGTCGGCGATTCTATGCTAAACTTAGTAAATATGAAGATAAGTTGTTCGGTGTCCGTTTAAAGCTTTGTTTAGTACTAGAATCTTCGTGGGGGCTATCCCCACCATAAACCAAATCTCCACTTGTTATTAAAAGTGTGTATTGGTTAGTTTAACTTCACTTATCCCCTATTTTTCTAGCGTATTTTTCCAATACCCAATACATTACGCATGTCTAAACACCCCTAAATATTCGAAATCATACAATTTGAGGGGTACCCTTGATAGCTAAACATTCTAACCAGAACATACTGTGTACCAAAAGCACCACGTGACCAGCTAGCCGCAACTGTTGCAAGATCTACGCAGTTGGCTGCTGTTCCTAAAGAGAAAATAAAAGCGCATCGTCACCATCACATGAGTACATGACGATGGCTATGTTCTGTTGCATAATCGCAAGGCGAACATTGCCCATGCCCAAGCGGCGGATTCCGATGGGTTCCGTCACAGTTACAGGTCCATGCACCGTTCCAACCTCCTCCTCCTCCTCCTCCTGCCTTTTTTGCTCGCACTACTAGAAAGGTCCTCGCTATGACCAGCTTTCTCCTCACAATGCCCGTCTCGACCTTGCAATTATAATTTGGTACAACCATCGATGATCCTGTCTCCTCGGCCATTTCTACTTTTGAAGAAAGTGATACTACTTCCTCTATTATGTCACAAATTTATCTAAATTTAGATGCATTTAGACACTCTTTAATATATATACATAAATCTTCGGCATCTAGAAACGAGGAAGTACAATATTCCAGACAGATTCCAAAAAATATATCATGGGAGCCAACGGTCAAAGAGAGGCCAAAACCCAGTCAAACCCTGTCAAAAAACACGGTGCCCACCAAATTTGTTTAAATTTAAAAATTGAGAAAACAACTTACTGCTGTTGCCAGTGCCAAGTTCCCTACATTAGACAAGAGTGAAAAACAATGGACCGTACGAGCATGTCTTGCTTTCCCTAAACAAAGCAGGATTAAGTAAAGATCAAAGCACTGAGGTTCACACAAAAGTGGATTGAGCTTCGGTGACTTTGTCAGGGTGACTTTGTCGTGACTTTGAGCGACTGCCATGTGGACCCTTCATTATTTAGGCCCCACTTGGCCCCACTTGTAAGTGACTCAAAGTCACTGACTTTGGAGGCTGGCTAAGTCACCAAAGCACCGCCTACCTTATCAGATTGGCTTTCCCATATCGGAGAGTAACACCAGGACTCCGAAATAACAACAGTATACACTTCTGATCTTAGAAAGCGCAGTCAATCAATATGCCATGGGTTAGCTACATATACCTTATTCCTGTAAGCATTCATTCCCAGCAGGCTACTAAAAACAGGAAAAGCTAGACGGTGCCTAATGAACCGTGTACAATGACCTGACTTCAGTACATCAGCATAGAGCCCCATGCGCATATTTACCGCTAGCATGAACAAAGAACTTCAGATAGATGGTAACTCAAAGCAATGCATGCATAAAATGTCAGCCAAGATCGCGAACTAGGAGTGAGAGCTTCAACACTGAACTGCATTACATGTATTGATAATAGAAGCCATATCAACAGAACACCTGGAACCACAGTAAGTTAGTGGACTTTGTATATCCAAGTAGAGGATGTAATAAACAGGCTAAAGAAAAAGCAAACGGGAAATCGAGAATCAGGGTGGTCCATTTAGACGAGAAGGGGACAATTCAGACAGCAACTAATAGCCTACGATTGTTAGGTGCTGGTAAATCAAGATCCCCACAGCAGTATCAGGCTATCTAGCACCATACGATCCTTGTGCACCAACATTACCAATAACCTGACATCAAAGGTGGACGAATCAGCAGGGAGTGGTGTTGCTGCAAATAATTTTACTGTATTAATGTTAAACAAACTGATGCGTGTGTACAGAGGTTCAGAACATGCCATGAATAGAAATATTACACATTAACACGAGCTATTTTAAAACAGTGTGACCATCTGTGACCCGGTCAACTCTTCTACATATTAAAAATATTAAAAAAATGATTTCATGAAATAGCACGCTCACTAATACAACTCTGATAAATGACAAGGTATAGCTTTAAATGCTCAAGTTCACAAGTACGACCACAACTACAGTCAAGACCTTTAGTCCTTTCCTATTCTTGAACAGATGGTTGATATCTATTTATGAGAGGATAGTAAATCTCTATTACCATGAAGGCACACAACCACCCTTGGTCAAATAGGATGGTGTATACCACTTCCAAACAGGTAGTTATCACGATTACCAGTTAAAATATACATAGTATATCTTGCCAGGAGATGAGAGTAGTTAACCACATGGGATTCTAATCCACATGAGACAAGTTATATGTTCCGAGAAAGGCAGAATGCAACAAACCAGACCTCAAGACACAAGCACACCTGCCTCGAGTGGTATGGAAAGTGGCATGCACACCATCTTGAAGATAGAGTCGACTAGTTAGAATCATTGTGAACTTCACATCCTACACTTGTGCAATCACTGTAAACAGGCATCATGTACACCCTTCCGTTCATGGTAAAAAGGAAGGTCCAACATTCATCTAGTGGCTCTATCAACAAAACCGATAATTCTATTTTCTAGAGTTGAGTACCAGGCAAAGGGTTTGTGCATTGACACAAATGTTTTCAAAATCTGTTGATAAACACAATAGTTTACTATTAGGATTACTAGATACTTATGTCTCACCTAAAGTGATGCTTCCCACCAAAACTACTGCATAAAACATGAAAACATAAGTATGCCTCAATTGGCCATTGGAAATACTATGACGCTGTGTTTGGACGCATAGAATTGGGTCTAGAATTGAATTTGGCTAGAAATTTCAAATCCAAGATGGAAAGGAAATGGCTTCCAATTCAAATTCTGTTGTTTGGCGTGCTTGGAATTGCTCTTGAAATTAAAAGGTGGTATCCAATTCTAATTTCTGTTTGGATGTAGAAACCATGGAATTTGATGATTTGTTGAGTTTGGACAATATAAAGTACTCCCTCCGTTCTTTTTTAATTGACTCAAATTTAGTACAAAGTTATACTAAATCTGAGTCAATTAAAAGAGATCGGAGGGAGTACATGTAAGAAAAAAAGCATGTGTTTATTAGAATATATATATATATATATATATTATTTTTTACACATAATAAAATTATAATAATTGGAATATGTTTGTAAAAATTTCATGGATGCATATCCTACGACTGATCAGGGCGTTCTTCACTTGAAACAGCTCCGTAGCTTTCCCTCCTTGCGGCCAGAACTCATCAGTCGCCAACACTGGGCAAATGTGCAGAAGCTAGGCTATATTTGAAATGGCTGCTTCGTTCATCTGAACAAGAAAATATGCGTGTTAGCTCCTATATTACATGGATGCTTCGTAATCACAACTAATGAAGAATAAAAGATTGCCTATTTAATCTGAACAAACTGAAATTGGATGTACGACCACTCATGAAAAGAAATCAGAGATGCCACTTATACTAGAGATGATAGATCAGCACCGCTGAGATTGTTGCACAGGAGGAGCAGGAGACTAGTCTTTTTCCAGTACGTGATAGTGATTTTAGATCGAAGCATGCTCATTAGCGCCGGGTAGCACAAATTAAGAAGAACATGACCAAGAACACACAGTCCGCCGCCGCCGCTGTTCACCCTCCCGTTGCCATCTGGTCGCGCCCGCGATTTAGTGTAAGGACCGGGCGGGGAGGGGTAGCCAGGGGAATAGGGGCAGGGATGGTAGGGCCTGGAGAAGGGCGGCCATGGGAGGGGGAGGTTAGGGAAGGGAGATGGGGATGGAGGACAAACCTGAGCGCGTCGCCGGGATCGCTGGTCCGGTGCTCTTATGTCAGGGGGAGGGGTTCGCTCGCGAGGAAGATGAACTGGCTGTGTTTCGCTCGCTCGCGAACAGGTACGCGCGGGGGTTGTTTCCAAGCGATTCCGAGGGGCTGACCTCTGAATCGTGGGCAGTCTATTTGCACGCGAAGGACTGGGGCTCGGAATTGGGTTCCGTTTCCAGACATTAATTCAAAGGGCAGCCCAAACGGTGGAATTTGCTCCCGAATTCCGAATTCCTGATTCCAGCCCCAAATTCTTTACATCCAAACACAGTGTGAGTGAATTCTCTGCTTAAAATAAGCATTCCCTCGCAACAGTTTTTGTATGTAACAAGAACAAAGTAAACCTCAAGATCTCACAGATTCTATGGACCAGATGGTACACTGCTTGTTCAGCAATTTCAGTTTCCCCTTGGGCCTACCATGGCATGATTCTGAATAAAATCCTTTCTAGCAGGTGAAACAGCATGACCATGCTTGTATAACGCCAAACAGCCAGAAAAATAGATGAAGCAATACCCTCAATGATATACTCTCTCCTTGCCACAATGTAGTGCATATAAAAAAATTCAAAAGTCAAATGATGTAAAGTTTGACCAAGTATGTAGAGAAAAATATCAACATCTAGAGTACCAAATGAATACCACTAGATATATTATGATGTATATTTTCATATGGTAGACATTTGGTATTGTAGATATATATAATTTTCTCAATAAATGTAGTCAGACTTTACATCGTTTGACTTTTGAAAATTCTTATATGCACTATATTGTGGCAAGGAGGCAGTATTGACTATCAGGAAACATTTCATAAATTCGACCGTAATAAGAGTTTCAACTAAAGAATATACAAGCAATGCACTAGTATAGAAGGGTATCAAACTATCAATAGATAATTATGTATTCTTAGTGGAAAGAGTACAAAAGGTTAAAAACATATATATTCTGGAAAAGAGTTACCTTATTTTCTATTACTGGCCACCAGGTTTTGACTGTTTATGTATCTGCTGAAGCAGGGTTGCTGCCAACTGCAATGTTGCTTGAAGGCGTTTTTGAGGATCTCCATCAAGGTCTTCTTGAGCAGACGGCTGCTGGCCCATCTGCTGGACAGAAGGAAGCAAAGTTGAAGCACCGCCTGAACTAAGCTGCTGAAAAGGGGGAGGGCCTTCTGGAAGTGGAGGAACAAATGATCCCAACGGCATTGAAGAATGAGCCGCACTTGCGAAAACTTGCATAGGTGGTAAATGTGAAGTTGTATGACGAGGGATAGGAGCATTTGGTGGAAGATTAACTGGTGGGTTTGATGGTAGTGAACCTTGTATTGGTTGCGCATGGACCTGTAATTGTGACGGGGCAGATGGTGGAACTGGTAAATGCGAGTTGTAGACCGGGATGGAACCTGAGCTGTCTGGCAGCACTGAAGCATGCCCATGAGGATTAGAGTTATGTATGAATTGACCTGAGCTGTCTGGCATCAGTGAAGCATGCGCATGAGGATTAGAGTTCTGTATGAATTGACCTGAGCTGTCTGACATCACTGAAGCATGCCCATGAGGATTAGAGTTCTGTATGAATTGACCTGAGCTGTCTGGCATCACTGAAGCATGCTCATGTGGATAAGAGTTATGTATGAATCCAGATTGTTTGTTTGAGCTGCCTGCTGGTAAACCAGCTTCTTTTCCTCGTTGGTTTTGTTGTGCGAGAATAGTGGCCAGTTGTGCAAGTTGCTCCGGCGGGAGCGATACTGGGAGAGATGGAGGTTGCTGAGGTCTAAATACCTGGTGTGGTGGAGGTTCCATAGAAGGCAAGGACATGCTCGATGCTTCACCTGGTGCATACCCTGATTGTGTACCTTTTGGTACTCCCTGAGTAGCAAATGAGTACAGATCTGATGTCCTGTCATTTAGTGTATGTGAGGCTGGATTCTTAGCCAAAGAATTGAAATTACCAGAATATGGACTAGGATCATTGTTATTAGACCATCTGGAGGGCCCCATATTTGGGAATTGCTGGTGCTGGCCTTGTGCCATCTCTCTGCGGGAGTCCGGTTCTGGCACTTGTTGAGGTAACTGAGAGCCCAGATATGGAGGAGCATTCGCAAACTTGTATGGTGTAACAAAATCTGCACTTGCCGGAGTAGAGATTCCAGCCGATGACCGGAGATAATCTGGACCCTGAGGAACTGCACTCATATCTGGAGGGTTGAGTCTTCTCAATGCATCCTGATCTTCATGACTACTCACATCAGTGTTCAGATGACTCGCAAAAGATGCGGGCACTTTTTCCACTACCTCCGGTTGGCGATTTGTGGAGGTTAAATCTTGATTTGCCTCCTGAAACTTCAGAATGACTCCAGATATGCTCACTTTTCCTGGCACCCTCAGTACTTGCTCAGAAAAGTCTGAAGGTGGAACAAGAAACAAGGTGCTCCTTTCTCCAAGTTTACAAACTGCTGCACGTTGCTTATCACCAAGGTAGTTCATGAAATCATTATAAGCTGCCATGTCAGCATCATTTTCTGGAACAAAAAACACAACCCAACTGCTAGCGGCTTCATAGTAGTGCTTAGAAAGCATCTCCAAATTTGTCCTAGCAGTGCAATCCAAAAAGTCGGGCCTGAAAACAAGAAATCAACAAGTTGGCTATCTAATAAGCGCATCCAATCTAGGTACTAATGTCTTCACTGAGATAAATAGATGTAAAGAGCAATTAAATATCTAAGAGATCTTTGCTACTCAGTCATTTAAATCGTTTTGGACAATGATAAGAGTCAAACCTTTGAATATTTGACTACAAAAAACTATACAAATATTCACAGTCAAGACTTCACAATCATTCGAGTGAATTTGTCTCAAAAGGTACTTCCACAATATACAATTTATTTTGGATTCAGCAATTATATTGTACTTAACAGAAATGGATAGTTAAAATTGTATTTTGAAGTCCATGCCAATGTCCATAACCACAGGTCTTAGAGGACCACAAGGAATACATTGTTTATGCATGAACGCAAACTTATGTTTCTCTCAAGAAATTGAAGTGGTGAGAAAATTCAATGGTATAAATGTGGGTATTGAATACTGCATCTTGGAAAGAAGAATAAAATTAAGGAAAAAAGGAATCCGGACTTACAGCATGAAGTTAAGGACCTTCCCAACAGGAAAGCACCGAGCTCGGCAGATTGGCGTACCACCCTTTGCTATTGTACCATTCCAGTTCCACTCTTCCTTAGGAAGGGGTCCATGATGTTCCGGAGTTGATTTACCCACTTCTCCTGCATGCGTCCCAAAACTGTTCTGTGAACGCCATGGTTCTTGTCTATCAGCAGGTGGGGTTGGATTTCTTGAAGGATCCATGTAATTTCTACCGTGCATCGGGGGGAGGTGATATGTTATGGGGTGTGGATCATCTTCTGGCAGATCATGGAAGGGCCTCCTTGGGTAGTGAGAGTCAACATGTCCTCGATCAAATTCGGAGAAAGGATATTCAGGAAGTTCAGCATCATGCACTTCACCAGTCCTCAGCTTCTTCGACAATGGGTATGAGTTACCCTCTGCATCCCAAGAATCTTCCAACGGTAAGGGTCTTCGAGGTCGCTCAAACGGAATATTGCGCCATGGTGCATCACTCCTAACAGTAGGGCTACTTCTATGTTGTTCATTTAGGTCTTCGGACATCCTTCTTTCTGGACCCAACCCTCGCATTCTAAAAGGTTCAAAATTAGAAACATGGCCAGACTCTATTCCAGGTCCGCGTCGGAAATGATTATCCCTGCTGAAGCCCACATCATCAGCATCTCTCAGTGATCTTTCAGGGCCAGAATGCAGCGATGACATGCGGAAATCTCTTGGAGGACTATCAAAAGACCTAGGCCTGTGAAAGGCCTCAAAATCTTGAGCTTCCAAGATAGGCCTTGCACTAGGGTTTAGATGGGGTGAATACGGGGCAATGAAGGTACCCTTTCCAGCTTCTGCTGCACCACCATCACTACGAGAAAAGCATATGCTTACTCTTGGATTATTGAAAAGCCTCCCTTGAAGTGCTTCTTTTGCCCTGCATGCCGCTGTAATGGTAGTGTACTTCACAAATCCATAGGTGCGGCCTGTGAATGTTGTTATCTTAACAATCTCGCCAAAAGGTGAAAAGGCTTCCCACAGAGCTGCTTCGTCTACCTTTAGACCAGGAGGAAAACCTATCCATAACACCTCACTAGGTTCTGCATTCTTATTTCTTTTAGATCTATCAATTGGTTTTTCAGGGCTTGGCTGATGTTTTCTTCCTCTTTCAAAAAAAGGTCTCTCATTAGCAGATTGTGTATATCTGTCATCCACAGAGCTATCCGAAGACTTATCCTGTAAATTAAAATACTTCAGGTAACCTGTCACCACTAGATGTACTCAATAGTGTAATAAGAATGATAAGGGATACGGTGATGCGAATATATCGCATTAAAGCATAGTAAGTGGATAGACAAAAATCATAAGTGAAGATAAATCAACTGGCTATGATTTTGTAATTTGTACACAGTACTTCTGCTAGAAAATGAGTGCCTTGGATCTTTTAGAGCACAACAGAACTTCCTTAAATTAGGATGTAAGTCCAATCAGATAATTCTGCAAGTTTTATTATGTGACTACTATGAGGTAATTTCCTACTTTCAGAAACAAATGCAAGCACCTTAGCCCAAGTACTATGTTCACAAATGATTGGAAACTAGAGCTACTCAAGTCAGCCAATGTGAAACAGTCATTCCCCCTGTCAGAAAAGGATCAAAACCTTCTGCACCTTACAGCATGTATTTTTCTAGTTATTCAATAATGATTGGAAACTAGAGCTACTCCTGGGAGCATACAAAACCCAGAGATCTTTGAGTGAAGTCCAAAGAGGGTTCTGCATCCGCTCATCAGTGAATATTTCAGGACAGCATATTAACAAAGGATTAATGCTTATTTACTATTAAAAAAGGCTTCAAAAACGGCAGCTGAACAAAAACAAGAGATTTTCTATGGACCGTGAACAGCACATCAATTATAGAAAAAAAATCAGAAACTTCAGGTATGCACTTTGCTGCTTAGCTTGAGGACTTTCTAGATCAGCTTGAGGATTTCAATACGATAGTACAGCAAAACGATCAACTTGACTAGAAAAAAAAAGTAAACTGATGGAAAGAAAACATCACATTTCCAGTTTTATGCCGCCATACACAACAAGTCAAATCGCACATAGCAAATGGCTCAATGATGTTAGTACACCTCGACTGAACTGAAACTCCTAATTATGCTTAATACTTAGCCATGTGTACATCCTCGTCACGGGAGATTATCAGCAGATTCAATTTATACTTAGCCTATACCAAGTTTTATAAACAGCTCAACGCGGCCGTCCTTGACAAGGCTCATCCTTCCGTGTCCTCCTTGTTTGACATGGTTAGGGCTGGGGCATGATAGTGGGCAGACGCCGGGGCTCCGGGCATTCACCAATTGCTCCCCTAGGCTAGCTACTTTGGGTTGAGTTGTATGGCGAGGTGTTAGTCCTTTCATGGACTTGAACACAAACCTTCTTTCCGATCAATGCATCGAAACACAAAGCTTTTTGCGTTTTCACGAAAAAATAAACAACTCAAGCCTACACAATAAAACATACATCTAGGAGTTTGATTGTCCACAATCTGGCAGAACAGACATGTCGGTGACTTATCGGATATTATGAGTATTACAGATATTCCAATGTGATGTGGTGTAAACTGCCAAAAAACCCAGGTACACTGGTAAGTGAAACATAACAACATTATTTGTAGCCTGAGCATTGCACATGTCCCATTGAAACCAATTCCACCCTGGAGCTCTTTCTTCTAAATGCAGATTCAATAGCACCAGTGGCAAAAGCAAACTACTAAAGTCACCCTTAGATAGAGCTATTCAGTCAATGCAGAGATGTGATGTGCCTCCTCCTTTCCTTTGACCTATGCCATGATGCTCATGGGCAGCTTATCTCTTATTGGATTTCCTTTTCTAACTGGATTTTATTCTAAAGATGTGATCTTAGAGCTCGCTTACACAAAGTATACCATCAGTGGGTACCCCAAGATACATGTGCAGCATAGCTCTTATTGAATTTTTTAAATTTTATTAAAATTTTGGAAAGGAAAGAAAAAACCTGTTGCACAGCAATAGAGCCGCAGGCCGAGATATGGTAACTGGTACTACTTCCCTTCCATCCTGAGACACATTCTCCACAGTTCTCAAAAAAAATCATATGGCCACTTTTTGCCATAATAGATTTATCAGTCATTCAGTTGCATCCTTTAATCTCCCCTCCATACATCTCATAAGTATACGTAGAGTAGGCATGGAAAATGACATGACAAAAGAGTCATATCAGTAGTGCATGGTTTTCTTATTGTATTTACCTGCTAACCATATTTCAGTGTTTTCCAATGCGTATGCAGCTATAAAACATAGACAATTTGTATCATATATGTATCCTTCATTCCTGTACCCCACATTACTGCTGCAGTCAACTATATGATTCCTCCTGTAGAATCTGCCTAATTATTTTTACTTCAAGATTTGGAAGCATTATGATGAGCCATGAAAAAAAATCAGGGTATTCCTTGTTCAGGCAAATAAATAAATGGTGGAGAGCTCTTAGTATCGCCTGGGAACTGAGCAGGTCAAAGAAGCTGGACTGCTGCAGGAGTGAAGCTGGTGAGGTACACCAGGATGATTTTGCAATATTAATATATATCCTAGTGTCGGCAGGCACTCGTTTGTTTTCAAACAAATTGCGCTAAGGATATGCTTCGTCCATTGTGGTTCTACCATAATGACTGTGTTAACATTTCCTGAAAGTGAGCCATCTTAGTTAGATTAGTATCAACAGTTATCAACCAGGGACTACCATATGAACATGTCAATGTTAATCAAAGCTTATGTACAGGCAGTTACTTCAATCAGCCTCCCATCTGTCCGTGATTATCCAACCTAATTGGTTGATTGCAAGTCTTACCAGTTGAATATATGGGTACACCGGAGGCAGGAGACTATCTGTTCTAGTCCTAATCAACGAAATTTTAGAACAGCAATTATCCATGGCTGGTCAATGATGTAAATATCAGTTTACGGCTGATGTTTAGGTCAACTTTTTTTTCTTCAATTGAAGTTCTGCCATACAAGATGTCGCCATGGAATGCAGGATGTACCTATACGTTAATACTGCTATCAGATCTACAAGCTAGATTGCTCTGGCAAGCATCATACTTACGTCCATACTCTTTCTGACTATTTAGACATATATTGTCTGATAGGCACAAGTACGTACTTAAGGTTGTAGCAGATACAGATTGAAATACTCAAGGCTGTCAAGCAAGTACTTAGAAATTAGAACCAGCATCGTAGGCTTCTGTTTTTCATTCGGAATAAAGCTGGTCGCATAAACCACAGCAATGGTGCTATAGACATATGTTACTTCACTGTGAATATAACAAGAAACGACTTGTCATGGGCTCAATTCAGTTTTGGATCATCCTTTTGTTACTAGGAATCCGATAATGACTAGGAATTTATGAAGCCAGTGAAACCCGATCTACAGTTCAACACAGCCTCATATTGATGGAAATGAGCTGGAGCAGACATACACTTCAATTATCAGAGCTGGATCTTTTTGCCAGTAACAGCATAAGATGGAAAGGTGAATGGTATCTTTATGCCAAAAAAAAAAATAGTCACTGACATAATCACATTTAACTAGCGAAGAAGCCTGACTGATTTAAATACCCACATGCATCGCAAGAAAGGAGGGGAGAGTTCAGCCACACACAAAAAGTTAGGGAAAACCATGAAGAGTTACAAGAAATAAACACATGTGTCTTGTTTCAGAGCACAAACAGAATAAAACACCCCTGAGACTATCATACGTTCAATAAGGCAAGAACAAGATAGACAAACAAATATATGAAACAACTGGTAAATGAACCATACATTGTGAAAAAAGAAAATGGAGTAGTTTAAGATGCTAGGGATAGTTGTGTGTAACACTATCCTTCAGATAAAGCTAGCATTGGGGATTTTGGTATCAATTGACTCGTGGTCATTCCTCTATTTGGTGTCCATTAGTAAGATGCTCATGGTGAGCGGGTCACGAACTCGCAATTAGTCTTATTGTTGCTGACAATGGTTTTCAAAATTTAATGCGCATATGTTGTTTCTTACGGGGGTGAAGTGAAAGTGGTTAGCAATAGCATGACAGTTGTACATTACCGAGTCACAAGTCAACATACGCTGCTGCAGTCTCGTAGCCATTGTTCTGAATAATTATCTACGTAGGTGAAAAAAGCAAACAAAAAAATGCAACCATAATGTCATACTGTCATGCTTTACTGTAGATTATAAGAATCATAGTTTCATATCTAAGTATACAATAACAGTTCTTAACAAGTGCCTGCAGTAATATAGAAAAAATGGCTCCTGTTCTGATAAAGTGTACCATTCAATGTAGTTTTATATATGCACTCTGTATTTGGTAGATAAAGCTGCAGATGATGTCTTTGACATGGTTCATGTAGCAATGGTCTGAGTAAAATTAGAAGTGCCAAGCATTGAGAAAGGTTACAGCGCAGACATGTCAATATATTAAATGATCTTGGCACGTTGCACTTGCTGAAAACCTTCTCTGATCATCTGATGTTTCATATGCAATGTCGATGGGTATGTTACTTTTGACAACCAAAATGGAATATCCAGCTTTTCATGAAGTAAACCTTTTCCTGATGATACCTTACAAGGTTGTTCATAAATTAGAAATTGTGCTACTTCCACAATCAGGAACATCAGACCGATGCTCTTGATCTTCAGTTGAAAAGATTTCCGAGGCCATGATAACAATGTACCTGATCTCCTAAAGAATGTGTTTCGGAGGTTTCATAGTGCCATGACCTAAATGGAAGCTAATAACAGCCAATCTGTTGCCGATTATAACCAAATTATAGAGCTGAGGCATCAGGTAAGCTGTGATTGATTACCATAATTGTTGACTCCCAGTGGGATGACCAGGTGATACATGCCATGATAACCCTATTCATATTCAATCTGAGGTGTAAATTATTTGCTTTCATAGTACACTTGACTGTAAAGGGTTTCTGATGCATAGACAAAGTACACCAGCAATGTGGAGCCTGGGTTTCAAAGATCCTCTGTATGAAAGAATCGAGTTGAACCATGTGAGGTTTTGCATTATTCAAAAGAAGAAAGCGATTTCTATTTTACTTCTTATGCACATTATATGGATGAGCCTGTTTTGGTGTGATTTTTTCCTCAACTTAACCAGATTTTAGCTGCTTACACAGAGTTTGTATTGACTCTTGAGACTTGGTTATACTACTTCGAAAATTCATGATCACACACAGGATAAGAGAAGCACACTGCATCAATGATACTTCTGAAACAAAGCATACGCTCATGAACATGAACAATTCGAAAAAAGTGCGGCGAACCGTGGTCGAGGCGGGAGGAAGTTCAACACTAACCCCCTTGGAAAACTCGATCCTAACGGGCGCCCCGCGGACCCGAGCCCCCTGCAGCTCCCGGGCCGCCGCGACGGCGTCCTGCTCCCGCGCGAAGCTCACGAACGCGAAGGTCCGGCCAGGGTCGCGGGAGATGCCCTCGATCTCGCCGCACCGGATGAACAGCTGCGAGAGGTCGGAAGCGGTGGCGCCGGGGCCCAGGCCGCCCACCCACAGGTGCCGAGACGGCGGCGCCACGCCCCACCCGGAGGAGCGCCGTGGTGGCTCGTCTCGGGCGCCGTACCGCGGCGAGCCGTCGCCCCTCCCGCCGCCGCTGAATCTCCCCCCGCCTCGGCTCCGCCCTCGGCCCCTGCCCAGCTGCAGGAAGCAACCAATCGCGATTAGTCATGGCAGACAGCATTTCCTTTCCATCAACAG
This sequence comes from Lolium perenne, assembly GCF_019359855.2. NCBI lineage: Eukaryota > Viridiplantae > Streptophyta > Magnoliopsida > Poales > Poaceae > Lolium > Lolium perenne. The sequence goes on from NC_067248.2 coordinate 170,828,436, forward strand.
CAGCATCTGTGAGGACGACCGTGGGAGGGGCCGAACGAGAGCGACGGTACCATTGGTTCTGTGGCTGCAGCGGGTAGCCGGCGGCTAGGGTTTGCGCCGGCGGCGACTGGGATGTTAGGGTTCCGCCGCGTCGAGGGAAAGGATGAGGAAGCCGGAGGACGTGGTGCGTGCTTTGGCTCAGTTCCGATTTTTCCCTGCAAATTAAAGATTTTTCGTTGCAAATTAACGGGTTCGTTTTGGCTCACGGCGGCTACAGAAAACTCGTTTTAAAATGGTTAAAATATTTTGCTACATCTTTTTTAAGAATTACATATCTGGATATTTTGTGAACAAACTATGTAGTGCCATAGGTAAAAATACAAAAAAAAAATTGTAGAAGGGTTTATCGGGTTCTTAGTTATGCTCAGTTTTCTCCAGCCGCTTAGTTTTTCTTCAGTTTTCCGCAAGCCATTGTGTCTAAAACCCTCACAAGTGCTGGAACGGCCGTTTGCCCGATGGGTCAACAACTTTGACCGTTATCTACTGACTAGTGGGGCCACGTAGAGCCCGCAAAGATACGTCGGACCATCCATCTTTGTTTGATCGTAAGCATCGCCGTATCCCTGACCAAAATGCACACGAGTGGGGCTTCGGTATATCGAATGACAAGTGGGACCATGACGCTGACACAAGGATCAATACACGGGTAGGATTAGATTTTCAAACGGTGCTCTACAGCGATAGCACAGAGGAGGTGGCCTGCGGGGTGCCGAGATGAGATCGACATCCACAAAGAACTGCATGAGGCGAGACCAGACGCGTTAGATAGATATGAACTATACGCGTTTAACCATACAAACAAGAGAAGAAATGGTCGAGGACATCGATGACTACCGCAACACTTTGACTGGTGGTGTCGGACACGAACACGAGCAATGTAGAGATAACTAGTGTCTCTCCTTTCTGGCGTGTATAGATGGGTGCTAGGGGAGTGTGGTGGCGAAGGGAAAGACCTCGCGGTGGTCTGTGGCGTCCAGCATAGGCGGGCGGCGTAGCCGTGCCCACAACGGCGTGCATGTTCGGCATTGGCATCAGCATGTACGTTCAGCATTGGCCTCGGCGGTATCTCTGGTGTGTCAGTGATTGAATGAGGGGACGGGATTGAGGGTGCATCCCGACGGTGACCTAGCAGTGGCGGCGAGCATAGCCGTTCTGACCATGCCGATATCGGCATCGGCATCGTTTGGAGGCTGTTGTGCTCAAATCAAGGTGGATTTGTTTCTTGTACACCAAAATGAATTTGAAACAAGTTTCCTCTTGAAGGTCGGGTAAAATACGAAAGTTTGTCAATAAAAAATTTACTGGCACCATGAAGAGGTTTTTTTGATAGAGCTATACGGTTCGGCAAAAGTTTTTGACAATTTTTAGATATTCCTTGTTGTTACATGTATGACATCATGTATCGCAAATTTGGGGTCATTTGGAGATGTTCGAAAAAATCACTTTGGTTAAGCGCATGCCGTTTGGTCTCACTCAAACCAGCTTTTGTAACAAGTTAGGTTTTTTCGACCTTCTCTAAATGATCCCAAATTTCATACAGATGATCTTCCATACAAAGATAGGTAGATTCTTTCGTTTTTACAATTTTTTGAACTTTTATTTCCCTTTATAATACCTAGTTGATTTTCAGGTCAAAACCTTGAAAGTTAACATAAGTAGATGGTGAACACTCCCAAACTTCAAATACAAAGATAGATAGATTGTTTCGTTTATCATTTTAGCGTGAAAAGTAATGACTACAAGAATTGGTGATGGTTTATCATTTTTAGCGTGAAAGTAATGGCTACAAGAAATCGGTGATGGTTTATCATTTTTAGCGTGAAAAGTAATGGATACAAGAAATCGGTGATGGTTTATTATTTTTAGCGTGAAAAGTAATGGCTACAAGAAATCGGTGATGTTTATCATTTTTAGCGTGAAAAGTAATGGCTACAATAAATCGATGATGGTTTATCATTTTTAACATGAAAAGTAATGGCTACCAGAAATCGGTGATGGTTTATCATTTTTTGCGTGAAAAGACAAGAAATCGGTGATGGTTTATCATTTTTTGCGTGAAAAGTAATGCCTACAAGAAATCTGTGATGGTTTATCATTTTTTGCGTGAAAAGTAATGCCTACAACAAATCGGTGATGGTTTATCATTTTTTGCGTGAAAAGTAATGGCTACTCCCTCCATACCGGTTTATAAGCACATTTCGTGATTTGAGAAGAACTTTGACCATTAATTTGGTCAAAAAAATATGAAATATATATCACAAACATTATATCGCTGGAAACTTCTTTTGCATATGAATCCAATGGTATAATTTTTTAGGCATATAAATTATATTGGTTTGACCAAATTAATGATCAAAGTTTTTTTGCGTGAAAAGTTTATCAATTTTGGCGTGAAAAGTAATGGCTACAACAAATCGGTGATAGTTTATCATTTTTAGCGTGAAAAGTAATGACTACAAGAAACTGGTGATGGTTTATCATTTTTTGCATGAAAAGTAATGCCTAAAAGAGTTTATAATGCCTAAATGCCGACAGAGAAAGAGAGGGTGGTGGGCCCCGATCAGAGATAGAGAGGGGTTATCATGCTCGTTAGATCATACGATCAATGGTCGGCGGGAACGATCCGCGTGACAAAGGGCTAGACCAATCAGGGCAAGGTTGGGTGTCTGTGAGAATTTGTGAAGGGAGAGGGCAAAACTGAGTAGTATCAAGAAACCAAGGGCACGTGAGTAGTAAACAGACTAAGGGATTTAAATATGAGATTAAAAAATGCAAAATGTGTGTTTTGTACAATGAAACTCATCTTGGCCTACCTCAAACTATTTGCAATATAAATATACATGAGTGTGAAAATTATGGCCTTATTCAGACAAAGTATGTTTTGGAGAAAGCTGTTTTGGGAAGGGCTTATTGTGGAAAGCCATGCACCTTCATAGCTACTAGGTGATTTGAGAAATGGAATTTTGTGGTAAAACTTGATTTATCTATGATTGTTATGGTTTCCAACGTGACAGGTCGCGTAAGAAGACTCCATGAGTAAGTGCCACTATGATTTTATCTTTTTTGGAAATTTTTGCGCATGAAATGACTCAATTAGATAGCTTAATATCATTTGTTGACTCTCTGTCGACCAGCCACTTGAGGGTAAAACTGATTATATTGCACTGGTCAGTATTAGTACTCGAGGGGAAAACTGAGTATAGATATTTTTCCAGTGTAAGACTCGAGGGTAGAACTGAGTACACGTAACCACGGATGCGTGTCGCGGTGCGCAGCGGTTAGGCGGTGCGCGTGTTGAGACCAAACATCTAGTTTTTTGGAACTGCCGAGATCAACCGTCACCTTGCCTGTACAGAGCCCCTTTCTCCCTGACACACGCAACCACGCCTCTCACGTCCCATCAACTTCTCCAAATCGAATGAAAAACCCCAACCGCCCTACGCGCGCTCCCCTGCTGACGATGGGGAAGAAGAATGCGCCGACGGCCGTCGCCCCCGAGCCCGTTGATACGTCTCCAACGTATCTATAATTTCTGATGTTCCATGCTTGTTTTACGACAATACCTACATGTTTTGTTCACACTTTATGATGATTTTATGCGTTTTCTGGAACTAACCTATTGACAAGATGCCGAAGTGTCAGTTCATGTTTTCTGCTGTTTTTGGTTTGAGAAATCCTAGTAAGGAAATATTCTCGGAATTGGACGAAATCAACGCCCAGAATCTTAAAATTCCACGAAGCTTCCAGAACACCCGAGAGGGACCAGAAGAGAGCCACAGGGCCACCACACAGGGTGGCGGCGCGGCCCAAGGGGGGCGCGCCCCCCTATTGTGTGGAGCCACCGCAGCCCTTCCGACTCCGACTCTTCGCCTATAAGAAGACCCCTGACCTAAATCTTCGATACGAATAAGCCACGGTACGAGAAACCTTCCAGAGCCGCCGTCATCGCGAAGCCAAGATCTGGGGAACAGAAATCTCTATTCCGGCACGCCGCCGGGACGGGGAAGTGCCCCCGGAAGGCATCTCCATCGACACCACCGCCATCTTCATCACCGCTGCTGCTTCCCATGATGAGGAGGGAGTAGTTCTCCCTCGAGGCTAAGGGTCAGACAGTAACTATGTGGTTAATCTCTCTCCCATGTACTTCAATACAATGATCTCATGAGCTGCCTTACATGATTGAGATTCATATGAGTTTTGTATCACTATTCATCTATGTGCTACTCTAGTGATGTTATTAAAGTACTCTATTCCTCCTCCATGATGTACTGGTGACAGTGTGTGCATCATGTAGTACTTGGCGTAGTTTATGATTGTGATCTCTTGTAGATTATGAAGTTAACTATTACTATGATGGTATTGATGTGATCTATTCCTCCTTTCATAGTGTGATGGTGACAGTGTGCATGCTATGTTAGTACTCGGTATAATTGCGTTGGTCTATCATGCACTCTAAGGTTACTTAAATATGAACATCGAATGTTGTGGAGCTTGTTAACTCCGGCATTGAGGTGCTCTTGTAGCCCTACACAATTAATGGTGTTCATCATCCAACAAGAGAGTGTAGAGTGGTTTTATTATGTGATCAATGTTGAGAGTGTCCACTAGTGAAAGTATGATCCCTAGGCCTTGTTTCCAAATACTGCAATCATCGCTTATTTACTGTTTTACTGCATCTTTACTTCCTGCAATATTACTACCATCAACTGCACGCCAGCAAGCTATTTTCTGGCGCCGTTACTACTGCTCATATACATTAATACCACCTGTATTTCACTATCTCTTCGCCGAACTAGTGCACCTATACATCTGACAAGTGTATTGGGTGTGTTGGGGACACAAGAGACTTCTTGTATCGTGATTGCAGGGTTGCTTGAGAGGGATATCTTTGACCTCTTCCTCCCTGAGTTCGATAAACCTTGGGTGATCCACTTAAGGGAAAACTTGCTGCTGTTCTACAAACCTCTGCTCTTGGAGGCCCAACACTGTCTACAGGAAAAGAAGCGTGAGTAGACATCAAGCTATTTTCTAGCGCCGTTGCCGGGGTGGAAAGGTAAAAGGCACTCACACTCTGGTCCCAGGTAACTAAGTTATTTTATGGTACTGTTGTAAGTGCTCGAAGCTATTTCCTTTAGATCCTGCAATTGCATCTTTTTGTTTCTTGTTAAACACTAGTAAGGCATAATGGAAAACAACTGTGAGCTTTTTAATCTATTTTCTGAGTTAAGACATAAATGGTGTGTTGCAAAAATTGAAAAACCTATGGAACCTTATTTGCATGCTAGTAGCAATGATATTAGTATGAACGCTTTGAACACCATTGTTGCTAATGATATGGAAAATTCTAAGCTTGGTGAAGTTGGTTTTGATGAGCATGATATTTTTAGTCCCCCAAGCATTGAGGAGAAAATTTTCTTTGATAATACTTTGCCTCCTATTTATGATGATTTTAATGATAGTGGTCTTTTGGTGCCGCCTGTTATGGAGGATAAATTTGATTATGATTATACTATGCCTCCTATATTTGATGATGAGAATAATAATGATAGCTACTTTGTTGAATTTGCTCCCACTACAATTAATAAGAATGACTATGTTTATGTTGGGAGTAGTAATAATTTTATGCATGAGACTCATGATAAGAATGTTTCATTTGATTGTTATATTGTTGAGTTTTCTCATGATACTACTGAAAGTTATTATGAGAGAGGAAAATATGGTTGTAGAAATTTTCATGTTACTAAAACACCTCTCTATATGCTTAAAATCTTGAAGTTGCGCTTGTCTAGTCTTTCTATGCTTGTTGCATTATGCTTCATGAATTTGTTTATTTACAAGATTCCTTTTCATAGGAAGTGGGTTAGGCTTAAATTTGTTTTGAATTTGCTTCTTGATGCTCTCTTTTGCTTCAACTCTCATCCTTATGTGAGCATCATTAAAATTGATGAGCCCATCTTAATGGCTATAAAGAAAGCACTTCTTGGGAGATAACCCATGTGTTTATTTTACTACAGCAACTTTTGTTTTATATTTGAGTCTTGGAAGTTGTTACTACTGTAGCAACCTCTCCTTATCTTTATTTTATTGCATTGTTGTGCCAAGTAAAGTCTTTGATAGTAAGGTTGGTACTAGATTTGGATTACTGCGCAGAAACAGATTTCTTGCTGTCACGAATTTGGGCAGGGTTCTCTGTAGGTAACTCAGAAAAATCTGCCAATTTTTTTGTGTGATCCTCAGATATGTACGCAACTTTCATTCAATTTGAGCATTTTCATCTGAGCAAGTCTGGTGCCTCTAAAAAATTCGTCTTTACGGACTGTTCTGTTTCGACAGATTCTGCCTTTTATTTCGCATTGCCTCTTTTGCTGTGTTTGATGGATTTCTTTGTTCCATTGACTTCCAGTAGCTTTGAGCAATGTCCAGAAGTGTTAAGAATGATTGTGTCACCTCTGAATATGTTAATTTTTGATTATGCACTAACCCTCTAATGAGTTTGCTTTGAGTTTGGTGTGGAGGAAGTTTCAAGGGTCAAGAGAGGAGGATGATATATGATCAAGAAGAGTGAAAAGTCTAAGCTTGGGGATGCCCCCGTGGTTCATCCCTGCATATTTCAAGAAGACTCAAGCGTCTAAGCTTGGGGATGCCCAAGGCATCCCCTTCTTCATCAACAATTTATCAGGTTTTTTCTATTGAAACTATATTTTTATTCGGTCACATCTTATGTACTTTACTTGGAGCGTCTGTTTGTTTTTATTTTTGTTTTGTTTGAATAAATGCTTGTGTGGGAGAGAGACACGCTCCGCTTGTTCATATGAACACATGTGTTTTTAGCTTTACTTTTAATGTTCATGGCGAAGGTTGGAAACAGAAAATGTTGCATGTGGTAGTGGTATAATGAAACACTTGCATAATCTTTTAGATCATTGAGCTTTGATAACTTGATTCTTTGCAAATGTTTTGAGGTATTTAGATGGTAAGGCTTGCTGGATAAATAAGTTAAAATTAGTAGTGGATTGTTGTCTTTAAGCTTGTGCCGTACTACAAACTCTACTTAAATAGTTGAAGGTGTAGTTGGACTTGATAGCTTTCCATGTCTGAGAGTTTATCGTAATAACTAAGTTGTGCTGAAAGTCGAGCGAGCTAGCGGGGTACTTGTGCCACCGTGAACGGCCCTCCTTGGAGTAAATTTTAATCATGTTCTTAATGATGAACCTGTTAGTTGTTTGCAATAGGCTTGTGAGTTCTTTTTGACTAATGTTAAGCTGCGGTTTTTGGCACTTCCACCATCCAAATTTGCTAGCCTCTTCGGTACTGTGCATTGCCTTTTGCTCACATTGAGAATTATGCATACTTCGTCGGTACATCCAAACCCGTGGGAGGACTTTCTTTTGTTCTCCTACACATAAGCCCATACATCTCCTCAAAACAGCCACCATACCTACCTACCACAGCATTTCCATAGCTGTTCCGAGATATATTGCCATGCAACTTCCATTTTACATTACATGCCATGTTGTCATTCATTATTTACACATTGCTTTGCATGATTCTATACAGCTGATGTGTGGTTTACCCATGTTACGCTAGGTCATTGCACATCCTGCTACACTGGCAGAGGCATACAGTTTCATACATCATATTTTATTCATTATGAGTTATTTGTACCAAAAAGTGTGTTGTCATATTAGGATGTTGCCCCTAAAAGTGAAAAGAGCCATGGAGGCCATCAAAAAGAAAAGGAGAAAAAGAAAAGAAAGAAAAAATAGAAAAGAAAAAGAAAAAAAAAATAAAGAAAAAGGGGCAACATTACTATCTTTTATCCACACTTGTGCTCATGTTTTAGCACCTGCATTATTCATAGTCATCATTTGTGCTCATGTTTAGCACCTATACTCCATATGAGAGAGTTTTCATGTTTTACTAGTATAACTATGTGGGGAATTTACACTATAGAACTTGGGTTGTATATTCCAATGATGAGCCTCCTCAAAAGTGCTCTAGGTCTTCATGAGCAACCAAGTTGGATGCACCCCCACTAGTTCCATTGGAGAGCTTTCATACACATATAGCTCTATGTGCATCCGTTGCATGGCAATCACTACTCCTTGCATAGCTTCGATCATAAGGCTTCTGTAATGTCCCAGGTTTAGAGACGATCGAGGGGTAGATTTTAGAAAGGGATGTGCATTGCATCGTAAATTCTAGGGAAATTTCGCGCTTTTAAAACAAAACTGCATCGAAGGGGGACAAGTTTCTCTTTCGACATCTTATAGGGTTAGGGTTTCGAGAGTGCGACAAACTTGTTCTTATTCAACTAGGTTAGGGTTTTGAGAAGAGAGGGGAAAAGTTGCATCCCAACTTAAGTTGCATGATTGAATTCAAATTTAAGTTGCATGATTGAATTCAAACCTAAGTTGAATTTGAATTTCAAATTCAAACATCAAATAGATATCTCATAATTCAAACTTGAGATAATTCATTAAGTAAATTATAAACAATACACAATATGAACAATCCAAATAATAAGTAAAGCTCATTAGATAAAACCTTGAGCTTTATTGATTAACACACAATATACATTGTCTTTACAATATTCACAATTGAAATAAAAGAATATTACAACACATTATAAGAATTGGCGAAATAGAAATAGAAAAGAAAAGACAAGTAAAATGTAGTGAGCTATCCAAAAACTACAAGCTAATCTTCATTTAAGCTTGAGCTTGATGATCTTCATCTTCATAAGATCATCCTAATTGATTCCCTTCACACAACAAAGAAAAGCACTAATTATGCCAAGTGGCATTGCCACTTGGCAGGTTAGAAAGATAATAGTAATAGAGAAGATATGATCAACTCTGCCGAGCTGATCCACTCTCAGCCAAGAACCAAGCATGGTACCAAGCACTTAGCCCACACACACAGCCAGACTGCTCACAAGGCAGTGTGCATGCAACACAACACACACACACAGGTCAGTGAGTCACCAAGTGTGGCCAGGCCTTGTTGTCGACCAGGAGAGCAAAGCCAGGGTGGTATAAAACCTTTTCCACCGCCAGAATCAGCAAACCATCGACAGGCTTCATTGGTAAGTCACCAGAAATCAACACAACACAAGAACAGGAAGAACAACACTGCTGTTCAACCTGCCCAAAACCATCACAACAACAGATCAAGCATCACAGGCTTGCAAGGAGGAGCAGGGCAAGCAAATCACCACACTGAAGTAATCCTCTACAACAACAAAACCATCTAGGAGCTGGAGTGAGGTATAAACCAAATCAACCTGAGCAAAAACACTGATTTGCTCATAAATAAGCATACACTTGCATCACAGAAGCAAAGTGGGTATGAAACCCTGGATATATCATCATTTGGTTGCAAGACCAATTGGTGCCAGTAAATCAAACAAAGGCTAGAAGGAAAATTAACCAAGGGAACACTGGTTGTGTCAACACAGTGACACAACCAGAGAAATCCAGCATGGATTCAATCCAGGTAGCCATTCCAAGACACCAAGCACCTAATGGCCTAGCTACACCATCAGAATGGTAGAAATAAAATCTTCTACCAATTTTTGTCAACGTCAAAAAGCCTCTGGCAATCATACATGATCAGCCAGAGAGCATTTGTCCATGCACAGTAAGCCACAGAGAGGGGAGCAACCATGACAGCACCACAAGTGCTGCCAGGGCCACCTCAACCCTAAGCCAGCACAAGAAACCACACATCATTATCCAATTGGATTCAGAAGAGGGCTAGGGTACCAACCAGAGGTTGTCATCCAGCTAACCCTAGCTAATTTAATTGATATGATCATCACTGTGTCACAGTTCACATTATTCATCCATTTATCAAGGAAAAGTAAACAGATAAATGGAACAGACAAACAACTGTTGTGCAGAGCTTTGTAGATGATCCAATGGATCATTGCAAGCATCCACTGATGCTTATGCTAGCACCAGTACACACAGGCTAAGCCTCTATGAAGCACAAACAACACTGGATGAGCACCAGTGAGTCACAGAGAGGAGCACACACTTACTCACAAGCAAGAATTGATCAATTGATCATCAGAGCACCACTAGCACTTGCTACAGATTGTCACAACCAAGTACAGGAATCAACCAGCCATTGAATAAATCCAACTATGTCATAACTGAATTCACAGATAATCACATAAATGACTTATGATTGTATCCAGTAGCACATCAAATGCTTGATGAACCACTGGATCATAATACACAAGCAAGGCATATATCAATTCATCATTGAATAACACAGATAAGCCCACAGTAATGCTCAATTGAGCATAATCATGAATTGAGCACAAGAATTAGCACACAATGGCTCTGGCACTTGCAAAATTGCAAGAACTACACACTGTAATCAAGCCATGGCAATTTAAATGAATACACTTGAGTATCTGGCAAGCTTATTAACAAGAACAGAGGCACAGAGATGGAATTAGACAAGAAATGCAAGCACAACAAGTACTTAGACTAGAAGTTCTTGCATAGAGGCATGGCAGGGCTGCACACAGCAGTAGCACACGCATGGCACAGGAGGAGCAGGCAAGCATGGCGCTGCAGTGGAGCACAGCAGCTCTTGCGCAGGCAAGCAAAGCGCAGCAGTAGAGCATGGGCACGGCAAGCTTCTCCACGAGGTGGAGCAGCCGTGACTAGAATTAGACGAGGAGGAAGAATAACAGGCACAGGAGAGTGAGAGAGAAGGGTGGCGCACGTACCTGGGGCGAGCAGACATGCAGATGCGACCATGGCGGCCACGGCGGTGCGCGCCGAGTGCTCGGTAGCTGATACGTCTCCGACGTATCGATAATTTCTTATGTTCCATGCCACATTATTGATGATATCTACATGTTTTATGCACACTTTATGTCATATTCGTGCATTTTCTGGAACTAACCTATTAACAAGATGCCGAAGTGCCGATTCTTTTTCTGCTGTTTTTGGTTTCAGAAATCCTAGTAAGGAAATATTCTCGGAATTGGACGAAATCAACGCCCAGGGTCCTATTTTGCCACGAAGCTTCCAGAAGACCGAAGAGTCAACGAAGTGGGGCCACGAGGCGGCCAGACTACAAGGCGGCGCGGCCTAGGTCTTGGCCGCGCGGCCCTGTCATCTGGGCCCCTCGTGACGCCCCCTGACCTACCCTTCCGCCTACAAATAGCCTTCGTCGCGAAACCCCCAGTACCGAGAGCCACGATACGGAAAACCTTCCAGAGACGCCGCCGCCGCCAATCCCATCTCGGGGGATTCAGGAGATCGCCTCCGGCACCCTGCCGGAGAGGGGAATCATCTCCCGGAGGACTCTACGCCGCCATGGTCGCCTCCGGAGTGATGAGTGAGTAGTTCATCCCTGGACTATGGGTCCATAGCAGTAGCTAGATGGTTGTCTTCTCCCCATTACGCTTAATTGTCGGGTCTTGTGAGCTGCCGAACATGATCAAGATCATCTATCTGTAATTCTATATGTTGTGTTTGTTGGGATCCGATGAATAGAGAATACCATATTATGTTGATTATCAATTTATATCTATGTGTTGTTTATGATCTTGCATGCTCTCCGTTATTAGTAGAGGCTCTGGCCAAGTTTTTGCTATTAACTCCAAGAGGGAGTATTTATGCTCGATAGTGGGTTCATGTCTCCGTGAACTAGGGAAGTGACAGAAATCTCTAAGATTATGGATGTGCTGTTGCCACTAGGGATAAAACATTGTTGCTATGTTCGAGGATGTAGTTACTGATTACATTACGCGCAATACTTAATGCAATTGTCTGTTGTTAGCAACTTAATACTGGAGGGGGTTCGGATGATAACCTGAAGGTGGACTTTTTAGGCATAGATGCATGCTGGATAGCGGTCTATGTACTTTGTCGTAATGCCCAATTAAATCTCACTATACTCATCATAATATGTATGTGCATGGTCATGCCCTCTTTATTTGTCAATTGCCCAACTGTAATTTGTTCACCCAACATGCTGTTTATCTTATGGGAGAGACACCTCTAGTGAACTGTGGACCCCGGTCCAATTCTCTTTCTTGAAATACAATCTCTTGCAATCTTGTTCTACTGTTTTCTGCAAACAATCATCATCCACACTATACATCTAATCCTTTGTTACAGCAAGCCGGTGAGATTGACAACCTCGCTGTTTCGTTGGGGCAAAGTACTTGGTTTGTGTTGTGCAGGTTCCACGTTGGCGCCGGAATCCCTGGTGTTGCGCCGCACTACATCTCGCCGCCATCAACCTTCAACGTGCTTCTTGGCTCCTACTGGTTCGATAAACCTTGGTTTCATACTGAGGGAAAACTTGCCGCTGTACGCATCACACCTTCCTCTTGGTGTTCCCAACGGACGTGTGCTGTACACGCCATCAAGCAATTTTTCTGGCGCCGTTGCCGGGGAGATCAAGACACGCTGCAAGGGGAGTCTCCACATCCCAATCTCTTTACTTTGTTTTTGTCTTGCTTAGTTTTATTTACTACTTTGTTTGCTGCACTATATCAAAATACAAAAAAATTAGTTGCTAGTTTTACTTTATTTACTGTTTTGCACTCTATATCAAAAACACAAAAAAATTAGTTACTTATATTTGCTTGTTTCAACATGTTTCCTTTTAATTTTACCGTAAAAAACATGCCGGTAGGGCGCGGGTCTATAATTGGGAGAAATAATATAGAAGAATTTTTCAATCATGTTAGTACCGTTGATGATTTTGAAGATAGACACTTGGTAGATCTTGCTCCTACTTATGAAATTGCTGCTGCTGCTTTAGTTCGCATGTTGGAAACTAAATTTGTTAATCTCAATCCTATAATCCAACACATGTTTCTTACACTCGGTGATATGGAAGAAGGGGAAAAGAAAGATTTTGTTTTAGAAACCCTTCTTAGAGAATTTGGTGGTCTAGCAAGAGAGGCTAGAAAGGTCTTTACTAAATATAATATGCTTGGTTCTTGCACCAATTTTGTTAGTCTCCTTGAAAAAATGGATATGGATAGAATAAAGTACACTAATAATATTAATGATGGTGGGGAGATCAAAGCACCAATACCATGTAAGCTCCTAGCGATGAATGATGCACTAGAAAATAACTATGCTTGGCTTGTTCCTGAAAATTTGTTTGATGAGAGTAGCAAGCCCAAAACTAATGAAAAGGGAGACACTAAAACTTATGTATCCAATATACTATGCTTGGCTGAGAAAACTCCACACCCCGCTGTAGATGCCCCATTCTTCGATAATACTTGATACACACTTTCTGCGCCTAGCTGAAAGGCGTTAAAGAAAAGCGCTTATGGGAGACAACCCATGTTTTTACTACAGTACTTTGTTTTTATTTTGTGTCTTGGAAGTTGTTTACTACTGTAGCAACCTCTCCTTATCTTAGTTTAGTGTTTTGTTGTGCCAAGTAAAGTCGTTGATAGTAAAGTTCATACTAGATTTGGATTACTGCGCAGAAACAGATTTCTTTGCTGTCACGAATCTGGGCAAAATTCTCTGTAGGTAACTCAGAAAATTATGCCAATTTACGTGAGTGATCCTCAGATATGTACGCAACTTTCATTCAATTTGAGCATTTTCATTTGAGCAAGTCTGGTGCCTCAATAAAATTCGTTAATACGAACAGTTCTGTTTTTGACAGATTCTGCCTTTTATTTCGCATTGCCTGTTTTGTTATGTTCGATGGATATTTCGATTCCATTGAATTTCAGTAGCTTTGTGCAATGTCCAGAAGTGTTAAGAATGATTATGTCACCTCTGAACATGTATATTTTGATTGTGCACTAACCCTCTAATGAGTTGTTCTAAGTTTGGTGTGGAGGAAGTTTTCAATCAAGGATCAAGAGAGGGAGATGATACAACATGATCAAGGAGAGTGAAAGCTCTAAGCTTGGGGATGCCCCGGTGGTTCATTCCTGCATATATCAAGAAGACTCAAGCGTCTAAGCTTGGGGATGCCCAAGGCATCCCCTTCTTCATCGACAACATTATCAGGTTCCTCCCCTGAAACTATATTTTTATTCCATCACATCTTATGTGCTTTGCTTGGAGCGTCGGTTTTTTTTTTTGTTTGAATAAAATGGATCCTAGCATTCTTTGTGTGGGAGAGAGACACGCTCCGCTGTTGCGTATGGACAAGTATGTCCTTAGGCTTTACTCATAGTATTCATGGCGAAGTTTCTTCTTCGTTAAATTGTTATATGGTTGGAATTGGAAAATGATACATGTAGTAATTGCTAAAATGTCTTGGATAATGTGATACTTGGCAATTATTGTGCTCATGTTTAAGCTCTTGCATCATATGCTTTGCACCCATTAATGAAGAAATACATAGAGCATGCTAAAATTTGGTTTGCATATTTGGTCTCTCTAAGGTCTAGATAATTTCTAGTATTGAGTTTGAACAACAAGGAAGACGGTGTAGAGTCTTATAATGTTTTCAATATGTCTTTTATGTGAGTTTTGCTGCACCGGTTCATCCTTGTGTTTGTTTCAAATAGCCTTGCTAGCCTAAACCTTGTATCGAGAGGGAATACTTCTCATGCATCCAAAATACTTGAGCCAACCACTATGCCATTTGTGTCCACCATACCTACCTACTACATGGTATTTCTCCGCCATTCCAAAGTAAATTGCTTGAGTGCTACCTTTAAATTTCCATTCTCTACCTTTACAATATATAGCTCATGGGACAAATAGCTTAAAAACTATTGTGGTATTGAATATGTACTTATGCACTTTATCTCTTATTAAGTTGCTCGTTGTGCGATAACCATGTTCCTGGGGACGCCATCAACTACTCTTTGTTGAATATCATGTGAGTTGCTATGCATGTTCGTCTTGTCTGAAGTAAGGGCGATCTACCACCTTATGGTTAGAGCGTGCATATTGTTAGAGAAGAACATTGGGCCGCTAACTAAAGCCATGATACATGGTGGAAGTTTCAGTTTTGGACATATATCCTCAATCTCATATGAGAAAATTAATTGTTGCTACATGCTTATGCATAAAAGAGGAGTCCATTATCTGTTGTCTATGTTGTCCCGGTATGGATGTCTAAGTTGAGAATAATCAATAGCGAGAAATCCAATGCGAGCTTTCTCCTTAGACCTTTGTACAGGCGGCATAGAGGTACCCCTTTGTGACACTTGGTTAAAACATGTGCATTGCGATAATCCCGGTAGTCCAAGCTAATTAGGACAAGGTGCGGACACTATTAGTATACTATGCATGAGGCTTGCAACTTGTAAGATATAATTTACATGATACATATGCTTTATTACTACCGTTGACAAAATTGTTTCTTGTTTTCAAAATCAAAGCTCTAGCACAAATATAGCAATCGATGCTTTCCTCTTTGAAGGACCTTTCTTTTACTTTTATTGTTGAGTCAGTTCGCCTATCTCTCTCCACCTCAAGAAGCAAACACTTGTGTGAACTGTGCATTGATCCCTACATATTTGCATATTGCACTTATTATATTACTCTATGTTGACAATATCCATGAGATATACATGTTATGAGTTGAAAGCAACCGCTGAAACTTCATCTTCCTTTGTGTTGCTTCAATGCCTCTACTTTGAATTATTGCTTTATGAGTTAACTCTTATGCAAGACTTATTGATGCTTGTCTTGAAGTACTATTCATGAAAAGTCTTTGCTATATGATTCACTTGTTTACTCATGTCATTTACATTGTTTTGATCGCTGCATTCACTACATATGCTTACAAAAAGTATGGTCAAGGTTATGATGGCATGTCACTCCAGAAATTATCTTTGTTTATCGTTTACCTGCTCGGGACGAGCAGAAACTAAGCTTGGGGATGCTGATACGTCTCCGACGTATCGATAATTTCTTATGTTCCATGCTACATTATTGATGATATCTACATGTTTTATGCACACTTTATGTCATATTCGTGCATTTTCTGGAACTAACCTATTAACAAGATGCCGAAGTGCTAGTTGCTGTTTTCTGCTGTTTTTGGTTTCAGAAATCCTAGTAAGGAAATATTCTCGGAATTGGACGAAATCAACGCCCAGGGTCCTATTTTGCCACGAAGCTTCCAGAAGACCGAAGAGTCAACGAAGTGGGGCCACGAGGCGGCCAGACTACAGGGCGGCGCGGCCTAGGTCTTGGCCGCGCGGCCCTGTCATCTGGGCCCCTCGTGACGCCCCCCGACCTACCCTTCCGCCTACAAATAGCTCTATGTGCATCCGTTGCATGGCAATCACTACTCCTTGCATAGCTTCGATCATAAGGCTTCTGTAATGTCCCAGGTTTAGAGACGATCGAGGGGTAGATTTTAGAAAGGGATGTGCATTGCATCGTAAATTATGGGGAAATTTCGCGCTTTTAAAACAAAACTGCATCGAAGGGGGACAAGTTTCTCTCTCGACATCTTACAGGGTTAGGGTTTCGAGAGTGCGACAAACTTGTTCTTATTCAACTAGGTTAGGGTTTTGAGAAGAGAGGAGAGAAGTTGCATCCCAACTTAAGTTGCATGATTGAATTCAAATTTAAGTTGCATGATTGAATTCAAACCTAAGTTGAATTTGAATTTCAAATTCAAACATCAAATAGATATCTCATAATTCAAACTTGAGATAATTCATTAAGTAAATTATAAACAATACACAATATGAACAATCCAAATAATAAGTAAAGCTCATTAGAGAAAACCTTGAGCTTTATTGATTAACACACAATATACATTGTCTTTACAATATTCACAATTGAAATAAAAGAATATTACAACACATTATAAGAATTGGCGAAATAGAAAAGAAAAGACAAGTAAAATGTAGTGAGCTATCCAAGAACTACAAGCTAATCTTCATTTAAGCTTGAGCTTGATGATCTTCATCTTCATAAGATCATCCTAATTGATTCCCTGCACACAACAAAGAAAAGCACTAGTTATGCCAAGTGGCATTGCCACTTGGCAGGTTAGAAATATAATAGTAATAGAGAAGATATGATCAACTCTGCCGAGCTGATCCACTCTCAGCCAAGAACCAAGCCTGGTACCAAGCACTTAGCCCACACACACAGCCAGACTGCTCACAAGGCAGTGTGCATGCAACACAACACACACACATAGGTCAGTGAGTCACCAAGTGTGGCCAGGCCTTGTTGTCGACCAGGAGAGCAAAGCCAGGGTGGTATAAAACCTTTTCCACTGCCAGAATCAGCAAACCATCGACAGGCTTCACTGGTAAGTCACCAGAAATCAACACAACACAAGAACAGGAAGAACAGCACTGCTGTTCAACCTACCCAAAACCATCATAGCAACAGATCAAGCATCACAGGCTTGCAAGGAGGAGCAGGGCAAGCAAATCACCACACTAAAGTAATCCTCTACAACAACAAAACCATCTAGGAGCTGGAGTGAGGTATAAACCAAATCAACCTGAGCAAAACACTGATTTGCTCATAAATAAGCATACACTTGCATCACAGAAGCAAAGTGGGTATGAAACCCTGGAAATATCATCATTTGGTTGCAAGACCAATTGGTGCCAGTAAATCAAACAAAGGCTAGAAGGAAAATTAACCAAGGGAACACTGGTTGTGTCAACACAGTGACACAACCAGAGAAATCCAGCATGGATTCAATCCAGGTAGCCATTCCAAGACACCAAGCACCTAATGGCCTAGCTACACCATCAGAATGGTAGAAATAAAATCTTCTACCAATTTTTGTCAACATCAAAAAGCCTCTGGCAATCATACATGATCAGCCAGAGAGCATTTGTCCATGCACAGTAAGCCACAGAGAGGGGAGCAACCATGACAGCATCACAAGTGCTGCCAGGGCCACCTCAACCCTAAGCCAGCACAAGAAACCACACATCATTATCCAATTGGATTCAGAAGAGGGCTAGGGTACCAACCAGAGGTTGTCATCCAGCTAACCCTAGCTAATTTAATTGATATGATCATCACTGTGTCACAGTTCACATTATTCATCCATTTATCAAGGCAAAGTAAACAGATAAATGGAACAGACAAACAACTGTTGTACAGAGCTTTGCAGATGATCCAATGGATCATTGCAATCATCCACTGATGCTTATGTTAGCACCAGCACACACAGGATAAGCCCGTATGAAGCACAAACAGCACTGGATGAGCACCAGTGAGTCACAGAGAGGAGCACACACTTACTCACAAGCAAGAATTGATCAATTGATCATCAGAGCACCACTAGCTCTTGCTACAGATTGTCACAACCAAGTACAGTAACAGGAATCAACCAGCCATTGAATAAATCCAACTATGTCATAACTGAATTCACAGATAATCACATAAATGACTTATGATTGTATCCAGTAGCACATCAAATGCTTGATGAACCACTGGATCATAATACACAAGCAAGGCATATATCAATTCATCATTGAATAACACAGATAAGCCCACAGTAATGCTCAATTGAGCATAATCATGAATTGAGCAGAAGAATTAGCACACAATGGCTCTGGCACTTGCAAAATTGCAAGAACTACACACTGTAATCAAGCCATGGCAATTTAAATGAATACACTTGAGTATCTAGCAAGCTTATTAACAAGAACAGAGGCACAGAGATGGAATTAGACAAGAAATGCAAGCACAGCAAGTACTTAGACTAGAAATTCTTGCACAGAGGCATGGCAGGGCTGCACACAGCAGTAGCACACGCATGGCACAACAGCATAGCACAGCAGGAGCAGGCAAGCATGGCGCTGCAGCAGAGCACAACAGCTCTTGCGCAGGCAAGCAAAGCGCAGCAGTAGAGCATGGGCACGGCAAGCTTCTCCACGAGGTGGAGCAGCCGTGACCAGAATTAGAGGAGGAGGAAGAATAACAGGCACAAGAGAGTGAGAGAGAAGGGTGGCGCACGTACCTGGGGCGAGCAGACACGCAGATGCGGCCATGGCGGCCACGGCGGCGCGCGCCGAGTGCTCGGTAGCACCTGGCCAGGCCAGGCCATACTCTGACGAGCGCCGTAGCGCCCCACACCACCGCGGCAAGGCCCACGGAGGCGCCATCGTGCTTGGAGCCCAGGGAGCAGCGGGATCGCCACGATCTCGTAACCCTAGCCGCCGCGAGGGAGGTCGAGGACGAGCGGGAGCAGCACCTGCTCCAGATCGACGCGGATGAGGATGACCGCCGTCGTGGGGCGAGTCTATTGCGCACCATAGTGGGGGCCAAGTCCGGCGGAGCTCGCCGGAATCGAGCGGCGACGGCGGTGGCGACGCGAATCGCCAGAGAGAGGATTAGGGTTAGGGTTCGGACGCGCGCGAGAGAGAGAGAGGAGTGAGGCTGGTCGAGCCGGACCAGGTGGGTTGGTTCGACCTAACCCCACTGGGTTACACCGACAGGTGGGCCCAGGGGCAAAACTGCCATTTCACAATTCTTTAAAAATACAGAAACTTTGAAAATACACAATAAATGTTTGATAGCTCTAAAAAAATAATTAAAAATATGAAAACCACTCAGTATAAAAAACTCTATCATAATAAAATGTGAAATAGAATTTTAGAAGTTAAACAAGAATAAGTTCAAATTTGATGATTTAAATAATCATTTAAATCACACATATTATTTTCAATAATGAAAACAAGTCCATACATTCTTTTGGACTCTAAAAACACATTGACAACATTTCAAGGTTGTATTTTGCCCTAAATAGAGTATCCCCAAGTTATTCTTAGTATTAACCTCTCACATGAAATTTTAACGACATCGGAAGGGGGGAACAAACCCTAAAAACTGGAATCATGCATCAATGCTTCTTTAACCATTGCCCTTATCGGACAATGATGCTATTTTTCAGCAACAGAGGACAAGGGTCAGTCCACACCATCCAACTGCAACACTTTGCAATGTTCAGGCAAGTAATCGCTTGCTCATGTCATTCGAGTATTTTTATCAAATTACTTGCAAAGTACTATGTTTATCACTATTGCATAAAAACCAAAACCACTATTTTCATAACTATGAATATGACTATGTGGTGGGCAATGGAACCATGGATTGTGTTGATATGGTGGAGGTTCCATTGCAAGGGTTTATATCCATCTAGGATTAAACAACAAATGTCGTCCAGTGATTCTTGTGCCGTAATACCCGTGTTAACCATAAGATCCGGACTGGGACGGAGTAGTCAAAAGTGTTTCCACCTCTCGTTCATCAATGGATTCTCATTACTGGGTGCACTTGATCTCGAGAGACAAGATGCAGGGAGGGGAACCCGTAGAAGTCCCCACGGTAATGAGGTCTATGATGGGTTGCAACTGCCGGCGTAGGAATGTATGGTAGAGCCCTGCATTGTCGTCGTGGTCGGGGTCCATCCTTAATTGGTGTAAGAGGACCGGCGTGGACCCAGGGTCGGAGATTGCAACAACGGGTGGGTGTTCGAGGTAGCGGAGGAACATGATTGGCTAGACCTTATACCGGGCCTCACACCATAGGAAGTGTGGACGGGAAAGCTGCCCGGTTGGCACCAAGGTTAAGATCTCTTATGGGTAAAGCAACACACCTTTGCAGAGTGTAAAGAACCGTGACCTGTCACTCCATGTTCCGGGATATGGAACTGCGAACACGGCCGAAAAGGAGCTCCATGAAGTTCTAGTAAATCGGTGAAGGCTGACGGACATAGTTCTTTGAAATAAAAGCAACCTCTTGAAGAAATGTTTATCAAAACCTGCATTGGTATTAGACTTTCTGGTCTAATATCGTAGCTAGTGCATTAAACACCTCTTTTCTATAATGAACTTGTTGAGTACGCTCGTACTCATCCCACTCTTAAATCCCCTGCTTAGATTGTCTGAACCATCTGGAGGAGGACAACGACAACCCTGAAGGAGCCGACATCATCGGCTATGAAGAACCAGACCTCTATGGAGGTGTTGAAGGCGTAGACTACCTTATAGTCTACGGAACCGGGGAGGGTTCCGAAGGAGATCAAGTTTAGACTAACCAAGTAGTAGCAGTATCCGAGCAGTACGAACCCTTAGTACTTAACTGCTCGAGGAAATAAATGTACCACTTAGTAAGACTTCTATATTGTAAGCTAAGATGGGTTCGCTTCGAACCCAGGAGTATCCCTCTTAGGACCCAAGAGGAGCTCCGAGATGATATGTACTTTATGCTTGCAATAATAAATGAATGAGTTATGGACCTGCTATGTTCTGTTGTACTACTTTGAGGGATGTAATATTTGCGGAATGGTACTTCGTGAATGTTATATCAACGACTGGCATACTACAACATGCAGTGGTATGCAGGGTCACCACAGCTTACTCTTGTCTAATGATCACTTATTGCTTTGTAAGACTTTCTTCCATTTGGCCTTCCAAACCCCCATTAACGTTCTTTATGCCATAACATCCTGGTGCTAATACCAAATGCTTGCGCTCACCGGTTGAGTAGACTTCGAAACAGTTGATTCACGATGTTCATGTTTATGTTTACTTGACTGAATCCTTCTTATGTTGTGAAAATTTACTTGATGCTTGGAATGAAGGATAGAACTTCTACGATGAACACTTAACACATCTTTAATGAACTTTGTACGGTTTCATGTCTTTAAAGCAATAGTTCATGAAAACTTCTAGCTTGTTTAACTCTTGCATTATCATCTCTTATATCAATATAGACATTTGCTTTGAGTGATTTGATCTCAGTTCATATGCTTTACATCATTATTGGATCAAGATTATGTTGGTAGCATGTCACTTCAGAAATTATCTTTGTTATCGTTTACCTACTCGGGGACGAGTAGGAACTAAGCTTGGGGATGCTGATACGTCTCCAACGTATCTATAATTTCTGATGTTCCATGCTTGTTTTACAACAATACCCTACATGTTTTGTTCACACTTTATGGTGATTTTATGCGTTTTCTGGAACTAACCTATTGACAAGATGCCGAAGTGCCAGTTCCTGTTTCTGCTGTTTTTGGTTTCAGAAATCCTAGTAAGGAAATATTCTCGGAATTGGACGAAATCAACGCCCAGAATCTTAAAATTCCACGAAGCTTCCAGAACACCCGAGAGGGACCAGAGGAGAGCCACAGGGCCACCACACAGGGTGGCGGCGCGGCCCAAGGGGGGCGCGCCCCCCTATTGTGTGGAGCCACTGCAGCCCTTCCGACTCCTACTCTTCACCTATAAGAAGACCCCTGACCTAAATCTTAGATACGAATAAGCCACGGTACAAGAAACCTTCCAGAGCCGCCGCCATCGCGAAGCCAAGATCTGGGGGACAGAAGTCTCTGTTCCGGCACGCCGCCGGGACGGGGAAGTGCCCCCGGAAGGCATCTCCATCGACACCACCGCCATCTTCATCACCGCTGCTGCTTCCCATGATGAGGAGGGAGTAGTTCTCCCTCGAGGCTAAGGGCTGTACCGGTAACTATGTGGTTAATCTCTCTCCCATGTACTTCAATACAATGATCTCATGAGCTGCCTTACATGATTGAGATTCATATGAGTTTTGTATCACTATTCATCTATGTGCTACTCTAGTGATGTTATTAAAGTACTTTATTCCTCCTCCATGATGTAATGGTGACAGTGTGTGCATCATGTAGTACTTGGCGTAGTTTATGATTGTGATCTCTTGTAGATTATGAAGTTAACTATTACTGTGATGGTATTGATGTGATCTATTCCTCCTTTCATAGTGTGATGGTGACAGTGTGCATGCTATGTTAGTACTCGGTATAATTGCGTTGGTCTATCATGCACTCTAAGGTTACTTAAATATGAACATCGAATGTTGTAGAGCTTGTTAACTCCGGCATTGAGGTGCTCTTGTAGCCCTACACAATTAATGGTGTTCATCATCCAACAAGAGAGTGTAGAGTGGTTTTATTATGTGATCAATGTTGAGAGTGTCCACTAGTGAAAGTATGATCCCTAGGCCTTGTTTCCAAATACTGCAATCATCGCTTATTTACTGTTTTACTGCATCTTTACTTCCTGCAATATTACTACCATCAACTGCACGCCAACAAGCTATTTTCTGGCGCCGTTACTACTGCTCATATCAACTGCATGATGTAGTATGCAAGTCTGATATAACACCAATGAAACACAGTTCCACTAGTATTATATCGCTCAGAGTGGTACAACAGAAACATATGCGGGTCCAAGGTATGTCTATAGAATTACACACAGACTCTGTTACAGAAGATCGACACTGCCTCCTACTTTACAATGAGGTAAAACTGCAAACAAACTCCAGAAGAACGACTCGTAGTCTAATCCTATCACGAACTCTATTTGTAGAGTATTTAACTATCTATAGAGGCTATGAATAGATTCTAGCTAAATAGGAGCTAGGTTTAGGAAGCTAGTTCCCTTCTATGGCTAAACTAGGTTTTCTCCTTGTTGGATGTGTATCTGACTCATCTGACAGGGTCTTGTCTCTTGAAGTAGATGTTGACTCCTCGGCCTTCGAGTTGCACTGTAGATCCTCCTTTGATGCCTCCATATCTAAGCAGGGGATTTAAGAGTGGGATGAGTACGAGCGTACTCAACAAGTTCATTATAGGAAAGAGGTGTTTAATGCACTAGCTACAACATTAGACCAGAAAGTCTAATACCAATGCAGGTTTTCATAACCATTTCTTCAAAAGGTTGCTTATATTCAGAAGAACTATGTCCGTCAGCCTTCACCGGTTTACTAGAACTTCATGGAGCTCCTTTCCGGCAGCGTTCGTAGTTCCATATCCCGGAACAGGGAGTGACAGGTCACGGTTCATTACACTCTGCAGAGGTGTGTTGCTTTACCCATAAAAGATCTTATCCTTGGTGCCAACCGGGCTCGAGTTTCCCGTCCACACTTCCTATGGTGTGAGGCCCAGTATAAGGTCTAGCCAATCATGTTCCTCCGCTACCTCGAACACCCACCCTTTGTTGCATGCCCCGACCCTGGGTCCTCGCCGGTCCTCTTACACCAATTAAGGATGGACCCCGACCACGACGACAGTCTGGGATCGAACCAAACTCCTTCGTCGGTAGCTGCAACCCATCCTAGACCGTAATACCGTGGGGACTTAGGACTCCCCAGCCTCACCAGCTTGCTCCTTCGGGCGACAAGTGTACTACGGACAATGCCGTGGGGACTTAGGACTCCCCAGCCTCACTAGCTTGCCCCCTTGGATTACAAGTGTACTACGGTAAAGCGCATCCGTTGATGAACGAGAGGTGGAAACACTTTTGACTACTCCGTCCCACTCCAGATCTTATGGTTAACACGGGTATTACGGCACAAGAATCACTGGACGACATTTGTTGTTTAATCCTAGATGGATATAAACCCTTGCAATGGAACCTCCACCATATCAACACAATCCATGGATCCATTGCCCACCACATAGTCATATTCATAGTTATGAAAATAGTGGTTTTGGTTTTATGCAATAGTGATAAACATAGTACTTTGCAAGTAATTTGATAAAAATACTCAAATGGCATGAGCAAGTGATGAACTTGCCTTTCTTGACTGCAAGATTATGCAGGCAAGGTCTTCGATATGCAATAACTCCAAATTCTGAAATAGCATCATCGTCCGGTAAGGACGATGTTTAAAAGATTGGCAAGGATGCAATAATGCATAAGTATGAGATGCAATCGCTCTAAGCGTGATCTAACCCCGATGCTTTAGGATTAGTGAGTGGTAATGATTAGTTCAGGGTGTGTTGCACTTTTAGAATGATTCACAAACAAGGTTCTTATTCAGGATTGTGTTGTTTTAGAATCATAAGCAGGTGGTAAAATGAATAGTAACAATCATACACACCCAGGAATAGTAGTTGTATAATAAGTGAAAAGCAGTTGTCATTTTTAAGTCCTATAGTGCATGGTTGATGATTACTTATTATATAATTCAAAAGAATAACTTTTGAAGAACATGTTCTTTAATAATGAACAAGTATGATAATTAGGTTTGTGGGGTTCTATGGTTTTCTATGATTCTAATTGGTTTCTGGAGTAAGGGTTAGATGGATCTCAACACAGTTGGATTCATCAACAACTAGAGCTTGTATAGTTTTAGTGAAGCATGAGTATCTTAAGCATTTAATTGCATATGGGTGATATCAAGGTTGGTATACCTTGTTGTACTAGCTAGCTAGGGTTTATATTTCCTATAAGGCAGGGTTGATGGCTATTCTTTACTTTCTTCAAAAGAGTAACTTTTGAAGAACATACTTCTTAAGTAAGAAGAAGTATTACAAAAGGTTGAGGTTATCTTGGATTAGCTATTGGATTTCTAAGTAGAGAATGGTTGGTTCCTAAATAGGATGGTTCATAAGTATCTCACACTAGTAGGGTTTAATTGGAGTATGGTATGTAATGCAAAACATTAGGTATAATTGCTATTAGGATTCATCACAATGGTGTGATGCTAAATCAGGATGAGTAAGGATAAGGTTCTTGGTAATAAGGACTAGGGTTGATCCTATTTGATCATCTGGTAAGATAGGTGTGCATACATGGAATACTGAATTATGGATAATAGGGCTCCTACATTTTATGTGGCATGGCAAGTATTTAATTGCTATTATGATTCTATGTATGTAAATAGAACACCATGATTACATGTGAGGATCTAGGGTTTAGGTTTTAGAAGTAAACTAGGGTTCAAATGAAATAGTGGAGCTAGGTTCCTATTTGGATTGGGGTTTTAGGAACCACATGAAATGATAAGGTTGTAATATCATTTCATAAGGAATTAGGGTTTCCTAATTGCTATATAGTTCTTTGATTAATAACTTCATTATAAAGTTGAATTTATTAATAACTTTGAAATAATACTGGATTTGGGCATTTTATTATTTTTACAGAATTTATTAATTAAGGTAATTATTAATCAGGGTTTAATTCCTATTAATAAAGATTTAATAAGTTCTCAATAAAGAAAATTAGTTTTAATGTTTTCTATATTTACTTTACTGGTTTTTATTTCCTTTATAATCTTTTTCTAATTATTTAATTTTTAATTCAATTAAGAATAAAAAGAAATGACTTAATTATTAAATTTAAAACAATTAAATTTTTATTAAAAATAAAAATTGCATATTATATTTTTATTGGATAGAGTTTACTTTTCTAAGAATTTTGATATCTTATTTATAATTTTCTGAGTTATAATGAATTTTATACATTCATACAAAGATTCAGATATTTTCTGGAATTTTTAATTAAACAAAATTACTAAACACACCCGGCCCTGTGCTACTCCCAGACACAGACAGGTGGGTCCTGCATCCACGTCGTCAGCCACAAAGGCATGGACCAGGTCAAATGCACAGGAGGCCCACGGCCACATCACCTCTCCCCGGCGGCTTGACGCCGGCGGGCAGTCGGCGATGGCGCCGTCGATTTGAGGCCTCCCAAGATACAAGTTTCGGTGTTTCTGAACCTCCTCGACGTGTTGAATACGATGGTGGTGGCTCCGCCACTTATTGGTCACCGGAGAGAGCTCCGACAAGCCCTACTGCGGCGGCGCACCCGGCAAGATCTCGAATCAGAGCTACAAGCGGCCCTAGGACATGATAAAAGATGCTAGAGACGCGAGGGCTCACCCTGATCCTTCCTAGAGGGTCGCCAGAGTCGATCGGAGACGAGGTCGACGACGATTTCCATTTTCCGGCGGAATACTGGCGAAAGGGAATGGAGGATTGGCGGCTTCTGGGATCTCCTCTTCTCGATTCCTTCCACCAGCATGCTCACCAGAGTCGGGCGCATCTCCAAGACTATGCGCCGGACTGTGAGGTGGCTCCAATCGCCAGGTTCATCCTCGACACCGGCGAACGTTCATAGAGAGGTGTGAGAGATTGAGGGCTCCAGGGAGGAAATGAGAAGATGGCGATGAACAAGGGCAGCACGGCGGTTCTCCTGACGGTTTTATAGTGCTGGAGGTAGTCGGAAACGACGACACGACCGTGATGACTGACGGAGATACACGGCCATGTCGGTGTGGTTTCTGGGTGCGAATCTTGGCGCATCTACTGGCGATGGATGCAAGTGGCATCCACCATGGCTCTGGAATGGTGATTGACGTCCGGTTCATCCTTATCGGCGACGAGGACGTGGCGCTGGTCGTCGCCGTGGCGGCCTCGCACCGCTGCAGAAGACGAAGACGATAACGTCTTCTCTGCGTGCGTTTTAAGTGAAGAGGTATCCTGGGCTGGTTTGGGCTGACATTGATGGGCTGCTACTGGGCTCCTTTGGCTGTGCTGGTGGGCTGCTGCATTTGGACAGGTAAGGCTTCTCCTTTTCTTTTATTTCTGTTTTCCCTTTTTCTGTTTCCATATAGTTAATTTAAATATTGTTTTGAATTCATATATTATGTAACTTTATTGTTTGAATTCAAGTGAGATTCATTCCAGACACTTAATAGTTTGTTACTGTATATTAGAAAATTTAATAGGAATACTAAAGCATAGGTTTATTAATTACTATTGATATTTGAATTTAATAGCCCAATATGCATGAATTTGAATATTGTCTTTGAAGATATTCAAATTATTTTCCAATGATTGTTTTCTCATTTAATGATACATAGATTTTTATTTGGTTTTATCTTGCAAGAAACATGTCCAAAGTAATGTTTATTTATGGATTTCTATTAAAAAGTGATTTAATGGCATGGCTTCATGTACCTATATATTTCTAGGGTCTTGATTTAGTCACTTTCATATGATTGTATGTGAACACTTAGTTGTTAAGGTCTTGTGAATCTTCTTATAATAAGGTTGGCCCTAGAATTATATTTAATAACACTTTGAATTACTTAGAGTAGGTATTACTCTCATCCTGGTTTGGTCTTGGTTAAATTATAAGTGGTTGATCACCACTTGTGGGTTTTAACTATAGGACTTAGCATTAGATGTCTCTTATGTTCAATACTTAAGCATGAGAGTGCAATGCTAGGGTTCTAATTCTATGTGCTTACTGACACATGGTTTGAAACTCCAATATGGCTTCATTGGGTTTTATTGTGCTCACCCAAGTGGTATACAAACTAGGTTGAGATATAATTCTAGGTTGTGGATATGATAAGACACCATATTGTATTTGCTAGGGTTTACTCCCCTCTGTGATAAAATGGTTAATTGCTTAATAATTCATGTGCTCCTTTACTTACTAAGGACTTGAGAATTAGTTTTGTCTTCTCCCAATTAACTTCTATTGCTATCCTTAATTTATCATTAAAGTAACTAAAGTTGTTATAGTTCTTTTTATAGTTAACTTTGGTCATATGGATGGATGGTTTCTCACCATACAAAGTATAGAGTTTGACTCTAAAGGTTTTCTTGTGGTTCTTAAGTGAAGAATAGTTGGAATGTAGATGTGGTAGAATTGTACTTATGATCACCAAGTGATTCACAAGTTAAGGTTGGGATATAAGCCTAGAGTTGCTTACTAGTTACCACCCTATGATAAAATGTGGTGAGTGATATCTACTTATCCTATTAGGGTTTATCTTATCCTTACATAACTCAAGAGCATGATCATGGTTTAGGCATGATCAATTTGTTCTTAACATCTTCTACCTCAAATTCTAAGGGTTTATGATCATTACTTAATTTATAATGATCAAGGTTTGGCTTCCTAAGGTATCTCTCATTAAATGGGTTTCTCACTTCTATGATCAAGCATTGTCTTGATCAACTAAGGTATAGTACTTCTAATTTACCTTCTTGAATGGGACTACTATGGTTGCCTCACTAATTTATATCCCAGGAGAATACCTGAGATATTCTGTTAGGGTTTTACTTAAACAGTGTTGATATAATCATCTGGGTATATGGATAGTTCTCTCCCTCAAATTAAAGTGTTGCCTCAACTATTTTGAGTGTAGCACCATAGATTGAGCTCTCTTTCATAGGAATAGTTATTCTAGGGTTTATGGTGTACTCTCAATATCTCAATAGGCATCTAGTCTAAAACTCCACTTGTCTATCTTGATTGAATTAATCTCCTCCTTACTTTATCAATTCATGGATATCGTATTATTCCATGTGATATTAGGTTATCTCACCACTCTAAATGGAAATGGTTTACAACCTAATACTTTGGTTCAATGGTTGTCCTTTATTCATGAATAGGTAGAACTAGGGTTGGTATGAATGGTCTCTCTCATTTGTAAAGGACTTCAATGCTAACCTAAGCTTAGGCTCCATAGAGAATGATGTGATCATCAATATCTATGTTTAACATAATTGGGTTCTCTCTCTAGGGATGGTCTGGAATAATATCCTAGGGTTTCTCTTGAAGATGATGTTGTGATCATATGGATATTTATATCCAAGGTTTGCCTCAAGGTTTATCATTGCTTCTCTAATAATTATAATAGAACTCTCACCTCTCTAGGTTTGATGTAAAACTATTTGGAATAGAGAAGAATGTATATTTCTTAAGTTGAATCTCCTTGTCTTGTTTCCAAGGTTAAAGTAGAATGGATATCATAGGGTTTATGATAAGAGCATAGATTAGTTTAAGACATGGAGAAGATAGGTGAAGAATAGTTTTTCCAATTATTGTTACTTTATTTCCAATTAATTGTAGGTTCATATGTTATGGCGAGGAATTCCATGTTATGATCTTTTATAAGATCAAGCAATTAATCATTGAGTAAAGTGTTGTTGTGTTGATTATTAATTCCATTTGATCTAACCCCTTAGATCAAATCATCTCTACCCAAAACAAGGTTTTATCAAAGTCACATTGAGGTTTATAGCGCTTGACTTGATGAGCTACTTCGATTCCACCAAGGTCAAGTGAAACTTCAGTTACTGTGACTGTTTTACTTTAAAGCGCGAAAATTCCCCAGATTTTCTATGCATGAATGCAATGCACACATCTGTTTCCTCTATTTTTGTAACCCCAATACCTGGGGTATTACCGTCTCTACCCCTTGATACGTCTCCGACGTATCGATAATTTCTTATGTTCCATGCCACATTATTGATGATATCTACATGTTTTATGCATACTTTATGTCATATTTATGCATTTTCTGGAACTAACCTATTAACGAGATGCCGAAGAGCCAGTTGCTGTTTTCTGCTGTTTTTGGTTTCAGAAATCCTAGTAAGGAAATATTCTACAACAATCAATCTTTTCTTATGATACTGATACGATGCAAACGGTGACACCCCCGGATAATGTGTCTGTGCATTTGTGTCTGTCTTCCCTGGAATTCTCTATTTATTGGGACAGGCAATACCCCGCCCCAGGAGGGGCTCAGTTGAGTATGATTAATTTAGAAGATATGCTCGCCTTCTTCCTTCCCGTCCTTAGTTTAGGAAAGTAGAAAGTTCCCCACGAGAGGCGGGCAAAGCCCACTAGAGACTAAGAAAGCATGCCTGTGGAGAAGAGGCGTATGCCAAGTCAATTGGTCCGATTGTACAGGCAGATCTATTGATTGAGGAAAGGATTGTTAAGATTTAGGTATGTAGGGTATGGTTTT
Organism: Lolium perenne; assembly: GCF_019359855.2. NCBI lineage: Eukaryota > Viridiplantae > Streptophyta > Magnoliopsida > Poales > Poaceae > Lolium > Lolium perenne. The sequence continues at coordinate 170,858,990 of NC_067248.2, forward strand.
TTTATTGTGTCCACTCTTTCTTCACGTGTTTTATTATATAAAAATAAAATATTTATATAAAATAAAAATAAAAAAACCTCTACTTTAGTTTTGAGTTTTGTGCAATTTGTGGCATTAACCAGCTCCTCAACTCTCAAGCAGCTTCCTCTCTCTCCGTTGATGTTGCCCGACCCTTTTGCCATAGATATACTGGATGAAGCTCCTGCGCAGTAACCTAAATCAATGGAGAAGGAAAAAAAGGAAAGGCATAGGATAGAGAGTGGAATCATCCGCGTATCTATTATTAGTTGAGATCCTTAAAAGGAGGCTTTTTTGCAATTTTATTATTTTATTCCTTTCGTTTTTTTAGAAAATATTTTTTATAGAATACTAAAGTATTCTATAAAAAATATTTTGTTTGCAAACTAAAAAATACAATAGTCAATATTCCTTCCATCTGCTTTGCCGAGATGTGCAATTGGATTAAGCTTATCTGTCTGGAGATACAGCTTCCTTTCCTTCACTCCACATAGGTCAAGATGCGAAAAAGAAGAAAGTAACACCAGAAAACTATTGTTTAACTCAATGCGCAAACCGTAAAAAAGAAATACCCGATACCGGTCATTGATGATCTTCTGGATGAGCTACACGGTTATACTGTGTACTCTAAAATCGTTTTATCTATTCCCACATCGATTCACCAATCCTGGAACTCGTTATGGGCGATAGGTCGTAGCCTGGGAGATAGGGGTTGAGCAACCAAGCGAACAAGGGCTCGTACTGTCGGAGGGTCCACAGGTTCCATTCTTGATCTGATTTCTCGCTATCTTATTCGGTGGTACAAAACTAAATACGACTCAAGGATTTGCTAGGAATTCCGGATCGTAGAAAGGGAAGATCTAAATATGGTGCAGAAAGACCTAAATCGAAATATGGGGCGATATGGAAGCAGCTAGCTCCCTTTCCCTTATTACGTTACCATTTCTCTCCGCTATTCTTCGCTTAGAAGGGCTTGACTTACTTAACTTACCGCTTTCCCGAAACTAGCTAAAAAATCGGACGACGCTTTTGATTCCATTATGAAAGTACGCTGTACTGGACTTGCACCCCTAGTTACGCAGAAGTACAAGCACAGAAGCGGATGACCGGACCTTACCAACATACTCCAAAAGTATTCTATACTGGGGGCCCCATAGTGATGAATGGAGCAAAAGCTAGGCAGAATTAGGAAGCATCAGCCCGGAATGACCCCAAGACTTATTTGCAGGGGAATTGGAAGAAATCGGCGCCCAGGGGCCTATTTTCACACGAAGCTTCCAGAAGACCGGAGAGCTGACGAAGTGGGGCCACGAGGTGGCGACACACTAGGGCGGCGCGGCCCAAGCCCTGGCCGCGCCGACCTACTGTGTGGGCCCCTCGTGACGCCCCTTGACCTGCCCTTCCGCCTACAAATAGCCTTCGTCGCGAAACCCCCAGTACCGAGAACCACGATACGGAAAACCTTCCAGAGACGCCGCCGCCGCCAATCCCATCTCGGGGGATTCAGGAGATCGCCTCCGGCACCCTGCCGGAGAGGGGATTCATCTCCCGGAGGACTCTACGCCGCCATGGTTGCCTCCGGAGTGATGAGTGAGTAGTCTACCCCTGGACTATGGGTCCATAGCAGTAGCTAGATGGTTGTCTTCTCCTTATGTGCTTCATTGTCAGATCTTGTGAGTTGCCGAACATGATCAAGATCATCTATCTGTAATGCTATATGTTGTGTTTGTTGGGATCCGATGAATAGAGAATACTATGTTATGTTGATTATCAATTTATATCTATGTGTTGTTTATGATCTTGCATGCTCTCCGTTATTAGTAGAGGCTCTGGCCAAGTTTTTGCTAGTAACTCCAAGAGGGGGTATTTATGCTCGATAGTGGGTTCATGTCTCCGTGAATCTGGGGGAGTGACAGAAACCTCTAAGGTTATGGATGTACTGTTGCCACTAGGGATAAAACATTGATGCTATGTCCGAGTATGTAGTTATTGATTACATTACGCACCATACTTAATGCAATTGTCTATTGTTTTCAACTTAATACTGGAAGGGGTTCGGATGATAACCTGAAGGTGGACTTTTTAGGCATAGATGCATGCTGGATAGCGGTCTATGTACTTTGTCGTAATTCCCAATTAAATCTCACTATACTCATCATATCATGTATGTGCATGGTCATGCCCTCTCTATTTGTCAATTGCCCAACTGTAATTTGTTCACCCAACATGCTATTTATCTTATGGGAGAGACACCTCTAGTGAACTGTGGACCCCGGTCCATTCTTTACATCTGAAACACAATCTACTGCAATTGTTCTACTGTTCTCTGCAAACAATCATCATCCACACTATACATCTAATCCTTTGTTACAGCAAGCCGGTGAGATTGACAACCTCACTGTTTCGTTGGGGCAAAGTACTTTGGTTGTGTTGTGCAGGTTCCACGTTGGCGCCGGAATCCCTGGTGTTGCGCCGCACTACATCTCGCCGCCATCAACCTTCAACGTGCTTCTTGGCTCCTACTGGTTCGATAAACCTTGGTTTCTTACTGAGGGAAAACTTGCCGCTGTACACATCACACCTTCCTCTTGGGGTTCCCAACGGACGCGTGCTGTACGCGTATCAAGCTCTTTTTCTGGCGCCGTTGCCGGGGAGATCAAGACACGCTGCAAGGGGAGTCTCCACAATCCAATCTCTTTACTTTGTTTTCGTCTTGCTTTATTTTATTTAGTACTTTGTTTGCTGCATTATATCAAAACACAAAAAAATTAGTTACTTGTTTTACTGTACTTAATTCCATGCACGCTTTTATTTCACTAGTTAGGCTTAATGGAAAACAACAAAAATATTAGAGATCTTTATAGTATTTATCTTGAGTTAGGACATGAGGTGTTTGAAGAGAAAATTAAAAAACCTATGGAACTTTGTTTGCAAAATAGTTGTAGCAATGTTATTAGCATGAACTCTTTGAACACTATTATTGCTAATGCTATGGAAGAATTTAAGCTTGGGGAAGCTGGTTTTGATGAGCATGATATTTTTAGTCCCCCAAGCATGGAGGAGAAAATTTACTTTGATGACACTTTGCCTCCCATTTATGATGATAGTGGTATTTTGGTGCCACCTACTATTGAGGATAAAGTTTATTATGATTATACTATGCTTCCTACATTTGATGATTATGGTGATGAGAATAATAATGATAGCTACTTTGTTGAATTTGCTCCCACTACAACTAATAAAATCGATTATGCTTATGTGGAGAGTAATAATTTTATGCATGAGACTCATGATAAGAATGCTTTATGTGATATTTATATTGTTGAGTTTGCCCATGATACTACTGAAAGTTATTATGAGAGAGGAAATATGGTTGTATAAATTTTCATGTTACTAAAATGCCTCTCTATGTGCTTAAATTTTTGAAGCTACACTTGTTCTATCTTCCTATGCTTGTCACTTTACTCTTCATGAACTTGTTTATTTACAAGATTCCTTTTCATAGGAAGCATGTTAGGCTTAAATTTGTTTTGAATTTAATTCTTGATGCTCTCTTTTGCTTCAATTTTCATCTTTATGAGTGCATCATTTAATCTGCTGAGCCCATCTTAATTGCTATAAAGAAAGAACTTCTTGGGAGATAACCCATGTGTTTATTTTACTACAGTACCTTTATTTTATATTTGAGTCTTGGAAGTTTTTACTACTATACCAACCTCTCCTTATCTTAGTTTTGTGCATTGTTGTGCCAAGTAAAGTCGTTGATAGTAAGGTTCATACTAGATTTGGATTACTGCGCAGAAACAGATTTCTTTGCTGTCACGAATCTGGGCCTAATTCCCTGTAGGTAACTCATAAAATTATGCCAATTTACGTGAGTGATCCTCAGATATGTACGCAAGTTTCATTCAATTTGAGCATTTTCATTTGAGCAAGTCTGGTGCCTCAATAAAATTCGTCTTTACGAACTGTTCTGTTTTGACAGATTCTGCCTTTTATTTCACATTGCCTGTTTTGCTATGCTTGATGGATTTTTCAATTCCATTGACTTTCAGTAGCTTTGTGCAATGTCCAGAAGTGTTAAGAATGATTATGTCACCTCTGAACATGTAAATTTTGATTGTTCACTAACCCTCTAATGAGTTGTTTTGAGTTTGGTGTGGAGGAAGTTTTCAAGGATCAAGAGAGGGAGATGATACAACATGATCAAGGAGAGTGAAAGCTCTAAGCTTGGGGATGCCCCGGTGGTTCACCCCTGCATATATCAAGAAGACTCAAGCGTCTAAGCTTGGGGATGCCCAAGGCATCCCCTTCTTCATCGACAACATTATCAGGTTCCTCCCCTGAAACTATATTTTTATTCCATCACATCTTATGTGCTTTGCTTGGAGCGTCGGTTTGTTTTTGTTTTTGTTTTGTTTGAATAAAATGGATCCTAGCATTCATTGTGTGGGAGAGAGACACGCTCCGCTGTTGCATATGGACAAATATGTCCTTAGGCTTTACTCATAGTATTCATGGCAAAGTTTCTTCTTCGTTAAATTGTTATATGGTTGGAGTTGGAAAATGATACATATAGTAATTGCTATAATGTCTTGGATAATGTGATACTTGGCAATTGTTGTGCTCATGTTTAAGCTCTTGCATCATATACTTTGCACCTATTAATGAAGAAATACATAGAGCATGCTAAAATTTGGTTTGCATAATTGGTCTCTCTAAAGTCTAGATAATTTCTAGTATTGAGTTTGAACAACAAGGAAGACGGTGTAGAGTCTTATAATGTTTACAATATGTCTTTTATGTGAGTTTTGCTGCACCGCTTCATCCTTGTGTTTGTTTCAAATAACCTTGCTAGCCTAAACCTTGTATCGATAGGGAATACTTCTCATGCATCCAAAATACCTGAGCCAACCACTATGCCATTTGTGTCCACCATACCTACCTACTACATGGTATTTCTCCGCCATTCCAAAGTAAATTGCTTAAGTGCTACCTTTAAAATTTCTATCCTCTACCTTTGCAATATATAGCTCATGGGACAAATAGCCTAAAAACTATTGTGGTATTGAATATGTACTTATGCACTTTATCTCTTATTAAGTTGCTTGTTGTGCGATAACCATGTTCCTGGGGACGCCATCAACTACTCTTTGTTGAATATCATGTGAGTTTCTATGCATGTCCGTCTTGTCTGAAGTAAGGGAGATTTAACACTTAATGGTTAGAGCATGCATATTGTTAGAGAAGAACATTGGGCCGCTAACTAAAGCCATGAATCATGGTGGAAGTTTCAGTTTTGGACATATATCCTCAATCTCATATGAGAACATTAATTGTTGCTACATGCTTATGCATTAAAGAGGAGTCCATTATCTGTTGTCTATGTTGTCCCGGTATGGATGTCTAAGTTGAGAATAATCAATAGCGAGAAATCCAATGCGAGCTTTCTCCTTAGACCTTTGTACTGGCGGCATAGAGGTACCCCTTTGTGACACTTGGTTAAAACATGTGCATTGTGATAATCCCGGTAATCCGAGCTAATTAGGACAAGGTGCGGGCACTATTAGTATACTATGCATGAGGCTTCCAACTTGTAAGATATAATTTACATAACACATATGCTTTATTACTACCGTTGACAAAATTGTTTCTTGTTTTCAAAACCAAAGCTCTAGCACAAATATAGCAATCAATGCTTCCCTCTGCGAAGGGCCTTTCTTTTACTTTTATGTTGAGTCAGTTCACCTATCTCTCTCTCCACCTCAAGAAGCAAACACTTGTGTGAACTGTGCATTGATTCCTACATACTTGCATATTGCACTTGTTATATTACTTTGCATTGACAACTATCCATGAGATATACATGTTATAAGTTGAAAGCAACCGCTGAAACTTCATCTTCCTTTGTGTTGCTTCAATACCTCTACTTTGAATTATTGCTTTATGAGTTAACTCTTATGCAAGACTTATTGATGCTTGTCTTGAAGTACTATTCATGAAAAGTCTTTGCTATATGATTCAGTTGTTTACTCATGTCATTTACATTGTTTGGATCGCTGCATTCATTACATATGCTTACAATAGTATGATCAAGGTTATGATGGCATGTCACTCCAGAAATTATCTTTGTTATCGTTTACCTGCTCGGGACAAGCAGAAACTAAGCTTGGGGATGCTGATACGTCTCCGACGTATCGATAATTTCTTATGTTCCATGCCACATTATTGATGATATCTACATGTTTTATGCATACTTTATGTCATATTTATGCATTTTCTGGAACTAACCTATTAACGAGATGCCGAAGAGCCGATTCTGTTGTTTCTGCTGTTTTTGGTTTGAGAAATCCTAGTAAGGAAATATTCTCGGAATTGGACGAAATCAGCGCCCGGGGGCCTATTTTCACACGAAGCTTCGGAAGACCGGAGAGGCGACGAAGTGGGGCCACGAGGTGGCGACACACTAGGCGGCGCGGCCCAAGCCCTGGCCGCGCCGACCTCGTGTGGGCCCCTCGTGACACCCTTGACCTGCCCTTCCGCCTACAAATAGCCTTCGTCGCGAAACCCCCGATCGAGAGCCACGATACGGAAAACCTTCCAGAGACGCCGCCGCCGCCGCCAATCCCATCTCGGGGATTCAGGAGATCGCCTCCGGCACCCTGCCGGAGAGGGGATTCATCTCCGGAGGACTCTACGCCGCCATGGTCGCCTCCGGAGTGATGAGTGAGTAGTCTCATCGATACGTCTCCGACGTATCGATAATTTCTTATGTTCCATGCCACATTATTGATGTTATCTACATGTTTTATGCACACTTTATGTCATATTCATGCATTTTCTGGAACTAACCTATTAACAAGATGCCGAAGTTCCGATTCTTTGTTTCTGCTTTGTTTTTGGTTTTGAAATCCTAGTAACGAAATATTCTCGGAATTGGACGAAATCAACGCCCGGGGTCCTATTTTGCCACGAAGCTTCCGAAGTCCGAAGAGGAGACGAAGAGGGGCCACGAGGGGGCCACACCCTAGGGCGGCGCGGCCCCCCCTTGGCCGCGCGGCCCTGTGGTGTGGGGCCTCGTGCCGCCTCTTGACCTGCCCTTCCGCCTACAAATAGCCTCCGTCGCGAAACCCCGCACCGAGAGCCACGATACGGAAAACCTTCCGGAGACGCCGCCGCCGCCGATCCCATCTCGGGGGATCCAGAGATCGCCTCCGCACCCTGCCGGAGAGGGGAATCATCTCCGGAGGACTCTACGCCGCCATGGTCGCCTCCGGTGTGATGTGTGAGTAGTCTACCCCTGGACTATGGGTCCATAGCAGTAGCTAGATGGTTGTCTTCTCCCCATTGTGCTATCATTGTCGGATCTTGTGAGCTGCCTAACATGATCAAGATCATCTATCTGTAATTCTATATGTTGCGTTTGTTGGGATCCGATGAATAGAGAATACTTGTTATGTTGATTATCAAAGTTATATCTATGTGTTGTTTATGATCTTGCATGCTCTCCGTTACTAGTAGATGCTCTGGCCAAGTAGATGCTTGTAACTCCAAGAGGGAGTATTTATGCTCGATAGTGGGTTCATGCCCGCATTGACACAGGACGGTGAGAAAGTTCTAAGGTTGTGTTGTGCTGTTGCCACTAGGGATAAAACATTGATGCTATGTCTAAGGATGTAGTTGTTGATTACATTACGCACCATACTTAATGCAATTGTCTGTTGCTTTGCAACTTAATACTGGAGGGGTTCGGATGATAACCTGAAGGTGGACTTTTTAGGCATAGATGCAGTTGGATGGCGGTCTATGTACTTTGTCGTAATGCCCAATTAAATCTCACTATACTCATCATGATATGTATGTGCATGGTCACGCCCTCTTTATTTGTCAATTGCCCAACTGTAATTTGTTCACCCAACATGCTGTTTATCTTATGGGAGAGACACCTCTAGTGAACTGTGGACCCCGGTCCAATTCTCTTTACTGAAATACAATCTACTGCAATACTTGTTCTACTGTTTTCTGCAAACAATCATCTTCCACACAATACGGTTAATCCTTTGTTACAGCAAGCCGGTGAGATTGACAACCTCACTGTTTCGTTGGGGCAAAGTACTTTGGTTGTGTTGTGCAGGTTCCACGTTGGCGCCGGAATCCCTGGTGTTGCGCCGCACTACATCCCGCCGCCATCAACCTTCAACGTGCTTCTTGGCTCCTACTGGTTCGATAACCTTGGTTTCATACTGAGGGAAACTTGCCGCTGTACGCATCACACCTTCCTCTTGGGGTTCCCAACGGACGCGTGTTGAACGCGTATCAAGCAGCTTTTTCTGGCGCCGTTGCCGGGAGATCAAGACACGCTGCAAGGAGTCTCCACTTCTCAATCTCTTTACTTTGTTTTTGTCTTGCTTAGTTTTATTTACTACTTTGTTTGCTGCACTAAATCAAAATACAAAAAAATTAGTTGCTAGTTTTACTTTATTTGCTATCTTGTTTGCTATATCAAAAACACAAAAAAAAATTAGTTACTTGCATTTACTTTATCTAGTTTGCTTTATTTACTGTCTTGCACTCTATATTAAAAATACAAAAAAATTAGTTACTTTTGTTACCATGTCTAGCTCTGAACCTGTTACTTCTTCGTCTGAAGAATTAGTCTTCACTTTCAAACAAGGGGATGAGGAGAGTTTTAAGGATGCTTGGTCTAGAATTTTTACTTCTTATCGTAAAACTGAACCTCAAATGACTCTAAGTTTGCTCCTTAGTAATTTTTATTTTGGTCTTATGGTTCGCTATAGATATGCTTTGGATACTTTAGTGGGAGGAGATTTCCTTCATTGCAATGGGGATCAAGCTTTTAATGCCATAAAGAAGTTGGTTGCATCACATGATTCAGCTAATAACTTTGATTCAGCCCTCACTAGCATATATAGTAGATTAAACAATCTCGAGATAAGTACATCTCGCTTGGATGATAACTATTGCCATGTTCGTAATCGTCTTGAACAAGTTTTAGTGAACTCTAAACTTTCATTGTGGGATCCTGCTGTTAAAATTGTTATCGGTGATCGAACTCTTCATGCCTACTGTGATATTATGTCCGAATTTTGCCTTATGCCTGAGAACATTTATAAATCTTTGAAACTTTGGGGAGTCGAGAAAGGAGGAGAAGAAATAACTTTCATTGATAACTCTGTTATAATTCCTAAGGGAATAGCTGTAGGTGTGCATACAACCATTCTTGGAAGAACAATATCCATTGATTATCTTGTTATTGAATGTGTAGGGACAGGAAAAATCACACTCGGAAGATCCCTGCTGAAACTATTGGGAGCAGTCATTGATGTGGGAGAAGGCACTCTGAAATTCACCTCTATACCGGGGGGAAATCATATATTTCCTAAACCAAAGGGAAAGAAAAACAATAAGAAAGGTAAGGGTAAAGCCCAAGGTAAGGTTGACACACCATCTCTTGATAATACTTGATACACACTTTCTGCGCCTAGCTGAAAGGCGTTAAAGAAAATCGCTTATGGGAGACAACCCATGTTTTTACCTACAGTACTTTGTTTTTATTTTGAGTCTTGGAAGTTGTTTACTACTGTAGCAACCTCTCCTTATCTTAGTTTTGTGTTTTGTTGTGCCAAGTAAAGCCGTTGATAGAAAAGTAAGTACTAGATTTGGATTACTGCGCAGTTCCAGATTTCTTTGCTGTCACGAATCTGGGTCTACCTCCCTGTAGGTAGCTCAAAAAATTAAGCCAATTTACGTGCATGATCCTCAGATATGTACGAAACTTTCATTCAATTTGGGCATTTTCATTTGAGCAAGTCTGGTGCCATTTTAAAATTCGTAAATACGAACTATTCTGTTTTGACAGATTCTGCCTTTTATTTTGCATTGCCTCTTTTGCTATGTTGGATGAATTTCTTTGTTCCATTAATGTCCAGTACTTTATGCAATATCCAGAAGTGTTAAGAATGATTGTGTCACCTCTGAATATGTTAATTTTTATTATGCACTAACCCTCTAATGAGTTGTTTCGAGTTTGGTGTGGAGGAAGTTTTCAAGGATCAAGAGAGGAGTATGATGCAACATGATCAAGGAGAGTGAAAGCTCTAAGCTTGGGGATGCCCCGGTGGTTCACCCCTGCATATTCTAAGAAGACTCAAGCGTCTAAGCTTGGGGATGCCCAAGGCATCCCCTTCTTCATCGACAACATTATCAGGTTCCTCCCCTGAAACTATATTTTTATTCCATCACATCTTATGTGCTTTGCTTGGAGCGTCGGTTTGTTTTTGTTTTTGTTTTGTTTGAATAAAATGGATCCTAGCATTCACTTTATGGGAGAGATACACGCTCAGCTGTAGCATATGGACAAGTATGTGCTTAGTTTCTACTCATAGTATTCATGGCGAAGTTTCTCCTTCGTTAAATTGTTATATGGTTGGAATTGGAAAATGATACATGTAGTAATTGCTATTAATGTCTTGGGTAATGTGATACTTGGCAATTGTTGTGCTCATGTTTAAGCTCTTGCATCATATGCTTTGCACCCATTAATGAAGAAATACATAGAGCATGCTAAAATTTGGTTTGCATATTTGGTTTCTCTAAGGTCTAGATAATTTCTAGTATTGAGTTTGAACAACAAGGAAGACGGTGTAGAGTCTTATAATGTTTTCAATATGTCTTTTATGTGAGTTTTGCTGCACCGGTTCATCCTTGTGTTTGTTTCAAATAAGCCTTGCTAGCCTAAACCTTGTATCGAGAGGGAATACTTCTCATGCATCCAAAATACTTGAGCCAACCACTATGCCATTTGTGTCCACCATACCTACCTACTACATGGTATTTTCCGCCATTCCAAAGTAAATTGCTTGAGTGCTACCTTTAAAATTCCATCATTCACCTTTGCAATATATAGCTCATGGGACAAATAGCTTAAAAACTATTGTGGTATTGAATATGTAATTATGCACTTTATCTCTTATTAAGTTGCTTGTTGTGCGATAACCATGTTCACTGGGGATGCCATCAACTACTCTTTGTTGAATTTCATGTGAGTTGCTATGCATGTCCGTCTTGTCTGAAGTAAGAGAGATCTACCACCTTATGGTTAAGCATGCATATTGTTAGAGAAGAACATTGGGCCGCTAACTAAAGCCATGATCCATGGTGGAAGTTTCAGTTTTGGACAAATATCCTCAATCTCAAATGAGAAAATTATTAATTGTTGTTACATGCTTATGCATAAAAGAGGAGTCCATTATCTGTTGTCTATGTTGTCCCGGTATGGATGTCTAAGTTGAAGAATAATCAATAGCGAGAAATCCAATGCGAGCTTTCTCCTTAGACCTTTGTACAGGCGGCATGGAGGTACCCCTTTGTGACACTTGGTAAAAACATGTGCATTGTGATGATCCGGTAGTCCAAGCTAATTAGGACAAGGTGCGGGCACTATTAGTATACTATGCATGAGGCTTGCAACTTATAAGATATAATTTACATGATACATATGCTTTATTACTACCGTTGACAAAATTGTTTCATGTTTTCAAAATCAAAGCTCTAGCACAAATATAGCAATCGATGCTTTTCCTCTATGGAGGACCATTCTTTTACTTTCAATGTTGAGTCAGTTCACCTATTTCTCTCCACCTCAAGAAGCAAACACTTGTGTGAACTGTGCATTGATTCCTACATACTTGCTTATTGCACTTATTATATTACTCTATGTTGACAATATCCATGAGATATACATGTTATAAGTTGAAAGCAACCGCTGAAACTTAATCTTCTTTTGTGTTGCTTCAATGCCTTTACTTTGAATTATTGCTTTATGAGTTAACTCTTATGCAAGACTTATTGATGCTTGTCTTGAAGTGCTATTCATGAAAAGTCTTTGCTTTATGATTCACTTGTTTACTCATGTCATATACATTGTTTTGATCGCTGCATTCACTACATATGCTTTACAAATAGTATGATCAAGATTATGATGGCATGTCACTCCAGAAATTATCTGTGTTATCGTTTTACTCGCTGGACGAGCAGAACTAAGCTTGGGGATGCTGATACGTCTCCGACGTATCGATAATTTCTTATGTTCCATGCCACATTATTGATGTTATCTACATGTTTTATGCACACTTTATGTCATATTCGTGCATTTTCTGGAACTAACCTATTAACAAGATGTCGAAGTGCCGATTCTTTGTTTTCTGCTGTTTTTGGTTTCAGAAATCCTAGTAACGAAATATTCTCGGAATTGGACGAAATCAACGCCCAGGGTCCTATTTTGCCACAAAGCTTCCAGAAGTCCGAAGAGGAGACGAAGAGGGGCCACGAGGGGGCCACACCCTAGGGCGGCGCGCCCCCCCCCCCCCTTGGCCGCACGGCCCTGTGGTGTGGGGCCCCCGTGCCGCCTCTTGACCTGCCCTTCCGCCTACAAATAGCCTCCATCGCGAAACCCCCAGTACCGAGAGCCACGATACGGAAAACCTTCCAGAGACGCCGCCGCCGCCGATCCCATCTCGGGGATCCGGAGATCGCCTCCGGCACCCTGCCGGAGAGGGGAATCATCTCCCGGAGGACTCTACGCCGCCATGGTCGCCTCCGGTGTGATGTGTGAGTAGTCTACCCCTGGACTATGGGTCCATAGCAGTAGCTAGATGGTTGTCTTCTCCCCATTGTGCTATCATTGTCGGATCTTGTGAGCTGCCTAACATGATCAAGATCATCTATCTGTAATTCTATATGTTGCGTTTGTTGGGATCCGATGAATAGAGAATACTTGTTATGTTGATTATCAAAGTTATATCTATGTGTTGTTTATGATCTTGCATGCTCTCCGTTACTAGTAGATGCTCTGGCCAAGTAGATGCTTGTAACTCCAAGAGGGAGTATTTATGCTCGATAGTGGGTTCATGCCTGCATTGACACAGGACAAAGGATGTGAAAGTTCTAAGGTTGTGTTGTGCTGTTGCCACTAGGGATAAAACATTGATGCTATGTCTAAGGATGTAGTTGTTGATTACATTACGCACCATACTTAATGCAATTGTCTGTTGCTTTGCAACTTAATACTGGAGGGGGTTCGGATGATAACCTGAAGGTGGACTTTTAGGCATAGATGCAGTTGGATGGCGGTCTATGTACTTTGTCGTAATGCCCAATTAAATCTCACTATACTCATCATGATATGTATGTGCATGGTCATGCCCTCTTTATTTGTCAATTGCCCAACTGTAATTTGTTCACCCAACATGCTGTTTATCTTATGGGAGAGACACCTCTAGTGAACTGTGGACCCCGGTCCAATTCTCTTTACTGAAATACAATCTACTGCAATACTTGTTCTACTGTTTTCTGCAAACAATCATCTTCCACACAATACGGTTAATCCTTTGTTACAGCAAGCCGGTGAGATTGACAACCTCACTGTTTCGTTGGGGCAAAGTACTTTGGGTGTGTTGTGCAGGTTCCACGTTGGCGCCGGAATCCCTGGTGTTGCGCCGCACTACATCCCGCCGCCATCAACCTTCAACGTGCTTCTTGGCTCCTACTGGTTCGATAACCTTGGTTTCATACTGAGGGAAACTTGCCGCTGTACGCATCACACCTTCCTCTTGGGGTTCCCAATGGACGCGTGTTGAACGCGTATCAAGCATCTACCCCTGGACTATGGGTCCATAGCAGTAGCTAGATGGTTGTCTTCTCCTTATGTGCTTCATTGTCGGATCTTGTGAGCTGCCGAACATGATCAAGATCATCTATCTGTAATGCTATATGTTGTGTTTGTTGGGATCCGATGAATAGAGAATACTATATTATGTTGATTATCAATTTATATCTATGTGTTGTTTATGATCTTGCATGCTCTCCGTTATTAGTAGAGGCTCTGGCCAAGTTTTTGCTAGTAACTCGAAGAGGGGGTATTTATGCTCGATAGTGGGTTCATGTCTCCGTGAATCTGGGGGAGTGACAGAAACCTCTAAGGTTATGGATGTACTGTTGCCACTAGGGATAAAACATTGATGCTATGTCCGAGGATGTAGTTATTGATTACGTTACGCACCATACTTAATGCAATTGTCTGTTGTTTTCAACTTAATACTGGAAGGGGTTCGGATGATAACCTGAAGGTGGACTTTTTAGGCATAGATGCATGCTGGATAGCGGTCTATGTACTTTGTCGTAATGCCCAATTAAATCTCACTATACTCATCATATCATGTATGTGCATGGTCATGCCCTCTCTATTTGTCAATTGCCCAACTGTAATTTGTTCACCCAACATGCTATTTATCTTATGGGAGAGACACCTCTAGTGAACTGTGGACCCCGGTCCATTCTTTACATCTGAAATACAATCTACTGCAATTGTTCTACTGTTCTCTGCAAATAATCATCATCCACACTATACATCTAATCCTTTGTTACAGCAAGCCGGTGAGATTGACAACCTCACTGTTTCGTTGGGGCAAAGTACTTTGGTTGTGTTGTGCAGGTTCCACGTTGGCGCCGGAATCCCTGGTGTTGCGCCGCACTACATCTCGCCGCCATCAACCTTCAACGTGCTTCTTGGCTCCTACTGGTTCGATAAACCTTGGTTTCTTACTGAGGGAAAACTTGCCGATGTACGCATCACACCTTCCTCTTGGGGTTCCCAACGGACGCGTGCTGTACGCGTATCAAGCTCTTTTTCTGGCGCCGTTGCCGGGGAGATCAAGACACGCTGCAAGGGGAGTCTCCACAATCCAATCTCTTTACTTTGTTTTCGTCTTGCTTTATTTTATTTAGTACTTTGTTTGCTGCATTATATCAAAACACAAAAAAATTAGTTACTTGTTTTATTGTACTTAATTCCATGCATGCTTTTATTTCACTAGTTAGGCTTAATGGAAAACAACAAAAATATTAGAGATCTTTATAGTATTTATCTTGAGTTAGGACATGAGGTGTTTGAAGAGAAAATTAAAAAACCTATGGAACTTTGTTTGCAAAATAGTTGTAGCAATGTTATTAGCATGAACTCTTTGAACACTATTATTGCTAATGCTATGGAAGAATTTAAGCTTGGGGAAGCTGATTTTTATGAGCATGATATTTTTAGTCCCCCAAGCATGGAGGAGAAAATTTACTTTGATGACACTTTGCCTCCCATTTATGATGATAGTGGTATTTTGGTGCCACCTACTATTGAGGATAAAGTTTATTATGATTATACTATGCTTCCTACATTTGATGATTATGGTGATGAGAATAATAATGATAGCTACTTTGTTGAATTTGCTCCCACTACAACTAATAAAATCGATTATGCTTATGTGGAGAGTAATAATTTTATGCATGAGACTCATGATAAGAATGCTTTATGTGATATTTATATTGTTGAGTTTGCCCATGATACCACTGAAAGTTATTATGAGAGAGGAAAATATGGTTGTATAAATTTTCATGTTACTAAAATGCCTCTCTATGTGCTTAAATTTTTGAAGCTACACTTGTTCTATCTTCCTATGCTTGTCACTTTACTCTTCATGAACTTGTTTATTTACAAGATTCCTTTTCATAGGAAGCATGTTAGGCTTAAATTTGTTTTGAATTTGCTTCTTGATGCTCTCTTTTGCTTCAATTTTCATCTTTATGAGTGCATCATTTAATCTGCTGAGCCCATCTTAATTGCTATAAAGAAAGAACTTCTTGGGAGATAACCCATGTGTTTATTTTACTACAGTACCTTTATTTTATATTGAGTCTTGGAAGTTGTTACTACTGTAGCAACCTCTCCTTATCTTAGTTTTGTGCATTGTTGTGCCAAGTAAAGTCGTTGATAGTAAGGTTCATACTAGATTTGGATTACTGCGCAGAAACAGATTTCTTTGCTGTCACGAATCTGGGCCTAATTCTCTATAGGTAACTCATAAAATTATGCCAATTTACGTGAGTGATCCTCAGATATGTACACAACTTTCATTCAATTTGAGCATTTTCATTTGAGCAAGTCTGGTGCCTCAATAAAATTCGTCTTTACGAACTGTTCTGTTTTGACAGATTCTGCCTTTTATTTCGCATTGCCTGTTTTGCTATGCTTGATGGATTTTTCGATTCCATTGACTTTTAGTAGCTTTGTGCAATGTCCAGAAGTGTTAAGAATGATTATGTCACCTCTAAACATGTAAATTTTGATTGTGCACTAACCCTCTAATGAGTTTTTTTGAGTTTGGTGTGGAGGAAGTTTTCAAGGATCAAGTGTAACACCCCAAATTTCAATAAAAAGAAAGTTAGAGAATTCCAGAGAGCAAAATTTCAAACCAACAAAAAACTTTTTAAATTGCATATAGTACCATGCATAGGACTTGTGCATTTGATTGATATGCCATGATGATTGTTATTACTTGTATTTGATATGCTCTAAAACCCTAATGGGATCATATGAAGATCACCAACCAAATAAAACCAAAAAGAGAAAGAAATCAAATAAATGAAAAAACCCTAAAACCCTAACATATGCTCCATGGCATTTTTATAAATTTTGACCCTAGACCTATTTGGTCTTCACCATTAGTTGGATAATGCTACTAAACACTTATTACAACTTTTGGAATCAAAGAATCACAATTCAAATAATTTTCAAATACAAAACTAGCTCACATATGATAATGGTCAAAACTAAAATTTATAGCCTGATCACAACTTTGAGCCATTGCCATTCAATTTTCCCAAACCAAATCTTGCTAACTCTTTGCACCATTTCAAAGTCAACATCAAGGTGAACAACTTTTGTAAAGATCACCATGCCAAAATCATTCTTGATCAAGAGCTATGCTCATCCAAAGATTCAACTTTTTAACATATGTAACAATCTCCACTTAGCCCAATTTTGCAAATTCTTGAATTCTACAATTCCACCACCACCTCTAATCATCTCTGGGCAAATACAACTTATCTAAACACACACATTTCAAATAGATTCACCTTTTGAATTAATTCAAATTTGGACAAAATTGCAAATTCCAAAATCGGGCACTATTTGCAACTATTGCAAAGAGTGATCTACTCCACCTAATCTAACCCAAAGCTATTCTACATTGTCCCCTGGTCCCCTTAAACCCAATCAATGCCAAATAGCACACTAGGGAGAGAGAGAGCAAGCTAGGGCATGGCCATGCCGGCCATGTCGCCCAACCCGACGAGCTCCCCCTCTCTCCATTGCATCTCTGCCCTGGCCACTGCGCCACAGCACGCCACCGCATCTCCTACGCCACCCTAGCACCGCCATGGTCGAGCTCGAGCACGACACTGGCCGGAGATCGTGCGCCCAGCACACGCCCAGACGCCGCTCGCGTCGCGCCAGCACGTGCATGGACACGCTCAGTACACGCTCCGCCGCGCCACCACCTCGCTCTCACCCTGGACCATCTCTCGATGAGTTGAGCATCTGCGTGACACCTGGACGCCGCCAGACAGCACCTCGACCAGACCCTGGACCGCCGCCGCCGTGGACAGGGAAGAAGATCCCGCCATCGCCGCGACCTGCCTGGAAGCAATGCGACCCAACCAGGCCATCCCCGACCAAGCTGTCGCCGCCATTAGACTCGCCTGGACACGTAGAGCACTGCCATGACCTCGCCTAGCTCGACCACTCGCCGGAATCGCCGCGCCATGGTCGACTGCCACCCTGCCCCGCAGCACCCATGCGCTGCTATAAAAGGAGAGCTCCCCTGAGCAATCCAAGCGCACCACCAGACTCCCCACCTCTCACAGCTACTCAACCACCTCACCACTCATCTGATTCACGCTGGAGCAAGGCCAATCGAGAGCTCGCCGCCGCGGAAGCTCTGCAGCGATCGCCGGCGAACCAGTCCACCTCAGGCGACGCCACCTGTACCTGGAGCTTCGCCGTTGTCCACATCTACCCCAAGCACACTGCCATCCCTCGCTGGAGCACTGGTTAGCCCGCCGACCCCCTACTGCCGCCGCCAGATCGTCGGGTTCTCGTCGGAGACGACGATGAACCACGGCCGTTCGATCGATTTCTAATCCAACGCCTCACATTGAAACTTACCGATTCGGGTTAAATGAGCCGCTGACATGCGGGACCCTCTGTCAGGCAGCCCGCGCGTCACTGGACCGTGGCTGGGCTAGCTTGGGCCGTTCAGTTTGAATCTGGCCCAGTAGTTTTTCCCGCCGGCCTTTTAATTCAAACTAGATTTAATTAATTCCAAATGATTTTTAATACTGCTTCCACTTTGAAATGCAATAGATTTAAATTGGCTAAACCAAATTTGATGAACTTTATATTGTTGGAAAGCTAGCAAAATTATCTATCAAATGCCACTGGTCCCATGACCAGATTCTTTGTAGAATTAATTTGATAAAAATAACAAGGAAGGGACTTTTCCCTATTCAAATAATTATTAAAAATCAACCAAAATAGATATTAAGTTAATTCCAACTCTAATAGCTCACATTTGACTTACACTAATTGTTTATGCAATAAAATGGTGTGGTCACTTTGCATGATCATGCCCTAGTTTAATTAATGGATATTATGGCTAGTTTAACTAGTTGATATTGTCCAAAACTATTAAGTAATTCATATGAAGTCTTAAACTTCATTTAAATCTTGTCTCACATGAATTCATGGGATGTTTGGACCCCTGGTCCCAACTCTCTTATATGAATTGCTTAGAGATTTAAATCCTATGTAGTGTTATTAAATGGTATGAGGTGATCTACCTCATTTAAATCATTTTCACAAATGATGATGATGAACATTTGACTTAGGTCAATATGAGTTCATATATGATTGTTTGAGAAATTAAATCTTAAGAAGATTTCAATGAGAGGAAATTATTTCTCAAGAACCCTATGGAAACTATCATTTACATATTAAATGAAAAGAAGTAAATTCTCCTCAAGCAACACAACCCATGCACCCTAATTAGATTATTTGTGTGCATAGAATAGTTTGTGTGTTTATATGTGATACATGGAATAGCCATTGAATTAGTGAGTAATTATACTCGTATTCAAATTTAGACGCTAGCACCGGAGAGTACACCGAAGAAGAAGGTTGCTACCAAGAGGAGGAGGAGGAGAATTTTGAGAACTACCAAGGCAAGCTAATATTCTTGCAAAGTGCAAAGCCCCTTGGGGCAAGGCACCATGAATCTTACCTTTTCTTTCGTAAGCCTATCCCAATTTTATACATTACAAGTCTTTACTTGTTTTCTCAAGAAGTTGCATTTATAGTTAACTTTGGTCAAAGTAAATAAGTTTACTAGAGTAGTAAAGTTAGTCTCCATCAAGCAAAGCAAGATAGCACCCCTCATGATTTAGAGCTAGTGCTAATGAATAAAACTTGACTACTCTAGATGGGACCAATGTGACTTGAAATGAATTTGAAACCTTGGAATGATGATGCATTCCATTGAATGATTTTTGAAGGTGAATATGACAAAGAGAAGATGGTGATTTTTGATAAACATGATGTTGGTTTGAATGCGATACCTTTCCAATTAGTAAGTACCCCCACAATACCTGATTATGGGTAGGGCTTAACTGGAAGTTTATGCATCTTAGTATGGGTTCCCTCTGAACACACGTCATAGGGGTTACGCTTGAGGCTGCCTCCGTTGTTGAGAAATGATGTGAAATTGAGGTGAATTGTACGGCCAAGCCCTCTGCGGTTCCTGTGTTGACAGTTGGTCTTCACTGGGAGGCCAAGCTCACGGGGAGAGGTGCTCATACTAGGGTTTGTAAGTGAAAGGTTATGGTTGATGATCCGCGTACTGTGTTACGATGATTCGGGGTAATCCCGACGGATGAAATCAAATGTTGTGGCACAAGTGTGCAACCTCTGCAGAGTGTAAATCTATTCGAATAGCCGCGTCCACGGTTACGGACGGTTGGAAAGGCCATACAGTTTCCGATGTCATATTTTTGAAAATGATGTTGAAAGATGATGGTGAAATGACTTGTGGTGAATTGAATTGAAATCACCACTTGAATGGTGGGAATGACACTAATGTTCCCACTTGAGTTAGTTAGCACTTGAATAAGCTTTTCTCAAATACTTGTGAACTAAAATTGGCTTTATGCAAATAAACTAGAGCTTAGCAAACCATACTAGAATGTCTAGCACTTACATTAGTATTAGTTTGCGAGTACTCGACGTACTCACGGCTTTGTCCCTGGCTATTCAAATGGCCAGAGTATGAAGATGAACAAGGAGATGATCAGCAGGACGCCTACGACAATTAAGCGCCTTCCGACGTCAAGTGTTGGCCTGTGGACTAGAGAGTCCTTGTATCTTACGCTTCCGCTATGAACTATGAACTTGTGTTTGTTCGTTGATCAATAGATCAACTATTCGTGTAATATGGATCATGTGATTCCAAATTTGTAAGACTTATGGTTTGTAATGAATGATGACTGTGATACTTAACTATTATGCCTCGCAACAACAATATTCCTGGGATTGCGATGTATGACATAATAGGCATCCGGACTTAAAAATCCGGGTGTTGACAAGTTGGTATCAGAGCCATTGTTTGACCTTAGAAGACCTTAGTTAGAATGGGCGTTCTGAAAAACTTAACTTTGAAATCAAATGAAAGAAAATATTTGTGAAAATTTACTTACACTCTTGTCTTTGAGACTTTGCCAAAATTTGATGAAACATGTTCTATCTTATTTGAATCAACTTAAAATTTTGCCACACCTTGCACTCTCTAACTTACTCATCCAATTCTCTTTCAGATGGAGCCGAATGAACCCATCAACACCAAGTTTTACCAGCTTGGGAACGGAGGGAGCTTGATCTTCGAGCACGACCTCAACGCCGTCTCTGACTTCCTTGGGCGCCCACACCCCGAGTTCCACGGGGTTCAGCTGGACGACACTCCCGGAGGAGAGTTGCAGTGGGTGATCACTGCCGACTTGAGGGGCAAGATGGAGCCTCCCACCTCGGAGAGGATCCTCTTCTCCTTCCGCGAGAGCAACTGGCTCGACGGACTCACACGTGGCCTTCAGGAGGCACTTGCGCGCCTCTGTGGACAGAACGTGGTGCGCATCCTTGCGTCTCGCTACGCCCACCTGGTGAGGCGTGATGCTGCGGGAGTGCCCATGGAGCTGCAGCCGCACCCGGAGTTGAGACACCATGCTGAGCACCTGGACTTCATGCTCTACCAGACTCAGAGGGACCTCGACGCCACTCGCGCTTACGTGAACCAGACCCACGCTCACATCACCGAGCAGGGTGAGGCGATCAAGCTACTCAACAACGACCGCAAGAGCCTTCGCCAGCAGCGTGCCAAGAAGGATGCTACGATTCGTCGCCTTCGCGCCAGGATCGCGTCACTTGAGGCCGCTGTCAAGGCCCAGGAGGATCAGATTCGTCAGCTGGAGGATGACGATGGAGGCATCGACATTCAGGGAGGAGACGCCTTCCTGAGCGACGACAACGACTTTGAGGAGGACGAGAACACCGAGGAGGAGGACTACGAGTTCCTGGAGGCAGGACCCGACGACTACGTCCCGATCGATGTCGAGGATGAGGAGTAGTTGCACTAGTTCACTTATAGTAGGTGTGAGTTGTATCCCGTCCCTTGTATCGTAGCATGAGAATGGTTCTTAAAACCATTGGAGTATGTGTGTGTTAGCTTGTACTATGTGTTGCATGAATGAATGAATGTTATGTTGTCATGAAAAGATTACAAGTTTCAAATGTTTTCAAACTTAACCAAAATGAACCATAGAATGTTTCCCTCTTATCTCATGATCTTCTATATCTTCAGATGGCCCCTCCCAATCGCACCAACGACGCGATGTTGCAACTGCTGCAGACCATGCTTGCCGACAGGGAAACAGAAAGAGCCGAACGCCAAGCCAACCTTGTCGCCTTGCAGAACATTGCCAACCAAGGCCATGGAAATCATGATCACCCTGGATCCAAGCTCAAGAACTTTCAGAACACCAACCCTCCGGTGTTTAGCAAGACCGAGGAACCCTTCGACGCCGACGATTGGCTCCAGACTATGGAGAACAATCTGGAGGTAGCCGGAGTGGAGGCCAACGAGAAAGTCCTGTTCGCCACCCACTATCTCGCTGGACCAGCTCGCGCTTGGTGGACAAGCACCCGTGCCATGAATGGAGGTCAATTCATGACTTGGGAGGATTTCAAGCTGAAATTCAGCAAGTACCATGTACCCCCGGGTCTTATCAAAAAGATGAGGGATGAGTTTCGTGAACTGAAACAAGGTCGCATGACGGTGGTTGAATACCGCGACAAGTTTCTTACATTGTCGAGGTATGCCCCTGATGAGACTGACACTGTTGAGAAGAGGAAGGAGAGATTCCTGAACGGACTGCATGATGAGATGCAGACTATCCTCGTCAACATCCCCTTCGCCGACCTTGAAGCCCTTGTTGACTCCGCCATCCAGATGGAGGGCAAGTTAAACCAAGCCAATGAGAACCGCAAACGCCGCATGGCAAATCAAAGTGGATCAAGCCACCCCCAAAAGTATCGCCCTAGCTCAAGCGGAGGTTTCACTCCGAGAAACAACAAGCCCCCGATGCAGAACTCGCGCCCCGGTTATCAGAACCGGAGTGGAGGAAACTCCAAGCCAGGAGGCTACAACAACAACAACTACAACAACAACAATAACTACAACCGCGCTCCACCCCGAGCCCCCAACAACAACAACAACAACAACAACAACAACACCAACACCGCTCCCAGAACCGGAAGCAACGCCGTGCCCGTTGCGAACAAGCAGGACAAGACCACCATCACTTGCTATGAGTGTGGTGTAGTGGGGCACTACTCCAACGAGTGTCCCAAACGTCTCGCCAAGCTCGCCGGCAACACTGCTGCACCTGCTCAGCAACAACGCCGTGTCTCCACCGGCAAGAAGTTTGCCCCCAACAACCCCAATAACCGCAACGGCCGCCTCTACCACATGAACGCCGAAGAAGCCCAGGAAGCACCAGATGTTGTACTGGGTATGTTTTCTGTCAATCACATCCCTGCCAGAGTGTTGTTTGATTCCGGAGCATCTCATTCTTTTGTCACTGAAGACTTTGCATCAACAAGTAAAATTCAACCTCTCAGTTTGAAACATGTGATGATAGTTCAAATCCCGGGATCAACCACCAAAGCCAGAAAATTTTGCAAAAAATGTACCAATCAAAATCCATGATGTAGATTTCTTTGCCAATCTAATCATTCTCGGAACCAAAGGTTTGGAAGTCGTACTAGGAATGGACTGGATGTCCAAGCACAATGGATTGATAGACTGTGCCAAGAAAGCCATAACCATGACTAGCAGCACCGGTATCGTAGTAGAGCACGTCTCTGAAAAACTACCCAGAAAATTCACCTGCAACCAAAGTGTATCCCAGCCAACTCTGGATCAAATCAGGGTCGTTTGTCGCTACCCTGATGTGTTTCCAGATGATCTACCCGGTATGCCCCTGGATCGGGATATCGAGTTTATCATCGAGTTAATCCCTGGAACTGGACCCATAGCCCAGAGAGCCTACAGCATGAACGCAACCGAGCTTGTGGAACTGAAGAAGCAAATAGATGACATGTTGGCCAAAGGTCTGATTAGACCGAGTGCATCCCCTTGGAGATCCCCCGTCCTGTTTGTGGACAAGAAGGATGGTGCAAATCGTTTATGTACGGACTATCGTAAGCTTAACGATGTCACCATCAAAAACAAATACCCCCTACCCAAGATCGAAGACTTGTTTGATCAACTCACTGGATCCAAGGTTTTCTCCAAGATCGACCTTAGAACTGGATACCACCAACGGAAGATCCGAGACACCGACATTCCGAAAACTGCCTTTACCACCAGATATGGGTTGTATGAGTACAACGTCATGTCGTTTGGACTGACCAATGCCCCCGCTTATTTCATGAATCTCATGAATAAGATCTTCATGAACTTTTTGGACAAGTTTGTCGTTGTCTTCATCGACGACATTCTCGTATACTCCAAGTCCGAAGAAGAACATGAACAACATTTGGAGACTGTCCTAGAAACCCTTAGACAGCACAAGTTGTATGCCAAGTTCAGCAAGTGCGAGTTTTGGTTGGAAGAAGTTGGATTCCTGGGACACATCTTGTATGCAGGAGGAATTGCCGTAGATCCCGCCAAGATCAAAACCGTTATGGAATGGCAAGCCCCAACCACACAAACCGAGGTCCGCGCTTTTCTTGGATTAGCCGGATACTACCGCAGATTTGTAGAAGGTTTTTCGAGCATCGCTCGACCAATGACCCAACTGCTGAAGAAGGACAGGAAGTTTGAGTGGACCGACAAATGCGAAGAGAGCTTTCAACAGCTCAAGAGTAGACTGACAACCGCCCCAATCCTAATCATGCCAGATATCGCAAAGCCCTTTGACGTATATTGCGACGCCTCCAAGACTGGTCTTGGATGTGTGCTTATGCAAGAAGGCAAGGTTGTATCCTACCTGTCAAGACAACTCAAGCAGCATGAACAGAACTACCCAACCCATGACCTCAAGCTTGCAGCCGTGGTCTTAGCCTTGAAAGTTTGGCGTCATTACCTCATGGGTAATCGATGCGAGATCTACTCCGACCACAAAAGCCTCAAATATATCTTCACCCAGAAGGAGCTAAACATGAGACAACACCGATGGATCGAATTGATCAAGGATTACGACATGGAGATTCACTACCACCCCGGCAAGGCCAATGTGGTAGCAGATGCTTTGAGTCGACTGCCGTGCCAATTGAACTCCATGCTCGCAACCGAACAACCCAGCTTACACCAAGAGTTTGAACAGTTCAGACTTGAACTTGTGAGTGAAGGATTCCTAGCCAGCATAGAACTGCAACCCACCTTGGTTAGTCAAATCAAGGAAGCCCAGAAGGACAACGCTAGCATTGACGGAATCAAGAAACAGATAGCCGCAGGAAAAGCCCCCGGATTCACCGTAGACGAAGCCGGAGTTCTTTGGTACAAAGAACGTCTGTGCGTACCATCGGACTCTGACTTGAAACAAGTCATCCTGCAAGAAGCCCACGACACCCTTTATTCAATCCACCCCAGAGGTACCAAGATGTATCAGGACCTAAAGGAACAATTCTGGTGGCACGGAATGAAGAGAGAGATTGGTAGCTACATCGCCAAGTGTGACATCTGTCAGAGAGTCAAGGCAGAACATCAATGACCCGCCGGACTGTTACAACCCCTCCAGATTCCAGAATGGAAATGGGACTCCGTAGGAATGGACTTTATCACCGGACTGCCCAAATCCAGCAAAGGCAATGATTCCATATGGGTAGTTGTCGATAGATTGACCAAAGTCGCCCATTTCATCGTAGTCAAAACCACTTACCAAGGCCCCAAGTTAGCTGAGCTATACATCTCCAGAATAGTCGCCCTGCACGGAACCCCGAAATCGATAGTGTCAGATAGAGGATCACAGTTCACCTCAAGATTCTGGCAGAAAGTGCACGAAGGACTAGGAACCCGTCTGAATTTCAGCACCGCCTATCACCCTCAGACCGACGGACAGACTGAGAGAGTAAACCAGATACTGGAGGACATGCTTAGAGCATGCGTCCTGGAATACGGATCCAAGTAGGAAGACTGCCTACCTTACGCAGAATTCTCTTACCACAATAGCTACCAAGCCAGCCTACAGATGGCCCCCTTTGAAGCCTTGTACGGAAGGAAATGCCGTACCCCCCTGAACTGGTCAGAAGTCGGAGAGAGCCAAGTTTTTGGCCCATATGTTCTTCGTGAAGCCGAAGAGAAAGTGCACAAGATCCGCGAGTACCTCAAGACGGCGCAATCAAGACAGAAGAGCTACGCCGACAAGAGACGTCGGGAGATGACCTTCGAGATCGAAGACTTCGTCTATCTCAAGGTATCCCCTTGAAAGGAATGCAGAGGTTTCAACTGAAAGGAAATCTCGCACCCCGATATGTCAGACCTTTCAAAGTCCTCAGCCGCCGAGGTGAAGTATCTTATCAACTGGAGTTGCCTGAAGAAATGTCGGCTGTGCACGACGTGTTTCATATCTCACTTCTCCGGAAGTGCCTTGAAGTTCCTGAGAAGACCGAAGTGTTCAAGAAAATCGATCACCGATCGGTGGATATCAACAAGGATCTGACTTACCGCGAAGTGCCGATTCACATTCTGGAAGAAGCTTACCGAACTACCCGCACCCGAAGCATCAAGTTTCTGAAGATACAACGGAGCAATCATACCGAGGATGAAGCCACATGGGAACGCAAAGACTTCATGAAGAAGGAGTACCCAGATCTCTTTAGTCCTAACTTTCTTTTCGATCTCGGGACGAGATCTTTTGTAAGGGGGAAGGGTTTGTAACACCCCAAATTTCAATAAAAAGAAAATTAGAGAATTCCAGAGAGCAAAATTTCAAACCAACAAAAACTTTTTAAATTGCATATAGTACCATGCATAGGACTTGTGCATTTGATTGATATGCCGTGATGATTGTTATTACTTGTATTTGATATGCTCTAAAACCCTAATGGGATCATATGAAGATCACCAACCAAATAAAACCAAAAAGAGAAAGAAATCAAATAAATGAAAAACCCTAAAACCCTAACATATGCTCTATGGCATTTTTATAAATTTTGACCCTAGACCTATTTGGTCTTCACCATTAGTTGGATAATGCTACTAAACACTTATTACAACTTTTGGAATCAAAGAATCACAATTCAAATAATTTTCAAATACAAAACTAGCTCACATATGATAATGGTCAAAACTGAAATTTATAGCCTGATCACTACTTTGAGCCATTGCCATTCAATTTTCCCAAACCAAATCTTGCTAACTATTTGCACCATTTCAAAGTCAACATCAAGGTGAACAACTTTTGTAAAGATCACCATGCCAAAATCATTATTGATCAAGAGCTATGCTCATCCAAAGATTCAACTTTTTAACATATGGAACAATCTCCACTTAGCCCAATTTTGCAAATTCTTGAATTCTACAATTCCACCACCACCTCTAATCATCTCTGGGCAAATACAACTTATCAAAACACACACATTTCAAATAGATTCACCTTTTGAATTAATTCAAATTTGGACAAAATTGCAAATTCCAAAATCGGGCACTATTTGCAACTATTGCAAATAGTGATCTACTCCACCTAATCTAACCCAAAGCTATTCTACATTGTCCCCTGGTCCCCTTAAACCCAATCAATGCCAAATAGCACACTAGGGAGAGAGAGAGCAAGCTAGGGCATGGCCATGCCAGCCATGTCGCCCAACCCGACGAGCTCCCCCTCTCTCCATTGCATCTCTGCCCTGGCCACTGCGCCACAGCACGCCACCGCATCTCCTACGCCACCCTAGCACCGCCATGGTCGAGCTCGAGCACGACACTGGCTGGAGATCGCGCGCCCAGCACACGCCCAGACGCCGCTCGCGTCGCGCCAGCACGTGCATGGACACGCTCAGTACACGCGCCGCGCCACCACCTCGCTCTCGCCCTGGACCATCTCTCGATGAGTTGAGCATCTGCGTGACACCTGGACGCCGCCAGACAGCACCTCGACCAGATCCTGGACCGCCGCCGCCGTGGACGGGGAAGAAGATCCTGCCATCGCCACGACCTGCCTGGAAGCAACGCGACCCAACCAGGCCATCCCCGACCAAGCTGTCGCGGCCATTAGACTCGCCTGGACACGTAGAGCACTGCCATGACCTCGCCTAGCTCGACCACTGATACGTCCAATTTGCATCACTATTTTATATCATAATTTGCTGTTATTCATTGATATATTTCGTATTTGGACACAATACTTATGTTATTTCATCTATTTTGCATGTTTCATGATTATTGGAGGATCGAGCACCGGAGCCAGGATTCTGCTGGAAAAAGCACCGTCAGAACGCAATATTTCGGAAGATCAACTGTTGAAGGAAATTATACCAAAAATCCTATTTTTCCAGATGACGAAGGAAGCTAGAAGGGGGAGCCGAGGGGACCCGAGGTGGGCCCAGACCATAGGCCGGCGCGGCCCAAGGGCTGGCCGTGCCGCCTAGTGAGGAGGGGGCCCACAGCCCCTCTCGCCTCCTTTTCTTCGCGAAATCCTTCGTCCCGAAGACCTAAGCCACAGAGGGTACGTCACGAAGAGTTACAGCCGCCTCTGCGGGGCGGAGAACACCAGAGAGAAAAGAGCTCTCCGGCGGGCTGAGATCCGCCGGGGAAATTCCCTCCGGGAGGGGGAAATCGATGCCATCGTCACCGTCATCGAGCAGGACATCATCTCCATCACCATCATCATCATCTCCACCATCATCACCGCCGTCTCCACCGCTGGACATCGTCACCGCCATAGCAATTTGGGTTTGATCTTGATTGTTTGATAGGGGAAACTCTCCCGGTATTGATTTCTACTTGTTATTGATGCTATTGAGTGAAACCGTTGAACCAAGGTTTATGTTCAGATTGTTATTCATCATCATATCACCTTTGATCATGTTCCATATGATGTCTCGTGAGTAGTTCGTTTAGTTCTTGAGGACATGGGTGAAGTCTAAATGTTAGTAGTGAAGTATGGTTGAGTAATATTCAATGTTATGATATTTAAGTTGTGGTGTTATTCTTCTAGTGGTGTCGTGTGAACGTCGACTACACGACACTTCACCTTTATGGGCCTAGGGGAATGCATCTTGTACTCGTTTGCCAATCGCGGGGTTGCCGGAGTGACAGAAACCTAAGCCCCCGTTGGTATATCGATGCAGGAGGGATAGCAGGATCTCAGAGTTTAAGGCTGTGGTTAGATTTATTCTTAATTACTTTCTTGTAGTTGCGGATGCTTGCAAGGGGTATAATCACAAGTATGTATTAGTCCTAGGAGGGGCGGTACATTAGCACAGGTTCACCCACACAACACTTATCAGAACAATGAAGATTAATTAGCCGTATGTAGCGAAAGCACTAGACTAAAATCCCGTGTGTCCTCGAGAACGTTTGGTCATTATAAGTAAACAACCCGGCTTGTCCTTTGTGCTAAAAAGGATTGGGCCACTCGCTGCAATTGTTACTCTCGCACTTTACTTACTCGTACTTTATTCAACTGTTACATCAAAACCCCCTGAATACTTGTCTGTGCGCATTTACAGTGAATCCTTCATCGAAACTGCTTGTCAACACCTTCTGCTCCTCGTTGGGTTTGACACTCTTACTTATCGAAGATACTACGATACACCCCCTATACTTGTGGGTCATCAAGACTATTTTCTGGCGCCGTTGCCAGGGAGTGAAGCGCTATTGGTAAGTGGAATTGGTAAGGGAAACTTCTACTGTTTGTGCTGATTTTATTTCTGCCTGCTGCCATAATTCATTATGGAGAGTTCTCCTTTTGAATGTTTATTTGGGAAATCTGCTACTACTGCAAAGGTAGTGGATGAGGCGCCAGGTAAGGAAGAGATACCATACAAAATACCTATGAAAATTATTGAACGCGTAGTGGGTAACCATTATACAGGGGATGGAACTGTCCACCCTGGAGATCATTTACTGTTCTTGCATGAATTATGCGGTTTATTCAAGTGTGCGGGTATTGCTATGGATGAAGTGAGGAAGAAACTATTCTCTATATCGCTGTCTGGTAAAGCGGCGCATTGGTATAAATTACTGGATAATGGGGATTCTCTTGAATGGAATGATATTGTGCCCCGGTTTTATTCTAAGTTCTATCCTCCAAGTGAAATTCACAAGGATCGGAATCGCATATATAATTTTTGGCCTCATGATGGAGAGAGTATTGCCCAAGCTTGGAGGAGATTGAAGTCTTTAATGCTCAAATGCCCCATTCATGAGCTTCCTGGTAATGTTATTATTGATAATTTCTATGCAAGACTTTCTTTTGAAGACAAGACCTTGCTGGATACTTCTTGTTCTGGATCATTCACGCGCAACAAAGAAGAGTTTAAAAGGGACCTTCTTAATCGATCCAGGAAAATACCGAAGGATGGGAGAACGACAAAGATAGAGAATCAGGTATAAATTATGATTATAAATGCATTGAAGCTTTTATGGATACTGATAAATTTCGTAATATGAGTGCTACTTATGGTCTTGATTCTCAAGTTGCTGCAAATCTTTATAAAGCTTTTGCCTCTCATTATGAATTGCCTAAGAAGAATTTTGATAAGTATCATGAACCGTATAAAGATAAAATTGATTCATCTATTAATAAATGCGTTGTAGTTGAAACTGTTGATCATGTTATTCCTGAAGCTTATATTGAAAAAACTCCTTTCCCTGCTAAAATAAAGGAGTACTCTGTTATAAATAGTGCGGTTCATAAAAGTGAAAAGAAACCTATAGAACCTGAAGAACAAATAAAAGTTTAACCTGCTGTTGCAATAGTTAAAGATCTTGTGACTGAAAATGTGGAGGATGGTCATATTATTTTCTGTGAAGATGCTTCTAATATTGTTTCACATCCTAATAAACCCAAACAAGTTAGTGTTCCTATGCTATCTGTTAGAATTGGTGATCATTGCTATTATGGTTTATGTGATATTGGTGCAAGTGTTAGTGCTATTTCTTATGAGCTTTACACGGAGATTATGCACGAAATTGATTCTTGTGAACTTGAAGATATTGATGTGGTTATTCAGCTGGCTAATAGAGAAACTATTTCTCCAATTGGTATTGTTCGCGATGTGGAAGTTCTATGTGGTAAGGTTAAATATCCTGCTGACTTTTTGGTACTTGGTTCTGCTGCTAGTGATTATTGTCCTATCATTTTTGGTAGACCTTTTCTGAATACTTGTGGAGCTATTATAGATTGCAAGAAAGAGAAAATTTTGTCTAAATTTGCTGGTGAATCTTATGAGTTTAACTTCTCTAAATTTACCAAAACTCCTTATAAAGCTGATTTGCCTAATAATGATTTTAAAATGGAACAGTGTGCATCTATTGTTCTTGTTCCTAATAATCCTTTGTAGCAACATTTGGAGAATAGCGAGAGTGAAGTTTTTAGGAAAGAAAGAGATGAGCTTGAGGAAATTTTTCTCCGCCAACCTATTCTTAAGCATGATTTACCGGTGGAAGATCTGGGTACAACACCGCCACCAAAGGAAGATCCTGTCTTTGATTTAAAACCTTTGCCTGATAATCTTAAATATGCTCTAATATATCCTGTTATTATTAGTTCTAAGCTTACAGAGTTTGAAGAAGAAAGGTTATTGGAAATATTGAAGAAACACCGAGGTGCTATTGGCTACACTCTTGATGACTTGAAGGGGATTTCTCCCTCTATTTGCCAACACGCCATTAATATGGAAGATGATGCGAAGCCTGCTGTTGAACCTCAGCGTCGTCTAATTCCTAAGATGAAGGATGTGGTAAGAAATGAGTTATTACGACTTCTTGAAGCTGGTATTATATATCCTATTGCTGATAGTAGATGGGTTAGTCCTGTGCATTGTGTTCCTAAGAAAGGAGGAATGACTATTGTGCCTAATGATAATGATGAGCTCATACCTCAAAGAGTAGTTGTAGGGTATAGAATGTGCATTGATTATCGAAAAGTTAATAAGGTTACTAAAAAAGGTCATTACCCTTTGCCTTTTATCGATCAAATGTTAGAAAGGTTATCTAAAAATACTCATTTTTGCTTTCTTGATGGTTATTCTGGGTTTTCACAAATTGCTGTTAAAACTAAGGATCAAGAGAAAACCACTTTCACTTGTCCCTATGGAACTTATGCTTATAGACGTATGCCTTTTGGTTTATGTAATGCTCCTGCTACTTTTCAAAGATGCATGTCTGCTATTTTTCACGGTTTTTGCGAGAGTATTGTAGAGGTATTCATGGATGATTTTTCTGTCTATGGGAATTCTTTTGATAATTGCTTGCGGAACCTTGATAAAGTTTTGCAGAGATGTGAAGAAACTAACCTTGTTCTTAATTGGGAGAAATGCCACTTTATGGTTAATGAAGGAATTGTATTGGGACATAAAATTTCCGAGAGAGGTATTGAAGTTCATAGAGCTAAAGTTGAAGCAATTGAGAAGATGCCCTATCCTAGGGATGTTAAACGTATTCGTAGTGTTCTTGGTCATGCTGGGTTTTATAGGAGGTTTATTAAAGACTTCTCCAAGATTTCAAAGCCTCTTACTAATCTTCTTCAAAAAGATGTACCTTTTGTTTTTGATGATGATTGTAAGGAAGCTTTTGAAACTCTAAAGAAAGCCTTAACAACTGCTGCTATAGTTGAACCACCTGATTGGAACTTACCATTTGAAATTATGTGTGATGCTAGTGATTTTGCTGTAGGCGCTGTTCTTGGACAGCGGGTAAACAAAAATTTGAATGCTATTCATTATGCTAGTAAAACTCTTGATGCTGCTCAAAGAAATTATGCTACTACTGAAAAGGAATTGTTAGTTGTAGTCTTTGCTTGTGATAAGTTTAGATCTTATATTGTTGATTCAAAAGTTACTATTCATACTGATCATGCTGCAATCAGATACCTTATGCAAAAGAAAGATGCTAAGCCAAGGCTTATTAGATGGGTACTTCTGTTGCAAGAATTTGATTTACATATTGTAGATAGGAAAGGTGCTGATAATCCTGTTGCTGATAATTTGTCTAGATTGGAAAATATTGCTTATGATCCTGTTCCTGTTAATGATAGTTTTCCAAATGAACAATTGGCTGCGATAAAGGTGAGCTCGCGAGACAGCCCTTGGTATGCTGATTATGCTAACTTTATTGTTTCCAAGTACTTGCCTCCAACCTTTTCAGCTCAGCAAAGGAGGAAATTCTTTTATGACTTGAGGCATTATTTCTGGGATGACCCACACTTATATAAAGAAGGAGTGGATGGTATTCTGCGAAGATGTGTTCCCGAATATGAACAACAAGAGATATTGAGTAAATGTCATGGTAGTGCTTATGGAGGACATCACGCCGGAGAAAGAACCGCACAAAAGGTTCTGCAATCAGGTTTTTATTGGCCAACTCTCTTCAAAGATGCAAGGAAGTTTATTTTATCTTGTGATGAATGTCAAAGGGTTGGTAATATCTCCAGACGCAATGAAATGCCTATGAATTATACTCTTGTTATTGAATCGTTCGATTGTTGGGGATTTGACTTCATGGGACCTTTTCCCTCTTCAGAAGGTAACACTCATATACTTGTTGTTGTTGATTATGTTACTAAATGGGTGGAAGCCATACCTACAAAAAGTGCTGATGGTGAGACCTCTTTAAGAATGCTTTTAGATATTATTTTTCCTAGATTTGGAGTTCCTAGATATATTATGACTGATGGAGGTTCTCATTTTATTCACGGTGGTTTTAGAAAAACTCTTGCTAGATATGGTATTAATCATAGAATTGCTTCCGCTTATCATCCTCAAACTAGTGGGCAAGTAGAATTATCAAATAGAGAGATTAAATCTATCTTGGAAAAGACTGTTAATAAAACTAGAAAGAATTGGGCTAGTAAATTGAAGGATGCACTTTGGGCTTATAGAACTGCTTATAAAAATCCCATGGGAATGTCACCTTATAAAATGGTTTATGGAAAGGCTTGTCATTTACCTTTAGAACTAGAGCACAAAGCTTATTGGGCTGTTAGAGAATTAAATAAAGATCCTAAACTTGCCGGTAATAAGAGGTTGTTGCAATTGAGTTCTCTAGATGAATGGAGAAGTGAAGCTTATGAAAATGCTAAACTCTTTAAAGAGAAAGTTAAAAAGTGGCATGATATGAGGATTATCAAAAGAGAGTTTAATGTTGGGGATAAAGTCCTATTGTATCGGTCTCGTCTCAGATTCTTTGTAGGGAAATTACTTTCGAAATGGGAAGGACCATATGTTGTTGAGGAGGTGTATCGTTCAGGAGCAATTAAAATTAGCTCCAAGGCAATGCCACACAAGTGGTGAATGGACAAAGACTCAAGCATTATATCTCAGGTGATTCTTATAATGTTGATGTTGATATTATTCGAGTGGAAACACCGGAGGCTTTCATCAAAGAACAAATTGACAGTCCGCCAGAACTCGACTTTGAATAGGTAACAGTACTGGTAATGAAAAGTTCGCAATTTACTTTTCGAACAATATTTTTGCTGTTTTTGGAAAATATGAAAAATTACGAGATCGAAACGGAGTGGAGGAGACGCACGAGGGCGTGCCGCCATAGGCCGGCGCGGGCCCCAGCTAGGCCGCGCCGCCCTATGTGCTGGCCGCCTCGTCGCCCCTTTCCGACTCTGGTTCGATCTGGTACTTTCCTTTTGTCATGAAATTTTTTGCTATATAATCCCCCGGACCCCTGGAGGTCCGTATATCGTTTTCTCGACGCGTTTTGTTTCGAGCTGTTTCTGCCAGGATCTGTTTTCGATCTAGAAGCACCATGGTCTCCAAGAACAAGGGCAAGGAGCTTCCGGATGAAGATAATCAAGATCTTGAGTGGAAAGAGGAGAACAAGAGCGTCAAGGAAGAAGATGAAGAAGAGGTGGAGGAAGACTCGCGGGCACACCAGCGTGCTACCATCGCAAGCGTCAAGGTGGTGGACAACCCCTTCAGTGCAAACAAGAGCGCAAGAATTCGCACCGGAGGAGGGGTTCCACATCATTACCTAGCTCCGAAGACATCTTTCTCAGGCACTCACCATCCCTTCCGCAATCTAATTTTCAATAATCAAATTGAAAGGATTCCCAGGGCAGCATTGCCTAGCAATTGGGATATAGATCGTTCTAACACTGCAGGAAGGATGAAGCCTGAGGGTGAAGAGTGGGGAAATAACTCCAAGAGTTGGGACTCGCCGTCGGACATACTTCTTAACCGCGTCGAGCACAATTCGGAGATGATTCGCAACCTCACGTACAAGATTGATGAGCTTCAGGAGCTTGTTGAGAAGCTTGTCAGGAATTCATCACCACCATCGCCGAAAGAGTAATTCATCATCGGTATTGGCATCCCCTTGGTTTGTTCCAAGCTTGGGGGAGTGCCGCGGTATCACATCATCACTACCTTTTACTTTTTACTGTCAAGTAGTGTCATATCATGAGTAGGGAAGTTATCATATAAGATGGGTTGCAGTTTGGAAGTATCTCTCCTTTAGTTAGTCGTCTATGTATCCCTTGGTGTGAGTTATCGTTATGGAATATTAATGAGAAGTCTTATCATTTACATATTGCACATCTTATTTTAGTTTGCAATCTCTATTATATGATTGATCTTGATCTTAGTATTGGTGTCACCTTGGGAGCATTGAATAAATCTATTTTGTTTTGGCAAACTTAGCATTGGTCAATAGCAACAACACTTTGAGGTTTAAGTAGAAAAGAGAAATACATGTAGTTGTTTCATTGTCTTTCTTTCTTGTTAGCTCATAGTTTATTATTCTGAAGTTAAAACTGTTTGTGCTTACAAGGAAGATGCATGATTATCTCTATCTCATGTATATTTGTTTGTTTCCTTCAACTCTTATGCTTGCTAATTAACCTTGCTAGCCAAAGACCTGTACTGAGAGGGAATACTTCTCGTGCATACAAACCTTAACCCAAACCTATGCCATTTGTGTCCACCATATCTACCTACTACATGGTATTTTCTGCCATTCCAAGTAAATACTTCGTGTGCTACCTTTAAACAAATTCAAAATTTACTATCTCTTATTTGTGTCAATGTTTTATAGCTCATGAGGAAGTATGTGGTGTTTTATCTTTCAATCTTGTTGGGCAACTTTCACCAATGGACTAGTGGCTTCATCCGCTTATCCAATAATTTTGCAAAAAGAGCTGGCAATGGGATTCCCAGTCCCAAACTAATTAAATTAAATAGACACTCCTCCATGGTATGTGATTGATGGACGGCACCCGAAGGATTCGGTTAGCCATGGCTTGTGTAAGCAAAGGTTGGGGGAGTGTCATCATAATAAAACTAAAATAAAAAGGCACTCCTTCATGGTATGAGATTGTTGGCAGGCACCCGAGGATTCGGTTAGCCATGGTTTGTGAAAGAAAGGTTGGAAGGAATGCCACACAAAATAAAAATAAATGGGAGCCGCTCTTTGAAGGTTTGTCTGGCAAGGGGGTTAGAGTACCCGCTACCAGTCGTTGACAACAACAAACACCTCTCAAAATGTTACTTTTATTCTCTTTATATGATTTCAAAACTGAAAAGCTCTAGCACATGATTTAATCCCTGCTTCCCTCTGCGAAGGGCCTGTCTTTTACTTTATGTTGAGTCAGCAAACCTATTTCCCTCCTTCTCAAGCAAGCATTTGAGTAGTTGTGATCAAACCATTATATTGTGATTTGCTTCATCATGTCTTTTACTTTTCCTTGTTTAGTACAAGTTTTATCCGAATGAATATAGCTTTGCAAGTTATCAATGATCATGAGGAGACTATTATGATTGAGTATGCAAGTTGTGCAATATAAACTTTAACATGAGAGCGCTGCTCGATAGGTAAGAATAACCTGTTAATTGTTCTCTGAGCAAGAACGAAGTTTGCCATCACCAACTAAGATTTCTTATGCACCTTTATTTGTGATTACCTTATACTTGTTTCAAGTTAAGTTATATGAGGAAGTTGTTTACTAAAATGTCTTGTGTGAATGAATATGATGCTTCTTGTCCGTATTTTATTGATCGACTCTTCACTCCATAAACATGTGGTCCTGTTTACCGAGTTCAGTTTCGCTTGGGGACAAGCGAAGTCTAAGCTTGGGGGGAGTTGATACGTCCAATTTGCATCACTATTTTATATCATAATTTGCTGTTATTCATTGATATATTTCGTATTTGGACACAATACTTATGTTATTTCATCTATTTTGCATGTTTCATGATTATTGGAGGATCGAGCACCGGAGCTAGGATTCTGCTAGAAAAAGCACCGTCAGAACGCAATATTTCGGAAGATCAACTGTTGAAGGAAATTATACCAAAAATCCTATTTTTCCAGATGACGAAGGAAGCCAGAAGGGGGAGCCGAGGGGACCCGAGGTGGGCCCAGACCATAGGCCGGCGCGGCCCAAGGGCTGGCCGCGCCGCCTAGTGAGGAGGGGGCCCACAGCCCCTCTCGCCTCCTTTTCTTCGCGAAATCCTTCGTCCCGAAGACCTAAGCCACAGAGGGTACGTCACGAAGAGTTACAGCCGCCTCTGCGGGGCGGAGAACACCAGAGAGAAAAGAGCTCTCCGGCGGGCTGAGATCCGCCGGGGAAATTCCCTCCGGGAGGGGGAAATCGACGCCATCGTCACCGTCATCGAGCTGGACATCATCTCCATCACCATCATCATCATCTCCACCATCATCACCGCCGTCTCCACCGCTGGACATCATCACCGCCGTAGCAATTTGGGTTTGATCTTGATTGTTTGATAGGGGAAACTCTCCCGGTATTGATTTCTACTTGTTATTGATGCTATTGAGTGAAACCGTTGAACCAAGGTTTATGTTCAGATTGTTATTCATCATCATATCACCTCTGATCATGTTCCATATGATGTCTCGTGAGTAGTTCGTTTAGTTCTTGAGGACATGGGTGAAGTCTAAATGTTAGTAGTGAAGTATGGTTGAGTAATATTCAATGTTATGATATTTAAGTTGTGGTGTTATTCTTCTAGTGGTGTCGTGTGAACGTCGACTACACGACACTTCACCTTTATGGGCCTAGGGGAATGCATCTTGTACTCGTTTGCCAATCGCGGGGTTGCCGGAGTGACAGAAACCTAAGCCCCCGTTGGTATATCGATGCAGGAGGGATAGCAGGATCTCAGAGTTTAAGGCTGTGGTTAGATTTATTCTTAATTACTTTCTTGTAGTTGCGGATGCTTGCAAGGGGTATAATCACAAGTATGTATTAGTCCTAGGAGGGGCGGTACATTAGCACAGGTTCACCCACACAACACTTATCAGAACAATGAAGATTAATTAGCCGTATGTAGCGAAAGCACTAGACTAAAATCCCGTGTGTCCTCGAGAATGTTTGGTCATTATAAGTAAACAACCCAGCTTGTCCTTTGTGCTAAAAAGGATTGGGCCACTCGCTGCAATTGTTACTCTCGCACTTTACTTACTCGTACTTTATTCAACTGTTACATCAAAACCCCCTGAATACTTGTCTGTGAGCATTTACAGTGAATCCTTCATCGAAACTGCTTGTCAACACCTTCTGCTCCTCGTTGGGTTCGACACTCTTACTTATCGAAGATACTACGATACACCCCCTATACTTGTGGGTCATCAACCACTCGCCGGAATCGCCGCGCCATGGTCGACCGCCACCCTGCCCCGCAGCACCCATGCGCTGCTATAAAAGGAGAGCTCCCCTGAGCAATCCAAGCGCACCACCAGACTCCCCACCTCTCACAGCAACTCAACCACCTCACCACTCATCTGATTCACGCCGGAGCAAGGCCAATCGAGAGCTCGCCGCCGCGGAAGCTCTGCAGCGATCGCCAGCGAACCAGTCCACCTCAGGCGACCCCACCTGTACCTGGAGCTTCGCCATCGTCCACATCTACCCCAAGCACACTGCCATCCCTCGCTGGAGCACTGGTTAGCCCGCCGACCCCCTACTGCCGCCGCCAGATCGTCGGGTTCTCGTCGGAGACGACGATGAACCACGGCCGTTCGATCGATTTCTAATCCAACGCCTCACATTGAAACTTACCGATTCGGGTTAAATGAGCCGCTGACATGCGGGACCCTCTATCAGGCAGCCCGCGCGTCACTGGACCGTGGCTGGGCTGGCTTGGGCCGTTCAGTTTGAATCTGGCCCAGTAGTTTTTCCCGCCGGCCTTTTAATTCAAACTAGATTTAATTAATTCCAAATGATTTTTAATACTGCTTCCACTTTGAAATGCAATAGATTTAAATTGGCTAAACCAAATTTGATGAAATTTATATTGTTGGAAAGCTAGCAAAATTATCTATCAAATGCCACTGGTCCCATGACCAGATTCTTTGTAGAATTAATTTGATAAAAATAACAAGGCAGGGACTTTTCCCTATTCAAATAATTATTAAAAATCAACCAAAATAGATATTAAGTTAATTCCAACTCTAATAGCTCACATTTGACTTACACTAATTGTTTATGCAATAAAATAGTGTGGTCACTTTGCATGATCATGCCCTAGTTTAATTAATGGATATTATGGCTAGTTTAACTAGTTGATATTGTCCAAAACTATTAAGTAATTCATATGAAGTCTTAAACTTCATTTAAATCTTGTCTCACATGAATTCATGGGATGTTTGGACCCCTGGTCCCAACTCTCTTATATGAATTACTTAGAGATTTAAATCCTATGTAGTGTTATTAAATGGTATGAGGTGATCTACCTCATTTAAATCATTTTCACAAATGACGATGATGAACATTTGACTTAGGTCAATATGAGTTCATATATGATTGTTTGAGAAATTAAATCTTAAGAAGATTTCAATGAGAGGAAATTATTTCTCAAGAACCCTATGGAAACTATCATTTACATATTAAATGAAAAGAAGTAAATTCTCCTCAAGCAACACAACCCATGCACCCTAATTAGATTATTTGTGTGCATAGAATAGTTTGTGTGTTTATATGTGATACATGGAATAGCCATTGAATTAGTGAGTAATTATACTCGTATTCAAATTTAGACGCTAGCACCGGAGAGTACACCGAAGAAGAAGGTTGCTACCAAGAGGAGGAGGAGGAGAATTTTGAGAACTACCAAGGCAAGCTAATATTCTTGCAAAGTGCAAAGCCCCTTGGGGCAAGGCACCATGAATCTTACCTTTTCTTTCGTAAGCCTATCCCAATTTTATACATTACAAGTCTTTACTTGTTTTCTCAAGAAGTTGCGTTTATAGTTAACTTTGGTCAAAGTAAATAAGTTTACTAGAGTAGTAAAGTTAGTCTCCATCAAGCAAAGCAAGATAGCACCCCTCATGATTTAGAGCTAGTGCTAATGAATAAAACTTGACTACTCTAGATGGGACCAATGTGACTTGAAATGAATTTGAAACCTTGGAATGATGATGCATTCCATTGAATGATTTTTGAAGGTGAATATGACAAAGAGAAGATGGTGATTTTTGATAAACATGATGTTGGTTTGAATGTGATACCTGATTATGGGTAGGGCTTAACTGGAAGTTTATGCATCTTAGTATGGGTTCCCTCTGAACACACGTCATAGGGGTTACGCTTGAGGCTGCCTCCGTTGTTGAGAAATGATGTGAAATTGAGGTGAATTGTACGGCCAAGCCCTGTGCAGTTCCCAGGTTGACAGTTGGTCTTCACTGGGAGGCCAAGCTCACGGGGAGAGGTGCTCATACTAGGGTTTGTAAGTGAAAGGTTATGGTTGATGATCCGCGTACTGTGTTACGATGATTCGGGGTAATCCCGACGGATGAAATCAAATGTTGTGGCACAAGTGTGCAACCTCTGCAGAGTGTAAATCTATTCGAATAGCCGCGTCCACGGTTACGGACGGTTGGAAAGGCCATACAGTTTCCGATGTCATATTTTTGAAAATGATGTTGAAAGATGATGGTGAAATGACTTGTGGTGAATTGAATTGAAATCACCACTTGAATGGTGGGAATGACACTAATGTTCCCACTTGAGTTAGTTAGCACTTGAATAAGCTTTTCTCAAATACTTGTGAACAAAAATTGGCTTTATGCAAATAAACTAGAGCTTAGCAAACCATACTAGAATGTCTAGCACTTACATTAGTATTAGTTTGCGAGTACTCGACGTACTCACGGCTTTGTCCCTGGCTATTCAAATGGCCAGAGTATGAAGATGAACAAGGAGATGATCAGCAGGACGCCTACGATAATTAAGCGCCTTCCGACGTCAAGCGTTGGCCTGTGGACTAGAGAGTCCTTGTATCTTACGCTTCCGCTATGAACTATGAACTTGTGTTTGTTCGTTGATCAATAGATCAACTATTCGTGTAATATGGATCATGTGATTCCAAATTTGTAAGACTTATGGTTTGCAATGAATGATGACTGTGATACTTAACTATTATGCCTCGCAACAACAATATTCCTGGGATTGCGATGTATGACATAATAGGCATCCGGACTTAAAAATCCGGGTGTTGACATCAAGAGAGGGAGATGATACAACATGATCAAGGAGAGTGAAAGCTCTAAGCTTGGGGATGCCCCGGTGGTTCACCCCTACATATATCAAGAAGACTCAAGCGTCTAAGCTTGGGGATGCCCAAGGCATCCCCTTCTTCATCGACAACATTATCAGGTTCCTCCCCTGAAACTATATTTTTATTCCATCACATCTTATGTGCTTTGCTTGGAGCGTCGGTTTGTTTTTGTTTTTGTTTTGTTTGAATAAAATGGATCCTAGCATTCATTGTGTGGGAGAGAGACACGCTCCGCTGTTGCATATGGACAAATATGTCCTTAGGCTTTACTCATAGTATTCATGGCGAAGTTTCTTCTTCGTTAAATTGTTATATGGTTGGAGTTGGAAAATGATACATGTAGTAATTGCTATAATGTCTTGGATAATGTGATACTTGGCAATTGTTGTGCTCATGTTTAAGCTCTTGCATCATATACTTTGCACCTATTAATGAAGAAATACATAGAGCATGCTAAAATTTGGTTTGCATAATTGGTCTCTCTAAAGTCTAGATAATTTCTAGTATTGAGTTTGAACAACAAGGAAGACGGTGTAGAGTCTTATAATGTTTACAATATGTCTTTTATGTGAGTTTTGCTGCACCGCTTCATCCTTGTGTTTGTTTCAAATAACCTTGCTAGCCTAAACCTTGTATCGAGAGGGAATACTTCTCATGCATCCAAAATACTTGAGCCAACCACTATGCCATTTGTGTCCACCATACCTACCTACTACATGGTATTTCTCCGCCATTCCAAAGTAAATTGCTTGAGTGCTACCTTTAAAATTTCTATCCTCTACCTTTGCAATATATAGCTCATGGGACAAATAGCCTAAAAACTATTGTGGTATTGAATATGTACTTATGCACTTTATCTCTTATTAAGTTGCTTGTTGTGCGATAACCATGTTCCTGGGGACGCCATCAACTACTCTTTGTTGAATATCATGTGAGTTGCTATGCATGTCCGTCTTGTCTGAAGTAAGGGAGATTTACCACTTAATGGTTAGAGCATGCATATTGTTAGAGAAGAACATTGGGCCGCTAACTAAAGCCATGAATCATGGTGGAAGTTTTAGTTTTGGACATATATCCTCAATCTCATATGAGAACATTAATTGTTGCTACATGCTTATGCATTAAAGAGGAGTCCATTATCTGTTGTCTATGTTGTCCCGGTATGGATGTCTAAGTTGAGAATAATCAATAGCGAGAAATCCAATGCGAGCTTTCTCCTTAGACCTTTGTACAGGCGGCATAGAGGTACCCCTTTGTGACACTTGGTTAAAACATGTGCATTGCGATAATCCCGGTAATCCGAGCTAATTAGGACAAGGTGCGGGCACTATTAGTATACTATGCATGAGGCTTGCAACTTGTAAGATATAATTTACATAACACATATGCTTTATTACTACCGTTGACAAAATTGTTTCTTGTTTTCAAAACCAAAGCTCTAGCACAAATATAGCAATCAATGCTTCCCTCTGCGAAGGGCCTTTCTTTTACTTTTATGTTGAGTCAGTTCACCTATCTCTCTCTCCACCTCAAGAAGCAAACACTTGTGTGAACTATGCATTGATTCCTACATACTTGCATTGACAACTATCCATGAGATATACATGTTATAAGTTGAAAGCAACCGCTGAAACTTCATCTTCCTTTGTGTTGCTTCAATACCTCTACTTTGAATTATTGCTTTATGAGTTAACTCTTATGCAAGACTTATTGATGCTTGTCTTGAAGTACTATTCATGAAAAGTCTTTGCTATATGATTCAGTTGTTTACTCATGTCATTTACATTGTTTGGATCGCTGCATTCATTACATATGCTTACAATAGTATGATCAAGGTTATGATAGCATGTCACTCCAGAAATTATCTTTGTTATCGTTTACCTGCTCGGGATGAGCAGAAACTAAGCTTGGGGATGCTGATACGTCTCCGACGTATCGATAATTTCTTATGTTCCATGCCACATTATTGATGATATCTACATGTTTTATGCATACTTTATGTCATATTTATGCATTTTCTGGAACTAACCTATTAACAAGATGCCGAAGAGCCAGTTGCCGTTTTCTGCTGTTTTTGGTTTCAGAAATTCTAGTAAGGAAATATTCTCGAAATTGGACGAAATCAGCGCCCAGGGGCCTATTTTCACACGAAGCTTCCAGAAGACCGGAGAGCTGACGAAGTGGGGCCACGAGGTGGCGACACACTAGGGCGGCGCGGCCCAAGCCCTGGCCGCGCCGACCTACTGTGTGGGCCCCTCGTGACGCCCTTTGACCTGCCCTTCCGCCTACAAATAGCCTTCATCGCGAAACCCCCAGTACCGAGAGCCACGATACGGAAAACCTTCCAGAGACGCCGCCGCCGCCAATCCCATCTCGGGGGATTCAGGAGATCGCCTCCGGCACCCTGCCGGAGAGGGGATTCATCTCCCGGAGGACTCTACGCCGCCATGGTCGCCTCCGGAGTGATGAGTGAGTAGTCTACCCCTGGACTATGGGTCCATAGCAGTAGCTAGATGGTTGTCTTCTCCTTATGTGCTTCATTGTCGGATCTTGTGAGCTGCCGAACATGATCAAGATCATCTATCTGTAATGCTATATGTTGTGTTTGTTGGGATCCGATGAATAGAGAATACTATGTTATGTTGATTATCAATTTATATCTATGTGTTGTTTATGATCTTGCATGCTCTCCGTTATTAGTAGAGGCTCTGGCCAAGTTTTTGCTAGTAACTCCAAGAGGGGGTATTTATGCTCGATAGTGGGTTCATGTCTCCGTGAATCTGGGGGAGTGACAGAAACCTCTAAGGTTATGGATGTACTGTTGCCACTAGGGATAAAACATTGATGCTATGTCCGAGGATGTAGTTATTGATTACACTACGCACCATACTTAATGCAATTGTCTGGTGTTTTCAACTTAATACTGGAAGGGGTTCGGATGATAACCTGAAGGTGGACTTTTTAGGCATAGATGCATGCTGGATAGCGGTCTATGTACTTTGTCGTAATTCCCAATTAAATCTCACTATACTCATCATATCATGTATGTGCATGGTCATGCCCTCTCTATTTGTCAATTGCCCAACTGTAATTTGTTCACCCAACATGCTATTTATCTTATGGGAGAGACACCTCAAGTGAACTGTGGACCCCGGTCCATTCTTTACATCTGAAATACAATCTACTGCAATTGTTCTACTGTTCTCTGCAAACAATCATCATCCACACTATACATCTAATCATTTGTTACAGCAAGCCGGTGAGATTGACAACCTCACTGTTTCGTTGGGGCAAAGTACTTTGGTTGTGTTGTGCAGGTTCCACGTTGGCGCCGG
Source organism: Lolium perenne (assembly GCF_019359855.2). Lineage (NCBI taxonomy): Eukaryota > Viridiplantae > Streptophyta > Magnoliopsida > Poales > Poaceae > Lolium > Lolium perenne. The sequence continues at coordinate 170,903,546 of NC_067248.2, forward strand.
AATCCCTGGTGTTGCGCCGCACTACATCTCGCCGCCATCAACCTTCAACGTGCTTCTTGGCTCCTACTGGTTCGATAAACCTTGGTTTCTTACTGAGGGAAAACTTGCCGCTGTACGCATCACACCTTCCTCTTGGGGTTCCCAACGGACGCGTGCTGTACGCGTATCAACCCTTAAACTAAACTTCGTCCTCGAAGTTTGATCTCTCTCACGTTTCCGGAGTGTGGATCTGACTTGTGCAGACTACAACTTTTCTCGAACTCCGTATTGATCTCACTAGATATAATTGAATATATCCCTTGTCCAGATTCTTCCTGGAATCCATTAGGGTTTGTCTCTGAACCATGGTTCTTTACTTCAATTCCATGATTTCTTTCAATATCATAATCTGGTTTCTTTTCCCATTGAAGATTCAATGATTGGGACTTATTCTGATGCTGCTAGTCTCAACTGAAGACTAATTTAACAACATACTCCTAATTGATAAATAGTTCTTTGTTTTTCCTTACTACCAAAACTGCAATAATGGTACTAAGTAAGGTACTTAACATGGAAATGATCATGGTGGTTTATTCCTTCAAGAATGGATTAGACTCATTTAGTCCATCCAATCATGGTTTATAGTTGATACCTATAACTATTTTGTGTTCTTTAGGTTCCATGAAAGGAATCATTCTATTAGTCTTTGATATTGGTATGTTCAATCTTCTTCATTCTTTAACCATCTTGGGCTTTATTGGTCTACGGTATTTCCTTCGTCCAACTTCATTATACTTAGCTTACTTGAGCTTTCGTACTTCTGAGTAAATTTTACTCACTTTCTCAAGTTATAGTCCACTTCTTACTTCCTCGAGGTATGAACCTCGGCTTCTACTCTGACATCTTTCTGAAAGTAGTGTTCGTTAATCTTATGAAAATAAGATCGAACTTCCTCTCAGGTCAGATCTTCTTCTTATATCTTACTCAAAGTACTGAGTCGTGGTACATCCAACTCAATCTTTACTCTACCCCTTAGAGTTTTCTTATGGTCTTAAACTCCTTTTCTTCCAACCATTGTACTTATGGTGAGAATATTGGTCTGGGTCTAGTTTATGGTTTGTACTCTTATAAGGTCTTGCGGAGAATATCTATGGTGTGTCCACTCAATTGTGGACATCCAATGTGAATCCTTCGACTAAATGATTATAGGTCATTGTTATTTGGCTAACAAAATTTTATTTGTTCACAACATCTTGATACAAATAATCCAATGGTGGACTACTTGATACCAATTGTGGATATTTGTTATCTAAAAATGGATTCTATTATAGGTTCTGATCAACTGGACGAGACATCTTCTACTTTATCTCGCAGTATTGATCCTATACCACAACTGTGGTCTTCTGATACCAACGGTGGTCTTCTTATATCTGCTATGGTTTCATAAGTCATCTTCCTTTTTCGAGGTGTATTTAGCAAGAAAATCACTAGCTGACACTATGATTATAGTATTCGAAGTGATTTCCCATGCATTCCCCCTTCTATGTGGACTATGGATCTGCTTCAGCTTCACCATAATCACCAGATTTCTCACCTTCATGCATCTTATGTACTAAAGTACTCCTCTGTTGAGGTAAAGCATGAGTTTTTGTTGGTACTTCCTTCAGAGTGTTGTGGTTTCTTCCCACAACTTTGCTTCCTTTTTCTGATGAACCTTCCTCTTGTCTTCAGGATCTTCCAGAATTCGTCACTTCCTCACACAAATACCATTACCCTCTAGATCTATAGCATCAAGTAAAGGCTTGATATTGCAACATGCACTTGCATATCAAAGTCAAACTTCATGTATGGATCTAGTCAAACAATGAAAATCCAATAAAATCCAAGAAGATTCAGCTTTGTGCATATAATACACATCATCATAAGCCTGAATATAATAGTTGAGTAAGACATCTCTAAACATCAGGCTCTGATGTGTAGTATATAACACCACATAGATAGGTTTATATCATGATACTTAGCACGAATATATGGCCTTCTACTATTTTTCTCAACATTTACCTTAACTGCACAATTGCAATGAGATAAACTTGAAACAAGGTGGTCTAGGATAGTTATGGTTAACCTAATTTTCTTTGGAAGTATTAAATTAGCTTCTATTTTGTTGAGGACTACCTCACATGATACTTCTAATTCTAACATGGATACTCTAGACCCATAATTATTGGAATTTATTACCTATACTCCAAGGTTTCTTTATGAGCTATGCTCTAATGAAGTCTTCTTCAGACTTTGGACTATGGTTCTAGCATACTTAACATGGTTGCCATGGTTTTGGATTAGTAACCTTGCACTATTGTTTAGCACTTGGCTTCTTATTGTACTCCTCCTAATTATTTAGGATGTTCTACTCCTCACATAATGACTCTCAAGTGAATCATATATGATTAACAACTCTACCTTGTAAGTAATCATATTTTGTTCATATATCTCTTCCTTACCTCCCATGATTGACTCATCATGGTCTATACTACTTCATCTAACTTATATTTATCACTTACTATCAAATGTTTCACAAGTTGGGATAGATTTTACCTTCCCATTACTTGTCTTGGTATACCTATTCTAGTAGGATATCTTACTTATCTTCATCACTTGATATCACTCCTATTACATGTCTGAACAATTCTTACTTAACCATAACAAGTGTTGGTACACCTCTTCCAATAGGATATCTTCCTTATTGTTGTATCCTCTCTTTGGACTACCATGTATTGTATACCAACTGTGATCTACTCATCTATTGTTTTAAGGACTTAATGGTGTGCTATATGTTTGGGATTAGCTAACTAACTTCACTTAGGAAGAATAGATAAGAAAGGTTGACTCAAGTGTGTCAGGATTATTCTCAAGTGAATATCCATCTCAAGTCATAAGAAGTATTAGGTTTACCTAGGACAACTTCCTATAGACACTACCAATCCTATAGGTCTCCTTTAAAGGGTTTTAATCCTAGGGTCAAAGCATTTGCTCTGATACCAGTTGTGGTGACCCAGCATACCACTGCATGGTGTAGTATGCAAGTCTGATATAACACCAATGAAACACAGTTCCACTAGTATTATATCGCTCAGAGTGGTACAACAGAAACATATGCGGGTCCAAGGTATGTCTATAGAATTACACACAGACTCTGTTACAGAAGATCGACACTGCCTCCTACTTTACAATGAGGTAAAACTACAAATAAACTCCAGAAGAACGACTCGTAGTCTAATCCTATCACGAACTCTATTTGTAGAGTATTTAACTATCTATAGAGGCTATGAATAGATTCTAGCTAAATAGGAGCTAGGTTTAGGAAGCTAGTTCCCTTCTATGGCTAAACTAGGTTTTCTCCTTGTTGGATGTGTATCTGACTCCTCTGACAGGGTCCTGTCTCTTGAAGTAGATGTTGACACCTCGGCCTTCGAGTTGCACTGTAGATCCTCCTTTGATGCCTCCATATCTAAGCAGGGGATTTAAGAGTGGGATGAGTACGAGCGTACTCAACAAGTTCATTATAGGAAAGAGGTGTTTAATGCACTAGCTACAACATTAGACCAGAAAGTCTAATACCAATGCAGGTTTTCATAACCATTTCTTCAAAAGGTTGCTTTTATTCAGAAGAACTATGTCCGTCAGCCTTCACCGGTTTACTAGAACTTCATGGAGCTCCTTTCCGGCAGCGTTCGTAGTTCCATATCCCGGAACAGGGAGTGACAGGTCACGGTTCATTACACTCTGCAGAGGTGTGTTGCTTTACCCATAAGAGATCTTATCCTTGGTGCCAACCCGGCTCGAGTTTCCCGTCCACACTTCCTATGGTGTGAGGCCCGGTATAAGGTCTAGCCAATCATGTTCCTCCGCTACCTCGAACACCCACCCTTTGTTGCATGCCCCGACCCTGGGTCCTCGCCGGTCCTCTTACACCAATTAAGGATGGACCCCGACCACGACGACAGTCTGGGATCGAACCAAACTCCTTCGCCGGTAGCTGCAACCCATCCTAGACCGCAATACCGTGGGGACTTAGGACTCCCCAGCCTCACCATCTTGCTCCTTCGGGCGACAAGTGTACTACGGACAATGCCGTGGGGACTTAGGACTCCCCAGCCTCACCAGCTTGCCCCCTTGGATTACAAGTGTACTACGGTAAAGCGCATCCGTTGATGAACGAGAGGTGGAAACACTTTTGACTACTCCGTCCCACTCCAGATCTTATGGTTAACACGGGTATTACGGCACAAGAATCACTGGACGATATTTGTTGTTTAATCCTAGATGGATATAAACCCTTGCAATGGAACCTCCACCATATCAACACAATCCATGGTTCCATTGCCCACCACATAGTCATATTCATAGTTATGAAAATAGTGGTTTTGGTTTTTATGCAATAGTGATAAACATAGTACTTTGCAAGTAATTTGATAAAAATACTCAAATGGCATGAGCAAGTGATGAACTTGCCTTTCTTGACTGCAAGATTATGCAGGCAAGGTCTTCGATATGCAATAACTCCAAATTCTGAAATAGCATCATCGTCCGGTAAGGACGATGTTTAAAAGATTGGCAAGGATGCAATAATGCATAAGTATGAGATGCAATCGCTCTAAGCGTGATCTAACCCCGATGCTTTAGGATTAGTGAGTGGTAATGATTAGTTCAGGGTGTGTTGCACTTTTAGAATGATTCACAAACAAGGTTCTTATTCAGGGTTGTGTTGTTTTAGAATCATAAGCAGGTAATCATACACACCCAGGAATAGTAGTTGTATAATAAGTGAAAAGCAGTTGTCATTTTTAAGTCATATAGTGCACGGTTGATGATTACTTATTATATAATTCAAAAGAATAACTTTTGAAGAACATGTTCTTTAATAATGAACAAGTATGATAATTAGGTTTGTGGGGTTCTATGGTTTTCTATGATTCTAATTGGTTTCTGGAGTAAGGGTTAGATGGATCTCAACACAGTTGGATTCATCAACAACTAGAGCTTGTATAGTTTTAGTGAAGCATGAGTATCTTAAGCATTTAATTGCATATGGGTGATATCAAGGTTGGTATACCTTGTTGTACTAGCTAGCTAGGGTTTATATTTCCTATAAGGCAGGGTTGATGGCTATTCTTTACTTTCTTCAAAAGAGTAACTTTTGAAGAACGTACTTCTTAAGTAAGAAGAAGTATTACAATTAAGGTTGAGGTTATCTTGGATTAGCTATTGGATTTCTAAGTAGAGAATGGTTGGTTCCTAAATAGGATGGTTCATAAGTATCTCACACTAGTAGGGTTTAATTGGAGTATGGTATGTAATGCAAAACATTAGGTATAATTGCTATTAGGATTCATCACAATGGTGTGATGTTAAATCAGGATGAGTAAGGATAAGGTTCTTGGTAATAAGGACTAGGGTTGATCCTATTTGATCATCTGGTAAGATAGGTGTGCATACATGGAATACTGAATTATGGATAATAGGGCTCCTACATTTTATGTGGCATGGCAAGTATTTAATTGTTGTTATGATTCTATGTATGTAAATAGAACACCATGATTACATGTGAGGATCTAGGGTTTAGGTTTTAGAAGTAAACTAGGGTTCAAATGAAATAGTGGAGCTAGGTTCCAATTTGGATTGGGGTTTTAGGAACCACATGAAATGATAAGGTTGTAATATCATTTCATAAGGAATTAGGGTTTCCTAATTGCTATATAGTTCTATGATTAATAACTTCATTATAAAGTTGAAGTTATTAATAACTTTAAAATAATACTGGATTTGGGCATTTTATTATTTTTACAGAATTTATTAATTAAGGTAATTAATAATTAGGGTTTAATTCCTATTAATAAAGATTTAATAAGTTCCCAATAAAGAAAATTAGTTTTAATGTTTTCTATATTTACTTTACTGGTTTTTATTTCTTTTATAATCTTTTTCTAATTATTGAATTTTTAATTCAATTAAGAATAAAAAGAAAGGACTTAATTATTAAATTTAAAACAATTAAATTTTTATTAAAAATAAAAATTGCATATTATATTTTTATTGGATAGAGTTTACTTTTCTAAGAATTTTGATATCTTATTTATAATTTTCTGAGTTACAATGAATTTTATACATTCATACAAAGATTCAGATATTTTCTGGAATTTTTAATTAAACGAAATTACTAAGGGATTTCTATTTTCGTGCCCCTGGTTCGTTAGTTGTACTCAGTTTTCCCCAGCCTCTTAACTTTTCCTCAGTTTTCCCCTCCCTCTAGTTTGAAACCCCTCGCAGAGGCTCGGACGGGAGGGTTGCCGTCTGTTCAGAGGCCTTCCGTTACCAGTGACGGCTAGGGAGCCGCGGTGGTTTTGACTTGACCGTTGCTTTCGAAATGTGTTGACTATTGACTGGAAGAGCTGACCCAAAGCTTTCCCCTCCGCCCGAGACTGGAGGAGCTCACACACCGCCCCTCCGCCGCCACGCCATCCTGCCCACCTACCTTATGGCGTCGTCCGCCGCTGAGCCGGGCCCGCCCCCACCACCACCCCCGAGCTCCGCCTCCACCAGATCTGGATCTACCCCTGTCCTCTTTGTAATTCCGTCTGGTGTGCCGACTATTGCCGCCAGCCGTGGAGAAGATTGGGAATCGGAGGGATCTAACGCATGGATTCCATCTGGGTAAGCATCATCTGCCTATGTGAATTAACAGTAGGCAGTTTTTGAGCGCCAATCGTTGTTGCTCAACTAATCGCGTTGCTTTTCGAATAGGATGGATCCAGTGACGGCTTTCGGCTGGTGGTTAGGCTGGATTCTAGCTTTACGCGTTATTCTGAACGCTGTAAGACTGGGTTTTACTTCCCTGCGGTGGTTGCAACCACCATCTCGTTAAGGGATTTCAAAGCTAACATCTACGATAAGTACACCTGGAGCTCTTTCGATGCAGTTCATTTCGAATATTTCAACAGCCCGGAGGGAAGATTTGTTCGACTAATTTCCGAAGACGATCTGGGAATTATTTTTACTTTGAATGCTTCTTGCCGGTTCGGTAAAATTCGTATCCATGTGGACAGGGGCCAGGCATCATCTGGTGCTGGGGCATCATCAGGTGGTCGGGCATCATGTCTCTCTACTGCTGCTGCCTCTGCTAATAGTGTGCGCCGTGGCGCTCCTTGTAGGTCCACAGCAGCACCATCTATCCCCAATGCTAGTGGTAGCCAGATTGTTCGTACGGTCGATGTGGAGGACGATGCAGACATTGAGGATCAGTGTCCTCAAGATGATGAGGATGAGTTGATGTTTCCTGAATTGGTAGATCGATGCAGTAAGCAGGCAATGGAGGATCAATACATTGAAGATATTGCTTTTGGTGCCAGATTTGATGACACTGATGATGAAGAGAAGAATGAGAATGATGACAGCCTCGTTTTAGCCGATTACGAAGGTGAAGACTTGCCAACAATTGAGTGGAACAGGGAGAATCCCAAGCTTGCAGAAGGCACCGTGTTTCAAACGATGATGGACTGCCGTAATGCAATTACTACATATCACATTCTCACTAAGAATAATTATGAGGTTATTAAAAGTGAGCCAGGTAGGTTCACAATTAAATGCCCATACCCAAGGTGTAGGTTTAGGCTGCATGCATCCACAATGCGCAGAAGCAGCTTGGTTCGGGTACTACGCCAACCAGTTGTGTATTTAGATCACGGTGTAAAATTTGTTATCTATTACTGACATCCCTTATCATTATGTTTCAGATAAAGAAGAATAAGGAGATCCATAGGTGTCCACCTCTAGGGGGAGAGCCAGAGCTGAAAACACAGCTAGCGAAGACTAGGTGGTTGGCAGATATAATCCTAGATTGGCTGAGAGAAAATCCTTCACTTGGTCCAACAGCACTCGTAAAAAAGGTGGTTGAGAAGTATAAAATGGAAGTACCTTACATGAGGATGTTCTATGCAAAGGAAATGGCTCTTGACAAGATCAATGGTCCATGGAATGAAAGCTTTCAGTTGCTTTACACTTTCAAAGCTGAAGTGGAGATGGCTAGTCCAGGCAGTGTTGTAGCGATAGACAAGCATACAATTCCCTACAAATTTAAAAGCGGGAAGGTAATGCACAAGGAATGTTTTAGAAGGGCTTTTGTTTGTTTCAAAGCTTGCTGGAAAGGCTTTTTGGACGGTTGCGGGCCTTATTTGGCCGTGGATGCATCAGCTCTTCATGACAGTTTAAAGGACAGACTAGTTGTGCTCTTTGCAGATTGATGGACATAATTGGATGTTCCTGTTGCTTATGGGGTTTTGGAGGTTGAGTCACACGAAAGTTGGACTTGGTTTCTGCAGAATTTGCGCGACCTTATAGGTCATCCACCAGGACTTGTTATCCACACGTACGCTTGCAAAGGTTTGGAGACTAGCGGTAGAAGCAGTATTCCCTGGAGTGGAGCATAGGGAATGTATGCGACACTTGGTACAGAATTTTACAAAGAAATTCAAGGGTAAAGTTTTTACTGACAACCTATGGCCAGCTTCATACACATGTAGCTCTAGGAAGCATCTGTTTCATTTGGATGTGTTGTATAAACAAAAACCTGGGGTGAAGGAGTACTTGGATGAACATCATGGTAGGGTGTGGTCAAGAAGCCAATTCAATGAAATTTGCAAGGTAGACTATGTAACAAGTAACCTTGCGGAGAGTTTCAATTCAAAGGTCAAGTCATTGAAAGGGCTTATCCGTGGCAAATATTTGATAAGATTAGGCAGATGATCATGATAAAGATCGATCTGCGTCAAAGAATTGCATCCACAAATTATGTTGGCCATCTCATGCTCCCATCTTTGATTAAGTCTTTGCATGCCAGGGCAAAACAATTGAGGATGCAATGCGTCAGAAAAGGAATGGAGGCTGAGGTAACCTACACTGACAAAGAAAACAGGCAGTGGAGGTATCCAGTGAGTTTGGTTGATAGGACATGCCATTGTAGGGGATGGCAGATCCGTGGGATACCCTGCATACATGCATTGTTTTTCATGAGTGTTATAGGGGGTGAAGAAGGTGAAGTTGATCAGTATGTGTCAGAGTATTTCTCTGTTGCCAAATTTAGGGTTGCATATGCTATGAATGTTCCTACCTTGTTGGGAAAAGACCAATGGATGAAAGTCGATCTAGGCTTCAAACTGTACTCTCCAGTATTGACTAGACCGGCAGGTAGGCCGAGGAAGAATAGGATCAGAGCTAGTGCAGAGGGTGGTGCACCGATTCGACAACGTAAGTGCAAACGTTGTGGAATCCCTGGACACATTGCTAGGCTTTGTAAAAATGCAGTTGACCCAGCTTTTGGAATGGAAGATCAGGCGGGAGCAGCAAATGCAGAGGAGAATGAAGCAGCAATTCAACTTGAGATTGAAGCAGCAGTTCAACATGAGGTGATTGAAGCAGCAAATGCAGAGGAGATTGAAGCAGCAAATGCAAATGAGATTGAAGCAGCAAATGCAGAGGAGATTGAAGCAGCAATTGAACATGAGGAGATTGAACCGATGGATCAAGAGCAGAGGGAACAGATGGATGTAGAATGGCTTCAACCGATGAGTCCAGAGGAGAGGGAACAGTATAATCGAGAGTGCCTCGAAAGTACTAATGCCATGGTAGAGGCTAACTTCGCAGAGTACATGGCAGAAGAAAAAGCACAAGCTTCGCAGAAGAAGAAGAACAAGAAAGAGGGCAAAAGGAAGGTAGACATCGGTAATATCCTTGGTAGGGTTACTCGGAGTAAGGTGGTGGCCCCGGCTAGTCACACCGGGAGCAAGAGAAAGATTTTATTCTGAACAACTAATTTGAATTTGTATGAACAATTTGTATTGGGGTTCCCTTTGTATTGGGGATCCCTTTGTGTTGAACAATTTGTATTGGGGTTCCCTTTGTATTGGGGATGCCTTTGTGTTGAACAATTTATTTCTATGAACAATTTGAATTTGTATGAACAATTTGTATTGGGGATGCCTTTGTGTTCAACAATTTGAATTTGTATGAACAATTTGTATGCCATGTTTAAGCCACATTTATCATTTTCTCTAGGGTTTAGGGTTTTAGGGTTTTAGGGTTCAATTCAAAATAATTCAAAACATGGTGGAACCTTCCCATGGAGCCTTGTTATGTTACCCACAACCTAGAGAAATAATAATGGAAAAGGAAATATAGAGATATGAAGTTTTTATGCCAAAAGCTTCAAAACCACTTCCTAGTCCATGAGCTACTAGATATGAAGATGTAGGGCTTTCTGCTCAATACACCTCCCAAATACCCACTATGCTTACAAACTTTGTCCAAATGAGTCCAAATTCGTCACACTTGTGTATCTTTGAATTGCAAACAATATCTAGTCGGCCAAAATGTAATATATTGTTCAAATAACACAATTTTACAATTTTTATGCCAAAAGCTTCAATTTCCCTTAGTCCCTTTATTATTTGGGTGCCCCTGTTTTACTTAGTGTTACTCAGTTTTCCCCCTCCGGGCCCACTTGTTGTACTCAGTCCTACTCAATTTTGCCCTTCCGATAAACATTTCCTCACTTTTCACCCTCTTAGTTCTACTCAGTTTTCCTAACTTGTACTCACTGGCTGATCTCTGATTGGTCGAGATGTATGTCACACGGATCTTGGTTGGTTGAAAGCTCAACGAACGCTTGCACCGTACGATCATTTATGATCGGACGGCCTGTATATCTCTCTCTACCACGATGGACGCATACGGAGACAAGAGCAGAGCACATACCTACCAACCCTGGCAGTCGCATATTCCAGTCGCATCTTCCTCTCTCCTCTTTCCTCTCTTACTCCGGCGGTCGAGGCGGCGCGGATCTAACCGTGCGTGCGGTGGCGTGCGGCGGCGCGGATCTAAGAGTGCCGGTGAGGATCTAACCGTCAGAAATAGTTGAAATGTCTCTCTCTGTCTCACTTTCGTTTCTCTTCTCAGATCTGTTGAATGATGAAGAACCCCAAGACGGCGGCCGTGCCGACAGTGGTCATCGATGCCACGAACATTGAAGCCATCGCCGATAACATCGCTTCAACGGCGGATGGCGCAGATGACCACCCTCAGCCGCCCGTCGACCCGGCCTTTCTTGCCCATCGCTACGCGGCCATGTTCGACGCCGCAAATTGAGATACATTATGATAAATTTGTATTTTTCAATTTCCAATTGGGATAAAATTGTTCGAACTACTACCACCGTCTCAAATAAAGCTTCTCCACGTTCTTGATGTGTCCATGTACATCCGTATGTATGATTTGAATTCTATCCCAACTTGATTGGGAAGATATTGTCCCATATTGATATGTATTTGATCCGGAGGCTGGTACATGCTTTCACTTTTATAAAATGTTCATGCATGCTAAAATTATGGCGCGCATTACATAGCACAACTAGGAAATTGTACGCCATAATACAGTGCTTAGAGCCACAACAAAATACAGTGGTTAGAGCCATCTACTGAATAAAAATTCTATACAAAATTGTCTACCAGAACCACATAACTGCTAGGACAGGGATGACACCTAATAAAACTGCCCAGATGAATCTACTTTTCTCCTCTCCCATCACTTTAAGTTCATGTTCTAGATTTTCTACCACTTGATCAAATACGGCAAGATCTGTCTCAACTCTCAACTTCTCCTTGCGAATAAGCTCTGAATTCTTCTTTTCTTCCTCCACAATACGCTTCAGCTCGAATATCATCAGGTTTTTACGGGCCAATTCATCACGTAAATTGGCCACCTTCTCCTCCAAATCCATCTTCTGGCTACACCACTGGGTTGATTCATCTTGGTATGCAATGTACCATGGATCATCGGCTTGCCTGGCTAACTGTAACAATAAAGGAAAAAAGAACAACTCAAATCACTCCAACAGGCCATGGCGGAACTTTCAACGGTAGTATAGAGAGCTGAAGCTAGATACCTGCACTTCCGACGAGGTAGGAGAAGTAGAACGTGGCCACGACATGATCGAATCCCCACCCTCGCCGGTGTACCCGCTATGACCAGACATTGAGGACTATTTCGTACCTGCAAACTCCAATAAATTACGGGAACCGAATCGATTAGGGGGCGGGGAAGGCAGAAGCGGAGGTCTTACCAAGCTATACTACCAATTGGTACGCGGAACAAATCCCGGTCGTCGTGGGCGGTGGATCTGCTTGCGGCGGACTTTCCTGCGGTGGGTACAATGTGTGCGGATGAAACAAGTGCTGGAGCCGTGGTTGATGTGCAGCGCCGCAGTCCGTCTGACGCCGCCGGGGGACAGAGCCGGCGGCGCGACGAGGCACCGGCGATGGCTGCTCCGTCCGACGGTGGGGAACGAGCTACCAGCGGTGCTCCGGTCTAGCTTAAGAATAATTAATTAGCGAACTTGTTGCTTCTCTCTATGATATTCTCTAAAGAAATATATCATAGCGGCAATATGTGTCTTTTCCTGAAAAATAGACGACCCCACTCGTCATTGGCTGCGGAGGCCCCACAGAGCGGCAATATATGATTTTCTCTAAATAAATAGACGACCCCACTGGTCATTGGCTGCGGCAGCCCACGTAGCGGCAATATGTCTTTTCCTGAAAAATATACGACCCCACCGGTCATTGGCTGCGGCGGCCTACGTAGCGGCAATATATGATTTTCTCTAAATAAATAGACGACCCCACTGGTCATTGGCTGCGGCAGCCCCACAGAGCGGCAATATATGTCTTTTCCTGAAAAATATACGACCCCACTGGTCATTGGCTGCGGAGGCTCCACAGAGCGGCAATATATGATTTTCTCTAAATAAATAGACGACCCCACTGGTCATTGGCTGCGACAGCCCCACAGAGCGGCAATATATGTCTTTTCCTGAAAAATATACGACCCACTGGTCATTGACTGCGGCAGCCCTATAGAGCGGCCCCATTTGTCATTGGCAGCAACGCGTATAAAATCATGACATAAAACGGCCCACACGTCAGCGATAGATGGATGGCTGCTCCGACGTGTCTCCTGACCCTACCCGTCAGCACGAGACGGTCAGGGAGGAGCTGCCCCTGTGCGGCCCCACCCGGTCAGACTAACGGTCAAGGCCTCCGACTCGACGGCCACTCTACCGTTCCAGCACTTGTGGGTGTTTCAAACTAGAGGAGGGGAAAACTGAGGAAAAACTAAGGGACTGGGGAAACTGAGTACAACTAACAAACCAGGGGCACGAAAATAGAAATCCCAATTACTAAACACACCCGGCCATGTGCTACTCCCAGACATAGACAGGTGGGTCCTGCATCCACGTCGTCAGCCACGAAGGCGTGGACCAGGTCAAATGCACAGGAGGCCCACGGCCACATCACCTCTCCCCGGAGGCTTGACGCCGGCGGGCAGTCGGCGACGGTGCCGTCGATTTGAGGCCTCCCAAGATACAAGTTTCGGTGTTTCTGAACCTCCTCGACGTGTTGAATACGATGCTGGTGGCTCCGCCACCTATTGGTCACCGGAGAGAGCTCCGGCGAACCCTACTGCGGCGGCGCACCCGGCAAGATCTCGAATCAGAGCTACAAGCGGCCCTAGGACATGATAAAAGATGCTAGAGACGCGGGGGCTCACCCTGATCCTTCCTAGAGGGTTGCCGGAGTCGATCGGAGACGAGGTCGACGACGATTTCCATTTTCCGGCGGAATACTGGCGAAAGGGAATGGAGGATTGGCGGCTTCTGGGATCTCCTCTTCTCGATTCCTTCCACCAGCATGCTCACCAGAGTCGGGCGCATCTCCAAGACTATGCGCCAGACCGTGAGGTGGCTCCAATCGCCAGGTTCGTCCTCGACACCGGCGAACGTTCACAAAGAGGTGTGAGATATTGAGGGCTCCAGGGAGGAAATGAGAAGATGGCGATGAACAAGGGCAGCACGGCGGTTCTCCTAACGGTTTTATAGTGCTGGAGGTAGTCGGAAACGACGACATGACTGTGATGACCGGCGGAGATACACGGCCATGTCGGTGTGGTTTCTGGGTGCGAATCTTGGTGCATCTACTGGCGATGGATGCAAGTGGCATCCACCATGGCTCTGGAATGGTGATTGACGTCCGGTTCATCCTTATCAGCGACGAGGACGTGGCGCTGGTCGTCGCCGTGGCGGCCTCGCACCGCTGCAGAAGACGAAGACGATAACGTCTTCTCTGCGTGCGTTTTAAGTGAAGAGGTATCCTGGGCTGGTTTGGGCTGACGTTGATGGGCTGCTACTGGGCTCCTTCGGCTGTGCTGGTGGGCTGCTGCATTTGGACAGGTAAGGCTTCTCCTTTTCTTTTATTTCTGTTTTCCCTTTTTCTGTTTTCCATATAGTTAATTTAAATACTGTTTGAATTCATATATTATGTAACTTTATTGTTTGAATTCAAGTGAGATTCATTCCAGACACTTAGTAGTTTGTTACTGTATATTAGAAATTTTAATAGGAATACTAAAGCATAGGTTTATTAATTACTATTGATATTTGAATTTAATAGCCCAATATGCATGAATTTGAATATTGTCTTTGAAGATATTCAAATTATTTTCCAATGATTGTTTTCTCATTTAATGATACATAGATTTTTATTTGGTTTTATCTTGCAAGAAACATTTCCAAAGTAATGTTTATTTATGGATTTCTATTAAAAAGTGATTTAATGGCATGGCTTCATGTACCTATATATTTCTAGGGTCTTGATTTAGTCACTTTCATATGATTGTACGTGAACACTTAGTTGTTAAGGTCTTGTGAATCTTCTTATAATAAGGTTAGCCCTAGAATTATATTTAATAACACTTTGAATTACTTAGAGTAGGTATTACTCTCATCCTGGTTTGGTCTTGGTTAAATTATAAGTGGTTGATCACCACTTGTGGGTTTTAACTATAGGACTTAGCATTAGATGTCTCTTATGTTCAATACTTAAGCATGAGAGTGCAATGCTAGGGTTCTAATTCTATGTGCTTACTGACACATGGTTTGAAACTCCAATATGGCTTCATTGGGTTTTATTGTGCTCACCCAAGTGGTATACAAACTAGGTTGAGATATAATTCTAGGTTGTGGATATGATAAGACACCATATTGTATTTGCTAGGGTTTACTCCCCTCTATGATAAAATGGTTACTTGCTTAATAATTCATGTGCTCCTTTAATTACTAAGGACTTGAGAATTAGTTTTGTCTTCTCCCAATTAACTTCTATTGCTATCCTTAATTTATCATTAAAGTAACTAAAGTTGTTATAGTTCTTTTTATAGTTAACTTTGGTCATATGGATGGATGGTTTCTCACCATACAAAGTATAGAGTTTGACTCTAAAGGTTTTCTTGTGGTTCTTAAGTGAAGAATAGTTGGAATGTAGATGTGGTAGAATTGTACTTATGATCACCAAGTGATTCACAAGTTAAGGTTGGGATATAAGCCTAGAGTTGCTTACTAGTTACCACCCTATGATAAAATGTGGTGAGTGATATCTACTTATCCTATTAGGGTTTATCTTATCCTTACATAACTCAAGAGCATGATCATGGTTTAGGCATGATCAATTTGTTCTTAACATCTTCTACCTCAAATTCTAAGGGTTTATGATCATTACTTAATTTATAATGATCAAGGTTTGGCTTCCTAAGGTATCTCTCATTAAATGGGTTTCTCACTTCTATGATCAAGCATTGTCTTGATCAACTAAGGTATAGTACTTCTAATTTACCTTCTTGAATGGGACTACTATGGTTGCCTCACTAATTTATATCCCAGGAGAATACCTGAGATATTCTGTTAGGGTTTTACTTAAACAATGTTGATATAATCATCTGAGTATATGGATAGTTCTCTCCCTCAAATTCAAGTGTTGCCTCAACTATTTTGAGTGTAGCACCATAGCTTGAGCTCTCTTTCATAGGAATAGTTATTCTAGGGTTTATGGTGTACTCTCAATATCTCAATAGGCATCTAGTCTAAAACTCCACTTGTCTATCTTGATTGAATTAATCTCCTCCTTACTTTATCAATTCATGGATATCGTATTATTCCATGTGATATTAGGTTATCTCACCACTCTAAATGGAAATGGTTTACAACCTAATACTTTGGTTCAATGGTTGTCCTTTATTCATGAATAGGTAGAACTAGGGTTGGTATGAATGGTCTCTCTCATTTGGAAAGGACTTCAATGCTAACCTAAGCTTAGGCTCCATAGAGAATGATGTGATCATCAATATCTATGTTTAACATAATTGGGTTCTCTCTCTAGGGATGGTCTGGAATAATATCCTAGGGTTTCTCTTGAAGATGATGTTGTGATCATATGGATATTTATATCCAAGGTTTGCCTCAAGCTTTATCATTGCTTCTCTAATAATTACAATAGAACTCTCACCTCTCTAGGTTTGATGTAAAACTATTTGGAATAGAGAAGAATGTATATTTCTTAAGTTGAATATCCTTGTCTTGTTTCCAAGGTTAAAGTAGAATGGATATCATAGGGTTTATGATAAGAGAATAGATTAGTTTAAGACATGGAGAAGATAAGTGAAGAATAGTTTATCCAATTATTGTTACTTGATTTCCAATTAATTGTAGGTTCATATGTTATGGCAAGGAATTCCATGTTATGATCTTTTATAAGATCAAGCAATTGATCATTGAGTAAAGTATTGTTGTGTTGATTATTAGTTCCATTTGATCTAACCCCTTAGATCAAATCATCTCTACCCAAAACAAGGTTTTATCAAAGTCACATTGAGGTTTATAGCGCTTGACTTGATGAGCTACTTCGATTCCACCAAGGTCAAGTGAAACTTCAGTTACTGTGACTGTTTTACTTTAAAGCGCGAAAATTTCCCAGATTTTCTATGCATGAATGCAATGCACACATCTGTTTCCTCTATTTTTGTAACCCCAATACCTGGGGTATTACAGGTTATATCATAGAGTACTTTGATGATATAAAGGTCTGGGATGATTGGCCACTACGTGTGGATAGATTAGCAAACTACGGTCTAAAAAATAAACAAAGGTCATACCGTTTGTAGGATGTATTGGCTGCACACTGCAGACGGAAGAAGTTCAATGAATATTTCTTTCAGATACAGGAATGGAGCGACGAAGAAATATATGCTGAATGAAAAACAGATTCATTCATCCCGCGCTTAGTCTTCATGTTGGCCATACATTGCGTCTTCTATTATTTTCAGCTTAGTTTGTCGTGAACATTAACATCGTTATTGGCTGCTTTTAGCTGTTGTATGCAGTTCATGTATTATACTTAGTTTTCGTGATTTATTATGCTGCTGTGAATTTATCATAGCTTCTAGATTTGCTACTAGATTTATTATCATATAGTTGATTTGACGTGGTTAATAAAGATAAACGCGATGATGGTCAAGGATAAAGGGGCTATGCGCCTGGGTAAAAACCAACGAGCAAGACTCGGGGTTATGAACTCATGGATTTTCTATCGCTGGAAGGCGAAGAGACTGAGCTATTATGCCATTTTTTGAACTTAGCTCGCTAGGATCATTCCAAGATCCGGATTCTATGGATATTGACCCGGGTACCGCGGCCTACCAAAGTGGTAGAGACAGGGAAGATATGGCGCGCGCAAGTGTATTCTTAAATGTTATTCACCTGACCCCAAAAAACGAGGGCCAAAAGGCAACAATCATTGAAGAAAAAGACAGAAATAGAAGTTTCTCTAGATTTGATAATAATTTGATGAAAATAGAGAGAACTGTTACAGAGAGAAGGAAAAAATGTGCTCTTAAAAAGGGATGCTAATTTGGGTCGAAAGAGATAGAACCCTGCTCCTGCTCACGTACAACCAAATGCGGTTTCGTCCTGTCCCACGCGGTCCTTTTATACCAGCCCCACGCGACGCGACCCCACACAACGCGTTCCCACACGTCAGCACAGAACGGTTAACTAAACAGGAATCCTCCAGTCTGAGCTCCTTCTGCGGGTTTCAGACAAGGGCTTAGGAAAAACTGAGAAAAAACTAAGAAGTTGGTAAAAACTGACTACAATTAAGAACTCAAGTCTCGGAAAGTACCATGTGCACATGAGCACAAATGCTCCTTGGACTTTTGAATTTTTGAAAATTTTCAAAACCTCGCTCTTTTATGTTTTCAAAAATTATGACATTAAATATGTAGATATATTTAGACACGAGGAGTGTAGTCAAAAAAGTCATATTAAAAAAATACTTTGTATTTTGGAAAATACAAAAAAGAAAAATTTCTGACTATAAATAGTAGTACAATAGTACGTATATTTTGTCAGTTTACTGTCAGAAATTTGTTTTTTTTGCATCTCCCAAAATATAACGTATTTTTTGACGAGACTTTTTTGATTCCAATCCTCGTATACACATCTATCTACATATTTAATGTCATAATTTTTGAAAGCAGAGAAATATGAGAATCTAAAATCTTCAAAAATCCAAAAATGAAGAGAGCACATGTGCACAAAATCCTCATCCCTCAAGTCTGCCTTAAGATGTCCTGAGTCGGTAATATTTCTCTGCAGACAATGGTACTTTTGAGTTGACTAGACTCGATTTTTGTATACGAGTTACTGACCCACTGCTTCGAGCTAGTAGTAATAATATGCTACAGTATTTATTTTTTGGGGTCGATGTCTACGTGGGGAAACACGCGTGACGTCTGGACACAGACAGGAGCATGTGCCGGGCCAGTGCAAAGTTGGATTGTATTGTACATAAGTGGGAAAATAAACAAAGGGAGTAGAGGCAGCCAGTGGTCCGTTCGGTCGGTCCTCAATCACATGAGCTGCCGCTAGCTTCCATCCAGCCACTAGCTTTTACTTTAAGGAAACGAAATCCGAAAATAAACTAAACCCAGTTGCCAATTTGCCCCTCACCAAACAATCACGCATGCAGAGACAGACCAGATCGAGATAGTCGATAAAGGGCGGACGCCAAGCTGAAAGATAGAACGAAAATTCAATGCGCCAATCATTGCCCCAGCACCAGGAACTCGTCATCCATTTTTCTCCTGGCAGTCTGGCAGTGATAAACGAGCAGTAGAAGACTTGAAGTGGTATTGTGTCTATCTGAGACTGAAGAAAGAATTTGTCTTTGTAGCTGCTGGACCATATCAGCAAGATATTTTTGCTAACACTGGAAGTAAGTCGGATGTGGTAGTCAGTGAACAGTAGAAAATGACATTGCAGCTCTGCTTTGACAAGTTTTGTTAATCGTTAATGTGCAGGAGGAGGTCTTCACAAACCACTGGGAGGGTAGAGAGAGAAATCACTGGCGGCAGTGGAAAAGGCAGCAGCAGAAGTGAAGCAAGAAGCAGGCAGGGGAGGGAAAGCCGGGGGACTTTCCGTTGGATCCTACTTCGCTTTTGGGGACGAAGGAGAAGGCCTCTCTCTCTCTCCCTCCCTCTGTTCTTGGCTGGAGTGGAGGAGGAGATGTTCCCCCCTGGCCTGATCCACCACCGCACGGACGGGCCTGGCCCCGGCGAGGTGCCGCGCTCCGGCGGCGCGCCGAGCCTCGTGCTCACGGCGGACCCCAAGCCCCGGCTCCGCTGGACCGCCGACCTCCACGAGCGCTTCGTCGACGCCGTCGCCCAGCTCGGCGGGGCAGAAAGTGAGATTTTTTGCTCCGCCCTTCCTCTCTCTCCCCCTTCCCATTTTGTCCATTCTTGGCCATTGGAGTTAGGGCAATGCGTGCTTGCTCGGTGGGTGGGTCTTGGTTGGTGCGCTTCTCTTCATGCAACCGAGGATTCGAGCGCGGCATGCATGTGAGTCCACTTGCCGGTTGCGGAACAAGGATTTGAGCCATTTGGGATCTTTGTGCTAAAATTTTAGGAAAAGTTTGAGGGTTTTGTTACTTGGAGCAAAACTTCCCTGAAATGCGAGCTGCTGGAAGAAGTAGAAACGCAAATTTAGCATGCTTTGGAGCTGGGAACCATCCAGCATGCTCTGCTCATGACGGATTTTCAGGGGGAACGTGTGGTCCTTTCTGGCTTTGGAGAGATGTGTCTCCATGGTGATTCAGGTGAAAGGGCGACTTTGGTTGATATATTGGATTTCAGTTCCCTGCAGGAACCACATAAGTTGATTATGCTCTTCAGAGAGAAATGACGATAATTCCTGTTAGGTATCCAAAGAAGTTGCTGCGCAATCAAGGGTTTGTTTCATTGACGACATTCTGGGGTTACAGTTCTGATTTTGGTCCTGGGATATGGTGATATTTGTTGCTTCTCATCATAGCACATTACTGAACAAAATGACAGTTATGGTTAAGCCCCAAAACATTGGACATTGGTTCATATCGATTTGGCTTTGGAATATTTGATATCGGTGATATATCAGATCATTTGTAGTTGTATCGGAACTCGGAAGGCAAATATCCACATTTATTTAGTTAGTCATTTGCTTATGATAGGTTTATTGTAATGGCAAAAGGCTACATTATATATGCATTGTTACACAAACGATGGATTGATTTGATAATGTCCTAAAGGTGCACATTTGTAAATTTTCTAATCAATTGTTTTTAGAAAAACCCTGCCAACTACATATCAGTGTATACCAACTAAATTATTGGTCAACGTATCATTCATATTGGCCGTTATGTGTGCATTTATGGAAAATTTTATGTTGAGTTGGTCTTGGTACCATCGATATTGATGATATGTCGGTCATCAGAATATCTAGAAGCTTGGTTAATGGCTTTACATGCTGGTTGTGGCAGCTATTCAAAGAACCAAGCGCGTGCGTGCGAGGGCATGTCTGTGGCCATGGCCGTTTGCGTGTGCGTCTGCGCCTGTGTGTCTGTTGCAAGTTGTTTTGTGGAAGTAGCAAAAATTTGGTTTCTTTCTTTTACATACATGTTTGTTATGTCACTGAGCGAGCACTAACTGGTGCAACATGCTAACTTTGCTACGACCTATCTTTCAAACTTCTGAATATAGGTGTTAAATGCATGATTTTTCTTGCAGAAGCAACACCGAAAACTATCTTAAGGACAATGGGTGTGAAGGGACTCACACTTTTCCACTTGAAGAGCCATCTTCAGGTACTTCACATTTTCTTGCCATTGCACTAAAGAAATTACGAAAAGGAGGGCTCCCCTGGCCTCTGCATTAGGTGACATCTTTCTTACGATGCCTTAAAAACATCTTTGTCATTTTGTGTTTTCTCTTTTGTCCTCATCACCAGAAATACAGAATGGGAAAACAACCGGGCAAAGAGACGCCGGAGCAATCTAAAGATGGTAAGTAATACAAAGCAGTCTACAGATCTTGCTATTTATGTCAGGAACTGAATTGTGTAGGGTTTGAATGTTAGTGGGACTATAGGGGAACTGATGTTATTGACATCACTGAGATATGGGATTTCAGGGAGAAGCATTTTACGCTCTGTGGGTGTGCTTTTTTTTTTTTTCCTTCACACAATTTTGCATGAACTGTAGCAGGTTTGTAGCAGGAAGTTTGATTATTGTTGTTATGCATTGAAAGGATCAATATTTTTCATGTGCGCACATCGCTGGTAATCCAGTTGGGCAACCATTATTTTGAATTGGATAATCACATTAATATTTTGTATCTGCATACGTGTAATTAAAGAGGAAAGCAAACCTAGAATCTGATCTTGCTCAGTCTGCAGTAATTTCAATGTTTGGTTACATTATCACTTAATTGCAGCATGATATCATCACATGTAAATGCTTAGAAATTAAGCTAGCAGTTCTGGACATATCCTACAGTTGCACTTTCCCGTTGCAGTTATGCTTTCTTTACCAAATTCTGGCAAACTGTCAGTAAATCTATTCCACTATAGGTAATGCTTTGGTCTTTCTGTGCAAGCAGCCACGAGATGGTTCATGCCTCTATGTAATGTAGCTCTCAGCTGCCCATCTTGTTTTTTAAAGCACATGCAAAAAGCATTTGCACATCTTTTCATTAAAAGGAGAAGCAAGTAAATTTATAAGAGTTTTGGCTGATGGTATGGACATATCCAACGGAGGCCTCCGGAAGCGCCAGTGCATAGCGGACGGATAAAGCATGCTGAGAATGTTAAGAGGGGTCGTGGTAGACCAAACTTGACATGTGAGGAGTCCGTTAAGAGAGACCTCAAGGTTTGGAATATCGACAAAGATTTAGCCATGGATAGGGGTGCGTGGAAGTTAGCTATCCACGTTCTGGAACCATGACTTGGCTTCGAGATCTTATGGGTTTCAACTCTAGCCTACCCCAACTTGTTTGGGACTGAAAGGCTTGGTTGTTGTTGTTTGGCCGTAGGCCAACACAACAGGAACGCCTAAAGCTCAACTCTCACACATAGGCTCGCGCAACCTGTAGTGGTTCATATGTGACATGGCGCCGATGCTCGATCTTATCCTTGACTCTGTTGATCACCATGTTCACATTGCGAAGCTCTCCTGGGAAAACCTTTCATAAGTGTTACTAAATTATAACATATAAAGTCACTAGCAAGCAATGTTGAGTGACCACTATTAGTATTGTTGAGTCTACGCTTGCCGCAAAATATAACAGGGCAATTTTGTGAGCAAGTAACATGCATAGGCGCTAGTGGTATAAATCTGTTGGCAAGTACTCCAGTGTTGTAGCCCCAACTAGCTAATAGTTGCTTCTTAATTATGCTCATTACACTGTCAAAGTATATGCAAGGTGGGTCTTATGTTGTTAATATGATCATATGGATCACAAAGGTTCAAACCAAATATATTGTAGAAATATAGATCAGACAGTTAGATAAGAAGATATGGCCGTTCAAATTCTAACGGATGAAAATGAAAAGAGAAGTCAGGTTTAATGAACTTACAGTCTCTCTCATTTTCATCTATGTCTCTGTCCTTGGCTCTAATAGTCACAAATGTCGGAACACATAAAAAGGAAGTGTCAGACAAGATTGCAAGAATAAGTAAAGGAGACCAGTAGTTGTCTAGGTGTCAAACATTAGTTGCATCCTTTCGAGTTTATGATGCATCTGCCTTGCTTGGTAGCACACACATTGACTAATGCAGTTTACTGTATGATTTCCTCTTGTCAATCACGAGTAACTTAGTAAAAACAGCCCCGTGCATATCTTGTGAGAAACTGTACGCAATTATGGACCAGAAGTTCTGCAATGATTTTATGAAAAAATTCAGTACTAATCTAGGATGAACATCTGTGTTCTTATACTTGAAAAATATCTGTTAAATGTGTGTATTTTTTCCTTCTGACTTCTGTGCTGTGTCTGGGTTCCCCGGTCTCCCCGATTTGCAGGGTCCTATCTTCTAGATGGTCAAGGTGGAATGAGCCTGTCTCCCAGAGTTTCTACTCAAGATGCAAAAGAGTAAGTTCCATGGGCTACTCCTTGTCCAGCCAGCATGCCATTTTCTCTTTCTTTCCTTTTTAACAGAATATGAGTACATTTATGATATCTACTTTGATTGAGTTACATGTTACAATTACTCACTGCAGAAGTCAAGAAGTTAAAGAAGCACTGAGAGCACAGATGGAAATGCAACGAAGCCTGCATGAACAAGTGGAGGTAAGTTTGACTGCTTCTTGTGTGCTGTCAGACAAGAAGGATTTACTCATCAACTTCAGTATCTTTACACATTTAAGGTTGGACGGGAATTTGTTGGTACATTGTCCGGAGGATATGGAGTCCTGCGCAGGCTTAACTTGTCTGACTCTTTTGTACTCACTGTGCTCACTTTATCTAATATTGCTGCTGCGTGTGGTTAAATTTTAGAGGACCATCACTCTAACAGAAAACAGCAGAGTCAGAGAGTATTCACCATTGACAAAACACTACTCTGTGGGGTTTATGCTAGAGGCAGTATGTTTGGGGAGTTATTTGCGTATTGTGACTAATTTCTTAAACAATTGCTTTGTAAAAATAAAAACCGAGGCCCCAAAGAAACTGAGAAGAGCAGCTCCTTCCATGATTTGTGAGCTTGTAGTTGTTGGACATTCATTTAACAATTATATTGAAATCATCCGTTTGTACGCATTAACATTTTGTAATACCTGCTTATTTCTATACTTTTAGTACTCCCTCCTTGCCAAAGTGTAGTGCGTATAAAAAAAAAAAAAAGTCAAACGAGGTAAATTTTGACCAAGTATTTAGAATAAAATATCTAGAATACCAAATCAGTACCAATAGATTCATCATCATGTATATTTTCATATGGTATTTATTTTGTACTATAGATACAGATAATTTTCTCAATAAACATGATCGAACATTAGCTAGTTTGACTTTTGAAAAAAATTATATGCACTACATTATGGCAAGGAATGAGTATAAAAGAACAAATGCTCTGTTCATCACACGAAACTTGACTGCCTTTCTTTCCCGTGATCAGGTCCAGAAGCATGTCGATATAAGGATGGATGCGTACACGACGTACATCAACACTCTGCTAGAGAAGGCATGCAAGATTGTGACCGAGCAGTTTTCCTCGAGTAGCTTCGGCGTCTCCGACAACAATCTCCCGGAGCTATCCTCCGGCGGTTTCATGTGTGGCACTGCCACAGACGCGCTGAGCTCCTCTGTCTTCCACCAGCTCTCCGTCAGCTCGAACAACCTGCACAGCCCAGGAGGCAAGCCGTCTCCCTCCGGCATCGAAGGCCAGCTGCTTCTCCAAAGATCAACTGAGTTCAAACGCAAGTCCTCCTGCTGAGTTATGTTTGTCGACAAAATCTGGATGAAAGCTCTGGCTTCCTTCTCCGCGGTGGCCATGTCAAATCCCGCAACGACAATGGTCTGCCAATCTGTTTTTACTGACTTGTTTCTCTTGCTAGTGCATGCAACGAAGCAAGGTTGTATCAGTCAGAATCAGCAACCTAAGTTTGTATGTAAAATGCCTAATGTGCTAGTCAGGTGCCTTAATTGGTACTATCATGTTTTTATTATTATCATAAATTCTGATTCTAACATCGTTAACACATATCCATTTTGCACATTCCAACGACAATTCCTATATGTTTCAGGGTGTAGTAGTAAAGGGCCTATACGTTGCTATGGAGTGTTAGAGCATGTCTAATGGAACCCCTAAATCTGTATACAACCGTTTTTTTACAGATTTTAGGGTCCAAATGCCATTTAGTGGAACCCCTAAACCCCTAAATCTGTAAAAAAATTTAGAGGTCGAGGCCCCAACCCGTGCTCCGACCTGTACAGGTAAGGGTTGGAGGGGCCAACCCCTACCACAACCTGTACACGTTCTGCGCGAGCGCGCGAAAATTTTCCCCATCTCCCACCTCCTCCTCCGGGCCGCGCCCTCCCCACCCGCGCCGCCGCCGCCAGCCGCGACCCGCGCCGCCCGCGCCCTCCCTCGCCGCCGGCGCGCCGTCGCGCCTCCTCGAGCTCCCCGCCCCACCCCCGCGGCCACCCTCGACCTCCCCGCCCCCACCTCCGCCGCCATGGAGCCCGCCCCCGCGTCGGGTACGGCCTCCGCGGCGTCCGGCGGCTCCTCGCCACCACGTCAAGCGCGCCCGCCTCCGCGCCGCCCCCTCCTCCGCCCGCTCCACCTCGAGCTCCCGCCCCGCCCCGCGGCCATCCCGAGCTCGGCGCGGTGGCGGCCACGGTGGCGGCCACCCACGTCGGCGTGAAGCGGAAGCGCGCGGGGCAGCACCTCGTCGCTCCCACCCCCGCCGTCGTCGCGCCGTCACCCGCGCCCGTCGCCGCGCCGTCACCCGCGCCCGTCGCCGCACCCGGCCCGGCCCGTCGCGGCGCCCCTTGGTCGCTCTAAGAAGCCGGCGGGCGGGCCGAAGAACGCCGCGGCCGCGAAGCGCGCGTTGGCTCCACCCACGTCCGGGAAGAAGGTGGTCTCCCGGAAGAAGGCCGCGCCGACGCCTCCAACCGCCGAGCCCGTCGTGCACGACGTGTTTGAGAAAATCCCCGAAGGGACGTTATACATGGATCTTCTCCAAGATGCCGAGGTAGACATTGGGGCTCCTCCTCTCGACCCCTTTGAGTTTGGTGATGACTTGCATGGTGAGGAGGAGGAGGTGGGAGAAGGAGAAGAAGAGGAGGAAGAGTTGACCGAGATTGGTGTGGAGGCCTTCGCCGCCGGCGGCCGTCGCAAGGCATCAAACTATACTGAGGCCGAGGATATCATCTTGGTTCGGGCTTGGGCCTCGGTGGGGATGGATGCTTGCACCGGTACCGACCAAACCGGCAAAAGGTATTGGCAACGTATAGAGGACGCCTATTGCAAGATGAAGCCGAAGACCGGTGGGTTCGCTCCTCGTACATTCCGGTCGCTTCAAGGCCGGTGGGAGTTGATGAAGCCCTCATGTGCTCGTTGGAGTGCGGCAATGTCAAATGTATAATCTTCATTTCCTAGTTTGTTTGGAAGACAATTGTGATGAATTGTGATGATATTTGTGTTTATGTGCAATGATATTGTGATGAGAGTTTGAGGGTTTGAGGGTTGAGGCAAATAGTGGAACCCTCAAACCCTTAAATTATAAGGGTTTGAGGGTTCCACTATTTGCCTCAACCCTCAAAATTTAAGGGTTTAAGGGTTCCACTAAATGCCTCCTGTTTTTCACACCTCCAACCCCTCCAATTTTGCCAATTCTCGACCCTTATAGCTATAAGGGTTTAAGGGTTCCATTAGACATGCTCTTATACTAGTATGCAGTTGACATAAGCTCTTATAAGAAGTTATAGTGCTAAATTAGCTGTGCTGCGTTGGATGCAACTGCTTGCTTTTGTGCTCTGAATGAGGAAGATTAAAGCAGAACTAAGATAAAGGAGCTTGATCAGTTGATCTTTTTTTTTTTTGAGAAATACTTTTTTCTTTTGAGAAATACTTGATCAGTTGATCTGAACCTGAATTGTGGAAGCTGGACGAGAATCTGATAAAGCCCAAGTGGACAGCCATAGTGTATTGCCTCTTGGGCCGATGCGGTGGCGGTTGGACTGAACATAACATTTTTATTTGAAATTGCACAAAAAGCGGGAGTGATGTTTTGGCACATGGGAGCATATGCTCCCTTTATTTTGAAATACATGTTAGACACATTTTGAAATGTTAAAAAAATTGAAACAAAAATTTCGCACGTACATCTTCATGTGCTACACGCTTACAAAGTTGTTTCATAAAAAATCGACATGTCATGTGACGTGTGTAAAAAAGACAAAATTCGGTGGTGAAACAAAGATTTATCACAAGATAAATTTTCTCTTTTTCGCTTAGACCACAAAAAATATCATTTTTTCGTGAAACTTGAAGAATACACATATATTATGGAGATGTACATGTAAATTTTTTTGTCAAATTTTTTTAACACTTGGAATTATGTTTTTATGGTAAAGGGATCATACGCACCCGGGAGCCGAATTGAGTTTCTGCACAAAAAGCAGTTCTGACAGTTTAAATGAACTGCCTGAAGCAATTTTTTCTTTTTGGATTTCAGGCCTACAGGTCAAAATGCTCAATAGAAAGAAAGACCCGCATAGTATCACCCAAAGATGTGATTGTGAAGCTTCGTTGTGACCCTTATCAAATATCAAGCCATTGCATCGAAGCAAACTTTTTAGTGAGTTCTTTTGGCCGGCTGGAGGTGTACATTTTGAGTTGTGGCATGGGTGAGTTGGTTTGTAAGAGCATGTCTAAGAGGCCCCTTATAACCCGCCCATCCCGTAAAATTCCGGCGAGATACGGGGCAGGCGCGGTTTGGGCCGTCTAGCAGGCCCCGTATTCGGGCCGCCCCGTTTCGGCGGAATACGGGACCCAGGAAATCGGACCCGCCGCCCCCTACTTATACTGGGCGCAGGTGCGAGTGAGGGGTTAACCCCTCACTCGCAACCCTAGCTCCGCCGTGCGCCGCCGCCTCCTCCATCCCGCTCCGGCGAGAAATTCCTCGCTCCCCCGCGCCGCATTCCACCCCATCTTCGGCATGGACTCCCGCCGCCGCAGTACCATCTCGCCGACGAGCGGATCGAAGCGATCCCGCTCGCCAGACAACGTGGAGGATGCCTGGCGGCTTCAATGCAAAAGATCCGCCGCCGGGAGCCGCCGCGCGGCCTGCAAGTACGACGGCGGCGCGTTCGTCCCGTCGAAGCTCCGTGACTTCACGCGGGGCGGCCGCTGGTACCACGAGGACCCGCCGCTCAAACCGATGAGCGGCCCCCAAGTTCGAGGCGTGGCGCGCCGAGTGGGAGCGCCAACGCCGGGTGGCCGAGGCATGGAGGGCGACCATCGGGAGCACCAGCGGCGGAGGTGCTCCGCTCGACGGCGAGGAGGAGGAGGAAGACGAGGACCAGGACCCCGCCTTCTTGAAGGCGATTGAAGAGTCCCTCAAGGACGCCGACGAGAGGAAGAGGGCGGAGGAGGAAGATAGGGCGGCGGCCATCGCCGCCGTGAAGGAGGCGGAGGCGCGGGAGGCGGAGGCCGACGGGTTCATCATCGACCTCTCCGACTAGAAGTCGCGATCGATGATCGCGCATTTTGTATGTAAGTATGTCGATTCCTATGTATGATCGACAAACTATGAATGAACCAGTTTCCCGGGGTTTTAAATTTACAAATATACGGGGTCAAATACGGGATCTGCTAGACGGAGCGGTGTATCTACGAGCATTTTTTTTATACGGGGCGAAAAAGCGACGAGATACGGGGCAGAAATATAAGGGGCCTGCTAGATATGCTCTAAATAAGATACTTCATCTTATTGTTCGGGCAAGAATGTAAACAATACCACCTTGTCTCAACGCCATATATGTACAATCAAACAAGTAGACCATCACATTCGCGTTAATCTATATATT
Source organism: Lolium perenne (assembly GCF_019359855.2). Classification (NCBI taxonomy): domain Eukaryota; kingdom Viridiplantae; phylum Streptophyta; class Magnoliopsida; order Poales; family Poaceae; genus Lolium; species Lolium perenne. The sequence goes on from NC_067248.2 coordinate 170,932,359, forward strand.
TAAACCTATGTCCTAATGCGCAGCTGAACTCCACTCTTGGCATGGGAGATGAGTGCAAGGACAAGGCGAGGGGAATATTCCGGGCATTCTTCTGAAGATTCCTGCAATGGAAGCCTCCAAAATCCAGAATACTCTTTGATTAACTAACCTTTGGGTTATTGTTGACAACGACCAGCTCGTTTACAGTTAGCCAGGATTTGTTTTTCGAGATTGATGTAGTCATGATCTTATCTTAAAGAGGCTCCTCTCCATCCTTGGCAAACATACGGTACCTAGCATAGTTATCTCCTGCTCAAAGATCATGTGCAAAAAGGAGAGCCGATTATATTCTCCCCGCTTCTATTTTCTTCTCCACACCACCCAAACGCTGATCTGTCACGATTCTCTGTCTTCTTTTGACAAAATGTGTCATGATTCTACTGGGAAAGGATCCCTTGCTAAGTTATACAGCATTAGATAGATGAAACACCTTTGGCGATCTTTCACACGGGTAATACCCTGTTTAGTCCGAGTGCGCTTCAGCTACGACTCAAATCCGGGTGTGCTGGCTCAACACCCTGAGCTCTATCCACCAAGCCAACCCTTGGTTCTTATGTGTCATGACTCATGATTCTGTTAACTGTCTATATAGACTGCCTTAACAATGCCTTTGATATATATTACCTCCCCGTCCTAAAATAAGTAACTCAACTTCATCTAGATTCGGATGCATTGATATATCTAAATAAAATTGACTCACTTATTTTTGGGCGGACGGAATACATGGTTACGTTTGTTGCATAATATTCGACGAGAATTCGGCGATAAATTCTAGTACTTCCCCTATACCGATTTATTAGACCAACACACAGTAAAAAAGTGTAACTACAAATTTACTCAAAAATATATAAATTCTATGTCTGAATTCAATGGTGACAGATAATTCATGTTTCGTTGAGCAAATTTATGATCAATTTTTTTTTCTTAAACTACTTGTGCTTGTGAAGCTATAGTAGTACTTCACAGGTGTCGATCTCTACAAGATGAGCATTCATCACTGGCCAGACTACCCCACTGAAATTAATGCATCCTTTTTCATTTGAGAATCATACAAAATCAACAGAACCGTTGAAGAGAGCGGGCGTCCATCCATTCCATAGCACAGCCTATCGTTTTCATGCGTTTGAACGGGTCCAGACGCGCCACGTGGACGCTGCTCACCTAATCCGACGCGTGGGCAGCGGCGCTGCAGGCCATTGGTCAAGAGGCCGGTCGAGAGCTTGTAGAAATTAGGGCGTACCACCCGCAGCGTATGACCAGCGTACAAAGTTCACTCTACACCTCGTGTATCAACGATATTACGAATACAGGATCATGAATCACGCACGGTTCATGCAGGCATCCGATTGCATCTACATTCATGCAACCAGACTGTTAGTGCTAAAACAAAGAAATACTTGCTAGCTAGAGTCAACCTTTTGTTTTTGTAAAGTCAACATTTTTTGCGCAGATTTGATTGTGTAAAGTCAACATTTTGTTTTTGTATCTGCTAGCTAGCTGCCTGCAGTATCGCGCAACACATGTCTATATGTATATATATCCTAGCTACTACCTCCATCCCAAAGCATAAGGATTATGTTTTTTTTTTGAAAAGTCAAACCAAGTAATTTTTTACTAAAATTTTAGAACAATCTATTAATAAATATAATATTATGTAGATACCATTCAAAAATATATTTTATTATCTATTTAATGATATTGATTTTGTATTTTGCATGTTAACGATTTTTGGTAAAAACTTTGTCAAACTTGACATAGTTTAACTTTCAAGAAATAATATAAGCCTTAAGTTTTGAGATGGGGTAGTAGGAGCTAGGTCATCTTCATTTGGATAAAGCAGATGAACTGTGCTTTAGTTCTTTCGTTAATCGATGGTACGATAACCTCGACAACATTCTCTTTCTCTCTCTCTCTCTTAAAATTCGCTTTCGTCCTGTTTTAGAAAAAAAATTACGGCTATACATGAGAGTTCACGGACAAGGAACTAAATTGTTGAGGCAACACACATGCCCAACAAGAAAGATAAGATACAAGTCTCGAGCGATGGAGAAGAACGACGACGCGACGAAATAAGGATTAGCCATCACGCCCGTCACTCCACACCTTGAACGGAGAACGAAAACGCCCCACCACCACACCACCTTGACCAAGGATCAATGAGAACACAAGGATCACCTTCAAGAAGGGAGATGAAGTCAACACACGACTTCTACCCGAACCAGCGTAGTGATCCTAGGGTTTCACCCGACACTCAAACAACATTCTCAATCACAATCACAATCATATTCCATAGAGTACGCTGAACGTTCATCTCATGGCCGTGGCCAACAATCAATCCCTTAGCCTTAAGTTGTGAGAGATTAACCTGTGGTCACCCACAAAAAAAGTGGTCATCTAGAGTAGAACAACACTTGGCATGTTTTAGTTCGAAGGATTATTTTAAACGCATGAATAAGAAAAACTTGGCAATGAGATTTTATGACATGTTGGAGCCTAGAGGAATTATAAACAAGATTTTTTTAATACACATTGTTTGCTAGCATTGCATGAAAACCATGTGATTTTTCTTGAAGGTCAATGGGTTGCCATAGTTGTCATGGAAAAAATCCATGAGATTGTACCTAAGTTTTTTTTTCATATGGAATTACATATAAAGTAGACAATAGAAAAATTCCCTATAGATTAAAATCCTACAAATCAAAGAAGCTCTACAGGAAAGTTCCTAAAGAATGTAAAGCTTCAAAATTTATCTTGTTTACAATTCCCTATGGACCTAAGGGTCTTTGTGGAAGGAATTTCAGGATTTAGTCTCCTTGAGAGAAAAAATAGAGTGAATTCCACCATTTATCCTCGATTGTGCATTTTTGACGCATAATACACCATTTAACGTTTTTTCTAACGTTTCTACCAGAATATATCGCCACAAATTTCAAACTTAACTTGACTCCATTTTAGTTGTTGGCCATTTTATTAGATAGGCCGACCGCCATGTTAGGTAAATGTGGCATGATAACAACATTTAAAACTTGGAGGGCATCATCCATACCCATTCTTGTCATGATATCCTCGAACCTCGATCATCACCACATACCTTGCTCAAGAAACGCACAACGTAAAAAGAGGACTGAGAGTCTCTTCACTAGTGTAATCTGGCTGAATTTTCACTAGATGCATGGCCTAATTGACATGACACATGCATAGCTAAGGGCATGTATAATGTTGCGCTTGATCTGAGGCGCTAGAAAAGTAATCCCAGCAGTTTAGGCAGTTAACAAGGAGTTCCCGACTATTTTTTCACTGTGGATGCAATGACAGGAGTTTGGCGCTTGAGAATCACCTACAGAATATTGGCCCTAGTGGCAGACGCTTGTGCATGTACATGGGTTGACTTTCTAAACGCCTCTACAAGAGCTTCGCAATGTACATGCCCTAAGGATATATATACAATGCAAGATGCTTAGGAGATGTGCTTAGAGAAATAAACTAGTTTTTAATTAACCATCGGTGGGCCTGAAATTAAAATTTGAAATACACGAGCTAAACGAGTAACTAGCGACTTGACTCGCCTCGACTCGAACTCGACATATGATGAGTCGAGCCGAGTTTCAACTTTTATCGTCAACCGAGTTCAAACTAAACGACCAAAGTTCACCTCTAGCTCGTGAGTAGCTTGTTTAGCTCAGTAAAAAAAAATCAACATTATGCTTTATAATCTGGTCAAAGAAGCTAATCCAACTCAAGTGGCCATGTCCTACTGGCCCAAGCTCACTTGTGCTATGTGATAACTCGTATAGTGGTGGTTTGTTGACCAATATTTCTGGTTAATATGGTTTATGCCATGTCTAATGATCTATCAAAATTGTTCTTGCGATATAATTATTGATTGTTGTGGTTTATGGACTATATTGTTGTAGTACCACATTTCTAATGATTGATGTGTATCATTTATGCATAAATAATCAGAAAAATTTATCATATATTATACATGTTTCTTTGTCAGTTTTAAATGAGCTGCACTCATATAAGCACCTTGCCTTGCATTGTAGATGACAAGTGGAATTCACTCAAAACAAAATTACAGGGTGCATTACCCAATACTTCAATAAGGCAAGGACCAAACTGAAAATAACTCATCCGGTTTTGTCTTGGGCAGGTTCGGGCAGCAGCGAAAACTGTCCTACCCAGTAGGAACGGAAAAGAGGAAGAGAGAGAGAGAGGCAGGGGTGGGAGGAGAATCTCGTGGAATTCTCTCTCCGCAGCTCGCCGGGGGCCGGCCAAGAAACCACCACCAACCCACGAATCTCTCCTCCCAATCCACTGCACAGCCGCCGTCAAGTCCCGATCTTGCCGGCCGACCTGCACTCCGGCCGGCCCCAATCCCCCTCCGCCTCCGGCCTCCGAATTGGGCCGGTTCGTCCACCCTGGTACGTCCGAATTCCTCTGATTTCTCTGCCCCCCCTCCATTTAACAACAAGTAACGAAACGCCGCCGGAGCAAGCGCCGTGGGTGGAGCGGTCGATTCGTACCTCGGAAGAAGGAGGGAACTGATAAAGCAATTGAATTCGGTTCTCCGCTGCTGTTTGTACATGCTCCACGCGGTGACCAGCAAAAATTCATTCAAATCAACAGGGGGATTAGTTGATTCCGCATCACACGCTCTATAAGATGCGCAGCCGATTCAATCCGCTCTCCAATCGATGCGCGCGCCCTAGAGCGGACGGTGTGGCGCTGGAGCTCACCGAAAGCGCCCCACTTTTCCCCCGGATTGCTGGTGATTCCGTCGGCGTTGCACGCGAGAAGGGAGGGAGCTCGGTGGTGGGGACGGAGGAGAAGGGGGCAGCTGGGCACCGAGGAACGGGTCTGGTCCAACCGTTCCGGTGGACTGGATGAGCAGGGCACAATTGTCATTTCAGATCTGTATTTAGAGAAATAAGAGCAATATTGAAACAGGGCGTTTTTTATTTATCAAATTGAGCAAGTAAGCTGTGTCATTTCGGGCGTTGTAATGAACTTGGCACTTTCGAGGCACTTGGAAAAGTAAAATGGGGCATTTTATCAAATATTCTGGGGAAGTCATGTGGAGAGTCTTCTCGCTCCCCCGGTGACCATTCAAAGATAATATCCTGCGGAAGAAAAGTTGGGTAGAGCTTTCGTGAGGCTGACATGGTAGGCCCACCTCCTCAGGGGATGTCTGGCCTATGTTTTGTGATTGGGTTCTTGAGCATGGCCCCTGGAGAGCATGCCTCCAACAACCTGCTAAGTTTGGTGATCAGCAGCTGTTATGTTGGAGGTTGCTTCCATATTTATTTGCCTTATCTTGTCCTGATAAAGTGCGAGCTTCCAGGGAAACCATATTTTGTATAGCTAGGTAGTTGCTTCTGATGAAAGAATTAGGTTTTGGGATAACTAACAACCATCAGGCCTATACTTCAGATGAAGTGGCCAATTCTCTAACTAGAGGAGTTTAGAACAAAGATTTAGCTTGCGGTACCATAATAGGTCATTACCTACTATAAGCAGCACAAGCATACGTGCTGTAAGGCGTTTATCTTACTCAGTAAATGGAGAGTGAAACAGTCATGGCACCTTCATTTTAAGTTGTTATATTTTGTACTTTTATCTTTGCAAATCTTCACCATGCAAGTCAAACTGTCCCTTTTATTAAAATAGTATCGTTCTCTATACCTTCTAATATTTGGCTCTTTATATCATAGCAACTCAGTCACTCACCAGCAGCAAATGGAATTAGGTGAAAACAATATGGGCTCGAATGATGGAGCAAACAGCAAAGCTAGCTTGGCTGCGAGGCAACGCTTACGGTGGACAGATGAGCTGCATGAACAATTTGTTGAGGCTGTTACTCAACTTGGCGGTCCTGATAGTATGTACCCACAATGCAATTTCGCTTTCATTTCTTCTTTTATATGATGCTGTTTCTTCTTCCCGTGTAATCAATTTGACATCAATTCTTTTGTATAATGCGATATTTTGTTAATATCGAGTGAAGTTTGCTGCGTCTAGTTTGAAAATTCCATAAGTTTATAGAAGTGACAATTATAATATGTAAGTATGATGGCGTGCAACTCAAAACATTGTTTATAGGTAGGAAGCTTATAGATGGTTTAAGGTGTCACATTAACTCAAAACAGCATCATATAAGCTTCAAAAAGGATGTTTTGGAGTTTAAGGTCTTACGTTAACTATCATTTTCTTAAGAAAGAACGGATGAGATACATAAGGCTATAAGCTACCAGGCTACTAAAACACGTTTACATGAGAATATACCAAACCCCTTTAAACCAGAGAATTATAACTCATTTTTAAGGCTCCCAATCTCTTGGATGAGGATTTCCATCCATCTAAGCTATTAGTAACCTACTATTGTTTTTCTCTAGATTTTCTATATAAACAGATAGTGGAAGTTTTGGATGATATGTTATGACTTACGATGTAGTTATCTATCAACTTATTGTCATTCGAAGCTTCCATTACTATTATATTTACATTGGCTTATTTTGCTTCTGCTAACATAAATTCCTTAAATAAAACAGGAGCAACTCCTAAAGGAGTTCTTAGGATTATGGGTACACCAGGATTGACAATATACCATGTGAAAAGCCACTTGCAGGTACATTTTGTTTCAGAGTGTCACTTGGACTTGAGCAATTTTTATTGAAACTTAATTTATGATCTTGAACTCCCTGTTCCCATTTTCAGAAATACAGGCTAGCAAAGTACATTCCTGACTCTTCAACTGATGGTAGGTGAACACACTTATCTTCATATAATTAGCATTGTGATTTTTTTTTCAGTTCTTCATGTTCACCATATGTGTCTCTCGTGTAGGTAACAAGGCTGATAACAAAGATCCAGGGGATTCACTCGCAGGGCTTGATGGATCCGCGTAAGTATACGCATATGACCAGTTATATTTTCCTTTTAACTGTAACCTGTGGAAACTGCGCGGCATGTCATGTGATGCAAGTACTGCAATGTATGCCGGATTCTACCATGTACTAAGAAATTCATCTAGCATACTCCCTCCATCCACAAATAAGTGTACTTCTAGGTTTTGTCCTAATATAAAAAAAAAGTTTGACCAACTTCATAAAAAAATTGCAATATTTACAACACCAAATTAATATCACTAGATGCATCTTGGATGGTAATATACTAATTTCATATTATAAATATTGCTACAATTTTCTATAAAGTTGATCAAGCATAAGAAAGTTTCACTTAGGACAAAACTTTGAAATACACTTATTTGTGGATGGTGGGAGTAATCAACTCTTTTGATTCTGTTACCATCAATGTTTGCATGCTGCTCGGCAAATAAAACATGTTAACTTTGGTTCTTCCGTAGTTAACAAACATCAAGCAATTAGGCCGCAACTGCAGTCTAATTGAAATCACTTATTATTTTGATGAGTAATTTCTGCACAGTGAAAGTGTTGACTTAATTTACTCTATTGGATATTAAGTTGCCCCATTCACCATTGTTTGGCCTTTGAGTATCTTGAGGTTCACAAATGCTTCGTGCTAGAAAATCAAAGAAAACACATGGAAATAGCTTCAAACTGTGCCGTTTGCTACTGACACACCCTATTTCTTTTCTTTACTTGAAATACCTTTAAACTATGCCAGATACACTTCTGGTTTCGTTTAATTATTGAAAGTGCCTGATACATGAAATTTCTCTGTCATTAGATTTTGTTGCTTTTTGTTGGTTTATCCATGCCATCCTCTGTAAGGGGCAAGTCTTTCAAAATGTACGACGAGCATATTATTGGACACTTCCATTTCACTGTTGGAATTGCAAGGTTTTTTTTGGTTGAGGTTGGTTTCCCCCTTTTTTCTCAGTTTGAACATTGAGCCTTTTTCTTTACAGTGGTTTGGAGATATCTGAAGCCCTTAAGCTGCAGATGGAGGTCCAAAAGCGGTTGCATGAACAGCTAGAAGTAAGTCTTTTTTGGAAGTTCCATGCAAGACCTGTTATCTTAAAAATTTGTCATCCTAAATGTCTGTTGGCATGCATACTTATCCTTAATGTTTGCAAGGAAATTTGCAAATATTTGTAAATTTCTATTAAACATCTACTGAAGAGCATGTCCCATGGTTAACTGGGGCTACTGAGCCCCGCCTATTAGTGAATGTGGCAATTTTTCCTTCACGAAAATTCTGGCGGTGGATTTTGCAGTCTAAAACTGAATAACCGGCAATATATTTTTATTTGTTGTTGCCCCGCCTCTATACTCTCCCAACTTCTCGTGTTGCAGCATATGTTGTTGCATCAGGGCTGCATTTACAGATCACTTAGTTACCTTAGTTGTCTAGACGAGAAACAGAGGCTGTTGACACTTTGTCTAGCTGTGACTCTGCATTACATACCTTGTTTTTGTTTGAGTTAATCTCATTCATGTTTACAAACTTGCAAATAAGTAAATTGTTAGGTTCAGTTGACCAGATGTGTCAGTTGCATGCTTTGCACTAAGGTAACTCAGTAACTTGTAAAGCTATTCAGCAAAGATAAATGACAGGATGGCCTGGCAACATTTTCTGTAGGTACAAAGGCAGCTTCAACTGCGAATCGAGGCCCAGGGAAAGTACCTCAAGAAGATCATAGAAGAGCAGCAGCGGTACGGTGCTGTAAAATCTGAAACACCTGGTGCAGGCGCAGTTGTCCCAGCGTCGATCGATCAATTCCCCGACTCCGAGAGGACAGACCCATCAACTCCTGCACCCACATCTGAATCTCCATCTCGAGGGGCAGCTTTCAAAAGAGACCAAACTGAAGCAACCAGGAGCCCATGTCATGATGAACTGCTAACCGCAGATTCCAACTGTCATTCTGGTTCTCCCACCGCCAGCCCGAAGCACGAGAGGGCAGCAAAGAGGCAGCGAGGCAGTGACGCCGAGTTCCCGGAGGCCGACTTATCTCTCCCGCAGCATATCTTCGAGTCGAGCTCAGGGCCAGAGTTCCAGCAATGTTCGATGCCCTACTACTCAGGCCATTAGCCTCCGGCAGTTCCAATCTTCGCAGCATCTTAGAATGTTACTCTATCATCTAAAGGGATATGCTGTTGTATGTTGACAAAGTTGTAGGTGTTTTGAGGTGATTGTTTACATGATAAATACACATGACATCTATCTTGAGTTTGTAGCGTCCTGACGTGTTACTTTATTGGCAGATGAGTTGACAGGTTTGGGGGCTGGGCACTGTTAGCCTGTTTACATGCTGTCTTGTCGCCCTTTTGTTCTTGGAGTAACTTCATTTGAATGGAAAAGAAAACATGTATTCCGTTGAGACGTGGCGTAGTCATTGGGCATGAAACAGTTTACATCACTAGAATAACCCTGACTGGATAAAGAGAAGTTTATCGTGCTATGCAATTTGTTATGGGTTGAATCTGACAAAATTGAGCAGAATTTTCAATGAAGTCACTGTTTGGAACGCAAGAACTCAAAATATTGGAAACAGAAAAAACACATGAATAAAGATATCATGTATCCTAGCCTCCCCAAAGCATAAGAAACTTTAAGGGCCTATTTGATTCCCATGATTCCAAAAACAAAGGAATAGGAAAACTTCAGGATTGCCAGTTTCTTTGGTTTCATCATATAGAAAAAATAAGTTTTTTCGAGAGGTTTGAGTGAATGTTGAAATTTTCCATGAAATGTAGATTCCTTAGAAAATAATCAAATTCTACTGTACAAATCAAACAACCACCTTAGGAAAATTTTCTAAGGATTTGGATCCTCCAATACTCCTGCAACAACCCTTTGAATCAAAGGGGCCTTAAAGCATTGTTGGATATCACACATAGAAATCACAGAAATTAAAAAGAAACTTAGGAACAGACCATCCACAGAAATTAAGATGAAAACATGAGATAAGACCTCATGTTTGTTTTCCTTCAATATTTTTGTGGAGCAGACCATCCATAGGAATTTTAAAGGAATTTAGAATTCCCAATATTTGTCCCAAGCTGTTTTAATGTAGGAACTTTCCCTGTAGGAACCTTATCCCCCAAAATCATTTTTTCTGAACTGATCCTCCAAAATCCTTATGTTTCTTCATTTGTTCCAAACGGGCCCAAAGCCCTAAACACAAAGAAAATAATAAATATATTTTCAGTACACTCAACAAAAACTTGAACCATTCTTTGCAAATGCATCATTTGTAGTAAGAGAAACAAATTCTTTATTTGTATTTTTTTTATTATTTTAAAGATTTTTTACACTTATGTTGAGGATCATGAACAGATCAATGGATTTTTTGTAAAAAAAAACAACTGTATGATAATCGTTCACGCATTTCTGTCTACAGTACAATAGCAGCGGTGCAAGGGCGGAAGTAGAGAGTGCAAACAAATTTTGGGATGGTTTGGCGCGAACTAAGGGCGGGAAAGCAGCAAACTTGCCGCCCATCTTCGGCGCCAACAACCACAAACTCTTCACTGTTCCTCCCCAATCCAAATCCAATCCAATCCAATCCATCGAGAATACTGAGGCCAGAGCGGCGCGATGCAGATCCAGGTCCGGTGCGAGTGCGGCGAGGCGGCATGCCCGGAGTGGGCCGTGGTGGAGGTGCAAGGCGTGCTGCAGCCGCAGCCCTGCTTCTCCGGCCGCATCCAGGGTCTCCACATCGGCCGCCTCTGCTCCACCTCATCATCCCCATCCTCTAAGGCAAGAACTTAACATCTAATTTCCCATCGCATCTCGTTTCTTGATTCGAGGTTGTTCTGTTCTCACGGTGGTCTCGCCATTGCCAGGGCGCGTACACCTTCACTATAGGATACCACGAGCTCGCCGGGACCAGGGTGACTCTCAAGAAGCCCCTGCTGGTGCTGAGGAAGAAGAAGAACGATGGCCAAGGTGGGCCGGCGGCGGCGCAGGTGGAGCTGGAGGTGATCGGCGTCATCCGGCACAAGATCCTCTTCAAGGACCGCCCCAAGGCTCTCATCTCAAGTAATCCGTTGAATCCCACCTCCATTCTCAGTTTCGTTTTCCTAGGACAGTGAGATCCTTCAGAAATTCGCTAATCGCGCGGTCCCCTTTTCTCCTGCAGAGGTCCCGGTGAAGGAGAAGAAGGCCCTGCCGTCGGTTGCGACGCCATCAGCCGTATCTCCCACTTCGTGACGAGGAAGTCTGGTTAAGAATCTGAAGCCAAGGAGGTCTGAGTGTACCCGTGAACCGCTGCAAATTGTTGCTCCTGCTTAGTTGGTGGTCACATTCTGATTCTGCCATGCTGTGGTTGCGTTATACGTATGAGTTTACAATTAGTTGAAGCAACAGCGTAGACAGATTGGCAGAAAGGCCCACCGAACTTTTGTGGCAGTTTGGTTCATATGGGATTGGAGCCAAATTTCAGTTCCGGTCATTTTGGTTATATTCTCGGCTGTCTAGTGCACTGTTTTGTTTCTGTTTTATATATGCCACTGGAATTTCAGGTCCCCAGATCTTTTCTTCTCATCAGATTGGTGATTTACCATCTGCGTTGTAGCTTTGCTTTGCAAAGCCGACCCATCGGAATACTGTTCCCTTCCGAGAAAAACAAGGTCATTATTTTGCTTGCGGGTCACTTGCCAATTGCTTTGTGGAGTTGGTCGCTTGTACTAGTACCTCTGTTCCAAAAAAGATTTGCTTAACTTTTTATAGATAAGGATCTATCTATACCTAAAATGTGTCTATACCCACAAAGTTGAGCACCTTTTTTTTTTTCTGGAACGGAGGGAGTATGATTTTCTAAAGGCTAATTGGGTATTCAGATGTATAAAACATGGTGCATTTGAGATTAGAGAAAAGATGTATGAACTTCTAGTTCGTGTTTGGTTTTGCTAAGTTTGCGGGTTATGATGGTGTTGGCTTGGGTGGGGGCAGCAACACATTAATGACTTCGGCTTGAACATAATTGACTTTGGCTTGATAAATGCTTCTGAAGTATTTGGTCCTGTCTGGGGTGAAACCTCTAGGTCAGTCTTCATTTTGTTTTGGAAGTGTTGCGTATTAATCAAAACATGAAAGTATCATACCAATCATGCAAAAGCCACGCTCACCACGCAGGGGCATTGATCACACCATTCTGAAGCCTGTTAACCTTTTTCACATTGTTGAAGGAGCCGGACATCATGCACAATTCCAGCAGTTCTTCACCTGCTCTGTTGTGTGTTCCTGAGGTCATAAACAAGAGCAGCACAAGTAGTCAATCACTTTGGATGATGATTAGTAGACCACACATGCTCAACTCCTTTGCAGAACGCCACCGCTTCAGCTATCTCTGTATAAGAATTCTGAATTAGATCCCAAGCATGGGAACAAATTTCCCGCTAGGTATCTCTAATGACCGTTCTCCAAGAAGCCCCATATATCCATGAAACTAGCATTGATGTCTAGCATAACCCAGCCTACTTCCGATTTAACCACCTCTTTCATCCTTTATCCTTATGTTGTAGGCCAACACTTCTTCTTTGTTCGACCATCCGGCACTTGCGGTTTAGGTTGTAACTTCTCGGATGTTGTTGAGGAAGTTTTTATAGTTGATCAACAAGCCAGCCGAAACGGTGATGTGACCATCACCTTTTCCAATTTTTTTTTGATCGGTCCATAAGTGTCATGGTTGCCGCCAGGGCATTGCTAGTCTAGTTTCATATCTTCGCGTACCAAATCAAGGAAAATCAACACCTAATCTTTACATTGCGTTACCGCAGAATATCCAGTCTCACAATCTGTACCATAGATCCTCAAATGAGAGCACTTGTTGAACTGCACAACCAATGATTTAAAAGTCAATTTCCACGTGAAAAATTGGACTTTTGGTAGAATGTGAGCTTTCTAGAGAAAAAAAATGGGCTTTTGGCAGAATGCGAGGTTTCCAGACAACCTTCCACATTGTTCAGTTCTAAGAGACTTTTAGGCAAAACGGCCGGTGTCGTCTAAGGGAAATATTTATCACACTGTGAGTGTTGCGAACATGAGAAGGTTGATAAGAATAAAATTAGGTGCTTGTGAGTTTGGATTGTTTTGGACATGTGCTGATTTGATTGTATGATGATGTAGATCATCGTTGAGTTAATGCACCACATTGTCAAGCACTAGGACGACTTGATAGAACTGAAATATGGCATGCTGGATAGAAAAACTGTGGCCCTTATATAAATTCCATTTACACTGTGTTTGGATGTAGTGAATTAGATCTAAAATTGAATTAGACTGAGAATTCTAAATCCAAGATGAAAATAAATTGGCTTCTAATTCAAATTCTTTTGTTTGGGTGCGCTTGAAATTTATCATTGGAATCAAAGGGCGTACCAAATTCCATTTCCTATTTGGATGTACAATCCATAGAATTTAATGTTTAGTGAGCTTGGACAATATAAACTTCTATATATGTAAAAAAATAGCATGTTGTATGTTACAATGTGAATAAGCTAATTAAGCTCCTCAATCGAGGATTCGTAAGTTTTCCATTTAAACTATATTGTGAATAAGCTAATTAAGCTCTGAATAATGGTGGATGATTATTGTACGGTTTATAGGCCATTCATGGTTCTTCCATGCTTTGACATGCCAGGTTGCATGCTTTGACACTGCCATTAGTCTTGTTGCCATAATTCTCTAGAAACTTCACATAAAAAACGACACATAACCCAAAGCTAACAGTACACCCCACCAAATCAAGGTGACAGTAGCAGCACAAGCCGTCGTTGTTGCACCGATTATTCAACAGAAGAAAGAGGAAGCAAGCCTTTCCGCACTACCGCTGCCGCTACCTCCAACCGGGTGAAAATCCACTGCTACCGATATCCCCAACTACCGACGCATTTCCACTTCAGTTACCGTTCCGATCATGTTCTTCCAACTTGGTTTTGGGGTTGGGACCATGGAGGGGCGGACCAAGGCCGAGCAGGGGACATGTAGAGGACTGCCGGGAAAAGCAGAGGATGGCCAGGCGGGCAGAGGGAGATTGGGGCTGGGAGGTTCCATATTGTGTCGCCGGAGTAGTCTTGGTCCAAGGCGTGATTGAGGGAGTCTGCGTGTCTCAGCCTCGCGGAAAGCTTCGTCTGCGAAGCGGTACCCAGGGAGAAATTCCACGGCAATACGGAGGGTGGAACCTCCGAATCGTTCCGCTCAGAAAAACGCTTCGGTGCGGGCTACGTGGAATTAGGACTGAGTTTCCAGACAACTATTTCACACACATCCAAACTACAGAGTTGGAGGTCCCAATTCCAATTCCCTAATTCTAGACCCAATTTATTGCAGCCAAACACAGTGTTAGAAACATGACTTTGTTGATGTACTTGTCGATAGATACAATTTATACTAAACTCTTATTTTTCTATAAAGCTTACTTTTAGCTTCTACATTCTTAACGGGTATAAATTTACTTTAGTTATTTGGCATACTTAACCACATAGCTAGTAGTGTTGCAAATATTAGTTTAATGCCCTTTTGGTATCCGGTTGGATGTATCACTGAAAAATACTCTTCTGTCGTGATAATTTTTACACTATACTTTTTGATAGGATCTCTTTGTTGAATCATGTTTTTACCATTTTATTTACTATAGAGTGTATGCATATTAATGTTGAAGATATATAAAGCGTACGATCTAACAAATATCTCAATAGTGATTTCTAGTTAAAATTATGTATGCATAATTAGGTAAATTCTAGAGTATATATTGAACCAATGAAAGGTTTTAACCGTATTGTTTTCATCATTAGATGCGTCTTGCAAGTTACAAAGGATCCAATAATAAGTTGACAATGTGTGCGTTTTAGGTACTTGTACTAACATATCATTGTTCCGAGTAGTCATTGATGAATCTAATATGACGTGGATCTACTACGTTGTATACCTACAATTTGATTAATTGATACTCTCTCCACGCAATTATTTTGAACCGGAGGAAGTATGTTTGTATACATGTGCTTCATCTTGTGTTTTATGAATTGCCAATCGATGCAGTCTGGTTGACTGTGATTTGCTGGGAAATTTGTGCTTACATAGACTGTGCTTCATCTTGTGTTTCATAAATACCTCTTTTACGGAAGGTTTACGAAGATATAGATATCCCGTGTTTTGACTCTTGGGAACGGAAAATCGAATCAGAAAATGGAGTGGTCAGGTCTATCCCAATCAACGCTGGAAAAATAAATTCCATCACAGCGTAGCGTGACTATGCAAGTACGGAAAACGACACCGAACCATAACGCAAAGCCTGGTAGCATCCAATGCAGAGACCCTTTCTTGTTCCACCAACCGGCCTGAATTACGTGCACCAAAGAATCCACATCTGTCATCAACCACGCGTTTGACCAAAGGCATGTGCTGAGAGGCCAAAAAAGACCACCTAATCTCCACCGCATGTTTCAAAGGAGTCGCAATATAACTGGTGTATTTACAGCAGCTTCTTAACTAGCTGAAATGCTCTCTCCCCTTTCAGGTAGACTCATTTTCAACTGATAGCAGATTACCTACGTCTATCCTACAACTGATTCAGGCTTTCGCATTCGGTGCAGGCATCCTAGCTCTAAAACCTTGCTGGTTTCGCAGCATATTTTTACAGTCCCAAAATTCCTCATACTACCTACGGAATTTTCTTTCCACGTCTTCATGACATCTGTTACGATTTCTTCCCCTTTTTCATGTCCCTAGGATCAGAGACCAGGTGATGACTCTGCAAGAGATCTGAAAGCGTGATCTTTCCGTTATTTCCTGAGTCCAGCCTCTGGAATTGGTCGCAGATCATCCTGATATCTTTATCCGAAATCTTCCCCATCTCCTTCAGCTTGTAAACAACAAATTCCGATTTCCTGAAATAATGCAAGGCATTAACAAATACAGCTATTAGAAACAAGCAAACTGTATTCATTATGGAAGTAAACAAATGCCATTCCAGGAAGTGATGAAAAACACATTTGCATTCATTGGAGGATAGTGCTCATCCATTCTGCCAAATTCCGTGTAATGATTAGCTAAGATCATAACTGACTACTGATTACATCCAACGTGGGGTGTCGAAGAGATCATACCCAATGAAATTGTGCAAATAATATCATAAGAATTTCGAGATAATTAGCCTTTTCCATTGGCACTAAACTTGCCTAAATGCAGGCAGAATTTGTGATTTCAGAAGAGTACAAATCAGTCTGATGCAATCAATGTACTGAAACATGGCACATATGTTGGTATCACTGTGTCATTTAGGTCGTGATACCAACATGCTGAGTTATTAATCCCGTGTCATGACCTAAATGACACGGGATTAATAACTCAGCATATGTGCCATGTCATTAATCCCGTGTCACGACCTAAATGACACGGGATTAATCCCGTGTCACGACCCAAATGACACGGGATTAATAACTCAGCATTCTACAATAATGCAATGTTTTGAAAAATAAAAAGCTTTTCCGTGTTGGGATTTTTTCTTTTGTTTCTGAGGACTACTGAAATATGATAATAATCAAGGGCATGTTTTGGCCATGCCAACCTTGAGCACACTTTTCCTGCTAAACAATGGCAAGCCGCAAAAGGTGTGGTGACACAACTGTGTTTGGCAAAAACTAAATGAGCCTATGACTAGTGGATCATGCTACTAACAAAATCTTGCATGCATCATCTGTTGAGCTAAGACAAAGTAGGCATAACAGCTGCCACACTCGTAAAAAGAAGGCCAGGAGGTTAGCAAAAGCATTTACAGTACTGTATCTTGATTTCCTATATTCACATTCATTATGGGAGGACTACACAAATTCACCATCTATAACTTATGTGTCCATATTCTAAAAGTAAACGGCAAAAGCATACTCACCAATTATCAATAAGTAATTTAAGCATAGTAAAGTTGTACAAACATTAGTCATTCGTTTTAGACTTGTGCCCATAGAATACCTCAGTAAAACTCAATGAATACCGCCTTCCACATAATATTAGAATATGAAATAGCTTTACAACTACTGGAAATATTTTTATTCAAATAACTGATTGTACGACAGCATGCATATCATGATAAATAAACAACATTATGAACGATACATGCTATCTTGTACTCCCTTCCATCCCAAAATATAAGCCGCTCTTAAATTTCACTGGTCAACAGATTTGTACTTATAATATGTCCACAAAATTTGCATAAATATATATGATATGAAAGAGATTTGCAAGATGAATGCAACGGTACCATTTTTACATTCTAAAACCATATAATTTTGTATATAATAGTGGTCAAAGTTGTTCATCAGACTGCAAAAAAAAGCGTGCCTTGTATTTTGGGACATAGCGTATATGAATACTCACAAAAAAATGATCTCTTAAAAATAATTATATATTTATATCTTAACATCATGACATAATGCATAGAAACATGAGTAACCAAGCAAAACATACGAAAAAATTCTGCTACGATTTAACATAATACACATAAGCTGATTCATTTACTCAGTCATGAAAATTCCATTAAAGCAAATGGATGTATCTTACTAACAAAGCCCCCCCTCTCTGTCTCTTTATCAAACCATACTTTACATAGGAAAACCTTCTCTGAAGCTTATAATGTCATACTTGTGAGAAAAGCTGTCAAGCTCTTGGGATCTACTCCCTCCATACCGGATTAATGGGCAAATACGCACTTCGAGAAACAAGTTTGACTACTAATTTGATCAATAAAATATAAAATATATATCACAAAAATTATATTATTGGATACATTTTTTGAATACGAATCCAACGGTATAATTTTTGTGGCATATATCTCATATTTTGTTGACCAAATTGATAGTCGAACATGTTTCTCGAAATGCGTAATTGCCCGTTAATCCGGTATGGAGGGAGTAGTATTCTTTTCAGCTTACAGCCATAATTGCAGACTATTATATTTATGCAATAACTCAATCTAAAATGAACTTGCAAACAGAAACAGATAACAAGGAACAAAGAATCAATTCGACGAACATGGTGGGATGATCGATTTGTTAATTGCATTCATTCAATATCGACAGAAAAGAAGTTGTCTGGTCATATTTCACCAAAATCAGAATTAACAGATGCTATATATCATTCCACTAAAATTTATTCAACATGCACCAAATTCAAAGGCATCTCTTTTTTCTCCAGTAGTGTTACATATGACGATTGTAATGACCCCTCTCAAAACACATGTTCTCATCCCCTTTTCAGATTTTATCGTTCAGTAAAAGAAATGCAACATGATAAAAAACATATATCAAGTACTAAGCAGAGTCGTTATTTTACCCCTCTGATTTCTGCCCTTAAGATAAGCACAACACAACTTTTCCGGATGATGACCCATTGCAACGAATAAGGCACAAAAACCTATTATCTCATTTGTGCAAATTAGACCAGCATCTCAGCCAGTGCTCATGATGCAACGACTTGTTGAGTGCCAGGCATCAAGTTGCTCTTACTTTTTGTTGAGCTATGACTATGGTATGCGTTTTGCTCTGCAAATTAAGTATACCTAGTAAAAGAGTATTTGCACTTTGCAGGAGATTCAACATTTCTGGTTGCAAGAATCCATTCCCATGCTAAATTGCTAATGAATGATCTTTGACACGACAGACTTAACCATCTGAAGTGGTCAATGCAAGAATGTACTAAATAAGTTTGATGACTTACGTGACATAGCCATGGTTGTCGATGTCGGCAGCGAGAAACTCGGACACGGTCATGTCCCTGGACAGCACCCAATTGGCCATTGCACGGTGCCTCTTGTCAATCCTCATCTCGGCCAAGTAGAGGAATGCGCGCGCCACAGCGAGCGTGGACACGAGAAGCCAGGCAGACGCGAAGAGGCGCCCGTGCAATGTCCGGAACGCATGATCCCCGTACCCGACCGTGGTGACCGACATGACCGCAAGGTAGACGGCATCGAGCCAGCCCATATGCTCGACCTTCCTGAGCACGGTGGCCCCGACGCCGACGCAGATGGCGACGACGCCGAGCGCGAGGGCGACCTTCATGCGCACGCGCATCCGTCCCTTCTTGACGTCGAAGATGTAGTTGTGCTTGTTCTTGCGCGCGGAGCGGGGGTTCTTGATGGCGGTGATGAGGAGGTGCTCCTGGAGGTCGAGCACGTAGGAGACCATGCCGGAGAGGAGGATGTCGACGAAGCCGAAGCCGACGAGCACGAAGGAGATGGAGAAGAGCTTTGCGGCGGGGCTGGCCGGGGTGATGTCCCCGTAGCCGATGGTGCAGAGCGTGACGATGCAGAAGTAGAGCGCGTCGACGACGGGGTGCGTGGGCCCGTTGGAGGAGGTGAAGTTGGCCGGGAAGGCGGCGTAGAAGGTGACGCCCAGCGCGAGGTAGGCGAGGAGGAAGAGGAAGGCGTGGAGCACGATGGCGGGCCGCCGCGGCGGCGGCGGCGGCGGGTGGTGGTGGTCGGCCTCGGCGGAGGCGGCGAGCACGGCCGCGCTGAGCGGCGCCATGGCGGGCGCGGTGCGGGAGCGGTGCAGGTTGGTGCGCGCGCCGAGGAAGTTGAGGAGGGACGGCGTGAGCGGCTGCTGCGGCTGCGCCTCCTCCTCGTCGGAGGGCGGGGTGGAGGAGGAGCAGGCCGGGTGGTCGTCGTAGTCGCGGAACGGGTCGTGGTGGCCGACGGAGATGCGGCGGTAGTGGTGCGGCTGCGGCGGGGGCGGGGGAGGAGGGGGCGGCGGGGGAGGTTGGTGGTCGAGGAGGGGGCCGAAGATGAGGCGGTCCTTGTAGGAGGAGGCCGGGGAAGGGCAGGGCGAATTGGGCGGCGCGCCGAAGTCGGAGAAGGAGGAGTTCTCCGGCAGCGGCTGCAGGAGGTGCGGCGCGGCGGTGGTCGGGAGCAGCGGGTCCGTGTCCATGGCCGGAGGGAGCGACGCCGGAGTGGAAGATTCCTCCTGAATATCCTCCCGGATTCTTGGGATTGCCTAGGGATTCCTGGGCTCCTCGGTGCGGCGGCGGTGGGGAAAAATTGGATCTTTGGGGATCCTGGGATCGCGCCGGGATGCGGCGATTGAGAGAGGGCGGAGGAGGGGAATGAGGGTGCGGCCGGGAGACGTTGGTGCTCGACGACGGCGATGCCTGTTTTCTTGCTAATTTTGTCCCCTTTCTCTCGCCTTTTTCCCTTCCATCGATGAATTGTTTATCGACGAAATCTTTGAGCGGCGGGAGACGATGCAACAATAGGGAGCGGAATAGCGAGAGATCAGATCAAGGGAAGAAGAGGATGTTGGACGTCTCGTGATGTTGTGTTGGCAAATCTTTTTCGTTTCCGTCCCTGTCAACCAAGTTTGGGTCTGTGTGCTGCCATAAAGAGGTTGGATTGAGCATGTAAGCAAGTGTCCACAGATTGTCCCACATGTTGATATAGACTATGTAGTTGGGCTAAACTTTTTTTTACATTACATGATGCAACAATGCAAACACAAATGATTTTCTTTTGGTGAATGACAAATGATATTTGGAACAAATGTACATTGTTATAGGTGAAACCTTGCCAAGATTTTTTTTGGCCCAGGTTAAGTTTTTTACACGATGCGGCTTGAAAATACAGATCTAGCATTTGTTGACTCCACAGGCATTTGCCAGTTAAACGACACAATTCATGTGGGCGTGGAGACGTGACGTAAAAGGTACAACGTGTAGTGAAAGACACAACATATTGGCGTGGGGCGATGAGAACACACGAGAGATTTGTTCGATCCCATGGTAGTTTCTCGGCTAGACAACATAGATCACGGATAATACGATGTGCAAAAGGTAGAGCATGTAGTGGCAGATAGAACACCCTCGTCGACGATGACGGAGGCCATCACCACCCTCGTCGGCAACCACTTTGAAGAACACAAAGATTTTTTTTTAAATCAAATCAACATTAGGTTAGGGTCATTTTTATCATATCCAAAGTTAACCCATCAAATATTTGAAGTCTAATGTACACTCTTAATCACTCATATGAATTGTGGACTCTTAATTATAAGTATCCTTTAGTCTCACTCTATTTAAGTTGTAAATATTATTTTCATGCCTACATAATTTTATACGTGATGTTTATTACATACAACTTTTTGTTGTCTTTTTTCTCATGATCTGTGTGCGATCTATTTTTTCAGTATTGTTATTAATTACTCATCGCATGTTAGCATATGCATGGAAAAAATTATAGGTTTTGTTCAAATATATGTTATCCTTTATTGAAAGTGATGCACTGTTACTTGTTGTATCATATTTTTCCATCAATATTATTTAGTGTTAGAAGCCACACGAAATTAATAAGAAAAACATGTGTAATCAAAATATAACTTAGTTTTCTTCTTAATATTTTATTTGTTGAAGATGCTGATAATGTATTAGCAATCTCTAAAGTAACATAAAACAAAGCAATACAGAGGAATGGTGCAAAGGACCGAGACTATAAGACCAACACCATGGTTGGTAAGCCAATTTATCTTATTTATTTTGTACAAGGATGGAGCTAGGCCTAGTGCTACCGGTGCTTCAGCACCACCCAGGAGCTGTGCTGCAACATGTACTCCTAGACCGATGCAGCTTCCGGCCAAGGAGTATGTTTTAAAATTTAAGGCTACATATGTAAAAAAAATCTAGATAACAAGCACCACTAAACTAGTATTAGCACCAGAGTTGAGCTATTTCTGGCTGCGCCCTGGTTACACGTTATCTAGGGATGATGAATAAACATAGTGTGCAATGGATCAGTTGTTCCAAAAATATGGGTTGTTTAATGAAATAAGAAAACATGTCAATAAGATAGATATGTTGTACAATAAAGAAAATGTCTACCTTATCATACTAAGATGTAATCTCTTGATAAAAACAGATGTCGTCTCTTAGCTAATAGAAGACTATCTTTTTTCATGTTTTTCTCTTCCAATTCAATAATCAACTAAGTACCATTGCTAAGATAACATCATTATATATGTCCTAAGCGGTAATCATAATGCACAAAGAACCACCGAACCGTCAAAGAATAATCTTTTTATTTTATTTTCTCTTTTATCTTTTGACAGAGAAATAGTTACACATTGAGATAAGAATAATAGTTGTGTTAAAATTGAGATCCTAATGACTATTTCTGCCAGATAGTTAATATGATGTCTGCAAAATAACATAAACTGCACGACCGAAGACAATATCTTTGACGAACGCATGGTCTCTTTTTAAGCCATTTTTGTGTTCTTATTAGATGAAGCTGTTCATAAAAATAAGTTTGTATTCTTGCTGGTTTGACGAATGGATCACGAAAAATCAATGACGGATCGGGTTTGGAACGGATAAGAGCCTCTGGATGCCTGGATGACTAAAACGTGACTAGGAGACACGATTAAACATTGCTCTCCCGTAGACCAATCAAACATGATTAATCGTGACACTAGCTTTACCACACAAAGCTGGACCGGTCGGAGTGATGGATGAATCGATGGTAACGTCAGATGATGGAGAAACGTACGCCTGCGTTGAGTGAACAATTGGAATATGGCGTAGCTCATGCTCCCTCTAACTACACGTGGAGCCTGTGCTGTCCTCAAGCTCAAGGTCCCTAAAAATCAAATCAATCATGAAGATCGATGGATCGGCCAGACAGGAAAGAACTAGATGTCATACATAAATGTTTCTGTTCGCTCTTGAGGTTTCACCATTTTTTGATTGCTTGAAGGTACTGTTGGAATAAAACTCGACATTGGCCATTGTTTCCAAACAATGAGAAAAAGGCTTGAGGCAACAAAGTCATTTACTCCCTCTATGAAACTTGTCTCAGATTTATCTAAATTTAGATGTATCTACATACTAGATAGTGGCTAGCTACATCCAAATTTTGACAAATTTAAAACAACTTTCGTGGGGACGGAGGGAGTATTTGCAATGCTTTTAACATGGTGGTAGGTATGTTGGCAATCCTTCCTTACTGATGGGGTTAAGTGGTTGGCCGCATGCCCTATTTAGTTGAATTTGGAGTGTCCATTCTTCAGCATGCATATGATAAAATATATGTTTGGAGCATGACATGGAGAAAATTGAGAATATGAACCTCATTTTGTGCATCAGTGAACACCAGCCTAAGATTAATTTTCATCAAAATGAGATTTTCTGTTTTCAAAAGGCTTAAGAGCTGGAGAACCGATGCAAACTTATATTTGTAAGACAGACTGCTTCTTTATCCTTCAGATACTTAGATGTCCTTATCTTTTTTTGGGAAATTGCGTTATAATTAAATGAAAGCCAGTTAAAATCAGTTGGGTTGCTGATAAGGCAAAGTGCTCTCATAAGGAGATTGTCTTATCCTTGTGAATTCCGGTCTTACAAGTTTATCTATGTTTATGTTATCTTTTCGGGAAATACCTAAAAGGGTATTGAATGAACTAAACTTTATAAATTTAAATTCCTAGCAAAGAGACGAACATAAACGAAAGTATGGGCTAACTGAGGAATTTTATATGTCGCTCAAAACATCACAGGGTTTGGGTGAGTCAAACAGTGCGACTTCACATTTTTTCATGAAACTTATGTGATAGATGTATGTATTAAAACTTATTAGGACCACTTCTGACTTTTGTGGTGCTACGATGATGTATGAGTGGATCTGATACTATGTTATGTGATATATTTGAGTTTGTGCTGAGATTTTTGTAATCAATGTTGTGAATTTGTGATTTGTACTAATTATACAAACCACAGTTAAATTAAAATATCAGGCTAAAACTAGGGCTGAAAAAGATCATTAGGGGAACTAATTTTGTGTCATGTACGCAATTATATAGGCAGGCACAACAAATAGCGTCAGCCCACAAACAGCTGGCATCACACTTATGGTGTGTCGTCCGAAACATTTATGGCGGCGTTAGCTCTATCTGTTGCGGAACAAGCTCTGTGTATCACCATCCGTCCCCCCTCCCCCCTAAACAAAAAGCATCGATCCTGTAGTATCCCAACGTAGTTATCAGTGATGGCTTTTTTTTTTGGTTGTGCGGCGATTACGGGCATGTATCGGCGTTTAAAAATGCTAGGGCCGGGGTGTCATGTTATAGTGTAAAGTTATACTAAATATTAGTTTTAGATGGATCTTAAATGGTGATAAATGGACGGCTTGGTTGCACTTAGTGTAGAAGCTAATGTTAGTCACCCTTTTCGTGAGACCGGTACTTCCCGCTGGAGTTTGACCACATTTGGAATTTTTTTCAGTCAAATCTATGTATGGAGACCTTATGAATGGGCATACTAGCTAGATTTGTCTGGAAATATCGTAGGAAGCTCAAAGTATCATTGAAAAAAGATTAGCATGTCATTGTGATTTTTATATAAAAGGTTCTTGTTAGCGAAAGATAAGACACAAAAAAGAAAACATAATCTGAATATCGTGAACAATGCACATTTTTTCAAAATTTCCAACATTTATTAGATTTAATTATTTTTGTGTACACAATAATAGAAAGAATTTCGCATGTTTGTAGGATACGGAATTTACTACATCCAGATTTTTTCAGATTTTTTGAAATTTATCAATATAATTTTTAAATTTGTTAAGTTAAAGAAATCTCTAAAACCCAGGAGGCAAAGACCAAAGAGACTTTCCGACAATGACATCACAAATTGTGTTTCATTCCGATATCTTAGAGATATAGCCACCTGACTATTCGACCACCAAATATTTGGTTCGCCTACTGCTTTTAGCCTCGTGGTTTACCAGAAGTTCATAAGGATGGCTTGAAACATTTACAAATTCGGCAAAGTAAAGCACCCCGTAGCTCACATCTCTCTGGACGTGGACATTTCACGGTTTACCGGAAATGCCATGTCATAGGCATGTGACAGATGAATGATGATAAGTATGTCTTCTATCGCATATGACCGTACTAGTCGGTCGATCCCAACAAAATGGGTAGCTATTAGCATTGGACTACACATGACACCGGCCGTTTCGTTTGTACGATCGCTCTCAGCCTCTCAGGCACATGATAAGATGCATCAGTGAGGGAGTAGCTTAATTAACTTAGAGAATCCATCCGTCATTAAGGGAGAGAATTGCTGTCTGTTTGGCATGTGCACTTGAGCAAGAGCTGGAGAACACGTGCCTGCACACATTATCATCTGACTTTGGCTCGTCCGGTGTCGCAGTCATCCTGCTTAAATAATAATAACTAGATATAGAGGTGCGTCTTGGCACCATAGGCGACCTGGCGATTCTCATGCGATCTCGTACCGCCGCCGTTTCCGTCCCCGCCCCGACCTCCTGCCGAAGCTGGTACTCGCTGGTGCATCCGGCGGAGGAGCATGTCCATTCCGAAGTGGACGGCGGGTCTCCCATCGTTCGCGGAGGAGGTGAAGATGGGGGAGGAGAGGGCGCGGAAGGTGAAGGAAGCGGCGATGGCGGAGGAGAGAAGGCATGCGCTGCTACGGCGGAAGCTGCTGATTCTCCAGATCAGCCTCGCGTTCCCGTGGGCGGTCGAGCAGATGGCAAAGGGGTGGCGACCGCAAATCTCAGGGCAGGGGCTCGAGGAGCAGGTGGCCACGACGCTGGTGATGATCAAGCTCAAGGATCCCGAAGACCTGAAGCGGCTAATGGCGGAGCAAGGTCTGGAGGATCTGGAAAATTGGACGCCGTGAAGACCTCGTCTCGGAGCCCGTCGCTGAGGCCTTCTCCGTTGCTTCTGCTTGGCGGTGTTGGGGCGTGGATTGAGGGGCCTGCTGGTCCTCAACGCGATGCGGATTTTCAGCGGCGGATGGAGAGGATTCGCCGGGGAAATCCGTCCCCGACGAGAAGCTTCTTGCCGGAGAGGATGAGGAAGGCTAGGTGGAGTCCCCACAGGCGGGCCCCATCGCGCAGCCGCGCTGCGTTGGCAGCCATGGGGGGGCGTCGATTGGATCCGCCTGATCGAATACGGGCCGTTGGTGGCCTCTCTGGGTTGGCGGATTTCAGAAAGACGCCTTCAGTTTTGGATATAGGGGTGGACGCTCCGCCCATCTCAGACAAAATCCGCTTGGTCGGATCTAGGGCTCCGCCTGGTTCTCAGACTCCCGTTTGGGTCAGGAGGGAGTTGGTCCAGGCGAGATCCTTCTCTCCAGCCGATTGCTACCCTACCAGAGCCGGTTTCCTGCCCAAGCCAACATTGATCAAGTTCTCGGAGCTTTGGGGAGCTGAAGAAGGGAGGAGATCGTTCGTGGAGGTAGTCAAGATGGCGGGAGGGGGTCGAGGTGCTGGAAGGTTTGGCGGAGCTGGGGGTGGCCGTGGATCTGGTGGTGGCCGTGATCCTCCAGCGGCAGCCGCGACAGCGAAAACAGCTGCACCCTCCCTTGGCGCAGCTCCTGATCCAGTGATTGTCAAGAATGAATTCCCCCAACCCATGATGCAGCAGATGGGGACAACTGGTCAAGGTATGTTTCTAATGATGCAACCCAATGTGTGGAATATGCCGATGAGTCAGTGGTCGCAGTTCTTTGGAAACCAACAAATTCCCCCAGCTGGTTTCAACCCCATGATGATGCTGCCTCAGGGTATTACTCCTAGCCTTCCCCAACCTAATAGCCAAGGTAGCAGTGCTAGTCTGGATCCTTCTCAGCAACAACAAGTCTCTGGTGGTAGTAAGAATAAGAAGAAGAATCAGAAAGGGACTGCTTCTGATGGATCCAAGACTAGTGGTGAAAGAAATGGGAACAATATGCAGTTGACAGTGGCTCCTGGTCCTGGTCCTATCCTGGACCCCAAATTCAAGAATGTGACTTGTTATAATTGTGGAGAGCTAGGTCATTATGTTGGTCTCTGCGCTATAATCAAAAGATGCTTCATTTGCAGCAAGACTGGGCATCATATGGATACTTGCCTTATGTGGTATTCTCTTCTACCTACTGCCCAATATTGGGGGAGTGCTAACCCTGGACTAGGATTCTTTCACGTGGAGGTGGAAGGGCCAGAAGCAGTTCAATGGTTGAATATGGATAATGTAGGAGTGGTGGTTGTCAAGGAGGGAGAAATATCTGCTGAAGAATTAGAGAAATGTTTCAATGAAATGTGGAAGGTGAATTGGTTCTGGCAGATCAGACAGCTTGGTCCTAAGAGGTTCTTGGTGAGGTTTCCTCCTAGCAAGAGAATCGAGGAATTAGTAGAATACCCCTCCATTAGTCTCAAGAAGGAAGGAGTGGTGATATACTTTGTAAACTGGGAAGGTGAGGCAGAACCTTTTGAGGAGTTCCAGGAGGTCTGGGTCAAGATACTTGGCATTCCTGCTAAGTGGCTGACATGGAAGACAATTTGCCAAGTCTCCACTACTCTAGGTGTGCTTGTCAACATTGATTGGCATGGCATCTTTAGGAGTTTCTATAAGGAAGTAAGAGTCAAGGTGGTTGTAAGGGACAAATCCAAAATCCCATCCAACAAGCTCTTTGAAATGGAGCAATGTTTCTTCCTGATTGTTTTCTTTGTGGAGACTGAAGGAGAAGCTATTGATGTAGATGAGGATGATGATGAAGACCCTGGTCATAGTAATGAAGGGGACAAGATTGATGATGACACTGAACTTGGTGATGATTTCAAGGCCTTGGATAAGAGCAAGACTGGTGGGAGCAATAGCAAGATGGAGACAGATCCTTCCATCCCTCCTCTTGGTGGAAGGAGTGTCTCTAGATCTGTTGCTCAATAGAGCCTGGAGGCATGTGTGCAAGATAAGGTGTTTGGCAAGGAGCCACACATCTCTGCTGATAATGCTATGGTGATAAGGAATGTTGAGGAGAACATTGGGAAGAATCTTCTTCAACAGTTTGATGCTGAGAGTGATGAAGAAAATGAGGGTGTCAAAGAGATAAGTAATGGAAAAGTATCCAACAAAACTGACCCTCCCTTACTGATAAGGGCTAAGCCCAAGGATGTGCCCGATCTTCACGGATTTGGGTGGAACTCGTGGGGGAGGTGGATGAACGCGATGAACACGAAGAACGCAAGGGGAATCGTGGGGATACAACACACACACACAAATCGGTTTTCCCTCGTTGGACCGAACCACCAACTCGATAGAGGTTGCGAGAAAAGACCTTCCGGTAGAAGTCCCGCAAAGAGATCGACAAATCGAAGCTCGCAAGATCTAGAAGGGTGAAAAGAACGGAAGGTTGATAGAAGTGCAAGCAAAAGACCAAATAGGTAGAAGTGCAAGCAAAAGATCAAACAAACGGTAGAAGTCACCAAAGAGATCTTCATGAGTCGATAAGGAGCCCGGGTGGGTACAAGATCAAAGATCTAGGTAGGGTTCCCACAAGGGTGAGCTAAGCTCAGGTTTAATTTCACATCAAGTCTAATCTCAGATCTGAGCCAACAAGGCTATTTATAGGTGGGGCGAAGAGGTAAGTTACACGCTGAAAAGTGCTGTCGTGCTGAAGTTCGATGGGGCGGAAGTTCCGGTCATCTTGGGCGGAAGTTCCCGTCAGGGGCGGAAGTTCCGATCTTGTGGGCCGGAAGTTCCGGTCGGGGCGGAAGTTCCGGCCAAGTTCCGGCCTTGTTCCGGAATTCCGCCATTGTCCCGCAGTAACATCCAGTATGGTTTTCGCGGACTTTCGGAACTTGGGCGGAACTTGGGCGGAAGTTCCGGTCCTCTGGGGCGGAAGTTCCGGCTAGATCCTTTTTCCTGGGCGCTGGAAGGCATCTTGAGGGCATCTGGCTGGAAGTTCCGGTCCTGGGGGGCGGAAGTTCCGGCCTGGGCGCTGTAGCTCCATCTTCATCATTTCCAGCTCTCTCTCCATTGGCTTGATCTCCATGGCTTGCGTCTTGGTCGATGTACCTGATTGAACATAGGGTATTGGCATGAAGTAGCAAGCCATCCAAAGGGGTATCAAAAGCATACGTGGAGAGGAGCGAATTCACCTCTTGGTGTAGGGCTTGGGCTCGAGCTCGTGTCATTGGACCACGAGGAGGGCTTGTCGGTCTTGAGGCGGTGGTGTCCGAAGGCCACCCCGTATCATCTCCCCCCCTTGGGAAAGAGTCATCCTCGACTCGATGTTCTCCTCATCGCCATGATAGGGTGAGAGGTCGGACACATTGAATGTGTTGCTCACCAAGTACTTGGATGTTGGTATGTCGATGACGTAAGCATTGTCGTTAATGCGCTTGAGGACCTTGAAGGGACCATCGCCTCGGGGCTTGAGCTTGGAGTTTCTTTCTTGAGGGAAACGGTCCTTGCGGAGATGTATCCATACTAGGTCGCCTTTATTGAAGATCCGTGCCTTTTTCATCATGTTGAGGCGTGTTGCTTGGCGAAGAACTTGTTGCTCGCTTGTTGCCCTTGTATCTTCATGTAGCTTCTTCATGTATTGTGCTCGCTTGTCGATGTTCATGTTTACTTGCTCGTGTAGTGGAAGAGGAAGGAGGTCAATCGCCATAGGTGGTTCAAACCCGTAGACAACCATGAATGGGCTTCTCATTGTTGTAGAGTGCTTTGCGCGGTTGTAGGCAAACTCCGCATGTGGAATGCAATCTTCCCATGACTTCAAATTCTTCTTGACAAGGATGCGGAGTAGTGTGGAGAGGCTTCGGTTCACCACTTCGGTTTGCCCATCGGTTTGTGGGTGCGAGGATGACGAGAACAAAAGCTTGACGTTGAACTTGGCCATTAGTGTCTTCCAAAGGTAACTCATGAACTTGACATCTCGATCCGACACAATGCTTCTTGGTACACCGTGGAGTCTCACAATTTCCCTAAAAAACAAGGAGGCAATGTGTGAAGCATCATCCGTTCGGGAGCATGGTATGAAATGAGCCATTTTAGAGAATCGATCAACCACTACAAAAATTGAATCATGACCATATTTGGTTCTAGGCAATCCTAGCACAAAATCCATACTTATATCGGACCAAGGAGCATGAGGAATAGGCAATGGTGTATAAAGACCATAGGGGTTGGAAGTTGACTTAGCTTGTAAGCATGTTGTACACCGTCGGCAAAGGCGCTCCACGTCGCGGTACATTCTTGGCCAATAATAGTGAGTGGAGAGCATGGCATATGTCTTCTCTCGTCGAAAGTGTCCCATAAGACCACCACCATGCGATTCTTGTAAGAGCAAAAGGCGAAGCAAAGACATGGGAATACAAAGTTTGTTGCCCTTGAACAAGAATCCTTGGTGCAAATAGAAATCATCGATGCCCTTCTCGCTAGAACACTTTGCAAAGATTGGGCCAAAGAAAGTATCGGAAGCATATAAATCTTTGATTTCATCAAGACCCAAGACATGAATATCCAAACGAGTGAGTAAGAGGGTGAGTTTGCGGGAAAGAGCATCTGCCACAACATTGTCCTTGCCCTTCTTGTATTTGATTACATATGGAAAGGACTCAATGAACTCAACCCACTTTGCATGTCTTTTGTTCAAATTGTGTTGACTTTTCAAATATTTCAAAGACTCATGGTCAGAGTGGATAATAAACTCTTTTGGCCAAAGATAGTGTTGCCAAACTTCAAGAACACGAACCAAAGCATAAAGTTCCTTGTCATATATAGGATAGTTGAGGCGTGCGCCATCCAACTTCTCGCTATAGTATGCCACGGGTTTTCCATCTTGCATAAGCACTCCACCAATACCGAGTCCACTCGCATCGCACTCAATCTCAAAAGTTTTGGAAAAGTTTGGAAGAACAAGAAGTGGTGCCTCGGTAAGTCTCTTCTTCAACTCATCAAAAGCTTTTTGTTGTGCCTTGCCCCACACAAATGGAACATTCTTTTTCGTAAGCTCATTCAAAGGGCAAGCAATGGTGCTAAAATCTTTCACAAAGCGGCGGTAGAAACCGGCAAGTCCATGAAAACTTCGAACTTGACCAACATTGGTAGGAGTGGGCCAATTGTGGATGGCCTCAACCTTGGAAGAATCAACTTCAATGCTATTGGCGGAAACCACAAATCGAAGAAAAACCAATTTGTTTTGAGCAAAGGTGCACTTGGGAAGGTTTGCATAAAGCTTCTCATGACGCAAGATACATAAGACTTCTCTCACATGTTGCACATGGTCCTCGAGATTTTTGCTATAAATGAGAATATCATCGAAATAGACAACCACACTCTTGCCAATGAGAGGTCGCAAGATGTGATTCATGAGACGCATGAAAGTAGATGGAGCATTTGAAAGACCAAATGGCATGACAAGCCATTCATAGAGACCAAGTTTGGTCTTGAATGTCGTCTTCCATTCATCACCTATTGCCATGCGAATTTGGTGGTAGCCACTACGCAAATCAATCTTAGAGAAAATCGTGGCACCACTCAATTCATCAAGCATGTCATCTAAACGCGGAATGGGATGGCGGTATCGAACGGTAATGGCATTGATGGGGCGACAATCCATACACATTCGTTGCGTCTCATCCGGTTTAGGAACAAGAATCACGGGAACCGCACAAGGGCTTAAGCTTTCACGAACATACCCTTTTTCGAGGAGGTCTTGTATTTGACGTTGAATCTCCTTTGTGTCTTCGGGGTTGGTGCGGTAGGAGGTGCGGTTTGGTAGAGGGGCGCCGGGTATGAGGTCGATGCGGTGCTCAATCCCTCGAAGCGGTGGTAGTCCATGAGGAAGCTCGTCGGGGAAGACATCTTGGAACTCCTTCAAAAGAGACAACAAAGACGAAGGAAGTGTTGTTAAGTTGTTAGTCTCCGAAGATGGCCCCTTGCAAATGAGCACGTAGTGCAATATGGTGGATGGGTTGTGGTGCAATTCTCTCATCTCACTCTTGGTAGCTATGAGGACACTCTTCATCTCACTCATATATGGCTTGTGGCGGTCACTTTCTTTTTGGTGGGTCACTCTCTCACCACTCATCTCACTAGTGATGGTAGCTTCCTTAGCCCTTGCTAAAGCCTTTGCATTGTCCGCAATTACTTGCCTAGGAGTCATTGGGCGTAGGATGAATGTCTTGTCGCCGACCTTGAAGCTATAGGCATTTGTGTAGCCATGATGGCTTGCTCTTTTGTCATATTGCCAAGGGCGACCAAGTAGCATGTGGCACACCGTCATGGGCACTACATCACAATCAACGGTGTCTTCATAGGCGCCAATCTTGAAGGATACGGAGACGGTGTGTTGTATCTTGACATTTCCATTGTCACTTAGCCATTGCACATGGTAAGGATGGAGGTGTTTCCGAAGTGTGAGGTTGAGCTTGGAGCATAGTTCGGTGCTTGCAAGATTGTGGCAACTCCCTCCATCGATGATAACCTTTATTGACTTGCCATTGATTTCGGCTCTTGTTTGGAAGATGTTGCATCTTTGATCTTCATTGGGAAGTGCATTGGTTGTCAACACTTTGGTCACCACAAGGGATGGGCTTGCATCATGCACACATAGGACTTGCTCGTGGTCTTCCAAGTCATCATCTTCATGATTGGTTGCGGCTTGTACCAAGGCTTCATATTCACCTTCACTCAAGTACTCCACATCTCCATCATCTCGAGTTATCATAACTCTTGTGTTCTTGCATTCAAAGGATTTATGTCCTTGAGCCCCACACTTGAAGCAAGTGATGTTACTAGATCCCGTGGAAGCTTTGGAGGACATAGTTGATTGGTCCGGCTTGAAGCTTGTTGTCTTGAAGGCACTCTTCGTTTGCTTAGGAGGATCCTTTGGAGCAATTGCACTTGTGTTCTTGATGCTTGAGGAGGTGTTGGTTGCATTTCGCGCGGCGAAGAAGGACTTTGTTTTTGCACTTGCTATGTCTTCTCGCACTTGGCGCTCGGCTCTTGTAGCTTGATGAAGCAACTCAACCATGTTGGTGTAAGGCAAGAACTCCACTATCCTCTTGACGGGAATGTTCAATCCATTCAAGAATCTTGCCATTGTTTGCTCTTCTCGCTCATCCACATTGGCACTCATCATGGTCATGTGCATCTCCTTGTAGTATTCCTCAACGGACTTGTAGCTTTGCTTGAGTTGAGTAAGCTTGTTGAAGAGGTCGCGTTTATGGTGGTTGGGCACAAAGCGCTTATGCATGACTTCTTGCATCTCTTCCCATGTAGCAATGGGGTCTAGATCTTCCTTGTCACGCTTCTTGTTCACTTCTTCCCACCAAACATTTGCATATCCTTCAAACTCTAGTGATGCCATGGCCACTTTCTTTGCTTCGGAGAAGTTGTGTATGCGGAAAATCTTGTCAACCTTGAGAACCCAAGATAGGTATGCATCGGGGTCTTCTTCTCCGTGGAATTTGGGCATGGTGAACTTGAGCTTCCCAAAGATTTCCTCTTAATTGCGGTCATTGCGTCTAGGAGGTGGTCTTTCTTCACCAAGGTATTGACGTTGTTGAGGTGGATGTTGTGGACCTTGAGCATCTCTATTGTTGTTGCTATGTTGTTGACAAGGAGGTGGTCTTCCATGACCTTCATCTTGATCATCATTGTTGCGGGGGCGTCGAGGCATCACACTTTCTTCACTTGATGCTTGGTGATGACTTGATTCTTCATTTCTTGCCCTTGGAGGAGGTCTTCTAGCATGAGGGCGATCATCATGATGGCGGCGATTATATTGACCTTGAGGGCGTTGAGGATGAACAACATTGATGATTTGGCGCTCTTGGCGCGCTTGCCTTTGTTCCTCTTCATGAAGGCGTTGTCTTCTAGCTTGAGCTTCTTGTGCTTGTCGTTGCCGCTCTTGTTCTTCAAGTGCTTGTTGTTCATTGCGGAGACGCTCTTGTTCCCTTGCTCGAACTAGCTCTTGATCATGTCGAAGGCGTTCTTGCTCTTGTTGGAATTGAGCATTGAGGTTCTCTTGGTGAAGGCGCTCTTCTTCAAGGCGTTGACGTTCTTGGACAAGTCGAAGTCGAGCTTGCTCCGCTTCTTGAGCTTGTTGGTGAAGCACTTGAACATCCACATTATGGTGGCGTGGGTCTTCATTGGAATCATGGTGAGATGGTGTAGGAGCTCTTGACCTTGAACTATGAGAGCGTGAAGACCTTGAGTGATGTCTTGTCTCTTCTTGACGGTTGAGTGTATGAAGGATATTGTCCAACGCCGTCTTCATTTCCCTTGTCTCTTGACCTTGTATGGCAAGTGTTGCCTTCAACTCATTGTCTTGAGTTTCAATCTTCTCATTGAGGTCTTGAACTTGATTGTTGAGGTCATTCCTTTGCACTTGAGCTCTTTCTTCATAGCGGACATTGGTATCCTTGAGCATGGCTTCAAATTGATTGAGCTTGGCGTGGACGGCTTGAGTAGCTATCCAATGTTGGTGCCGCGTCATCGGTAGTTGGTTCCCTTCTCCACTAGACATGGTTACAACTAAAACAAGAACTATGTGGTGGGTGGTTAGGAAAGACTACCAAAAGGGTCAAAACTTGCAAACCAAAATCGAAAAGGTGTCTCAAGACGGAGGGCAACCGATATGTATGCACACACACAAAAACAAAAACTCTATATGGTGTTAGGTATGATGTGGCAAGCCAAATGGAAGAACCAAACGAAAAGTCTATTGTCAAAAGTGGGTAAGATCCAAAAGTCACAAGTCAAAGGCGGTGATCACAAAAGGCATACACAAGGAGGAACACACGCGTGGGACAAAATGGGGTTAGCGCGACTTGGAAAATGAGCAAGAACAAAATGGTCGTAACGAAGACTACTAGCTCGGTGTCACGCTAACACAAGAGAGACCGTGGCTTGGTTGCAAGATTGAGAAGCAACAAGATTTGCGCAAGACGCCTCTCTTCTCTTTTCCCTCTTTTGCTTATAAGCTTTGGACTCTTTTGTGTATAGGTGTCACTCACACACTTTTTCTTTTTCTTTTTGTATTTTTCTTCCTTTTTCTCACTATGTAAGGATACTACTATCTATGTAAGTATGTCACACTTCTTTTGCTTATCTTTTCACACGAGCTTGCTTCGTAGCTTTGCTCAACAAGGACGCTTGCGCAATGCTTCGCAACACTAGAAAGCCACTCTCGATAGGAAAGGTACGCAAAAGAGGCTAGGGCTACAAGTTAGGAGCAAGTTATACCACTTGATGATGGTGGCCGACGATCTTGAACTTGCTATGGTGGAGGTGTCAAATGAACCGCTTGGATCCTCGGGGTGCCGTCATCGTTGTCGATGTTGCGGAAGCTTTGTGGTAGCTGAAAGGGCACACAAACCGAAGTCCAAACACAAGGGGGTTAGTACCAAAACAAAAAACGAAGGTTGCTGTCAAAATTTCGGCCAGGCAGAACTTCCGGTCCTGAGGGGCGGAACTTCCGGTCCCCGGGCGGAACTTCCGGTCCTTCTGGGCGGAACTTCCGGTCGCAATCAGATCTGCGGGCTGTTCGTCGATTTGGGCGGAAATCCGGGCCGAAATCCTTCGAATTCGAGGAAAATTTGGCACTAAAAGTTGTGGGAAGGTGGGGTAATTGCAGATCAACACCCAAGACAAGTTTCTATTGGAGCAAAACCACAAATAACTCAACAAATCGAGAGATCGATCCAAGGCCAATTTGGGGCTATTTTTTGGGAATTTTTTTTTTGGAATTTTTTTGGGAGAAATTGGTGGAATTGGGGGATGTGGGGGTCAAATCCGTGGCAAACTAAGAGCTGCTGATACCATATGATAAGGGCTAAGCCCAAGGATGTGCCCGATCTTCACGGATTTGGGTGGAACTCGTGGGGAGGTGGATGAACGCGATGAACACGAAGAACGCGAGGGGAATCGTGGGGATACAACACACACACGCACACAAATCGGTTTTCCCTCGTTGGCCCGAACCACCAACTCGATAGAGGTTGCGAGAAAAGACCTTCCGGTAGAAGTCCCGCAAAGACATCGACAAATCGAAGCTCGCAAGATCTAGAAGGGTGAAAAGACCGGAAGGTTGATAGAAGTGCAAGCAAAAGACCAAATAGGTAGAAGTGCAAGCAAAAGATCAAACAAACGGTAGAAGTCACCAAAGAGATCTTCACGAGTCGATAAGGAGCCCGGGTGGGTACAAGATCAAAGATCTAGGTAGGGTTCCCACAAGGGTGAGCTAAGCTCAGGTTTAATTTCACATCAAGTCTAATCTCAGATCTGAGCCAACAAGGCTATTTATAGGTGGGGGCGAAGAGGTAAGTTACACGCTAAAAAGTGATGTCGTGCTGAAATTCGATGGGGCGGAAGTTCCGGTCATCTTGGGCGGAAGTTCCGGTCAGGGGCGGAAGTTCCGGTCTTGTGGGCCGGAAGTTCCGGTCGGGGCGGAAGTTCCGGCCAAGTTCCGGCCTTGTTCCGGAATTCCACCATTGTCCCGCAGTAACATCCAGTATGGTTTTCGCGGACTTTCGGAACTTGGGCGGAACTTGGGCGGAAGTTCCGGTGGGCGGAAGTTCCGGCTGGATCCTTTTTCCTGGGCGCTGGAAGGCATCTTGAGGGCATCTGGCCGGAAGTTCCGGTCCTGGGGGGGGCGGAAGTTCCGGCCAGGGCACTGTAGCTCCATCTTCATCATTTCCAGCTCTCTCTCCATTGGCTTGGTCTCCATGGCTTGCGTCTTGGTCGATGTACCTGATTGAACATAGGGTATTGGCATGAAGTAGCAAGCCATCCAAAGGGGTATCAAAAGCATACGTGGAGAGGAGCGAATTCACCTCTTGGTGTAGGGCTTGGGCTCGAGCTCGTGTCATTGGACCACGAGGAGGGCTTGTCGGTCTTGAGGCGGTGGTGTCCGAAGGCCACCCCGTATCACTTGCCTTCCATGGTATGGAAGGAGAAGAAGCAGTGGGGGCTTGTACAAGCTACAAGAATGAGCTCTAGGATTCCAAGAGATGACAAGATTGTTATTGAGAAAGCTCAAGATCTTAAGAAGGCAAAAAATCTAGAAATTCCTAAAGGTAACAAGATTTATGGCTTCTCTAATTCTTATGCTGCTCTTGACAATCCAATTTTACTTGATAAAGCAAAAAATGCTGGCATTAGCCTGGGACATAAAGATCTGAATGCTGATTCTGTCATTGATATGATTAAAGAGGTTGAAACAAAAAGATTTCATGATTTTCATAAATCTAACCCTGCTAGTTTTCTTCCTATTGACATTAGTCTATCTGTGGAAGAAATGAGGGTAGGTTTAGAGGATGGGGATGGGGTTTTATCTGATCAGGAAGATCACATTAGTGATGTGCCTGGTGAAGATGAACCTTGAACACTAGTCCAGCCATAGTAGAAAAAGGGGGAGAAGGAAGTTGATTTTAAAAAAATGGTGGTAGCTCTAATTTGGAATTCTAGAGGCTTAAATAGGCCTGATAAGCTCACCAGAATGCATGATCTCATTAGAGAGATATGCCCTGATATTATTTATTTTTCTGAATCCAAAAAAGAGGATTTCTCTAGTTTATAGCTGCAACAACTAGATCCAGGGGGAAGATTCTCTTGGAACTGGTTGCCAGCTGTTAAAACTGCTGGAGGTATCCTTGTTGGCATTAGCATTGAGTTGTTTGACGTAGTTAAGTGAGATATTTTTACTTACTGTGTCTCTGTGCAAATAAAAGCAAAAAAGGACAATGTTATTTGGAGAGTCATTGATGTTTATGGCTCTGCGTATGAGGAGCATAAATTAGATTTTACCAATGAGCTGCATAATGTATATGCTTGCTGGAGTGGTCCTACCTTAATTGGTGGGGACTTCATCTCATTAGAGAAAAAAATGAAAAGAACACTAGTAATATCAACCAACACTGGGCCAATCTGTTTAATGATTGGATTAACAAATTCAATCTTATGGAGCTTAAAAACCCTAGTAGACAATTCTCTTGGGATAATAACCAAGATAATTTGGTCATGGCCTTGCTAGATAGAGTCTTTGTGTCTACTTGTTGGGATGCTTTATTCCCTGCTAGTAGTTTATCTTCAAAACCTAGAGTTGGTAGTGATCATACCCCACTTATTGTGGATAATGGTGCCTTGAAAATTCCTCATGTTAAGCAATTCGGATTTGAAAAATGGTGGCTTAAGATTGAGGGTTTTGAACAAGTGGTTGCCAAGTTCTGGCAAGCTCCTTGTCATCTTCAAAACTCTCTTCATAGGTGGCAATTTAAAATGAGGAATACTAGGAAAGGTTCAAAAGGTTGGTCAGCCAACATTGAATCTGCCCAAAGGAAACTCAAACAAGGGCTAGTTGCTGAATATGACTTGCTTGATATCATTTCTGAAACTCAATGTTTATCACCTGCTTCCAAAACCAGAATGAAGAATATTTCTGTTGAACTTACTAAAATTTGGAGTAATGAGGAAATAAAAGCTAGACAAAGGTCTAGAGAAAGATATATTTTAGAAGGGGACCGTAACACTGCTTACTTCCATTCTGTAGCAAATCAGAGGAGGAGGAAGAAGCAAATATATCAGTTGCAAGGTGATGCAGGGATGGTTGAAGATAACAAAGGTATGTTAGATATTGCTGTCAAATATTATAGGGATTTCTATTTTCATGCCCTCGGGTCCTTAGTTGTGCTCAGTTTTCCCCAAGCCCTTGTCTGAAACCATCACACATGTTGTAACGGCCGGTTGCCCGATGGTTGACCGTTATCTTCTGACTAGTGGGGCCTGATACGTCTCCGACGTATCGATAATTTCTTATGTTCCATGCCACATTATTGATGATATCTACATGTTTTATGCACACTTTATGTCATATTCGTGCATTTTCTGGAACTAACCTATTAACAAGATGCCGAAGTGCCAGTTGCTGTTTTCTGCTGTTTTTGGTTTCAGAAATCCTAGTAAGGAAATATTCTCGGAATTGGACGAAATCAACGCCCAGGGTGGGGCCGCGCCGCCCTATCTCCTGGGCCCCTCGCGTCGCCCCCTGACCTACCCTTCCGCCTACTTAAAGCCTTCGTTGCGAAACCCCCAGTACCGAGAGCCACGATACGGAAAACCTTCCAGAGATGCCGCCGCCGCCAATCCCATCTCGGGGGATTCAGGAGATCGCCTCCGGCACCCTGCCGGAGAGGGGAATCATCTCCCGGAGGACTCTACGCCGCCATGGTCGCCTCCGGAGTGATGTGTGAGTAGTTCACCCCTGGACTATGGGTCCATAGCAGTAGCTAGATGGTTGTCTTCTCCCCATTATGCTTAATTATCGGGTCTTGTGAGCTGCCGAACATGATCAAGATCATCTATCTGTAATTCTATATGTTGTGTTTGTTGGGATCCGATGAATAGAGAATACCATGTTATGTTGATTATCAATTTATATCTATGTGTTGTTTATGATCTTGCATGCTCTCCGTTATTAGTAGAGGCTCTGGCCAAGTTTTTGCTATTGACTCCAAGAGGGAGTATTTATGCTCGATAGTGGGTTCATGTCTCCGTGAATCTGGGGAAGTGACAGAAATCTCTAAGATTATGGATGTGCTGTTACCACTAGTGATAAAACATTGGTGCTATGTTCGAGGATGTAGTTACTGATTACATTACGTGCAATACTTAATGCAATTGTCTGTTGTTAGCAACATAATACTGGAGGGGGTTCGGATGATAACCTGAAGGTGGACTTTTTAGGCATAGATGCATGCTGGATAGCGGTCTATGTACTTTGTCGTAATGCCCAATTAAATCTCACTATACTCATCATAATATGTATGTGCATGGTCATGCCCTCTTTATTTGTCAATTGCCCAACTGTAATTTGTTCACCCAACTTGCTGTTTATCTTATGGGAGAGACACCTCTAGTGAACTGTGGACCCCGGTCCAATTCTCTATACTGAAATACAATCTACTGCAATACTTGTTCTACTGTTTTCTGCAAACAATCATCATCCACACTATACATCTAATCCTTTGTTACAGCAAGCCGATGAGATTGACAACCTCGCTGTTTCGTTGGGGCAAAGTACTTGGTTTGTGTTGTGCAGGTTCCACGTTGACGCCAGAATCCCTGGTGTTGCGCCGCACTACATCTCGCCGCCATCAACCTTCAACGTGCTTCTTGGCTCCTACTGGTTCGATTAAACCTTGGTTTCATACTGAGGGAAAACTTGCCGCTGTACGCATCACACCTTCCTCTTGGGGTTCCCAACGGTCGCGTGCTGTACGCGTATCAAGACTGTTTTCTGGCGCCGTTGCCGGGGACCTGAAGAAAAGTTACATCACAGGGATCTCTAACTCCCACGTCAAGTTTGCGCCAGCAACTGTTTTCTAGCGCCGTTGCCGGGGAGATCAAGACACGCTGCAAGGGGAGTCTCCACATCGCAATCTATTTACTTTGTTTTTGTCTTGCTTAGTTTTATTTACTACTTTGTTTGCTGCACTAAATCAAAATACAAAAAATTAGTTGCTAGTTTTACTTTATTTACTATCTTGTTTGCTATATCAAAAACACAAAAAAATTAGTTACTTGCATTTACTTTATCTAGTTTGCTTTATTTACTGTTGCTAAAATGGGTACTCCTGAAAATACTAAGTTGTGTGACTTCACAACTACAAATAATAATGATTTCTTATGCACACCTATTGCTCCACCTGCTACTACAGCAGAATTCTTTGAAATTAAACCTGCTTTACTAAATCTTGTTATGCGAGAGCAATTTTCTGGTGTTAGTTCTGATGACGCTGCTGCCCATCTCAATAATTTTGTTGAACTTTGTGAAATGCAAAAATATAAAGATGTAGATGGTGACATTATAAAATTAAAATTGTTCCCTTTCTCATTAAGAGGAAGAGCTAAAGATTGGTTGCTATCTCTGCCTAAGAATAGTATTGATTCATGGACTAAATGCAAGGATGCTTTTATTGGTAGATATTATCCCCCTGCTAAAATTATATCTTTGAGGAGTAGCACAATGAATTTTAAACAATTAGATACTGAGCATGTTGCACAAGCATGGGAAAGAATGAAATCTTTGGTTAAAAATTGCTCAACCCATGGACTGACTACTTGGATGATCATCCAAACCTTTTATGCAGGACTGAATTTTTCTTCGCGGAACCTATTGGATTCAGCTGCTGGAGGTACCTTTATGTCCATCACTCTTGGCGAGGCAACAAAGCTTCTTGATAATATGATGATCAATTACTCTGAATGGCACACGGAAAGAGCTCCACAAGGTAAGAAGGTAAATTCTATCGAAGAAACCTCTTCTTTGAGTGATAAGATTGATGCTATTATGTCTATGCTTGTGAATGGTAGGACTAATATTGATCCTAATAATGTTCCGTTAGCTTCATTGGTTGCTCAAGAAGAACATGTTGATGTAAACTTCATTAAAAATAATAATTTCAACAACAATGCTTACCGGAACAATTCTAGTAACAACTATAGGCCATATCCTTATAATAATGGCAACGGCTATTGTAATTCTTATGGGAATTCTTACAACAATAATAGGAACACACCCCCTGGACTTGAAGCCATGCTTAAAGAATTTATTAGTACACAAACTGCTTTTAACAAATCTGTTGAAGAAAAGCTTGGGAAAATTGATATACTTGCTTCTAAAGTCGATAGTCTTGTTGCTGATGTTGATCTTTAGAAATCGAAAGTTATGCCTAATGAAAATCATCATAATAAAATTGTTACTACAGCAAATGCCATCCAAGTTACAATTAATGAGAATATAAGATTGATGGCCGAATTGCGTGCTAGGTGGGAAAGAGAATAAAATGAAAAAGAAGATAATATAACTAAAGTTTGGACTATTACCACCACTAGTAATGCTAATGCTACACATGTTGCTGCACCTCCTACTATTGATAATAAAATAATTGGTGTTGGCAATGTTTCCACTTCTAATGCAAAGCGCGAAAAACTGCCCGAAACTGCTAAAACTGCTGAAACTGCCTGTGATAAAACTGCTGAAATTTTTTCCAACATTGGGGATGATGATCCCATTGCTTTAGATTATAATGGTTTGAATTTTGATGATTGCCACATCTCTGAAGTTATAAAGTTCTTACAAAAACTTGCTAAAAGTCCTAATGCTAGTGCTATAAATTTGGCTTTCACGAAACATATTACAAATG
The DNA here is from genome assembly GCF_019359855.2 of Lolium perenne. Taxonomy (NCBI): domain Eukaryota; kingdom Viridiplantae; phylum Streptophyta; class Magnoliopsida; order Poales; family Poaceae; genus Lolium; species Lolium perenne. Next base: position 170,974,306 of record NC_067248.2, read on the forward strand.
CTCTCATAAAAGCTAGAGAAGAGAAATTAGAACGCGAAGCTTCTATTCCTAGAAAGCTAGAGGATGGTTGGGAGCCCATCATTAAGATGAAGTTCAATGATTTTGATTGTAATGCTTTATGTGATCTTGGTGCAAGTATTTCTGTTATGCCTAAGAAAATTTATAATATGCTTGACTTGCCACCATTGAAAAATTGTTATTTGGATGTTAATCTTGCTGATCATTCTACAAAGAAACCTTTGGGGAAAGTTGATAATGTTCGCATTACCGTTAACAATAACCTTGTCCCCGTTGATTTTGTTGTCTTGGATATTGAATGCAATGCATCTTGTCCCATCATATTGGGAAGACCTTTTCTTCGAACTGTTGGTGCTATCATTGATATGAAGGAAGGTAATATTAAATATCAATTTCCTCTCAAGAAAGGTATGGAACACTTCCCTAGAAAGAGAATAAAGTTACCTTTTGATTCTATTATTAGAACAAATTATGATGTTGACACTTCGTCTCTTGATAACACTTGATACACACTTTCTGCGCCTAGCTGAAAGGCGTTAAAGAAAAGCGCTTATGGGAGACAACCCATGTTTTTACTATAGTACCTTTGTTTTTATTTTGTGTCTTGGAAGTTGTTTACTACTGTAGCAACCTCTCCTTATCTTAGTTTAGTGTTTTGTTGTGCCAAGTAAAGTCGTTGATAGTAAGGTTCATACTAGATTTGGATTACTGCGCAGAAACAGATTTCTTTGCTGTCACAAATCTGGGCAAAATTCTCTGTAGGTAACTCATAAAATTATGCCAATTTACGTGAGTGATCCTCGGATATGTACGCAACTTTCATTCAATTTGAGCATTTTCATTTGAGCAAGTCTGGTGCCTCGATAAAATTCGTCAATACGAACTGTTCTGTTTTGACAGATTCTGCCTTTTATTTCGCATTGCCTGTTTTGTTATGTTCGATGGATATTTCGATTCCATTGACTTTCAGTAGCTTTGTGCAATGTCCAGAAGTGTTAAGAATGATTATTTCACCTCTGAACATATATATTTTGATTGTGCACTAACCCTCTAATGAGTTGTTCTAAGTTTGGTGTGGAGGAAGTTTTCAAGGATCAAGAGAGGGAGATGATACAATATGATCAAGGAGAGTGAAAGCTCTAAGCTTGGGGATGCCCCGGTGGTTCACCCCTGCATATATCAAGAAGACTCAAGCGTCTAAGCTTGGGGATGCCCAAGGCATCCCCTTCTTCATCGACAACATTATCAGGTTCCTCCCCTGAAACTATATTTTTATTCCATCACATCTTATGTGCTTTTCTTGGAGCGTCGGTTTGTTTTTTTTTTTGTTTGAATAAAATGGATCCTAGCATTCTTTATGTGGGAGAGAGACACGCTCCTCTGTAGCATATGGACAAGTATGTCCTTAGGCTTTACTCATAGTATTCATGGCGAAGTTTCTTCTTCGTTAAATTGTTATATGGTTGGAATTGGAAAATGATACATGTAGTAATTGCTAAAATGTCTTGGATAATGTGATACTTGGCAATTGTTGTGCTCATGTTTAAGCTCTTGCATCATATACTTTGCACTTATTAATGAAGAAATACATAGAGCATGCTAAAATTTGGTTTGCATATTTGGTCTCTCTAAGGTCTAGATAATTTCTAGTATTGAGTTTGAACAACAAGGAAGACGGTGTAGAGTCTTATAATGTTTACAATATGTCTTTTATGTGAGTTTTGCTGCGCCGCTTCATCCTTGTGTTTGTTTCAAATAACCTTGCTAGCCTAAACCTTGTATCGAGAGAGAATACTTCTCATGCATCCAAAATACTTGAGCCAACCACTATGCCATTTGTGTCCACCATACCTACCTACTACATGGTATTTCTCCGCCATTCCAAAGTAAATTGCTTGAGTGCTACCTTTAAATTTCCATTCTCTACCTTTACAAATATAGCTCATGGGACAAATAGCTTAAAAACTATTGTGGTATTGAATATGTACTTATGCACTTTATCTCTTATTAAGTTGCTCGTTGTGCGATAACCATGTTCCTGGGTACGCCATCGACTACTCTTTGTTGAATATCATGTGAGTTGCTATGCATGTTCGTCTTGTCTGAAGTAAGGGCGATCTACCACCTTATGGTTAGAGCGTGCATATTGTTAGAGAAGAACATTGGGCCGCTAACTAAAGCCATGATCCATGGTGGAAGTTTCAGTTTTGGACATATATCCTCAATCTCATATGAGAAAATTAATTGTTGCTACATGCTTATGCATAAAAGAGGAGTCCATTATCTGTTGTCTATGTTGTCCCGGTATGGATGTCTAAGTTGAGAATAATCAATAGCGAGAAATCCAATGCGAGCTTTCTCCTTAGACCTTTGTACAGGCGGCATAGAGGTACCCCTTTGTGATACTTGGTTAAAACATGTGCATTGCGATAATCCCGGTAGTCCAAGCTAATTAGGACAAGGTGCGGGCACTATTAGTATACTATGCATGAGGCTTGCAACTTGTAAGATATAATTTACATGATACATATGCTTTATTACTACCGTTGACAAAATTGTTTCTTGTTTTCAAAATCAAAGCTCTAGCACAAATATAGCAATCGATGCTTTCCTCTTTGAAGGACCTTTCTTTTACTTTTATTGTTGAGTCAGTTCACCTATCTCTCTCTACCTCAAGAAGCAAACACTTGTGTGAACTGTGCATTGATTCCTACATACTTGCATATTGCACTTATTATATTACTCTATGTTGACAATATCCATGAGATATACATGTTATAAGTTGAAAGCAACCGCTGAAACTTCATCTTCCTTTGTGTTGCTTCAATGCCTCTACTTTGAATTATTGCTTTATGAGTTAACTCTTATGCAAGACTTATTGATGCTTGTCTTGAAGTACTATTCATGAAAAGTCTTTGCTATATGATTCATTTGTTTACTCATGTCATATACATTGTTTTGATCGCTGCATTCATTACATATGCTTACAAATAGTATGATCAAGGTTATGATGGCATGTCACTCCAGAAATTATCTTTGTTATCGTTTTACCTGCTCGGGACGAGCAGAACTAAGCTTGGGGATGCTGATACGTCTCCGACGTATCGATAATTTCTTATGTTGCATGCCACATTATTGATGATATCTACATGTTTTATGCACACTTTATGTCATATTCGTGCATTTTCTGGAACTAACCTATTAACAAGATGCCGAAGTGCCAGTTGCTGTTTTTGGTTTCAGAAATCCTAGTAAGGAAATATTCTCGGAATTGGACGAAATCAACGCCCAGGGTCCTATTTTGCCACGAAGCTTCCAGAAGACCGAAGAGTCAACGGAGTGGGGCCACGAGGTGGCCAGGAGGGCAGGCAGCGCGGCCCCACCCTTGGCCGCACCGCCCTGTCTCCTGGGCCCCTCGCGTCGCCCCCTGACCTACCCTTCCGCCTACTTAAAGCCTTCGTTGCGAAACCCCCAGTACCGAGAGCCACGATACGGAAAACCTTCCAGAGACGCCGCCGCCGCCAATCCCATCTCGGGGGATTCAGGAGATCACCTCCGGCACCTTGCCGGAGAGGGGAATCATCTCCCGGAGGACTCTACGCCGCCATGGTCGCCTCCGGAGTGATGTGTGAGTAGTTCACCCCTGGACTATGGGTCCATAGCAGTAGCTAGATGGTTGTCTTCTCCCCATTATGCTTAATTGTCGGGTCTTGTGAGCTGACGAACATGATCAAGATCATCTATCTGTAATTCTATATGTTGTGTTTGTTGGGATCCGATGAATAGAGAATACCATGTTATGTTGATTATCAATTTATATCTATGTGTTGTTTATGATCCTTCATGCTCTCCGTTATTAGTAGAGGCTCTGGCCAAGTTTTTGCTATTAACTCCAATAGGGAGTATTTATGCTCGATAGTGGGTTCATGTCTCCGTGAATCTGGGGAAGTGACAGAAATCTCTAAGATTATGGATGTGCTGTTGCCACTAGGGATAAAACATTGATGCTATGTTCGAGGATGTAGTTACTGATTACATTACGCGCAATACTTAATGCAATTGTCTGTTGTTAGCAACTTAATACTGGAGGGGGTTCGGATGATAACCCGAAGGTGGACTTTTTAGGCATAAATGCATGCTGGATAGCGGTCTATGTACTTTGTCGTAATGCCCAATTAAATCTCACTATACTCATCATAATATGTATGTGCATGGTCATGCCCTCTTTATTTGTCAATTGCCCAACTGTAATTTGTTCACCCAATATGCTGTTTATCTTATGGGAGAGACACCTCTAGTGAACTGTGGACCCCGGTCCAATTCTCTATACTGAAATACAATCTACTGCAATACTTGTTCTACTGTTTTCTGCAAACAATCATCATCCACACTATACATCTAATCCTTTGTTACAGCAAGCCGGTGAGATTGACAACCTCACTGTTTCGTTGGGGCAAAGTACTTGGTTTGTGTTGTGCAGGTTCCACGTTGGCGCCGGAATCCCTGGTGTTGCGCCGCACTACATCTCGCCGCCATCAACCTTCAACGTGCTTCTTGGCTCCTACTGGTTCGATTAAACCTTGGTTTCATACTGAGGGAAAACTTGCCGCTGTACGCACCACACCTTCCTCTTGGGGTTCCCAACGGTCGCGTGCTGTACGCGTATCAAGACTGTTTTCTGGCGCCGTTGCCGGGGACCTGAAGAAAAGTTACATCACAGGGATCTCTAACTCCCACGTCGACTTTGCGCCAGCAGGGCCACGTAGAGCCTGCAAAGACACGTCAGACCATCCATCTTTGTTTGACCGTAAGCATCGCTGTATCCCTGACCAAAACGCGAACGAGTGGGGCTTTGGTATATCGAATGACAAGTGGGGCCATGACGCTGATACAAGGGGCAATACACATGTAGGATTATATTTTTAAACGGAGCTCTACAACGATGGCACGGAGGAGGTGGCCTGCGGGGTGCCGAGATGAGATCGACGTCCACAAAGAACTGCATGAGGCGAGACCAGACGCATTAGATAGATATGAACTAGACGCGTTTAACCATGCAAAGAAGAGAAGAAATGGTCGAGGATATCGACGACTACCTCAAAACTTTGACTGACCGTGTCGGACACGAACGCGAGCAATGTAGGGAAAACTAGTGTCTCTCCTTTCTGGCATGTATATATGGGTGCTAGGAGAGTGTGGTGGCGAAGGGAAAGACATCGCGGTGGTCTGTGGCGTCTAGCATAGCGGGGCGGCGTGGCCGTGCCCACAGCGGCGTGCATGCATGTTCGGCGTTGGCATCAGTATGTACGTTTGACATTGGCCTCAGCAGTATCTCTGGTGTGTCAGTGATCGAATGAGGGGACGGGATTGAGGGTGCATCCCGACGGTGACCTAGCAGTGGCGGCGAGCATAGCCGTTCTGACCATGCCGATATTGGCATCGGCATCGTTTGGAGGCTATGGTGCTCGAATCAAGGTGGGATTTGTTTCTTGTACGCCACAATGAATTTGAAACAAGTTTCATTGAAGGTTAGGTAATGAAAGTTTGTAATTAAAAATTATACTAGCGCCATGGTGATGTTCTTTTTGATAGAGCTATACGGTTCGGCAAACTTTTTTGACACTTTTTAGATATTCCTTGTTGTTACACGTATGGCATCATGTATGGTAAATTTGGGGTTATTTGGAGATGTTCGAAAAATCACTTTGCTTAAGCGCATGCCGTTTCGTCTCACTAAAACTAACTTTTCTAACAAGGTGATTTTTTTCTACCTTCTCTAAATGACCTCAAATTTCATAGAGATGATCTTCTATACATAGATAGATAGATTGTTTCGTTTTTACATTTTTGAACTTTTTATTTCCTTTCATAATACCCAATTGATTTTTAGGTCAAAACCTCGAAAAACAGCATCATGTATGACATCATTTTCACCCTAAATTTCAAATTTTGTGAAATTTTCCCTTTTAGATATTCCTTTTTGTTATAGGTATGGCATCATGTATGCCAAACTTGGTTAGGTCTCACTGAAACCAGCTTTTGTAAAAAGTTAGGTTTTTTCGACCTTCTCTAAAGGGATTTTTTCTACCTTCTCTAAATGACCTCAAAAATCATACAGACGATCTTCTATACAAAGATAGGTAGATTGTTTCGTTTTTTACATTTTTCTGAACTTTTATTTCCCTTTATAATACCCATTTGATTTTCAGGTCAAAACCTCGAAAGTTAACATAAGTAGATGGTGAACTCTCCCAAACTTCAAGTACAGAGATAGATAGATTGTTTTGTTTATCATTTTTAGTGTGAATAGTAATGGCTACAAGAAATCGATGATGGTTTATCATTTTTTACGTGAAAAGTAATGGCTACAACAAATCGGTGATGGTTTATCTTTTTTGCGTGAAAATTAATGGCTACAAAAAATCGGTGATAGCTTTTGCATGAAAAGTAATGGCTACAACAAATCAGTGATGGTTTATCATTTTGCGTGAAAAGTAATGCCTAAAAGAGTTTATAATTTTTAGCGCGTGAAAAATAATACAGAAAACCGCCCGTTAGCATACTTAGAGGGTGGAAGCTAACCGCCGAGAGAGAGAGAGAGGGTGGTGGCCCCGATCAGAGAGAGAGGGGTTATCCTGCCCGTTAGATCATACGATGAACGGTCGACGAGCACGATCCGCATGACTTGGGCTAGACCAATCAGGGCAATGTTGCACGTCTGTGAGAATTTGTGAAGGGAGAGGGCAAAACTGAGTAGTATCAAGAAACCAAGGGCACCTGAGTAGTAAACAGACTAAGGGATTCAAATATGAGATTTAAAAAATGGAAAATGTGTGTTTTGTACAATGAAACCCATCTTGGCCTACCTCAAACTATTTGCAATACAAATATACATGAGTGTGAGAATTGTGACCTCATTTAGACAAAGTATGTTTTGGGGAAAGCTGTTTTGGGAAGGGCTTATTGTGGAAAGCCATGCATCTCCATAGCTACTAGGTGATTTGAGAAGTGGCAATTTGTGGTAAAACTTGATTTATCTATGATTGTTATGGTTCCCAACGTGGCAGGCCGCGTAAGAAGACTCCATGAGTAAGTGACACTCTTTTTTGGAATTTTTGCACATTAAATGACTCATTTAACTAGTTAATCCCATTTGTTGACTCTCCGTTGACCAGCCACTTGAAGGTAAAACTGAGTATATTGCACTAGCCAGTATTAGCACTCAAGGGGAAAACTGAGCACACAAAAAATGCTAGTATAAGACTCGAGGGTATACCTGAGTATATCTAAATTTCTAGGGTTAGACTCGAGTACGCGTGTTGCAGTGCAGAAGCGAAAGACGTGCAATTGTTGACGCGTAGACGCGGGTCGCGGTGCAGAAGTCGAAGACGTGCAATCGTGGACGCGTGTCGCGTTGCAGAAGTCCAAGACGTGAAGACATGCAATGGTGGACATGTAGGACGCGGGTCACATTAACCACCCCTCGCCTTTATAGATGCCTCCTTGCACTATGTCTGTCACTCTCACTCGCTCACGCAATGCCGCCTCTCACGTCTCATCATCTTCTCCAAAAAAAACCCTCTCCCTCTCCTCTGTCGGCGAGATGGACAAGGAGAATGCGAATCCCATCGTCCACGACGCCGTCGGCTCCAAGCGTGACGCCTCCCTCTTCGACGCCGTCCCCTCAACGGCCGTCGCCGCCGCCGGTGCATCGGAGGCTGCCGCCGGTGGCGGTCAGATCCCGCTGGGATGGGACCCCTATGAGGAGGTGCCGTACATCTCGCCACCGAACCCCTACGACACTTGCATGGACGGCCCATGGAACGAGGTAACTACGGTTTGCTCCCTTTTTTTATTCCCCATTCTTTTTTTGAACCCTGTTTTTGCTGGTTCCCTAGTAACTATTAGTGCTGATTTGTAGATGGATGAGTATTGGGTTTTTGCGCCGATTTTATTCCATTTTGTTTTGATCCCTTCTTGATTTCATTTAAGATTTGGGGTTCGGCCGTTCGGTTAATTTATGCAAGTAATAATGGGATCTCAATCAGTTAATTTATGAAAGTAATCATGGGATGTCAATCAGTTATTTTATGCACGAATCAAAAGATATCAACCGTTTAATTTTGCAAATAATCTGGAATATGTTCAAATTCAGATCTGGAATCTGTTTCTTTGCCTATGATGAATCGTTGGGCACAAATTTTTACAGGGAGGGTTCAACGAACCATTGCTGTGTACAAATCTGTTGTGCATGAGCTTTGGTTCGCTAACACCGTCCCTGTAGATATATAATCGTGTCCACTCTAACTGAGGTTGGCTCTGTTTTTCCTAACTTTGTTATCATGCATGTTAGTCATCGTTGCAACTTATTCACTCATAGTTTCCGTTTGATATGGATCAGGTGTCTGGCAGCGATGTCGGCAGCGACGACGAGGACCAGCACACCAAAACTCGGCAGGTGCTGCGGAGGCTGCAGGTCGGCCAGTACATCTCCTACTTCGCCAAGGGTGTCTACAGGTGCCCCTTCTGCACTAGGAGACTCGGCGGCACCGACTTCAACTTCCTCCTCATGCATGCCGAGGACATCGGCAAGACCTTCCCCAAGGTCGGCGCGACATTGAACGTCTACTCCTTCCGCGCCAAGCACAAGGCGCTCGGCATTCACCTCCGCAACTTGCAGCGGGTGGAGATCTCCGCCGGGCGCATGCCTCCGCTCAAGCCCAAGGTTCCCAAGGGGAGCAACAAGTGGAGGCAGAGCCAGATGGGGTAGGCGGAGTCCTGGACGTGTGCTGTTGTTGCCTCCTCTATTTTGTTGTTAGCTAGGGATCCCTTGTTGTTATGTTGTTAGTATGATGGTCCTGTGCAGCTTATTATCTAGGGAGGGATCCCTATTATCTATCCCTATTCTACTATATGACTGTGAGAATTTATCGTACATTACCCTGGAGATTTGCTTCTAGATTTAGCTACATACATATGGACCAGAGGGAGTACTAGATTTGCTGCCATATTGGGCAAACAACGAGGACCAAAAGGCACAAATAACTAAAGAAAGACAGAAATGCAAGCTTCTCTAGATTTGATACTAATTAGGTGAAAAAAGACAAAGAGAAAGAGGAGGAAAAGGTACTCTTAAAAATGCCAATTTGGGCCGAGAGAGACAGAACCCAGCTTCTGCTCACGTACAACCAAACGCGGTCTCGTCTTGTCCCATGCGGTCCCTTTCTACCAGCCCCACGCGACGCGGCCCCACACGACGTGGCCCCACACGTCAGCACGGAACGGTCAACTAAACGGAATCCTCCCGTCTGAGCTCCTTCTGCGGGTTTCAAACAAGGGCTTGAGGAAAACTGAGGAAAAACTAAGGAGCTGGGGAAAACTGAGTACAACTAAGGACCTGAGGGCACGAGAATAGAAATCCCAATATTATAAAGACTTTTTTTTGCAAAGAACCTTGCCTTGACATTGATTTGATGGATGACTTCTGGGACCTTGAGGATATGGTTTCCCAAGAACATAATGATATGCTTAATGCTGCTTTTTCTAAAAATGAGGTAAAGGAGGCAATCTTTGGCTCTTATGCTGAGGGTGCTCCTAGACCTGATGGGTTTTCTTTTCTCTTTTATCAACAATTTTGGGAGCTCATTAGAGCTGATTTCATGGCTATGGTGAAGGATTGGAATGAGGGGAATCTTGTCTTTTTAGATTGAATTTCTCTCTATTGACCTTGATTCCAAAGGAACCTGATGTTGTATTTTAAGATTTTCTCTAAGTGTGCAACTAATAGGCTGGGTGTGGTTAGTGAAGAACTTATTTCTCCTAATCAAACAACTTTTATTAAGGGGAGATATATCCTTGAGAGTGTTATCTCTGCACGTGAAGTTATTCATGATGCTGTGCATAAGGGTCAATCTGGGTTTATTTGTCATCGTGGTGATTAGACAGATGCCATGGGATGGCTTATCTTGGGGCCGAATGTGCGCTAGAGGATTCGGGGGAGGGTTTTGGTATAGAAGGAGAGGTTTCCGGATGGATTCCTCAAGAACTTGGCCTTGGCCGTAGGTAGAAGATGATGAACTCAAGAACAAAGACAACACTAGATCTCTCTATTTCTTGATCATAAGAGCTTACAGGTTTGTGTACAAGATCGCTATTTGGTCGTTGTGTGGTACCTGCCCGCGAAGGGTTGTGCCCCCTCTCCTTATATAGGGGAGAGGGTGGCTTACAGGGGAAGAAACCGTAAGAAAACCTAATGGGATCTTTGACTAGACAAACTACTTTACAAAGCTACTTTAGCTACCGGTGATGCCGGTATGCCTTTAATCAAGAGCTGTGACATCCTCCGACACCTTTTACGTCATCCTTCGCCTTTGGCGTCATGGCTTCGATTAAAGCTGAAGTGCTTCGCTCATCTTTGTCTTCTAGCTCTGGAGAGCATCTTTGACCAGTCTTGCCGACGTGCTACAGTGTAGCATGTTCCGGTATTCCGGTACGTTCTTAGCCAGTTCCGGTATCCCCTTTCCTGGGATAACGGTATGATTCTCTGAATCAACCTTCGTTATCCGGAACCACCTTTAAACCGGTACTTTGATGGCTCAAACCATCCGGTTTGGCATGCCTTTGGCATACCGGGGGTCATCCCCCCAACATTAGTCCCCGAAGCTGGTATAGTCCGGTGGATCCTATCCAACGGACCATGCCAGGTTCTCTTTTCTCAAGGTACCGGTTTAACCCTTCCGGAATCTGGATCAAACTCTTCGGCGTTTATGCCGAACTTATGTCTTTGTACCGATTTTCTCCGATATCTCTTGTCATTAAACCTCTCCTCGACAAGGTCGAGAATATCTCGGGTACAACGCCTGTCAGTGACATGCGCACTGTGCCTGGCGCGCGACAGTGTCAGAGGTCACTTCGGTTCGTCTTGTGTGCCAGCATTTATGGCGCCGCACCGGATCCGCGCTGCCGTTCCGGATCCGTGTGGCCTCCCTGTGTCCTCGTATTTTCGGCGCGTGTATCTGCGTGCCACGTGGTGGCCCACGAACCAAACCGCCGCGGCCCAGCGGTTGCCGGCCCACTACTCCTCCTTCCTATTTAACTGGGGTGCGGTTCCCCTTCATCTTCTTCTCCGCATTTGCCCCTTCTCTTGCGCCCAGAGCTTCTCGCCCGTTGCGCTCCCGTCACCGCCGATCGCCGCCTGAGCTTCGCTCCTGACGAACTAGCGCCGCTTCTCCTGCTGCGTTGCGAACCTCTGCCGCGCAGAGAACCTCCGAAGCGGCTCCACCGTCGCTGCATCGGGCTCCTGTCGGCAACGTCTTCACCTCTTCGTCGCCTGCCCTCGTCGACGACCGCGAGCTCACCGTGCCTCCGCCGACCTTCTTCCTCAGCACTCTCCGCCACCTCAGGTTAGCCCCAATGCACGTTCGCCCCTTTCCCTTTTGCTTTTCAGTTCTTGGGCCGGTAGTGCATTTACTCTTCCCTTTCTTTTGCTTTTCCTCTTACTCGTAGATCTTCGCGCGAGGCTAGGCTTCAGGAAACTTGTTTCTAGGTAGATCTTGAACCCTTCTGGAAAATGTCTTCTGAGGACTACCTTTCGGACTCCTCTTCCGGTAGCCACCACACCGTAATCCCCACATCTTCTTCTGGAGGAACTTCGGTTGAAAGGACCTCCGACGGGCTCGAGGCAGATCTTGCCCAGAGCGAGGCTGGTACCGGTAGCTCAGCTCCTGCTACCGGTAACCAAGGAGAAGCCGGCAGCTCCAGCTAGGGCGCCGGAGTAGATCTGGGCTCCTACACGCGAGGAGCCTGGATGGGCTCCGATGTGACCCAGGCGGAAATTGACTGGCTCTACCGCTCCCGGAGGATTCCGGAAGAGGTTTGGTGCCGGATCCCCGGCAAGGAGCGCCAGCCCGAGATTCAGCCGGGTGAGGTTGTGGTCTTTGCTGCTCATTTTGAGCGCGGCTTAGGCCTTCCAGCGTCGGATTTCTTCTGGCGCTTTCCAGACTTCTACGAGCTTCAGCCCCACCATCTTCCGGACAACGCTATCTTTTATCTTTCTTCTTTCACCGCCTTCATGGAGGGATACTGCGGTATCACTCCTTCTGTTGATAATTTCTCTTTCTTTTACTATCCTCGGAAGAATTCTATCCAGGATAGGAAACTTCCTCAGCCCAAACCCTTTGTCCGGTGTGGGGGCTTGATACGTCCAAAACGTATCTACTTTCCCGAACACTTTTGCTATTGTTTTGCCTCTAATTTGTGTATTTTGGATACAACTAACATGGACTAACGCTGTTTTCAGTAGAATTGCTCTGGTGTCTCGTTTTTGTGCAGAAATCCAACTTTCAGGAAAATTCCCGGAATTTATGTCGAAGGTCTTATTTTTCCAGAAGAATTACAGAGCCAGAAGGGCAAGCAAGGTGGAGGCCCGAGGCCCCCACACACTAGGCCGGCGCGGCCCAGGAGGGGGGCACGCCGCCCTATTGTGTGGCCCCCTCGGCTGCCCTCTGACGCCCTCCTCTGGACTACTTAAAGGTTTCGATCTAAAAACGCGAGAAGAGAAGTCGAAGTCGCCAGAAACCCTCCAGAACGCCGCCACATCGCGAAACTCCGTCTCGGGACCAGAAACTCCGTTCTGGCACTCCGTCGGGACGGGGAATTGGAGGAGATCATCGCCATCATCACCACCGACGCCTCTCCATCGACCAGCAATGTTTCCCCCATCCATGTGTGAGTAATTCCCCCGCTGTAGGCTAAAGGGGATGGTAGGGATTGGATGAGATTGGTCATGTAATAGCATAAGATTGTTAGGGCATAGTGCCTAGTGTCCGTAATTGGTACTTTGATGATATTGTTGCAACTTGTTATGCTTAATGCTTGTCACTAGGGCCCGAGTGCCATGATCTCATATCTGAACATGTTATTGTTTCATGATGATATGCATTGTTTTATGATCTTACCTGCAAGTTGTATACACATGTCGTTGTCTGGAACCCGAGGCCCCAAAGTGATAGAAATTGGGACAACCGGAGGGGAAGGCAGTGATGTGAGGATCACATGTGTTCACGGAGTGTTAATGCTTTGCTCCGGTACTTTATTAAAAGGAGTACCTTAATATCCAGTAGATTCCCTAGAGGCCCGGCTGCCACCGGCTGGTAGGACAAAAGATGTTGTGCAAGTTTCTCATTGCGAGCACGTACGACTATATACGGAACACATGCCTATGGATTGCTTACTACTTGGACACCGTTTTATTATTATCTGCAAATGCCCTGCTTTGATTGTTACATGAGTTTCTCTCATCCATGCAACGCCCGTCATCCATCCCTGTGCCTACAGTATTTTAATCCTGCTGTTTACTATAATCACTACTGCTGTCCTTGTTCCACTGCTGCTGTTATTTCACTACTGCTACTGCTATAAAACTGTTACTACTGATAAGCTCTTGCGAGCAAGTCTGTTTCCAGGTGCAGCTGAATTGACAACTCCGCTGTTAAGGCTTTCAAGTATTCTTTGTCTCCCTTGTGTCGAATCAATAAATTGGGTTTTACTTCTCGCGAAGACTGTTGCGATCCCCTATACTTGTGGGTTATCAAGACTATTTTTTGGCGCCGTTGCCGGGGAGCATAGCTTTATTTGGAAGTTCACTTGGATTGATATTGTTCGCTGCAAATTCTCCATCATGGGTAAATCTCGCGATTCTAAAGTCGCCATATTACCATCCACTACAAGAAAAGGTACAACTCTGAGTACCTCTGCTACTCTTGATTCACCATCTGTGATAAGTCAACTTGTTTCACCACCACAAGCTTCACTTGCTGGTACTTCTGGTGAATCTGAAAATTCTCATAATATTGATGATGTTTCTGCTGTGCTTGATGATAGTGGTTCATTGGGATCTTTTCTAGATGCTACAATTGCTAGGTCTAGACAAATTGAAAATGCTGAAACTCCTAATGAAAATGCTGCTACACCTGTTAATTCACCTGAGTCTGTTTATTATTCTAGTGATGATCGTGATGAGGATTATGTGGAGCTTAATGATGATTTTATTGATAAATGCAATGCTATTACTGATGCAAGAAAAATTTAAAAAGTTTCTCGCACAACATACTGTTAGATATAAGCTATCTCCTGATCCTAAATTTGCCACATCCCCTATAAACATTAAGGATAAAGATTATGATTTTTCTCTTGATCTATCTCATATAGCTATTGTTGAGAAAACACCCTTTTGTGGTACTGAAAAAGAAAGTGCTGTAGAACATATGAATGAACTTTCTTCTATGAGTAGCTTGTTTTCTGATGATGTCAAGTTGCGTACTTATTTTGTTGCTAAAATTTTACCTTTCTCATTAAAGGATGATGCTAAAACTTGGTACAATAATTTGCCTCCTGGTTCTATTAATAGTCCAGGTGATTTGCTTGATGTTTTTTTTTGGAAATACTTTCCTGCTAGTGCTCAACATGCTGCTTTACAGAAAATTTATAGCTTTGACCAGGAAGATGGACAGAAATTGCCAGAAGCTTGGGCAAGATTTTGCTCTCTTATCAGAGCTCGACCTGGACATGATTTGGAAAAGCATGATTTACTTGATATATTTTATAGTGGACTAACCGTTGAGTCTAGAGCATATTTGGATAGTTGTGCTGGTTGTGTTTTCAGGAAAAGAACTCCAGACGAAGCTGAAGAATTATTGGCTAAAATAGGACAGAATCATGATGATTGGACTACACCTGAACCAACTCCGACGCCGATATTGAAGAAGAGGGGTTTGATTAAATTAAATGATGAAGATATGAGGGAAGCCAAGAAGTCTCTTAAGGAGAAAGGTATTAAATCCGAAGATGTGAAGAATTTACCCCCCATAGAAGATTTATGCAAGATAATTCCCCCTTCATCCATGATTGAGGTAAACTCTCTTCAACGCTTTACTAGGGAAGATATTCCGTATTCAAACCTCCTGCTCAATGCTTAGATGAGTTTGATAATTATATTGTTAAGCAAGCAAATTTTAATATGAGAGTAGAGAATCATCTAATGGAAAATTCTCAAGCTATTAAAAATTTGCATGGTATTGTGGAGAGAACCTCCAATGATGTTAAGATGCTTGTTAAACATTTTCAAATGGTTCAAACTCAAATTGATCAACTCACTAAAGTGCAAAATGACTTGTTAAAAAATAATTCTAAAGAGAAACATGCTTATGAAGTAACAACTAGAGGTGGTGTCTCTACCCAGGATCCTCTATATCCTGAGGGGCATCCCAAAAGAGTTGAACAAGATTCTCAACGAATTGAACCTAGTGCTCCTTCTAAGAAAAAGAAGAAGAAACGTAAAAATGTTGTAGAATCCTCTGAACCTGTTAATGATCCTAATAGTATTTCTATTTCTGATGCTGAAACTGAAAGTGGTAATGAACATGATAATGATAATGATAAGAATGATGCTTCCGATAAAGAAGAAGTTGAAGATGAACCTGAGAAGCATGCTAAAAATAAAAAGTATACTAAAGAAGATTTTATTGCTAAGAAACATGGTAATGAAAGAGAACCATGGGTACAAAAGCAAATGCCTTTTCCTGCTAAAAAACTAAAATCAAAGGAAGAAGAACATTATAATAAATTTTGCGATTGGGTGAAACCTTTATTCTTGCAAATCCCTTTGACTGATGCTATTAAATTGCCACCTTATTCAAAGTATATGAAAGAAATTGTCTCTAACAAAAGGAAAATTCCTAATGAGGAGATTTCCACTATGCTTGCTAATTACTCTTTCAATGGCAAAGTTCCAAAGAAGTTGGGCGACCCAGGTATACCGACTATTCCTTGTTCTATTAAGAATAATTATGTTAGAACTGCTCTATGTGATTTGGGAGCCGGTGTTAGTGTTATGCCTTTTTCTCTTTATAAGAGACTTTATTTAGATAAGTTGATACCGACTGATATATCTTTGCAAATGGCTGATAAATCTACTGCTATTCCTATTGGTATATGTGAGGATGTTCCTGTTCAAGTTACTCATAACTGCTTGATATTAACTGATTTTGTTGTGTTGGAAATGCCTGAAGATGATAATATGTCTATTATTCTTGGGAGACCTTTTCTTAACACCGCAGAGGCTGTTATTGATTGCAATAAAAGAAAGGTTACTTTCAATGTCGATGACAAGGAGCATACCATTTATTTTCCCAAGAGGATTGATAAAGTATGTGGAGTTAATACCATTTCTAATGTGAGAACCATCAAAATTGGAGATATTGATTGTCCTATATATGAGCCTAAAGAAGGATATCAAAATCTTATGATTGGATCCATATCAATACAATTCAAGGTAACATGATTGATTTGAGGTTTATTTCTTCTTATGCTATGTAAAATTTATTTGGTGGCAAGACTTGATCAACCTTGTTAACAAATACTTTTTATATGCATAGAGGAGGTAAACAACATTTCTTTCTTCCTCCACTTGTTCTACTTGCTGTAGCACTTTTGTTTTGCAAAGTTCTTTTGTCAATTAGAGATTTCAAAAATCTTTTTCTGCCCAGTAATAATAAATTTAATACCCAGAAATGTGCATTTTTCAAAGTTTTCAAAAATTCACAAAAATTATATCGTTGGTCCTATTTTTCGAAGACGCACCTGGGAGCACCTGGGGATGACCAGTGGGGCACCCCAGGGTGGCACCCCATAGGCCGGCGCGGCCTGGAAGGGGGGCGCGCCACCCTGGTGTGTGGGCTCCCCCTTGCCCCACTACTTTATCTCTTCCTCCCACTCTCTTCTCTCTCCCAAAAAAACTTGCACCAGATTTCTCTCACTCGTGTTTCTGCTCAAGAGCTCAAGATTTCTCGATCTCTTTGCTTAGCCCAGATTTCTGTCTGAAATTTGGCACATTTTCTCTCCGGTATGTGACTCCTCCGATTATCCAAGTAGAATTTTGTTTGGTTGAGTATATCTTGAATATTTTGCTGCTGTAGGTAACATGTTTAGTGAGCTTGCATGCTTGTTCTAAGTTGTAGAAACTAGTTTTGATGCATGATTAGTACTCTAGCAAATTCCTATGGTAGTTTCCCTCAATTATATGTCACCAAATCAAATTTTATATTGTTTGTTGAAAAATTTCAGAAAATGGAGTGGAATAGGCATCAACTAAACCAACAAGAATTGGAGGTGCAACAAGTCATGAGAGTTAACCGCGAAGAGGGAGTATACCCCTCTTACTACCCGTGCACAAATTTCATGAGAAGTGCAGGAATCTTGGGAGATGTTCAGAATCTAATTTCTCGTGCAGGGTTGGATGATTTTGTTGACGGAGAACCATGCCAATATGCAAAATTGACTATGTCTGTTGTGCAGGATTTTAAGTTCAATTGGTCGCAATCTAACCCCATGGTTCGGTACAAAATTTATAATAAAATTGTCAACTTGCCATTCGATGATTTTTGTGCAGCAATTAGAGTGCCGCAATGGGGATCATGCGAGAAGATAAGGGGATCGCCGCAAGAGCTCTTGAACCCCTTGGAGATGATTTGTCATGGAAGAAGTTTCTCAAAGGATGGTGGTAAAATCAGTAGCATTCAACTCCCAGCTATTCGCTACTTTGCTTATTTCATTACTAAGTGCGTTCTTGCTAGAAAGAATGCAAGTAAATTATCTATCCAGGATTTAATTTTCTAGCTGCTGCATTGCAAGGTAATAAGACCTACAATTTGGGTGCTTTGATAGCCTATAGACTTGCTACTAACCGTGAGAAGGGTGGAATTTGTGGAGGTCTCATTTCCTCTCGTTTATTAACTATGCATGGTGTAGAACCTCACCATCTTGATATTCAGCTTACCATAGAGAAACTTGACATAGTCTCCATGATTAAACATGAATTTGTTTCTGATTCATCTAATTTGGGTAGCCTGTCTTACAAGATAACATTTTACAAGAAAACTTGGAGAACAACTAAGAAAACTGAAAAACTAGTATGATTGCCTGCACCTGTTCTATTTCACCTTGATTCCAGGGAGGATTGGTCAGTCACGGAAGGTGCACTGAATGCATACATAGAGGGAGGAGGCCATCATGCAAGAGACAACACGGAGGAGGCCGAGGAACACCTCGACTCGTCATCCGATGCAGCAAGCTCATCGCATCAACATTTTGGGCATGTGGAGCCTTCACCCTTTCTTCTGCACCGGGACCTTATTATGACTACACCATGTATGATCCACCGGAGTGGAACAGCGACCCTCGCTGGGGTTGAACTCCACTTAGGCTAAAAGCCTAAGCTTGGGGGGAGGTATACCGGCATTACTCATTCTTTGCATATTATGGTTTCTGGATACTTGTATATACTTGTCTAGTTTCTTTATGTGGTTTTCTAATAAGAGGGAGATGATATTTGGGGAAGTGCTGCCTGAAAACAGATTCTGGACTGTTACCAAAAAAATTCTCAAAAACAGCCAGAACGTTATTTTTCGAAGCCAATTTTTTTGCATGTTCCCCAGGTTGTTATCTAACTTTCATTAGTTGAACACTTTTCGAGCTGAGCAGCGGAAGAATTTCTTAAAAATCGATTACTGTACTGCTGTCAAGTTTGACGAATTCCTGCTGCTTTGTGTTTATGTGACTTTTCTAGTTTTCATTTTCTTGTTTTTGCTTTGTTTCTTTCCTAAAACACAAAAAGATCAAAAATATTTCTGTTGTTTCTCTTCACCATTTGTTTATTTTGGTTTCATGCATTTATTTTGCTTATTTGCTATCGTTGGTTTGCTATAAGAAAATCCAAAAAGATTTTGCTTTGTTTGCTTGTTTCCTTTTGTTCTTGTTTCCAATCGAAAACACCAAAAATATTTGCTGTTCTTCTTTGGTTTTGTAAAGTTCATTATGAGTTCAATGGTCTTTGGTGGCTGGAGCGTGGTTTTCATTTCATATTATCCATGCTACACAAGTGAAAGGCAATAATGACGATCTACGACAATTCGACTGTGGTGAGAGGCTGGTATGAACTCTATTTGTTTTCATTTTTGTACATATACTCATCCATGTGAGCATGCTTAGTTGGTTCATGTGAGGTATATGTCATTTAAGAAAGTCTAGTAGTTCATGATCTCTCATGTTTAGCTCCAATTTATTAATATGAGTAGCATGTCATGGATGTTTGCTTGCATTGTTTTATTCATAAATAGGTATGACATTGTGGTATCCTCCTCTGAATAATTCATTTGAATCGACTTGGCACATGCTCACGCATGCATATGACTGAACAAAAGTCAATTAAGCCTTGATGATTTACTTTGCCTCAGAGTTCTTGTATCACTTTTATGCCTCCGTTAATTTATTTTGCCGCAAGCATGATTATGACAGTGACTGCTCTCTTGATTGTCGCTCCCCAGTCTATTGCTAGCCTTCACTTGTACTGAGCGGGAACACTGCTCGTGCTTCCAAACCCCTGAAAACCAAGTTGTTCCAAAGTGTCCACCATAAATACCTATGCATGGCATTTCAAACCATTCCAAGTAAATTCTCATGCGCTACCTTTAAACCTTCAAAATGCTTCTCAATTTGTGTTAATGTTTTATAGCTCATGAGGAAGTATGTGGTGTTTATCTTTCAACCTTGTCATTTACTTTTGACGGACTTTCATAATAAGAGCTGGCAACGGGGTGCCCAGCCCCAATTAATAACTTCATTAATAATTCTCTTCACATGTTTTGCTCTGATTCATCAGTAAGCAACTTAATTTTGCAAATAGACACTCCTCCATGGTATGAGATTGATGGAAGGCACCCGAGGATTCGGTTAGACATGGCTTGTGTAAGCTGGGGGGAGTGTCACTCATAATAAAAACTAAAGTACGTGTGTAAACAAAAGAGAAGAGGGATGATCTACCTTGCTGGTAGAAATAACGTCCTTCATGGGAGCCGCTCTTGAAAGTCTGGTTGGCGAGGTAGTTGGTGTACCCATTACCATTCGTTGACAACAACAAACACCTCTCAAAATAATTTTACTCCTGTTTTAAAAATGAAAAGCTCTAGCACATGTTAATCCCTGCTTCCCTCTGTGAAGGACCAATCTTTTACTTTCATGTTGTGTCACCATCTTTTCTTTGAGCACTTTCTTGAGAGCACAACTGTCATTCTTAGTATAATATGCTTGTCCCAAAATATGATTGACTGTGGTATAACTTTGATGCTTTTATCTTTGACAATCTCTATTTCTAGTCTTTCTATGGACCTCAGAGGTGCCTGAGCATTTATGTTTTGCTGATCAAATACGGGCAAGCGAGATACCACTTTATCATACCCTTTTATGAACATTGCAATCCTGCTGATAGACATGATTTATGATGCTTATTATTAATTTGTTGGTACCTTTCCATGATTGGCATAGTTATTGGATGATCCTATTTGCATGTATCTTATTATGAATTGCCTAAGTACTTGTCCATAGCATGAGAATATTTACATCATATGAACAAATGTTTTCTTGAAAGTTCTTTTATCGCACTCAGTTGTTAACTGAATTGCTTGAGGACAAGCAATAAGCTAAGCTTGGGGGGAGTTGATACGTCCAAAACGTATCTACTTTCCCGAACACTTTTGCTATTGTTTTGCCTCTAATTTGTGTATTTTGGATACAACTAACACGGACTAACGCTGTTTTCAGCAGAATTGCTCTGGTGTCTCGTTTTTGTGCAGAAATCCAACTTTCAGGAAAATCCCCGGAATTTATGTCGAAGGTCTTATTTTTCCAGAAGAATTACGGAGCCAGAAGGGCAAGCTAGGTGGAGGCCCGAGGCCCCCACACACTAGGTCGGCGCGGCCCAGGAGGGGGCGCGCCGCCCTATTGTGTGGCCCCCTCGGCTGCCCTCTGACGCCCTCCTCTGGACTACTTAAAGGTTTCGATCTAAAAACGCGAGAAGAGAAGTCGAAGTCGCCAGAAACCCTCCAGAACGCCGCCACATCGCGAAACTCCGTCCCGGGACCAGAAACTCCGTTCTGGCACTCCGCCGGGATGGGGAATTGGAGGAGATCATCGCCATCATCACCACCGACGCCTCTCCATCGACCAGCAATGTTTCCCCCATCCATGTGTGAGTAATTGCCCCGCTGTAGGCTGAAGGGGATGGTAGGGATTGGATGAGATTGGTCATGTAATAGCATAAGATTGTTAGGGCATAGTGCCTAGTGTCCGTAATTGGTACTTTGATGATATTGTTGCAACTTGTTATGCTTAATGCTTGTCACTAGGGCTCGAGTGCCATGATCTCAGATCTGAACATGTTATTGTTTCATGATGATATGCATTGTTTTATGATCTTACCTGCAAGTTGTATACACATGTCGCTGTCCGGAACCCGAGGCCCCAAAGTGACAGAAATTGGGACAACCGGAGGGGAAGGCAGTGATGTGAGGATCACATGTGTTCACAGAGTGTTAATGCTTTGCTCCGGTACTTTATTAAAAGGAGTACCTTAATATCCAGTAGATTCCCTAGAGGCCCGGCTGCCACCGGCTGGTAGGACAAAAGATGTTGTGCAAGTTTCTCATTGCGAGCACGTACGACTATATACGGAACACATGCCTATGGATTTCTTAGTACTTGGACACCGTTTTATTATTATCTGCAAATGCCCTGCTTTGATTGTTACATGAGTTTCTCTCATCCATGCAACGCCCGTCATCCATCCCTGTGCCTACAGTATTTTAATCCTGCTGTTTCCTATAATCACTACTGTTGTCCTTGTTCCACTGCTGCTATTATTTCACTACTGCTACTGCTATAAAACTGTTACTACTGATAAACTCTTGCGAGCAAGTCTGTTTCCAGGTGCAGCTGAATTGACAACTCCGCTGTTAAGGCTTTCAAGTATTCTTTGTCTCCCCTTGTGTCGAATCAATAAATTGGGTTTTACTTCCCGCGAAGACTGTTGCGATCCCCTATACTTGTGGGTTATCAGGGCTGCATCTTGTCTCCCCGCTCCGGGAGCAATTTCTACAAACTCTCCGGTCTGAACTCTGTCCGGACCTGGCAGAGGACCTTTTTCTATGTCCGAAACGGCGGTCCGGAAGATTTTATCAATTTCCCGGCATATGTTCCCGGGCCGCCCTCCATGAAGAACTGGCTCCACTATCCCAAGGACGACAAGGAGTCCATCTGGATCGCCGGCTTCATCGAAACCAACAAGGAGGAGACCAACCTCTGCGCGGAGGATCTGGTCCGTGCTTTCCTCGCGCCGGGTGCTGCCCCTTCATCGGCGCGCCCACAAGATCAGCGAGATGTCGGGGCCAATGGAACCGACAAGGATCACAACCCACCGGCTGAGCCCTGCCGACTTGGTCCTTAAGGCCAAGCAGATTTGCCAAAACCCGCTGAGCTCCAACGGGAAATACGGGCTGGCCCCCTACAGCCGCCGCAACTCTCCTCCGCGGCGAGTAAGACCTTGGGATCCACGGGAAGCTTTTTCCGGTGTAACCACACATATCTTGCTCTAACATGTTGTTTTTGTATTTCAGAACTTCCGCCGGATCGGCCAGGAGCATCCGGCTTCCTACACGCCGGACCGGATCTTCCAGGACGACTCCGACGCTGACCCCTACGTCAAGGGAGAGCAGAAGATGGGCCGGACCCACACTCCACGCCCCGGTAACTTTTCTGGCAAGGGCTCTGATTCGGATGATGAGGTTACTATACTTGAGGTATTTTGCTCTTTCGCTTTCTCATGTATCATCTTTCTGTAGACGCTCCCTCAGCCAGTGCCAACCCACAGGTCGTGGAGCGCGCCACCCCACTTCAGGCCGAGGTTGGGGCTGAGTTTCTTGAGAAGCTCGCCTCCCAAGGCCGCAAGAACAAGGCGCCCACGCCCGAGGCCGGTTCCAGCGAGGCTCCTCCAGCCAAACGCTCCCAGATGGAGATCGGCGGGAAGAAGGTGTAATATCCCAGGTAATGGGGTTACAAAAATAGAGGAAACAGATGTGTGCATTGCATTCATGCATAGAAAATCTGGGGAATTTTCGCGCTTTAAAGTAAAACAGTCACAGGAACTGAAGTTTCACTTGATCTTGGTTGAATTGAAGTAGCTCATCAAGTCAAGCGCTATAAACCTCAATGTGACTTTGTTAAAACCTTGTTTTGGGTAGAGATGATTTGATCTAAGGGGTTAGATCAAATGGAACTAATAATCAACACAACAACACTTTACTCAATGATCAATTGCTTGATCTTATTAAAGATCACAACATGATATTCCTTGCCATAACATATGAACATCCATTTAATTGGAAAATCAAGTAACAATAATTGGAGAAACTATTCTTCACTTATCTTCTCCATGTCTTAAACTAATCCATGCTCTTATCATAAACCCTTTTATATCCATTCTACTTTAATCTTGGAAACAAGACAAGGAGATCCAACTAAGGAATATAAATCTTCTCTATTCCATAATATTATACATCAAATCTAGAGAGGTGAGATTTCTATATTATTTACTAGAGAAGAAATGACAAATTTTGAGCTAAACCTTGGATATGCATCCATGTATTCAAATAAATATCTTTAAGAGAAGCCCTAAGATATTATTCAAGACATTTCCAAGAGAGAGGACCTAATTATGTTAAACCTAGATATTGATGACCACATCAACCTCTAGGGAGCCTAACCTTAGGTTATCATTGAATTCCTTCCCAAATGAGAGAGACCATTTATACCAACCTTAGCTTTACCTATTTAAGAATCAAGGACACCATTGAACTAAAGTATTAGGTTGTAAACCATTTTCCCCTGGAGTAATGAGATAACCTAATATCACATGAAATAATATCATATCCATGAATTGATAAAGTAAGGAGGAGATTAATTCAATTAAGATAGCCAAGTGGAGTTTTAGATTAAATACTTATTGAGATATTGTGAATACACCATAAATCCTAGAATAACTATTCCTATGAAAGAGAGCTCAAGCTTTGGTGCTACACTCAAGTTAGTTGAGGCAACACTTGAATTTGAGGGAAAGAACTATCCATATACCCAGATGAAAATATCAACATTGTTTAAGTAGAATCCTAACAGAATATCTCAAGCATTCTCCTGGGATATAACCTATTGAGGTAACCATAGACATGTCCACCCAAGAAAATATAAGAAAGATATTATACCTTAGTTGATCAAGACAATACTTAATCTTAGAAGTGAGAAACTTAACTCAGGAGAGATACCTTAGGAAGCCAAACCTTGATCATTATAAATTGAGTAATGATCATAAACCCTAAAATTTGAGGTAGAAAATATTAAGAACAAATGGATCATACCTAATCCCTGATCATGCTCCTTAGGTATGTTATGATAAGTTAAATCTTAATAAGATAAGTAGATATCATTCACCACATGAAATCATAGGGAGGTAACTAGTAAGCAACCCTAGGTTTATATTCCAACCTTTACTTGTGAACCACTTGGTGATCATAAGTAGAATCCTACCATATCTATATTTCATAAATTAAAGAACCTAAGAAAACCTTAGAGTAAAACTCCATACTTAATATGGTGAGAAACCATCCATCCATATGACCAAAGTTAACTATAAAAAGAAATATAGTTACTTTAGTTACTTCAACAATAAGTTAATGATATAATAGAATTCTATTGGTATAAGATAAAACCAATTCTCAAGATCTTAGTAACTAGAGGAGAATATAAAATGTTAAGTAATTCACCACCTTATCTTAGTTAGGGTAGACTAACCTCTACCAAATACAATATGGTGCCATCTCATTCCTACAACCTAGAATTATATCTCAACCCTAGTATGTGTATCATTTGGGTGATCACAACTAAAAACCTAAGCCATATTTGAGAATTCAAACCATGTGACATTAGGAGAATATATTTAGAACACTAATTGTTCATTAATTAAATCCTATGCTTCAATTATACAACAAAAAAGACATCTAATGTAAGTCCTATAATTAAAACCCACAAGTGGTGATCAACCACTTATCATTATAACCAAGACCAAACCATGATGAGAGTAATATCTACTCTAAGTAATTCAAAGTGTTATTAAATATAATTCTGGAACTAACCTTAAAATAGGGTTATGATAACAATCTACATGACCTTATTAAATAAATGCTCACATGAAATCATATGTAAGTAACCAACATCTCAAATAAGAGGTCAAGTTCTAATGATAACTTCTAAAGTATTTGCAGTAGGAATTATCAACTCTAATAAGTAAAAAGGGAGTTGCAATCCAAATAAAAAGGGAACTTAAAGAACACCTATAATTATGCTTAATTGATATTTTGAATAAGCTCACATGTATGAAATATAATCAAATATAAAATACCTTCTTCCAATAAGCAAGTGGTGTAATAACCATTGAACTAATTCTTGTATGAATGAAATGAGCAAGACCTGCAAAATAGAAAATAATTCAAGTATGAATTCAAAACTGAATTCAAAACAAGAAATAAAAACATAAATAAGAAAAGAGAGAAGAGAAATGGACTTACCTGGCCAGGAGAGCCCAGTAACGGAGCCCATCAGAAGTCCACGAGGCAGCCCAGCACTCCAGCCCAATCCACCTCCAAAACCAGCCCAAATACCGTTTCCTGATTAAACAAGCGAGGAGACAAACTCGTCTTCCTCCTCACCGGCATGCTCGACAGCACGGCGTCTCCACGTCGCTGGCCGCCGTTGTGGACCTCCCGCGCCACGTTGACCGCCACCGAGGCTTTGCCCTTATCCTCCACACACCTATCCTTATCCCAGAACTCGCCAAGATTCACGCCCAGACGTAGCACCGACATCACCGTGCATCCCGGCCAATTGCCGCCGTCTTGTCGCCACCTAAATGATCGCCTGGAGCTATAAATAGACCAGGAAGACCTCCGTGAACTCCTTGTTCCGTGATGCCACTCCATTCTTTCTCAATCCCCCTCTATTCGCCGCAAACAGCCATGCTCTGTCGCCGGAGTTCATGACGCCACCGTCAGAGGAGGCCACCCCACGAACTCATAGGTAGCCCACAAGAAGCGCATGAGTGTGAGGATCGATCTGGTGGAAGGAATCGAGAAACAACGTGCTCAATCGGGAGAATTCGCCCGTTCCCTTTCGTCGGAGCCTGCCGGAAATCATGTCCCCGAGCTCAACTCCGACCATCCCCGTCTTCCTCGAGCAGCCTATCAGCTCTCTGGTGAGCCTACGCATCCCTAGCATCCTCTATTTCGTAGAATCGATGTCCCTAGCACGTGATTGGAAATTTGCCGGGCTAACACCGCCGTAGCACCATGCGCCGATGCTAATTCCTGTGACCATTTGGTCACTGGCGCCGCTCGTTCGTCTCAACTCACCGAGACGGCTCCAACGCGCGCGCCCGTAGGGTCGCGGGAGCTCGTCAACGCCGGGGCCATCACCACATCGTCGCCGGAGGCGCACAGCACGGCCAGTCAAATTTTGACTTGGTCAGTGCCATGCTGTCGCTGAGGTGGCGTAGACCCCACATGTAAATGACTAGGGTTGGATAGGAACCGGGTACACCTAGCGTTATTTTGTTTATTTAAAAAACCAGATTAATGTCTGAAACTTTAAATCAATATAGAAAATTCATTATAACTCAGAAAAATGTAAATAAGATATCAAAATTCTTAACAAAGTAAACTCTATCTAATAAAAATAAAAAATGAAATTTTTATTTTTACTAAAAATTTAATTATTTAACCCTATTTATTTAAGTCTTTTCTTTTTATTCCAAACTCAATTAAAATTCAATAATTAAGAGTAGTTTCTAAAATAAATAAAAACCAGTAAACAAATAAAGAAAACATGAAAAGTTAATTTTCTTTATTTGTTATTTTGTTAAATCCTTATTAGAGGGATTTAAACCCTAAATAATAATTACCTTCATTATTAATTATTTAAAAATAATGAAATGCCAATTCCAATATTATTTTTATTTCAAAGTATTAATAACTTCAACCCTATAGTGAAGTTATTACTTCAAGAACATAAGGGTAATTAGAAAACCCTAGTTTAATAAGAAAGAAAACTAGAAACCCATAATTTCATGTGATTTCTAAAACCCTAACTCAATTAGAAACCCTAGCTCCATTAATCAATTTGAAACCTAAATTGTTTCTAAACCTAAACCCTAGGTTAGAACTTGTGATCATGATACTTTAATTTCATTCATAGCTCCATAGTAGCAACTAAACAATTGCCAAGTCTTCATAAAATAATAGAGACCCATCTCTAATACATTGGTATTACATGTGTTCATGCTTAGCTGATCAAATAGGACCAACCCTAGTTCCTATCTTCTGAGACACCCAACTTAGTTATCCATGCTTAGCATCACACCAATGTGATGAACCTCAGGAACAACTATGCCAAATCCTGAGCATTACCTAACTATATTCCACTAAACCCTACTAGTGTTGGATACTTATCACCCAACCTATTTAGGAGCCAATTATTCCTTACTTAATAGAACCAACAGTAAAACCTAGACCACCTCAAACCTAATTGATATACTTCTTATTATTTAAGAAGTATGTTCTTCAAAAGTTATTCTTTTAAAGAAAATAGAAAGTATCATCAACCCTACCTTATAGGACCTATAAACCCTACCTAGCTATCACCAGCAAGATGAACCCACCATGATAGCAACCATGTATAACTAATTGCTTAAGTTGCTTACGCTTAAGTAAAACCATTCAAGCCTAGTGGCTAATGAATCCAACCTTGTAAGGATCCATCTAATATCTACTCAAGAACTAGTTGAAACCATAGTAAACCATAGAACCCCACAACCCTAATTATCATACTTGTTCTTTATTAAAGAACATGTTCTTTAAAAGTTATTCTTTTGAAGTGTATGATAACTAATCATTAACCATGCCATATAGTGCTAAAACCAACACTATTCATTACATGTTAGGATTATACCAAATGATATTGTTGTGTGCTATTAGTGTTATTATTATGATATATTACGACACCTGTTTATGATACCAAGCAACCAATCCTTAATAAGAACCTTGTATGTGAATCACTCTAAAAGTGCAACACACCCCGAACCAATCATTACAACCCACTGATCCTAAATCATCAGGGTTAGGTCACGCTTAGAGCGATTGCATCTCATACTTATGCATTATTGCATCCTTGCCAATCTTTTAAACATCGTCCTTACCGGACGATGATGCTATTTCAGAATTTGGAGTTATTGCGTATCGAAGACCTTGCCTGCATAATCTTGCAGTCAAGAAAGGCAAGTTCATCACTTGCTCATGTCATTTGAGTATTTTTACCAAATTACTTGCAAAGTACTATGTTTATCACTATTGCATAAAAACCAAAACAACTATTTTCATAACTATGAATATGACTATTTGGTGGGCAATGGAACCATGGATTGTGTTGATATGGGGGATATTCCATTGCAAGGGTTTATATCCATCTAGGATTAAACAACAAATATCGTCCAGTGATTCTTGTGCCGTAATACCCGTGTTAACCATAAGATCTGGAGTGGGACGGAATAGTCAATCGTATTTCCACCTCTTGTACATCAACGGACGCGCTTTACCGTAGACACTTGTCATCTGTCGGGGGCAAGCGGTAGGCTGGGGAAGCCTAAAGTTCCCCACGGCTTTGTCCGTAGTACACTTGTCGCCCGAAGAGCAAGCGGTAGGCTGGGGAAGCCAAAAGTTCCCCACGGTATTGCGGTCTATGATGGGTTGCAGCTACCGGCGAAGGAGTTTATGGTATGAGCCAAGAACTATTGTCGTGGCCGGGGTCCATCCTTAATTGGTATAACGGGACCGGCGAGGACCCAGGGTCGGGGTATGCAACAAAGGGTGGGTGTGCGAGGTAGCGGAGGAATATGATTGGCTATGAACTTATACCGGGCCTCACACCAAAGGAAGTGTGGACGAGAACTAGACTCGGTTGGCACCAAGGTTAAGATCTCTTATGGGTAAAGCAACACACCTCTGCAGAGTGTAATGAATCGTGACCTATCACTCCCTGTTCCGGGATATGGAACTGCGAACACTGCCGGAAAGGAACTCCATGAAGTTCTAGTAAACCGGTGAAGGCTGACGGACATAGTTCTTCTGAATAAAAGCAACCTTTTGAAGAAATGGTTATGAAAACTTGCATTGGTATTAGACTTTCTGGTCTAATGCCGTAGCTAGTGCATTAAACACCTCTTTCCTATAATGAACTTGTTGAGTACGCTCGTACTCATCCCACTCTTAAATCCCCTGCTTAGATATGGAGGCATCGAAGGAGGATCTACAGCGCAACTCGAAGGCCGAGGAGTCAACAACTACTTCAAGAGACAAGACCCTGTCAGAGGAGTCAGATACTACATCCAACAAGGAGAAAACCTAGTTTAGCCATAGAAGGGAACTAGCTTCCTAAACCTAGCTTCTACTTAGCTAGAATCTATTCTTAGCCTCTATAGCTAGTTAAATACTCTACAAATAGAGTTCATGATAAGACTAGACTACGAGTCGTTCTTCTGGAGTTATTTGCAGCTTTACCTCATTGTAAAGTAGGAGGCTATGATGATCTTATGTAATAGAGTCAATATTGTAATTTTATAGACATGCCTTGGACCCGCATATGTTTCTGTTGTACCACTCTGAGCGATATAATACTAGTGGAATGGTGTTTCATTGGTGTTATATCAGACTTGCATACTACACCATGCAGTGGTATGCCGGGTCACCACAGTTGGTATCAGAGCAAATGCTTTGACCTAGGATTAAAACCCTTTAAATGAGACCTATAGGATTGGTAGTGTCTATAGGAAGTTGTCTTAGTTGAACCAAATCTTCTTATGACTTGAGATGTATATTCACTTGATCAGCATTCTCCATCACTTGAGAATAATCCTGACACACTTGAGTCAACCTTTCCTACCTATCTTTCCTAAGTAAAGTTAGTTATCTAATCCCAAACATGTAGGACACCATGAAGTCCTTAAACAATAGATGAGTAGACCCCAGTTGGTATACAATACATGGTAGTCCAAAGAGAGGATACAACCATAAGGAAGATATCCTATTGGAAGATGTGTACCAACACCTATTATGATTAAATAAAAGTATTCAGAACTGTAATGGGAGTAATATCAAGTGATGAAGATAGTTGTATGAGGAAAATATCCTATTAAGGTGTGTACCAAGACAAGTAATGGGTAAGTAAATTATCCCAACTTGTGAAACAACTGATAGTAAGTGAAAAATATAAGTTATTTAAGGTAGTATAGACCATGATGAGTCAATCATGGAAAATAAGGAAGAGCGATAGGAATAAAATATGCCTACTTACATGGTAGAGATAGATATCATATATGATTCACCTAAGAATCATTATGTGATGGACTAGAATATCATAAATACTTAGGAGGAGTTTGATAAGAAGTTAGACGCGAAACAATAGAGTAAGATTTGTGTTCCAAAACCATGGGAATTGTGTCAAGTACATCAGAACCCTAGTTATATGGTAAGAACATATGGAAGTATAGGAGCTATCTTTCCATAGTTATGTGTTTAGAGTAGCAATGTTAGAACCTGGACATATCAAGTGAGATAGTCCTCAACAAAATGAAAGTTAAGTAGTACTTCCAAAGAAAATTAGGTTAACCTTAGCTATCCTAGACCACTTTGTTTCAAGTTTATCTCATTGCAAATGTGCAATTAAGGTAAAGGTTGAGACAAATAGTAG
Source organism: Lolium perenne (assembly GCF_019359855.2). Classification (NCBI taxonomy): domain Eukaryota; kingdom Viridiplantae; phylum Streptophyta; class Magnoliopsida; order Poales; family Poaceae; genus Lolium; species Lolium perenne. The sequence continues at coordinate 171,005,053 of NC_067248.2, forward strand.
AATCCCATATATTCGTGCTAAGTATCACGATATAAACCTATCTTATGTGGTGTTATATACTACACATCAGAGCCTGATGTTTAGAGATGTCATACTCAACTATTTTATTCAGGCTTATGATGATGTGTATTATAAGCACAAAGCTGAATTTTCTTGGATTTATTGGAATTTTCATTGTTTGACTAGATCCATACATGAAGTTTGACTTTGATATGCAAATGCATGTTGCAATATCAATTTCTTACTTAATGCTATAGATCTAGAGGGTAATAGTATTCGTGTGAGGAAGTGACGAATTGTGAAGATTCTGGAGACAAGATGAAGGTTCTTCAGAATTATGAAGCGAAGTTGTGGGAAGTAACCACATTACTCTGAAGAAAGTATCAATCAAAACTCATGCTTAGCCTCAACAGCGGAGTACTTTAGTACGGAAGAAGCATAAAGGTGAGAAATATGATGACTATGGAGTATTAGAAGTAGAACCATAGTCATTATGGAAGAGGGAATGCATGGGGAATCACTTAGGATACTATATCCATAGTGTCAGCTAGTGGTTTTCTTGCAAAATAAACCCTGAATGAAGGAAGATGATACATGAAACCATAGCAGATATAAGAATACCATAGTTGACATCAGAAGACCACAATGGGTATAGGATCGATACTTTGAGGTAAAGTAGAAGATGTCCCGACCAATGGGTCAAAACCTATAATAGAATCCATTTTTAGATAACATATAGCCACAATTGGTATCAAGTAGTCCACCCACAATTGGTATCAAGTAGTCCACCATTGGATTATTTGTACCAAGAAGTTGAGAACAAATAAAATTTTGTTAACCAAATAAAAATGACCTATAATCATTTAGTCGAAGGATTCACATTGGATGTCCAAAATTGAGTGGATACACCACAAACATTCTTCGTGAGATTTTTAGCAAAGTATAAACCATAAGTTAGACCCAGACCAATATTCTAACCATAAGTCCAATGGTTGGAAGAAAAGGAGTTGAAGATCATAAGAAAACTCTAAGGGGTAGAGTAAAGATTGAGTCGGATGTACAATTACTCAATACTTTAAGCTAGATAGAAGCAGAAGGTCTGAACTGAGAGGAAGTTCGATCTTATTTTCATAAGATTGTTGAACACTACTTTCAGAAGGATGTCAGACCAGAAGCTAAGGTTCATACCTCGAGGAAGTAAGAGTGGACTATAACTTGAGAAAGTGAGTAATATTTACTCAGAAGTACGAAAGCTCAAGTAAGCTAAGTTTAAATGAAGTTGGACAAAGGAAATACCGTAGACAAAATACAGCTCAAGAAGGCCAAAGACCAAAGGAGATTGACTATACCAAAAATTAAAGTCTATTTGAAAGATTCCTTTCATGGAACCTAAAGAACCCAAAATAGTTATAGGTATCAACTATAAACCATGATTGGATGGACTAAATGAGTATAATCCATTCTTAGGGAAATAAACCATTACGACCATTTCCATGGTAAGTACCTTACCAAGTACCATTATTGCAGTTTTGGTAGTAAGGGAAAACAAAACCTATTTATCAACTAGGAATATGTTATCAAATTAGTCCTCAGTTAAGACTAGCAGCATCAGAAGAAGTCTCAATCATTGAATCTTCAATGAGAAAGGAAACAAGATTATGATATTGAAAGAAATCATGGTATTGAAGTAAGAAACCCTGACTCAGAGACAGACACTAATGGATTCCAGGAAGAATCTGGACAAGGGATATATTCAATTATATCTAGTGAGATCACCATGGAGTTCGAGAAAAGTTTTAGTCTATAAAAGTCAGATCCACACTCCGAAACGTGAGAGAGTTCAAACTTCGAGGACGAAGTTTAGTTTAAGGGGTAGAGACTGTAATATCCCAGGTAATGGGGTTACAAAAATAGAGGAAACAGATGTGTGCATTGCATTCATGCATAGAAAATCTGGGGAATTTTCGCGCTTTAAAGTAAAACAGTCACAGGAACTGAAGTTTCACTTGATCTTGGTGGAATTGAAGTAGCTCATCAAGTCAAGCGCTATAAACCTCAATGTGACTTTGTTAAAACCTTGTTTTGGGTAGAGATTATTTGATCTAAGGGGTTAGATCAAATGGAACTAATAATCAACACAACAACACTTTACTCAATGATCAATTGCTTGATCTTATTAAAGATCACAACATGATATTCCTTGCCATGACATATGAACATCCATTTAATTGGAAAATCAAGTAACAATAATTGGAGAAACTATTCTTCACTTATCTTCTCCATGTCTTAAACTAATCCATGCTCTTATCATAAACCCTTTTATATCCATTCTACTTTAATCTTGGAAACAAGACAAGGAGATCCAACTAAGGAATATAAATCTTCTCTATTCCATAATATTATACATCAAATCTAGAGAGGTGAGATTTCTATGTTATTTACTAGAGAAGAAATGACAAACTTTGAGCTAAACCTTGGATATGCATCCATGTATTCAAATAAATATCTTTAAGAGAAGCCCTAAGATATTATTCAAGACATTTCCAAGAGAGAGGACCTAATTATGTTAAACCTAGATATTGATGACCACATCAACCTCTAGGGAGCCTAACCTTAGGTTATCATTGAATTCCTTCCCAAATGAGAGAGACCATTTATACCAACCTTAGCTTTACCTATTTAAGAATCAAGGACATCATTGAACTAAAGTATTAGGTTGTAAACCATTTTCCCCTGGAGTAATGAGATAACCTAATATCACATGGAATAATATCATATCCATGAATTGATAAAGTAAGGAGGAGATTAATTCAATTAAGATAGCCAAGTGGAGTTTTAGACTAAATACTTATTGAGATATTGTGAATACACCATAAATCCTAGAATAACTATTCCTATGAAAGAGAGCTCAAGCTTCGGTGCTACACTCAAGTTAGTTGAGGCAACACTTGAATTTGAGGGAAAGAACTATCCATATACCCAGATGAAAATATCAACATTGTTTAAGTAGAACCCTAACAGAATATCTCAAGCATTCTCCTGGGATATAACCTATTGAGGTAACCATAGACATGTCCACCCAAGAAACTATAAGAAAGATATTGTACCTTAGTTGATCAAGACAGTACTTGATCTTAGAAGTGAGAAACTTAACTCAGGAGAGATACCTTAGGAAGCCAAACCTTGATCATTATAAATTGAGTAATGATCATAAACCCTAAAATTTGAGGTAGAAAATATTAAGAACAAATGGATCATACCTAATCCCTGATCATGCTCCTTAGGTATGTTATGATAAGTTAAATCTTAATAAGATAAGTAGATATCATTCACCACATGAAATCATAGGGAGGTAACTAGTAAGCAACCCTAGGATTATATCCAAACCTTTACTTGTGAACCACTTGGTGATCATAAGTAGAATCCTACCATATCTATATTTCATAAATTAAAGAACCTAAGAAAACCTTAGAGTAAAACTCCATACTTAATATGGTGAGAAACCATCCATCCATCCATATGACCAAAGTTAACTATAAAAAGAAATATAGTTACTTTAGTTACTTCAACAATAAGTTAAGTATATAATAGAATTTTATTGGTATAAGATAAAACCAATTCTCAAGATCTTAGTAACTAGGGGAGAATATAAAATGTTAAGTAATTCACCACCTTATCTTGGTTAGGGGAGACTAAACTCTACCAAATACAATATGGTGCCATCTCATTCCTACAACCTAGAATTATATCTCAACCCTAGTATGTGTATCATTTGGGTGATCACAACTAAAAACCTAAGCCATATTTGAGAATTCAAACCATGTGACATTAGGAGAACATATTTAGAACACTAATTGTTCATTAATTAAATCCTATGCTTCAATTATAAAACAAAAGAGACATCTAATGCTAAGTCCTATAATTAAAACCCACAAGTGGTGATCAACCACTTATCATTATAACCAAGACCAAACCATGATGAGAGTAATATCTACTCTAAGTAATTCAAAGTGTTATTAAATATAATTCTGGAACTAACCTTAAAATAGGATTATGATAACAATCTACATGACCTTATTAAATAAATGCTCACATGAAATCATATGTAAGTAACCAACATCTCAAATAAGAGGTCAAGTTCTAATGATAACTTCTAAAGTATTTGCAGTAGGAATTATCAGCTCTAATAAGTAAAAAGGGAGTTGCAATCCAAATAAAAAGGGAACTTAAAGAACACCTACAATTATGCTTAATTGATATTTTGAATAAGCTCACATGCATGAAATATAATCAAATATAAAATACCTTCTTCCAATAAGAAAGTGGTGTAATAACCATTGAACTAATTCTTGTATGAATGAAATGAGCAAGACCTGCAAAATAGAAAATAATTCAAGTATGAATTCAAAACTGAATTCAAAACAAGAAATAAAAACAGAAATAAGAAAAGAGAGAAGAGAAATGGACTTACCTGGCCAGGAGAGCCCAGCAACGGAGCCCATCAGAAGCCCACGAGGCAGCCCAGCACTCCAGCCCAATCCACCGCCAAAACCAGCCCAAATACCGTTTCCTGATTAAACAAGCGAGGAGACAAACTCGTCTTCCTCCTCACCGGCATGCTCGACAGCACGGCGTCTCCACGTCGCTGGCCGCCGTTGTGGACCTCCCGCGCCATGTTGACCGCCACCGAGGCTTTGCCCTTATCCTCCACGCACCTATCCTTATCCCAGAACTTGCCAAGATTCACGCCCAGACGTAGCACCGACATCACCGTGCATCCCGGCCAATCGCCGCCGTCTTGTCGCCACCTCAATGATCGCCTGGAGCTATAAATAGACCAGGAAGACCTCCGTGAACTCCTTGTTCCGCGACGCAACTCCATTCTCTCTCAATCCCCCTCTATTCCCCGCAAACAGCCATGCTCTGTCGCCGGAGTTCATGACGCCACCGTCGGAGGAGGCCACCCCACGAACTCATAGGTAGCCCACAAGAAGCGCATGAGTGTGAGGATCGATCTGGTGGAAGGAATCAAGAAACAACGTGCTCAATCGGGAGAATTCGCCCGTTCCCTTTCATCGGAGCCCGTCGGAAATCATGTCCCCGAGCTCAACTCCGACCATCCCCGTCTTCCTCGAGCAGCCTATCAGCTCTCTGGTGAGCCTTCGCATCCCTAACATCCTCTATTTCGTAGAATCGATGTCCCTAGCCCGTGATTGGAAATTTGCCGGGTTAATGCCGCCGCAGCACCATGCGCCGATGCTGATTCCTGTGACCATTTGGTCACTAGCGCCGCTCGTTCGTCTCAACTCACCGAGACGGCTCCAACGCGCGCGCCCGTAGGGTCGCGGGAGCTCGTCAACACCGGGGCCATCACCACGTCGTCGCCGGAGGCGCACAGCACGGCCAGTCAAATTTTGACTTGGTCAGTGCCATGCTGTCGCTGAGGTGGCGTAGACCCCACATGTAAATGACTAGGGTTGGATAGGAACCGGGTACACCTAGCATTATTTTGTTTATTTAAAAAACTAGATTAATGTCTGAAACTTTAAATCAATATAGAAAATTCATTATAACTCAGAAAAATGTAAATAAGATATCAAAATTCTTAACAAAGTAAACTCTATCTAATAAAAATATAAAATGAAATTTTTATTTTTACTTAAAATTTAATTATTTAACCCTATTTATTTAAGTCTTTTCTTTTTATTCCAAACTCAATTAAAATTCAATAATTAAGAGTAGTTTCTACAATAAATAAAAACCAGTAAACAAATAAAGAAAACATGAAAAGTTAATTTTCTTTATTTGTTATTTTGTTAAATCCTTATTAGAGGGATTTAAACCCTAAATAATAATTACCTTCATTATTAATTATTTAAAAATAATGAAATGCCAATTCCAATATTATTTTTATTTCAAAGTATTAATAACTTCAACCCTATAGTGAAGTTATTACTTCAAGAACTTAAGGGTAATTAGAAAACCCTAGTTCAATAAGAAAGAAAACTAGAAACCCATAATTTCATGTGATTTCTAAAACCCTAACTCAATTAGAAACCCTAGCTCCATTAATCAATTTGAAACCTAAATTGTTTCTAAACCTAAACCCTAGGTTAGAACTTGTGATCATGATACTTTAATTTCATTCATAGCTCCATAGTAGCAACTAAACAATTGCCAAGTCTTCATAAAATAATAGAGACCCATCTCTAATACATTGGTATTACATGTGTTCATGCTTAGCTGATCAAATAGGACCAACCCTAGTTCCTATCTTCTGAGACACCCAACTTAGTTATCCATGCTTAGCATCACACCAATGTGATGAACCTCAGGAACAACTATGCCAAATCCTGAGCATTACCTAACTATATTCCACTAAACCCTACTAGTGTTGGATACTTATCACCCAACCTATTTAGGAGCCAATTATTCCTTACTTAATAGAACCAACAGTAAAACCTAGACCACCTCAAACCTAATTGATATACTTCTTATTATTTAAGAAGTATGTTCTTCAAAAGTTATTCTTTTAAAGAAAATAGAAAGTATCCTCAACCCTACCTTATAGGACCTATAAACCCTACCTAGCTATCACCAGCAAGATGAACCCACCATGATAGCAACCATGTATAACTAATTGCTTAAGTTGCTTACGCTTAAGTAAAACCATTCAAGCCTAGTGGCTAATGAATCCAACCTTGTAAGGATCCATCTAATATCTACTCAAGAACTAGTTGAAACCATAGTAAACCATAGAACCCCACAACCCTAATTATATATCATACTTGTTCTTTATTAAAGAACATGTTCTTCAAAAGTTATTCTTTTGAAGTGTATAATAACTAATCATTAACCATGCCATATAGTGCTAAAACCAACACTATTCATTACATGTTAGGATTATACCAAATGATATTGTTGTGTGCTATTAGTGTTATTATTATGATATATTACAGCACCTGTTTATGATACCAAGCAACCAATCCTTAATAAGAACCTTGTATGTGAATCACTCTAAAAGTGCAACACACCCCGAACCAATCATTACAACCCACAGATCCTAAATCATCAGGGTTAGGTCATGCTTAGAGCGATTGCATCTCATACTTATGTATTATTGCATCCTTGCCAATCTTTTAAACATCGTCCTTACCGGACGATGATGCTATTTCAGAATTTGGAGTTATTGCGTATCGAAGACCTTGCCTGCATAATCTTGTAGTCAAGAAAGGCAAGTTCATCACTTGCTCATGTCATTTGAGTATTTTTACCAAATTACTTGCAAAGTACTATGTTTATCACTATCTATCTATTATATAATAAAAGCAAAATAAGGATGTTTAATAGAGCCACGAGGTTAATCCACATCATCCAAATTATTTTAACTGTTAGATCTAAAATATATGGTTAGGATTTAATGAAAGATTATTATTCACGTGACCATGCAGTTCCGGTTTGACACGTTTATATTTTGAAGAGGTGACACGTTAATTCCAAAAAAGAATTTTGATGGGCTCGGATATTTTTCCATACAGGCATGTTACGGTGCTAGCATACTATGCGGACAATTCACATACACTTAAAAAAGGACCGGCCATAACGTGATAGGAAAGGCAATGCCTTAGTTCAGATCCTTAGGTAGACGTGTTCGAATAGGACTCAAACACTTATTCAAGCTTTAATTTGTATCAATAGGTCCAGCATAATTTTTATTTGCATTGTTAGAGTTCAGGCTAAGAACGTCTACTCAAAACAGTCAAGGAACCACTATAGTTGATACTAAAAGAGTCAACACATTCAGAAAACTACACGCTAGACTGTAAAAAATAAATTGCTGCTATTGATGCAATGCAATTGGACCGCTGGGTAATGCAAGGGAAGAATGTTCTCATATCCATGCCCCATATTGATTTTTTTATAGAATCAAGCCACTTCTATCTCTTCTCCTAATCTATATCGGGGTTGGCCACTGCTCAAACAAAGGGATCAAACAGAAGAGTCCCCAACCCTGAGTTGGCTCCTCTTCTCAATAATAAAGACGAGATACAACACTCTAAAGCCAAGATGCACTAATAGCCAATCAAGACACGGTGATGCTCTATAGAAATGGATAATTGGTTATCATTCATTTATTTTTTGCGAATAAGTTGCTTGAATTTCCTGTTGGCTAATATTGTGTATGATAAATATAGCATGTCATGATTGTATTGTATCGACATGTTCCAGGCTAAGAACGTCTACTCAAAAAAGTCAAGGAACCACTATAGTTGATACTAAAAGAGTCAACACATTCAGAAAACTACACGCTAGACTGTAAAAAATAAATTGTTTTAATCTACACAATGATATTATCAAAGTATATAAATCATCCTTTTCCGTCCGCATTTTGACATTTTTGTATACCTTCGGCGCTAGCGATCACAAAACCAGACCTTCAAAATTATGACTAACCTCATATGTATAGAAAACCCACATGAAATATGTTTCTTCGAGGCGCAACGTTCACCACATCATCTACTACTCGGTAACTCCAAAGTGTTAGGGCTTTACTTCAATTCAGACTAAATTTAAACTAAACTCCCAACACTTATAGATCGAAAGGGTTAGATCATATTGATGGTTGGATCTGTAATTTGGACTATAATTTAAGTAATTAGCGGGTGGGAGATTAGGAGTGTATGTGGTCTTGTAGTCCCAGGTCCATAGTGTATGTGGTCTTGTAGTCCCAGGTCCATATGTATAGTACATGTTACATAGGAGCATCGAAAGGGAATCACAAAATTATACATATATGGAGTTCACGATTCTCTTGGAATCTTGATTCAGCTTTCGATGCCCCCATGTATCCGAAAATTCCTTGCGAGCAAAAAAGGGCGATGTCGAAGCTTGCGATATCCTCCTATACGTAAGACGGGTAGATATATCTATCCAATTAAACCTATCAAAAAACTCGGTAGCATCCAGTGCTGCTTGCAGTTTACTTAAATTCTTCCGCCACTACAATTAGCTTTATCGACATTGAGAATAAATTAGGTCATGTTGTTTTTGGTTAGCTCTTTTCTGATAGTTTTCTCTCCTTAGCGGCATATATGCCTATTTTCTGCAAAACTAAAATTCTAAATATGCAGCTACCCAAGTACATGATTCTTAACATTCATCAATTCATGTACACCCTGATAATGTTAAGTAATATCAAGTAAATGCACAATTCATTATTAGAAAGACCCAAAAAATTATTTTTATTTTTTGACAACTAACAGGATATAGCATCACGTTTTCTTAGGTAGAAATTGTACCATTATATTTTTCATCGTACACAAGTAGTTTGAGTACAAAAAAGATAGTAAAATTTATGAGTAAGCACTAAGAAGACCTCAATGGCTGAGCGCAGATACTCGGTGGGCGGTGAGAAATTTAATCTACCTCTATGGAATAAAAAAAGAGAAAATATATGATAAATAATTATCCATAAGGTGAAATTAGAGATGGATGCTAAATTTGGGTAGACAAAATCTTAAGGAAAACTCAACTAACCGACATATATGATTTTTTTTTAAAATTACAACCATGCAGGTTCACCGGATACATTCGAGATAAATTACATGTTACCACATTATGCTACGATAGTTTAGCAAATATTAGCTTCCTAAGGGAGCTTCTTTAAAATAGCTCATGGAGCATTTTCAGTGCCAAAAACAACACCAATGCAGTGTTATTTTAATGTGAATCAGTTTAGTTTGTATGCGATGTTAGATCAATCCATAATGTTAGAATTCAGATTGTCATTAGTTGGACATGTGATAAACATTAATGTCCGTCTATATGCTCCGGACCAAATTAGGATGATTGTCTACCAGAAGAATGAGAAGGTAATGCTTAGATTCTTAAATGGAGATTAGAAATGATAAGTGCTCATTAGATATTTTATTTAACGCAGTTTCTAGCATGGTCGTACAACCATACTATATTCATGAGACGATAAATTGATTCTCAAACACTATAGAATCAATCGGTGATGCCCTCGCATTTGCCAGGGCCACCTTGCTAGTTGCATAAAAAGCAAAACCACTATTTTCATAACTATGAATATGACTATGTGGTGGGCAATGGAACCATGGATTGTGTTGATATGGTGGAGGTTCCATTGCAAGGATTTATATCCATCTAGGATTAAACAACAAATGTCGTCCAGTGATTCTTGTGCCGTAATACCCGTGTTAACCATAAGATCTGGAGTGGGATGGAATAGTCAATCGTATTTCCACCTCTTGTACATCAACGGACGCGCTTTACCGTAGACACTTGTCATCTATCGGGGGCAAGCGGTAGGCTGGGGAAGCCTAAAGTTCCCCACAGCTTTGTTCGTAGTACACTTGTCGCCCGAAGAGCAAGCGGTAGGCTGGGGAAGCCAAAAGTTCCCCACGGTATTGCGGTCTATGATGGGTTGCAGCTACCGGCGAAGGAGTTTATGGTATGAGCCCAGAACTGTTGTCGTGGCCGGGGTCCATCCTTAATTGGTATAACGGGACCGGCGAGGACCCAGGGTCGGGGTATGAAACAAAGGGTGGGTGTGCGAGGTAGCGGAGGAATATGATTGGCTATGACCTTATACCGGGCCTCACACCAAAGGAAGTGTGGACGAGAACTAGACTCGGTTGGCACCAAGGTTAAGATCTCTTATGTGTAAAGAAACACACCTCTGCAGAATGTAATGAATCGTGACCTGTCACCCCTGTTCCGGGATATGGAACTGCGAACGCTGCCGGAAAGGAACTCCATGAAGTTCTAGTAAACCGGTGAAGGCTGGCGGACATAGTTATTCTGAATAAAAGCAACCTTTTGAAGAAATGGTTATGAAAACTTGCATTGGTATTAGACTTTCTGGTCTAATGCCGTAGCTAGTGCATTAAACACCTCTTTCCTATAATGAACTTGTTGAGTACGCTCGTACTCATCCCACTCTTAAATCCCTTGCTTAGATATGGAGGCATCGAAGGAGGATCTACAGCGCAACTCGAAGGCCGAGGAGTCAACAACTACTTCAAGAGACAAGACCCTGTCAGAGGAGTCAGATACTACATCCAACAAGGAGAAAACCTAGTTTAGCCATAGAAGGGAACTAGCTTCCTAAACCTAGCTTCTACTTAGCTAGAATCTATTCTTAGCCTCTATAGCTAGTTAAATACTCTATAAATAGAGTTCGTGATAAGACTAGACTACGAGTTGTTCTTCTGGAGTTATTTGCAGCTTTACCTCATTGTAAAGTAGGAGGCTATGATGATCTTATGTAATAGATTCAATATTGTAATTCTATAGACATGCCTTGGACCCGCATATGTTTCTGTTGTACCACTCTGAGCGATATAATACTACTGGAACGGTGTTTCATTGGTCTTATATCAGACTTGCATACTACACCATGCAGTGGTATGCCGGGTCACCACAGAAGGTCACCACCAAGCGCTACTGGAAACGGGAGATGCCGGTGGCTACCGGGTAAGTTTCGGTTTTCACTTTCTTTTACTTGACTCCTTTTGTTTCCTGATTCTCTTTTTCCGGTTGCCTCTTCTGAACTTTTTTCCTTTTCCATCTTTCCAGGCCTGCCCTGAAGATCTCCAAGAGCGCCTCTAGCATGAGGCCGGAGACCTCGGAGGACGCCGCCAGGGCCTCTCCTCCTCCTCAGCCAAGTCCGGTACCATCTGGTGCCAGCAACCCTTCTGCCTCCTCTCTGGGGGCAACACAAGTTCGGGGCGCGCGGCCCCTAAACCTTCTCATCACCGCGCGGAGGAGGACCTTGCCTCCCCTCCAGAGATTCAAGACACCGGCGCCAGCAACACCGGCGCCGGCACCGAAGATGCCGGGCAGGCGGAACCTCTGGTTCCTCCTGTCCAGAAGAAGAAGAAAAAGAAGACTCCTGCTTCCTCCCCCTCCAAAGCCGTGCCGGACTCTTCCGAGCCGTCAAGCTCTGCTCCGGCAAAGGACGCTCCCGAAGCTCCTACGCCAGCCAAAACCGCACCAGCACCTCCTCCAGCAGCCTCCACCGGCCAGCCGGCTTCCGCCAAGCCCACGCCGCCAGAGAGCGGAAAGTTCACCACCCAGCAACTTGCTGCGGTGGTGACCGCGGCCACGGCTCCTTCCTACGGCTCGCAGACGCTGGTTCTGCACGCCAGCCGCGCTGCCGTGGTGGCCTCTGAGACGGCCTCTGCCCAGGTAGGCCGGATCACAGAGTTCCATCGCCAAGGAGCTGACCTGGGCCATCTGCTCGATTACGCTGAAAAGTGGAATCAGGCGGATCTGACGCCGGCGACGCGCGGCCTCGGCAAGGACAAGCTCCCGGTGGTCGACCCCTCTGGCCCTCGCAGCACCGGACAACATTTTGGCCAACTGCGGTGCGCGACCGAGGAGTTTGACAATGCGTGGCACGACGCCAGCACGAACGTGACGGTAAGCCACATAACCTCAATTTCTTTTACATCCTTGCCGGTTTTCTTTCCAAGCTTTGAAGATTATGTATATCCTCCCAGTCCCCGAGTTTCGGGTTGAGAACGTAGTTCTTAGCGCGAAACTTTGCTGTAAACACCGGCATAGCTAGTCCCCGAGTTTCGGGTTTAGGGCGCAGCACTTAGCGCGAAACTTTGTTAGAAACACAAAAACCGGCATAGCCAGTCCCCGAGTTTCGGGTTTAGGGCGCAGCTCTTAGCGCGAAACTTTTTTCTCCTTGCCGGCATTGTTTTACCGAAAACCTTCTTAACTTGAACAGAGCACGCTGGATACCCGGAAGCAACTCTTTGAGGAGCTGATGTGGGAGCACCGGGAGCTGTCCGAGGCCCACAACAAGTGCCAAGGTCAGTCCTCGCTCCTCCGGCTTCTTTTACCGGTTGCTTTTTCTTTTTTAGTTCCTAAATTTTTGCATTTCAGCTCTTCCGGAAGTCTCCTTCGAGGATCTCTCCGCCGAGCTCGCCGCGCTCAAAGGTACCATCTTTTCTTTCCTTTTGTTTTGCATCTTTTATCATACCGGACTTCCCTTTGTTAATATGACTCTTCCGGATTTCAGCTAAGAAGGAGCAGCTCACCACTGCGCACCGCGAAGTGAAGGAGCGGGCCATGCAGGCTGAGCTCCGGCACGCGCGGGAGCTCAAGGAGGCCAAAGCCGCAGCAGAGGCCAAACTGGACAAAACCCTGAAGGAGTACACGGACTCCACTGCTGTGCTGCGGAAGGAGCTGGAGGAGGAGACGGCCGCGCGGAAGGCTGCGCAGGACCGGATCGCCCTGCTCACTGCCGATCAAACCGAATATGATCGGCTGGTGATGCAGATCGACGCCCTCGCCTGCCGTAAGCGACTCTTCCTTTCTCTTGCTTAGAAGCTTAATTTTTTTACCGGTATGCTCTTACACCGGTTGCACTTTTCTTTCTATCTTTTTCTGTAGGGATCTTCCCGGATTCCCAGACGCACGCTGCTGCCAAGGTCACGGAGCATAGGGCGAAGGATGCCATGCCCAATCCGGATGCGCCCTGGAACGGCTACGACCATCTGGTCGCGCTCTCCGCCCGGGTCCAGCACATGCGTTCCGTGGACCGGCATCTTGTTGATCTTCCGGATGCTGCCATCCAGATCTTCAAGGTGTTGTGGCCTAGGGAGCCGGTGCCTGACAACGTCACGCTCGTCGCCGATTGCCTGAAGGACGCAGGCCGGAGGATCCGCGAGTGGAGATGTTTGGCGGCTCATGCCGGAGCGGATGCAGCGCTGCGCATCGCCTGCTCCTGGTACGACGATCTGGACCTGGATGCCTTCCACGCCCTCCGTGGCGACTCGCCTGCCGACAAGGATCCGGTTCGCACTGCCAAGCGCCAGGACCGCGCCTACCGGATCGCGGAGTTTGCCCACGTGCGCACCTTCATCCCTCCTCCCCCGACGTCAAGGATGCTATTTCCGACGACGAAGGAGAAGACCTCGAGGACGAGGAGGATGAGGATGCCGAAGAGGATGCGTCTGATCCGGAAGAAGGCGATGCTCCTCCGGAAGCTCCTGCGGCCGGCGCGCAGCCTCCTATTGCCTGATTATCTCCTGCCATGCAAGCTTTGCCCCTGGTTGTCTTGAAAACTTAAGCCTGTTAAATTCTACCCCGGGATGCCGGGGTTTAAGATGTAATATAAAACTTATCATGCCTTTTGGTTGTGCTACAACAGTTATGCTGGTAACTTTGTACTGGTAACTTATTAAGTTAAGTTTATGTGCTACCTTAGCATTTTGCATATCGTTTGCTTTGATCTTGCACTGTGAAGATTCCGAAATTGTTTCGGCATCCAATTCGATGCACACTTGGTTCTTTTGCTTTGCCTCTGCCTACCTCTCTGGGTTTTTTGGCGTATGAGTTACAAAGCTCTTTTGCCAAGCAAGCACTTTCTTGAACTTAGAAAAAATTCGAAATTTTTCACAAAAAACCGGTATAACCGGGGTTAGTTAAACTTTTTCCGGATTGATTGTTCCCCTTCCTCCTCTTCGTGTTTCGCGTGCTTAGTTCCTACCGGTTTATCTTGCTTGCCATGAAGCCGGTCTGCGGACAACAGCATAGTCGAAGACTCCGGTAGGTTTAGCACGTTACTAAACCGGAAAGAAAAAATGTTCACCAAGCAACCGGTAAACTGAAAAAAATAAACACATTACATGCAATTTTCGGTAGAGGCAGTCCCCAAGATTCATTCGAGGTGCCGGCATCTTTATTCATAGCATTTAAGGTACAAAAAAGAACTTCTTACAGCACGACTTCAGGAATAAAAAGGACGCATCAGTGCTATGTTCCATGGGCGCTTGGTTTCTTCTCCAGACCTGTCCGCCTTGCCTTTCTTTGATTCCTGTGCATCGATTAAGTAGTAGGCATCATTGTTTAGAGCCTTTCTCACAATGAAAGGTCCTTCCCACGGAGGTGAGAGCTTGTGCCGTCCCTCAGTGTGCTGCACTAGGCGTAACACCAGATCTCCTTCCCGAAAAACCCTCGGGTTAACCTTCCGGCTATGATAGCTTCTGAGGTTCTGCTGGTATACGGCTATTCTTGCCAAAGCCAGCTCTCTAGCTTCTTCTAGGAAGTCCACATCATTTTCTCGGGCCTCTTTTACCTCTTCTTCGGTATAGAGTTGAACCCTTGGTGAATCATGAATGATATCGGTTGGAATTACGGCTCCTGCCCCGTAAACCATGAAGAATGGAGTGTATCCGGTAGACCGGTTCGGTGTTGTTCGTATGCTCCACAGCACGGATGGTAGCTCATCTAGCCAACATCCTGGTGACCTTTCAAGTGGTTCGATCAGCCTCGGCTTGATACTGGAAAGCACCAGAGCATTTGTTCTTTCAACCTGGCCATTGCCTTGTGGGTGTGCTACGGAGCACAAGTCCAACCGGATATTGTTGTCCTCACAAAATCTTTTGAACTCACCTTGAGCAAAGTTTGTGCCATTGTCAGTAATGATGCTATGCGGGTGTCCATACCACAAGATCACATATTTTAAGAATTTCACCGCCGTATGCCCATCACACTTTGGCTTCACTTCCAACCACTTGGTGAACTTATCCACCATCACCAGTACATGGGTCATGTTGCCCCTTGCGGTTTTGAATGGACCAACCATATCAAGGCACCAAACAGCAAATGGCCAAGTCAATGGTATAGTTTTGAGACCGGACGCTGGGGTATGATTTTGCTTGGCGTACCGCTAGCACCCATTGCATTTTCGTACCAAGTCCTCAGCGTTTTCCAGAGCTGTGGGCCAATAGAACCCATGTCGGAACACTTTTTCCACCAGGGCCCTTGATGAGGCATAGTGTCCACATTCTCCTTGGTAAATCTCTACCATCATTTCCTTTCCCTCTTCCGGTTCCACGCACCTTTGGAGGACACCGGTAACACTTCTTTTGTACACCTCACCATTGATGATAGTGTAGGCCTTGGACCTTCTTTGGATCCTCCTCGACTCGTTTTCGTCAACCGGCAAGGTGCCGTTGATCAGGAATTCCTTAATAGGTTCAACCCAAGTTGGTGCTTCCCGGACTAGGAATACCGGTACGTCTATCTCCATACTGTCCACCAGCATAGCTTCTTCCGGCTTAGATCCTTCAGTCCCCGGGTTTACCGGAACAGTCCCCGGGTTTCCTTCGTCAATGTCCATTGGTACAATGTGTGACTCCGGTACAAAAATTGACTCCGATTCCGGACTCGGTTTAATCGATGGCGTCCTTAGGTGAGCCAAAGCCACTCCGGGAGGAATTTCCTGCCGGGGGGAACCTAGCTTAGAGAGAGTATCCGCGGCTTCATTTTCTGCGCGCGGCACATGGTGAAACTCACAGCCTTCGAAGAAGCCGGCAATCTTTTGCACATGAAACCGGTATGAGGCCATGTTGGCATCTTTTGCATCCCAATCTCCGGAACACTACTGCACCACAAGATCTGAATCACCATAGCAAATGATCCGGTGCGCACCGATTTCTTTTGCGACCTTGAGCCCATGGATCAGAGCCTCGTATTCAGCAACATTGTTTGATGCTCTGAAGTCCACTTGTAACACATACCGGAGATGGTCTCCCTTAGGTGAGGTAAGCACCACACCGGAACCCAGACCCTCCTTGAGTTTGGATCCATCGAAGTGCATCTTCCAGTACTCTACCTTGTGTTCCGGCGGTTTGTATTGCATTTCCGCCCAATCAACCAAGAAATCAGCTAAAGCTTGTGATTTTATGGCGTCTCTTCTTTCGTACACCGGTACGTACGGTGACACCTGAATTGCCCATTTGGCAATCCTGCCGCTAGCATCCTTGTTGCACATGATATCGGAAATGGGTGCCTCACTCACCACTTTCATTGGGTGCTCTTCAAAGTAGTGCTTGAGCTTTGTGGTGGCCATTGATGACCCACAAGTATACGGGGTGTATCGTAGTATTTTCGATAAGTAAGAATGTCGATCCCAACAAGGAGCAGAAGGTGTTGACAAGCAGTTTCGATGAAGGACTCACTGTAAATGCTCACAGACAAGTATTCAGGGGGTTTTGATGTAGCAGATGAATAAAGTACGAGTAAGTAAAGTGCGAGAGTAACAATTGCAGCGAGTGGCCCAATCCTTTTTAGCACAAAGGACAAGCCGGTTTGTTTACTTATAATGACCAAACGTTCTTGAGGACACACGGGATTTTAGTCTAGTGCTTTCGCTACATATGGCTAATTAATCTTCATTGTTTTGATAAGTGTTGTGTGGGTGAACCTATGATAATGCACTGCCCTTCCTAGGACTAATACATACTTGTGATTATACCCCTTGCAAGCATCCGCAACTACAAGAAAGTAATTAAGATAAATCTAACCATAGCCTTAAACTCTGAGATCCTGCTATCCCTCCTGCACCGATATACCAACGGGGGCTTAGGTTTCTGTCACTCCGGCAACCCCGCAATTGGCAAACGAATACAAGATGCATTCCCCTAGGCCCGTAAAGGTGAAGTATCATGTAGTCGACGTTCACATGACACCACTAGAAGAATAACACCACAACTTATATATCATAACATTGAATATTACTTAACCATACTTCACTACTAACATTTAGACTTCACCCATGTCCTCAAGAACTAAACGAACTACTCACGAGACATCATATGGAACATGATCAGAGGTGATATGATGATGAATAACAATCTGAACATAAACCTTGGTTCAATGGTTTCACTCAATAGTATCAATAACAAGTAGAAATCAATACCGGGAGAGTTTCCCCTATCAAACAATCAAGATTCAACCCAAATTGTTACAGCGGTGACGATGTGCAGCGGTGGAGACGGCGGTGATGATGATGTAGATGATGACGATGGTGATGGAGATGATGTCCAGCTTGATGACGGTGACGATGGCGTAGATTTCCCCCTCCGGGAGGGAATTTCCCCGGCGGATCTCAGCCTGCCAGAGAGCTCTTTTCTCTCTGGTGTTCTCCGCCCCGCAGAGGCGGCTGTAACTCTTCGCGACTATCCCCCTGGAGCTTAGGTTTTCGGGACGAAGAAATACGCGAAGGAGAGGAGGCCAGAGGGGGCTGTGGGCCCCCTCCCCACAAGGCGGCGCGGCCAGGCCTTGGCCCGCGCCGGCCTGTGAGGTGGGCCCACGGCGGCCCTCCTCGGCTCCCCCTTCTGGCTCCCTTCGTCATCTGGAAAAATAGGAATTTCCATATAATTTCCGTCAATTGTTGATCTTCTGAAATATTGCATTCTGACGGCGCTTTTTCCAGCAGAATCCTGACTCCGGTGCGCGATCCTCCAATAATCATGAAACATGCAAAATAGATGAAATAACATAAGTATCATCTCCAAATATGAAATATATCAATGAATAACAGCAAATTATGATATAAAATAGTGATGCAAATTGGACGTATCAACTCCCCCCAAGCTTCGACTTCGCTTGTCCCCAAGCGAAACTGAACTCGGTAAACAGGACCACATGTTTATGGAGTGAAGAGTCGATAAATAAAATACGGACAAGAAGCATCATATTCATTCACACAAGACATTTTAGTAAGCAACTTCCTCATATAATTCAACTTGAAACAAGTATAAGGTAATCACAAATAAAGGTGCATAAGAAATCATAGTTGGTGATGGCAAACTTCGTTCTTGGTCAGAGAACAATTAACAGGTTGTACTTATCTATCGAGCAGCGCTCTCATGTTAAAGTTTATATGGCACAACTTGCATACTCAATCATAATAATCTCCTCATAATCATTGATAACTTTCAAAGCTATATTCATTCGGATAAAACTTGTACTAAACAAGGAAGAGTAAGAGACATAATGAAGTAAATCACAATATAGATGGTTTGGTCACAACAACTCAAATGCTTGCTTAAGATGGAGGGAAATAGGTTTACTGACTCAATATAAAGTAAAAGACATGCCCTTCGCAGAGGGAAGCAGGGATTAAATCATGTGCTAGAGCTTTTTCAGTTTTGAAATCATATAAAGAGAGTAAAAGTAACATTTTGAGAAGTGTTTGTTGCTGTCAACGACTGGTAGCGGGTACTCTAACCCCCTTGCCAGACAAACTCTCGAAGAGCGGCTCCCATAAAATTTATTTTAGGTTGGCACTCCTTCCAACCTTTACTTTCACAAACCATGGCTAACCGAATCCTCGGGTGCCTGCCAACAATCTCATACCATGAAGGAGTGCTTTTTTATTTTAGTTTTATTTAGGTGACACTCCTCCCCTCCTTTGTTTTCTCAAGCCATGGCTAACCGAATCCTCGGGTGCCTTCCAACAATCACATACCATGGAGGAGTGTCTATTTATAAAATTATGAAGGTTAATTAATCGGGGCTGGGAACCCCATTGCCAGCTCTTTTTGCAAATTTATTGGATAAGTGGATGAAGCCACTAGTCCATTGGTGAAAGTTGCCCAACAAGATTGAAAGATAAAACACCACATACTTCCTCATGAGCTATAAAACATTGACACAAATAAGAGGTAGTAAATTTTGAATTGTTTAAAGGTAGCACACGAAGTATTTACTTGGAATGGCAGGAAATACCATGTTGTAGGTAGTTATGGTGGACACAAATGGCATAGGTTCGGGTTAAGGTTTGGATGCACGAGAAGCATTCCTTCTCAGTACAGGTTTTTGGCTAGCACGGTTAATTAGCAAGCACAAGAGTTGAGGGAAACAAACAAATATACATGTGATAGAAACAATCATGCATCTTCCTTGTAAGCACAAACAATTTTAACTTCAGAATAATAAGCTATGAGCTAACAAGAAAGGAAGACAATGAAACAACTACATGTATTTCTCTTTTCTAATTAAACCTCAAAGTGTTGTTGCTATTGACCAATGCTAAGTTTTCCAAAACCAAATAGATTAACTCAATGCTCCCAAAGTGATACCATACTAATAACAAGATCAATCATATAATAGGGATTGCAAACTAAAATAAGATGTGCAATATGTAAATGATAAGACTTCTCATTAATATTCCATAACGATAACTCACACCAAGGGATACATAGACAACCAACTAAAGGAGAGATACTTCCACACTGCAACCCATCTTATATGATAACTTCCCTACTCATGATATGACACTACTTGATAGTAAAAAGTAAAAGGTAGTGATGATGTGATACCGCGGCACTCCCCCAAGCTTGGAACAAACCAAGGGGATGCCAATACCGATGATGAATTACTCCTTCGGCGGTGGTGGTGATGAATCCTTCCTGCGATTCTTACAGATCTCCTTCGACTTGACTTCTCAGTTTGGCAGTTCTGCACTAAGACTCGAAGAGATTCATTGTTATCTGAAAGTGGCGGTGGCAGCCTTGTGATGGGAATTGAGTAATATTCCAGCATTCTACGAAGTCGGCAATTCTCCTCCTGAAGTATCTCCACTTCTCTTCTTAGAGCACGGTATTGATCACAAAACTCATCGATAGCCCGTAGAGCTTCTTCCAACACAGGGAAAGAGTCGAGGCTAAGAGCGGGTGGTAAGGGTCCCTGCAAGTTATGAGAGAAAGAACGTCGAGTGTCAACAGATCCCACCAAGATTTGCTTACTTCCAATGGCTTGTTGCTCTTGTTTTGACGACACCCTCTTCACTTCTTCCTCCGAAAGCCCTTTGCCCTTGTTGTTGTAGGCCATGGTGCTCCTAGATCAAAGACAGATCCTGGCAGAAACAGCTCGAAACAAAACACATCGAGGAAACGATATACGGACCTCCAGGGGTCCGGGAGATTATATAGCAGAAATTTTTACGACACAAGGAAAGTACCAGGTCGAACCAGAGTCGGAGAGAGGTGACGAGGTGGAAAGTAATTTTAATTGCTCCTGAACGATACACCTCTTCAACAACATATTGTCCTTCCCATTTCGAGAGTAATTTCCCTGCAAAGAATCTGAGACGAGGCCGATACAATAGGACTTTATCCCCAATATTAAATTCTCTTTTGATAATTCTTCTATCATGCCATTTCTTAACTTTCTCTTTAAAGAGTTTAGCATTTTCATAAGCTTCACTTCTCCATTCATCTAGAGAACTTAATTGTAGCAATCTCTTCTTACCGACTAGTTTAGGATCTTTATTTAGTTCTCTTACAACCCAATAAGCTTTGTGCTCTAGTTCTAAAGGTAAATGACAAGCTTTTTCATAGACCATTTTATAAGGTGACATACCCATGGGATTTTTATAAGCAGTTCTATAAGCCCATAGTGCTTCCTTCAATTTACTAGCCCAATTCTTTCTAGTTTTATTAACAGTCTTTTCCAAGATAGATTTAATCTCTCTATTTGATAATTCTACTTGCCCACTAGTTTGAGGATGATAAGCGGAAGCAATTCTATGATTAATACCATATTTAGCAAGAGTTTTCCTAAAACCACCATGAATAAAATGAGAACCTCCATCAGTCATAATATATCTAGGAACTCCAAATCGAGGAAAAATAATATCTAAAAGCATTCTTAAAGAAGTCTCACCATCAACACTTTTTGTAGGTATGGCTTCCACCCATTTAGTAACATAATCAACAGCAACAAGTATATGAGTGTTACCTTCTGAAGAGGGAAAAGGTCCCATGAAGTCAAATCCCCAACAATCAAACGGTTCAATAACAAGAGTATAATTCATAGGCATTTCATTAAGGCTCCTGGAGATATTACCAACCCTTTGGCATTCATCACAAGATAAAATAAACTTCCTTGCATCTTTGAAGAGAGTTGGCCAATAAAAACCTGATTGTAGAACCTTTTGCGCAGTTCTATCTCCGGCGTGATGTCCTCCATAAGCACTACCATGACATTTACTCAATATCTCTTGTTGTTCATATTCGGGAACACATCTTCGCAGAATACCATCCACTCCTTATTTATATAAGTGTGGGTCATCCCAGAAATAATGCCTCAAGTCATAAAAGAATTTCCTCCTTTGTCAATGAAAAGGTTGGAGGCAAGTACTTGGAAACAATAAACTTAGCATAATCAGCATACCAAGGGCTATCTCACGAGCTCACCTTTATTACAGCCAATTGTTCATTTGGAAAACTATCATTAACAGGAACAGGATCATAAGCAATATTTTCCAATCTAGACAAATTATCAGCGATAGGATTATCAGCACCTTTCCTATCTACAATATGTAAATCAAATTCTTGCAACAGAAGTACCCATCTAATAAGCCTTGGCTTAGCATCTTTCTTTTGCATAAGGTATCTAATTGCAAAGATGATCAGTATGAATTGTAACTTTTGAATCAACAATATAAGATCTAAACTTATCACAAGCAAAGACTACAGCTAACAATTCTTTTTCAGTAGTAGCATAATTTCTTTGAGCAGCATCAAGAGTTTTACTAGCATAATGAATACCATTTAATTTTTTATCTACCCGCTGTCCAAGAACAGTGCCTACAGCAAAATCACTAGCATCACACATAATTTCAAATGGTAAGTTCCAATCTGGAGGTTCAACTATAGGAGCAGTTGTTAAGGCTTTCTTTAGATTTTCAAAAGCTTCCTTACAATCATCATCAAAAACAAAAGGTACATCTTTTTGAAGAAGATTAGTAAGAGGCTTTGAGATCTTGGAGAAGTCTTTAATAAATCTCCTATAAAACCCAGCATGACCAAGAACACTACGAATAGCTTTAACATCCCTAGGATAGGGCATCTTCTCAATTGCTTCAACTTTAGCTCTATCAACTTCAATACCTCTCTCGGAAATTTTATGTCCCAATACAATTCCTTCATTAACCATAAAGTGGCATTTCTACCAATTAAGAACAAGGTTAGTTTCTTCACATCTCTGCAAAACTTTATCAAGATTTCGCAAGCAATTATCAAAAGAATTCCCATAGACAGAAAAATCATCCATGAATACCTCTACAATATTCTCGCAAAAGCCATGAAAAATAGCAGACATGCATCTTTGAAAAGTAGCAGGAGCATTACATAAACCAAAAGGCATGCGTCTATAAGCATAAGTTCCATAGGAACAAGTGAAAGTGGTTTTCTCTTGATCCTTAGTTTTAACAACAATTTGTGAAAACCCAGAATAACCATCAAGAAAGCAAAAATGAGTATTTTTGGATAACCTTTCTAACATTTGATCAATAAAAGGCAAAGGGTAATGATCTTTCTTAGTAACCTTATTAACTTTCCGATAATCAATGCACATTCTATACCCTACAACTACTCTTTGAGTGATGAGCTCATCATTATCATTAGGCACAACAGTCATTCCTCCTTTCTTAGGAACACAATGCACAGGACTAACCCATCTACTATCAGCAATAGGATATATAATACCAGCTTCAAGAAGTCTTAATACCTCATTTCTTACCACATCCTTCATCTTAGGAATTAGACGACGCTGATGTTCAACAACAGGCTTTGCACCATCTTCCATATTAATGGCATGTTGGCAAATAGAAGGAGAAATCCCCTTCAAGTCATCAAGAGTGTAGCCAATAGCACCTCGGTGTTTCTTCAATATTTCCAATAACCTTTCTTCTTCAAACTCTGAAAGCTTAGAACTAATAATAATAGGATATATTTTCTTATCATCGATATGAGCATATTTAAGATTATCAGGCAATGGTTTTAAATCAAAGACAAGATCTTCCTTTGGTGGTGGTGTTGTACCCAGATCTTCTACCGGTAAATCATGCTTAAGAATAGGTTGACGAAGGAAAATTTCATTAAGCTCATTTCTTTCTTCCCTAAAAACTTCACTCTCACTATTCTCCAAATGTTGCTGCAAAGGATTATTAGGAGCAAGAGCAATAGATGCACACTGTTCAACTCTAAAATCATTATTAGGCGAATTAGCTTTATAAGGAGTTTTGGCAAATTTAGAGAAGTTAAACTCATAAGATTCACCAGCAAATTTAGTCAAAATTTTCTCTTTCTTGCAATCTATAACAGCTCCACAAGTATTTAGAAAAGGTCTACCAAAAATGATAGGACAATATTTACTAGCAGCAGAACCAAGTACCAAAAAGTCAGCAGGATATTTAATCTTACCACATAGAACTTCCACATCTCGAACAATACCAATTGGAGAGATAGTTTCTCTATTAGCCAGCCGAATAACCACATCAATATCTTCAAGTTCACAAGAACCAATTTCGTGCATAATCTCCGTGTAAAGCTCATAAGGAATAGCACTAATACTTGCACCAATATCACATAAACCATAATAACAATGATCACCAATTCTAACAGATAGCATAGGAACACTAGCTTTCTTAGACTTATTAGGATGTGAAACAATAGTAGAAGCATCTTCACAGAAAATAATATGACCATCTTCCACATTTTCAGTCACAAGGTCTTTAACAATTGCAACAACAGGTTCAAATTTTATTTGCTCTTCATGTTCTATAGGTTTCTTTTCACTTTTATGAACCGCACTATTTATAACAGAGTACTCCTTCATTTTAGCAGGGAAAGGAGTTTTTTCAATATAAGCTTCAGGAATAACATGATCAACAGTTTCAACTACAACACATTTATTTATAGATGAATCAATTTTATCTTTATACGGTTCATGATACTTATCAAAATTCTTCTTAGGCAATTCATAATGAGAGGCAAAAGCTTTATAAAGATTTGCAACGACTTGAGAATCAAGACCATAAGTAGCACTAATATTACGAAATTTATCAGTATCCATAAAAGCTTCAATGCATTTATAATCATAATTTATACCTGACTCTCTATCTTTGTCGTTCTCCCATCCTTCAGTATTCTCCTGGATCCGATTAAGAAGGTCCCTTTTAAACTCTTCTCTGTTGCGTGTAAATGATCCAGAACAAGAAGTATCCAGCAAGGTCTTGTCTTGAAAAGAAAGTCTTGCATAGAAGTTATCAATAATAATATTACCAGGAAGCTCATGAATGGGGCATTTGAGCATTAAAGACTTCAATCTCCCCCACGCTTGGGCAATACTCTCTCCATCATGAGGCCAAAAATTATATATGCGGTTCCGATCCTTGTGAATTTCACTTGGAGGATAGAACTTAGAATAAAACCGGGGCACAATATCATTCCATTCAAGAGAATCCCCATTATCCAGTAATTTATACAATTGCGCCGCTTTACCAGACAGCGATATAGAGAATAGTTTCTTCCTCACTTCATCCATAGCAATACCTGCACACTTGAATAAACCACATAATTCATGTAAGAACAGTAAATGATCTCCAGGGTGGACAGTTCCATCCCCTGTATAACGGTTATCCACTACACGTTCAATAATTTTCATAGGTATTTTGTATGGTATTTCTTCCTCACCTGGCGCCTCATCCACTACCTTTGCATTAGTAGTAGATTTTCCAAATAAAAATTCCAGAGAAGATCTCTCCATAATGAATTATGGCAGCAGGCAGAAATAAAATCAGCACAAACAGTAAAAGTTTCCCTTACCAATTCCACTTTCCAATAGCGCTTCACTCCCCGGCAACGGCGCCAGAAAATAGTCTTGATGACCCACAAGTATAGGGGGTGTATCGTAGTATTTTCGATAAGTAAGAATGTCGATCCCAACGAGGAGCAGAAGGTGTTGACAAGCAGTTTCGATGAAGGACTCACTGTAAATGCTCACAGACAAGTATTCAGGGGGTTTTGATGTAGCAGATGAATAAAGTACGAGTAAGTAAAGTGCGAGAGTAACAATTGCAGCGAGTGGCCCAATCCTTTTTAGCATAAAGGACAAGCCGGTTTGTTTACTTATAATGACCAAACGTTCTTGAGGACACACGGGATTTTAGTCTAGTGCTTTCGCTACATATGGCTAATTAATCTTCATTGTTTTGATAAGTGTTGTGTGGGTGAACCTATGCTAATGCACCGCCCTTCCTAGGACTAATACATACTTGTGATTATACCCCTTGCAAGCATCCGCAACTACAAGAAAGATAAATCTAACCACAGCCTTAAACTCTGAGATCCTGCTATCCCTCCTGCACCGATATACCAACGGGGGCTTAGGTTTCTGTCACTCCGGCAACCCCGCAATTGGCAAACGAATACAAGATGCATTCCCCTAGGCCCGTAAAGGTGAAGTATCATGTAGTCGACGTTCACATGACACCACTAGAAGAATAACACCACAACTTAAATATCATAACATTGAATATTACTTAACCATACTTCACTACTAACATTTAGACTTCACCCATGTCCTCAAGAACTAAACGAACTACTCACGAGACATCATATGGAACAATGATCAGAGGTGATATGATGATGAATAACAATCTGAACATAAACCTTGGTTCAATGGTTTCACTCAATAGCATCAATAACAAGTAGAAATCAATACCGGGAGAGTTTCCCCTATCAAACAATCAAGATTCAACCCAAATTGTTACAGCGGTGACGATGTGCAGCGGTGGAGACGGCGGTGATGATGATGTAGATGATGACGATGGTGATGGAGATGATGTCCAGCTTGATGACGGTGACGATGGCGTCGATTTCCCCCTCCGGGAGGGAATTTCCCCGGCGGATCTCAGCCTGCCGGAGAGCTCTTTTCTCTCTGGTGTTCTCCGCCCCGCAGAGGCGGCTGTAATCTTCGCGACTATCCCCCTGGAGCTTAGGTTTTCGGGACGAAGAAATACGCGAAGGAGAGGAGGCCAGAGGGGGCTGTGGGCCCCCTCCCCACAAGGCGGCGCGGCCAGGCCTTGGCCCGCGCCGGCCTGTGAGGTGGGCCCACGGTGGCCCTCCTCGGCTCCCCCTTCTGGCTCCCTTCGTCATCTGGAAAAATAGGAATTTCCATATAATTTCCGTCAATTGTTGATCTTCTGAAATATTGCATTCTGACGGCGCTTTTTCCAGCAGAATCCTGACTCCGGTGCGCGATCCTCCAATAATCATGAAACATGCAAAATAGATGAAATAACATAAGTATCATCTCCAAATATGAAATATATCAATGAATAACAGCAAATTATGATATAAAATAGTGATGCAAATTGGACGTATCAACTCCCCCCAAGCTTAGACTTCGCTTGTCCCCAAGCGAAACTGAACTCGGTAAACAGGACCACATGTTTATGGAGTGAAGAGTCGATAAATAAAATACGGACAAGAAGCATCATATTCATTCACACAAGACATTTTAGTAAGCAACTTCCTCATATAATTCAACTTGAAACAAGTATAAGGTAATCACAAATAAAGGTGCATAAGAAATCATAGTTGGTGATGGCAAACTTCGTTCTTGGTCAGAGAACAATTAACAGGTTGTACTTATCTATCGAGCAGCGCTCTCATGTTAAAGTTTATATGGCACAACTTGCATACTCAATCATAATAATCTCCTCATAATCATTGATAACTTTCAAAGCTATATTCATTCGGATAAAACTTGTACTAAACAAGGAAGAGTAAGAGACATAATGAAGTAAATCACAATATAGATGGTTTGGTCACAACAACTCAAATGCTTGCTTAAGATGGAGGGAAATAGGTTTACTGACTCAATATAAAGTAAAAGACAGGCCCTTCGCAGAGGGAAGCAGGGATTAAATCATGTGCTAGAGCTTTTTCAGTTTTGAAATCATATAAAGAGAGTAAAAGTAACATTTTGAGAAGTGTTTGTTGCTGTCAACGACTGGTAGCGGGTACTCTAACCCCCTTGCCAGACAAACTCTCGAAGAGCGGCTCCCATAAAATTTATTTTAGGTTGGCACTCCTTCCAACCTTTACTTTCACAAACCATGGCTAACCGAATCCTCGGGTGCCTGCCAACAATCTCATACCATGAAGGAGTGCTTTTTTTATTTTAGTTTTATTTAGGTGACACTCCTCCCCTCCTTTGCTTTCTCAAGCCATGGCTAACCGAATCCTCGGGTGCCTTCCAACAATCACATACCATGGAGGAGTGTCTATTTATAAAATTATGAAGGTTAATTAATCGGGGCTGGGAACCCCATTGCCAGCTCTTTTTGCAAATTTATTGGATAAGTGGATGAAGCCACTAGTCCATTGGTGAAAGTTGCCCAACAAGATTGAAAGATAAAACACCACATACTTCCTCATGAGCTATAAAACATTGACACAAATAAGAGGTAGTAAATTTTGAATTGTTTAAAGGTAGCACACGAAGTATTTACTTGGAATGGCAGGAAATACCATGTTGTAGGTAGTTATGGTGGACACAAATGGCATAGGTTCGGGTTAAGGTTTGGATGCACGAGAAGCATTCCTTCTCAGTACAGGTTTTTGGCTAGCAAGGTTAATTAGCAAGCACAAGAGTTGAGGGAAACAAACAAATATACATGTGATAGAAACAATCATGCATCTTCCTTGTAAGCACAAACAATTTTAACTTCAGAATAATAAGCTATGAGCTAACAAGAAAGGAAGACAATGAAACAACTACATGTATTTCTCTTTTCTAATTAAACCTCAAAGTGTTGTTGCTATTGACCAATGCTAAGTTTTCCAAAACCAAATAGATTAACTCAATGCTCCCAAAGTGATACCATACTAATAACAAGATCAATCATATAATAGGGATTGCAAACTAAAATAAGATGTGCAATATGTAAATGATAAGACTTCTCATTAATATTCCATAACGATAACTCACACCAAGGGATACATAGACAACCAACTAAAGGAGAGATACTTCCACACTGCAACCCATCTTATATGATAACTTCCCTACTCATGATATGACACTACTTGATAGTAAAAAGTAAAAGGTAGTGATGATGTGATACCGTGGCACTCCCCCAAGCTTGGAACAAACCAAGGGGATGCCAATACCGATGATGAATTACTCCTTCGGCGGTGGTGGTGATTAATCCTTCCTGCGATTCTTACAGATCTCCTTCAGCTTCAGCTTCTCAGTTTGGCAGTTCTGCACTAAGACTCGAAGAGATTCATTGTTATCTGAAAGTGGCGGTGGAAGCCTTGTGATGGGAATTGAGTAATATTCCAGCATTCTACGAAGTCGACAATTCTCCTCCTGAAGTATCTCCACTTCTCTTCTTAGAGCACGGTATTGATCACAAAACTCATCGATAGCCCGTAGAGCTTCTTCCAACACAGGGAAAGAGTCGAGCCTAAGAGTGGGTGGTAAGGGTCCCTACAAGTTATGAGAGAAAGAACGTCGAGTGTCAACAGATCCCACCAAGATTTGCTTACTTCCAACGGCTTGTTGCTCTTGTTTTGACGACACCCTCTTCACTTCTTCCTCCGAAAGCCCTTTGCCCTTGTTGTTGTAGGCCATGGTGCTCCTAGATCAAAGACAGATCCTGGCAGAAACAGCTCGAAACAAAACACATCGAGGAAACGATATACGGACCTCCAGGGGTCCGGGAGATTATATAGAAGAAATTTTTACGACACAAGGAAAGTACCAGGTCGAACCAGAGTCGGAGAGAGGTGACGAGGTGGAAAGTAATTTTAATTGCTCCTGAACGATACACCTCTTCAACAACATATGGTCCTTCCCATTTCGAGAGTAATTTCCCTGCAAAGAATCTGAGACGAGGCCGATACAATAGGACTTTATCCCCAATATTAAATTCTCTTTTGATAATTCTTCTATCATGCCATTTCTTAACTTTCTCTTTAAAGAGTTTAGCATTTTCATAAGCTTCACTTCTCCATTCATCTAGAGAACTTAATTGTAGCAATCTCTTCTTACCGACTAGTTTAGGATCTTTATTTAGTTCTCTTACAGCCCAATAAGCTTTGTGCTCTAGTTCTAAAGGTAAATGACAAGCTTTTTCATAGACCATTTTATAAGGTGACATAACCATGGGATTTTTATAAGCAGTTCTATAAGCCCATAGTGCTTCCTTCAATTTACTAGCCCAATTCTTTCTAGTTTTATTAACAGTCTTTTCCAAGATAGATTTAATCTCTCTATTTGATAATTCTACTTGCCCACTAGTTTGAGGATGATAAGCGGAAGCAATTCTATGATTAATACCATATTTAGCAAGAGTTTTCCTAAAACCACCATGAATAAAATGAGAACCTCCATCAGTCATAATATATCTAGGAACTCCAAATCGAGGAAAAATAATATCTAAAAGCATTCTTAAAGAAGTCTCACCATCAGCACTTTTTGTAGGTATGGCTTCCACCCATTTAGTAACATAATCAACAGCAACAAGTATATGAGTGTTACCTTCTGAAGAGGGAAAATGTCCCATGAAGTCAAATCCCCAACAATCAAACGGTTCAATAACAAGAGTATAATTCATAGGCATTTCATTGCGTCTGGAGATATTACCAACCCTTTGACATTCATCACAAGATAAAATAAACTTCCTTGCATCTTTGAAGAGAGTTGGCCAATAAAAACCTGATTGTAGAACCTTTTGCGCGGTTCTATCTCCGGCGTGATGTCCTCCATAAGCACTACCATGACATTTACTCAATATCTCTTGTTGTTCATATTCGGGAACACATCTTCGCAGAATACCATCCACTCCTTATTTATATAAGTGTGGGTCATCCCAGAAATAATGCCTCAAGTCATAAAAGAATTTCCTCCTTTGCTGGGCTGAAAAGGTTGGAGGCAAGTACTTGGAAACAATAAACTTAGCATAATCAGCATACCAAGGGCTATCTCGCGAGCTCACCTTTATTACAGCCAATTGTTCATTTGGAAAACTATCATTAACAGGAACATGATCATAAGCAATATTTTCCAATCTAGACAAATTATCAGCGATAGGATTATCAGCACCTTTCCTCTCTACAATATGTAAATCAAATTCTTGCAACAGAAGTACCCATCTAATAAGCCTTGGCTTAGCATCTTTCTTTTGCATAAGGTATCTAATTGCAGCATGATCAGTATGAATTGTAACTTTTGAATCAACAATATAAGATCTAAACTTATCACAAGCAAAGACTACAGCTAACAATTCTTTTCCAGTAGTAGCATAATTTCTTTGAGCAGCATCAAGAGTTTTACTAGCATAATGAATACCATTTAATTTTTTATCTACCCGCTGTCCAAGAACAGCGCCTACAGCAAAATCACTAGCATCACACATAATTTCAAATGGTAAGTTCCAATCTGGAGGTTCAACTATAGGAGCAGTTGTTAAGGCTTTCTTTAGAGTTTCAAAAGCTTCCTTACAATCATCATCAAAAACAAAAGGTACATCTTTTTGAAGAAGATTAGTAAGAGGCTTTGAAATCTTCGAGAAGTCTTTAATAAATCTCCTATAAAACCCAGCATGACCAAGAACACTACGAATACCTTTAACATCCCTAGGATAGGGCATCTTCTCAATTGCTTCAACTTTAGCTCTATCAACTTCAATACCTCTCTCGGAAATTTTATGTCCCAATACAATTCCTTCATTAACCATAAAGTGGCATTTCTCCCAATTAAGAACAAGGTTAGTTTCTTCACATCTCTGCAAAACTTTATCAAGATTTCGCAAGAAATTATCAAAAGAATTCCCATAGACAGAAAAATCATCCATGAATACCTCTACAATATTCTCGCAAAAGCCATGAAAAATAGCAGACATGCATCTTTGAAAAGTAGCAGGAGCATTACATAAACCAAAAGGCATGCGTCTATAAGCATAAGTTCCATAGGGACAAGTGAAAGTGGTTTTCTCTTGATCCTTAGTTTTAACAGCAATTTGTGAAAACCCAGAATAACCATCAAGAAAGCAAAAATGAGTATTTTTGGATAACCTTTCTAACATTTGATCAATAAAAGGCAAAGGGTAATGATCTTTCTTAGTAACCTTATTAACTTTCCGATAATCAATGCACATTCTATACCCTACAACTACTCTTTGAGTGATGAGCTCATCATTATCATTAGGCACAACAGTCATTCCTCCTTTCTTAGGAACACAATGCACAGGACTAACCCATCTACTATCAGCAATAGGATATATAATACCAGCTTCAAGAAGTCTTAATACCTCATTTCTTACCACATCCTTCATCTTAGGAATTAGACGACGCTGATGTTCAACAACAGGCTTTGCACCATCTTCCATATTAATGGCATGTTGGCAAATAGAAGGAGAAATCCCCTTCAATTCATCAAGAGTGTAGCCAATAGCACCTCGGTGTTTCTTCAATATTTCCAATAACCTTTCTTCTTTAAACTCTGAAAGCTTAGAACTAATAATAACAGGATATATTTTCTTATCATCGATATGAGCATATTTAAGATTATCAGGCAATGGTTTTAAATCAAAGACAGGATCTTCCTTTGGTGGTGGTGTTGTACCCAGATCTTCTACCGGTAAATCATGCTTAAGAATAGGTTGACGAAGGAAAATTTCATTAAGCTCATTTCTTTCTTCCCTAAAAACTTCACTCTCACTATTCTCCAAATGTTGCTGCAAAGGATTATTAGGAGCAAGAGCAATAGATGCACACTGTTCAACTCTAAAATCATTATTAGGCGAATTAGCTTTATAAGGAGTTTTGGCAAATTTAGAGAAGTTAAACTCATAAGATTCACCAGCAAATTTAGTCAAAATTTTATCTTTCTTGCAATCTATAACAGCTCCACAAGTATTTAGAAAAGGTCTACCAAAAATGATAGAACAATATTTACTAGCAGCAGAACCAAGTACCAAAAAGTCAGCAGGATATTTAATCTTACCACATAGAACTTCCACATCTCGAACAATACCAATTGGAGAGATAGTTTCTCTATTAGCCAGCCGAATAACCACATCAATATCTTCAAGTTCACAAGAACCAATTTCGTGCATAATCTCCGTGTAAAGCTCATAAGGAATAGCACTAATACTTGCACCAATATCACATAAACCATAATAACAATGATCACCAATTCTAACAGATAGCATAGGAACACTAGCTTTCTTAGACTTATTAGGATGTGAAACAATAGTAGAAGCATCTTCACAGAAAATAATATGACCATCTTCCACATTTTCAGTCACAAGGTCTTTAACAATTGCAACAACAGGTTCAACTTTTATTTGCTCTTCAGGTTCTATAGGTTTCTTTTCACTTTTATGAACCGCACTATTTATAACAGAGTACTCCTTCATTTTAGCAGGGAAAGGAGTTTTTTCAATATAAGCTTCAGGAATAACATGATCAACAGTTTCAACTACAACACATTTATTTATAGATGAATCAATTTTATCTTTATACGGTTCATGATACTTATCAAAATTATTCTTAGGCAATTCATAATGAGAGGCAAAAGCTTTATAAAGATTTGCAATGACTTGAGAATCAAGACCATAAGTAGCACTAATATTACGAAATTTATCAGTATCCATAAAAGCTTCAATGCATTTATAATCATAATTTATACCTGACTCTCTATCTTTGTCGTTCTCCCATCCTTCAGTATTCTCCTGGATCCGATTAAGAAGGTCAATTTTAAACTCTTCTTTGTTGCGTGTAAATGATCTAGAACAAGAAGTATCCAGCAAGGTCTTGTCTTGAAAAGAAAGTCTTGCATAGAAATTATCAATAATAATATTACCAGGAAGCTCATGAATCGGGCATTTGAGCATTAAAGACTTCAATCTCTCCCACGCTTGGGCAATACTCTCTCCATCATGAGGCCAAAAATTATATATGTGGTTCCGATCCTTGTGAATTTCACTTGGAGGATAGAACTTAGAATAAAACCGGGGCACAATATCATTCCATTCAAGAGAATCCCCATTAACCAGTAATTTATACCAATGCGCCGCTTTACCAGACAGTGATATAGAGAATAGTTTCTTCCTTACTTCATCCATAGCAATACCTGCACACTTGAATAAACCACATAATTCATGTAAGAACAGTAAATGATCTCCAGGGTGGACAGTTCCATCCCCTGTATAACGGTTATCCACTACACGTTCAATAATTTTCATAGGTATTTTGTATGGTATTTCTTCCTCACCTGGCGCCTCATCCACTACCTTTGCAGTAGTAGTAGATTTTCCAAATAAAAATTCCAGAGAAGATCTCTCCATAATGAATTATGGCAGCAGGCAGAAATAAAATCAGCACAAACTGTAAAAGTTTCCCTTACCAATTTCACTTACCAATAGCGCTTCACTCCCCGGCAGCGGCGCCAGAAAATAGTCTTGATGACCCACAAGTATAGGGGGTGTATCGTAGTATTTTCGATAAGTAAGAATGTCAATCCCAACAAGGAGCAGAAGGTGTTGACAAGTAGTTTCGATGAAGGATTCACTGTAAATGCTCACAGACAAGTATTCAGGGGGTTTTGATGTAGCAGATGAATAAAGTACGAGTAAGTAAAGTGTGAGAGTAACAATTGCAGCGAGTGGCCCAATCCTTTTTTAGCATAAAGGACAAGCCGGGTTGTTTACTTATAATGACCAAACGTTCTTGAGGACACACGGGATTTTAGTCTAGTGCTTTCGCTACATATGGCTAATTAATCTTCATTGTTTTGATAAGTGTTGTGTGGGTGAACCTATGCTAATGCACCGCCCTTCCTAGGACTAATACATACTTGTGATTATACCCCTTGCAAGCATCCGCAACTACAAGAAAGTAATTAAGATAAATCTAACCACAACCTTAAACTCTGAGATCCTGCTATCCCTCTTGCACCGATATACCAACGGGGGCTTAGGTTTCTGTCACTCCGGCAACCCCGCAATTGGCAAACGAATACATGATGCATTCCCCTAGGCCCGTAAAGGTGAAGTATCATGTAGTCGACGTTCACATGACACCACTAGAAGAATAACACCACAACTTAAATATCATAACATTGAATATTACTTAACCATACTTCACTACTAACATTTAGACTTCACCCATGTCCTCAAGAACTAAACGAACTACTCACGAGACATCATATGGAACATGATCAGAGGTGATATGATGATGAATAACAATCTGAACATAAACCTTGGTTCAATGGTTTCACTCAATAGCATCAATAACAAGTAGAAATCAATACCGGGAGAGTTTCCCCTATCAAACAATCAAGATTCAACCCAAATTGTTACAGCGGTGATGATGTGCAGCGGTGGAGACGGCAGTGATGATGATGTAGATGATGACGATGGTGATGGAGATGATGTCCAGCTTGATGACGGTGACGATGGCATCGATTTCCCCCTCCGGGAGGGAATTTCCCCGGCGGATCTCAGCCTGCCGGAGAGCTCTTTTCTCTCTGGTGTTCTCCGCCCCGCAGAGGCGGCTGTAACTCTT
The DNA here is from genome assembly GCF_019359855.2 of Lolium perenne. Taxonomy (NCBI): domain Eukaryota; kingdom Viridiplantae; phylum Streptophyta; class Magnoliopsida; order Poales; family Poaceae; genus Lolium; species Lolium perenne. The sequence goes on from NC_067248.2 coordinate 171,040,254, forward strand.
CGCGACTACCCCCCTGGAGCTTAGGTTTTCGGGACGAAGAAATACGCGAAGGAGAGGAGGCCAGAGGGGGCTGTGGGCCCCCTCCCCACAAGGCGGCGCGGCCAGGCCTTGGCCCGCGCCGGCCTGTGAGGTGGGCCCACAGCGGCCCTCCTCGGCTCCCCCTTCTGGCTCCCTTCGTCATCTGGAAAAATAGGAATTTCCATATAATTTCCGTCAATTGTTGATCTTCCGAAATATTGCATTCTGACGGCGCTTTTTCCAGCAGAATCCTGACTCCGGTGCGCGATCCTCCAATAATCATGAAACATGCAAAATATATGAAATAACATAAGTATCATCTCCAAATATGAAATATATCAATGAATAACAGCAAATTATGATATAAAATAGTGATGCAAATTGGACGTATCAGCCATGAACACACCATAAGTCATTTTCTGGAAATGAGGATAGTTTTGTTTTGAGAGGGAGATCACCTCGCTCAGGTAGTATACCGGTCTCTGCACGGTTTTTCCTTCCTCTTCTCATGCAACCACAACTACCACACTCACAACACGGTTTGTTGCTGCTATGTACAATAGCATGGGCTCTCTTTCTAGAGGCGAAGCCAATATCGGCGCGGTGGCAAGCATTGTTTTTAGCTCTTTGAATGCTGCGTCTGCCTGAGGGGTCCAGACAAAGGTATCGAATTTTTTCATCAAAGCATATAGAGGCAGGGCCTTTTCCCCCAACCTGCTTATGAACCGGCTTAGCGATCACAAGCTTCCGGTAAACTTCTGCACGTCCTTGAGTTCTTGTGGTATTGTCATTCTTTCAATGGCCTGGATCTTTACCGGATTAACCTCTATGCCCCGGCTGGACACGAGAAAACCAAGCAATTTGCCGGCTGGAATACCGAAGGTGCATTTTGCTGGATTAAGCTTCATCCGGAACCTTCTTAGGTTGTCAAACGTTTGCCTTAGATCGTCGATCAAGGTCTCCTTGACCTTCGTTTTTATCACAATATCATCCACATAGACTTGCACATTTTTGCCGATTTGATCAAATAGACACTTTTGCATACAGCGCTGGTACGTTGCACCAGCGTTACGTAAACCGAAAGGCATAGTAACATATATAGCAATAAGCCCCGTGCGGGGTGATAAATGCAGTTTTTATTTGATCTTCCTTTTTCAGGGGAATCTGGTGGAAACCGGAATAGGCATCCAGGAACGACAACAGTTCACATCCAGCAGTGGAATCAATTACTTGATCGATCCGGGGTAAAGGGAAAGGATCTTTCGGGCAAGCTTTGTTTAGGTTGGTGTAGTAGATGCACATGCGCCACACCTTTGGAGCTTTTGCTTCAAGGTTCTCCTCTTTTTTCTTCTCGACCAGCACCGGATTGGCTAGCCACTCAGTATGCAGTACCTCCACAATGAAACCGGCAACCAACAACTTTGTCACCTCTTCTCCAATGATTTTCCTCCTGTCTTCAGCGAACCGGCGCAACGGCTGCCTTACCGGCTTCACATCCTTCTGGACATTCAGAGAGTGCTCAGCCAACTCCCTCGGAACACCTACCAAGTCATCAGTAGACCAGGCAAAGATATTCCGATTCTCACGCAGGAAGTTGATGAGCGCGCTTTCCTATGCCTCACTGAGACCGGCACCGATGCGAACGGTGCGCTCAGGGTAAGCCGGGTCCAGCACGATGTCTTTTGTTTCCTTTGTTGGCTTGAACGCCGGTGTGCCCAGGTTGCCACTCATTGCAGCTAAGCTCAACTGTGAGGACTGAGCCAGCGCAACCGCAGTTTGCATTCTCCTTTTTTCCTATGCGATCACCAGCGATTCGGCCAGATTTGATCCGGCGGAAGCGGTTTCCAGTGAGACCTTGTAGTTTCCCACCACGGTTAGGGGTCCAGATGGTGCCGGAATCTTCATCTTGAGATACGCCGTATGAGTTGAGGCCATGAACGACGCCAACGCCGGTCTCCCCAGCAGTGCTTGATAGGGACTATCTAAGTCCACCACTTCGAATAGAACATTTTCCACCCGGCAATTGTCGCGTCCTCCAAATGACACATCCACCCGGACTTTTCCCATGGGCGAGCAGGACAAACCCGGAACGATTCCGTGGAAGGTAGTGTGAGTTGGTTGCAGCATGTTTTTCGTGATTCCCAGCGTACGCATGGTGTGCCGGTACATAATGTTTATGCTGCTTCCATTGTCAATCAGCACCTTACTGAACCGCACTCGAGCCGTTGGCTCATGCATGATAGGGTCCACAACAAGAGCATAGCCACCTGGATTAGGCATGATTTTCGGATGATCCTTGAACGACCAGGTGATTTCCTGATCTGGCCACAACATGTACCTTGGTACTGTCGGCATCACTGCGTTCACTTCCATGGAACGGCGATACAAGCTTTGCTTATCAGTTGGCTCAGTAACGAACACAACACAGCACAAGTCCGGATCCTGGTAAACATTCCGGCCCAAAGGTGCCGGTGGTGGCGGTTGGCCATTGCCCTCGCCCACCTGATGAACTTGCTGGTGCTGCTGCCGATTTGGCTGAGGCTGTACCGGTAGAGCATTAGCTCCGGTAAGCGGTGGTGGTGGTGGTAGGGGGTGCTGGTGCAACATATCTTGCGATGGGGGTAGTATCGTGGTACAGCCTTGTGCTTGCGCATCTTTTACCGCACCTTTCAACATTAAGTACTTGGTCCACGAACAATCCTTTGTCAAATGGTTCGACGGATTTGCCGGATTCGGTGTGTGCCACCGGCAAGGTTGGTCCATAGCCGCTTCCATGGTGTATCTTGCATGTTTTGCCAATTCTTTTTCTGGCCCCAGGGTTTTTTCTCAACCCATTGTTTCTTTGGACCCGCCCATGGCTGCGATCCAGTTTTCTGCCTCTGGCTACCACTGGCGCCAGAGTTATCCTGCACCGCAGCTACTTGCTGCGGACCGTACCTCCGATCCGGAAAATCTTCCCTTCTTTTGTTGTGCCGGTTATCCCGGTACTGATCTTGGCATGGTTGGCTTGTTTGTGCTGGCTCTGCCTGCACTGCCGGTTGCATTGGGTCTCCCAATGCGTAGTTATCCGCCACACGTATCATTTCTGCCAATGTTGTTGGCATGTTTCTATGTAGCTTTTGCCACAGAGGTGAACCTCTTCTGCACCCATTGCAAAACCAAGCTATGGCTTGCGCCTCGATTACTCCCTCGCAGGAGTTCCTTATGGAGTTCCACCGGGTCAGGTAATCCCGGTCTGTTTCATTCGAACGCTGCACGCACAAAGCGAGTTGTTGCGGCCTGTTTGGCCTCCGGTATGTGATACGTCTCAAACGTATCTATAATTTCTTATGTTCCATGCTACTTTTATGATGATACTCACATGTTTTATACACACTTTATGTCATTATTATGCATTTTCCGGCACTAACCTATTGACAAGATGCCGAAGAGCCAGTTGCTGTATTCTGCTGTTTTTGGTTTCAGAAATCCTACAAAGGAAATATTCTCGGAATCGGACGAAATCAACGCCGAATATCTTATTTTTCCCGGAAGCTTCCAGAGCACCGAAGAGGGGCCAGAGGGGAGCCAGGGGGCCCCACCCCACAAGGAGGTGCGGCCAAGGGGGGGCGCCCCCCCTACTGTGTGGGCCCCCCAGGGCCCTTCCGACTCCGCCTCTTCGCCTATTTAACCCCTCGTGACCTAAAACTTCGATACAGATTGACGAAACTCCAGAAAGACTCCAGGGACGCCGCCGCCATCGCGAAACTCCAATTCGGGGGACAGAAGTCTCTGTTCCGGCACCCTGCCGGGACGGGGAATTGCCCCCGGAGCCATCTCCATCGACTCCACCGCCATCTTCATCGCCATCGCTGTCTCCCATGAGGAGGAGGGAGTAGTTCTCCCCCGGGGCTGAGGGCTCTACCGATAGCTATGTGGTTCATCTCTCTCCCATGTACTTCAATACAATGATCTCATGAGCTGCCTTACATGATTGAGATTCATATGATGAGCTTTGTATCACTATTAATCTATGTGCTACTCTAGTGATGTTATTAAAGTACTCTATTCCTCCTCCATGATGTAATGTTGACAGTGTGTGCATCATGTAGTACTTGGCATAGGTTATGATTGTAATCTCTTGTAGATTATGGAGTTAACTATTACTATGATAGTATTGATGCGATCTATTCCCCCTTTCATAGCTATTGTTGACAGTGTGTATGCTATGTTAGTACTCGGTCTAAATTGCAACGGTCTATTATGCACTCTAGAGGTTACTTAAATATGAACTCCGAATGTTGTGGAGCTTGTTTACTCCGGCTTGAGGGAGCTCTTGTAGCCCTACACAATGAAAGGTGTTTGTTATCCAACAAGAGAGTGTAGAGTAGTTTTATTATGTGATCATTGTTGAGAGTGTCCACTAGTGAAAGTAGGATCCCTAGGCCTTGTTTCCAAATATCGAATCTCCGTTTATTTACTGTTCTGTTACATGTTTGCTTGCTGCCATCTTTATTTCAGATTGTTATTACCACTCATATTCATCCATATCACTTGTATTTCACTATCTCTTCGCCGAACTAGTGCACCTATACATCTGACAAGTGTATTAGGTGTGTTGGGGACACAAGAGACTTCTTGTATCGTAATTGCAGGGTTGCTTGAGAGGGATATCTTTGACCTGTTCCTCCCTGAGTTCGATAAACCTTGGGTGATTCACTTAAGGGAAACCTGCTTCTGTTCTACAAACCTCTGCTCTTGGAGGCCCAACACTGTCTACAGGAATAGAAACGTGCGTAGACATCAAGCTATTTTCTGGCGCCGTTGCCGGGGAGGTAAGGTAAAAGGTATTCACATCCTCCGAATACTAAGCTATTTCCTAGCACTGTTGCCGGTGTGTGAGTGCTCGAAGCTATTTCCTTTAGATCCTGCAATTGCATCTTTTTGTTTCTTGTTTTTATTTTTCACTAGTTAGGCATAATGGAAAACAACAGTGAGCTTTTTAATCTATTTCCTGAGTTAAGACATGAATTGTGTGATGCGAAAATTAAAAAACCTATGGAACCTTATTTGCATGCTAGTAGCAATTTTATTAGTATGAACGCAATTACTGCTAATGCTATGGAGAAGTCTAAGCTTGGGGAAGCTAGTTTTTATGATCTTTTTAGCTTCCCATCTTTAGGGGAGAAAATTTGCTCTCATAATACTTTATCTCCCATATGCGATAACTCTAATGATGCTTGTGATATTTTAAACCCACCTACTGAAAGTATTCCTTTCAAGATACCCATGAAAATTATTGAACGTGTTATGGATAACCGCTATGAAGGGGATGGAACTGTCCATCCTGGAGATCATTTACTATTTTTGCATGAATTATGCGGGTTATTCAAGTGTGCAGGTATCTCTATGGATGAAGTGAGGAAGAAACTATTCTCTATGTCGCTGTCCGGTAAAGCGGCGCATTGGTACAAATTGCTGAAGAATGGGGATTCTCTTGATTGGAAGGATACTGTGCCTCTATTTTATTCTAAATTCTATCCTCCAAGTGAAATTCACAAAGACCGGAACCGCATATATAATTTATGGCCTCATGATGGAGAGAGTATTGCCCAAGCATGGGGAAGATTGAAGTCTTTAATGCTCAGATGCCCCATTCATGAGCTTCCTGGTAATATCATCATTGATAATTTATATGCAAGACTTTCTTTTCAAGATAAAACCTTGCCGGATACTACTTGTTCTGGATCATTCACGCGCAACAAAGAAGATTTTAAAAGGGACCTTCTTTATCGGATTGAGGAGAACGCTGAAGATTGGGAGAATGACAAAGGTAGAGAGTCAGGTATGAATTATGATTATGAATGCATTGAAACTTTTATGGATACTGATAAAATTCGAAATATGAGTGCTACTTATGGTCTTGATTCTCAAGTTGTTTCAAATCTTTATAAAGCTTTTGCCTCTCATTTTGAACTTCCTAGGAAGAATTTTGATAAGTATCATGAACCTTTTAAAGATGCTTGCATGAAGGATGAAATTGTTGTTGATGATTGCAATAAACATGCCCAAACTTCTGAAAATGCTATTTCTTATAAGCATGTTAATTTTTGTGGAATGCATAGACCTTGTGGAATTAATCAAATCGAAGATGAATATTGTATCCATCATGGGAATGAAAAAACTAGAAAGTGGTCTAGGGCTCTAGATGATCTTGGTGAAAAAGTTTGTGCCCTCTATCCTTTTATTTGTGAACTTTGCCATACAGTGGATCATTTTAATTTTCAATGCTCCTCCAATGATAATTCGAACCCCATGAGTGCTGCAAATTTGTATTGTGATGATGAAATTACTCCTAATCAGCATGATGAACTTACTTTATTTTTGAAGTGTGAAGAGTTATCAAGAAAAATTTCTTTGTTAGATATTAACGATCTTGATATTGATGATGTCCTGCATGGGTGTCTTTCTTATTGCATTGATAATTGCCATACAAATACTTACATACAAAATATTTTAGAAGATGACACTTTGCCAAAGTATGATAGGACCGCTATGTGTTTTGAACTTATTAATGAAAAGGAGGAATCCTCCCAAGTTTCTTCTATTGTTTCTGGAAATAAAACAGGTTATGTGGAGAAGCCTCCCATCAATCCTCTCCCTCCTAAAGAAGGGAACGAGGAGAATGAGAAGAAGAAGAAGGGAACGAAGAAGAACAAGAAGAGGGGAAATAAAAAGAAAGATGTAACAGCATATCCCCGCATGTATGAGATAACGATAGGTAACCGTAAGTATGTTTCTCCTAATGATTATTATGATAATGAATCTGAGTACAATGATCTTCCTATGCCCTTTACCTACATTAGTGATCATGATTTAGAAGAGCACACTACTTTTGATCTTGAAAATCTCTGGGAAACTAATTCTGAAAATGATGATGTTAATAATTGCCATAGTATTAGTATTATCCATGCTTCTTCCCATGATGATATAGAAAGCTCTAAGCTTGGGGATGAGGTGTTTGAAAATCCTTTTGCTACTGATGATTATATGTTTGATACATCTCCTTCTAGTAACAATAATGGTATGGTTACAGATGAACAAACTGTGAAAGATAACTATTCTATTTCTTATGATGACACCATGCCTCCAATCTTTGATAATTATTATAAAGAATGCTATGACATAGGTTATAATTATCCTTATGAAACTTGTCATAGTTATGATTGGATTGCCAAAAAAAAAATCCCTTAGTATGCAACTTGTTTACCATGTTCAAATTCTTGAAAATGATCCTGCTCCAATTACTATTAATGAAAAGAGTTCTTCTTATGTCAAAATCAATGATACTTTTATGCATATGAACCATGATAAGAATGTTTTAAGTGATGGTTATATTGTGGACTTCATCAATGATGCTACTGAAAGTTATTATGAGAGAGGGAAACATGATTATATGCATCTTAATAATATTAAGTTTCCCCTCTTTATGTTGAGAATCTTGAAGTTACTCGTGTTTTATCTTCTTATGCTTGTCACTTTGTTCTACATGAATTTATTTGTTTACAAGATTCCTTTTCATAGGAACTGGGTTAGGCTTAAATTTGTTTCATACTTGCTTTTTGATGCTCTCTTTTGCTTCAACTCTTATTTCTTGGGAGTGCATCATTAAAATTGCTGAGCCCATCTTAATGGCTATAAAGAAAGCACTTCTTGGGAGATAACCCATGTTTTTTATTTTGCTACTGTTTTGTTGTGTCTTGGAAGTTGTTACTACTGTAGCAACCTCTCCTTATCTTTATTCTATTGCATTGTTGTGCCAAGTAAAGTCTTTGACAGTAAGGTTGATACTAGATTTGGATTACTGCGCAGAAACAGATTTCTTGCTGTCACGAATTTGGGCAGGGTTCTCTGTAGGTAACTCAGAAAAATCTGCCAATTTACGTGCGTGATCCTCAGATATGTACGCAATTTCATTCAATTTGAGCATTTTCATCAGAGCAAGTTAAGTGCCCCAGAAAAAATCGTCTTTACGTACTGTTCTGTTTTGACAGATTCTGCCTTTTATTTTGCATTGTCTGTTTTGCTATGTTTGATGGATTTCTTTGTTCCATTAACTTTCAGTAGCTTTGTGCAATGTCCAGAAGTGTTAAGAATGATTATGTCACCTCTGAATATGTGAATTTTTGATTATGCACTAACCCTCTAATGAGTTTGTTTTGAGTTTGGTGTGGAGGAAGTTTTCAAGGATCAAGAGAGGAGGATGATACAATATGATCAACAAGAGTGAAAACTCTAAGCTTGGGGATGCCCCCGTGGTTCATCCCTGCATATTTCAAGAAGACTCAAGCATCTAAGCTTGGGGATGCCCAAGGCATCCCCTTCTTCATCGACAACTTATCAGGTCACTTCTATTGAAACTATATTTTTATTCGGTCACATCTTATGTGCTTTACTTGGAGCGTCTGTTTGTTTTTATTTTTGTTTGTGTTTGAATAAATTCGGATCCTAGCATTCATTGTGTGGGAGAGAGACACGCTCCGCTGTTGCATATGAACACATGTGTTCTTAGCTTTATTCTTAATGTTCATGGCGAAGGTTGAAACTGCTTCATTCATTGTTATTTGGTTGGAAACAGAAAATGCTACATGTGGTAATTGGTATAATGTCTTGAATAATTTGATACTTGGCAATTGTTGTGCTCATATAGATCATGTTTAAGCTCTAGCATCATGTACTTTGCACCTATTAATGAAGAAATACCGTAGAGCTTGTTGACATTTGGTTTGCATGATTGGTCTCTCTAAAGTCTAGATATTTTCTGGTGAGGGTTTGAACAACAAGGAAGACAGTGTAGAGTCTTATAATGCTTGCAATATGTTCTTATGTAAGTTTTGTTGTACCGGTTCATACTTGTGTTTGCTTCAAACAACCTTGCTAGCCTAAGCCTTGTATTGAGAGGGATTACTTCTCGTGCATCCAAAATCCTTGAGCCAAAAACTATGCCATTTGTGTCCACCATACCTACCTACTACATGGTATTTCTCTGCCATTCCAAAGTAAATTGCTTGAGTGCTACCTTGAAAATTCCATTCTTTGTCTTTGAAATATATAGCTCATGGGGAAAATAGCTTAAAATCTATTGTGGTATTGAATATGTACTTATGTATCTTATTTCTTAATAAGTTGCTTGTTGAGCGGTAACCATGTTCCTGGGGACGCCATCAACTATTTCACCTTGTTGAATATCATGTGAGTTGCTATGCATGTTCGTCTTGTCTGAAGTAAGGGTGATTTATCATGATCAAATGGTTTGAGTATGCATATTGTTAGAGAAGAACATTGGGCCGCTAACTAAAGCCATGATCCATGGTGGAAGTTTCAGTTTGGACAACAATCCTCAATCTCATATGAGAATATTATCTGTTGTTGAATGCTTATGCATTAAAGAGGAGTCCATTATCTGTTGTCTATGTTATCCCGGTATGGATGTCTAAGTTGAGAATAATCAAAAGCGAGAAATCCAATGCGAGCTTTCTCCTTAGACCTTTGTACATGCGGCATAGAGGTACCCCTTTGTGACACTTGGTTAAAACATATGCTATGCAATGATAATCCATATAAATGCAAGCTAATTAGGACAAGGTGCGGGCACTATTGGTACACTATGCATGAGGCTTGCAACTTATAGGATATCTTATATATAACACATATGTTTTATTACTACCGTTGACAAAATTGTTTCTATGTTTTCAAAATAAAAGCTCTAGCACAAATATAGCAATCCATGCTTCCCTCTGCGAAGGGCCTTTCTTTTACTTTATGTTGAGTCAGTTTACCTACTTCCTTTCCATCTTAGAAGCAAACACTTGTGTCAACTATGCATTGATTCTTACATACTTGCTTATTTACACTCATCATATTACTTTGCGTTGACAATTATCCATGAGATATGCATGTTGAAAGTTGAAAGCAATTGTTGAAACTTAATCTTCCTTTGTGTTGCTTCAATGCCTTTACTTTGAATCTATTGCTTCATGAGTTAACTCCTATGCAAGTCTTATTGATGCTTGTCTTGAAAGTACTATTCATGAAAAGTATTTGCTATATGATTCAGTTGTTTATTCATTGTCTGTACCATTGCTTTGAATCGCTGCATTCATCTCATATGCTTTGCAATAGTATGATCAAGATTATGTAAGTAGCATGTCACTTCAGAAATAATCTTTGTTATCGTTTACCTACTCGAGGGCGAGTAGGAACTAAGCTTGGGGATGCTTGATACGTCTCAAACGTATCTATAATTTCTTATGTTTCATGCTACTTTTATGATGATACTCACATGTTTTATACATACTTTATGTCATTATTATGCATTTTCCAGCACTAACCTAGTGACAAGATGCCGAAGAGCCAGTTGCTGTTTTCTACTGTTTTTGGTTTCAGAAATCCTACAAAGGAAATATTCTCGGAATCGGACGAAATCAACGCCGAATATCTTATTTTTCCCGGAAGCTTCCAGAGCACCGAAGAGGGGCCAGAGGGGAGCCAGGGGGGCCCCACCCCACAAGGCGGCACGGCCAAGGGGGGGCGCCCCCTACTGTGTGGGCCCCCCCAGGGCCCTTCCGACTCCGCCTCTTCGCCTATTTAACCCCTCGTGACCTAAAACTTTGATACAGATTGACGAAACTCCAGAAAGACTCCAGGGACGCCGCCGCCATCGCGAAACTCCAATTCAGGGGACAGAAGTCTCTGTTCCGGCACCCTGCCGGGACGGGGAATTGCCCCCGGAGCCATCTCCATCGACTCCACCGCCATCTTCATCGCCATTGCTGTCTCCCATGATGAGGAGGGAGTAGTTCTCCCCCGGGGCTGAGGGCTCTACCAGTAGCTATGTGGTTCATCTCTCTCCCATGTACTTCAATACAATGATCTCATGAGCTGCCTTACATGATTGAGATTCATATGATGAGCTTTGTATCACCATTAATCTATGTGCTACTCTAGTGATGTTATTAAAGTACTCTATTCCTCCTCCATGATGTAATGTTGACAGTGTGTGCATCATGTAGTACTTGGCATAGGTTATGATTGTAAGCTCTTGTAGATTATGGAGTTAACTATTACTATGATAGTATTGATGCGATCTATTCCCCCTTTCATAGCTATTGTTCACAGTGTGTATGCTATGTTAGTACTCGGTCTAAATTGCAACAGTCTATTATTCACTCTAGAGGTTACTTAAATATGAACTCCGAATGTTGTGGAGCTTGTTTACTCCGGCTTGAGGGAGCTCTTGTAGCCCTACACAATGAAAGGTGTTTGTTATCCAACAAGAGAGTGTAGAGTAGTTTTATTATGTGATCATTGTTGAGAGTGTCCACTAGTGAAAGTAGGATCCCTAGGCCTTGTTTCCAAATATCGAATCTCCGTTTATTTACTGTTCTGTTACATGTTTGCTTGCTGCCATCTTTATTTCAGATTGTTATTACCACTCATATTCATCCATATCACTTGTATTTCACTATCTCTTCGCCGAACTAGTGCACCTATACATCTGCCAAGTGTATTAGGTGTGTTGGGGACACAAGAGAATTCTTGTATCGTAATTGCAGGGTTGCTTGAGAGGGATATCTTTGACCTCTTCCTCCCTGAGTTCGATAAACCTTGGGTGATTCACTTCAGGGAAACTTGCTGCTGTTCTACAAATCGCTGCTCTTGGAGGCCCAACACTGTCTACAGGAATAGAAGCGTGCGTAGACATCAGTATGTACTGCTGAAGTTGCTCACAAAGGCTCCCTCAAAGTCCAACCAGCCATTTATGCTTCCTGCCGGCAAGTTGTTTAGCCAGATGCGCGCTGGTCCTACCAGGAAAGACGGTACAATTCTCACAGCCCAACGCCGGTTTCCTCCACCAGTGACAGTTCCTCCGCCACCGGCAACGTAGACTGCGGTCACGTAGTCCGCGAGCCAGTCTTCCGGCTTAGTGGTGCCATCGTACGTTTTTGTATCGCGGGGCAACGTGAAGTTGTGAACCGGTGGTTCCTCTTTCATGATGCGTGGGCCAAAACACTTGGGACCCGGTGGACCTTCTGCCTCAACCATCTCAGATAAGTACATCCTATCCAGCCTGTGCCTCGCATCCCGGTCTGGTAGGCATCTTTCTCTTAACCTTTCCCCCAAAGGGTTCCGGTAGACTCCGATTCTTTCGGTTCCTGAATCAGCTTCATCGTATCTTTCCGGTACCGCGGCCCTAGCCTGCCGGTACCTTGGCGGAGGCATTTCCTCCTCTGCATAAGCAGCTCTTGGTGCACGATAATTTTGCCCGGTTTCACCTCTACCGGCATACTCATCTCTGGCATAGCCATATCTGGCGTAGGCACGATCTGCCCCTTGGCTTTTTCTACCGGCCTCGTGTCGCTCAGCTTGTTGTTTTCCGGCTAGCACCGGATCATACACAGTCATCTGCTGTGCATTCACCTCTTTTCCTTTTCTCTTGTCCGGATGGGGGGACGATGCCTGCCCATGGGACTTGCTTCCGGCATTCTTTGTTGAATGCACAGATTTCGAAGCCGCAGCCTTGTTCAACTTTGCAAGCTGCTCAGAATTTTGCTGCTCAATCGTATCAAGCAACTCCCTGACACGCTCTTGCTGTTTTGCCAAAGCATCTCCGGAAAGCGATTCACACAGCTCTACTGCAGCCTTAGCAGCTTTTATGGTTTTATCCGGACTGCTATACTTAGGTTTCCCTACCATGCTCAACGATGCAGAAGTACTTTTTCCGGCAAGAATCTCTTTACGCAGATCCTGATCTAAGTTGCGAGCTCTAAGCCGGTTTTCTGGTATCCTCGCAGCCTGAGCGCTAACAGAAGCAAAGCCATGGGCAGCGTTATACTCACGTAGGGTTAGATTCAGCTCGCGCTGCGCCCGGACGATGTCAGCGCCGTTCGCGAGCAGCTTCTGCCGCTGTGCCTCCAGCTCTGCCTGGGCCGCTGCCGGGTCGATGTTCTGCGCGATGGGCCTGGCCAGCACGCTCATGGCCGCTTGGAGAGGAGTTTCCGGTGGCGCTGCGGATGCACCTGCAACTTCCTGGTTGCGCTCGGTTGGCAGCTTGGCCGTGCGCGTGGACTTCGTCTGCCCAGCGCCTTCCGCCGCAGCTCCCTTGCCAGCGTCGCCCGCGCCAACCACCAGCACCTCGACGCTGCCGGCGGCGCGGTTGCTGTGAAGCGCAGATCTTGGCGGATCCGGAGCCACCAGCACCGGCGAGAGGCACTGGCGCTCAGGGACGGTGCCGTAGTAGACGAGGATGCTCCCGAACTCGATGACGCGGCCGTTTTTGGGGAACTTACTTCCGTTGGAGAAGCAGCCCGTGTTGTCGTTGATGAAGCGCATGTCGCGGATGCGGTTGACGAGCGCGGTGACGACACGCTCGCCACCGACGGTGAGGAGGCCCGCCCGAATATGAACTCCAGCAAGCGCAGCTGCTCGCCCCACGGTGGGCGCCAACTGTTGTCGTGGTGAACAGACAGATGCCATGGGATGGCTTATCTTGGGGCCGAATGTGCGCTAGAGGATTCGGGGGAGGGTTTTGGTATAGAAGGAGAGGTTTCCGGATGGATTCCTCAAGAACTTGGCCTTGGCCGAAGGTAGAAGATGATGAACTCAAGAACAAAGACAGCACTAGATCTCTCTATTTCTTGATCATAAGAGCTTACAGGTTTGTGTACAAGATCGCTATTTGGTCGTTGCGTGGTACCTGCCCGCGAAGGGCTGTGCCCCCTCTCCTTATATAGGGGAGAGGGTGGCTTACAGGGGAAGAAACCCTAAGAAACCCTAATGGGATCTTTGACTAGACAAACTACTTTACAAAGCTACTTTAGCTACCGGTGATGCCGGTATGCCTTTAATCAAGAGCTGTGACATCCTCCGGCACCTTTTACGTCATCCTTCGCCTTTGGCGTCATGGCTTCGATTAAAGCTGAAGTGCTTCGCTCATCTTTGTCTTCTAGCTCTGGAGAGCATCTTTGACCAGTCTTGCCGACGTGCTACAGTGTAGCCTGTTCCGGTATTCCGGTACGTTCTTAGCCAGTTCTGGTATCCCCTTTCCTGGGATACCGGTATGATTCTCTGAATCAACCTTCGTTATCCGGAACCACCTTTAAACCGGTACTTTGATGGCTCAAACCATCCGGTTTGGCATGCCTTTGGCATACCGGGGGTCATCCCCCCAACATTATTTTTAAACTTGACTACGGAAAAGCCTATGATAGGGTGGACAGAGATTTTCTTTTGAGAGTTATGAGGATGAGGGGTTTTAGCCCTAGGTGGATGTCTATCATGAGGGGCTTTTGCATAATGGATCTGTTGGTGTTAGGATCAATGACTGCAATAGTCAGTTATTCCTCACCAGTAGAGGTGCGTGAGACAGGGGGATCCTATATCCCCCATTCTTTTTAATTTCATGGCTGATGTTTTTACTAAGGTCTTGTCCAAAGCTGCTGTTAATAGACAGATAGATGGACTCATGCAAGAGCTAGGAGGGGGATCATTAGTATGCAGTATGCTGATGATACTCTACTCTTCCTGGAAAATAGTTTACAGTCTGTCATAAATTTAAAATGGATCCTGGCTTGTTTTGAGCATATGTCTGGTATGAGGATTAATTTTCATAAATGCGATCTAGTACCTATTAATGTGGATGAGAATGATGCACAACTTATTGCTCAATCCTTGAGTTGTAAGCTGGGGGATTTTCCTATGCAATATCTAGGAGTTCCCCTACATCACAGTAAGCTTAGGAGAGAGGATATACAACCTATTGTTGACAAGATCCTCAAGAGAGCTGCTGGTTGAAGAGGGAGGCTTCTTAACCATGCTGCTAAGTTAGAGCTGGTTAGAAGTGTCCTGGCCAGTATTCCTATTTATTTGCTTAGTGTGATCAAATTCCCCAAGTGGGCTATCACCCTTATTAATTCTCAAATGGCTCACTGTCTTTGGGACAATTATGAGGGACATCATAAGTATCACCTAGCTAATTGGGTTTTGGTCACTAGGAAAAAAGAATAGGAGGCTTAGGCATTCCTGATCTATCAGAGATGAAAATGTGTCTCTTAGCTTCCTTGATTAAAAGATATCACTTAAACGAGAATAAGTTGTGGAAACAGATAGTGGATAACAAGTATAATGTGGATAACCCTAACTTCTTCTCTTGCTCATCTAGTGGTGCCTCTCCCTTTTGGAAAGGGGTTATGTGGGCTGCCAAAGCTACTAAGATGGGTTATCAGTGGAAAATAGGGGATGGTAGGAATATTAAGTTCTGGGAAGATCATTGGTTTGGATCCTGCAGCCTGGCTATTCAATATTGGGAAGTATATTTCCTAGTAAATGAACAAAATAAGACCATTGCTGATATTTGGAATGGGTCTTCTCTGAAACTGACTTTTAGGAGATGCTTTGACCATAGATTGATGATGCAGTGGCTGGAAATTCAGCAAATTGTTCAAACTATCAATTTGAATAATATGAAGGATGGTTTGATTTGGATGTGGGAAGCCAGTGGGTGTTTTAGTGTGAAATCCATGTATGATGTGGTTAACTTTGGATGGATTGAGCCTGGTGATATTCATTGTGTTTGGAAAATTAAAGTACCCCAAAAATTCATTTCTTTCTTTGGTTGCTTTTTCACAATAAGTTACTCACTAGAGATAACTTGGTCAAGAGATAAAATATTATATTGATGATTTGTGTTTTTTCTGTAATGAAGTGGAATCTTATCAACACCTTTTCGACTGTGTGGTTGCATCAAAAATTTGGAAAGAAATTGTTTTAGCCTTGGGTCTTAATCTTAAGATTTCAAGCATGCCTGATATTTCATCTCTTTGGAATGAAAATAAAAAGAACAATAAATACAATATGATCTTTGCTGCTGCATTGAGAACTATCTGGATTACCAGCAATGATCTAGTCTTCAATCGTTCTCAATGGGTTGGCATGCAGGGGCTGTGGAGACGTATGGTTTGCAGCTGTGCTCAATGGAAAGTCCTGCTGAAAGAAGAAGGAAGAGAAGAGCTGAGACTGCTGTTGAGGAAGATGGAGACATTGGCTCGGCTGCCACCGCTGCTGTCGTGGCCGAAGCCTGGCTGACGCCCCGAAAGAAATCCAGATCAACTCCGGAGGTCTGTGACATGAACAGCGCGAGGGAGTTTGGGCCGATATTGATCACGGTTGAAGACCTGGCGAGGACCCTGGAGGCGAACAACCTGATTCTGGTGGGGGATGGTGCAGGCTTCAGAGTCCTGGACCGTCCTTGAAGCTGCTAGCCTGGGGGTGCTGTTGTTTTGGGTCTTTTAGCTGGTTCCATAACTTGTGCTGTTGTCAGTTTAAAAGCCTCTAGTTTTGTGTGACCTGTAGCCTAAAACTTATGTTTTGTTCTGAGTTGTATGAAGTGCCGGTGGTCTGTAGTGCAAAAAACAAAACTGAATGATGTAGTTTGGTCGGAAGGTTTCAATATAATTGGAGCCAGGGTTGGTGCCTTGTTTCTCTAAAAAGGTGCGCCTTGGCGCACGATTCCGGGGAATTTGCATCGATTTGCAGTTTGTATAACAACGAAGGAAATCATGTGGAAAAATGATAAATTTTTTTTGAGGTTTTCCACACAAAGTCAACATGATGAAATTAGGGTAAATTTTGTATATATACAAACTTTTGCATTGGTAAATAATTGGTAAAATGCTATATTATGCATCAGTAAGAATCAATGATAAATCGTCAGCAAATAAGTAGACCTATACAATGTAGAAAAATATATTACACATATATTGCGGTAGCAAAAACACATTGCTTTTTTATATACAAGGTCGACATACATGAGAAGCTTAGGATACTTCCTTCACCTTTTTGATATATATAGACCATGGGGAAAAAATCTTGCTGAGCCAAATCTATAGTCCCTTTGTTGTCAAAGGAAAGAAACAATCTCATGCCAGTTTAGCAACATTTCAGCAATGACGAGAACAAAACATACAATAGAATAATGCTAGTCACCACAAAGCTCAGTAGGATAAGAACACATCCGAAGAACTCTCCCTCATCAGTGGAAACTGATCTGATGGGTAAAACACAACAACGGGGAATCAGATTTCATTTAACATGCATACAAAAAAAATTAACTGCATATATACTTGAGGAGCAACTTCTTGACTGAAACATGTAAGTAGATGATATTGTGACAACAACACCAGGTACAGCTACCTGATGCCAACACGACAGAGAAAATGGCTTGCCTCATGCAACTGCAAAGCCTAGTTCATTATGAAGCCTACTAACACATGACCCCGCCGTTCACATAGTAAGCGGCTTATGAAACAATATGTTAAGCACGAATACAACTTAATGATAAGTAGTCCGTGAATAAGTAGACATGGAGAATGTAAGGAAAAATATTACATACAGCAGTCGCAAATCAAAGAGAACCAAAACATTACACGCAAAATAACAGAAAATTGCTTGTTGATGAGAAACATCTTTGAAGGGAACCATGTCGAGCAATCATAGATGTTAACAAAATAAATCAGAGAGAAAAGTTGAGCACATTATCTTGCTTCGTACTTCCCGTATTATATTCACAGTTCCAAAATCTAAATAGTCTGGAATAGTGGGAGCAATAATACACCTAGTAACTCAGTATAATCAAAAGAAAAGTAGTAGTTAGTAGGAGTAATGGGATATTTTCAGAAAAGTCGTAGCAAAGCTGGAAAACGCTTCAGCCAGAAAGCAGACCCACTCTACAGTACTGAGTCTTAGTTAAGTTTTTGGAAGCAAAATATGCATAAGCACTGTTAAAATTTAGAGTATTTTAGGAAGGAAGCTTTAGGCAATTATTGTGCATAAGGAGGAGGTAGTTTCAGATATTCTATTACTAAGTTGAGCCAAGTATATCTAAAGGGCTGAGAGGAGAAAGCTTTCTTTTTTTTCAAGAAGTTCTAACGATTGTCTTCATGCAATCGGTCTGGGATCACTTAGTATATTAAACAGTACCTGACATAAATGTTCAGTCTGGTACTTACATCTGTAGTGTTGACAGTAAAGCTTCAGAAAACAATGTTTAATCATGAGGTAGAAATAGTGGTTATTGGAAAAATGAACTTAGTATGTAAGTATTCACCTCTCTACATGGAAATGAACCTACTAAACTCAACATGAATTAGTACTACAAATATAAAGTGCCAAATCACACATAACAATCTAGTGAAAACAATTTGTTTCTGCAACAACCCCTCGTATATAAATGGCAAGAGTAGGAATACTTAACAGAGATATATGTTCCTAGACTTGATCTGTCTTTTTACTGTCGTAAATCATAAATGAGAACATGCATAAAAATTAGGGCATTATATTGACCATATGATGGTTGGTCACTTATCAATTGAAGATCAAAAATAGCAGAAGACAGTAACCGCACCTAAATTAGGACTACTAGGTTATACAATATAGAAAACTAAGTTCTGTATGAAAAAGCATATGACGGTAGACATTTGCAGCGATGAAGCAAAGTGGTATATCTTGTGTTTATGAGTTTTCGTAACTTTAGGATGTACCACTGCATATATTTGTTGTAACACTACAAATCGCAGATCTACAACAGATATATTAGCTAGCCACAGTCCAAGTTCATTTCTTTTTGCACCGTTGCTGGGCATGTATTCCATCGCACCAAATAACACCCAAGGAGGGATATGCCTTATTTAGTGAGAGACATAACCAACCATTTTTAGCGGGCAAGGTGAGAGCTGCTGTGATTTCTTTGGCTAAATATAAAAAATATGAGTATAGCATCATAACTATTTAAGAAGGAAAAACAGAAAGCATGTTGACCTCGCAAGTAAATGGAATTCGAGAGAAACGAATGAGGTAATCATGAATTAGAAACTTCTTAATCTCCTTCAATACATAAATTGCAAAATTATTAAAGCTAGATGCAGTACTTACTGTCGGTTGGAGCTAAATTCAGGAAAGGTAATCTTGTGTGCATGACAGAACATAAAGAAAACACATGAATTGCGGAGGCTAAACTGACTACTCAACTTCCGCAAACCATTCTGATAATTGCTTTTTTACACCAGAAAAAAAAACCGCAAATTAGAATAATATAAACCTTGAAAAGTGCACCTGCAAGAAAACAACAATACTAATCAGCCTAATCTAGCAAGGTAAATTAAAATGATAGGTATCCTAAAGTTTTTTATCCAGAACTTTGACAATACCAACATGTTACTATTCACCAGTTATTGCCACAAACTATATACATGAAAAGTAAAATAAAACCAAATTATATTTTCGCGTAAAAGAAATCTAGCAAATTCAGCAATAAATGTATGAAGTTTTCTCTGAATGTACAAACATAAAAAGGCAAAAGGAAATATTTTTCATGCATTGAAGAAATATGCTACATATTTAGCCTTGAATTACTGCCACACAGAGAACTGATCCATAAAATGGACCTCATATGTCGGATGAGAAGAAATCCAACAGGAGATAGCCGCTGATTGTATTCAGTAGTGCACCATCCTCTATAATATATGGACAAATCCACAAAAATAGTGCCCTGAATAAGAAGATGAGCTTGTCAACATAACTTGAAGTAATGATTTAGGTAAGAAACAAAACCACATCTGGAACAGGTGGCATGGATCTCTATTTACTAAACTTTGGATCATACGAGCTTGCTGCATATGGAATATATCAAATAAAAAGAGTTTTAAAGGTGTTAAGCGTACATATCAAGGCTGCTGTAGACTCATGAAATACAAGCTCAATTTACTTGGGAATAGGCTCAGCTAAAACAAACTAAACTTTGGATCATACGAGCTTGCTGCATATGTAAGACATCAAATAAAAAGATTTTTAAACATGTTAAGCAAGGCTGGTTTAGACTCATGAAATACGAGCTCAATTTACTTGGGAATAGGCTCAGCCAAGCCAAAAAAAAAATATATATATATATGTTAAGTGATTGAGTTTATCGATAGAGTTCACTTGCAATTCTTAACGGCCATGTACCGTGGGATAACTTGCACCTGTATAATTATAATTTCCTAGTAATTTTCAGCAGTTGGAGCCCCTCCGGTTATAAATACCCCAAAAACATAATATCCTAAGAAGCTTAACACTAAGAATTTCTCAAGACACAAGGAGTATATATATGAAAAAATGCAGTTTCCAGTACTAAAATCATTTTTGAAAAAGACGTGCGATCAAAGTACCTACTGCCTCCTGGCTCCTTTTTTCATTGATGAGTGTTGACTGATTGCATGATCTTCTTCAAGTCTTCACTCTATTCCTTTTCACACCTTGCAATACAGAATTATACATCAATATACTAATCTGAAATAGACAAAAACATTGAATATTAGAGAAGTAGTCTTACAGCTTACCAAATAATATGCAGTGCACTCTCAGACTTCCAATGTTCAATAGTACTTCCTCCGTGGTGTAGGAGATAGCACCAGGCTAACATAAACTTTGTTGTTTGAATTGTCAGACATGCCTCTGCCCCCAGATGCCAGATGGGAGGTAACCGAGTTAACAATCTGGACATATTCATGACTATCTTTACCTGTATCCACAAGCATTAAAATAGCAAGCAGTATTGGCAAGAACAAGTGAAGACTAGCAAGCTCCAGTGAAGAGATAAGGCATTAGGCATGACTTACCTTGCAGATGGCTGGAGAGGTGACCTGCGGTGACAAGTACACGCAGTGCGGCCGGTAAATGGCTGATGCAGCAGCACGGATGCTGAAGCTTGGACCGGAGTTGTGTGCCTCCCATAGTTGGCTCGCATCTGGGGCTTATTGAACTCGCACATGTTCACGGCCTAGGGTTTTGCCTCGTCATCAATTAGTACGGCGGCGTCCTTCTGTGTTGCCACGGCCTCGCCCAGCTGGGCTAATCTGAGTAGGAAGAGAGACGACAGATAAGATTGGATCTGGGGACAGGTGGGAACCAGAGGTGGCTGAGGTGGGAACCAGAGGCCGAGAGGCGGCTGCGGCGGGGACTGGAGGCGCCTGCGGCGGCTGGAAATAGCGGCTGGGGTCGGCGGAGAAGAGGAGAGCACGGACCTGCATCTTCCTGGAACCTCCGCTGAGATGCGCCGCCACCGCTCGCGACGGAGAGGGCAGAGCTCGTCATGGTCGGAGGTGAAGTGGTCGAGCTGGAGGAGCAGCAGCAGGGAAGGACGACGGCGAGGGAGTGATGACGTTGGGACTCAAAATAATTTTATGTTTTCAAAATTAAATGTTTTAACTAGCCAAACTATTACTCCCTCCGATCCGAAAAAAGCATCGGATGCAGCAATCTCTACTACTTAAAAAATGGGAAGCTGTTTCGTCGTCAGGCAGTCCGTCGCCCGTTTCGTCAATTCGTCCAACGTCCCGCATCGAGTCATGTATCGCACGTTTTGCATTTTAGCCCTTCCTAAATGTCGGTTACTTATCATCCGATTCTGATGTGCGACCCCTGACCATGAGTTACAACACCTCACACGCCGCGAGCGCCGCATCTGTCGCCCACCGACTTCCTCTCCCGGTTCCCCTCCTCACGGAGACGGACATCATCACGGAGGCCTCGCCTGCCTCTTCCGCCTCCGCGTTCATCTCTCGCTTTCCGAACGACTTCGCCCTCCTCCTCTGCGGGCTCCAGCCTGACCGACGCGCGCCGATCTAGCCCCCCAGTTGGTCCAAAATCGCGGATCTCCTTTGCTGGCCTTGTTGGCCACCGCAATCCAGGGTTGGTGATCTCGGAATTTTTTGTTTTCAGGCCCTGCCCTTGGTAATTCGATGCCTCCATCCTATCCCCAACCTTGTTGGCGTGGAACCGTGTGGACCATAGCAAATGGACCAGGTTGGTAATTCGACGCCTCCATCCTATCCCCAACCTTCTAATCCTGCATCGACTTCTCGGGATTAAACTTCTTTTTACCTATCTCTGAGAACACTGTAATGTCGTGACACTGGTTATCTGGGTGTTGGCTTCAGTTAGTCCTAGATTTGTGCTGAATCTGGAGAAATACATGGAAAACTCAAGTTTAGCGATGGTCGTGTATGGCTTGTGAATGCTAGCTTATACTGCTTCTGTTTTACTGCCATGGGCTCGGGTGCATACCATCAGTGGAGGTAATGCGTCTGTACTCTGTTCTTTCAGTCTCTGCGTCTGCAGTAGTTATAGGTTGTTCAGTATTGTTGTATTGCCACATATTATGTCAGGAGGAAGAACATGGGTGGTACTTGAGGGTCTGAGTTCAACCCTCAGCCAGTTGTAGAACCTGAAATGCATGTAAGTCAAGATTTTGTTTGCCAAAGTATATTGCTTCTCTGTTGTCCACTTTATATATTTTAGTTTATTGGTTTATCAATTGTTTATCTGTATTTCGTTTTACAAGAAACCAAAGGAAGAGGCAAACATTGTACCATCTTTGACACAAGGAAAAATATCAATTCCAGAACCAATACCCATTTCTGAAAACAAAAGTGTCAGTGGAGACACAAGAAAAAGTTGTTATTCTGGAAGGTCCCGTACTATCAGTGCTCACAAAGATGCAAATAACTGATCAACTAAGTTTCTGATAGTAGTATACTGAATTTCATTTCAATTTTGCAGTATGTTATCTATTGATCTGATTGCAGCTAGGAAGTCTCAGAAAATAAATAATAGGGCCAAACACAGCTTATATAAATAACTACTAAGGCTTCTTATGGCTTCATTGTCAACTGTATGACATTTGAGAAGTTCCGTCTCAAGGAAAATGAATCTCTATTGTGGGTAGTGCTCTATTGAGCAACTCTGAATTATTTTTGACATGGTGAATGTTGACTTTGTTCCTCTGATATTTTCAGAAATACTAGGAACGAACAAGTTAGTATGTTCAGTCATTGGAACTTGGAAGCTTTACCGAGCCATTTCATGCCATTCATTGTTGAGAGTATTCATATGATGGCTTTTAATGTATTATATGCCATTTCGCAAATACTATGTACAGAGAATGAGAACCAATGCGGCAGGGTGAACATTGGTTACAACTTTCATTTGCCTCCTTTGCAAGCGTTATGGGGATTGACTAGGCCTCCTTTTCTAGCATTACATGCTTTTCATCAGCCTTTGCTTTTTCATAATAGACTTCAGGAGAAAAGAGTAGGAATGACCATATTCTACTTTCATACTATCACAAAAATTCTAAGTTGCTGTCAGCCCGAACAGATTTTATAAAGATGGGACATTGTGCATGATTTTTGGGAACACAAACAGAATGTGATTCAGTGTAACGATGATCAAATAACATTAGCGTGAGATGAGACAGTTTTTGCACAAATATGTATTGCTCGAGTCTTGTTAATACATTATTCGTCATGCAGATAAAGCATGGTTCAGTCTTTCAAAAATACATTAGCCAAAATTTGTTGTTGATTCAGTGTTTCGGAATTGCATCATCTCTTTCAGAACATTCCGTGGAATAAGCATGTATGAATGTTCACAAAAACTCTAAATAACAGAGGATTACTCAGATGATGTACATCTACCATGCTTCCTTTGTACTAACATAGCTTGACATTTAATGTCGAAAGCTTTATGGGATAAGATCACCAAACCATGATTATGATGCAGGGAGTCAAGGTCCGGAAGCATCTTCGAGTCTCTTTGTTCTCTATATGCTCACTATCTAAGCTCTTATTGTTGCTAATGTAGATAAAAAGTTCTGCCAAATTTTACACAGAACCATTTTTTTTATCTTAGTTGATTTTATCTCCAAAATTGATGATGCGAACCATATATGTTCTGGAGGTAGTAAAGTTTATGCAAACTGATGCCTGGATTTACATGCCTTTTGTTGCAAGGAAATATGTCGCATATTTATTTGTCTATATCTGTCTAAGATGGCTGGTCTAAATAAGATATGTACCTAGAAAACTAGATGTGCACGTGTCCGTTCTTTGTCTATTTTGGCAGAGATTACTACCCTGGATTTGATTAATCAGCTGATGTAAGCAGCAACAATGACAGCTTGCTGTATGATGCTTGACGAAGTTGGCTGGTAATGCCTTGGCATTGTAGCAACCTTGGACAAAATCCTGGCCAGTTAGACCAGGATATAGTCCTCTTGCAGCCGTAAGAGAAGTAATTCGTTCTCATGTTTGGAGGTCTTACATAAATGCGTGGAAACATATAAAACTCTTGAATGGAAATTGAAAAGAAAATATAGCCTGGAGAACACTTGGTAATCAATCAAAATATGATGTACGACACCTGGAAATAAATAAATACTAGAGCATGAATAGTGACCAAAATAATTTGAAATTAATGGCCAAGAGTAGGCAATGCCCAAAAGGGCAGAGACAACAATGTATTTTAGCATTAGCCCAGCAGTTAAATGTTAGGTCATCTAGCACCGACGTTCCGTCAAATATGTACGTTAAACCGAGACGAAGATAATTCATTCGGAAACGATCTGAAATAATAGCCTGGAGAACTTTCTGAACTCGGGTGAGATTTTTCGAAGAAAATATTTAATGAGACAATACTGGGTATCTACTTCAGTCTGAATTATAAACACAAAATGAGCGTGTGTTGTCAACGACATTGATTTCATTGCCATGCAATATTAATGGATCCATGTTTGTTCTTGAAGTTTCTGCTCTCTTGCTTATGGTGACATCCCTTTATAAATGGATCATTAGGTGTGTTATGTGGACTACCATGAACTCCATTGACATAGATAATGTTATGGTGTATTCTGCAGTTTTACCGTTGTAAGTCAAGTTATGCATAATAATTAGTAATGAAGGTATAATGCTGGAGTTAAAGGTTAAGACGATGGCTCACAAAGAGGAGGAATGAGTGGAAATAGAGGCGAAGCCGGTATATTTTTTGAAATTGGGATAACAATGGAGCGACTCAAGCTAGGTTATGTTGAGCCGCCTCGACTGCTATATATGTATAGCATAGAAGTTCATGCTATATTTCTAAATCAAACTCTGCATCACTGCACTCGTCATGACACCGGAATATGTTTCGTGAAATTTATTGATGTATGCTTAAATTTAAGATTTCGTTTGCTTCACGAAGTTTGCACCGGTTGACATGGAATTTTGTTTCTTCATTGTGGTTGTGGATTTGTTTCCAATCTGGTTTGCTGATGTTGCAACGGTCTAGCATGCTATTCCAATTATATATGTTCTATGGCCATATTTTCATGTTTCTTCTCATCCAGGGAGGGATTCTCATGGAGCAGACATTTACACACAAAAAGATCGACAAAGACTAAAAACAAAGCCGCCACTTTGATGATTTGCTAGGTGGGGGTAAATGACTGAGGTGTTCCCTCGGATAACTTGGATGTGGCATGATGTCGTCATGTCGAGAAGAGAGAAATGATAGAGATGGCATTTTTCATTTTATATGCTTAATTTGTTTTATCCCGTAGAGAAGCACGGGCATTTTACTAGTTATGCAAAGAAAAAACCTCGGTCCTCGCCCTCAAAACTCCCATCCGTCCTCACCCACTCGTCTCGTCTGGTGTGTGTGGCTGCGAGGCGGCAAGGCCGCAGGTAGAAGTTCACGAACCAAGTCCCCTTGCTCGCCACCACCCAACCCATCACACCAGGGTGGTCCGGCGAGTGGACCTAGCCGCGTCCGGAGACCGACAACCGACGACCTCCAAGATCGAGCGCCCCAGCGACCAAATCGATCTCCACCGACACCAAATCGAGCGCCCAGCGACCGGATCGAGCTCCACCGCCACCAAATCGAGCGCCCCAGCGACCGGATCGACCGCCCGTCACCAGGCATCCCACCACCCTGTCCGTAGATCTCGCGATGACGGCTAGTCAATGGCTAGAAGAGGAATGGGGTCGTGCTTCTTTTTGTGAATTTCGGAGGACTTTATTGTAAAACGTAATTTGTACTAGTCTCCCGGGCACTTTTCGGATCGGAGGAGTAACCCTTTTGCCATTTTCAATTTAAAATGCATTAAATCATATGTTTTGCATAATTTAAAATCTGGAAAAACTTTAAACATGAAAATCATTTCAATTTAGAAATATAATACAAAATAATTTTATATTTTCAAAAATAAATGTTCTAACTGAAGAGCTTCAAAAGAGCAGGAAATAACTTTATGCCACATATACTGTTTGAACACGGTAGAGAAAATGCCAGATGTATTACTCTGTAGCCAAAAAGTTTCGAAAGAGCAGGAAAGTACTTCACGTAGTATATCCTGAGCAGATGACAGGAAGCCATAAATACTGTTTGAACATGGTAGAATAAATGCCAGATGCGTTACTCTGTAGCCAAAAAGCTTTGAAATAGCAGGAAAGTACTTCACATAGTATATCCAGATGACATGATGGCAGAGAAAAGGCCAGATGCTGTAGCCAAAAAGGTTCGGAAGAGCAGGAAAGTACTTCACATAGTATATCTTGAGCAGATGACAGGAACTGAAGAGCCACAGATACTGTTTGAACATGGCAGACAAAAGGCTAGATGTGTTACTCTACTAAAGTGGATCTATCTATGTTACTCTGTTTGAACATGGCAGAGAAAATGTCATCTAACAAAACTGTCGGTGGGATAAGGACGCGTGGGGGTGGACGCATTGCTCGGCGAGATAAGTCATGTAGCGCACGACGTCCTGTCTGAGAAACCAACCATGACTAAAGGTTTTTTCGGGAGGCCAACCTTTAGTCCCCTTTGGTGGGTGCAACCGGGACTAAAGGGTTTTTCGGCAGACCAACCTTTTGGTGGGTGCAACCGGGACTAAAGGTGGATTTTTAGTGTCATCTAACAAAACTGTTGGTGGGATAAGGACGCGTATGTGGACGCACTAGTCGGCGAGATAAGGCATGTAGCGCACGACGTCCTATCGGAGGAACAAGACGAAGGAGAAGCGGCGCCAGGCCTATAAAAGGAGCGTCTCTAATCGCAAGCAGCTCAACAAGCCATCCAAAAGGTAGGGAGCTTCGTCCCCATGGCCGGGGGAAAGGGTTAAGAAATCTCCCGTGTCAGAGCTTTTCGAAGATGTCGTTGGTACACACACCCTAGAACATCTTCAGAAGTTCCACATTGGGAAAATTTTTCGCAAGCCCGTGAAAGGCTCCATCTCCTCTAATAGTGTTGAAGAATCTTCCTATAGTACGTCACAACCTCTATATAACTAGCAAAAACAAGCCAACCATCTCCAGTGCTAATATCTTACATCTTAGAGGAAAGGGTTGGGAAAAATCTCCTGTGGTGGAGCTTCTCGAAGATGTCGTTGGTGCACACACCCTAGAACATCTTCGGAAGTTCCGCCTCGGGAAAATTACCCGCAAACCCGTGAACGCCTCCACGATAAAGTAAATGGACAGTGATCGACCTCACACTAGAGGAGTTGTCATGTCAGTCAAGTCGTGAAATAAAAACCGGAGCGCAAGTTTGGTTAAGGGTTTTGAATAGTTAGATTAATTATTCTACAAAGTAGAAAATGCATGGGTTTTGATTTCTTCTCAAAATTCAAATATTTTCCATGTTCAAGTTTGTTCACATTCGAAAGTAGATGCAACAATTAATCAAATTCATATTAAACCACTTATCAAATATTCAATAGATATAAATAAAACTTAGTAATGGCGCAAATAAAAGTTCTTTAGTTTTGGCGCAAATAAAAGGTCTTTTGATTACCAACCGGAACTAAAGGTGCTTGCGACCTGCCGCACCCTACGCAGAACCTTTAGCTCCAGTTTTTGTCACCAACAGGACTAAAGGTATCTAACGAACCAGGACTAGATGTTGCCTCGCGTTGTAGCCGTTGGAACCGGGATTGTTGCCGAATCATATCACATCCAGGACTAATGCTTCTTGCAGTTCCAAACGAAAGACCCATTTTCTACTAGTGGTAGCTCATGGTCCAGTTTAAAAAGCTAGGATGAAATTGCAAGGTCTGTAGCTCATGGTCCAGTTTAAAAAGTTAGGATGAAATTGCAAAGTGTAGTATCCCCATTACTAGACAGACATTCTTCACTATTAGAGATGTAATATCTAATATGTATTGACATGTATACGTATGGTGTAGTACACATACGTATCTCTCTATGTAATATGCCATGCAAGGGATATTAGAGATGTAATATCAGATATTACATCTCTAATATTCACAACCAAGCTCGTGAGCACGAACGAGCCTTCTTCGAACTTGAAAGTCAAAAGCCAAAAAAAAAAAAAAAAAATCTTATGTACGTCCAAAGAGAACCAAAGAATACACAGCTTCACCTACACGTGCACATAAAGCTTTACATATGCTACTCCTATATACAGTTCCAACGCCAATGCAAATATGACCAGTAGCAAATGAAATCAAACCTACATTCACGCAGCCATTCTCAACAAATCTGCAGCACAAGAAGCCGCCATGGACTGATCGGTCGACCGTGAGAATCATGTCAACGGCCATCGTAGATGTCAGAGCTCAGGATCTGCGACGGGCCGCACGCGGCCGAGCTAGACTGCCCACTGACGCCAGAGATCATGTAGCTGGTGTCGCCACCGCCCTTGATCTCCCACTCCGTGATGTAGCTGGGCTTGGTCACCCCGTCAGGGGCCTCAATATCGCCCATCAGCATCGCCACCACCCTCGACATGGGCGGACGCTGGTGGGGCGAGCCCTGGGTGCAGATGAGTGCCACCTTGATGGCCCGGAGCACCTCCTCGCTGTTGAACTCCTCAAGCCTCGGGTCGAGCATGTCTAGAGGACGGTTGTGCTCGTACAGTTCCCAGACCTGAAAACATCGAGATGGTACACACTCGGGTGGGTTAACTAGTTTCAATCATGTTTTATTCGGGGAAATGATCTTTTAATGAATAATAAAAAGAGATCACCGGGGCCTATAGTTGCTCCTGGCGCTTACCCATTCAAATATATAAACCTTGTCTTCGTCCTTAGTGTAATAATTAGGTCTTCCAGCTAAAGTCTCCAACACCACAACACCAAACGCAAACACATCAACCTTCTCTGTCATGCGGCCTCTCATCGCATACTCAGGTGCGAGATAACCACTTGACAAATGAGAGGAAAATCATCGTTAGCATATATATGTATAGAAAACAATACCTGAACGTAAAGAATAGCAAGATGGAAATGCACTTACAATGTGCCAGCAACTTTCGTGCTGACATGTGTCTCCTGGTCATCATAAAGTTTTGCAAGCCCGAAATCAGAGATCTTAGGATTGAAATTGGCATCAAGTAAGATATTGCTGGCCTTTATGTCCCTGTGCACAACACGGATGCTAGATTCTTCATGAAGATATGCCAGACCTCTTCCAATGCCTAAGCATATCTCAAAACGTGTTGGCCAGTCTAAGTGTGCTCTCCCTTTTCCTGCAAATGTAGGTTTATGTTTTTAGTTGTCTATACTAATCCTGAATTTGTAGATATGCAGCTGCGTCAATCAACAGAATTTGTACCAAACAGAGCACGGTCCAGGCTTCCATTCTCCAAGTACTCATAAACCAGCAATGGCTTATTGCCCTCAAGGCAGCAACCATACAGCTTCACAAGATTACGATGTTGCACTCGAGATATAGTTTCTATTTCCGCCGCGAATTCCTTTTTGCCCTGATGAGATGCTTCAGACAGCTGCTTCACTGCCACGAACCTACCATCAATTAATTTTCCCTGCAAAAAGACATTGTCATCAGTCCAGATACATTGAAATAGATTCCCCCTTCATTTTAGGAATTTTATGGGCATGTACATGCAGAAAAAATAATTATAAAATTTTAACCCGCATAAACAGGTTTGTCTTTTAAAATTCTAATGTTTACTTATACTACAAGCTTATCAGAAGCTCCTTCTGGAACGAACATTTAAAGGAAATTCAAGACTGTAAGTACAGAATGAACTAACCTTATAGACCGACCCATATCCTCCTTGACCAAGAAGGTTATTAGAACTGAAATTTTCAGTAGCTGACCTCAGTTCACTATAAGTTAGGACATTAGATCTTCCCACAATATTGTACAACTCTGCAAGACATCACAAAAGATTTTTTTTTTTTACTTCAACTGCTCATTTTCCCAGTTAGAACACAAAGAGATACTAATATATCCCATACCTTCTTCCTCCAGTGATAGTTTTCGCCTTTTCTGTATGCAAACAAAGAGACCGGCAAGTGTTGCTAATCCTAAAACTGCCACACCAACTATAACTCCCACAATCACACTTGCTTTACTACCTTTCTTCTTTGCCCCAGCATTAAGTACTGTAGGAGTGAAATCTGACAGAAAATTCACTTGTGAAAAATGTGATGTCAACAGAGTCAGTATATTTAAAGTGAGGTCCAAATAAAAGTTCTACTATCTGTATAGTATCAACCCTCATCTAAAGATAATATTCTCACAGGAAACTAAGGCTTCTCAGCTCTCATTTGGTCTGAACCGTCCGATCCGAACATGTGGAGCGATCCTGGACTATACCCACTAAACAGCGAGCCTGCCTTTTACCGTAGCTGGCCATCAGCGAGTGTTTCTACGTGCTGATATGTGAGTGCTCAGATCGGAATGGGTGGTGCGGTGGTTGCCCCATAATTTGGCTCATTAGTCAGGAGCGAAATCGACATTTCATGTTTCAATGTAGGTTCCTGCATTGTCTCTCTGAATAATTGTTGGAACCCGAGAGGAGCTAGCTATAGATACTTAGCACTAGTATAGATCAACTACAAGATGGTTTGACCTGATCCTTAGGTACTGAGCACTGAACTGTTGGTGATGGTTTGTTTCATTTTCCCTTCTGCAGTTCGACACGTTAGCTGCTGTATGGAAATTTTAACGGTGCTATTATGCCATGGAAGAACAGTTCTGGAAAAGGCGAGGTAAATTTCTTCCGCTCACCATTTTGTAGTGCGTGTCTTCTGAATTTTGTTTGAATCCTTTACTGCAATATCTTGACGATATCTTTCCCATCTCATACCCTTGCTGGGAAAATGTTATTATGTTTTTGATTAAGTTGACCCAAGTTGTTTGATTTGATGTTTATGCCTTCATTCCAGTGGTCTCATGATTTGCAACTGCTAGCAATGAATAACAAAGGTGGGATGGTGTTGGGTGCAGTACAAGAACTTGGTTGTTTGTGATTTTCCCAGCTTGTGTTCCCAATGGAATATATGTTTTCCTTCTTAGAAAATAGTGCAGATAGTGTTTTGCCTTAAATATATTTTTTTACTGTAAACGGCAGGAGCTCTGCCTTTGCTTTATAGAAGAGGGAAATTGATCCAGTTAATAAGGAAAACCTTAAATATCTTTCAGAACGAGTTTCCCACGTTTTTATCGTTAAGTGTGGATCGACCTATTTCGGCGGGCAAGCGTGCGGCAAGCCGAACTTTCCTGCCTAGTTGTTTTATATCAATGCTTTAGTATTTTCGTTTGCTTTTTTTTGGTAACTGCTCAGAATTGTATCAGCATATTTAAAAATTGAATTATCCAAGTTAACTTGGAAAAGATATGGTAATCAGAATGAAAATCATTATTTCAAGTTAAGGGGAGTACTTGGCGTTGCACTCAAAGCTGATATTGCAGGCCCGTAGTATCCTTGATTAGGAATGCAGCAAGTGCCCTTGCCAGCCCAGAAGAGATGAATCTCAAGAAAGTTCTTGGTAACAGGAACAGTGTACTGCTTCCTAACTGCAGTGTAAGATTTCCCTCCTGCCGCCTTCTTTATGTCAAAGTTCTGCTCCTTACGCTCACCCTATTCAAACAAGAAGAACGAAAATATGAATGGCTGATAAGCTAAGAGTAATGCTTATCACTTACCAGCAAGAACCTACCTGGACATATATATCGAAAACCCTTCTACCTCTGCTCTTCCAGGACTGAGCGTCTGGGAAGTCAAACTCTGCAAATTGAAGTGTAACTGTATAGTTTCCGTTCTCAAGTCCAATTCCAAAGTATCTTAAAGATGACGGTGACATCCTTGCATTCAGGAACAGTGCCGAATCAAGTGTATTCTGAAACTGCTGCGAACTGTATATTATATAACTTCCATTTGATGCATCCATGAACCTTCCGACATTGCTAACACCCCATGTTGGTGCTCCTGTAACATAATATGATGCAGGTCCAAGACTGGCATCATCAGGTTCATAGATAGGGCCATCTGAGTCTGTTATGGATCGAACACTACCAGAGTCCACAGCAAAGGAAGAAGCTGCAAGCAAGTTAAATTATTTAATAGTGGTATTAGTTTTGCAGCTTTACAGTTCCTCGAGTAGGCATATGCTTAAAATGGCAAAAGCAGAAGCCTCACACTGTGGAGAACCAAGAAAACATGGTGTATCACGCTGAAGGCACATCGACCCCGTAGGTAAGACACTGCAAACGTAACAGAGTGACATTTTGAATCCAAAATACAAGCTGAGAGAGCTTACTAACTATCTCTTCGGGTCTTGAGAAGATATTGTTAAAATATGGACGAACCTGTTGCTGGAACTGTCAGCAGTGAAATTGTTGCTCACCAGATTCCTAAGAGAATGAATAATAAGCAACAATTAGAAGGCACTGTTCATACCGCAGAGCATATTTAGGGTTTCTTTGCTATAGCTTAAATAAGACAACTTTAGTGAGGCTTAAATAACTGGCTCGATTAGTACCAGGCTGTAAGATTAATGCCTAACTTCTCAAACAATAGGCATTATACACAATTTTATAAATGCTCGACAGATGCACCAAAATAGACTTTCATATTTATCAAATATGATTCTTGCTTATTTCATGTGTACACTATAAGCCTAATAAGCCTTAGTTGGGCTGGATTTCGTTCAGCCAGTAATGGGAGTTTCAGAACTTGTAACTTACAACTGTGAATTTTTTGCCCAAGAAGGAATGCTTCCTGATAGCTGATTGTAAGAAAAATCTCTACAGAATAAGAATATGAAAGCACCATTAGATATTAAATAAACGTCTCCCTTCTTTTATTGTGTAATACTGTAAATAAAACTGAACCACAGTGCATACAAATTTTTAAGTAAAGATCCAATTGAGCTTGGAAGGGTTCCGGAAAGGCTATTGTTCCCAAGAAATCTAGTCACAACAAAATTTATAAAGATTAGCGAGAAGAATGATGAAAGTTTTCCTTCCACAGAAATACACGTCAAGTCAAGAGAGTCCATACAAGAAGCTGAGTGAGCTCAGGTTAAACAAAGTTTGTGGTATTTGGCCTGTGATATTGTTGAAACTCAAATCCCTGTAAAAAAGCAAGACATGGAAGATGTCATACACCAATATATAATCCATAGCAATACAGGGCTGTAATTTATTGTCGAAATAAAATGCTTACAATAAACCTAATCTTGTGAAGTTCGAAAAATCTAGTGATACAAGCTTATCAGATATCCTACAGTTTCTCAACACCCTGCAAAAAGAACATAATACAAGTTTTAAGATAACAACTCGGTGAATTACAACAAATTGGAACTGTCATTTGAGTCAATAACTGAATAACAAGTTATGCATACAGGGTGATCAAAGATGTCATATTAGTGATGAATGCCAATGAAGAAGAACTTCCATTTACTATATCACCGATTCGTCTGCACAACAGAAGTATATTATTAATTTTTCTCTGCTGCAACCTTGAAATTTAAGAATGACACTTAGCTCTTATCACTGGCAATAGGCACTTACAAGTTTGTCAATTGGCCAAGATTGGAAAGGGTAGCTGGAAGCGGACCTTGAAAAGAATTGCCTTGAAACCTCCTACAATGCCATACCTCAAGTTAGTCATTTAGAGAATCACCTTCTTGACGGATGCAGCAACCTAGTAGTGAAAGAGGAGAGAGATCTATGCTTCTGAAAACAAAAGAAAGTGAATCTATGCAGGTAGAAGCACAACTTATTATAGAAGAAACTACATAGTATTTCTAGTGATTCAATGCTTACTGATACTATCACAGTATCACTCTATCTGAAACTAGCAACCATAAGTTTGGACGGTTTGGGAAGGAAGACGCAGTGTTTCGTAAGATGCCACATAAAAAGACCAGTGTGGTCAATAAAGGCTCTAGGACCTAAAATGCTATCTCTGGGACAAAAACAGTTATTTTGAAGAGTATCCCACTTCCACACCAACTAGGGCTCCTTTAATTCATATGACAGGAAAAGCATAGGAATAGGAAAAGTATAGGATTGGAATGTCATGGCTAGTTGAATCCTATGAGAAGATGAAATGTATTTGATTGATTTACACTACAAGATTCCTATGGGATTAGTTCCTATAGGATAGGTTCCTATGAATCAAACAACTTGTGTAGGAAATTTTCCTATAGGATCTAAATCTTACACAATTCCTATACAAATCCTATGAATCAAAGGAGCCCTATGTTTTGCACAATCTAAAGCTTAGATTGTATATAACTATATCAAACTGCACAGATTTCTTTCAAAGCTCCCTGCAAAAAATATTCTTTTAAATGTGTAAATAGCATATCCCATATTATTTGCAGAAATTTCATTTTTTAAACAGAATTACTGTGACTGAGATCAGTAGCAATCTTACAGATCTATTAAATTACTCCAGCTCCCAATATAATCAGGTATTAGCCCAGTAAAATCATTATCTGATGCCCATCTAAACATAGAGAAGAAAAGTACATAAGATTGAATGGTGTGGAACATTATAATGTCAACAGCACGTTAACTACAGACATACAGTATTTTCATATTTGTGAGCCTGGAAAGTGATGATGGTAGTGGACCAGTAAAGCCAGCACTGTCAATGTACCTGTTATCGAGAAATACAGAAATATCCCAAATTAGACATGGAACTGACTTGTCCATGCGAAAAGATAGTTGGCTTTGCAGATGGAAAATTGATTGCCGAGAATTCAGTAAATACATACAGTTCCTCAAGTTTTGCCAGGTTTCCCAGTTCTGAAGGAAGCGATCCACTAAAATTGTTTGAGCTAATGCTCCTATAAATACACAAAAATTCAGGTTAGACATGTATATATTCTAAAGGGCATAAAGCCTATCAGCATAATTACTATTGAAACTGAATTTAACTCTAAATTTGTAGTTACAAAAATCTTTACAGTGATAAAAGGTTGGTAAGGCTCCCGAGCTCCTTTGGTAAAGGTCCAGATAACGCATTGATTCCAAGATTTCTTATATGTTCAAAAGAGAGAATGCGTTAGATTAGATGCACAGAATTGCAAAGTAATATGTTAATTTAGTCTCATGAAATCATGATCAGAGTTGGGAATCTCACATGTACTCTATGGCAGTCAACTCCCCAATGAGCGACGATAAAGGCCCTGTTAAGTAATTCTGCCCCAAATCACTGAAACAGCATCGAATCAGATACAATAAGAAGTGAACTTGGTGTGGGAGGCTGGAATGTTATACAGATTTCGGTTTCGAGTTCATACAGATTGGTCAATGCAGTGAGATTCCACAGCTCTTCCGGTATCGGTCCGACTGCGTCCAAGGCGTATATTCTCCTGCATCAAAAGTGTCTCGTAAGCCGTGGGCAATCCGCCGAACACGCTGTG
This sequence comes from Lolium perenne, assembly GCF_019359855.2. Classification (NCBI taxonomy): domain Eukaryota; kingdom Viridiplantae; phylum Streptophyta; class Magnoliopsida; order Poales; family Poaceae; genus Lolium; species Lolium perenne. Next base: position 171,075,817 of record NC_067248.2, read on the forward strand.
GTCGTGCAGGGGAGAATGGGGACATTGGCGTTATTTACAGCCTGGTGATGCGGCAGACAGAGGTGTTGCCGGTGCCGGTGCAGAGTCCGCACTTGATGCCCGGGTTGAAGGGAGGGTCTATGTTGGTGCTGTTCGCGGCTTGGCCGGTGCAGGGGTCGAAGCTCATGTCCCATGCGGACAAAGCCTGGCCAAGCTTGGTGAACACCGCTTTCAGCGCCGCCGCTGCGAGACAAAAGAGACGGGTCAAAAAGACGTCTGGCTGACTGGCTGGGCCGTCCGATGGGGATCCGACGGGCGATAGGCAGCAGATAAAGGAAACCGGACATGGTTTCTGACTTTTGTCCGGAGAGACTCGACGTCCCTCCATTGACCTTCCGACGGAGGCATCCCGAACGTGCTGGTTTCTTGGAACAGCAAGATCATGCCTTCATACTTGCTTGCTGAGGATGGGAAATTGGGAACGAACCGAGCCAGGGAACCATGGAAAAAAATTCAGAAGCAAGCATGGTTTCTTTTGCGATTCCTATGGCAACCAACAAATGTCCATTTCTAGAATTACAATGTAAATAAAATGTATTCATTTCAAGATGCTACAAATGAAAGGAAAGTCTGGCTTCCAAAGACACTTGTTTGGTTGTCACAGGAATCGCAAATGACAGTAAAATTTAATATTAAATTTGTACATGGCTTCCATAAAGAAACGTGAATGACAAGTCTCAGCTCGGAATTGTGTTTACCCACAGTGTTATTTTTGCTGGATTTTCTAAATGAAATGATGGTTCAATTCTGTGGCAACCAAACAACCCACCTATGAATACCAAACGACTTCTTATAGAAATGCTATGAAAGCAAATTTTTGCTGAAATTGCTATAAATTTTCTCTCCTTTTTCCGTATCAAAATTTTAGCATCCAATATAGCAATGCTATTGAAGATGCTCTTAGCAGTTTGATGGAAGAACAGAGTAAAACAGAGGCGAATGGCGGATCACCAGCTGGCAATGGTTCAGCAACGAACAGCGTGGGGGAACGAGCACTTAAGATTCAAGAAAGACGAAATCCAGCATGCTCACCATCGCCCGGATCAGTCCTCGCCGTCTGTTGAGCATGGGCAACCGCCGCAAAAAGCAGCAGCGAGAGCGCCGCGCCATGGAGGAGCTGCCTCCCCCGCCTCATTACTCAGTCGTTCTGTCTGCCTTGCTCTAGCTTAGCCTACTAGCTCGTCCTCTTGTAGCTTCGGGGAGAGAGAGCCGGGACAATATAAGAAGACAAAATTTGAAAAAGGGACATGTGTTATGTGTATGGTGGATTGGTGGGGCTCCCAGAGGTAAGCCAGCCAGGTACAGCCAACCGTACAAGGTTCATTCAGAAGTACTCCCTCCATCCGCACATTTAGCTTACTAAGAATAATTCGACGAAAAGAAAATGAACAGGGTCTGAAAAATGTGTATTCTGTGATTTGGAGGAGCCAGTGGATCGTTTGCTCATTATGTGTAACTTTGCAAAGCTTATTTGATTGTGTACTTAACCTTTAATATGACACCGCCAACAAATGCTAAAAATATTCTTGGGATTTGGTTAACTGGAATAGATAAGAAAATTAAAGATCGTATTTGAGTGGGGATTTGTGCATTACTTTAGTTAATTTAGATTTTTCGAAATGATGTTGTCTTTAACAACGTGGGATTTGACCAATTTTTTCAGGTTATTCACAAGGCTAAATACTGGATCAACATGTGGTCCTACCTTTTACCCGAAGATCAGCGGGTTCTTATGGATTTTGGATGCACTCTCTAGATGGCAGTCGTTCGGGCTATCTTCAGCCAAGTTGGTTTGCAGCGTGCTAAGAGGACACAAGATTCTTAGTGTAGTTTTGCATTCCTTTTTTCGTTGGCTCATTCATGTCGCCACTTTGGGTTACTAATGAGATGTAAATCTAAATAACTAACTGAAGTTTGAGATTTGTTTTGGTAAATGGCGGTTTGTGTCAGTTTGATATAGAGGGCGAGGCATCCCCCATTTCGAAAAAATTCGCACATTAGCTCTTCCTCAACTTAACTTTTTTTAACTTTGACTATTTTTTTTTAATAAAAAGTAGCAACACCTGCGACACTAAATTAGTATATTATAGAAAATACATTTTAATATGAATCTAGTGCTCCCTCTGATTTATAGTAAGGGTGTGTTTGGTGGCCTGAGTCAGCTCAGAAAATCTCTCCTCATCCCACTTTTCCAACTCAGATTATGTTTGTTAGCTCGGGTGGGACGAGTAAAGCTTAGCCCACATCATACGAATAAGGGCTCCCAGCCTGGCCAGGTTGTGAAGCTCAAATCGAGCTTCACAACCCAACTTGGCTGAGTCCATCCCGCAAGACGCATCGAAAATCCCGCAGCTCACCCCCAGACCCCAGCCCGTCTCTCACATATGCTCCCGCAGGCTCCAACACAACTCTCTCTCCGCTCCCACGCCCCTCCTCTGGCCCCCGGCCCACCGCCGCCCCTAGCCGTCGGCCAACGCCCGCCGCCCGCCGCTGACCCATGGCCATCGTCCTCCGCCGCTCCTCCCATGGCCGCCGTCCTCCTCTGCTCTCCCCTGGACGCATCTCCCCTGCATCCCCTTCCCTCACGCAGGAACCGCCTCGAGCGACCCGTCCGCCCTTCCCTGGACACTCGCCGGCGACCAGACGGCTGGGAATTGGATATCCTCGACCCAGCCGACCACCCACCGCCGTGCAGAAGCCCCCATGGCCGCCGCCGTCCGTCGCGCTTGCCCTGCCCTGTTCTGGTCGCCGCTCGTCGCCGTGTCTCTCCTTCCCTATTCACCGCTCGCCGGCAACCCTCCCCTGGCAGCCGCCCTCTGCTACCCTTTCCATGGCTGCCGACCGCCGCCGCATCTCCGCTGGCCGCCGGCTGGCTCCTCCATGAACGCTTTAGATAAACGGGACTGGATTGCTTTTCTTTTCCTCTTCTCCAGGGTTTTTTTGCAAAATAGCTGGACATCTTTGTAAAACTGCTATGTAATATTCTCAGCTCAGCACAAATGCTACCAAACAACATCTCAAGGAAGAATATCTCAACGTATACGAGCTGCCAAACACATGATAAAATCTCACCTCAACTTGTCTAGGGTCAACATGTTGAGAGGAGATAGACATTCTCTGTTGCCCCGGGCTACCAAACACACCCTAAGTGTCGAGAACTTAGTACAAAAGTTGTACTAACTTAATACTAAAAAAATTATACTTATTATTATGGATCGGAGGGAGTAATATTAATTAGTTCTATAAATATAGCAACTTCTCAATAGCAAGTTGACCAAATTTAATATAACTAGGACCAGCCTCTTTGCTTGTCTTCACCGAAAACTCAATTTAGCTCCCTGATGCATATGATTCCTCTACCAAAAAAAAATATTTTGAAGTGTCGAATTTCTTTTTACAAAGAATTATATAAGCACATCTCTACAATATATGTATGTTCGTCAAGTTTCGCAACATACCGACTACTTTTATGGTCTATGTAAACAGAGAAAACAAATCTTGTGAAAAGTCTTATTTTTAGCACTGGATTTTGTCTTTTCTACGCGCACTCCACACGCATGAAACGACTTTGTGAACGCGTTGCCCGTGAAGATGTATGTGCGAATTTTTTTGTTTCAAATTTTTTTCACATTTCAAAATATGTCTAAGATGCATTTCAAAATAAATGGAGCATATGCTCCCATTTGCCAAAACATCACTCCCGTTCTCGGTCCCATTGTAACCTTTGTTGGACGTGGTTTCGTTCATTTAAAGTCGGGCTCTTTGAGCCTACAGAGAAACTATGTTCCCCCGGTCTCGTTTCAGTATTTTTGGTGGTAAGTCTAGGTTGTTATACTATTTTAGTGGTTGTGGCTTCGTTATCTTCTTGGCGACGTCGTCCTGAAGCTATGTCTGGTCAGGGCCGGCCATATGTTTTTCGGGTCCCTTGGGCGAAGTCGACAAAAGGGTCCCTTATCGATAATTACGCTTCAATGTTTCAAAAAAAAAAAAAGCTTATTCATGCATTTCTAGATGCAAAATCATTGAGAACAATTTCAAGAACCCTAAACTGATTATCTAGCTTTTTTTTTTCCTTTTCGCAGCACCGGACCTGACAATTGTTTTGACATTATAACCCCTACAATGGTGAAAAAATACATTAAATTAAAACCCTAATTTTAAATTAATTTATAAATTAGATGAAAAAATAGACGAGAGATTTAATACTGGACTTACAGAGAGGCATGATGACAGGAAGATCGAGCAAGGCTAGGCGATCGGGAAGAGGCTATCACGCTGAGACGATAGACGAACGATTGGGCAGACAAGAACAAGCGCTAGACAAGAGCAGAACAGCTAAATAGTCAACCGATCATCTTAGACTATTTTGTTTTTTCAATGGAATGGATCGAGGCCTCATGGAAGACATCCTTTTCTACCTAAGCCAGTTCACCCGTTCTTTTTTTTATAGCTCATATAGTACACAAAATCTCTGATTCCGGGCCCCTCCCCGGCCTGGGCCCTAGGCGGCCGCCCATGGCTGCCATGGGTCAGGGCCGGCCCTGTGTCTGGTCAGTCTTGTTTCAGTCGGTGGCAAGGGTAGGTTGTTGTAACCTTACTTATTCTTAATTTGCTATGTAAAAGGTGATCCTCATCACATTATATCGGTTGGACCGCATGGTTTTATTTGTAAAGCGGAAGGAAACCTTGTTTGGAGGGTCAAACTAAGACCAAATTATTTGCGGACTCAAATGGAATAACTTGGATTCTTTGTTCCCAAGTGGACAACTGGATTAAAGGCGACTTTTTTTTTACTACATACATAATTCACCATAACATTAAGATGGTTTGTAGATCGATTAAAAGCGACTTGATTAGCTAGCTGATTGACCACGTGCGGAACCGGCTCCTCTAACGTGCGGGTAAGAAGTCAGAGACTGACTTTGCTTCTTGGAACTGGGGATTCTCCTCCAAAACAATTAAAAAGAAAAGAAAACTCTAGACTCTGCCTCTCCCGAGAAAAAAGAGCAGTTTGCTCCGGCCGTGCCTAGCTCAATCAGCGGCCAGCGCCACTGCTTGACTCGTCGTCGTCCAACGAGCATCGGCGCCCCCGTGCTCGTCGATTTAGCGGCGGTCCGCTGATTCGGCCAAGCCTTGGCTGCCTTGCCGCACGCCTCCGTCGACTCGCCATTGTACGTCTGCGCCGCCGTTGACGACAGTGAATCGCCCGCGTTGCAGCTTGACCCGTCGCCGACGAGCACCGGCGCCCGTGCCCAATGAGTCGTTGGTGCCTACGCTGATTCGCTCATGCCTCGACTGATACGTCCATGCCTCCGTCGACTCGTTGCTGGACTGGAGTCCGCGCCGCCGTCGACAATAGTGAACCGCCCGCACCGCCGCGGCACCTTCGTCGACTTGCCGTGCCGCCAACCGCGCCTTCGTCGCCGACGGCTAGTTGTCCGTGCCGCTGGGCGCGCTTCATGCTTCTGTCGCTGATAGCGCTCCGCACCTTCTCGCCCGCTCTGGAGTTTTATTTTCTTTTTAATTTTTTTTAGAGGAGAATCCCCAGTTCCAAGAAGCAAAGTCAGTCTCTGACTTCTTACCCGCACGTTAGAGGAGCCGGTTCCGCACACGACGGGGTAGCCGGGTAGGAAGGAAGGTTTCCGTGTGGACCAACGCACAGCTTTGAGTCTTTGACAATTCGCCTACCGCGCCGCAGAACGAGAAGATCATCCTAGTCCTAGCTCGTTTATTCCTTCCTTGTGCCTGTGCGTGCGTGTCTTGGGACGAGTTCTTCGTTAGAGATGAAGGATCTTGGTTGACTTTTTTATTTTTTGCCCCGTTTTACTTGGGGATTCTACTATTTGCCCTCTTTTACTTTGGTCTCACCGTTTTGCCATCTTTTACTTTGTCAATTGATAATTGGGAAAAGCTAACGGAAGGCGCCGCACGCGGTGTGCCTCGTGCGACGGATGCGTTGCGATTCGTGTCGCTGCATCTATAGAGAGCCACCGCAACCTCCCTCGCCTTATCCCCACTTGCTCTGCTCCTTTCCACCACACGCAATCCCTTCCCAATTCTTCCTCGTTGAATTCTCCCTCTCTAATGGCGCGACGCAGCACCACGCTGGGAGGTCGCCGGTCATCGTCCGGTGGGGGCGCTCCGGGGGAGCCATCACGCCATGAGGTCGTGGTCGGCGGCGCACCACGAGGGGATGGCGGGATGCGAGCACTAGCCTCGTCGGGGCGGTGGCGTCCGGCGCTAATCCGCGAGCGCGCAGCCAAACGGTTGCGTTCGACCCCGCTTCAAGCTAACTCCTCTACAACAGTGGTCGTGGCTGCTCGCGGGGAGCCGCCTCCCCTAGCGCTGGGCCGTATCTCCCAGGAGCAGCAGCCGCCGGGAGGGCAAGGGTGGTGGTGTTCTATACAGATGCAACAACAATGGTGACGAGATTGGAGCTCCAGGACCACCTGCTACCATTGTCCTAAGAATCGGCTAAACATGGTGAGTGTATTTTTCCCGTGGCATGCCAATTTAGTTTGGGGATAGCTCATACTTGATGATTGTTGATTAATCACATGATAGAGTAGTATCATTTGTGTAATCTGATAACTGACTATTAATCTTATTACTGCCACCGGTAAATAATCTGGTAATTGCATTTTTAAACAACATGGTAAAATAGATGTAAATGTGATTAATCCGGTAGTTGCTACTAGAATAATCTAGCAACTGATTTTAGGAAATTTATAAATATGATAAGATGTGCAGTGCATAACATGGTAGCTGTGAATAATTAATCGGGTAGTTACTTTTATAAAAAATATGGTAATTATAAATATTTAACTGATAATTTTAACTAAGTAACCTTGCAATTATGGCTAATTAATCTGCTAATACTATACAGATAATCTCGAATTGCTTTTTATAAACATCATTTTTCTAATTGCTAAATAAATAACTTGATAACTGTGGCTATTAAATCTGAAAAGTGCTACTGAGATAACCTACGGATGCTTTTTTTTGTGGTGAGTGGTGACCATGACAATATTTTTTTTGCGGGGTGACCATGACAAGTTAATATGGCAATCAACTAAGTTGTTACTAAGATAATATGAGAAGTGGTTTCGCAAAAAAAAAAAGATAATATGAGAAGTGATCTTTTACTTTTTTGTAGGAAATGATGTCAAACGAGCGAGCAAAATGAAGGACGCTAAATTGAAGCCATGTCACGGTTGATTAGAGTCACAACAGTGTTTTCTGATTTTTTTTTGCTACATCTAGAGCAGCCTTTTCATGTAGCATTACTATTATAGTACATTGAGATGCACAAAAGGTTAATGTGCTTGGATATGGACGTGATGGGACCAGCGGACCTTTATTCTGAGCGCAAAGGCATGCAGTGAACCGCGGAACAGAGCAAAGAGAAATCACGTGTTTTTCGGGACGTGGTACAACCGCCGCACGGGTTGATGTTTTGTGCGGCGCCGCCGCGTAGCACAATCCTTCTTTCTTTTCCTCCGATGGTCAAATAAATTGAGATCAGTTCAGGCTCAGGCAGCAAGCGACACACCTGGTCTTGGGCTGAGTGAGGCCAGCAGCGCCAGTACAAGCACGACTCAAGCTCGCACGCGAGGAGTCCATACAGCACGCACATCGATCGTTCATATTCAGAGTTTCAGACTCGTAGGCATGCAAGGCAATGAGCTCCAGCACTTCATGTCCAAACCCAGCCAACCGAGCGCATACACTACAGGAAAATCAGGCGCTGCCGTGCAGCATATCATTGCCGTGAGGCACCGCACGGCAAAGAATTCTTTGCCGTGCGCCGCAATAGGCACGCACGGCAAAGAATATGTGCACGGCAAAGTTACAGGGTGGCGCACGGCAAAGATAAAGAGCACGGCAACCTCACCCATGCCGCACGGCAACGTTCCCTCGCACGGCAAAGTTCCTCAAACGCGCACGGCAAAGAAACCATGACGGCAAAGCCAACAGAGGCCGCACGGCAAAGAAACTGTGCTCGGCAAAGGACTGGGACATTGCCGTGGGCTTCCCTTTGCCGTGCGGCCAGATAAAATGCACGGCAAAGACGCCTTTGCCGTGCACTCCTTCTTTGCCGTGCGCCATACTTCATTTTATTTGTTTTTCTTTCTATTTTATTTCATCTAATACTTATATTTATTTTTTTATTAGTTTTACTTTTTGATGACTATTTATTAGTGTTACTTAAGACAATGTGCAATACAAAATTAGTCTCCATGCTCATCCCCCACAAATATCAGGGTTCCGGTGCTCCGGCGGCCGTCCCCCTCCTTCCCCCCAAAACAGCGGGACGGCGGGTCTACCCCCGTTGATTTCTCCGCGCGAGGGTGCACAATGTACTTTTTCATTCTCTTAGGTTTGTTAGGGTAGGTTTTAGGTCCAGTTGCAAGTTTTGGTTGCATTTCGGTGCTCCGGGGGTCATTCCCCCTAAAAACGGCTGTCTGTGGGCCCCGGATGGTCTACCCCCTAGATTTCTCCGCGCGAGGTTCCACCAATATACCTTTTCATAGGTTTAGGTTTGTTTAGTCCATGGACATATGGAAAACCATGTGTGGCACCCTTTGGCACAGTCTAGCCCCCGATATACCCGCGGCGGGACACTTCACCGTACACGTCCAGGAATCTGTTAAGTGTTATCGCACGAATTTGAGGGATGTCAGAGCGGTGATCCATGCCATGCACCATTTGGTGAATTACACCTAGCATCACACTTTGACACATATCATAGGTCCACATGCAAGGTTTGGTGGGGTTCCGGTGCTCCGGCGGTCGTTCTCCCCTCCTCCCCCCAAAGCAATGGAACGCGTGCCCCTGCGGGTCTACCCCTAGATTTCTCCGCGCGAGGGTGCACCAATGTAACTTTTCATTCTTTTAGGTTTGTTTAGTACATATACACATGGAGAACCAAAGATTGGGACCCTTTGGCACATATACCAAATAGCCTAGAGCCATTATCACACGATCGACGGTGTGCTCTGGTCTCATCGGTTAGGGTTAGGTGTAGGGTTAGGGCTAGGGTTTAGGGGCTAGGGCTAGGGTTTAGGTTAAAGGGTAAGTATTTATGGTTAGGTATAGGTTTAGGGTTTAGGGTTAGGGTTTATGATGCATGGTTCGCAGCTCGGCGTCGTGGTTTAGTGATGTAGAGGGGGTTAGGGGACGTAGCCTCCGGAGTTTAGGGTTGAGGGTTTAGGGGATCTACTTTTGCAGCATTAGACCTTGCATCACACTTTGACACATATCATAGGTCCACATGCAAGGTTTGGTGGGGTTCCGGTGCTCGGCGGTCGTTATCCCCCTCCTTCCCCCAAAACAATGGAGCGCGTGCCCCAGCGGGTCTACCCCCTAGATTTCTCCGCGCGAGGGTGCACCAATGTAACTTTTCATTATTTTAGGTTTGTTTAGTTAATATACACATGGATAACCAAAGATTGGGACCCTTTGGCACATATACCAGCCTAGAGCCATTATCACACGATCGACGGTGTGCCTGGTCTACTGGTTAGGGTTAGGTGTAGGGTTAGGGCTAGGGTTTAGGTTAAAGGGTAAGTATTTATGGTTAGGTTTAGGTTTAGGGTTTAGGGTTAGGGTTAGGGTTTATGATGCATGGTTCATACTCCGGCGTCGTGGTTTAGGGATTTAGAGGGGTTTAGGGCTCGAAGCCTCCCGGTTTAGGGTTTAGGGTTTAGGGGAGCTACTTTTGCACCATTAGACCTTGCACCACACTTTGAAACATATCATAGGTCCACATGCAAGGTTTGGTGGGGTTCCGGTGCTCGGCGGTCGTTATCCCCCTCCTCCCCCAAAACAATGGAACGCGTGCCCGGCGGGTCTACCCCCTAGATTTCTCCGCGCGAGGGTGCACCAATGTAACTTTTCATAGGTTTAGGTTTGTTTAGTCCATGGACATATGGAAAACCATGTGTGGCACCCTTTGGCACAGTCTAGCCCCGATATACCCGCGGCGGGACACTTCGAGCCGTACACGTCCGGGGAATCATTAAGTGTTATCGCCCGAAGGTGAGGAATGTCAGACCGGGGATCCATGCCATGCACCATTTTGTGAATCACACCTAGCATCACACTTTGACACATATCATAGGTCCACATGCAAGGTTTGGTGGGGTTCCGGTGCTCGGCGGTCGTTATCCCCCTCCTCCCCCAAAACAATGGAACGTGTGCCCCGGCGGGTCTACCCCCTAGATTTCTCCGCGCGAGGGTGCACCAATGTAACTTTTCATTCTTTTAGGTTTGTTTAGTACATATACACATGGAGAACCAAAGATTGGGACCCTTTCGCACATATACCAAATAGCCTAGAGCCATTATCACACGATCGACGGTGTGCCTGGTCTACTGGTTAGGGTTAGGTGTAGGGTTAGGGCTAGGGTTTAGGGGCTAGGGCTAGGGTTTAGGTTAAAGGGTAAGTATTTATGGTTAGGTTTAGGTTTAGGGTTTAGGGTTAGGGTTTATGATGCATGGTTCTGCAGCTCCTGGCGTCGTGGTTTAGGGATTTAGAGGGTTTAGGGCTCGAAGCCTCCCAGTTTAGGGTTTAGGGTTTAGGGGAGCTACTTTTGCACCATTAGACCTTGCACCACACTTTGAAACATATAATAGGTCCACATGCAAGGTTTGGTGGAGATCCGGTGATCCGGCGGTCGTTATCCCCCTCCTCCCCCAAAAGCATGGAACGCGTGCCCAGCGGGTCTACCCCCTAGATTTCTCCGCGCGAGGGTGCACCAATGTAACTTTTCATAGGTTTAGGTTTGTTTAGTCCATGGACATATGGAAAACCATGTGTGGCACCCTTTGGCACAGTCTAGCCCCGATATACCTCGCGGCGGGACACTTGACGTACACGTCCGGGAATCATAAGTGTTATCGCCCGAAGGTGAGGAATGTCAGACCGGGATCCATGCCATGCACCATTTTGTGAATCACACCTTGCATCACACTTTGACACATAGAATAGGTCCACATGCAAGGTTTGGTGGGGTTCCGGTGCTCCGGCGGTCGTTATCCCCCTCCTCCCCAAAAGCAATGGAACGTGTGCCCCGGGGTCTACCCCCCTAGATTTCTCCGCGCGAGGGTGCACCAATGTAACTTTTCATTCCTTTATGTTTGTTTAGTACATATACACATGGAGAACCAAAGATTGGGACCCTTTGGCACATATACCAGCAGCTAGAGCCATTATCACACGATCGACGGTGTGCTGGTCTACTGGTTAGGGTTAGGTGTAGGGTTAGGGCTAGGGTTTAGGGGCTAGGGCTAGGGTTTAGGTTAAAGGGTAAGTATTTATGGTTAGGTATAGGTTTAGGGTTTAGGGTTAGGGTTAGGGTTTATGATGCATGGTTCTGCAGCTCCGGCGTCGTGGTTTAGGGATTTAGAGGGGTTTAGGGCTCGAAGCCTCCCCAGTTTAGGGTTTAGGGTTTAGGGGAGCTACTTTTGCACCATTACACCTAGCATCACACTTTGACACATATCATAGGTCCACATGCAAGGTTTGGTGGGGTTCCGGTGCTCCGGCGGTCGTTATCCCCCTCCTCCCCCCAAAACAGCGGAACGTGTGCCCCGGTGGGTCTACCCCCCTAGATTTCTCCGCGCGAGGGTGCACCAATGTAACTTTTCATTCCTTTAGGTTATGATTTAGGGTTAGGGTAAGGTTTAGGGTTAAGGGTTATGGTTAGGGATTTCGGGTTGATCTGCAACTCCCGCGTTAGCAATCGAAGTTGCGTCTACCCCCCTTGATTTTTCCGCGTGAGGTGAACCGGATTGAATCACATATTTATTGAAAAGCATGGGACATATATTATTACATAATACACATTTTGAAAAAACAAGTTTAATATAATTTTTAAATAAAACTTAATGTTATCGATAATTAAAATGGTAAAAATAAAAAATTCTTTGCCGTGCGTAAGCCCACGGCAAAGAACTCTGCCGCACGGCAAAGGGTCCTTTGCCGTGCGCTTCTCCCTTTGCCGTGCGCCATTATACTTTTTTTTTTGTTTTTCTAACTATTTTATTTCATCTACTACTTATATTTATTTTGTTAATTAGTTTTTCTTTTTGATGACTATTTATTACACTATGTGAAATACAAAATTAGTCTCCATGCTCATCCCCCACATATATCAGGGTTCCGGTGCTCCGGCGGCCGTCCCCCTCCTTCCCCCCCAAAACAGCGGGACGGCGGGTCTACCCCCTAGATTTCTCCGCGCGAGGTTCCACCAATATACCTTTTCATAGGTTTAGGTTTGTTTAGTCCATGGACATATGGAAAACCATGTGTGGTACCCTTTGGCACAGTCTAGCCCCCGATATACCCGCGGCGGGACACTTCACCGTACACGTCCGGGAATGCTAAGTGTTATCGCCCGAAGGTGAGGAATGTCGGACCGGGATCCATGCCATGCACCATTTGGTGAATTACACCTAGCACCACACTTTGAAACATAGAATAGGTCCACATGCAAGGTTTGGTGGGGTTAGGTGCTCGGCGGTCGTTATCCCCCTCCTCCCCCCAAAACAAATGGAACGTGTGCCCAGGCGGGTCTACCCCCCTAGATTTCTCCGCGCGAGGGTGCACCAATGTAACTTTTCATTCTTTTAGGTTTGTTTAGTACATATACACATGGAGAACCAAAGATTGGGACCCTTTGGCACATATACCAGCAGCTAGAGCCATTATCACACGATCGACGGTGTGCCTGGTCTACTGGTTAGGGTTAGGTGTAGGGTTAGGGCTAGGGTTTAGGGGCTAGGGCTAGGGTTTAGGTTAAAGGGTAAGTATTTATGGTTAGGTTTAGGTTTAGGGTTTAGGGTTAGGGTTAGGGTTTATGATGCATGGTTCTGCAGCTCCGGCGTCGTGGTTTAGGGATTTAGAGGGGTTTAGGGCTCGAAGCCTCCCCAGTTTAGGGTTTAGGGTTTAGGGGAGCTACTTTTGCACCATTAGACCTTGCACCACACTTTGGAACATATCATAGGTCCACATGCAAGGTTTGGTGGGGTTCCGGTGCTCCGGCGGTCGTTATCCCCCTCCTCCCCCCAAAACAGCGGAACGCGTGCCCCCGCGGGGCTACCCCCCTAGATTTCTCCGCGCGAGGGTGCACCAATGTAACTTTTCATAGGTTTAGGTTTGTTTAGTCCATGGACATATGGAAAACCATGTGTGGCACCCTTTGGCACAGTCCAGCCCCCGATATACCCGCGGCGGGACACTTCAGCGTACACGTCCAGGAATCTGTTAAGTGTTATCGCCCGAAGGTGAGGAATGTCAGACCGGGGATCCATGCCATGCACCATTTTGTGAATCACAACTTGCATCACACTTTGACACATAGAATAGGTCCACATGCAAGGTTTGGTGGGGTTCCGGTGCTCCGGCGGTCGTTATCCCCCTCCTCCCCCCAAAACAGCGGAACGTGTGCCCCAGCGGGTCTACCCCCCTAGATTTCTCCGCGCGAGGGTGCACCAATGTAACTTTTCATTCCTTTATGTTTGTTTAGTACATATACACATGGAGAACCAAAGATTGGGACCCTTTGGCACATATACCAGCAGCTAGAGCCATTATCACACGATCGACGGTGTGCCTGGTCTACTGGTTAGGGTTAGGTGTAGGGTTAGGGCTAGGGTTTAGGGGCTAGGGCTAGGGTTTAGGTTAAAGGGTAAGTATTTATGGTTAGGTATAGGTTTAGGGTTTAGGGTTAGGGTTAGGGTTTATGATGCATGGTTCTGCAGCTCCGGCATCGTGGTTTAGGGATTTAGAGGGGTTTAGGGCTCGAAGCCTCCCCAGTTTAGGGTTTAGGGTTTAGGGGAGCTACTTTTGCACCATTACACCTTGCACCACACTTTGACACATATCATAGGTCCACATGCAAGGTTTGGTGGGGTTCCGGTGTTCCGGCGGTCGTTCTCCTCCTCCTCCCCACAAAACAGCGGTATGCGTGCCCCCGGCGGGTCTACCCCCCTAGATTTCTCCGCGCGACATGCAACAATGTACTTTTTCATTGAAAAGCATGATACATACATTAATAAATAATACACATGTTCAAAAAACAGCTTTAGTATAATTTTGAAATACTACTCAATGTTGTTCATAATTAAAATGGTAAAAAAAAAAAAAATGTTTGCCGTGCGCAAGCGCACGGCAAAGAGGGCTGCCGCACGGCAAAGGGGCTTTGCGCACGGCAAAGTCCTAGCCGCACGGCAAAGCCACCCTGCCGCATGGCAAAGACTTGCGCACGGCAAAGACAACGTACTTGACCTAAATCGAGTCGGTCCCGACCAGGTGAATTGGCTAATCGATCGAGCCGCGCGCTGCCTAGTTCCTCCCCCCACACGCACCGAGCGCCGCCGCCCACCTCCTGCTCCCCCTCTGCCCCTCCGGCCAGCCGCCGGCGCCACCCCCACCGCCCACACAGCCGCCGCCCACCTCCTCTCCCCCTCTGCCCCTCCGGCGAAGCGCGCGAGGACCTCCTCCCCGCCCAAGCCCCCGTGCCCACCGCCGTCGCCTCTACAGGACGCGCCCGCCGAGGATCCCCGCGCGCTCCTCCGCCGCCGCTGGGAGCTCGCCGTCCGTCCTCCACTTCCTCCAGGTGAGCCCCCGCTTCCGCTTAGCCGCCTAGGATTTTGTCGAGCCGGTCCTTGAGCGCGCCAGCCAGCGGCGGGCCGTGGTCGCCGGCACCTTGCGCAGGCGCAGCGGCAGCCCGCAGCGGCAGCCGCAGCGCAGCGGCGCTCAGCAAGTTGCCGGTCCGTGGCGGAAGCCGACGCGCGGGTCTGCCGCCGGCCGCGGTGGGCGGCGATCGGGGACGAGAAGGAGAGCTGAGAGCTGGGTCGGTAGACGGAGGCCCGGCGGAAAATCAGGAGGGAGTTGGTTGCCTCCGAACCCTAGCAGGTGGGACTGGGGAAATGGTCCATGGCGACGTGTACGGGGTGGACTGGAGGGCGGAGGGCGGCGGTGGAGGGTGGATGTGGTTGGGGCGAGAGAAGAGGGCCGGCGTTGGGTAGGCGGCGGCGCTGGTATTGAATGGTAAGAGAGAGAGAGGGGGGGCTGCGGCGTGGAAGGAAGGAAGGAAATAGGGGCGGGCGTCGACGCCGGTGAGGGGCGCGGTCTAGGGTGGCCGGCGAGTGAGGAGGAGCATCAGCGAGCGGCGGCGCGGCGTTGTCGGGGGGATGAAATGGGGGAAAGTGGAAGGGGCCGGCGTTTGGGTAGGGGATGGATTTCCTCTGATTTCGATTTCGATTTTGATTTCTCGGGAGGATGGATTTTTGGTTCACGCACGCTTTTACCCCTGAAGTTTAACCTCCTGTCGCATAGAACCAGCTATTGACGGCATACGCGGGAGTATATGCTCAAATGCAACAATTGTGCAAAAATATGTGTGTAAAATTTCAAATTAAATATTGACCATCTTGGATACGCCTTAGTTGTTACATGTAGATGATATATTGCCTATGCATCTGCTGAAAGCGGTTTTATGACCCTTGTGCCTGTTTTAGCATAGTTGTTTTATGATACGGATATGTTAAAACTAGGCACATATGGTAGATATAAGATAATGTGTCGGAAGGAAATTCTTTATGGTGAAGTAATATTGTTATACCACTATTGTAAAAAATTCTTGTTCACTTGCATGACTATTTTTCTTGTTATGCAGGCGATGCTTCGAGGTGGACACGAGGGGCGGCGTCGCGGGGGTGTTTGACGGGGCGTTTCGGATCTTCTTCGACGATTCTCTCAGAGGGTCGTTGGTCTTCTTCGCCGGCTGTCGGTCACGCTTCGAGGGTGAGAATCCGTTCGCCTCTCTTGTACCTAGGTTTTTCTTTATGTCTAGATCACCAAGTCTGTCGCGATACCCAGGCGTCTCTTCCCGACCGTAAGGGTTACGCGGATAAATATGCATTAGTGGTCTCGCATATTATGAACCTTAACTCTTACGGCATTTATCGGGACAGCCGGCGGATGCGTAGTTGGGTACGTTCTCCGTGCTCTACCCCGATCCGAGACAGGATTTCGGTAGCGCCTCCCCGTTGTTCTCCGGATGCACACCCCTCTCGGCTTTTTGCCGAGACGTGTATCGGGAGAGCAGCGGGGAGGTGCTGCCGAAATTCTGTCTCGGATCGGGGTAGAGCTGGGAGAACGTACTCAATCTACGGATCCGGCGGCTGCTAGGAGCCCACCTAGTAGAGTTTCAGGTTGATGCACGCGTAAAATAAATAAATATATGATGCATTTATTTCCTATTTGATATATAAATGCTATGTTCGTCTGTTTTGTTGCTGATTAGAGGATGGATAATCGTGGCTGGATGTACGATGGCAGAATCAGTCAGTGGAACTATACTGATGAATGGGGAGAAAAGACCGAGCAGTTTGTGGATAGGGCATTTGCCATCCCTAGCAGACCTATAAGTGTTTGGTGCCCTTGTAGTAAGTGCGCTAACCGAAAGGCACAGGACAAGGAAACTATGAGTATGCACCTGATCAAGTTTGGGTTCACACCGTCCTACAGGATTTGGACTTACCATGGAGAAAAGGCAAAGAAACGTGCTAGGAAGGAGGTGCGGCAGATTCAACCTAGGGGGGAATATGACACTGGTTTTGATAGGTGCTTAGAAAACTTGGCTAATGGTAATGTGTCTGAAAGCTCTCATGTAGAGGTGGAGACACCTCAGGATGCGGAGACAAGTGAGGACCCGGAGGAAAACACAAAGGAGTACTATGAGGCTCTGTTTGCTTCGCAGAAACCCCTACATGAAAATACAGAGGTTACCCAACTAGATGCCATCGCTCGCCTTATGGCCTTGAAGTGCCATAGGAACTTGTGCAGAGATGGGTTCGATGAACTTCTGGTCATCGTAGGCAGCCTTACGCCGAAAGGGCACCTCTTGCCGCAAAACTTCTACTATTCGACCAAATTGCTCGGTGACCTTAAGATGTCATCTCAGCGAGATACACGCTTGTCCAAAGGGATGCATGCTATTCAGAGAGGAGCACGCCGACACAAATTATTGCATCAAATGCAATTCCTCTAGGTACTTTGAGGTAGACCACAATGGTGATGGTCAGAAGAGGCAAACCACGGTTGCCAAGAATATCCTCCGCTATCTTCCGGTTCTACCGAGGATCCGGTGGCTCTTCATGACCGAGGATACCGCCCACAGATGAGGTGGGCCGTGGAAGGAAACAGATACACCGACAAGATGATACATCCGTCGGATGGTACCGCATGGAAGAACTTTGTGAAGAAATTTCCATTGAAAGCAGGTGACCCGAGGAGCGTAGCGATTGCGATATCAACCGATGGGTTCAATCCATATGGTATGTCGGCTGCAGTATACGATTTGTTGGCCAGTGTTTGTTATTCCCATGAACCTCCCCTCGGCGTCTCGCATGAGATCAGAGAACATGTTTGTGTCGATGATAATCCCAGGGCCCAAATACCCGGGCAAGAACATGAATGTGTACTGGAACCGCTGGTGGATGACTTGGTTCGTGGCTGGGAAGGTCGCGGGATCCGAACATATGACGCATCAAAGAAGGAGTACTTCGATATGTATGTGTGGTACCACACGTCCCCGCATGACCCGGCCAAAGACGTGCTTTGTTCTGCGGGTGGTGTACACATGGGAAGTGGCCTTGCCCACGCAAGTGCATGTGCCGTGACTTTCTTCTGGCTAAACAAGGGAGGCAAGTATTCATGCTTTGATGAAGCTCGACAGTTCCTTGAGCGGAGGCATGCATACAGGAGTGATGTAAAGAGTTTCAAGAAAGGCCGTGTTGTCCGTGGCCCGAAGCCAATTCCGAAGACCGGAACGGAAATCAAGGCCGAGTTAGATGCTCTTCAGCCTAGCCACGATGGGAATGGTTTCTTAGGATATGGGGAGACACACCAATGGACTCACAAGCCGTGCTTATGGAAGCTCCCTTACTTTGAGTTTCTCGAGCTCCCGCATAACATTGATGTAATGCACACCGAGAAGAATATCAGTGAAGCCATTTGGAGCACGATTGTGGACACTGAGAAGACGAAGGATAACATAAAGGCTCGAATTGATCAAGAAAGGTGGTGTGATAGGCCGGAGTTGAACATGCAGCCACCTAATGGTGCCAAAAAACTTGGACTAAGCCACACGCTCCGTTCTGCCTCACAAAGGCCCAAAAAGGGAGGTCTTCCAATGGATGAAGGACTCCTTGTTTTTCCCCGATGGGTTCGCAGCCAAGCTGGATGAGGGGCCCGAACATTGAAACGCTCGCGAGTACAAGGACTGAAGAGTCATGACTACCACATATGGCTTGAGCGGATAATGCCGGTGATGATTCGAGGCTATGTCCCCGAGAAGACTTGGCGAGTGCTAGCGAGGTTGAGTTTTTTCTTCCGCCGATTTGTGCTAGGGAGTTAGACACTAAAGTGATTGAGAAGCTGGATGAAGAGGCACCCGTGTTGCTTTGCGATCCGGAGAAGATCTTTCCTCCAGGGTTTTTTAATCCGATGCAACACATGATCCCGCACCTCGCGGAGGAGTGCTTAAAGGGGGCCCGAATTGGGGCCGTTGGCAGCTTGGTCCCGAGAGAGAAACACAAAAGCTTCGTCAAATGACCGGCAATAAATGCAAGATCGAAGCATCCATAGCCGAGGCAGTCCCGAACGTGGAGGTGGCAAACTTCACCACTAAGCACTATGATCCCAACATTCCCACAAAGCACAACCCGGTCCTCCGTTTAAATGCCGCCAACAATGAAGAAGTACCCAAGCTTAGCATCTTCGTGGGGCTTGGTGGCAAGTCAAGTGGCTCGAAGCCGTACGTAACGGACCTACCTGAGCGGACCTTGATCCACTCGTATGTCTTAAACACCATGGTCGAAGTGAAGCCGTACATCGAGTAAGTGCGAACCATTTAATTATTCGCAAACGTTCACTCGTATGTTCGTGGCTAACTCTTCCTCTTTTCATCGGTATAGGAAATTCAAGGCTATACATTGGAAGAATACCCACAGGGAGCCTACCCCGGAAGAATCCAAGCAAATTTTCGATAAGGGAGGCGGTTTCGGTTTCAAGTAGCTGGTTTTGTAATTTGGTACTATTCTATCCAAATTAGCTAGCACTTCCTACATTTATCGGTCATTTCTCGTTCTAAACTTCTTGTGCTAAACTTGTAGGCAAGAACTGACAAAGAGATGAAGTCAGAGCTAAGAAAAATTGCTAGGGGCTTTGACCATTCCGTAGAAGCGTTCAACTCCTATGACGTGAACGGGTATCGCTTCTGCACTCCATCAATACACAACAAGCCGGCCCAACGCGAAGACAATAAATAGTGGGGTGGTATGTCAAGGTGATGATGGGCTCCATTACTATGGAAGAGTCGAGGGTATATACGAGCTGAATTACGGGTTTCACAAAGGGCTAAATCCCGTCGTCTTCAAATGCCATTGGTTTGACCCACGTCGGGTGAGACGGGATCCTGAAATTGGGTTGGTCGAAGTTGAAAGGAACTCCATTTATAAGGGAGAGGATGTGTACATCTTGGCAACCCAGGCCTTTCAAGTATTCTATCTCCCATACGCGTGCAGAAACCCGACAAAACGTCTACATGGATGGGATGTTGTGATGACGGTGCCTTCACGCAATAGGCCGCCCCCGCCAAACAAGGACGATTACCGCCGCGTAGACCCCACAGCAAGGAGTGTCGAGTTTTATCAGGAAGAAGGGCTCCCCGGCCATTTCACAATCGGCTTGCCGACTATCGATGACATGGTCGTAGACGATGAACAAGAAGACGCGGGCATGGATGGAGACAATGCAGAAGATGAAGCTGAGGATGTCTGTGCCCCGGAAGACCTGAGTTTGCTCGAGGCGTTCAAAGCAGGGATTGACCTCGATGCAGATGGACCACCTCCAGGTTTCATTGATGATTATTGGTTCGCCGAGCCTGATGACGATGAGGAGACACGCGGTCCAATCACGGATGGCGACACAGGAGTGCTACTGATCTATGTAGTATTAATTGTGAGGCTAGCCTATTTGTAATAACTCCGTGTAATAGAGATTGTCTAGCTAGGTTATTTGTAAGAACTCCGTGCTATGTTTGAGAGAACTCTATGGTAGCTATTTGTTGCTTCCACTAATTAATTAATGTTCATCCTTTTGCATTATTTGTTGCTTTCATTAATGTTCATCTACTTATATTTCTGTTGCTTTCACTAATATTTATCTCTTTACAATATTGCGTACTAATAAACCACTCTCTTCATTTGTGTTTGCAGGTGATTGAAGCATGCCGCCAAAAAAAAGGGGTGGCGGTCTTAAAAAGAAGCTCAAGGACTTGGTAGGTGTAGGGACTTCGAGGCGGGCCCCCCCACCTAGCCCCCCTCCTAGCCCCCCTCCTGTCGCTCCCACAGGGCGGCCGCGTAGGAAGAATGCGACGCGGGTACTCACTCCTAGTCCTAGCCCCCCTCCCGCAGCCGATGATGATGACGAGGAGGAGGAGGTGGGTGGGGAGGACCAGGAGGAGGAGGTGGGTGGGGAGGACCAGGAGGAGGAGGGGGGTGGGGAGGACCAGGAGGAGGAGGGGGACGAGGAGGACCTCTCGGAGGATGAGGGGTTGGGGAACTTAGTGTTCGATCCTGATCCAAGCCTAGAGTGGTGTGAGCCGGAGGATTACCGATGCGTTCCAGCTTTGGAGAGGCTGAGGCCACGTGATAGGAAGCCATATCGGCGTGGGATAACACAGCTCCCCTCGCTGAGAAGCTGGCGCTACAGGCACGTTGTTCTTGTGCCCTATGGAAGGAGGTACATGTTATTTTTTGGCATTTCGTTATCGCAATTTTGTCATTATCAAAATTATTATCACATACATATTGATGTTGTCGTTTCATGGTGCAGCTCGTTCCAGTTTGAAGACCCGACGCAGAGACCGCCACGTGGGTACTCGAACATCCTTGGGGGCCTACTTAGGTGGTATTTCCCTGGGATAGTCAACTTCCCTACTGGTGGCTGCGACGTAGCTTGGAGGTGGGCGCACTACAGCCTCGCGGAAGATCCTCTTGGCCGCGGCACCGCGGCGGATATGGTTGTTGCCAAATTCTGGGTACGTGACTTTTGACTTCTTACCATTCATACACTCTCCTTGGTTCACAATAATTGCACTAATGCCCCTTGTTTTACCTATGTGCATGGTTGCAGAAATACTTCAAGAGGGCCGAGGGCAAGGAGAATGCGTGCGATGATGTCCTACACCAGCTTGCAAGGAAGAGGGTGACTGGCATGCACTACGAGGCACGTATTCAATGCGTCCGCGACTGGCACGCCGACCGCTTCGTCCACATGAGTAAGGAGGACGCTCGCGACACGCTCATGCAGCCGTGGCAGTACTTGCAGGTATTTGCATTTATGTGTTATTGATTTCTTTATCGCCATGTAGTTTATTTTACCATAATGGGTTTATCTTGTGCATGTAGAACCCTCCTCAGTACGTCGGCAACGACGATAGGTGCTTTCGTGCGATGGTCATGTGGTGGACATGCCCCCGCACCTCAAGAAGCACGAGGAGGGCAAGGCGAAGCGGGCGAGAGATGCGAGGTGGATCGCATATCCAAGGCAGCATCCCCATCTCTCTTCACCTGCAGAAGGAGGTGAGCAAATTAATGGTTCCTTCATTCTTTGAATTCATGTTATATATTTGTTAACTCCGCAAGGGTGTGTCACTTCACTCAATTACATGTTCTCTTTTGCAGGAAGTCAGGACAGGAGCGAAGCCTAACGTCTTTGCCGTGCTAAAGAAGATGAAGCAAAGGAAGACGCCTGATCCTGAGACGGGGTCCTTGTGGGTTAACCCGCAATCCGAGACCCAGTGCACGGCGTATGTCTCCAAGTTCAAGCAGAAGCACGGCGAGGACGCCAATCCAGAGGCCGAGGACTTTGACCCTGAGGTCGCGGTGCTTGCGGGAGAAGGCTTGAAGCATGGCCGCCTATGGTTTGGTGACGGGTGCGTCGACCCAGCGAGGGTTCCCTCTCTCCGCCAGATCCGTCGTGGTCGTAAGAGCGGCCAGCCTGAGGTAGAGCCCCGGCCACGGGCTTCGGATCTAGCTGTCGAGCGGTTACGGGTATGTTCTTCCTCGGGTCTCTACATTTCCTTTACATGCTTTCCATTGAAATGTTAATGACATCGCGGCAACACAACGTAGGAGGAGATGGCAGCGAAGGAGCAGGCGGCCCAGGAGCAAAGGGCGCAGATGGAGCAGCAGATTCTGCAGTACCAGCAGCAGCAGACACAGATGATGCAGCAGATGCAACAGCAGCAGCAGATGATGCAGCAGCAGCAGGCACAGATGAGCTGGCTCATGAGCCAGACGGCTCTGTCTTCTCCACCGGGGAGTCTTCCTCCTCCACCTTACTCCATGTGGATGCCGCCACCGCCCACTCAGACCCCGGGGACACCTATCACCGTCAACAACATGAACATCATCCGGAGCATGAACCTCGGTGAGTCCTCCTACGCTTGTGCCCAACCCGCTACTTGTGCTTGTTCAAGTGTTCAATATGCAAATGCATGTTCATTCCATCAACCTTCTTATAGATTTTATGTCACAAGGCAATGACAATGAGGCCGGCGGAAGTGGAGGAGGACAAGGTTGATGGCATGGTCTTCGTGCACTTTGTCGGATTGTATGCTTGTAATGGATTGTAATATTGGACATTGCACTATGGACTCTATGTAACTTGTGTGGATGGACTATGGACTCTATGTAATGCATGAATATGTGTGTTTGATGTATTTGTGGTGTTCCCGTAGTGTTTGGTGATGTTATGTTGAAGATTATATGAGTATATGCTTTATTGTCAATTGCTATATTTGAAATGCAGGGAATAAGCAAAAAAAAGCAAAAAAATGAAAAAAAACAGGGCCCTTTGCCGTGCGTGTGCACACGGCAAAGGACATTTGGTCACTTTGCCGTGTGCACACGCACGGCAAAGGGGCCACGTGGCGGCAGCCTGTAGACCTGGGAGGTCCTGGGGGGTGTGCTGCAAAGCACTTTGCCGTGCGAGGCGGCGCACGGCAAAGCGTGCGCACGGCACAGAGCAGCCGCACGGCAACGTATGCGCGCACGGCAAAGTGTTGGCCGCACGGCAACGTACGCGCGCACGGCAAAGCATCCAGCGCACGGCAACGCAGTGCCGCACGGCACAGACTTTGGCGCACGGCAGAGAACTGAGCGCACGGCAGAGGGCTTTGCCGTGCAAAACGAGCACGCGCACGGCAACGTTGGCTTTGCCGTCGCTACCTTTGCCGGGCAAACTTTACCGTGCGCACGCGCACGGCAAAGCCTTTGCCGTGCGTATAGGTGTCTTTGCCGTGCAAAGTGGCGCACGGCAACGCCCTGTTCTCCCGTAGTGATACCCAGCCCAGTGAACAATCGCTCGTTTGTTGCTCTCACGCACTGGAGGAAGCGACGCACCATTTCTTTTGGTCTTTCTGCATGCACACACATGCGAAACGCCAACCATCAATGACATGAATTCAAGCCAGCAAACGTTCGACTTGCATACCCTCACACCAACCGTCCGAGTGCAGTGGCGTACGTGAATGCTTGTGGAAACGCCAGCCATTAACGGCACCGTAAACTGCCGCCTTTACCTCAGCCTTTAATATCTCCTTTGATCACGTCCTTTAGAGAGCCCGTTCTTCTCCTATACAGCCTCAGACCGACGTCCCTGCTCTCCTCTTTCATCCAACTCCACCACTGAAGCCATAGGCTCACATAGTAAGCCAAACTCGCGAGAACACCGCCGAACGCTGCCGAACGCCACTAGTAGAAAACCTCTCATCCATCTAAGCCTTTAGTACCGGTTCCCTTACGAACCGGTACGAAAGGCGTTATTAATACCGGTTCCAGGGGTGGGACATTTATACCGGTTCGTTATGGACCTTTAATACCGGTTCGTGTTAGGTTTCTGCCCAGTTTCCAGGCGGTGGTGGGGCCAAGGCTGCACCTTTAGTACTGGTTCATGTAAGGAACCGGTATTAAAGGGTCCATGCCCTATATCAGCGCGCGGCGGCGCGCCCGAGCTCCCTGCATATCTCATTTCCTTCTCATCCTCTCTCACATTTCCAAATATTTTGCACCTCTCACACTCCAATAATTTTCATTTTTCTCCACCATTTTAACAAGATTAACGGCATACATCTATCCAGGGTTAACAATATCATCCTTCCTTCCGGCGTTTCTAATTTAGCTCATTTCTTTGGTAGTTTTAACTCGTACTATTTTTCTAGTGCAAGCAAGGTGTTCGATGAAATGCCTAAGTTAGTGATTTTATTTTTTTATATGCAATTTGAGCTGAAATTATGGTATGTTTTGTAGGTTTTAATTAGTATCATCCCCGTCCTTACCGCTGTCTATCGCCAGCGTCGTCCCCTAGCCGGCACGGTACCACCTCGGTGAGCCCCTCTTCTTTTTTATAAAAACAATTAGTTTTATGTGATGAACTTGAATATTAATTAAGTTGGTCACTCATATATCCATGATGTTGTGTATTTAATGATTTTTGATATACATATAAAATGCAGATGAGTCGACAATGGATGTACGGTGACCGGTGCCATCCCGAGTTCATTAATGGCATACATTATTATCTCAACGTGGCTGAGGCAAACAGGCGGTCGAATGGTTTCATGTATTGTCCATGTAATTCCTGTAGGAATATGAAGGATTACTCTACCTCGAAGACCCTTCACGTCCACCTGCTGGAGAACGGTTTCATGCCCAGCTATAATTGTTGGACCAAGCACGGAGAAAGAGGGGTTATATTGGAAGACAACGAAGAAGAAGAGGATAGTGACAACTATCCCTTATTCACTGAAGACGGTGATAGTAGAATGGGGGAAGACGAAGCTGAAGAAGAGCCCATTTTCGATGAGCCGATTTTTGATGACCCGGATGACGATTTGGGTCGGGCCATTCTTGATGCGAAGATGAACTGCGGAAATGAAAAGGAGAGGTTGAAGTTGGAGAAAATGTTAGAGGATCACAACAAACTGTTGTACCCAAATTGCGAAAATGGTCAGAAAAAGCTGGGTACCACGCTGGAATTGCTGCGATGGAAGGCGAGAGAATGGTACTTACGACAAGGGATTTGAAAAGTTGCTGAAAATAATAAAGAAGATGCTTCCAGTGGAGAACGTGTTGCCCTCTAGCACGTACGAAGCAAAGAAGGTTGTCTGCCCTCTAGGATTAGAGGTGCAGAAGATACATGCATGCATCAATGACCGCATCCTCTACCGCGGGAGTACGAGAATTTGAATGCATGCCCGGTATGTAGTGCATTGAGGTATAAGATCAGGCGAGATGACCCTGGCGATGTTGAGGGTGAGTCCACCCCCAGGAAGAGGGTTCCTGCGAAGGTGATGTGATATGCTCCTATAATACCACGGTTGAAACGTTTGTTCCAGAACAAAGAGCATGCCAAGTTGTTGCGATGGCACAAAGAGGACCGTAAGAAAGATGTGATGCTGAGACACCCCGCTGACGGGTCGCAGTGGAGAAAAATCGATAGAGAGTTCAAGTCATTTTCAGATGACGCAAGGAACTTAAGATTTGGTCTAAGTACAGATGGCTTTAATCCTTTCGGGGAGCAGAGCTCCAGTCATAGCACCTGGCCAGTGACTCTATGTATCTATAACCTTCCTCCTTGGTTGTGCATGAAGCGGAAGTTCATTATGATGCCGGTGCTCATCCAGGGGCCCGAAGCAACCCGGCAACGACATTGATGTGTACCTGAGGCCATTGGTTGAAGAACTTTTAGAGTTGTGGCGTGACGAAGGTGTACCTGTGTGGGATGAGCACGAACAAAAGGAATTTAACCTACGAGCGTTGTTATTTGTAACCATCAATGATTGGCCTGCTCTTGGTAACATTTCAGGGCAGTCAAACAAGGGATACAATGCATGCACACACTGTTTAGGTGAGATAATTATTTGGGAAACAAGAATGTGTACCTGGGGCATCGTCGATTTCTTCCAAAACAACATCACGTAAGAAAGAGAGGAAAGCATTTCGGAGGTGAGGCAGATAACCGAACGAAGCCTACCCGCCCTACTGGGGAAGTTATATATGATATGGTCAAGGATTTAAAAGTGATCTTTGGAAAGGGTCCCGGCGGACAATCTGTTCCGCATGATGTTGACGGACACGTACCCATGTGGAAGAAGAAGTCGATATTTTGGGAGCTACCCTACTGGAAATTCTTAGAGGTTCACTCTGCAATCGACGTGATGCACGTGACGAAAAATCTTTGCGTGAACCTGCTAAACTTCTTGGGCGTGTATGGGAAGACAAAATATACACCGGATGCACGGCAGGACCAGCAAAGTATCCACGAAGGAAACAACCTGAATCCAGAGAAGTATCAAGGTCCTGCCAGCTACGCTCTTACCAAAGAGGAGAAGGAGATCTTTTTTGAAGTCCTGAGTAGCATCAAGGTCCCGTCTGGCTTCTCGTCGAATATAAAGGGAATAATAAACATGTCGGAGAAAAAGTTTCAAAATCTAAAGTCTCATGACTGCCACGTGATCATGACACAATTACTTCCGGTTGCATTGAGGGGGCTTCTGCCGAAAAATGTTCGAGTACCCATTGTGAAGCTATGTGCGTTCCTCAATGCAATTTCTCAGAAGGTGATCAATCCACTTACTCTACAAAATTTACAGAAGGATGTGGTCCAATGTCTAGTCAGCTTCGAGTTGGTGTTCCCACCATCCTTCTTCAATATTATGACACATCTCCTAGTTCACCTGGTCGAAGAGATTGGCGTTCTCAGTCCTGTATTTCTACACAACATGTTCCCCTTTGAGAGATTCATGGGAGTCTTAAAGAAGTACGTTCATAACCGTGCTAGGCCAGAAGGAAGCATCTCCAAGGGCTATGGAACAGAGGAGGTCATTGAGTTTTGTGTTGACTTTATTCATGACCTTAAGCAGATCGGTGTTCCTGAATCGCGCTATGAGGGGAGACTGCGTGGAAAAGGCACGCTAGGAAAGAAATCAGCAACGTGTATGGACGGACATTCTTTCACTCAAGCACACTACACAGTTCTACATAATTCCATCTTGGTGGCTCCGTACAAAGAGGAACACAAGGATATCTTACGCTCTAAATACCCGGAGCAACGTGAAGATTGGATTGATGGAGAACACATGAAGACTTTCGGCGGTTGGTTGCAAACACGTCTCATGAATGTCACCGATGACGAGCAGCTGTACTTGTTGGCCAAGCAACCATCTTCTACTATATCGACTTTTCAAGGGTACGAGATTAATGGGAACACATTTTACACTTTCGCCCAAGACAAAAAGAGCACCAACCAAAACAGTTGTGTCCGCTTTGATGCAGAAGATGGCAATGGGAACAAGGTCACATATTATGGGTACATAGAGGAGATATGGGAACTTGACTATGGACCTAATTTCAAGGTCCCTTTGTTCCGGTGCAAATGGTTCAACCTGAAAGACGGGGTATAGGTAGACCCGCAGTACGGAATGACTACAGTGGATTTCAAGAATCTAGGGTACACCGAACCATTCGTCCTAGCCAGTGAAGTGGCTCAGGTTTTTTATGTGAAGGATATGTCTAGCAAACCGAAAAAAAGAAAAGAAAGGCAAGAGGACACATCATACGATGAGCCAAAGCGGCACATAGTTCTTTCAGAAAAAAGAAACATCGTGGGAGTAGAGGACAAGACAGACATGTCAGAAGATTATAATAAGTTTGACGATATTCCACCCTTCAAGGTAAAAATTGACCCAAGCATCATCTTAAACAATGAAGATTGTCCATGGTTGCGTCGCAGTAAGAAGAAAGGGAAACGGACGAAGAAAACTCAGAATACTAGCTAGCTACATATAGGGATCATAACTTGTGTATCTCAATATGGAAATCACTTTTGTGTAATGATGTTACTGTATGTAAGATATTAACAATGGAGATGGTTGGCTTGTTTTACTAGTTAAGTAGCTTTCACGGGCTTGCAGGGAAATTTTTCCGAGGCGGAACTTCCGAATATGCCATATATAGGGCATGTGCACCAAGGGCATATTCGAGAAGTTCCGCCACGGGAGATTTCCCAACCCTTTCCCCAACATTGTTAGAGGAGATGGAGTCTTCCACGGGCTTGCAGGAAAAAAAATCTGAGGCGGAACTTCCGAAGATGCCATAGGGCGTGTGCACCAAGGGCATCTTCGACAAGTTCCGCCACGGGAGATTTCCCAACCCTTTCCCCAACATTGTTAGAGGAGATGGAGTCTTCCACGGGCTTGCAGGGAAATTTTTCCGAGGCGGAACTTCCGAAGATGCCATAGGGCGTGTGCACCAAGGGCATCTTCGACAAGTTCCGCCACGGGAGATTTCCCAACCCTTTCCCCAACATTGTTAGAGGAGATGGAGTCTTCCACGGGCTTGCAGGGAAATTTTTCCGAGGCGGAACTTCCAAAGATGCCATAGGGCGTGTGCACCAAGGGCATCTTCGACAAGTTCCGCCACGGGAGATTTCCCAACCCTTTCCTCCATCCATGGTGATGAAACTCTCCATCCATGTTGGCTTGTTGAGCTGCTTCCCATGGTGTATCGATGCTCCTTTTATAGGCACGGCGCCGCTTCTACTTTGTCTTCTTCTTCCTCCGACAGGGCGTCGTGCGCTACATACTTTAGCTCATCGAGCAGAGCGTCCTTATCCTGCCGACAGCTTTAGTACCGGTTGCACCCACCAACCGGTACTAAAGGTTACCCACGCGTCCTTATCCCACCGACAGGGCGTCGTGCGGTACATACTTTATCTCATCGAGCAGGGCGTCCTTATCCTGCCGACAGCTTTAGTACCGGTTGCACCCACCAACCGGTACTAAAGGTTTGCCTCTGTCTTCCCGCCTATTTTCTTCCCGCGCTTTCCACCGGTTCCCGCCTCTGTCTTCCCGCCATTTTTTCACTATATATATGTAGGCTTGGCCACCATTTACATATCACATCTAGACTCATATCTGCAAACCTCATCATTCTCTCCCATGGCTTCCATCGCATCTCTAACCCCCCGGGAGGCGGAGGCGCTTTGCGCCTCGAACTACCCCTGCCCGCCGGGCTACCGCGTCCCGACCGACTGGTTGCTAAGCGTCGGAGGCGTACCGGTCCCTCTAGTCCCTCTAGGTGTGGCGCGCGAGATGGCCATCACGAACCACTACTACTTCGAGCTCACGCCAGAGCAGCGGAGGAATCCCCAGTGGCATCCCGACTACAGCCCGACTTGGGAAAGCTTCTTCATCAATCGGCGTGAGAGGGCACTTGCCAGGCACGAGGAGGGCGGCCCGCCTCCTCCGAACTTCAACGAGGCCAGCCGTCGGCTGTGGTGGCGCGGCCGGACTCTCCAGGGCGTCATGGCCTATCGTGGCCCCCGCCTGCGCTACCCTCAGTCCCAGCCCACGCGTGCTCACCCGCCGACGTTCGAGTACCGCGACCCCGATGCCAGCGATGATGATGACGGCGACTACGACGACTACAGTGGCGACTACTATAGGGCTAGGCACGAGTATGACTGAATGACTCCAACAGTAGAATTTGGCCATGTATATTTAATTTTCATTTAAGCTATGTACTTTTAATTCGAGTTCACTCGTAATAAAATTTTATTCCCGCCCTTTCTTTCCCGCCTTTTTCCGTCGTACGTGGCGGGAGTAAAGAATAGAAATAGATAATATATAGAAAAGAATTAGAAAATATATAGAAAAGAAATATAAAAAAGGATATAGAAAAGAAATAGAAAAGAAAAAGAAAAGAAAAGAAACACAAAAGAAAAGAAAAAAAACAGAAAAGAAAGAAGAAACAGAAAAGAAAAAATAAATAGAAAAGAAATATAAAAAAGGTTATAGAAAAGAAGTAAAAAAGAAAACAAACGGAAATAGAAAAAAGAAATAGAAAAGAAAAGAAATAGAAAATGAAAAGAAAAGAAAAGAAACACAAAAGAAAAGAAAAAAGAAACAGAAAAGAAAGAAGAAAACAGTAAAAGAAAAAAGAAACAGCAAAAGAAAAGAAAACAGTAAAAGAAAAAGAAAACAAAAAAAACCCTTTAGTACCGGTTGGTACCACCAACCGGTACGAAAGACCGCCCCTCCCCCTGGTTTTCCCTTAGCCGCGCGACGGAAAATCCCCAAATCCCCTGGTTCTCCCTTAGCCGCGCGACGCACAAAGCAGAGCCGCCGACGCACCCATGCCGCCGACGCACCCACGCCGCCGATGCCGCCGACGCAACCCCGCCGCCGCCGACGCAGCCACCGCCGCCGACGCAGCCGCCGCCGCCCGCAGGTAACCTCCCCGGCCCTCTCCTCCTTCTTTCCCTCCCTTTCTCCTCTTGCGAGCATGGGGGACGGAGCTCGTCGTCGCGGCCACCTCGCCTCCGCACGTCGCGGCCACCTCGACGGCGCACGCCGCGGCCACCTCGACGGCGCCTGCAGCCTAGCTCGCTCCCCACCTCCCACGCCAGGACCGGCCAGGTGTTCGACAAAATGCCGCCTCGGCGCCGAGCTCTGTGGCAGACGGGGAAGTCGACGCCGAAGGGGCCCCGCTGGGAGGCGATCTTGTGGCAGAGGCCGACGGCGGCGGAGGGGATCTTCATGGTGGCGGCGGAGGCGAGCTCGGCGTAGGGGTAGTAGCCCATGGCGATGTGCTGCACGAGGAGGTGGTGGCGCGAGCACATGGGGCAGGAGGCCTGGAGGAAGGCGTCGGGCGCCGCGAAGACTGTGATCGCCCCGGGCCACCTTGCGAGCGGCGGCTCATCGACGAGCAGCGGCGCGGCCGACGCCATCTCGTTGTAGCCGAGCGAGGTGAGGACCCTCGAGAGCTGCTGCAGGCTGCTGCGGCGCCGTGCCATGGAGGACTACGTCGACTTCCCCGTCTGCCACAGCGAGGCCCGGCTGCACATCAACATCTGCCTCCACGAGGAGTGCCTCGCTGCCGTCCCCAAGGTGGCGCCGGACGATGACGCTTGCATTGAGGACAAGAGGTTGCAGGTGAAGCTCGGCTTTGCGGCGGTGGTCGGCAGACGGGAGAAGCACCGGCGGCTTTGCGAGAAATGTGCTTCTTGTGGTTATGACTGCGTGAACCCTGGGTGGGAGCAGATGACATGGACGGCGGAGCTCAGAGATCACCTACCGCCGAGGCAGTATATTTGTTGATGAAAAAGTTAATTTTTAGGTGGTTATATGGGTTATACATGTTGTTCTCGTTCTTAGTTTGCTACATTTTTAGCAGGAATCTGACATTATCTTAAGCCCCTTAATTAATTTCAAGTCATTGTTCAAGATTTCTTGTTCTTATGCTAGATGGCTATTCAAATAACTAGAATGGAAAATGGGCAAATCGCAAACGAGCAGCAATATGATGCCATTGCATTATCACTAGGTGTTCCGGCACTCTATGGTTTCGCTATTAATCGGTATACATAGAGAGAAGAGCGAGAGGAGGAGCGCCGAGTGTTAGGGTTAGGGTCTGTAGCGGTGCCGAGTCCGTGGCGGTGCCGCCGCGACATAGAGAGAAGAGCGAGAGGAGGAGCGCCGAGTGTTAGGGTTAGGGTCTGTAGTGGTGCCGAGTCCGTGGCGGTGCCGCCGCGACATAGAGAGAAGAGCGAGAGGAGGAGGGGGAACACCGTGTCCGTGGCCGTGGCGGTCCGTTAGGGTTTTTTTGCTTTCTTCATTTCAATTGTTATCCATCTAGCAATCTGTTATATGATCATGACATGATGAATGAAATACAATTGCTTTCTTAATTTTGTAGTGACATTGAGGTATGGAGGACGGCACCTTCGTCTGAGATGAGGAGGGGGAAGAAGCGGTGCAGAAATTGATCAATGAGAGTGCCCGTGGTCCGGAACCCGATGATGGAGATGACAACGAGTTCCAAGACTTTCTGAATGATTTTGGCGAGGGACTTGAGTCTGAACAAGTTAGAAAAGACAATGAAGTGTCCATCACAAACTCCAGCGAGGTGTATATCTATGTATCAATTAGTCTGTCTTCAACCCTAGATGCATTCATTTATTTGTATTGCACTTATTAACGAATAATTTTTTCTTTTAGCCTTCTGGATCATCGAGCAAGTCTGTTAGAACAAAATGAGGCCCGACGCGGGTGCTAAAGGGCGAGGGCAGGTTAGCCCTCACGGCATTCAAGGATAATGGTGAACCAGAGCATCCCAAGGAGTTTTGCCGCAATTTTACAAGTCAAGCCAGAGTTATTGTTAGGGACCATGTACCGATCAGCATTCAAGAGTGGCATAAGCCGAAGAACCCGGAGAGTCGTGCTAGTTATGTCAACGACACGATGAAATTTTTTCTTTGGGACACGCTACTGACAAAGTTCAGCCTACCGGAAGACATGACGGAAGGCCAGAAGAATAAAGTCAAGGAATGGACATGGAAGAAGATAGCCATACAATTCCAGAGCTGGAAGAAAAATTTATGGGACAAATATAAGAATGAAGATCCAGTATTCGATGATAATCTAGTGAAGATAAAAGATCACTGGGCCACATTTAAGGAGTATAAGAAATCGTCTACTTTTGTGTCCCGATCGAAGAAAAATACCGAAAATGCTTCAAAGAAGAAACTTCCGCATCATTTGGGGTCAGGTGGCTACAAGAGTGCCATTCCGAAGTGGACAGCGTTTGAGAATAAACTGATGAATGCAGGAATCACTCCACAGACATGGGACTGGCCCGAACGGTCCAAGTTCTGGTTGTTCGCTCATGGGGCAGGGTTGGACCCAAAGACAGGGCTGATCGTTGCGAAGGGAAAATGGAAGGAAAAAATTGAGGCAATTGTACCGAAGCTTGTAGATGCAATTGAAAAGGTTAGAAAGGGAGAGTACATTCCCGATCGAGAGAATGACGAGCTGACACTCGCTCTGGGGAACCCTGAACACGTTGGATGGGTACGAGCTCGCCCAGGTCTCACCATGAAGGAAGCGTGGCCGGACAGCGCTGACACTTATAGAAGCCGTTCGCGAAAGAAGAAGAAGGACACCGACATTGTAACGGAATTGTTAACTAGGGTGGAGGCTCTTGAGAGAAATCAGAGGGCACCTGATCAGCCGCTGTTTCTACAGGATCCACAAGCCGATGCTGCCCCATCTCAGCGAAGAAGCAGTGTCGGTTCCTCGCATCTTGACGGATGTGGAGGAAGCTACCCCGTGGATTATGTCACGGAGAAGACAGATTGCGAGCTACATATGTTATTCAGGACCGCGTCCGTTAAGGTGGCGGTCGGCTATGTGTACCCAAGTGAAGATGGAGCAATGCACCATCATATGCCCATTCCACCTGGCTGTGTTCGTATCGAGGTGGATGAAGTTGTTCCGGGTTTTGAAACAGTGGAGCTTGATATTCCTAGAGGTGAAGATGAGAGGACACTGGCCGATGTCAAGCACGGTTTCGCCCTATGGCCAAAGAAGTACGTCGTCCTTTTGCAAGGCCACCGACTCCTACACATGAGCAGCAAATGCCATCGACTCCTCCTGGTGGCAGTCCTGGTGAGCAGCCAAGTCCACACCTACCTGAGAGGGACCCCAGCGTGAGTCCACCATCTCGAGATCCTCCGTGTAAGACAGCGTCCATTAAGCGGAACGGTACGCCGCCTAGGAAGAAAGCTAGAAAGAAGAAACAACTGCCGCCTACTGAGAAGTTACCTTGGGAAAAAACTCCAGAGGAAAACGCGGAGGCCGTTCAGGCCGAGTTGAAGAAATTTTTTGCACCGAAAGTGCCAGAGATACCTTTCGAGAAGACACTAGATCCGGTGAAAGTTGTGCGTACCGTTGAGAATCTATATGACCCTGTACCATCGCCGCCATCTGACTATGCGCGTTCTATTGAAAGGTCGTATGACAAGATGATCGAGGCGACTAAACCCGTTAAATCGGGTATCAGGGAGATAAAAGGGATACACCAAGTCTACCAGCTCGGACAACAACCCGTTCAATCGGTCGCCCCTCTCAAGGTGTTTGACGGGAAGACCGTTCAAAGTTCTCGACAAGACGCAACTGATTACGCCTTCGCTGAACGAGTATATCAATTTGTTCAAGGGAAAGATTTGGTCGAGAATCTCAGGAAGGTACCAACATGTATGCGTAACTTGCATTCGTGGTACCTTAATGCCTCAAAGGAAGGGATCGAGACTATCATGGTGCGAGTTAGGGAAGAGCACTACTTCCAGGAGTACTGTGTGAACGTTGACTTCGCCGAACTCTTTCAGTTATACAATCTCTGGGCCCTCGAAAAATCAATCATCAGTTGCTATTGTTTGTAAGTGATTTATTTATTTAATTTGAGAAGTCTTTAGCTCAGCTCGTTCATTGTCTGCAGATTATAATCTTTTGTGCGCTATATTATGCAGATCGAAGATGCTCGAATGCAAAAGGGACAATATCACAGACATTGGGTTCATTGACCCGCACACAATGCATGTTAAAACCATAGAAAATCCCCTCTATAACAAGGATACACCGCAGACTTTGCTAAGGTTTTTGAAGCGACAACGTGACAAAAAGCTAATAATTTGGCCTTACAACTTCGAGTGAGTCTTACTGTCTTATAACACATTATATTTTGCTCACCGTATGTCAAAATTTTAACTAATGACTTATATATATGACACTACATATTGAAACGTGCGTAGGTTTCACTTTATTCTTCTCGTCATCAATATGGAAATTGGAGAAGTTGAAGTCTTTGACTCACTAAGCAAAAAATCGGAACTATACGTGTCTTGTTATTTAATGCTCAGAAGGTAATTTTAATTCTTATCGGTTTGTTTCGTTAATTTCCTGCTTTGAACTAATTGATGACTCTTTTATGCATTTTCTTTTGTCGAGCAGCGTATGGCAAACTTTCATCAAGGAAGATACGTCCCGTGAATGGACACCGAAGCTGCGATGGCGTGCGAAAGTAAGTAGTACTACCTAGGTCCACACACCTTTAATTATCATACTTGACTATTGTTTGATTGAATTATATTCTTGTAAAGAAATGCCCGCAACAACCACAAGGGACCGATCTCTGTGGATTCTTCGTTTGCGAGTACATCCGCAGAATTGTCAGCGAGAGAACGAATAATGAAAGAAATAAAGAGGTACAAAAACAATCTTCACAAATTTGTTTTCTTATCATAAGTTGTGCTGAGTTTCAGTAATAGTTGTTTCATGTATTCATTTGTATCTTATTCTTTTATAGTTGGCAAGAAAGCGGAACAAGCTCTCAATCGATGACCGCTTCATAGCAATAGGCGAGGAATTGGCGGGATTTTTCCTTCGGGACGTCATACCACCATTCGCAGAGTACCACTATGAATGAAGATGTACATGTTACATATATAGTTGACTCGAAGAGTACCACTATGCTACATGTAATAGACATATATAGAGTACGCCTCGGAGAGTACCACTATGCATGAAGATCGATCTTCATGCATAGTGCTACTTAATTTGCGATCTTATGCAATTACATGTGTGTTATATTATATGCACCAACTTGCTATGCATCATCTTGATCTTCATGTACTACCTAAACCCAAACGCGTTTCTGGTGCATCAACGCGATATGAAACAAACCGATATCCCTAAACCCCTCCAAAAACCCTAAAAATCCAATTCTCTGCCGCGGCAGAGATTTGGGCAAATTCCCTGCCGCGGGTGGGAACCTTTGGTACCGGTTCGTATTACCAACCGGTACCAAAGCTCCTTGGCCCTGAGCTCTCCTGGTGGCCCACGTGGAGGCCCCTTTTATACCGGTTCGTAAGCAACCGGTACGAAAGGGGGGGCCTTTAGTGCCGGATAATTAATACCGGTTTCTCAACCGGTACGAATGCCCCTCTGGAACCGGTATAGATGAGCGTTTTTCTACCAGTGCGCCAACCATCAATGACATGAATTCAAGCCAGCAAACGTTCGACTTGCATACCCTCACACGAACCGTCCGAGTGCAGTGGCGTACGTGAATGCTTGTGGAAACGCCAGCCATTAACGACACCGTAAACTGCCGCCTTTACCTCAGCCTTTAATATCTCCTTTGATCACGTCCTTTAGAGAGCCCGTTCTTCTCCTATACAGCCTCAGACCGACGTCCCTGCTCTGCTCTTTCATCCAACTCCACCACTGAAGCCATAGGCTCACATAGTAAGCCAAACTCGCGAGAACACCGCCGAACGCTGCCGAACGCCGCCGTCGTTCCCGACGACCCAGGCCACGAGAGGAGGAGCTGCTGCGCCAGAGAGGTCACCAGGAGCAAGGAAGCCAACCCACGGAAGGAAAAGGGAAATCGTTGATCATCCACGACACCTCCGGCAACGCGATCGACTTCGGCCGCCGACGTCTACCTCAAACTGTGATGAACTCGGTGAGAACCAACCGTTTCTTTTGCTTGGAACGTGATCCCCATCCATAGAGCTACCTCCTAGACATGATCCTCAGCCTTAGTTTGGTAGTTCGTCGCGCTGCCGGTGAACCGAATGCCATCTGGCGTCATGGTCAGATTGGTCTATGTAGAACACGTTCTCTGGTTATGTCTTCAGCACAAGACTTGGGCCGAACAACTCCAGGAAGCTAGTAGTGTGCCCAGTTGTGATCGTACCCTATGAGTTTCTATCTATTTTGTAAAAAAACTAAGGTGAACTCATTGCATATACTAGGTATACACACGAGTGCATGTTCTGTTGTTAGTTATTTCTAGCCGTACAGTTAGCTATCCACGTATTTGTGTAGTTGCATCTACTCATGTAATGCTGTTAGTTTATTTATCCCTGCATTTTATTTATACTTGTTTAGATTGAATTAGATTTAATAAGATGCATCTCTTTAAACTGAATATCATCTAGCGGTTCGCATGTGTTAGTCATGTAGTAGAACTGCTGCAAGTTGATTGCACATGTCTAGTTATAGATTTTTCAGTATACTTACAGGATGGGTTCTATATTGTTTTGCACTTGTATATATACATGCTTAAGTACATAGTGATTGCCTCGCGTATATATATGTTCTAGTGTTGATTTGCTAGTTCGGTCATTGTTCAATTTATCATATTAGGTGGTTCGTTTACAGTAAATTGCTAGGTGTTATATATTGTGCTGTTACTGCCCAGGTTGCTTAATGTTTAGTTCAATGGCTAGATTATTTACTATGTCTCCTAACTACGTGTAACTGCTACTGTTTTTATTGAGGGGTACTGTTAGTGGACTAGTTCAGGTTATGATTACCTTTACATTATTATTTCCATGCGTATGATGCTTGTATGTTAGAAGATGCATATAGTATTTTGTATTTGCATGATAATTCTATATGCTTTGGATACGGTAGATATTTTTCTCAATATTATATTGCTGATCCTGTCAACTTAGCTAGTTCATGCGTGTGAGCCTTACATAGTTCATCCTTGCATGAGTGCGTCTACCTAGTTGTTTGTTGTATGTGCATTGCATATTGAAACTATGCCATCTATATTGGCTATTTTAAATATATGTTATTACCCTAATGCGATATCGGTGATAAGAGAGCGAACCGACCATTACCCCATGAACCGTCTAAACCTTGCTAGACTTCATTGGATTTTATTTGCCACTTTTCCTTCGAATGTTCTTTCGCTGTGTTGCTTGTATTTATTTAGATTATTATTGTTGCGACACGGCGATTAGGGAGTGGAGAGTGGGACGGTTACGAGCAGAAAGGTGAATAGGAGAGTCTCTACAACGAAGGCATCCCTCTCATCATGTTTATCCCAGTTTTACAAAGCGCATGCTATTTTATGTTTTACAAATATATATGCTATTTTATTCCAGTAGCTAGCGTGCCGATTGACACACCAACCTTGATTTGCTTGTCGCCTTTTACTTGATACCCTGAGTAGAGATTATATAATAATCCTGATAGAGTAGATATGCTTAGCATGCTAAATAATCATTAGGATACTTCATATTGCCTCTTTGGAGGAATTGACCGACCTTCGGGTCAAACATACTCTTTTGAAAGTTGTTGAGCTCGTTGAGCTAGGCTGCTTAGCCGTCATTGCTTCCTCTACTCTCTCTCCTACTCTGGGTTAAATTTACCATCTAAACATGGCGCGGGCGACAGCTGAATCAAATGTTGAAGGAGCGATTGGCTGACCTTCACAATTTGGAGGGAGCAATCCGTCGTTCGTGCCGCTAAGGGTCCTAATAAGTCTTGGATTTGAAGATTGTGACAACCGTACAACCACATGCTATATGGGCACTGCCCTGGTTAAGTAAGTTAGTCAGCCTTAGGTGTTGATGTCGCCGTACCGCAGATGAGGTGGCTGCCTACGGGAGAACCTTCAGCACAGATGGGGGGACCGGTTTGGGGACGTACTCCCAGTGCCGTGCGCCAGACCCGGTGGGCATGTCACATCTTTGGGGCATCTAGCTAAAAGACCTTGTCACGATCCCTCTGCCGGTACACCAATTGGTGTGTATTAAATCAGCGACGACTGGTGGGAAACAAGACGAGGTTGTGTCGTGTGGGTAAAGTGTACAACCTCTGCAGAGTTAAAACTATTCGAATAGCCGTGTCCACGGTTATGGATGACACATGAATCCTTCTTGACATATAGGAACCTGCTTTGCAAATTCTCTCTTTGTCTCTCTGTTCTTTCCTCCTTTCCCTAAAATCCGAATCCTATGAGATATGTGAGTTGTCAAGGACAACCACATTGATGAGAAATATTACACTCATTATAAAACATGTTTTCATCTAAAACTGTTTCTACCAAATATATTGCAAATAAAATTAGCTTTACGCAAATGAACCTACAACCTTCCTTTGAAGCCTCATGTAGATATATTAGGTCTTGCATCAAGGGGGTGTGTTGAGTACTCTATGTACTCATGACAATACTTTTGTTGATATCCAGAGTACTACAAAGACCAGGAAGACTACAACAACTACGACGACATTGAAGAGTGAGGCCTCGTGGACTACATCAACTGCCTGTGGCTGAGATGGAGTCACTTCGTGTTTTATCTATCCCGCTGTGTTTTCTGATTGTAATGAATGTCACACTATGTGGCTATTCAATCTTTGTAATAAATATTTTTTTTGTACGTTTGTAATGATATACATTTCGCTGTGTCATCAACATTGATCTTGAGATTGACGAGTAACACATGAGGATTGGAAAGTTAAGTTCCGGTTCTCACAGCCGGCCGGCGTGGATCTTGGCGTGTGGGTGCTCCAGGGCACCGCGACGACATCCATGCCGGTGGCGCTTGTTTGGGAGAGGGGAATCAGGCGCTAGTCGTTCATTGTCGGCGTTAGAACTAATAATTGGAGCGGATCAGTTGATCGATTTGGTTTCCAGCACAGGTACACATACTGTATTCCACAACGTATCTTGGAGTTAAAATAATGAATAAATCTGTAAAAGGAGAAAAATGGCAAATTATAAAGAAATTAATGTAATATGTGGCAAATAGTAAAAGACTAAGTAATGTGTGGCAAATTATAAAGGTTCTATGTAATATGTGGCAAATTATAAAATCTCCCCAAATAGTAGAAGTCCCATGTAAAATGGGGCAAAAAGTAAAATTCCCCGAGAAATATGATAGAGCCACCGAGAAGAACCTGATGCTGGTTGCGCATGAACCGTGCCATAATGCCTTGAACATACTTCAGCCAGTCAGCCTGCGAAAATTGGACGAGGAAGGATTGCAACCAAATGGCCGCAACACCGGTGAACTGGGAAGATGAGTACGTGTAAGGGTATGTTGCCCCTATGTGTGGTTTTGGTAATCAATGACAACCCCTATGGACTAATGTTTTCATTGAGTTTATATGAAGGAATATTCCATAGGTTCTACTTGTATTCCATGTGACATAGGCATCCCCAATGGGCCTGCCGAAGATAGTACCCGGGGTTTACTGAAGGCCCACTACCCGAGGAATAAGAAGATTCGGAAGCCCAAGATATTGTTAAGGAAAGCTAGAGTTGTAATAGGAAACATTATTTGTAATCTTGCGGGATGAGTTAGAAACCTTCCCGGACTCTGTAACTTGTACAATACGAATCCCTCGGCTCCGCCTCCTATATAAGGGGGAGTCGAGGGACAAAGAAAGCATCGAATCATTGTCTCTTAAACCCTAGTTCTCATAATCGTCGAGTACTTTTCGGCTGAAACCTTCGAGATCTACTTGCCCTCTACTTCCAACTAAACCCTAGTCTACAACTCGTAGGCATTGACAAGTTGATACCTTGTCAATTGGCGCCGTCTGTGGGAACTAGAGGTGTCAAGGATCCGATCTCGATGGCACGTTCAAGATCGTCGACTTCATCAACCGCAAGCAACGTGATGGATCGAGGTAAACAGATCGCAACTGGTCCTGTCGATTTTGTTCCTCACCCGCCCCCCGTTTGGATGCATATGCGTATCTGGAGGAGCCTATGGAGATGACGTTCGGAAGATTTCACTTTCGCGTCGAGAAAGAAGGATCGTATCGTGTCGAAATTCCGATTTTGTCGGGATCGTCGGCAGTCGATTCCGATTTTTCAAGCTATACATCGTCAACCGAATCAGGAGAAGAAGAAACTTCGTCGTCACGCTTCATCAGCACCAGGGCAAGAGAAAAACTTGCCAAGATCTTCAGCGACATGTCGTTTGAGTCATCCGCGGACTCTTATATAAGCGATGACTCAAGCAGTGTCGACAGCTTCAACTTCATCGATAAATCCACTACAGTGGGCAAGGTCTTCGCCAATCTTCATGATGGTGTCACCAAACCCAGCATAGATCTGAATACAAAGTATCATCAGATTTACGTCATCAGAGAGCCAAGCCGTGACCAGGAGGAAACATCTGAGGCTTTCGACGATTTGGGAAATCCATACGTCGATCCCTCTGATTTGCGACGAGGCTTAGGCAATAAATATATCGGGCCACAGCCGCGAGATAGAGTCCAACTTCCGCAAGCAGCATGGGATAGAGCCGCAAGAGCTATGGATGGCTCAGAACCAATGGCCACCACAGCCACGCCAGAAGAGTTACAAGCATATCAATACAGGCTCGCACGAGCCGCAAGGGAATTGGAAAAACAGACAGCTGAGTTAAACAGAAGAAAGGAGGCAGCCTCTGCGTCAAGTAGGCGAAGGGCAGAGCTGAGTCGACAATCTAGAACTTCGGGTGATAGCCACAGAGAAGCTCGGAACAGAGCAAGATCAAGGTTACAAAACGTACCTGAAGGACAAAGAGAGCACTTGGTTCAAAACCTCGACATGTCTTTTATGTCGATAGACACGAGAGGGAACATCATCCCCAAGACACCAGAAGCTGGGTATATGGCAACACAGGCTTTCATCCTTGCATCCAGGCCACCACCAGGAGATCCAAGGGAGACATTATATAACATGGCAATGGCAGGAGTTGGAGCCATGGGAACGGCGTTTGTATCAACACCTCCCGAAGGAACAGCAAGGCAAAATAGTCCACGACCTGCGGCAGCAACAGCAGCAGCTCCCGAAGGACCAAGTGGAGCAAGGGATACGGTAGCACAAGCAAGGGTCGACAGAGCGCGACAAAGCAGAAGGGAACATCGGCAGTCCCCAGAGCTAAACGACGAGGATATGTGTGGTTTGCCATGCTTCACAAGGAGAGTTCGAAAAACTCGAGTCCCTTCAGGATTCAAGTTACCCGATAACTTCAAGAAATTCGACAGCCTTCAAGATCCAGAGGATTGGCTAGTTGATTACCTCGAGACGGTGAAGCTCACAGGAGGAACCAGAGCAACAGCTATGCAAAGCATCCAGGTGCATTTAAGTGGAGCCACACGATCTTGGATAAAGAAACTTCCTCCAGGATCTATCGACAGCTAGGGTAGCTTCGAGGATGTGTTCGTCAAGAACTTCCGATCCACATGTAAAAAACCTGCGTCA
Source organism: Lolium perenne (assembly GCF_019359855.2). Lineage (NCBI taxonomy): Eukaryota > Viridiplantae > Streptophyta > Magnoliopsida > Poales > Poaceae > Lolium > Lolium perenne. The sequence goes on from NC_067248.2 coordinate 171,117,838, forward strand.
TTAGAGGAACTGAGGGCGTGCCGACAAAAGCCAGACGAGCAAATGAGAAAGTATATCCAAAGGTGGAATATCATCAAAAACTCGGCAGAAAACATATCTGACGAGAGAGCAATAGACGCGTTTGTCGCAGGTATCAGGCGTGGAGATTTTGTCGAGGACTTGGGAAGGACCAATCCAAAGACAGTATCTGCACTAATGGAAATAGCAAACAGATGGGCAGATGGAGAAGATGCTGTTCACAACAAATGGCATAGGTCGCCAGAGGAAGACCGCGGTCGAAATTATCAACCAAGGCGACGATTTCCTCGGCAGTACTCGAGCTATGACGCTCCAGGTCAAATCTCGGCTGGCTTCCGAGCAAGCGCCGGAGGAAACAACAGAGATGATTACCAGAGAAGCAATGAGCAACGAGGCGACAATAGAGATGACTCCCGAAACAATAGGCAAAGGAGCGGGCCAAGGTTCCAGAGGCCTTTCGTGTCTCCCGAAGAGATGATGAACGGGCCGTGTCAGATGCACTTTTTCCTCGACAGCAACGGAAAAAGACAGTTAGGACATCTGCAGAAGGACTGTCAAAATTTCCAGGCAATGCTAAGGTATGCAGGGCATGCCAATGCTCAGGCAGCACAGAGAAATCCTCGAGAACCCAGGAGTGAGATTCACTTGCCACCTCCTCCCGCGATTACGGACGAAAATCGACATCAGCTCAGAATAGCGGCAGCACCTGCACCACCGCCTTATGTTGATCCTAACTCTAACGGAGCGGTCTCGATGATTCAGAAGGGAAGGCCATCTAATAGAGCTCAGAAAGTAATCTCGCGATAGGTGTTCATGGCAGAAAAAATGCCTCCACCAACAGTCGAGTATCTTAATTGGTCAGGGCAATACATTGGCTTCACCATAGCGGATCATCCACAGCAAGTTCCTCGACCAGGGCAGTCAGCACTTATACTACCGGCAGTTATCGCAGGGTTCGACGTATCTCGCGTGTTCATAGATGGCGGCAGCAGTTTAAACCTTATGTATGCATATACATTAAGGAAGATGAACATATCCCTAGCAAACCTGAAACCAACGGACACGAGATTCCACGGTATCACACCGGAGAAGCCAAGTTATCCGCTGGGGAAGATTAACCTCGACGTTCAGTTTGGGACCCGAGAAAATTACAGAATCGAGAAGCTGGAGTTTGAAGTCATAGATTTTCCGTCACAATACCACGCTTTGTTGTGACGACCAGCATATGCTAGATTTATGGCGGTACCACATTACACGTACCTATTGTGGAGGATGCCTGGACCTAAGGGACCAATCACAATCAAAGGAAGCTTCGCCCTAGCCGATAAGTGTGATAAGGATTTTCATCGAATATCAGAAACTTTCGGGATGCAAGCTGAGTATTTGGCGTCAAGGCTTATGACTGACTACGACGTGCTGCCAGACGTCGGAAGGCCAAATAAAGAATCAACTTTCAACACCGAGAAAAATTCTAAGGAGGTGCAGATTCACCCGACTGATCCAAAAAATACGACATCCATCGCAAACGACATGGACCTCGCATAGGAAAGCGCGCTCGTCGAGTTCCTCCGTGAGAACTGGAAAATCTTCGCATGGTGTCCAGCTGACATGCCAGGAGTACCCAGGGAACTTGCCGAGCACCACCTAAACTTGGATCCACTAGCGAGACCAATCAAACAACCTTTACGACCTTTTTCGGAACCAAACCGCAAGGCTATGCTGTCAGAAATTGATCGACTAAGAGAAGCTGGTTTTATCAAGGAGCTACACACAGAGGCCACATGGGTAGCAAATCCAGTGTTGGTGCCGAAGAAAAACACTAAGGTCCTTCGCATGTGCGTCGACTTTACGTGTCTCAATAAACATTGTCCAAAGGATCACTTTCCCCTCCCGAGGATCGACCAAATTATCGACTCCACGGCAGGATGTGAACGTCTTCCCTTTTTGGACGCATATTCTGGTTATAACCAGATCAGGTTAAAAGAAGAAGATGAAGTAAAAACAGCGTTCATCACACCTTACGGCGTGTTTTGCTATAGAACAATGCCCTTTGGTCTGAAAAACGCGGGAGCAACATATCAGAGGATGATGCAGAAGTGCTTGGCGACACAGATTGGAAAAAATGTGCAAGTGTACATCGACGATGTCGTCATAACATCAAAAAAAGGGACAACGCTGATCGAGGATCTCAAGGAAATCTTCGACAACCTCGACAAATTCTGCCTCAAGCTGAACCCGACGAAGTGCTCCTTCGGCGTCCCAACAGGAGAACTTCTTGGGTTTCTAGTTTCAGCAAGAGGGATTGAAGCAAATCCCGATAAAATACAAGCTATCGTAACAATGAGGAAGCCAACAAAGTTGAAAGAAGTACAATAATTAACTGGGCGAGTCGCAGCTTTAAGCAGATTCGTCGCCAGGCTAGGAGAAAAAGCGTTACCGTTCTACGCTTTAATAAAGCAAGGGGAGAAATTCCAGTGGAACGAAGAAGCCGATAGAGCTTTCGAGGATCTGAAACGTACAATCTCGACACCACCAATCTTGGTGGCGCCGAAGGAAAAGGAACCTCTCCTGCTGTACATTGCAGCCACACCCCAGGTGGTTAGCACGGTGTTAGTCGTCGAAAGAGAAGAAGGAGGAAAACTCCATGGAGTGCAAAGGCCGGTATATTTCATCAGTGAAGTTTTATCGCCTTCCAAACAGCGGTACCCGCAGTACCAGAAGCTAGCATATGGAGTGATTACAACGGCAAGAAAGTTGCGCCACTATTTTTCGGCACACCCGATAATAGTAGTCAATGAAGCACCTCTTTCAAATATACTGAACAATCCAGAAGCTACAGGACGTGTCTCCCTTTGGGGAATAGAACTTTCCCCTCGGGACATCACGTATGAAAAAAGAAAGGCAATCAAGTCGCAAGTTTTGCCAGATTTCATTGCAGAGTGGATGGAGCTGCAAAACACGGGACCCCCAGATTTGTTGAGAACTTGGACTATGAACTTTGATGGATCCAAGAGAGTAGAAGGAGCTGGCGCAGGAGTGATACTTATATCACCCGAAGGCGACAAGTTAAAATATGTCCTACGGATGACGTTCCCAAACGCATCCAACAATGAAGCAGAATACGATGCCCTCATACACGGGATGAAGATGGCGAAAGCTTGCGGCGCAACTCGACTAAAAATCTTTGGTGACTCACAATTGGTGGCTCAGCAAGTTATGAACCAATGTGATGCAGTCAATGATAGCATGATAGCATACAAGGAGGTGTACAATGAGCTTGAGAAGCTGTTTGATGGATGCGAGGTAAATCACATCAGTAGGTTGAGCAATGATGAAGCCGACGTTCTCGCAAACATCGGGTCGCAGTGCCTCCCAATCCCGCCAGGTGTATTTTGGGAAGAAATAGCGGAGAGATCCACAAAGCCGAAGAAAGCGTAGAAAAAAGCAAAGGAGGAAAAAACTTCGGCGCCCCTCAAAGAAGCCGTGGATGACGAAGAAAACCAAGAGCTTGTGATGATGGTAGAAGTTCCTTGGATGCAAGCGTACATATCGTATATCCTTAGGAAAGAAATACCCGACGATCCAGTTGTGGCAAGGTGAATTATTCGACGATCCAAAGCTTTCACAGTGGTCAAAGGAGAGTTATACAAGCGAAGTATTTCAGGCGTCCTGCAAAGGTGCGTCACACCCGAAGAAGGAAGGATAATCCTAAAGGATGTACATGAAGGAATATGTGGTCACCACGCGAGCAGCCGAGCTATTGCGGCCAACGTTTTTCGGGCAGGATTTTACTGGCTGACAGCAATCGAGGATGTAAAAGAGATAGTACGAACCTGCGACGCGTGCCAGAGATTCACCGCAAAACCTCACTCTCCGGCGGCAGAGCTGATGCCAATACCATTGTCATGGCCCTTTGCCCAATGGGGACTTGATATGGTGGGCAAGTTGCACAAAGCTTCGCCAGGAGGATATGAGTACCTGTTAGTTGCTGTCGACAAATTCACCAAGTGGGTAGAAGCGAAGCCAATAAACTCACCAGATGCAGTGTCGGCAATAAAGTTCGTGAAAGGCCTCATTTTTCGGTTTGGAGTGCCGCATAGCATTGTCACGGACAATGGCACTAATTTTACAGCTAAGGAGTTCAAGGCATACTGCGCAGAAGTAGGCATCAAATTGCACTTTGCGTCAGTTGGACACCCGCAAACAAATGGCCAAGTCGAAAAAGCCAATGGTATCATCTGCAACGGCATTAAAAAGCGCCTACTAGGACCGCTTGAAAAGGCTCGACATACTTGGCCAGAAGAATTGCCAAGTGTTCGGTGGAGCATCCGAACAACACCAAATACGGCGACACAAGAAACTCCGTTTTTTCTCGTCCACGGAGCCGAAGCAGTACTACCAATCGAAATAGAGCATGATTCTCCAAGAGTAACAGAGTATGACGAGGAAACATCACGAAAAGCTCGGGAGGACGATATGGATGCACTCGATGAAGCTCGAGATGAAGTACTATCACGAGTTACCAAGTACCAACAGGACCTAAAAAACTACCACAGTTGACGATTGCGGCCCAGATCTTTCCAGGTCGGCGATTTGGTCCTACGGCTTAACCAGCAAAGTACTGAAAAGCTCGAGTCACCATGGTTGGGACCTTACGTCGTCACGGAAGTCATCGACGGAGGAGCATATAGGATCAAGGACAAGAAGACAGGGGTTCCCGAGAAAAACCCCTGGAACGTGGCACAGCTCAGGCGGTTCTACGCTTAGAGTCGAAATATAGTCCTCCTCTGTAAAAATACAATGTACTGAAATGCCCGCGAGTTTTCAGACGCACTCTTTTCCTTTTCGGGGCACCGAGTGGGGCCGGAAAGGTTTTTAATGAGGCGGGCTCGCGGTGCTGCAATATAATAAAGATAGTGGAGATATACTTCTTATTCTTCGACACACTCGGGGGCTCAATGCCTTCAAGTTACAAAATATACACAATATAGATAAACTAGACTTACCGAAATATTTCGCCTTGGTACAAGAATACCTCGCCAAATAGAACATCGGGAGCTAACAACTATAAACATAGTGTACTCGTCAAACTTTTACTGCTTTGGTCTGAAAACCTCGCAACAAAAATATAGAACGTCACCACCAAGACACTCGGGGGCTCGTACCCATCGACAGCAAAACATATATATTTTCTTGCAACAAGAGAAAAACTTCGGGATAACAAAACAGTATAAACCCCAGCCAAAGGCTCAGGGGCTTGACGATCAAAAATAGAAACAATATATATTTACAAAGTTGACAGCCTTACAATATAGATCATGTTTACAAATACACAAAGGCGTATCAATGGAGAAACTACAACAAGAAAAAGGAAAAAACCCTCAACGGATACCTAGCACATGGTCTATGGTTATTCGCTCATTGGAAGGATGAGTACTATGCTCGGCATAGCTACCCTTCACAAAGAATTCAGCATCCATCCGAAGAAGTTCATCCATCATATCTTCGGCTACAGGAGTTACAAGATCATCAATTTTGCCCATGTTTCTCTTCTTCTTTGACATCTTAGCCAGGCACTTGGAAACAATTTGATTCATGGGCAATTTTGGATAGCAGATCTTTATCATCATCATAGCAAATCTTGCGCCAGCAGAGAGTTGAGCCCGTACAAAGCCATGGATTCGAGGAGCATCTCGAAATTTTTCCATTAAAGCAGGAAGAGTTTCTGGCATCTTGTTGCGAGGGAACATGGTTCCATAAACTAAAAACAAAGTCATCGTACAGAAGTCGAGGAAGTCACGGACCTGAGCCGCACGATCTTGGAATCTGACAATTTGGCGGGTACGCTCAGGAGTAACCCAAAAGTTAGAACCATGTTGTGCAGCCAGTCTGAGCAGAACATTGGCTCGAGCTTCAACACGTTGATCTTCGGCAGCAGTATCCAAAAATGAGCCTGGTCCAGCAAATAAATTGCCAAGGAAGGAAAATAGCAAGAACAATATCCAGCATGGTTATGAACAAGAAACATACCTGTCATGTCCAGGCTGGCGTCAGTCATTAGCTGAAGCATATAATTTTCTCGAGAAGAAGCTTCGGTAGCCTCAGCAGCAGCAGCATCCTTTGCAGCAATGGCTTCTTTTGCCTGTTGAAGAGCAATTTTCTCTCTCTCGGATGCTTTTCGAGATTGCTCCATCATCGCAAGAGTTTGTTTCTTCATGGATTGAAGTTGTTGGCGAAGTTCTTGCAAATCTTGCGACAGATGTTTACTTGAAGAATCTTCGACAAGGGTTTTCTTCGAGAATGAAGAAGCAGGCGAAGTATCGGCAGAACAAGGATTGGCGGAGTAGTTATCAAATATCAACTGGAAAAGAAAGTCTCAGGATCAATGATAGTGCAAGATAGAATTTCATTGATCTTCAGAAAATTTACATAGATATTACAGGAGAAGTTCTTCAGAAGGGCTATTGCGAACGTTGTCGCCAAAACTACTATGGCGACAACGGCAAAAGAAGCAGGAAAAATAAAAAAAATAAAAAAAGAAAAAAGAAGAGGCATTCAACTAGACCTCCGGCTTCGATGAGCTAGGAGTCGAAGATGGCTTGATTTCGAGATAGGCCAGGATTTTCTTCGTATTGGGCTTTGCCGCCCTGATCAGTGCCCGCCACTTCGTGGTCTCCATCTCTTCTGTATCGCCAACCTTCGTCCAGTCAATAGTTTGCTGGCTGTCGGCGACCAAGGCAACAGTGCTTTCGACAGCAATCTTCATGTTCTCTTGGCGCATCTTCAGCCCAAGATCTTCTGGTGGATTGAAGTCCTTGGCAAGAGCAAGGAAAGTCTTGGGTTCCATTTTCTTCGGGAAGAAATAGGGGAATAGCCGTGACAATCCTGCGTCAGCCTGTTCAATGCCTTCGCGAGCTTCGGTTCCATGAAACTCAAGGATAGAGAGTGCGTCGAGAAGAGGATCGTTGTCGGGATCTTCAAGCTCAAATTCTTGGTTTGTTTTACCTGATGCAGAAAATATATGTTGGTCGACAGCAAGTAAAGAAAAGCAAGTCTAAAAAAGATAGAATGGATCGACAAAATTACCGACAAAGCGCCGATTCTGCGAGTTCAAGCGCTTGATGATCGCCTTTTCACGAGTAGCCTGCGCGGCTTTATGCTCGTTCAAAGCAGTTTCGGCATCATCAAGTCTTTTTTGTAGATCTTCGACACCAGCAGCTTCTGCCTTGGCCTTATCAGCCTCTGCTTTAGCTTTGCCAGCATCAAGTTCAGACTTTTTGCGAGCCGCTTCACTTTGCTCTAATTTCTGAGCAAGCGTGTCGACAAGCTTGTTGGCTTCCGCAAGTTTTTCTGCCAAAATAGTTAAGAATCATCAAAATTGCGACAAAACAGGAGCAAGAAGTTATAAACAAGGGCCAGCAAAGAGTTATTACCTTCAGTCTTGCTGGCATACTCACGGTACCCAATGAATTGGGCACCGATGCGAATAAGCTCTTTGATCATAGGCTATCAAAGAAGGACAAAGAAAGAAAACATCGGTATAGGAAAAATATGATGGCATAAAGAAGCAAACAGAGGAAATATAGACAGTGATAAGAAAATTAAGAACTTACATCATCCAAGAGAGGACTAGAGGAGCTACCCAATTGGAGGGTAGGCTCTGGGATTGTTTCAACCCTTGTCCTTTTTGGTGAAGGGACAAGGGGGCTTGAAGGAGGAGTAGGAGCGTTGAGGTTTTGTTGAGGAGGCGAAGATTCTTCTCCTTCAATCTGCGCCTCAGAAACAACTATATAGTATGCGACGTACTCGTTCGAGCAGTCGCATCAAAAGCTGGTATTTCTTCCTCGTCGCCACTACGATCAAATGACGGCAGTGTAAAAAGCATGATAGACAAAAAAAACTTCGAGTACAAAAACAAGAGGAAATAAAAGGTGACTTACGAGCTGATGAGGGCGTCAAGGTATGGATCAAAAGCTGCCTTCGAACGAGAAGGGACGGCTTCTTCGGCTTTGGAGGTGCCGGAATCTTCGACATCATCCCTTTTCCTTTTGTTCCTCGGAGAAACAGCAGGAGGGGGAGATTGTGCCGATGCAGTGCCTTCAGAGGCAGCCTCCTTTTCAGAAGATCCCGCAGATTTTTGAGAATCTGCGGGTTCATTCACAAAAGAGGGGGCATCTTGGTTGTCATCGGTGACAACGGCCCTCTCATCGACTTCTCCACCTTCAGGAAGGGGAGGAAGCGAGACAAGATTTGGATGGTTCTATACAAAAAACAGGGAGCGATGTCAATAAAGGAGTTACAAAAAAGATGACAAGGCAATAACAAATCAATCGACAAGGGTTACCTTGGGAAGCGCATTGGTGGCGCTATACGGTTTTACACGGCAAGAAGAAGGGACAGGATCTTTTTTGCTGAGAGAGGAGATTTTTCGGACAAGCTTCTCTAAGTCCTTGACCTCTAAATCCGCCGACAACCGATCTGCGTCCTTGTCGCCAGCGTACTTCCAGAGAGGGTATTTGCGAGCCTGAAGAGGCTGCACTCTGGTTCTAAGAAAATACGCCGTGATTTGGATACCTGACAACTCTTTGCCGCGAGGATTCTGCAACTCATGGATGCGAGTCATCAGGGCTTCTGTCGATATTCTTTCTTCCTCGGTAGCCTCTGCATCCCAGGAGCGGCGGCGAAGGATTTTCTCGGCACCATCGAAAGGAGGGATGTTGTCTTCAGCACATCCATGGTTTTCCTCCTGAATGTACAGCCACTTCTTGCGCCACCCTTGAACTGAGTCAGGGAGTTTGACGTCGAAGTAATCAACTGCGGGGCGAACGGAGATAACAACGCCGCCTATATTATAGGCGACATTGGGAGAGCCATTGCGGCGACAAAAGAAAATGCGCTTCCATAGCGCCCAGTTAGGCTGGACGCCAAGGAAGGCCTCGCAGAGGGTGATGAAAATGGAAATGTGGAGGATAGAATTGGGCGTGAGGTGGTGAAGTTGCAGACCATAAACAAAAAGTAATCCGCGGAGGAAAGGATGAATGGGGGCGGAAAGACCGCGGATGAGATGGTCGACAAAACTTACCCGATACCCCATTGGAGGGGTTGGGTAGCTTTCTTCACTAGGGAAGCACAGCGCCTTGGGCTTCTTGCTGATCCCCAGCTTCTTCAAGAGATTGATGTCCTGGGTGGAAATTTTGGACCTTTCCCACTCCACGCTTCCCAGATCTACGGCAGCCATTGACGATTCCGGCGTGCTGTGTTTGATCAACCGACGCGGTGGCATCAACAATGGCGCAGGAATGCAGCTTGGAGAAGATGAGCTTAGGGAGTTGTGGGGCGCAGGAGGAAGTTTTGCAGAGGAGAGCAGGAGAACGGCGTGATTGGAAGTGTTCGAGGAAGAAGAAGGAGATCTTATATAGAGGTGCGGCGAAGCGGCGGACCGTTGGATGGAAAAACTGTGTGGCAGATGATAACCACGTGGAATAGGGGTAAGAAAGTATTTTAACGCTGGAGAAGTTACGGTACGTGCGCCAGGAAAAGCGGAGGACGTGTGTCCCCCACCTGCACGACGTGTCAACATAATGGATAATTTGGGCCCGCAAGGCAGCGGGAGAAGACTTCTCGCGATTTTCGGACTCACAATCGTGGTTATCGTCAGCAATAACGTCACCTTGGCAGAAGAAAAAATTCGCCTCAACAGCTTCATAAAAAGGCGATATGGAAAAATATTGGCGAGCCTTTGATCAAATACAAGTTTTTGATCAAATGCTCGGGGGCTACTTTGAAAAAATGAAAAGATCAAGAAAGACAAAATAGAAATGGCGAGAGCCTATGATCAAATACAAATATTTGCTCATAGCCTCGGGGGCTACTCCCATCGGGAGCGCTGTTCGCGTACCCGAGAAATTATAAAACTTCGGGAGAGAAAGAAAATATAGCAGCATAAGGCGTGGAGCCTACACCCAAGCACAAGTCCTTGGATGTAGCCTCGGGGGCTACTCCCATCGGGAACGCTGTTCGCGTGCCCGATGAAATTATAAAAAAGAAAGAAAGAATGAGAAGAAGAAAAATAGAAGGGCAAAAGAGTATATTTCGAGTTATAAATAACTCTGCATATACTCCCATCGGGAGAGCAATATAAGTCATCCGTTGACTCAATAAAATGTGACATTCCAACAGCCGAATAAGCACTCGACAATATATTCTCAGAACGCCAAAGTTGCGATCAATTTCTGAATGCCGCAAAACTTTGCGAAGGTAAGACCCCAGATCCGTTCTGTGTGGCGTGGCGCCGTCTCTGACGTCAGTTTGCTACTTTTATCCGTATCAACAGATGCGAAGAAAAATCCTAACGGACGCGTTAGGTACCCGATAAATATGACTGGGACTCGACAGAATGGTAAGACCTTAAGCGGCACCTGTCGAAGTTTATGTCCAGGGACGTGATCTTGAAGTAGGTTTTTGCGGATTGCCACTAGAGCAGTTAACTAGTACCTGATCCGTCAGATGAACTAGCCCCAACTACCATTATCCCTGTACAATATAGAAATTTATGTGAAGAAATATAGAAAAGTTTTAAGTTGTCGAGTAAAAATAAACAGTGGAGATTTTCCCTGACTCTACGATTCAAGCAAAATCTCGGGGGCTACTGACATAGGCATCCCCAATGGGCTTGCCGAAGATAGTACCCGGGGTTTACTGAAGGCCCACTACCCGAGGAATAAGAAGATTCGGAAGCCCAAGATATTGTTAAGGAAAGCTAGAGTTGTAATAGGAAGCATTATTTGTAATCTTGCGGGATGAGTTAGAAACCTTCCCGGACTCTGTAACTTGTACAATACGAATCCCTCGGCTCCGCCTCCTATATAAGGGGGAGTCGAGGGACAAAGAAAGCATCGAATCATTGTCTCTCAAATCCTAGTTCTCATAATCGTCGAGTACTTTTCGGCTGAAACCTTCGAGATCTACTTGCCCTCTACTTCCAACTAAACCCTAGTCTACAACTCGTAGGCATTGACAAGTTGATACCTTGTCACCATGTGTTGGATTCAAGTATGGATGCCATGAAGATAAAGATACACCTTGTGTATTGGCATCAAGATCATCGATACAAGGTTGAGTTGGGCAAGTTCAAGATGAGCATCTTGAGTGGATCACATGCTTGAAGCTTGTCGTCCATTTGGTGATAATGGACATGTGAAGATGTGCATCAATGAAGCTTTCCCATCATAGTGTATGGGGGAGCATTTGTGAGTCTTCACTAAGCAACATTGATCAAGTGAGGCATTCTGGCTTGAGTGAAGCTTGAAGAGTTATCATCAAGATCAAGCGGGATACACAAGGCAAAGGTATGGCCTTGCTAGGTTTTCCTTTTACCGGTCTCAAGGTGGATGTTGGGAGACCGGATTATAGGATAGATAGCCGCACTATTAAGAGGGGCTTTCGGTTGAGTAACTTGATCACATCGTCTTAGGGAGATCAATCCTTTGCATACTTTGCATATCCGTATTGCTTCTTGGTGTTTCTCTGTGTGAGGTTCTTGAGCTTGTTGCTAGCTTTACAACAAGCCCAAGTTCACCGAAAACGGAATTCGCATGCATCTTCTATTGCGTTTTCGAGTTTGGACGTCTTCACCGTTTCTTGTTGGGGTTCTATTCATCGTTATCTTTCCAACAAAATTGGTTTCATGTCAATCGGAGTTCGAGAGCATTAGTTATTAAAGAAAAAGAAAAAGGGGAAAAGAATAAAAGGAAAAAGAAAAAGAAGGGGCCAGCCAACCGGCCGGTCTGACCGGACCGGCCACCGGCCCACCCGGTCTGCGCCGGACCCAGCACTGGTGCCATCCGGGCCGGATCCAGTGGCCTTGGGCCCGTGACCGGCCGCTGGCCCGGTCCATCGACCGGCCCACCCGGCGCCCTCCCCGGTCCAGCCGGATTCCGCACCGGGCCGCCTCACCGCCGCGCGGCCCACGCGGCCGCCTCCCCGCGCGGCCTGCCCTCCGCGCCGCCCGAGCGCTGCGGGCCGCCTACTCCCCTGCGCAGCCCGCGCGCCCCGCGCGCCCTTGCTCGACCGGCCTCTGGCCGGGGCTGGGCCTCACCGCCCCGCCGGCCCAGCCGCGGCATGCGCCCCCGCGCGACCAAGCTGCCTCCCTGTGCGGTGCCTTGCTCCGCCCAGTTGCTGGGCCGGTCCGACCGGACCCCCAGCTGGGCTGGTCAGTGCCATTTCCGGTCGGCCGGCCTGGCAGCCGGGTGGGGCATTTTTTGGGCCCGTTTTTCCTGCAGTTTTCTTGTCTTTTTCCCCCCAACGGTTTTATTTGCTCCCATGCTATAAATAGCCCTTCTTCCACCTTGAGCAAGTTAGTTCTTCCTATTCTCTCTCCTCCATTGTTGCATCTTGAAGAACTTGCTCTCCCCTTTGATTCCTCCAACCATTCTTGCTCATTCTTGAGGATTCGAGAGAGGAGATCTAGATCTACACTTCCACCAAACCATTTCTTCTCTAAGTGAGGGAATCTCTTGGGATCTAGATCTTGGAGTCTTTGGTTGACTTTCCCCCTTGTTCTTCCTCTCCAATCTCATCCTAGCATTCGTTGCTTTGGTGGGATTTGAGTGTGAAGGACTTGAACACCTCCGGTGTTCTTGCTTTGCATCATTGCATAGTGTTGAGCTCTCCACCACGATTTGTTCGAGTGAGAGACCGTGAGCTTGTTACTCTTGGAGGGTGACCTCCTAGTTGGCTTGGTGATTGGTGCTCCGGTGATCTCTTCAAGAAGATTGTGAAGAGGCCCGGGCTTCTCCTTCGTGGAGCTTGTGAAGTGGTTGTGGAGTTTGCCATCTCCGGAGCGGAGGAAAAGCTAACCATAAGGAAAGGGCCATTATCCTTCGTGGGTGTGGTTCGGAGAATAGGGTGAGCCTTCGTGGCGCGGGGAATCCTTCGTGGGACCTCCACTCCACCAAACGTGACGTACCTTCTTGCAAAGGAAGGGAACACGGGAATACATCCTCGTCTCCGCGTGCCTTGGTTATTTCTATACCCGAGCTCTCTTTCCTTGTGATAGCCATCGTGCTTGAAGTACATATATCTTGCTATCACTTGTGCTACATATATCTTGTGCCTATCTTGCTTAGCTCTAGTTGCTATTGTTACACTTAGTTGAGCTTAGCATATTTAGGGTTTGTGCTTGTAAACTAAACGATAGTTTAATTCCGCATTCTTACAAGACAAATCCGCAAGAGTTTGTAATTGCCTATTCACCCCCCTCTAGGCGACATCTCGATCTTTCAGTATGACACCCAATGGCTCTGAGGAGTTACCCATCGCTGGAAATACTCCTCACAACGGTGTTGCCACAGACGAGGATTCGCCCCCTCGAATTGTGGTAGATCAACACGAGGTGCAGAAGCAGAAGAAAATAACATCGACGAAAAAGTTGGTCCAGATTTAGTACCTCCTCCCGGAGGAGGCGTGGAGGAACCACTAGCCTTCCCCGGGGTTGTCTTGTCTCCGCCGTGCCCAGCTGGGCCGTTGCCAAGGCTTCCTTCCGCCGCCGCGGTTGGAATCGATCGGTCAACACACTCGACCACTGTCGCTAGGTGCGCATGTCGGCACTGATTTGAGCCTTGACCGCCTTCAATTCTGCGCCGATGGTGTTCTGTGCTTCCATGAGCTCTTCCCCCACCGCTAGGCGTACAGATTCCATGGAGGTGCTCACCTCCCTGATCTGCTTGGTGATGTCGATGACGTACCCTCCCATTGCGCCGAGGGTCTCCTTCTTGCACGTCAGGAATCTCGCCTCTTACTCATCCTGGGTGTCCACCTTGAGGATCTTGTACAACTCCCTAGACTCCAGCGAGAGACCGTCCATGGCTTCGGTGTGGCGGCGTGAGGAGAAGCGGGAGTGGTGGTGGTGATGGGAAGCTCTAGATCGGTGGCTCTGATACTAGATGTGAACTCCGAAGTAGTTCCTCTCGATTAAACACACGAATTCGAATTACAGAAGGTAATAAGAGCATCTCTAGCAGATACGGCAAACCCCAAACCCCAAATCCGCGTATTCAGGGCACCCCAACACGGGTCTGGGTTCTAACAGTTCAGATACGCCATATAAAACTGCAAATTTTAAAAAACACGCGAGCGACGGAAGAACAGTTCGTTCGGACAGTTCATGCTTACCTTGATCCTAAATTCAACTACATTACATCAAAAGCAACTAGATTCCTAATCTGCGTTGAAATCCGCCGCCACGGCACTACATTGCAACAAAATTGGCTCCGGAATACTCACCGGAGCCCTGTGCTGTGGCGGCGGTGCGTCGGAGCGGACTCCTCACTCCTCGTCGCTGACGAGGTCGACGAAGAAGCGCCCTTGCTCCACGGCGATGTGCCTCCATTCGGCGGTCTTGTCCGCGTCCTTCTAGCTCAAGCACGCGACGAGGCCGACCATCATGTCGAGATCGTGCTCCTCGACGAAGTCGCCTGGCGCGAGCCCCGTGTTGACGCCGAGCTGCGGGAGGATGAGCTTCAGCTGCTCATCATCGAGGTAGTCGCCCGGGGCGAACTGCGGGAGGCGCGGGGCTCCGGCTCCACGTCGACCTCCATCTTCACTACCAACACCATCGGCGGGTGCTGACGGGAGCTCGACCCCGAGGACGAAGAGGCCGCAGAAGGGGAGGAGGCGCATCCGCAGCAGTACCGCTCCGACTTCGCTTGGCGAAGGCGGGCGGCGTCCCGACGCCGTAGTTGCGGTAGCGGTAGCTACCGCGGATGCGCGCCGCATCGGAGCGCAGCTACTCTGCCTCCGTCTTCTCCCTCTCACTGGCGGAGCTCCCGCCGCGGCCAATCTAGCCGCCCCCGTGCCCGCTACGGCTGTTCCCCGCCACCATCTTCGCCGGACGGAGCTCAGGGTGCTCGATCTACGCTCGATTGCTCGCCGACGGCGCGTCGATTTGATGTTGGCGGGAGGCGGAGGAGCGGATGGGGTTTGGCCCCCATCTACCTTGCCGACCGTCATATATGCGGGCAATTCACGCTTTTGGGTTGCAACCTGGATCCGTTTTCCGGGCCAGATTGCCGATGCGGGGTCTAGTCTGGCCCAAAAAAGGGCCAAAGCTCCTATATCGGCCTGGAGTGACGTTTGGAGGCCGATATGGAGGACCTGCTAGAGATGCTCCAAGCAGGCCGATTGTTGTGGGTATACTTCATGGGTGTACCATCGACAGTGCCTGGATCCGGCAAGCCCGGGTGGCCCACAGATGGTGGTGAGGCATGTGGCCCATCGGGCGGCCCAGTTGCTGTTGATCCAAACGGAAGATGTCCGGCCCAGGGGCAGGGAGCCGGATCCAACCGACGTTGAGGAGGAACCCGGATCCACGGAGGCCCATTAAGGGACCCGGATCCGGTACGACGTAGATGGAAGGGTGGATCCTTGGCGTACACGGCAAGACATTGTACCGTAGTTAGGAAACCTGTATCCGGGTAGGACTCTCCATGTAAATCCTAGATCCGTGCGCCTTTATAAGCCGGATCCTGGGAGCCCTAGAGGCAGAATCTCAACTCATTGTAACATCGCGAAAGCGCCCAGTTAATTCCAGACAAGCAGCAGTAGGCCCTGTCATCGTGCAGGTGTTCCGAAGCTGGGTAAATCGCGCACCACCGTCCCGTGTGCACTCCGCCCAATGGCCCATACTTCTTCTCCCCCTCGTGAGGATCCCTCCTCCAAGGTACCGTCGATTAGGCAACGACAGTTGGCGCCCACCGTGGGGCCTGTGGCGTCTGGAGGCCGGAACCGGGAGGGTTCCGCCATGGGAAGCTACTTCGACACCATCGCTGTGGGGCGCGTCCTCTACGCCGGAAATCTGCCGATCGTCCCTCCGGATGAGTGTTGGATTCCGGCTAGGACAAACCCCGTCAAACTCTCCATCGTCCCAGTTGGCGGCATACACATCTTCATCGGGGAAACCGTCGATTCCGACGGAAACCCACTGGTAAGTAACGCAGACGCGACCGCCGCAGAGCTGGACGCTGTCGCGAAGATCCGATCTGAGATGCAGGAGCTTCCCAAGGAAGATTCCGCCTCGGATCTGGAATTTTCAAAGCCCACCCAATCCGCCCCTGAGCAGGAAACAACGGTGGAAGACCAATGCAGATCCGCCTGGGTCTCCCAGGTGTTAGAAAAGCAGAGGTGCCACTTCGTACACTTCTTGGCCCATACCGCCGGAACCGCCCCTCAAGAAGACGGAGCTGGTCCTGAGCAGGAAGAGACACCGGAAAACGGCGCGGATCCGGATCAGGCTGAGCCTGTCGGAGAAAGCGAAACTCCGGTTGAAGAGACGATCTTGGGCAATCTGAGCCCAATTTCGGGAGATACCCCCTCCATGGATACTGAAGAGTTCGATCGCAAGATAAGGGAATACGGATACGGTGATCAGCCTGAAGTTGAATCCGCCCAGCCTAAGCAGGTTCTCGCAACCGTAGCAGCGCTGGGACAACCTGGATCAGAAGAGGCAACCAACCAATCCGACCCTCAGCCATCCCGCCAAGGATCTCCAATGTCACGGGAGCGACCCCGCAGGGATTCTTCCTCGGAGGAACTCCTGTCACCTGAAGAGATGGTTGCACGAGCAGTTCTTAACAAACCTATAACCTCGGGCGACGCCGCAGATCCGGAGGCTCTAGAGGCCACGAGAAAGGAAATGCTGGCCACAGCCAAGAAGCTCGCCAATACCGCAGCCGCAATAAGGGATGAAAGGGCAGAAGCTGCAAACTTGATGGACCACTTCGAAAGACAGGATCGTGAAATTGCTGACACACTCGAGCATGTCAAGAGCATGAGGCAAGAGTGGGAAGTAAAGATGACCTATGCGCAGGCGGAGGCCGATCGAATCGTTAGAGAAGCAATTCCGCCCCGCAGAATCAATTTCGCCATGCCCGCTGAGCAGCAGCCGCTGGAAACCCCAAAGGATAACATGCTAAAAGCCGCGGAGCTATTGAAAAAGAAGGACGAAGAAGTTGATATCAACTACCTCCGCAAACTTGTCGCTTCAGCAATGCAGCAGCAAAGCAAGGCGGATACCTCGCGCAGGTTAGAATCCAATCCGGATAACTGTGTATCTACCGCGCAGAAGGACGCTCGCGCCAATCGACATCTCGACGATGAATCACACACCGGATCCTTGGAGCGCAGAAGAAAAGCCAGGGAACACCCAAATCCGATCCCCGTGCCGTCAAAGACGCCTTCGTCAGATCCAAGAAAGGGAAAGGATGCAATGTACTCTGGACGAGACAAGTACCGCAACCCCTCTCCTCCGCCTAATGGTTACCCGCGACCCCCTCGCCGCCGTAGTCCAGCCGGAAACACCAGGCCACCAGGGCATGGTGGGATTGTTATCCGCGACAACGTGCTGCCAAGAAACAGAAACAGGGAGCGCTCGCCGGAACCTCGCCGGAACCAGAACAACGATCGTGAGCCCGAGCCCAGGAGGAGTCGGAATGAGGAGCGCGACCCGGAGCCTCGCCGGAGCCGCGACCCGGAGCCTCGTCGGAGCCGGAACGACCAGGGCAGCCAGCGCCATGGCGAAGGCAGCCACAGAAGCCGGAGCCAGCACCGGGAAGGCCGAGGAGAATCGGAAGGCGGAAGCAAGAAGTCGGATCGACCACCTCGCAGGTCTCCCTCACCACCACCTAGCGGTGGCGGCGGAGGTGGAGGCGGAGGCGACAGCCGGAGATCTCGCTCTCGCTCACAATCTCCTCGCCACGGCCCGCGCGACGTGCAGGAACGCCTTAACGAATACAGAACCGACTACATTGGTCCGAAGTGCTTTGGCAGGATGATTCGAGAGGAACCAAAGCCAAGGATGAACCTCAAGCTACCAGGAAACTTGAAGCATTATGATGGCACCGAAAGGCCGAACACCTGGATTGAGGATTACTATAATGCAGTAACCTTTGCCGGAGGAACCCCTAACATCGCCTGCCGCATGCTCCAGTTGTACCTTGTAGGTCCAGCCCAGATCTGGCTCAGTGACCTCGAGAAGAACTCCATCTTTTGCTGGTTCGACCTGAAGACCGCTTTCGAGAAACACTTCAGAGGCACCTACAAAAGACCTGCCACGGCAAGCGACTTGCAAGCCTGCATCCAGAAGAAGGGAGAAACCTCAAGACACTACCTCACACGATGGTTGGCATGCAGGAACGAGTGCGAAAACGTCGACCACACCACCGCCATGTACGCTTTCATTGGTGGACTGCAGAGGGGAGGATTGCTGAGGCATACGCTCACTCGTTTGGCTAACTCAAACAAACCGACTTTGGATAAAATGATCTCCATTGCCAGTGATCATACTACCGCCGATGATGACGCAGGCGGTGATCTCGCAGCTACAGCAATCCCCCTACATCAACAAAAGAAGAACCGTGATAACGGCAATAGCAGCAGCCATAAGCGCAAGAACCCTGATGACCAAAAGAGTGGCGGATCCGAGATGGTCGCCATGGCGTTTCAACGCGGAGGTTCAGGAGGCGGAAGAGGACATGGCCGTGGTGGCGGAGCCGGCAGGGGTCAGCAGCATGGCACTGAGGTCACAGCTGGCAGATCCCGCGCCCCGCAAACCTATGACGAGTACAGAGACATGCCTTGCCTAGCCCACTTGGATCCGGTTACAGGGAAGTCCACTCACACCAACCGCAACTGCAAATGGGTCAATGATTTAAAGAACGACCCGGAGGCAGGATACAAGCGAGCCCGGAAGCACCGCCCACGCGGCAAGGGAGGCAAGGGCAAGAACAAGGATAAAGAGGAAGATAGTTCCGAGGCGATGGATGAGGATGATAACTCGCCGGATCCCAAGGCAGGGTCCGCAGGTAAATCCAACCCATTCGAGAAAAAGAACGTGGGGGCTTACCACACTTTCCTCGGAACCCCAACAGTCCGCGCTGCCAAGTCAGCTACCCGGATCCTGAACGCCACAGTTCCGGCTGTGCCGCAGTATGTCAGGTGGTCGGAAGTCCCGTGCACATTTGATAGGGAGGATCACCCTGCCATTGTGCCAAAAGAATGCTACGCCTTGGTTGTAAGTCCCCGCATAGACGGGTATGACTTCTCCAAGTGCCTCATGGATGGTGGAGCCAGCTTGAACATCATGTACTTGGAGACTCTAGAGCGGATGAACCTCACCAAGGAACAGCTCAAACACAGCAACACTGAGTTTCATGGCGTGGTTCCGGGTAAGAAGGCGAATTCCCTCGGCAGCATCACACTTCCCGTGGCTTTTGGCGATGTTCACAATTTCCGCGAAGAGAAGATCACGTTTGAAGTTGTGCCCTTCAAGAGCTCCTACCACGTTATCTTCGGCAGACCCACCTACCACAAGTTCCACGCAAGAGCGTGCTACATCTACAACAAACTCAAGATTCCGGGTCCTAAGGGTATGATTACCGTATCCGGAGACTACAAAAAGGCTCATGAGTGCGAGTTAGGCGAAGCCGCCTTCGCAGAGTCTGTGATATCTGGAGAAGAGCTGAAAGGCTACAGAGCCGCGGTGGATCCGACTGAGATGCAGACCACCAAAAAGCAGATCTCCGAGCACAAAAACTCCTTCAAGGCCGCGATAGAGACCAAGAAAGTCAACTTCAAGGAAGACGACGATTCCAAGCAGGTCTCAGTCGGAGCCAACATGGACCCCAAATAGGAAAACGCGCTCGTCGAGTTCCTCCGCGCTAACATGGATATCTTCGCATGGCAGCCTTCTGACATGTCCGGAGTACCAAGGGAACTCGCCGAGCACTACCTCAACATAAACCCGGGGGCTAAACCGGTGAAGCAAGCTATGCGACGCTTTGGAGACAAGAAGCGCCGCGCCATAGGAATGGAGCTAGCAAAGTTACTTGAGGCAAGTTTTGTAATAGAAGTTATCCACACTGATTGGATCGCAAATCCCGTCCTTGTACCCAAAAAGAACACTGAAATACTAAGAATGTGCATCGATTACTCTGGCTTGAACAAACATTGCCCGAAAGATCCGTTTCCCCTGCCGCGCATTGACCAAGTCATTGATTCGACGGCAGGGGCGGAACTTCTGTGTTTTCTTGATGCGTATTCCGGGTATCATCAGATCCGGATGAAGGAGTCCGACCAAAAGGCGACCTCATTCATCACCCCGTTCGGCACTTACTGCTATGTTACTATGCCTTTTGGCTTGAAAAACGCAGGTGCCACCTACCAACGTACGATGCAGCGGTGCTTGAAGGACCAGATAGGCCGGAACGTACACGCCTATGTCGACGACATCGCGGTCATGACTCGGAAAGGATCCGACTTGATCAGCGACCTCACTGAAACCTTTGAGAATCTCCGTCGGTACAAGATGATGTTGAATCCGCTAAAATGCGTCTTTGGCGTACCAGCTGGAAAACTCCTTGGCTTCATTGTCTCTAACAGGGGCATTGAAGTGAACCCGGAAAAAATCAAGGAAATTTTGTGCATAAAAAGGCCAACTTGTCTCAAAGATGTGCAACGGCTTACTGGTTGTGTCGCAGCAATCAGCAGGTTTGTTAGCCGTCTTGGCGAGAAGGCACTACCCCTGTACAAGCTACTGAAGAAAACAGACAAATTTGTCTGGGACGAGGCAGCAGATGCAGCACTTCAAGGGTTGAAGGAAATACTCACCTCCCCACCCATCCTAGCAGCTCCAGGAGAGTCAGAGCCTATGCTCCTTTACCTGGCAGCTACCAACAGAGTCATCAGCCTCGTCATCGTGGTGGAGCGACAGGAAGAAGGTCACGAGTATGGAGTCCAAAGGCCAGTCTACTATATTAGCGAAGTCCTTACGGAGTCCAAATAGCGCTACCCTCACTTTCAGAAGTTAGCCTACGGAGTTTTCCTAGGCAGCAGGAAGCTGAGACACTACTTCCAGGAGCATCCAGTAACAGTCGTGAGCAAGGCTCCGCTGTCAACTATTCTCAACAACGCTGACGCAACAGGACGCACAGCAAAATGGGGCATTAAGTTATCCGCCTTCGACATCAACTACAAAGCCAGGACCGCGGTCAAATCCTAGGTCTTGGCAGATTTCGTTGCAGATTGGACAGAAGCTCCGGATACAAACCTGGAGCCGGAACCTGAGACATGGGTCATGCACTTCGATGGATCCAAGCAGCATCAAGGCTCGGGAGCCGGAGTCACCCTGAAGTCTCCCACCGGAGAAGAACTGCAGTATGTTCTGCAGATACACTTCGAAGCTACAAACAATATGGCGGAATATGAGGCTCTACTTCACGGATTGCGCATCACCAAGGAGATAGGGATCAATCACATTATATGTTGCGGAGATTCAGACCTGGTGGCACAGCAAGTAGCCGGAACCTGGAACGCCAGAAACTCCGTCATGGCGGCCTACAGAGACGAAGTTGACGAGATCGCAAAACATTTCCTCGGATACGAAGTCAAGTACGTCAGGCGGGATGACAACACAGCGGCAGATATGCTATCCAAGCTTGGATCCGGCAGGAAGCCAATTCCGCCTGGAAATTTCCTGGAGCATCTCCGGATACCCTCGGTGAAGGGCGCTAACCCGGAAAACCCAGAAGTGGCAGTGTCTCCGGCTAGGGAAGTCATGGCTATCATTCCGGCTTGGAGACAGCCTTTCCTGGACTACCTCATTGACCAGAAGTTGCCAGAGGACGAGGTCCTCGCGCGACAGATCATCAGACGAGCAAGATCCTACACAATTGTTGATGGACAGCTCTACAAACGAAGCGCAACAGGGGTATTTCTCAAATGCGTCTCCAATCAAGATGGCATTGAAATCCTCAGAGAGATCCATGCAGGGGACTGCGGGCATCATGCCGCCCCCAGGTCACTCGTTGCAAAAGCTTTTCGGCTAGGTTTTTACTGGCTCACAGCTAAAGAAGATGCTGACAAGATAGTCAAGACCTGCCGAGGTTGTCAGTACTACGCTACTCAACCAAACGCTCCAGCCCAAGAGCTGAAGACCATACCTATCACCTGGCCATTTGCGGTCTGGGGGCTCGATATGGTTGGTAAGTTAAAAAGATCATCTCCTGGCGGTTTTGAATACCTTCTGGTCGCTGTTGACAAATTCAGCAAGTGGATCGAGGCAAAGCCAGTGAGGAAAGCCGATGGTGCTACGGCACTAAAATTTGTCTGCAGCCTCGTGATGCGATTCGGCATCCCACACAGCATAATCACAGACAATGGCACAAACTTCGCACAGGGAGAATTGAAGGATTACTGTGAGACAGTAGGGATTCGACTGGACCTTGCATCTGTGGCTCATCCACAATCAAATGGTCAGGTTGAAAGGGCTAACGGCCTAATATTATCAGGAATTAAACCGCGCCTTGAAGAACCGCTGCGACGAGCAGCTGGAGCTTGGGCTGACGAGTTGGAAGCTGTTTTATGGAGTTTACGAACTACCCCTAACAGATCAACAGGGTTTACCCCATTTTTCCTGGTATACGGATCCGAAGCCGTGCTTCCCTCCGACATCATCCACGAATCACCGCGAGTTTCCGCCTACAATGAAGAAACAGCTGACGAGGCCAGACAGCTATCTGTAGACCTGATCGAGGAAGCTCGGAACCTAGCTGACCAGTGCTCCGCCATCTACCAGCAGAAGCTCCGACGCTATCATAGTCATCGAGTTCGGAATCGCTCCTTCATGGCAGGTGACCTGGTCCTCCGCCTTCGGCAGGTGAAAGACCATAAGCTGCAGTCTCCATGGGAAGGACCCTTCGTCGTTAGTAAAGTGCTTCATAACGGGTCATACTACCTTGTTGATTTCCGCAAGCTGAAGGATAGACCTGCTAATTGGCACCAGAAACGCAAGCGTGAGGATCCGGATGACATCTACGACGAGACAGATCGCCCTTGGAACATCGCACAACTACGTCCTTTCTACATTTAGCGTATTTTTTCCGAGTTACAAACTCTGTAATAGTTATACATGATCAATGAAAGAAAGCTTATGGTTCACTCTCTGAGTCTTTTACCTCCTTTACTTATTCATTTTTAGATCATGTATGTTTTCCGACTAAAACCGCAGAGCTGGATTTTTCCGCCTAGGCGTGTATAAAAGTTGTGATTTTCAAAAATTGTCCTTTAGGACGTAAGCTTAAGTTTTCTGATTAAGTTGTTGTCTGTTGCGAACTCGTGGATTCCTAGTAGCGATTTCCGGCACCTATGCCTGGGGGCTTGTTTCCGCGGTTATTGACGGATTGCCATTGGGCTTCGTCGCCACTTGCGAGTGTTTCCGGCTAAGGTCCTCCGGCTCGCGGAAGGTCAAGCGGGCTAGCCGGAAAACAATAAAATCAGCACTTGCTTTCCAACATAAAACGAAACATGCGCACAATATTAACGGATAGCAGGATAAGTGTTTCCGCCCCATGCATAGTCGTTTCGTTTCCTAGCTACTTAAGAATTTAAAGTCTTATTACAAACCCACTCTGGGGCCAAAATGATGCAACTTGTTTCATTGTCTAAACAGGAACTCTACTCGGAGTCCTCTTCTTCAGATTCCTGGTAGGCGGAGCCGTCGTCGTCACTGTCACCGGATCCGGCTTCGGAGTCGTCACCAGAGCTTCCTCCGGAATGCTCGACGCTTGACCCGGAGCCTTCCCCATAATACTCCGGCTCACCTTCCTCCTCCTCCTCTGCATCGGAAAATCCCTTGGGCAGATCGTGTTTGTTATACCAGAACGAGTGATTCACTCGCCTGACAAACAACTGCTCATAGCCTTGGGTTTCCGCAAGGAGGGCACCCATGTCGGAACCCTTGGGGGCTCCGCGTGCAACATTCGCAAAGTTGAGCGAGGGGAAGTGAGCCTTGCAGGTGGCTAAGACTAGGGAGGCGACTCCGCGTGCTGAAGATTTTTGCCAGTCCTTGATGAAATCCGGCACTTGTTCCATAAGTTTGGTCATCGTATCGATGACTGTGGTTTTGGCCTTCTTCAGAGACAGAGTCTTGGCGATTCCGCGACAGGCTTCAAATAACGCGTCAATAGAAATCCGTGCTTCATCATATGCCTCCGTCCTCTTCAGGTTCGACTCTTTTGACCACTCGAAGCCAAGGCTCGCTGTGGAAGAAGGTCCAGTTCCGTTAGAGAGAAAGCATATAAGATAGTCGGAGCAACGACACGGGAAAAAGCTTACGGAAGATAAGTTGGTCGATGGCCTCCGCCTCCGCTTCTAGAACTTTGTTCTTGGCTACCAAGGAGATCACGCGACCCTGGCTCTTCTCTAGTTTTTCGTTCAGATCCGCCAGGACGCGGGCATGCTTCTCGGAGAGCTCCTTCCTCGCCTCAGTCTCCTTGTTGGAGGATTCTTGGAGAAAAGTTTTGAGGGATTCATTCTCCGCCTCAAGCACCTTGACCTTGGCGGATAACTCATCAAACGAGGAATGCTTGGCAGTTTCTTCTGAAGGCGGAAAGTTGCACATATCAAGCATCATGAACAGTTATATTAGTATACGAAATCAACTCGGATCTCATACCACAGAGGCGGGTCTCAAGAAGCTGGACAGCTTTCTGGCTGTTTTCCGCGCTCTGACGCAGCCCTTCGATCTCCGTGATCTGCTCCAGCACATGGATGCGGAGATCCTCGTGCAATTTCCGCGTCGTCTGAGAAGCAGAGAGGAGTTAGCCGGATATTTGAAATCCGGGGGGCTGGCGAAGAATCCAAATTCTTGAAGGAATAATTTTTTTAAATCTCCGCCTAAGGTACATCTCGAGAAAGCATCGGCTAACACATGTTACACGGAAATGTCTGACCCAATGCTTGGGGGCTAGTATTACCTGCCGCACTTCTTTGTGCTTGGCAAAAAACTCTTTCAGATCGTTCTCCAGGACGGTGAGCTCTTGCATCTCCTCATCCGACTTCCCCCAGACCTTGTTCAGCATGGCGGAAACTTCCGTATGGCGCTCGGCGAGTGTAAGCTTTTGAAGAGACTGGGTCGGTCGAGGATCCACCCGGATCGCATTGGAGGCTTGAACGAGCTTCACCTTCTCCTCATATTCTTCCTCGGTGGGCTCCGCGAAAGCGGCGCTTGGTTGATCTTGAGGAGGGGCAGACGAGGAGGCACCCTTGGCGGAATCGCCGAGGTCTGCGGGATTTTCCGGAAGATCTTCAAGGTCGATGATGTCCTTGGGATCCGGCTTCGAAGCAGATGAAGCTTTGGGTGGGATCTCCACTTCTGGAGTAACAGGAACTGAAGCCGGAGACGGCTTAACCTTCTTCTTCAAGACCTTTGGAGCCTTGGGGGGCTGGCTTCCGGAGCTTCAGTAAAAAGAAAAAAGCATAAACAACTAAGGAATCGCTCGTGAAATTAGAACTTGGATCTCGGAAACAGACACTTACCCGGAAGGCTTGAAGAAGTTCTGGATGGCGGGCTGCCCCTTGTTGCTGGTGTTAATCAGCTTGAGGCGTTTCTTTTCCGCCTCCGCTTTCCGAGTTGCCGCAGTGCTAGGCACTTCGCGGGCGCGTTTAGCGGCGGGGCTGGACGGAGCAGGCCTCTTCCTCTTAGGAGGGCGTGGGGCTTCGTGGACTTCCGCCTCCGAAGCAGCCTCCGGATCCGTGTTGCCAGTGGAAGGAACCCGGAGAAGAGTTCCGAGTTCACTTTCTTCGAGTGCCTCAAGCTAATGCATGTGTTAAACACTTAGACGAAAAAGTTCGAATACGAAGAAAAGCAATGGACCAAAAAAATCGAGACGACGTACCGCAGTTCCGGAACCCTTCGTGTGGATGTCTTTGTTACACACGTGAACGTGAAGTTCACGCGGAACCTTGATGAGGAGCCGGATCCTCTTGTCGATGGCGTCGGCGGATAAGTTGTCCTTTGTGGCGCGCATTGGGTCGTCGCGCCCTGAGTACTGGAACATCAGCCGGTCCCTGTGTTGGAGCGGCTGGATCCGCTTGGTGAACCAGGAAAGGGTCAAGTCCTTCCCTGACAGCCCCTCCTCCATGAGCTTGCAGATCCGCCTGACGGCGCGAGTGAGCTGGGGCGACTCGGAGAGGTGGGGGCAGTGCGTCCATGTCGGAAGCTCGGTGGAGGGGCAGTTCATGAACGGCGACAGCCTCCTTGTGCTCGCCGGGTCGGAAACGTCCTTCAGATAGAAGAAGCCTCCGGACCAGTACCGCGCGGATTCGTGGCGGTCGGTGTGGGGGTAGACGCGGCCCGGGCGGATCATGAAGGTGATGGATCCGCATGTTGCCAGCTCGGTGGAGTTCCGGATCTTCTCCTTCTTGACGGTGAAGTAGTATTGAAACAGAGGAAGCTCGGGAGTTACCCGGAGATGGCCCTCGCACAGGGTGACGTGATTGCTGATTGCAAGCACGCTGTTTGGAGAAATGTTGTGGGGTTGGAGCCCGTAAACCTTCAGGATCTCCAGGAAGAAGTCCGAAGGCGGAAACGAAAAACCCCGCTCCACCAGTGCCTTCGTCAGCACCATCTCATTGTCCTCCAGAGCTGGGGCTAGTTCATCAGGAGCCGACCTCCAGCTTCCGGGTTGCAGGAAGCCCTCCGTCTCGAGGTTCGTCAGCTCCGTCTTGGTGGTGGTGCAAGGCCACCATTTTCCCCTGGCTTCAGCATCTCGTTGGCGAGCCTTTGATTTTTTGGCAGCGGCCTCTTCCGCCTTGTGCTCCGCCTGATCCTCCCTGGAGGCCTTTTCCGGGTTAGCAGAAGTCCCTTCGGTTTCCTTGCCGGAATCCTTTGAAGAACCCAGCTTAACTGGAGCGAAAGGTGGAGGGGCGGAGGAGATTGGGGTGGCCATGATCGGTTCAGAGGCTAGAGGCGGAGTCGTTGAAGACATCTGAAGAAAAGTTGAATGGCGGAAAACGTTCTTTAGTCGGATCTAACGTCGTCTTCCCCAAGTTCATCCCTACCAACTACGGCGCGAGAGCAAAGCTCGAGAACTTACCGTAATGGCGTTTGCGGCGGTCGGAGTCGCCGGCGACGAGGTTTCCGCGCAGTGGCTCGCTGATGTTAAGAACAGGATGAACACGACGCGGCGGCGAAGTAACTCCGGTGATGTTCCGGTGAGATTCCGGCACGGCGGAGAGGGAGCTCGCGGCGGCGTTCGACAGAGAGGTGAGAAGGGGGGTGAATGAGGGTTAAGGCGTCGACGGCGGATATTTATAGGCCGGCGGGACGAGATTCGTGCTCCGCATCCTGTGGTCGGAACGCAAGCGTCGCACCGTTGGATGCGTGACACGTGTCCTAAACCCTAAGCGGTAAAAATGGCTAGAGATAAGTTACCGCACAAATCGCGCGAAAATGGCGCCAGAATTGGCGGAACCGTTTGAGTCTTTTAAGATTCCGGGTAATTGCGTGAGGATAAGTTGGCTCTCATTCGCGAGCAGGGAGTAACCCGGAAATGTTCTTTGGAACGTCGATGGATGAAGTCCCGCAGGATGGGAACATTTTCCGACTATAAGTTGGAAAAAGAAGTAAATGTGAAGTTGGAGTTCTTCAAGTTTCTCCGCGTTACCAACGTTTGCCGGAGATCATGATGGACTAGCAAGGCGGAAACAGCAGGTGAAACTCGGAGAACTCTGGGGGCTACTGTTGTGGGTATACTTCATGGGTGTACCATCGACAAGGCTCGGATCCGGCAAGCCCGGGTGGCCCACAGATGGTGGTGAGGCATGTGGCCCATCGGGCGGCCCAGTTGCTGTTGATCCTGACGGAAGATGTCCGGCCCAGGGGCAGGGAGCCGGATCCAACCGACGTTGAGGAGGAACCCGGATCCACAGAGGCCCATTAAGGGACCCGGATCCGGTACGACGTAGATGGAAGGGTGGATCCTTGGCGTACACGGCAAGACATTGTACCGTAGTTAGGAAACCTGTATCCGGGTAGGACTCTCCATGTAAATCCTAGATCCGTGCGCCTTTATAAGCCGGATCCTGGGAGCCCTAGAGGCAGAATCTCAACTCATTGTAACATCGCGAAAGCGCCCAGTTAATTCCAGACAAGCAGCAGTAGGCCCTGTCATCGTGCAGGTGTTCCGAAGCTGGGTAAATCGCGTACCACCGTCCCGTGTGCACTCCGCCCTATGGCCCATACTTCTTCTCCCCCTCGTGAGGATCCCTCCTCCGAGGTACCGTCGATTAGGCAACGACACCGATCCTCCGGATCCAACCCCTCTAGGTTCTCCGGCATTGCCGTCTATTCTAGATCGAGCTTCACATAACCGCTCCCAGGGCTAAGCGGATTTCCTATACACCGACCAGGTCGGCGCATACCGCGCGCCCCCGCGCGCGGTACGGGCCGGCCCAGTTCAGGTGTTGGGCCCAGTTGGCCGTTTTCTTTGTTGAGCTTTTTTTCTGTTCTGTTTTTTTCATTTCTGTTTCTTTTTCTTTTTTCTGTTAGGATTTAAAAATGTTAAAATTCAAACAAATGAAACAAATTATAATTTGAAATTTTTGGAATATAAAAAAAAATTAAATTGAAAAATGTTCAAATCCGAAAATTGTTCAAATCTGAAAATTGTTCAAATCTGAAAATTGCTCAAATCTGAAAATTGTTCATATCTAAAAACTGTTCAAATTTAAAATTGTTCAAATCGAAAAAATGTTTAAATTTGAAATTTGATTTGTTCAATAAAAATATTTAGCTTTAAAAACTATTCAAATTACCTTTTTTTTAATTATTCCGATTTTGAAAATCCGTTCAAATTTTAAAAGTTTTCAGATCTAACAAATTATTTAAGTTTTAAAACTGTTCATATTTCGAAAAATCTCGAAATTTTATTTTTCAAAAAAATGTTAGATTATGAAAAAGAAAATATTAGTAAAAAAAAGAAATAGAAAAAAATAAAAAAATAAAAAATTGTACCTGAGGCTAATGGGCCAAGGCCCAGCCAACCCGGCCTGGTCGGTGGGGTGTGCGGCGCCCCCGTACGAGCCGACCAGGTCGGCGTATAGCAGTCCCCGGCTAAGTGCCCACTCACATGGTCGATCTATTCCCACTAGCGCTGGTCCAGGCCGGATCGGTGTACCGGGCCGGAGCCTTCTTCTTCGTCAGCGACGGGGCTCGTGCAGACATCAAGTGTACGCTGGTCGCTGACATCTTGACACCGTGCCGCCGACTAGATGAAGAGGGCGGGCACTGCTTTCTGTCTCTGAAGTGTAACTTAATTCACTGAAGCTTGCTGGCGAGTGGCTAGATATGTACATGCAGTAGGCTGTTTCTTATGAGATGATCGCCTGGTATGGCTGTACGTGTTGATCGGAGGCAGTGCTTGCACAACGCAAGCGGCTGGGATATTTGGTTCGCTCTCAGTGTTGTCAATGGCTCAATGCAGGGGAGTGCGCGGTCGTCTCCAAGCGCTTGTCTCAGTTTTTTTTTTTTTTTTGAGGGAAGCGCTTGTCTCAGCTAGTGGAGTTGAGTGAGCATCTTGGCAGCTCACCGGCCTCTTCCATCTCGAAAGGCCAAATGGCCCAAACCTTCAGCAAGACCAATATGAATGGGGCCTTCTTTCCCACCTCCGGTGACGGTATATAGTTTTTTTGTGCTACAGACTGCCAAGAAGTTGGGCGCGGTGCTGACATGGATCGTCTTAACATGTGTGCGTTCGTTAGGTGTTACAAAGTCGAGTTCTGCCACGGACCACGTGGCGGAGCCAGCGTAGAAGCGTTGGGTGCAAATGCCACCAACGGATTTAGCCGGTCATGGAGCATACTATATGTATTTTACCAGGCTTTTTTTTGAAACGAGGCAAAAGCTTTGCCTTTCATTGATATAGGAGAAAAGAGTTGGCCCGTTTATGAGGAAAACTGGCCGAAAAACCATTACAACACAACACCACACGCCAGCCTCGAGGCTGCGCTCCAAACGGGTCGACGACCAACCAGGTCGACACCACACCTCAACGCAACAGGCGGAGGCGAAAAGACCGGAGCCACCGCTCCAACTACCACACCGACCCCGAGGCCGCGTCCCACCTGGCCGAAGACGAACCCGCCTCCACCGAACCATCAAAACGCTCCACAAACCCCTCTGACCAGTGGACGTCCAAAGCGAGGCCCCAAGAGGCAAAGCGACACAAGAGCGCCGCCCTCGCCCGATCCCGTGAGGGATCTAGGGTTTCCCCCGGAGAGCCCGGGCGGAGATCAAGAGACACCCGCTTCGACGACGCCTTCAAGAAGGAAGTGGCACCCACGGGCGTCACCGTCGTCGGTCCTGGCCGGCCGCCAAGACAAAGCATTCGCCCAGCGAAGAGTCCCAAGAAACTCGCGCCCGCCCAAAAGAGGACCGGCACAGACCACCACCTGCATCCGCCAGATCGCGAACCCCGGAGCAACGCGCCTGTAGCCAACGGAGCATCGCCGAAGAACACCGTGGGCGCCGCCGGAACGCCACATAGAGGGGACACCGACCAACACCAACACGAGGCCCGAAGACGAACGCCGAAGCCCGCAGACAAGAACTCCCAGATCCGACCGCCACGCCGCCCACGCGGCCACCGCAGCTGCCTCACCGCCGAGGAAATCGAGGCCGCCGTCCCATCGCGCCCCTCACCGAGCTCCTCCTCCCAGGGACATGCCGCGCCCGCCCTGGCCTCCACATGCCGGCGACGGCACGCCACCACCGCGCCGCACGGCCCCAGCACGCAACCACCGCAGACCTCTCGCAACAACCTCGTGGCCAACCCGAAGCCTCCACCATGCAGCCCTCCCGGCCGGGCCCTCGCCATGGCCGCCGCCGCTGCCCGAGGGCACCGCCCCGCACTCCACCACCCAGCTGCCGCAGCAAGCCGCGCACCTCCACGACCAGGGGGCCTGCGCCGGCCGGCCGCCGCGCCGCCATCGCCAGCCCCAACCCAGATCTGCCCGGCCGCCCACGACCGACGGAGCTCCACGCGCCGCCGGCGGCAAGAAGAGCCACCGCGCCCGCCTAGCAGCCACGCCCGCAGCAGTCCGCCGCGCACCACCGCACGTCGTCGCGCCGGCCGCCCTAAGCCGCGCCCGAGCGAGCTCCTCCTCGCCAGGGACGCGGGAGGGGAAGAAACGCCCCGCCGCCACCTTCCTCGGGGAGCGCGCGGCTTTGCCGGCCCCCCTCCGGCGGCGGCGAGGCAAGGGAGGAGGTGGGGGGCGAGGCGGCGGCGGCTAGGGTTCGCCCCTCGGCCGCCAGAGGAGGGCGACGCGAGGGGACGGAAGAAACGGGGGAGGGGGATCAAACTTACAAAATAGTTCAATATTTTACCAGGCTGAACCCATCCAAAAATCACGTCTGAACCCATATCGAGTGCTCACACCTCAGCTGAACTAACTAGAGTCCCATGAATAATATATTCTAGTATTAGGCTATCAGTATTAGCTAGCTGACAGCCCACGCTCTAAATTAAATCGAATGGGTCCGTAGACATGAGCGTATAGTTGCATGTTTTGCCGACTCGCTTCTTTCCAAGGGGAAAATTGGTTTTTTACCCAGAAGTTCATCAAACTTGGATCATCTATCCAAAGTTGGTTGGACATTGGCAAAATACCCATTAGGGACCTGAAGCAAAAAAAAAAAAAACACAATTAGGTGAGGCCCCTAATGGGTTAGCATTCGTATCGCCCACCTTACCGCCGTCCTAGGGCGCCCGTCCTGTATGGCCTAGGTCTGAAGCAATATGAATCAGGTCACAACTGATGAACTGTAGCAGTATGAATCAAGAGCCGGCCAAGACCAAGATGCATAGCTTATTGAAGGTACAGGGCAATCAAAGAGAATGTAATTAAGATGGATATAGATGGACATACAGACGGGCAGCGCCGGGCCGGCGGCAACAACTGTGGCGGCACAAGCGGACAGGGGTGGTGAAGGGACGAACACCGTTGGGCGTCTGCGACGGCGTCGTCCCTGGACGGAAGCCGCGGCGTTCCGCGTTCATCTGTAGCTCCGGCGGCGCTGGTTGGAGACAATCTCGTGTATGTGTTAACTGCTTGCGATCTTATCTTTTTTCCCTCGCCGCCGCCACCGCAAATCCAAAGTGAAGACACATCGTAACTGAACTATTACCTCTCATCTCTCCCGTCGCCTCCGCTCGGACGTCGCGCTTCCAGCCGGCAGCGGCAAGCCGGACAGCCGGCAATCACTGTCCACGATTTTGGTACGAGATCAAATCCTTTCGAGGCTCCTCTTGTGAATATTTTTTTCTAGCCCTAATGTCATGATTTATTTTCTCTGAACATTGATTCATCATAGGTGATGGAACGGTATTTTGGAAAAGCAAAACGACCATTAAATTCAGATAACGATGAAGGTACTTAACCCAGTAGATGCAAGCAATCAGATGCCTTCTCTAGAAATGAGTCCCATCCATTTTCCCTTAGTTCTTGCAAGAATTAATGGTGTAGACAAATAAGTATATTACTTTTCTATTGATCAATCATCTTCTGAAACTAGTATTGATATTGTTGGTCGCCACGGAATCGGTGGAGAGATGCTTCTCAGCTATGAATGTTGCGAAGAAAAAAGTTAAGCAACAAAATGGGCGATCAGTTTATGAGTGATTGTCTAATTTTCTATGTGGAGAAAGACATGTTTTCTACCATTACTAATGCTGAAGTGTTTGATCTTTTTAAGAAGATGAAAGATGGACAAGGGAAACTTTGAAATGTGAGTGACTAAACATGTTTCACTTAATTGTACTTGTTTAGAACTCTTGAAATTTAACTTGTCATTTTGGTTACTTTTCAGAGGAAGACGGAAGCTGCTTCTAAAGTTATAAAGTATTTTACTACTCTATATTAAATATGTAAACACATGGTTTTGGATTTCCGTTACTCGGTATGTCTCCTCCATTTAGTTTTAATAGAAGTACAACACAAACTATTCATTTTCTTATGTTCTGCTGAATGGTATGGTTTAAATTTTTACAATAGCATAGTTACTTCATGCTCAAATACTGAGTGAACCCATCGACAAAATTTCCTAGCTCCGCCCCTGCTACGGTGGATTCTGAAGTCTAGCTAACAACCATGCTGGTAAAAAAAAAGCCGGGCACATGAGGAAGGCAACTTCTCACTAGATGAGTCCATAACATATGATATCTCCCAAGTTTCACACGAAGAAAACACGTTTCTTAACCATCCTATTCAGAGGGGAAAAAATTAGTATTCCAAAAGGTAAAGGTAGAACAAAACAAGGCCATTGCATCTAATGGCTTTCAATTGACTTTTATCAGAATTTTTGGGATATTATTAAATAGGATCTTATGGTTTTGTTCGGCTATGTCCATGCTAGATAATTGGAGTTGTTTCATCCAAATTTCAGAGAGATGATTTTGTTGCCTAAAGCGAATGAAACAAGAAGGATTCGACAATACATAGCTATATGTCTTCTTAATGAATTAATGTCTCTGAATGAAATATCAGTTCTCAATAACTCGGTACTAAGTAGCTGAAAAAGGAAGCTACTATCTCTGGGTGAAATATTAGATCTCATTAAATAGGTATGAAGTATTATGATATCGTATATGATTTTTTTCCCAGCTATCTAAAGGAGTGTTGAAAAGATGGGATTATTTCCGCCCGAAATTCTTTTCGCAAAAGGATACTAGGACAAATATATCGATTAGAAAAATAAAATGTGGTTTGCCGACCCAAAAATCAGGAAGGGCTCTCAAATGTGGCTTTTAAGCTACTCACTAAAGATGGATTGTCATAAAACCTCTTAAAAAGAAACTAAAATAGGTTTAAAAGAAGTGTCTCACGTTTATTGAAAAGCAGATGACTCTCACTTTTGGGATGGTCTGATGGAAATAAATAATTATTTCTTCTGATTCTAGGAGGATAAGTAGTTAGGTACCACAATTTAGGGCAATTTAGGGCGGAAATATCCAGCTTTATACAATAATATCCGCCACAAAAGCGATACAATAGCTACCGTATTGGAGACTTCCCCTCCAAACGTGATGTTCATACGATATTTCATTGGCCCTTATTAGTGGCATAGAATGCTGTATTAGAAGGATTAACATTGATTCAAATGTCACGTCGGCCAAATTTTTTAAAGAGAGCGGCAAATTCTCTACCTAATCCATGAATATTATGCTAGTCCAATCAAAAGAAAGAGTCAAAAACATAAAGAAAAATAGAAAATGAAGATATCAGATATCACTAAAACTAATAATCTCGTGTAGTATCTGTGAAAAGTATAATCTTTACTAAGGAACCTTGTGAAAAGAAAAGGCATGAAAATACAAATTTAACAATAAACAGTTATTCTAGTACAAGTTCGCTCGTTTTAGTTGGTTAGTCATCTAGTTAGTTTCTACTTTGTATATATCACTAGTCTTGCAAATATTTTTGGCAAGTAGCTACATGGAATTGATCACAAGTATATAATTCTAATTAGGGAGGGCGCGTCCTTGCCCCATCGTTTCAGTATGTAAAAATGATGAGATTTTTAACTGCAAGAAATTTTCTTATACAGGTTATCTAACGATGTACTAGTTTGGTTTATTTATAGTCTGTCTCTATAACGCCTAAAGAGTCAAGATTTATTTATTAAAATTGGAGGATACGGGGGAGATATTTTCTTTCACATAGATGGCGGCATGGTCTTTGGATTGCTCCTCCAACACTATCATAGGCTTGCTATGCTTAATGCAAAATTTCTGGATATGGGTACCCTTGAAGCCGATTAAGCTTACTCTGATACTAAGTTACATAGTTTTCCGACTACTAAGTTGCATAAGTTTTAGGAGGGGGATTTTTCTTTAGACTGTTCATTTAAACTTGTAATTTTTTCGTAAGCTACATATTTTCGAATTTAGGTATGAAAATGGCACGCATATAACATATGTACGTCCTCTATCAGATTTTAAAAAAAAAAATTTTGAGTGATGAGAATTTTGGAGTCGGCAAGTTATAGAGTTTATGAGTACCCATGTCCCACTGTGTATTTTGTTGCTATGATAACCTTTTAAGCTTAGTTCCGCCTTCTTCTTTTCCCAATTATTTTGTCGGATTTATAGGGTTGTGTATATCCTAACTATTCAGAGGTCGGTGTAAGCTCATACGAATTGTATCGTTACTATCTTTTAAGTAATAATAGAGCACACTATTTCAGGAAAATGAGTTTTGAAATTGGATTTCATTTGTGGTGATATGACTGATATGAGTTCTACACATGTCACTGTTTCGTATCTGAAATTTTCCATAGCTTTTAAAGTGAGATGCTGCATATTTGGGAGTACCATGAGTTGTGCACATCTGAGAGTACGAGATATTCTCGCCGTGCTATGTGGTGCACGTAGGCGATGACACCCATACTAATAACAAGGGTATCGTGGTTGGAGAAGATCCACATAGCCGATCGCAAACTAGCCACATAGCCTACCTATCGAATTCAACATTATTAGCAGTAAAGTGCCTACGTACCGACGGTTTTTGAGATGCGCAACCAGGAAGAGGACAAGCCCGGCACTGCCGACTCGACCATTCCCGAGAGTGCCACAGCAACGTCGATCGTTCTCGACGGGACGACACGTTACTCCCCTTCTTTTTAGCTTTTGTTATTTTTTCTTCTCCGTTTCAAAAAGGCACATGTACGTGCGTGCACCTACGGTATGCGTTCTGATTCCACAGCTTTATATCGTCTCGACTCGCCCCCTGCCTCGTGGTGGAGTCGTGGGCTCATTTCTTACCTTACGTGGAGGCTGGAGCTGGGTTTACCTGAGTGCACGTCACCACTCACCCACTCATTGTCGTCTCACCTTTTACCGTGTTCATCAGCAACAAGAGTTTACTCGCAACTGCCTCAGGTAGTTAAACTGGATACCGGGCATGCTTATAGATGAACAGCGACACATCAGCCCTTGGAGGGAACAAAACCAAGTTCTTGCAGTCTGGTGCTTAAGCGAGCAAACCACGCTCTGGGCGCTTGTTTTAACCAATAGAGAGATTTCTCCAATTTGCAGACATGGTGAGGAAAACGCTGATCAACATAGCCAGGAGGCTGTACCATGTAGACATCCTCTTCAAGGTGTCCATGAAGGAATGCATTGTCAACATCAAGCTGCCGAATTTGCCATCCACGTTGTACTGCAAGTGTCAGAATCACACGGATGGTGGTGGGCTTGATCACAGGACTGTAGGTGTCATCGTAGTCAATGCCATGCCGCTGTTTAAATCCCTTGGCGACAAGACGCGCCTTAAACCGATCAACAGAGCCATCTGGTTTGCGCTTGATCGACCTTGTAGACCCATCGACTATCAATGATATTGAGGCCGCGCCGAGCAGGTACCAACCGCCAGGTCTAATTGCGCTGCAATGCTGAATATTCTGCGTCCATAGCAGCCTTCCACGCCGGAATCTGCAAAGCAGCACGGACCGATGAAGGCTCGCCGTCCACCACACGAGTAGCAGAATAGGTGACCGTGCCATCCGTCCTCTGTTTGGGCACAGTTTTGCCAGCACGAAGGCGCGTTTGCATCCGATGCTCACGATCAGGTGCAGGTGGGACAAGCACAACCTGAGAAGAGGTGGACAGCGACGAGGAGCTCGGTGCAGGCGAGGTCGAGGGCGAAGCGGCCTCATGGGCCGCAGGATCCGTCGTGCTGGAGGCCGGCCCATCATGGGCCGCATCACTGTCCGCAGACGGCCCAGCATGGGAAGGCTGGGGTGCATGATCGTCGTGATCGACGTGATCACCAGGGACGCCGGCTGCTGGAGATCCTGCATGAGGAAAAACAACGGGGTTTTGCACATCGATACGATCATTAGTACAAGAAACAATGTTGCCAAGGTCAAGGAGAGACTCATATGTGTAAGATGGGGAATTTTTAGAGGAATCAAGTCGAGAAAACGGAAAGGATTGTTCATCAAAGATGACATCCTGTGAAATATACACTCGGCCCGAGGCTACATCGAGACACTTGTACCCTTTGTGGTGGGCACTATAACCAATGAAAACACACTCCTTAGATCTGAAAGAGAGTTTTCGAGCATTGTAGGGACGAAGAAGGGGCCAACATGCGCATCCAAAGGATTTAAGCATATGATAATTTGGTTTGGCTTTGTCACCTAGGAGACGCTCGAGAGGAGTGGCATTGTCAATAACTCGCGTGGGTAGGCGATTTATGAGATAAGTGGCAGTGCAAAAAGCTTCATCCCAAAACTGAAGAGGCATAGAAGATTGGGCTAAGAGTGCAATTCCCGTTTCAACAATGTGTCTATGTTTCCGCTCAGCGGA
Source organism: Lolium perenne (assembly GCF_019359855.2). NCBI lineage: Eukaryota > Viridiplantae > Streptophyta > Magnoliopsida > Poales > Poaceae > Lolium > Lolium perenne. Next base: position 171,155,055 of record NC_067248.2, read on the forward strand.
TCCATTCTGTTGGTGGGTGTGAGGACATGAAATGGTGTGAGAAATTCTGGTGGAATCGAAATACTTGTGAAGACGACGATATTCCCCACCCCAATCAGATTGTACCCCTTTGATTTTGTGATTAAGGAGGAGTTCAACATGTTTCTGAAATTTGAGAAAACCGTCCTCAACTTCAGATTTGGCGTGGAGAAGATAAACCCAGGAAAATTTGCTAAAATCGTCGATAAAACTCACATAGTATTTAAACCCTCCAACAGAGGTAATGGCAGGACCCCAAACATCAGTATAGATAAGTTCAAGTGGAGAGGTTGAAACATGTCTAGAAATCGAATAAGGGAGCTGATGGCTCTTAGCAAGTTGACACGCATTGCAAACATTTGCATGCTCATTATTACAAAACGATAAATTGTTCAATCGTAAAATGGATTGCACTACTTGAGATGATGGATGTCCTAGGCGCCGATGCCATTGCTCTTTGCTGATCCTAGCGGTGAACATGGCACACTTGAGGGCGCTTATTTCTGATGACTCGATGGGGTAAAGTCCTCCCTTACACCTGCCTCGAAGCAGAGTTCTCCCCGTCTCCAGATCCTTGATAAGAAAATAGTGAGGATAAAAAACGATGAATACACCATTATCTTTGGCAAGCTTATGAACTGACAGAAGGTTTTTGGAGATTTGGGGAACTCGAAGGACATTGTTAAGGACAAGAGGATTGGCAACAGTGTTAATTGAACTTTGACCAGTATGGGTAATGGGCAAACCTGTCCCGTTGCCGACCTGCACGCGATCGTTGCCGTTGTAGCCATCGCGCATGTGGAGACGCTCTAGGTCCCCGGTGATGTGGCCAGTCGCTCCCGAGTCCATGTACCAGGAGGGATCCATCTGATAGGAGGTGGAGGCGTGGTTGGCAAAGTGGTGCTCCTCCTCGCCGCCGTAAGCGTGATCGAAGCGGCTGTAGCAGCGAAGGGCAATGTGCCCCACCTTGTTGCAGATTTGGCAGATTGGGCGCGATCCACCAGTGCCACCAGAGTGGCCACCACGCCCTTGGTTGTGGCCTCCATTGCCACGACCTCCATTGCCGTGGTTGCCGCCGCCATTGCCGCCGCCACCGCGGCCACCGTTGCCGCCACCACGGCCTCCATTGCCGCTGTTGCCCCCGCCGCGGCCTCCATTGCCACGGCCTCCAGGGTGGCCGCCATTGCCACGACCCTGGTTGCGGCTAGTGAAGTTAGCGGCAACGCCGCCGCCGATGGTGTACTCGGCGTCTTGAACCTCGTGGCGATGCGCGTACGCCAGCAGGTGAGAATAGATCTCATCAAGCGTCAGATCATCCTTGACGCTGAGCGAGGTGACGAGGGAGTCGTAATTGGGGCCGAGCCCGGCGAGGATGTAGGAGATCACCTCCTCCTCTTGCAGGGGCTGGCCGATCGCGGCGAGTGTGTCCGCCATCATCTTCATGTTGCGGAAGTAGTCCGCAGCAGAGACTCCTTTCTTCTTGGCCGAGGTGAGCTGCGATCGGATCTGGATGACCCGCGCACGCGACCTTGAAGAGAACATGCGCTGCAGGATCTGCCATGCAGTGCGCGCCGTGGGCGCGTTCATGATGTGCGCGAGGATCTCCTCCGTCACGGTGGAGAAGAAACCGCTCAACACGGTCTGGTCACGGATGTACCAGGTTGCATACTCAGGGTTGACAACCTCAGCACGGCCAGCATCAGTGGTGGTGAAGATAGTTTCCGCCGGCGCCTCGATGGACCCATCGATGTAGCCGAGCAGGCTGTGCGTCCGCAGGTGGGTGAGCATCTGTGCTTGCCACAGCATGAAGTTGGAGTTGCTCAGCTTGACGGTGACTGCGGCGGTGACGGAGGGCGCCATGGCATTGGTGGAGGAAGAGGAAGACATTTGCCGTTGTGGCTCTGATACCATGTAAGCAGATAGAAAGATTGGAGAAGGCGAGATGGCCCTCAGGCTCATCTACCGCATGTATTTATATGTCAAAGACTTGTACAAGGGGTTTAGGTAACAACCGTAGATCGCATCTACAGCTACCGATCATATCCTATACAACAACCTCGTATCTATCTGTAACTAGATACTAACAAACTATGCTACACAATCTTAACTGTCTAACACCTTGTTATCCTCAAACGCACTGAACAAGATTACACCATGTACAATTGTTTTATTCATGACTTCAAAATTTGTCACTCGGTGAAATGGTAGCGACAGCCTTCTGGACGTCCGTGCTATATAATACAATTCTTCAAGGCAAAAGGGAAGCTTGAATACAAAGATAATTTAAGTCAAGCAAACTGTAATTTCTTTCCACGAGAGCCACCAAGGATGGAAGAAATTATGAAACTGAAAAAAGAAGAAAGTACACACGAAAATTCTGGGACAAATATGGATAAAAGATATACCTAATTATATCTACATAAGATCACTACACTCCGAGAACGTTCGTGATCTGCACCAGGCAGTTCAACATTCCAAAGTGTGAGAGAGCTCGAATTTCGGGACAAAGTTCAGTTTAAGCGCGATGCTGTAACATCCAAGGATTAGAAGCAGAAATAGAGAGAAAACATATGTGTACATTGCATTCATACATATAAAATCTGGAAATTTTCACGCTTTCAAATGAAATTTATTAAAGTGATTGAAGTTTTACCTAAGTTGATGGAATTGAAGTAGATCATCAATTAAAGCGCGATAAATTTCAATATGACCTTTGCTAACACCTTATTTTAGGTAAAGGTGATTTGATGGAACATGAATTAAAATAATAACACATTATCTAAGATTCAAACTATAAATTGCAACACTTAGAAGTTTATTAACTACCTTGGTGTAGAATTTAATTCACTTTTAAACTTGTTAGTAAAACATAGTCAACCATAATGTCTAAAGTGCATAATAGCCACACATACTTATTTAAATCATAACTTATTAAATATGTGGAATATCACAAACTAAATTCTTTAACATTATGAATTATAGTTCAAACTATTTAAATACTTATGAGTATTTTGAAACTCATATGATCATGCCTTGGTGAAATCAAACATAATCATTTAAATATGGGCATAATCTTTATTCTTGATATTTTGAGCATAATTATATAAAGACAACCATATATGATATAGAGCATTATTCACAAGTAGAAAATCAGCTCCAAGCCATTTAGTGACAAATGCCACTTGGCTATCCAAAATCAAACCCTACGAGAGGATAATGTTCATGCCACATAGGATGAAGATATCTACATGGCTTGCATCATAAGCTATAACACCTCATGCTTAGAGGATTACTATAGATGAGAGCATGACAATGACGTGCCTTACTCGTCTAACTCAAACAAGAGTCATCCATCTAGGTGCGATGTTACTAGAGCATGATCAAGCATATAAAGGGAGACTCGCATATCATCCAATCTCGTTCAAAAAAATCACCATTAGATCACCAAGTACCATGGTACAAGAAAATCAACAAATTGGGCCACTATATACATTAGTTAGGACTAAGATGAATCAGCTAGAAGGTGGAGACATACCACAAGATGTAGATTTATCAGATTTTCCGAAGAACAAGCTACATAAGTTAGCAAGGTAGGATTCCTAGGCAAAGAAAATAGATAATTATCCATATATTTAGATGAACATGTCATCATCTCTTGAGTTAGAGCCCTAGCATTTAATTACATTCATTGATGTGTGAGAGAGGTTATAGATACTAAACATAGCCATGTATATCCAAGAGAGTACAAGAGAAGTTTTATATTCTAGTTGTTTGAGCAAACACTTGATCTTGCAGGTGAGAGCCATATTTCATTAGTGATACTTCAAGAATCCAGAAGCCATGATCAACACAATTGGATATTGGTCTTAAACCTCTAAGAACTAGAAGTAGGAAGCTAGTGAGAATAAGTTGATCATGTCTAGTGCATGATCATGATTTGGAGCTATTGGAGTATAAGTTTACTCCTAGTGTAATAAGCAGATATCATCCATCACGTGAAATCATCTGAAGACCACAAGTAAGCAACCCTAGACCATTTTCAACCTCTTAAGTAGAGACACAATGGAAGGACATCAAAACCTTTCCCGTCCATTTACTTATGTCAGTCCTAGGTATATTTTCATGTAACCATCCTATTATTAGGAGGAATAGTAAACCCATTCCACTCAACATAATTTCTACCTAAAACCCTAGACTAGTATCTCAATCCCAACCTATGCATCACTAGGTGATCACAAGTAAAACCCAAATCCTTTAATACATGGAAACCCTTATTCATGCATAAGAAAAACCCTAGTCTAAACCCTACACTCAAATCCAAATGGTGTGTCAATTACTAATCTTTACAATTACAAACAAGCTCATGACCCAAGTGATGCATGTAAAATGCATACATGAACTTTTTTCCTTTATCATATTGAATTCTCACATATTTGCAACATATATGATGATAAAAACATGGTTTACATTAATTTATGGGGATTCATCAACGATCCTCTTTATTTGGTTTATAACTCTGTAGAACAGGAAAACCCTGTTTTACGTATTTTTCTCTTTCACAGACCTATACGGAGTCAAATTGACATGTGGTTTTTGGAGCATCACTTTTTCATTGGGAGAAGCACCTTGGAGCTTTGGAGGAGACCTGGGTGGGCCTGAGTTCCAAAAGAGGCAAGGTGGTGCGCCCAAACATGGTGGGCGCGCCGCCCACCCTCTTTTGGCTCTCGATTGTCCAATCGACCCGATTCTTTCGCCCACTGCTGTCTACTATTGGCTTCTTTTCCTGTAGACAGTGTTGGGCCTCCAAGAGCAGAGGTTTGTAGAATAGCAGCAAGTTTTCCCTTAAGTGGATCACCCAAGGTTTTATCGAACTCAGGGAGGAAGAGGTCAAAGATATCCCTCTCAAGCAACCCTGCAATCACGATACAAGAAGTCTCTTGTGTCCCCAACACACCCAATACACTTGTCAGATGTATAGGTGCACTAGTTCGGCGAAGAGATAGTGAAATACAAGTGGTATGAATGAATATGAGCAGTAGTAACGGCGCCAGAAAATAGCTTGCTGGCGTGTAGTTGATGGTAGTAATATTGCAGGAAGTAAAGATGCAGTAGAACAGTAAATAAGCGATGATTGCAGTATTTGGAAACAAGGTCTAGGTATCATACTTTCACTAGTGGACACTCTCAACATTGATCAAATAATAAAACCACTCTACACTCTCTTGTTGGATGATGAACACCATTGATTGTGTAGGGCTACAAGAGCACCTCAATGCCGGAGTTAACAAGCTCCACAACATTCGATGTTCATATTTAAATAACCTTAGAGTGCATGATAGACCAACGCAATTATACCAAGTACTAACATAGCATGCACACCGTCACCGACAGACTATGAAAGGAGGAATAGATCACATAAATACTATCATAGTAATAGTTAACTCCATAATCTACAAGAGATTACAATCATAAACTACGCCAAGTACTACATGATGCACACACTGTCACCATTACATCATGGAGGAGGAATAGAGTACTTTAATAACATCACTAGAGTAGCACATAGATTAATAGTGATACAAAGCTCATCATATGAATCTCAATCATGTAAGGCAGCTCATGAGATCATTGTATTGAAGTACATGGGAGAGAGAATAACCACATAGCTACCGGTACAGCCCTTAGCCTCGATGGAGAACTACTCCCTCCTCATGGGAGACAGCAGCGGTGATGAAGATGGCGGTGGTGTCGATGGAGATGCCTTCCGGGGGCACTTCCCTGTCCCGGCGGCGTGCCAGAACAGAGACTCCTGTCCCCCAGATCTTGGCTTCGCGATGGCGATGGCTCTGGAACTTTTCTCGTACCGTGGCTTATTCATCTCGAAGATTTAGGTCAGGAAGGCTTAAATAGGCGAAGAGTCGGAGTCGGAGGGGCTACGGGGCAGCCAGACAACAGGGGGCGCGCCCCCCTTGAGCCGCGCCACCACCATGTGTGGTGGCCCTGGGCCTCTCCTCTGGCCCCTCTCCGGTGTTCTGGAAGCTTCGTGGAAATATAAGATGCTGGGCGTTGATTTCGTCCAATTCTGAGAATATTTCCTTACTAGGATTTCTGAAACCAAAAACAGCAGAAAACAGGAACTGGCACTTCGGCATCTTGTCAATAGGTTAGTTCCGGAAAATGCATCAAAACGATATAAAGTGTGAACAAAACATGTAGGTATTGTCATAAAACAAGCATGGAACATCAGAAATTATAGATACGTTGGAGACGTATCAGCATCCCCAAGCTTAGTTCCTACTCGCCCTCGAGTAGGTAAACGATAACAAAGATAATTTCTGAAGTCACATGCTACCAACATAATATTGATCATACTATTGTAAAGCATATGAGATGAATGAAGTGATTCAAAGCAATGGTAAAGACAATGATTAAACAACTGAATCATATAGCAAAGACTTTTCATGGATAGTACTTTCAAGACAAGCATCAATAAGTCTTGCATAAGAGTTAACTCATAAAGCAATAGATTCATAGTAAAGGCATTGAAGCAACACAAAGGAAGATTTAAGTTTCAGCAGTTGCTTTCAACTTGTAACATGTATATCTCATGGATAATTGTCAACATAAAGTAATATAATAAGTGCAATAGGTAAACATGTAAGAATCAATGCACAGTTAACACAAGTGTTTGCTTCTAAGATAGAAGGAAATGGGTAAACTGACTCAACATAAAAGTAGAAGAATGGCCCTTCGAAGAGGGAAGCATGGATTGCTATAGTTGTGCTAGAGCTTTTATTTTGAAAACAAGATTTTTTTTTGTCAACGGTAGTAATAAAGCATATGTGTTTTGTATAAGATATCCTATAAGTTGCAAGCCTCATGCATAGTATACCAATAGTGCCCGCACCTTGTCCTAATTAGCTTGGATTTTCATGGATTATCATCGCATAACATATGTTTTAACCAAGTATCACAAAGGGGTACCTCTATGCCGCCTGTACAAAGGTCTAAGGAGAAAGCTCACATTGGATTTCTCGCTTTTGATTATTCTCAACTTAGACATCCATACCGGGACAACATAGAGAACATATAATGGACTCCTCTTTAATGCATAAGCATTCAACAATAGATAATATTCTCATAAGAGATTGAGAATTTTTGTCCAAAACTGAAACTTCCACCATGGATCATGGCTTTAGTTAGCGGCCCAATGTTCTTCTCTAACAATATGCATACTCAAACCATTCAACTCATGATAAATCACCCTTACTTCAGACAAGATGAACATGCATAGAAACTCACATGATATTCAACAATGGTGAAATAGTTGATGGCGTCCCCAGGAACATGGTTATCGCTCAACAAGCAACTTATAAGAAATAAGATACATCAGTACATATTCAATACCACAATAGTTTTTAAGCTATTTTTCCCATGAGCTATATATTGCAAAGATAAGAATGGAATTTTAAAGGTAGCACTCAAGCAATTTACTTGGAATGGCAGAAAAATACCATGTAGTAGGTAGGTATGGTGGACACAAATGGCATAGTTTTTGGCTCAAGGATTTGGATGCACGAGAAGTAATCCCTCTCAATACAAGGCTTAGGCTAGCAAGGTTGTTTGAAGCAAACACAAGTATGAACTAATACAGCAAAACTTACATAAGAACATATTACAAGCATTATAAGACTCTACACTGTCCTCCTTATTATTCAAACCCTCACCAGAAAATATCTAGACTTTAGAGAGACCAATCATGCAAACCAAATGTCAACAAGCTCTAGGTATTTCTTCACTAATAGGTGCAAAGTATATGATGCAAGAGCTTAAACATGATCTATATGAGCACAACAATTGCCAAGTATCAAATTATTCAAGACATTATACCAATTACCACATGTAGCATTTCCCGTTTCCAACCATATAACAATTAACGAAGCAGTTTCAACCTTCGCCATGAACATTAAAAGCTAAGAACACATGTGTTCATATGAACCAGCTGAGCGTGTCTCTCTCCCACACAAGCATGAATTTATTCAGAGAATGAAAATAACAAAAACGAAAATAAAAGCACACAGACGCTCCAAGTAAAGTACATAAGATGTGACGGAATAAAAATATAGTTTCAATAGAAGAAACCTGATAAATTGTTGATGAAGAAGGGGATGCCTTGGGCATCCCCAAGCTTAGACGCTTGAGTCTTCTTGAAATATGCAGGGATGAACCACGGGGGCATCCCCAAGCTTAGACCTTTCACTCTTCTTGATCATATCATATCATCCTCCTCTCTTGACCCTTGAAAACTTCCTCCACACCAAACTCAAAACAAACTCATTAGAGGGTTAGTGCATAATCAAAAATTCACATGTTCAGAGGTGACACAATCATTCTTAACACTTCTGGACATTGCCCAAAGCTACTGGAAGTTAATGGAACAAAGAAATCCATCAAACACAGCAAAAGAGGCAATGCGAAATAAAAGGCTAAATCTGTCAAAACAGAACAGTCCGTAAAGACGAATTTTTCTGGGGCACTAAAATTGCTCAGATGAGAAAACTCCAAACTAATGAAAGTTGCGTACATATCTGAGGATCACGCACGTAAATTGGCAGATTTTTCTGAGTTACCTACAGAGAACCCTGCCCAAATTCGTGATAGACAGAAATCTGTTTCTGCGCATAAATCCAAATCTAGTATCAACCTTCTATTAGAGACTTCACTTGGCACAACAATGCAATAAAATAAAGATAAGGAGAGGTTGCTACAGTAGTAACAACTTCCAAGACAAAACAAAACAGTAGCAAAATAAACACATGGGTTATCTCCCAAGAAGTGCTTTCTTTATAGCCATTAAGATGGGCTCAGCAATTTTAATGATGCACTCGCAAGAAGTAGTAGTTGAAGCAAAAAAGAGCATCAAAAAGCAAATTCAAAACACATTTAAGCCTAACCCACTTCCTATGAAAAGGAATCTTGTAAATAAACAAATTCATGAAGAACAAAGTGACAAGCATAGGAAGATAAAACACGAGTAACTTCAAGATTTTCAACATAAAGAGGGGAAACTTAATATTATTAAGATGCATATAACTATGTTTCCCTCTCTCATAATAATATCCAGTAGCATCATGAGCAAACTCAACAATATAACTATCACATAAAGCATTCTTATCATGAGTCTCATGCATAAAATAATTACTACTCCCAACATAAGCATAGTCATTACTACTAATTGTAGTGGGAGCAAATTCAACAAAGTTGCTATCATTATTATTCTCATCAAGTGTAGGAGGCATAGTATAATCATAATAAAATTTATCCTCCATAGTAGGCGGCACCAAAAGACCACTATCATTATAATCATCATAAATAGGAGGCAAAGTATCATCAAAGAAAATTTTCTCTTCCATGCTTGGGGGACTAAAAATATCATGCTCATCAAAACCAGCTTCCCCAAGCTTAGAATTTTCCATATCATTAGCAACAATGGTGTTCAAAGCGTTCATACCAATATCATTGCTACTAGCATGCGAATAAGATTACATAGGTTTTAAATTTTCGCATCAAACAATCCATGTCTTAACTCAGGAAATAGATTAAAAAGCTCCATGTTGCTTTCTGATACGTCTCCGACGTATCAATAATTTCTTATGTTCCATGCCACATTATTGATGTTATCTACATGTTTTATGCACACTTTATGTCATATTCGTGCATTTTCTGGAACTAACCTATTAACAAGATGCCGACGTGCCGATTCTTTGTTTCTGCTGTTTTTGGTTTCAGAAATCCTAGTAAGGAAATATTCTCGGAATTGGACGAAATCAAAGCCCAGGGGCCTATTTTCTCACGAAGCTTCCAGAAGTCCGAAGGAGAGACGAAGAGGGGCCACAGGGGAGCCAAACCATAGGGCGGCGCGGCCCCCCCCTTGGCCGCGCCGGCCTGTGGTGTGGGGCCCCCGTGCCGCCTCTTGACCTGCCCTTCCGCCTATAAAAAGCCCCCGTGACGAAACCCCCAGTACCGAGAGCCACGATACGGAAAACCTTCCAGAGACGCCGCCGCCGCCGATCCCATCTCGGGGGATCCAGGAGATCGCCTCCGGCACCCTGCCGGAGATGGGAATCATCTCCCGGAGGACTCTACGCCGCCATGGTCGCCTCCGGAGTGATGTGTGAGTAGTCTACCCCTGGACTATGGGTCCATAGCAGTAGCTAGATGGTTGTCTTCTCCCCATTGTGCTATCATTGTCGGATCTTGTGAGCTGCCTAACATGATCAAGATCATCTATCTGTAATTCTATATGTTGCGTTTGTTGGGATCCGATGAATAGAGAATACTTGTTATGTTGATTATCAAAGTTATGCTATGTGTTGTTTATGATCTTGCATGCTCTCCGTTATTAGTAGATGCTCTGGCCAAGTTGATGCTAGTAACTCCAAGAGGGAGTATTTATGCTCGATAGTGGGTTCATGTCTCCGTGAATCTGGAGGAGTGACAAGAACCACTAAGGTTACGGATGTGCTGTTGCCACTAGGGATAAAACATTAGTGCTATGTTCAAGGATGTAGTCACTAGTTACATTACGCACCATACTTAATGCAATTGTCTGTTGTTAGCAACTTAATACCGGAGGGGTTCGGATGATAACTTTGAAGGTGGACTTTTTAGGCATAGATGCAGTTGGATGACGGTCTATGTACTTTGTCGTAATGCCCAATTAAATCTCACTATACTCATCATGATATGTATGTGCATGGTCATGCTCTCTTTATTTGTCAATTGCCCAACTGTAATTTGTTCACCCAACATGCTGTTCGTCTTATGGGAGAGACACCTCTAGTGAACTGTGGACCCGGTCCAATTCTCTTTCTTGAAATACAATCTACTGCAATACTTGTTCTACTGTTTTCTGCAAACAATCATCTTCCACACAATACGGTTAACTCTTTGTTACAGCAAGCCGGTGAGATTGACAACCTCACTGTTTCGTTGGGGCAAAGTACTTTGGTTGTGTTGTGCAGGTTCCACGTTGGAGCCGGAATCCCTGGTGTTGCGCCGCACTACATCCCGCCGCCATCAACCTTCAACGTGCTTCTTGGCTCCTCCTGGTTCGATAAACCTTGGTTTCTTTCTGAGGGAAAACTTGCTGCTGTGCGCATCATACCTTCCTCTTGGGGTTGCCCAACGAACGTGTGAAATACACGCCATCAAGCATAGATTTCTGGCGCCGTTGCGGGGAGATCAAGACACGCTGCAAGGGGAGTCTCCACTTCTCAATCTCTTTACTTTGTTTTTGTCTTGCTTAGTTTTATTTACTACTTTGTTTGCTGCACTAAATCAAAATACAAAAAAATTAGTTGCTAGTTTTACTTTATTTGCTATCTTGTTTGCTATATCGAAAACACAAAAAAATTAGTTTACTTGCATTTACTTTATCTAGTTTGCTTTATTTACTGTTGCTAAAATGGCCAACGCTGAAAACACTAAGTTGTGTGACTTCACAACCACAAATAATAATGATTTCTTATGCACACCTATTGCTCCACCTGCTACTACAGCAGAATTCTTTGAAATTAAACCTGCTTTCTTGAATCTTGTTATGCGAGAGCAATTTTCAGTGTTAGTTACGATGATGCTGCTGCCCATCTTAATAATTTTGTTGAATTATGTGAAATGCAAAAATATAAAGATGTAGATGGTGATATTATTAAACTAAAATTGTTCCCTTTCTCATTAAGAGGAAGAGCTAAAGATTGGTTGCTATCTCTGCCTAAGAATAGTATTGATTCATGGACTAAATGCAAGGATGCTTTTATTGGTAGATATTATCCCCCTGCTAAAATTATATCTTTGAGGAGTAGCATAATGAATTTTAAACAATTAGATACTGAACATGTTGCTCAAGCTTGGGAAAGAATGAAATCTCTGGTTAAAAATTGCCCAACCCATGGACTCGACTACTTGGATGATCATCCAAACCTTCTATGCAGGACTAAATTTTTCTTCACGGAATTTATTGGATTCAGCTGCTGGAGGTACCTTTATGTCCATCACTCTTGGTGAAGCAACAAAGCTTCTTGATAATATGATGATCAACTACTCTGAATGGCACACGGAAAGAGCTCCACAAGGTAAGAAGGTAAATTCTGTCGAAGAAACCTCTTCCTTGAGTGATAAGATTGATGCTATTATGTCTATGCTTGTGAATGATAGGACTAATATTGATCCTAATAATGTTCCATTAGCTTCATTGGTTGCACAAGAAGAACATGTTGATGTAAACTTCATTAAAAATAATAATTTCAACAACAATGCTTACCGGAACAATTCTAGTAACAACTATAGACCATATCCTTATAATAATGGCAACGGCTATGGTAATTCTTATGGGAATTCTTACAACAATAATAGGAATTCACCCCCTGGACTTGAAGCCATGCTTAAAGAATTTATTAGTACACAAACTGCTTTTAACAAATCTGTTGAAGAAAAGCTTGGGAAAATTGATATACTTGCTTCTAAAGTCGATAGTCTTGCTGCTGATGTTGATCTTTTGAAATCAAAAGTTTTGCCTAATGAGAATCATCATAATAAAATTACTACTACAGCAAATGCCATTCAAGTTAGAATTAATGAGAATATAAGATTAATGGCTGAACTGCGTGCTAGGTGGGATAGAGAAGAAAATGAAAAACTAGCTAAAAAAAAGAATATAGCTAAAGTTTGGACTATTACCACCACTAGTAATGCTAATGCTACACATGTTGCTGCACCTCCCACTAATACTAATAAAAGAATTGGTGTTAGCAATGTTTCCACTTCTAATGCAAAGCGCGAAAAACTGCACTGAAATCGCTAAAGCTGCTGAAGCACTGTGATAAAGCTGCTGAAATTTTTTCCAACATTGGGGATGATGATCCCATTGCTTTAGATTATAATGGTTTGAATTTTGATGATTGCCACATCTCTGAAGTTATAAAGTTCTTGCAAAAACTTGCTAAAAGTCCTAATGCTAGTGCTATAAATTTGGCTTTTACACATCATATTACAAATGCTCTTATAAAAGCTAGAGAAGAGAAACTAGAGCGCGAAGCCTCTATTCCTAAAAAGCTAGAGGATGGTTGGGAGCCCATCATTAAGATGAAGATTAAAGATTTTGATTGTAATGCTTTATGTGATCTTGGTGCAAGTATTTCTGTTATGCCTAAGAAAATTTATAATATGCTTGACTTGCCACCGCTGAAAAATTGTTATTTGGATGTTAATCTTGCTGATCATTCTACAAAGAAACCTTTGGGGAAAGTTGATAATGTTCGCATTACCGTTAACAATAACCTTGTTCCCGTTGATTTTGTTGTCTTGGATATTGAATGCAATGCATCTTGTCCCATTATATTGGGAAGACCTTTTCTTCGAACTGTTGGTGCTGTTATTGATATGAAGGAAGGTAATATAAAATATCAATTTCCTCTCAAGAAAGGTATGGAACACTTCCCTAGAAAGAGAATGAAGGTACCTTTTGACTCTATTATGAGAACAAATTATGATGTTGACACTTCGTCTCTTGATAATACTTGATACACACTTTCTGCGCCTAGCTGAAAGGCGTTAAAGAAAAGCGCTTATGGGAGACAACCCATGTTTTACCTACAGTACTTGGTTTTTATTTTGTGTCTTGGAAGTTGTTTACTACTGTAGCAACCTCTCCTTATCTTAGTTTTGTGTTTTGTTGTGCCAAGTTAAGCCGTTGATAGAAAAGTAAGTACTAGATTTGGATTACTGCACAGTTCCAGATTTCTTTGCTGTCACGAATCTGGGTCCACCTCCCTGTAGGTAACTCAGAAAATTAAGCCAATTTACGTGCATGATCCTCAGATATGTACGCAACTTTCATTCAATTTGAGCATTTTCATTTGAGCAAGTCTGGTGCCATTTTAAAATTCGTCAATACGAACTGTTCTGTTTTGACAGATTCTGCCTTTTATTTCGCATTGCCTCTTTCGCTATGTTGGATTAATTTCTTTGATCCACTAATGTCCAGTAGTATTATGCAATGTCCAGAAGTGTTAAGAATGATTGTGTCACCTCTGAATATGTCAATTTATATTGTGCACTAACCCTCTAATGAGTTGTTTCGAGTTTGGTGTGGAGGAAGTTTTCAAGGATCAAGAGAGGAGTATGATGCAACATGATCAAGGAGAGTGAAAGCTCTAAGCTTGGGGATGCACCCGGTGGTTCACCCCTGCATATATCAAGAAGACTCAAGCGTCTAAGCTTGGGGATGCCCAAGGCATCCCCTTCTTCATCGACAACATTATCAGGTTCCTCCCCTGAAACTATATTTTTATTCCATCACATCTTATGTGCTTTTTCTTGGAGCGTCGGTTTGTTTTTGTTTTTGTTTTGTTTGAATAAAATGGATCCTAGCATTCACTTTATGGGAGAGAGACACGCTCCGCTGTAGCATATGGACAAGTATGTCCTTGGTTTCTACTCATAGTATTCATGGCGAAGTTTCTCCTTCGTTAAATTGTTATATGGTTGGAATTGGAAAATGATACATGTAGTAATTGCTATAAATGTCTTGGGTAATGTGATACTTGGCAATTGTTGTGCTCATGATTAAGCTCTTGCATCATATGCTTTGCACCCATTAATGAAGAAATACATAGAGCATGCTAAAATTTGGTTTGCATATTTGGTTTCTCTAAGGTCTAGATAATTTCTAGTATTGAGTTTGAACAACAAGGAAGACGGTGTAGAGTCTTATAATGTTTTCAATATGTCTTTTATGTGAGTTTTGCTGCACCGGTTCATCCTTGTGTTTGTTTCAAATAAGCCTTGCTAGCCTAAACCTTGTATCGAGAGGGAATACTTCTCATGCATCCAAAATACTTGAGCCAACCACTATGCCATTTGTGTCCACCATACCTACCTATACTGCATGGTATTTTTCCGCCATTCCAAAGTAAATTGCTTGAGTGCTACCTTTAAAATTCCATCATTCACCTTTGCAATATATAGCTCATGGGACAAATAGCTTAAAAACTATTGTGGTATTGAATATGTAGTTATGCACTTTATCTCTTATTAAGTTGCTTGTTGTGCGATAACCATGTTCACTGGGGACGCCATCAACTTTTCATTGTTGAATTTCATGTGAGTTGCTATGCATGTTCGTCTTGTCTGAAGTAAGAGAGATCTACCACCATATGGTTAAGCATGCATATGTTAGAGAAGAACATTGGGCCGCTAACTAAAGCCATGCTCCATGGTGGAAGTTTCAGTTTTGGACAACAATCCTCAAATCTCAAATGAGAAAATTATTAATTGTTGGTATATGCTTATGCATAAAAGAGGAGTCCATTATCTGTTGTCTATGTTGTCCCGGTATGGATGTCTAAGTTGAAGAATAATCAATAGCGAGAAATCCAATGCGAGCTTTCTCCTTAGACCTTTGTACAGTCGGCATAGAGGTACCCCTTTGTGACACTTGGTAAAAACAATGCATTGTGATGATCCGGTAGTCCAAGCTAATTAGGACAAGGTGCGGGCACTATTAGTACACTATGCATGAGGCTTGCAACTTATAAGATATAATTTACATGATGCATATGCTTTATTACTACCGTTGACAAAATTGTTTCATGTTTTCAAAATCAAAGCTCTAGCACAAATATAGCAATCGATGCTTTGGAGGACCATTCTTTTACTTTCAATGTTGAGTCAGTTCACCTATTTCTCTCCACCTCAAGAAGCAAACACTTGTGTGAACTGTGCATTGATTCCTACATACTTGCTTATTGCACTTATTATATTACTCTATGTTGACAATATCCATGAGATATACATGTTACAAGTTGAAAGCAACCGCTGAAACTTAATCTTCTTTTGTGTTGCTTCAATATCTCTACTTTGAATTATTGCTTTATGAGTTAACTCTTATGCAAGACTTATTGATGCTTGTCTTGAAGTGCTATTCATGAAAAGTCTTTGCTATATGATTCACTTGTTTACTCATGTCATATACATTGTTTCGATCGCTGCATTCACTACATATGCTTTACAAATAGTATGATCAAGATTATGATGGCATGTCACTCCAGAAATTATCTGTGTTATCGTTTTACCTGCTCGGGACGAGCAGAACTAAGCTTGGGGATGCTGATACGTCTCCGACGTATCGATAATTTCTTATGTTCCATGCCACATTATTGATGTTATCTACATGTTTATGCACACTTTATGTCATATTCGTGCATTTTCTGGAACTAACCTATTAACAAGATGCCGAAGTGCCGATTCTTTGTTTCTGCTGTTTTTGGTTTCAGAAATCCTAGTAAGGAAATATTCTCGGAATTGGACGAAATCAAAGCCCAGGGGCCTATTTTCTCACGAAGCTTCCAGAAGTCCGAAGGAGAGACGAAGAGGGGCCACAGGGGAGCCAAACCATAGGGCGGCGCGGCCCCCCCCCTTGGCCGCGCCGGCCTGTGGTGTGGGGCCCCCGTGCCGCCTCTTGACCTGCCCTTCCGCCTATAAAAAGCCCCCGTGACGAAACCCCCAGTACCGAGAGCCACGATACGGAAAACCTTCCAGAGATGTCGCCGCCGCCGATCCCATCTCGGGGGATCCAGGAGATCGCCTCCGGCACCCTGCCGGAGATGGGAATCATCTCCCGGAGGACTCTACGCCGCCATGGTCGCCTCCGGAGTGATGTGTGAGTAGTCTACCCCTGGACTATGGGTCCATAGCAGTAGCTAGATGGTTGTCTTCTCCCCATTGTGCTATCATTGTCGGATCTTGTGAGCTGCCTAACATGATCAAGATCATCTATCTGTAATTCTATATGTTGCGTTTGTTGGGATCCGATGAATAGAGAATACTTGTTATGTTGATTATCAAAGTTATGCTATGTGTTGTTTATGATCTTGCATGCTCTCCGTTATTAGTAGATGCTCTGGCCAAGTTGATGCTAGTAACTCCAAGAGGGAGTATTTATGCTCGATAGTGGGTTCATGTCTCCGTGAATCTGGAGGAGTGACAAGAACCACTAAGGTTACGGATGTGCTGTTGCCACTAGGGATAAAACATTAGTGCTATGTTCAAGGATGTAGTCACTAGTTACATTACGCACCATACTTAATGCAATTGTCTGTTGTTAGCAACTTAATACTGGAGGGGGTTCGGATGATAACCTGAAGGTGGACTTTTTAGGCATAGATGCAGTTGGATGACGGTCTATGTACTTTGTCGTAATGCCCAATTAAATCTCACTATACTCATCATGATATGTATGTGCATGGTCATGCTCTCTTTATTTGTCAATTGCCCAACTGTAATTTGTTCACCCAACATGCTGTTCGTCTTATGGGAGAGACACCTCTAGTGAACTGTGGACCCCGGTCCAATTCTCTTTACTGAAATACAATCTACTGCAATACTTGTTCTCTTGTTTTCGCAAACAATCATCTTCCACACAATACGGTTAACTCTTTGTTACAGCAAGCCGGTGAGATTGACAACCTCACTGTTTCGTTGGGGCAAAGTACTTTGGTTGTGTTGTGCAGGTTCCACGTTGGCGCCGGAATCCCTGGTGTTGCGCCGCACTACATCCCGCCGCCATCAACCTTCAACGTGCTTCTTGGCTCCTCCTGGTTCGATAAACCTTGGTTTCTTTCTGAGGGAAAACTTGCTGCTGTGCGCATCATACCTTCCTCTTGGGGTTGCCCAACGAACGTGTGAAATACACGCCATCACTTTCCATTATGCCTAACTAGTGAAAAATAAAAACAAGAAACAAAAAGATGTAATTGCAGGATCTAAAGGAAATAGCTTCGAGCACTTACAACGGCGCCAGAAAATAACTTAGTTACCTGGGACCGGAGTGTGAGTGCCTTTTACCTTTCCTCCCCGGCAACGGCGCCAGAAAATAGCTTGCTGTCTACTGTTGGCTTCTTTTCCTGTAGACAGTATTGGGCCTCCAAGAGCAGAGGTTTGTAGAACAGCGGCAAGTTTTCCCTTAAGTGGATCACCCAAGGTTTTATCGAACTCAGGGAGGAAGAGGTCAAAGATATCCCTCTCAAGCAACCCTGCAATCACGATACAAGAAGTCTCTTGTGTCCCCAACACACCCAATACACTTGTCAGATGTATAGGTGCACTAGTTCGGCGAAGATATAGTGAAATACAAGTGGTATGAATGGATATGAGCAGTAGTAACGACACCTAAAAATAGCTTGCTGGCGTGCAGTTGATGGTAGTAATATTGCAGGAAGTAAAGATGCAGTAGAACAATAAATAAGCGATGATTGCAGTATTTGGAAACAAGGCCTAGGGATCATACTTTCACTAGTGGACACTCTCAACATTGATCACATAATAAAACCACTCTACACTCTCTTGTTGGATGATGAACACCATTAATTTTGTAGGGCTACAAGAGCACCTCAATGCCGGAGTTAACAAGCTCCACAACATTCGATGTTTATATTTAAATAACCTTAGAGTGCATGATAGACCAACGCAATTATACCAAGTACTAACATAGCATGCACACCGTCACCGACAGACTATGAAAGGAGGAATAGATCACATCAATACTATCATAGTAATAGTTAACTCCATAATCTACAAGAGATTACAATCATAAACTACGCCAAGTACTACATGATGCACACACTGTCACCATTACATCATGGAGGAGGAATAGAGTACTTTAATAACATCACTAGAGTAGCACATAGATTAATAGTGATACAAAGTTCATCATATGAATCTCAATCATGTAAGGCAGCTCATGAGATCATTGTATTGAAGTACATGGGAGAGAGATTAACCACATAGCTACCGGTACAGCCCTTAGCCTCGATGGAGAACTACTCCCTCCTCATGGGAGACAGCATCGGTGATGAAGATGGCGGTGGTGTCGATGGAGATGCCTTCCGGGGGCACTTCCCCATCCCGGCGGCGTGCCGGAATAGAGACTCATGTCCCCCAGATCTTAGCTTCGCGATGGCGGCGGCTCTGGAACTTTTCTCGTACCGTGGCTTATTCGTCTCGAAGATTTAGGTCAGGAAGGCTTAAATAGGCGAAGAGTAGGAGTCGGAGGGGCTACGGGGCAGCCAGACAAACAGGGGGCCACGCCCCCCCTTGGGCCGCTCCGCCACCATGTGTGGTGGCCCTGGGCCTCTCCTCTGGCCCCTCTCCGGTGTTCTGGAAGCTTCGTGGAATTATAAGATGCTGGGCATTGATTTCGTCCAATTCCGAGAATATTTCCTTACTAGGATTTCTGAAACCAAAAACAGCAGAAAAGAGGAACTGGCACTTCGGCATCTTGTCAATAGGTTAGTTCCGGAAAATGCATCAAAACGATATAAAATGTGAACAAAACATGTAGGTATTGTCATAAAACAAGCATGGAACATCAGAAATTATAGATACGTTGGAGACGTATCACCCACCAACGTATTTTGACCTAAAAATCACTATATATATATATGCCCCGAAGAGTTCTCGGGAGGAGAGCGCCGCTGAAGACATAAACACGAAAACAGATGTTGCAGACAAGATAGGAGGGGGAAACTCCGCGGGATCACCGCCGGAGGGATCTCCACCTTCTCCAACGTCTTCATCATCATCACCATGATCAAGGGAGAGTAGTCCACCTCTGTACTACGGGTTTGTGGCAGTAGCTTGATCTATTTCTCTCATGTTCTTCATAGTTCTTAGTGCCATATGAGCTGCCCTATATGATTATGGCCATATTTGTAATACATATGTGGTGGATACTTATTCTATGATATTGTGCTATGAGATCTGAATGTATTATGTGTAATATGTATTGTAGATGCATATTATTTACCCAGTTCTTAAGTATTTGTTCTGATCCAACATCTATGCAAGAGCGTGTGTGGGGTGATATGTGTATTAGATAGAGTAGCATGGTTTTAGTGATTGAATAGTGACAACAAATTCATGATCTATTATACTCCCTCCGTTCCTTTCTATAGTGCCTATAGATTTTTGGCATTTGTTTCAGAATATAAGGTTGTAGCTTAGCTTTTTTTCAATTACCCCCTCCCCGTTCTGCTCCCAAATCGTTCAGCTCCCAAATTTATTATGGTAAGTTAGGAAGATATGGATTTCCCAAATTTTACGTTGATCTCAAATCGTTTATCTAGGGATCTTGTGTAAAAAATACTCTTGCGCTAATTTCCGTGCTAAAAATCTATAGGCACTATAGAATGGAACAGAGGGAGTATATGGTTTTGCCTTTTCTTTTGCTACCTCACTAGGGATGCATGTGCTATGTTCGCCACGTGACAAAAGTGATGATCCTGCTTGTTCAAGGTAGCATATTTGATATTCAAACATCATGTCAATGTATTTATGCCTATGCTCTGTTAGTTCTTAATACAAGATTTCATGTAGTTTTTTTCTTTCTTGTGGATTATAAGAGATATTGTTGCATCATCTCTTTGTTAGAATGTGATACCCATATGAATGCGTATCTTACTTATGTTATTATTTTGCATCCTCATATCTCATTGATGAATTACTGTTTGTCCACTACAACTTAAAAGAGAGAATAGTCAAGTGAACCCATGAACCCCGGTCCACTTTTTATCATAAGTAACATTTTTATATTGCTTTTATCTTTTTTTTCTATTTGCTGCTCTATTTTAATTCAAAAATACAAAAATATTACTTTTCTTATTTGTATCCAAAACACCAAAAACAATCAATCCTTTTACAGTTTTTTACTTACTTACTTACTTTATTCTATCTAGTTTTACTTATTTTATTTTTACTTGTGTTTTCTTTACTTACATGAAACCTTGTGCTTGAAAACCACACGGTGGAATTGGGGACACAAGGCTTTTATTTTATTTTACAGGATTGCTAGAAGAAGAGAGAAGAGAATATTCTTTGCTAACTTCCCCGAGAGTTCGATATAAACCCTCAAGTCACCCTTGTGCGAAAAATGCTCTGCTGACACAACACTCTGCACTTGAAGTCTCAACGTCATCACCAAGTGACCAAATTATTAAGTGCCATACAACCCAAATCCCTATGTTAAGTAAATGTATGCCTCATGAGATGAATGAGATTTATCCTAAGCATTCCAAGCCAAGGTTTAAGAAAAACCATACTAATAACTTGAGAATAGCCCTAAAATAATTTGCAAGTCCGTATCACAATTTAGGCACATGCACTAATTCCCATGAGATCATATTATCAAATAAGAAATCAAGCAATAAAAATAACCTTGTAAATTATTTCTTTACAAGAGAAATACAAACTAAATCCCTTATCTATCAATAAGAAATTGTCCAAGTAATTAAAAATAATAATATGAATTCAAAAAGAATAAGAAATTGGAATTACTATTAACATACCTATTTAAATATTAAGTGGTAATCAACATTCAACAATATTAAAATATGATAAGTTTTAACAGAATAGAAACTTTTAAATTATTCAAACATAGGATAATTCAAATAGTAAATCAAAGCAGAAAACTAAGAGAGAGAGAGAGAGAGAGAGAAAGAGAGAGAGAGAGAGAGAGCTTGAATAGACCATGCCAACCAGCCCAGGTAGCCCAACTAGCCAGCCCCGACCCAACTCCCCGGTTTGCTTCGAAAGAACGTGATGGTGAAGATCACCGTCAACCTCCATTCCTGGGAGCTGCTCGGTGTCAGCACCGTCGTCGCCGACTGTATCAAGATCCCCGCTGCTTCCAGACGCTCATAAATACCGTCACACCGCCGCCAACAAACCTAGCTCGTCATTTTCTCATTTCCCCTCTTCTCGCGCAGACGCTCGAAACCCAAGCTCACATTCTTCGCCTCACCCCGTCGATTACGACCATCTCGAGCACTGCCGTGAAGTCCTAGAGCTTCTCGCCGCCTCCAACAACCTTCTCGTCAACATGAGCTTGTTGGGGAGCCCGGATTTCCTCGAATTGCATCGCCGTTCTGCCACCAGTAATCGACGATCGCCGTCGATTGACACAGCCCCAAGCCTCGACGTCAAGCCCTACGTGCTCATGGTGAGCTCCTCGATATCCCGGTGTGCTCACCTTGCTCTATAATGGCTCGTACCTTCGTCTCGTCATTCACCTGCACGCGCTACCGCTCTGCCTTGCCGCCCGCCAAGCTCTGGTGACCATTATCTAGTGGCCCCGCTACCTCTAGATTCCGTGTGACGTGCTAGTTTGAATGGAACCAGTCGGCCATCCACGGGAGCCCGGGAACGACAGCACCGTCGTCGACATCCCGCAGGCCACCGTATCCTCAGCCTCATCATCAATTTTGCCTCGGTCGATGCCCATGTTGCACCTGACGTGGACACTGGACCACCTGTCAATGACTATCGGTAGAGTCTGCCTAGCTACAAAACGTAATTCCGTTTTAAATTCAAATTCTAGAAAAGTGTGTAAACTTTCCAAATTCATATCAAATTCAGTTTATATGAGAAAAATACAAATTAGATATCAAAATTATCATAAAATAATGTCTATCCATTAAATATAATATCATTTTTAATAAAAATGAAAATTTAATTATTTAGGTACCACTACGTTTGGGGATGTCGTTTTGGCTCGATATACATGTTTGTGTCTTTTGTGTGCATTCATAAAGAAAAAGACATATGGTGTATGTGGTGGGGAGATAAACAAAAATCAAGTTGCTAATTTGAAAACTAAAAGCACCATTTTTTTCAACACAAGCCACCAAAGATGTCTTTTATTGATGAGAATTTGTAGAAAGTTGTAAGAGCAGGTGCAGCTTTGATCTTTAGTTTTTGATCCACAAATTATATGATCAAACATTTTTCTAAACTTTGATAACTTATATTTTGGAGAATACTTCGACTGGTCATGTGAAAATTCTGTCATTATTATGTCATGATAAAATGAGAATTACTTGTACAAGAAATTATTCATATCTAAAGAATTGTCAATTTTCCGCAAAAAATAAAAGATTTCTATTTTCTTGAGCAACTGGTGGAAGCTATGATTTTTATATAAAAAAACAACACGAATTGACCAGTCGGTAAAAAAATGGTCTATACAGATACATCTGCGACGGACATCAACGGAGGCCACAAACCAGGCCAGCCTATGGCGTCACTAAAGCAATCAAAACCGACACCTTACAAACACGATGTCAATCTCGGAGGTGCGACAGACTCACGGGGCTCTCTAGTGCGAGCACCATTTGATCTTAGAGGCACGACTAATTCAGTCTGTCCAAACCAAATTAACAACTAAATGTTGATCAAAATTCAAAAAAAAAAAATGATGATCGCACCTATAACTTCTGGAGGTACATCAAAACACACAAATAAAATGGAAAGAAGTTTATCTTCTCCTCGCTCACACTTGATGATGCAATCCTTTACAACAGGGGAAAGCTTGATTATGTCTAAGAAGATAACTCTTAGGTTGACTGTCACGCTCTATTTTTTTTACTCCAAAAGTAGTTTCTGCTAATTGCTACACCACAGATGATGTCACAGACAATCAAACTAGGGACAGAAAAATCAGGCCAACCACTACGAAAAGATTCCTGATATTACAAGCAGATGCCACGGAAGATTCCAAATGCATCTCTCCTTCTTTCTGCTTTCCTGTCCACTACAGCCATTTTCTTTTTTCCCACAATTATTTCCCTCACTAAAACCCCAAGTTTTCTGGCTATAAATTGCACCACTCTACCAAGCTTCAATTCCCTTTTCCCCTCCTCCCCAGTTTCCTTGCAAGATTTCATCCCTCTCGGCTCCTAGCAAGTAACAGCACAGACTGTTTTTGTTAGTGCCAACTTGAGGGAATCTTGGCTGCTTCCTAAGCTTGCCCAAACTGGGCACAGGCCTGCCACCTGAGCCCAATCTCTCGTTTAACATCCTATCTTTGTTCCCAGATCTTAAATTTCCGTTAGGGAGGTTCTGCTCAAATATTCTTGTTGAATCATCCATTCCAGGGGAGGTTTTGCCAAAAAATTCTTCTCTGTCCATCCATTTCCAGGGGGAGGTTCTGCTAAAAAAATTCTCTGCTACTAATTCGTTTCCAAGGGGAGGTTCTGCCAAAATTTCCTTCGAAATCAGTTTGATCTCAGGGGAGGTTCTGCCAAAATCTTGGCCACATATAACCAACACGTTTATCTGTCCTGAAAACAAAAACAGATAAATTTGCAAGGTAAAGAAAAGAGCGGTGTGTTCTTGATGATAGACTAGCAGAGGAGCCGTATTAGCGTGTGTAGATGTTGTTGCTGGTCCTCTGTGAGCATATTCACTCCGGATTTATGGTCGGCTCAGCGATCACTCGCCTTGTCCAGTCCTTCTCAGTTGTCTTCCTCTACTGGTTCTACGTCTTCTCCCTAAGCTCCCTTTAGTTGCAGTTCCTTAGTGCTAAACTAAGCCTTTTCTTCTTTAACAACATAATCAAAGCTAGTAAGTGAGGCGCCCAGTAACGGTACAAGCTGTACTTATAAGAAATAAGGGAAAGTGAAATTGGTGTGCCTACGCCAAAGTTGCCGAGAGGTGATCATGTCAAGTGGGACCTCGTTTGGGTCGAGCCAGGGGACCCGAAGTTCCAGGTCCGAGGAGGATTCCCCGGACCTCCGAGCTCAGATGGAGAAGAGGAGAAAGAGGAGGAAGGAGTCGAACCGGGAGTCAGCGCGCCGTTCTAGGGTGCGGAAGCAACAACACCTCGACGACCTCTCTTCACAGGTTAGTCGTACTCCTACAAGTTACAAATATGCTACAGTACTTATAAGTGCACACAAGTCTAATATTTAAATCCATTTTTATTGTTTCATTGTCCTATATAATCTAGTATATTATTTATGAGAGCCTGCACTCATGTGCAGGTGAAAAGAAAAATATATGAAAACAAAGGTCCACTTGAAATATCTGCTCGGACAAAACTCAATTATTGTGAATTCTCCTCCTACCTAACACTCCTACTTCCAACAACACTACAAAGTCACATAGGTTGTGTTTTCACCAAACTAGGAGTATCACACCTTCCAAACAAGAGCATGATAAAAAAAATTATATACATGTTACTTTTTCCAATAACGATCTAGCTCTTGCTAAGAAGACATTGTATGTTCCAAAAACAGGTGGATCAGCTGAAGAACCAGAAGCAACAACTCAGCATGGCACTGAGCATGACCACCCAGAACCTTGTGGCAGTGAAAGCTCAAAATTCAGTGATGCACACACAGAAGGTGGAGCTCGAGACCAGACTGTCTGCCCTAGGAGAGATCATCTACTGCATGAACTCAATCACCAACGCTACAAATCCTGTCTACATGGGTACCGCAGCAAGCAGTGCCTGTGACATTTTTGGCACCAGCAGCACATGGAGCCAGCCCATAGACTTGTACCAGTGCTTCTAAGGGGAAATAAGAAATGAAAGAATGGTTGATATTGTCATAGATGGTAGGGCCAAAATGCATCAAGTTCTGTTTCAATCATGTAGGGCCTTTGTGTCACCATTGATGTGTGCCTCTCTCTCCTTATTGTTTATTTTGCTGTAATGGTTGGTGAGAGGAGTGGAATCAATGGGTCAGTTCGTCAAAGAAAGAGGCTGGGGATTTTGTACTGCTCCTGATGGTGATGTCTAGCTAGTAAAATGCGGATTTCGTGCCTCTTTATATGCAAAGTGCTTCTCCGCTTTCACACCTAATTATCTCCATGTAGATTCTTTTTTATCATCTGTGTTTATTTTGCTTTTGATCGGGCTCAAATATTTTTATTAATCTTTTTGTGATGTCAAGCTAGGTTTATGCACATAAGCCTTATTTTGGAGATTGTTGTTGGATGTACTAAAGAAGCATGCACCATTTAGATGTGAAAAGAATAAGTAAAAGGATATTGATGAAACAGAATAAATAGAAGTGGTAGTTGCAGGGTTTTTTTCTGAAAGTTAGGCTATGCCAACTTCTGCATCAATCGATGCATACACCCTATTTATTATTTTATTCAACAAAGGTCTAATAAAGATCATACATCAAAACATCCAAAACCACCACACAATACCTATAAACCTAACAATGGATGAAGATCATGCCAACATGGCCTTATTACTTGGAACTACAAAAAACCCCATCAACTAAGTAGCATGAACATCGCATACCCCGAGACACCCACTAAGCGCAAGGGAAGAGTTTATCCGGACTAACGGGCTCTTACTAAGCACCTCATGCACACGCTAGAGGAAGCCGTCACCACCATCAAACCACCGAGCAATCCACAGGATAAGATCCGCACAAACTTCGTGATTCCTGCGATCGATGTCACTACGACGCCAAGATAACACTTCCTCCCTGAACGTGCTGACATCACGCAACCGCCGTCAAGACCCCGTTGCGCCACGCTGCGGAGTCTCACCGTCGTCGAAGCGCACGGGAACGACCACTAGTACACCGCGATGCACACCTCCAAGACTGTTGCCCCAAGGAAGGGAACGATGAACAGGCCTTGCTATCATTCGATCCATAGACCCGGGGTTTCCCCTAGAGGGTATCAAAAGGAGATGGGAGATTCACCTCAATGATGCCTTCAAGAACGCACAAGTCATCGCCATCTCTGGCACCGGCCAAAGCCAAAACCTAGGGTTTTCAACCGGATATGCCAGACCAAGATGACGTCCCGCCACTTGTACATCAGAGTAACCAAGCTGACCACCTCCGGTGGAAGGAGGAGACCACCCCACATCTACTGACTAGTCAGCGAGATCTCTGCAGCCACCAACTCCGGAACAACATCCCCTCACCGGGACGGCGATAAGCACTGCCAGATGGAAGGGAACTGACATAGGCATCCCGAATGGGCCTGCCGAATAAAGTACCCGAGGACATTTGACGGCCCACGACCCAAAGCTTCTCAAGGCCCAGAAGCCTAGCGAACGTCAATATGGAATATAGAGTTATATTAGGAATCACGAGTAGTCATGTAATTGTACGGAAAAGACTCAGATAGTCTCCCAAAGTTTGTAACTTGTACGGCAAGAGAACCCTCGGCTCTCCCTCCTATATAAAGGGGAGCCGAGGGGAGGAGAAGTCATCGAATCTATTGTCAACATAACCTTATTTTTTTAGTCGAGCACCTTTTCGGCGGAACCTTCGAGATCTACTTGCCCTCTACTTTTTATGAAAAACCCTAAGACTACAATCCATAGGCATTGACAAGTTAATCTCTTGTCAATCGGCGCCGTCTGTGGGAACTGGAGGCTGCTAGGAGGTGATCTCGATGGACGGAGATAAACGGATCCAGCCTGATCTCGACGATTTTGTTCCTCACCCTCCTGCCCGTTCGCATGCATATGCCAATCTGGTGGAGTCGATGGAGATAACGTTCGGGAGTTTCCACTTCCGCGTCGGGAAAGTAGGATCGCATCGTCTTGCGGCACCGATTTTTTCGGGAACGTTAGCGGCCGATTCCAATTTCTCGGGATCATTGATATGTCTCCAACGTATCGATAATTTCTTATGTTCCATGCTTGTTTTATAACAATACCTACATGTTTTGTTCACACTTTACATCGTTTTTATGCATTTTCCGGAACTAATCTATTGATGAGATGCCGAAGTGCCAGTTCCTGTTTTCTGCTGTTTTTGGTTTCAGAAATCCTAGTAAGGAAATATTCTCGGAATTGGACGAAATCAATGCCCAGCATCTTATAATTCCACGAAGCTTCCAGAACACCCGAGAGGGACCAGAGGAGAGCCACAGGGCCACCAGACAGTAGGGCGGCGCGGCCCAAGGGGGGCGCCCCCTATTGTGTGGCGCCCCCGTAACCCCTCCGACTCTGATTCTTCGCCTATAAGAAGCCTCCTGACCTAAAACATCGATAGGAATAAGCCACGGTACGAGAAACCTTCCAGAGCCGCCGCCATCGCGAAGCCAAGATCTGGGGGACAGAAGTCTCTGTTCCGGCACGCCGCCGGGACGGGGAAGTGCCCCCGGAAGGCATCTCCATCGACACCACTGCCATCTTCATCACCGCTGCTGTCTCCCATGAGAAGGGAGTAGTTCTCCATCGAGGCTAAGGGCTGTACCGGTAGCTATGTGGTTAATCTCTCTCCCATGTACTTCAATACAATGATCTCATGAGCTGCCTTACATGATTGAGATTCATATGATGAGCTTTGTATCACTATTAATCTATGTGCTACTCTAGTGATGTTATTAAAGTACTCTATTCCTCCTCCATGATGTAATGGTGACAGTGTGTGCATCATGTAGTACTTGGCGTAGTTTATGATTGTGATCTCTTGTAGATTATGAAGTTAACTATTACTATGATGGTATTGATGTGATCTATTCCTCCTTTCATAGTATGATGGTGACAGTGTGCATGCTATGTTAGTACTCGGTATAATTGCGTTGGTCTATCATGCACTCTAAGGTTATTTAAATATGAACGTCGAATGTTGTGGAGCTTGTTAACTCCGGCATTGAGGTGCTCTTGTAGCCCTACACAATTAATGGTGTTCATCATCCAACAAGAGAGTGTAGAGTGGTTTTATTATGTGATCAATGTTGAGAGTGTCCACTAGTGAAAGTATGATCCCTAGGCCTTGTTTCCAAATACTGCAATCATCGCTTATTTACTGTTCTACTGCATCTTTACTTCCTGCAATATTACTACCATCAACTGCACGCCAGCAAGCTATTTTCTGGCGCCGTTACTACTGCTCATATTCATTCATACCACTTGTATTTCACTATATCTTCGCCGAACTAGTGCACCTATACATCTGACAAGTGTATTAGGTGTGTTGGGGACACAAGAGACTTCTTGTATCGTGATTGCAGGGTTGCTTGAGAGGGATATCTTTGACCTCTTCCTCCCTGAGTACGATAAACCTTGGGTGATCCACTTAAGGGAAAACTTGCTGCTGTTCTACAAACCTCTGCTCTTGGAAGCCCAACACTGTCTACAGGAAAAGAAGCGTTAGTAGACATCGAGCTATTTTCTGGCGTCGTTGCCGGGGAGAAAAGGTAAAAGGCACTCACACTCCGGTCCCAGGTAACTAAGTTATTTTCTGGTGCCGTTGTAAGTGCTGGAAGCTATTTCCTTTAGAACCTGCAATTTCATCTTTTTGTTTCTTGTTTTACACTAGTAAGGCATAATGGAAAGCAACTATGAGCTTTTTAATCTATTTCTTGAGTTAAGACATGGATTGTTTGCTGCGAAAATTAAAAAACCTATGGAACCTTATTTGCATGCTAGTAGCAATGATATTAGTATGAACGCTTTGAACACCATTGTTGCTAATGATATGGAAAATTCTAAGCTTGGGGAAGCTGGTTTTGATGAGCATGATATTTTTAGTCCCCCAAGCATGGAGGAGAAAATTTTCTTTGATGATACTTTGCCTCCCATTTATGATGATTATAATGATAGTGGTCTTTTGGTGCCACCTACTATGGAGAGTAAATTTTATTATGATGATACTATGCCTCCTACACTTGATGAGAATAATAATGATAGCTACTTTGTTGAATTTGCTCCCACTATTACTAATAAAATTGACTATGCTTATGTGGAGAGTAATAATTTTATGCATGAGACTCATGATAAGAATGCTTTATGTGATAGTTATATTGTTGAGTTTGTTCATGATGCTACTGAAAATCTTTATGAGAGAGGAAAATATGGTTGTAGAAATTTTCATGTTACTAAAACACCTCTCTATATACTGAAAATCTTGAAGTTACGCTTGTCTAGTCTTTCTATGCTTGTTGCATTATTCTTCATGAATTTGTTTATTTACAAGATTCCTATGCATAGGAAGTGGGTTAGACTTAAATGTGTTTTGAATTTGCCTTTTGATGCTCTCTTTTGCTTGAGTGCATCATTGAAATCACTGAGCACATCTTAATGGCTATAAAGAAAGCACTTCTTGGGAGATAACCCATGTTTTTATTTTACTAATGTTTTGTTGTGTCTTGGAAGTTGTTACTACTGTAGCAACCTCTCCTTATCTTTGTTTTATTGCATTGTTGTGCCAAGTAAAGTCTTTGATAGTAAGGTTGATACTAGATTTGGATTACTGCGCAGAAACAGATTTCTGTCTGTCACGAATTTGGGCAGTGTTCTCTGTAGGTAACTCAGAAAAATCTGCCAATTTACGTGCGTGATCCTCACATATGTACGCAACTTTCATTCAATTTGAGCATTTTCATCTGAGCAAGTCTGGTGCCTCTTAAAAATTTGTCTTTACGGACTGTTCTGTTTTGACAGATTCTGCCTTTTATTTCATATTGCATGTTTTGCTATGCTTGATGGATTTCTTTATTCTATTAACTTTCAGTAGCTTTGTGCAATGTCCAGAAGTGTTAAGAATGATTATGTCACCTCTGAACATGTGAATTTTGATTATGCACTAACCCTCTAATGAGTTGTTTTGAGTTTGGTGTGGAGGAAGTTTTCAAGGATCAAGGGAGGAGGATGATACAATATGATCAAGGAGAGTGAAAGCTCTAAGCTTGGGGATGCCCCGGTGGTTCATCCATGCATATTTCAAGAAGACTCAAGCATCTAAGCTTGGGGATGCCCAAGGCATCCCCTTCTTCATCGACAACATTATCAGGTTCCTCTAGTGAAACTATATTTTTATTCCGTCACATCTTATGTGCTTTACTTGGAGCGTCTGTTTGTTTTTGTTTTTGTTTTGTTTGAATAAAGTTGGATCCTAGCATTCATTGTGTGGGAGAGAGACACGCTCCGCTGTTGCATATGGAAAAATATGTCCTTAGGCTTTACTCATAATGTTCATGGCGAAGGTTGAAACTGCTTCATTAATTGTTATATGGTTGGAAACGGGAAATGCTACATGTGGTAATTGGTAGAATGTCTTGAATAATTTGATACTTGGCAATTGTTGTGCTCATAAGGATCATGTTTAAGCTCTTGCATCATATACTTTGCACCTATTAGTGAAGAAATACATAGAGCTTGCTAAATTTGGTTTGCATGATTGGTCTCTCTAAGGTCTAGATATTTTCTAGTAAGGGTTTGAACAACAAGGAAGACAGTGTAGAGTCTTATAATGCTTGCAATATGTTTTTATGTGAGTTTTGCTGTACCGGTTCATACTTGTGTTTGCTTCAAATAACCTTGCTAGCGTAAGCCTTGTATTGAGAGGGAATACTTCTCGTGCATCCAAATCCTTGAGCCAAAAACTATGCCATTTGTGTCCACCATACCTACCTACTACATGGTATTTTCTGCCATTCCAAAGTAAATTGTTTGAGTGCTACCTTTAAACAATTCAAAATGTATTACCTCTTATTTGTGTCAATGTTTTATAGCTCATGAGGAAGTATGTGGTGTTTATCTTTCAATCTTGTTGGGCAACTTTCACCAATGGACTAGTGGCTTCATCCGCTTATCCAATAATTTTGCAAAAAGAGCTGGCAATGGGATTCCCAGTCCCAAATTAATAACCTTCATAATTTTACAAAAAATAGACACTCCTCCATGGTATGTGATTGTTGGACGGCACCCGAGGATTCGGTTAGCCATGGCTTGAGAAAGCAAAGGTGTGGAGGAGTGTCATCTAAATAAAACTAAATAAAAAGGCACTCCTTCATGGTATGAGATTGTTGGCAGGCACCCGAGGATTTGGTTAGCCATGGTTTGTGAAAGCAAGGTTGGAAGGAGTGCCACCCAAAAATAAAAATGTTTCATGGGAGCCGCTCTTTGAAGGTTTGTCTGGCAAGGGGGTTAGAGTGCCCATTACCATTCGTTGACAACAACAAACACCTCTCAAAACTTTACTTTTATGCTCTCTCTATGTTTTCAAAATAAAAGCTCTAGCACAAATATAGCAATCAATGCTTCCCTCTGCGAAGGGCCTTTCTTCTACTTTTATGTTGAGTCAGTTTACCCACTTCTTTCTATCTTAGAAGCAAACACTTATGTTAACTGTGCATTGACTCTTACATGTTTACCTATTGCACTTGTTATATTGCTTTATGTTGACAATTATCCATGAGATATACATGTTACAAGTTGAAAGCAACCGCTGAAACTTAATCTTCCTTTGTGATGCTTCAATGCCTTTACATTGAATCTATTGCTTTATGAGTTAACTCTTATGTAAAACTTATTGATGCTTGTCTTGAAAGTACTATTCATGAAAAGTATTTGCTATATGATTCAGTTGTTTAAGCATTATCTTTATCATTGCTTTGAATCGCTGCATTCATCTCATATGCTTTACAATAGTATGATCAAGATTATGTTGGTAGCATGTCACTTCAGAAATTATTCTTTTATCGTTTACCTACTCGGGACGAGTAGGAACTAAGCGTGGGGATGCTGATACGTCTCCAACGTATCGATAATTTCTTATGTTCCATGCTTGTTTTATAACAATACCTACATGTTTTGTTCACACTTTACATCGTTTTTATGCATTTTCCGGAACTAACCTATTGACGAGATGCCGAAGTGCCAGTTCCTGTTTTCTGCTGTTTTTGGTTTCAGAAATCCTAGTAAGGAAATATTCTCGGAATTGGACGAAATCAACGCCCAGCATCTTATAATTCCACGAAGCTTCCAGAACACCCGAGAGGGACCAGAGGAGAGCCACAGGGCCACCAGACAGTAGGGCGGCGCGGCCCAAGGGGGGTGCCCCCCTATTGTGTGGCGCCCCCGTAACCCCTCCGACTCCGATTCTTCGCCTATAAGAAGCCTCCTGACCTAAAACATCGATAGGAATAAGCCACAGTACGAGAAACCTTCCAGAGCCGCCGCCATCGCGAAGCCAAGATCTAGGGGACAGAAGTCTCTGTTCCGGCACGCCGCCGGGACGGGGAAGTGCCCCCGGAAGGCATCTCCATCGACACCACCGCCATCTTCATCACCGCTGCTGTCTCCCATGAGGAGGGAGTAGTTCTCCATCGAGGCTAAGGGCTGTACCGGTAGCTATGTGGTTAATCTCTCTCCCATGTACTTCAATACAATGATCTCATGAGCTGCCTTACATGATTGAGATTCATATGATGAGCTTTGTATCACTATTAATCTATGTGCTACTCTAGTGATGTTATTAAAGTAATCTATTCCTCCTACATGATGTAATGGTGATAGTGTGTGCATCATGTAGTACTTGGCGTAGTTTATGATTGTGATCTCTTGTAGATTATAAAGTTAACTATTACTATGATGGTATTGATGTGATCTATTCCTCCTTTCATAGTATGATGGTGACAATGAGCATGCTATGTTAGTACTCGGTATAATTGCGTTGGTCTATCATGCACTCTAAGGTTATTTAAATATGAACGTCGAATGTTGTGGAGCTTGTTAACTCCGGCATTGAGGTGCTCTTGTAGCCCTACACAATTAATGGTGTTCATCATCCAACAAGAGAGTGTAGAGTGGTTTTATTATGTGATCAATGTTGAGAGTGTCCACTAGTGAAAGTATGATCCCTAGGCCTTGTTTCTAAATACTGCAATCATCGCTTATTTACTGTTCTACTACATCTTTACTTTCTGCAATATTACTACCATCAACTGCACGCCAGCAAGCTATTTTCTGGCGCCGTTACTACTGCTCATATTCATTCATACCACTTGTATTTCACTATCTCTTCGCCGAACTAGTGCACCTATACATCTGACAAGTGTATTAGGTGTGTTGGGGACACAAGAGACTTCTTGTATCGTGATTGCATGGTTGCTTCAGAGGGATATCTTTGACCTCTTCCTCCCTGAGTTCTATAAACCTTGGGTGATCCACTAAAGGGAAAACTTGCTGCTGTTCTACAAACCTCTGCTCTTGGAGGCCCAACACTGTGTACAGGAAAAGAAGCGTTAGTAGACATCAATCATCATCATCATCATCGATCGAGTCAGGTGACGAGGAGGTTTCGCCACCAAGCTTTCGATGACTTGGGAAATCCATACATCCACCCTGCAGATCTCACGCGCGGAACAGGAAACAAATACATCGGGTCCACGTCGCGAGAGAAAATACGGCTATCGCAAGTAGCTTGGGATAGAGCTCAGAGAGCCATGAATGGCATGGAGCCAATGACTACCACGGCTACACCGGAGGCGCTGCAAGCATATCAATATAAACTCGCTCGTGCTGGACGAGAGTTAGAAAAACAAAGAATAACACTCGATGAAAGGAGAGCTGTAGCTTTGATGTCTACGCACACTTCTATTCATGTAGACAGTGTTGGGCCTCCAAGAGTAGAGGTTTGTAGAACAGCAGCAAGTTTCCCTTAAGTGAATCACCCAAGGTTTATCGAACTCAGGGAGGTAGAGGTCAAAGATATCCCTCTCAAGCAACCCTGCAATTACGATACAAGAAGTCTCTTGTGTCCCCAACACACCTAATACACTTGTCAGAGTATAGGTGCACTAGTTCGGTGAAGAGATAGTGAAATACAAGTAATATGGATGATTATAAGTAGTAACTGCAATCTGAAATAAAGATGGCAGCAAGCAAACATGCAGTAGAACAGTAAATAAACGATGATTCGATATTTGGAAACAAGACCTAGGGATCCTACTTTCACTAGTGGACACTCTCAACAATGATCACATAATAAAACTACTCTACACTCTCTTGTTGGATAACAAACACCATTCATTGTGTAGGGCTATAAAAGCACACCTCAAGCCGGAGTAAACAAGCTCCACAACATCCGGAGTTCATATTTAAGTAACCTCTAGAGTGCATAATAGACCGTTGCAATTTAGACCGAGTACTAACATAGCATACACACTATCAACAATAGCTATGAAAGGGGGAATAGATCGCATCAATACTATCATAGTAATAGTTAACTTCATAATCTACAAGAGATTACAATCATAACCTATGCCAAGCACTACATGATGCACACACTGTCAATATTACATCATGGAGGAGGAATAGACTACTTTAATAACATCACTAGAGTAGCAGATAGATTAATAGTGATACAAAGCTCATGATCACATAAAGATCACATGGGAGAGAGAGATGGACCACATAGCTACCGGTAGAGCCCTCAGCCTCGGGGGAGAACTACTCCCTTCTCATCATGGGAGACAGCAACGGCGATGAAGATGGCGGTGGTGTCGATGGAGATGACTCCGGGGGCAATTCCCCGTCCCGGCGGCGTGCCGGAATAGAGACTTATGTCCCCCAAAACGGAGTTTCGTGATGGCGGCGGCGTCCCTGGAGTCTTCCTGGAGTTTCGTCAATCGGTCATAGGGTTTTCGCGACGGAGAGTATAAGTAGGCGAAAGGGCAGAGTCGGAGGAGGCACGGGGGCCCCACACCATAGGGCGGCGTGGGCCCCATGCTGGCCGCGCAGCCCTGTGGTGTCGGCGCCCCGTGGCCCCACTTCGTATCCTCTTCGGTCTTCTGGAAGCTCCGTGGAAAAATTAGACCCTGGGCGTTTGTTTCGTCCAATTCCGAGAATATTTCCTGTGTAGGATTTCTGAAATCAAAAATAGCACAAAATAGGAACTGGCGCTTCGGCATCTCGTTAATAGGTTAGTGCCGGAAAATGCATACAAATGATGTAAAGTGTATATAAAACATGTGAGTATTGTCATAAAACTAGCATGGAACATAAGAAATTATAGATACGTTTGAGACGTATCAAGCATCCCCAAGCTTAGTTCCTACTCGCCCTCGAGTAGGTAAACGATAACAAGGATAATTTCTGAAGTGACATGCTACCATAATCTTGATCAGTACTATTGTAAAGCATATGAGGTGAATGAAGTGATTCGAAGCAATGGTAAAGACAATGATTAAACAACGGAATCATGTAGCAAAGACTTTTCATGAATAGTACTTTCAAGACAAGCATCAATAAGACTTGCATAGGAGTTAACTCATAAAGCAATAAATTCTTAGTAGAAAGTTTTGAAGCAACACAAAGGAAGATATAAGTTCCAGCAGTTGCTTATACGTCTCCAACGTATCCATAATTTCTGATGTTCCATGCTTGTTTTATGACAATACCTACATGTTTTGTTCATACTTTATGATGATTTTATGTGTTTTCCGGAACTAACCTATTGACGAGATGCCGAAGTGCCAGTTCCTGTTTTCTGCTGTTTTGGTTTCAGAAATCCTAGTAAGGAAATATTATCAGAATTGGACGAAATCAACGCCCAGCATCTTATAATTCCACGAAGCTTCCAGAACACCCGAGAGGGACCAGAGGAGGGCCACAAGGGGCACACACAGGTGGCTGGCGCGGCCAAGAGGGGGGCGCGCCCCCCTATTGTGTGGCGGCTCCGTAACCCCTCCGACTCCGCATCTTCGCCTATAAGAAGCCCCCTGACCTAAATCTTCGATAAGAATAAGCCACGGTACGAGAAACCTTCCAGAGCCGCCGCCATCGCGAAGCCAAGATCTGGGGGACAGGGGTCTCTGTTCCGGCACGCCGCCGGGACGGGGAATTGCCCCCGGAAGGCATCTCCATTGACACCACCGCCATCTTCATCAACGCTGCTGTCTCCCATGAGGAGGGAGTAGTTCTCCATCGAGGCTAAGGGCTGTACCGGTAGCTATGTGGTTAAACTCTCTCCCATGTACTTCAATACAATGATCTCATGAGTTGCCTTACATGATTGAGATTCATATGATGAGCTTTGTATCACTATTAATCCATGTGCTACTCTAGTGATGTTATTAAAGTACTCTATTCCTCCTCCATGATGTAATGGTGATAGTGTGTGCATCATGTAATACTTGGCGTAGTTTATGATTGTGATCTCTTGTAGATTATGAAGTTAACTATTACTATGATGGTATTGATGTGATCTATTCCTCCTTTCATAGTATGATGGTGACAGTGTGCATGCTATGTTAGTACTTGGTATAATTGCGTTGGTCTATCATGCACTCTAAGGTTATTTAAATATGAACATCGAATATTGTGGAGCTTGTTAACTCCGGCATTGAGGTGCTCTTGTAGCCCTACACAATTAGTGGTGTTCATCATCCAACAAGAGAGTGTAGAGTGGTTTTATTATGTGATCAATGTTGAGAGTGTCCACTAGTGAAAGTATGATCCCTAGGCCTTGTTCCCGAATAGAAAAGCTACACCACAAAGATTCCTATCTCCCACATCAACTGCACGCCAGCAAGTATTTTCTGGTGCCATTGCAGGGGAGGTCCTTTGTTTGTTCTTGTTCCACTGCATGTTTACTCGCTGCCATATTTTATTCAGATTGCTATTACCACTCATATACATCCATATTACTTGCATTTCACTATCTCTTCGCCGAACTAGTGCACCTATACATCTGACAAGTGTATTAGGTGTGTTGGGGACACAAGAGACTTCTTGCATCGTGATTGCAGGGTTGCTTGAGAGGGGTATCTTTGACCTCTTCCTCCCTGAGTTCGATAAACCTTGGGTGATCCACTTAAGGGAAAACTTGCTGCTGTTCTACAAACCTCTGCTCTTGGAGGCCCAACACTGTCTACAGGAAAAGAAGTGTGAGTAGACATCAGTTGCTTTCAACTTCAACATGTATATCTCATGGATAATTGTCAACACAAAGTAATATGATGAATGAAAATAAGCAAGTATGTAGGAATCAATGCACACAGTTGACACAAGTGTTTGCTTCTAAGATAGAAAGAGATAGGTAAACTGACTCAACATAAAAGTAAAAGAAAGGCCCTTCGCAGAGGGAAGCATGGATTGCTATATTTTTGCTAGAGCTTTTATTTTGAAAACATAGAAACAATTTTGTCAACAGTAGTAATAATTCATATGTGTTATGCATAAGACATCCTATAAGTTGCAAGCCTCATGCATAGAATACCAATAGTGCTCGCACCTTGTCCTAATTAGTTTGGATTTACATGGATTATCATTGCATAACATATGTTTCAACAAAGTGTCACAAAGGGGTACCTCTATGCCGCCTGTACAAAGGTCCAAGGAGATAGATCGCATTTGATTTCTCGTTTTTGATAGATCTCAACTTAGGACATCCATACCAGGACAACATAGAAAACAGATAATGGACTCCTCTTTAATGCATAAGCATTCAACAACAGATAATATTCTCACAAGAGATTGAGGATTGATGTACAAACTGAAACTTCCACCATGATTCATGGCTTTGGTTGGCGGCCCAATGTTCTTCTCTAACAATATGCACACTCAAACCATTTGATCATGATAAATCACCCTTACTTCAGACAAGACGAACATGCATAGCAACTCACATGATATTCAACAAAGGTGTAATAGTTGATGGCGTCCCCAGAAACATGGTTACCGCTCAACAAGCAACTTATAAGAAATAAGATACATAAGCTACATATTCTTTACCACAATAGTTTTTAAGCTATTTTCCCATGAGCTATATATTGCAAAGACAAGGAATGAAATTTTAAAGGTAGCACTCAAGCAATTTACTTTGGAATGGCAGAGAAATACCACATAGTAGGTAGGTATGGTGGACACAAATGGCATAGGTTTTGGCTCAAGGATTTGGATGCACGAGAAGTATTCCCTCTCAGTACAAGGCTTTGGCTAGCAAGGTTGTTTGAAGCAAACACAAGTATGAACCGGTACAGCAAAACTTACATAAGAACATATTGCAAGCATTATAAGACTCTACACTGTCTTCCTTGTTGTTCAAACACTTCACCAGAAAATATCTAGACTTTAGAGAGACCAATCATGCAAACGAAATTTCAACAAGCTGTATGGTAGTTCTTCATTAATAGGTTCAAAGTACATGATGCAAGAGCTTAAACATGATCTATTTTAGCAAAACAATTGCCAAGTATCAAATTATTCAAGACCATATACCAATTACCACATGAAGCATTTTATGTTTCCAACCAAATAACAATGAACGAAGCAGTTTTCAACCTTCGCCATGAACATTAAAAGTAAAGCTAAAATACCAATGTTCATATGCAACAGCGGAGCGTGTCTTTCTCCCACACAAAGAATGCTAGGATCCGATTTTATTCAAACACAAACAAAAACAAAAACATACAGACGCTCCAAGTAAAGCACATAAGATGTGACGGAATAAAAATATAGTTTCACTAGAGGTGACCTGATAAGTTGTCGATGAAGAAGGGGATGCCTTGGGCATCCCCAAGCTTAGATGCTTGAGTCTTCTTGAAATATGCAGGGATGAACCACGGGGGCATCCCCAAGCTTAGACTTTTCACTCTTCTTGATCATATTGTATCATCCTCCTCTCTTGACCCTTGAAAACTTCCTTCACACCAAACTTCTCATAAACTTCATTAGAGGGGCTAGTACTCAAAAAACTTTAATCCACTTTGGTCCTGTAGTGACACATTGCAAGAACTCAATAAAACATTAGCTACAGCTCTCCAAGTCTAGAAAGCCTTGCTTAAAGTCCACAAGAGACAATGCAAAAAAAAAACAGAGACAGCTGTCAAAACAGAACAGCCAGTAAAGACGAATCTTTAAGAGGTACTTCCGTTGCTCAAATTACATAACTCAAAACTAATGAAAGTTGAGAACATATCTTAGGAACACGCATGAAAATTGGCAGATTTTTCTGAGTTTCCTACAGAGAGACCTACTCAAATTCGTGACAGATTGAAATCTGTTTCTGCGCAGAAATCCAAATCTAGCATCAACCTTCTATTAGAGACTTTACTTGGCACAACATTGCAATAAAATAAAGATAAGGAGAGGTTGCTACAGTAGTAACAACTTCCAAGACACAATCAAAATAGTAGCAAAAATAAAAACATGGGTTATCTCCCAAGAAGTGCTTTCTTTATAGCCATTAAGATGGGCCCAGCAATTTTAATGATGCTCACATAAGAATGAGAGTTGAAGCAAAGAGAGCATCAAAAAGCAAGTATGAAACAAATTTAAGCCTAACCCACTTACTATGAAAAGGAATCTTGTAAATAAACAAGTCATGTAAGCATAATGCAACAAGCATAGAAAGGCAGCACAAGCGCAACTTCAAGATTCTCAACATAAAGAGGGGAAACTTAATATTATTAAGATGCATATAACCATGTTTCCCTCTCTCATAATAACTTTTAGTAGCATCATTGATGAAATCCACAATATAACCATCACTTAAAACATTCTTATCATGGTTCATATGCATAAAAGTATCATTAATTTTGGCATAAGAAGAATTCTTCTCATTAATAGTAATTGGAGTAGGATCATTGTCAAGAATTTGAACATGGTAAACAAGTTGCATACTAAGGGAATTGTTTTTGGCAATCCAATCATAACTATGACAAGTTTCATAAGGATAATTATAACCTATGTCATAGCATTATTTATAATAATTATCAAAGATTGGAGGCATAGTGTCATCATAAGAAATAGAATAGTTATCTTCCACAGTATGTTCATCTGTAACCATACCATCATTGTTACTAGAAGGAGATGTATCAAACATATAATCATCAGTTGCAAAAGGATTTTCAAACGCCTCATCCCCAAGCTTAGAGCTTTCTATATCATTATGGGAAGAAGCATGGATAGTACTAATACTATGGCAATTATTAACATCATCATTTTCAGAATTAGTTTCCCAGAGATTTTCAATATCAAAAGTAGTGTGCTCTTCTAAATCATGATCACTAATGTAGGTAAAGGACATAGGAAGATCATTGTACTCAGATTCATTATCATAATAACCATTAGGAGCAACATACTTACGGTTACCTATTGTTATCTCATACACGCGGGGATATGTCGTTACCTCTTTCTTTTTATTTCCCCTCTTCTTCTTCTTCTTCTTCGTTCCCTTCTTCTTCTTTTCCTTCTCCTCGTTCCCTTCTTTAGGAGGAAGAGGCTTGAAGGGAGGCTTCTCCACATAACCTGATTTATTTCCAGAAACAATAGAAGAAACTTGGGAGGGTTCCTCCTTTTCATTAATAAGTTTAAAACACACAGCGGTCCTATCATATTTTGGAAAAGTGTCATCTTCTAAAATATTTTGTATGTAAGTATTTGTATGGCAATTATCAATGCAATAAGAAAGACATATATGCAGGACACTATTAATATCAAGATCACTCATATCTAACAAAGAAATTTTTCTTGATAACTCTTCACACTTCAAAAATAAAGTAAGTTCATCATGCTGGTTAGGAGTAATTTCATCATCACAATACAAATTTGCAGCACTCATGGGGTTCGAATTATCATTGGAGGAGCATTGAAAACTAAAATGACCCACTCTATGGCAAAGTTCACAAATACAAGGATAGAGGGCACAAACTTTTTCACCAAGATCATCTAGAGCCCTAGACCACTTTCTAGTTTTTTCATTCCTATGATGGATACAATATTCATCTTTGATTTGATTAATTCCACAAAGTCTATGCATTCCACAAAAATTAACATGCTTATAAGAAATAGTATTTTCAGAAGTTTGGGCATGTTTATTGCAATCATTAACAACAATTTCATTTTCCATACAAGTGTCTTTAATAGGTTCATGATACATGTACCAATTTTCTTTAGGAACATTAATATGAGAAGCAAAGGCTCTATAGCAATCGACCATAATTTGAGGATCAAGACCATATTTAGCACTAAGCTCTTGAAAATCAACAGTTTCAATGAAAGACTTAATGCATTCATATTCATAGTTTATACCTGATTCTTTACCTTTGTCGTTCTCCCAATCTTCAGCGTTCTCCTGAATCCGATCAAGAAGGTCCCATTTAAACTCTTTTTTATTGCGCGTGAATGATCCAGAACAAGTAGTATCCAGCAAGATTTTTTCTTGAAAAGAAAGTCTTGCATAGAAATTATCAATGATGATATTACCAGGAAGCTCATGAATGGGGCATTTGAGCATTAAAGACTTCAATCTCCCCCATGCTTGGGCAATACTCTCTCCATCATGAGACCAGAAATTATATATGCAGTTTCGGTCTTTCTGAATTTCACTTGGAGGATAGAATTTAGAATAAAATAGAGGCATAATATCCTCCCAATCAAGAGAATGCCTATTCTTCAGCAATTTATACCAATGCGCCGCTTTACCAGACAACGACATAGAGAATAGTTTCTTCCTCACTTCATCCATAGAGATACCTGCACACTTGAATAACCCGCATAATTCATGCAAAAACAGTAAATGATCTCCAGGATGGACAGTTCCATCCCCTTCATAGCGGTTATCCATAACACATTCAATAATTTTAATAGGTATTTTATATGGAATACTTTCAGTAGGTGGATTTAAAATATCACAAGCATCACTAGAGTTATCGCATATGGGAGATAAAGTATTATCAGAGAAAATTTTCTCCCCTAAAGATGCGAAGCTAAAAAGATCATAAAAACTAGCTTCCCCAAGCTTAGACTTCTCCATAGCATTAGCAGTAATTGCGTTCATACTAATAACATTGCTACTAGCATGCAAATAAGGTTCTATAGGTTTTTTAATTTTCGCATCAAACAATTCATGTCTTAACTCAGGAAATAGATTAAAAAGCTCACTGTTATTTTCCATTATGCCTAACTAGTGAAAAATAAAAACAAGAAACAAAAAGATGCAATTGCAGGATCTAAAGGAAATAGCTTCGAGCACTCACACACCGGCAACAGTGCTAGGAAATAGCTTAGTAGTCGGAGGATTGAATACCTTTTACCTTACCTCCCCGGCAACGGCGCCAGAAAATAGCTTGATGTCTACGCACGCTTCTATTCCTGTAGACAGTGTTGGGCCTCCAAGAGCAGAGGTTTGTAGAACAGCAGCAAGTTTCCCTTAAGTGAATCACCCAAGGTTTATCGAACTCAGGGAGGTAGAGGTCAAAGATATCCCTCTTAAGCAACCCTGCAATTACGATACAAGAAGTCTCTTGTGTCCCCAACACACCTAATACACTTGTCAGATGTATAGGTGCACTAGTTCGGCGAAGAGATAGTGAAATACAAGTAATATGGATGATTATAAGTAGTAACTGTAATCTGAAATAAAGATGGCAGCAAGCAAACATGCAGTAGAACAGCAAATAAACGATGATTCGATATTTGGAAACAAGGCCTAGGGATCCTACTTTCACTAGTGGACACTCTCAACAATGATGACATAATAAAACTACTCTACACTCTCTTGTTGGATAACAAACATCATTCATTGTGTAGGGCTATAAAAGCACACCTCAAGCCGGAGTAAAAAAGCTCCACAACATCCGGAGTTCATATTTAAGTAACCTCTAGAGTGCATAATAGACCGTTGCAATTTAGACCGAGTACTAACATAGCATACACACTATCAACAATAGCTATGAAAGGGGGAATAGATCGCATCAATACTATCATAGTAATAGTTAACTTCATAATCTACAAGAGATTACAATCATAACCTATGCCAAGTACTACATGATGCACACACTGTCAATATTACATCATGGAGGAGGAATAGACTACTTTAATAACATCACTAGAGTAGCACATAGATTAATAGTGATACAAATCTCATGATCACATAAAGATCACATGGGAGAGAGACATGAACCACATAGCTACCGGTAGAGCCCTCAGCCTCGGGGGAGAACTACTCCCTCCTCATCATGGGAGACAGTAACGGCGATGAAGATGGCGGTGGTGTCGATGGAGATGACTCCAGGGGCAATTCCCCGTCCCGGCGGCGTGCCGGAACAGAGACTTCTGTCCCCCGAAACGGAGTTTCGTGATGGCGGCGGCGTCCCTGGAGTCTTTTTGGAGTTTCGTCAATCGGTCATTGGGTTTTCGCGACGGAGAGGATAAGTAGGCGGAAGGGCAGAGTCGGAGGAGGCACGGGGGCCCCACACCATAGGGCAGCGCGGGCCCCATGCTGGCTGCGCGGCCCTGTGGTGTCGGTGCCCCGTGGCCCCACTTCGTATCCTCTTCGGTCTTCTGGAAGCTCCGTGGAGAAATAAGACCCTGGGCGTTTGTTTCGTCCAATTCCGAGAATATTTCCTATGTAGGATTTCTGAAACCAAAAACAGCACAAAACATGAACTGGCGCTTCGGCATCTCGTTAATAGGTTAGTGCCGGAAAATGCATATAAATGATGTAAAGTGTATATAAAACATGTGAGTACTGTCATAAAACTAGCATGGAACATAAGAAATTATAGATACGTTTGAGACGTATCAAGCTTCTGCATCAAGTGCGCGCAGGGCCGCCCTGAGTCGAGAATCAGAAACTTTGGGAGACAATCACAGAGACGCATGTGTGAGAGGAAGATCTCGACTGGCAAACGTGCCCGAGCATGAACGAGAGAACTTGATCCAAAACCTCGACATGTCCTTTATGTAGACACGAGAGGGCACATCATCCCAAAAACATGGCGACACATGCCTTCATATTAGCATCCAAACCACCTCCAGGAGATCCCAGGGAAGCAATGCATTAGATGGCTATGGTAGGAGTTGGAATCATGGGGACAACACTAGCAGGATCGAGTACACTGCAACCCGAAAGCGCTCCAAGAAACAGTACAAGGAAAAAATAGTCCTCGGCCCACTACGGTGGCAGCGCGAGATCCTCCACGAGAAGATGATGCGAGAAACACGGTGACGCAAGCACGAGTCAACAGAGCACGACGTGAGAGGGACCGTGAAAACAGAACACGAGAGCATCGGCACTCACCGGAATTTAGCGAGGGGGATTTATGTGGGCTCTCTTGCTTCAC
The DNA here is from genome assembly GCF_019359855.2 of Lolium perenne. Classification (NCBI taxonomy): domain Eukaryota; kingdom Viridiplantae; phylum Streptophyta; class Magnoliopsida; order Poales; family Poaceae; genus Lolium; species Lolium perenne. The sequence goes on from NC_067248.2 coordinate 171,199,749, forward strand.
CTGACGAGTTTGCAAAACTAAAGTGCCTTCTAGTTTCAACGGCCATGCAGAGCATTCAGGTTCAGCTGATTACTTGGAGATCCTGAAGATTGTATAGTTGATTACTTGGAGACAGTGAAGCTGATGGGCGGAACCAGAGCAACGGCCATGCAGAGCATTCAGGTTCAGCTCAGCGGAGCCGCAAGATCTTGGATGAAGAAGTTACCGAAAGGATCCATTGACAGCTGGGAAACTTTCGAGGACTTGTTCGTGAGGAATTTCCATTCCACGTGCAAGAAACCCGCATCAATAGAGCAGCTAAGGACCTGCAGACAAAAGTAGGATGAATTAATGAGGATGTACATTCAGAGGTGGAGCATCATAAAAAAACTCGGCTGAGAACGTGTCAGATGAAAGGGCAATCGACGCATTTATCGTAGGAATCCGAAGAAGAGATCTAATAGAGGAATTGGGAAGATCAAACCCAAGAACAACAGCTGATCTCATGGAGATAGCAAATCGTTGGGCTGACGGAGAAGATGTTGTTCATAACAAACGGCAGAGGTCACCCGAGGAGGATCGTAACATGAATAACAATCAAAATAGGCGATGTTTTCGACCCTTCACAGACTACGATGGTCCCAGCCAAGTGGCAGCTGGCTTCCGAGGAAATAGTGGAGGAAATCATCGGGATGATTACCAGTGGATTAATGACTAGCGCAACGACCATAGAGATGCGCCGAGTTCTAGTAGGCAAAATAACCGACCTAGGTTCCCAAGGCCATACAACATGTCACCCGAAGATTAGTTGAACGGGCCATGCCAGATGCACTTTTACCTCAACAACGAGGGAAAGAGACAGTCGGGTCATCTTCAGAAGGACCGCCGAACTTTGCAAGCTCTGCGAAGATACGCGGAGAACACCAACACGCAAACAACAAACAGGGGGTACGTGTAGGGGCCAAGGAGCGAAATTCACCTGCCACCACCACCCGCAGTTACCAGCGCAAATCAACATCAGTTGCAACTTGCGGCACCTCCGAGCGATGATGGTGACTTCATAAACACAACGGGAGCAGTGTCGATGATACAGAAGGGCGGACCCTTAAACAGGGCTCAGAAGTTAATTTTGCGACAGGTATACATGGCCGAAAAGATGCCTCCACCAACCATCGAGTACCTCAATTGGTCGGGACAAGCCATATGATTCACTCAAGAGGATTACCGACCTCAAGTTCCACGACCAGGACAGTCAGCTCAGATCTTACCAACGGTGATTGCGGGATTTGAAGTTTCTCGCATATTCATAGATGGAGGAAGCAGTTTGAATCTCATATACGCAGATACGTTGAGGAAGATGAACATCTCTCTAGCAAATCTGACGCCAACGGATACGCGTTTCCATGGAATCACACCTGAGAAGCCAAATTATCCTTTAGGAAAGATCTTACTCGACGTACAGTTTGGAACTCGAGAAAATTTCAGGAAGTAGAAGCTGGAGTTTGAAGTTATCGATTTTCCGCCACAGTATCATGCTCTCTTGAGACGACCCGCATACGCCAGATTCATGGCTGTGCCGCATTATACATACCTATTATGGAGGATCTCTGGACCCAATGGCCCGATCACAGTGAAATGAAGCTTTGCTCTGGCAGATAAGTGCGACAAGGATTTTCACAAGCTCTCCGAAACCTTCGGGATGCAGGCTAAGTATGAAGCATCCAAACTCGCCACCAACTACGACGTGTTACCTGACGGAGGTAGATCCTTGCAGGAGCAAGCTTTCGACACCTCCAAGAACTCTAAGGAAGTGCAGATCCACCTGACAGATCCAAAAAAGATGACATCCAACGCGTCCAACTTGGACAGCGCATAGGAAAGCGCGCTCGTCGAGTTCCTTTGTGAGCGCTGGGAAATCTTTGCATGGTGTCCAGCTGACATGCCAGGAGTACCTAGGGAACTTGCCGAGCACCCTCTCAATCTGGATCCAAGAGCTAGACCAATTCGATAACCTTTGAGGCGATTCTACGAGCCAAACCACAAAGCCATGCTATCTGAGATTTGTCGGCTCAAAGAAGCGGGTTTCATCAAGGAGCTGCACACTGAGGCCACATGGGTCTCTAACCCAGTGCTGGCCCCGAAGAAAAACACTGAAGTCCTTCGCATGTGCGTCGATTTCACGTGTCTCAATAAAACTGTCCAAAGGATCACTTTCTCCTCCCGAGGATCGACCAAATTATTGATTCCACGGCAGGTTGCGTACGTCTTTCCTTCCTCGACGCGTATTCTAGTTACAATCAGATCCGCTTGAAAGGAGGAAGTGGGCATAGCCTAGTGGTTGGGCCGCAGTGGCGCACCCCAACGACCAGAGTTCAAATCCTGCCAGGAACGAATTTCTAGAATTCTCACGCCGAGGTCCCGCTTCTACTATATCATTTAGTGTCTAGTTCCTCCTAGCACTAATTCATTTTTTTCAGATCCGCTTGAAAGAAGAAGATGAAGTCAAAACAGATTTCATAACCCCTTATGGTGTATTCTGCTACAGAACAATGCCCTTCGGGTTGAAAAAAGCAGGAGCCACATATCAGCGGATGATTGAGAAGTGCCTGGCCACACAGATCGGAAAAAACGTTCAAGTGTACATTGACGACGTCGTCATAATAACAAATCAAGGATCATCCCTGATCGATGATCTCAAGGAAACCTTCGACAACCTCGACAAGTTTCGCCTCAAGCTGAACCCAACAAAACGTTCCTTTGAAGTTCCTGCGGGAGAATTTCTCGGATACTTAGTGTCAGCCAGGGGAATTGAGGCCAACCCCGAGGAAATACAGGCTATCTTGACGATGAGAAAACCAACCAAGCTAAAGGAGATACAGCAGCTGACTAGACGAGTCGTAGCTTTGAGCATATTTGTCGCCAGGTTGGGAGAAAAAGCGCTGCCTTGTTACGCGCTAATCAAGCAAGGGGAAAATTTCGAGGGAATGAAGAAGCATACAAAGCTTTTGAGCATCTGAAGCGAACTATCTCGACACCACCAGTGCTGGTGGCACCCCAAAAAAAAGAACCGCTACTGTTATATATCGCAGCCACACCTCAGGTGGTCAGCACAGTCCTCGTGGTAGAGCGAGAAGAAGAAGGGAAGATTCGCGGGGTTCAGCGGCCGATATATTTCCTTAGTGAAGTTTTATCACCATCCAAACAACGCTACCCGCAGTATCAGAAGCTAGCTTATGGAGTTTTCATGTAACACTTCCTTCGTGAATTTGCCGACATCACGCAACTGCCGTCAAGACCCCGTTGCGCCACGCTGTGGAGTCTCACCGTCGTCGAAGCGCTAGGAGGGGAACGACCACTAGTACACTGCGATGCACACCTCCAAGACTGTTGCCCCAAGGAGGGGAACGATGAACAGGCCTCGCTATCATTCGATCCATAGACCTGGGGTTTCCCCTGGAGGGTATCAGAAGGAGATGGGAGATTCACCTCAATGATGCCTTCAAGAACGCACAAGTCATCGCCATCTCTGGCACCGGCCAAAGACAAAACCTAGGGTTTTCAACCGGATATGCCATACCAAGATGCCGTCCCGCCACTTGTACATCAGAGTAACCAAGCCGACCACCTCCGGTGGAAGGAGGAGACCACCCCGCATCCACTGACTGGTCAGCGAGACCTCTGCAGCCACCAACTCCGGAACAACACCCCCTCACCGGGACGGCGATAAGCACCGCCGGATGGAAGGGAACGCCGCTGGAAGAGGGACTCCAGGGGGCTCGACAAGAGCTGCCAATCATGGCCCCGTCGCCAAGGGCACCTGAGAAAGCCCCCGCCGCCAGCCACCACCGGGCGCCACTACCGATCCGCATCCTGAAACCACGGCATTCCGCGACCAGGATGGCGCGCCACGGCGTCTGTGGCGTTGTCGGCAAAGCCGCCCGCCTTTTTTTCAAAATGGGGCGCCCCGCCGTGGCGCCCGGCGGACCGCCACACCCAAGCCTAGGTGTCGGCTCGCGCCGATTCCATGAGCAAGAGGACGAGGAGATCTTTGCTGACGCCGCAGATCAGGCTTTGCCTGGCCGTGTATAGAGGCGGCGGTGAGGGAGGAGGAGGGGAGGGTGATGGTGGCAGGGTGGTTAGGGTGAGAATTGCAGGGTAAGCATTTGTTTGTAAGCAGTCCATGTTAGTGCAGGTAAGCATCTCTTTTTAATTAGTGAATGCTAGTGCAGAGAGTCGATCAGGCACAGTTAAACTTCAACAAAGTGATGACTGATGAGGGACAAACCTATATTTCTCCAAGTTATCAAAGTTAGAGACCTTCGCAGTACTAGGAAAGCAAATGTTACCTTTCCAATGCTATTTGTGAATGTGAAAAATTAGGTATGCTTGGCAAAAAGCACGCATTCTGTCAACATAATTTTAGTAATATGGAATGTGTACAAGATTTGGGACAAAGTGTTATCATACTGAACTGAATATTTGTTTTCTTTCCTCCAAAATTTATTTAAATGCGGGCAGGACCACCTCTGATGTGCCGACCTCTGCCTAAGCTGAATCTGCCTTTTCATGTTCTGTTACTATAGCTTAGGTTTGTTCTTGATTGTTAGGTTTTGTAGACCTGTTTCTTGCTTTATCCTTTCTATCAGTTTTGAAGACCTTTGGCTTTATTTGTTCTTGTTGTACGTTCACCATCATGGAGTACTCCTTATAATCTAAGAGTTCTTTATGGCATTATTTAGATGCATGCTCAAGAAAAAACAATTATAGGGAACTCAAGTATGTACAGAGTACTAAATTTCAAAATTTGGAAATCTTACCTCTGACACAACTAAAAGTACAACATCATAACAATTGTCATCATGGAAAAGCAAAAGGCATGTCTGATTGTGGAGGGAATAGAATAATTCCATCAGCAAGATATCACTTGGTATTGAGTATATACTGCAATCTCCTGCATGGCTTTACATTCCAGCCTCTCTGATCTTAACAAGAAGGATAATGCATGCATAATTTCTCTTTTTGTATCTGACAAACGTTGTAGCAGGCTAATCCTCTAAAAGACATGAGTTTATAGGAAAAATCTTGCTTGAAGGACCAAGATAAAAACAAGCCAGAGCCAAGTAACCAACCATGTGAAGAAAGATCTAGAAGATGTGCAATCCCCAAAAGAAACCCCCAAAAGGAGGGATAATCTGCCTTTGTCTTGTTAGGAACTGTAGAACAGTGAGAGCACTTATCATCAGGCTTTATTTCACAAACGAGGAAGTCACTATTGTACTTTGCGAAAAGCTCTGTGCTCCCACAAGCACTAACACAATTATCACCTTTTGCAAAAACCAAACTCTCATTTCAGCTATGATATGGTCTCAAGTCTCAGCTATAGAAACGTTTGCTCCGATAAAAATAAATTGCTCCAATGCGTTTATGTTTTGTAATTTTGATCTAGGAAACATGAGCAATTTATCGAAAAAAGGAAACATGAGCAATCTGATCAAGGATGCATCGAATGTGAAAACCTGATCCATCCAGTAGGATTTTAACTCATCATCTGTCTTATAAACAGCTTAGCTATCGCGCTCCATGCCAGTCTGGTGAGAGGATAGTGGAGTGAAAATTCAGAGCAATTGGTAGATTCGGCATCAAGCATCAAAATATGTCAGAGTCAGACATGGAAATCGTACCAACTAATGATGGAAAAATCAATATCAAGGCTTGATTTCACTAACTTGAAGAATTGAAAGCCAGAAAGTAAGGGAGGGGTAAACCTCCGAATTTCTCACAAAACAATGTCAGGGAAGGAGGTAGAAACATTACTCACATCATTTTTCATTAATTTCAATTCTTAATATCTTGACAAACAATGTACAGCTCTTGCATACATCACAGATACAGCAAACAATTTGAGCCAATAGACTAGCCAGTCAGAGAGATTAGTACGAAAAAATGTGAAGATTTGTTCCCAATTTCTTGGTCGATCATGCCAGGTTAGGAGCATCATGACACATCAACTGATGATGTAGACCCTAGCCTTTTTCTCCTTGAAAGCCCTATATATTGAGCCCATTAGGCTTCAGATCATGATCACCCACCCTCATGTTGATCATCTAGAGAATCTTTCTCTTTTTTGGCTATGTGCATCCGTAATGCAATTAGGGCATTGCGTTGTTGCAGAGGTTGGGTGTAATGGATATATTTTGATATTAATATATTCCCTTTATCAAAAAAAATGTTAGAGAATGTTTCTGTTTTGGATTTGAGATTCCAAACTCTGGTTGTGTTGGGTTTTGGAGTTTCTAACGTTGTGGTTTCTATTGGAAGTTGCCATGACATTTTTTTACAGGGTAGTTTCCAGTGGTGCGTCTCCCGTTTATCCCTATTTAGATGGTTGATACATGTATCGACCTTGAGTGATCCATGAAAACTTGTAATAATTTTAACGCTGTGACTTGGCTACTTTTTAATAAAGAAATAAAGGCCGTATGCATCTTTTCGATGCAGAGGCAGGGGTTGATCCACATTTAGAAAAAAAAAATCAGAGCACCAGTGTTAACTCCATGCATATTTTTCGATAATGGGAGCTTTATTAACTCCATGCATATGAACACATACCCTTTAATTAACTTATCACTGAGTCCGTGTATGCATAAAGAAAAGAAAGTCTTATGTGATCTTGGAATAACGTAGTTGAAGTTCCTGATGCCTGGTTGACCCAATGATAAATAATAGACTATTCACTTTGTGCATCATCTGCACCGCACAATGGATAAATCAGAAAATAATTTTTTTGATAAGGATGACTAAGCTAGGAAAGGGATATCGCATAGAGGCACTACAATGTGTGCCAATGAAATTCATGCCATAGTGCGTACCTAAATTTAGTTTTTATTCAATGATTAAACAGTGCAAATATATTGCCAAGGAAAAAACCATTCTTATTTTTTCCACCAAAACATGAGAAAATTAAGTAACACAACATGGAAAGCATATATCGTCGACGATTGCTTTACTGACACAACATGGGTTGTCTGTATTAGGGACAATCTGAACAGATCATGCAGGACACTTAACTAAGGCAATGTATACTTCCGCTCCTGAAGAATCTGAATGAGAACCAACGGCTGATGGTCCTAATGGTCTTGTGGCGATGTTGGCATGTCCACAATGAACTTACACACGACAAGAAGCCCCCCCCCCCCCCCCCCCCCTGGTTGAAACCTCTAAGAGGTTCTTATGCGGCTATGTGGAAACTCTATTGACATTTAAACAGTTCCCTCAGGTAGATGTTGTTAAAGGAAAACAAGTGATAGACATTTTAGGGGAAACGCAGAAACGGGAGAAGAAGAGCAGTTTGCTTCAGACACCGGAGAAATGGAGACCGCCAGAGCCTGGGACGATGAAGCTCAATGTCGACGGAAGTTGGGTCCAAGGTTCTGGATAGACAGGTACGGGAGCAATCATGCGAAACCATGTAGGAGAGATCATGTTTTCCGCCTGCAGATCACTAAAGGCTTGTGGATCGCGCTGGAAGCTGAATTAGAAGCTTGTGATGAAGGCCTGAAGCTGGCCTTGAGTTGGTCGAATGAACCCATAATTGTTGAAATGGACTGCTCTACGGCCATCGCTATGATTAACACAAAGGAGAAGGACCGGTCTGCCCTAGTGCACCTGGTAGCTAGTATCAAGCATAGTATAGGAGAAAGAGATGTTCGGGTTACGAAAGTTGATAGAAGCCAAAATGGTGCCAGCCATAGCCTCGCCCATCTTGGAAGAACTTCTGGTAGGACTCAGTTCTGGCTTGGAAGTGTCCCACCTGAAACTCAGGACTGTGTAATCAATGATTGTAACATTCATATTAGTTAATAAAATCTCTTTTTCCCCGCAAAAAAAAGGCAATGTCAAACTTAGGTAAAAAAAATTGAGGAGGTAGAGAGGTCAGCACCACTGCACCAATAATTTCTACATGGGTATCACTTCATCACAGTAACTTCCACAGTCAACTACTTGTTATGCAAAGCCAGCACAGTTTTAGACGTCAACTGAAACCCTGCTCCCAAAAGGCAAGCTTGGCAGACAAACAGTTGCAAGTACGCTCTAAACAAAGCATCTGACTGACTCTGCTTATTAACCTCCAGTTATGTACATTGAACCTGCCTGTCAGTACATGCCTGCTGCTAAATCTTTAGTGGTTTTTCTTTCTTGGAAATGTTTGAACCTTCAGAATCGTAAACACAGTCTAGGGAGGAATGGAAGCAGACATGTTCATGCTAAATATCGCAACCCGCCAGCCGCGAGGGCTCCTGCAGCGCAAGGAGTCAAGCACACCACCGTCGTCCGCCAGTCAGGCTTCTAGTGGCGGCGAGGTGGGCTGCCCTCCTGGAACGAATCAGGCGTGCGTGCCTGTTCGGAAGACAATTGTGTAACCTTCACGGCTTTACATTTCGGTTGTTCTCAGATCTGTTAACAGGTGGAGAATTTCTCTTTTCAGATCTGACAAATGTTGCAGTAGCAGCTTCCCTCATCAGAGGCTACTTTTTCAGACGAATTTTGCTTGCAGGATCAAGAACAACACACCAACATCGTGTTGTGAATGAGCAACTAGTATTCACAGTGGGCCAAAGGCCAGTACATGTACAAGAGTACAATATGCAGGGAAACCCCTCACACTATGGAAATATACAGTATAGGGGACTATACACCACTAACACACCCCCCCCCCCCCCCCCCCCAAACTCATGGTGGATCAACAACACTGAGTTTGGAGAGAAAGAAACCATGATGTGCTCTGGTCTGGGCCTTCGTGAAGAAATCAGCAAGCTGTAGCTCAGAAGGCACATAATGAGGGGCCACAACCTGTTCCTGCACAGCATGACGGACGTAGAATGCATCAACACCTATGTGTTTGGTGAGCTCGTGCTTCACCGGGTCACGCGCAATGATGATGGCACCAGTACTGTCCGATAAGAGAGGAGTCGGGGCATCAGCAGAGACACCAAAGCCCGCAAGTAACCAGCGTAACCAAGTCACCTCAGCCGTCAAGAGAGCCATCGCTTGCAACTCTGCCTCAACACTCGAACGAGAGACTGCAACCTGCTTCTTGGTTTTCCAAGCAATGAGAGAACCACCAAGAAAGACACAGTAGGCAGAAAGAGACTTGCGATCCTCTGGATCACTAGCCCAGGTAGCATCTGAGTAGGTCTGGAGCTGTAAGGAGCTGGAGCGAGGAAAGAAAAGCCGACAGGAGATAGTTCCACGAAGATAGCGAAGGACACGAAGAAGATGACTATAGTGGACACTAGTGGGAGCAGCCATGAACTGACTCAGAATGTGGACTGGGTAGGAGATGTCAGGACGTGTGACAACAAGGTAGACAAGACTCCCAACCAAGTGACGATAGCGAGTCGGGTCCGGAAGAGGATCACCATCAGTGGTGTCTCGACAATGCGCTCATCACCAAGAGCGGCACGAGTGAGAAGGTCCTGAATATACTTCTCCTGGGAGATATAGAAGCCATCGGAGGTAGAGGAAACCTCAAGCCCAAGAAAGTAGCGGAGAGGACCAAGATCAGTCATGAGAAACTGATCGCGAAGACGGGCCTTGACAAAGGCAATGTACTCGGGGTCGTCGCCTGTGATGATCATGTCATCAACATAAAGAAGAAGCAGAGTCCGACCACGAGAGGATGTGTGGACAAAGAGCGCAGGGTCATGTGCGCTAGGGACAAAACCAGCAGCGGTGACCACAGAGGCAAAACGCTGAAACCAGGCGCGAAGGGCTTGCTTAAGGCCATAGAGAGAGCGTCGGAGACGACATACTATGCCATCGGGAACATAGTAGCCCAGGAGGTGGATTCATGTATACCTCCTCAGTCAACTCACCATTAAGAAAAGCATTCTGCACATCAAGCTGACAGACAGACCAGTGACGAACAGAAGCAACGGCAAGAAGAGTACGAACAGTGGTCATGTGAGTCACTGGAGCAAAGGTCTCGTCATAGTCACGGCCATGCTCCTTCTGAAAGCCGCGAGCAACAAGTCGAGCCTTGTAGCGCTCAAGAGAACCATCAGAGCGATTCTTGATTTTGTAGACCCACTTGCAGGTGATGGGACGAACAGAGGAAGGAGGAGTGACAACATCCCAAGTGCCAGTACGCTCAAGAGCAGCAATCTCCTGAGCCATCGCTAGCTGCCATTCGGGATGAGCAAGGGCATCCCGATAAGAGGTCGGCTCAAGGGCAGCAGAAAGACCATAGTGAGTGGGAGAATAGAGATCAGGAGGAGGAGGAGGACGAGCACGAAGATGATGAGTCGGCTCGTACGGAGAGGTCGTCACATCAGAGGTAGAGGGCATGTCAGGAGAAGCAGCATCATCCTCACGGGGACGACGGGAGTAGTGAAAAGGATAGGGAGGGACGACCGTAGTCGAGGAAGGTGACATGGGAGAGGAAGGTGTGGAGGGTGGGTACGGTGGTGAGGGAGGAGAGGGAGGTCTGGCGGGTGGAGGAGGAGAAGGTGGTGAGATACTCGGCGGAGCAGGGACCGGAGGCACAGGAGGAGGTGAGTCAGGGAACATGAGAAAAGAGATATCAGCCACCGAGAAGGAAGAGGAGGAGGGACGCGGGTAGAAAGGACGGGACTCATCAAAAGTGACATCCCTAGATATGCGCATCCGACGACCAATAGGATCCCAACACTTATATCCTTTGTGCTCAGGTTTGTAGCCAAGGAAGACACACTCAACAGATTGAGCACTCAGCTTGGTGCGTTCGCGTGGAGCAAGAAGAACATAGCACACGCAACCAAAAAGACGAAGGGTCGAGTAATCAAGAGTGTGACCAGTGAGACGCTCAAGAGGAATACCACCCTGCAAGGCTGTGGAGGGTTGAAGGTTGATGAGATAGGTGGAAATAGACACAGCCTCAGCCCAGAAGTGAGAAGGAAGAGAGGCAGCGATCATCATCGCACAAGCCGTCTCAAGAAGGTGGCGATGCTTGCGCTCAGCCACGCCGTTTTGGGCATGTGCGCCAGGGCAGGAGAACTGGGCAAGAGTGCCCTGCTCAGCAAGAAAACCACGCAACAGCTGGGAGATATACTCACCAGCAGAATCAGCCCGAAAGACACGTATGGGCGTGGAAAACTGAGTGTGGACCATGGCAGCAAAACGCTTGTATATCGAGAGAACCTCGCTTCGAGAAGTCATGAAATAAATCCAAGTGTGGCGAGAGAAGTCATCGATAAAAATAACATAGTAGCGGTGGCCTCCCTTGGAAGCAAAAGGAGCCGGACCCCATACATCAGAATGGACCAAATCAAACGGACGCTGAGATACAGACGCACTAGTAGGATAAGGTAACTGATCATATTTACCAAGCCTACAACCCTGACAACCCTGAAGCGAGACATCTCCTGAGACAGGCCCCAGAAGACCTCGACGAAGTAAAGATGACAAGCGAGAACCAAAAAGATGACCAAGACGATGTTGCCACTGCTGAAAAGAGGAGGTGGTGGAAGCAGCAAGCACACATGGAGCGGTCGATGAAGTGGTGGAATAAGGAACATGAAGCCAGTCAAGCTCCCAAAGTCCCTGGGAGTCACGGCACCGAGGGCCAGCCCCAACTAGGGCCCGAGTGTGAGTGTCCTGAACAGAACAAGAATCAACATCAAGAATGACCCGACAACCAGAATCAGTGAGTTGAGCAGCGGAAAACAAGTTCATGGTAAGACGGGGAACATGAGAAACATCAGGAACGGAAAAGGAGAAAGTAGAAAGAGTGCCACGACTAGCAACAGGGAGGGAAGTACCATCGGCAGTAAGAACACTAACATGAAGAGGAAAAGGTCGAAGAGAAGAAAGAGAGGAAGAATCATGAGACATGTGAAAAGAAGCTCCAGAATCCAGAACCCACGAAGATGTACCTGACTGTGGAGAGGAAACAGCCGCGGAGGCATCAGTACCCGTCGAAGCAGAGCCAGAGGAGGCAAGGAGACGTTGAAGTCTCGCTATATCCTGCTCAGTGAAGTTGGTGGTGACATGCGCTGAAGGTGGAGCACGAGGAGGCACACCCCGCTGCTTCTGGTAGCAGTCAAACTCAAGGTGACCAGACCTCCGACAGTGAGTGCAGAACCGAGGAGGGCGAGAGCGACCCCCACCGCGAGAAGAGCGGGCTCCTCCAGAAGTAGCAGGCACTGGTGTAGGAAGAAGTGGTGGTGCAGGAGCAGTGGGAACGCCAGTAGCAAGAACAGAGGGTGTCCCAAGCAGTCCAGCACCGCGCAGAGCCGCAGACGAGTCTCCTCAGCACGAAGCTCAGTCAACACCTCTGAGATAGGAACACGGTCTCGAGCAAACAACTGAGCACGACGGGGCTCAAACTCTGGACGAACTCGAGACAGGAACTCATGGATCCTCTGAAAATCCATATCTGAGCGTACTGTCCGGCAACACTGGCAAGTACCACAGACAGCACTGCGAAGGGAGTCAAGCTGGCGCCAGATCGCCGCACTCTGGGTGTAGAACTCATCAACAGTAGAGTCACCCTGCTGAAGATCATGCTCCTGGCGCAACACAGACAAGTACAGAGAATCCCCAGAAGGTTGATAGCGCTGGCGAAGGTGAGACCACATCTTAGAGATAGTAGCGAGGCCCATAAATTCAGAAGCAAACTGTGAACACTCTGCGAAAGAACAGCGGCAACTCTAGCATCCTCATCACACCACTGAGTAAAGGTAGCCAAACTATCGCGGTAGGAGCCAAGAGTCTCTGAATAGGCAAGTACCTGCTCTTCATATGCCTCATCAGCAGCAGTCTCGGCAGACTTGGCTGCATTCCGATCAGCCTACGTAGCATCCTCAGCAAGGGCCTGTGGCACAAACGGCGGAGTAGGAGGCACATGAGCAGTGGGGTGCGGCGGACACGAGACCTCGCCAGTAAGAACACCGCACAGCCGAAGGCCGCGCATGTGGATGCGCATAAAGGCAGCAAACTCTCCATAGTTGGTACCATCAAAAATCACAGGGCACCGGGGAATACTGACATATCCAGACGAAGACGATGCCATCTTCCTTCAAATTTTTTTTTCTTAGATCACGATCTGGATCGGGATCTCAGGCTGGCCGCCCGTGGCAGCCAGGGGCAGGCGATGCGGCGCCGGAGAGGGCGGCGCGGCCGACAGCGGGGCGGCGCGGCCGACAATGGCGGCGCCGGAGATGGCCGGCACGGCAAGCGGCAGGACGGCGCCGGAGATGGCCAGCACGGCCAGCAGCGGGGCGGCACCGGAGATGGCCGGCACAGCCAGCAGCGGGACAGTGCCGGCAGAAGACAGGGCGGCGCCGGCGGTGGCAGAGAGGGCCGGCCAGGGACAGTGCCGGCAGGGGACGGGGCCGAAGATGATCGGAATCGGATCAATTTTGAGCTCAAAATTCGACGAAAAAGGGGAAGAAAGAGGAAAGTGCAGCAGCGGTGGCCGAAAAGATCATCGGCGGCGGCGGCGTGGATCGAGCACGGAGTTGCAGCGTGCAAATAGCACGTAGAGCTCTGATACCATGTTGTGAATGAGCAACTAGTATTCACAGTGGGCTAAAGGCCAGTACATGTACAAGGGTACAATATGCAGGGAAACCCCTCACACTATGGAAATATACAGTATAGGGGACTATACACCACTAACACATCGAACGTATTATGAAGAAAGATCTAGAAGATGTGTAATCCTCAAAAGACAACTAAAAAAGAATGGCTCGATCACGCTTTCGCCTTCGTGAGAACTGTAGAACAGTGAGAGCACTAATCGTCAGGCTTTTCCAAAGTGGGCGTTTCACTAGGATGACATCAGGCTTTATTACGCAAACGAGGAAGTCACTGTTGTACTTTGCCAAAAGGTAAGTCCTCCCACAAGCTCCAACAGATTGATCAACTTTTAAAATTTTATTTTTCTAATTGCGGTTAGGGTAGCCAAAGAATTTGTGCGGATCAGAATGAGCCACTCAGAGGCAGATAGTGTTTTTATAATTTAGATCAGAAACTACAGCAAGCCGATTGAGATTGCATGAAAAACCCATAAACTGGATTCATTCAGGTGGGAATTAAACTCAAGGCCTATCTTATAAACCGCCGAGATATAGCGCTATGTGCAGTTTGACGATAGAAGAGTTGATTGAAGAATTCAGAGCAAATGGGACATCAAACATCAAAAACCATCAGTGTCAGACTTGGAAATGATACAGTACCAGCTAATGATTGCAAATTCCATAGCAAGTCTGCTAGTCTGACCTTTGTGCGCGTATGGTACATGCCAGATACTCCGAGCTGCGCCAAGAAAATTTTATCTCGATGCTTCGCTTTTTTATCGGACGCATCAAAATACATCGCATATTTGCAGAACAACGCCAAAAGGGCGTAGGCATAAATTTGGTTACTTGATTTTCCACCTTGCGTACCAACATTTCAAGAAGATGGAAACCTCCGAGATTTCCCAAGAAAAAACCACATCAAGAATAAAGGGTGGAACCAGTACTCACATAACTTGACATTCATTTCTAATCTTCATACCTTTACAGGTTATATACAGCTGATGCATACATCAGAGATAGAGACCAAAATTTTAGCCAATAGACTGGCCAGTCAGAGAGATTAGTAAGAGAAAATGGGAAGAAAACTGCTCCCAATTGTTTGATCAATCATGCCATCTTAGGAGCATGACGACGCATTGACGGATGATGTAGAGCCTGGCTTTCTTCTCCTTGAGAGCCCTCTTGATCCCGTTGAGCTTCAGATCATGAGCACCCACCCTCATCTTGATAATCTACAAAGTTACTCTTCTGGATTTGAGGTTTCAGACTCTTCTTTGTGTTGGGTCTTACAGTTTGCAATGGTGTGGTTTATATAGGCAGTTGCCATGTGGGCCGTGTCAGCTGAAGTGTTTTCTTCTAACTACATGCTTGTGCACCGCATATCTTTAAGTAACTTATCACTGCGTCCATGACTGCATAAAGAAAACAAAGTCGTATGTGATCTTGGAGTACTCTAGTTCAAGTTCGTGTTGCCTGGTTGAGTTGTGATATTTAATACTCCCTTCGATCCATAATAACTGTCGGTGATTTAGTACAAAGTTTGTACTAAATCTCGGACATATATTTTGGTTCGGAGGGAGCAGAATAAATAGAAATTCTAGTCTGGCTAGCTATAGTGGCCAAACATTGCGGTATCGGCTCCACTGCAAGATGAATAAATAAATAAATAAATTTAGGATAATGATGACTAAGCCTCGATCTGTGGCTGTTAATTTTTTTTATGTGCTTATTTTATAATTTATTGTACAAATTAGCCATAATAGTTACAAAAACGGGCCAAAGAGACTCTGAAATAGACAAACGTGAGTTGAACTACTGAGATAATCATAATCAAAATGCATTCTAAGCTACGAAAGGGATACCACATGTCCGCATAAAGGCACAACATTGTGTACCAATGGAAATTTCATGTTATAGTACATTTACTTAATATTCGTTTCTCATTCACGGATTAAATAACTCAAACATATCGCAAATGCAAACCTTTCCTATTTGTCCACCAAAAGGTGACAAAATTAAGTAACACAAAATGGCATCCATGTATCTGCAACGTTTGCTTTGTTGACACAGCATGGGTTGTCTGGTTTAGGGATAATATGAACATAGCATGCAGGAAACTTAACTAAGCCAATGTTAAACATAGGTTGACATTTTCTATGAGGGGGAAGAAAAGTCAGCACCAATGACTTCCATAGGGGTATCAGTTTATCACAATAGCTTCCATTGTCAACTAGTACTTATAATGCAAAGTCAGCACAGTTTGTGGATGTCAACTGAAAGCCTCCTCCCAAAAGGCAAGCTTGGCAGACAAACAGATGCAAGTAAGTTCTAAACAAACAGCACAGTCATGTACATCGAACCTGCCTGTCACTTACGTGTTTGCCACCACTGATCATTTGGTGTTTTTTCCCTTTTTAGAAATTTTTAGATCTGGAGAATCTTAAACACAATCTAGGAGAGCAATGGCAGTAGACTTGTATCCATATACGGAACTTTTCGCTTACATTAAAGTTGGCAGTACTAATTATACAAAACTTATGCATCTTCTTTTGAGTTGAAATTTTTCAATATCTATCATTCTTCTCACTATCCGCAAATGCTGGTACTACAGATTCAAATATATATATCTTAAATAATGTTTTTTTATGAGAACAAAATATATGTAGGAGTGGAACGAACTTAGCCTTCAGAAAGCACCGAGTCCTCAGAATGATGACGATGATTGTGCCTAATCGGGTTGAAGGTCCTAAACCCAACTTCTAATGTCTAGCAATATTTATTTTTCTTAACACAAGTTTAGGTGAAAGTATTCTAAATCCCCGGTTAAAAATCGGAATGAGAGGAGCGGAATTTCGAATCCTATTTGGACCAAAAACTAAAATGGACAACCTGGATACTATATTTTGTTAGATTTCTTTTTCGAGAGACAAAGAGCTAAAGCATGTTTTTATTTTAGATAATCTAAGGTTATCTCCCGGCTTCTGCTCTTGAAATGTTCAAGACATACATTGCCATGTCTTCTTCAAAAGTAACGGTCGCACGTTTAACAAATAAAACAATAATATGCCACACATTGTCTAATAACAAAAAAAAATCATCGTCTGTATAGCCAGAAAGCTGCAACCTTATTATCAAGTGCAAATATAGGACCACATACACCGAAACAAACTAGGTAGCGATTTGAGCACTAAGACAATGCCTTTGAGAAGGAGGTAATGCTCATACAGAACATTTTTTAGAAAAATCTTCTGACTTTACTAATTAACAGAAGATGTTACATCAGATTGAATAAACCAACAAAAATAAATAAAATGGCAGCTCTAAAGTTACATGAAGTCACAATCTCTAGTTCCGTCAAATGCATCACGATGATCTTCCATTAATCCAGTGAAGAATTCTTAGAAGACCATATATGAACAAGATTGACTAACCTCCAAGGTTCTGAATAGACACATGAGCACCCACCACAAGGGTGATAACAAAACCATCTAACCACGCCATGGCTCAACACACACACCTCACGTGGAAGGCAGTTAAACAGTTGTTTCATCACCGTACGACGAAAGGAGAAGACCATAATGACAATATTACAAAATGGAAGAAACCAGGATACCACTAACTCCCCGACATCACCTGTGAAGGCCATACCGGGACGAGATGGGGCCAAAACACATTACTCCACAGGACGATGCCTCCACCATCGAGACATCGCCACCAAGGACACATTAAACTACTCCCTCTGTTTTATAATTATTGTCATGGTTTTAGTTCAAATTTGAATAATCACGACAAGCATTATGGAACAGAGGGACTAACATGGAAAGAAAAAACTACATACCATGTAAAGATCAGAGGTTTCCGCCACTTCTGAGTGGCTAGAAGGCCACCGAAGATGATTGAAATCAATGTAGATGGACGTGCAAAACTGAAGGAGATATGCCCTAGAGGCAATAATAAAGTGGTTATTATTTATATCTTTATGTTTATGATAAATGTTTATATATCATGCTATAATTGTATTAACCGAAACATTAGTACATGTGTGATATGTAGACAACAAGAAGTCCCTAGTATGCCTCTTAAACTAGCTTGTTGATTAATGGATGATTAGTTTCATAATCATGAACATTGGATGTTATTAATAACAAGGTTATATCATTATATGAATGATGTAATGGACACACCCAATTAAACGTAGCATAAGATCTCGTCATTAAGTTATTTGCTATAAGCTTTCAATACATAGTTACCTAGTCCTTATGACCATGAGATCATGTAAATCACTTATACCGGAAAGGTACTTTGATTACACCAAACACCACTGCGTAAATGGGTGGCTATAAAGGTGGGATTAAGTATCCGGAAAGTATGAGTTGAGGCATATGGATCAACAGTGGGATTTGTCCATCCCGATGACGGATAGATATACTCTGGGCCCTCTCGGTGGAATGTCGTCTAATGTCTTGCAAGCATATGAATGAGTTCATAAGAGACCACATACCACGGTACGAGTAAAGAGTACTTGTCAGGAGACGAGGTTGAACAAGGTATAGAGTGATACCGAAGATCAAACCTCGGACAAGTAAAATATCGCGTGACAAAGGGAATTGGTATTATATGTGTATGGTTCATTCGATCACTAAAGTCATCGTTGAATATGTGGGAGCCATTATGGATCTCCAGATCCCGCTATTGGTTATTGGTCGGAGTAAGTACTCAACCATGTCCGCATAGTTCACGAACCGTAGGGTGACACACTTAAAGTTGGATGTTGAAATGGTAGTACTTGAATATGGAATGGAGTTCGAATATTTGTTCGGAGTCCCGGATGAGATCCCGGACATCACGAGGAGTTCCGGAATGGTCCGGAGAATAAGATTCATATATAGGATGTCATTTTATGTGAATTAAAATGTCGCGGAAGGTTCTATGGAAGGTTCTAGAAGGTTCTAGAAAAGTCCGGAAGAAACCACCAAGGAAGGTGGAGTCCACATGGGACTCCACCTCCATGGCCGGCCAACCCTAATGGGGGAGGAGTCCTAAGTGGACTCCCCCTTAGGGGGCCGGCCACCCCCCCATATGGGAGGTGGAACTCCCACCTCTAGTGGGAGTCCTAGCTTGGCTAGGTTTCCCCTCCATATGGAAGGTTTTGGTTTCGGGTCTTATTCGAAGACTTGGAGTCCAACACTTGGGGTTCCACCTATATAATGAGGGGCCAAGGGAGGGGGCCGGAAACCCCAAGACCACAAGCTGGCCGCCCCATTGAAGTGGCCGGCCACCCCCTCCCAAACCCTAGCCGCCCCCCTCTCCTCCATATCTTCCGCGTAGCTTTAGCGAAGCTCCACCGGAGTTCTCCACCGCCACCGACACCACGCCGTCGTGCTGTCGGATTCAAGAGGAGCTACTACTTCCGCTGCCCGCTGGAACGGGAGGTGGACGTCGTCTTCATCAACAACCGAACGTGTGACCGAGTACGGAGGTGCTGCCCGTTCGTGACGCCGGAACCGATCGTGATCAAGATCTTCTACGCGCTTTTGCAAGCGGCAAGTGAACGTCTACCGCAGCAACAAGAGCCTCCTCTTGTAGGCTTTGGAATCTCTTCAAGGGTGAGACTCGATACCCCCTCGTTGCTACCGTCTTCTAGATTGCATCTTGGCTTGGATTGCGTGTTCGCGGTAGGAAAATTTTTGTTTTCTATGCAACGTTATCCTACAGTGGTATCAGAGCCGTGTCTATGCATAGATGGTTGCACGAGTAGAACACAATGGTTTTGTGGGCGTTGATGCTCTTGTTATCTTTAGTTTGAGTACTTTGCATCTTTGTGGCATAGTGGGATGAAGCGGCTCGGACTAACTTTACATGACCGCGTTCATGAGACTTGTTCCTCGTTCGACATGCAACTTGTATTGCATAAGAGGCTTTGCGGGTGTCTGTCTCTCCTACTATAGTGAAGATTCAATTTACTCTTCTATTGAAAACATTAGTATCAACGTTGTGGTTCATGTTCGTAGGTAGATTAGATCTCTCTCGAAAACCCTAAACCACGTAAAATACGCAAACCAAATTAGAGACGTCTAACTTGTTTTTGCAGGGTTTGGTGATGTGATATGGCCATAATGTGATGATGAATATGTATGAGATGATCATTATTGTATTGTGGCAACCGGCAGGAGCCTTATGGTTGTCTTTAAATTTCATGTTGAGTAGTATTTCAAAGTAGTTGTAATAGTTGCTACATGGAGGACAATCATGAAGACGGCGCCATTGACCTTGACGCTACGCCGACGATGATGGAGATCATGCCCGAAGATGATGGAGATCATGTCCGTGCTTTGGAGATGAAGATCAAAGGCGCAAAGACAAAATGGCCATATCATATCACATATGAACTGCATGTGATGTTAATCCTTTTATGCATCTTATTTTGCTTAGATCGCGACGGTAGCATTATAAGATGATCCCTCACTAAAATCTCAAGATAATAAAGTGTTCATCCTTAGTAGCACCGTTGCCAAGACTTATCGTTTCGAAGCATCTCGTGATGATCGGGTGTGATAGAATCAACAAGTGCATACAACGGGTGCAAGACAGTTTTGCACATGCGGATACTAAGGTGGCCTTGACGAGCCTAGCATGTACAGACATGGTCTCGGAACACGTGATACCGAAAGGTAGAGCATGAATCATATGGTTGATATGATGAACACTTTGAGTGTTCGCCATTGAAATCACACCTTGTCTCGTAATGATCGGACATAGGTGCAGTGGATTTGGTTCGTGTGATCACTAAGACAATGCGAGGGATATTGTTTTGAGTGGGAGTTCACCTAGATTTTTAATTATGTTGAATTAAAATTTGAACTCAATTTGTCATAAACTTAGTCTAAACTTTTGCAAATATATGTTGTAGAGATGGCGTCCCCAATCAATTTTAATCAGTTCCTAGAGAAAGAGAAACTTAAGAACAACGATAGCAACTTCACCGACTGGTTCCGTCATGTGAGGATCTTCCTCTCTGGCGGAAATCTGCAATATGTGCTTGATGCACCGCTAGGTGACCCTCCTGCAGAAACTGAAACCGATGAAGTAAAAGCTGTTTACGAGACTCGGAAAATTCGGTACTCTCAAGTTCAGTGTGCCATCCTGTGCAGTCTGGAATCCGATCTTCAAAAACGTTTTGAGCACCACGATCCTCATGAGTTGATGAAAGAGTTGAAAGCTATTTTTGAAGCATCGAAACAATTCTTCAGCTGCATGATGGAAGAAGGCAGCTCCGTTAGTGAGCACATGCTCGCCATGACCGGACATGCGAAGAAACTCAGTGACTTGGGAATAGTGATTCCTAACAGACTGGGGATTAATCGTGTCCTTCAATCACTGCCACCAAGTTACAAGAACTTTGTGATGAATTACAATATGCAGAACATGAACAAGGAGTTACCTGAACTCTTTGGCATGCTAAAAGCTGCTGAGATTGAGATCAAGAAAGAGCACCAAGTGTTGATGGTCAACAAGACCACCAGTTTCAAGAAACAGGGCAAGTCTAAGGGAAAATTCAAGAAGGGTGGCAAGAAAGCTGCCACGCCTCCTATGAAACCTAAGAACGGCCCTAAGCACGATCTTGAGTGCTATTACGCAAGGAGAAGGGACACTGGAAGCGTAATTGCTCCAAGTATTTGGCTGATCTAAAGAGCGGCCTTGTCAAGAAGAAGAAAGAAGGTATATCTGATATACATGTTATAGATGTTTATCTCACTGGTTCTCGTTCTAGTACCTGGGTATTTGATACTGGTTCGGTTGCTCATATCTCAGAATCAAACAGAACTAAAGAATAAACGAAGACTACTGAAAGATGAAGTGAAGATGCGCGTTGGAAATGGATCCAAAGTCGATGTGATCGCTGTCGGCACACTTCCTCTACATCTACCTTCGGGATTAGTTTTAAGCCTAAATAATTGTTATTTTGTACCCGCGTTGAGCATGAACATTATATCTGGATCTTGTTTAATGCAAGACGGTTATTCATTCAAGTCTGAGAATAATGGTTGTTCTATTTTTATGAATAATATCTTTTATGGTCGAGCACCACAAAAGAATGGCTTATTTCTGTTAGATCTCGATAGTAGTGATACGCATATACATAACATTGATGCTAAGCGAATTAAATTGAATGATAATTCTACTTATATGTGGCACTGTCGTCTTGGTCATATTGGAGTAAAACGCATGAAGAAACTCCATACTGATGGATTACTTGAATCACTTGACTTTGAGTCACTTGATAGATGCGAAGCATGTCTAATGGGAAAAATGACAAAGACTCCATTTTCTGGTATGATGGAGCGAGCTACTGACTTATTGGAAATCATACATACCGATGTATGTGGACCAATGAGCGTAGCATCGCGCGGTGGTTATCGTTATGTTCTAACCTTCACAGATGATCTGAGTAGATATGGGTATATCTATTTCATGAAACATAAATCCGAAACTTTCGAGAAGTTTAAGGAATTCCAAAGTGAAGTAGAAAATCAACGTAACAAGAAGATCAAATTTCTACGATCTGATCGTGGAGGTGAATATCTGAGTTATGAGTTTGGCATGCATTTAAAGAAATGCGGAATACTTTCACAATTGACACCGCCGGGAACACCTCAACGAAACGGTGTGTCCGAACGTCGTAATCGAACTCTCTTAGATATGGTTCGTTCTATGATGTCTCTTACTGATTTGCCATTATCATTTTGGAGTTATGCATTAGAGTCAGCCGCATTCACTTTAAATAGAGCACCATCAAAATCCGTAGAAACGACACCGTATGAATTATGGTTTAATAATAAACCTAAGCTGTCGTTCCTGAAAGTTTGGGGTTGCGAAGCCTATGTAAAGAAGTTACAACCGGACAAGCTAGAACCCAAAGCGGAGAAATGCGTCTTCATAGGATACCCTAAGGAAACTATAGGGTATACTTTCTATCACAAATCCGAAGGCAAAATCTTTGTTGCTAAGAACGGAACCTTTCTTGAGAAAGAATTTCTCACTAAAGAAGTGACTGGAAGAAAAGTAGAACTCGATGAGATTGATGAATCTATACTCGTTGATCAGAGTAGCGCGATCGGAAGTTGTACCAAGCACGCCTACACCGGCAACAGAGGAAGCTAATGATAATGATCATGAAACTTCGAACGAGGAAACCATCGAACCTCGCAGATCGACAAGGGAACGTACCACTCCTGATTGGTATGATCCTTGTCTAAATGTCATGATTGTGGATAACAATGATGAGGACCCTGCGACGTATGAAGAAGCGATGATGAGCCCAGATTTCAACAAATGGCAAGAAGCCATGAAATCCGAAATGGGATCCATGTATGATAACAAAGTATGGACTTTGGTAGACTTACCTGATAGCCGAAAGGCTGTCGAGAATAAATGGATCTTCAAGAGAAAAACATATGCTGATGGTAATATTACTGTCTATAAAGCTCGACTTGTCGCAAAGGGTTTCCGACAAATTCAAGGAGTTGACTACGATGAGACTTTCTCACCTGTAGCGAAGCTAAAATCTGTAATGATTTTGTTAGCAATAGCTGCATTTTTCGATTATGAGATTTGGCAGATGGATGTCAAAACGGCGTTCCTTAATGGAGATATTGAGGAAGAGTTGTATATGGTACAACCCAAAGGTTTTGTCGATCCTAAAAATGCTGACAAAGTATGCAAACTTCAGCGTTCAATCTATGGACTGAAGCAAGCATCAAGAAGTTGGAACCGATGCTTTGATAAGGTGATCAAAGACTTCGGGCTTATACAGTGTCATGGAGAGGCATGTATTTACAAGAAAGTGAGTGGGAGCTCTGTAGCATTCCTGATATTATATGTAGATGACATATTGTTGATCGGGAATGATATAGAACTATTAAGCAGTGTTAAAGGTTATTTGAATAATAGTTTTTCAATGAAAGACCTTGGTGAAGCATCGTATATATTAGGCATCAAGATTTATAGAGATAGATCAAGACGCCTAATAGGGCTATCACAGAGTACATATCTGGACAAGATTCTAAAGAAGTTTAGAATGGACGAAAGTAAGAAAGGGTTCTTACCTATGTTACCAGGGAAAGTCTTGAGTAAGACTCAAGGACCGGCTACGGCAGAAGAAAGAGAAAGGATGAGTAAAATCCCCTATGCCTCGGCAGTAGGATCTATCATGTATGCCATGCTATGTACTAGACCGGATATAGCACATGCTGTTAGTTTGACTAGCAGATATCAAAGTGATCCAGGAATGGAACACTGGACAGCGGTCAAGAATATCCTGAAGTACTTGAAAAGAACTAAGGATATGTTTCTTTGTTATGGAGGTGACCAAGAGCTCGTTGTAAGTGGTTACACCGATGCAAGTTGGAACACTGATCCCGATGACTCTAAGTCACAACTGGGTACGTGTTTATATTGAATGGTGCCGATGAAGCTGGGCAAGCTCGAAGCAAAGTGCACGGTGGCGAAGTCTTCAACAGAATCAGAGTACATAGCGGCTTCAGAGGCTTCATCAGAAGCGGTATGGATGAAGAGGTTCATTGTAGAGCTCGGTGTGGTTCCTAGTGCATTGGACCCATTAATCATTTACTGTGATAACATGGGTGCCATCGCCAATGCACAAGAGCTAAGGTCACACAAGAGGCTGAAGCATATCAAGCTGCGTTACCACTCGATTCGCGAATACATCGAAGATGGAGAAGTAAAGATTTGCAAAGTACACACTGATCAGAATGTAGCAGATCCGTTGACTAAAGCTCTCCCTAGGGCAAAGCATGACCAACACCAGAATGCAATGGGTGTTAGGTATATTACAATATAATCTAGATTATTGACTCTAGTGCAAGTGGGAGACTGAAGGAGATATGCCCTAGAGACAATAATAAAGTGGTTATTATTTATATCTTTATGTTTATGATAAATGTTTATATATCATGCTATAATTGTATTAACTGAAACATTAGTACATGTGTGATATGTAGACAACAAGAAGTCCCTAGTATGCCTCTTAAACTAGCTTGTTGATTAATGGATGATTAGTTTCATAATCATGAACATTGGATGTTATTAATAACAAGGTTATATCATTATATGAATGATGTAATGGACACACCCAATTAAGCGTAGCATAAGATCTCGTCATTAAGTTATTTGCTATAAGCTTTCAATACATAGTTACCTAGTCCTTATGACCATGAGATCATGTAAATCACTTATACCGGAAAGGTACTTTGATTACACCAAACACCACTGCGTAAATGGGTGGCTATAAAGGTGGGATTAAGTATCCGGAAAGTGTGAGTTGAGGCATATGGATCAACAGTGGGATTTGTCCATCCCGATGACGGATAGATATACTCTGGGCCCTCTCGGTGGAATGTCGTCTAATGTCTTGCAAGCATATGAATGAGTTCATAAGAGACCACATGCCACGGTACGAGTAAAGAGTACTTGTCAGGAGACGAGGTTGAACAAGGTATAAGAGTGATACCGAAGATCAAACCTCGGACAAGTAAAATATCGCGTGACAAAGGGAATTGGTATTATATGTGTATGGTTCATTAGATCACTAAAGTCATCGTTGAATATGTGGGAGCCATTATGGATCTCCAGATCCCGCTATTGGTTATTGGTCGGAGTAAGTACTCAACCATGTCCGCATAGTTCACGAACCGTAGGGTGACACACTTAAAGTTGGATGTTGAAATATTAGTACTTGAATATGGAATGGAGTTCGAATATTTGTTCGGAGTCCCGGATGAGATCCCGGACATCACGAGGAGTTCCGGAATGGTCCGGAGAATAAGATTCATATATAGGATGTCATTTTATGTGAATTAAAATGTCGCGGAAGGTTCTATGGAAGGTTCTAGAAGGTTCTAGAAAAGTCCGGAAGAAACCACCAAGGAAGGTGGAGTCCACATGGAACTCCACCTCCATGGCCGGCCAACCCTAATGGGGGAGGAGTCCCAAGTGGACTCCCCCTTAGGGGCCACCCCCCCCCATATGGGAGGTGGAACTCCCACCTCTAGTGGGAGTCCTAGCTTGGCTAGGTTTCCCCTCCATATGGAAGGTTTTGGTTTCGGGTCTTATTCGAAGACTTGGAGTCCAACACTTAGGGTTCCACCTATATAATGAGGGGCCAAGGGAGGGGGCCGGAAACCCCAAGACCACAAGCTGGCCGCCCCATTGAAGTGGCCGGCCACCCCCTCCCAAACCCTAGCCGCCCCCCTCTCCTCCATATCTTCCGCGTAGCTTTAGCGAAGCTCCGCCGGAGTTCTCCACCGCCACCGACACCACGCCGTCGTGCTGTCGGATTCAAGAGGAGCTACTACTTCCGCTGCCCGCTGGAACGGGAGGTGGACGTCGTCTTCATCAACAACCGAACGTGTGACCGAGTACGGAGGTGCTGCCCGTTCGTGGCGCCGGAACCGATCGTGATCAAGATCTTCTACGCGCTTTTGCAAGCGGCAAGTGAACGTCTACCGCAGCAACAAGAGCCTCCTCTTGTAGGCTTTGGAATCTCTTCAAGGGTGAGACTCGATACCCCCTCGTTGCTACCGTCTTCTAGATTGCATCTTGGCTTGGATTGCGTGTTCGCGGTAGGAAAATTTTTGTTTTCTATGCAACGTTATCCTACAAAAACGAGGGGGCCTGGAGGCTACTCGTATGTGACATCGCCAGAACTATTCATCCAAAGCACATGTTTTTATCCTAAATTACACGGAACACCAAGATAACACATTCATGAGAAAATATCACCCCAGTGTTATTGTGTTGGATCCAGCCAGCAAAGGCTTTCTCCTTGGCCCACTAAACCAAGGCATTGGGACTTCGTAATGTATCCGCGTCGTTTACTAAATACTCATGCTTTGCTACAGATAAAATCGACTGCCACATGCCTTGTGTCTGAATCGACAATCAGCCAAACTCTGCCCTGGCTGGCATCCAGCCTTTTTTGTTCGGTTTGCCTATCGTGTTCCCTTGGCTCTGCCACCATGCCCACACGACCTCCGTTATGTTCCATATCGTGCTCCACCATGTTTAGTATAAATTGTTAGATATTTAAT
Source organism: Lolium perenne (assembly GCF_019359855.2). NCBI lineage: Eukaryota > Viridiplantae > Streptophyta > Magnoliopsida > Poales > Poaceae > Lolium > Lolium perenne. Next base: position 171,226,399 of record NC_067248.2, read on the forward strand.
AGTTAGGTATATTTAATATTTTTTTACTTCGGGATATGGGCACTAAAGATATTGCACTTTTGGTCACCAGCAGGTTAATCCAATGGAAGGTAGTAGAAGTTTGTGACGGATGCAGCTTTAGCATTAGTAAAAGTGTGTGAGGAATGCTTGTTCGTTTCAGCTTTAATCTGATATTTTCTATTATTTGTTCAGCTTTATGTTTACTTCAATAATGATTCTCAAAATGAAGAGGCTCTGAGTGATCCAATATATTTCTTAGTTTTCTTTTCCTTTTTTTGGCTGTGTGCATCCGTAGTGCCATTAGGGTGGTGCGTTGTTGCAGAGACTGTGTGTAATTGGTATATTTTTTATATTAATATATTCCCTTTATCGAAAAAATAATAATTCTCAAAATGAAGAGGCTCTGAGTGATCCAATATGTTTTTAGTTGAAGGAAGAAAACTGAAATTTTGTATCCGTGTACCACATTAACCTCCAAAGTCAATCTATTTAGAATATGAGTTTACAATGCCAGCTACGAAGGTCCGGAGTTAAACTTAAGCATTCCCACAGTCAACTACATCTGAAAAGTAGCATTGTTGTTAACGATCCCAAGCAGGCTTGGCAGACAAAGGAAAACAAGCAAGGTCTAAACAAAAACAAATTGGCCAAATGAACTACAAGTTAATATGCAATGTACCTGTAACCCGTTGCTCAGTTTACCGGGTTACAAGGAATGCTTTGATCGCCGCTGGTACTTAGCCGTTCTGCTTCTGGACCAAAAGAATCTTAAATGCAATCTAGGAGAGCAATGGGGACAGTGATTCATACAGAAGGATGCTTCAATAGAGATTATAGAGACGTAAACCAAGATAGCATTGGGACTTTTGAATCTGTCCTTACCGCTTACTCAATAGTGAATACCCGTGCCACGCACTTCGTTGTGGCCCATGTCATGTGCTCTGCCACTAGACGCAGGTGAGCTCCGTTATGGCCCATATCATGTTCCACCATGTCTAATTTACTTGTTAGATATTTGAATAGTTACTTATTTTAAAATTTTATAACTTTAGGGATGTGGGTAGTAAAAACAATTCAATTCCGGTCACCAGTAGGTTGATCCAATGACAGTTAGTAAAAGTTTGTGACAGGTGCATCTTTAGCATCAGTAAAAGTGTGTGACGAATGCTTCTTCATTTTACGTTGGACGTTTCTTAGTGGAGCATTTGATCTGAAATATCTTTTCTATCATTTGTTCAGCTTTATGTTCGCGGTAATAATAAGTGTGACCCAATTTTATTTTAGGTGAAGGAAGAAAACTGAAATTTTGTAGTAGAGTATCCGTACCACATTAACCTCCAAAGTCAGCCTCTTTAGAATAAGAATGTACAATGTCAACAAGGTGGGTAAAGAGTTAAATTAAAGCATTCCCATAGTCAACAACATCTGAAAAGTAGAACATTTTGTTAACCATCTCAGGCAGGCTTGGCAGACAAAGAAAAACAAGCAAGCTCTAAACAAAAACAAATTGGAAAAATGAACTACGAGTTATGTACAATGTACCTGTCGGCCGGTGCTCAGTTTTTCAAGTTGCAAGGAGCGGTTTGATGGCTGCTGGTACGTAGCCATTCTGCTTCTGGACCAAAAGAATCTTTAACGCAATCTAGGAGAGCATTGGGGACAACGCTTCACAGAGAAGCATATGCTTCACTAGATTGAGCCATAGATAGCATTGGTCATTGGAGACAGTGATTTGTTTTAGGTAAAGTTGCCTGGTCCACGATTTCATGTCCAAGGAGACAATTGGTAGCACGCTGCCCCTGCTGGCATCACACCCTTTGTTGTTTGGGTTCCATCTACATTGTGCTCTCAGCTTTGCCACTATGCCCGGGCGAGCTCTTTTATTGTTATGGCCTGTATCATGCTCCACCATGTTTCATTGAACTTGTTAGATATTGTATAGTTATGTTTGTTAGGTTTGGTATATTTAGGGACGTTGGTAGTAAGAATATTGCAATTCGGGTCACCAGTAGGTTGACCCAATGACAGGCAGTACAAGTGTATGACGAATGCATCTTTATCAGCATATCTGGCCCATATGAAATGGTATCACAAGTTCACAACAGTGCATTGTGAGATAGGCCACAGCATTATCAACAATCTAGTAATGGAGTATGTGCTATCTTGTAGTGGATTACGAGCTAAATCCATCTACGCCCAGAAAGGTCAAAAAAAAAAACAATTTGTTGTAGCAATGGTGAAATCACATCACCCTCCACATCTTTGTAATATGTTTTTATCTGTCCAACAAGAGAGATAATCATCGAGCACTGATATTGCTGCAGTGAAACAACAGTAAGTAAATGATGCAAGAGAGCGAACGGAATCTAAGCCCACTTGCATTTCTCTGTGATGACCTACCCATGCCCTCCGAAGATGTTCAACTTTTGGTTGGTGACCAAATAAAGCATAATTTTCCATTCCCGAAACCGCTTCTCAACAATGGTTTCATCACTTTGATGTAACACGAAACCATGGGCATCGTTTGACTGCTCTCTGAACACCTTTTGTAGGCTTGATGCTAGTTGCTAGATACCCTAAGACAGACAGTTAATAAACCAGACACAAAGTGGCTGATTGCTTGTTCTCAGGATGTATGTACTGTTGCAAGGGTGCAGCAAACAAAGATGATGATCTTATATTCACTGGTCATAAGGAATTTTGTCTCCTTACCAGATAAAACAAAGTGAAAAAAAAAAAAAACGCAAAGGAGGGTTTTGCATCCAGAAGTGATCCTATCTAGCATATATTGCACAGAATACTGACATAGAGGAAAAATATATCTATAAGATGCATGACAGAATGAGACAGAAGGTTCAATCAGGGCGCCATGCCCATTGCAGATGCTAATGCTATACCAGACACAAGAAGCAGGGCATATATGCTGCTGCTGCTGCTGTACTGTTTTCAGAGCTCACTGGACGCATGCATGGACCACATACAGAAACATAACGGTTGCAGGAGGCATGCATGGACAAAATGCACTCAACTCATGGTGATGGTCTCTTCTGCTTGCACACATTGGGAATAGATTGGTTTGGTCCGTACTAACTAAACCGAAGGCACTGACCATTGAGGCATGAACAGTGGGTAAAATGTATCAGGTTCAGCAGGCTGACCATTTGCAACAGGCAGTGTCATCGTCAAACGTTTCCCTTGCAACTGCAACATGATTTGGCAACCATGTCGACAAGAAATCAAGTGAGATGCATTACTACGAGTCTACGACCGATGTGTCGGCTAATCTGTAGCTAGTTCATGTATGAGACAGCTTGAACAATGTGTTTACTAGGTGCAATATCTGCAGTTCTTCAGAGATTACAAGAATTGGACGTACTCACGTTTATCAGCTGTTACTTGAATGCCTGGCAATTCTGCTATGAATTATGAATAGCGTGGATTGTGCACTTCGTGATCCATACAATTTTGGCATCTACCATTTATTGTATAATTGTTCTCAAATTTCTCGACAAAATATAATAAACTACTAGATGATTTCCTCTGAAATTTTAAAGCATAAGGTTGATGAGTGCCAAGTCAGTTTCTAACCACGCGTAATCAATTCAATTCGATAACAAGGATGGAGTAATTTATACTGTAAGATTTTCAACAAAGAAGGTAAGTAAACTCAAAGCAATTCTTTTCATGGAAAAGAAGGTAGTAACCAAGCAACCCCTTGGATGCACTGATGAGCCAGGATAGCATCTTTGTATAGTCAGATCTTCAGTAACAGTCACAGATATAAAATATTTCTGGCTCTTAGAACAACCTTGTCAAGATTTATCTTTTCATGCATCTGGAGTTGATACTGGATGTAGTGAGCCTCAAGCAACATGATTTGTACTGTTTTAAGTGGAAAGGTCAGCTAATGAAAACTTACAATTTTAAGTGAATGAAGAAAAAAAACATAGCAATGAAGCTTGTTTCAAAAAAAAAAAAATATATATAGCAATGAAGCATACCTCTCAAAAAGAGTTTCACTTTCATAACCTCATAAGCCATATTCCAGTCTGAATGCTGGTACGGCAAACATATTTTCAGGAATCCAGGATGACCATGATATGATGTAATTCCTGGTTTTCAGATGGATGTTATCCAATCAGAGTTTAATCCTACACCTGCTTAAAGTGAGGATTACCACAGAGAAAGGAATGCAGGACGACAAGGTTGGTTGGTTCAGAGGAGCAGTACTCTAGTAGTTCAAATTTCACAAACTTTGAGTATAACAGTCTATACTGATCTGAAGTTGCAATGTTTACCAACTTGTATAATTACCAAATGAAAAATACAAAAGCTATGAATTTGAAAATTAGTTTTTCCAGGATTATAGAATGCTCTACATATATTTGGTGGATTGATTTTCGGTGTTGTGTGTTGGAACATGCTGATGTTCCTCTCGTGCCACACAATCAAAACAGTCCTGGACATATTGTTATTTTCATCAACTAAATGCACCCTTAGTTTTTCGTGCTAGTGCCGTGATTAACATCCAATGATGATACACATGTTCCAGTGAATACTGGGTTAATTTGCAATAGACAATCCTACAACCTCCACCAAAATTGTCTATAAACTCATGCAAGTCATATAAGATCTGAATCAATCACTTGGTACATGTACGACATGTCGTTAACAAAAAAAAATTATCAGCAGTGTTTTATACCGACTGGCACCGACAATGTGAAACTTTGGTAGGACTGATTTCACCCAGTTAACCCAGGTTACAATGTATTTATATGTAATTTAATCTGAAGCAACATAGCCTTTCTGCCCCTCTTGCAGCCTTGCACACGCACTACCTTCCCAAGAGAGGGTATCTTTATTTTAATTAAACCAAGGCAGACCACCATGCTTGTTTACTATATCAAGAATACTACTCAGTAGTCACAAATGCAAATAGGTTGCTCCCAGATGAACATACTACTTTTGCAAGTATCATGTTCTGAACTGAGGGCCTTGTGAGGCTCAAGCAGCCACTTAATCAAATTCGAGAGGCAAAAAACGTACTGTTAGTCTGTATTAACACCCTCCAACTTTACAACACTAGTCACCCTTGCCTTTGAAAAGAGGCGAGAAAACAGAGAACCTTTATATATCACAAAGGCCAATGTGAAAAAAACATGGGGAAAAGAGAAGACGAGAGTTAATGAAGGGAAGGCGCAATCAGGCACATTGTGATTGTGCCTTTGATGAGCTCAGATCAGTCAGTCCAGCAGAGAAGCATGACGACGCAGCGGCGGATGATGTACAGCCTGGCCTTCTGCTCCCTCAGGACCTTCTGCAGCCTCCCCGTATGCTTCTTCTTCCCCTGCTCCATGGCTTCCACCAGCTGGGAGCAATGCAGAAAGTTTGGGTGCGCTCCAGAGGTATTCTCTTCAGATGTTGTGGACTTGTGGTACTTGAATGGGAAGATCCAGTGGTGCAAATCTTGGTTTATATAGAGGGGCAAGGGTATGTGCTGCAGTATCTCGATACTGTCCCCAATCCTCCACCCCACCCCACCACACCCCACCAAAGCCGCGTGCAGTCAACACTTTGGAGCCTTAGAAGGGACACTTCTGAGTCCAAATGCATGCTCCTACTATTCAATTAGCTTACGATAAGGGTTAATTAAGAGGGGAAGAAGAATACTTACTTACAAATGTGATCATGGATGTATAGATGGACCCTTGATAGCACAGTACTTAGGGGGCATGATTGAGGACCGTGCGCCGCGCCGCACAGCGCCGCGGACAGGATCAAGTGACCATACATGCCCTGCAAGCAAGAAAGGCAACCATGGGTTACTTGTTTAATGCCCCCAAGAAAGGCTATTCATGGTCCTCAAGCAGTCAAGCTTACCAGACAAAAATGCAGGTTTGTGCTGCTCAAGGCTGCTGCTTAGCCCTTAAAACTGCTTAAAGGGCACCGACGCACTGTAGCAAGTTAGCAAAATTACAAAGCCAACAATGAAGAGATTTGTCATGTGCATTGCTCATACTGAATACAACAACACTAATCAGATCCATGCTTACTAGTTCTCTCTCTGTCTCAGGACGTGTTGGAATTTCCTCACTCTAGACTAGACAGGTCTAGATTGCATATATTATCCTTTCTGGCATGGGAAAGGACAGGTCAAAGAACTCAGACAATTCACAGAAGCATACATATTAACATAAAATCCAAAGGAAGTCTTGGTACACATCTGTCGATCTAGTGGTACACCTAAACCAACAGATAAATTACAAAGCAAAAAAATGCTTTGCATATTCTTCCAGATCACATTCCAAGAGGGTTATGTTGACACTAGACAGCACTGATGACCTGATCATATGAGCTTCCAAAGTTCATCAAATAAGACAGAACTTAAATAGTTAACCTTTCAACTTGTTGAAGCGACACAATCAAGGATCCTACGCTAACCATGCAAGTACTCATAAATAGGCCACTGCAAAGAGGGCAAGATGATAAACTGAATGGTCATTAAATTAAACGATAGGCACTCAGCATTAGGTAACTAATCCACTTGTAAACACGACCAGAATATGGCAGAGCATGAGTAAGCACAAGTTGAATTGCGGGAATGGTCGGTACAGGGTCCGAGTTTCATACCACATCTTGTTGATGGTGACTAGCCCTACTCAAATGCTATAAAGATCTCCCTTTCCATCGCCAAATAAATGCTAATCGGCTGCCAGGCATGTTTAATGGTGACCGTGATCCAGAACTCCCTTTGAACAGACCTCTAACATTCAGAAGCAATGGTTTGTCATAAACCATCATGGACGAGAACAAAAAGGAAGAGTTAATCTACTGTATACCATAAGTAGTCAAGTGTCCCCGCAAAAAAAAAAGTAATCAAATGCTAAAGGAAAAGTGATGGAGTCAAGTATATTTTCTCATACCTGCAAACACAGATAGTATGCTCTCATTTCCTTTCCTCTGAATGCAGATTCTATATACCGTTAGAGAAACATGTTAGTCATCATGTTCTAAATTGATTAATGTATTACTTTCGTTACCAAATGATCAGACACAAGAAAAAGAACTTAAAGATGCTCATGATATCAAGATTCAACACTCACTGACTATGACCAAAAATGCTGGTTAACATGAGACAGTGCTTGTGTGCTACATGACCAGCATTGAGACATTTTTTGTCACATGCCTGACTGGCATTCATACAGAAGATACAACACTAGGTCAACCAATGTTGCATGCGCCGATAATTATCAATCATAAGTTCATGACCGTTGAAACTAAGTCGACACTAAATTCAGAAAAGTTAGTACAGGCCTATGCTAAGAAAAGATGCAAACCTTTTGATTTACCAACAGTTAAGCTATAATACATAATACATGATGCAGAAAATACAATCACTGTAGGAATTAAGTTGAGAGTCCCAGAAATCAACGCGGGGAGAACCCTAGAAAGTGGCAGGCAGAAGCAGCAGACAACCCGTGCACAAGAAAGTGCCCTGTGTTTTGACTGGAAACTAGGTAAAATACATGGAAATCTAGTAAAGAGCACGGCATCAAACGGCTACAATGTCCATAAGGCAAGCACCCCCACCAAAGCACACACACACACAGAAGGCTGTTTTTTCTAATCGCCCAGAATAAGGTACGCTCAAAAGTACTTTTAAGTCAAAAGATATGCTGGCTGCACGGATGATTCGAGTATTCATTCCATCCTTCCTAGCAGCTTCCGAACAGACCGAGACGACATGAGGAAATCTCCAAGATACTTGAATATGAGATCTCTATAAACTCTTTCCAACTCTTTACCGGCACAATCTACCGACAAGAGGATATACTACAGTACTGCTACCACATATTGTTTAATTAAGCAACTCCAAGAAGATCTGGGCACTGCAAGAAGATCACAAGTATTCTCCCAAGGAAATCAAACAGACAAATTACACTGATGTGAGATATCCAAGTACCTCAATGGAGAAGCAAAACGAGAGAAGGCAATAAAGTAAGGTACCAGCCGCAAGCAGTAGTACCAGATACCAAGAACCTTCATCAGAACCATGCTCAACCACTACTGAATCTGCAGATTTCTACACGTATGCAACAGGATGAGCTGTATGTTATCTGAAACGATCATATCCATCAACAAAATCAAGCGTTCTGTCGGCGACAGGAACAATAACCCACATTCAGATGCAGAGATATGTCCCCTTAGATTAGATAAAACGAGAAAAGGAAGTATTAGCATAGTTGCATGGGAGGAGGGGCGCTGCATGCTCCCCTCGTCTATAAAACCACATCCTCCTTACAACTTCTGCACCACAGCAAGCTACAACCAGTAACAGCACCAGTCCACCACCACCAGAGAGCAAACTCTCCTATTTGAACACATTTCCTCATAACATCGAGTTAAATGAGGAGCCAAGGCCAACAAGGAGGAAGGGTGACCAGAGCTCTCAAAGAGCACAGAGCCAGGCTCTACATCATCCGCCGGTGCATCGTCATGCTCCTTTGCTGGCATGACTGAACACCAAGCTGCATTTTCCTCCATGGGATCCCTCTAGGGTCCATGCATGGAGAGGTTGCACTTGGCTAGGAAGCTATGAGTTAGTTAGGAGTAGAAACTAGGAAGGAGCTCTCATGCTCATGGCACATTGCACTCAACAAAGCTTGGTAGACTAGACATTCTAACAGTTGTTTCGTTATGGTTATTTTTTTTCTCCACCTTTTTCCCTTTTGCTGTCTCTTAGGCAGTGGGGTATGTGGTTGTTCTATCCATTTGGACATGTTGTGCGGTGTACCCATGATCTGATTAGAAATGATTCAGCAATAGAAGCAAAGTTGATCTTGAACTCATGTAACACTTTTTTATATCAAATGAATGTATATATTTGTCTTCTTCAGTTGTGGACAGTGGACATAATACAACTGCAGCTGCCGATGAACTTTTAATCCTAATATCTATCCCTGTGTAGCAATGTTTTATAGAAACAACTGAGGGGAGCATAAACACTAGCTCAACATGAACTTACAGAATGAAAATAAAAGAATAGTTACAAAACTTATGTAAAGCAAAAATAAAGCCCTATGCTGCTCAATGTCGACTACCTCCGTACCAAAATAAGTGTCGCAGATTTGGCTAGATACGGATGTATCTAGACACATTTGAGTTATAGATACATCAGTATCTAGATAAATTTGCGACATTTATTTTGGAAATGCACTAGCTGTAACAATATTGGCCTCTTTGGATTTGAAGGGAGTTTTTCCTACTTATAGAGGTCATTTGGTTGAAAGGAAAGAAACCTGCAAATTTCCTAGAATAAATTCTTAAAATGCCATCAAACAATGGCCGTGTTCCGAAAATGCCATCAAGGTACTCATCATTCCGTGGATGCCATGAAACAAGTGTCACTGTTCCGAGAATGCCACTTCTACCAGTTGACCGCTAGTTAACCACTAAGTCTCTCGTGGAAAGAGTATCATACCCTTGTTGCATTTTTTTCACTAACAAAACCATCGTCATGCTAAAATAAATATGACAGAGTCTTGCCTTGATTTTTTGACACTTTGCAACATAATATGAACACCCCATGTCGCCGCCTCATAATAACTAAAACTTTCTCGCTTTGGTAACTTCAGGGTACTGGGAGAGAAACAAATGACAGGAAGAATAACTGCAGGGAAAAGGAAAACGGGACAACCAGCTACAGTATATGGGAAAATATCCACTGCTTGTGGTTGGAAGGGTACAATCAGTAACCATGTGATTACCACTATCACTGCGCTCACCACTACAGTCTACAGCTGCTCGTGCCACCGTAACAATCGCCATCGGCATGTGAGGCCTGGCTGTTCGAAGCTCCCGCCTCGGCCAGACACCCAGCGGAGCTGCTGCCGACGGAGGAATATCTGTCCGCACCCACCTCTGGCTCCGGCGACATTGCGCCCTGGTCGTCTCCGCCGCGGTGGGCTAGCTAGGCATTGTGGCGGCGCATCCTGGCTCATTGGCGGCGGCGCGCCGCACCAGATTAGGGAAGAAGAGCGAGGGAGTGACATGTGAGAGGGGAGGAGTTATGGGATGGAGGAAGAGAAGGCGGGGCCGGAGGGTGGAGGGATGGGGCGGCCGGCGATGAGAAGAGCGAGGCCTACCTATACGTGACTGGCATGGCACAGCCCACAAAGGCGGCCCAGGCACAACACATTATAATCTATCTATAAAATAAGTATAAAATGGGGCAAATTGTTATATTGATAAATATATGGGATAAATACTGAGATTTATTATTATCTTCCTTATCAAAACCTTCCATTGCTGTCTCAATGACACTCTATCGAGTGATTGTAATCATGTCGAGTAAGTAATAAAGCTCCCTGAATTCGCAAAAAAAAAAACTTCCATTGCTGGGAAGGAAAAAAGAGTGCACCTCGTTTTAAAGATCTAAACTGCAAAAGGATAGGAAATTACAAAAAAGTTAGACCATCTCCAACAGCAGCGCTACAATAGCGCCACGTCCAAAAAAACTGCCAATTTACCGCGCCGAGGCACGTTTTTGCGCGTTTCAGTGGGGTGAAAAGCCACAGCGAGCGCGCGCGGCCAACAACTTCCTGAAAATTCACCTCGCCGCATCCCCATTTTCGCCTCCCACTACAGCGTCGCCGCCCCTATTCTATGCCGGTTCCGAGGCCGCCTTGCTCACTGGCGTAGATCAGCGTGCGCCGGTGCTGCTCCAATCGACAGGCAACAACCGCGCCGCCGCTACCCCTTGCTCGTCGGCGTTGCTCCAATCAAGCGGGCGTTCAACCGCGCCGCCTGACGAGGTGGTTCCTCGGCAATGCCCACAATAAGGGGCTTAAGGTTAGCGAAATCCTGCAAGTTAGCACGAGACATCAGATACCAGACAAGCGGGGAGCGAGATTTACCCAGGTTCGGGGCCCTCGTAGAGGTAATACCCTTACGTCATGCATGTCTAATCTTGACTATGGGTGAAATTGATTACAATGGGGGAGCCGAAGGACTGCGTGATGGTGCTCTCGCCGAGAGGCAAGGTTGCTAGGGTTTGGCGTGTGCATGAGTAATTGAGAGAAAGATCAGGCAGGCCCTCTCCTGGCCTTTATATAGGACGTCGGGTCCTGAGAGTCATGCCCGGATTCGGTTACAATATAGATGGACTCTATCTAATCCTTCCATGTTTAAATCTTTCCTTGCACTGCACTTCAAGAAATCATCACCTTCCATCTTTCCTCCACGCAACCGACGCCTTCGACCTTCCCGGGCTGCAATGCTCTAGATGGGCCCCTTTTTGGGCTAGAGGAGGTAGGGCAATGTCTAGTACCCGAAGGGTAATGACCACATCAATAGTCCTCGAGTGACTGGCTGAAGAGAAGTTTCGGGCAGGGACTAAAATTGGCGTCAGCCGATACTTTTCAATCCATCGGATCTTCAAAAGATACAAGATCGATAACCGTCGAAGAGTTGAACATGCGTAAGGGATAGAGTAACGAGCCTAGAATTACTCGATAAATCGAGACTGGTTAACTGCTGGAGCAAAACTGTGTTACCCTACATAGATTCGAGTCCCCGGGCTCGAGCCTGGATCATTGGAACCTTCGGGTCCGTAATGAAGAAGAAAGCTTCGAGTGACCCGAAGCACCTTCGGGTCCATTTTTCCCTTGTTTGTAGGAGTTGAAACGGCTAAGTTTGTTACTGACGACAAGCAGGCTTCAATCTTTTTTATCGGGTGTGCGGCCAGCGATCTTGATGGGAGTATCCCCCGAGCATGTGGATGATTGTGCAATAGTCATGTATAGGCTGTAAACAGCTGAGTTGAACACCATAGATTTCTTCAAGTTCTGAATTATATTCGGGTGTCCCGCCGTAGATCTTTAGTAAGGTATATGACACTTTGATTGTCATAAAACAAGTTAGAGAGTGGATTTGGTGACCGGGTGTATACGTGAGCACGCCCTAGCTGCCGTTGGATCAACCTTGAGATTCATTTTTTGCTAACGGCAACCATACGGCGTTAATCCTTTCTCTCCCACGCTCCCTTCCCTTCGTACCCGATGCACCTTATTCCCTCGTTCTTTCTCTGAACCACACTTTTCTCTCGCCCCCTCTCCAGACCACCACAAAAACGCCGCCAGCCACGCTCCGGGACGGGAGGTCGATCCTTCCTCCACGCCGGCCTGGAGCCCATCGCCGCCAAGCCTCAGGTCACCTCCGCCTAATCCCCTGCCTGGCCAAGAATCAGAGCGCCACCGTCCTGGCTAGAAACGCCGCCGCCGGCTGACTCGATTTGGGCCGCCCCTTGGAATCGCCGGCTGAATCGATTTTGGGACGCTCAATGGCGCCCTATCGCACTGCCTCCGCCGCCATCATCTTGCCCCCGCTCCACCTCATCTCTCCACATCTGTTGTAGGTGAAGAAATCGGCAAGGCTCCTATGGAGGAGGCCGCACAGGTCCATGCCCCCACCGCCTCCGGCGAGGTCCAGGCCACCGGTCTCAAACAGAACTAGCATGGTGGGCAGCACTCCGTCGTCCCTCCCAATCGTCGGCGCGACGGCCGCCTAGGAGACCTCTTCGGCAGGGAACCGGTGTCGCGGGCGCGGCCCTTGGAGGCGCGCGGGAGGCGGAGGCCAGCTCAGACTGGAGCTCGTCGCGCAGCAGCACCTTGACCGGCCCTTGGAGGTTTCGCCTAGCCGCCGCCGCCATCCATCCATCCATTAACCGCACAAGCTAGGTTCGGTCCGATTCCCTCTTGTATACCATTTCTCCGTGTCCGTTCGGCACCATTGCTCGGTTTGATTGATTGATTTTGATTCGATTTATTTGGAGGAGGAGGAGCGCCATGGGAGGACAACAATGACCTGGTTCAGCGCCACGGCCGGCACCGCCGCTACCAGATCCGCCAGGTTCAACACTCCCGCGCTGCGCTCATGCCATGGCATCGGGATGGGGGGAGGTAGCCCGTCCCTCGCTTCACCTGGGAGCGCGTTGTCGCCCGCGCTCGATGCAAGCTTGGTGCATCCGACTCCTGGTGGATTAGTGCATCGAGTAAAACAGCTCTAGCGCTTGGCTGTGTGTTCGTTTTTAGGCTGGTAAATTTCTTCCCGATTAATCTCCGGTTGTTCAGTTGAGGTGTAAACAGAGAGATCGTTTTTTTTTAATTCACTTTGCCCTTTCTTGTTTTTTCCGATCTGGAAGACTGAAGCTCGAGGAAGAAAAATTCACTGCTTCAAGTTTTTCCAAGTATCCTGGAATTGTTGATCGTCATCATGACCCAAAGTACCGCAAGAGCATTTTGCCCGTGAGTGCAGATGATGCTTGTCTCCATATTCAGAACATGTTGATACAACTATTTTTTGATGGATTTTATATACTTGAAACAACGATGTTCACAGAGTTTCAGTTACCAATTTTGGACTTGTAATTTGTAGCTTAATCTGGTTTTGGTAAACTGACTATATGCATGATTGTATTTGTTGGCTAATTACCAGCGGGAACCAATAAAATTCAATACAGTTTCTGAATTTTGGAAACGCTCCCGGAGTTTCTCGTCCGCGGAGCGCATGATCTCAACTTTGGTTGTTCAGTCGGTAACAGTGTGTGTACATCAATCCGTATTAGTGTACTATTTTATTTTTTAAGATTGTTCAGTCCAGAGCAGTAGTACTTACTTTCTTTCTTTATCAAAAAAAAAAAAACATCAGTACTTACGAAGGCACACAGATCTCGATTTATTTTCTAACTAGTTATCATCTAACGGCAAACCTAACACCGTCGGACACGTGTCAGTCTCTCACCGCGTGCTCACGTATACACCCCATCACCAGGCTTCATCCGAAACAAGTTAATGCAAGAATCATCTTCACAAAGCTCAGCATACAAACTTTTCAACCAAATAGTCTTTTTTCAAGCTTCATCTCTGCCTGGGTTCTACATTGGGCAACAACAGATTTTAATGTTGCCTTCCAACTCACAACACATCTACCAACAGTGAACACATAACATGTGAGGGACCTTCTCTTATCCAAGTCGGCAACAAAATCTAAATCCACATAGCCCGCGAGTCCCTGCCACGAAGGTACCTCAAAATTCATTGAACATCTTTCCAATGTTCTTTACCAGGATTAGCCATGTATCGACTGACCAAACTCATAGCATATGATAAATCAGGGCGATAACAAACAATGGCATACATCAAGGCACCAACAACACTAGAATATGAACTCGTGGCATGTACTCAGTATTTCCATTAGTACTAGGACATTGCAATGCTGAAAATTTGAAGTGGGGAGCAGTAGGTGTACTAACAGACTTTATATCATGCATATTGAAACGATGAAGAACTTTTGTAATGTAATTTTGCTGACTAAAAAATAACACACTAGATTTTCTGTCCCTTGTAATTTTCATACCTAGTATTTTCTAAACAGCACCAAGATCCTTCATCTCAAACTCACTACTTAATTGTGCTTTCAAAGTAGTGATCTCTTTCTTTCTCTTGACAACAATCAACATATCATAAACATATAACGATAAGTATATAGGTGATCCATTAACAAACTTGATGTAAAAGCAGCTGTCATACTAAGATCTCTTAAAATCATGTGTAAGCATAAATGAATCAAACCTTTTGTACCGTTGCCTTGCAGACTGTTTCAGACGATAAAGGGATCTCTTTAACTTACAAACAAGATCCTCCTTACCAGGCAGAACAAAATCTTCAGATTGGTCCATGTATATCTCCTACTCAAGTTCTCCATGCAGAAAAGCAATCTTCACATCTAACTGCTCAAGCTCAACATCATACATAGCCACAATACCAAAGAATCCACGAATGAAACTATGCTTCACAACCGGAGAGAATACGTCATTATAATCAATACCTGGAACTTGGTTGAAACTTATTGGTACTAACCTTGCCTTAAATCTTGGAGGCTCATTAGGAGAAAAACCTTCCTTTCTTTTTAATATCCACTTGCAGCGGACATCCTTCGTTTGATTAGGTAAGCGCACAACATCCCATGTGCCATTCTTCTCAAGCGATTGCATCTCCACTTGCATAGCAGAAATCTACTTCTCGCGGTCAACGGATGCAACATCCTCAGTATATGTAGCAGGTTCAAAGTCATGCTCCACCTATTTAGCACAACTCAAAGCATAATGAACAAGATTACACTCTTCAATTAAACAAGGACGTGAACCTTTGTTATGCCTCGGTCTATCAGCAGCAAAGAAATTATTTGTTTTCTGCAAAACAGGTGATGAGTGATGAACAACAGTGTTATCAATTTCAGCACCATCATTTTCTTTCTCCTCCATGTGCTCCACTCGCACGCTAATCTTCCTTTGCTCATCATCAGAAACATCAATAGTATCAGAAACATCTGTAGATGAACTCTTATGAAACATGACAACCTCATTAAAAACAACATTCTGATGTGCAAAACCTTCTTAGTTTCAGGATTCCATAACTTATATGTCTTAACTCACGAACCATAACCAAGAAACACACACTTAACAGCACTAGGCTCTAGCTTTTCATTATCAACATGTGCATAAGTAGTGCAATCGAAAACTCTCAACTGTGCATTATCAGTAGGTGAACCAGACAATACCTTAAAGGGAGTTTTTTATCAAACAAAATGCAAGATGACATGTTCATCAAGTAACAAGCAGTGGAGGGTTCAACCCAAAAAAATATCTATGCATACCAGCATTGGACAACATCCAACGAGCTTTGGAGATGATGGTCCTGTTCATCCTCTCTGCCACACCATTCTGTTGAGGAGTATACAGGATGGTGGAGGCCGTTTCAGCCCAAGCCTCCGGCGACGGGCCTCACTTCGCTCGTCAGAAGTTAGCCCGCTTATGAATTTGGATCACAATATAACTGGCATGGTGGGAGATGACGCGCAGGTAGCGTTCAGCCAATGACAACACCCAATCAAGGGTAAACAAAACCGAACAAGGGGAGATCAATCCCAAACCCTAAAATTGGGACTTCACACCATGTTTAGATGAGTAGCAACTTCATCTATTCCATGGGTTTTAGGCCAAATATATAAGTACATGAGAAGAGATAACTAGTAATCCTAATAAAAATTACATCTCTAACAATTAGATGGAAAATTTTCCTCCAAAATAGAGCCAAGGAACTCTCAAGAAAAGTTCCATGCGATTTGGATCATGCAAATCAATCGACCTATAAGAGTAATAATTATAATTACTAATTAAGGGCTCAAATCCTTCAAACATCTCGTGAAATTCTTTGAATGAAAGAAGCCATATGAATTGTTTTCCTACACCTTAATTCACAAGAATCCTAGCAAGAGGTTAAACCTCTTGGGAATTTCCTTTGTGTCAATGACAACTATGATATGCACTCATGGCTTCTTCGGAATGAAGGATTTTCATACAACCGTCGGAGGACTCCATCCCATATGATTTTCTCCCATGGGGGTGTGTGGGGGCACCAAAATTCCTATGGATTGCATTCCTACAACTTGACTTGATTCCATAGGATTTCTAGTAAGATCGTAGATTTTGTTTTCCCTTAAGTCTTGCGTGGATCTTTCTCCCTCTTCAAATTCCTGCAAAATATTGTGAAGCATACAAAGAGCTATGCGTGTGAACTGCCGTACGATCCTACATTCCGAAAAGAGGCTCTCGATCCTTGTAGAATGTTTTTATTTCATATGATGCAACTAAAGAATATTTATTACCCATTCGTGCGTGTTCAGTTCATGTTGCACTCAAGATGCCACCTCCTCGGATCCAAAGGGACCTAGTAGTCAAGAATATCTGCAAGAGCAATCATCGGTGAAGTGCCTAAGCAAACAACTTTCATAAGACGTAAAGGAATATTCACTGATCGTAATGGCTTAAGCAGAAATCATGGAGCCTACCATAGCCTGTCAGCAGGCCTCGATTGTCCTTATGTACCAGGAGTGCACGTACACGCCAGCATGGCTAAGTTTAAAACCTAAGTAGCCATCAGACAATGCTTATATCAGCTAAATTTAAAACCTGTGTAGCCATCAGACCATGCTTAGCTTATCATCGTCCACACAAAGGACAAAATCACTAATCAACCAGCTGCGGTCAAAGATGCAGAGAGAGACAATGCTCGCCCCAAACACGGGGGCCATGTCTCGTGGGCAGAGCTCCCGGCTGCAGCTCTCAAGGACTAGGAATAGAAGAAAAGACAACACGGGATGCAATGCAGGACTGGCCAAGCAGAAGCGAACAGGTGGGCAAACAGACAAGCGCACGGACGCGCTGCATGTACCGTGCGCGAGCGTGCACGCACGCACACATGCGCGCCCCCACGCACGTACCGAGGCTGGCACATGCAGGACATCCTGTGAGCTGTGACCAGGACAGGGAGCCCATTTATTTAGACAGACAGCCTCTTGCTTTCCAAGTCTAAAGTGAAAATTCAGCCTAATTAGGCATCAATATGATCAACTTTAGGTAGTAAGTGAACATATGATGATGATATAATTGTTAAAAGAACCTCTCAAAAACACTTGTTAAAAGAACTCAAGTGACTAGTACTGTGCTTGAAGCACTGACCAATTCATACCTTAGAGGTGCTTCCTCTGTTCCAAATTAATTGATATAGCTTTGTCTAGATATGAATCTACACATTAAAACACATCTAAATACATGTCGTATCTAGACAAAGTTGAGCCAATTAATCTGGAGCAGAGGGAGTAGCACATACACTGAGATGTCATGGTCCAGTCAAGGTTTCATTTCATCCATCAACAGCATGTCATGGTCCAGTACTCCAGCCATGATTTCAGGTACTCAGGCAAGCTCTGATTAAGCTTTTCCACTCGGGGTGACTGCAGCGTGCTTCGTGGATTCCTCACCTTTGCTAGAGTGGTCTACCACTACCAGCCACAACTTCCTTTCTCAGGAGGACTGCAACATGAAGCAGTGCATGCGCAGTATACTAGGTCTCTCCTCCATGACAATAGTACCAGGTATGCACCAAGTTCTACCACGATATATTAGTTCTCCAGGACTGCAACATGAAGCTGTGTATTCTGCACGATATATTAGTTCTCTCCTCCATGGCTATACTACCATTCGTGGTATGCACCAACTTTCAGGGCATGTATACTGTCGCAGGGAACCGCTCAATTTCTGCAAGAATTACGAAAAGCAAATCCCGCACTCCAAATGGGGCACTAACGGATCCACCAGGAGCATACATGGCCACATATCAAAGAAAATAAGTTAGTCACCTCTCAAAGGACCTGGAGGGAAAAAGCGTAACCACACAGAGAGATTCCAACTTTCCATCAAAAGTGTAAAGCATCAGATACGGATCGCTTCAAACCGTTAAGAAAGTATAACTAACTTCATCACAAAGGTACCACTGTTTCAATCTGTGATTTTCAGAAACTTGTCAATTCACAGTTATCATTGTGAGTATAATATCAAGTTGAAGCACAGTTAAGCAATAATCTTTCTCCAGTCTTATAAGAGGGTGACAATCTCGGACTACAGAGTTGGATCTCCCACCCGTGACCGCAACAGCAGGCAAGTGTTGGGAGAAAAAATGACCCTCAAAAATGAAGAAGACTAGGAGAAGTACATGGACAGCCTATACATAGCAACTACACCTAAACTCTCTCTAACCCTCCAGAAATGGCAGCGCCAAAGAGAAAATTCCAGAATGGAAGGAAAAACAAGAAACGGATCAGTCGCTCCATCGAAGCAACATGACGACGCAGCGGCGGAAGATGTAGAACCTAGCCCTCTTCTCCCTGAAAGCTCTGTTGAGCCTCCCTTGGCCTCCAATCTTCATGGTCTGGTTCACAAAGCTCGGTGCAAGGCGGAGGAGGGGAAGAATGCTGCTAGACTATAAGACAGCTTGTAGACTGATGGCTTGTGTGGTACGAGAGGGGTGTTAAGCGAGGGGCCTTTATATAGAGGCACACAAGGCATGATATGCCATAGTATCAAAGGAACATCATACCCCCCACATGCAGGCACTTTGTTTACGCACTGGGAGGCACACTTCTGACCCTAAACTTATCCTACTCGTTATTCTATCTGCTTGCAGCTTAGGAGCTAGCAAAAGGCTTAAACTATGCATGGCCATGACTGTCCCAGAGAATTACAGCGGTAAAACCAGACAAGATACAGTGGTCTCCCATCCATCCATGCAACAAAGGAAGATAAAGGTTGTTTAGTGACTCCAAGAAAGGGGCTCCAAAAGATATCCTAGCCACGCTTACTAAGGAAACTTCCTGGAAGGTCACCTTGATGCATAGGATAGAACTGATTAAGCTTTACCGCTAACAGGTGTTAAGACCGGGTAATTCTGCAATTAGGAAATGTTGTACACAAACGGTGAAGGTAAGGGTAAAGCTCCGGACTTCGATGAGACTTGTCTGATTCCACTTTCCGTGCACTGCCATGTAGCTCTAACTAGGTGAAATTATTCGTGACAGATGTTAAGGCCATGTAATACTGCAATTATGAAATTCTCTACAACAGGCTTAACCTCAGGGTAAAGCTTGGACTTCTAGGAGACTTGTCTGATTTCACCTTCCATGCAATGGGATGGAACTTTCACTACACATCACAGCAATGTTTGACACATACCTTGGTGACAGTGATTAAGTCGGCAGTTTAGGATAGCAGTATAGAGCAACCTCTCCAGGTACACAAGGAACACAGCATATAATCTTGTACTCTGAAAATTGCTTGATTGGAAAGTCAAGCAAATGAGTTCTCCCATGTACGTCAGGTAATTTTTACTCAAACGACAGCTTGTTCTCTTGAGGCAACTTGGGAGCTGAATAAATCCGAATTAACAGATTAGCATATTTCTTGTGTAGCATGGAAATTAGAAAGTACCTTTTGTCATCATTATTCAATTTCCCCGTTTGCAGAATCCGCATAGTAATTTGAACTGACCAAGTTCCCATATTACCTTCTACTCAGATGACAGAGTCCCATATGCAAGGAAGAAAATAATTTGTCTTTGTCTCTTGTTTCGCAGACAGCATCTAACCTAAGATAAATTCCAAACTGTACTGCCTACAATTTCAGTTCATCAATAGATATTCAGACAACATGTTTATAGTGATGTGAAATTGAAAGTGAGCTGCATAAACCAAGGTAATTCTCTTGTTAAATCATTTCAATTATCATTTACTTGTCCCAAATGTTGAGGAGAGAGTGACAGGATATGGCTAGTGTGTATCTTATTCCATTAGCAAGAGAGCTATATGTGCAAGAGAGAGCTAGACTTCATGGACAAACCTAGATACCACACCTATCCCACATACGTCTATCCTTAACACCCGTAGCATGCAGGCATCATCTGTGAAATCACTACAAGACATATCGTTAAGTACAAAAAGGTTGCAAGAGGAAACAATAGTTATTACAAGACTGTACACTAATCACGAACTAGGGAATCAAATCAGAAGAAAATCTCCATATGCATTGAACCTGCTGTGTTACTGAGGCCGTAACATTAGATCTAAACATAGGACTGAAGATGAGGCTACCACGAAGAAACTTCCTACCTGATGATCTCATTATGATCTTGGCCTTCCTTTTAATCAATGAAAAGGGGCACCTTTTGTTGTCTGCAGTTTTCCAGTATAACGAATGATTTAAAGTGCTTACAGAGAATGAACAGATTAGGTGCCTCCATTATTTGCTGCATACCTTCTATATAATTAATATTTTTTCAGGCTTACAATCTGCAGAATAATCTTTAATTAACTGAAGAAGGGCCTTAAACAATTCAACAAAGCCCACAAAGAAATCCTACCATAACTCAGCATTCATGGACTCAACAAACACACCAATGGTTATGTTTGTAACCATGAGCATACATCAGAAGAAAATCTGCAAATACAAATTACACAATGAGCGCAGGCCAGGTGACAGTCAGCTAATGCCAATATTAGCACTAATAAATAATGCATCAAGATGGCAACTGAAACAGTGGCTACTTTGTCGTTTTATCAATAAGGATGATGAACTTACAGACTTACAGTCCTAAGAAGGGATGTGGATAGCAAAACAACATGAACATGTATGTGAGCAACAAGAAATATTATTTAAAGATCATCACTTTTAGTAAAGATATTGAAGAGGAAAATAAACAGAGAATTCTGGGCAAAAAATGATTGAAAATGCTGATATCATTTTCTCATTGCCATATTCATGTTAAATTAGCAAATTGGATGAAGTGGCAACAAACATCTGGCATCCTATGTGACAAGAAGGTCCCACAAAAGCTAAAATATAAGTTCTATTGGACGGCCATCAGACCGGAGATGCTAGATGGAGCAGAGTTGGCCCACTAAAAGACAACACATCCAACAAATGAGTGTTGCAGAGATGTGCATGCTACGGTGGATGTGTGGCCATACAAGGAAGGCTCGGATTAGGAACAAGGCAATACGTGATAGACTAGGATTGACACCGGTTGACGAGAAGTTAGTCCAACACCAACTAAGGTGATTTGGTCATATCCAACGGAGGTCTCCAGAAGCACCAGTTAGCAAATTCTGAAGAGTATGGAAAATACAAGGAGGGGCAGAGGACGAGCAAAGTTGACATGGGCGGAGGCGGTAAAAAGATTTAGCTCTTGATAGGACAGCATGGAAATCAGCGATCCATGTGCTGGAATCTTAGTTTACTTGTTCTCCGTTGGGTTTGATATCTAGCCTACCTCAACTTGCTTGGGCAAAAGGCTTTGATGTTATTGTTGTTGTATTTTAAATTAGCAAATTGGGACAATAAAACCCATCAAAGAAAGGTTTACATTTTTGTTATTTTATTTTTATTTACTAAAAAGAGGAAAGTTATAGATGATGGTTTCAAGAAGTAATAGTCGACCATTTGCATTTTTTTTTTTTGGAAAATACCAGTTGTTGCAATACAAAATAGTGCAAGGACGAGAAGTTCAATTACTACAACCTCAAGAAGTTCACTGAGTTCATTAAACCCCTCTTCATATACCTCACGATTATGACCCAATTGACAAGTATTATTGTCTCGGTAGACCAACTTGTCAATCTTCAGAGGCTACAGGACTACAGCAATAAATACTTGCATCGATTGCATGCATGAGAGTCGGAAAAAAAAGAGAACTAATAAGACAATTGATACTTCGTTGTTGAAATTTTGTAGTGTCAAAGCTCAGCATCCAAAGTTGTGCTACAAGGATTAGTAGGAAAGTTGAACATAACAATAAAACTAACTGATCAAGGTGGCACAAGACCAATGCACACATAAATGAGGAATACACGTTACAGTAAAAAAAATCTGGATAAAGGCATATTCTCAAATGTGCATACTTAACTGAATTCCGCAGAGGATAAATAAGCCAGGAACAATATATTTCCTCTGAAAGTTCTACGGAAAGAAGATCACATCCTTATATTTTCAAAGAGTAGATGAAACATGAAAAATTTATGGATACAAGAAAATGAAACAATTGAGTAAAATGCTGAAATCTCCTTCCTCCTCTTCTTCAACATAACCAACAAAAGTAGCAAAATCATTAAGCTTCTCAAAACTAACTAAAGATGTATAAGATCCTACCAACTTATAAAAGTCCCTAAAGAGATCTCAAAAGGACCCAACTACACACACTTATATTTAACTCTCCGAGAACATCCTTGTCTGGTATAAACGAACTCTTGTGAAGCACCTCTATTGGAATTATCAAATAATTGTGTACAGTGCAACTTGCATGTTATTATATGTTTTTTATGAAAAGCAAGAGCTTAAACAAGTCTACCTCTAGACCAACCCAAATTGACTACACAAAAAGCTGCCTTTGTGAGATCGTGAATGCTCACGTGGTCTGGTGTGTCACACAACTAACGACTGCTTCAGCCATGTTAAAAGTTTCATGATCCATTGCAAAATCACATCACTCAAAATGATCACACTCCAGCAGAGAGAAGATATAAGAATAATGCAAGGTTGTCTCCTAAATTGCACTCAACTTATTCAACTTGCTTGCATGTGACGAGTGGACTCATCATTGTGTCTCAATAAAATTTCTCCATATCTTCACATGCTAACCAAATCAGCGGAGAGTCCAATCATCAAATCTTTATAGAATGCTCTTCTGTATACCATATGAAGCAATATAAGTTGTAGTTAGCCTTGTAGACATGAGAGCAGAGAGCAGCAAAAAGATAAGAAAGGGAAGGTTCAGTAGACCTATATGACATGGTCAGGCTCAACTGGTAGCTTGACTGACTCTAAGTGCTCAGCCGTCAGTGCATTTGCCTCACATCATTTGAGCCAAAATTTAATGTTTTCTAGGCAATCTAAAACCTGCGGATGTTAAGGTAAAGAACTAACTAGGACATCTAGCTGCAGTAGGCACTTGCAGATTATGAAATCAACCTCTTCTCCATCTTGCCAATGAGGAAACACTCTGATTTACCTTCTTTCTGCCTATTTAATGTATACTTTGTATTGGATTGTTCCACTTGTACTTGAACATACCTTCAACGACAGGAGATGCCCAGTTTTTCCTTTTTCTTCTCGCAATGAAAAAGTAATCCTGAAGCTGGTCAAATTCTCTGTAGACCATGATGTGTTTCTGCAGTGACCTGATAGTGCATTATTTATGGAATAAATGAAGGTTTATTCGATCCTGACCTGTGCAGTTAAAAAGGAAACTGCAAATATCACTTCATTTTTGTTTCTTTGCAGCTCCTTGTGGCATCCATTTAACAGCTCAATGAGATATAAAATATTTAATCTAGCAGGTATTCCGGTCTTTTCAGTAAGAAATACAACTACAGTCACAATTTAAAGTTACACAATTGCTACAATGCTGCAGTTCAGAGAGGAGATACAAGAACATTGCAAGTGTTATGGTTTTTCCTAGTGGTTTGTTAGCAATCTATCAGAGCTCCAATGATGCCAAAAGTTCATCTATGAATGTGTCATATAGGTTGTAGGAACATAAGGTCGACAATTGGCGATTTACCATCACTCAATACTAAGGTACTTGTACTATGCAGAAATCATTAGCAGTGGAATTGGAAAGTCTAACTTGAGAGCTACTCTAGGAGATAGGTATTCGCTGCTGCCACTGAGAGCTACTTGGCAAGATCATATCCTTCACCGTATGACCTGCAGCACTCAGTAAACTAAGCATCTAAATAGTATTCTGTATCACCATGAGCACTAAGCTGATCTACTTGTGTATTCAAATCAGTCCATGTCATGAATTCATATCCCATGGACCACTTAATATTCTAGGGTACTAGGGTGAACCCAATAGTTCATCCTCGACTGAAACAGCTATAAAAATCACGAAAAATGATATCCAAAAGTAATCAACCAACTTTGTATGGCGTTCACAAAAAATCTGGAATGTGTACAAATTGTGTCCACAAAATTTAGAATGTCACACATCTGTCAACCAAATAGTGCAGAGATCACATTTGTGCCTTATGAATCTGCTTCCTAGTTCTAGTAAATAGGGTGTACCATAGACAAAGTTAACCAGTTAGTCTTCTCATCTCCTAAATACCCCACATAGTAAAAAAAATCAATTTTACTTATCTCAAGTGATGGAACAAAATATGTACGCACATGTTACTCCAAGTTTAAGAGGGCAAATCAGAGAAGCAAGTATACAACTTATTCACATTTCCTTTTTTTTTGAAGGGTAACTTATTCATATCTTACATAAGAAGTAACTTCAATAGTGTGAAACATATCTATCACAGTTTTTTCAAGTATCCACACCTCATATGGCTGGAAGAACAAAGTTAAGAAACAACCTAACACTTTACATTTTACATTAGTAGATTCTCCATATCCAGACCAGGAATATCAAACGGTAACTTTATAACTCCAAGGGCAATAAGCATGAGGAAGAGCCACAGAGGAAAGATCTTCATACAAAGCACCAAGACAGACTTTTGCCCTGACAAGAAGAGGGGAAGAAAGTAGAGAAAACAATTTCAGCCCAAACTTCATACAGCCCATACCATGAGAAATCAGAAGTTCAAAACGACGCAG
Organism: Lolium perenne; assembly: GCF_019359855.2. NCBI lineage: Eukaryota > Viridiplantae > Streptophyta > Magnoliopsida > Poales > Poaceae > Lolium > Lolium perenne. The sequence goes on from NC_067248.2 coordinate 171,251,447, forward strand.
TAAGGTAAGATTGCTTGTGAGGAATGGCCTAAATCTTATTCACGATGTAGTATTCAGTAAATAATAACTAGTGAGGCATGGTTCCTAGTAATGCAGAAATCTTAGGCAGTTCATCATTCAGAATCAGAAAGTAAACTTTGTATTTTACAATTTTTTTGGTAATTCGTAGTTGCAATGGACAACGTAGCGGGCACATAATAGTCATTTGAATACTGGTATATAAGTATTGTTTAAGATGACGAAGGGGACAAGCGAGGCCAATCACCTTGCTGTGCACGCGCCTCTGTGTTGTCGACGACCCACTCGGCGGCCTCGCGGATTCGGCGCTCGGCGTCGCTCTCCGGCTGCCCTATCGGTGTGGAGGCGAGGATCTTCATGAAACCGGACTGCTTATCCTTCCCGGAGGCGGACGGGTCGTTATCGGCGCCGATGGCGCGCCGCACCTCCGCGACGGACGGCTGGGTTGGAGCCGGCGTGGGAGTCTTCCTGGGAGGTGAGCCCCTAACGCGGCGCCGGATACGGCGGACGGGGTCCCCGGAGGCGGAGGAGGCGACGACGGCGAGGCGCGGGGAGCAGGCGGCGGCGAGGTGCCACGCCATCGCCATGGAGTGTGTGACTGTCGACCGTGTGGGGCTTGTGTGTGGAGAGCAACTTCAGATAAAGCTAGCTTGCCCGCAGCCACGATTTCAGAAGTTTAAACAAAATGAGTAAAACAAGTAAATTGCGCAAAATCTTGCACAGGAAAGGCTAGGGTTGCTCATAGTCATTTCTCCATTGATATTTCAGTGAAAACGACTACTCCTTCCAATTCAAAATAATTATGGTTATGGGTTTATTCTAATTCCTAAGTCAACTTAAACTTCACTAAGTTTGACCAAATTTATAGAATTACATATGTTAGTATCTACAAAATTAAATCTATATAGCAACAAAATTTAGTGTATGATGCATGCAATAGAACTAAATTAGTGTTGTGGATGTTGATATATTTCTTTATAAACCTGAATTTTTCTAAATTAGTTTGACCTAATACACAACTTTTTTTAGCAACCGGCACAAGCACCGCTTTTCATATAGATGGAAGGAAAAGATATGTATGAAAACTATATTATTTTTGTTAGAGGGGAAGCAAGAACAAACCCCAAAAAGACCTGCCCAAAAAAATTTAGGGCTTGTTTGGTTAATCCCCTACCTAGGAGTATTAGAGTTTATTGAAGTGTATTGGTGTGTATTTTAAGTTACAAGGAATTAAATCCCCCTCATTGCCTTCCAATCCACTTGGATTTCATCTAAACCGAACAAGGCCTTAGAGGGGAGAAAGTTTTTTTTTTGAACAATAAGAGGGGTCTAGAAGACCCCGATGGAGCTCCATTAATAGAACATGTGGAACGTACAAATTAAAAAGAGGCCCTTAACAAGACTCGCTCTAAAGAACCTGATATTTGAAGATAAGGCCTCTGCATTTGCACAAAACACCCTAGCGAAAAAGAGAACAAAGCAATAAAGGACACGAGTGCCTTCGCCACCAATCACCGACGCAGACATCCAGTTGCAGGCCACTTCTAGGAATCCGGGGACAAACCACTTGGCTCCCTAGAGGCGTCGAGATCCGACGAAAGATCTGCGAACCTGCCTCCTCAGTGGAGGTTGAAGAAGGGCCTCCATATTGGCCAAAGATCACGGCGACTACAACGGCCACCATGTGTTCCGCTCGAGAAATGCTCCAAGAACGCCCAGCTCCATCTGCAACAACTGCCCACACCTCCTCCCTTCTGCCACCATGCCAGCCAAGAAGAAGAGAACGAGCCTCGCCATCAAATCGGATATGAGCAGCCACATAGACCACAAGCTTATTTGGACAGTAGACCGCAATCCCCTACAGTCGTCTTCGGCTCCAACCTTTGGAGCACCATGAGCAAGAAGATCACGGCCGCGAGCCGCTAGAAACAGTCTGACTGCTCCTGCGACTTGCTCCCCTTCGGCATGACACCATACTCCACATGGGTAATTAAAGCTACAACTAACCTACTTCTACTATGAACAAGGAGGAGTCGGCCTCCTCCCCTACCTCTCTCCGGCCGGCGAGGCCACCGGAGACGAGAGGGGGAAGGAGCTGGGGAGAAATGATGCATGGGTTCTTGCGATCAACAACAGAGTTGTTGCAATACCTGTAGCAGGAAATATTATTTATATAAGTTTGTCCCTAAGAAGCTTTGCAAATGGATATAAACACAACCCTGCAACTGCATTGTCAGGCGCAGCCACGTTCGCACCCAAAACGTGATTTGCAAATATCTTATACTATAAGTTGCTAAGATGGCAAGTATTTAAGAGTTTGAAGCAACTAAAAGCAAGTAAATAATAAATGTAAACAAAAGCTAGAGAGTGTTCATGGAGTGTGTTTGTGATATGGTTGAGGGGTTCTCAAGGAGTGTAGGTGAAAGGACGAGATGTCACCTAGAGGGGGGTGAATAGGCATTTAAAAAACTCTTATGGATTTGGCTTGTAAGAATGCGGAATTAAACTAACGTTTATTTTACAAGCACAAAACCTAAAATATGCTAGGCTCAACTAAGTGCAACAACAACAACTAGAGTTAATCAAGATAGGCACAATATATATATGAACAACAAGTGATAGCAAGTAAATACTTCAAACTCGATGGCTATCACAAGGGAAAGTAAACTCAGGTATAGAAATAACCGAGGCACATGGAGACGAAGATGTATTCTCGTGTTCCCTTCCTTTTGCAAGAAGGTACGTCACGTTTGGAGAGGTGGGGATCCCACGAAGGATTTCCCAACGCCACGAAGGCTCACCTTCTTCTCCGAGCCTATCCCACGAAGGAATAGCCCCTTTCCTTATGGTTAACTTTTCCTCCACTCCGGAGATGGCAAGCTCCACAACCACTTCACAAGCTCCACGAAGGAGAAGCCCGGGCCCCTTCACAATCTTCCATGAAGAGGTCACCGGGACACCAACCAAGCCAACTAGGAGGTCACCCTCCAAGAGTAACAAGCTCACGGTCTCTCACTTGAACTAATCATGGTGGAGAGCTCAACACTATGCAATGATGCAAAGCAAGAACACCAAAGGTGTTCAAATCCTTCACGCTCAGATCACACCAAAGCAACAAATGCTAGGATGGGATTAATTAGAAAGGAAGAACAAAGGAGGAAATCAACAAATGACTTCAAGATCTAGATCCAAAGGGTTCCCCTCACTTGGAGGAGAAATGGATTGGTGGGGATTATAGATCTAGATCTCCTCTCTTATATCGCTCAAGAATGAGCAAGAATCATGGGGAGAATCAAGAGATAGGGCAAATTCTTCAAAGTCAACAATGGAGGAGAGAGAGTGGAAGAACTTACCCAACCCAAGGTGGAAGAAGGCCTATTTATAGTCTAGGAGAAAATAGAGTCGTTGGGGGAAAAGAAAACGGGCAGAAAATGGGCAACCCGACATACAGCTCGGTAGGGGCCGGACTAGGTGTCGGGCCGCCCGGCAGCACACTCGGCAGGCCGGGCTAGGGGCCGGATAGACCGGCAGCAGCACCCGGCAGGCCGGGCTGGCCAGGAGGCTGGGACGGCCGGCGCCACACCCGGTGGGTCGAGCCAGATGCTGACCCGCCTGGCAGCAGCACTCGGCATGCCGGGCTGGGTGCCGGACTTACCGGCAGCAGCACCCGGCAGGCCAGGCCAGAGGCCGTATTTTTAGAAAGGGAGCCTCCCAAAATCAAGAAACGGTAAAGACGTCCAGACACGAAAACGCAATAGAAGATGCTTGCGGATTCCGTTTTCGATGAACTTGGGCTTGTTCAAAAGCTAGCAACAAGCTCAAGAACCTCAGACAGAGAAACACCAAGAAGCAATAGGGATATGCAAAGGATTGAGCTCCCTAATACGATGTGATCAAGTTACCCAACCGAAAGCCCCTCTTGATAGTGCGGCTATCTATCCTATAACCCGGTCTCCCAACAATCACCTTGAGACCAGTAAAAGGAAAATCTAGCAAGGCCATACCTTTGCCTTGCGCATTCCGTTTGATCTTGATGATAACTCTTCAAGCTCCACTCAAGCCGAAATGCCTCACTTGCTCATTGTTGCTTCGTGAAGACTCACAAATGTTCCCCAATACACCATGATGGGATAGCTCCATTGATGAACATCTTCACATGTCCATTGTCACCAAATGGACGGCAAGCTTCAAGCATATGATCCTCTTGAGATGCTCAACTTGAACTTGCCCAACTCAACCTTGATGACGACCACCACTTGATGTCATCCTCTCATGAGCTATATGAGATCTCACTTTTGAGCATGCCCATGGAAAGATACCTAACCCACATAGACAACACAAGGGCACATATATGATGGGTTAGTTCATAAAGAATAATTGACAAGGCTTACCATACCACATGACTTCAGGTGGCACATTCCTCATGCTTCATGTGTTGACCAAACTTGAATCTATTCTTCACTCTTTGTATTGGTCAACCTTGTATCTTCTCATGCTCTATCATACTATATTGAGGTGTATAAAGAACTCTTCATTTGTTCGCATGTGATACGTCTCCAACGTATCTATAATTTCTTATGTTCCATGCTAGTTTTATGACAATACCTACATGTTTTATTCATACTTTATATCGTTTTGATGCATTTTCCGGAACTAACCTATTAACGAGATGCCGAAGTGCCAGTTCCTGTTTTCTGCTATTTTTGGTTTCAGAAATCCTAGTAAGGAAATATTCTCGGAATTGGACGAAATCAACGCCCACGATCTTATATTTCAAGGAAGCTTCCAGAGCACCGAAGAGGGGCCAGAGGAGAGCCAGGGGCCCCACCCCACATGGCGGCGCGGCCAAGGGGGGGCACGCCCCCCTACTGTGAGGGGGCCCCGTGGCCCTTTCGACTCCGACTCTTCGCCTATATAAGCCTCCCTGACCTAAATCTTCGAGACGAATAAGCCACGATACGAGAAAATTTCCAGAGCCGCCGCCATCGCGAAGCCAAGATTCGGGGGACAGAAGTCTCTGTTCTGGCACGCCGCCGGGACGGGGAATTGCCCCCGGAAGGCATCTCCATCGACTCCATCGCCATCTTCATCGCCGCTGCTGTCTCCCATGATGAGGAGGGAGTAGTTCTCCCTCGAGGCTAAGGGCTCTACCGGTAGCTATGTGGTTAATCTCTCTCTCATGTACCTCAATACAATGATCTCATGAGCTGCTTTACATGATTGAGATCCATATGATGAGCTTTGTATCACTATTAATCTATGTGCTACTCTAGTGATGTTATTAAAGTAGTCTATTCCTCCTTCATGATGTAAAGGTTACGGTGTGTGCATCATGTAGTACTTGGCGTAGGTTATGATTGTAATCTCTTGTAGATTATGGAGTTAACTATTACTATGATAGTATTGATGTGATCTATTCCCCCTTTCATAGCTTATTGGTGACGGTGTGTATGCTATGTTAGTACTCGATCTAAATTGCAACGGTCTATTATGCTCTAGAGGTTACTTAAATATGAACTCCGAATGTTGTGGAGCTTGTTAACTCCGGCTTGAGGGAGCTCTTGTAGCCCTACACAATGAATGGTGTTTGTTATCCAACAAGAGAGTGTATGTAGCACAAGTGAGGAGAAGTTATTTATTTGTTATGTGATCAATGTTGAGAGTGTCCACTAGTGAAAGTATGATCCCTAGGCCTTGTTTCCAAATACTGCAAACATCGCTTGTTTCTTTTTCTTGCATCTTTACTTCCTGCAATATTACCACCATCTATACCACCTGTGTTTTACTATCTCTTCGCCGAACTAGTGCACCTATACATCTGACAAGTGTATTAGGTGTGTTGGGGACACAAGAGACTTCTTGTATCGTAATTGCAGAGTTGCTTGAGAGGAATATCTCTGACCTCTACCTCCCTGAGTTCGATAAACCTTGGGTGATTCACTTTAGAGAAACTTGCTGCTGTTCTACAAACCTCTGCTCTTGGAGGCCCAACATTGTCTACAGGAATAGAAGCGTGCGTAGACATCAAGCTATTTTTTGGCGCCGTTGCCGGGGATCTGAAGAAAAGTTACACCATAGAGAATTGCCTCCCACGGCAACAAGCTATTTTCTGGCGCCGTTGCCGGGGAGGTAAGGTAAAAGGTATTCACATCCTCCGACTACTAATCTATTTCCTAGCACTGTTGCCGGTGTGTGAGTGCTCGAAGATATTTCCTTTAGATCCTGCAATTATATCTTTTTGTTTCTTGTTTTCACTAGTTCGGCTTAATGGAAAACAACAATAAAATGAGAGATCTTTATGAACTTTATCTTGAATTAGGACATGATGTGTTTGAAGAGAGAATTAAAAAACCCATGGAACTTTATATGCATGCTAATGGGAATGTTATTAGTATGAATGCTTTGAACACCATTGTCGCTAATGCTATGCAAAATTCTAAGCTTGGGGAAGCTGGTTTTGATGAGCATGATATTTTTAGTCCCCCAAGCATGGAGGAGAAAATTTTCTTTGATGATACTTTGCCTCCTATTTATGATGATTATAATGATAGTGGTATTTTGGTGCCACCTACTATGGAGGATAAAGGTTATTATGATTATACCATGCCTGCAATTTATGATGATTACAATGATGGTTATGGTAGTTTTACTCCCACTATTACTAATAAAATTGATTATGCTTATGTGGAGAGTAATGATACTTTTATCATGTGAATAGGAATGCTTTATGTGATACTTATATTGTTGAGTTTGTTCATGATGCCACTGAAAGTTATTATGAGAGAGGGAAACATGGTTATATGCATCTTAATAATATTAAGTTTCCCCTCTTTATGTTGAGAATATTGAAGTTGCGCTTGTATTTCTATGCTTGTTGCTATGTGCTTTCAGTACTTGTTTATTTACAAGATTCCTTTTCATAGGAAGTGGGTTAGGCTTAAATGCGTTTTGAATTTGCTTCTTGATGCTCTCTTTTACTTCAACTCTTATTTCTTGCGTGAGCATCATTAAAATTACTGAGCCCATCTTAATGGCTATAAAGAAAGCACTTCTTGGGAGATAACCCATGTTTTTATTTTGGTACTGTTTTGTTGTGTCTTGGAAGTTGTTACTACTGTAGCAACCTCTCCTTATCTTTATTTTATTGCATTGTTGTGCCAAGTAAAGTCTTTGATAGTAATGTTGATACTAGATTTGGATTACTGCGCAGAAACAGATTTCTTGCTGTCACGAATTTGAGTAGAATTCTCTGTAGGTAACTCAGAAAAATCTGCCAATTTACGTGTGTGATCCGCAGATATGTATGCAACTTTCATTAAATTTGAGCTTTTTCATCTGAGCAAGATAAGTGCCCCTGAAAAATTCGTCTTTACGGACTGTTCTGTTTTGACAGATTCTGCCTTTTATTTCGCATTGCCTCTTTTGCTATGTTGAATGGATTTCTTTGTTCCATTAACTTCCAGTAGCTTTGGGCAATGTCCAGAAGTGTTAAGAATGATTATGTCACCTCTGAATATGTGAATTTTTGATTATGCACTAACCCTCTAATGAGTTTGTTTTGAGTTTGGTGTGGAGGAAGTTTTCAAGGGTCAAGAGAGGAGGATGATATAATGTGATCAAGAAGAGTGAAAATTCTAAGCTTGGGGATGCCCCCGTGGTTCATCCCTGCATATTTCAAGAAGACCCAAGCGTCTAAGCTTGGGGATGCCCAAGGCATCCCCTTCTTCATCAACAACTTATCAGGTCATCTCTAGTGAAACTATATTTTTATTCCATCACATCTTATGTACTTTACTTGGAGCGTCTGTGTGCTTCTATTTTCGTTTTGTTATTTTCATTCTCTGAATAAATTCATGCTTATGTGGGAGAGAGACATGCTCCGCTTTTTCATATGAACACTAGTGTTCTTCGCTTTACTTTTAATGTTCATGGCAAAGGTTGAAACTGCTTCGTTCATTGTTATATGGTTGGAAACAAAAAATGCTTCATGTGGTAATTGGTATAATGTCTTGAATAATTTGATACTTGGCAATTGTTGTGCTCATATAGATCATGTTTAAGCTCTTGCATCATGTACTTTGCACCTATTAATGAAGAACTACATAGAGCTTGTTAAAATTTGGTTTGCATGATTGGTCTCTCTAGAGTCTAGATATTTTCTGGTTAAGGTGTTTGAACAACAAGGAAGACAGTGTAGAGTCTTATAATGCTTGCAATATGTTCTTATGTAAGTTTTGCTGTACCGGTTTATACTTGAGTTTGCTTCAAACAAACTTGCTAGCCTAAGCCTTGTATTGAGAGGGATTACTTCTCGTGCATCCAAATTCTTGAGCCAAAAACTATGCCATTTGTGTCCACCATACCTACCTACTACATGGTATTTCTCTGCCATTCCAAAGTAAATTACTTGAGTGCTACCTTTAAAATTTCATTCCTTGTCTTTGCAATATATAGCTTATGGGAAAATAGCTTGAAAACTATTGTGGTATTGAATATGTTGCTATGTATCTTATTTCTTATAAGTTGCTTGTTGAGCGGTAACCATGTTTCTGGGGACGCCATCAACTTTTACACCTTTTTTGAATATCATGTGAGTTCCTATGCATGTTCGTCTTGTCTGAAGTAAGGGCGATTTTCATGATCAAATGTTTGAGTATGCATATTGTTAGAGAAGAACATTGGGCCGCTAACTAAAGCCATGAATCATGGTGGAAGTTTCAGTTTGAACACTAATCCTCAATCTCTTATGAGAATATTATCTGTTGTTGAATGCTTATGCATTAAAGAGGAGTCCATTATCGGTTGTCTATGTTGTCCCGGTATGGATGTCTAAGTTGAGAATAATCAAAAGCGAGAAATCCAATGCGAACTTTCTCCTTAGACCTTTGTACAGGCGGCATAGAGGTACCCCTTTGTGACACTTGGTTGAAACATATGTTATGCAATGATAATCCGTGTTAATCCAAGCTAATTAGGACAAGGTGCGAGCACTATTGGTATTCTATGCATGAGGCTTGCAACTTATAAGATGTATTATGCATAACACATATGAATTATTACTACCGTTGACAAAATTGTTTCTATGTTTTCAAAATGAAAAGCTCTAGCACAAAAATAGTAATCCATGCTTCCCTCTGCGAAGGGCCTTTCTTTTACTTTATGTTGAGTCAGTTTACCTACTTCTTTCCATCTTAGAAGCAAACACTTGTGTCAATTGTGCATTGATTCTTACATGTTTACCTATTACACTTGTTATATTGCTTTATGTTGACAACTATCCATGAGATAAACATGTTGAAGTTGAAAGCAATTGCTGAAACTTATATCTTCCTTTGTGTTTCTTCAAAACCTTCTACTAAGAATTTATTGCTTTATGAGTTAACTCTTATGCAAGAATTATTGATGCTTGTCTTGAAAGTACTATTCATGAAAAGTCTTTGCTAAATGATTGAGTTGTTTAATCATTATCTTTACCATTGCTTTGAATCACTTCATTCATATCATATGCTTTACAATAGTATTGATCAAGATCATGTTGGTAGCATGTCACTTCAGAAATTATCCTTGTTATCGTTTACCTACTCGAGGGCAAGTAGGAACTAAGCTTGGGGATGCTTGATACGTCTCCAACGTATCTATAATTTCTTATGTTCCATGCTGGTTTTATGACAATACCTACATGTTTTATTCATACTTTATATCGTTTTGATGCATTTTCCGGAACTAACCTATTAACGAGATGCCGAAGTGCCAGTTCCTGTTTTCTGCTGTTTTTGGTTTCAGAAATCCTAGTAAGGAAATATTCTCGGAATTGGACGAAATCAACGCCCACGATCTTATATTTCAGGGAAGCTTCCAGAGCACCGAAGAGGGGCCAGAGGAGAGCCAGGGGGCCCACCCCACATGGCGGCGCGGCCAAGGGGGGCACGCCCCCCTACTGTGAGGGGGCCCCGTGGCCCTTCCGACTCCGACTCTTCGACTATATAAGCCTCCCTGACCTAAATCTTCGAGACGAATAAGCCACGATACGAGAAAGGTTCCAGAGCCGCCGCCATCGCGAAGCCAAGATTCGGGGGACAGAAGTCTCTGTTCCGGCACACCGCCGGGATGGGGAATTGCCCCCGGAAGTGAAAGTGCATGGAGCCCCCATGTGTGGTTTTGGTAATTAATGACAATCCCTATGGACTTATGTTTGCATTAAGTTATATTTGTAGGTGTTATCCATAGGCAATGCTTGAACCATATGGTGATCAAAATGAAGTGCAAGATCAAGATGATCCATCTCGAAGAGATCCTTTGCTTGACTCTTGCCATCCATATGGTGATCATGGATATGTGAAGAAGCGCCGAAGAAGAGCTCTCCCATGGTGGATTATGGGGGAGCAATCCACAAGACTTCGTCAAGCAAGCACAATCAAGAAAGGCGTTCCATCTTGTTGCGGTCAAGACCATCATCATCAAGCTCAAGTGGAATGCGCAAGGTTAAGGCTTGCTCTTGATAGGGTTTCTTTCTCACCGGTCTCATGGTGTAGTTGGAGACCGGTTTATAGTTTAGTTGCCGTACTATCAAGAGGGCTCTCGAGTGAGTAACTCGATCGTATCATTCGGAGAGAGCTCAAACCTTTGCATTCTTGCATCATATTTCTTGGTTGTTGTTTGGATCTTATCCATGTGATGTTTTAGAGCTTGTGCTTACTTCCATAGCAAGTTCTAGTTCATCGAAAACGGATTCCGCATGAATCACTTGTTGCATTTTCGATATTGGAGTTTTTCTCGGTTTCTCGTATTGAGAGTTTTCACTCTAAAATACATAGAAAAACTTAAGCTTTTCACTCTTTGTGGGGTAGCTCTTGTCATCTTCTTTACAACAAAATTGGTTTCACCCAAATCCGAGTTTCCCAACTCAAGTTGTTGCATTTTCAAGATTGGAGGTTTTACCGGTATGTCTTTTTTAGATAGGTCAAACCTTTCGTCTTTTGTTGCTATTCTACTTTGCTGGACTATGATGTTTCTATGCATATTGTTGTAGAGCTCGTTGTTGTGATTTCAACGAGCCCAAGATCATCGAAATCGGAGTCCGGATGCAAAAGTTCTTAAGGTTTTGGTATGGGGTGTTTAGGTAAAAACGTTTTGTGAGGAGGGACCCTGGCCGGAGCCTCCACCCTGCCCTGGCCGGAGCCTCCACCCAGCCCATGGCTGGAGCCTCCAGGCAAGGTACCGCTCGTGGTACCCAGCCCACGGCTGGAGCCTCCAGGCAAGGTACCGCCCGTGGTACCGGAGAGCCATTTGTGGCTCAGGTCTTGTGCCAGGGAGGTTGGAGCCCCGGCGGTACCTTGGCCGGTACCCCGGCCGGAGGCTCCGGCCTCCCCCTCCCAGCCCGTAGCTCTCTCTTCGCCACCTCCTGCCATCACTGGCCGGTAGTACCGGCCACCAAGGGCCGGTACTACCGGTCCCCTTCTCCCCCGCGCGAGCAAGTCTCCAACGGGCAGAAAATTTGGGGCATCCTTTTTAAGCCCTCTCTCTCTCTTGGTTTTTTACCACTTGCTACTTCTTCTTCCTCCTCTCTCTCAAGCTCACCACCATTGTTGTTGACTTTTTGTGAGCTTGATCTCTCCTTCCCCAACCAATGATTCTTGCATCTTTTTGAGAGAAAGATTGAGGGGATCTAGATCCACACTTTGACCAAACCAAATCATCTCTTTGTGAGTGAATCTTTGGGATCTAGATCTTGGAGAATTTTGTGTTCTCCTCTTTGTTCTTCCTCTCTTATTCCCCCAATAGCTTTTGTAGCTTTGTTGGAATTTGAGAGAGAAGGACTTGAGCATCTTTGTGGTGTTCTTGCCATTGCATTTGGTGCATAGGTTTGAGTTCTCCACGGTGATTCGTGGTGGTGAAAGCAAGAAGGTTGTTACTCTTGGGTTCTTGGAACCCTAGACGGATTATACGCCTTTGTGGCGATTTGTTGGGAGCCTCCAATTAAGTTGTGGATGTGTGCCCCAATCTTTGTGTAAGGCCCGGTTTCCGCCTTGAAGGAAATCCCTTAGTGGAACCGTGACCTAGGCCTTTGTGGCGAGGGTCACCGGAGGTTTAGGTGAGGCGCCTTCGTGGCGTTCGGTGTGTGGTGTGAGTACCGCATCTTGGGGTGAGGCCTTTGTGGCGTTGGTGTGCATCGAGCAACCACACCTCAAGGTGAGCCTCTTGTGGCGTTCGGGAGCACTAAGCAACCGCACCTCTCCACCGGAGATTAGCACTCGCAAGAGTGTGAACTCCGGGATAAATCATCGTCTCCCGTGTGCCTCGGTTATCTCTATACCCGAGCTCTTTACTTATGCACTTTACCTTGTGATAGCCATCGTGCTTGAAGTTATATATATCTTGCTATCACATACTTGCTTGTATTGCTTAGAATAAGTTGTTGGTGCACATAGGTGAACAATAGTATATAGGCTTTGGGCTTGACAAAGTAAACGCTAGTTTTATTCCGCATTTGTTAAGCCCATCTCGTAAAAGTTTTAAATCGCCTATTCACCCCCCCCCCTCTAGGCGACATCCGTGTCCTTTCAATTGGTATCAGAGCAAGGTCTCTCATTCTTAGGCTTCACCGCCTTGAGAGTAAAGATGTCGGTTAGGGGATTAGATCACAATAACTTGTTTATATTTGATGGCACAAATTATGATCTATGGAAAATTTATCTGCTTAATATTTTGCGGGGTATCTCCCCGAACATGGAGCGATTTCTTGACATGGGTTTTTCTTCTCCTAAGGATCCCCAAAAATTATCTTATGAGGAGAAGAAAAACTCTTGTCTCGATGCTCTTGCTTCTCATGTGTTTTCCATTGTTGTGAGCAATGTAGTTACTTCTTCAATCATGCCTTTTGGGAGCGCTCATGAATTATGGACAAAGCTTCAAGACAAATATGATGTGTCCAATATTATTGAGGATGATTGTATTGCTTCCACTTCCGGCCGTGATGAGTTCTCATCTTCATCCACTTCACCAAAGTGTGGTAAGACACAAGGTAATGATATGGTGAGTGGTGATGAAAATTGCAATGTTGATATTGAGCTTACTATTGATGATTCATCATCTCTATCTCATTGCAACGCTTCATCTTTGGACTTAAACGCATCTAGCACTAGAAATGATTTACATGCTTGTGTTGATAGTCCTTGCATATCATGTGTAAGTTGCTTGAATAAATCTCATGATGATATGCTTGATTTGTCTTGTGGCCATGATAAAAATGCTTCTATTTCCTCTAGTTGTTGTGTGGCTAACAATGTAGAGGAAACCAAAGATTCTATTGGTCAAGACAAGATCTTGAAAGGATCCTCAAGTAACTCCTCATCTTTATCTCACGGTCCTCATATATGCCTTATGGCCAAGGGTTCCACGGTACCTCCTACCATGGAACCTAATATTTCTCGTGGTGATAAGGATGAGGATGAATATGAAGAAGAGGATTGGGTTGTCTCTCTACGCGATAAAGGTGAGAGTGTATTCAAGGTTCTTTACAAAGATAAAATTGCTAGCTCTCACTTCTTTGAAATCTTGACTACCGCTATTGAGAGCCAAAAACTTATTTGGATGCATGAGAACACCATTGATAAAAAGGGTGCTCTTGAACGAGAGTATGCCGATGATGTAGCATCATTAAAGAATGACCTTGAAGAAGAACAAGAGACCGTAGCCTCTCTTGAGGAGCAACTTGAAACCCTTGAGGTGTCTCAAAATGAAATATTTGCTAAACTCACTAAAGAAAGAGACCATGCTAAAGCTAAATTAAAATTGCTTAAAAATGAAAAGTCCAAAGTTGGTGGTCATGATAAACTTGTTAAGGATCTAGATAATCTAGACAAGGCCCACAAGGCCTTGGAGAGCGAACACTCTATCCTCACCAAGTCATATGAGCAACTACAAGCTTCATATTTAAAAGAGCATGCTATGTTACCCTCTCTTCTTAATATGTCTTGTGATAATGCTTGTGCTACTAACTCTACTTCTTGTGAAGCATCTATCTTGAAGGAGAATGTTGAGCTAAGGGCTCAACTTGAATTGCTAACTAGCAATTATGGAAAATTGGAAGAAAATCATGGAAAGCTTTCTAGCTCCCATGAGGATCTTCTAGCCTCCCATGATAGGCTAAAGTTAGCTCATGAGGCTATCATATCAAAGGCAACACCTTGTGAGCCTCATGTGGATACTAGCACTACTACCCAAAAAGCTATATTGCCATGTGCTAGTCCTAGTAATTCATCCACTCATAGTATTGCTAAATCTTGTGGTGAATTATCTTCCTTGCCTTGTTGCTCTAACAATGAAGGTTCTACTTCCTCTAGTACTTGTGTTGTTACTAACCATGTAGAGGAAATCAAAGAGCTCAAGGCCCAAGTCACTTCTTTGAAGACCGACTTGGTAAAGAGTCATGAAGGGAAATGCAAACTTGACATGATGTTAAGTGTGCAACAATCCTCCAATGATAAGAGTGGACTTGGATTCAACTCCAACAACAAGAACAAGTCCAACAACAACAAGATTAAGAAGGGCCAACTAAAAGTCAAAGACCCGGCCAAGATTGTTTGCTTCAAGTGCAAAATTGAAGGGCATCATGTTAGATCTTGCCCTTTGAAGAAGAAGCAAGAAGGGAAGCGGCCTCAAGCTCAAACTCATATTCAACCTCAAGTTGAAGAAATGCCACTTCCCAAGAAGAATCAAGCCAATGCTCCCATTGTGGAGAAATCTAGTGAGAAGAAGGAGAAGAAAAGAACTTGCTACATATGCCGTGAGAAGGGCCACATCTCCTCCTTTTGCACTATTGGTACCTCATCCAACTCTATTACCATAGATGATGTTTATTCTCTTCGTAAGGATGAGGGTGGCAATGTGTTTGCCAAATTTGTTGGTGCTCAAAGTGGTGTCAAGAAAAGAACCATTTGGGTTGCCAAGCCTATTGTGACTAACCTCTTAGGACCCAACTTAGTTGGGGACCAACAATCCAAAACTTGATCAATAGGTGCTTGTTGGAGGGCATTGGAGACTTGGCTACATCATGAAGAATTAAGGGATCTTCATCATTTATATTATCTCAAGCCAAGTCTTGGTTATCTTGCTTCTATCATATATTCAATGTTCCTCCTTGCGGTAACATGTGCTCAACTCATTTATATTGAAAGTTACTCGCCCCTTTGCATGTGTTAGTTTTGTTCCTAACATGTGTTTGTATATGGTGTGCTTCCTAATTGTTTTGCTTGAGAAATCAAGTCTATGCATGTTGGGTTGCACACCATGTATTTGTGTTTGTGTTGGAGCCTCTTTGCATCTTGTTGTATCTTATATAGCTCTTATGAGCGAGTAATGGACAATCCCATTTTGGGGGAGTGATATTCCTTTTGGAATTTCATGATCCTAATCATTGTGTGTACATGAGGAATATCACTTAGAATTGATGTTGCAATATTATCTAGTCTCTATGTGGTATGTCATCTTCATGAGAAATTCAAATTCTAATGTCCATTAATATCTCTACTTGGATCTTATTTGCCTCTTGTGAAAATAAATTTCTTATCACATTATGGGGGAGTAATAAGCTTTGTGCATATTACAAGCCTAGAAAATGTGAACATTTAAGGTTGTGTCACATAGAATTGATACCGTAATTTATCTCTCTCCTATGTGGCATGTTTGCTCAAACAAGCTCCAATTTGCTTAAATGGCTTCATTGCTAATATCTTTGTGGATCTTATTTGTGAAAGTTTTTCTTGGCATGGTTTTTCACAACGTGTCCCTCAATACATTTTTGGAAAGCCATGTGCTTCAAGTCATACTATTAATTGCTTTGCATGATGGTATGAATACTATTAATTGCTTTGTATGTTGGTATGAATACTATTAATTGCTTTACATGTTGGTATGACTAAATGAAGCAATCAAGAAACTATCTTTGCATGATGGTTAACTCTTATCTTTTACCATATGCTTTGTTCGTTGTAAATATGATCTTATTTATACTTACAAACTACCACCGGGAAATATTTCCTAATACCTCTTGTCCTATGACAATTGGTAATCAATTATGAGGTAGATATTTATTGATCATATCTACATTGGCTCTTGTGTTTAAATTGCCTTATTTATTGCAATGAATTTGTTGTGCTTTGACTCCCATGTGTCTTCCTTGCATATTATGGATCTAACTTGTCAATTCAAACTTTCTTAGCATTTTTAGTAGATATATGTAGCGTGATGATCCTAGTTTTGTGCATTTTATATCCATATTCTAAATCCTAGATAATGCACTAATCTTGGGGGAGCTCTCCTATATTTGTTATAATGCTTAAACTTCTCTTGATCATTATAAAAGAATTTGGTTTTGGGAGACATAATTTTTTTTGGGTACTTTGTGCCATCATAAAAAGTTTCGAGGGTTTGGTTTATTTGTTGGAACCTTGCTCTCTTGGGAGTTGGTTATCTCATTCCTTTGTGTTTAGGTTTAATTAGCTTCTTATAATGAGATAATTCTTTGGAGTCAATCTTGTGTTGATTTGATTCTTTGATATAATTTGGGCAACCATTGTCTCTTGATTTATTTGATGTTTTGTCCAAATTGTATCTTCCTTTGGTTCTTGAAAGTATTGTGCATGCATATTCAATATATGTATATCTTATGGCATGTGTTACTTCCTTTGAGCCAATATATAGGGTAAACTCCATCAAATCCTATTTTGGCTAAGATGTGCATGAAATTCAATTTCATATCTATATGCACATAGTATTGTGGAGTTTGTCCTATATGTTGTAGTGTGTCTAACTACTTCGGACCCAATTAGTTTGGGGACCATTTTGCACTTACCTTTGTGTTAGGTACAATGGATATGCATTGGATGCTTGTCTCACTCTTGGAAAGAAGTGGTGACTCAATGGTAACTTGAGGCAAGCTAGGATGGTCAACGAACACATATCTACTACATCCACACCAATCTTATCTCGGTAACAAGTATCTTCTCATGCATACTTTTCTTGTATCCAACCTTATGGTTGAATCTTGGCATGAATCTCCTGATTTGCAAATGTTGTGCTTCTTGCAAAAGTCTTAATGAAACCTCTTTATTGTGAATGTGAGTAATTTGAGATGAGTGCATTTGTTGGGAAGTATATTAAATCATGCTCATGATCCATCCATCCCAACTATGCCTATCTAGCAATTTTATTGCATATCAATTCCTCAAGGCTCTCACATGTGCAATATAGATGAAAGTGCAAATTTAGTTATTTCTTTTGGTATCCTCGTTTGTGATACTTGTTGACTTTCTCAATGCATCCCAACTATCTTCTTTCCCTTGTTGATATTTGTGATGTATTTTAGATGTTTGAAGTTGAAGTTCAGGAATGTACAATAAGATAAAGTTGAGCCTTTGGCCATGCTATTAAGCAAAAATTCTTATTGGTATATTGCATGACTTCGTCTTGGATATCATGCTATATTTGTTGCGTATCTATTTTGTGTGTGCATGTTTCTTTGTGGATAAATATCTTTGTGATATTGCTCACTTAGAGAAACTTATACACATAAGAGATGATACATCTCCTTTTGATATCTTATTTATTTATTGCGTGTTGATTGGTCATGCTAAGCAATATAATTCATTGAAGACTATGATGATGCTTTTTGCTCATCCTTGTAAAAGTCTTATAATATGCTTTATCATGCCTTTCACATATCCTCTTGGTGAGCCTTTTATTATGATGCCTCTTACTTGTTGCTCAACCATTTGTTTGTTGCAAGTGTTAAGCTTATTTTTCTATCTATGATCTATTGAAAATGTTTGTGTTTTAAATGATAATGAGGAATTGAGGATTCCATGTTATGCATATTGTTTTCAAATGCAACATTTTAATTTATGCATGTACCTTGGGGAGATTTCTCATTTTATTTAAGGCACTATTTTGTGGTGAGTTTGATTCACTTGGTATCTTTTGTTTTTGAATGATAATGAGGGAGTGATGATTCCATGTTTGTGCACTTTATACTCCAATGCAAATTGTCTAGTTTTGTGCATAAACCTTGGGGAGCTTCCTCATATTATTTAGAGCAATCTTCTTGATCTTATCATAATATCTATCTTTCTTTTGGTATCTTCTTTGTGGTTCATTTGGTTGCTTGCTTCATTTGTTGAAGCTTCTTGACTTTGTTATCTTTTTTCAATCTTTTACCCTACCTATAGTGTGATTCCTTCCGAATATTCGTCATTGGATACGTGCATTTGATTCGACTCAAATTATGAGAAATGCATACGCTATGGAGGAACTCTCACTATATGGGTTTCTAAATTTTTCACCCATTTCGGCAATTGGTGCCAATGGGGGAGAAGTTTGGAGGGTTTAAGGGAATTTGGTTATGTCTTTGCTTTGTGCTTAAGCATGTGCCTTTATTGCATTGCATCTTGTTGCTTTGCATAGTTGAATATTTAGAGGAAACTCTACTAGGCTTTGAATGCCAATATATGCAATGAAAGTCAAGATCATTCACACATGCATATATTATGGGGGAGTTTGATCTATATATTCAACTTGTTTGTTACAAAAATTCCTTATATAAACCCTCTCAAAGAGATTGTCATCAATTACCAAAATGGGGGAGATTGAAAGTGCATGGAGCCCCCATGTGTGGTTTTGGTAATTAATGACAATCCCTATGGACTTATGTTTGCATTAAGTTATATTTGTAGGTGTTATCCATAGGCAATGCTTGAACCATATGGTGATCAAAATGAAGTGCAAGATCAAGATGATCCATCTCGAAGAGATCCTTTGCTTGACTCTTGCCATCCATATGGTGATCATGGATATGTGAAGAAGCGCCGAAGAAGAGCTCTCCCATGGTGGATTATGGGGGAGCAATCCACAAGACTTCGTCAAGCAAGCACAATCAAGAAAGGCGTTCCATCTTGTTGCGGTCAAGACCATCATCATCAAGCTCAAGTGGAATGCGCAAGGTTAAGGTTTGCTCTTGATAGGGTTTCTTTCTCACCGGTCTCATGGTGTAGTTGGAGACCGGTTTATAGTTTAGTTGCCGTACTATCAAGAGGGCTCTCGAGTGAGTAACTCGATCGTATCGTTCGGAGAGAGCTCAAACCTTTGCATTCTTGCATCATATTTCTTGGTTGTTGTTTGGATCTTATCCATGTGATGTTTTAGAGCTTGTGCTTACTTCCATAGCAAGTTCTAGTTCATCGAAAACGGATTCCGCATGAATCACTTGTTGCATTTTCGATATTGGAGTTTTTCTCGGTTTCTCGTATTGAGAGTTTTCACTCTAAAATACATAGAAAAACTTAAGCTTTTCACTCTTTGTGGGGTAGCTCTTGTCATCTTCTTTACAACAAAATTGGTTTCACCCAAATCCGAGTTTCCCAACTCAAGTTGTTGCATTTTCAAGATTGGAGGTTTTACCGGTATGTCTTTTTTAGATAGGTCAAACCTTTCGTCTTTTGTTGCTATTCTACTTTGCTGGACTATGATGTTTCTATGCATATTGTTGTAGAGCTCGTTGTTGTGATTTCAACGAGCCCAAGATCATCGAAATCGGAGTCCGGATGCAAAAGTTCTTAAGGTTTTGGTATGGGGTGTTTAGGTAAAAACGTTTTGTGAGGAGGGACCCTGGCCGGAGCCTCCACCCTGCCCTGGCCGGAGCCTCCACCCAGCCCATGGCTGGAGCCTCCAGGCAAGGTACCGCTCGTGGTACCCAGCCCACGGCTGGAGCCTCCGTGCAAGGTACCGCCCGTGGTACCGGAGAGCCATTTGTGGCTCGGGTCTTGTGCCAGGGAGGTTGGAGCCCCGGCGGTACCTTGGCCGGTACCCCGGCCGGAGGCTCCGGCCTCCCCCTCCCAGCCCGTAGCTCTCTCTTCGCCACCTCCTGCCATCACTGGCCGGTAGTACCGGCCACCAAGGGCCGGTACTACCGGTCCCCTTCTCCCCCGCGCGAGCAAGTCTCCAACGGGCAGAAAATTTGGGGCATCCTTTTTAAGCCCTCTCTCTCTCTTGGTTTTTTACCACTTGCTACTTCTTCTTCCTCCTCTCTCTCAAGCTCACCACCATTGTTGTTGACTTTTTGTGAGCTTGATCTCTCCTTCCCCAACCAATGATTCTTGCATCTTTTTGAGAGAAAGATTGAGGGGATCTAGATCCACACTTTGACCAAACCAAATCATCTCTTTGTGAGTGAATCTTTGGGATCTAGATCTTGGAGAATTTTGTGTTCTCCTCTTTGTTCTTCCTCTCTTATTCCCCCAATAGCTTTTGTAGCTTTGTTGGAATTTGAGAGAGAAGGACTTGAGCATCTTTGTGGTGTTCTTGCCATTGCATTTGGTGCATAGGTTTGAGTTCTCCACGGTGATTCGTGGTGGTGAAAGCAAGAAGGTTGTTACTCTTGGGTTCTTGGAACCCTAGACGGATTATACGCCTTTGTGGCGATTTGTTGGGAGCCTCCAATTAAGTTGTGGATGTGTGCCCCAATCTTTGTGTAAGGCCCGGTTTCCGCCTTGAAGGAAATCCCTTAGTGGAACCGTGACCTAGGCCTTTGTGGCGAGGGTCACCGGAGGTTTAGGTGAGGCGCCTTCGTGGCGTTCGGTGTGTGGTGTGAGTACCGCATCTTGGGGTGAGGCCTTTGTGGCGTTGGTGTGCATCGAGCAACCACACCTCAAGGTGAGCCTCTTGTGGCGTTCGGGAGCACTAAGCAACCGCACCTCTCCACCGGAGATTAGCACTCGCAAGAGTGTGAACTCCGGGATAAATCATCGTCTCCCGTGTGCCTCGGTTATCTCTATACCCGAGCTCTTTACTTATGCACTTTACCTTGTGATAGCCATCGTGCTTGAAGTTATATATATCTTGCTATCACATACTTGCTTGTATTGCTTAGAATAAGTTGTTGGTGCACATAGGTGAACAATAGTATATAGGCTTTGGGCTTGACAAAGTAAACGCTAGTTTTATTCCGCATTTGTTAAGCCCATCTCGTAAAAGTTTTAAATCGCCTATTCACCCCCCCCCCCCTCTAGGCGACATCCGTGTCCTTTCAGGAAGGCATCTCCATCGACTCCATCGCCATCTTCATCGCCGCTGCTGTCTCCCATGATGAGGAGGGAGTAGTTCTCCCTCGAGGTTAAGGGCTCTACCGGTAGCTATGTGGTTAATCTCTCTCTCATGTACCTCAATACAATGATCTCATGAGCTGCTTTACATGATTGAGATCCATATGATGAGCTTTGTATCACTATTAATCTATGTGCTACTCTAGTGATGTTATTAAAGTAGTCTATTCCTCCTTCATGATGTAAAGGTGACGGTGTGTGCATCATGTAGTACTTGGGAAGGTTATGATTGTAATCTCTTGTAGATTATGGAGTTAACTATTACTATGATAGTATTGATGTGATTTATTCCCCCTTTCATAGCTTATTGGTGACGGTGTGTATGCTATGTTAGTACTCGGTCTAAATTGCAACGGTCTATTATGCTCTAGAGGTTACTTAAATATGAACTCCGAATGTTGTGTAGCTTGTTAACTCCGGCTTGAGGGAGCTCTTGTAGCCCTACACAATGAATGGTGTTTGTTATCCAACAAGAGAGTGTATGTAGCACAAGTGAGGAGAAGTTATTTATTTGTTATGTGATCAATGTTGAGAGTGTCCACTAGTGAAAGTATGATCCCTAGGCTTTGTTTCCAAATACTGCAAACATCGCTTGTTTACTGTTTTACTGCATCTTTACTTCCTGCAATATTACCACCATCTATACCACATGTGTTTTACTATCTCTTCGCCGAACTAGTGCACCTATACATCTGACAAGTGTATTAGGTGTGTTGGGGACACAAGAGACTTCTTGTATCGTAATTGCAGGGTTGCTTGAGAGGAATATCTGTGACCTCTACCTCCCTGAGTTCGATAAACCTTGGGTGATTCACTTAAGGGAAACTTGCTGCTGTTCTACAAACCTCTGCTCTTGGAGGCCCAACACTGTCTACAGGAATAGAAGCGTGCGTAGACATCACCATGCTCTAAATCTTAGTCAACCATAGCTCAACTTATGAGACTATCATGACACCGACTTAGAGCCATATCTTGAATTCTTCACTTGGAATTAAGCACTCAAGATTTTGATCATTCATTGCTTAATACATAAGCTAGACCATGGCTAATATTGAGTTTCACATAAGAACTCCATCTTCATTTCTTCTTCTTGATCATATCACATATATGTCTTCAAATTGATGATCTTGATGCCAATACTTAAGGTATATCTTTTATCTTTATGGCATCTATACTTGAATCCAACACATGGACTACAAGTATTTATTATGGAATATTTCTTCATATAAACTCAATGAAAACATTAGTCCATAGGGGTTGTCATTAATTACCAAAACCACATAGGGACAATGTACCCTTACAGTAGGTTACACTACTAGTATTGCTTACTTATGATTAGAATGAACTATATATTTGCTATGCTATGTGTGGGAAGAGCTCCATACTAAGATGCGCCCAGAAATCCATCGGTCATCGCATCTCTAAATAACCACATCAGCTAGTCTTCTGCAAGCCACATATTGACCATTGATATTAAGGGTTTTACCCCATGGTTATTGATATGAGCTTAGTGGGTTCATACTTATCCCCCTCTTCCATGTGTTAAAGTGACGATACGGTAATGTCACTTCTCTCCGTACACTTTACCACACTTCAAAGGGTAGTTCCCTCTCGAGACCATAAGGAAAAAATCACATGGTGCACAACATATAATATCAAGAGAGAGAACTAACACACATTCATAGATAAAAGATATAAGTCATCTTTATTTCACATCATAATATTACTATGGTTTCTTCATATCTCCCCAAGAACAAAGGAACTACTCATACACGAAGGGGATCAACATCATGACAGTATGAATATGAAGTTACAATTGCATACAAGTGTAAATCCTAATAGATTCCAGATCACAACCAAGTAGACAAAGGGGATTGAAGATGTAGGCGTTGATGATGATGATGATGATGATGATGATGATGATGATGATGATGGAGATTGATGCGTTGCCCTTCAAGGTCCTAGTCTTCTCCTCCTCTTCTGTGTTGGTGGAGATAGTGATGGAGGCGACGGCTGTGAAGATGGTGGCTGCGGAGCAGCAAGGCTCCGCCCTCTAGGGTGTGGATGAATTGTGTCTCCTCCCCTCCTAAAATAGGCACTCTGGAGGTCGGGTTCGCGAACCGACGGAGCTAGGGTCATGATGTCTATGCACGCTTCTATTCTTGTAGACAGTGTTGGGCCTCCAAGTACAGAGGTTCGTAGAACAGCAGCAAGTTTGCCTAAAGTGGATCATCCAAGGTTTATCGAACTCAGGGAGGTAGAGGTCAAAGATATCCCTCTCAAGCAACCCTGCAATTATGATACAAGAAGTCTCTTGTGTCCCCAACACACCCAGTACACTTGTCAGGTGTATAGGTGCACTAGTTCGACGAAGAGATAGTCAAATACAAGTAATATGGATGATTGTAAGTAGTAATTGCAATCTGAAATAAAAATGGCAGCAAGCAAACATGTAGCAGAACTGGTTGTAAACAGTGTTTCAATACTTGGAAACAAGACCTAGGGATCATACTTTCACTAGTGGACACTCTCAACAATGATACCATAATTGAATACATAGATATTATCACTTCACTACGCTACTCTGAACCACTCTCCGGTTTGATAATAAACACAAATTCACTGCGTAGGGATGCATAATAACTCCTTAAAGTTCGTATTCCCAATATATGGACACCCCACGCTGTCACTTTGAGCATACAAAGATGGTACTAACTAGACATCACAATTCATAAGTATTTTTGTAAATTAAGCATAAGAAACAAACACGGTGTGCACACTGTCACCTTCACACGGTAGGACAAGGTGTCCTCGGAGATCACATAATAAAACCACTTGAGTAGCACAATAGTTGAAGAATAACATCTACTTCAACTAGATTACAAAGCTCATGATCACATAAAGATCATACATGGAGAGATAGATAGACCACATAGCTACCGGTAAAGCCCTCAACCTCGGGGGAGAACTACTCACTCCTCATCACGGGAGTCAACAATGGCGATGAAGATGGCGGTGGAGTCGATGGAGATGACTCCGGGGGGCAATTCCCCGTCCCGGCAGGGTGCCGGAACAGAGACTTATGTCCCCTGGATCTTGTCTGCGACAACGGCGGAGCTACGAAACTTTTCGTCGATGGAGGCCGATTGATTTAGGGTTTTTGCGTCGGGAGCTTTATATAGGCGGAAGGGCAAGGTCGGTGGAGGCCTGGTGGTCCCAGACCACCCCTAGGGGCGTGCCAGGGCCAGGCCGCGCCTAGGCATGGTCTGGCCACCCTGTGGTCCCCCTTCGTCTCTCCTCCGGACTTCGTCTTCGTTACAGAGAAATAAGATCTTCGGATTTTGTTTCGTCCAATTCCGAGAATATTTCTTGTACAACTTTTCTGAAATACAAAACAGCAAAAAACAGGGAACTGACACTGTGGCATCTTGTTAATAGGTTAGAGCCGGAAAATGTATAAAAGTGCAACGAAGTGTAAACAAAACATATAGTGATTGGTGTAAAACAAGCATGGATCATCAAAAATTATAGATACGTTTGAGACGTATCAAGCATCCCCAAGCTTAACTCCTGCTCGTCCACGAGTAGGTAAGTGATAACAAAATAAGTTTTGAGGTGACATGAAGCCAACACAATCTTGATCAAGTTATTGTACAAGCATTGTAAGCTGGAATTAAAGTACTCTAAGCATAGACATGATAGATATAATTCTAACAATAGAACTTAGCAACTATGTTACAACATGAAAAGTAACTCAAACAAAGAATCATGAATAATTGTGCATTGAAAGCAACTGTTTGTTTATGAGCATAGAGAAAACATAGCAAAGTGGTAATCAACATGTCCTTTATTAAGTAGCAAAACATAAATGATAGGACACCTTTAAAGTTCAGAGGGTGACTAGATACAAGTAATTTAAGAACAAGCAATAGCATAATCATGAATCAATAAATAATAAATTTTAGGACAATGCACATTACACTAAGAATGACAACTATGCTCTCTTAATTGGTGCATAAGTAGAAGATGAAGACTTGCTTGTGACGGTAAAGCACACGTCCGTTGGGAACCCCAAGAGGAAGGTGTGATGCGTACAGCAGCAAGTTTTCCCTCAGAAAGAAACCAAGGTTATCGAACCAGTAGGAGATGAAGGCCACATGAAGGTTGTTGGTGAAGGAGTGTAGTGCGGCGCAACACCAGGGATTCCGGCGCCAACGTGGAACCTGCACAACACAATCACAATACTTTGCCCCAACTTAACAATGAGGTTGTCAATCTCACCGGCTTGCTGAAAACAAAGGATTAAACGTATGGTGTGGAGAATGATGTTTGCTTGTAGAAAACAATAGAGAACAGAGATTGCAGTAGATTGTATTTCAGATGTAAAAGAATGGACCGGGGTCCACAGTTCACTAGTGGTGTCTCTCCAATAAGATAACTAGCATGTTGGGTGAACAAATTACAGTTGGGCAATTGACAAATAGAGATGCACATACATATATCATGATGACTACTATGAGATTTAATCAGGGCATTACGACAAATTACATAGACCGCTATGCAGCATGCATCTATGCCTAAAAAGTCCACCTTCGGGTTAGCATCCGCACCCCTTCCAGTATTAAATTGCAAACAACAAACAATTGCATTAAGTATGGTGCGTAATGTAATCAACACAAATATCCTTAGACAAAGCATTGATGTTTTATCCCTAGTGGCAACAGCACATCCACAACCTTAGAACTTTCTGTCACTGTCCCAGATTCAATGGAGGCATGAACCCACTATCGAGCATAAATACTCCCTCTTGGAGTCACAAGTATCAACTTGGCCAGAGCCTCTACTAGCAACGGAGAGCATGCAAGAACATAAACAACACATATATGATATATTGATAATCAACTTGACATAGTATTCAATATTCATCGGATCCCAACAAACGCAACATGTAGCATTACAAATAGATGATCTTGATCATGATAGGCAGCTCACGAGATCTAAACATGATAGCACAAGAGGAGAAGACAACCATCTAGCTACTGCTATGGACCCATAGTCCAAGGATGAACTACACACGCATCAGTCCGGAGGCGGGCATGGTGATGTAGAGCCCTCCGGTGATGATTCCCCTCTCCGGCATGGTGCCGGAGGCGATCTCCTGAATCCCCCGAGATGGGATTGGCGGCGGCGGCGTCTCTGGAACTTTTCTCGTATCGTGGCTCTCGGTGATAGGGTTTTCGCGATGGAGAGTTTATATAGGCGAAGGGGTAGAGTCGGGAGGCGCCCGAGGGGCCCACCCCATAGGGCGGCGCGCCCAGAGGTGGGGCCACGCCCCCCTAGGGTGTGGCCGCCTCGTCGCCCCTCTTCGTCTCCTCTTCGGACTTCTGGAAGGCTCCGTGCAAAATAAGACCGTGGGCTTTTGTTTCGTCCAATTCCGAGAATAATTCATGTGTAGGATTTCTGAAACCAAAAACAACAGAAAACAGGAACTGGCGCTTCGGCATCTTGTTAATAGGTTAGTGCCGGAAAATGCATCAAAATGACATAAAGTGTATATAAAACATTTGAGTATTGTCATATAACTAGCATGGAACATAAGAAATTATATATACGTTTGAGACGTATCAAGCATCCCCAAGCTTAGTTCCTACTCGCCCTCGAGTAGGTAAACGATAACAAGGATAATTTCTAAAGTGACATGTGATACGTCTCCGACGTATCGATAATTTCTTATGTTCCATGCCACATTATTGATGATATCTACATGTTTTATGCATACTTTATGTCATTATTATGCATTTTCCGGAACTAACCTATTTACGAGATGCCGAAGGGCCAGTTGTTATTTTCTGCTGTTTTTGGTTTCAGAAATCCTAGTAAGGAAATATTCTCGGAATCGGACGAAATCAACGCCCAGGGTCCTATTTTTCCACGAAGCTTCCAGAAGTCCGAAGGGGAAACGAAGTGGGGCCACGAGGTGGGGACACGAGGGCGGCGCGGCCCAAGCCCTGGCCGCGCCAGCCTAGTGTGTGGCCCCACCAGGACTCCACCGACCTTGCCCTTCTGCCTACTTAAAGTCTCCATCGCGAAAACCCTACCACGTTCGACGAAACCAGAGAAAACCTTCCAGAGCCGCCGCCATCGCGAAGCCAAGATCTGGGGGACAGGAGTCTCTGTTCCGGCACGCCGCCGGGACGGGGAAGTGCCCCCGGAAGGCTTCTCCATCGACACCACCGCCATCTTCACCAACGCTGCTGTCTCCCATGAGGAGGGAGTAGTTCTCCATCGAGGCTCGGGGCTGTACCGGTAGCTATGTGGTTCATCTCTCTCTTATGTACTTCAATACAATAATCTCATGAGCTGCCTTACATGATTGAGATTCATATGATGATGCTTGTAATCTAGATGTCATTATGCTAGTCAAGTGGATTTTACTTATGTGATCTCCGGAGACTCCTTATCCCACGTGTGTAAAGGTGACAGTGTGTGCACCGTGTGGGTCTCTTAGGCTATATTTCACAGAATACTTATTCACTATTATGAATGGCATAGTGAAGTGCTTATTTATATACCTTTATGATTGCAATGTGTTTTGTATCACAATTCATCTGTGTGCTACTCTAGTGATGTTATTAAAGTAGTTTATTCCTCCTGCACGATGTAATGGTGACAGTGTGTGCATCGTGTAGTACTTGGCGTAGGCTATGATTGTGATCTCTTGTAGATTATGAAGTTAACTATTGCTATGATAGTATTGATGTGATCTATTCCTCCTTTCGTAGTGTGAAGGTGACAGTGTGCATGCTATGTTAGTACTTGGTTTGGTTATGTTGATATGTTATGCACTCTAAGGTTATTTAAATATGAACATTGAATATTGTGGAGCTTGTTAACTCCGGCATTGAGGGTTCGTGTAATCCTACACAGTTAGTGGTGTTCATCATCCAACAAGAGGGTGTAGAGTCTAGCATCTATCTATTTATTCTGTTATGTGATCAATGTTGAGAGTGTCCACTAGTGAAAGTATGATCCCTAGGCCTTGTTCCTAAATACTGCTATCGCTGTTTGTTTACTGTTTTACTGCATCTTTACTTCCTGCAATATTACTACCATCAACTGCACGCCAGCAAGCACTTTTCTGGCGCCGTTACTACTGCTCATATTCATTCATACCACTTGTATTTCACTATCTCTTCGCCGAACTAGTGCACCTATTAGGTGTGTTGGGGACACAAGAGACTTCTTGCTTTGTGGTTGCAGGGTTGCATGAGAGGGATATCTTTGACCTCTTCCTCCCTGAGTTCGATAAACCTTGGGTGATCCACTTAAGGGAAACTTGCTGCTGTTCTACAAACCTCTGCTCTTGGAGGCCCAACACTGTCTACAAGAATAGAAGCACCCGTAGACATCAAGCACTTTTCTGGCGCCGTTGCCGGGGAGGAAAGGTAAACGGCACTCACACACCGGATCCCGGCAACGAAGCACTTTTCTGGCGCCGTTGCCGGGGAGGAAAGGTAAAAGGCACTCATACTCCGGTCCCAGGTAACTAAGTACTTTTCTGTTGCCGTTGTGCGTGTGCTCGAAGCTATTTCCTTTAGATCCTGCAATTGCATCTTTTGGTTTCTTGTTTACGCTAGTTAGGCTTAATGGAAAACAACAACACAATGAGAGATCTTTATGAACTTTATCTTGAATTAGGACATGATGTGTTTGAAGAGAGAATTAAAAAACCCATGGAACTTTATATGCATGCTAATGGGAATGTTATTAGTATGAATGCTTTGAACACCATTGTTGCTAATGCTATGGAAACTTCTAAGCTTGGGGAGGTCGGTTTTGATGAAAATGATTTCTTTAGCCCTCCGGGTATTGAGGAGAAAGTTTATGTTGATTATGATATGCCTCCCATATATGATGATTATAATGATAGTGGTCTTTTGGTGCCGCCGACTATGGAGAGTAAATTTTATTATGATTATACTATGCCTCCTACACTTGATGAGAATAATAATGATAGCTACTTTGTTGAATTTGCTCCCACTACAACTAATAAAATTGATTATGCTTATGTGGAGAGTAATAATTTTATGCATATAGCTCATGATAAGATTGTTTCATGTGATAGTTATATTGTTGAGTTTGTTCATGATGCCTCTGAAAGTTATTATGAGAGAGGAAAATATGGTTGTAGAAATTTTCATGTTACTAAAACACCTCTCTATATGCTGAAATTTTTGAAGTTACACTGGTTTTATCTTCCTATGCTTGTTACTTTGCTCTTCATGAACTTGTTTATTTACAAGATTCCTATGCATAGGAAGCATGTTAGACTTAAATGTGTTTTGAATTTGCTTCTTGATGCTCTCTTTTTCTTCAACTCTTATTTCTTGCGAGTGCATCATTAAAATTGCTGAGCCCATCTTAACGGCTATAAAGAAAGAACTTCTTGGGAGATAATCCATGTGTTTATTTTACTACAGTACTTTTGTTTTATATTTGTGTCTTGGAAGTTGTTACTACTGTAGAAACCTCTCCTTATCTTATTTTATTGCATTGTTGTTCCAAGTAAAGTCTTTGATAGCAAGGTTGATACTAGATTTGGATTACTGCACAGAAACAGATTTCTGTCTGTCACGAATCTGGGCAGAATTCTCTGTAGGTAACTCAGAAAAATCTGCCAATTTACGTGCGTGATCCTCAGATATGTACGCAACTTTCATTCAATTTGGGCATTTTCATCTGAGCAAGTCTGGTGCCACTTTAAATTTCGTCTTTACGGACTGTTCTGTTTTGACAGATTGTGCCTTTTATTTCGCATTGCCTCTTTTGCTGTGTTGGATGGATTTCTTTATTCCATTAACTTCCAGTAGCTTTGTGCAATGTCCAGAAGTGTTAAGAATGATTGTGTCACCTCTGAACATGTGAATTTTTGATTATGCACTAACCCTCTAATGAGTTGTTTTGAGTTTGGTGTGGCGGAAGTTTTCAAGGGTCAAGAGAGGAGGATGATATAATGTGATCAAGAAGAGTGAAAGCTCTAAGCTTGGGGATGCCCCGGTGGTTCATCCCTGCATATTTCAAGAAGACTCAAGCATCTAAGCTTGGGGATGCCCAAGGCATCCCCTTCTTCATCGATAAATTTATCAGGTTCCTCCCTTGAAACTATATTTTTATTCGGTCATATCTTATGTACTTCACTTGGAGCGTCTGTGTGCTTTTGTTTGTGTTTTTGTTTGAATAAATGCTTGTGTGGGAGAGAGACACGCTCCGCTGGTTCGTATGAACACACGTGTTCTTAGTTTTTAATGTTCATGGCGAAGGTTGAAACTGCTTCGTTCATTGTTATATGGTTGGAAACGGAAAATGCTACATGTAGTAATTGGTAAAATGTCTTGGATAATGTGATACTTGGCAATTGTTGTGCTCATGTTTAAGCTCTTGCATCATATACTTTGCACCTATTAATGAAGAAATACATAGAGCTTGCTAAAATTTGGTTTGCATAATTGGTCTCTCTAAAGTCTAGATAATTTCTAGTATTGAGTTTTGAACAACAAGGAAGACGGTGTAGAGTCTTATAATATTTACAATATGTCTTTGATGTAAGTTTTGCTGCACCGGTTTATCCTTGTGTTTGTTTCAAACAACCTTGCTAGCCTAGCCTTGTATTGAGAGGAATTCTTCTCGTGCATCCAAATCCTTGAGCCAAAAACCATGCCATTTGTGTCCACCATACCTACCTACTACATGGTATTTCTCCGCCATTCCAAAGTAAATTGCTTGAGTGCTACCTTTAAATTTCCATCATTCGCCTTTGCAATATATAGCTCATGGGACAAAATAGCCTTAAAAACTATTGTGGTATTGAATATGTACTTATGCACTTTATCTCTTATTAAGTTGCTTGTTGTGCGATAACCATGCTCCTGGGGACGCCATCAACTCTTTGTTGAATATCATGTGAGTTGCTATGCATGTTCGTCTTGTCTGAAGTAAGGGAGATTTACCACTCATTAAATGGTTAGAGCATGCATGATGTTAGAGAAGAACATTGGGCCGCTAACTAAAGCCATGAATCATGGTGGAAGTTTCAGTTTTGGACATATATCCTCAATCTCATATGAGAACATTAATTGTTGCTACATGCTTATGCATTAAAGAGGAGTCCATTATCTGTTGTCTATGTTGTCCCGGTATGGATGTCTAAGTTGAGAATAATCAAAAGCGAGAAATCCAAATGCGAGCTTTCTCCTTAGACCTTTGTACAGGCGGCATAGAGGTACCCCTTTGTGACACTTGGTTAAAACATGTGTATTGCGATGATAATCCTGGTAATCCGAGCTAATTAGGACAAGGTGCGGGCACTATTAGTATACTATGCATGAGGCTTGCAACTTGTAAGATATAATTTACATGATACATATGCTTTATTACTACCGTTGACAAAATTGTTTCATGTTTTCAAAATAAAAGCTCTAGCACAAATATAGCAACTGATGCTTTCCTCTTTGAAGGACCTTTCTTTTACTTTTATGTTGAGTCAGTTCACTTATTTCTCTCCACCTCAAGAAGCAAACACTTGTGTGAACTGTGCATTGATTCCTACATATATACTTGCATATTGCACTTGTTATATTACTTTACATTGACACTATCCATGAGATATACATGTTATAAGTTGAAAGCAACCGCTGAAACTTAATCTTCCTTTATGTTGCTTCAATACCTTTTACTTTGAATTATTGCTTTATGAGTTAACTCCTATGCAAGACTTATTGATGCTTGTCTTGAAAGTACTATTCATGAAAAGTCTTCGCTTTATGATTCATTTGTTTACTCATGTCATTACCATTGTTTTGATCGCTGCATTCATTACATATGCTTACAATAGTATGATCAAGGTTATGATGGCATGTCACTCCAGAAATTATCTTTGTTATCGTTTACCTGCTCGGGACAAGCAGGAACTAAGCTTGGGGATGCTGATACGTCTCCGACGTATCGATAATTTCTTATGTTCCATGCCACAATATTGATGATATCTACATGTTTTATGCATACTTTATGTCATTATTATGCGTTTTCCGGAACTAACCTATTGACGAGATGCCGAAGGGCCAGTTGCTGTTTTCTGTTGTTTTTGGTTTCAGAAATCCTAGTAAGGAAATATTCTCGGAATCGGACGAAATCAACGCCCAGGGTCCTATTTTTCCACGAAGCTTCCAGAAGTCCGAAGGGGAAACGAAGTGGGGCCACGAGGTGGGGACACAGTAGGGCGGCGCGGCCCAAGCCCTGGCCGCGCCGGCCTAGTGTGTGGCCCCACCAGGACTCCACCGACCTTGCCCATCCGCCTACTTAAAGTCTCCGTCGCGAAAACCCTACCACGTTTGACGAAACCAGAGAAAACCTTACAGAGCCGCCGCCATCTCGAAGCCAAGATCTGGGGATAGGAGTCTCTGTTCCGGCACGCCGCCGGGACGGGGAAGTGCCCCCGGAAGGCTTCTCCATCGACACCACCGCCATCTTCACCAACGTTGTTGTCTCCCATGAGGAGGGAGTAGTTCTCCATCGAGGCTCGGGGCTGTACCGGTAGCTATGTGGTTCATCTCTCTCCTATGTACTTCAATACAATAATCTCATGAGCTGCCTTACATGATTGAGATTCATATGATGATGCTTGTAATCTAGATGTCATTATGCTAGTCAAGTGGATTTTACTTATGTGATATCCGGAGACTCCTTGTCCCACGTGTGTAAAGGTGACAGTGTGTGCACCGTGTGGGTCTCTTAGGCTATATTTCACAGAATACTTATTCACTGTTATGAATGGCATAGTGAAGTGCTTATTTATATCCCTTTATGATTGCAATGTGTTTTGTATCACAATTCATCTGTGTGCTACTCTAGTGATGTTATTAAAGTAGTTTATTCCTCCTGCACGATGTAATGGTGACAGTGTGTGCATCGTGTAGTACTTGGCGTAGGCTATGATTGTGATCTCTTGTAAATTATGAAGTTAACTATTGCTATGATAGTATTGATGTGATCTATTCCTCCTTTCGTAGTGTGAAGGTGACAGTGTGCATGCTATGTTAGTACTTGGTTTGGTTATGTTGATCTGTAATGCACTCTAAGGTTATTTAAATATGAACATTGATTATTGTGGAGCTTGTTAACTCCGGCATTGAGGGTTCGTGTAATCCTACACAGTTAGTGGTGTTCATCATCCAACAAGAGGGTGTAGAGTCTAGCATCTATCTATTTATTCTGTTATGTGATCAATGTTGAGAGTGTCCAGTAGTGAAAGTATGATCCCTAGGCCTTGTTCCTAAATACTGCTATCGCTGTTTGTTTACTGTTTTACTGCATCTTTACTTCCTGCAATATTACTACCATCAACTGCACGCCAGCAAGCACTTTTCTGGCGCCGTTACCTCTTGCTCATATTCATTCATACCACTTGTATTTCACTATCTCTTCGCCGAACTAGTGCACCTATTAGGTGTGTTGGGGACACAAGAGACTTCTTGCTTTGTGGTTGCAGGGTTGCATGAGAGGGATATCTTTGACCTCTTCCTCCCTGAGTTCGATAAACCTTGGGTGATCCACTTAAGGGAAACTTGCTGCTGTTCTACAAACCTCTGCTCTTGGAGACCCAACACTGTCTACAAGAATAGAAGCACCCGTAGACATCAACATGCTACTATCATAATGTTGATCAATACTATTGTAAAGCATATGAGATGAATGAAGTGATTCGAAGCAATGGTAAAGATAATGACTAAACAACTGAATCATATAGCAAAGACTTTTCATGAATAGTACTTTCAAGAGAAGTATCAATAAGTCTTGCATAAGAGTTAACTCATCAAGCAATAGATTCTTAATAGAAGGTTTTGAAGCAACACAAAGGATGATTAAGTTTCAGCAATTGCTTTCAACTTGTAACATGTATATCTCATGGATAGTTGTCAACATAAAGCAATATAACAAGTGCAATAGGTAAACATGTAAGAATCAATGCACACAGTTGACACAAGTGTTTGCTTCTAAGATAGAAAGAAGTAGGTAAACTGACTCAACATAAAGTAAAAGAAAGGCCCTTCGCAGAGGGAAGCATGGATTACTCATGTGCTATAGCTTTTTATTTTGAAAACATGAAAACAATTTTGTCAACGGTAGTAATAATTCATATGTGTTATGCATAAAACCTCTTATAAGTTGCAAGCCTCATGCATCGAATACCAATACTGCCCGCACATTGTCCTAATTAGCTCGGATTTCCATGGATTATCATTGCATTACATATGTTTCAACCAAGTGTCACAAAGGGGTACCTCTATGCCGCCTGTACAAAGGTCCAAGGAGATAGATCGCATTTGATTTCTCAGTTTTGATAGATCTCAACTTGAGGACATCCATACCGGGACAACATAGAAAACAGATAATGGACTCCTCTTTAATGCTTAAGCATTCAACAACAGATAATATTCTCATAAGAGATTGAGGTTTAATGTCCAAACTGAAACTTCCACCATGATACATGGCTTTGGTTGGCGGCCCAATGTTCTTCTCTAACAATATGCATACTCAAACCATTTAATCATGATAAATCACCCTTACTTCAGACAAGACGAACATGCATAGCAACTCACATGATATTCAACAAAGGTGTAAAAAGTTGATGGCGTCCCCAGAAATATGGTTACCGCTCAACAAGCAACTTATAAGAAATAAGATACATAAGCGACATATTCAATACCACAATAGTTTTTAAGCTATTTTCCCATGAGCTATGTATTGCAAAGACAAGGAATGAAATTTTAAAGGTAGCACACAAGCAATTTACTTTGAAATGGCAGAGAAATACCACATAGTAGGTAGTTATGGTGGACACAAATGGCATGAGTTTTGGCTCAAGGTTTTTGTATGCACGAGAAGCATTTCCTCTCAGTACAAGGATTTGGCTAGCAAGGTTGTTTGAAGCAAACACAAGTATGAACCAGTACATCAAAACTTACATAAGAACATATTGCAAGCATTATAAGACTCTACACTGTCTCCTTGTTGCTCAAACACTTTTACCAGAAAATATCTAGACCTTAGAGAGATCAATCATGCAATCCAAATTTCAACAAGTTCTACAGTAGTTCTCCACTAATAGGTTTAAACTACATGATGCAAAAGCTTAAACATGATATATGAGAGCTCAAAACAATTGCCAAGTATCAAATTATTCAAGACATATACCATTTACCACATGAAGCATTTTATGTTTCCAACCAAATAGCAATCAACGAAGCGGTTTTCAACTCCGCCATGAACATTAAAGATAGAGCTAAGAACACCAGTGTTCATATGAAAAAGCGGAGCGTGTCTTTCTCCAATATAAGGAATGCTAGGATCCAATTTTATTCAAACATAAACAAAAACAAACATACGCTCCAAGTAAAGCACATAAGATGTGATGGAATAAAAATATAGTTTCACTAGAGGTGACCTGATAAGTTGTCGATGAAGAAGGGGATGCCTTGGTCCCCAAGCTTAGATGCTTGAGTCTTCTTGAAATATGCAGGGATGAACCACGGGGGCATCCCCAAGCTTAGACTTTTCACTCTTCTTGATCATAGTATATCATCCTCCTCTCTTGACCCTTGAAAACTTCCTCCACACCAAACTTAAAACAAACTCATTAGAGGGTCAGTGCATAATCAAAAATTCACATATTCAGAGGGGACACAATCATTCTTAACACTTTTGGACATTACCCAAAGCTACTGAAAGTTAATGGAACAAAGAAATCCACTCAACACAGTAAAAGAGGCAATGCGAAATAAAAGGCAGAATCTAACAAAACAGAACAGTCCGTAAAGACGAATTTTTCAGAGGCACTTAACAGGCTCAGATGAAAAAGCTCAAAACTAATGAAAGTTACGTACATATCTGAGGATCACGCATGTAAATTGGAAGATTTTTTTGATTCTTCTACAGAGAGATCTACTCAAATTCGTGACAGGTAGAAATCTTTTTCTGCGCAGCAATCCAAATCTAGTATCAACTTTACTATTAGAGACTTTACTTGGAACAACAACATGATAAGGAGAGGTTGCTACAGTAGTAACAACTTCCAAGACACAACAAAACAGTAGCAAAATAAAAACATGGGTTATGTCCCAAGAAATGCTTTCTTTATAGCCATTAAGATGGGCTCAGTAGTTTTAATGATGCTCTCGCAAGAAATAAGAGTTGAAGCAAAAGAGAGCATCAAAAGCAAATAAGAAACACTTTTAAGTCTAACCCACTTCCTATGAAAAGGAATCTTGTAAATAAATAAGTCATGTAAGCATAATGCAATAAGCATAGGAAAACAAGACAAGCGCAACTTCAGGATTTTAAGCAAAAAGAGAGGTGTTTTAGTAACATGAAAATCCCTACAACCATATTGTCCTCTCTCATAAAGATTTTCAGTAGCATCATGGACAAACTCAACAATATAACTATCACATGAAACATTCTTATCATGAGCTACATGCATAAAATTATTACTCTCCACATAAGCATAGTCATTACTATTAATTGTAGTGGGAGCAAATTCAATAAAATAGTTATCATTATTATTCTCATCACCATAATCTTTACTATTAAATTGCAATAGGTGACTGCCTGGTGTCACAAACGGGCCAAATAGTTTTTCTCCTAGGCCCAACATGCTACAGTGTTTTTTTCTTAGATCCGAATTTCTGTGGAATTCCCATCGAGTCGTTCTCCCGAATCTCTGTAGAATTTCCATCGAGTCGTTCTCACACACAAAAAAAGACTCGCGCCATAGCTCTGTACTTTCCACCGGCACCTCGGTACCTACGATTCTCGCGGCTCTCGCCGGTTCGAGGTAGGAGCGGTTTTCAACTCTACCAAAAGCTTGGGACTGGCGTTTTGGAAAACGGCACCACGCGAGGAGGGTTTTATTACCAGTCTCACGATGCCATCAGCACGCTATGCAATTTTCTTTAGGCAGCAGCTAGACGTTGATTTGTTTGGATGAACAGGAAAACTGCTCGATAGAAACGGCGTGAGATTCTACTCGATGCGCAAAACTCAGACAATCTTGCCTGCCCTTGCATGTAGAATCGGTAACAGCACATTCAACGTGCATACTGGTTTGTCCAAAAATAACATGCATACTGGGCCCCTTAATTAGCCTCTACACATGTGTGTGTACACACTTACGTTAACGCGCATGCCATCCTAGATGGAAGAAGACTCTTGCACACAACACAAATGTGTACATATCGGCCAGCTTCATGTCTTTTCTATAGCATTCTAAATGCTTAGAGATTATAGTTCAGTGTGTTAATTAAGTGCAAGTAATAATTCTTTAGAGACACAAGCTGGTTTTGATCTAGCGAAAAGAATAAATATAGACCTCCGTTCTAAAATAGTGTCAACTTTTTAAGATATGGATGTATCTATAATAAATATATTTCTAGATATGGATGTATCTAGACAAAGGTGAGACACTTATTTGTATAGAGGTAGTAGTTATAAAGGACAAAAACCAACATAAGTTGATGTGCCTTTTCCCAAGAGAAGTTCTACAATTTCTCAGTTTGTTGCATATAAAGAAGATCTTGTTAGAATATAATCTTCATGTAACTAAGACCAGCGCGGAATCCTCCTAATTAGACCAAAATGCTTCTCTGCAAGGTTAAAGACCGATGACTCATGTGGATAAGTCAAGGAAAGTCGTGAACATGCTAGACCTAGATAAAATACTTTGATCTGCTGATGGGACCAAATTTATTCTTTGAAAAATTAAGTACTAACGACTCATGAGAAGAAAGTTAAGGAAAGACGTGAACATGCTAAACCTCGGTGAAATAGTTCGACGGACATGTTTTACATTGGACAAATAAGAAAGATGTGTTGTATTTAGTTATTTTCATTGAATGATATAAAAATCAGTCGGTCCGTAGCAACGCACGGGTATAGTGCTATCATCATATATACTAGATTTAGATGTGCGCCTTGGCGCACGATCCCGTGTAGTCCATGTCTATGTTCATTTTATGTAACAATATTAAAATTTAACTACCAATATGACAAAATATTTCATAGGTTTTAGAAAACAGTGTCGTTAGAATGAAATTGAGATAAACCACACAAAACTAACAGACATGATAAGACATGTAATACAAAATCCCTGCTATGTAATCAGAAAATCAACGGTGGATTAACCAACTATTTAAGCAGATGTGAATCTTTGAGATTAATTTCACATGTCAAAAACATGCATCTCTAGGGAACACGGGGAAATACATACCGATGGTAGTCTGTCTTATAGTAAGAGCAAAGAATATTTCTTTTACATACATAAAAGTTACATATCCGAAGCGGTCTGCTGACATCGCGGTGCCGGTGGTGGCGGGTGTCTTGGGGAGGCGCTCTGTTGTTGCAGCGCTCGGTCGAACCGGATCTCAAAGGAATGGATGGAGGGCCTGGTAAGCTACTTCTTGCTGGTATACTGTAAAGCGTTTTCGTGTTCCATTCCTCTCTGTAGGTGAAATGAATTATTGAAAGAAGAGAAGATAAACTTTTTTGCTGTTGTGTCAAGAATTTGACTGTTCTATGTTGATGTTTACTTGTACCAACCAATTCTATATATTTAGTTAATGTACAGGTGATGAAGGAATTTCCTGTTTCCATCCTACAAAATGTATGAAAAAGTGGCTACCAAACCACATAATCTTTTAGGAAAATCCAGAAATATCATTCCTATCTGGCACACACACCTTCTGTACTATTTGATAGCTAAACTCTGAAACATGCTGCAGTACTTCAAACCCAAAAGTCTGTTCCACTGGTAGCTTGCTTTAGCATGTGCTCCGTTGGTTTCATCAGGAGGCAATGCAATTTAGATGTTGATCAACCTGTTCTTTCCACTGAGACTGGGGGGTGTATAACCGTACAATGATTCTAGATGCCGATTTTGCAACCATCCAATTCCAACAACCAGCGAGTATCTCACTTAAAACAGGACAGCAAGCACAAGTCCTCAAGCAAAAAATAGTTTAGATTCATGTACAAAAAAGGTTCAGATTATGTTCATCGGATAGGATTATACTGCCTCTGGTCGTACCGCTTTTCAGCGCTTTTCTCCGTAAGGCAAATAATTCCCACCAGATAAATATATAAACAAAATACCGGAGAGGCAAGAAAAGATGCCATTATACAGATGCTTAGTAAAGTGACATAACTTAAACCAGGCAATCTATAGATGTTTTGTATTAATTAGTAGACTATTTGGTCACATTTTTTAACAACAACGTGAGATGCAAGATTTGGGACTCCAATTATGCCTTGACTTGATGTGCATCACTAATAAGAAATGCATGTAACACATCCTAGGCATTGTCTAAACTTATCACATTGTGCTTGCAAGTAGGAACTGATCACATTGTGACTCCAAGTAGACATGCCGTGACAAATTGGAGGCATTCCGTGAGTAGTTTTAGTACTGAATAACTGCAGGCGGTAGTGGATAGAAGGTTGGATAGGCTGCATAAACATGGTCTTGTTCCTGCAAAAGATTCCAGATGATTAGCCCCTATAATGGATATATCAATGGAAATTTTGAGACTGAATAATGTGCAGGAACTTACCACAGTAGCATTTAGATGGATTCATTTTTTCTAAATAGCATAAAAAAACATGAGCACATGAATAGGTCGGTATAGTACAGACAACTAAAATCTGAGAATCTTAACTGCAGGCGGTAGTGGATAGAACGTTGGATAGGCTGCGTAAACATAGTCTTATTTCTGCAAAATTTTCCAGATGATTAGCTCCTATAATGCATATATCAATGGAAATTTTGAGACTGAATAATGTGCAGGAACTTACCACAGTAGCATTTAGATGGATTCATTTTTTCTAAATAACATAAAAAAGAAAATGAGCACATGAATAGGTCGGTACGACAACTAAAATCTGAGAATCTGAACAGAGTATTTTCTTCTCTCAAAGCTTTGAAGATATCAAAGTCTGCATTGTAATAGAAGGAATTTAAGCACTGAGCATCAGATACCAATCCTTCTATGCATTTTTTTTATAAAAAATACCTTGGATTTGCTGCCACATTTGGGAACCGACGGCTAGGACTCTATTGTATCTATCGCCACAGAGCTAAGTTTTCTTCCAACATCTTTTTCATGATAGGATTAGGTACAGTTGGCTGTCGCTTAACACGCAATAAGCTCCCTTAGTATGAACTAAAGTATCCAACACACTGATCAAATGGCAAGTCATGTGCAACTATGTGGACATAACAAAGCTCACATTAATATCATAAGGCATGTCAGACAAAGTAACAAAAAAGGATGACTCGTAATGCGCATTAAAATTACCAAAAAAAACTTGGAAAAAGAATGCTAGTACCAATATTTGTCTTCAAAGCAAAGCAGAGAAGTGCGAACATGTGAGAAAAA
Source organism: Lolium perenne (assembly GCF_019359855.2). Taxonomy (NCBI): domain Eukaryota; kingdom Viridiplantae; phylum Streptophyta; class Magnoliopsida; order Poales; family Poaceae; genus Lolium; species Lolium perenne. The sequence goes on from NC_067248.2 coordinate 171,292,101, forward strand.
ATGAACATCCCCAAATGTATAAGTTGTTCTTTCCTTCAGTTGTTCTCTTTGTTGATCAAAGCTCTTGGTTGGGACATATTCCTTCATTGTGTTTCCCTGTAATATCTGTCAAAGCTAAATCTTTATTTCATGGAGAAGATGCAATTTTCTGATCTGAACATGCAAAAATTCTGAAGTGGATATATGTGAATACATCATACTAACCTTATAAAAGAACTTCCTGTCTACTGCTTTATGTTTTATTTTTGCACAGTTACTGATATTGGCATTTAATATATAGTAATGTTGCAAGATTATCTTTTCCTCTGATGCTAGGAGAGTGGATCAAATAAGAGCTACTTTGACTGTGTTTGTCAGGTAGCAGAATTAGGCATCTATAATGGAACAACATAATGAGCACACAAAATACAGGCTATCATGTACGGAGCTGAATTGCAGTGATCTTGGGAAGAAAAGGATATAATTTTGCCACGATTTGGATTCCTATTGAAAAAACAGTTATTAAATTGGGTTAGCTTCACATCTGCTTCCATGTAGGGGTAATCAAATATTGGATAGTAGGGTGTGTCTTCAGCACTGATGGCCTCTAAAGATGACCTACACTCATCGGATACCCAGCTTGATGGCAAAGCGCTACGGCGCTGGACTAACAATAGCTAGGTGCCGCTGAGAAACACCAATGGCCTACATCACCAAGAAAAATCTTCTTTAGGGAGCAGAAAGCAACAAACTGATAAACCCGTAGAGAAAAGCAAGGAACAAATGAAGAAAACAATCCAGAAGAGGATGGCACAGATGATACACCACCGCACAAAGCATCTTGATCCTGCCAGGCTCCGCCTATCCTCCTCTGAACCGATGATAGTGCACCGGCAGCCGACGAAGTGTACCTGGCTGACGATGGTGATGGCGGAGCCATGCCACCTCAACCTGTGGGTGTTCCCCAGCTCGAAGGAGCGGGATGAAGCCGGCACACCCTGTGTCACTCTTGGTACAGTATGTGTCGACGGCGATGGCGCTCGAGGAGTGGGGGAAGAAGGTTGTGTTGCTACATGCCAAGCAGGCATAGAGCGGACGAACCGGCGAGGTCGTGGGGAGCTGCAGCTGTCTAGACACAGCAGGGCCAAGGCACGTAGGAGCTCGTCCTGCGGATGTGCAACCTTGATACGTCGGTACAGACACGGCAGCCATGGAGGGAGATGGGGCGCCGCCCCACCGGGTGGAGCACTCGAGTGGCAGCGATGGGATTTTTTTTTGGAACTTGAGCGGTGGGGATTGGCGAGGAAGAGGAACTGGATTGTTCTGGAGATGGCAATACCGCTTTCACCAATCCATCGTGGGAAATAAACCGGTTGACTGGTAACTGAAGGTGAACAAAAGGAGGAGAGAGAGCGATTACCGGCGCATTGTTGTAGCATGGCAAAAAGAGAGGAAATTAATCTACCATCTCTTCCTTGTTCTTCTCTGATGAACCCATTTTGAAAGGTAGACACTCTGTAATAAAATATAGGCACCTCAAAATCCAAATATATTTGATGTTAGTCACAGTATGGTTGAAGGAATCACTAAAATCAGCTGTATAAAATCAATGGTATTTGTTTTGGAGAAGCTAGGCAGATGTATAGGCTTGATCACAACTATATGACATTGGTGGTTTTACTTTTGGGCACACGTTATTATGATGATGGGTGTCGCACACATGTTTATAAAAAGAATGACATCATCTCTTGTAAACAATGCAAGTTGTCGTATTTTAATGTGTAGTTTTTCCATAATGCGCGTGACACCAAAATTAAATTTAAAATGCACATATATTGAAATATGATATAATCTATACACCACAGCAGTCCGTTCAAAACAAAATATGGCAGCTAGCTGTTTCAACAGATGTTATACTGAAAGAAAAATCCTATCAGCAGACATTGTGGACCTTTCAACAATAAATACATAAATATTGGTTGACTATATTCATGGAAAAAACAATTTATAACATAAGATTACCTTTGCTTGTCTAGTATATATGAACATGTACGGCACTTATAAGCTATAATCCCTGTAACAATAAAAATGTTTGCGCCAGATGGGAGTAATGGGCCTAATTAGTTATTGTTGTCTTAGCAGATGTCTGGAATTTTGATGTCTAAAAAATGGGCAAAGGCCACCTTGATGGAGGCCTTGTGCATCAAAGTCCTCAATGTGTTCTTCCCATCAAGTAATAACGGTGAGTTTACCACTTAACAGAGGCAGGCACTTTTATAATGTCTTTTCTGAGCACTGCTATCTATACAATGAGCCTTACCTTGCATCCTTTAAATACACATGTCTCCTTGGTTTCTGATTTATCTTTGACAGCATAATACCAATTATCCTGGTGACCACTCCAACTACATCTGAACTCTGAAATTAGCAGTAAAAAAGAAAATTCAGTACACATGAGAAGTAGATAATACAACATGCAATGCATAGGCTGTTTTCGCTGAAAACCTGGCGCTGGTCTGTCTTTGCAATCTCTCTGACATGGATTGATCATAGATAACAAGTTGCTCTTCATAATTTTTTATGCATAGAAGAAGATACATCTTTCAGATTATGTCGTATTGCATCTCTTCTAAGATTAGCCTATTACTGAGTAATCTTCCACTACAAATAGAATTTGTAGATATTATAAAAGGTGTCAAGGAATAACCATTTCTTCCAAACATAATATAAAGTTTTTGCAGCAACTGGCCATATAAATATTCAGAAGGAATAACTTGGCGGCTGTCATCCAAAGACTGCAATCTGTGAAGCCAGATCATCGGCCATATACCGCCAATATTTATCAAGCAATCTTGACTCATTAGTAAAACCACATAGTAACAATACTGTCATAAATAGATGTCTAAGCCGGAAAGAAGAAGCCCACTGAATGGATTCATCAAATAAGTGAAACCACTCACTGTCATCACCAGCCAATTCACGGACTTGCCAAGCTTCCTTGAAAGAGCCATAAAATGTACACGGTTTGCAAAAAATTCACGGCCACCAGCAAGACGTTACCGCTGAAACTACAGGTGAAGCCGAAGAACCACACGGAGGAGAAGGTAGATCGGGCAAGGATGGGACAACAGAATCCACCGACCATATAACCGACCGTGACCTTGTGCATGACCTGGAGGAGGATGCAAATCAGGGCGACCAACATGTGGCACAACAGCCTAAGAAGCAACACAAGCCCTCCGGATTTTACCCTACTATGGAACGTCTCAAAATAACATAATCCAGAAATATCGAATATCTTACCTTTGGACAATTTAGCTATGGCTAGCCAACCAAAAACAAAACTAAGAGATATGACAACAAAGCTTTTATTTTCCAAGTCAACCTGCTTCCTGAAATCACTCAAACTCTGACATGCAGACATAACAACATGGTTCACAGAGTTAGAATCTTAGGAAGCAAATATCATGTTTAATCAATTGCACATGCAAATTCATAAAATTGAAAGCAACAATACAAACCTAAGTATGACATTATGCAGGAGAAGCCGGTCTAACTGTGAGGAAGCTACTAACTTGCAGGAGAAGACGCTGTCAATTTCTTTGGCCTGAAACACATGAATGCAAGATAAGGCACAGAAATAAAAGCTACAATAGCTGAAATAAAATATAAGTGCAGAAAATTGCATACCAGGCGATGTTTTGCTGCTGAAGCTCCTTGGACTCCAATTTTATTTTCTCCAACAGTGTATCTTTACTATGAATATCAGTGTTAATATCCTTACAAATTTGCCTATAGCTGCTGTTGACTTCCTCTAGGTACATGAAACCAAAACAGAGGGCAGGATAATGGAACAAAAAAAAGGACATCGCACACCGAATCACCGATGCGTCGGAATCTAATGGATGAAGAAACCAGGTATCAGGACAGACAAAGATGAGAAGCTGCACGCCGCACACCATCGTTCAGTGCAAGAACATCATAGACTGCCTGAAGAAGTGCCTCTGCTCCGGGTCTCCCTCGACCGCGGCTGCACGAGCTCCTCCGCTAAGCCCCATCACTTCCGTTAGGCATCCAGTACCACCGCACCGCCATAGCCGGAGGAGGACTGGGTCTGCACCGCGACTTGCCGCGTGTGCCGATGGCCGAGCTGGACGTGCAGCCGCAGACCTCGCAGGCCATTAAGTCAGCATCAACACACCAGAGGAGGGCACTTCAGCTTATCAAGCAGCCGTGTGGGGCGCGGCGGTCGGGGCGGCAGCTGAGGATGAAGGCGTCGGTCGGCATCACGATGTGGCCGTCCGGTGGCACCGTGTGCATAGTTCGGCGCTGCAGCAATCATAGGGACGGGAACATCCCTGCCATTGCCAGCAGCCGCAGGGTCACAGGAACAGGGACGGTGGCGTCCATCAGTGGGAGCTTTCCGGCGGCGCCGCGTGGAGAATTCCGAACGGCGACCCGACACCGTTGAAGAGACCGAAGCGAGGCAGGAACCATGGCGGTGAGACACGGCCGACGCATCAGGTGCATCTCCTCTCCACTTATATCCCATCCTCCACCGCGCCACCAGCATCCTGGAGAAGGAGAAGAGAGTCATGAGCTCATCTTCCAAGCCATCAGCCGCCCTCGGAAGAGAGATGACTGCAAGAGAGGAAGAAGTGGGCGTCGGCCGTATCGGAAAAAAAACCCGCATCGGCGGCCCGTGCTCCACTGGCGGTGCCACCCCCACGCGCTCACGCCATGCTCCACCAGCGGCGCCGCTCCCCCGCGCTGTGACGCGCTCCACCTGCGTCGGCTCCACCGGGGGTGCCTCTCCGCGCGCTCGCGATGCGCTCCACCGGCGGCTGCTCCACCGGCAATACTCCTTGGCGCTCGCGACGGGCTCCACCTGCGGCAGCGCCGGCGCCGCTCCCGCTCTCAACCAGCGGTGCAGGGAGAGAAGGAGAGGGAAGAGAGGTGTGCGGCGGCGGGGATGTGGGCGCGAGGGGAGAGGAGGAGAACGAGCGAGGCCAGCGATTTGGTAGGGTTTCCTACCGGAGCTGGTTTTGTCTCACGGGGCCAGCTAGCTTTTTGGCCCATGAGAGATGTGCCCCCTTGGTACACGCGCGACCAATCACCCAAGCACCTGACAACATGGACCAGCCAGAAGAAGGGCCCAAACGCAGTGGCAGGCGGGTAGAATCTCACTGTTCCATGTCTTGATCTAGTGGGCAGTCAATGAATCTTACCCAGAATGAAGGGTTCAGGTACTCCAGTTGACTCCATCGTGTGGTGGAGATGCTCAAATCGCTGTGATGCCCACTATGGGGGGCATCGTTTATACCTTTAGATGAGGCATATTGTAATCATAATTAATTTTCTCCTCAATAGTAGGTGGACTGAAAATATGATAGTCATCATTGTAATCATCATATATAGGAGGTAAAGTATCATCAAAGTAAATTTTCTCATCCATGCTTGGGGACTAAAAATATCATGCTCCTCAAAACCAGCTTCCCCAAGCTTAGAATTTTCCATAGCATTAGCAACAATGGTGTTCAAAGCATTCATACTAATAACATTACCATTAGCATGCATATAAAGTTCCATAGGTTTTTTAATTTTTTCTTCAAACACCTCATGTCCTAACTCAAGATAAATACTATGAAGATCTCTAATATTTTTGTTGTTTTCCATTAAGCCTAACTAGTGAAATCACACTACTTAGTGTTCTGAGGAGTATTCCTTTTAACAGTAATAAAAACAAGTAAAGCAAACTAAATTAAGTAAAGTAAAACAAGTAACTAATTTTTTTGTGTTTTTGATAAAGAAAGCAAACAAAACAGAAAATAAAATAAAGTAAAGCAAGACAATAAACAAAGTAAAGAGATTGGATGTGAGAGACTCCCCTTGCAGCGTGTCTTGATCTCCCCGACAACGGCGCCAGAAAAAGAGCTGCTTGTGACGATAAAGCACACGTCCGTTGGGAACCCCAAGAGGAGGGTGTGATGCGTACAGCAGCAAGTTTTCCCTCAGAAAGAAACCAAGGTTATCGAACCAGTAGGAGATGAAGGCCACGTGAAGGTTGTTGGCGAAGGAGTGTAGTGCGGCGCAACACCAGGGATTCCGGCGCCAACGTGGAACCTGCACAACACAATCACAATACTTGGCCCCAACTTAACAGTGAGGTTGTCAATCTCACCGGCTTGCTGAAAACAAAGGATTAAACGTATGGTGTGGAGAATGATGTTTGCTTGTAGAAAATAATAGAGAACAAAGATTGCAGTAGATTGTATTTCAGATGTAAAAGAATGGACCGGGGTCCACAGTTCACTAGTGGTGTCTCTCCAATAAGATAACTAGCATGTTGGGTGAACAAATTACAGTTGGGCAATTGACAAATAGAGATGCACATACATATATCATGATGACTACTATGAGATTTAGTGAGGGCATTACGACAAATTACATAGACCGCTATCCAGCATGCATCTATGCCTAAAAAGTCCACCTTCGGGTTAGCATCTGCACCCCTTCCAGTATTAAGTTGCAAACAACAGACAATTGCATTAAGTATGGTGCGTAATGTAATCAACACAAATATCCTTAGACAAAGCATTGATGTTTTATCCCTAGTGGCAACAGCACATCCACAACCTTAGAACTTTCACATCGTCCCAGATTCAATGGAGGCATGAACCCACTATCGAGCATAAATACTCCCTCTTGGAGTCACAAGTATCAACTTGGCCAGAGCCTCTACTAGCAACGGAGAGCATGCAAGAACATAAAAAACACATATATGATAGATTGATAATCAACTTGACATAGTATTCAATATTCATCGGATCCCAACAAACACAACATGTAGCATTACAAATAGATGATCTTGATCATGATAGGCAGCTCACAAGATCTAAACATGATAGCACAAGAGGAGAAGACAACCATCTAGCTAATGCTATGGACCCATTGACATAGGCATCCCCAATGGGCCTACCGAAGATGGTACCCGGGGTTTATTGAAGGCCCATAACTCGAAGAATAAGAAGATTCAGAAGCCCAAGTTATTATTAAGGAAAGCTAGAGTTGTATTAGGAAGTACTACTTGTAATCTTGCGAGACGGGTTGGAAACCCTCCCGGACTCTGTAACTTGTGTATTACGAATCCCTCGGCTCTGCCTCCTATATAAGGGGGAGTCGAGGGACAAAGAGAGGAATCGAATCAATTGTCAACAGAACTCTAGTTTCTTAATCGTCGAGTACTTTTCGGCTGAAACCTTCGAGATCTACTTGCCCTCTACTTCCAACGAAACCCTAGTCTACAATACGTAGGCATTGATAAGTTAATACCTTGTCAATTGGCGCCGTCTGTGGGGACTAGAGGCGACAAGGAGCTGATCTCGATGGCACGTTCAAGATCGTCGACTTCATCAACTGCAAGTAACGCTTTGGACAGAGGTAAACAGATCGAAACTGGTCTAGTCGATTTTGTTCCTCACCCGCCCTCCCGTTTGGATGCATATGCGTATCTGGAGGAGCCTATGGAGATGACGTTTGGCGAATTCCAATTCCGCGTCGAGAAGGAGGGATCATATCGTCTCAAAATTCCGATCTCGTCGGGATCATCGGCAGGCGATCCCGATCTTTCGGACTCAACATCGTCAACCGAGTCAGGCGAAGAAGAGATTTCGTCGCCGCGCTTCATCAGCACCAGGGCAAGTGAAAAACTCGCCAAGATCTTCAGCGATATGTCTTTCGAGTCATCTGCGGACTCCTATATAAGCGATGACTCGAGCAGCGATATATAGCTTCAGCTCCATTGACAAATCCATTATTGTTGGAGAGGTCTTCACCAATCTCTATGATGGTGTCACCAAACCCGACAAAGTTCAGAATCCAAAATATCATCAGATCTATGCAATTGGAGAACCAAGTCGCCCAGCGGAGGAGACGGCAGAAAACTTCGACGATGCAGGAAATCCGTATGTCGATCGTGCAGATCTCACGTGAGGTTTGGGAACAAAATCTATCGGACCAGGAACACGAGAGATGGTGCAATTTCCGCAGGCAGTATGGGATCGAGTCGCAAGAGCTATTGATGGCACAGAACCAATGACCATTACGGCGACACCTACGGAGTTACAAGCGTATCAATATAGGCTTGCACGTACCAGAAGGGAGCTCGAGAAGCAGAAAATCGAGTTGGACAAGAGGCAAGAAGCCGCCTCCGCGTCAAGCAGGCGAAGGGCAGAGCTAAGCCGAAATTCAAGGACTTCGGGAGATAGTCATAGAGAAGCTCGAAGGAGAGCAAGATCTCGGCTGCAAAATATACCTGAAGCAGAGAGAGAACTTAATTCAAAACCTTGATATGTCTTTTATGTCAATCGACATGAGGGGGAATATTATTCCAAAAACACCGGAAGCAGGATACATGGCAACACAAGCTTTCATCTTAGCGTCCAGACCACCTCCCGGAGATCCAAGAGAAGCGTTGTATAACATGGCCATGGCAGGGTGTGGAGCCATGGGAGCAACGTTCGCAGCTACACCTCCTGAAAAAACTGCAAGGCAAAATAGTCCGCGACTGATGCGCGTGAGACACACGTCCGTTGGGAACCCCAAGAGGAAGGTGTGATGTGCACAGCAGTAAGTTTTCCCTCAGAAAGAAACCAAGGTTTATCGAACCAGTAGGAGCCAAGAAGCGTTGAAGGTTGTTGGTGGCGGAGTGTAGTGCGGCGCAACACCAGGGATTCCGGCGCCAACGTGGAACCTGCACAACACAATCACAGTACTTTGCCCCAACATAACAGTGAGGTTGTCAATCTCACCGGCTTGCTGTAAACAAAGGATTAGATGTATAGTGTGGATGATGATGTTTGTTTGCGAAGAACAGTAAAGAACAATTGCAGTAGATTGTATTTCAGATGTAAAGAATAGGACCGGGGTCCACAGTTCACTAGCGGTGTCTCTCCCATAAGATAAACAGATGTTGGGTGAACAAATTACAGTTGGCAATTGACAAATAAAGAAGGCATAACAATGCACATACATATATCATGATGAGTACTATGAGATTTAATCAGGGCATTACGACAAAGTACATAGACCGCTATCCAGCATGCATCTATGCCTAAAAAGTCCACTTTCAGGTTATCATCCGAACCCCTTCCGGTATTAAGTTGCAAGCAACAGACAATTGCATTAAGTATGGTGCGTAATGTAATCAACACAAATATCCTTAGACAAAGCATCGATGTTTTATCCCTAGTGGCAACAGCACATCCACAACCTTAGAACTTTCTGTCACTGTCCCAGATTTAATGGAGGCATGAACCCACTATCGAGCATAAATACTCCCTCTTGGAGTCACAAGTATCAACTTGGCCAGAGCATCTACTAGCAACGGAGAGCATGCAAGAACATAAACAACATATATGATAGATTGATAATCAACTTGACATAGTATTCAATATTCATCGGATCCCAACAAACACAACATGTAGCATTACAAATAGATGATCTTGATCATGATAGGCAGCTCACAAGATCTAACATGATAGCACAATGAGGAGAAGACAACCATCTAGCTACTGCTATGGACCCATAGTCCAGGGGTGGACTACTCACACATCGATCCGGAGGCGATCATGGCGATGAAGAGACCTCGGAGATGATTCCCCTCCGGCAGGGTGCCGGAGGCGATCTCCTGAATCCCCCGAGATGGGATTGGCGGCGGCGGCGTCTCTGGAAGGTTTTCCGTATCGTGGCTCTCGGTACTGGGGGTTTCGCGATGAAGACTTTAAGTAGGCGGAAGGGCAGGTCAAGGGGCGTCACGAGGGGCCCACACAACAGGCCGGCGCGGCCAGGGCTTGGGCCGCGCCGCCCTACTGTGTGGCCACCTCGTGGCCCCATTTCGTTTCCTCTTCGGACTTCTGGAAGCTTCGTGGAAAAATAGGACCTTGGGCGTTGATTTCGTCCAATTCCGAGAATATTTCCTTTGTAGGATTTCTGAAACCAAAAACAGCAGAAAACAGCAACTGGCTCTTCGGCATCTCGTCAATAGGTTAGTGCCGGAAAATGCATAATAATGACATATAATGTGTATAAAACATGTGAGTATCATCATAAAAGTAGCATGGAACATAAGAAATTATAGATATGTTTGGGACGTATCAGCGACCTATCGCAGCAGTGCAAGATCCACCGAGAGCAAGTGGAGTCAGAGATACAGCGACTCAGGCCAGGGTAGATAGAGCGCGACAAGATAGAAGGGAACATCGGCATTCACCAGAAGTTACTGAAGAAGATATGTGTGGACTCCCGTGTTTTACGCGACGAGTCCGAAAAACTCGAGTCCCGTCAGGATTCAAGTTACCAGACAGTTTCAAAAAATTCGATGGCCTGCAAGATTCTGAGGATTGGCTAGTCGATTACCTTGAGACGGTGAAACTGATTGGTGGCACCAAAGCAACAGCCATGCAAAGCATTCAAATACACCTGAGTGGAGCCACGAGATCTTGGACAAAGAAGCTTCCCCCAGGTTCCATCGATAGCTGGGATAGTTTTGAGGATGTGTTTGCCAAGAACTTCCGATCAACCTGCAAAAAACCTGCATCACTAGAAGAGTTGAGATCGTGTCGACAAAAGCATGATGAATCAATGAGAAAATACATCCAAAGGTGGAACATCATCAAAAACTTGGCAGAGAATATATCTGACGAGAGAGCAATAGATGCGTTTGTGGCAGGAATTCGACGAGGAGATTTTGTCGAAGACTTGGGGAGAACCAACCCAAGGACAGTGTCAGCGTTGATGGAGATAGCAAACAGATGGGCAGATGGAGAAGATGCCGTTCACAATAAACGACACAGGTCACCGGAGGAGGACCGTAGTCGCAATTTTCAAAATAGACGACGATTTCCTCGACAATTCTCGAGTTACGATGCTCCCGGCCAAATATCGGCTGGGTTTCGGGGAAACACAGGAGGAAATAATAGAGATGAATATCAAAGGAGCAACGAGCAGCGAGGCGACAATAGAGATGACTCTCGGAATAACAGGCAAAATAGTGGGTCAAGGTTTCAGAGACCTTTCGTATCTCCCGAGGATATGATGAACGGGCCATGTCAGATGCATTTCTATCTCGATAATAATGGGAAGAGGCAGTCAGGACATCTGTAGAAGGACTGTCGCAATTTTCAAGCAATGTTGAGGGTCGCAGGGCTAGCGAATGCTCAGGCAATAAATAGAAACCCCCAAGGGCCCAGGAGTGAGATCCATCTGCCACCTCCTCCCGCAATTACGGACGAAAATCGACACCAGCTCAGAATTGCGGCAGCACCACACCCACCCCCATATGTTGATCCTAACTCCAACAGCGCGGTCTCGATGATTCAGAAAGCTAGGCCATCTAATAGGGCTCAGAAAGTAATCTCGCGACAAGTGTTCATGGCAGAGAAGATGCCTCCACCAACGATTGAGTACCTAAATTGGTCGGGACAGGACATTGGCTTCACAATTGCGGATCACCCGCAGCAAGTTCCTCGACCAGGGCAGTCAGCACTTATCTTACCAGCGGTGATCGCAGGATTCGACGTATCTCGATTTTTCATAGATGGAGGCAGCAGTTTAAACCTTATGTATGCAAATACACTAAGGAAGATGAACATATCCCTGGCAAATCTAAAACCAACTAACACACGTTTCCATGGAATCACACCAGAGAAGCCGAGTTATCCGTTGGGAAGGATCAATCTTGACGTTCAATTTGGGACCCGAGAAAACTACATGATAGAAAAGCTGGAGTTCGAAGTTGTGGATTTCCCGTCGCAATATCACGCTTTGTTGGGACGACCAGCATATGCCAGGTTTATGGCGGTACCACACTACACGTACCTGTTGCGGAGGTTACCTGGACCTAAAGGACCAATCACAGTCAAAGGAAGTTTTGCGTTAGCTGATAAATGCGACAAGGATTTTCATCGACTGTCAGAAACTTTCGGGATGCAAGCAGAATATATGGCGTCAAGGCTCACAACTGATTATGATGTGTTGCCAGATGTAGGAAGGCCACTCAGGGAGCCAACCTTCAGCACTACTAAGGATTCCAAGGAGGTGCAGATTCATCCGACAGATTCAAAGAAAACAACGTCCATTGCAACACACATGGACCTCGCATAGGAAAGCGCGCTCGTCGAGTTCCTCCGTGAGCACTGGAAAATCTTCGCATGGTGTCCAGCTGACATGCCAGGAGTACCCAGGGAACTTGCCGAGCACCACCTAAACTTGGATCCAATAGCGAGACCAATCAAACAACCTTTGCGGCGTTTTTCGGAACCAAACCGCAAAGCCATGCTGTCAGAAATTGATCGACTTAGAGAAGCTGGTTTTATTAAAGAGATACATACAGAAGCCACGTGGGTAGCTAACCCAGTGCTGGTCCCGAAGAAAAACACGAAAGTCCTTCGCATGTGTGTCGACTTTACATGTCTAAATAAACATTGTCCAAAGGATCACTTTCCCCTCCCAAGGATCGATCAAATCATCGACTCCACGGCAGGATGCGAACGTCTTTCCTTCCTGGACGCATATTCTGGTTATAACCAGATCAGGTTAAAAGAAGATGATGAAGTCAAGACAGCGTTCATAACACCTTATGGCGTGTTTTGCTACAGAACAATGCCTTTTGGTCTAAAAAAACGCGGGAGCAACATATCAGCGGATGATGCAGAAGTGATTGGCAACACATATTGGGAAAAACGTACAAGTGTACATTGACGATGTCGTCATAACATCAAAAAAGTGGACAACATTGATCGAGGATTTGAAGGAAACTTTCGACAACCTTGACAAGTTCTGCCTTAAGCTGAACCCGACAAAGTGCTCTTTCGGCGTCCCTGCAGGAGAACTTCTCGGGTTCCTAGTATCAGCAAGAGGGATCGAGGCCAATCCAGAGAAAATCCAAGCCATCGTAACGATGAGGAAGCCAACAAAGTTGAAAGAAATACAACAGCTGACTGGGCGAGTCGCAGCTTTGAGCAGATTCGTCGCCAGGCTAGGAGAGAAGGCATTGCCGTTCTACGCGTTGATCAAACAAGGAGAGAAGTTTCAATGGAACGAAGAGGCGGACAGGGCTTTCGAGGATCTCAAGCGCACAATCTCGACACCACCAATCTTGGTGGCGCCCAAGGAGAAGGAACCCTCTTGCTGTACATTGCAGCCACACCTCAGGTGGTCAGCACAGCTCTCGTAGTTGAAAGGGAGGAAGAATGAAAACTCCATGGAGTACAGAGGCCAGTATATTTCATCAGTGAAGTATTATCGCCTTCAAAACAGCGGTACCCGCAGTACCAGAAGCTAGCATATGGAGTGTTTACAACAGCAAGAAAGTTGCGACACTATTTTTCGGCGCATCCGATAATAGTGGTCAATGAGGCGCCTTTATCCAATATATTAAACAATCCAGAAGCTACGGGCCGTGTCTCCCTTTGGGGAATAGAGCTTTCCCCTCGGGACATCACATACGAAAAAAGAAAAGTAATAAAATCGCAAATTCTACCAGACTTCATCGCAGAGTGGATGGAGCTACAAAATACGGGACCCCCAGATCTATCGAGAACCTGGACTATGAACTTCAACGGGTCCAAGAGATTAGAGGGAGCTGGAGTAGGCGTGATACTAATATCACCTGAAGGCGACAAATTAAAGTATGTCTTACGGATGACGTTCCCAAACGCGTCTAACAATGAGGCAGAATACGAAGCTCTCATACACGGAATGAAGATGGCGAAGGCTTGTGGTGCAACCCGACTAAAAATCTTTGGCGACTCACAATTGGTGGCTCAGCAGGTCAGGAATCAGTGCGATGCAGTCAACGAAAGTATGATAGCATACAAGGAAGTATATAACGAGCTGGAGAAACTGTTTGATGGATGCGAGGTAAATCACATCAGTAGGCTAAGTAATGATGAAGCCGATGTTCTTGCAAACATTGGGTCGCAGTGTCTCGCGATTCCACCAGGCGTGTTCTGGGAGGAGATAACAGAGAGATCTACAAAGCCGAAGAAACCAAAGAAGAAAGAGAAGGACGAGAAACCCTCGGGGGCTACAAAAGAAGCACTAGAAGAAGAAGAGGAACATGATCTAGTAATGATGGTGCAAATTCCATGGATGCAGGCATACATATCATACATCCTAAGGAAAACAATACCCGACGATCCAGTTGAAGAAAGGCGAGTTATTAGACGTTCCAAAGCTTTCACTGTGGTCAAAGGGGAGTTGTACAAGCGAAGTATTTCGGGTGTGTTACAATGGTGCGTCACACCCGAAGAAGGAAGGGCAATTTTGAAGGACGTACACGAAGGAATATGTGGACATCATGCAAGCAGTCGAGCTATCGCGGCCAAGGTTTTCAGAGCAGGATTTTATTGGTTGACAGCAATCGAGGATGCGAAGGAGATAGTGCGAACTTGCGACGCGTGCCAGAGATTTGCTGCAAGACCTCATTCTCCGGTAGCAGAGTTGATGCCAATACCGCTGTCTTGGCCCTTTGCTCAATGGGGTCTCGATATGGTGGGAAAATTACACAAGGCCTCGCCAGGAGGATACGAGTATATGCTCGTCGCTGTCAACAAATTCACCAAGTGGATAGAAGCAAAGCCGATAAATTCACCAGACGGAGCGTCGGCAATCAAGTTCGTGAAAAGCATTGTCTTTCGATTTGGAGTACCTCATATCATCGTCACGGTGTTATCACCAGAATTTGACCGAGTCAGAGGTGGGCCGCGATCAAGATGGGCTTAAAGATTATACATGGAAGAATATACGTGAATCGGCCTTATGCACAACGTTTGGGCTAGCGTGCCCGTGTATCTGTAATATAGTAGATCGCATCTTAGATTAAGAGATAGAGTTTTACCCGTGCACGGTTAGGTGCACGCCTAAATTAGAAAGTCCCCTGGACTATAAATATGTATCTAGGGTTTATGAAATAAACAACAACCAACGTTCAACCACAAATCAATCTCGGTGCATCGCCAACTCCTTCATCTCGAGGGTTTCTACCGGTAAGCATCATGCTGCCTAGATCGCATCTTGCGATCTAGGCAGCACAAGCTTTATATTGTTCACGCGTTGCTCGTACTGAAGCCTTTTTGATGGCGAGCAACGTAGTTATCATAGATGTGTTAGGGTTAGCATAGTTCTTCGTATCATATGCTAATGTAGTGCAACCCTTACGCATCTAGCCGCCCTTACACCTATCTTAGGTGTAGGGGCGGCACCCCGCTTGATCATTATTTAGTAGATCCGATCCGTTACGGTTGCTCCTTGTTCTACAAGGATTAGTTTAATATCTGCAATAGTTAGGCCTTACAAAGGGTTGGAGGATCCAGCGGCACGTAGGGTGTCGTTTGCTAGTCCTAGGCAGGATGTTCCGGGGATCAACCTCGTGTTGGTTTTTAGGCCCTATCTAGGATCGGCTTACGATCACCGTGCGTGGCCGCGAGGCCCAATCGTGAGTAGGATGATCCGATTATGCGGTGAAAACCCCAAATCGTCGTAGATCGAGTTAGCTTTATCTTGATCAAGCAGGACCACCATATATTCGTGCACCTCGTACGAATCATGGGTGGATCGGCTCCTTGAGCCGATTCACAGGACAACCTGAGAGCCGATCGAGGCTCGTATTTAATGTTTACGTGTATGCCCTGCAGGAAACTAAGCGAGGCATCCCCATCACCTTCCTGACCAGGTATAGGTCAGGTGGCACGCCCTTGCACCAGCATCGGACGTGTGTACCAGATGCTTTGCGGGCCGTCGCTCGGAGGGACCAGGGCCAGCCGCAGCCCTAAGTTGTTCCCGGCTCTACTGTGTTGACCGTCGCTGCCCGCCGGTGGGTTTCTGACCGCAACACATTCTGGCACGCCCGGTGGGACAAGCTTCGTCATCAACCACATCGCCATCTACATCTGAGATGGCGGACGACACTCCAGTCACGTACGAGGATCTGACCGACGAGCTCAAGAAGAAGTATGACGAGGTCAAAGCAATCCTCGAAGCCGACCTCATCGGCTCTTTTCACAGAACCCGTTCACATGGCATCAGGTGGAAGGGGTTCTCGCCTAATGGTGCACTCGATGGGATAGACCTCTCTGCCCCGTCAGAAGAACGCACCAGGTCCCTACGTCAGGAGATCAACTACTTGGTGGCTCACTCACTGCACCGCCACTCGGAGAACCTGGTGAACACTCTGGAGCGTGTCGCTCTCCGGGTGATCCAGGAGATCATGAGGCACCAGTACTCTCCGTCAGGACCAGCTCTCGGGACACACCAAGGAGAGATGCCACTCCAGTCCCGTCCACCGCTGCCATTTGCGTTGGCAGCACCAGAAGTGCCGAATTCACCGGCATTCGTCGTCTACAAGATCGGTGGTGACCCTAGTGACTGCCAGTTCTTGCATGAGGCGCCTAAGGAGATCCCTCACGGGTACATGTGCACATACGTGCCGGCTGCGATAGCGGGCGCTCACAAACCAGGCCGCAACATCAGGGACTTCTGGGAAAGCAGGAGGAACGTCAGCAACAGATCTTGAGAAGCAGACGTGGCTAGCTAAATATGCCACCCCGACGAACCTCCAGAGCACAGCTCCTGCAGTTGGCTCAGAGCTGGAAAAGCAAGTATGGCTGGCTAAGTACGCCACCCCGGCGAATCTTCAGAGTTCAACTCCTACAACCAGCACCACGGATCAGATCAGTACGATCCTCAGGGACCAGTTCGGCATGGTGTCGAAAAGGAGGACAATCGGCTATTCCAAGCCGTACCCCGATGAATACGAGTTGGTCCCGCTACCACCCAAGTATCGGCTCCCTGACTTCTCCAAGTTCAGCGGATCAGATGGTTCCAGCTCCATCGAGCATGTGAGCCGATATTTGGCACAGCTAGGAACGGCCTCAGCGTCGGATCCACTACGCGTGAGGTTCTTCGCACAGTCCCTCACGGGATCAGATTTCGGGTGGTACACTTCGTTGCCACCAGACTCGATCCGGACTTGGAAGCAGTTGGAAGAACAGCTCCACATGCAGTTTCACTCAGAAGCTTCCGAGTCTGGCCTTGCCGATCTAGCACAGATACGTCAGAAGCATGGAGAAACTGTGGCAGAATACATCCAGCGCTTCAGAAATCTAAGGAACCGATGTTATTCGGCTCGTGTGACTGAAAAAGAAGCAATCGAATTGGCAGCGGTGGGCCTTGCCTCACAAATCAAGGACATGGCCTCCCAAGCAGACTATCCTTCGCTGGCGCACATGGTTCAGAAACTATCAGCATATGAACAGCGCCACCCGGACTTGTACCAGGACAAATTAAAGCGTGCAGTAGTCCTGGTCGAAGCAGAGGAAGACGAAGTTTCTGCGGGAGATCAAGAGGTAGCAGTGGCTGAATGGACTCGGGGGGCAACCCCCGTGTCCTGCAAATGGGTTAAGCCACCAGGCCCGCCCAGAGGGTTTGATTTTGACGTGACCAAAACTGAGCAAATCTTCGACCTCCTGCTCAAGGAGAAGCAGTTGAAGATACCCGAAGGTCTCAAATTCCCCACGGTTCAGGAGCTGAATGGAAAGCCATACTGCAAGTGGCATAATTCGCTCTCCCATGCCACCAACGACTGCAGGGTGTGGCGTCAGCAGATCCAAATGGCGATAGAACAAGGACGTCTGATTTTCAACCAGTACGCCATGAAGGTCGACACTCACCCCTTCCCCACCGTTAACATGGTGGAGTGCACTTACCCTGAAGGTTGCCAGCCAGGATCCTCGTTCAGTATCAACATGATAGGACCTGGGCACCACTCTGGCAAGGATGGAGACGAGGGCAGCTGCTCTCGTAGCAAGGACACGGAGGAGGCCGCTCCACGCGATCGGCTCCGTCATGATGGCAAGCGCTACGTCACAGAGGGAGAAGTGAAGAACATAAGATATCAGCGACCCCTCTCTGATCACCTCCTCAACAAGTATGTGAGCCAGTATGACCAACGCCGACGATCCAGCGATGATGATGAAAGAAATCGTCTGGCTAGAGAAGCCAGAAGACATCGTCGGCATGATCGCGATGAGGAGGGGTACGAGCGCCGTGCCAAAGAAAAATCAAGGGAGCAAGGCGACGAAGATAGGCATTGGGACTGCCCCTTCTTCAGACACTGCTGGGATTCAGGAATGAGCCGATTGCCCACAATCGGCAATTGCCCAGAATGCAACCAGAAGAAGAAGGAGGCAGCCAACGTGTCCATGTTCAAACGTCTAGGGCCTCTCCCAACACAAAGCAAACGCGCTGAGTCCCCTCGATTGGAAGATCTCGAGGATTCGGAAGACGAGGGAGAAGAAGAAGAAGACAGGTACCACCGTCCAAGGTGGTGCCCTGATGGACTCAGCCGTTCCCAAAAGCGCAGGGTTCAGCGATTGTGCGGCTTGGAGGAAGCCGAAAGGTTATACCTGCATACGCTAAGGAAGGCGCGACCTGATCTGGCTGCGAAAGTTCAGCGAACCCTGGATAAAGAGGGTCGACCACGGAAGATGGAGTGGCACCCCAAGCAAAGGAAAGCCGATGATGATACATCGGCTGGCACAAACATGGTGCTCATCCTTCCGATGGAGCTTAGTGCTCCAGGATTAAACGATGCACTCAAGGTGGACGACAGCAAGCGCATCGACATGACAAAGGATGAGGTTGGGCTGGTCTTATCCACCGGCCTGACCGTGTAGCGAAAACAAACCGATAAGCAAACGTGGAGAGGCCGATCCTTGGGATCGGCACCAAGGATCTATGAAGGAACATTACAGAGCCTTCATTGAGCGCTTTAATCAATATGGAGGCCGATTCCAGCAATCGGCCAAAATTATCCTCACCACATGTTCTGCTTGTGCTCAACATCAATTTACTTGGCAGCGGTTTTACGTCGGCTGATGAGTTAAGAAGAATCAACATTGGCCCTACCGGAGCCGACGTGCAGATGCAATGCCTTGGCTAAACTACAGAGCCGATATCTGCAGTTACCTGACAGATTCGGCTCGGGGGGCACCTGAACCAGACGAACATGTGAACATGTGCAAGTGAACATGTGTACAGTGAAATATTGGGGGCCGATAGAAAAATCGGCCAGTAAAATTTTTTTTATGACATACAGCCGATGCAAGGACATCGACTCTAGTGCAATTATACAAGGTCTACCGGATCTTCACCAAGTTTCTCCGCCAAGTCCAGTTCGCCAAGTCCAGTTCAGCTGTGGGGCCTTTTGCTTATTCGAGGGAGTAAAACAATGAGAGCTTCCTCAGCTGCCTTGAGCCGATTCGGGTTCCTGAACCTTCTTGTCGAGGATTTTCAGCCCTTAGTGCTAGTTCAGCAGTGTTGACAGAAGAGGTATATCGGCCTTCGAAGGAATAAAGGTGATCGGCTTGGGTGCATTCTCACTGACATTCTCGCCTCGAGTAAGGCTCGGGGGGCAGCAGGCCTGGAAGATGCTCTGTTTAGGAGCCGATTGGGGTACCATCGGCTGATCTTTCGTCGCAACCTTCTTCACAAAATGATGAGTGTTTGGAGAAGACCATTAGGTCTGGTTGGAAGAATTCAAAGGCTTTCCTGAAGACTCTACATTATCCACCAGATCTTAAAATCATCAGTTGAAGAATTGAAGGGTGAATTTTAAAGGACCGATGCGTTGCTATCGGCTCATTACGCATTGGCTAAGGGGACAAATCGGCAAGATCAGTATGAGAGGAAATCGGCTAAATTAAGCTCAAAGGAAATCGGCAAAATCAAATTGGGAGAAGTTCTTCATTGATAAGCAAGATTTCTTACATAAAGAGCTGATTGCTCTCAAAAGGAAGTACTAGGGGATACATTGCCCCATCTACTGCTACTGGTCCTATACTAAAGGTCCTATCTACGGGCCGTCGCTGCCCTCGTCGTCGCCGTCGTCGCCGCTGTCGGCGCTACTCCCGGCGGGCTCGTCGTCGCTGTTCTAGTGGCCGCCGACCGGGCCCTCATTGTCCTCGTCCTCCTCGACAGCGTCGTCATCGTCGCTGTCGAAGTCGCTGAGGTTCCCCGGCCAGGGGCAGAACCGTTTGGCCGGCGGCTCGTCGGAGGAGGTGTCGTCCTCCTCCTCCTCCTCCTCTTCCTTCTCCTCCTCCTCCTCCTCGGGAGAGGTGAAGTCGCAGGAGAAGCGATCGTCATCGCTCTCCTCCTCCGTTTCCCCGTCGGCGAGGAAGCGGAGGTCGCTTTCCCCGTCGGTCAAGGACTTGTCGTCCTCAGACCAGACGTAGAAGTCGTGGCTGGACTCCTCCCCGGCTTCGATAGCGCGGCGGATGTTCGCCGCGTGGACCTCCTCCTGGTTCGGCTCCGGCGTCGGCTCGCGGGAAGAGGAGGACTGACTGGAAAGATCCGATGGAGCAGGGGAGGAAGAAGACATGGTGGCACAGGAGGGCTTTTGGGGGTGCTGATGCGAAGGGGATGCGGAAGTAAACTGTGCGGAGCGGTTAAATAAAAGGGGATATAGTGGAAATTCAATGCCACAGCAGTTTCCGAGGAAGTGGTGCCTAAAAAAAAAACTGCCAGGTCACGCGGAGAAGTTGAGAAGGCAAGGCATCATGATGAAGGATACTGCGATGGATCTGCCACGACATGACCCAACGAAGAAAAAGTAGAGTGATTTTAGAATTATCAATTCCAAAACCAGGGGGGCATGTGTTATCACCAGAATTTGACCGAGTCAGAGGTGGGCCGCGATCAAGATGGGCTTAAAGATTATACATGGAAGAATATACGTGAATCGGCCTTATGCACAACGTTTGGGCTAGCTTGCCCGTGTATCTGTAATATAGTAGATCGCATCTTAGATTAAGAGATAGAGTTTTACCCGTGCACGGTTAGGTGCACGCCTAAATTAGAAAGTCCCCTGGACTATAAATATGTATCTAGGGTTTATGAAATAAACAACAACCAACGTTCAACCACAAATCAATCTCGGCGCATCGCTAACTCCTTCATCTCGAGGGTTTCTACCGGTAAGCATCATGCTGCCTAGATCGCATCTTGCGATCTAGGCAGCACAAGCTTTATGTTGTTCACGCGTTGCTCGTACTGAAGCCTTTTTGATGGCGAGCAACGTAGTTATCATAGATGTGTTAGGGTTAGCATAGTTCTTCGTATCATATGCTAATGTAGTGCAACCCTTACGCATCTAGCCGCCCTTACACCTATCTTAGGTGTAGGGGCGGCACCCCGCTTGATCATTATTTAGTAGATCCGATCCGTTACGGTTGCTCCTTGTTCTACAAGGATTAGTTTAATATCTGCAATAGTTAGGCCTTACAAAGGGTTGGAGGATCCAGCGGCACGTAGGGTGTCGTTTGCTAGTCCTAGGCAGGATGTTCCGGGGATCAACCTCGTGTTGGTTTTTAGGCCCTATCTAGGATTGGCTTACGATCACCGTGCGTGGCCGCGAGGCCCAATCGTGAGTAGGATGATCCGATTATGCGGTGAAAACCCCAAATCGTCGTAGATCGAGTTAGCTTTATCTTGATCAAGCAGGACCACCATATATTCGTGCACCTCGTACGAATCATGGGTGGATCGGCTCCTTGAGCCGATTCATAGGACAACCTGAGAGCCGATCGAGGCTCGTATTTAATGTTTACGTGTATGCCCTGCAGGAAACTAAGCGAGGCATCTCCATCACCTTCCTGACCAGGTATAGGTCAGGTGGCACGCCCTTGCACCAGCATCGGACGTGTGTACCAGAGGCTTTGCGGGCTGTCGCTCGGAGGGACCAGGGCCAGCCGCAGCCCTAAGTTGTTCCCGGCTCTACTGTGTTGCCCGTCGCTGCCCGCCGGTGGGTTTCTGACCGCAACACACGGACAATGGCAGTAATTTCACATCCAAGGAATTCAAGGCATACTGTGCAGAGGTGGGCATCAAATTGCACTTCGCGTCAGTTGCGCACCCGCAGACCAATGGTCAAGTCGAGAAAGCCAATGGTATCATCTGCAATGGTATTAAGAAGCGCTTGTTAGGACCATTGGAAAAAGCTCGACATACTTGGCCAGAGGAGTTGCCAAGTGTGTTATGGAGCATCCGAACAATACCAAATACAGCGACACATGAGACTCCGTTTTTCTGGTCCATGGAGCTGAGGCAGTACTGCCGATAGAAATAGAGCATGATTCTCCAAGAGTCACGGAATACGATGAAAAAGCTTCCAGAAAAGCATTGGAAGACGATGTCGACGCACTTGATGAGGCTCGAGACGAAGTGTTATCACGGGTCGCTAAGTACCAGCAAGATCTGAAAAACTACCACAGTCGACGTTTGCGACCAAGATCTTTTCAGGTTGGAGACTTGGTTCTACGACTCAATCAAAAAAGCCATGAAAAACTCGAGTCGCCGTGGCTTGGCCCTTACATCGTCACAGAAGTAATCGAAGGAGGAGCATACAGGATAAAGGACAAGAAGTCAGGAGCTGCTGAGCCAAATCCTTGGAACGTGGCACAACTCAGGCGTTTTTACGCTTAGAGTCGAAATATAGTCCTCCCTGTAAAAATACAATGTACTGAAACGCCCGCGAGTTTTCAGACGCACTCTTTTCCTTTTTCAGGGCAGCGAGTGGGGCTGGAAAAGGTTTTTAATGAGGCGGACTCGCGGTGCTGCAATATAATAAAGATAGTGGAAATATACATCTTTTTCTTCGACATGCTCGGGGGCTTGCGCCCAGAAGTTACAATACAATGCCGACGAATACAACTTGCAAAAAATATTTCGCCTTGGTGCAAAGCACCTGGCCAAATAAAAAGACGATACAAAATAGTGATCAACAAAAAAGCTCGGGGGCTAATACCCGCAAAAATAGTACACTCAATATAATTTATCTTGCCTTGGTTCAACCTCGCATACACAATAGAGAAAACCGCCACCAAAAACGCTCGGGGGCTTGATGAGGAAAAATAAAAATATTTCGGGTCTTTACAATATAGATTATGTTTACAACATACAAGATGCAACTCCTGAGAAAAGTCGACAAGCTAGAAGAAAAAAGAAACTCTCAATTGCTGCCTAGTATATCATCTATGGTCATCCGTTCATTATTTGCAGTACGAGTACTATGTTCAGCATAGCTGCCCTTCACGAAGAACTCAGCGTCCATCCGAAGAAGTTCATCCATCATCTCTTCTGCGACATGGGTCATGATGTCTACGGGTGCTTCTATTCTTGTAGACAGTGTTGGGCCTCCAAGAGCAGAGGTTTGTAGAACAGCAGCAAGTTTCCCTTAAGTGGATCACCCAAGGTTTATCGAACTCAGGGAGGAAGAGGTCAAAGATATTCCTCTCAAGCAACCCTGCAACCACAAAGCAAGAAGTCTCTTGTGTCCCCAACACACCTAATAGGTGCACTAGTTCGGCGAAGAGATAGGGAAATACAGGTGGTATGAATAAATGCGAGCAGTAGCAACGGCGCCAGAAAAGTGCTTGCTGGCGTGCAGTTGATGGTAGTAATATTGCAGGCAGTATAAATGCAGTAAAACAGTAAACAAGCAGCGATAGCAGTATTTAGGAACAAGGCCTAGGGATCATACTTTCACTAGTGGACACTCTCAACATTGATCACATAACAGAATAAATAAATAGATGCTAGACTCTACACCCTCTTGTTGGATGATGAACACCACTAACTGTGTAGGATTACACGAACCCTCAATGTCGGAGTTAACAAGCTCCACAATATTCAATGTTCATATTTAAATAACCTTAGAGTGCATAACAGATCAACATAACCAAACCAAGTACTAACATAGCATGCACACTGTCACCTTCACAATACGAAAGGAGGAATAGATCACATCAATACTATCATAGCAATAGTTAACTTCATAATCTACAAGAGATCACAATCATAGCCTACGCCAAGTACTACACGATGCACACACTGTCACCATTACACCGTGCAGGAGGAATAAACTACTTTAATAACATCACTAGAGTAGCACACAGATATATTGTGATACAAAACACATTGCAATCATAAAGAGATATAAATAAGCACTTCACTATGCCATTCATAACAGTGAATAAGTATTCTGTGAAATATAGCCTAAGAGACCCACACGGTGCACACACTGTCACCTTTACACACGTGGGACAAGGAGTCTCCGGAGATCACATAAGTAAAATCCACTTGACTAGCATAATGACATCTAGATTACAAGCATCATCATATGAATCTCAATCATGTAAGGCAGCTCATGAGATTATTGTATTGAAGTACATAGGAGAGAGATGAACCACATAGCTACCGGTACAGCCCCGAGCCTCGATGGAGAACTACTCCCTCCTCATGGGAGACAGCAGCATTGATGAAGATGGCGGTGGTGTCGATGGAGAAGCCTTCCGGGGGCACTTCCCCATCCCGGCGGCGTGCCGGAACAGAGACTCATGTCCCCCAGATCTTGGCTTCGCGATGGCGGCGGCTCTGGAAGGTTTTCCGTATCGTGGCTCTCGGTACTGGGGGTTTCGCGATGGAGGCTTTAAGTAGGCGGAAGGGCAACGCGGGGGGCCACACGAGGGCCCCACACGCCAGGGCCGCGCGGCCTAGGGCTGGGCCGCGCCGCCCTGTTGTGGCGGCGCCTCGTGGCCCCACTTCCTTTCCCCCTCGGTCTTCTGGAAGCTTCGTGTAAAAATAGGACCCTGGGCGTTGATTTCGTCCAATTCCGAGAATATTTCCTTTGTAGGATTTCTGAAACCAAAAACAGCAGAAAACAGCAACTGGCTCTTCGGCATCTCGTTAATAGGTTACTGCCAGAAAATGCATAAATACGACATATAATGTGTATAAAACATGTAGATATCATCAATAATGTGGCATGGAACATAAGAAATTATCGATACGTCGGAGACGTATCAGGTCACAATGTCATCAATTTTGCCAATGTTCCTCTTCCTTTTCGCCATCTTGGCCAAGCACTTGGCAACAATTCGACTCATGTCTAACTTGGGATAGCAGATTTGTATCATCATCATAGCAAATCTGGCGCCGACAGATAGTTGAGCCCGCACAAATCCATGGATTCGAGGTGCATCCCGAAATTTATCCATCAGATCAGGAAGGGTTTCTGGCATCTTATTGCGCGGGAGCATGGTGCTGTAAACTAAGGACAATGTCCTTGTACAGAAGTCGAGGAAATCACGAACCTGACCCGCACGATCTTGAAATCTGACGATTTGGCGGGTACGTTTAGGCGTAACCCAAAAGTTGGAACCATGTTCTTCGGCAAGTCTGAGAAGCACATTGGATCGGGCTTCAACACGTTGATCCTCGGTAACGGTATCCAAGAATGAACCTTTTTTTCAGTGGTGAAATCAGTAAGGAAGGAAAGACAGCAAGAACAACATCAAGCACGATCGAGTGAATGGAGTATACCTGTCATATCCAAGCTGGAATCATTCATCAGTTGGAGCATGTAATTCTCTCGAGAAGAAGCTTCGGCAGCCTCAGTAATCGCGGCCTCTTTTACAGCTAGAGCATCCTGAGCCTGTTGAAGCGCAATTTTTTCTCTCTCCAGTGATTTTCGAGACTGCTCCATTGTCATAAGTACTTGCTTCTTCATAGACTGGAGTTGTTGGCGAAGTTCTTCCAAATCTTGTGCCGAACCTTTACTCGAGGAATCTTCATTAAGTTCATCAGCAACAGGTGTTTTCTTCAAACAAGACGAGGAAGGAAAAGCATCGGAAGGACGAGGAGTTGAAGTGTAGTTATCAAATACCAACTGGAAATAAAAGTGCGACATCAATCATCAAGCAAAATAGATTTCCATTGATCTTCAAAGTATTTACATAGTTCTTGCAAGAGTTGGGATCCAAGTAAACCAACAATGCGCTGTCGCAAACTACATCTATGGCGACAGACGTCAAAAGAGAAAAGAAAGAAAA
Organism: Lolium perenne; assembly: GCF_019359855.2. NCBI lineage: Eukaryota > Viridiplantae > Streptophyta > Magnoliopsida > Poales > Poaceae > Lolium > Lolium perenne. The sequence continues at coordinate 171,318,026 of NC_067248.2, forward strand.
GGCAGGCAACACGGTCTACTTGACCTCTGGCTTGGAAGAGCTAGGAGCGGGAGTTGGTTTCCATCCGAGGTAGGCGAGGATTTTCTTTGAATTTGGCTTGGCAGCCTTAATCAACGACTGCCACCTCTTCATCTCCATCTCCTTCGTGTCGCCAACTTTCGTCCAGTCGACATCTTGTTGGCTATCAACAACCAAGGCGATAGTGCCTTCAAAACCAACTTTCAAGCTTTCTTGGCGAAGTTTGAGCCCAAGATCTTCTTGAGAATTGAAGCACTTGGCAAGATCACTGAAAGTCGTGGGTTCCTCTTTCTTCGCGAAGAAGTAGGGAAAAAGCCACGACAGACCTGTTCTGGCTTCAGTAAGGCCTTCGCGTGCCTCATCTCCATGAATTTCAAGGAGGGACAACGCGTCGAGAAGACGATCACCTTCAGGACTCGCCAGATCATAATCTTGCTGCGTTCTCCCTAAATGAGTAAAAAGAAGCTTGTCAGGAAAAAGGCAAACAAGGACAAAATATGACGACACGAAGTAATAGCAAAGATCTGAGTACTTACTAACAAAACGTCGACTCTGCGACTCCAAGCGAGTAAGGATCTCTTCTTCACGAGCAGACTGCTAAGCTATATTTTCGCTCAAAGAAGTTTCCGCGTCATGAAGTCTTTTTCGAAGATCTTCGATGGCGGCAGCATCTGCTTCAGCTTTCTGGCGAGCTTTTTCGCTCTGCTCTAACTTGATAGCAAGCGCGTCAGCACGTTTGTTGGATTCCGCAAGATTTTCTGGCATAAAAAATGACAGTAAAATGTTATGACAAAATAATGGAGTATATTTAGCAGAGGAAGCAGATAAAAAAAGTACCTTCAAGCTTCTTGGCATGGTCACGGTACCCGACGAATTGGGTACCGAGATGGATAAACTCCTTCATCAAAGGCTGAAGAGAAGACCAAAAGAAGAGACAAGTCAATATAGGAAGAGAAAGTTTGACAACACCTAGCAAGAAACAAAGGGGAGTTGAAAGTACTGAAATGCTCAAAAAAAGAAGAGTGAAAAACTTACATCATCCAATGAAGGAGTCGTGGAACTACCAGTCAACAGGATAGGCTCCTTGGCTGGTTCTACCCTAGCTCTCTTTGGTGAAGAGGCTCGAGGGCTCGCAGCTGGTGTTGGATGCTCTGTGTCTTGTTGAGGAGGCGAAGTTTCGTCCCCATCAGGTTGAGCTTCAGAGACAACTAAAGTACGGGACGTGCTCGTTCGAGCAGTCGCATCGATAGGTGTATTTTCATCCTCGTCGCCACTACAACAAATAAAGCGACAAGATAAGAAATAATATAGACAAAGTATCGAGAACAAACAACATAGAGAAGCACGAACTTACGAGCTGACAAGAGCATCTTCGTAAGGGTTGAAAGCTTTCCTTTCAGCATCAGGAACAACTTCTTCGGCACGAGATGCGCCGGCTTTGGAGGTGCCAGAATCGACAACCTCGTCCCTTTTTCTCTTGTTCTTTGGAGAAGCAGCTGGGGGAGGAGAGTGTGTCGATGCGGTAGCCTCGGTTTCAACTTCCTTTTCAGAGGATGCCGCGTATTTTCGAGAACCCACAATTTCACTCTCAGGGCGAGAAGTACCCTGGTTGTCGTCGGTGACAACAGCCCGTTCTTCGACTTCCCCACCTTCGGGAAGGGGAGGAAGAGGCGACGCAGTTTTATGGTTCTGGACAAGATAGACAAAGTATCGACATGGAGTTATATCAGTAACAGCAGTCGAAGAAATAGCAGTACCAAAGGAAAAAAGAAAAGAGTGCATGAATAAACAGATGATAAAAACATATTACCTGCGGGAGCGCGTTGGTGGCGCTATATGGCGTCACACGGCAAGATGACGGGACGGTGTCTTTCTTGCTAAGCGATGAGATCTTTCGGACAAGTTTTTCTAAGTCCTTGACCGATAAATCTGTCGACAGGCGATCCACATCTTCATCGCCAGCATACATCCAAAGGGGGTTTTTGCGAGCTTGTAGAGGTTGCACCCTAATCCTAAGGAAATACGCCGTGATTTGGATACCTGATACGTCTCCGACGTATCGATAATTTCTTATGTTCCATGCCACATTATTGATGATATCTACATGTTTTATGCATAATTTATGTCATTATTATGCGTTTTCCGGAACTAACCTATTGACGAGACGCCGAAGGGCCAGTTGCTGTTTTCTGCTGTTTTTGGTTTCAGAAATCCTAGTAAGGAAATATTCTCGGAATCGGACGAAATCAATGCCCAGCATCCTATTTTTCCACGAAGCTTCCAGAACACCCGAGAGCCACCAGAGGGGAGCCCTGGTGGGCCCAGATGATAGGGCGGCGCGGCCAGGGCCTGGGCCGCGCCCCCCTGTTGTGTCACTGCCTCGTCGACCTTCTGACGCCGCCTCTTCGCCTATATAAAGGTCCCTGACCTAAAACACGAGACGAAAAAGCCACGGTACGAGAAACTTTCCAGAGCCGCCGCCATCGCGAAGCCAAGATCTGGGGGACAGGAGTCTCTGTTCCGGCACGCCGCCGGGATGGGGAAGTGCCCCCGGAAGGCTTCTCCATCGACACCACCGCCATCTTCATCAACGCTGTTGTCTCCCATGAGGAGGGAGTAGTTCTCCATCGAGGCTCGGGGCTGTACCGGTAGCTATGTGGTTAATCTCTCTCCTATGTGCTTCAATACAATAATCTCATGAGCTGCCTTACATGATTGTCGTGGATGTAACCACGGCAGATGCTACAGGGGGTAGCACTTCGTTGATGCGAGGGGAAGGGAACATCGCCATCTACGGGTCGAGGTGCAAGAGACGCAAGGGTTTTACCCAGGTTCAGCCCCTCCGGAGAGTAAAAGGCCTACGTCCTGCTAGATCTTTATTGCTCAGTGGAGAATTACAATGGGGGGGCTCAGTCGGCGGCTATGCCGAGAGCTTACAGGGGGAGATTGGATCTCGAGTAAGGTGTCCTCTAGGGTTTAAGCCCGGGGGTTTATATAGACACCCCCGATCTAGGGTTACATGGTGATAACTCCGAATCATATCAGTTGCTACTAATCCGGGATTCGTTAACTCTCTTGCAAGTAATCTTCTAATCCGGCTGCACAGATCTTCTCCTTAGAATCGTGGCCCAGTCGCCTTCGGGCCCAGTCGCTTGGGCGACTGGCAGTCCACCTGGGCCTTCATCTTCATGGCGAGTGGCACTGGCGACCCACCCCCCATGGGCATATCCCCATCAGTAGTCCCCGAGCGCGGTGGTGATGAAGCACGGATCTGAAGCAAGTCTTGGATAGGCGCGGTGATGGATCGAGGTGAATCGCCGCCGGGCTCCCGAAGATAAAGTCACGGGTTCGGCGCCAGTCTCCAGTCGCCGTAACTTGATCAGTCAGTCGGCGTATGACAATCGCCGCTGCTGCCGATGCGTTCGCGATCCGGCGCACATTTACCACAGAGACACGTGGAGAAGCCAACGGCTAGATTTCACGTTGACCGAGGCGTGGCCCGTTTGCATGTTGTTGACCGTTGGGCCTGACGTGACCGCTAACGGCTAGTTTAACGGCCACTCAGCCGGAGAGAGCGCAGATCTTGACCGTTGATTACGGGGCGGCGATTCCGGGACGGATCAACGAGCGGATTTCACCCTTAATCTGGGCGAGTGCGGACGGTATAAAGGGCTGCCCCTGGGATTAGGGTTCACCACTCCTCCGCATTCTTCTCCCATCTCATCTTCATTCCAAGTCTCACGCGCATCCATGGCGGCGAAAGGTTGGGGCAAGTCAAAGGTCACACGGGAGTCTCTCCTCCCGTACGTCGCTTCTGGGGTCATCCCGGAGTTCAAGCAAGAGCGATGGCGAGTTCCGCCGGCGAATGAGGTGGAGCCCCTCCCGCGGCCCGGGGAGTTCGTGATCTTCCTGAGCTTCCTCGACCGCGGGTTCGCTCTCCCCACCTCCGACTTCCTCCGTCAATTGCTGGCCTTCTACAGCATCAAGGTCTCCGACCTTGGGCCGCACAGCGTCCAACAAATTTCTCTGTTCGTGGCGTTGTGTGAATGCTACTTGGGCTGCCCACCCTACTTCCCGCTGTGGGTGTCCATCTTCCATGGGCGGGCGACTCGGGCCAGCAAAAACAGCGAAGCGCTCATCCCGAACGGAGGGATCACCTTCCAGGTGAAGTCCGGGGAGAGCTTCATCGACATGGCGCTCCCCAAGAAGGCGCAGTCGCTGTGGCGCCGCTTCTGGTTTTATGCCAAGGAGTACACCCCTCCCGGCGAGGTCTGCATTCCCCAGTACAGCCCCGAGCCGAGCGTCCCGCGGCGTCTCAATGTCCGGCTGCCGCCGCGCGAGCAGGAGGAGGTAGTGAAGGAGATGCGCCAAGCGATCCAGGCGCTAAAGGATAGCGGCCTGACGGCGGTCGATATGTACAACTGCTGGCTCGGCCGGCGGCTGATCCCCCTTCGATGCCGAGCTCACCCCATGTGGGAGTACCGGGGCAAACGACCGCACCCGGTCGATCGCGGCCGAGTGGGACGAGGGCGATTACCGGAAGGCGCTTGCCAGGATCACCACCGCCACCTTCACCTCCTTCGAGGACGGCGTGCAGCCTTACACCGAAGACACCCGGCGCCTCGGTAATGCTTCGTATGGCGACTTCGCACAGCTTGGCCGCGTTTCTTCCTTTCGACTTGTTCCTTTGATTCTATTATTAGCGTTGGCAGAAGATCGCGGACCACCTCCCTCCTCTCGCCGGGAAGGAACCACCGGAGATGACCGAGGGCGAGGAAGAGGAGGTCGACGAGGAGGAGGAGCGCACCGAGTCGGACTCCGAGGCGCGGGACTTCATTAGACTCCCGCGCGGTTCGAAGAGAGGTGCCGAGTCCTCGTCCCAGGGCGCGGCCGAAGAAGAAGCGACCTCTCGCCCGGAGGCCAAGGCGGAGCCCTCCAAGGCAGGGGCCGAGCCACTATCGAAGCGACTGCGCCCCACTCTCCTGGAAGGGTCCATGAGGCTCCAGTGTCCCTTGAAGGGGGCAATCGACGCGGGAGCTCGGGCCGGTCCGGGCGTAAAAGCGATTCCCACGGTGAAGTAAGTACTCCCGGTCGAGCTTGTTTTCCTTGCGGCTGGATTGGGTGTCGATTCACCTCGCCTTCCTGTAGGTCCAAGAAGAAGACCTTGGCAAAGCCACCCGCGGCTGGGGTGGCGGCCACGAGGGCAGCCGAGGCGAAGAAGAAGGCCGCGGAGAGGAAAGCGGCGCCATCCGACCTTGGGGGCGCGGGGTCGGCTCCGAAGAGCTCGCCGCCGCGAGCCAAACAGAGAAGGCGAGCGCCGGCCACGCCGAGTCCACCGCCGACGTTTTTCCTCTACCCAGCATGGCTCGCGGGGGCATGGCGAGCGCGGCGACGGGTCCGGACGCTGCTCCACCCGTGGTAGAGGGGGAGTCGGCCGACGTCGGATCGACTGAGGGGCAGAAGGCACCCGAGGTTGAAGAGGACATCGTCGAGGAGGGCGGCCTATCGGGGCCGCTGAAAGAGCGCCGGTCCAAGGCCGCTAGGGACCGAGCCCCGCCTAGCGACGCCGACACGCGGACGGGCGAAGTTCCGTCGACTGAGGCGGTAATGCGAGCGGACGGGGCGACCGAGTCGCGTCATCCGCCACCGTCTTCCTTAACCTTCACCGAGCTCCACACGACGCTTGGCGAAGCGCACGTGGTAAGTGTCGCTGAACTCGTAGCCTAGTCACCCCCAGTCCCCGAGGGTCGACTTGGTCTGAAAGGGCGAGTCGAGTCTCTTCTGTTTTTCGTTTGTTGACCTTAGCATTTTGGTTTCCGCAGGCGGAGATTAAGCGACTGACCGCGCTCGTGGAGGAGGCGGCACAGAAGAACCGGAAGTTGATTGCTCTGGGCAGTAAGTCATGCCCGCTCGCCATCCTCTCTCAGTGTTACTGGCCCTGGCGTTCGTTCTCACCGTTTCCTTTTCTTGTAGCAGAGGCGCAGGCAAAGGCTCTTGCCGAGGCTCGGGAAGGATTCGTCAAGGAATCCTTCTACCGTGAAGCCGAGTTCCGGGCGCAACAGGCCGAAGAGGCCCGGAAAAGGGCAAAAGCGGAGGTGGCGGAATTGACGAAGGTCCTGGAGCAGAAGGGCCGGGAGCTGGAGGATGTCATCGCCGAATACAAGGTAAAGCTGGAGGCCGCGACTGATGCGCGGGATTCTGCGTGTGGGGCTGCCGCGTCTCTGCGGGAGGAGTTGGCGGCCTTGAAGCAGCAGCACGCCAAAGAACTTGCTGCGGAGAAGGAGGCGTCCGAGGGCATCGTCTTGGCGGTGCAGGCCGAGAAGACCAACTTCGAGGCTTTCGTCAGAGAGATGTCGCGGCAGATTCTTGGTAAGTTCCAGTCTTCGCACTTTCTGTTTACTTGCCGGGCGTTCGAGCATCTGACCACTGCGAGTCGGCCTTGAGGGTCAGTCCCCGAGTGTGGCGAGTCGGCCTCGGGGGTCAGTCCCCGAGCGTGGCGAGTCGTCCTCGGGGGTCAGTCCCCGAGCGTGGCGAGTCGGCCTCGGGGGTCAGTCCCCGAATGTGGCGAGTCGGCCTTGGGGGTCAGTCCCCGAACGTGGCGAGTCGGCCTCGGAGGTCAGTCCCCGAGCGTGGCGAGTCGGCCGAGCGTAGCGAGTCGGCCTTGGGGGTCAGTCCCCGAGCGTAGCGAGTCGGCCTTGGGGGTCAGTCCCCGAGCGTGGCGAGTCGGCCTCGGGGGTCAGTCCCCGAGCATGGCGAGTCGGCGTTGAAGGGGAAGTTCTCATTTTTTCCTTTTCCTTGTGTTGTTTTACTGCAGGTACGTGTGACTTCATGGAGACGGCGACTCCGCGGGAATGCCTGTCGACCGCGACCGCGCGTATCATCGCCTGTGCGGGTGAGATACTTGCCGCGCTCCAGTACCTAAGTCCGCGGGAGGTGATTCCGCGGGACACGCCATCCGTCTTCAAGGCCGTGTCCAACATTCCGGCTGTTGTTGACTGGCTTCGCCGTTCTTCCTGCCGCGTTGGCATTACCATGGCTCTGAGCATGGTGCTGGCGCATTACTCTGAAGGGTTCGACGTGGAGGAGGTTACTGCTGGCTTCCCCTCGGAGACTGGCGAGTTCGATGTTGCCGAAGTGCTGCGGCTGATGGATGCGGTGCGCCCCTTCGCCGACCGAGTACTGGCGACTGCGGACTTGGAGACTCATATCCCCAGCCAAGCGGCGCCTGGTGACGCGGAGAAGGAGCCAGGCCCGGTGGACTACCCCGCGGAGCGCCTCTTCCATGCCGCGGCCGCCGGCTCGTTGTCTACATATCCGGTCGTGGTGTACACGCCGAAGTTTCGTCACGGCGATGACGGCGTCGAGCCTGTCGTAGAGGGGGCTCCGGGGTCGTCCTCGTAGTTTGCTGAGTACCTGTGTAAGAGGTGGATGGAGTTCCCGCGAGCGGGTGTTAGTTGTAAATATAATGATGACTTTTGCTTAAATGTGATTCGGTGGTCGCTTTTGCGTTATTTGTGGCGGCGATGCGTTGGAGTTGGTTCCGACTATCCATGGCCTTCGTGCCGCCGCCTTGCGACCCCGATGAAGGCTATCGACTTGACTGTTTTCCTTTTCGAGCTGGGCGTCCCCAGTCGCAGTACGTAGTCATTATAGTACGAATAGCAGCCTCATGGGTGGAATAGTGGTGAGTTGTAGTTTGCGCTGTTCGGATGTAGCGCGCCACTCGTCGTGGCTCGGTGAGCCAGTCGCTAGGCGACTCCAAAGGGGGTCATTGCGGGCGTATTTTCCTTGGCGAGCCGCGGGTCCGTTTTGCGGGGTCCCTAGTCGAAGTACTTAGCCACGCAATTCGCCAGCCTAAGGTAGAGGAGGGCATTGGTGTGCTTTATAGCGTAGCACAAGGCGGTCGCCATGGCCCGTGGGGCTGGCCGAGCGTGCGGCCCCCGCTGTGGGTTCCGCCGCCGTTTTCACCCGACGGCGTGAGGGATGGTGGGTGGCCGGACCTGGTGTTGCGCCCCGGTCACGCCGCCATCCCGTGTTAGCCCGGCTACTTGGCTGATCGTGGACTTCTCTCTTCCAGCAGCGGCGACCGGAGGTCTCTCAGTACCTAGTCGCTTGTCGCGGCGACTAAGCCGGTATGTACCGGGATGAGAGATGGGGGTATCTGGCGGGTGAAGGAGGGGTAGTCGGAGCTTGAGATCAAAATGGTCGGCGATTTTTATTAACCTCTGAATTTTCGGGTTACATTTTTTCCTTAGGTATAAAACCACCGGAGGAGGTTGATGTTCCAGGGGCGCTCCACCTCTTTAGTGAGCGGCTCGCCTTTGTCGTCCTTGCGGACGTCGATGAGGTAGTAGGAGTCGTTGCCGAGTACGCGGCTGACGGCGAATGGTCCTTCCCAGGGCGGGGACAGCTTGTGCATCCCTTTCTTGTCCTGGATTAGCCGGAGTACCAGGTCGCCGACTTGGAAGGAGCGACTTCGAACGCGGCGACTGTGGTAGCGACGGAGGTCCCGCCGGTAGATGGCGGTTACGGAGAGTGCGAGGTCTCTGGCCTCGTCGAGGAGGTCGACGTCATCTTGGCGAGCTCGCTCGTTGTCTTCTTCAGCGTAGTTGGCGACCCGAGGCGAGTCGTAGGCGATGTCCGTGGGCATGACGGCTTCGGCGCCGTATACCAGGAAGAAAGGCGTGAAGCCGGTTGACCTGTTAGGCGTTGTACGGATGCCCCATAGTACTGAAGGGAGCTCCTCTGCCCAGCAACCGGCTGCGCGCTCTAGGGGCACGACCAGGCGTGGTTTGAGTCCGTGAAGGATGCTCTGGTTTGCCCTTTCTGCTTGGCCGTTCGACTCGGGGTGGGCGACTGAGGCGAGGTCGAGTCGGATGCCCTTCTCTTCGCAGAAGTCGGCCATCTCCCCTTTGGCGAAGTTGGTGCCGTTGTCGGTTATGATGCTGTGAGGGTAGCCATACCGATAGATAAGCTCGCGTAGGAACTTTGTGGCTGTCTTCCCGTCGCACTTCTTTATGGGCTTTGCTTCTACCCATTTGGTGAACTTGTCCACCGCCACCAGGAGGTGAGTATATCCGCCGGGGGCCGTTTTGAATTTTCCCACCATGTCCATGCCCCACACGGCGAAGGGCCAGGTGAGGGGGATGGTCTTTAATGCCGATCCTGGCATGTGCGACTGGCTTGCATACTTTTGGCACCCGGCGCACGAACGGACAAGAGCGATTGCGTCTTCGTGGGCTGTTGGCCAGTAGAAGCCGTGACGAAAGGCCTTGGCGACGATTGAACGCGCGTCGCGTGGTGGCCGCAGTCCCTGCGTGGATGTCGCGCAGAATGTTGCGTCCTTCCGCCATGGCGACGCATCGTTGGAACACTCCCGAGACGCCGCGCCCGTATAGCTCGTTGTTGATGATGGTGAAGGACTTGCATCTCGCGCACGATGGCCCGTGCTTTTGTTTCATCCATCGGCAGTGCCTCGGCGCTCGAGGTAGCTTATGTATGGCTCGGTCCAATCGATGCTTTGTCGGCGGCGAGTGCGACTAAGGTGGAGTCGGGAGCAGGTGGCTCGGCAATGTCCAGCTCACGTGGTGCGCGCACCGAGGGGTGGTCGAGGATGTCCAGGACGACGCCCGGAGGAGGTTGAAGTCGCTTGGACCCGATTCTCGCTAGCGCATCGGCTTCTTCGTTCTTGCGCTCGTCGACCCACTCGACGACGTGGCCGGCGAAGCCAGCGCCGGCTTGGTCGACGGCGCGTTTGTATGCGATCATGTTGGCGTCTCGTGGCGTCGCAGTGCCGGAAGTTTGGCTGGCGACTAGGTCGGAATCGCCGAGGCAGCGCAGCCGTGTTGCGCCCATCTCTTTTGCGACTCGCATGCCGTGTAGGAGCGCCTCGTACTCGGCCATGTTGTTGGTGCATGGCTCGAACCTGAGTTGCAGGACGTACTTCACTGTGTCGCCCTTTGGTGATATGAGGACGACTCCCGCGCCCGCCCCTTCGAGGTTTTTAGAACCGTCGAAGTGCGGTGTCCGGTGCTTGAGGTCCGCGGGGGAGCTTGGCTGCCGGGCCTCTTCCCGCCGGCGAGGAAGTCGGCGAGTGCCTCGAGATTTGATGGCGTGGCGTGACTCGTAGGTGATGTTGTGGACGCCGAGCTCGATCGCCCATTTGGCGATCCGGCCAGTTGCGTCGCGGTTGCGGATGATGTCGGCGAGTGGTGTTGAGGCGACTACCTTGATGGGGTGCTCGTGGAAGTAAGGGGCCAGTCGCCGCTGGGCCCTGAGGACGGCGTACACCAGCTTCTGGTAGTGAGGATACCGCTGCTTGGATTCGATTAAAGCTTCGCGATGTAGTAGACCGGGCGTTGTACCGCTTGCTCCCTTCCTTCTTCCTTCCGTTCGACGACCATGACCGCGCTTATGGCGCGGTTCGACGCGGCGACGTATAGGAGCATGGTTTCTTTTGGCAGCGGGGCCGCGAGGATAGGGGCATTCGAGAGAGCGTGCTGGAGTTCTTCCAAGGCACGCTGCGCCTCGTCTGTCCACCGGAATGATTCCGACTTCTTGAGCAAGCGGTAGAGTGGCATGGCCTTGTCTCCGAGCCGGGGTATGAAGCGACTGAGGGCAGCGACCCGACCGGCGAGTTTCTGCGCGTCGACTAGGCAAGTTGGCTGCTTGGTGCGCATGACCGCCGTGTCTTCTCCGGGTTGGGTTCGATGCCTCGCTTGGAGACGACGTAGCCTAGCAGCTTGTCCTGATGGAACCCCGAAGGTGCACTTCAAAGGGTTGAGCTTGATCTTGTATCGCCGTAAGTTGGCGAATGTTTCGCGAGGTCACCGACGAGGTCGGTCCGTCGAGTCGACTTGACCACCACGTCGTCGATGTAGACATGCACATTGCGGCCGATCCGGCTTTCCAGTGCACTGTTCATGCACCGCTGGTACGTTGCTCCGGCGTTCTTGAGGCCGAAGGTCATGGACGTGTAGCGTAGGGCGCCTAGGGGCGTGATGAATGCGCCTTCTCTTGGTCTTCCTTGGCCATCTTTATTTGATTGTACCCGAAGTACGCATCGAGGAAGCACAGCGACTCGGACCCAGCGACCGCGTCGATAATCTGTCGATTCGCGGTAGGACGAATGGGTCCTTGGGGCACGCGCCGTTGAGGCTTGTGTAGTCGATACACATTCGCCACGTCTTGTTCTTCTTTAGCACTAAGACTGGGTTTGCCAGCCATTTTGGGTGCTTGATTTCTATGATGAAGCCGGCAGCGAGTAGCCGGTTTACTTCTTCGGCGATTGCGCGTCGCCGTTCTTCTCCCACAGGGCGCATTGCCTGCCTAACGGGTCGCGCGGTGGGATCGACATGTAATTTGTGCTCAGCAAGTTCTCTCGGGACACCCGGCATGTCGATGGTTTCCATGCAAAGATATCTCGATTCTCACGGAGGAACTTGATGAGCGCGCTTTCCTATTGGGCGGACAGGCCCGTCCCAATGGTAACTTGTCTACTTGGATCGTTTTCTACAAGATCTACTTGGCGAGTGCCTGCTGCGGCCTTGAAAGTTGCTGCGGACGAGTCGAGCTCGGTTGGCTTCTCCAGGATGGCGGGGTCGTTGCGGTCGACTGGGTACTTAGCGAGCTCGGTGGAGTTGTCTTGTTCGTCGGCGATGACGGCGTCGGCGAGCTTGGCGCCGTCGTCCTCGCATTCCAACGCCATCTCCGGATCGCCATGGACGGTGATGACGCCTCGAGGCCCCGGCATCTTCATCATGTTGTACGCGTAGTGTGGGGTCGCCATGAAGCGGGCGAACGCCCGTCGGCCGAGTACGCAAAGTGGTAGGAGCTTCGGAAGTTCACCACCTCGAACGTTATCCGCTCGGTACGGTAGTTTACGGGTGTGCCGAAGGTGACTGGCAACGTCACCTTGCCGATTGGGAAGGCCTTCCGCCCGGGGACGATGCCGTGGAACGTAACCTTGGTGCTCTCAAGGCGTGAGTCCGGTAGACCAAGCCGCCGGGAAGGTGTCGTAGTACATGATGTTGATGGAGCTTCCCCGTCCATCGGGGTTTTTGGTAGCCGCAGTCGGCGACCTTGGGCTCGACGACTAGCGCCACTCGCCCAGGATACTCGATGCGGGGGCGTGATCTTCGCGGCTCCAGGTGATGCTTTGCTCGGACCAGTTAAGCCACCGGCACGTCGGAGAGTATGACTGCGTGTACCGCCACCGCCCTTGCGAGGACCTTCTGTCCCGCCGGTCGCCGACCCTGGTGAAGGTATGGAGCGAGCCGGCGCAGCGACCGAAGCCCTCTCCCTTGTGCTGGTCTTGGTCTTTGGCGCGGTCTTTGTGCTGGTTACCGCCGTCGTTTTCCTTGGCGCGGCGGGCTCTTTCTATCTGTTTTAGGGAGTAGCAATTTCCCGTCGTGTGATTGGCGGGCTTGCCCTCCTTGCTGTGATAGATGCATGGTGCGTCTAGGAGGCTGCGGGCGTCGAAGCGCTTGGGCTGAGGCCGATCCTCCCGAGGCGCACGAGTGTCGCGCCGAAATGATTTTGGCTCGCGCTGCTCGTAATCGGTGGTAGCGACGAGCTCGTTGTGTCCTCCCTCCGCGGCGCTTGCCGTTGTTAGACCGGCCGGCGAACCGGTAGTCGCCGCGTCGAGGCTCCTTGTGCGCAGGGCGGCGATTGCGTCGTTGACCATACTCGTCGTCCGAGTCGACCGTAGGGTCTTCATCGGCGTAACGGGTGGCGATGTCGAAGAGCTCGGAGATTGAGATATTGTCCCTGCTGACGCGACGGAGCTTGGCGCTTAGTGGTTCATACCGGCAGCAACGTCGGAAGCAGATTGCCGTGTCCGTGCCGATGCCGCCGGAGGTCGTCCACATGTCCCGCCAGCGCCGCACCCACCGACGGGTCGACTAGCGCGGGCCTTGGACGCAGCGATCCAGGTCTTCTATGGTTGTGGAACGGGTGTATGCGCTGGCGAAGTGCTGGATGAACGCGGCGCGGGCTTCTTCCCAGGAGTCGATGCTGTTGACAGTGAGGGTGTTGAACCAGTGGCGATTGACGCCGTCCATCATGAGGGGCAGGTATCGCGCTGCGAGTAACTCGGAGTGGCCCTGGATCCCCATTGCCATGGCGTACGAGTCGATCCAGACGGTGGGATCGATGTGTGTGTCGTACTTCTCGATGTCGCGGGGTCCTTTGAACCCCACTGGGTACGGCTCGCCTCGGATCATCGGCCCGAAGCAAGCGGGGCCGATTCGGGTGAACGCGCTCTGGCGCGGGGCTTCATCGGCGTGGCGGTCGTTCAATCGATTGCGCGCCCGCCATTCTTGGTCGTTGACGATGTGGGTTCGGGCGTCGACTGGCTGCCCGTTGGCGGCGACCATCACCCGCGCGGGGCGCGGCTCGACGCGGTTGTTAGACGAGTGGGCCGCGCGCGGTGCTGGCGGCGGGCCGTTGTTGGCGTTGACGATTGCGCGGTTTGCCGCGTCTGACGACGCCGCGCGACTGGCGGATGTGCGCGAATAGAGTCGCCCTTGCGAGTCGGCTGCGGCATGCTGCTGCTCCAGTGCCTTGGCTACCAAAGCCTTAGCGTGGCCGGACGAGGATCGCACCGTCTCCCGTTTCGGGATTCTTGCAAGGACAGCTGCGCAGCCGCAACGTTGTCGGCTGGAGACGAGTGTAGTGGTAGGCCGTTGGCGTCGACCTCGGCCCGAGGAACTTCGGGTGGTGGTGGTGGGGGTGGCGGAGGTGCTCCGCGCGCCGCTCTATCTGCAGCAGCCCGACTACCTTCCGGGATGTCAGGGTTTTGGATTCGAGCGACCCGGATTTCTCCGTCTGGGTCGTCGAAGTTGAGGCGTGCGCTGGGAAAGTCGTTCGCGCGGGCGCGCTCCAAGCGCCGGCGGTTTCGCTGCTGACGATAGTGGGACACGGCCCTCACTTCATCTTGCTCGAGGCGGAATTTCTGCCTTTCGGCGAGCTCCTTTTTCCTCTGCTCCTCGAGGGCTGCCCGGTGCGCCTCGATCTCGGTTGCGGTGGCGGTTGCAGGGAGGGGGGTGGTGAAGGCGTCGGCGGGAGCTCTTCTTCCCCCCTGCCATGAAGACTGCGGTCGGGTAGCGGTAGCGCGGGGCCTCGACGGAGTCCGAGTCGTAGTCACTGCCGAAGAGGGAGAGGATGGAGTCGTCCTCGAAGCCACCTTCGAAGTCGCTCGGGTGGGAGACCAGGGAGATAGAGTCCTTGGTTGATGCGGGGGCGCGGGAGCGGGCAGTCGGGGATGCAACGGTGGATTCTGCAACCGACGTTATAGCGAGGATGTCGGTGAAGTCGGCGTCGATTGCGGCGACGACGGAGTCGATGGCCGGAATGGTGTCGGCGGAATCGGCGGCTAGAGCGGCGTCGGCGGAGTCGGCGGCTGCCGAGGCAGCGGTGGAGTTGGCGGTCGGCGCCACGATCGCCGACTCGGCATCGTCTTCCAGGGCCGTCTCGGCCTCCGCGTATACCTCGCCGGTGACCGGGCGAGTAGCAGTGAGGAGCTGCCCTGGCGCGAAGGGGTCGTGCGAGCGACTGGGGCGAGGCTCAGAGGGGTCGCTGACGCCAGCGAGCCCAACGAAGAGGTTGATGGAGCCGATCGGCACCATCCAGGCGTGCTTGAGGGGCGACGAGGCGGGCCGGTAGGTGCTTGGTTGGATGTGGAAGAACTTGCCGGTGGCGATCATCCTGCCGGAAGCAACCGGCCGCCGAACTGGCGAGTAGGGCCTCGCCGTAGCTCGAAGGCTTGATGTCCCATGCCCCACGGTGGGCGCCACTGTCGTGGATGTAACCACGGCAGATGCTACAGGGGGTAGCACTTCGTTGATGCGAGGGGAAGGGAACATCGCCATCTACGGGTCGAGGTGCAAGAGACGCAAGGGTTTTACCCAGGTTCAGCCCCTCCGGAGAGTAAAAGGCCTACGTCCTGCTAGATCTTTATTGCTCAGTGGAGAATTACAATGGGGGGCTCAGTCGGCGGCTATGCCGAGAGCTTACAGGGGGAGATTGGATCTCGAGTAAGGTGTCCTCTAGGGTTTAAGCCCGGGGGTTTATATAGACACCCCCGATCTAGGGTTACATGGTGATAACTCCGAATCATATCAGTTGCTACTAATCCGGGATTCGTTAACTCTCTTGCAAGTAATCTTCTAATCCGGCTGCACAGATCTTCTCCTTAGAATCGTGGCCCAGTCGCCTTCGGGCCCAGTCGCTTGGGCGACTGGCAGTCCACCTGGGCCTTCATCTTCATGGCGAGTGGCACTGGCGACCCACCCCCCATGGGCATATCCCCATCAATGATTGAGATTCATATGATGATGCTTGTAATCTAGATGTCATTATGCTAGTCAAGTGGGTTTTACTTATGTGATCTCCGGAGACTCCTTGTCCCACGTGTGTAAAGGTGACAGTGTGTGCACCGTGTGGGTCTCTTAGGCTATATTTCACAGAATACTTATTCACTGTTATGAATGGCATAGTGAAGTGCTTATTTATATCTCTTTATGATTGCAATGTGTTTTGTATCACAATATATATGTGTGCTACTCTAGTGATGTTATTAAAGTAGTTTATTCCTCATGCACGGTGTAATGGTGACAGTGTGTGCATCGTGTAGTACTTGGCGTAGGCTATGATTGTGATCTCTTGTAGATTATGAAGTTAACTATTGCTATGATAGTATTGATGTGATCTATTCCTCCTTTCGTAGTGTGAAGGTGACATAGGCATACCCAATGGGCCTGCCGATGAGGGTACCCGAGGTTTACTGAAGGCCCACGACTCGAAGAATAAGAAGGTTCGGGAGCCCAAGATGCTGTTAAGGAAAGCTAGAGTTGTAATAGGAGTCATCGTTTGTAATCTTGCGGGATGAGTTAGAAACCCTCCCGGACTCTGTAAACTTGTGTATCACGAATCCCTCGGCTCCGCCTCCTATATAAGGGGGAGTCGAGGGACAAAGAAAGGGATCGAATCATTGTTTCTCAAACCCTAGTTTTTACATTGTCGAGCACCTTTTCGGCTGAAACCTTCGAGATCTACTTGCCCTCTACATCCAACGAAACCCTAGTCTACAATCCGTAGGCATTGACAAGTTAATCCCTTGTCAATTGGCGCCGTCTGTGGGATCTAGAGGTTGCAAGGAGCTGATCTCGATGGCACGTCCAGAATCGTCGACTTCGTCGGTAGCAAGCAATGCGATGGATCGAGGTAAACGGGAAAAAACTGATCTAGTCAATTTTATTCCTCACCCGCCCTCCCGTTTGGATGCATGTGCGTATCTGGAGGAGCCCATCGTCATGACGTTCGGAGAATTCCGATTTAGCGTCAACAAGGAAGGATCTTATCGTCTCGAAGTTCCGATCTCGTCGGAATTTTCAGCGATCGATTCTGACAGTGTGCATGCTATGTTAGTACTTGGTTTGATTATGTTGATCTGTTATGCACTCTAAGGTTATTTAAATATGAACATTGAATATTGTGGAGCTTGTTAACTCCGGCATTGAGGGTTCGTGTAATCCTACACAGTTAGTGGTGTTCATCATCCAACAAGAGGGTGTAGAGTCTAGCATCTATCTATTTATTCTGTTATGTGATCAATGTTGAGAGTGTCCACTAGTGAAAGTATGATCCCTAGGCCTTGTTCCTAAATACTGCTATCGCTGCTTGTTTACTGTTTTACTGCATCTTTACTTCCTACAATATTACTACCATCATCTGCACGCCAGCAAGCACTCTTCTGGCGCCGTACTACTGCTCATATTCATTCATACCACTTGTATTTCACTATCTCTTCGCCGAACTAGTGCACCTATTAGGTGTGTTGGGGACACAAGAGACTTCTTGCTTTGTGGTTGCAGGGTTGCATGAGAGGGATATCTTTGACCTCTTCCTCCCTGAGTTCGATAAACCTTGGGTGATCCACTTAAGGGAAACTTGTCAGTTTCTACAAACCTCTGCTCTTGGAGGCCCAACACTGTCTACAAGAATAGAAGCACCCGTAGACATCAAGCACTTTTCTGGCGCCGTTGCCGGGGAGGAAAGGTAAAAGGCACTCATACTCCGGTCCCAGCTAATAAGTACTTTTCTGTTGCCGTTGTGTGTGTGCTCGAAGTTATTTCCTTTAGATCCTGCAATTGCATCTTTTTGTCTCTTGTTTTACACTAGTAAGGCTTAATGGAAGACAACAACAAAATGAGAGATCTTTATGAACTTTATCTTGAATTAGGACATGATGTGTTTGAAGAGAAAATTAAAAAACCCATGGAACTTATGCATGCTAATGGGAATGTTATTAGTATGAATGCTTTAAACACCATTGTTGCTAATGCTATGGAAGAATTTAACCTTGGGGAGGTCGGTTTGATGAAAATGATCTCTTTAGCCCTCCGGGTATTGAGGAGAAAGTTTATGTTGATTATGATATGCCTCCCATATATGATGATTATAATGATAGTGGTCTTTTGGTGCCGCCTACTATGGAGAGTAAATTTGATTATGATTATACTATGCCTCCTACACTTGATGAGAATAATAATGATAGCTACTTTGTTGAATTTGCTCCCACTACAACTAATAAAATTGATTATGCTTATGTGGAGAGTAATGATACTTTTATGCATGTGAATAAGAATGCTTTATGTGATAGTTACATCGTTGAATTTGTTCATGATGCCTCTGAAATTTATTATGAGAGAGGAAAATATGGTTGTAGAAATTTTCATGTTACTAAAACACCTCTCTATGTGCTGAAAATTTTGAAGCTACACTTGTTCTATCTTCCTATGCTTGTTACTTTTTTCTTCATGAACTTGTTTATTTACAAAACTCCTATGCATAGGAAGCATGTTAGACTTAAATTTGTTTTGAATTTGCCTCTTGATGCTCTCTTTTGCTTCAACTACTATTTCTTGCAAGTGCATCATTAAAACTGTTGAGCCCATCTTAATGGCTATAAAGAAAGAACTTCTTGGGAGATAACCCATGTGTTTATTTTGTTACAGTACTTTGTTTTATATTTGAGTCTTGGAAGTTGTTACTACTGTAGCAACCTCTCCTTATCTTTACTTTATTGCATTTTTGTGCCAAGTAAAGTCTTTGATAGCAAGGTTCATACTAGATTTGGATTACTGCGCAGAAATAGATTTCTGTCTGTCACGAATCTGGGCAGAATTCTCTGTAGGTAACTCAGAAAAATCTGCCAATTTACGTGCGTGATCCTCAGATATGTACGCAACTTTCATTAAATTTGGGCATTTTCATCTGAGCAAGTCTGGTGCCACTTTAAAATTCGTCTTTACGGACTGTTCTGTTTTGACAGATTGTGCCTTTTATTTCGCATTGCCTCTTTTGCTGTGATTGGATGGATTTCTTTGTCCCATTAACTTCCAGTAGCTTTGTGCAATGTCAAAAAGTGTTAAGAATGATTGTTTCACCTCTGAACATGTGAAATTTTTGATTATGCACTAACCCTCTAATGAGTTTGTTTCGAGTTTGGTGTGGAGGAAGTTTTCAAGGGTCAAGAGAGGAGGATGATATACTATGATCAAGAAGAGTGAAGAGTCTAAGCTTGGGGATGCCCCGGTGGTTCATCCCTACATATTTCAAGAAAGACTCAAGCATCTAAGCTTGGGGATGCCCAAGGCATCCCCTTCTTCATCGACAACTTATCAGTTTTCTTTTCTTGAAACTATATTTTTATTCAGTCACATTTTATGTACTTTACTTGGAGCGTCTGTGTGCTTTTGTTTGTGTTTATGTTTGAATAAGTTCATCCTTGTGTGGGAGAGAGACACACTCCGCTGGTTCATATGAACACATGTGTTCTTAGCTTTTAATGTTCATGGCGAAGGTTGAAACTGCTTCGTTAATTGTTATATGGTTGGAATCGGGAAATGCTACATGTAGTAATTTTAAAATGTCTTGAATAATTTGATATTTGGCAATTGTTGTGCTCATGTTTAAGCTCTTGCATCATATACTTTGCACCTATTAATGAAGAAATACATAGAGCTTGCTAAAATATGGTTTGCATAATTGGTCTCTCTAAGGTCTAGATAATTTCTAGTAAAGAGTTTGAACAACAAGGAAGACGGTGTAGAGTCTTATAATGTTTACAATATGTCTTTTATGTAAGTTTTGCTGCACCGGTTCATCCTTGTGTTTGTTTCAAATAACCCTGCTAGCCTAAACCTTGTATCGAGAGGGAATACTTCTCATGCATCCAAAATCCTTGAGCCAACCACTATGCCATTTGTGTCCACCATACCTACCTACTACATGGTATTTCTCCGCCATTCCAAAGTAAATTGCTTGAGTGCTACCTTTAAAATTTCTATTCTTTACCTTTACAATATATAGCTCATGGGACAAAATAGCTTAAAAACTATCGTGGTGAAGAATATGTACTTATGTGTCTTATTTCTTAGTAAGTTGCTTGTTGAGCGGTAACCATGTTTCTGGGGACGCCATCAACTTTTTACCTTTGTTGAATATCATGTGAGTTGCTATGCATGTTCGTCTTGTCTGAAGTAAGGGCGGTTTTCACAATCAAATGGTTTGAGTATGCATACTGTTAGAGAAGAACATTGGGCCGCTAACTAAAGCCATGAATCATGGTGGAAGTTTCAGTTTGGACATAAAACCTCAATCTCTTATGAGAATATTAACTGTTGAATGCTTAAGCATTAAAAGAGGAGTCCATTATCTGTTGTCTATGTTGTCCCGGTATGGGTGTCTAAGTTGAGAATGATCAAAAGCGAGAAATCCAATGCGAACCTTCTCCTTAGACCCTTGTACAGGCGGCATAGAGGTACCCCTTTGCGACACTTGGTTGAAACATATGTTATGCAATGATAATCCGTGTTAACCCAAGCTAATTAGGACAAGGTGCGAGCACTATTAGTACACTATGCATGAGGCTTGCAACTTGTAAGATATAATTTACATGATACATATGCTTTATTACTACCGTTGACAAAATTGTTTCATGTTTTCAAAATAAAAGCTCTAGCACAAATATAGCAATCGATGCTTTCCTCTTTGAAGGACCTTTCTTTTACTTTTATGTTGAGTCAGTTCACCTATTTCTCTCCATCTCAAGAAACAAACACTTGTGTGAACTGTGCATTGATTCCTACATACTTGCATATTGCACTTGTTATATTACTTTGCATTGACAACTATCCATGAGATATACATGTTATAAGTTGAAAGCAACCGCTGAAACTCAATCTTCATTTGTGTTGCTTCAATACCTTTTACTTTGAATTATTGCTTTATGAGTTAACTCCTATGCAAGACTTATTGATGCTTGTCTTGAAAGTACTATTCATGAAAAGTCTTTGCTTTATGATTCATTTGTTTACTCATGTCATTACCATTGTTTTGATTGCTGCATTCATTACATATGATTACAATAGTATGATCAAGGTTATGATGGCATGTCATTCCAGAAATTATCTTTGTTATCGTTTACCTGCTCGGGACGAGCAGGAACTAAGCTTGGGGATGCTGATACGTCTCCGACGTATCGATAATTTCTTATGTTCCATGCCACATTATTGATGATATCTACATGTTTTATGCATACTTTATGTCATTGTTATGCGTTTTCCGGAACTAACCTATTGACGAGATGCCGAAGGGCCAGTTGCTGTTTTCTGCTGTTTTTGGTTTCAGAAATCCTAGTAAGGAAATATTCTCAGAATCGGACAAAATCAATGCCCAGCATCCTATTTTTCCACGAAGCTTCCAGAACACCCGAGAGCCACCAGAGGGGAGCCCTGGTGGGCCCAGATGATAGGGCGGCGCGGCTAGGGCCTAGGCCGCGCCCCCCTGTTGTGTCACCGCCTCGTCGACCTTCTGACGCCGCCTCTTCGCCTATATAAAGGTCCCTGACCTAAAACACGAGAAGAAAAAGCCACGGTACGAGAAACCTTCCAGAGCCGCCGCCATCGCGAAGCCAAGATCTGGGGGACAGGAGTCTCTGTTCCGGCACGCCGCCGGGACGGGGAAGTGCCCCCGGAAGGCTTCTCCATCGACACCACCGCCATCTTCATCAACGCTGCTGTCTCCCATGAGGAGGGAGTAGTTCTCCATCGAGGCTCGGGGCTGTACCGGTAGCTATGTGGTTAATCTCTCTCCTATGTGCTTCAATACAATAATCTCATGAGCTGCCTTACATGATTGAGATTCATATGATGATGCTTGTAATCTAGATGTCATTATGCTAGTCAAGTGGGTTTTACTTATGTGATCTGCGGAGACTCCTTGTCCCACGTGTGTAAAGGTGACAGTGTGTGCACCGTGTGGGTCTCTTAGGCTATATTTCACAGAATACTTATTCTTATGAATGGCATAGTGAAGTGCTTATTTATATCTCTTTATGATTGCAATGTGTTTTGGATCACAATATATCTGTATGCTACTCTAGTGATGTTATTAAAGTAGTTTATTCCTCCTGCACGGTGTAATGGTGACAGTGTGTGCATCGTGTAGTACTTGGCGTAGGCTATGATTGTGATCTCTTGTAGATTATGAAGTTAACTATTGCTATGATAGTATTGATGTGATCTATTCCTCCTTTCGTAGTGTGAAGGTGACAGTGTGCATGCTATGTTAGTACTTTGTTTGATTATGTTGATCTGTTATGCACTCTAAGGTTATTTAAATATGAACATTGAATATTGTGGAGCTTGTTAACTTCGACATTGAGGGTTCGTGTAATCCTACACAGTTAGTGGTGTTCATCATCCAACAAGAGGGTGTAGAGTCTAGCATCTATCTATTTATTCTGTTATGTGATCAATGTTGAGAGTGTCCACTAGTGAAAGTATGATCCCTAGGCCTTGTTCCTAAATACTGCTATCGCTGCTTGTTTACTGTTTTACTGCATCTTTACTTCCTACAATATTACTACCATCATCTGCACGCCAGCAAGCACTCTTCTGGCGCCGTACTACTGCTCATATTCATTCATACCACTTGTATTTCACTATCTCTTCGCCGAACTAGTGCACCTATTAGGTGTGTTGGGGACACAAGAGACTTCTTGCTTTGTGGTTGCAGGGTTGCATGAGAGGGATATCTTTGACCTCTTCCTCCCTGAGTTCGATAAACCTTGGGTGATCCACTTAAGGGAAACTTGCTGCTGTTCTACAAACCTCTGCTCTTGGAGGCCCAACACTGTCTACAAGAATAGAAGCACCCGTAGACATCAATACCCGACAATTCTTGTCCACGGGTATTTCGAAGCTGATGGATGTGTGTCATCAGCACCTCTGTCGCCGCTTTTTCCTCGTCGCTAGCCTCTGCATCCCAGGTCCGACGGCGACAGATTTTTTCAGTACCATCAAAAGGGGGAATGTTGTCTTCAACTGAGCCATGGTTCTCCTCGTGGATATACAACCATTTTTTGCGCCACCCTTGCACTGAGTCAGGGAATTTGACTTCAAAGTACTCGACATCAGGGCGAACGCAGATAACAATGCCGCCTATGTTATAGGCAACGTTGGCAGAGCCATTACGGCGACAGAGAAAAATGCGTTTCCATAAAGCCGAGTTAGGCTGGACTCCAAGGAAGGATTCGCAAAGAGTGATGAAGATCGAGATGTGGAGAATGGAGTTGGGAGTAAGATGGTGAAGTTGCAATCCGTACACGAAAAGCAGCCCCCGTAGAAAATTGTGAATGGGGGCAGAAATGCCGCGGATGAGGTGGTCAACGAAACTGACCCGATACTCCATAGGAGGGGATGGATAGCTTTCTTCGCTGGGGAAGCGCAGCGCGTCTTGCTTCTTGCTGATCCCAAGTTTTTTCAGCAAGTTGATGTCTAGGGGGGAGATTTTGGATCTCTCCCACTCAGTGCTTCCCAGATCCGCGGTTGCCATCTTGGACTCGGGAGAGCTGTGCCTGGTGAGTCTCCGAGGTGGCATCAACAATGGCGCAGGAGAAAAGCGTGCGTATGGTTGAGCTCGAGATGTGTTGGGCGCAATGGGGATTTTGACAGAGGAGAGCAGAGGAGCGGCGCGAGCGAAAGTGTGGAAGGAGGAAGACGATGACCTTAAGTAGAGGTGCGGTGAATCGACGCACCGTTGGATGGAGAAATTGTGAGATAGATGGTGTACACATGGACAAGGGGTAAAAACGCAATTTCACTGAGATGGGAAGGAACATGCGCTACAGTGCGTGCGTCAGGAAAAGTGGAGGACGTGTGTCCCCCACTTGCACGACGTGTCAACTTGATAAGAAATTTGGGCCCGCAAGACAGAGAGAGAGCAGTTCTCGCGTTTCCCGATACAGTGATCGTGGCTATCATCAGCAATGATGTCACCTTGGCAAGAGAAAATCTCAGCTATGAAGCTTCATAAGAATGGCGACAACAGAAGATTATTGATTATTTCGAGAGCCTTTGATCAAATACAAGTTTTTGCCCAAATGCTCGGGGGCTACTTTGGAAAAAAGAAAAATCCGAGTATAACAAAATAGAAATGGCGAGAGCCTATGACCAAATACAAGCATTTGTTTATAGCCTCGGGGGCTACTCCCATCGGGAGCACTGGTCGCGCACCCGATAGATATGAGAAGTTCGAGAAAGAATGAAAATATAGTGACATGAGGCATTAAAGTGTTGAGCCTACAACCAAGCACTAGTCCTTGGCTGTAGCCTCGGGGGCTACTCCCATCGGGAACGCTGTTCGCGTGCCCGATGAAATTATAAAAAAAAAGAAAGAAAGAAAGAGAATAAGAAGTGAGCATATTTCGAGTTATACGAATAACTCTACATATACTCCCATCGGGAAGGCAAAATAAGTCATCCGTTGACTCAATAAAATGTGCTATTCCAACAGCCGAAAAAGCACTCGACAATATATTCTCAGAGCGCCAAAGTAGCGAATAATCTCTGAATGCCGCAAAACTTTGCGAAGGTAAGACCCCAGATCCGTTCTGAGCGGCGTGGCGCCGTCTCTGACGTCGGTTTGCTAGTTTTTTCCGTATCAACAGATACGAAGAAAAATCCTAACGGACGCGTTAGGTACCCAATACAATATGACTGGGACTCGACAGAATGGTAAGACCTTAAGCGGCACCTGTCGAAGTTTACACCAGTATCCCGAGATCATGTCCAGGGACGTGATCTTGAAGTAGGTTTTTGCGGATTGCCACTAGAGCAGTTAACTAGTACCTGATCCGTCAGATGAACTAGCCCCAACTACCATCATCCCTGTACAATATATAATTGCACATCCAAAGATATGTGATAAATTCGGCAGAGTTATTGAATGATTAAAGTTGGAGATTTTCCATGATTCTTCGATTCAAGCAAAATCTCGGGGGCTACTGACATAGGCATCCCCAATGGGCCTGCCGAAGATGGTACCCGGGGTTTATTGAAGGCCCATAACTCGAAGAATAAGAAGATTCGGAAGCCCAAGTTATTATTAAGGAAAGCTAGAGTTGTATTAGGAAGTACTACTTGTAATCTTGCGGGACGGGTTGGAAACCCTCCCGGACTCTGTAACTTGTGTATTACGATTCCCTCGGCTCTGCCTCCTATATAAGGGGGAGTCGAGGGACAAAGAGAGGAATCGAATCAATTGTCAACAGAACCCTAGTTTCTTAATCGTCGAGTACTTTTCGGCTGAAACCTTCGAGATCTACTTGCCCTCTACTTCCAACGAAACCCTAGTCTACAATACGTAGGCATTGATAAGTTAATACCTTGTCACCCATAGTCCAAGGATGAACTACTCACGCATTAGTCCGGAGGCGGGCATGGTGATGTAGAGCCCTCCGGTGATGATTCCCCTCTCCGGCAGGGTGCCGGAGGCGATCTCCTGAATCCCCCGAGATAGGATTGGCGGCGGCGGCGTCTCTGGAACTTTTCTCGTATCGTGGCTCTCGGTGATAGGGTTTTCGCGACGAAGAGTTTATATAGGCGAAGGGGCAGAGTCGGGAGGCGCCCGAGGGGCCCACCCCATAGGGCGGCGCGCCCAGAGGTGGGGCCGCGCCCCCCTAGGGTGTGGCCGCCTCGTCGCCCCTCTTCGTCTCCTCTTCGGACTTCTGGAAGGCTCCGTGCAAAATAAGACCGTGGGCTTTTGTTTCGTCCAATTCCGAGAATATTTCCTGTGTAGGATTTCTGAAATCAAAAACAGCAGAAAACAGGAACTGGCGCTTCGGCATCTTGTTAATAGGTTAGTGCCGAAAAATGCATCAAAATGATATAAAGTGTATATAAAATATGTGAGTATTGTCATATAACTAGCATGGAACATAAGAAATTATAGATACGTTTGAGACGTATCAAGACTCAACATAAAAGTAAAATAAAGGTCCTTCGTAGCAGGAAGCAAGATAAAAAAGTTTTATAAACCTTCCAAAAAGTATGGTACTCATTAGTTTTGAGCTCTCATTGCCCCTATCATAAGCATCTTGAATGGTTAAAGTAAATGTGATGGCAAATATGAGCTATATGCTTGACAAATCAAAAGTTGAAAATCTCATGACCCTTGAATACGAGTACCTATACCTCATGCTACTCAACTTAGGTCCCAAATAAGTTCCTGTCATTGTAAATATACATGTATCATCGAGAACCTCCAACGGGGTACCTCCTGCCACATGATATAGGAGCATCCCCATACCAAAATGACAAAACAAACAAACAATGGGCATCACAACAATCTTTTTATTTACTATGGGTATAGATTTTTATTTAAAATGCTTCATAGAATGCTCACTATGGTTCGCTGTAAATTTCCACCATGAATAATGCATGGCTTAGATTAGCGGCCCAGACGTTTCTCTAACACATATACAAACTCCATGGACTTACAAGTTTTCATTTCATTTCGCACCACTAGGCATCCATAAATAAAAGAATATGACATCAACTAAATATGAATAAGTGCAATGTTGAAAGCGTTCCCCATGAAAGCATGGTTGTGTTAGCTCCCAACTTGCAGTTTGCAAACATATAAACTTCATAAGATAGTCACAATGATCAAGTTTATTAAGTGCAAGAAAGTAAACGTGCCATCAAGTTCGTGAGAGCTTTACTAACTAATTTTCTCATGCCAAAATTTAATTTGGAAGATAAATAAAAACATGATGAATATACTTGGAATAGCAATAATGCTAGTAGGTAGACATGGTGGACACAATTAGAAAACTTTGATTATCGGTGGTTGGATGCACAAGTAGAGCTCATACTCAATACATGCGGAGGCTAGCAAAAGACTGTAAGCGACCAACTAAGAGAGCAATAATGACCGTAATCATGCATAACCACAAAACATTATCAATCAAAGCATAAAGTGATATTACAAGTCAAAAACTAAATGATCATAGAGCCTTCAGTTGACTGGTTATAGTCATAACATGGTATAAGCATGTGCCAAATCAACCCAATAAAGCATTAAAGGAGAATACCACAATATTATGCTTTCTATGATGGAAACAACACATGATTCTTTCAATAGCACATTATGCACTCTCATCTATTTGAGACAAGTCATGCTACAATAAATACTAAGCATATAACAAGAATAACATCCAACATGATATGCCAAAGTCTATGCTACAGTCTAAGCAAGCTTCCTTTTGCATCACTATAAGCATGAAACATTTTACTCGTCTCCAACACCAACCAACTTATTTGAAACAACTCTCATAGATAATAATAAATAAAGACCATAGAGCTAATCATACATAAATAAAGAAAACTAACAAGCTCTGAACAAAATAAGAATGGAAAACCAAGTGCTAAACGCAGTACTAGCAAAAGAGAACAGTCGCGAATAATAAAAGTGAAAACTAGAGTGCTGTATGCAATGAAAACGGAGCATGTCTCTCTCCCACACAAGAATGCTAGGATCCAACCATATGCTACAGCAAACAAAACAAAAAAAATAAAGATGCTCAAAACATAACACATAATGTATGAAGCAATAAAAATATAGCGCATAGAGAGATGACATGTTGCTTTGTTGATGAAGAGGGGATGCCTTGGGCATCCCCAAGCTTTGACGCTTGTACCTCTTGGATATTTCTTGGGGTTCAGGGGCATCCCCAAGCTTGAGATTTTGTTCATTCTTCATCTCATCACATCATTCTTCTCTCCCTACACGCGAAAACTTCCTTCATACAAAACTTCACACAATTTTTTATTAGCAGCATTAGTACAATTAAAATAAATAAATCTACTTGGATTCAGTTCTAATATATATCAAACATCTATTAAATCATTAGATACTGTAGCAACTTTTAAAAAATCTCTTTGAGAAAAGAACTCAAAAAGAAAGAGATTAAGAGGCAAACACAAATAGTGGCAGAAATCTGTCAAAACAAAACAACAGGTAAAGTTTGATTTTTCGAAAATCTTATGTTGCTCAGCTCGAAAATTTTTCAACTAACGAAAGTTATATAATAACCTAGGGCGTACACACAAAAATTAGCAGCCCAAAATTCCGCTATGGCTGTTTATACGGATTTTTATGGTGACAACACATAATCTGTTTCCAGGACAACAACTTCCCCGAATCTTACTTTCTTTCTATTAGAGGCTATTCTTGGCACAAAAATGAAATAAAAATGATAAAGATAGGTTATTACAGAGGTAATAACTTTCAAGACTCAACAAAAGAAAAATTACAAAAATAAAACATGGGTTATCTCCCAAGAGTGTTTTTTCTTTAACGCCTTTCAGCTAGGCTCAGTAATTTAAGAAGATGCTCACATAAGAAATATAAATTGAAGCAAAGGAGAGCATCAAGGAAAAAATATGAAACACATTTAAGTCTAACTCACTTCCTATGCATAGGAATCTTGTAAGAAAATAAATCAAAGGAACACATAGTAACAAGCATAGGAAAGCAAAACAAGTGCAACTTCAAAACTTTGAGCATATAGAGACGTGTTTTAGTAACAAGAAAACTTCTACAACCATATTTTTCTCTCTCATAATAACTTTCAGTAGAATCATGAATAAACTCAACAATATAACCATCACATAAAAGCATTCTTATCATGAGCCACATGCATAAAATAATTATTACTCCCTACATAAGTATAGTCATTCTTATTACTTGTAGTAGGAGTAAATTCAACAAAATAGCCATCATTATTATTCTCATCACCATAATCATCAAATATAGGATGCATATTGTAATCATAATTAACTTTCTCCTCAATAGTAGGTGGACTGAAAATAACATAATCATCATTGTAATCATAATGTATTGGAGGCATAGTATCATCATAGCAAATTTCCTCCTCAAAAGATGGGGAACTAAAAAGATCACTTTCATAAAAAATAGCTTCCCCAAGCTTAGACTTTTACATAGCATTAACAATAATGGTGTTCAAAGAATTCATACTAATAACATTGCTACCAGCGTGCAAGTAAAGTTTCATAGATTTTTTTAATTTTCTCTTTAAACACCTCATGTCCTAACTCAAGATAAATACAATAAAGCTATCTAATTTTGTTGTTGTTAAGCCTAACTAGTGAAAATAAAAACAAGAAATAAAAAGAAATAATGGCATAATCTAAAGGAAATAACTTCGAGTACTCACCAACAACTAAAAGACTTAGTAGCTAGAGGATGTGAGTACCTTTTACCTTACCTCCCCGGCAACGACGCCAGAAAAGAGCTTGATGTCTACGCACGCTTCTATTCTTGTAGATAGTGTTGGGCCTCCAAGTGCAGAGGTTTGTAGAACAACAACAAGTTTCCCTTAAGTAGATCACCCAAGGTTTATCGAACTCAGGGAGGTAGAGGTCAAAGAAGTTTCTTGTGTCCCCAACACACCAAGTACACTTGTCAGGTGTATAGATGCACTAGTTCGGTGAAGAGATAGTGAAATACAAGTAATATGGATGATTGTAAGTAGTAATTGCAATCTGAAATAAAAATGGCAGCAATCAAACATGTAGCAGAACTGGTTCTAACGGTGTTTCAATGCTTGAAAACAAGGCATAGAGATCATACTTTCACTAGTGGACACTCTCAACAATGATACCATAATTGAATACATAGATATTATCACTTCACTACGCTACTCTGAATCACTCTCCAGTTTGATAATAAACACAAATTCACTGCGTAGGGATGCATAATCACTCCTTAAAGTTCGCATTCCCAATCTATGGACACCCCACGCTGTCACTTTGAGCATACAAAGATGGTACTAACTAGATACCACAATTCATAAGTATTTTTGTAAATTAAGCATAAGAAACAAACACGGTGTGCACACTGTCACCTTCACACCGTTGGACAAGGTGTCCCGGGAGATCACAAAATAAAATCACTTGAGTTGCACAATAGTTGAAGAATAACATCTACTTATTCAACTAGATTACAAAGCTCATGATCACATAAAGATCATACATGGAGAGATAGATAGACCACATAGCTACCGGTAAAGCCCTCAGCCTCGGGGGAGAACTACTCACTCCTCATCACGGGAGTCAGCAATGACGATGAAGATGGCGGTGGAGTCGATGGAGATGGCTCCGGGGGCAATTCCCCGTCCCGGCAGGGTGCCGGAACAGAGACTTATGTCCCCCGGATACAGAGGCGGAGCTACATAACTTTTCGTGGATGGAGGCCGACTGATTTGGGTTTTTTGCGTCGGGAGCTTTATATAGGCAGAAGGGCGAGGTCAGTAGAGGCCTGGTGGCCCCAGACCACCCCTAGGTGCGGGCCAGGGCCAGGCCGCGCCTAGGCATGGTATGGCCACCCTGTGGCCCCCCTTCGTCTCTCCTCCGGACTTCGTCTTCGTTACGGAAAAATAAGATCTTCGGCTTTTGTTTCGTCAAATTACGAGAATATTTGCTGTACAACTTTTCTGAAATACAAAATAACAGAAAACATGGAACTAACACTGTGGCATCCTTTTAATAGGTTAGTGCCGGAAAATGTGTAAAAGTGCAACGAAGTGTAAACAAAACATATAGTAATTGGTGTAAAACAAGCATTGCGCATAAAAAATTATAGATACGTTTGAGACGTATCAGGTCCAAATATGCACATCGGGTCTTCACAAATATCTGCCCGTACCGGTGGTTTCTAAACTTGCAGATGCTTTCGTATTTTGGACGCCATTTTTTTCATACGAACTCCGATTTGGGTGTTCTTCGGCTCGGTGAGCCCGTATGGACGAGGGCTATAACACCATGGAATTAGATTTTAAATATAAGATGTTGGTAAAATATCACTTTCCCACACCACATATGGCTAAGTCTGGTGCTTGCAATTCTTCCATATTATGCCCTCTTGGTCCTTTTGCCTTCCTTTCTTTATGGTTGTCCATAAGACCTAAAGACATGTAAAAGATAATGGAAACATAATAAAATCCTACTAAAACTACTAAATTTGCAAACCTCGTATGAAAGTGAACAAGAACTCGTAAGTATGAAAAATAGGCATACGTGTATCTAGATGGAGCATGAAGTGAGTGACAATATGAGTAATAGTATACTTAAAAACCACAGTAAAATAGTGTAAAATTTTGAGCTATCAAGAAACATGAGACTCTCAACAGATTGAGGAGAGAGAAACGAAGGAGAGAAATGAGAGTCCTCCAAAATGGTTAGATAGGAGGAAGTTGTTTGGCTCAATACTGCAAAAGGCCCAAAGACACAGATTGGTGTCGACAAGCACGAGCTGTGCCACCTTAACATACCTGAGGCGTCTGCCCGTGAAGGTTTGTCGCTTGTTTTGCTTCCAAGTGTTCCAGAATGTGTAGAGAACTAGGAGAAGAATTCCACTATTCTATTGACGCTGTTGCTTGGAGGCCGGAAGGAGCATGGCATTCCACCAATCATCAATTTTGAGAAAGGAATAAGAAACGACAACAAGGTTCCAGATGACACCGATGAAGGGACGGTACTTGTAGAAGTGAGTGGCACACTCGTGGCATTGAGGCATAGCAGGTAAATCGGGTCGTGCGGTCATCCTATGGTGGCAAGCCTGTCAGACGTGACGATCTGTCAAGAAGCAACAACCAACCGAAGAACTTGCAGTTCGGCTGAGAGTGGGCCTCCCAAACTTTGGATGCGGCAAACTTTTGGTGGGAGCCTAGAAACTGGACCGAGCAAGCTGGCGCCGAGGAGCATTCGCGGTTGTGGTCCACTTCTAGAAGATGGAGTCATGAATCTGGACGGTATAACTGACCACGTGCCAAATGTTGATAAATTGCGTGTTGGGCTGTACATGCTCATGTCATCTATTTTCGTCGCATGCTTTATTATATCACACCAGATAGCTATTCAATTGCACAATTAAATGGTGCATATCTGTAGCATCACAATTAGTTTCTTGTTTAATCGTTCCAACCAAGCATCCGATTTTCTGCCTAATCGTTTTCAATGACACATTTCCAAAAAAAATGGTTCGACAGCTCAAATCTGCTATTTTCATCAAAGTGAAAACATAAATATTTTGGAAAAGTTAAACCACACCGATAGTACTTGCACGAAAGTATCAAGAAAAAGTTGACGAAATTGCTAAATATTTTCCTTTTACCCCTCTCTCTACGGCAGGCTCTCTCGGCACAGTGAAGAAAACCTCGAGGCCCCACCAGCCATAGACACAAAGGGACTCAGCGGACTTTTGGGTCTTCATAAATAAAAAAACCAAACAAACCCGTTTGCTTTCTTGACCCCGTGTCCGGCGTCCTCTCTTTCTCCGCACACCAAACAGAAAACCCTCGTTCAGCAGCGAGGGGGGAGAGAAATTCGAGCGGATTCGCGAGGGCGAGACCTAGGGGATCCGTGGAGGAGGCGGGCGGGGGCGATGGTGGAGGTTATGGCTCCGGAGAGGCAGCTGGTGGTCGCCGTGGAGGGGACGGCGGCGCTGGGGCCCTACTGGCCCGCCATTGCGGCCGAGTACGTCGAGAAGATCGTCCGGTACGTCCCGCGGTGACTTCCTGTTTCTAGGGTTCCGGGTGTGGGATTTCGGTGTGTTTGTGTGGTTGAACTAGCTGGTGGGGAACTCGAGCTCTTTTTTCGTGACCCCCGATTAGGTTTTTTTGTGTGTCCAAACTGCGTAGTAGAGGTGGGGGTAAGTTGAGATGGAGTTTTTTTTTTACTCCTGACTTGAGTAGAATGGAGTGTATGTGAGGTGAACCACCGTCAGATTTTATCCTGTTCAATAATCGTATTTAAAGGAAAATATTTCTAGCATATCACTAATACATGATTTTGTTTCTGAAATTTTGCAGGAGTTTTTGTTCAGCTGATCAGGTAACTCCCCTCCCGATTAATCACTTGTGACCCGAATTCTCGATTGGTACATACCATTCCTTGAGTCCTGTCAAACTATAACTTAATTCCTGATGATCTCCGCAGAAGCTTGCGGCGGTACCGCCTGAGCTCGCATTGGTCGTCTTCCACACCCATGGACCTTACAGCGGTACGATTTTGATATCCTCTAATCCTCCATGCCCTAATCATTTTTTTTGTCATGGTTCACTCATTCATCACAAAGTTTCATGTTTAGGTCTGTTATCAGATAGGTAACTTATGAAAAATGTGCTCCTGTTGCAATGCAGCTTTTGTTGTGCAACGCAGTGGTTGGACAAAAGATATGGATGCTTTTCTGTCATGGTTATCAGGAATATCGTTTAGTGGCGGAGGCTTCAGTGAAGCTGCTATTTGCGAGGGTCTTTCCGAAGCGCTGATGGTATTGACTTCTTCTCAAAACATAACATTCTCTAGCGTTTGCTTTATCGTACTTGCTCACATAGTTCGTTCTAAAACCTCAGTAGTGTACATAGTTTCGTAGTTGAACAAATAATTATAATGAACTGCACAAAACAAATATTATTTTACCTAAAGTTTCTTTAGTTGAGCCCATTTTTTGCAGGACATTTCCTGTCAGCTGGTAAAGGAAGTTTTCTATTACTAGAGAGTTTTAGTTTGAGTGTTTGACAAATAGTTCATGCTTCTAGAACTCCTTGTAGCTGATGGTACGGTTCCATTTTTTGTACGCTATGCGCTTGTTTTTCTCCACGCTAGGGCGTAAGCACTGGATGTAGTTAGCGTGAGCTTCTTAGTATTGCCATTGCCATTGCCATTACTGTCATTACTTTGTTATTATATTTTCCAGAAAGTCAATTTGTACCTTTGTACTGCCATTATTTCGCATATGGGCCATATTCTCTTCTATTTGTTATTGCACAAAGCCATGTTTTGGGTGAGACCACATTCAACCACTT
Organism: Lolium perenne; assembly: GCF_019359855.2. Classification (NCBI taxonomy): domain Eukaryota; kingdom Viridiplantae; phylum Streptophyta; class Magnoliopsida; order Poales; family Poaceae; genus Lolium; species Lolium perenne. Next base: position 171,351,282 of record NC_067248.2, read on the forward strand.
GATTGAAATCCCGTTATGGCGATGGTTTACCCCTGGACAATTGAACTTACGGAATAGACAGAGCAGTAGTTTCTCTCCTGTACCGTCAAACTTGTTTAGGAAACTGGCATGTTACCCAGATACAAGAATGGAGTACAATCAGTAGATCAGAGATTCAATTTAATTTCTATGTTTGTACCCTTGTTAGTATTTTTAAGCCCCTGGAGCGGTGTTTGCCATTTTCTACAAACTGATGGCATCTTACTATGTTTTTCTTCAAACCTTCATCCATGAGTCAGACGTACAAATTCTTTTCAGTATATACTATCACTTATCTATATTTTTTTTGCTTTGTTGTTGTTACCATATTTATGGCCATGACACTGATTTGTTTTTTTAAATCTATTTGACTAGATACTTCAAGGCAGTTCTAGTAACAGCCAGAATAATCAAAACCATGAAATACAAAAGCATTGCATACTTGTTGCTGCGAGTAATCCTTATCCGCTCTCTACACCTGTCTATCGTCCTTATGTTCAAAGTAGTGATCAAAAAAAGAACAATGAAGCATCAAAGGAATCGTGTCTTGCTGATGCTGAGGCTGTTGCGGCCTCATTTGCTCAGGTGCTGTACAAACACTACTAGCTTTGCATATTATTGATTTCCTGTATTTGATGAACTGCTAAGCAGCACTTGGTTGGATCTAATTAATATTATGGATGCAGTGCTCTGTATCGTTGTCGGTAGTATCTCCTAAACAGCTTCCAACCCTGAAGGCACTATACAATGCGGTAATCATCATTTGTTGTTTTGTCAATCTTAAATAAATTCTTTGAAGCTTCCACTCATATGCTATTACCATTTTATGATACCTTCGTTGATTCACTATTCTAGCTGATAGTATTATACTTCTTGATTTTGACCTGATCAGAAAAAAAACTTGAATAAACATGACCATGTGAAATTGTACTTTCCATAGTAGCTCGCCCAATAGCTTGTGCCAGTCTACTATAGACGTTCTTCTAACTATGTATGGTCTTAAACTTCCCCTTCTTAGTCATAGTTTGCAAATTAAAAACGCTTCAAGTGTTGTTCCACATAACCTTTGTTGTAGGTTACAAAGATAAAAATCCACCCACGTCAATTTCGTTAAATCACTACCTCCGTTCCTAAATATAAGATGTTTTGGGAGTTCAAATATTTAGGAATAGATAAGAGTATTTAGCAGACCAGGGGAAATTTCAAGGCAATGCCTTTCCATGATCTCCATATTTCCCCACTTTAATCATGTTAGGAACCCTAAACACTAACTTAAATGATATTAAGCTGACCTTTGTTATCTAGGAACTTAAATGTTAGGCAAAATGATGAGCAGTTTGTTATCTTTAGGAATGGGCACTGAGTACTGATACTCTTCATATTTATTGCAGGGAAAGAGGAATCCTCAAGCTTCTGATCCATCGGTTGATCATGCAAAAAATCCACATTTCCTTGTTTTGTTGTCTGAGAGTTTCATGGAGGCTCGGACCGCTCTAAGCCATTCTTTACCGGGAAACCTGGTCCCGAACCACACCATTACAAAAATGGACATTACGCCTGCAGCTACTGTGCCAGGACCAACTTTGAATGCCAATTCCTCAGGTTGAACAACTTCTAACTATACTTAGCTTCACTGTGAGATTTTTTAGCCTTGGGTTCTGACCCCTATTTGGACAAAACCTTGTGGATTGTGCTATTTTCGAGAAAACACAAAAAACCTTTGTGGATTGTGCTATTGCTATGCTGTTTCAACAGAAGGGACAGCGAGAAAACTTTTAAAAATAGTTAATATGTGTTCGTCCTAGATTAGTGTGAAGTTGGTTTGCTGCAATTTGGTGGAAAATGAACTTCGAAAAAAGCTCCAAAATATAAGGTGTATCGCGTAGAACCACTCACTTTGACATTTTTTTACGGATTTGATTGCATTTTCTTAGCTCATGCAAAGTCCTATATTTTCTCAAAGCAATAATTCAGGGGTAATCTTGCCCAAAACTCGTGTAACTTGCCCTCAATGTGCGTTTCTTAATTTCCGTGCCAAAAACTATACACCCTATATCTAGGAACGGAAGGAGTATTCAGTTTGGGTGGAGTATTTCTGATTTCCTTTACAAGCTCCAGTTATGATAACTAAGGCCCCATGTAATGTTGCATTTTGTTCTTTGCTTCTGTGATATCATGTCATTGTCGCCCCACCAAATCATGATGACTAATATTATTAATATCTCCAGTGAATGGATCGCTAATTGGCCGGCAACCGACTGCAAATGTTAAAGTGGTAGGCTTAAAAATATACTATTATTTTCTGTATATATATGCCTTTCACTCGTATCTTATCTTAACTATTTGCATTTACAGGAACCAACAACTATACCAGCAATGGTTTCTGCACCTCCATTTTCCCATATGACACCCATTTCAAATGTTACTTCACAAGGGGTGACAACAATGCAAAGTTCTTCACCATCAATTATTTCGCAAGAAACAAATGTTGCAAATGAAATTATGCAAGAGCATAAGCCTTTAATAAACCCTATTCAGCAACAAGTTCGGCCTGGTGGCCCAGCAAATGGCAGCATCTTGAACACTCTGTCACAGCATCGGAATTCTTTACCAGGAGTTACCTCAATGGGAACTAACATGGGTGCAACACCAATACAAGTGCACATGGCAAACATGATATCTAGTGGCATGACATCAACTCCTCCTGTCATATCTTCTATGTCTGGACCAGTACAACCAATCGGTGCTCAACTCGGTTCTTTTGGATCGAACACTTCTACTGTATCTGGCATCTCAAATGTTGCTGTATCATCTTCTTTGGCTAACATGCAAAACAACATGCCTCCTATGGCACAAGGTGGTCTGATGACTGGTTCTCATGGTGCACAATCAGGACAAAGTGGAATTGGTACGAACCAAAATATAGTAAGTAGTATGTCTTCTACGCCTGCAATGATGCCAACACCAGGGATGGCCCAACAGGCAGGAGTGAATTCTCTTAGTGTGAACAACAATTCTGCTATGAATATGCCTATGCAGCAGAATCCTAATGGGCAGCAACCGTCGAAGTATGTCAAAATTTGGGAGGTACAGATTCCAGCTTGTCTTTTATACTCCTTATGATAGTACTCCCTCCTTGCCAAAATGTAGTGCATATAACTATTTTCAGAACTCAGAAGTCAGACGATGTAAAGTTTGACCAAGTATGTAGGAAACATCTACAATATCAAATAAATGCTATTAGATTCATCATTGTGTGTACTTTCATATGGTATACATTTGGTATTGTAGATATAGATAATTTTCTCAATAAACTTGGTCAAAGATTACATTGTTTGACTTTTGGAAATACTTATATGCACTAGATTGTGGAAAGGAGGGAGTATGCTAAATGTAATGCAATGTTTTAAATATTGGTAAATGGTTAGTGAGTAACTATCAGCTTGTAGGGCTGTTATGGAATGTACCTTGAAGTTACTTTAGCAAAAAAGTAAACATTTATGCTTTATGAATTAGAATTTCAAGCAGAGAACTAGACAGATAATCTCTAGATCTCTCTTATATTGTTCACATGAGGTCATATACTCTACGGAGGTTTACTTATATGCCACTCTTAACTAACCAATTTTGAGATATGCCACTCGCAATTGATATTCTAGTAACAATGTTTGTTCTTTGAGAAATTAAACTGGAACCATTTTCTTCCAAAAATGCCGCTACTGAGTGCTTGACTGCTCGTTCTTCGCTATATGCCAATTCTATGATGGACAACCTAAGACTAGACCATAATGCTCTTCCTTCTCCCTCCATGTATTGAGATTATTATGTTATATTTAAAGAAAAAAAATTATGTTTATTGTTTTTATTTGCAATTGTTTATGGAGTTTTCATTGGACACGGATTTTCCTCCCATGTGGGTCATGTGATGCACATGTACCTTCTGAATTTCATTATCCTACATTCGTGTATATCTATGATGTTTGGGCCCTATATCTCTAAACTGGAAAGGGAGTGAATTCTTTGCGAGTATATTTACTTTTCCTGGTGTACTTTAAGTATCAACTCCTGAAGCAAGTGTGTTACATGTGAAATTGAAATATGCATTTCTATAATCATGTAAATTTATATGCTATGCACACTGGCATCATCAAATCTAGAAAAATGTATCGAGTCATTGAAGACTTCCCTTTTTGGATATAACCTAGTAACATGTCATACTTCCCTTTCTTATTGCTGAAACTATTCTTGGTGATGGATGGCCAGGATTGTTTTCCCTTTCAACTCTAGAGGGGCAAGTGCTTATTTTAAATTTTATTTCATGATAACACTTTAGTAGCACCATGTCAGGTCTAGTTTGTATTGTTAACTTCTATTCATCTTCATGTCGTCTCTGGCGTGTTTGCCTGGTGTACAGTACATGATGTCTTTCTATTCATATTTCAGGGAACTTTGTCTGGGCAAAGGCAAGGACAACCTGTATTTATTTGTAAACTTGAAGTAAGTTTCTATTTGTTGAACTGACACTCCTGATACAGCGACATTATTTTCCTGTCATTTCATCTATTGTGTTTTTAAATGGAAAAGACAGTTGACAATCCGTGCGTCCAGATGGAGTTATATTTCCCCCTTATTTTCTGCTTGGACTGCGTTGTTCATTAGCGCATATGTAATAATTTGATCATTCATGACAATAATACCTCTTTAGAATGTTCTCTTTTCTTGAGACTGTCAGACTGTCCACTGGTGGTTCATTAATGCGTATGTAATTTGATCATTCATGACACTAGCTATTTAGAGTGTTCTCTATTATTGAGACTGTAGGAAGCTCAATGCTTGGAGTTAAACAAACTGTTTTTAATGTAAAGAGCAGCGGAGAGCCCCACTGTGGATTATGTGCATTGGTAATCAAGATATAGGCATTCATCCATAGGATCGAAATTGAAAAAATGCAAACAAATGTTTCCTAGGATCTACAAGATATGAAACAATAACATCTCTAGTTGAGGAAAATATATCCAAGACATATGAAGATGGCTTCGAAGAGATTTTAATACTCCCTCCGGCCTAGTGTTCTCTATTATTGAGACTGTAGGAAGCTCAATGCTTGGAGTTAAACAAACTGTTTTTAATGTAAAGAGCAGCGGAGAGCCCCACTGTGGATTATGTGCATTAGTAATCAAGATATAGGCATTCATCCATAGGATCGAAATTGAAAAAATGCAAACAAATGTTTCCTAGGATCTACAAGATATGGAACTATAACATCTCTAGTTGAGGAAAATATATCCAAGACATATGAAGATGGCTTCGAAGAGATTTTAATACTCCCTCCGGCCCCAGTTAATTGTCGCGGATGGAGCACTAGAGGCTGACATCTTGTGAATGGGACACGCCAAGTAATTCGGGCCGGAGGGAGTAGAAAAAATGTTCAATGTTCCAAAACCTTAACTTTGCAATGAGACCAACTTCATCCACATTAAAATTCTTACTTTATTAATCCTCGTGTGAACTTGGTCCAGAGAAACTCTGTTTAGCATACATTCGTTTTTCTAAACCTGATAAAAGTTGGTGAAGTACGACACATAAACAATGTTACATGGTTTTGATGTACACCTTCAAATCTGAAACCTATTTTTACAGTGTTGGACTGCGTTATGTAATTTTTCTATTCCTCTAACTGTTCATTTTGTACCATATTTATCTGCATAAACCATGTTAATATTATTACATTTCTCACGTTAGCATATGTCTTGCAGGGTTACAGGAGTGGGACAGCGTCCGACACGTGAGTTTATAAATTTTCACTATAGTTCATATTTTGTGATGATTGAGATTGGAATATTTTATAGCTAGCTGCTGTTGTCATCTTGAAAAGGAATAGTTTTGGCAGAAAATTATTTTTTAGTCCATAGCATGGATGGAACAAGCACCCTCCTTGTGAAATTCATTCTCATTATACTACCATTCCACCTGTAATACACATCCTGTACTTTCCGGGAACTTGTCTGCACACATCTTAGAGCAGCTATATGATTGCGCAGCAAATTCAAACCAATATATAAAATGTGTTCTTACTTTTTCTCCTTGAGTTGTGTTTTATACAGTCTAAAGATTATACTGTCAGTCTACCTATAGAAACTGAAGCTGTATTTTCTGTATGCAGACTTGCATCAGACTGGCCAGAAACAATGCAGATCGTGCGCCTTATAGCCCAGGAGCATATGAACAACAAGTTTGTCTTCCAACTAGCCCATACTTTTCATTGTTCAAACCGTCCCATGACTACATTATCTAATAATGTGATGTTCATAATATCTTTCCTGCTAAACTTTTGTTGTTTGATCATGTAATTCTACAGGCAGTATGTTGGCAAGGCAGACTTTCTAGTATTCCGGACATTAAATCAGCATGGGTTCCTTGGACAACTACAAGAGAAGAAACTGGTCAGTGACTCACTGCATGTTTTCGCCTATTAGAATATCTATGATCTCATTTTGAACTGCTTTTCGTCAACCATCATTTCATACATTTACTTATTTATTTAAATGTTCAAGTGGTTTTCTTATTTCAGTGTGCGGTGATTCAGCTACCTTCACAAACTTTACTGCTGTCAGTGTCTGATAAAGCTGGGCGCCTCATTGGAATGCTGTTCCCAGGGGTATGTTGACAACTAATAGAAATATTAACACTATTTATCTCTCTGTTTTCATCAACACAACTTTCTGCCGTGTTTCCCCCAGGATATGGTGGTATTCAAACCACAGGTCTCTACTCAGCAGCCACCGATGCAGCAACAGCAGCAGCAGCTACAACAGCAGCAGCACCAGCTACAACAACTGCAGCATCAGCAACTACAACAGCAGCACCTGCAAATGCAGCCGCAAGGCCAACAACTTCAGCAGCAGCAAATGCAACAGCTGCAACAGCAGCAGATGCAGCAAATGCAACAGCAGCAGCAGCAACAACAACAACAGCTGCAGCAGCATCAAATTCAGCAGCAGCAACAGCTGCAACAGCAACAAATGCAGCAACTCCAGCAGCAGCAACAGCAGCCTCAACAACTCCAGCAACAGCAGCAGCCTCAACAACTGCAGCAGCAGCAGCAGCAACTCCAACAGCAGCCTCAGATGGTGGGCACAGGGATGGGGCAGCAGCAGTTCATGCAAGGGCATGGTCGGGCAGTGCAGCAGATGATGCAAGGAAAGATCACGCCGCAGGGGCCAGGCAACATGTCTGGGGGAGGCTACCTATCTTGAAATATCTCATGCCATCATAATATTATCTAGGCCAACTCTCACTCTACTGGTCGATGCGGCTCTAGGTGTTACCGGTCTGTGAGACAAAGACTGATCACCGAACTCCTCTTAGCTTCACACAACCAACTATTGTATGGTGGTTTTATCTTTATGTAAAAAGTCATGTAGGGAGTTTGCTTATTGCTGATGTCTACCCTGTAGCTGATGTATGTGATGATGATCATGATGTTGCATTTGTTGTGTGGGCATTGCGGCTGTGTGAACTTATTTTGTTCTGTGCACTTGTGCTTCGACGCCAGTATTTATAACCGGTACATTGTTTATGCCTGCGTGCCACCTCTTTGGAGTTGGATCCATCCTTTTTGCTAACGTCACAGTTCAGAACCGGAGATGGACAGCTCGTGCAGGTACAACAATATGGCATACGCATCCACGACATAAGATACTCTTCTATTTAGGATTGGTTGCCTGCATCGTCTTGGATAGCGCAGTATAATAGATCTTAGATGATTAACGGGACCTATAAACGGGAATGATTTGCTATGTTACATTTTCTCACTGTTGGATTTAACATGGAATTCATGCTTCTAGTGAAGGTGTCTAGGTCTTTGTCGCCAAAGCTCGCCTGTAGCATCCTCTTAACTCTGGCGACCTCCATGGAGCCTGTGCCTTTCCAGATAGAGCCACCCCGCAACGTGGAACCTATGGTTTCGCTGCTAGAGTTGCCTCGCAGCTAACATGAGACTGCCATGACAATCTTGGAGCTCTACCATCGGATCACAGTCGGGGTGAGTAGCTGCCAGAATTAGAAGACATGCTTCGTATGCAATATATGCATGTAGACAATGTCGCAATGAGCCACCAGATACCATCGGCCGATCAGCTTGAGCGACCATGGGGCCCCAGACGGCGAAGGAAGAGTAGCGCAATTCCACCGCCATAGAAAAAAAAAAGTGTGGATAGGGAAAAGCCTATGGAGCAGGAGCCCGGAGCCCGTGAACGATGGTGCCCATCGTTTTGTTCTACAGCAAGAATGATAAGAGCATCTCCACTCATTGGCCCTCCCCATGCCGGATCCGGCGCTATTTAGCGCCGGAAGGATGAAAGTTTCGGCTTAGGGAGGCCCAGATTCCTAGCGGCGTGCCTAGGGAGATTTAGCGAAAGCGGTGATAATTTGAAACTGAAGCTTCCCGCTACAAAAAAAAGGAAAAGGCCGAGTTCGACGATCATAGCCCAAATACTACAGTTCCACAAGTTTGACGATCAATAGAGCCAAATACTACAGTTCCACGCGATGATGTCGTGCATGACGTCTGAGTCACCTGGCATTCTGGTGAACACGGTGGCTGCGTCGGCGCCAACAGCGCCCTGGTAGGATGAGCTTGCCCCGTGCTTGAGCCGAAGTGTAGAGGACCGCCACGCAGGTAAGCTGGTGAAGATGATCACCCATTTCTCCAGAAACAAGGTTATTCTGCCTTGGGGGGTCTGATCTTTTTCATCACAGGCCCTCGATGACATAGGCATCCCCAATGGGCCTGCCGAAGATGGTACCCGGGGTTTATTGAAGGCCCACGACCCGAAGGATAAGAAGATTCGGAAGCCCAAGATACTATTAAGGAAGATTAGAGTTGTATTAGGAAAGGATACTTGTAATCTTGCGGGACGGGTTAGAAACCCTCCCGGACTCTGTAAACTTGTGTATTACGAAACCCCTCGGCTCCACCTCCTATATAAGGGGGAGTCGAGGGATAAAGAAAGGATCGAATTTACTGTCAACATAACCCTAGTTTCATATTCGTCGAGTACTTTTCGGCTGAAACCTTCGAGATCTACTTGCCCTCTACATCTAACTAAACTCTAGTCTACAATCCGTAGGCATTGACAAGTTAATCCCTTGTCAATTGGCGCCGTCTGTGTGATTTAGAGGTTGCAAGGAGCTGATCTCGATGGCACGTCCAGAATCGTCGACTTCGTCGGTAGCAAGCAATGCGATGGATCGAGGTAAACATGAAAAAACTGATCTAGTCGATTTTATTCCTCACCCGCCCTCCTGTTTGGATGCATGTGCGTATCTGGAGGAGCCCATCGTCATGACGTTCGGAGAATTCCGATTTAGCGTCAACAAGGAAGGATCTTATCGTCTCGAAGTTCCGATCTCGTCGGAATCTTCAGCGATCGATTCTGACTTTTCATCAAGTGATGAAGAGTTTTCGTCGCCACGCTTCATCAACACCAAGGCAAGCGGAAAGCTCGCCAAGATCTTCAGTGACACATCCTTCGGGTCGTCTGCGGACTCCTTTATAAGCAGCGACTCCGATAGCGTCGACAGCTTCAACTTCATCGACAAATCTGCTGCCATTGGAAAGGTCTTCACCAAACTTTATGATGGTGTCACCAATCCTGACAAAAACTAACACTCAAAATATCATCAAGTCTATGCAATTGAGGAGGCAAACCGAACAGAACCAGAGACGTCAGAGGCTTTCGACGATTTGGGAAACCCATACGTCGATCCCGCTGATCTCAGAAGAGGTCTAGGCACTAAATATGTCGGGTCTTCACCTCGTGAGAGAGTTCAACTCCCGCAAGCAGCGTGGGATAGAGCCGCAAGAGCCATGGACGGTTCAGAACCGATGACCACAACAGCTACTGTAGAAGAATTACAAGCCTATCAATATAGACTTGCTCGTGTGAGTAGGGAGTTGGAAAAACAAACAGCTTCCCTGAACAGAAGAAGGGAGGCAGCTTCCGCGTCAAGCAGACGAAGAGCAGAACTAAGTCGACAATCAGGAAATTCGGGAGATAGTCACAGAGAAGCTCAAAGGAGAGCACAATCTCGGCTGCAAAATATACCTGAAGCAGAGAGGGAGAATTTAGTTCAAAACCTCGACATGTCTTTCATGTCTATCGACACTAGGGGAAATATTATCCCTAAAACACCAGACGCTGGGTACATGGCAACGCAAGCTTATATCCTCGCGTCCAGACCACCCCCTGGAGACCCGAGAGAAGCATTGTTTAACATGGCAATGGCTGGAGTTGGAGTCATGGGAACAGCGTTCGCAGCTACACCTCCCGAAGGAACTGCAAGGCAAAATAGTCCATGACCCACTGCAGCAGTGCAAGATCCACCGAGAACAAGTGGAGCAAGAGATACAACGGCTCAAGCAAGGGTAGACAGAGTGTGACAAGAAAGAAGAGAACATCGGCATTCACCAGAAGTTGCCGATGAAGATCTGTGTGGGCTCCCGTGCTTTACGAGACGAGTCCGAAAAACTCGAGTCCCGTCAGGGTTCAAGCTACCCGAAAATTTCAAGAAATTCGACGGTCTACAGGATCCTGAAGATTGGCTCGTTGATTATCTCGAGATGGTGAAGTTGATAGGAGGAACCAGGGCAACAGCCATGCAAAGCATCCAGGTACATCTAAGTGGAGCCGCACGATCTTGGATAAAGAAACTTCCCCCAGGTTCCATCGACAACTGGGATAGTTTCGAGGACATCTTCGTGAAAAATTTCCGATCCACCTGCAAGAAACCAGCATCACTGGAAGAGTTGAGGGCGTGTAGACAGAAACACGACGAATCTATGAGAAAATATATACAGAGGTGGAACATTATCAAAAACTCGGCAGAAGATATATCTGACGAGAGGGCAATAGATGCGTTCGTGGCAGGAATTCGACGAGGAGATTTCGTCGAGGACCTAGGAAGAACCAACCCAAAAACAATATCAGCACTGATGGAAATAGCAAACAAGTGGGCAGATGGAGAAGATGCTATGCATAACAAACGACATAGGTCGCCAGAGGAGGACCGCCGTCGAAATTTTCAAAATAGAAGGCGATTTTCTCGCCAGTTCTACAATAATGATGCTCCTGGCCACATATCGGCTGGTTTCCGAGGAAACTCTGGAGGAAATAATCGAGACGATTACCAAAGAAGTAATGAGCAACAAGGCGACAACAGAGGTGACTACCGTGGTAATAGGCAAAATAGTGGACCAAGGTTTCAGAGACCATATGTGTCTCCCGAGGAAATGATGAACGGACCATGTCAGATGCATTTCTACCTTGATAATAATGGGAAGAGGCAGTCAGGACATCTGCAGAAGGATTGTCGAAATTTTCAAGCAATGTTGCGAGCCGCAGGAATGGCCAACGCTCAAGCGATGAATAGAAACCCCCAGGGGCCAAGGAGCGAGATACACCTCCCACCTCCTCCCGCAATTACGGACGAAAATCGGCACCAGCTTAGAATAGCGGCAGCACCACATCCACCTCCATATGTTGACCCTAACTCTAATGGTGCGGTCTTGATGATTCAGAAAGCTAGGCCATCTAATAGGGCGCAGAAAGTAATTTCGCGGCAAGTGTTCATGGCAGAAAAGATGCCTCCACCAACAGTCGAGTACCTAAATTGGTCAGGACAGGACATTGGCTTCACAATTGCGGATCACCCGCAGCAGGTTCCTCGACCAGGGCAATCCGCACTTATCTTACTCGCAGTAATTGCCGGTTTCGACGTGTCGAGAGTTTTTATAGATAGCGGCAGCAGCTTAAACCTTATGTACGCAGATACATTAAGGAAGATGAACATATCCCTGGCAAATTTAACACCAACCGATACACGTTTCCACGGGATCACGCCAGAGAAGCCAAGTTACCCGTTGGGCAAGATCAATCTCGACGTTCAGTTTGGGACCCGAGAAAACTACAGGATAGAGAAACTGGAGTTTGAAGTTGTGGATTTCCCGTCGCAATATCACGCCTTGTTGGGACGACCAGCATATGCCAGGTTTATGGCGGTACCTCATTACACGTACTTATTGTGGAGGTTGCCTGGACCCAAAGGACCAATCACAGTCAAGGGAAGCTTCGCGCCAGCTGATAAGTGCGACAAACTTTCGGGATGCAAGCAGAATATATGGCGCCAAGGCTCACTGATTATGATGTGTTGCCAAACACAGGGAGACCACTTAGGGAACCAACCTTTAACACGGCGAAGGATTCAAAAGAGGTGCAGATCCACCCGACGGACCCGAAGAAAACAACGTCCATTGCAACAAATATGGACCTCGCATAGGAAAGCGCGCTCGTCGAGTTCCTCCGTGAGCACTGGAAAATCTTCGCATGGTGTCCAGCTGACATGCCAGGAGTACCCAGGGAGCTTGCCGAGCACCACCTAAACTTGGATCCTATTGCGAGACCAATCAAACAACCTTTGCGGCGTTTTTCGGAACCAAACCGCAAAGCTATGCTGTCAGAAATCGATCGACTGAAAGTTGCTGGTTTTATTAAAGAGATATCTACAGAAGCCACGTGGGTAGCTAACCCAGTGATGGTGCCGAAGAAAAACACGAAAGTCCTTCGCATGTGTGTCGACTTTACGTGCCTTAATAAACACTGTCCAAAGGATCACTTTCCCCTCCCAATGATCGATCAAATTATCGACTCCACGGCAGGATGCGAACGTCTTTCCTTCTTGGACGCATATTCTGGTTATAACCAGATCCGATTAAAAGAAGACGACGAAGCCAAGACAGCGTTCATCACACCGTATGGCGTGTTTTGTTACAGAATAATGCCTTTTGGTTTGAAAAATGCGGGAGCAACATATCAGCGGATGATGCAGAAATGCCTAGCAACACAGATTGGAAAAAACGTACAAGTCTACATTGATGATGTCGTCATAACTTCAAAAAAGGGGTAAACGTTGATCGAGGATTTGAAAGAAACTTTCGACAACCTCGACAAATTTTGTCTCAAGCTGAATCCGACGAAATGTTCTTTCGGCGTTCCTGCGGGAGAACTTCTTGGGTTCCTAGTCTCAGCAAGAGGGACTGAAGCAAATCCCGAAAAAATCCAGGCTATCATAACAATGAGGAAGCCAACAAAGTTGAAAAAAATACAGCAATTAACTGGGCGAGTCGCAGCTTTAAGCAGATTCGTCGCCAGGCTGGGAGAAAAGGCGCTACCGTTCTACGCCTTAATCAAGCAAGGAGAAAAGTTCCAGTGGAACGAAGAGGCAGACAGGGCTTTCGAAGATCTTAAACGGACAATTTCGACACCACCAATCTTGGTGGCGCCAAAAGAAAAGGAACCCCTCCTGCTATACATTGCGGCTACACCCCAAGTGGTCAGCACAGCGCTAGTTGTCGAAAGAGAAGAAGAAGGAAAACTCCACGGAGTGCAGAGACCGGTATACTTCATCAGTGAAGTTTTATCGCCTTCAAAACAGCGGTACCCGCAGTACCAGAAGCTAGCATACGGAGTGTTTACAACCGCAAGAAAATTGCGGCACTATTTTTCGGCGCATCCGATAATAGTGGTCAACGAGGCTCCTCTATCCAATATACTAAACAATCCAGAAGCTACAGGCCGTGTCTCCCTTTGGGGAATAGAACTTTCCCCTCGGGACATCACGTATGAAAAAAGAAAAGCAATAAAATCGCAAATTTTGCCAGATTTCATCGCAGAGTGGATGGAGTTGCAAAATACAGGACCTCCGGACTTATCGAGAACTTGGACCATGAACTTCGACGGATCCAAGAGATTAGAGGGAGCCGAAGCAGGCATAATTCTCATATCACCTGAAGGCGACAAATTAAAGTACGTCTTACGGATGACGTTCCCAAACGCGTCCAACAACGAGGCAGAATACGAAGCTCTTATACATGGGATGAAGATGGCGAAAGCTTGTGGCGCAACTCGACTAAAAATCTTTGGCGACTCACAATTGGTGGTCGAACAAGTCATGAACCAATGTGATGCAGTCAATGATAGCATGGTGGCGTACAAGGAAATGTATAACGAGCTGGAGAAACTGTTTGATGGATGCGAGGTAAACCACATCAGCAGGTTAAGCAATGACGAAGCCGATGTTCTTGCAAACATCGGGTCGCAGTGCCTCGCGATTCCTCCAGGCGTGTTCTGGGAAGAGATATCAAAGAGATCCACAAAGCCGAAAAAACCAAAAAAGAAGGAGAAGGATGAAAAACCCTCGGGGGGTGCGCAAGAAACACTGGCAGAAGAAGAAGAGGAACAGGAGCTAGTCATGATGGTGCAAATACCATGGATGCAAGCGTACATATCATACATCCTAAGGAAAACAATACCCGACGATCCAGTTGAAGCAAGGCGGATAATTAGACGTTCTAAAGCTTTTACTGTGGTCAAAGGGGAGTTGTATAAGCGAAGTATTTCAGGTGTGCTACAGAGGTGCGTCACACCCGAAGAAGGAAGAGTAATTCTGAAGGAAGTACACGAAGGAGTATGCGGTCATCACGTAAGTAGCCGAGCTATCGCGGCCAAGGTTTTTCGAGCTGGATTTTACTGGTTAACAGCAATTGAGGATGCAAAGGAGATAGTGCGAACCTGTGACGCGAGCCAGAGATTTGCCGCAAAGCCTCACTCTCCGGCAGCAGAACTAATGCCAATACCCTTATCTTGGCCCTTTGCTCAATGGGGTCTCGACGTGGTGGGAAAGTTACACAAAGCCTCGCCAGGAGGATACGAGTATATGCTCGTCGCTGTCGACAAATTCACTAAGTGGATAGAAGCGAAGCCGATAAATTCACCAGATGCAGCGTCAGCCATAAAGTTCGTGAAGAGCATAGTTTTTCGATTTGGAGTACCTCATAGCATCGTCATGGACAATTGCAGTAACTTTACATCCAAGGAATTCAAGGTGTACTGTGCAGAGGTGGGTATCAAATTGCACTTCGCGTCAGTCGCGCATCCTCAAACCAATGGTCAAGTCGAGAAAGCCAATGGTATCATCTGCAATGGTATCAAGAAGCGTTTGTTAGGGCCACTGGAAAAAGCCCGACATACTTGGCCAGAAGAGTTGCCGAGTGTGCTATGGAGCATCCGAACAACACCAAATACAGCGACACAGGAGACTCCGTTTTTCCTGGTCCATGGAGCAGAGGCAGTGCTGCCAATAGAAATAGAGCACGATTCTCCGAGAGTCACAGAATACAATGAAGAAGCTTCCAGGAGAGCATTGGAAGACGACGTCGACGCACTAGACGAAGCTCGAGACGAAGTATTGTCAAGGGTCACCAAATATAAGCAAGACCTGAAAAATTACCACAGTCGACGTTTGCGACCAAGGTCCTTTCAGGTTGGAGACTTAGTTCTGCGACTCAATCAAGATCGTACTGAAAAACTCGAGTCGCCATGGCTTGGCCCTTACATCGTCACGGAAGTAATCGAAGGAGGAGCATACAGGATCAAAGATAAGAAGACAGGGGTTCCCGAGAAAAACCCCTGGAACGTGGCACAGCTAAGGCGTTTCTACGCTTAGTGGCAAAATATAGCTGTCCTTGTAAAAATACAATGTACTGAAACGCCCGTGAGTTTTCAGACGCACTCTTTTCCTTTTTCGGGGCACCGAGTGGGGCCGGAAAAGGTTTTTAATGAGGCGGGCTCGCGGTGCAGCAATATAATAAAGATAGTTGAATCATATATCTTTTCGACAGGCTCGGGGCTTATACCCAGAAGATACAATATATATATACAATGTCGATGAATACAACTTGCAAAATACCTCGCCTTGGCACCAAATACCCCGCCAAATAAAAAGAAGGTACAAAATAGCAATCAAAATAGAGCAAAGCACTCGGGGGCTAGTACCCGCAAATATAGTCAATAAAAGTTCGGTTGCCTTGGTTTAAAACCTCGCATACATGAATAAAAAGATACACCACTGAAATACTCGGGGGCTTGATGAAGAAAAATAAATACATTCTTTGGCTTTACAATATAGAATCTGTTCACAACATACAAGATGCAATTCCTGAGAAAGTTCGACAAGTTACAAGAAGAAATATCAATCCCTACCTAATATACTATATATGGATAGCCCTCTGTTATTTACAGCAGTTGTCGTATGTTCGGCGTAACTTCCTTTGACAAAGAATTCAGAGTCCATCCGAAGAAGCTCGTCCATCATTTCCTCGGCCACAGGAGTTACAATATCATTGATCTTGTCGATGTTCCTTTTTCTCTTCGATTGCTTGGCCAGGCACTTGGAGACAATCGTCGTCAGGTCTAATTTTCGGTAGCAGATCTGTATCATAATCATGGCGAATCTTGCTCCAGCAGACAGTTGAGCTCGTACAAAGTTATGAATACGAGGAGCATCCCGAAATTTTTCTATGAGACCAAGAAGAGTATCGGGTGCCTCGTTCCGAGGAAACATAGTCTTGTACACCAGGGACAAGGTCCTGGTGCAGAAATCAAGGAACTCACGAACCTGATAAGCGCGGTCTTGAAACCTGACAATCTGTCGGGTACGTTCTGGAGTGGCCCAGAAAAGAGACCCATGGTCAAGAGAAAGGTTAACGAGGAGATTGGTCCTTGCGTTTACCCTTTCGTCTTCGGCAGCAGCATCAAGGAAGGAACCTATTTGGCGACGACACAGGAATTTCAGAGAAAAGAACAACAAGAAGACAGAAGAAGCGTTGATTTGAGAAAGCATACCTGACATATCTGCACTGGCTTCATTCATCAAATCTAGCATTAAATTCTCTCGAGTGGTTGCCTTTTCAGCCTCAGAAACGGCGGCTTCCTTAGCAGCTATGGCTTCTCGAGCTTGCTGGAGTGCAAATTCCTCTTTTTCAGATGCCTTGCGAGATTGCTCCATCATCACAAGTGTTTGCTTCTTCGCATACTGAAGTTGTTGACGAAGCTCTTCCAACTCTTGTGCTAAATTTTTACTCGAGGAATCTTCACCAAGTTCAGTATTAACAAGCACTTTCTTCGAGTGAGAGGAGGCAGGTAAAACATCGGAAGGACGAGGAGTTGCGGAATAGTTGTCAAAAATCAACTGAAAATAAAGATTTTTCGACATCAATCATCCAGCAAACATAGATTTCCATTAAATCTCGAAGCATGTACATTGCTATTACAAAAGAAAGGTCACTACTGGACTACTGAAGTAGTTGTCGCCAAAACTACTAGGGCGACAGCATCAAAAGATAGAACTAATAAAAAAAAGAGGACAGGGTGGTCTAGTTGACCTCCGGCTTGGATGCGCTTGGAGCAGGTGCTGGTTTAACACCAAGGAAGGAAAGGATTGGTCTGGCGGGAGGCTTGGCAGCTCTAATTAGAGATTGCCATTTCTTCGTCTCCATCTCCCCTATGTCACCAACCTTGGCCCAGTCGACGTTTTGCTGGCTATTAGCGATCAGCGCGATGGTGCCCTCAACGCCAATCTTCAGACCCTCTTGGCGAAGTTTTAGCCCAAGATCTTCCAGCTCATTGAAGGTTTTGGCGAGATCAACAAAAGTATTGGGGACCTCTTTCTTCGGGAAGAAGTAGGGGAAAAGCTTCGACAGACCTGCCTCAGCATTTTCAAGGCCGTCGCGTGCTTCATCCCCATGAATCTCAAGAAGGGTCAGCGCATCGAGAAGCTCGTCGCCTTCAGGACCCTCAACTTCGTATTCTTGATGAGTTCTCCCTAAAAACAAGCAAAGAGTAGCTTGTAAATAAAGAATGCGGGGAAAATGTGAAGTAACCCGAGGAAATGCACAAGGATTCAGGCACTTACTAACAAAACGTTGACTCTGCGACTCCAAGCGAGTGAGGATTTCTGTTTCTCGAGCTGATTGCTGAGATATATTCTCGCTCAAGGAAGTTTCCGCGTCGTGAAGTCTCTTTCGAAGATCTTCGATGGCGGCAGCATCCTTTTCAGCTTTCTTGCGGGCCTTTTCGCTCTGCCCTAACTTAGTAGCAAGAGCGTCAGCACGGTTGTTGGCTTCCGCAAGATCTCCTGGCAAAATGAATGACAGTCAAATATCATGACAACATAATGATACACATGCAACAGAGGAAAATAAAAGTAATACCTTCCAGCTTCTTGGAAAAGTCACGGTACCCGACAAATTGGGTACCAAGACGAATAAACTCCTTCATTAGAGGCTGAAGAAACGACCAAGGGAGGAAAAGAAGTCAACATAGCCAATGTAAATTCGACGACACTTAGCAAAAAACAAAGGGGAGATGGAAATATTGAAAGGTTTGGGACTTACATCATCCAATGAAGGTGTCGAAGAGCTACCAGGGAATTGGATAGGTTCCTTGGATGGCTCGACCCTCGCTCTCTTTGGAGAAGAGGCTCGGGGGCTTTCAACTGGTGGCGGTTCCTCGGTGTCCTGTTGGGGAGGCGAAGTTTCATCCCCATCATGCTGAGCTTCGGACACAACTAAAGTACGCGACGTACTCGTTCGAGCAGCCGCGTCAACAGGTTGTTCTTCTTCCTCGTCACCACTATAGAAAAAGGGCGACAACATAAGAAGCAAGATAGACAAGACACGTCAAAACAAAAAAGTAAGAAGTAAGAGTAACTTACAAGCTGACGAGGGCATCGGTATATGGATTGAAAGCTGCCTTCCTATCTGAAGGCTCAGTTTCTTCGGCTTTGGAGGTGCCGGAATCCTTGACTTCATCCCTTTTCCTCTTGATCCTTGGAGAAGCATGAGGAAGGGAGTGTGTCGAGGCAGTGGCTTCTGACTCAGCGGAAGCCGCGGATTTGTGAGAACCCGCGACTTCAGTGGCAGGACGCGAGGTGCCTTGGTTGTCATCGTCGACAACGGTACGGTCCTCAACTTCTCCACCTTCAGGAAGAGGAGGAAGAGAAGAAAGGACGGGGTGGTCCTGAGAAAAAGAAAGAGTGTCGACAAAAAGGAGTTAACAAGATAGTAGTCGACAAATAATAAAACTCGAGGAGGCAATATAGCAATTAAAAGGAAAATTACCTCGGGAAGGGGATTGGCGCTACTATATGGCGCAATATGGCAAGAAGTTGGAACTGAATCCTTCTTGTTGAGCGATGAGATTTTGCGGATAAGCTTTTCAAAATCCTTCAAAGGAAGATCTTTTGAGAGCCTATCGACATCTTTTTCACCAGCGTACTTCCAGAAGGGGTTTTTGCGAGCCTGGAGAGGCTGCACTCTAGTCCTAAGGAAATAGGCGGTAATCTCAATACCCGAAAGTTCCTTGCCGCGGGTGTTCTGTAGCTCGTGGATGCGAGTCATCAGCGCCTCTGTCGCCAACTTTTCATCTTCGGTAGCTTCAGCATCCCAAGAACGGCGGCGAAGGATTTTGGCTTCTCCGTCAAAAGGGGCGATGTTTTCCTCCACTGGATTGGAGCTTTCTTCATGGATATACAGCCACTTCTTCCGCCAACCTTGGACGGAGTCGGGAAATTTGACGTCGAAATATTCGACATCAGAACGAACACAGATAACAACGCCGCCAATGTTGTAGGCGACGTTGTGAGAGCCATTACGGCGGATGCAGAAGATGCGCTTCCACAGAGCCCAATTGGGTTGGACCCCGAGGAAGCACTCACACAGTGTGATAAAAATCGAGACGTGGAGGATGGAATTGGGCGTCAGATGATGCAACTGTAGCCCATAGACAAAAAGGAGACCACGGAGAAATTCGTGGATTGGGGGAGAAAGCCCTCGGATGAGGTGGTCAACGAAACTAACCCGATAATCGATTGGAGGCTTCGGGTAGCTCTTCTCCTTGGGGAACTGGAGCGAGTCCTCCTTCTTGCTGAATCCCATCTTCTTCAGCATATTGATGTCTTGGGCAGAGATCTTGGATCTCTCCCACTCGGCGCTTCCCAGATCTGTTGTCGTCATCTTCGACTCCGGCGTGCTATGCCTAGTCAAACAGATGCGAGGCGGCATCAATGGACTTGGCGGCGAAGGGTGTGAGAGTGGTTGAGCGCTTGAAGCAATGGGAGCAATGGAGGATTTGCAGAGGAGGAGCAGAGATGCGGCGCGAGCGAAAGTGCTGAAGGAGGAAGACGATGGCCTTATGTAGTGGTGCGGCGAGTCGACGCAACCGTTGGATGAAAAAATTATGATGCAGATGACAAACACGTGGACAAGGGGTAAAAATGGATTTTTACTGAGAAGTGAACGGACAGGCGATACAGTATGAGTGCCAGAAAAAGCGGAGGACGTGTGTCCCCCACTTGCACGACGTGTCAATTGGATAGGAAAATTGGACCCACAAGGCAGAGAAAGAAGCGGTTCTCGCACGTTCCCGATACAGTAATCGTGGCTATCGAGCGGCGAACCCTATTGTTCTTCGGTACAAATAACGGGGATACAAAAGAGTGAGTGGAACCAGGGTCTACAAGTATGCTAGCAGATGTACCACAAATTCGAATAGTGCAATGAATGACCGAACCTGTGGCTTGTGCATCTTGTTGGTTTAATGCAAAAACACGTCCTTGAGCTGGCTTCTTCTGCTGATCCAACTCCTTTGAAGCAAGGGCTAAAAACTTGTGAGTTATCTTAGAAATAAAATCTAGCGTGGCTGACTGAATAAGCAAACTGATTGCCCGATTGATTGCAATGATGTCACCTTGACAAGATAAATTTTCGACAAAGACGCTTGACAAGAATTTCGACAGCAGAAGATTATTGATTATTTCGGGAGCCGTTGATCAAATACAAGTTTTTGCCCAAATGCTCGGGGGCTACTTCGGAAAAAAGAAATATTCAAGTATGACAAAATAGAAATGGCGAGAGCCTATGATCAAATACAAGTATTTGTTCATAGCCTCGGGGGCTACTCCCATCGGGAGCGCTGGTCGCGCACCCGATAAATGTAGAAAGCTCGAGAAAGAATAAACAAATATAGCGACATGAGGTACTGATTGTTGAGCCTACAACCAAGCACAAGTCCTTGGCTGTAGCCTCGGGGGCTACTCCCATCGGGAACGCTGCTCGCGTGCCCGATGAAATTATAAAAAAGAGAGAGCGAAAGAAGAAAGAATAAGAAGTGAGTATATTTCGAGTTATACAAATAACTCTACATATACTCCCATCGGGAAGGCAAAATAAAGGCAAAATAAGTCATCCGTTGACTCAATAAAATGTGCTATTCCATCAGCCGGAAAAGCACTCGACAATATATTCTCAGAGCACCAAAGTAGCGAATAATCTCTGAATGCCGCAAAACTTTGCGAAGGTAAGACCCCAGATCCGTTCTGAGCGGCGTGGCGCCCTCTCTGACGTCGGTTTGCTACTTTTTTCCGTATCAACAGATACGAAGAAAAATCCTAACGGACGCGTTAGGTACCCGATAAAATATTACAGGGACTCGACAGAATGGTAAGACCTTAAGCGGCACCTGTCGAAGTTTACACCAGTATCCCGAGATCATGTCCAGGGACGTGATCTTGAAGTAGGTTTTTGCGGATTGCCACTAGAGCAGTTAACTAGTACCTGATCCGTCAGATGAACTAGCCCCAACTACCATTATCCCTGTACAATATAGAATTGCATAAGATATATGATAAAATTCGGCAGATGTATTAAACGAATATAAAGTTGGAGATTTTCCCTGACTCTGCGATTCAAGCAAAATCTCGGGGGCTACTGACATAGGCATCCCCAATGGGCCAGCCGAAGATGGTACCCGGGGTTTACTGAAGGCCCACGACCCGAAGGATAAGAAGATTCGGAAGCCCAAGATACTATTAAGGAAGATTAGAGTTTTATTAGGAAAGAATACTTGTAATCTTGCGGGACGGGTTAGAAACCCTTCCGGACTCTGTAAACTTGTGTATTACGAAACCCTCGGCTCCACCTCCTATATAAGGGGGAGTCGAGGGATAAAGAAAGGATCGAATTTACTGTCAACATAACCCTAGTTTCATATTCGTCGAGTACTTTTCGGCTGAAACCTTCGAGATCTACTTGCCCTCTACATCTAACTAAACCCTAGTCTACAATCCGTAGGCATTGACAAGTTAATCCCTTGTCACTCGAGATGCTCATGGCAACGCTTCAGACATCATATCTACTTCAGAGGATTTTGATCTACTTCAGACACCATAAAGGCATCTCCAACGCTGCGACCCAAACGGATGCGCTGGGCAGTCCGTTTTGGGCCGTTTGGCTGCTCGCGCGGACCGCCGGACAGCGCCCCGCGTCCGCGTGTCCGTTTGGGTCGCACGCTGCGCCCAACGCGCGGACGCATTGCAAATGTAAAAATAAAAAGAAAATAAATATAAAAAAGGAAAACAAAAACAAATTAAATTTAAACTAGAGTTCATTAAACTTAGCCCTATTTTGAGAAATTTTTACACAAAAGAAAGCCCTATATGGGCTTTAAACTAAAAAAAAAGAGGAAACCCTAGTCCAGTGTTTGGGACGCGGTAACCGCCGGTGCGTCACCCTACGCCCAGTAGTAGTCGTCGTCGTCGCCGTCGATGAGGACGACGCCCCCCGGCGGTGACGCGCTGTTCCGGCTGGACACGCCGGAGGGCGCCGGGGACTACGGCCAGGGCGACCACTGCGCCCTTTCCCAGGCAGAGTGCGGGTCCGGAGGGCTCCCGGCCCGCGCAAGTGTGCCAGCCGCACGGCCTGCAGCTCCGCCTCCTACCGGAGCGCGGCCTGGCGCTCCTCCTCCGTCCGGAGCGCGGCCTGGCGTGTGGCCTCCTCCTGCCGGCGCGCCATGGCGAGGAAGGCCCACGCCGCGTCCTCGGCGTCCTCCTGGGCCTTCCTGGCCATCTCCTCCAGCGCGGAGGCGAGGTGCAGCCATTTGGCCAGCTCCTCGAGGTCGTTGAGCTCGCGGGACGCCGCTAGCGCGGCCTGCAGCTCGGCGTCGTCCTCCTCCTGGGGCTGGGGCTGGGCCTGTGGCGCTTGCGCTGGCGCCGCAACGGGCTCGTCGATGTAGAGGTCGCCGGGGCGGCGGCCAGCCCGCCTAGCAGGCGTGCGCGCTGCGCGTGAGGCGGCTACCGGCGAGGCCTCGCCGTCGCTGAGGTGAAGCACGTGCGCCAGCACACATCGTGCTCCACCTCGAACCACAAGTCCCAGTTGGGACTTTTGTCGCCGTAGGCGGGGTCCTCCCGGAGGTCCGCCGGCAGCTGTGCACGGCGCCTCCGGATCTCCGCGATGCGGGCACAACCGGAGTCCGGGATCGGTGGCACCGGAACCCGATCTGGGCTTAGGTGCCAGCCGTGGGGGAGGTGCAAGTCGCCCCACGGCTTTGGGACGCCAACTTCCGAGAACATCTGCGCCACCGCTACGGTGATGTAGATCCGGTCACGGATGGGAGCCGGCGGCCCCATGTCAAACGCCGCCGGCGCGGTTCGTTGGTTGCTGCCGGCCTCGTGGTCGTTGGCGGACGGCTCGAACTCCCGCTTCGGGGCCATGGCGGCGTGGAAGGTCGAGCTCGTGTGTGCGGCCAGAGTGGAGAGTGGGGACTGGATAGGGACAGTCCCCCTCCCCAGTCCACATTTAATAGAACTGGGATACTGACAGGTGGGCCAAACACGCGGACCAGGTGGACACGCGAGGACGCCGCGTGCCATCCGCGGCCACGCAAACCTGGCCCAGATTTGGGCCGGGTTTGGGTCGTCCCGAACACCGTGGCCATCCGCATTTGTGATGCGTAGCCGCGTTGGGCCGCGGATTTGTCCGGTTGGACCCATCCGGACGCTCGGGATGGGTTGCCGCGTTGGAGATGCCCTAAGACCTCGAGTTTAGCTACGCGATTTTGAGCTCATTGTGAGACTTTCAGCCAGTTTTTCTTTGTAAGCCAATAAATGTGCCGCTTTTGGGTAGATTACTTAAAAAATGAGTCAAAAATTTATTAATCAGTATACAACTAGTGCTGTAGTTGTTGGTCGAAAAAAAATCTACCAAATAATGCAAAATTAGAATTTTTCAATACTTTCCGTGCAAATCACATCTATAAAAACAGGACAGATTTTCTTACCTGCTTCTTGTCAATTTTATACAACATTAACCAAGCCAGCTTATAAATCTTGGACACTATGGCATGGTAATTTGCAGGTCTATAGGAGGACCCTATATAGTTAGCAGCCAGGCAGACAAGGCTCAGGTGCTGAAGATGATCACTCAATTCTTCAGAAATATTGATGTTAGTTTGCCTTATGGGGGGCATCTAAGACCTCGGGATGCTAATGGCGACCCCTGAAACATCTACTTCAGAAGATTTTGATGTAACTTTGAGTTTTTTCAGGAGATTTTGTTCATCTTTTTGTTCTTTTTTCAGGAGATTCTGATGAAACGGCCAAATGGTGCTGCCTTGAAAAATTCTACTCATTTTCCCAGTCTGTGTCATATAATATGGTTGACCAGACGACTTGCACAGAGACTAGCGCACCATTATTAAACCGATACAGCTGCCGCTCATCCCCGTGCTTGGACGCCGAGAACAAGAGGACGTCAACGCGTCGCCTCTTCTCCATGAAGTCTATACGCAGCGTATCCCCTAGATCCACGGCCACCACAAATCTCTGACCGTGCTTCCCCGTCGTTGATATTAAACCGACCGCGTCGCGGCGGCGCTCGTTGTCGATGAAGGAGTAGGAAATTCGCGAGAGGACGGTGGTGCCACCCATGCGTCGCACATGAAAGCCACCCGCCGGCACTTCAATGAAATCCAGCTCGATGGTCGCCTCCACACCTTTAGGAGCAACATATGATTCAAATATGATTGCACCGTTTAGGCCAAGAACATGGTTTAGTTTCCAGGGCTCAAACTTCGAAAGTGCTTGCAGACCACCAGCAATGATCTTCAAGTCTTTACCTCCCGTTTTTGCCTTGGCCCATAGATCCATTTCAATCAAGCAGGCGGTCGCAAGTATTCCTCTTGCAGGGCTCCTCAGACGTAAATAGCCTCCTTCCTAAGATGTAGTGGAGAGTAAATATTAATCACACAAGTAATTATTCAGGAAACATAGAAATTACTCCAAAGGGTTTATGCTAAATGAGTAAGTAACTGGAACGATAAATCTAATGATTATATTCATTTGTCGGGACAAAAGTTTGATTAACAATTTGCCAAAAATCCCATTCCTAGTTGTGTGCGGTGTCCCACTACAAACTTCCTGACCATTACATCTTTATTTCACACACCTAGTAAAGTTTACTAGCGCAATTAAATTGTCTAAATTTACTCCATAACAATGATCTATCATATGTATTCACAAAATATGCTACGAGGGATTACCTTGTCAATAGCTTGAGCATTCTCTCTGGAACAATTGAAAATATAGTTGCGCGAAAAGTCCAAAGTATCCCTTGTAGCAACCATGCCATAGACATCCATCTTTGAGTGTATCCCATTGTCACGCATGAAATCGACGCACCGGCGATTTTCCGTGAAGAATTTGACCACAACATCGATGAACTGAAGCATGGGGAGAGGGGTATGTAAGCATCTGTTCTTGGAGTCACAGGAAGTGTATCTCTTTGGACACAGCAGATCTAGTTTTGGAACAAAAAAACAAATGAAGCAGGTGGTCAATTATACATATCATCTAACATCTGATTAGAATAGACTACGAATGCTGATCAATATATAACCTGTTGGGGGTTCGTCCATGCTATGGTCTTCGATCCATATGTAACCCTTGGATTTTAGTATGTCCCTGGACAAGGACAATTTGGAAACTGCACCAATCCCATCCATGGCAACGAGTGAGAAATACTTACTAAACAACGCGCGCGCATGTGTATGTCAGTATGTATCAAGGTTTAAAATAGCGTGCTAAATAAAATAGCGTCGGTCTCCTTCAAATGCTATGGACGCTATATCGTGCTAATTGCGTGCTAAATTTCAAATAGCGTTTTGAAAAAATATCAAATATAGTCTAAAAATAAAGGATTTCGCTAAAAATGTTGGATATTTAGTCCAAAAAATGATTGAATCATACATACATAGCCACATACAACAAATAGATCTCAATTATTCATAAGGCTAACATCAGTACTCCAGAAGGCAACAACATAGTATAAATTATTTATTAAGAATCATCAGCATTAGCGATATTAAGTTCTAATCTAGAAGAGGAACCAACATATTGCACTTCATCACCACGAAAAAGTGAAAGTAACTTTGCTTGAAAAAATAGCGCGCTAAAGCTATGAAGTTTTAGCACGATATATCATGCTATTTCACAAATAGCTCCATAGCGAGCAAAATTACTAAAATTTAGCGTAGACCGTCCAAATATGCTATTGCGTGGTATTAGCGGAGAAATAGCGCGCTATTTTAAACCTTGGTATGTATACGAGTAGAAGACATAGTATGTAGGGAAGGAGTGGAGGACATACCTTGAGAGGGGTACTTGATACTGCCGGGGCCGAGGATGGGGTCATTGCGGATGCGGCGGTTCTTTCGGGTGGGCGTTTCTTCCTTGCGCTCCCAGATCGCGATGATCCGACGCTGTGTGTCCTCGCTCATCCTGGCCCAGGCCCCATCGGTGAACATGTGGTCGACACCGGCCGGCCGCCGCAGAGCAGGGCGAGGGCTATCTTCCATCGGCGGCGGCGGCTGAATTCGAGATTGAGGACTGGAAAACTAGGGATTCCACGGACCGGAATCCTCTCTCTTTTCAACCCACTCGGTTATTGGGGTTTTTTACGGTACAAATTACTAGTCCTATGGACGAGTAGTATTGGGCAAAGGTAGTTTAGGTAGATAATCTTTCGGCATTGTCTTGGCCAGGATTAGGGGTAACGATCGATTCTTCCACGTGAAAACCGAACGACTGCCTATCTCGTAATGGCTTTCAACTGCCGTATCGTGACTCCTCTCGCCGCCCGCACCTTTCGCGCCAATCACGGCGCGCCTTCGCTCGGCGAATTCTCCTTGCCCCTCTGTGACGACCAGCTTGCCAAACTAGCTTGTTAGGGTGACGCATATTGGACGCCCAAAAATGGTCGCACGCGTTCGTTTACGTTGTCCTGTGGGCATATTTTGATCGCGTGTCCGTTTGCTTTTGGGTGTGTTTCTAGCAGGACGATCCATTTGTTTTGAATAATATTTTTCATTCACCAAGTAAAAAAACATAATGTACTACAAACTAACAGAGATGTTTTGAATAATATTTTTCATTCACCAAGTAAAAAAAGCATAATGTACTACAAACTAAAGGAGATACAAGCCTTAGGCTACTTGCTGCCTGACAATCCAGCCCCATCGTTACTCCCTCCCTCGTCTGCTTCTCTGCCGCCCGCCGTATAGCCGTTAGAGCTCAGTGAGCCGCCGCGTCCTCTAGCAGACGGTGCCGCAGCGCCTCGTTCGCGGCATCCTCGGCCTTCTTGAGCGTCTCGAAGGAGTCGACTAACGCCCTCTGCTCCGCCGCACTCTCCTCCGGGGTAGGCTCATCAAGGTCATCAGAGGACAAATCGATGTCGGAGGAGTCGTCCTCTGCAGCGGCTGCCTCCCTGCGGTGTTCCATCTCGGCGTCGAACGCCGCGTGGGACGCCCGCTCCTCCTCTGCCTCCTGCTCCGCATCAGCCATGAACTTCGCGTCCATGGCTGCGTCGAGGACGTTGTCCATGCTTTCATCGTCCTCCAACTCCTCATCGGAGCTCTCGACCAGGGGAGGTGGAGTCGGAGGTGGAGGCGCAGTAGCCTGGCCGCGCCCGACGCTGCTCATGGCAAAGGCGGAGGGCTGTGTGGAGGCGGCGCTACGGTGGAGGTTGTGCGGCGGCGGGGCTACGGTGGAGGTTGTGCGGCGGCTAGGGTTTTGTGTGGGAGGAGATGAGATGTGCGCGCCCCTCCTTATATACGCCGGAGGCAGGCGACGGGTGCGGCACGCGTGACATCGATATTACTTCGTGCGCAGAGGTGGGCAGCGGCCGCTCGGCACGCGAGGCATCGCTATTAACGTCCTATAGACTGCCAAAGTGACGTCTCTTGTCAGTACTGGCACGCCTGATAAGACGCATCGAGCGTGGGTCACTGCCAGACGGGCTCGACGAAACGTCTGTCAGACGCGAGCAGACACTCGGCGCGTCCGCAAAGACGCATCCGAGGAGTATATTTAGACCAGGTTTGCGTCTCCACGGACAGCTCACACTATGCGTCAAGCTGCTGAACCTAGTCCCAGACGTTTCGACCACACGGACGGAAACGATCACTCAGCTTCCGGTTACGTTCCCGTTAGAGATGCCTTTAGGAAGAAAGGGCAAAGGAGCAGCGCATTTTCATGGGGCTCTCAGTGTGCGTCGGCGGGGAGCCGTGAAAGCTCAGGCAGAGTGCTACCTACAAGTCTACAACTGCTCTTCTCCATCCTAGTCTCCATTGAAGCAGTTTTCCATGGCCGCGTGGCATGTTCTAATTTTTTGACACGAAAATAGATGGCAAGTCAAGAGAGTAAAAAAGGAATCCGTTTGTCAGCAGAAATGGAATGGGATCGGGTTCAATCCTAAGAGCAAGGACAATAATATAGCCAGCTACCGGCTATATAGTCATGCCATGTCACATAAAGCTTTCATAAATAAAACTTCATACAATAAGCTGGCTATTAGGTTGGCTCTATAAATATTTTAGTATTAAATGGTTGCATGTGAATGTGTTTGCATGCAAGACTCAAAACATGGGAACAGCCGGCTACATCATCCATGCTAGGCTACATGCGGGCTGCAGCCTTTTGAAATTTGTGCTATATCCAGGCTACAAGTGAAGCGCCCACTCTCTCCTCTCTCCTCTCTTCTCTCTCTTCCACATAAGATTTTGCTAATATTTAATGTCTTATAGCCTGCTGAGTAGGATCTATTGTACTTGCTCTAACCGGATGGGCAAATTTCTATGTCCTGAAAGTAGCCTTTAGTGGGCAGGAATTTACCTATTTTACTCTTCTCTGAAAAAATACTACTCCTTTACGCAATAAGTATTGATCAATCTCAGCGCTTAGATCTGGGTAGTTGGACGGTTGACGCTTCTCTGTCCCTACCGTAAAAGATCTCTTATAATAACTATCTTTTCGCGGCATCCGTCTCCGAGTGGAGCTAGGCCCTAGGGTGGACCCCGGTACATAGGAAAACTGTGCATGAAAAGCCACTCTGGCTAAGTGTCTGTATGTTGCAGCAAGAAAATACTACCTCGGCACGGATTTAATCGGCGCACACTTACCTCCAGGTTGCATGTACAACCTCCACGTCGATTAAATCCGGTCAGAGGGAGTAGAAATTATCGTGTTGGCAATGGGGAATGGAGAGACACTATAGTCCATGCAGTACCTACTTTGAAAGAACACGTGTTTCAAGACAAATTTTGACCGAAGTAATAAGAATAAAATCTTAATTATATTATACATAATCAATATCGTTGCATGCTCATCCAATGATGCTAATTTTATATCAAAAAAGTTCTAAGTTTGGTGTAACATTTTGTCAAATAATTAAAAAACACGAAAAACGAAACATGTCTTATTGATTGGAATGGAAAGAGTATGGTTTTACCACAGCATTGGCCAGGAACACTAGTAGAAAACCTCTCATCCATCTAAGCCTTTAGTACCGGTTACGAACCGGTAGTAAAGGGGGCATTAATACCGGTTCCGTGCGTGGGACATCAATACCGGTTCGTTATGGACCTTTAATACCGGTTCGTAACACGAACCGGTATTAAAGGGTTTGGGCCCGATTTCCAGGCGGTGGTGGGGCCAGGGTTGCACCTTTAGTACCGGTTCGTGTAAGGAACCGGTACTAAAGGGCCTGTGCCCTATATGAGCGCGCGGCAGCGCCCGAGCTCCCTGCATATCCACTTCTCCTCTCACATTTCCAAATATTTTGCACCTCTCACACTCCAATAATCTTTATTTTCTCCACCATTTTAACAAGATTAACGGCATACATCTATCCAAGGGTTAGCAATATCATCCTTCCTTCCGGCGTTCCTAATTTAGCTCAGTTCTTTGGTAGTTTTAACTCGTACTATTTTTGTAGTGCAAGCAAGGTGTTCGATGAAATGCCTAAGTTAGTGATTTTATTTTTTTTATATGCAATTTGAGCTGAAATTATGGTATGTTTTGTAGGTTTTAATTAGTATCATCCCCGTCCTTACCGCTGTCGATCGCCAGCGTCGTCCCCTAGCCGGCACGGTACCACCTCGGTGAGCCCCTCTTCTTTTATAAAAAACAATTAGTTTTATGTGATGAACTTGAATATTAATTAAGTTGGTCACTCATATATCCATGATGTTGTGTATTTAATGATTTTTGATATACATATAAAATGCAGATGAGTCGACAATGGATGTACGGTGACCGGTGCCATCCCGAGTTCATTACTGGCATGCATTATTTTCTCAACGTGGCTGAGGCAAACAGGCGGTCGAATGGTTTCATGTATTGTCCATGTAGTTCCTGTAAGAATATGAAGGATTACTCTACCTCGAAGACCCTTCACGTCCACCTGCTGGAGAATGGTTTCATGCCCAGCTATAATTGTTGGACCAATCACGGAGAAAGAGGGGTTATATTGGAAGACAACGAAGAAGAAGATGATAGTGACAACTATCCCTTATTCACTGAAGACGGTGGTAGTAGAATGGGGGAAGAAGAAGCTGAAGAAGAGCCCATTTTCGATGAGCCGATTTTTGATGACCCGGATGACGATTTGGGTCGGGCCATTCTTGATGCGAAGATGAACTGCGGAAATGAAAAGGAGAGGTTGAAGTTGGAGAAAATGTTAGAGGATCACAACAAACTGTTGTACCCAAATTGCGAAAATGGTCGAGAAAAGGCTGGGTACCACGCTGGAATTGCTGCGGTGGAAGGCGAGAGAATGGTACTTCGACAAGGGATTTGAAAAGTTGCTGAAAATAATAAAGAAGATGCTTCCAGGGAGAACGTGTTGCCCTCTAGCACGTACGAAGCAAAGAAGGTTGTCTGCCCTCTAGGATTAGAGGTGCAGAAGATACATGCATGCATCAATGACTGCATCCTCTACCGCGGGGAGTACGAGAATTTGAATGCATGCCCGGTATGTAGTGCATTGAGGTATAAGATCAGGCGAGATGACCCTGACGATGTTGAGGGTGAGTCCACCCCCGGAAGAGGGTTCTGCGAAGGTGATGTGGTATGCTCCTATAATACCACGGTTGAAACGTTTGTTCCAGAACAAAGAGCATGCCAAGTTGTTGCGATGGAACAAAGAGGACCAAAATAAAGATGTGATCTTGAGACACCCCGTGACGGGTCGCGGTGGAGAAAAATCGACAGAGAGTTCAAGTCATTTTCAGATGACGCAAGGAACTTAAGATTTGGTCTAAGTACGAGATGGCTTTAATCCTTTCGGGAGCGAGCTCCGATCATAGCACACAGCCGGTGACTCTATGTATCTATAACCTTCCTCCTTGGTTGTGCATGAAGCGGAAGTTCATTATGATGCCAGTGCTCATCCAGGGCCCGAAGCAACCCGGCAACGACATTGATGTGTACCTGAGGCCATTGGTTGAAGAACTTTTAGAGTTGTGGCGTGACGAAGGTGTACCTGTGTGGGATGAGCACGAACAAAAGGAATTTAACCTACGAGCGTTGTTATTTGTAACCATCAATGATTGGCCTGCTCTTGGTAACATTTCAGGGCAGTCAAACAAGGGATACAATGCATGCACACCTTGTTTAGGTGAGGCCGACGGTAATTATTTGGGAAACAAGAATGTGTACAGGGCATCGTCGATTTCTTCCAAAACAACATCACGTAAGAAAGAGAGGAAAACATTTCGGAGGTGAGGCAGATAACCGAACGAAGCCTACCCGCCCTACTGGGGAAGTTATATATGATATGGTCAAGGATTTAAAAGTGATCTTTGGAAAGGGTCCCGGCGGACAATCTGTTCCGCATGATGTTGACGGACACGTACCCATGTGGAAGAAGAAGTCGATATTTTGGGAGCTACCCTACTGGAAATTCTTAGAGGTTCACTCTGCAATCGACGTGATGCACGTGAAGAAAAATCTTTGCGTGAACCTGCTAAACTTCTTGGGCGTGTATGGGAAGACAAAAGATACACCGGATGCACGGCAGGACCAGCAAAGTATCCACGAAGGAAACAACCTGAATCCAGAGAAGTATCAAGGTCCCGCGGCTACGCTCTTACCAAAGAGGAGAAGGAGATCTTTTTTGAAGTCCTGAGTAGCATCAAGGTCCCGTCTGGCTTCTCGTCGAATATAAAGGGAATAATAAACATGTCGGAGAAAAAGTTTCAAAACCTAAAGTCTCATGACTGCCACGTGATTATGACACAATTACTTCCGGTTGCATTGAGGGGGCTTCTGCTGGAAAATGTTCGAGTACCCATTGTGAAGCTATGTGCGTTCCTCAATGCAATTTGTCAGAAGGTGATCAATCCACTTACTCTACAAAATTTACAGAAGGATGTGGTCCAATGTCTAGTCAGCTTCGAGTTGGTGTTCCCACCATCCTTCTTCAATATTATGACACATCTCCTAGTTCACCTGGTCGAAGAGATTGGCGTTCTCGGTCCTGTATTTCTACACAACATGTTGAAGGAGATATGCCCTAGAGGCAATAATAAAAGTGGTTATTATTTATATCTTTATGTTTATGATAAATGTTTATATATCATGCTATAATTGTATTAACCGAAACATTAGTACATGTGTGATATGTAGACAACAAAGAAGTCCCTAGTATGCCTCTTAAACTAGCTTGTTGATTAATGGATGATTAGTTTCATAATCATGAACATTGGATGTTATTAATAACAAGGTTATGTCATTGTATGAATGATATAATGGACACACCCAATTAAGCGTAGCATAAGATCTCGTCATTAAGTTATTTGCTATAAGCTTTCGATACATAGTTACCTAGTCCTTATGACCATGAGATCATGTAAATCACTTATACCGGAAAGGTACTTTGATTACACCAAACACCACTGCGTAAATGGGTGGCTATAAAGGTGGGATTAAGTATCCGGAAAGTATGAGTTGAGGCATATGGATCAACAGTGGGATTTGTCCATCCCGATGACGGATAGATATACTCTGGGCCCTCTCGGTGGAATGTCGTCTAATGTCTTGCAAGCATATGAATGAGTTCATAAGAGACCACATACCACGGTACGAGTAAAGAGTACTTGTCTAGAGACGAGGTTGAACAAGGTATAGAGTGATACCGAAGATCAAACCTCGGACAAGTAAAATATCGCGTGACAAAGGGAATTGGTATCGTATGTGAATGGTTCATTCGATCACTAATGTCATCATTGAATATGTGGGAGCCATTATGGATCTCCAGATCCCGCTATTGGTTATTGGTCGGAGTGAGTACTCAACCATGTCCGCATAGTTCACGAACCGTAGGGTGACACACTTAAAGTTGGATGTTGAAATGGTAGTACTTGAATATGGAATGGAGTTCGAATATTTGTTCGGAGTCCCGGATGAGATCCCGGACATCACGAGGAGTTCCGGAATGGTCCGGAGAATAAGATTCATATATAGGATGTCATTTTATGTGAAATAAAATGTCACGGAAGGTTCTATGGAAGGTTCTAGAAGGTTCTAGAAAAGTCCAGAAGAAACCACCAAGGAAGGTGGAGTCCACATGGGACTCCACCTCCATGGCCGGCCAACCCTAGGTGGGGAGGAGTCCCAAGTGGACTCCCCCTTAGGGGGCCGGCCACCCCCCACATGGGAGGTGAAAATCCCACCTTTTGGTGGGAGTCCTAGTTGGGCTAGGTTTCCCCTCTCATGGAAGGTTTTTGGTTCGGGTCTTATTCGAAGACTTGGACACCAACACTTGGGGATCCACCTATATAATGAGGGGCCAAGGGAGGGGGCCGGCCACCCCAAGACCACAAGCTGGCCGCCCCCCTTGAGTGGCCGGCCACCCCCTCCCAAACCCTAGCCGCCCCCCTCTCCTCCATAACTCCCGCGTAGCTTTAGCGAAGCTCCGCCGGACTTCTCCACCACCACCGACACCACGCCATCGTGCTGTCGGATTCAAGAGGAGCTACTACTTCCGCTGCCCGCTGGAACGGGGAGGTGGACGTCGTCTTCATCAACAACCGAACGTGTGACCAAGTACGGAGGTGCTGCCCGTTCGTGGCACCGGAACCGATCGTGATCAAGATCTTCTACGCGCTTTTGCAAGCGGCAAGTGATCGTCTACCGCAGCAATAAGAGCCTACTCTTATAGGCTTTGGAATCTCTTCAAGGGTTAGTCTTGATCATCCCCTCGTTTCTCCCATCTTCTAGATTGCATCTTGGCTTGGATTGCGTGTTCGCGGTAGGAAAATTTTTGTTTTCTATGCAACGTTATCCTACAGTGGTATCAGAGCCGTGTCTATGCATAGATGGTTGCACGAGTAGAACACAATGGTTTGTGGGCGTTGATGCTCTTGTTATCTTTAGTTTGAGTACTTTGCATCTTTGTGGCATAGTGGGATGAAGCGGCTCGGACTAACTTTACATGACCGCGTTCATGAGACTTGTTCCTCGTTCGACATGCAACTTGTATTGCATAAGAGGCTTTGCGGGTGTCTGTCTCTCCTACTATAGTGAAGATTCAATTTACTCTTCCATTGAAAACATTAGTATCAACGTTGTGGTTCATGTTCGTAGGTAGATTAGATCTCTCTCGAAAACCCTAAACCACGTAAAATATGCAAACCAAATTAGAGACGTCTAACTTGTTTTTGCAGGGTTTGATGATGTGATATGGCCATGATATGATGATGAATATGTATGAGATGATCATTATTGTATTGTGGCAACCGGCAGGAGCCTTATGGTTGTCTTTAATTTTCATGTTGAGAGGTATTTCAAAGTAGTTGTAATAGTTGCTACATGAGGTGAACAACCATGAAGACGGCGTCATGAACCTTGACGCTACGCCGACGTTGATGGAGATCATGCCCGTTGATGATGGAGATCATGTCCGTGCTTTGGAGATGAAGATCAAAGGCGCAAAGACAAAAGGGCCATATCATATCACATATGAACTGCATGTGATGTTAATCCTTTATGCATCTTATTTTGCTTAGATCGCGACGGTAGCATTATAAGATGATCCCTCACATTAATATCAAGATAATAAAGTGTTCTCCTCGTATGCACCGTTGTAACAGTTAAATCGTTTCAAAGCATCTCGTGATGATCGGATGTGATAGATTCAACGATTCACATACAACGGGTGTAAGCCATGTTGCACACGCGGAATACTTGGGTTTGCTTGACGAGCCTAGCATGTACAGACATGGCCTCGGGACAACGGAAACCGAAAGGTTGAACACGAGTCATATGGATGATATGATCAACATGTTGATGTTCACCATTGAAGCTACATCATCTCACGTGATGATCGGTTTTGGTGTAGTGGATTTGGATCGTGTACCACTTAACAACTATGAGGGATGTTGTATTAAGTGGGAGTTCATTAGTAATTAGATTAAAACATGAACTAATTATCATAAACATAGTCTGAGTAGTATTTTGAATTAATTTTGTAGTATTGGCATCCGTTTACTACTATGCGCTAGTCTTGTTCTTGAGATAGAAATCTTGTTAAAATCTGATTAGAAACTTTACGGATTGGTACCGTATTGTTAAAGAATCAAGAATTGATTAAGTCCTATTGCAAACTTTTAGTAAACCTCACATTGTTGATTCAAAGAGCTATGGTTTCAATTAGTACCTAAAGTTATCTTGTCTCCGTGAAAACTTGAAGTTCAAATTTGTTTGAAAAGTAAGGAGCTGAAAATTTAGTTTTCAGAAATAATCAAGGTATGAGATATAAGTGATATCTAAGACCTTATTGCAAGATGATAGAATATATTTTGGTGAGACTACATGAACTCATAAGTTTTATGGGAATGTACGAAGGTTGAAGACGCAAGGCGTCACAATCCTCCAACTATTGGGGCACTAACGATATTCACATATCCATGAAGTGACCATCCTTAATATGCACCGTTGCTAAGACTCGTCGTTTCGAAGCATCACGTGATGATCGGGTGTGATAGATTCTACGTGTACATACAACGGGTGCAAGCTAGATTTGCACATGCAAATACCAAGGTTAAAACTTTACGAGCCTAGCATGTACAGACATGGTCTCGGAAAGTCGTCATGATATGATGGATAAAACTATGAGTGAAATTGTTCATCATATTACAAAGTTACTAATAGTGAAATCTGAAACACTTGTCATATGATGATCAACTTCAAAGTAAGAACCTCAAGGTTATTGGTATTTGACCAACAAACCTAGAAGTTAATGATATTGAAGTGTTTTTCTGAATAATGAGGAAAGCTAAAAAGAGAAACTACAAAAGATATTTTGGCAGAAAGAAAAGAAAAGACTAGAAAGTCTAGCTCGGGTGTATATCAATGATATACATGTTATGGATGTATTCCTCGTTTGGTCACACAATGAAATTCTTGGGTATTTGTACCATATTGGTTGGTATGAAGTGTCATACAAAACAACGCAATACAAGAATACAATGGCCTAAGTGACTGACAAGGAATATGATAGGAATGCACGTCTGGAACAAAAATAAAGTGTTATTATGTTCATCGTTGGCATTCTATCTAGCCCTTAGAATTTATAATAAAGAACTTAATAATTGTTATTTTGCTCTTGTCAAATAAAAACAATGAGTTGTTCAAATTATGACATTACTCCATGAACGATGGATAAGTTATTATAAATTTTAATGGTAAAACACACATACATAACACTGACGCTAAAATGCCGTAAGGCAAATGATTTGAATTCCACTTATTTGTGGAACCGCCATTTAGGTCATGTTGGAAAGGAACGCATGAAGAAACTCCATGCAAATGGATTTTTTGAGTCATTTGATTTTTGAATCATTTGGCGCTTGCAAATCTTTTCTAAAGAGAATGATTAAAATACCGTTCATAGGCCAAAAGTTGAACGGGCAACTAACTTAGTGGAAAAATACATGATGATGTATGTGGTTCACTGAGCATAGTTGTGTGCGGGAGATTCTTCTACTTTATGAAAACTTTCAACAATGAATTGAGTATATATATGTGGATATATTCAATAAGGAAGAAGTTTGAAATATTTGAATGGATTCAAATAAATTTCAGCATGAAGTGAAAATCATCGTAATAGAAAAGTCAAATATCTATGATTGGATCATGGTGGAAATATTTGAATTACGAGTTTTAGCGAACATCTAAGAGAGTTATGAAATTGTTCTACAACTCACATTTCTTGGAGTATTATAATGATGATATAGTATCCAAGATATGTATCCAAACCTTGTTGGATTAATGATGAGATAAAAATATTATGACGCCATTATATTTTTGTGGATTATGCTTTAGTGACTACCGATTTTTACACTAAATAGAGCATCATCATGATCCGTTGAAATGACACCATACGAGTTATGGCATAGGTAAGAAACCTGATAGTCTTTTCTTAAATTTTGGTATGCATAGCATAAGTAAATAAGTTTACAACCAAAATCGGATGAATGTCTTTGTTGGTTATCCCAGAGATTTGATTGGGAATTCTTCCCACAAGACAAAGACAAAAGTGTTTGTCAATGTTCTTATTTCCAAGAAATTGTTTCTAGTGAAGTATTTGAGTGGGAGGACAATATAATTTGATAAGGTTTATGAACCTGAGCATAATGATCAGAGTAGCGCAGCATCGGAATTGGTTTCGGAAGCGGCCACGACGATCATGGCTCCCATGACTACAAAGTGTTTTAGCCATGGAGATCGAAGTACATATTGAACCTACTGTAGGTATGGTTTACTTTGTGATCAAATAAATGATTTGTGGACAAAGGATTCATTTTGAACAATGGTAAACCAACTACAAACAAAGAAGTTATGATGGGCCCTGACTCCGTTAAAATGGCCATGCGCCTTGAAATCCATAATAGATGAATACTTTTTGAAAGTAAATGGATCTATAGACTTGGATGAAATATCCTTGAAGAAAGCTCGACTTGTTGAAAAATAGTTTACAACAAAGATCAAAGAGTTGACTACGATAAGATTAGATCTTCCGTAGCAATGCTTATAGTATATGTGGATTATTCTAGTAATCACTACATATTTCTTTTAGGAGATATGCTAGTAGGATGGCAAAATACATTACTTATCAGAAGTATGTATTAAAGGTGTATACAAGATACAACCAAGAGTTTTGCTGGTCTGTGGAATACTAGATAGGTATACGAACTTCAATTGGATGAAGTAAGTATTGCGGAGTAGGAATCTTCACCAGATGAAATAGTCAAAGAGTTTTTTGATTTCATCAGAGACGATGAAGAAGCTTGTATTTGCAAGAAATTAAGTGGGAGCGCTGAGACATATTTATAATACTTTATGTAGATGACATATAGTTGGTTATAAATAATGTAATTATATACTTGATTAAAATGTTTCACTGAAAATTAACTTCAATGAAAGGATATGGACTAAAACATATTTAGTGTCAAGATCTATGAAGATAGATTGAAACACATAATAAGTTTAAATCAAAGTACATAGAATGGATATTGAAATAGTTCAATATAGAAATATTAAGAAAATGTTCTTGTCATGTGAAGGTTTAACAAGACTTGAGTGTATCTGACACTCGATGAGTTAAAAACACATCAGTGATTTTAGATCACGAATAATATGTACAAAATCAGATATCTTGTGCTCTAAAATGTTATGAGCATATACCGGAATGATTCATAAGATGATCATGGGACGACAGTAAGAATATCCTTGAGTACTTTAGAAGAACTAAGGATATATATATTTTTGTATGAAGAAATGACAAACAAATTGCTGTAAGGTGTTACACCGATATTGGTTTTGTCATATATAAAATATAATTTCAATCTCAAATTAGACTAAGTGTTGTTTTAAAAGTAGCACAATGAGCTAGAAGTTGTCTATGCTAGATTTAGAAGAGTTCTAAATATTGTGACGGAATCTACAAAAGAAGGCAGAGTATGTCATTGTTTTGACAATGACAAAGGATGTTAAGTCAAGAGGTTCTTTGAGAACTTGGTGTATTTCCGCAGTCAGAACTTTGAAGCTATATTGTGTGTGACAATATTAGTGACATATTTCAGACCGCGGAATTAAGGTTCCACCAGAAGACCAAACTTATTTAATGCCGACTCATTTGGAAATGAGTGATGCGTTGAGACGCAAATGAATTACAAAATACATACGTTTCTGAGCGTGTCAGATCCGTTGACTAAAAACCTCTCCCGTGAGCAATACATGATAAAACACCGGAAGGCCAAGGTGTTATATCTTTACAAATGTAAACTAGATTATTGACTCTAGTGCAAGTGGGAGACTGAAGGAGATATGCCCTAGAGGCAATAATAAAAGTGGTTATTATTTATATCTTTATGTTTATGATAAATGTTTATATATCATGCTATAATTGTATTAACCGAAACATTAGTACATGTGTGATATGTAGACAACAAAGAAGTCCCTAGTATGCCTCTTAAACTAGCTTGTTGATTAATGGATGATTAGTTTCATAATCATGAACATTGGATGTTATTAATAACAAGGTTATGTCATTGTATGAATGATATAATGGACACACCCAATTAAGCGTAGCATAAGATCTCGTCATTAAGTTATTTGCTATAAGCTTTCGATACATAGTTACCTAGTCCTTATGACCATGAGATCATGTAAATCACTTATACCGGAAAGGTACTTTGATTACACCAAACACCACTGCGTAAATGGGTGGCTATAAAGGTGGGATTAAGTATCCGTAAAGTATGAGTTGAGGCATATGGATCAACAGTGGG
Source organism: Lolium perenne (assembly GCF_019359855.2). NCBI lineage: Eukaryota > Viridiplantae > Streptophyta > Magnoliopsida > Poales > Poaceae > Lolium > Lolium perenne. Next base: position 171,391,160 of record NC_067248.2, read on the forward strand.
ATTTGTCCATCCCGATGACGGATAGATATACTCTGGGCCCTCTCGGTGGAATGTCGTCTAATGTCTTGCAAGCATATGAATGAGTTCATAAGAGACCACATACCACGGTACGAGTAAAGAGTACTTGTCTGGAGACGAGGTTGAACAAGGTATAGAGTGATACCGAAGATCAAACCTCGGACAAGTAAAATATCGCGTGACAAAGGGAATTGGTATCGTATGTGAATGGTTCATTCGATCACTAATGTCATCGTTGAATATGTGGGAGCCATTATGGATCTCCAGATCCCGCTATTGGTTATTGGTCGGAGTGAGTACTCAACCATGTCCGCATAGTTCACGAACCGTAGGGTGACACACTTAAAGTTGGATGTTGAAATGGTAGTACTTGAATATGGAATGGAGTTCGAATATTTGTTCGGAGTCCCGGATGAGATCCCGGACATCACGAGGAGTTCCGGAATGGTCCGGAGAATAAGATTCATATATAGGATGTCATTTTATGTGAAATAAAATGTCACGGAAGGTTCTATGGAAGGTTCTAGAAGGTTCTAGAAAAGTCCGGAAGAAACCACCAAGGAAGGTGGAGTCCACATGGGACTCCACCTCCATGGCCGGCCAACCCTAGGTGGGGAGGAGTCCCAAGTGGACTCCCCCTTAGGGGGCCGGCCACCCCCCACATGGGAGGTGGAAATCCCACCTTTTGGTGGGAGTCCTAGTTGGGCTAGGTTTCCCCTCTCATGGAAGGTTTTTGGTTCGGGTCTTATTCGAAGACTTGGACACCAACACTTGGGGATCCACCTATATAATGAGGGGCCAAGGGAGGAGGCCGGCCACCCCAAGACCACAAGCTGGCCGCCCCCCTTGAGTGGCCGGCCACCCCCTCCCAAACCCTAGCCGCCCCCCTCTCCTCCATAACTCCCGCGTAGCTTTAGCGAAGCTCCGCCGGACTTCTCCACCACCACCGACACCACGCCGTCGTGCTGTCGGATTCAAGAGGAGCTACTACTTCCGCTGCCCGCTGGAACGGGGAGGTGGACGTCGTCTTCATCAACAACCGAACGTGTGACCAAGTACGGAGGTGCTGCCCGTTCGTGGCACCGGAACCGATCGTGATCAAGATCTTCTACGCGCTTTTGCAAGCGGCAAGTGATCGTCTACCGCAGCAATAAGAGCCTACTCTTATAGGCTTTGGAATCTCTTCAAGGGTTAGTCTTGATCATCCCCTCGTTGCTCTCATCTTCTAGATTGCATCTTGGCTTGGATTGCGTGTTCGCGGTAGGAAATTTTTTGTTTTCTATGCAACGTTATCCTACACATGTTCCCCTTTGAGAGATTCATGGGAGTCTTAAAGAAGTACGTTCATAACCGTGCTAGGCCAGAAGGAAGCATCTCCAAGGGCTATGGAACAGAGGAGGTCATTGAGTTTTGTGTTGACTTTATTCCTGACCTTAAGCCGATCGGTGTTCCTGAATCGCGCTATGAGGGGAGACTGCGTGGAAAAGGCACGCTAGGAAAGAAATCAGCAACGTGTATGGACGGACATTCTTTCACTCAAGCACACTACACAGTTCTACATAATTCCATCTTGGTGGCTCCGTACAAAGAGGAACACAAGGAGATCTTACGCTCTAAATACCCGGAGCAACGTGAAGATTGGATTGATGGAGAACACATGAAGACTTTCGGCGGTTGGTTGCAAACACGTCTCATGAATGTCACCGATGACGAGCAGCTGTACTTGTTGGCCAAGCAACCATCTTCTACTATATCGACTTTTCAAGGGTACGAGATTAATGGGAACACATTTTACACTTTCGCCCAAGACAAAAAGAGCACCAACCAAAACAGTGGTGTCCGCTTTGATGCAGAAGATGGCAATGGGAACAAAGTCACATATTATGGGTACATAGAGGAGATATGGGAACTTGACTATGGACCTAATTTCAAGGTCCCTTTGTTCCGGTGCAAATGGTTCAACCTATACCTGGGCATGGGAAGCCCGGCCCGAACGGCCCGACCCGACCCGGCCCGAAAATCCCGGGCCGGGCCGGGCTTTCTCTCTCTATCGGGCCGGGCTCGGGCCATCATTCTTCAGCCCGTAATTATATCGGGCCGGGCTCGGGCCACAGAAAAAGAAAATTACCATTAGATCGGGCCGGGCCGTCGGGCCAGCCCGAAAAAAATCGGGCTTTTTCGGGCCGCGGGCCGGGCTCGGGCCAAAATTTGCTGAAAGTTGGTCGGGCCGGGCCGGGCTCGGGCCAAGGATTTCCCGTCGGGCTTTTTTCGGGCCAGCCCGAAGCCCGGCCCGGCCCGAGAAATGCCCAGGAAGAGTTCAACCTGAAAGACGGGGTACAGGTAGACCCGCAATATGGAATGACTACAGTGGATTTCAAGAATCTAGGGTACGACACCGAACCATTCGCCCTAGCCAGTGAAGTGGCTCAGGTTTTTTATGTGAAGGATATGTCTAGCAAACCGAAAAAAAGAAAAGAAAGGCAAGAGGACACATCATACGATGAGCCAAAGCGGCACATAGTTCTTTCAGGAAAAAGAAACATCGTGGGAGTAGAGGACAAGACAGACATGTCAGAAGATTATAATAAGTTTGACGATATTCCACCCTTCAAGGTAAAAATTGACCCAAGCATCATCTTAAACAATGAAGATTGTCCATGGTTGCGTCGCAGTAAGAAGAAAGGGAAACGGGCGAAGAAAACTCGAAGACGAGCGAGCTACATATAGGGATCATAACTTGTGTATCTCAATATGGAAATCACTTTTGTGTAATGATGTTACTGTATGTAAGATATTAACAATGGAGATGGTTGGCTTGTTTTACTAGTTAAGTCACGGGCTTGCAGGGAAATTTTTCCGAGGCGGAACTTCCGAATATGCCATATATAGGGCATGTGCACCAAGGGCATATTCGAGAAGTTCCACCACGGGAGATTTCCCAACCCTTTCCTCCATCCATGGTGATGAAACTCTCCATCCATGTTGGCTTGTTGAGCTGCTTCCCATGGTGTATCGATGCTCCTTTTATAGGCAGAGCGTCCTTATCCCGCCGACAGCTTTAGTACCGGTTGCACCCACCAACCGGTACTAAAGGTTACCCACGCGTCCTTATCCCACCGACAGGGCGTCGTGCGCTACATACTTTATCTCATCGAGCAGGGCATCCTTATCCTGCCGACAGCTTTAGTACCGGTTGCACCCACCAACCGGTACTAAAGGTTACCCACGCGTCCTTATCCCACCGACAGGGCATCGTGCGCTACATACTTTATCTCATCGAGCAGGGCGTCCTTATCCTGCCGACAGCTTTAGTACCGGTTGCAGACACCAACCGGTACTAAAGGTTTGCCTCTGTCTTCCCGCCTATTTTCTTCCCGCGCTTTCCACCGGTTCCCGCCTCTGTCTTCCCGCCTATTTTCTTCCCGCGCTTTCCACCGGTTCCCGCCTCCGTCCTCCCGCCATTTTTTCACTATATATATGTTGGCTTGGCCACCATTTACATATCACATCTAGACTCATATCTGCAAACCTCATCACCAGGTCACATGGCTTCCATCGTATCTCTAACCCTCCGGGAGGCGGAGGCGCTTTGCGCGTCGAACTACCCCTGCCCGCCGGGCTACCGCGTCCCTACCGGCTGGTTGCTGAGCGTCGGAGGCGTACCGGTCCCTCCTGTCCCTCTAGGTGTGGTGCGCGAGATGGCCATCACGAACCACTACTACTTCGAGCTCACGCCAGAGCAGCGGAGGAATCCCCAGTGGCATCCCGACTACAGCCCGACTTGGGAAAGCTTCTTCATCAATCGGCGTGAGAGGGCGCTCGCCAGGCACGAGGAGGGCGGCCCACCTCCTTCGAACTTCAACGAGGCCGGCCGTCGGCTGTGGTGGCGCGGCCGGACTCTCCAGGGCGTCATGGCCTACCGTGGCCCCCGCCTGCGCTACCCTCAGTCCCAGCCCACGCGTGCTCACCCGCCGACATTCGAGTACCGCGACCCCGATGCCAGCGATGATGATGACGGAGACTACGACGACTACAGTGGCGACTACTACAGGGCTAGGCACGAGTATGACTGAATGACTCCAACAGTAGAATTTGGCCATGTATCTTTAATTTTCAGTTAAGCTATGTACTTTTAATTCGAGTTCACTCGTAATAAATTTTATTCCCGCCCTTTCTTTCCCGCCTTTTTCCGTCGTACGTGGCGGGAAAGTTTCCCGTGCGGACGGCGTCGTGGCAGGAGTAAAGAATAGAAATAGATAATATATAGAAAAGAATTAGAAAATATATAGAAAAGAAATATAAAAAAGGATATAGAAAACAAATAGAAAAGAAAACAAACGAAAAAAGAAAAAGAAATAGAAAACAAATAGAAAAGAAAAGAAATAGAAAATAAAAAGAAAAGAAAAGAAACACAAAAGAAAAGAAAAAAAAAGAAAAGAAAAGAAAGAAGAAACAGAAAACAAAATAAATAGAAAAGAAATATAAAAGAAAAGAAACACAAAAGAAAGGGAAACGAAAATGAAAAGAAAAGATATAAAAATGAAAAGAAATAGAAAAAGAAAAGAAAAGAAATAGAAAATGAAAAGAAATAGAAAAAGAATAGAAAAGAAAAGAAACAAAAACAAAAACAAACAGAAAAGATAAAGAAATAGAAATAGAAAAGAAAAGAAAAGAAACATAGAAGAAAAGAAACAAAAAACAAAAACAAACAGAAAAGATAAAGAAATAGAAATAGAAATAGAAAAGAAAAGAAACATAGAAGAAAAGAAAAAAGAAAAGAAACAGCAAAAGAAAAGAAAACAGTAAAAGAAAAAAAAACAAAAAAAAAACCTTTGGTACCGGTTGGTACCACCAACCGGTAGGAAAGGTCTTTCGTACCGGTTGGTGGTACCAACCGGTACCAAAGGTCTTTCCCTCTCTTTCACTTAGCCGCTCGGGCAAAATTTCCCCCAAATCCCTCTGTTTCTCACACACGCAGACGCGCGCAACCTCGCCACGCCGTCGCCGTGAACCTCGCCACGCCGCAGCAGTCCATCGCCGTCACCATCGCCTTCGTCCACGCGCCGCTCCTCTCCGCGCGTGCCCCCGTCGCCCCCGTCCTCGTCTCCGGCGCAGGTATGTAGTGCGCCGCCCCCGTCGCCTCCCTCCCCTTCTCCAGCGCCGTTGCCCGCCGCCGATGCGCCGCCACCGCGCGAGTCCGTGGCGCCGCCGCTGCGCGCCATGCCGCCGTTCCCCTGCGGAGGCCGTCGCCATCCGCGCAACACCGCCGCACACCACCCGTCGACGCTGCACACGAGGTGCTCGACGGAATGCCGACGCCATGGCCGCCCCTGCCGCCGCCAATGTCGACGCCCCGAGCCGCGCTGGCGCCGCTGGGAGCGCCGGGACGCCGCGCCAGCGCGCGGCGAGCAAGGCGGTGCGGGCGGCGTCCTTGGCGGGGAGGCGGTAGACGATCTCGCGGAGGAGGGAGTCGGGGAGGTGGCTGATGCGGTCGACGCCGCTGGAGGTGCGGGCGGCGCGGAGGCGGGCCGTGGTGGAGACTGGCGGGTCCGGGAGGTTGCTGTGGATGAACGACGGGAGCCGCTCAGTGCGTCGGAACTGCAGGTGTGGGTCGGCGTTGGACTCCTCGTGCACGCCGGCGTCGTGCCGGCACGGGCTCATGCGCAGCCGCAGACGCGGCATCTGTTCCCTCCTCAGGCCAATGTGGTCGCCACAACCATGCAGATGGGGAACGGAGTCGTCGGGCAGGGCGCTGGCAGAGGGATGACGGTGGCGGCTCCGACGACGCCGGTCGTGCTCAACGGCTTCGGGAAGATGGAGGGCGACGATCTCTCCTCTCTCTCGCCGGTGCCGTATCCCTTCGACACTGTGATGAGGGCCAGTTTTTATGTTACAGTTTTAGCAGTTCGTCAGCGTGTCGCTGATCTGTCTACCGGCGAGGACCACCGTCGCCACCGTGCACCGTTTCAACTGTCGAAAATTTCAGTTAACCGCACCCTAACATTACATTGCCTGTGGCCTGGTGGTTTCCAAAACTGATCAAGTAGGCCACTGGCTACAACCCTGCCCCCTCACGCGCGCAGCCTTGGGTTCGAATTCCCTTGGGCTTAAACCAAAACCCTTTTTGTTTATTTTTGTTGTTTATGAAAATTTGAAATCTGGATACTTTTCCAAGTATTTAAAAATACACTTTTATAGCTCCAAATTTTACAAACTTGATATCCTTGACTATCAGAAAAACATGATCTATTCATATATAAAGTTTGTTTAAACTTTTGAACAACTAAAAATCGGACAACATTTTAATTTGGGCTTAAAATGATAAAACTTGCTATATTCATAACTCTCTTTCTACAACTCCAATTTGCACAAACTTTATATCTTATTGCATCAGAAAAACATGAGGATTTCAAATATCATCATGCCATGCATCATTGACATCATCTCTGGTTCGGCCAAATTAAAATTGCAACAAGAACTAAACGCTATGTGAGGGTGTTCCACTATTTCTTGCTATATTCGAACACCCCACTTAATTTTGCTATGTATGAAACCCTTGCACATGATGAATGAAATATAATTGCTTTCTTCATTTTGCAGTGACATTGAGGTATGGAGGACGGCACCTTCGTCCGAGATGAGGAGGGGGAAGAAGCGGTGCAGAAATTGATCTATGAGAGTGCCCGTGGTCCGGAACCCGACGATGGAGATGACAACGAGTACCAAGACTTTCTGAATGATTTTGGCGAGGGACTTGAGTCTGAACAAGTTAGAAAAGACAATGAAGTGTCCATCACAAACTCCGGCGAGGTGTATATCTATGTATCAATTAGTCTGTGTTCATCCCTAGATGCATTCATTTATTTGTATTGCACTTATTAACGAATAATTTTTTCTTTTAGCCTTCTGGATCATCGAGCAAGTCTGTTAGAACAAAACGAGGCCCGACGCGGGTGCTAAAGGGCGAGGGCAGGTTAGCCCTCACGGCATTCAAGGATAATGGTGAACCAGTGCATCCCAAGGAGTTTTGCCGCAAATTTACAAGTCAATCCGGAGTTATTGTTAGGGACCATGTACCGATCAGCATTCAAGAGTGGCATAAGCCGAAGAACCCGGAGAGTGGTGCTAGTTATGTCAACGACACGATGAAAAAATTTCTTTGGGACACGCTACTGACAAAGTTCAGCCTACCGGAAGACATGACGGAAGGCCAGAAGAATAAAGTCAAGGAATGGACATTGAAGAAGATGGCCATACAATTCCAGAGCTTCAAGAAAAATTTATGGGACAAATATAAGAATGAAGATCCAGTATTCGATGATAATCTAGTGAAGATAAAAGATCACTGGGCCGCATTTAAGGAGTATAAGAAATCGTCTACTTTTGTGTCCCGATCGAAGAAAAATACCGAAAATGCTGCAAAGAAGAAACTTCCGCATCATTTGGGGTCAGGTGGCTACAAGAGTGCCATTCCGAAGTGGACAGCGTTTGAGAATAAACTGATTGATCATGGAATCACTCCACAGACATGGGACTGGCCCGAACGGTCCAAGTTCTGGTTGTTCGCTCATGGGGCAGGGTTGGACCCAAAGACAGGGCTGATCGTTGCGAAGGGAAAATGGAAGGAAAAAATTGAGGCAATTGTACCGAAGCTTGTAGATGCAATTGAAAAGGTCAGAAAGGGAGAGTACATTCCCGATCGAGAGAATGACGAGCTGACACTCGCTCTGGGGAACCCTGAACATGTTGGACGGGTACGAGCTCGCCCAGGTCTCACCATGAAGGAAGCGTGGCCGGACAGCGCTGACACTTATAGAAGCCGTTCGCGAAAGAAGAAAAAGGACGCCGACATTGTAACGGAATTGTTAACTAGGGTGGAGGCTCTTGAGAGAAATCAGAGGGCACCTGATCAGCCGCTGTTTCTACAGGATCCACAAGCCGATGCTGCCCCATCTCAGCGAAGAAGCAGTGTCGGTTCCTCGCATCTTGACGGATGTGGAGGAAGCTACCCCGTGGATTATGTCACGGAGAAGACAGATTGCGAGCTACATATGTTATTCAGGACCGCGTCCGTTAAGGTGGCGGTCGGCTATGTGTACCCAAGTGAAGATGGAGCAATGCACCATCATATGCCCATTCCACCTGGCTGTGTTCGTGTCGGGGTGGATGAAGTTGTTCCGGGTTTTGAAACAGTGGAGCTTGATATTCCTAGAGGTGAAGATGAGAGGACACTGGCCGATGTCAAGCACGGTTTCGCCCTATGGCCGAAGAAGTACGTCGTCCTTTTGCAAATGCCACCGACTCCTACACATGAGCAGCAAATGCCATCGACTCCTCCTGGTGGCAGTCCTGGTGAGCAGCCAAGTCCACACCTACCTGAGAGGGACCCCAGCGTGAGTCCACCATCTCGAGATCCTCCGCGACGTAAGACAGCGTCCGTTAAGCGGAACGGTACGCCGCCTAGGAAGAAATCTAGAAAGGAGAAACAACTGCCGCCTACTGAGAAGTTACCTTGGGAAAAAACTCCAGAGGAAAACGCGGAGGCCGTTCAGGCCGAGTTGAAGAAATGGTTTGCACCGAAAGTGCCAGAGATACCTTTCGAGAAGACACTAGATCCGGTGAAAGTTGTGCGTACCGTTGACAATCTATATGACCCTGTACCATCGCCGCCATCTGACTATGCGCGTTCTATTGAAAGGTCGTATGACAAGATGATCGAGGCGACAAAACCCGTTCAATCGGGTATCAGGGAGATAAAAGGGATACACAGTGTCTACCAGCTTGGACAACAACCCGTTCAATCGGTCGCCCCTCTCAAGGTGTTTGACGGGAAGACCGTTCAAAGTTCTCGACAAGACGCAACTGATTACGCCTTCGCTGAACGAGCATATCAGTTTGTTCAAGGGAAAGATTTGGTCGAGAATCTCAGGAAGGTACCAACATGTATGCGTAACTTGCATTCGTGGTACCTTAAGGCCTCAAAGGAAGGGATCGAGACTATCATGGTGCGAGTTAGGGAAGAGCACTACTTCCAGGAGTCTTGTGTGAACGTTGACTTCGCCGAACTCTTTCGGTTATACAATCTCCGGGCCCTCGACAAATCAATCATCGATTCTTTGTTGTCGTAAGTGATTTATTTATTTAATTTGAGAAGTCGTTCATTGTCTGCAGATTATAATCTTTTGTGCGCTATATTATGCAGATCGAAGATGCTCGAATGCAAAAGGGACGATATCACAGACATTGGGTTCATTGACCCGCACACAATGCATGTTAAAACCATAGAGAATCCCCTCTATAACAAGGATACACCGTAGACTTTGCTAAGGTTTTTGAAGCGACAACGTGACAAAAAGCTAATAATTTGGCCTTACAACTTCGAGTGAGTCTTACTGTCTTATAACACATTACATTTTGCTCACCGTATGTCAAAATTTTAACTAATGACTTATATATATGACACTACATATTGGAACGTGCGTAGGTTTCACTTTATTCTTCTCGTCATCAATTTGGAAATTGGAGAAGTTGAAGTCTTTGACTCACTAAGCAAAAAATCGGAACTATACGTGTCTTGTTTTTTAATGCTCAGAAGGTAATTTTAATTCTTATCGGTTTGTTTCGTTAATTTCCTGCTTTGAACTAATTGATGACTCTTTTATGCATTTTCTTTTGTCGAGCAGGGTATGGCAAACTTTCATCAAGGAAGATACGTCCCGTGAATGGACACCGAAGCTGCGATGGCGTGCGAAAGTAAGTAGTACTACCTAGGTCCACACACCTTTTAATTATCATACTTGACTATTGTTTGATTGAATTATATTCTTGTAAAGAAATGCCCGCAACAACCTCCGGGGACCGATCTCTGTGGATTCTTCGTTTGCGAGTACATCCGCAGAATTGTCAGCGAGAGAACGAATAATGAAAGAAATAAAGAGGTACAAAAACAATCTTCACAAATTTGTTTTGTTATCATAAGTTGTGCTGAGTTTCAGTAATAGTTGTTTCATGTATTCATTTGTATCTTATTCTTTTATAGTTGGCAAGAAAGCGGAATAAGCTCTCAATCGATGACCGCTTCATAGCAATAGGCGAGGAATTGGCGGGATTTTTCCTTCGGGACGTCATACCACCACTCGCAGAGTACCACAATGAATGAAGATGTACATGTTACATATATAGTTGACTCGAAGAGTACCACTATGCTACATGTAATAGACATATATAGAGTACGCCTCGGAGAGTACCACTATGCATGAAGATCGATCTTCATGCATAGTGCTACTTAATTTGCGATCTTATGCAATAACATGTGTGTTATATTATATGCACCAACTTGCTATGCATCATCTTGATCTTCATGTACTACCTAAACCCAAACGCGTTTCTGGTGCATCGACGCGATATGAAACAAACCGATATCGCTAAACCCCTCCAAAAACCCTAAAAAACCAATTCTCTGCCGTGGCAGAGATTTGGGCAAATTCCCTGCCGCGGGTGTGAACCTTTGGTACCGGTTCGTATTACCAACCGGTACCAAAGCTCCTTGGCCCTGAGCTCTCCTGGTGGCCCACGTGGAGGGCCTTTTATACCGGTTCGTAAGCAACCGGTACGAAGGGGGGGGGGGGGCTTTAGTGCCGGATAATTAATACCGGTTGCTCAACCGGTACTAATGCCCCTCTGGAACAGGTACTGATGAGAGATTTTCTACTAGTGGAAGGACACTTCGCCTTGCTTCGTTTCGTCAACTTTCACTGTAGCCCGCTAAACAGAAAAAATTGAACAAGGCACAACTTCCCATTTTCAATTACTAAGCGAGAAAGAGAGTTTAGAAATTACATGGCCAAAGCCAACCCCGCCCAGGAACATGGGCTTGCAAAATATAATGCCAAAAACAATAAAAGGTAAACGACTACTCTTCTGATATACAATTCCTCTGCACTTAGCGCCATCAATCACCCAAGTTCTAGCCTCATCTTTGATGTCGATCAAACTAGGAAGGTGGGAGATGTGCCAAAATAAATCTTGAGTTACACTCGTTTCAAAGCTTCCATGCAAAAAGTGTGATCATAGAAGCGATGTCCTTGCGAGGAGCTCAAAGAAGCATAACCACGACGCTCCAATAGTCCTTGACATTATGAATATTCTCGCATTAGTATGGATTTGTTGCCACCCGGTGGCAATGCCCTCCTATAGGCTGTCGTCGGATCAATTGGTGGAGATTCGTTTCGTTCTGCCAGATTAGCAGACATATGTAGTTACCACTAGCTGGATCACGTTGTAAACCGATTTATAAGCTAATTTTATGCTCGAATTGTCAGTGACTTGCAGAAATATGCAGCGCGAGAACCGGCTAGCTGAGCGTTTATGTCTGCTCTTGCACATGGAAAAGTTGGCCAAAAAGATACATGCATAGTGCGCTGTGATGATGCCGTGCATGCATGCCTGGCTACGATTGTGTCACAGCGACCTCCATGCATGCCTATGTAGTGTAGGACACGAGCAGCATGGTGAGGTCCGTGGCGCAGCTGAAGGCAACGACGTCGGCCGTCCGGCATGACACAGCTTAAGGGCATCTCCAGCGGTCCGACGCATTTCGGACACCTAAAATGTCCGCGGGCGTTCGTTTGCGTCGCGAGGCGGACGCGGAAATGGTCTCGTGTCCGTTTGCGTCTGGGGCTGGCTCCAGCAGGGTGACGCATTTTGGGCGCAGGCCAGAATTCAAAAATAGAAGCACGCATAAACTTTTGCACCAAATTTACAGCCGCATTTTGAGGGCTGAAACAAGTTCACCCCACTTTGCATATCGGACTGCACAAAGTGGAGACCAAAAGGGGCACAACAAGGCCTGTACAGCAATAAAAATGTCCAAAAGGAGGCCAAGGTGCTGGGCGCATGGCGCCGGCGATCAGGTGTCTCGCGCGGATTTCGGCGCGCCTCTTCATGAACCAGGCCCTGGTGTCGTCGTCGACGCTGCTCAAGTCGGCTAGCATGATCCTAGTGTCCTCCGCAAGGATCTTGGCCTTGGCGTCCATCCTCCTAGCCTCGGCGTCAAGCAATTTGGCCTCGGCGTCTGCCTTTTGGACCTCAATTACCTCTTTGGCGAGGTTGTGGTAGATGGCAGCTGCGGCCTCTTTTTCCAGACGCCTCTGTTGCTGCCAAAACCCACCGGCGGGCAGCGACGGGCAACACCGTAGAGCCGGGAACAACCTAGGGCTGCGGCTGGCCGAGGTCCCTCCGAGCGACGGCCCGCAAAGCCTTCTGGTACACACGTCCGATGCTGATGCAAGGGCGTGCCACCTGACCTATACCTGGTCAGGAAGGTGATGGAGATGCCTCGCTTAGTTTCCTGCATGGCATACACGTAAACATTAAATACGAGCCTCGATCGGCTCTCAGGTTATCCTGTGAATCGGCTCAAGGAGCCGATCCACCCATGATTCGTACGAGGTGCACGAATATATGGTGGTCCTGCTTGATCAAGATAAAGCTAAAACGATCTACGACGATCTGGGGTTTTCACCGCATAATCGGATCATCCTACTCACGATTGGGCCTCGCGGCCACGCACGGTGATCGTAAACCGATCCTAGATAGGGCCTAAAAACCAACACGAGGTTGATCCCCGGAACATCCTGTCTAGGACTAGCGAACGACACCCTACGTGCCGCTGGATCCTCCAACCCTTTGTAAGGCCTAACTATTGCAGATATTAAACTAATCCTTGTAGAACAAGGAGCAACCGTAACGGATCGGATCTACTAAATTAAGATCAAGCGGGGTGCCGCCCCCACACCTGAGATAGGTGTGAGGGCGGCTAGATATGCAAGGGTTGCACTACGATAGCATGTTACGCGAAGAACTATGCTAACCCTAACACATCTATGATAACTACGTTGCTCGCCATCAACAAGGCTTCAGTACGAGCAACGCATGAACAACGTGGAGCTTGTGCTGCCTAGATCGCAAGATGCGATCTAGGCAGCATGTTGCTTACCGGTAGAAACCCTCGAGACGAAGGAGTTGGCGATGCGCCGAGATTGATTGATTGATTGAACGTTGGTTGTTGTTTATTCCATAAACCCTAGATACATATTTATAGTCCAGGGGACTTTCTAATTCAGGCGTGCACCTAACCGTGCACGGGGCCAACTCTAACTGATCGACACGTATCCTAATATGTTACAGATACAAAGGCAAACTAGCCCAAACTTAGCATATAAAGGCCGATTCACGTATTTCTTCCATGTATATTCTTCAAATCTATCTTGATCGCGGCCCACCTCTGACTCGGTCAAATTCTGGTGATAACACATGCCCCCCTGGTTTTGGAATTGGTAATTCCAAAATCACTCTGCTTTTCCTTCGTTGGGTCATGTCGTGGCAGAACCGTTGCAGTATCCGTCATCATGATGCCTTGCCTTCTCAACTTCTCCGCGTGACCTGGCAGTTTTTTTTTCTTTTAGGCACCACTTCCTCGGAAACTGCTGTGGCATTGAATTTCCACTATATCCCCTTTTATTTAACCGCTCCGCACAGTTGATTTCCGCATCTTCTCCGCATTAGCACTCCAAAAGCCCTCCTGCGCCACCATGTCTTCTTCCTCCTCTGCTTCATCGGATCTTTCCACCCAGTCCTCTTCCTCTCGCGAGCCGACGCCGGAACCGAACCCGGCGGAGGTCCACGCAGCCAACACCCGCCGCGCCATTGAGGCCGGGGAGGAGTCTAGCCATGACTTCTCCATCTGGTCGGAGGACGACAAGTCCCTGACCGACGGGGAAAGCGACCTCCGCTCCCTCGCTGAAGGGGAAACGGAGGAGGAGAGCGACGACGATCGCTTCTCCTGTGACTTCACCTCTCCCGAGGAGGAGGAGGAGGAAGAAGAGGAGGAGGAGGAGGACGACACCTCCTTCGACGAGCCGCCGGCCAAGCGGTTCTGCCCCTGGCTGGGGAACCTCAGCGACTTCGACAGCGACGACGATGACGCTGATGAAGAGGACGAGGACAATGAGGGCCCGGTCGACGGCCATTGGAGCGACGACGAGCCCGCCGGGAGCAGCGCCGACAGCGGCGACGACGGCGACGACGAGGGCAGTGACGGCCCGTAGATAGGACCTCTAGTATAGGACCAGTAGCAGTAGACGGGGCAATGTATCCCCTAGTACTTTCTTTTGAGAGCAATCAGCTCTTTATGTAAGAAATCTATCAATGAAGAACTTTTCCCAATTTGATTTTGCCGATTTCCTTTGAGCTTAATTTAGCCGATTCCCTCTCATACTGATCTTGCCAATTTGTCCCCTTTGCCAATGCGTAATGAGCCGATAGCAACGCATCGGTCCTTTAAAATTCACCCTTCCATTCTTCAACTGATGATTTTGAAATCTGGTGGATAACGTAGAGTCTTCAGGGAAGCCTTTGAATTCTTCCAACCAAACTTAATGGTCTACTCATCATTTTGTGAAGAAGGTTGCGACGAAAGGTCAGCCGATGGTACCCCAATCGGCTCCTGAACAGAGCGTCCACCAGGCCTGCTGCCCCCCGAGCCTTACTCGGGGCGAGAATGTCAGAGAGGATGCACCAAAGCCGATCACCTTTCTTCCTTAGAAAGCCGATATACCCCTTCTGTCAACACTGCTGAACTAGTACCAAGGGTTGAAAATCCTCGACAAGAAGGTTCAGGAACCCGGATCGGCTCAAAGCAGCTGAAGAAGTTCTCATTGTTTTACCCCCGCGAAGAAGCAGAGAGCCCCACAGCTGAACTGGATTTGGTGGAGATCCGGCAAACCTCGTATGGTTGCACTAGAGTCGATGGCTGCGCATCGGCTTCGTAGAAATTTTTTTTTTACTGGCCGATTTTTTCCTATCGGCCCCAATATTTTACTGCACACATGTTTACACATGTTTATCTGCACATGTTCATCTGACTATATGCCCCCCGAGCCGAATCTGCCAGGTGACTGCAGATATCGGCTTTGTGGTTAGCCAAGGCACTGCACTTGCACGTCGGCTCCACGAGGATTCGTGTTGATTTTCATCCGCCGACGTGGCCGCTGCCCAGTAGATCGATGTTGAACACAAGCAGAACATGTGGTGAAGATAATTTTTGGCCGATTACTGGGATCGGCCACCATAACGATTGAAGCGCTGGCTGAAGGTTCTGTAATGTCCCTTCATAGATTTTTTGGGGCCGATCACAAGGATCAGCCTCGTCACGTTTGCTCATCGCTTTGCTTCAGCTACATGGTCAGGCCAGTGGATAAAACCAGTTTAACCCTTCCCTTCGTCACGTCAATTCGCTCGCAGTCGTCCAAATTGATACCTGAGAGGGGTTCTTGGCCTGCTGCTTCCCATGCGTTCATGCCAGCCGTTGAAATTTCGGCTGAGTCATCGGCTTGGACGACCTCTACCTCATCTCCATCCCACTGTATTATGCATTGGTGCATCGTGGAGGGAATGCAGCAGTTGGCGTGGATCCAATCTCTTCCTAGCAGAACAGCATAAGTGCTCGTGCTATCGACGATGAAGAACGTCGTAGGGATAGTTTTCCTTCCTACAGTCAGATCCACGTTCAGAACACCTTGTGCGTCAGACGCTTGGCCGTTGAAATCGCTCAATGTCACGTTGGTCTTGATTAAATCTGAGCTAGAGCGTCCCAGCCGACGTAGCATAGAGTACGGCATGATGTTGACTGCCGCTCCGGTGTCCACCAGCATCTTATTTACAGGCCTCCCATCGATATAACCTCGCAAGTACAGGGCCTTCAGATGTCTGTAGCTTCTTTCTCGTGGTTTCTCAAAGATAACCGGCCGTGGGCCGCAGTCAAGTTGTGCCACAGGTGCCTCGTCTAATCCTGGAGCACTGAACTCCGAAGGGAGGATGAACACCATGTTTGTGCCAGCCGATGTTTCATCATCGGCTTTCCTTTGCTTGGGGCGCCACTCCATTTTCCGTGGACGACCCACTTCGTCCAGGGTTCGCTGAACTTTTGCAACCAGATCAGGTCGTGCCTTCCTTAACGTATGCAAGTATAACCTTTCGGCTTCCTCCAGGCCGCGCAATCGCTGAACCCTGCGCTTTTGTGAACGGCTGAGTCCATCAGGGCACCACCTTGGACGGTGGTACCTGTCTTCTTCTTCTTCTTGTCCCTCGTCTTCTGAATCCTCGAGATCTGCCCACCGAGGGGACTCAGCGCGTTTGCTTTGTGGCGGGAGAGGCCCTAAGCGCCTGAACACAGACACGTTGGCTGCCTCCTTCTTCTTCTGGTTGCATTCTGGGCAATTGCCGATTGTGGGCAATCGGCTCATTCCTGAATCCCAGCAGTGTCTGAAGAAGGGGCAGTCCCAGTGCCTGTCGTTGTCGTCTTGCTCCCTTGATTCTTTTTTGACACGGCGCTCGTGCTCCTCCTCATCGTGATTGTGCCGACGATGTCTTCTAGCTTCTCTAGCCAGACGACCTCTTTCATCATCATCGCTGGATCGTCGGCGTTGGTCATACTGACTCACATACTTGTTGAGGAGGTGATCAGAGAGGGGTCGCTGATATCTTATATTCTTCACTTCTCCCTCTGTGACGTAGCGCTTGCCATCATGACGGAGCCGATCGCGTGGAGCAGCCTCCTCTATATCCTTGCTACGAGAGCAGCTGCCCTCGTCTTCATCCTTGCCAGCGTGGTGTCCAAGTCCTACCATGTTGATGCTGAACGAGGATCCTGGCTGGCAACCTTCAGGGTAAGTGCATTCCACCATGTTAACAGCGGGGAAGGGTTGGGTGTCGACCTTCATGGCGTACTGGTTGAAAATCAGACGTCCTTGTTCTATCGCCATTTGGATCTGCTGACGCCACACCCTGCAGTCGTTGGTGGCATGGGAGAGCGAGTTATGCCATTTGCAGTATGGCTTTCCGTTCAGCTCCTGTACCGTGGGGAATTTGTGAAGGAGATATGCCCTAGAGGCAATAATAAAGTGGTTATTATTTATATCTTTATGTTTATAATAAATGTTTATATATCATGCTATAATTGTATTAACCGAAACATTAGTACATGTGTGATATGTAGACAAACAAAGAAGTCCCTAGTATGCCTCTTAACTAGCTTGTTGATTAATGGATGATTAGTTTCATAATCATGAACATTGGATGTTATTAATAACAAGGTTATGTCATTGTATGAATGATGTAATGGACACACCCAATTAAGCGTAGCATAAGATCTTGTCATTAAGTTATTTGCTATAAGCTTTCGATACATAGTTACCTAGTCCTTATGACCATGAGATCATGTAAATCACTTGTACCGGAAAGGTACTTTGATTACACCAAACACCACTGCGTAAATGGGTGGCTATAAAGGTGGGATTAATTATCCGGAAAGTATGAGTTGAGGCACATGGATCAACAGTGGGATTTGTCCATCCCGATGACGGATAGATATACTCTGGGCCCTCTCGGTGGAATGTCGTCTAATGTCTTGCAAGCATATGAATGAGTTCATAAGAGACCACATACCACGGTACGAGTAAAGAGTACTTATCAGGAGACGAGGTTGAACAAGGTATAGAGTGATACCGAAGATCAAACCTCGGACAAGTAAAATATCGCGTGACAAAGGGAATTGGTATTGTATGTGAATGGTTCATTCGATCACTAAAGTCATCGTTGAATATGTGGGAGCCATTATGGATCTCCAGATCCCGCTATTGGTTATTGGTCGGAGTGAGTACTCAACCATGTCCGCATAGTTCACGAACCGTAGGGTGACACACTTAAAGTTGGATGTTGAAATGGTAGAACTTGAATATGGAATGGAGTTCGAATATTTGTTCGGAGTCCCGGATGAGATCCCGGACATCACGAGGAGTTCCGGAATGGTCCGGAGAATAAGATTCATATATAGGAAGTCATATTCCAAGTTTGGAAATGATCCGGTGCATTTATGGCAGGTTCTAGAAGGTTCTAGAAAAGTCCGGAAGAAACGCACTATGGAAGGTGGAGTCCCGGAAGGACTCCACAAGCTTGACCAGCCAAACCCTAAAGGAGGAGTCCCAGGTGGGCTCCACCTAGAGGTGGCCGGCCACCCCACCTCAAGGAAAGGTGGGAGTCCCACCTTGAGTGGGACTCCCTCCTTGAGTAGGTTTCCCACATATGGGAGGTTTTAGTGTTGGGGTCTTATTCGAAGACTTGGACTAGAACTCTTGGGGCTTCCACCTATATAATGAGGAGGAGAGGGAGGGGGGCAGCCACTCTTTGGCTCAGCCTTGGCCGCACCCCTTAGAGGGCCGGCGCCCAACCCCCCTCTCTCCCCAAACCCTAGCGGTCTCTCTCCTCCACCACATCCCGCACGCTTAAGCGAAGCTCCGCCGGATTTCTCCACCACCACCGATACCACGCCGTCGTCTTTGTCGGATTCAAGAGGAGCTACTACTTCCGCTGCCCGCTGGAACGGGGAGGTGGACGTCGTCTTCATCAACAACCGAACGTGTGACCGAGTACGGAGGTGCTGCCCGTTCGTGGCGCCGGAACCGATCGTGATCAAGATCTTCTACGCGCTTTTGCAAGCGGCAAGTGATCGTCTACCGCAGCAATAAGAGCCTACTCTTATAGGCTTTGGAATCTCTTCAAGGGTTAGTCTTGATCATCCCCTCGTTGCTACCGTCTTCTAGATTGCATCTTGGCTTGGATTGCGTGTTCGCGATAGGAAAATTTTTGTTTTCTATGCAACGTTATCCTACAGTGGTATCAGAGCCGTGTCTATGCATAGATGGTTGCACGAGTAGAACACAATGGTTTTGTGGGCGTTGATGCTCTTGTTGTCTTTAGTTTGAGTACTTTGCATCTTTGTGGCATAGTGCGATGAAGCGGCTCGGACTAACTTTACATGACCGCGTTCATGAGACTTGTTCCTCGTTCGACATGCAACTTGTATTGCATAAGAGGCTTTGCGGGTGTCTGTCTCTCCTACTATAGTGAAGATTCAACTTACTCTTCTATTGACAACACTAGTATCACCGTTGTGGTTCATGTTCGTAGGTAGATTAGATCTTACACAAAAACCCTAAACCACGTAAAATATGCAAACCAAATTAGAGACGTCTAACTTGTTTTTGCAGGGTTTGGTGATGTGATATGGCCATGATGTGATGATGAATATGTATGAGATGATCATTATTGTATTGTGGCAACCGGCAGGAGCCTTATGGTTGTCTTTAATTTTCATGTTGAGTAGTATTTCAAAGTAGTTGTAATAGTTGCTACATGAGGTGAACAACCATGAAGACGGCGCCATGAACCTTGACGCTACGCCGACAATGATGGAGATCATGCCCGTTGATGATGGAGATCATGTCCGTGCTTTGAAGATGAAGATCAAAGGCGCAAAGACAAAAGGGCCATATCATATCACATATGAACTGCATGTGATGTTAATCCTTTATGCATCTTATTTTGCTTAGATCGCGACGGTAGCATTATAAGATGATCCCTCACATTAATATCAAGATAATAAAGTGTTCTCCCCTCGTATGCACCGTTGTAACAGTTCGTCGTTTCAAAGCATCTCGTGATGATCGGATGTGATAGATTCAACGATTCACATACAACGGGTGTAAGCCATGTTGCACACGCGGAATACTTGGGTTTGCTTGACGAGCCTAGCATGTACAGACATGGCCTCGGGACAACGGAAACCGAAAGGTTGAACACGAGTCATATGGATGATATGATCAACATGTTGATGTTCACCATTGAAGCTACATCATCTCACGTGATGATCGGTTTTGGTGTAGTGGATTTGGATCGTGTACCACTTAACAACTATGAGGGATGTTGTATTAAGTGGGAGTTCATTAGTAATTAGATTAAAACATGAACTAATTATCATAAACATAGTCTGAGTAGTATTTTGAATTAATTTTGTAGTATTGGCATCCGTTTTCTACCATGCGCTAGTCTTGTTATTGAGATAGAAATACTGTTAAAATCTGACAAGAAACTTTACGGATTGGTACCGTATTGTTAAAGAATCAAGAATTGATTAAGTCCTATTGCAAACTTTTAGTAAACCTCACATTGTTGATTCAAAGAGCTATGTTTTCAATTAGTACCTAAAGTTATCTTGTCTCCGTCAAACTTGAAGTTCAAATTTGTTTGAAAAGTAAGGAGCTGAAAATTTAGTTTTCAGAAATAATCAAGGTATGAGATATATGTGATATCTAAGACCTTATTACAAGATAATAGAATATAATTTGGTGAGACTACATAAACTCATAAGTTTTATGGGAATGTATGAAGGTTGAAGACGCCAGGCGTCACAATCCTCCAACTATTGGGGCACTAACAATATTCGCATATCCATGAAGTGACCATCCTTAATATGCACCGTTATTAAGACTCGTCGTTTCGAAGCATCACGTGATGATCGGGTGTGATAGATTCTACGAGTGCATACAACGGATGCAAGCTAGATTTGCACATGCAAATACCAAGGTTAAAACTTTACGAGCCTAGCATGTACAGACATGGTCTCGGAAAGTCGTCATGATATGATGGATAAAATTATGAGTGAAATTGTTCATCATATTACAAAGTTACTAATAGTGAAATCTGGAACACTTGTCATATGATGATCAACTTCAAAGTAAGAACCTCAAGGTTATTGGTATTTGACCAACAAACCGAGAAGTTATTGAAGTTGATATGTTTCTCTGAATAATGAGGAAAGCTAAAAGAGAAACTGCAAAAGATATTTTGGCAAAAGAAAAGGAAAAGACTAGAAAGTCTAGCTCAGGTGTATATAAATGATATACATGTTATGGTTGTATTTCTAGTTAAGTCACACTATGAAATTCTTGGGTATTAGTACTATATTGGTTGGTATGAAGTGTCATACAAAACAACGCAATACAAGAATACAATGGCCTAAGTGGCTGACAAGGAATATGATAAGAATGTTCGCCTGGAACAAAATAAAGTGTTATTATGTTCGTCGTTAGCATTCTATCTAGCCCTTAGAATTTATAATAAAGAACTTAATAATTGTTATTTTGCTCTGGTCAAATGAAAACAATGAGTTGTTCAAATTATGACATTACTCCATATACGATGGATAAATTATTATAAATCTTAATGGTGAAACACACATACATAACACTGACGCTAAAATGCCATAAGGCAAATGATTTGAATTCCACTTATTTGTGGAACCGCCATTTAGGTCATGTTAGAAAGGAACGCATGAAGGAACTCCATGCAAATGGATTTTTTGATTCATTTGATTTTTGAATCATTTGGCGCTTGCAAATCTTTTCTAAAGAGAATGATTAAAATACCGTTCATAGGCCAAAAAGTAGAACGGACAACTAACTTAGTGGAAAAATACATGATGATGTATGTGGTTCACTGGGCATAGTTGTGTGCGGGAGATTCTTCTACTTCATGAAAACTTTCAACAATGAATTGAGTATATATATGTGGATATATTCAATAAGGAAGAAGTTTGAAACATTTGAATGGATTCAAATAAATTTCAGTATGAAGTGGAAATCATCGTAATAGAAATCAAATATCTATGATTGGATCATGGTGGAAATATTTGAATAACGAGTTTTAGCGAACATCTAAGAGAGTTATGAAATTGTTCTACAACTTACGTTTCTTGGAGTATCATAGTGATGATGAAGTATCCAAGAGATATATCCAAATTTTGTTGGATCAATGATGAGATAAAATATTGATGCCATTATATTTTTGTGGATTATGCTTTAGTGACTACCGCTTTTACACTGAATAGAGCATCATCATGATCCGTTGAAATGACACCATACAAGTTATGGCATGGGTATAAACCCTAATAGTCAACCAAAATCGGATGAATGTCTTTGTTGGTTATCCCGAGAGATTTAATTGGGAATTCTTCCCACGAGACAAAGACAAAAGTGTTTGTCAATGTTTCTTATTTCCGAGAAATTGTTTCGAGTGAAGTATTTGAGTGGGAGGACAATATAATTTGATAAGGTTTATGAACCTAAGCATAATGATCAGAGTAGCGCAGCATCGGAATTGGTTTCAGAAGCGGCCACGACGATCATGGCTCTCATGACTACAAAGTGTTTTAGCCATGGAGATCGAAGTACATATTGAACCTTGTAGGTATGGTTTACTTTGTGATCAAATAAATGATTTGTGGACAAAGGATTGATTTTGAACAATGATAAACCAACTACAAACAAAGAAGTTATGATGGGCCCGGACTTCGTTAAAATGGCTATACGCCATAAAATCCAAGATAGATGAATACTTTTTGAAAGTAAATGGATCTATGAAATTGATGGACTTGGATGAAATATCCTTGAAGAAGCTCAACTTATTGAAAAGTTGTTTACGACAAAGTTCAAAGAGTTGACTACGATAAGATTAGATCTTCCATAGCAATGCTTATAGTCTATGTGGATTATTCTAGTAATCACTACATATTTCTTTTATGAGATATGTTAGTAGGATGGCAAAATACACTACTTAACAGAAGTGTATATTAAAGGTGTATACTAGATACAAACCAAGAGTTTTGCTGGTCCGTGAAATACTAGATAGGTATACGAACTTCAATTGGATGAAGTAAGTATCGCGGAGTTTGAATCTTCACTGGATGAAATAGTCAAAGAGTTTTTGATTTCATCAGACGATGAAGAGGATTGAATTTGAAAGAAATTAAGTGTGATCTCTGAGACATATTTATAATACTTATGTAGAAGACATATAGTTGGTTATAAATAATGTAATTACATACTTGATTAAAAGGTTTCATTGAAAATTAACTTCAATGAAAGGATATGGACTAAAACATATTTAGTATCAAGATCTATGAAGATAGATTGAAACACATAATAAGTTTAAGTCAAAGTACATAGAATGGATATTGAAATAGTTCAATATAGAAATATTAAGAAAATGTTCTTGTCATGTGAAGGTTTAACAAGACTTGAGTGTATCTGACACTCGATGAGTAAAAATACATGAGTGATTTTAGATCACAAATAAAATGTACAAAATCAGATATCTTGTGCTCTAAAATGTTATGAGCATATACCGGAATGATTCATAAGATGATCATAGGACGACAGTAAGAATATCCTTGAGTACTTTAGAAGAACTAAGGATATACATATATATTTTTGTATGAAGAAATGACAAACAAATCGCTGTAAGGTGTTACACCGATATTTATTTTGTCACATATCAAAATAGAATTTCAATCTCAAATTAGACTAAGTGTTGTTTTAAAGGTAGCACAATGAACTAGAAGTTGTCTATGTTAGATTTAGAAGAGTTCTAAATATTGTGATGGATTCTACAAAACGAAGGCAGAGTATGTCATTTGTTTTGACAAATGACTGAGGATGTTGAGTCAAGAAGTTCTTTGAGAACTTGGTGTAGTTCCGATAGTGTCAGAACTTTGAAGCTATATTGTATGTGACAATATTAGTGACTTATTTCAGACCGCGGAATTAAGGTTCCACCATAAGATCAAATATATTTAATGCCAACTCATTTGGAAATGAGTGATGCGTTGAGACGCAAATGAATTACAAAATACATACGTTTCTGAGCGTGTCAGATCCGTTGACTAAAAACCTCTCCCGTGAGCAATACATGATAAAGCACCATAAGGCCAAGGTGTTATATCTTTACAAATGTAAACTAGATTATTGACTCTAGTGCAAGTGGGAGACTGAAGGAGATATGCCCTAGAGGCAATAATAAAGTGGTTATTATTTATATCTTTATGTTTATAATAAATGTTTATATATCATGCTATAATTGTATTAACCGAAACATTAGTACATGTGTGATATGTAGACAAACAAAGAAGTCCCTAGTATGCCTCTTAACTAGCTTGTTGATTAATGGATGATTAGTTTCATAATCATGAACATTGGATGTTATTAATAACAAGGTTATGTCATTGTATGAATGATGTAATGGACACACCCAATTAAGCGTAGCATAAGATCTCGTCATTAAGTTATTTGCTATAAGCTTTCGATACATAGTTACCTAGTCCTTATGACCATGAGATCATGTAAATCACTTGTACCGGAAAGGTACTTTGATTACACCAAACACCACTGCGTAAATGGGTGGCTATAAAGGTGGGATTAAGTATCCGGAAAGTATGAGTTGAGGCACATGGATCAACAGTGGGATTTGTCCATCCCGATGACGGATAGATATACTCTGGGCCCTCTCGGTGGAATGTCGTCTAATGTCTTGCAAGCATATGAATGAGTTCATAAGAGACCACATACCACGGTACGAGTAAAGAGTACTTGTCAGGAGACGAGGTTGAACAAGGTATAGAGTGATACCGAAGATCAAACCTCGGACAAGTAAAATATCGCGTGACAAAGGGAATTGGTATTGTATGTGAATGGTTCATTCGATCACTAAAGTCATCGTTGAATATGTGGGAGCCATTATGGATCTCCAGATCCCGCTATTGGTTATTGGTCGGAGTGAGTACTCAACCATGTCCGCATAGTTCACGAACCGTAGGGTGACACACTTAAAGTTGGATGTTGAAATGGTAGAACTTGAATATGGAATGGAGTTCAAATATTTGTTCGGAGTCCCGGATGAGATCCCGGACATCACGAGGAGTTCCGGAATGGTCCGGAGAATAAGATTCATATATAGGAAGTCATATTCCAAGTTTGGAAATGATCCGGTGTATTTATGGCAGGTTCTAGAAGGTTCTAGAAAAGTCCGGAAGAAACGCACTATGGAAGGTGGAGTCCCGGAAGGACTCCACAAGCTTGACCAGCCAAACCCTAAAGGAGGAGTCCCAGGTGGGCTCCACCTAGAGGTGGCCGGCCACCCCACCTCAAGGAAAGGTGGGAGTCCCACCTTGAGTGGGACTCCCTCCTTGAGTAGGTTTCCCACATATGGGAGGTTTTAGTGTTGGGGTCTTATTCGAAGACTTGGACTAGAACTCTTGGGGCTTCCACCTATATAATGAGGAGGAGAGGGAGGGGGGCAGCCACTCTTTGGCTCAGCCTTGGCCGCACCCCTTAGAGGGCCGGCGCCCAACCCCCCTCTCTCCCCAAACCCTAGCGGTCTCTCTCCTCCACCACATCCTGCACGCTTAAGCGAAGCTCCGCCGGATTTCTCCACCACCACCGATACCACGCCGTCGTGCTGTCGGATTCAAGAGGAGCTACTACTTCCGCTGCCCGCTGGAATGGGGAGGTGGACGTCGTCTTCATCAACAACCGAACGTGTGACCGAGTACGGAGGTGCTGCCCGTTCGTGGCGCCGGAACCAATCGTGATCAAGATCTTCTACGCGCTTTTGCAAGCGGCAAGTGATCGTCTACCGCAGCAATAAGAGCCTACTCTTATAGGCTTTGGAATCTCTTCAAGGGTTAGTCTTGATCATCCCCTCGTTGCTACCGTCTTCTAGATTGCATCTTGGCTTGGATTGCGTGTTCGCGATAGGAAAATTTTTGTTTTCTATGCAACGTTATCCTACAATTTGAGACCTTCGGGTATCTTCAACTGCTTCTCCTTGAGTAGGAGGTCGAAGATTTGCTCAGTTTTGGTCACGTCAAAATCAAACCCCCTGGGCGGACCTGGTGGCTTAACCCATTTGCAGGACACGGGGGTTGCCCCCCGAGTCCATTCAGCCATTGCTACTTCTTGATCTCCCACAGAGCCTTCATCTTCCTCTGCCTCGACCAGGACTACTGCACGCTTGAATTTGTCCTGGTACAAGTCCGGGTGGCGCTGTTCATATGCCGACAGTTTCTGAACCATGTGCGCCAGTGAGGGGTAGTCTGCTTGGGAGGCCATGTCCTTGAGCGGTGCTGCAAGGCCCGCTACTGCCAACTCGACTGCTTCCTTTTCAGTTATACGAACCGAATAACATCGGTTCCTAAGATTCCTGAAGTGCTGGATGTATTCTGTCACAGTTTCTCCACGCTTCTGACGTAGTTGTGCTAGATCGGCAATGCCGGACTCGGAAGCCTCTGAATGGTACTGCATATGGAACTGCTCTTCCAACTGCTTCCAAGTCCGGATGGAGTCTGGTGGCAACGAGGTGTACCATCCGAAAGCCGATCCCGTGAGGGACTGTGAGAAGAGCCTCACGCGTAGTTGATCCGACACTGAGGCCGATCCTAGTTGTGCCAAATATCGGCCCACGTGCTCGATGGAGCTGGAACCATCTGATCCACTGAATTTGGAGAAGTCAGGGAGCCGATATTTAGGTGGTAGCGGGATCATCTCGTAGTCGTCGGGGTACGGCTTGGAATAGCCGATTGCCCTCCGTTTCGGCACCATGCCGAACTGGTCTCTCAGTATGTTGCTGATCTGATCCATTGTCTTTGGCTGCAGGAGTTGAACTCTGAAGATTCACCGGGGTGGCGTACTTAGCCAGCCATGTTTGCTTTTCCAGCTCTGAGCCAACTGCAGGAGCTGAGCTCTGGAGGTTCGTCGGGGTGGCGTACTTAGTTAGCCACGTCTGCTTCTCAAGATCTGTTGCTGACGTCCCTCCTGCTCTCCCAGAAGTCCCTGATGTTGTGGCCTGGTTTGTGAGCGCCCAGTTACCGCAATCTGGCACATACGTGCATGTGTATCCGTGAGGGATCTCCTTAGGCGCCTCCTGCAAGAACTGGCAGTCACTAGGGTCACCACCGATCTTGTAGACGACGAATGCCGGTGAGTTCGGCACTTCTGATGCTGCCCACGCAAATGGCAGCGGTGGACGGGACTGGAGTGGCAACTCTCCTTGATGTGCCCCGAGAGCTGGTCCTGACGGCGAGTACTGGTGCCTCATGATCTCCTGGATCACGCGAAGAGCGACACGCTCCAACGTGTTTACCAGGTTCTCAGAGTGGCGGTGTAGCGAGTGAGCCACCAAGTAGTTGATCTCCTGCCGCAGGGACCTGGTGCGTTCTTCCGACGGGGCAGAGAGGTCTATCCCATCTAGTGCACCATTAGGCGAGAACCCCTTCCACCTGATGCCATGTGAACGGGTTCTGTGGAAAGAGCCGATGAGGTCGGCTTCGACGATGACTTTGATCTCGTCATACTTCTTCTTGAGCTCGTCGATCAGATCCTCGTACGTGACTGGAGTGCCGTCCGCCATCTCAGATGTAGATGGCGATGTGGTTGATGAAGAAGCTTGTCCCACCGGGCGTGCCAGAATGTGTTGCTGCCAAAACCCACCGGCGGGCAGCGACGGGCAACACCGTAGAGCCGGGAACAACCTAGGGCTGCGGCTGGCCGAGGTCCCTCCGAGCGACGGCCCGCAAAGCCTTCTGGTACACACGTCCGATCTTGATGCAGGGCGTGCCACCTGACCTATACCTGGTCAGGAAGGTGATGGAGATGCCTCGCTTAGTTTCCTGCATGGCATACACGTAAACATTAAATACGAGCCTCGATCGGCTCTCAGGTTATCCTGTGAATCGGCTCAAGGAGCCGATCCACCCATGATTCGTACGAGGTGCACGAATATATGGTGGTCCTGCTTGATCAAGATAAAGCTAAAACGATCTACGACGATCTGGGGTTTTCACCGCATAATCGGATCATCCTACTCACGATTGGGCCTCGCGGCCACGCACGGTGATCGTAAGCCGATCCTAGATAGGGCCTAAAAACCAACACGAGGTTGATCCCCGGAACATCCTGTCTAGGACTAGCGAACGACACCCTACGTGCCGCTGGATCCTCCAACCCTTTGTAAGGCCTAACTATTGCAGATATTAAACTAATCCTTGTAGAACAAGGAGCAACCGTAACGGATCGGATCTACTAAATTAAGATCAAGCGGGGTGCCGCCCCCACACCTGAGATAGGTGTGAGGGCGGCTAGATATGCAAGGGTTGCACTACGATAGCATGTTACGCGAAGAACTATGCTAACCCTAACACATCTATGATAACTACGTTGCTCGCCATCAACAAGGCTTCAGTACGAGCAACGCATGAACAACGTGGAGCTTGTGCTGCCTAGATCGCAAGATGCGATCTAGGCAGCATGTTGCTTACCGGTAGAAACCCTCGAGACGAAGGAGTTGGCGATGCGCCGAGATTGATTGATTGGTTGAACGTTGGTTGTTGTTTATTCCATAAACCCTAGATATATATTTATAGTCCAGGGGACTTTCTAATTCAGGCGTGCACCTAACCGTGCACGGGGCCAACTCTAACTGATCGACACGTATCCTAATATGTTACAGATACAAAGGCAAACTAGCCCAAACTTAGCATATAAAGGCCGATTCACGTATTTTTTCCATGTATATTCTTCAAATCTATCTTGATCGCGGCCCACCTCTGACTCGGTCAAATTCTGGTGATAACAGCCTCTTCTCGTCCCTAGCAGCCATGGCGGCATGATTGTCGGCCATCATCTTCTCCATGCTCTGCGTGAACGCAAGGGCCTGCGCCTCCCGCTGTAGATCGGCCTTGGTAGCCTTGTGGCCTCGTGGACGAGGTGGAATGGCTGGACGGCCTTGATCGTCGTCCTCGGCGTCGAGGTTGATCGCTGTCCCATTCCTCACAGCTTCTAGGTAGGCCGCATAGCTTGTCATCCACTTGTTGGCGTTCTTGAGCACGTCCCAGCAATGGACCATATGGAAGCCCTTCTTGTGCGTCGCCCTGAACTTCTCCAAGGCGCGGGATACCTGCATTCATAGCCGCCAATGATGTACATACAATGATGCACATAGTGTTGAATGATGATGGTTCTATCGTGTTTACCACTGTCATGACGCCAGCGCCGCTTACGGGGTTGTTAATAGCATGTTCGACCGCCGAGCAAAACTTGGCTGTCTCTTGCTTGATGTAGTTCCATCTTTTTCGGAGGGACTCTAACGTCCGAGGGCTTGTGATATTGTAGGGCGGGTGCCGCCTGGTCTCGTTGTACTGCTGCGAGACCTTGGCCCAATAGACCTTGCCCTTTTGCTGCGCGCCATTAATGCAATCATTGCTCGATGCAAGCCATGCTTCGCACAAGCACTTGTCCTCCTCGTCGACGAAGCGTTGTGTCCTGTGGCTCCCCCCTTCTTCTTCGCAGGCTTCGTTGGCGCGTCGTCGAAGTCGTCCACCGACACGGGTGTTGGCTGCGTCTGCTGGGTGGCGAACAGGCGTGCGGTTTCGATGTCCTCCGCGCGTTCATCTGCCGTTGGCTCCCAGTCATCCAGCGGTGTCCCGGCCGGATCACCGCGAACGAAGCCGCCGCCGTAGATAATTTCCTGGATGTCAGCGTCACGGCGGTCCTTCCAATACTCCTACGAATCACCGGACGTCAGACGCATGAAACACGGCGAACGCACACATTGAGAGAGCTCACGTACCGGGTCGTCCATCGTCGGGGCAGCCGACGCCATTTCGTCGAACAGGGTGCGGGGCTGTGGCATGCTCTCCTCCGGCAGCTGGCGCGTCTTCTGTGTCGCGCCCGAGCTGGAGTCACCGCTTCTAGGAGTCCGGTTGAGGTCGAGAACAGCCGCCCCGTTGAACTGCTCCGCCGCCCCGGTCAACTCCACCGGCGGCAGGCCGGACGCGAACCGCGACGCCGGGTGGCCCTGCAAGGGAGCGGGAGTTCCAGGACGCAGCTGGGAACTTACCGAGCTGACCGACGAGGACGGAGGAGCGACGCCGGCGATCCCCTCTCTCTTGACGAGCATGTAGCCCTCCGCCAAGGTCGGATGGAGGGCTACTTGCGCGACGCCGGCTTTGATCTGCATCTGCCACGCCTGCTAGTTGGCGGCCGCGGAAATCTTCATCTTCTGGTTCCTGCGCCGGCAGCGACGTTTCGCGGCCTCGATCGCTTTCTCCTCCGGGGAGAGCACCTTCTTTGCAGCCTTCGCCTTCGTCTCCCGGCCGCCGCCGGTGCCGGCCCGCTTTGCTTCCGGCGGACCCTCCATTGTGGCTACGGTCGTGGCTACGGGGGAGTGTGGGGCGGCGGCGGGTGCGGCGGCGAGGGTTTGATCCGCATCCATGGCGGTGGCTGCGGCGGCGAGGACGTCCATCGCTTCTGGAATGTTTCGCGCCGGTCTAGTTTGCTTTTTCGCGCGGGGAATGGCCAGTGGCGGGAATTATATCGGCCTCGCTGCCACTGACGCGCGGGTCCTACGTCTTTTTCGGCGGTCACTCGGCGCGTCCGCCGAGCGTCCGCGGAGACGCGAACCTGCCGCATATTTGGGCCAGGTTTGCGTCTCCGCGGACGGCCCAGTCATTTTGCGTCGCCCCGCTGGAGCAGGACCCAGACGCATTTCCGGTCACGGCGGACGAAAACGGTCGCTCAACGACCATTTGCGTCGCGCCGCTGGAGATGCCCTAAGGCGATGATGTCTGCCGTCCGGGACGGTGCGTCTCGTGTCGCCGTGGCACAGCTTAAGGCGACGACGTGCGCTTGCTCGTGCCACCAAGCTAATTGTATGTATAGGGATCCTGACTGTCCGTCTGTGACTTTAGCGAACTAAACATTACGCCGGCTAAGTTTAAGTGAAACCACTACCACGGACGACTCAACAACCTCACTTGTTTTAATGGGTCGTCAGCGAGGCCTGCTATCACCTGACGTGCATAGACCGCACTCAATTAGTCAGATGTATGTAGCTGGTAGCATGTGATCCATAAATGGTAGTCAGCTGCTGCTACACCGCGTCGAGTCTTATCTGTTGCTGAGCATCAGGTGAGTTTAAATCGCTGGGAGATTGGCAGACAGCCACGGTACTTCGTTCTCTATCCTAACTAGATTTAGATGTGCGCCTTGGCGCACGATCCCGTGAAACTCGTGTATAGGGGAGAAATGATCATAATATTTTTAGGTTTTACAAATTACTTCGAACCACAAACCGGAAAACAAATGTTTATATACAACCAAGGAAACATGAGAGAAATATATTATAACAATTAATAGTTGTTGATTCTACCGAGAGCAACAATAGCAAGGAAAAACGTTAAAATCATCATTATCTATATAGGCAATGGATTCTCGCAGCATGGCCTTTAAAAGTCACATCACAGAGAAAATGTAAGTCTAATTAGGGCTTGCATCACCAAGAGCTAACACCCCTACAAACGAAAAGATACATTGACTAATATTCAATGCAGTAAGACTCGTGTGTAAGTGGTAAAATGATAATAAATCTTCTTTGATTTTACAAAACGTAGCGAACCACAATAGATTGCAATCAGAGAAACAAACATTTATACAAAACCAGAAAAACATGAGGAAAATATACCATAGCAGCTAAGGGTTGTTAATTCTGTTGAGAGCAACAATAGAAAAGTTATGTAAATCTAATTAGGACTTGCATCACCAAGCCTTAACACCGTTGAAAATAAAATGATAAATTAACCAATAGTCAATTGTGAAAGAGATGACAAAAGAAAGGTAAGGAAATAAAAATGCAACACGTTTTTACATTCAGTCATATATTCACTATAAATTTTTCAGCCCATTTGAAACATTTTGTCTCGTTGAATTCACACCGATTACATTTGGTACGATGGCGATAAAAATCAGGCGGCAAAATAATAATACGCTTTTTAGATAAACAATTATATGATCAAGAAAACTGGAAGATATACTAAGTAACATTGTACGGCTATGTCCAAAGTAGCAAAAGTAAGGAAGGAACAACAACGGACATGACCCTTTATTTGAAATGCATATTAAACATATTTACAAATGTTAAAAAATATAAATAAAAATTTCTCGTATATACCTTGACATGTTACATACTCATAAAGTTATTTCAGGAAAAACAGATATGTTTTGTGTCCTGTGTAAAAAAAGAATTTTTTTATGCTAAAGTAGTCTATTTTTCGAGGCATTATTTATATTTTTTACACAGGGTACAAAAATTATCGATTTTATGTAAAATCTTACCTGCACGCATGGAATTTGTCCGTCTATATGCTAAAACAAATTCCACCCGGGTACAAAAATTATCTTTTTTACATCTTTTAAATATGTTTTATACATACCGGATGCATATGCACCCAGGATCAGTTTTGGTTTTCCAACAACAGATGGACTGGTGTTTTGGTCGCGGACAATACCAAATGATTACTGTTTCATGTTTCAATGTATTTATGAGTGCGCTGTGCATGACCCCCGGCTTTCGCACGGGCCTGCATTTTGTATGATGGAAGAAAAACGGGTGGAGAAAACGATAGGATGCCTCGGTAAAAGAGAATTGCAATTTCAATGTATGTTTTACTCGTTGGTGATTGAATGACAAAAGAAAGAATATTGTGCCACAAATCAACATGACGCAATCAGGACCACGGAACTTTTTTATGGAATTAAACAAATATACTATCAGGCCCAGCCCAGACCACTGACGCGCACACAGGGCCACACGCACACCAGACATGCAGAACTTTTTTCCTTGCCTCTGTAGCCCTTTGGCTCTGTCTAGCTCGTGTCTTGCTTTCTTCTACAATCCCCTTTTCTTTCCTCCGTCGATGGTCAGGCATCTCGTGATTCTTCACATCTCCTTGAGCTCAATCTCTCTTCCAACCGACCAAATAGACGATCACCATTGTTTCACCATATGCTTGCTCCGCATTTTAATATCATGGTGAATTGAAGGCCGCGCTGTCTAGAGCCATGGCGTTGCTGCTGTCCATAGGTGGTGGCTCCTTGCATGATGGTCTTGACACCGACGTGTCAGTTCTCTTGCCACCAGAAACCAAAGGCAGAGCACCTATGGGACAACAACGCTGGTTGAGGTGCTTGACAGCGCCAGCGGAACGGGTACAGTGGCCTCATCGGCGTGTCGACACCGCGTGCTGTTGTACCAGGTCACCGTCTCAATCAGGTGCATCTTTTTTTCTTCCCCTCAGATCTCTCTCAGTTTGGTTTAGCTTAGGAAGAATGGTAACTCGTCACCCTCAATCCTTAGCATTGAAGTTTACTGATTTGGCTAAGATCTGGGGAAATCAAAGGTAGCAATGTACTTCTGAGCGTACAAACATTGTCCCTGTGCATACAAATACTGCAGTCAGAAATTATAGACAACATTATTCAGATAGTAATCATGCATGCATTGGCGGTGCCCAATATCAATGAGAGAAACACAAGAGTTTCTAATATGTCGTCGCTCCATACCTCCAATCCAAGCTATATAGTTTAATTCTTCAATCTGTATTCGCGAGAACAGCCACATGTACCACATAGATCCTCTTTCAGGAACTTGCAAGGCACGCCATATTTTCTTAGCAACCTATGTCACTCATTGCTATTGTACTTGGTACATCGGGAATTTAGAATCCCCAAAATCTGTAGAATTTTGGATCTGTAGAGAGAAGAATCATTAATTCGAGAAAATCCTAAATAAAAAGTGAACAAAAAGACAGGGGCGAGCGTCAATTTTATTCTTCAAGATGCATATTTTCGCACTGATGACATTAGTTTTGGAGGAAGGTGGATACTGTCTGACTCGGATGGATTTGCATGTGCTAGGACAAATGTTTTAGCATTTGAAGACACAATTATTCCAGCCTTTGCAATGGATATAGGCTGCTACTCCATCACCTATATATTCAATAAAATGTTTGAGTCACATATTTGATGCAAATTTGTAGAACAATTCAATGAGAGGACAGAGACCTCACGTAGCATGCTTCGAGCATTATCACACATCTAGTTAAACTCATTGAAAACCTAATTAGAGTGATATCAATTTTAGAAAGACGGAAAATTCATGTAAATGTATTAGTTGAGAAATTAACTTCTAAGAAGTGAAATCAATTTATCATTATTGTGCATTGCAGAATGTCAAACATACAGGATAAAATCATTTAAAATATCTGAAGCAACTGGAAGAATCAATATATGTCTAGATTGATATCATAAGCACAGCTGCACGACTCGCCTAATTATGCAAGAAGTAGCAAAATGAATTGTCAAAGAACATTGCACGCATTTAATTTACGGGCATTGCGTTGTAGGAAAATAGATTTATTTACTACATATCTCTAAATATGGCTCATAAGCAGCTATCAGTAGTAAAAAGTTCTGAACTCGGACATGAAAGAAGGCATTAAGGGTCTACAAACCAATATCATATTATTTCTGCATACTCGATTAATTTCTGTAATAGGAGAATATAAAGCGAAATAACGTGAAGGCATTATTCAAAATAAGCGGAAGCAAATATTAATAAAAGGAGAGAACCAACCTGAGGTTGGGTGGTTAGGAGGGTGGTTGTACCCCCAGCCCACCAGAGTTCAAACCCCAGGTTTGACATCTGCGTGTCTCATAAAGGCGGAATATTCATTCAGTGGGAGGCGACGTTCCCGTCGACAGCGAGGCGCCTGTGGTGACTTCGTCAATTTCAAGATCCAATCCGCCGGCTCAGTCTTCTGGAGGTGCTCATAGGGGTAGGGTGTGCGTGTGTGCGTTCATAGGGGTGAGTGTATGCGCGTGTATGTGAGCGCCTGCGTTTGTACTGTGTTTCTCAAAAAAAAAAAATATTAATAAAAGGAGAGAGTAGCAAGTAAAGCAAAACAGTAGCATGTCGTGTTTGATACTTGTTGTACACTGCATGTTTGTGCAATCAAGAAGATTAGTTGCTTTTCCAGATCAAAAGTGTTAGGTCAAGTAAATCACATGCCAATAAAAAGAAAAAATTATGGACACACAAATATTAAGAGACCCCCTCTGGAGATGCAAATTTTCTCAAAACTATGATATCAAAACTATACCATATAGAAAGGATCTAAGGCACACATTCATGTCACGGACTTGTTTTGAAGATGTCTAATTCAAGCAGTTAGAAATTATTTATTACCGGGCAAACAGAGCACTATTTTTCATACGGTGTAAACCAACACAACATAAATGTATTCTTTGTACCAACATGAACTAACAAAACAGACACAAGCAGAGGCAAAATAGTCATCGATTATAACTAAGGAAGCAAGCAATCAAAACCGGTATCTTCACATATCTGACAATACTTGAACCCTGTCAGTCGATCCAACTTTTATTCGGCTACTACTAATTAGAATATAAAATCTGAATAAAACAATACATATAATTATGTGGCTAATTTGAAAAAAAAAACTCCAAGAATAATATGTGCCGCAAGCAGCGGCACCTGAGAACTCGAAACCAGCAGCATGGGCTATAATGAGACTAACATAGTTGTAAGTTATTACAGATTACAGACAGGTGTAAGTACTGGTTTCAGCAGCGACATTATAAACCGTATTGTTAGTGAGAGAAGTATAAAAAGCTCTACCAAATTATTACAGGCATTGTCAAGAATTCTCATTTTTATGAGTCTATAATTCAGCCGGTCACTTGTAGTTTTACTTAGCCAGGGGTTACATCCTCAAACAAAATGGAGAAACAACACTCGGAACCAAAAGCAAGAAAATAGATTGGTAATTATATGGTAACGTAAGCAAGAAAAAGATGGTTCTCAACCCATAGGATTAAAATTACTTCGAAAAAGTAGAAACCTACACTAAACTGGGATCATGCTTTCTAGTTTAGAATACTCGGAACCAAAGGAATGATTGGAAGTTGCACATGATGGACGTAGGTACTGCTATCTTCGGAGGAGGCTACACAAATGATCTTTTGACTAACCTGAACATTATGACCAGTGTTGCGAAACACCAAATGATGGACTTGTTGTCAGGACTACTGATAATGGTCCCTTTGCCTGGATCAGGATCATCAATAGCAGACTCAACAAGTATAACACCGAGCTTATCTGCGGGGTCACTGTAATTTGCAGAGTTGATTTTGTGATTTTTCGATGCTAATTCAGCCAGTTCTGCATGTAGAGTTGTTGCACAGACACGGTATGCTTCTGCCCAGAATTGTTCTTCCTAAACATATATTTCTACATACCCAGAACTGCATATATACATAAAACAAAACAATATATAAGAAAAGTTTAAAGGGCTGAGGTAAATTCCAAACTACTTTATATGAGATGGACAATTCTGTTGGTAATTTCTTTGTGACCCTGTTGACCGGCATCAGTGAACATGCTCGAAGGCATACTGGTAAAAGCTGCAACTCCGATCACTTGCTTACTTTTATCAGATCCATGTGGTCGTGCTTTGCCTTTTCCCGTGCTCCTCGGCATTTTACTTGCTAATGAATATCAACAGCCTCAACTGCAAAATGGTCTGTATACAAACTTCAGCAACCTACACAAGCAGCAGCAGACTGTCAAGCATACGATACACTGCACAATACTATTATGCATCCTTGCACATTCCACACACACATGTAATGGAAAACTTTTGTGTACCCTGCTAAACTATGAATTCAGAGAGTAAGCAAACCCCATTTTTAGGTATTTTGACATTAGAAAGTATTGATGAATATTCAAAGCCTACCATACTGGGAATTCAAATGACAAACCATGATTAAAATCTTGTAATGTCATGAAAAATAAGCTACTAACAGACATTGTGCAGGGCCATGAACTCAAGTATGGTCGTTGTGTTGCTAAATCTCGAAGCAGCACATGCAACAATCAAAAAGTAGTAGACACGGAAGGCCTCTGTTGGCTGCTCTGCAGCCACGACACCGCAACCTTGCCTCAGAACGAAGGCGTTACATGACATGGATAACTCGCTGGATTATTCAAAGCATATGATTCGAAGATACGGATAACAAAATGGTAGAAGTAACTCACATATATGACTAACACGTTAGCTATACAAGCAGAAGAAACCATAAGGTTTACCTAATGCAGAAGTGACCTCGTGCTGAAACAATTCAGATTAGAAACACCCAATTGTATCAAAAAGTTCACCAAAAAATGTAGCAAAAAAAAATTTATATCCTAGTGAAATTACATCAAGACAATGGCTTCCACCTTCCAAATTCACTAGCCTAGAGACAAAGGCTCCAAACAATAAAACTGCACTCTTCTTCACCCATATGTATCCTTCCAGAGAATAATCTATACACGCCCATTTAGTACCAGTAACATATGCTAATCCTAGATGAAAAGACAAGCGAAAAGTTGTAATGGAAATTCTGTGCAAATGGGATGTAAAGGTCGCTCTCTAGTGTGCAACGGAAAGAACCAGGGGTATTTATCAATATGTACTCTGAATAAAAGATAATACAAAGTGAATTAGCAGCGCAAGAAATATATATGTCAAAACGAAAGTAAGGCTGGAAAGCTAGCTAAGATATCGTACTTCTACAAAATCGCTAAAACAAATGTGAGGATGAAGATTTAAAAATAATAATATTAGATAGAAACGATAACAGTAAAACAAAGAAAGCAACAGTATTAATAAAAAGGGACATCAGTCTTACCAGTCTATGTGAACCACGGCCAAAATTAAGCATTGGCCAAGTTAAAATTATCAAACTCCAAAGCAGTAACTCCGCCCTCCTAATCATGTTCTTCTATGCCAATTTGTATTGGACATAAAATTGGTTTTACCTATCAGTGCCATGGAACCACATGTGATACCACATACTGAAAACGAAAGCTTCTAAGTTGGGGAAGAATAGAGACCTATCCTCATCAATGCTTGTTACTGCAAACGGAAGCTACAGAGTTTGGAGAGAGAAGTTTCCATCAGACAAATTCAAGACAGCAAGAAAACCATCAATATTCTGCATTTTAGAAGAAAATGGTCTACATAGGCAAGCAATGCGCATGGTATCCAACTAAAAGACTCAGTTAGGATAAATGAACTAAACTGACACCACCTTCTACTGAATTAGCACATATATGCTTGAAAACAATAGACTCTCACAATGTTATACCCAGGTAACATTATATGGCCTCGCAGGAAAAAAAGGAATTTGCTCATAAGCCGCTGAAATAATATGGTGGTGAAATTTGAATGAAACTATTGCATCCAAAGTTCATATATATAGCATCATGACACAAACAAACTGTATGGAACACTTGGTTGACACTTATTTGTTCACCACAGTTTAAAATGCCTATGGCCAAGCAAGCAAGCTTGATAATTTCTTTAGGAAAAAGAAATTCTGTAACACATGCAGCGATCTAGCAATTGCCAAAAGAGAAAGAAAATAAGCTAGCTAGCACCAGCGCCACAAAGGGAAGCTAGCTAGCACCTGGTCCATATCTTCTTCTCAGAAATGCTAGAAGAGCCTCGGACCAAGCCTCTCTGTTAAGAGTTCATTGGAACAATTATATATTTCAGTTCTTATGCTTCGGCAGAATTAGAACACTGACATAGTGCTCGCTCACCTCACGCGATGTGGCCGGCGGCCACGGGCATCTTTTTACTTGAGCAAAAATGAATCAAAAACTCCATGAACTGTATGTGAAACCTGACCATGCATGAGACGGACTATAAAAAGATGAGTTGCAATCTTGCAACATGACCAAAGAAATGGAAATTTGCGTGTTGTATATATGCAACCAATGGAAACCCAATGGATAGAGGAACACCTGCAGCAAGAACACAGCCAATGTCACACAACGAACTGTCAAGAAATCCAAAATGGAGAAGTCGAGAAACATGATCAATGGACATGTGTAACCGAGAAGCTGAATCTATCATACCCTCCTTACAATCAGAGCTGAAGTGTTCTGCCCATCACACCCATTCGTTCCTGTTGACACATGTGACAGAATAATCTCACTTAACATGATTTTTGTTCTCAAGCTTCCACCTAAAACATGTGTCGATGCATTTAGATACATAAACTGCAGATTGAACGGTAAGAAAATGATGCAAGGATTGCTATGAACTATCGTATATATTGTGTTGTTTGATCAAATAACCAAATCATACTTTCGAAGTCCTAACAGCTACCCAAACAACAGAGACAGTTTTAATTGCCTTTTACCTTGTCTCTCTGTCATGGTAGGAACCCTGAGCATCACCTTCTGCTGAGAATCAGCCAAACGATTTGAGCACCAGTGCCAGCCAGAACGCTTCTCCAACCACCTCATCTCCACCAAAGAACCCAGGCACAACTCTTCACATACAGTAATTTTAGCTACAACTTTCAACAAGCACCTTCTAAGCATACATAAAAATAGATCTGCACAAGAAAAAAAAAGATTTTCTCCATTCCTTTAGAGAGGACGGAGTAGGCTACGACATTGCCTAGCAAAAAGATCTTCAGAGAGAGAGAGAGAGAGAGATGAACCTATACGTGGAGGTTGGACGCAGCAATAACAATCTCCTCCTCCTTCTCAACGTAAACGGAGGAGATCTCCAAGGCCGGCCAGCCGCCGCTCATCGGCGGCCATCGTGTGCAGGCGCGGCCGCTCTTCTGCCTCCGCGTCTCTGGTGGCCAAGGCCGCGGCGCGCCGCAGGCTTCTTAGCCATCCCGCTGCGTCTGCTCTAGGGCGAGATGGAAGGGGCGCGGGAGTTGATTGGAGGTCGAAGGAGGAGACGAGCAACGCGGGAGTTGATTGGGGAAGGATAAGGAGGGCGAGGACGACGACGAGGAGAGGAGTGAGCGGGATTGGGAGAGCACGGGTGGGGGATTGGGGAGGAGATCGCGCAACAGGATTTGGAGGAGGGCGACGACCCACCTCCGCCTCGATCTACCGTGTGCGGGAGCCGCGCATCGCCACACCTCCCCGCCCTGGCCCGCTTGGCTCCCTGCCTTGATCCGACGCACCAAGCTTTCACAGTATCCCGTCGGAGTGGGAGCTGGCGGCGAGCGTAGTGGAGATTGGCCTAGGGTTTGTAGTGGAGAGGAATGGGAGTGGGGAGTGGGGAGTGGGGATTGGGAGAGAGGAATGCGAGCGGGGATTGGGTGGGTGGCGGACCCCTACACCCGCAGCCACGCGCGACTCGTCCAAAGCCCACCCCTGGGGACCGACGAGTGGACCAACTTGGTGTGGGTCCCACGTACAGTGGCAGGTGGGTAGAAATCGGCCATTCCATGGCTTGATCTAGGGTGAGCACTGAACGGAGATGCCCACGACCGGAGACGCTAGTGGCCCAGGATTAACGGATGGGATGCATCGCCTGAGAGCTCATGACGAGATCCAACGACCCAGAAACGTTAATCGCTGTGAGTTGCCCATGGGGGTGCAGCAATTATACCTTTAGATTCAACGATTCACATGTCCAACATCAAAAAATAAATCACGTGTTGTCTGCTCCTAGAGCTAGCTACCGATCAATTGTCTGTGTGTCTACACATGATAAAATATGAACATAAATTCAATCTGACAAATATTATCATGCACTATCCATCGATTGATCGATGCATGTTGGCAGTGAATCATTACTACACATGGTTCATGCATGCATGTATCATGCATGTATCAGGTACGCTATGTTCTGTGATAGCCTCTCTGGAACAACCTGCCACTCTCTGAATATTTTCCGCTTGGTGCGGATGTTAACACTGCCATAGCTGTAGTCCGGGCAGCGGGGTTTGCAGGTTGTGTAGGTAATTAGCAGCATGGCAGGTAATAGTTGATTTGCATGCAGTGAGAATCTCAAGTTGGATCGGATGGCAGCCAGTGGGGGGCATTGCCACCGGGTGGCAACACCATATTTTGCATTCTCGCATTGGCTTGGCAACAAACGTGCGGTCCAAATCCAACTAACCCGACTGCATCCCATATGTCAATAGAGTAGAGTTTGTGGAATAACATTTGTAATCCAGTTTCCTTCACCTCACACCCAAGAGGGCACTCCCAATAGTTAGGTCATCCTGGCACTGGAAACGGTCCGCCGCCTATACTTGATTATGAATGATCAGCCATGCGAAGAGCTTTCACTTTGGAGGATCCCAAGCGTGTGAAACGGGGGTCTTCATAGAGGTTGCCATGGCACCAAGAAGCTCAAGCTGGTAGGCCAACGAAGAAGAATATCTATGTTGCTGATGATAAAGTGCTCCAAGTGATGGATTCCTTGCCCTTCATGTTCAAGTCCACATCCTGGAGCTTCGACCATAGAGATCGAGAATTTGGCGGATATGGTCAATTGTAAGCCTAGCGGCAAAGTCCACTTGCCTAAGCCAAGCATCCTCATGGATAGCGTCTGCAATCGACCCATTTTCCGCTTGCAAATGTGGAAGATCTCTACCGCTATCTATATTTAATTTAGCCGCTCAACACATTGCCGCTTTGAGGATGTGCTTTATCACATTTCGACGCGGTGTTGTTGATCTCGTACGTGTGGACAATTGATCCTAGGAGCGGTTCAAGAGATAATACATCTCTTTGTGGCTAGACGACTCTAGTTGTGAAGATCGACTCCTGTCTACATCAACATCATCATCGACCTCTTCCGCCGGATCGATCGATGAGGGTATGATCTTGGTTTGTCCGTGGTAAACTTTTGTTTCAGGTAGCCCGTTCCCCAACATGCTCAACACACCACAACAGAGTTAGGGTTTTGCCCGATCTCTACCACTTCATATTCTGGAATTAATCATGAAATTGTTGCCTAATTAGCTAACAGTGGCATGGTAACTTGCAGGTGTATAGGAAACCCTATATAGCTAGTAGCTAGGCTATAAGGTGTTGAAGATGATCACCATTTGTTCCAAAACATTGAGGTTAGTCAGGGTTTGATCTTCTTCATCACAGCCATGTAAGACCATGAGATGCTTATGGCAACACTTGAGACATCTAGTTCAGATTCAGAGTCTTTTTTATGTAACTTCAAATTTTCAGAAGTTTTGCTATTCTTTTTTTTAGTTTCTTTTAGATATTATATACACGTATTACATAATCAATATAGTTTTATTGATTATCACTCGATCAAAATTTCGTAAAGTGCAACTTCCACTTACCAAAAAGTTGCTCTTTCAAATGGCGGAGAGGTAGATGAACCCTATCTAATAAAAATAATCATCTCATAGGTTACAAATAACTAAGCTAGCGCTTAACATACAAGATTAACGGTCAGTTTTACTGCTTCCAAATACAAATATAGATTGTAGTGGGCATGCTAAAATTGTAGATGAGGCATATCAATAATAGTCAGGGCTACGAGTGCAAATAACAAGACTTTTTGTTGATTCGGCAATGTTAACTGTTGATGGAAGCATCGACCTTAAGTA
Organism: Lolium perenne; assembly: GCF_019359855.2. Lineage (NCBI taxonomy): Eukaryota > Viridiplantae > Streptophyta > Magnoliopsida > Poales > Poaceae > Lolium > Lolium perenne. The sequence goes on from NC_067248.2 coordinate 171,433,207, forward strand.
GATGGCATAGCTATGAGCTATATATATGCCTCATTAAATTGCTTGCACCTCAATATAGCCGGCAACGAATTTTCCTCCAAGCTTCACCGATGATTGTCCGACAGTAACCTAACCATGCTGTCAGCCCTTAAGTAGATGGCATAGCTATGAGCTATATATGTGCCTCATTAGATTGCTTGCACCTCAATAGCCGGCAAAGAATTTTCCTCCAAGCTTCACCGACGATGTCTGACAGTAACCTAACCATTCAGTCAGCCATGCATAACCAACTCTGAAGGAAGTTTCAGTTCCACCTAAAATAAAGTTGCTTAGTAGTAGTCGTCTAGACACATATAATGACACTGCTCTTACAACATTTGAAATGTCCATATTTTACGATAGGCCATAGCAGTCTAGAAACTGTTATCTAATAGAGTGATGCCAACGCTTGATGTTGGCTGATGGAGGATAGGAAGTACATGTAACATCCCAGGTTTAGAGGTTACAAAAAAAGAGAACACACTTGTGTGCATTTCATTCATGCATAGAAAATCTGGAGAATTTTCACGCTTTGAATAAAACTTATCACGGTAACTGAAGTTTCACTTGACTTGATGGAATTGAAGTAGATCATCAAGTCAAGCGCTATAAACCTCAATGTGACATTTGCTAAAACCTTTTTTTGGGTAGACATAATTTGATTCATAGGTTGGATCAAATGGAACTAGAACTATAACACAAAACTTTAAGTGAGGATCAAATGCCACACATTCATATTTAAATAACAACTTATTAAATATATGGAATATCACAAAACTAAATTCATTTACATTACAACTTATAGTTCAAACTATTTGAATAAAATTAACTATGAGTATTCTGAAACTCATATGATCATGCCTTGGTGAAATCAAACATGACCATCTAAAATTGGGGCATAACATTTATCTTTGACATTTTGAACACAATTATAATATGGAGACAGTCAGACATGATATAGTGCCTCATCCACAATATTAAAATCATCTTTAGTAACAAATGCCACTTGGCTATCTAAAAATAAATCATATGAGAGGATAATGCCCATGCCACATAACATGAAAATATCTACATAGCTTGCTTCCTAAGCTATGGCACCTCATGCTAATAGGATTGCTATGGATGATAGCATGACAACAAGCACCTTACTCATCAAATCAAAACAAGAGTCACTCATCTATGTGCCATCATACTAGAGCAAGCTCAAGCCTATAAAAGAAGCCTCACACTTCATCCATTTGATCATATAGTACATGACACAAGGAAATCAAAACCATGAGACACTCCATACATTAGATAGGACCAAGATGAAGCAGCTAGGAGGTGGAGGCATACCACAAGATGCAACATATTTCCTGAAGAACAAGCTACAGAAGATACCAAGGTAGAATTCCTAGGCACGCATATATTTAGATGATCATATCATTCACTCTTGAGTAGAGTCCTAGGTTGTTTCAATGCATTGAGAAGTGAGAGAGTTTATAGATGCTAACCATAGCCATGTCTATCCAAGAGAAGATTTATACTCTAGTGCTTCAAACCAACACTTGATATTCGAGGTGATATCCCTATTCCATTAGTGATACCTTAGGAAGCTAAACCATTGATCATTACAACTTGGGTAATGATCATAAACTTAAGAACTTGAAGTAAAAGAATAAGTTGATCATATCTAGTACATGATCATGCTCTAGAGATATATAATAATAAATTAAACCTTAATATGATAAGCACGTATCATCCATCACATGAAATGATATGAAGCCACTATTAATCAACCTTAGACCATTCTAAACATCTTAATTATAGAAATAAATGAATGACCACAAGACCTTGCCTAGCCAAGCACCTATATCAACTTTAACCATATTTTGAAGTAATCATTCCATTATTGGTGAGATAGAGCAAGCCCTGGCATATCCTAAACTTCTCTAGTTAATTCCATGTCCAATAAAATTAGAAACCATAGACCACCTCTCTATTCCACTTATGCTTCAATTAGTGAAACACAAACAAAATCATAGGCAATTCAACATGAGATCAACTCCACATATAATACTATTTCCTAACTTGTGCATCATGGATCACAAGTACAACCTCAAACCATATATACCTTAAGCTTAAATACCACTTAGGTTATTAGTGTGAAATCCATATTAAACTCTACCTTTCCATAAAAGTATTTTAATTTTTTAACCAATCCCTAAACTGGGTTAAGGTACCAACTCAGCCTACCTTTCAAGCCATGCCTATGTAGGTGCACCCAACTATTGTTTTCCAATAAATAGAAGTATCTTAAAAGGAAAAAGATCTACCTTAGTAATTTCAAACCAAGGATTTATAAAATCATATTAGTACTTTAGGATAGATGTAGACAATTTTCCAAGTTTTTAGAAATAATTCAACATATAAAATAATGCTCTCACATCATCTCCTTGAATAGAAATCAAGTAATAAGATTTGTCTTGTAACTCATTGCAAGGCAATACAAAAGAAAACCTAACCTATCACTAGGTTGATAGAAGATCCTTTTGAAAAATTATTTGAACACTCCATTGTTGGTATTTAAAAAAAATCATATCTATTGGAATATTTAACTCAAATTACAATAGTATTCAATAAGAAAATGTGTTATTACCCATCCAAAATTTCCTATTACACAATAATAGTATTTGTAATATCTCGGGTGAATCCCCGTAGGATTCAAATAAGAAACTTTTACAAAGCAGGATTGAATTCAAACAAAAATTCAAAATAGAAAACCGAAAAAACTGAAAAAGAAAAACAGAAAATAGAAAAGGTGAGAGGCTCACCCGGCTGGCCGAAGCGGCCCAGCAACAGCCCACACCCCGGACCACATCATGGCCCAACTGAAACCAACCCAGCGTACCCGTTCGTTTAAATAAAACACGGAGGAGGAACGGGGTCATCGTCTTCCTCTCTCGGGTTGGCAGCACGACGAGGCGAGTCACCACCGTCATTTTTGACTCTCCCGGACGCCATGACCAAGCCAAAATCTTTCCCTAGTCGTCTCACGTCCGTACTTAGCCATAGACGAAGTGATTCGTGCTCGAAAACCTACTAGAGCTCGTCGTTGCATCTCCGCCGTCCTCGTCGGATTATCATCATCATCGACGTCGCCTCGGTCTATAACACTACAAGGAATCCGTCAATACATGATGCTTCAAAAAACGTCACTAAAATGTTACAGTGGATCGTCTATGACGTTTTTTGAGATTTTTGAGAACGTCAAAAGATGAGCGTCAGTAATGATCAAAAGTGACGTTTTTTTTTGTTCAGAATGTCATAGGCTGAATGAAGTTTTAAAAACGTCATGGATGATCCAACCAGGCCACGTCAGATCCTACGTGGTATAATTATGACGAAACCAAAACATCTTAATTTGAAATTAGACCGGTCAATTTCTATGCTCTACATGGGCTGGGCCCAATAATTCAGCATGTTTATGTTTTTTTCCTTAACAATTCTGGATGACTACATGGGCCAAGCCCAACATTTTGTCATTTTATTTTCTGGGCTTTAGCCTTTTCACATTTTTTTCCTTCTAGATTGCAGGCACGTTCAGAGATATCTAGTTGAATTTCTACAGAGCAACATAATTGGGGAGTAGATGACGCAACTGTTAGCACTAATAGCTTGCACAAATTGACATCAATAGAATAGATTGCAGGGAAATTGAAGTTAACTAGTGAAATTCCGATTCCATTCCACCGAACCAGAGTACATCCAACCATCACGAGACAAACAACAACAACAGTGATACCACGAACCCTAACCAACATCTGCATCTGCAACAGCGACAGACGAAGACTACACAAAACAACAAACCACGAACCCTAACCAACATCTGCTAGAAATCTCTAATCTGGCGATACCGTCGGCCGCCACTGCGACCGCGATGGCGGCGCCTTCGCCGGAGACCGACTGGACAGTCGTCCCTCCTCTGTGATCACCCGCATTCGCCCTTGCGACCCTAACGCCGGCGCGTGCCGCAAGGGCTCTTCCTCGATCTCCGTCTACGTTGGCCGCTACCCCGGCGCCGCAGCGTAGCGCAGAACGGTGCCAGACAGTCCCAAATGTCGATCTTGGGGCACTGAAACCGCGACGCCGGCGCAGCCTCCACGGTCTCCGGCGGCTCTCCCGCCTAGATCTTGAGCACGCCGCGGGTCACCTCATATATAAGGCCCGAGATGCGCTTCAGACCGCTGATAACCCACAAGTATAGGGGATCGCGATAGTCTTCGAGGGTAGTATAACCCAAATTTATTGATTCGACACAAGGGGAGGTAAAGAATACTTATAAGCCTTAACAACTGAGTTGTCAATTCAGCTGCACCTGGAAAAGCACTAGCAACAGGGGTGATGTGAAAGTAGTAGTAATATGAGAGCAATAGTAACAGTAACACAGCAGTAGTAATAGCAATATGAGAGCAATGGCACCAGAAGGTAGTTGATACTACTTCCAATGACATGTAGAACGAGTATATTATGATGAGAGATGGACCGGGGTTCCCAGCGATCTACACTAGTGGTAACTCTCCAATAAGTGACAATGTTGGGTGAACAAATTACAGTTGGGCAATTGATAGGAATCAAAGGATTAAGAAAGAACATCAGGCTTATTAATTATGTAGGCATGTTTTCCGTATATAGTCGTACGTGCTCGCAATGAGAAACTTGCACAACATCTATTGTCCTACCAGCCGGTGGCAGCCGGGCCTCAAGGGAAACTACTGGATATTAAGGTACTCCTTTTAATAGAGTACCGGAGCAAAGCATTAACACTCCGTGAAAATATGTGTCCCTCACATCACCGCCATCCCCTCCGGTTGTCCCGATTTCTGTCACTTCGGGGCCATTGGTTCCGGACAGTGACATGTGCATACAACTTGTAGATACATGATGACCCACAAGTATAGGGGATCGCAACAGTCTTCGAGGGAAGTAAAACCCAAATTTATTGATTCGACACAAGGGGAGGTAAAGAATACTTATAAGCCTTAACAACTGAGTTGTCAATTCAGCTGCACCTGGAAAAGCACTAGCAACAGGGGTGATGTGAAAGTAGCAGTAATATGAGAGCAATAGTAACAGTAACACAGCAGCAGTAATAGCAATATGAGAGCAATGGCACCGGAAAATAGTTGATACTACTTCCAATGACATGTAGAACAAGTATATTATGATGAGAGATGGACCGGGGTTCCCAGCGATCTACACTAGTGGTAACTCTCCAATAAGTGACAAGTGTTGGGTGAACAAATTACAGTTGGGCAATTGATAGGATTCAAAGCATTAAGAAAGAACATCAGGCTTATTAATTAGGTAGGCATGTTTTCCGTATATAGTCGTACGTGCTCGCAACGAGAAACTTGCACAACATCTTTTGTCCTACCAGCCGGTGGCAGCCGGGCCTCAAGGGAAACTACTGGATATTAAGGTACTCCTTTTAATAGAGCACCGGAGCAAAGCATTAACACTCCGTGAAAACATGTGATCCTCACATCACCGCCATCCCCTCCGGTTGTCCCGATTTCTGTCACTTCGGGGCCTTTGGTTCCGGACAGTGACATGTGCATACAACTTGTAGATACGATCTAAGCAATACATATAGAGCTCAAATCTAAGATCATGCCACTCGGGCCCTAGTGACAAGCATTAAGAATAACAAGATTGCAGCAACAATAACTTCACAAACTTTATAGATAGACTAATCATAATGTATCATCCATCGGATCCCAACAAACACAACACCGATTACATCAGATGAATCTCAATCATGTAAGGCAGCTCATGAGATCATTGTATTGAAGTACATGGGGGAGAGAATACCAACTAGCTACAGCTAGAACCCGTAGTCCATGGGGGAACTACTCACGGAGCATGGCGGAGGCGGTGGCGTTGATGGAGATGGCTTCCGGGGGCACTTCCCCGTCCCGGCAGGGTGCCGGGACAGAGACTTCTGTCCCCCGAATTGGAGTTTCGCGATGGCGGCGGCGCCACAGTAACTTTTCTGGAGTTTCGTCAATTGGTACTGCGTTTTTAGGTCGAAAGGGATTTTATAGGCGAAGAGGCGGCGCAGGGGGGCACCTGGGGGCGCCACACCCTAGGCCGGCGCGGCCAGGGTCTGGCCCGCGCCGCCATGTGGTGTGGTGGCCCCCTGGCCCCTCTCCGACTCTTCTTCGGTGTTCTGGAGCCTTCCGGGAAAAATAGGAGGTTTGGCGTTGATTTCGTCCAATTCCGAGAATATTGCCCGAACAGCCTTTCTGGAACCAAAAACAGCAGAAAACAGGAACTGGCACTGTGGCATCTTGTTAATAGGTTAGTTCCGGAAAATGCATGAAATCATCATAAAGTGGAAGCAAAACATGTAAGTATTGTCATAAAACAAGCATGGAACAACAGAAATTATGGATACGTCGGGGACGTATCAGCATCCCCAAGCTTAGTTCCTGCTCGTCCCGAGCAGGTAAACGATAAAAAGAATAATTTCTGTAGTGACATGCTACTTACATAACCTTGATCATACTATTACAAAGCATATGAAATGAATGAAGTGACTTAAGGCAATGATCTATAGTTGCTAACAAGTAGGTAACATATAGCAAAACTTTTCATGGAGAGTACTTTCAAGACAAGCATCAAAAGATTGCACAAGAGTTAACTCATAAAGCAATAGATTCAAAGTAAAGGCATCGAAGCAACACAAAGGAAGATATAAGTTTCAGCGGTTGCTTTCAACTTCCAACATGCATATCTCATGGATATTGTCAACATAAAGTAATATGATGAATGCAAATATGCAAGTATGTAAGAATCAATGCACAGTTGACACAAGTGTTCTTTTCTAAGATGGAAGGAAGTAGGTAAACTGACTCAACATAAAGTAAAAGAATGGCCCTTCGCAGAGGGAAGCATTGATTGCTATATTTGTGCTAGAGCTTTGGTTTTGAAAACATATAGAGAGCATAAAAGTAAAATTTTGAGAGGTATTTGTTGTTGTCAACGAATGGTAGTGGGCACTCTAACCCCCTTGCCAGACAAACCTTCAAAGAGCGGCTCCCATTTTATTTTATTTTTGGGTGGCACTCCTTCCAACATTTCTTTCACAAACCATGGCTAACCGAATCCTCGGGTGCCTGCCAACAATCTCATACCATGAAGGAGTGCCTTTTTATTTTAGTTTTATTATGATGACACTCCTCCCAACCTTTGCTTACACAAGCCATGGCTAACCGAATCCTTCGGGTGCCGTCCAACAATCACATACCATGGAGGAGTGTCTATTTTGGTTAATTAATTCGGGACTGGGAATCCCATTGCCAGCTCTTTTTGCAAAATTATTGGATAAGCGGATGAAGCCACTAGTCCATTGGTGAAAGTTGCCCAACAAGATTGAAAGATAAAACACCACATACTTCCTCATGAGCTATAAAACATTAACACAAATTGAGAAGCATTTTGAATTGTTTAAAGGTAGCACTCAAGCAATTTACTTTGGAATGGCAGGAAATACCACATAGTAGGTAGGTATGGTGGACACAAATGGCATAGGTTTTGGCTCAAGGTTTTTGGATGCACGAGAAGTATTCCCTCTCAGTACAAGGCTTTGGCTAGCAAGGTTGTTTGAAACAAACACAAGTATGAACCGGTACAGCAAAACTTACATAAGAACATATTGCAAGCATTATAATACTCTACACTGTCTTCCTTGTTGCTCAAACACTTTTACCAGAAAATATCTAGACCTTAAGAGAGATCAATTATGCAAACCAATTTTAACAAGCTTTACGGTAGTTCTCCACTAATAGGTTTAAACTACATGCAAAAACTTATGATCTACTTGAGAGCTCAAAACAATTGCCAAGTGTCAAATTATCCAAGACATATGAGGCATTTCCTGCTTCCAACCAAATAAAGATAAGTATTGTAGCTTCCAACTTTTATCATTGAACATTAAAAGTAAAACGAAGAACAGGTGTTCATATGAAAAAGCGGAGCGTGTATCTCTCCCAAACAAGGATTGCTAGGATCCGAATTTATTCAAACATAAACAAAACGAAAAATAAACACACAGACGCTCCAAGTAAAGCACATATGATGTGACTGAATAAAAATATAGTTTCAGGGGAGGAACCTGATAAGTTGATGAAGAAGGGGATGCCTTGGGCATCCCCAAGCTTAGACGCTTGAATCTTCTTAAAATATGCAGGGATGAACCACGGGGGCATCCCCAAGCTTAGACTTTTCACTCTTCTTGATCATATATCATGCTCCTCTCTTGACCCTTGAAAACTTCCTTCACACCAAACTTCTCATAAACTTCATTAGAGGGGTTAGTACTCAAAAAATTTGAATCCACCTTGGTGCTGTAGTGGCACATTGCAAGAACTCAATAAAACATTAGCTACAGCCCTCTACGTCTAGAAAACCTCGCTTAAAGACCACAAGAGACAATGCAAAAAACAGAGACAGAATCTGCCAAAACAGAACAGCCAGTAAAGACGAATTTTAATAAAATACTTCCGTTGCTCAAATCAGAAAACTCAAAACTAATGAAAGTTGGGTACATATCTGAGGAACACGCACGTAAATTGGCATAATTTTCTGAGTTTCCTACAGAGAATTAGACCCAGATTCGTGACAGATAGAAATCTGTTTCTGCGCAGAAATCCAAATTTAGCATCAACCTTCGATTAGAGGCTTCACTTGGCACAACAAAACACAAAACTAAGATAAGGAGCGGTTGCTACAGTAGTAAACAACTTCCAAGTCACAAATATAAAACAAAGTACTGTAGCAAAATAACACATGGGTTATCTCCCAAGAAGTTGCTTTCTTTATAGCCATTAAGATGGGCTCAGCAGTTTTAATGATGCACTCGCAAGAAATAGTATTTGAAGCAAAAGAGAGCATCAAGAGGCAAATTCAAAACACATTTAAGTCTAACATGCTTCCTATGCAAAGGAATCTTGTACACGAATAAATTCATGAAGAACAAAGTGACAAGCATAAGAAGATAGAACAAGTGTAACTTCAACAATTTCAGCATATAGAGAGGTGTATTAGTACCATGAAAATTTCTACTACCATATTTTCCTCTCTCATAATAATTTTCAGTAGCTTCATGAACAAACTCAACAATATAACTATCACATGCAGCAAGCTTCTCATGATTTCCAACACATAATTTTTATCAAGTTCAAGAATAGTGGAATAAAAACTTTCAAACTTACTTTTATTAATAATATAACAAGGTAGTTGATCAATCTCAAGAGATATGGGACTCATAGAATAAGTCAAGGACTCTCCAATCCCATTTTCATTAGTAGTACAATTAATAGTATCAAGTAACATAGGACCATCATCTAGAGCTTTATCATAAACATTTGCTAAGCAAAATTCTTTAGTACCATGCATTTCGACATCAGGCACAAACAAAGCATTTTCATAAGATTTATCAAAGTAGCATGGATTATCATATATAACAGTAGCATAATTATTCTCACAAGTTTTACTCATAGGTAATATTTCAAGAGAATCCACAGGAACATAACATTCAACCTCTTTCGGTAAGCATGGAGGACAATCAAATAGTGTAAGAGATGAAGAGTTACTCTCATTAGAAGGTTGGCATGGGTAGCTAATCCATTCTTCCTCCTTTTGTTCATCGCTCTCCTCTTCTTTTTCATCCAATGAGCTTTCAGGTTCATCAATTTCCTCCTCTTTTTCATCCAATGAGCTTTCAGGTTCATCAGTTTCTTCTTCCACCGGTTCCTGCAAATTGTGAGTGCATTCTTGTGCATTAATGTGTCTCTCTTTATAATCAAGGATATAAGGATTCCTACTGTAGCATTCTATGCAAGAATTAAGGATAGTAGAGACATAATCTTTAAGGTCCTTACAAATAGCACAAGTTTCATAATTCTCAACCATGAAGGATTCTATCTCGGAGGCTCCCATAAATAAGACAAATTGTTCTACCTCTTCGAACCCATAATGAATATAGCAATTCCGATTATAGCTCTTAATAAAATATTCCTCACTAAAGCCACATTGAAATTTAAGATGTTTAGTATCCTGTTGAGAGCAACAGTTTATATCATGGCGTCTAAGCAAGATTCTAGCAATTGTATTTAATTTCTCTATCATAGCACTCATTATTTTACCAGTTCTTGATTCTCTATAACAATTATAACATTCCATAAGCTCCAAGTAGGTTGTAGGTTCTCCCATAATAGCAGTTTTTAATTTTTCGGTTTTTCAAATTTTTATGGATTTTTGGGTATATGAGGAAAATAAAACAAGACAAAAAGAAACTAAGCAAAAGTAAACTAAGCAAACTAATACTAGACAGAAATAAACTAAGCACAAATAAACTAGGAAAAAGTAAACTAAGCAAAACAAAACAAAATAAAAAAAACAGAGAGAGAGGTAGAGTGTACTCCCCAGGTGAACTTATGAGTAGAGCTATGCCTCCCCGGCAACGGCGCCAGAAAATAGTCTTGATGACCCACAAGTATAGGGGATCGCAACAGTCTTCGAGGGAAGTAAAACACAAATTTATTGATTTGACACAAGGTGAGGTAAAGAATACTTATAAGCCTTAACAACTGAGTTGTCAATTCAGCTGCACCTGGAAAAGCACTAGCAACAGGGGTGATGTGAAAGTAGCAGTAATATGAGAGCAATAGTAACAAGAACACAAACAGTAATAGCAATATGAGAGCAATGGCACCGGAAAATAGTTGATACTACTTCCAATGACATGTAGAACAAGTATATTATGATGAGAGATGGACCGGGGTTCCCAGCGATCTACACTAGTGGTAACTCTCCAACAAGTGACAAGTGTTGGGTGAACAAATTACAGTTGGGCAATTGATAGGATTTAAAGCATTAAGAAAGAACATCAGGCTTATTAATTATGTAGGCATGTTTTCCGTATATAGTCGTACGTGCTCGCAACGAGAAACTTGCACAACATCTTTTGTCCTACCAGCCGGTGGCAGCCGGGCCTCAAGGGAAACTACTGGATATTAAGGTACTCCTTTTAATAGAGCACCGGAGCAAAGCATTAACACTCCGTGAAAACATGTGATCCTCACATCACCGCCATCCCCTCCGGTTGTCCCGATTTCTGTCACTTCGGGGCCTTTGGTTCCGGACAGTGACATGTGCATACAACTTGTAGATACGATCTAAGCAATACATATAGAGCTCAAATCTAAGATCATGCCACTCGGGCCCTAGTGACAAGCATTAAGAATAACAAGATTGCAGCAACAATAACTTCACAAACTTTATAGATAGACTAATCATAATGTATCATCCATCGGATCCCAACAAACACAACACCGATTACATCAGATGAATCTCAATCATGTAAGGCAGCTCATGAGATCATTGTATTGAAGTACATGGGGGAGAGAATACCAACTAGCTACAGCTAGAACCCGTAGTCCATGGGGGAACTACTCACGGAGCATGGCGGAGGCGGTGGCGTTGATGGAGATGGCTTCCGGGGGCACTTCCCCGTCCCGGCAGGGTGCCGGGACAGAGACTTCTGTCCCCCGAATTGGAGTTTCGCGATGGCGGCGCGCACAAGAACTTTTCTGGAGTTTCGTCAATTGGTACTGCGTTTTTAGGTCGAAAGGGATTTTATAGGCGAAGAGGCGGCGCAGGGGGCACTGGGGCGCCACACCTAGGCCGGCGCGGCCAGGGTCCGCCCGCGCCGCCATGTGGTGTGGTGGCCCCCTGGCCCCTCTCCGACTCTTCTTCGGTGTTCTGGAGCCTTCCGGGAAAAATAGGAGGTTTGGCGTTGATTTCGTCCAATTCCGAGAATATTGCCCGAACAGCCTTTCTGGAACCAAAAACAACAGAAAACAGGAACTGGCACTGTGGCATCTTGTTAATAGGTTAGTTCCGGAAAATGCATGAAATCATCATAAAGTGCAAGCAAAAATGTAAGTATTGTCATAAAACAAGCATGGAACAACAGAAATTATGGATACGTCGGGGACGTATCAATACAATCTAAGCAATAATTATAGAGCTCAAATCTAAGATCATGCCACTCGGGCCCTAGTGACAAGCATTAAGAATAACAAGATTGCAGCAACAATAACTTCACAAACTTTATGTTGCGGTCAAAACCCACCGGCGAGCAGCGACGGGCAACACAGTAGAGCCGGGTACAACTTAGGGCTGCGGCTGGCCCTGGTCCCTCCGAGTGACGGCCCGCAAAGCCTCTGGTACACACGTCCGATGCTGATGCAAGGGCGTGCCACCTGACCTATACCTGGTCAGGAAGGTGATGGAGATGCCTCGCTTAGTTTCCTGCATGGCATACACGTAAACATTAAATACGAGCCTCGATCGGCTCTCAGGTTATCCTGTGGATCGGCTCAAGGAGCCGATCCACCCATGATTCGTACGAGGTGCACGAATATATGGTGGTCCTGCTTGATCAAGATAAAGCTAATACGATCTACGACGATTTGGGGTTTTCACCGCATAATCGGATCATCCTACTCACGATTGGGCCTCGCGGCCACGCACGGTGATCGTAAGCCGATCCTAGACAAGGCCTAAAAACCAACACGAGGTTGATCCCCGGAACATCCTGTCTAGGACTAGCAAACGACACCCTACGTGCCGCTGGATCCTCCAACCCTTTTAAGGCCTAACTATTGCAGATATTAAACTAATCCTTGCAGAACAAGGAGCAACCGTAACGGATCGGATCTACTAAATAAAGATCAAGCGGGGTGCCGCCCCCACACCTAAGATAGGTGTGAGGGCGGCTAGATATGCAAGGGTTGCACTACGATAGCATATGATACGAAGAACAATGCTAACCCTAACATATCTAAGATAACTACGTTGCTCGCCATCAAAAAGGCTTCAGTACGAGCAACGCATGAACAACATAAAGCTTGTGCTGCCTAGATCGCAAGATGCGATCTAGGCAGCATGATGCTTACCGGTAGAAACCCTCGAGACGAAGGAGTTGGCGATGCGCCGAGATTGATTTGTGGTTGAACGTTGGTTGTTGTTTATTTCATAAACCCTAGATACATATTTATAGTCCAGTGGACTTTCTAATTTAGGCGTGCACCTAACCGTGCACGGGTCAAGCTCTATCTTCTAATCTAAGATGCGATCTACTATATTACAGATACAAGGGCAAACTAGCCCAAACTTCGCATATAAGGCCGATTCCCGTATTTCTTCATTATATAATCTTCAAGCCCATCTTGATCGCGGCCCACCTCTGACTCGGTCAAATTCTGGTGATAACACATGCGCCCCCTGGTTTTGGAATTGATAATTCCAAAATCACTCTGCTTTTTCTTCTCCGGGTCATGTCGTGGCAGAACCGTCGCAGTATCCTTCATCATGATGCCTTGCCTTCTCAACTTCTCCGCGTGACCTGGCAGTTTTTTTTTAGGCACCACTTCCTCGGAAACTGCTGTGGCATTGAATTTCCACTATATCCCCTTTATTTAACCGCTCCGCACAGTTTGCTTCCGCATCTCCTTCGCATTAGCACTCCAAAAGCCCTCCTGCGCCACCATGTCTTCTTTCTCCTCTGCCTCATCGGACCTTTCCACCCAGTCCTCCTCTTCCCGTGAGCCGACGCCAGAGCCGAACCCGGCGGAGGTCCATGCGGCCAACACCCGCCGTGCCATTGAGGCCGGGGAGGAGTCTAGCCATGACTTCTCCATCTAGTCTGAGGACGACAAGTCCTTGACCGACGGGGAAAGCGACCTCCGCTTCCTCGCCGACGGGGAGACGGAGGAGGAGAGCGATGACGATCGCCTCTCCTGCGATGACTTCACCTCTCCCGGGGAGGAGGAGGACGACACCCCCTCCGACGAGCCGCCGGCCAAGCGCTTCTGCCCCTGGCCGGGGAACCTCAGCGACTTCGACAGCGACGACGACGACGCTGACGAGGAGGATGAGGACAATGAGGGCCCGGTCGGCGGCCATTGGAGCAGCGACGACGAGCCCGCCGGGAGTAGCGCCGACAGCGGCGACGATGGCGACGACGAGGGCAGTGACGGCCCGTAGATAGGACTTTTAGCATAGGACCAGTAGTAGTAGATGGGGCAATGTATCCCCTAGTACTTCCTTTTGGGAGCAATCGGCTCTTTATGTAAGAAATCTTGTTTATCAATGAAGAATTTCCCCAATTTGATTTTGCCGATTTCCTTTGAGCCAATTTAGCCGATCTCCCCTCATACTGACCTTGCCGATTTGTCCCCTTAGCCAATGCTTCATGAGCCGATAGCAACGTATCGGTCCTTTATGATTCATCCTTCAATTATTCAACTGATGATTTTCTATCTGGTAGATAATGTGGAATCTTTAGGAGAGCCCTTAAATTTCTCCCACCAATTTCAGCGATCCTCTTCTGCGAGCGCTCATCATTTTGTGAAGAAGGTTGCAACGAAGGATCAGCCGATGACATCCCAATCGGCTCCTAAACAGAGCATCTACCGGGCCAGCTGCCCCCCCGAGCCTCAGTCATGGCGAGAACATCGGTGAGGAGGCACAAATCAGACCCAGGGCCTCGAACTCAGGCAATTGAGACAACCGCTATGTAGAAGTCCTACAAGCGTAGCTGAGATAGTAGCACCAGAGCCGATCACCTTTCTTCCCTTGAAAGCCGATATATCACTGCTGAACTGGCATAAAGGGTTGAAAATCCTTGACGAGAAGGTTCAGGCGCCAGGATCGGCTCAAGGCAGTTGAGGAAGCTCTCAATGTTTACTCCCTCGAGGGAGCATAAGATCCCACAGCAGAACTGGACTTGGTGAAGATCCGCACTTTGAACACACAGCAGACCCTGCGTAGTCATACTAGAGTCGATGGCTGTGCATCGGCTTATGCTGAATTTTTTTTTTACTGGCCGATTTTCCTATCGGCCCCCAGCATTTCACTGCACACATGTGCAGATTTTCCTATCGGCCCCCAGCATTTCACTGCACACATGTTCATCTGATTAGATGCCCCCCGAGCCGAATCTGCCAGGTGACTGCAGATATCGGCTTTGTGGTTAGCCAAGGCATATTTGCACGTCGGCTCTGTTAGGCTTCGTGTTGACTCTCATCAGCCGACGTAAAACTGCTGCCCAGTAGATTGATGTTGAACACAAGCAGAACATGTGGTGAGGATAATTTTGGCCGATTGCTGGAATCGGCCTCCATATTGATTGAAGCGCTTCAATGAAGGCTTTGTAATGTTCCTTCATAGACCTTTGGGGCCGATCCAAAGGATCGGCCTCGCCATGTTCGTCCATAAGTTGGTTCTTGCTACTCGGTCAGGCCAGTGGATAAAACCAGCCTAACCCTTCCCTTCGTCACGTCGATGCGCTCGCAGTCGTCCAAATTGATACCTGAGAGGGGTTCTTGGCCTGCTGCTTCCCACGCGTTCCTGCCAGCCGTTGAAATTTCGGCTGAGTCATCAGCCTGGACGACCTCTACCTCATCTCCATCCCACTGTATTATGCATTGGTGCATCGTGGAGGGAATGCAACAGTTGGCGTGGATCCAATCCCTTCCTAGCAGAATAGCATAGGTGCTCTTGCTGTCAACGATGAAGAACGTCGTAGGGATGGTTTTCCTTCCTACGGTCAGATCCACGTTCAGAACAACCTGTGCGTCAGACGCTTGGCCGTTGAAATCGCTCAATATCACGTTGGTCTTGATTAGATCCGAGCTAGAGCGTCCCAACCGACGTAGCAAAGAGTATGGCATAATGTTGACTGCCGCTCCGGTGTCCACCAGCATCTTATTGACAGGCCTCCCATCGATATAACCTCGTAAGTACAGGGCCTTCAGATGTCTGTAGCTCCTTTCTCGTGGCTTCTCAAAGATAACCGGCCGTGGGCCGCAGTCAAGTTGTGCCACAGGTGCCTCGTCTAATCCTGGAGCACTGAACTCCAAAGGAAGGATGAACACCATGTTTGTGCCAGCCGATGTTTCATCATCGGCTTTCCTTTGCTTGGGGCACCACTCCATTTTCCGTGGTCGACCCTCTTCATCCAGGGTCCGCTGGACCTTGGCGGCCAGATCAGGCCGCGCTTTCCTTAGCGTGTGCAGGTATAGCCTTTCGGCTTCCTCCAAGCCACGCAGTCGCTGAACCCTGCGCTTTTGAGAACGGCTGAGTCCATCAGGGCACCACCTTGGACGGTGGTACCTATCTTCTTCTTCTCCCTCGTCTTCCGAATCCTCAAGATCTTCCATCCGAGGGGACTCAGCGCGTTTGCTTTGTGGTGAGAGAGGCCCTAGACGTTTGAACACGGACACGTTGGCTGCCTCCTTCTTCTCCTGGTTGCATTCTGGGCAATTGCCGATTGTAGGCAATCGGCTCATTCCTGAGTCCCAGCAGTGTCTGAAGAAGGGGCAGTCCCAGTGTCTACCCTCGTCGTCTCGCTCCCTCGACTTCTCCCTGGCACGGCGCTCGTACTTCTCCTCATCGCGATCATGCCGACGATGTCTTCTGGCTTCTCTAGCCAGACGCTCCCTTTCATCATCATCGCTGGATCGTCGGCGTTGGTCATACTGACTCACGTACTTGTTGAGGAGGTGATCAGAGAGGGGTCGCTGATATCTCATGTTCTTCACTTCTCCCTCTGTGATGTAGCGCTTGCCGTCGTGTCGGAACCGATCGCGTGGAGCGGCTTCCTCTGTGTCCTTGCTATGAGAGCAACTGCCCTCGTCTCCGTCCTTGCCAGCGTGGTGTCCAGGTTCTACCATGTTGATGCTGAACGAGGATCCCGGCTGGCAACCTTCGGGGTAAGTGCACTCCACCATGTTAACGGCGGGGAAGGGGTGGGTGTCGACCTTCATGGCGTACTGGTTAAAAATCAGACGTCCTTGTTCTATCGCCATTTGGATCTGCTGACGCCACACCCTGCAGTCGTTGGTGGCATGGGAGACCGAGTTATGCCATTTGCAGTATGGCTTTCCGTTCAGCTCCTGTACCGTGGGGAGTTTGAGACCTTCGGGTATCTTCAACTGCTTCTCCTTGAGCAGGAGGTCGAAGATTTGCTCAGTTTTGGTCACGTCAAAATCAAACCCTCTGGGCGGACCTGGTGGCTTGACCCATTTGCAGGACACGGGGGTTGCCCCCCGAATCCATTCAGCCATTGCTACTTCTTGATCTCCCGCAGAAACTTCGTCTTCCTCGGCCTCGACCAGGACTACTGCACGCTTGAATTTATCCTGGTACAGGTCCGGGTGGCGCTGTTCATATGCTGACAGTTTCTGAACCATGTGCGCCAGTGAAGGGTAGTCTGCTTGAGAGGCCACGTCCTTGATTTGTGATGCAAGGCCCACCACTGCCAACTCGACTGCTTCTTTTTTAGTCACCCGAACCGAATAACATCGGTTCCTAAGATTCCTGAAGCGCTGGATGTATTCTGCCACAGTTTCTCCACGCTTCTGACGTATTTGTGCTAGATCGGCAAGGCCAGACTCGGAAGCGTCTGAGTGATACTGCATGTGGAACTGTTCTTCCAACTGCTTCCAGGTCCGGATTGAGTCTGGTGGCAACGAAGTGTACCACCCGAAAGCCGATCCTGTGAGGGACTGTGCGAAGAACCTCACACGTAGTGGATCCGACGCTGAGGCCGTTCCTAGTTGTGCCAAATATCAGTTCACATGCTCGATGGAGCTGGAACCATCTGATCCACTGAATTTGGAGAAATCAGGGAGCCGATATTTGGGTGGTAGCGGGACCAATTCGTATTCGTTGGGGTACGGCTTGGAATAGCCGATTGTCCTTCTTTTCGGCACCATGCCGAACTGGTCTCTCAGGATCGTGCTGATTTGATCCGCGGTGCTGGCTGTAGGAGTCGAACTCTGAAGATTCGCCAGGGTGGCGTACTTAGCCAGCCATGTTTGCTTTTCCAGTTCTGAGCCAACTGCAGGAGCTGTGCTCTGGAGGTTCGTCGGGGTGGCATATTTAGCTAGCCACGTCTGCTTCTCAAGATCTGTTGCTAACGTTCCTCCTACTTTCCCAGAAGTCCCTGATGTTGCGGCCTGGTTTGTGAGCGCCCAGTAACCGCAGTCTGGCACATATGTGCACATGTACCCGTGAGGGATCTCCTTAGGCGCCTCCTGCAAGAACTGGCAGTCACTAGGGTCACCACCGATCTTATAGACGACGAATGCCGGTGAGTTCGGCACTTCTGGTGCTACCAACGCAAATGGCAGCGGTGGACGGGACTGGAGTGGCATCTCTCCCTGGTATGTCCCGAGAGCTGGTCCTGATGGAGAGTATTGGCGACTCATGATTTCCTGGATCACTCGCAGAGCAACACGCTCCAAAGTGTTCACCAGGTTCTCAGAGTGGCGGTGCAGCGAGTGGGCCACCATGTAGTTAATCTCCTGACGAAGGGACCTGGTGCGTTCTTCTGATGGGGCAGACAGGTATATTCCATCGAGCGCACCTTGAGGCGAGAACTCTTTCCACCTGATGCCATGTGAACGGGTCCTGTGAAAAGAGCCGATGAGGTCGGCTTCGAGGATTGCTTTGACCTCGTCATACTTCTTCTTGAGCTCGTCGGTCAGATCCTCGTAAGTGACTGGGGTGCCGTCCGCCATCTCAGATGTAGATGGAGATGTGGTTGATGAAGAAGCTTGTCCCACCGGGCGTGCCAGAATGTGTTGCGGTCAAAACCCACCGGCGAGCAGCGACGGGCAACACAGTAGAGCCGGGAACAACTTAGGGCTGCGGCTGGCCCTGGTCCCTCCGAGCGACGGCCCGCAAAGCCTCTGGTACACACGTCCGATGCTGATGCAAGGGCGTGCCACCTGACCTATACCTGGTCAGGAAGGTGATGGAGATGCCTCGCTTAGTTTTCTGCATGGCATACACGTAAACATTAAATACGAGCCTCGATCGGCTCTCAGGTTATCCTGTGGATCGGCTCAAGGAGCCGATCCACCCATGATTCGTACGAGGTGCACGAATATATGGTGGTCCTGCTTGATCAAGATAAAGCTAATACGATCTACGACGATTTGGGGTTTTCACCGCATAATCAGATCATCCTACTCACGACTGGGCCTCGCGGCCACGCACGGTGATCGTAAGCCGATCCTAGACAAGGCCTAAAAACCAACACGAGGTTGATCCCCGGAACATCCTGTCTAGGACTAGCAAACGACACCCTACGTGCCGCTGGATCCTCCAACCCTTTGTAAGGCCTAACTATTGCAGATATTAAACTAATCCTTGCAGAACAAGGAGCAACCGTAACGGATCGGATCTACTAAATAAAGATCAAGCGGGGTGCCGCCCCCACACCTAAGATAGGTGTGAGGGCGGCTAGATATGCAAGGGTTGCACTACGATAGCATATGATACGAAGAACAATGCTAACCCTAACATATCTAAGATAACTACGTTGCTCGCCATCAAAAAGGCTTTAGTACGAGCAACGCATGAACAACATAAAGCTTGTGCTGCCTAGATCGCAAGATGCGATCTAGGCAGCATGATGCTTACCGGTAGAAACCCTCGAGACGAAGGAGTTGGCGATGCGCCGAGATTGATTTGTGGTTGAACGTTGGTTGTTGTTTATTTCATAAACCCTAGATACATATTTATAGTCCAGGGAACTTTTTAATTTAGGCGTGCACCTAACCGTGCACGGGTCAAGCTCTATCTTCTAATCTAAGATGCGATCTACTATATTACAGATACAAGGGCAAACTAGCCCAAACTTCGCATATAAGGCCGATTCCCGTATTTCTTCATTATATAATCTTCAAGCCCATCTTGATCGCGGCCCACCTCTGACTCGGTCAAATTCTGGTGATAACACTTTATAGATAGACTAATCATAATGTATCATCCATCAGATCCCAACAAACACAACACCGATTACATCAGATGAATCTCAATCATGTAAGGCAGCTCATGAGACCATTGTATTGAAGTACATGGGGGAGAGTATACCGACATAGCTACTGCTAGAACCCGTAGTCCATGGGGGAACTACTCACGGAGCATGATGGAGGCGGTGGCCTCGATGGAGATGGCTTCTGGGGGCACTTCCCCGTCCCGGCAGGGTGCCGGAACAGAGTTCTGTCCCCCGAATTGGAGTTTCGCGATGGCGGCGGCGCCACAGTAACTTTTCTGGAGTTTCGTCAATTGGCACGGTGTTTTTAGGTCGAAAGGGATTTTATAGGCGAAGAGGCGGCGCAGGGGGGTCGACAGGGTGGCCTCACCCTAGGCCGGCGCGGCCAGGGTCTGGCCCGCGCGGCCCTATGGTGTGGGGCCCCCCTGGCTCTCCTCCGACTCTTCTTCGGTGTTCTGGAGCCTTCCGGGAAAAATAGGAGGTTTGGCGTTGATTTCGTCCAATTCCGAGAATATTGCCCGAACAGCCTTTCTGGAACCAAAAACAGCAGAAAACAGGAACTGGCACTGTGGCATCTCGTTAATAGGTTAGTTCCGGAAAATGCATGAAATCATCATAAAGTGCAAGCAAAACATGTAAGTATTGTCATAAAACCAGCATGGAACAACAGAAATTATGGATACGTCGGGGACGTATCAGCATCCCCAAGCTTAGTTCCTGCTCGTCCCGAGCAGGTAAACGATAAAAAGAATAATTTCTGTAGTGACATGCTACTTACATAACCTTGATCATACTATTACAAAGCACATGAAATGAATGAAGTGACTCAAGGCAATGATCTATAGTTGCTAACAAGTAGATAACATATAGCAAAACTTTTCATGGAGAGTACTTTCAAGACAAGCATCAAAAGTCTTGCACAAGAGTTAACTCATAAAGCAATAAATTCAAAGTAAAGGCATCGAAGCAACACAAAGGAAGATATAAGTTTCAGCAGTTGCTCTCAACTTTGAACATGCATATCTCATGGATAATTGTCAACACAAAGTAATATGATGAATGCAAATATGCAAGTATGTAAGAATCAATGCACAGTTGACACAAGTGTTTGCTTCTAAGATGGAAGGAAGTAGGTAAACTGACTCAACATAAAGTAAAAGAATGGTCCTTCAAAGAGGAAAGCATCGATTGCTATATTTGTGCTAGAGCTTTGGTTTTGAAAACATAAAGAGAGCATAAAAGTAAAATTTTGAGAGGTGTTTGTTGTTGTCAACGAATGGTAGTGGGCACTCTACCCCCCTCGCCAGACAAACCTTCAAAGAGCGGCTCCCATTTTATTTTATTTTTGGGTGGCACTCCTTCCAACCTTTCTTTCACAAACCATGGCTAACCGAATCCTCGGGTGCCTGCCAACAATCTCATACCATGAAGGAGTGCCTTTTTATTTTAGTTTTATTATGATGACACTCCTCCCAACCTTTGCTTACACAAGCCATGGCTAACCGAATCCTTCGGGTGCCGTCCAACAATCACATACCATGGAGGAGTGTCTATTTAGTTTAATTAATTTGGGACTGGGAATCCCATTGCCAGCTCTTTTTGCAAAATTATTGGATAAGCGGATGAAGCCACTAGTCCATTGGTGAAAGTTGCCCAACAAGATTGAAAGATAAACACCACATACTTCCTCATGAGCTATAAAACATTAACACAAATTGAGAAGCATTTTGAATTGTTTAAAGGTAGCACTCAAGCAATTTACTTTGGAATGGCAGGAAATACCACATAGTAGGTAGGTATGGTGGACACAAATGGCATAGGTTTTGGCTCAAGGTTTTGGATGCACGAGAAGCATTTCCTCTCAGTACAAGGCTTTGGCTAGCAAGGTTGTTTGAAGCAAACACAAGTATGAACTGGTACAGCAAAACTTACATAAGAACATAACGCAAGCATTATAATACTCTACACTGTCTTCCTTGTTGCTCAAACACTTTACCAGAAAATATCTAGACCTTAAGAGAGATCAATTATGCAAACCAATTTCAACAAGCTTTACGGTAGTTCTCCACTAATAGGTTTAAACCACATGCAAAAACTTAATCATGATCTACTTGAGATCTCAAAACAATTGCCAAGTGTCAAATTATCCAAGACATATGAGGCATTTTCTTTTCCTAACCAAATAATAATAAGTGCTATAGCTTCCAACTTTTATCATTGAACATTAAAAGTAAAACGAAGAACAAGTGTTCATATGAAAAAGCGGAGCGTGTCTCTCTCCCAAACAAGGATTGCTAGGATCCGAATTTATTCAACCACAAACAAAAATAAAAGCACACAGACACTCCAAGTAAAGCACATATGATGTGACCGAATAAAAATATAGTTTCAGGGGAGGAACCTGATAAGTTGATGAAGAAAGGGATGCCTTGGGCATCCCCAAGCTTAGACGCTTGAGTCTTCTTGAAATATGCAGGGATGAACCACGGGGGCATCCCCAAGCTTAGAATTTTCACTCTTCTTGATCATATATCATCCTCCTCTCTTGATCCTTGAAAACTTCCTTCACACCAAACTTCTCATAAACTTCATTAGAGGGGTTAGTACTCAAAATTTTTGAATCCACCTTGGTCCTGTAGTGGCACATTGCAAGAACTCAATAAAACATCAGCTACGGCTCTCTACGTCTAGAAAACCTCGCTTAAAGTCCACAAGAGACAATGCAAAAAACAGAGACAGAATCTGCCAAAACAGAATAGCCAGTAAATACGAATTTTAATAAAATACTTCCGTTGCTCAAATCAGAAAACTCAAAACTAATGAAAGTTGCGTACATATCTGAGGAACACGCACGTAAATTGGCATAATTTTCTGAGTTTCCTACAGAGAATCAGACCCAGATTCGTGACAGATAGAAATCTGTTTCTGCGCAGAAATCGAAATCTAGCATCAACCTTCGATTAGAGGCTTCACTTGGCACAACAAAACACAAAACTAAGATAAGGAGAGGTTGCTACAGTAGTAAACAACTTCCAAGACACAAATATAAAATAAAGTACTGTAGCAAAATAACACATGGGTTATCTCCCAAGAAGTTGCTTTCTTTATAGCCATTAAGATGAGCTCAACAGTTTTAATGATGCACTCGCAAGAAATAGTATTTGAAGCAAAAGAGAGCATCAAGAGGCAAATTCAAAACACATTTAAGCCTAACATGCTTCCTATGAAAAGAAATCTTGTACACAAATAAATTCATGAAGAACAAAGTGACAAGCATAAGAAGATAGAACAGGTGTAGCTTCAAAATTTTAAGCACATAGAGAGGTGTTTTAGTACCATGCAAATTTCTACAACCATATTTTCCTCTCTCATAATAATTTTCAGTAGCTTCATGAATAAACTCAACAATATAACTATCACATGCAGCATACTTTCCATGATTTCCAAACACATAATTTTTATCAAGTTCAAGAATAGTGGAATTAAAACTTTCAAACTTACTTTTATTAATAATATAACAAGGTAGTTGATCAATCTCAAGAGATATGGGACTCATAGAATAAGTCAAGGACTCTCCAATCCCATTTTCATTAGTAGTACAATTAATAGTATCAAGTAACATAGGACCATCATCTAGAGCTTTATCATAAACATTTGCTAAGCAAAATTCTTTAGTACCATGCATTTCGACATCAGGCACAAACAAAGCATTATCATAAGATTTATCAAAGTAGCATGGATTATCATATATAACAGTAGCATAATTATTCTCACAAGTTTTACTCGTAGGTACTATTTCAAGAGAATCCACAGGAACATAACATTCAACCTCTTCCGGTAAGCATGGAGGACAATCAAATAGTGTAAGAGATAAAGAGTTACTCTCATTAGAAGGTTGGCATGGGTAGCTAATCCATTCTTCCTCCTTTTGTTCGTCGCTCTCCTCTTCCTTTTCATCCAATGAGCTTTCAGGTTCATCAATTTCCTCCTCTTTTTCATCCAATGAGCTTTCAGGTTCATCAGTTTCTTCTTCCACCGGTTCCTGCAAATTGTGAGTGCATTCTTGTGCATTAATGTGTCTCTCTTTATAATCAAGGATATAAGGATTCCTACTGTAGCAGTCTATGCAAGAATTAAAGATAGTAGAGACATAATCTTTAAGGTCCTTACAAATAGCACAAGTTTCATAATTCTCAACCATGAAGGATTCTATCTCAGAGGCTCCCATAAATAAGACAAATTGTTCTACCTCTTCGAACCCATAATGAATATAGCAATTCCGATTATAGCTCTTAATAAAATATTCCTCACTAAAGCCACATTGAAATTTAAGATGTTTAGTATCCTGTTGAGAGCAACAGTTTATATCATGGCGTCTAAGCAAGATTCTAGCAATTGTATTTAATTTTTCTATCATAGCACTCATTATTTTACCAGTTCTTGATTCTCTATAACAATTATAACATTCCATAAGCTCCAAGTAGGTTGTTGGTTCTCCCATAACAGCAGTTTTTAATTTTTTTGGTTTTTCAAATTTTTATGGATTTTTGGGTATATGAGGAAAATAAAACAAGACAAAAATAAACTAAGCAAAAGTAAACTACGCAAAATAATACTAGACAGAAATAAACTAAGCACAAATAAACTAGGCAAAAGTAAACTAAGCAAAATAAAATAAAATAAAACAGAGAGAGAGGTAGAGTGTACTCCCCAGGTGAACTTATGAGTAGAGCTATGCCTCCCCGGCAACGGCGCCAGAAAATAGTCTTGATAACCCACAAGTATAGGGGATCGCGATAGTCTTCGAGGGTAGTATAACCCAAATTTATTGATTCGACACAAGGGGAGGTAAAGAATACTTATAAGCCTTAACAACTGAGTTGTCAATTCAGCTGCACCTGGAAAAGCACTAGCAACAGGGGTGATGTGAAAGTAGCAGTAATATGAGAGCAATAGTAACAAGAATAACAGCAGTAATAGCAATATGAGAGCAATGGCACCAGAAGGTAGTTGATACTACTTCCAATGACATGTAGAACGAGTATATTATGATGAGAGATGGACCGGGGTTCCCAGCGATCTACACTAGTGGTAACTCTCCAATAAGTGACAAATGTTGGGTGAACAAATTACAGTTGGGCAATTGATAGGAATCAAAGCATTAAGAAAGAACATCAGGCTTATTAATTATGTAGGCATGTTTTCCGTTTATAGTCGTACGTGCTCGCAATGAGAAACTTGCACAACATCTATTGTCCTACCAGCCGGTGGCAGCCGGGCCTCAAGGGAAACTACTGGATATTAAGGTACTCCTTTTAATAGAGTACCGGAGCAAAGCATTAACACTCCGTGAAAACATGTGTCCCTCACATCACCGCCATCCCCTCCGGTTGTCCCGATTTCTGTCACTTCGGGGCCATTGGTTCCGGACAGTGACATGTGCATACAACTTGTAGATACAATCTAAGCAATAATTATAGAGCTCAAATCTAAGATCATGCCACTCGGGCCCTAGTGACAAGCATTAAGAATAACAAGATTGCAGCAACAATAACTTCACAAACTTTATAGATAGACTAATCATAATGTATCATCCATCGGATCCCAACAAACACAACACCGATTACATCAGATGAATCTCAATCATGTAAGGCAGCTCATGAGACCATTGTATTGAAGTACATGGGGGAGAGTATACCGACATAGCTACTGCTAGAACCCGTAGTCCATGGGGGAACTACTCACTGGCGTCGATGGAGATGGCTTCCGGGGGCACTTCCCCGTCCCGGCAGGGTGCCGGAACAGAGTTCTGTCCCCCGAATTGGAGTTTCGCGATGGCGGCGGCGCCACAGTAACTTTTCTGGAGTTTCGTCAATTGGTACGGTGTTTTTAGGTCGAAAGGGATTTTATAGGCGAAGAGGCGGCGCAGGGGGGTCGACAGGGTGGCCTCACCCTAGGCCGGCGCGGCCAGGGTCTGGCCCGCGCGGCCCTATGGTGTGGGTTCCCCTGGCTCTCCTCCGACTCTTCTTCGGTGTTCTGGAGCCTTCCGGGAAAAATAGGAGGTTTGGCGTTGATTTCGTCCAATTCCGAGAATATTGCCCGAACAGCCTTTCTGGAACCAAAAACAGCAGAAAACAGGAACTGGCACTGTGGCATCTCGTTAATAGGTTAGTTCCGGAAAATGCATGAAATCATCATAAAGTGCAAGCAAAACATGTAAGTATTGTCATAAAACAAGCATGGAACAACAGAAATTATGGATACGTCGGGGACGTATCAGCCGCTGCGCAAGGCGCCGGATGGCCGGCTTGGTGATGCCCTGGATGTTGTCGCGGAGTACCTTCCGGTGCCGCTTCGCGTCGCCCTTTCCCAGCCCCTTGCCGCCCTTGCCATGGCCCGACATCTCCTGCTGTCTTCTCCCACGAGGTTGACGACTTGTCTGGTGGTGGTTGGGTGGTGGATGATCCGCGTGATCCACCTTGGTGGTGGACGGTGGGTGGGATTAATTTATTGCGAGGCGAGGGGAGGGAAGCGGGGGGCGATCCGCGTGATGCGGGGTGTGGGCCGTCGGATGGGGATGGATGGCCGGGATGGGTGGAGAATGGTGGCGCTGATCGGTGACATGGTGGGGAGGTGTGTTTCTTCTGTGAGGAGGTGGTGGGGTGCGGGAATGCGAGGAGGGCCTGACAGGTGGGATCGGGTGGTGTTTTGGCTGGCTGGGTTTGCGCGGGGTGCTCTCGTGGCCGCGAAAAATTCCGACGGAACTTTGAGGAGGCGCGAAAAATTCGGACTGGGCCCGCGAGCTTGTGTTGTGTGCCCGTTTCGGAACTGGTATGGAGGCGCGAAAAATTCAGACGGAATTTTGAGGAGGCGCGAGAAATTTGGTTGTTCCGAGCCAGGTTTGAAAGCGTTTAATTCGCTTTGCACGACTCAGATCAAAGGCGGGTGCATGTTGCGGGTATTTGAAAACATTTTCTAGATCCACAAAATGTTTTGCAAGATAAACAAAACATGACATGTAGATGAAAATTGACACGTAGACACGACATGTAGGCGAAAATTGACACGTAGACATGACATGTAGGCGAAAGTTGACACATGGACATAACATGTAGGCAAAAGTGATGATATGTATGCTTATAATGCTTGTCTCTCACATTATGACGTTTTAGTCTAGTGAAATAACAAAGTTTTTGGCTCAAAACGTCATTATTTTCTAGGATTTTGCCCCCTAAACAGCTCATGACGGTCTACTTCAAAAACATCATAGATCTATGACGTTTTCTGGTAGAGTCACTATCAAAACTTCATATTATGAAGGTTTTCTTGTAGTGTAAGTACACGAGAAGCACTTCCGCGAAACCCTAACGCTACACCGCTGAACCTCTAGCTTTCTCTAACTCTCTATCCTCTCAATTCTAACCAAACATCATCATCGACCATCGCCGGAATTCTTCCAGATGGCGTTGATTAGGATACCCCTTGCTCGGTGAACTGGCTCAGCAGCTCCTATGTGTCTTGATGCTCAACCAGGAGAACAGAATCGAGAATAGGAAGCCCCAGTCACCGGCAATTGGTCGTTCCCTTTCGCCGGTGTCTCGCAGAAACTGCAACCGCGAGGTCCCTACCGTCCACCATCGACCTCCTCGAGCATCGCACAAGTACCAGGGTGAGCTTACGCGTCTCTGGGCCATTTATTGCATCATTTCCTGCACCGTAGCTAGCAGCCGTCGTAGCCCGTCATGGGCTGCCGTAGTTCATCATCACCGGTGACGTTCCGATGACCATTTGGCAGTGGCGCAAGCACCACTAGTTTCCTTGTCGTCTGCTGAAGCGAACCATATCACTCGGCCATCCTTGGGTGGTCGGAATCGTCGGCGCCGTCAACTGTATCTAGAGCATGCAATCAACTGTATTGTTCCGGCTTGAATGAAGCATGAGCGCTGTCATCAAGGTCAAGCGGGACGCGGTTAATTCTCTCGCCCTCTTATGATGCCGGGTCACGATGTGAAAAGAGAGAGGAAGACTCGAGACAAAGTTTGAAGGAGCGCTCGAAGACGAAGCGCGACAAGGTAGTCTCATCTTTTCGGTTTCTCTTGAGTATAGGACCCCACACTATTAAGAGGGGTCGGAATTGTTATTTGGTTCTTTGGCTCAAATCACATTTCTCTTTCATCCCCATTCGAGGTTTGGCATTTTTCATCCATTTTATCGTCGCCACCGCATTCCGCCTTTGATTTCCTCTTTTCCATGTCTCCAAAGGTGGCTCGTTTTTTGCCCGGCGTTTGCTATATATTTCTCTACCACGTTTGTTCGGCACGGAAATATTTTGTACCTTGGTTCCATCTTTATTCTCCACAACATTCCCGCTCTTGCTCTCTCTAATATTTTGCTCCCGATGACGATCGGAATTTGTTCAGATCTTACCCAAAAGAGGCTCAAATTTTCCTCGCCAAAAGAAATAAAGAAAAAAAAGGGGCAAAACAGCACAGCCGAGAGCTATGTATATTTCACGCCAACAGTCCATCTAGCCGGTTATACCGGGCCGGCCGCGCTAGGGCTACACGCTCACGCAGAGAGCCGCCGCGTGATTCCTGATCCCGCATGCGCCCCACCGAGCCGCAAGCCGCAAGTCACGCACGCGCCACGCCGCCTCGCGCGCGTCGTTCTGCCTCGCTCGGTTTCCCCAGCCTCGCTGCTCGCGCTCCTTTCTTTCTTTCCGCGCCGCAAGCCGCGCTCGCTCGCATCCCCGCCTGGCCAGCTGCCGCGCCCGAGCTGCTTCTGTACGATCTTGCGTTGTCCCGCGCTGGGACCCACCGCCCGCGCGCCAGCTCGGCCGGATTTCCTGCAACTGCCGCACGCCACGCGCCCAAGCCGCTCGCCTCACGCGCGTGCCCATCCGTGGCTTCCTCTGTGTCTCTTCCTGTCAAATTTCCAGTGGCATAGGCCGGTGTGACCGGGCCCAGGCCGGTCATACCAGGCCAATCTTCCTGTTTCTGTTCCCTGGCTCTTTTCCCAGTAAGTTGGGCTGGTATAACTGGGTCCAGAGCTGGTTATACCGGCCACACTTGAATCCTGCACCAAAATTGCCTGTAACGGCTAGGCCAATTCCCAATCTCAGATTAATCATCTTTTGCCTTCTATTTGATCCAGATCTCATCCAAAAAGTCTCAAGAACTACATTGCTATTATTTGCCTCAAATCTTTGATCCCTTGAGTTTTATCCGACGAATTTGAGAGTTGATCCGTGCATCTCGAAGATCCCTTGATCCTCTCTCTATCAACCATACACTTTTCGATTTAAACCATTGTATCAAGTTACCCTCTCCGATCTTTTTTACTTTTGAAGGTTGATGACTCCTAGGCAGTAGAGGTCGCCAGGAGCGATCAATTTTGTGATTGAGCCGGAAAGTTTGTACGGGATTGGATTCCTCCCTAAGGTCTTAACATAGTGAACGAGCTTCTACTCCGTGGAAGGAGCTCACGGAGAAGAAGGTGTGCCCTTCGTGGCACCGCACCTCTCCAACGGTGACTAGCTTCCCCTCAAGGAAGTGAACATCGGGATACATCGTCGTCTCCACGTGCTTCGGTTATTTCTTTCCACCTATTTATTTGTGATAGCCATCGAGTTTGAAGTTCTTGATATTTGTATTTTGTCATATAGGGTGTTTCACTTAGTTTGCATTAGGCCACTTTATTTATCCGCATAGTCTAAAATTGCAAACAAGTTAAAGAAATTGTAGAACCTATTCACCTCCCCCTCTACGTTACCGATATTGAACTTTCACTATAGAACTTGGTACATGGTAGCTCATTTCTGAGAAGGTATTTCTAGAACATTTGTGATACTCCAAGTTTATTATTTTTCCAAGAAACTAGGTCACATAAGATGATGAAGTGCCAAGGTCTTAATTTTGTTTCTTCTTGAATTAGTTATGCCTATTCAAATTGTGGCTCCACCGGCGGGAACGAAAATCTTACCTAGGGGATGAATCTTGCAAAACCCAGCGTGGATCTATCATGAAATAGATAGTTTGAACCTATTTTTTTGTAAACATATCGTGAGCGAACTATCAAGCACATGTAGTTCAAATTTCGCCCGCTTCAAGCTGAATTAGCAACATTTGTCTTTTTGGTAAAAGGTACCTATAAATCTTTTGAGGTGCAACCAGTTGGTGATTTGTATATACAATGTGGTATAGTATTCTTGAAAATTTTGGTGGCACGAGTTGAAACGGTTTCTTGGTAGGTACTTGACAAAAAACCATCTTTTGGTGCTCGGATAATAAAAATTAGATTTTTTTGTGCGGAGATAATGAAAACCCCCCAACATGAACATTGCTTGCCATCCGAATAAGCATGCGTGTGTGCAAATATGGGCTCAGTTCGACAAACTATGCCATGCTTTAAGTCATGACCTAGCTCATTTGGCATAAAAGCCATATAACTTCGTACATGGTAGCTCATTTCTGAGAAGTTTTACCTAGAATATTTACGATACTTCAAGTTTCTTCTTTTTCCTAGAAACTAGGTCACACAAGATGACGAAGTGCACATGTTCACTTTTTTTTTATTTCCTTTTGAATTACTTGTAGTCGGTTCAAATTCAACTAGTCAGAGAGCAGGAACCACATCCCCAACACCCCTGCTCCTCCTCTACTAACGACCTCTCCTGCTAGGACCTCAGGTCCTCCGCACCGCCCCTCTTCACGCGACGGCGGGCGATCATGAGCATCCCGGCGGCCTATGCCGTCGCCCACATGCCACACAATAGCGTTGGCGCCCTCAAGTTCCCATTAATGTGTGACGTTGAGGACCTCCTCGTTCTCTACGACAAGGTCCGGCCACCAACAGGACACGCCGGTGTAGGACCTCCTCATTCTCTTCGAAAGGGACCGGCCACCACTAGGATGTGTCGGCTCGAACGCGATCCTCGGAGGGAAAAGTACCGATGGCGGGGGGTGTTAGGGTTGGACACCAGTTTGGCTTAGGTGGGCCGCCGGGTGGGTTTAGGTTTTATATTTATTTTTCTTGCAATGGTATGCCGACAGCCAAGCCATCAACGTAGCCCTTCCTGGGTGGCCTCCAGGCGATGACACGTTGCAAGCTAAGCCAATGACATTCCATAGGCGTAGCTCCTACGCCGCTGGACGGGTGCACGGAACCGTCAGCACAGGACAAACACGACGATGGCCAACTTTGCCGACGCTTGGTTTGTCGATGATCAGAAGCGTAGGCGTATGCCGACGACATTCTGTTCTGTGCCGACAACATTTGCCATTGTCATATTGCTTTAGTGGACATGTGTATTCCATGCTAGCTATCTCCGCTTTGTTCCCGAAACATCGAATTCTGAGAATGACTGGTGGCCAACTGCAATGCATATCCTAGACAAGGTCAAGGACGTGTGGTCAAATAATGATCTAGGAGTACATGTAGGAGCTATGCATCAGGACCACTACTAGGGAAAGGCTTATAGCCGCACTTCTTACCGCCGGCAAGTCCAATTTAAAGATGCCGGCGGTAAGTTACCACCGGCGAGTTGAAATGGTGTTGCCAGGGGTAGTGTCGTTACCGCTGGCGAAATGGAGCTGAAAATGCCGGCGGTAAGGTGGGCCGAGACAACCCGGATGGGCCTTCAATTACCGCCGGCGATTTGGAATTGAAAATGCCGGGGGTAACACAATTACCGCCGGCGAGATGGAGTTGCATTCGCCGGGGCTAATTTGGGCTGTTGTGGGCCAAAATTAGTTTTTTTCCCTTTCTTTTCACTTCTCTGTGTACTTGGCCAAATCCTCCTCCACTCCTCCCGCAACCCCTCCTTTTCCTTCTCCACTCCCCCATCCTCTTCCTCCTCTCCCACCCGGCGCCGCCCAACTTCTCACCCTCCCACCTCCACCTCTACCTGGCGGCGCCCCCCCACTCTTCACCATCTTCCTCCCCGAGAGGTCCCAACACCCCGAGGAGGAGCGGGGCAGCCAGGAGCAGCGGCATGGCGTGGCGCGGCACGGCGCGATGCGGCGACGGCAAGGGGCGCGTCGCGGCGCGGCATGGCGATGGCAAGAGGGGCGACGCGGCCACGACTGGCGGCGCAACGCGGCGACGGCATGGCGTGGCAAGCGATGCGGCGACGGCAAGGGGCGCGGCACGGCGGGGCGACGACTGGCGGCGCAACGCGACGACGACTAGCGGCACGACATGGCGACGACCAGAAGGGCGGCGCGGCGACGGCCAGCGGCATGACGCAGCAACGGCCAGCGGCGGCGACAGCGAGCGGTGCGGCCAGGCTTGGCAGAGCATCAGGACTTGATTGCTTTGTTTTAGTTCATAGGGACCTAACTGAAAAGTGTGTATAAAAAATTAAATAAACGGGGCAGAATAGTGGCCTGGTGAGTGACAGTGGCCTTTTTTTTTGTCTGCCAAAGAGAGTATCGCCGGCGAATATGGCAATACGCCGGGGATAACAGCACCTTACCACCGGCGAAAACGAATATGCCGGCGGTAAGGCATTACCACCGGCGAGGTGATCGCCGGCGAATGCGAAGGCGCCGGCGGTAGCTAATTCTATGTGCCGGCGGTAAGGTAATTCCTAGTAGTGGACAGAGAGAGATACACCATTAGCTGCACGTAGCGGGCAAATGAAGGCGGTTGATTCTCCGTATCTTGATGCATCCCGCCTTGAGGTCCCGATTTCCAATTCATCAACTCAGTCCAGCCGCTAGCCACATAACCATTTTAACTCTAATTACACTTAATATTAGATCACATCACATTCATGGTCAAACTTTCCGGTCAGTCACCCATTCTCACGCTGCTTCAGCCCTAGCATGCTTAACTTCTCTGTTTCCCCATCCTCACACTGCTACGGTCCTAGCACGCTTAGGCCCCCGGCAGGCAATTTTTTCATTTGGACTGCGTTATTCGGCCTAGCCGTGCCCCCGGCTCTTCGTTTTCCCCCGGAATAAGCCTTTAATCCATCCGGAGAGCCCAAGCCATCCCCGGCTTCCCGAGGACCGGTCGGGGACTCCGGACGAAACAAGAACGCGCGAAACGTTGAGCGGGCCCGTGGTGTCAGCGACAGAAAGGGTAGTTCCCTCCATTTATTTTGTTTTCCCTCCAAAATACGTCGCATAGACCCATTTTCCCTGCCGAATTTCGGAGGAGCTACCGCCATTCCCCCACAGTTGCAGCTCCTCCTCTTCCCTTCCACCACCATGCCGCTGAAGAAGATCGCCGCCGACGGCGCGCCGAAGGAGGGGAAGCCACGGGCGCCAAAAGAGAGGCCGCTGGGCTAGACAAATGCAAGGTGGGCGGAGGATGTGGAACGGCGACGGAACGAAACTCGCGGCAGGGCAGAGAGGGTGAAGAAGCTCGTGACGAAGAGGGTGGTGGCGGCGGACGGACATGCGAGGCTGGTCTCCATGAACTTTGGCCAGCCGCGCGTCGGCCAATTCCCCGGTCCATGGCCGACCCAAGGTACGATCGGCTCTCCTTCCACCTTCTCGCCGACGTCACCGGCCATGTTCCAGGACACCTACGTCACCGCTAGGACGAGGTTTACGCCGTCGCCGCCGGAGTACGACGGTGCGATGCCGGAGGGCATCTCGCCTGCCCTGCGCCGTGGGCCACTCCCCTTCCCCAACACCGGGATGCCACCGCCGAATGACAGATTGATGCACGAGACGATTGCAGGCGTCCTTCGACAAGTGCTGGTCCGACGCGAGGGCGCACGTCGCCGGGAGGGACGATGATACGTCTCCAACGTATCCATAATTTCTGATGTTCCATGCTTGTTTTATGACAATACTTACATGTTTTGCTTGCACTTTATAATGTTTTTACGCATTTTCTGGAACTAACCTATTAACAAGATGCCGAAGTGCCAGTTCCTGTTTTCTGCTGTTATTGGTTCCAGAAAGGCTGTTCGGGCAATATTCTCAGAATTCGACGAAACGAAGACCAAACATCATAATTCACCGAGACGGACCAGGACACCGAAGGAGACCCGGAGGGGAGGCCCAGGGGCCCCACACCATAGGGCCGCGCCGGCCTATGGGGAGGGCGCCCTGGTGCCCCTCCCGCGCCGCCTCTTCGCCTATAAGACCCCTTTCGACCTAAAAACGCGATACCAATTGACGAAACTTCAGAAAGACTCCAGGGGCGCCGCCTGTTATCACCAGGATTTGACCAAGTCAGAGGTGGGCCGCGACCAAGGTGGACTTGAAGATTTTATGTTGAAGAATATACGTGAATCGGCCTTGTTTAGCAAGTTTGGGCTAGTTTGCCCTTGTATCTGTAACATAGTAGGATACGTGTCGGTTAGTTGGAATTGGGCCCGTGCCCGGTTGGGACTATTCCCACGATTAGAGAGTCTACGGACTATAAATATGTATCTAGGGTTTATGGAATAAACAACAACTCACGTTCAACCCAAAACAAACCAATCTCGGCGCATCGCCAACTCCTTCGTCTCGAGGGTTTCTATCAGGTAAGCGACATGCTGCCTAGATCGCATCTTGCGATCTAGGCAGCACAAGCCCCACGTTGTTCATGCGTTGCTCGTACTGAAGCGTCTTTGATGGCGAGCAACGTAGTTATCATAGATGTGTTAGGGTTAGCATAGTTCTTCGTATAACATGCTTACGTAGTGCAACCCTTGCATGTCTAGCCGCCCTCACACCTATCTCAGGTGTGGGGGCGGCACCCTGCTTGATCATTATTTAGTAGATCTGATCCGTTACGGTTGCTCCTTGCTCTGCAAGGATTAGTTTAATATCTGCAATAGTTAGGCCTTACAAAGGGGTGGAGGATCCAGCGGCACGTAGGGTGGCGTTCGCAAGCCCTAAACAGGATGTTCCGATGATCAACTTCATGTTGGTTTTTAGGCCTTGTTTAGGATCGGCTTACGATCACCGTGCGTGGCCGCGAGGCCCAACCTGGAGTAGGATGATCCGATTATGCGGTGAAAACCCTAAATCGTCGTAGATCTAATTAGCTTCATCTTGATCAAGCAGGATCACCATATGTTCGTGCACCCCGTACGAATCATGGGTGGATCGGCTCTTTGAGCCGATCCACAGGATAACCTGAGAGCCGATCGAGGCTCGGATTTAATGTTTACGTGTATGCCCTGCAGGAAACTAAGCGAGGCATCCCCATCACCTTCCTGACCAGGTATAGGTCAGGTGGCACGCCCTTGCACTTCGCATCGGACGTGTGACCAGAAGAGCATTGCGGGCCGTCGCTCGGAGGGGTCTCAGCCAGCCGCAGATCTAGGCTCTTCCCGGCTCTACCGTGTTGACAGTCGCTGCCCGCCGGTGGGTTTTGGCAGTCAACACATTCTGGCACGCCCGGTGGGACAATCGTCTACATCAACCACATCGCCATCTACATCTGAGATGGCGGACGGCACGCCAGTCACCTACGAGGAGCTGCCTGACGAGCTCAAGAAGAGATACGACGAGATCAAGGTCACCCTCGAAGCCGACCTCATCGGCTCTTTTCAGAGAACCCGTTCCCATGGCATCAGATGGAAGGGATTCTCACCGCAAGGTGCACTCGACGGGATAGACCTCTCTGCCCCGTCGGAGGAACGCACCAGGGGCCTGCGGCAGGAGATCAACTACTTGGTGGCTCACTCGCTACACCGCCACTCTGAAAACTTGGTCAACGTGTTGGAGCGCCTCGCTCTGCGCGTGATCCAGGAGATCATGAGCCACCGGTACTCGCCGTCGGGACCAGCTCTCGGGACGCATCAAGGAGAGTTGCCACTCCAGTCCCGTCCACCGCTGCCATATGCGTTGGCAGCACCAGTAAGTGCCGGCTACACCGGCATTCGTCGTCTACAAGATCGGTGGTGACCCTAGTGACTACCAGTTCTTGGCTGAGGCGCCTAAGGAGATCCCTCAAGGATACGCGTGCACATATGTGCCAGATTGTGGCAACTGGGCACTCTCAAACCAGGCCACAACATCAGGGACTCCGGCGAAGACAGGAGGAACGTCAGCGACAGAGCTTGAGAAGCAGACGTGGCTAACTAAGTATGCCACCCCGACGAAACTCCAGAGCCCAGCTCCTGCAGTTGGCTCAGAGCTGGAAAAGCAAACATGGCTGGCTAAGTACGCCACCCCGGCGAATCTTCAGAGTGCAACTCCTGCAGCCAGCACAACGGATCAGATCAGTACCATACTGAGAGACCAGTTCGGCATGGTGCCGAAAAGAAGGGCAATCGGCTATTCCAAGCCGTACCCCGACGAGTACGAGATGATCCCGCTGCCACCTAAATATCGGCTCCCTGACTTCTCCAAATTCAGTGGATCAGATGGCTCCAGCTCCATCGAGCACGTCGGCCGATATTTGGCGCAACTAGGACCGGCTTCAGTGTCGGATCAGCTACGCGTGAGGCTCTTTTCACAGTCCCTCACGGGATCGGCTTTTGGATGGTACACCTCTTTGCCAGCAAACTCCATCCAGTCTTGGAAGCAATTGGAAGAACAATTCCATACGCAATACCATTCAGAAGCTTCCGAGTCTAGCATTGCCGATCTAGCACAACTACGTCAGAAGCGCGGAGAAACGGTGACAGAGTACATCCAGCGCTTCAGGAATCTTAGGAACCGATGTTATTCGGTTCGTATAACTGAAAAGGAAGCAGTCGAGTTGGCAGTAGCTGGCCTTGCAACACAGCTCAAGGACATGGCCTCCCAAGCAGATTATCCCTCGCTGGCGCACATGGTTCAGAAACTATCAGCATATGAACAGCGCCACCCGGACCTGTACCAAGACAAGTTCAAGCGTGCAGTAGTCCTGGTCGTACTGAGGAAGACGAAGTTCCTGCGGGAGACCAAGAAGTAGCAGTGGCTGAGTGGACTCGGGGAGGAACCCCCGTGTCCTGCAAATGGGTAAAGCCACCAGGGCCGCCCAGGGGATTTGATTTTGACGTGACCAAGACTGAACAAATCTTCGACCTCCTGCTCGAGGAGAAACAGTTGACGATTCCTGAAGGTCTCAAGTTCCCCACGGCGCAAGAACTAAACGGGAAGCCGTACTGCAAATTCCACAACTCGCTCTCCCATGCCACCAACGACTGCAGGGTGTGGCGTCAGTGTAGGATAACGTTGCATAGAAAACAAAAATTTTCCTACCGCGAACACGCAATCCAAGCCAAGATGCAATCTAGAAGACGGTAGCAACGAGGGGGTATCGAGTCTCACCCTTGAAGAGATTCCAAAGCCTACAAGAGGAGGCTCTTGTTGCTGCGGTAGACGATCACTTGCCGCTTGCAAAAGCGCGTAGAAGATCTTGATCACGATCGGTTCCGGCGCCACGAACGGGCAGCACCTCCGTACTCGGTCACACGTTCGGTTGTTGATGAAGACGACGTCCACCTCCCCGTTCCAGCGGGCAGCGGAAGTAGTAGCTCCTCTTGAATCCGACAGCACGACGGCGTGGTGTCGGTGGCGGTGTAGAAGTCCGGCGGAGCTTCGCTAAGCTACGCGGGCAATATGAAGTGGAGGAGCAAAGCTAGGGTTTGGGAGGGGGTGGCCGGCCACTCAAGGGGGGCGGCCAAGCTATGGTCTTGGGGTGGCCGGCCCCCTCCCTTGGCCCCTCATTATATAGGTGGATCCCAAGTGTTGGTGTCCAAGTCTTCGAATAAGACCCGAAACCAAAACCTTCCATAGGAGGGGGGAAACCTAGCCCAACTAGGACTCCCACCCAAAGGTGGGATTCCCACCTCCCATGTGGGGGGTGGCCGGCCCCCTATGGTGGAGTCCACTTGGGACTCCACCCCCACTAGGGCTGGCCGGCCATGGAGGTGGAGTCCCTTGTGGACTCCACCTTCCTTGGTGGTTTCTTCCGGACTTTTCTAGAACCTTCTAGAACCTTCCATAGAACCTTCCGCGACATTTTATTTCACATAAAATGACATCCTATATATGAATCTTATTCTCCGGACCATTCCGGAACTCCTCGTGATGTCCGGGATCTCATCCGGGACTCCGAACAAATATTCGAACTCCATTCCATAATTCAAGTGCTACCATTTCAACATCCAACTTTAAGTGTGTCACCCTACGGTTCGAGAACTATGTGGACATGGTTGAGTACTCACTCCGACCAATAACCAATAGCGGGATCTGGAGATCCATAATGGCTCCCACATATTCAACGATGACTTTAGTGATCGAATGAACCATTCACATAAATTACCAATTCCCTTTGTCTCGCGATATTTTACTTGTCCGAGGTTTGATCTTCGGTATCACTCTATACCTTGTTCAACCTCGTCTCCTGACAAGTACTCTTTACTCGTACCGTGGTATGTGGTCTCTTATGACCTCATTCATATGCTTGCAAGACATTAGACGACATTCCACCGAGAGGGCCCAGAGTATATCTATCCGTCATCGGGATGGACAAATCCCACTGTTGATCCATATGCCTCAACTCATACTTTCCGGATACTTAATCCCACCTTTATAGCCACCCATTTACGCAGTGGTGTTTGGTGTAATCAAAGTACCTTTCCGGTATAAGTGATTTACATGATCTCATGGTCATAAGGACTAGGTAACTAAGTATCGAAAGCTTATAGCAAATAACTTAATGACGAGATCTTATGCTACGCTTAATTGGGTGTGTCCATTACATCATTCACACAATGACATAACCTTGTTATTAATAACATCCAATGTTCATGATTATGAAACTAATCATCCATTAATCAACAAGCTAGTTTAAGAGGCATACTAGGGACTTCTTGTTTGTCTACATATCACACATGTACTAATGTTTCGGTTAATACAATTCTAGCATGATATATAAACATTTATCATAAACATAAAGATATAAATAATAACCACTTTATTATTGCCTCTAGGGCATATCTCCTTCAGTCTCCCACTTGCACTAGAGTCAATAATCTAGATTACATTGTAATATACCTAACACCCATGGCATTTTGGTGTTGGTCATGCTTTGCCCTAGGGAGAGCTTTAGTCAACGGATCTGCTACATTCAGATCAGTGTGTACTTTGCAAATCTTTACTTCTCCATCTTCGATGTACTCGCGAATCGAGTGGTAACGCAGCTTGATATGCTTCAGCCTCTTGTGTGACCTTGGCTCTTGTGCATTGGCGATGGCACCCATGTTATCACGGTAAATGATTAATGGGTCCAATGCACTAGGAACCACACCGAGCTCTACAATGAACCTCTTCATCCATACCGCTTCTGATGAAGCCTCTGAAGCCGCTATGTACTCTGATTCTGTTGAAGACTTCGCCACCGTGCACTGCTTCGAGCTTGCCCAGCTTACTGCAGCACCATTCAATATAAACACGTACCTGCATTGTGACTTAGAGTCATCGATCAGTGTTCCAACTTGCATCGGTGTAACTTGTTACAACGAGCTCTTGGTCACCTCCATAACAAAGAAACATATCCTTAGTTCTTTTCAAGTACTTCAGGATATTCTTGACCGCTGTCCGTTGTTCCATTCCTGGATCACTTTGATATCTGCTAGTCAAACTAACGGCATGTGCTATATCCGGTCTTGTACATAGCATGGCATACATGATAGATCCTCTGCCGAGGCATAGGGGATGTTACTCATCCTTTCTCTTTCTTCTGCCGTAGCCGGTCCTTGAGTTTTACTCAATACCTTGCTCAGTAACATAGGTAAGAACCCTTTCTTACTTTCGTCCATTCTAAACTTCTTTAGAATCTTGTCCAGATATGTACTCTGTGATAGCCCTATTAGGCGTCTTGATCTATCTCTATAAATCTTGATGCCTAATATATACGATGCTTCACCAAGGTCTTTCATTGAAAAACTATTATTCAAATAACCCTTAACACTGCTTAATAGTTCTATATCATTCCCGATCAATAATATGTCATCTACATATAATATCGGGAATGCTACAGAGCTCCCACTCACTTTCTTGTAAATACAGGCCTCTCCATGACACTTTGTATAAACCCGAAGTCTTTGATCACCTTATCAAAGCGTCGGTTCCAACTTCTTGATGCTTGCTTCAGTCCATAGATTGAACGCTGAAGTTTGCATACTTTGTCGGCATTTTTAGGATCGACAAAACCTTTGGGTTGTACCATATACAACTCTTCCTCAATGTCTCCATTAAGGAACGCCGTTTTGACATCCATCTGCCAAATCTCATAATCGAAAAATGCAGCTATTGCTAACAAAATCCTCACAGATTTTAGCTTCGCTACAGGTGAGAAAGTCTCATCGTAGTCAACTCCTTGAATTTGTCGGAAACCCTTTGCGACAAGTCGAGCTTTATAGACAGTAATATTACCATCAGCATCTGTTTTTCTCTTGAAGATCCATTTATTCTCGACAGCCTTACGGCTATCAGGTAAGTCTACCAAAGTCCATACTTTGTTATCATACATGGATCCCATTTCGGATTTCATGGCTTCTTGCCATTTGTTGGAATCTGGGCTCATCATCGCTTCTTCATACGTCGCAGGGTCCTCATCATTGTTATCTACAATCATGACATTTAGACAAGGATCATACCAATCAGGAGTGGCACGTTCCCTTGTCGATCTCTGCGAGGTTCAGTAGTTTCCTCGTTCGAAGTTTCATGATCATTATCATTAGCTTCCTCTCGTTGCCGGTGTAGGCGGTACAGTACAACTTCGATCTGCGCTACTCGATCAACGAGTATAGATTCATCAATCTCATCGAGTTCTACTTTTCTTCCAGTCACTTCTTTAGTGAGAAATTCTTTCTCAAGAAAGGTTCCGTTCTTAGCAACAAAGATTTTGCCTTCGGATCTGTGATAGAAAGTGTACCCTATAGTTTCCTTAGGGTAACCTATGAAGACGCATTTCTCCGCTTTGGGTTCTAGCTTGTCCGGTTGTAACTTCTTTACATAGGCTTCGCAACCCCAAACTTTCAGGAACAACAGCTTAGGTTTCTTATTAAACCATAATTCATACGGTGTCGTTTCTACGGATTTTGATGGTGCTCTATTTAAAGTGAATGCGGCTGTCTCTAATGCATAACTCCAAAATGATAACGGCAAATCAGTAAGAGACATCATACTACGAACCATATCTAAGAGAGTTCGATTACGACGTTCGGACACACCGTTTCGTTGAGGTGTTCCCGGCGGTGTCAATTGTGAAAGTATTCCGCATTTCTTTAAATGCATGCCAAACTCATAACTCAGATATTCACCTCCACGATCAGATCGTAGAAATTTGATCTTCTTGTTACGTTGATTTTCTACTTCACTTTGAAATTCCTTAAACTTCTCGAAAGTTTCGGATTTATGTTTCATGAAATAGATATACCCATATCTACTCAGATCATCTGTGAAGGTTAGAACATAACGATAACCACCGCGCGATGCTACGCTCATTGGTCCACATACATCGGTATGTATGATTTCCAATAAGTCAGTAGCTCGCTCCATCATACCAGAAAATGGAGTCTTTGTCATTTTTCCCATTAGACATGCTTCGCATCTATCAAGTGACTCAAAATCAAGTGATTCAAGTAATCCATCAGTATGGAGTTTCTTCATGCGTTTCACTCCAATATGACCAAGACGACAGTGCCACATATAAGTAGAATTATCATTAAGTTTAATTCGCTTAGCATCAATGTTATGTATATGCGTATCACTACTATCGAGATCTAACAGAAATAAGCCATTCTTTTGTGGTGCTCGACCATAAAAGATATTATTCATAAAAATAGAACAACCATTATTCTCAGACTTGAATGAATAACCGTCTTGCATTAAACAAGATCCAGATATAATGTTCATGCTCAACGCAGGTACATAATAGCAATTATTTAGGCTTAAAACTAATCCCGAAGGTAGATGTAGAGGAAGT
Source organism: Lolium perenne (assembly GCF_019359855.2). NCBI lineage: Eukaryota > Viridiplantae > Streptophyta > Magnoliopsida > Poales > Poaceae > Lolium > Lolium perenne. Next base: position 171,475,004 of record NC_067248.2, read on the forward strand.
GTGCCGACTGCGATCACATTGACCTTGGATCCATTTCCAACGCGCATCGTCACTTCATCTTTCAGCAGTTGTCGTTTATTCTTTAGTTCCTGTTTCGAGTTACAAATATGAGCAACCGAACCAGTATCAAATACCCAGGTACTAGAACGAGAACTAGTGAGATAAACATCTATAACATGTATATCTGATATACCTTCTTTCTTTTTCTTGACAAGGCCGCTCTTCAGATCAGCCAGATACTTGGAGCAATTACGCTTCCAGTGTCCCTTCTCCTTGCAGTAATAGCACTCAGCATCAGGCTTAGGGCCGTTCTTAGGTTTCATAGGAGGCGTGGCAGCTTTCTTGCCACCCTTCTTGAATTTTCCCTTAGACTTGCCCTGTTTCTTGAAACTGGTGGTCTTGTTGACCATCAACACTTGGTGCTCTTTCTTGATCTCAATCTCAGCAGCTTTTAGCATGCCAAAGAGTTCAGGTAACTCCTTGTTCATGTTCTGCATATTGTAGTTCATCACAAAGTTCTTGTAACTTGGTGGCAGTGATTGAAGGACACGATTAATCCCGATCTGTTAGGAATCACTATTCCCAAGTCACCGAGTTTCTTCGCATGCCCGGTCATGGCGAGCATGTGCTCACTAACGGAGCTGCCTTCTTCCATCATACGAGTGAAGAAATGTTTCGATGCTTCATAGCATTCCATCGCCGCATGAGTCTCGAATATAGCTTTCAGCTCATTCATCAACTCATGAGGATCATGGTGCTCAAAACGTTTTTGAAGATCGGATTCCGCATCGCACAGGATGGCACATCGAACTTGAGAGTACCGAGTTTTCCAGTCGCGTAAACAGCTTTTACTTCATCGGATTCATCTTCTGCAGGTGGTTCACCTAGCGGTGCAACAAGCACACATTCCAGATTTCCGCCAGAGAGGAAGATCCTCACATGACGGAACCCGTCGGTGAAGTTGCTACCGTTGCTCTTAAGTTTCTCTTTCTCTAGGAACTGATTAAAATTGATTGGGGACGCCATCTCTACAACATATATTTGCAATAGTTTAGACTAAGTTTATGACAAATTGAGTTCAAATTTTAATTCAACATAATTAAAAACCTAAGTGAACTCCCACTCAAAACAATATCCCTCGCATTGTCTTAGTGATTACACGAACCAAATCCACCGCACCTAAACCCGATCATCACGAGAAAAGGTGTGATTTCAATGGCGAACACTCAAAGTGTTCATCATATCAACCATATGATTCATGCTCTACCTTTCGGTATCACGTGTTCCGAGACCATGTCTGTACATGCTAGGCTCATCAAGGCCACCTTAGTATCCGCATGTGCAAAACTGTCTTGCACCCGTTGTATGTACTTATCGAATCTATCACATCCGATCATCACGAGATGCTTCGAAACGATAAGACTTGATAACGGTGCTACTAAGGATGAACACTTTATTATCTTGAGATTTTAGTGAGGGATCATCTTATAATGCTACCGTCGTGATCTAAGCAAAATAAGATGCATAAAAGGATTAACATCACATGCAGTTCATATGTGATATGATATGGCCCTTTTGTCTTTGCGCCTTTGATCTTCATCTCCAAAGCACGGACATGATCTCCATCATCTTCGGGCATGATCTCCATCATCGTCGGCGAAGCACCAAGGTCAATGGCACCGTCTTCATGATTGTCCTCCATGTAGCAACTATTACAACTACTTTGAAAAACTACTCAACATGAAATTTAAAGACAACCATAAGGCTTCGCCGGTTGCCACAATACAATAATGATCATCTCATACATATTCATCATCACATTATGGCCATATCACATCACCAAACCCTGCAAAAACAAGTTAGACGCTCTCTAATTTGGTTTGCATATTTTACGTGGTTTAGGGTTTTCGATATAGATCTAATCTACCTACGAACATGAACCACAACGTTGATACTAATGTTGTCAATAGAAGAGTAAATTGAATCTTTACTATAGTAGGAGAGACAGACACCCGCAAAGCCTCTTATGCAATACAAGTTGCATGTCGAACGAGGAACAAGTCTCATGAACGCGGTCATGTAAAGTTAGTCCGAGCCGCTTCATCCCACTATGCCATAAAGATGCAAAGTACTCAAACTAAAGATAACAAGAGCATCAACGCCCACAAACCATTGTGTTCTACTCGTGCAACCATCTATGCATAGACACGGCTCGATACCATTTGTAGGATAACGTTGCATAGAAAACAAAAATTTTCCTACCGCGAACACGCAATCCAAGCCAAGATGCAATCTAGAAGACGGTAGCAACGAGGGGGTATCGAGTCTCACCCTTGAAGAGATTCCAAAGCCTACAAGAGGAGGCTCTTGTTGCTGTGGTAGACGATCACTTGCCGCTTGCAAAAGCGCGTAGAAGATCTTGATCACGATCGGTTCCGGCGCCACGAACGGGCAGCACCTCCGTACTCGGTCACACGTTCGGTTGTTGATGAAGACGACGTCCACCTCCCCGTTCCAGCGGGCAGCGGAAGTAGTAGCTCCTCTTGAATCCGACAGCACGACGGCGTGGTGTCGGTGGCGGTGTAGAAGTCCGGCGGAGCTTCGCTAAGCTACGCGGGCAATATGAAGTGGAGGAGCAAAGCTAGGGTTTGGGAGGGGGTGGCCGGCCACTCAAGGGGGGCGGCCAAGCTATGGTCTTGGGGTGGCCGGCCCCCTCCCTTGGCCCCTCATTATATAGGTGGATCCCAAGTGTTGGTGTCCAAGTCTTCGAATAAGACCCGAAACCAAAACCTTCCATAGGAGGGGGGAAACCTAGCCCAACTAGGACTCCCACCCAAAGGTGGGTGTCACATCCCGAAATTTTCAAAATTTTGGAATGTGAAAATAAAATAAAGCGAGTGTTTGTTTGTTTGTCATAGTTGAAATTTTACAAGGATTTTAAATTTTTTGTGTTTATTAAAAAGGTTTTGCCAAAAATAGAGTTTTCATTAATCTTGATTTTCAAAATATTTTCCAACAATACTCTATTTTGTTCGGAGGTTTTGAAACTTATAAATCTTTATTTTGAGAAACGGTTTAAACCCTAAAAAGGCACTATAGTCACATAGACATGTATGTCAAATTTTGATTTTTATAAAGTTTATTTTTTTTGTTCTAAATTTGTTCTCATGTTGAAGTATTTTTCATAACGAATCCAACGGTAGCTCATTTGCATTTTTCCAATTATTTTTGAGGCCCAATCCAAAAAGTTATGAAGAAATCAGAAAAGGCAAATAATCAAAAGAAGAAAAAAAAGTGAACCAGACCAACTGGGCCAACCGGACCGGCCTAGGCAGCCAAGACCAGCCCACCGTGGCCTCACTCCATCTATTTTTTTTTTCGTTTTCATGGCTGCACTTCTCCTCATGGCCCATGTCCACTAAACAGACCAGCCCAACGAAAATCCATCGTCTTCCTTCTCGATGAAGCTCCTGAGCTGGAGCGTTACAGCTCCATGGCCAGTAAACTTTCCCACCTCCATTCCCTAATTTCTAGCAAGATTTAGCATTCAATTCCAACACGAAAACTGCTCCAAATTCAATGGAGATTCCATTCAGGGAATTATTTCCCCTCTTTATTGACTTAAGAAAACGGTGCCCCGAATGCCGTCCGTCGGCATACGTCTCCCGATCTCCCTCCTTAGATCATTATAAGATAAACCAAGGAGAGCACCGTGCGCCCCTTGTTCTTCTTCTTCTTCACTTTGTTTAATTTAACAAAAAAAATTCAATGGTGACCTATATCTCCCGTACCATCGACGTCTTCATTCACATCTTGCCGAGTTCATCACGATGGTATGACGTCTCTAGTGATCTCTAACTCATTTCCTTCAAACAATGTCCTCTCCTAATCCTGGCATACCTCCAGGACATGATGGTTCATCATTTTGTCACAGTTCACCGTGATGACCGACACCCGCAGCCACGCCGCCGTCATCGAGGTACAACGCCCTCGAACACTGCCGCCGGTATTCCGTCGCCGCTGAAGGTATTAGCTGTACTATTTTTTTTCCATTCTCTTTCCTTGATCCTAGCACACGCCTCTGATCCTTAGTTTCGTTTTGTTTCGCACCGGAGCAATGGCACGACGCCTCCAATCGGCCGTCACGCACACGGGTGTAGCAGCTGAAGTCCTGAGACCATGTATTTGTGTACATGCTATTATCGTAGACGTTGTCCATGCCTCGCAAAATCCCGAAGACAGTCGGATCAACCTCGCCGTACACGTCCGCCTCGCTGACGACGTCCTCTCCATCGTTGCCGTTGCCGATCAGGCTCGGACACTGTAAGTCGTCGGCACGTCCTTACTTGAAATTGTCCATGTATAGTTCATACTAAATCAAGTCAGTTGGGTCGTAAGCTGTTAGATCCAAATCCGATGGTCCGTATTAGTCCCGATATCTAAACTAGTTCAACCCTGCCGTTCCGATCGATCACCGTAGATTGTGCTAGCTCATATCTTATGCCCAACATCGAAATTCCATATCGTTAGATCTAAAGCTCGGTTTAAGATGATTCTTCTTGCATTGAGCTTATAATTAAATTCTCTACAACTTTCGTTAAGAAAGTTTTTCCATCAGAGCAACTTCTTTTCAGACACCGTTAGAAATTTAACCGCGAATTCTAAAATCCATATGTTGAGTTCTACATGTCGGTTTTCGACAAACTATATATCGTTGGAATCAGTAAAATGCCTAGATCATTCTGGATATTTTTCATATCGGATTCACACACTTTGTTTTCATGGTATTTCTATGGTCCGCAATATAGTTCTTCCACTATGCAAATCATTTAGACACATTCATCTTGTTCCATGATCACATCTCTCCAAAACATATTTATCCTAGTACATATTATTCAAATAACAACAGAGTTATTTGAGTAAAGTGTGACATGTCCTATCATAGATTTTCACCTTGCTCCGGTGAGGTCGAGAAACCCTACTACATATCCCATGTTTTAAACTCGTGTTATCCATTAGGATCCATGAACCAAATTCCGACGCCTATCTTGCAAGCCAAACCTCATACCACACATTAGTACCATAGAGCATTTTTCAAATTGTTTTTCTTGATTGTATTATGTTGTTATGAAGTGTGTGTTTATGTTGTGTTACCTTTATTTTTATAGCTTGTACGGAGAGTTGCGTGTTTTTGTTGAGAGAAGTGAAGAACTCTTCATCTACCAAAAAGGCAAGTGACACACACCAAAAGTCCCGCTTTAATTCTTGCACGGTAGTGTTTTTATAGTAGACATGTCTAGGGTTTATGCTTTATGCCTACTAATAAATCCTAGTAGTTTAGCTACACCACTCCTAGACTCCTTTTAGCCGCCATTAAATTTAGTTGTTACCTGCTATGCCATGGAAAATGTTTTGATAGAGGTTAAGGAAAAACAACTAAGTTTAATGAATTACCTGGGTGAATGGTGGAGTTATGGAGAGGGTGGCTGTATCAGGGGGCAAGACCCTGGTGCTAGTGCACGCTTGCGGAAAGTCACCCAGGCTTAAAGAGATTGTAGACAAACCTTGCTCATTAGTTTCCCGTACAACCACATGCTACTATGGCTCTGGCTTGACAAAGTATGTTGTATGAACCCGGATCCTAGGGGCCAGGTGGTGGTAGAGGGATACTGTAGGTGTAACGTGGCCCTTAGGGAATGGTTCGGGTGATTACACACAGAAGGTCTCGGCCACGGTCTGCACCTGTCCTTTGAGCAAAATGTGCATCGAGGTAGAAGGATTGACCTGGCCATGTGGGTAAAGTTGTACAACCTCTCGAGAGTGTAAATCTAAGTACTTAGCCGTGTCCCCGGTTATGGACAACTTGAGCGAACTGACAAGTCTTTGTTCGAAGATCTCCTCATCCCAATTTCTTAAATAAAATTTGAATGGGTGAACAAGGGTAGGATGGTACATTGGGGCTTTACCAATGCTACTGTTAATTTGGTACATTGGGGTTTTACCAATGTTACTGCTAATTAGATTGAAAGAAAATGTTTTGACAAATGATAGGGAAAAATTGGCTTTACGCAAAATTGCCTGAGCTCTACCAGCCAAATGTACACTTAAGTGTTAGGTTGCCATTTGAGTCCACTATAGTGTCATCTTGCCAATACATTCAAAGTATTGACCATTCGTGGCTGTAACGTTTCATGTTGCAGATGTTTTAAAAGACGAGTGAGTTACGATGGTTAGGGTTACGAGTCTATCCTCAACATGCTCGCCTGTGGCACATGAAGATGAAGGACTCCATGCTATCTATGTTTATTCGTTGTGAAACTCTGATGATATGCTAGCCTCATGCTATGCAATTTGTAATCCTTTATGTAATTACTGGATCATACGATGTAATAAAGACATTTGTTTCTTGGTATTGCATCTTGTACTGTGTGTGCTAGCGATTGATCCAGGGACTAGCACAGATACGCACAGAGATCGGCACCTAAAAAGGTGAGGTCGCTACAGATGGTATCAGAGCATTGTGTTGACCGTAGGTTCGTGACCCTAGGTTTGGATTAGAAATAGGAAGACCTTAGGATAAAAAATCTATCTAAGCTTATCTCTGTTAAAATGTTGTTTGCTTTGTGAAATTCTAGTATTCTCACCTACTTCACCTTTAAAAGAATTTCCTCTTGCCTTAGATATCCTACCTCTAGAAAACACATCAATAGAGGATTGATGATGACCTTGTGCCTGAAGTGAGAGGTTGATGCTTCACATGATATTCTTCGACTCTGCTAGAAGTGTTGCATAGAAGACAGCGAAGACTTGATGAAGGATTGTGATGCAAACTACACAACACCCAAAGATATATCAAAGTAGTAGAGGAGGAACTTGAAGCACTAAAGATAGATATAGAATAGACCACCATTAATTCTAGTTTATAAGGCCAACGATATCGCAATAATGTTTGTGATCATACCAAATTGTGGTATGACCATAATAGTTTGTTTGTGTTTAAACTATGTTGCTTGATGCTTGTTAGATCTTGTTTGTAAGATGAATTGTCTGATCTGCTAATTTGAGGGTAGGAATCCTCTTTAGATCTTTTCCATCTATTCTCATCTAAACTAAACCCAGCAAGTGTTATTCTTGACAAATCGTCATGAAGACAACCTTAGCAAAACCAACCTCGATGTTCCTTATCAAGATGAAGATACAAAGAGTGTGAGATACGCAAAACCCTAGTTAAGGATCTATAGAAATATTTTCAAAATAGTTCAATAATAATGGGGATTGAAACATTGATTCAATTCTCCATGGAAATTTTATCAAACTTGTGAGGTTGACTAAGAGTTAGAATACGAGATTCAATAAATCAAATACGGAGTAATGATTTGGGTGCAGGATGGATTGATCACCATTCCTACTACTCTTATTATTTGCTTTCGTAATATTGACTTTGCGAATCTAGAGAGACATACCTACAAAAGAGATGTCGGCGAATAAGCCTGAACCTTAGGGTGGAGATATATTATACCCTTATAGTAGGCAAGTGTTGCCAAGCGTAGGACTACGATGAGATTGAAGATCCAACCACTAGATGAAAAATAGTGGAAGACCTTCAAGTAAGAAGATGAAGGATGCCTTGAAGTACTCTCATTTTGGTTTTCCGTTTGACCCAAAGAGTGACCCCTTCTATCAACAGTAGTTCAACAACCTGCCGATACGCATTAGAAGCCCAAATAAGAGGAAGCCTACCCAAGTCACCGTGAAGAGATATGTTGTTCACTGTATATAAACAACCCCTATTGGAGGTCAGAAGCCATAGATATTTCAAGAGACGACCCAATGTCAAGTCATACCTAGGATGAATCCAAGACCTAGTCTAGCTACAAAAGTTTCTTTTAAGGGTGGTAGCCCACCTCGACATATGCCAAACCATCTTTCTTTCTAGCCTCTTCAAATCTCGGGGACGAGATTTCTTTTAAGGGTGGTAGTCTGTCACATCCCGAAATTTTCAAAATTTTGGAATGTGAAAATAAAATAAAGCGAGTGTTTGTTTGTTTGTCATAGTTGAAATTTTACAAGGATTTTAAATTTTTTGTGTTTATTAAAAAGGTTTTGCCAAAAATAGAGTTTTCATTAATCTTGATTTTCAAAATATTTTCCAACAATACTCTATTTTGTTCGGAGGTTTTGAAACTTATAAATCTTTATTTTGAGAAACGGTTTAAACCCTAAAAAGGCACTATAGCCACATAGACATGTATGTCAAATTTTGATTTTTATAAAGTTTATTTTTTTTGTTCTAAATTTGTTCTCATGTTGAAGTATTTTTCATAACGAATCCAACGGTAGCTCATTTGCATTTTTCCAATTATTTTTGAGGCCCAATCCAAAAAGTTATGAAGAAATCAGAAAAGGCAAATAATCAAAAGAAGAAAAAAAAGTGAACCAGACCAACTGGGCCAACCGGACCGGCCTAGGCAGCCAAGACCAGCCCACCGTGGCCTCACTCCATCTATTTTTTTTTTCGTTTTCATGGCTGCACTTCTCCTCATGGCCCATGTCCACTAAACAGACCAGCCCAACGAAAATCCATCGTCTTCCTTCTCGATGAAGCTCCTGAGCTGGAGCGTTACAGCTCCATGGCCAGTAAACTTTCCCACCTCCATTCCCTAATTTCTAGCAAGATTTAGCATTCAATTCCAACACGAAAACTGCTCCAAATTCAATGGAGATTCCATTCAGGGAATTATTTCCCCTCTTTATTGACTTAAGAAAACGGTGCCCCGAATGCCGTCCGTCGGCATACGTCTCCCGATCTCCCTCCTTAGATCATTATAAGATAAACCAAGGAGAGCACCGTGCGCCCCTTGTTCTTCTTCTTCTTCACTTTGTTTAATTTAACAAAAAAAATTCAATGGTGACCTATATCTCCCGTACCATCGACGTCTTCATTCACATCTTGCCGAGTTCATCACGATGGTATGACGTCTCTAGTGATCTCTAACTCATTTCCTTCAAACAATGTCCTCTCCTAATCCTGGCATACCTCCAGGACATGATGGTTCATCATTTTGTCACAGTTCACCGTGATGACCGACACCCGCAGCCACGCCGCCGTCATCGAGGTACAACGCCCTCGAACACTGCCGCCGGTATTCCGTCGCCGCTGAAGGTATTAGCTGTACTATTTTTTTTCCATTCTCTTTCCTTGATCCTAGCACACGCCTCTGATCCTTAGTTTCGTTTTGTTTCGCACCGGAGCAATGGCACGACGCCTCCAATCGGCCGTCACGCACACGGGTGTAGCAGCTGAAGTCCTGAGACCATGTATTTGTGTACATGCTATTATCGTAGACGTTGTCCATGCCTCGCAAAATCCCGAAGACAGTCGGATCAACCTCGCCGTACACGTCCGCCTCGCTGACGACGTCCTCTCCATCGTTGCCGTTGCCGATCAGGCTCGGACACTGTAAGTCGTCGGCACGTCCTTACTTGAAATTGTCCATGTATAGTTCATACTAAATCAAGTCAGTTGGGTCGTAAGCTGTTAGATCCAAATCCGATGGTCCGTATTAGTCCCGATATCTAAACTAGTTCAACCCTGCCGTTCCGATCGATCACCGTAGATTGTGCTAGCTCATATCTTATGCCCAACATCGAAATTCCATATCGTTAGATCTAAAGCTCGGTTTAAGATGATTCTTCTTGCATTGAGCTTATAATTAAATTCTCTACAACTTTCGTTAAGAAAGTTTTTCCATCAGAGCAACTTCTTTTCAGACACCGTTAGAAATTTAACCGCGAATTCTAAAATCCATATGTTGAGTTCTACATGTCGGTTTTCGACAAACTATATATCGTTGGAATCAGTAAAATGCCTAGATCATTCTGGATATTTTTCATATCGGATTCACACACTTTGTTTTCATGGTATTTCTATGGTCCGCAATATAGTTCTTCCACTATGCAAATCATTTAGACACATTCATCTTGTTCCATGATCACATCTCTCCAAAACATATTTATCCTAGTACATATTATTCAAATAACAACAGAGTTATTTGAGTAAAGTGTGACATGTCCTATCATAGATTTTCACCTTGCTCCGGTGAGGTCGAGAAACCCTACTACATATCCCATGTTTTAAACTCGTGTTATCCATTAGGATCCATGAACCAAATTCCGACGCCTATCTTGCAAGCCAAACCTCATACCACACATTAGTACCATAGAGCATTTTTCAAATTGTTTTTCTTGATTGTATTATGTTGTTATGAAGTGTGTGTTTATGTTGTGTTACCTTTATTTTTATAGCTTGTACGGAGAGTTGCGTGTTTTTGTTGAGAGAAGTGAAGAACTCTTCATCTACCAAAAAGGCAAGTGACACACACCAAAAGTCCCAGTTTTAATTCTTGCACAGTAGTGTTTTTATAGTAGACATGTCTAGGGTTTATGCTTTATGCCTACTAATAAATCCTAGTAGTTTAGCTACACCACTCCTAGACTCCTTTAGCCGCCATTAAATTTAGTTGTTACCTGCTATGCCATGGAAAATGTTTTGATAGAGGTTAAGGAAAAACAACTAAGTTTAATGAATTACCTGGGTGAATGGTGGAGTTATGGAGAGGGTGGCTGTATCAGGGGGCAAGACCCTGGTGCTAGTGCACGCTTGCGGAAAGTCACCCAGGCTTAAAGAGATTGTAGACAAACCTTGCTCATTAGTTTCCCGTACAACCACATGCTACTATGGCTCTGGCTTGACAAAGTATGTTGTATGAACCCGGATCCTAGGGGCCAGGTGGTGGTAGAGGGATACTGTAGGTGTAACGTGGCCCTTAGGGAATGGTTCGGGTGATTACACACAGAAGGTCTCGGCCACGGTCTGCACCTGTCCTTTGAGCAAAATGTGCATCGAGGTAGAAGGATTGACCTGGCCATGTGGGTAAAGTTGTACAACCTCTCGAGAGTGTAAATCTAAGTACTTAGCCGTGTCCCCGGTTATGGACAACTTGAGCGAACTGACAAGTCTTTGTTCGAAGATCTCCTCATCCCAATTTCTTAAATAAAATTTGAATGGGTGAACAAGGGTAGGATGGTACATTGGGGCTTTACCAATGCTACTGTTAATTTGGTACATTGGGGTTTTACCAATGTTACTGCTAATTAGATTGAAAGAAAATGTTTTGACAAATGATAGGGAAAAATTGGCTTTACGCAAAATTGCCTGAGCTCTACCAGCCAAATGTACACTTAAGTGTTAGGTTGCCATTTGAGTCCACTATAGTGTCATCTTGCCAATACATTCAAAGTATTGACCATTCGTGGCTGTAACGTTTCATGTTGCAGATGTTTTAAAAGACGAGTGAGTTACGATGGTTAGGGTTACGAGTCTATCCTCAACATGCTCGCCTGTGGCACATGAAGATGAAGGACTCCATGCTATCTATGTTTATTCGTTGTGAAACTCTGATGATATGCTAGCCTCATGCTATGCAATTTGTAATCCTTTATGTAATTACTGGATCATACGATGTAATAAAGACATTTGTTTCTTGGTATTGCATCTTGTACTGTGTGTGCTAGCGATTGATCCAGGGACTAGCACAGATACGCACAGAGATCGGCACCTAAAAAGGTGAGGTCGCTACAGTGGGATTCCCACCTCCCATGTGGGGGGTGGCCGGCCCCCTATGGTGGAGTCCACTTGGGACTCCACCCCCACTAGGGCTGGCCGGCCATGGAGGTGGAGTCCCTTGTGGACTCCACCTTCCTTGGTGGTTTCTTCCGGACTTTTCTAGAACCTTCTAGAACCTTCCATAGAACCTTCCGCGACATTTTATTTCACATAAAATGACATCCTATATATGAATCTTATTCTCCGGACCATTCCGGAACTCCTCGTGATGTCCGGGATCTCATCCGGGACTCCGAACAAATATTCGAACTCCATTCCATAATTCAAGTGCTACCATTTCAACATCCAACTTTAAGTGTGTCACCCTACGGTTCGAGAACTATGTGGACATGGTTGAGTACTCACTCCGACCAATAACCAATAGCGGGATCTGGAGATCCATAATGGCTCCCACATATTCAACGATGACTTTAGTGATCGAATGAACCATTCACATAAATTACCAATTCCCTTTGTCTCGCGATATTTTACTTGTCCGAGGTTTGATCTTCGGTATCACTCTATACCTTGTTCAACCTCGTCTCCTGACAAGTACTCTTTACTCGTACCGTGGTATGTGGTCTCTTATGAACTCATTCATATGCTTGCAAGACATTAGACGACATTCCACCGAGAGGGCCCAGAGTATATCTATCCGTCATCGGGATGGACAAATCCCACTGTTGATCCATATGCCTCAACTCATACTTTCCGGATACTTAATCCCACCTTTATAGCCACCCATTTACGCAGTGGTGTTTGGTGTAATCAAAGTACCTTTCCGGTATAAGTGATTTACATGATCTCATGGTCATAAGGACTAGGTAACTAAGTATCGAAAGCTTATAGCAAATAACTTAATGACGAGATCTTATGCTACGCTTAATTGGGTGTGTCCATTACATCATTCACACAATGACATAACCTTGTTATTAATAACATCCAATGTTCATGATTATGAAACTAATCATCCATTAATCAACAAGCTAGTTTAAGAGGCATACTAGGGACTTCTTGTTTGTCTACATATCACACATGTACTAATGTTTCGGTTAATACAATTCTAGCATGATATATAAACATTTATCATAAACATAAAGATATAAATAATAACCACTTTATTATTGCCTCTAGGGCATATCTCCTTCAGTCAGCACATCCAAGCGGCGATAGAGAAGGGGCGTTTAATTTTCAACCAGTACGCCATGAAGGTCGACACCCAACCCTTCCCCGCCGTTAACATGGTGGAAGTCACCTACCCTGAGGGTTTCCAGCCAGGTCCCTCGTTCAGTATCAACATGGTAGGACCTGGAAACCACTCTGGCAAAGATGGAGATGAGGGCAGCTGCTCTCATAGCAAGGACACAAAGGAGGCCGCTCCACGCGATCGGCTCCATCATGATGGCAAGCGCTACGTCACAGAGGGAGAGGTGAAGAATATAAGATATCAACGACCTCTCTCCGATCACCTCCTCAACAAATATGTGAGTCAGTATGACCAACGCCGACGGTCCAATTATGATGATGAAGGAGATCGTCTGGCTAGAGAAGCCAGAAGACATCGTCGGCAGGATCGCGATGAGGAAGAGCACGAGCGCCGTGCCACGGACACATCAAGGGAGCAAAATGACAATGCCAGACACTGGGACTGCCCTTTCTTCAGACACTGCTGGGATTCAGGAATGAGCCAATTGCCCACAATCGGCAATTGCCCAGAATGCAACAAGAAGAAGAAGGAGGCAGCCAACGTGTCTGTGTTCGAGCGCTTAGGGCCTCTCCCGCCACAGAGCAAACGTGCTGAGTAACCTCGTTGGGCAGATCTTGAGGATTCCGAAGACGAGGGACTAGAAGATGATGAAGACAGGTACCACCGTCCAAGGTGGTACCCTGACGGACTCAGCCGTTCACAAAAACGCAGGGTTCAGCGGTTGCGCGGCCTGGAGGAAGCCGAAAGGTTATACCTGCATACGCTAAGAAAGGCACGGCCTGATCTGGCTGCAAAGGTTCAGCGAGCCCTGGATGAAGAGGGTCGTCCACGGAGAATGGAGTGGCGTCCCAAGCAAAAGAAAGCCGATGATGAAACATCGGCTGGTACAAACATGGTGCTCGTCCTTCCAACAGAGCTTAGTGCTCCACGGTTCTACGATGCACTTAAGGTGGACGACAGCAGGCGCATCAAGTCAGAGGTTGGGTTGGTTTTATCCAGCCTGACCGAGTAGCAAGATTAAACCAATGAGCAAACCGTGCGTGGCTGATCCTTGTGATCGGCCCCAAAAATTTTTATGGAGGAACATTACAAAACCTTCATCGAACAAGCAATGTGGAGGCCGATTCCAGCAATCGGCCAAAATTATCCTCTGCACATATTCTGCTTGTGTTCAGCAACGATCCACTGGGCGGCGGCCACGTCGGCAGATGAAAGTCAGCATGAATCTTTGCGAAGCCGACGTACAAGAGCAGTGCCCTGACTAACCATGAAAGCCTACATCTGCAGTCATTTGGCAGATTCGGCTCGGGGGGCATATAGTCAGATGAACATGTGCAGATAAACATGTGCAAACTTGCGTGCAGTGGAACATTGGGGGCCGATTAAGGAAAAATCGGACAAATAAAAAAAAAAATTTCGCACGAAGCGAAGCCGATGCGCAGCCATCGACTCTAGTACAGACCAAGACCAAGACCAAGACCTACTGGCTATCGCAAGATGTGCTCAAGGCTCATGTTTTCGCTAGGATGGTTTTCAGTTTGGTGTTTCATCTACAATATCGGCGTTCAGTGGAGGGGAGCTGATCAATGACATGTGCATCCTCGCCGGTATTCTCGCCTTGATTAAGGCTCGGGGGGCAGCTCACCCTAGAAAGATCTTTGCCCTGAAGAGCCGATCTGGCCAGAATCGGCTGGTTCTGTGTTCTAACTGAGAAGCCAGTGGCAGCTCGCCCCGAAAGTTCTTGGCCCTGGGGACCCAATTTGGTTGGAATCGGCTGGTTCTACATCACAGTTACCCTGAAGAATGGTGCTTTTGTTATAGGAGTGCCAGTCTCACCATCCAAGCTGATTCAGCGACAGTCCCAGGGTCCTTTTGAAGCTTATCAGAAACCAATGCGTTGCCAACAGTCATTGAGCTTTGTTTGAGTTGACAGCCGACGAAGTCAGAAGAGGTGAGGCTCGGGGGGCAGCAGGCTTGGTGGACGCTCTATTCAGGAGCTGATTGGGATACCGTCGGCTAAACCTTCGTGGCGACCTTCTTCACAAAATGATGAGCGTTCAAGGAAGATCAGTTGGTCTGGTTGGAAGAATTCAAAGGCGTTCCGGGAGACTCTATTTTGCCCACCAGATCTCAAGATCATCAGTGAAGAATCGATGGATAGTAAAATGTGGAGGCCGGTACACGAAATCGGCCAGTAAAAAGTTTTTGAAACAGCCGCTGCACAGACATCGACTTTAGAGTTGCAAATGTTGTGGTCAGATATCAAGTTGCAGTCTGAATCGAGGAGTGTTTGCTTGGATATCTGTCCGACTTGGGATTTAAGTTCGGCCTTATGAGCGTGTGAGGGTGAAAAGCCGATACGTTGCTATCGGTTCTTGGTGCATTGACCTGTTTTGGCAGTCGGAGGATTCGATATTGAACAAATGGAGAATCACATTGAAAGAACAATTTTCATTGATTCGAAGAGGGATTTTTACAAGGAAGAGCCGATGGCTCTCAAAAGATCATCCGATGCCTAATGCACTACTACTACTAGCCCCTATGCTACTCCCTGATCTAAGGGCCGTCGCCGCCCTCGTCGTCGCCATCGTGGCTGCCGTCGGCGCTGCTGCCGGTGGGCTCCTCGTCGCTGTTGATGAAGCCACCGGTAGGGGCTTCATCTTCCTCGTCATCGTCGTCATCATCCGACCAGGCCCAGCCACGGAAGCGCTTGGCCGGCGGGTATCCCGCGGAGGAGGAGTCGTCTTCCGACTCCTCCGCATCTTCTTCCTCCTCGTCGGAGGAGAGGACTGCCTCCCATGGGAGGAGGTCGTCGTCGCCCGCCGGTACCAGCTCCCCGTCGACGAGGAACTGGAGGTCCTCCTCCCCTTCGGTGAGGGGTTCGTCGTCTTCCGATTTGAGGGAGAAGTCCCAGTCCCGCGCGTCCCAATACTCTGGGGCGCGGGCCTCGTAGATGGCCATCAGATTGACCTCCTGCTCGGGCTCACTGGAGGAGGAGGACTGGAAGGACAGGCTGGAGGAGGAAGAGGAATCCATGGCGGGCCAAGAAGGGTTTTGTGTTTGCCGAAGGCTACTGCGGAACAGGAGGATGAAGAAGCAAACCGCTCGACGCGGTTAAAAATAAAGGGGACGGGGAGGTTTAATGCTGTGGTGATTTCCGAGGAGGTGGTGCCAAAACTGTCAAATCGTGCAGAGAAGTTGGGAAGGTAAATTGTCATGATGAAAACTGCTGCGACGGTTTTGCTCTGCCACGACATGACCCGACGAAGAGAAGCGTAATGATTTTGGAAATGTCATTTCCAAAACCAGGGGGGCATGTGTTATCACCAGGATTTGACCAAGTCAGAGGTGGGCCGCGACCAAGGTGGACTTGAAGATTTTATGTTGAAGAATATACGTGAATCGGCCTTGTTTAGCAAGTTTGGGCTAGTTTGCCCTTGTATCTGTAACATAGTAGGATACGTGTCGGTTAGTTGGAATTGGGCCCGTGCCCGGTTGGGACTATTCCCACGATTAGAGAGTCTACGGACTATAAATATGTATCTAGGGTTTATAGAATAAACAACAACTCACGTTCAACCCAAAACAAACCAATCTCGGCGCATCGCCAACTCCTTCGTCTCGAGGGTTTCTATCAGGTAAGCGACATGCTGCCTAGATCGCATCTTGCGATCTAGGCAGCACAAGCCCCACGTTGTTCATGCGTTGCTCGTACTGAAGCGTCTTTGATGGCGAGCAACGTAGTTATCATAGATGTGTTAGGGTTAGCATAGTTCTTCGTATAACATGCTTACGTAGTGCAACCCTTGCATGTCTAGCCGCCCTCACACCTATCTCAGGTGTGGGGGCGGCACCCTGCTTGATCATTATTTAGTAGATCTGATCCGTTACGGTTGCTCCTTGCTCTGCAAGGATTAGTTTAATATCTGCAATAGTTAGGCCTTACAAAGGGGTGGAGGATCCAGCGGCACGTAGGGTGGCGTTCGCAAGCCCTAAACAGGATGTTCCGAGGATCAACTTCATGTTGGTTTTTAGGCCTTGTTTAGGATCGGCTTACGATCACCGTGCGTGGCCGCGAGGCCCAACCTGGAGTAGGATGATCCGATTATGCGGTGAAAACCCTAAATCTTCGTAGATCTAATTAGCTTCATCTTGATCAAGCAGGATCACCATATGTTCGTGCACCCCGTACGAATCATGGGTGGATCGGCTCTTTGAGCCGATCCACAGGATAACCTGAGAGCCGATCGAGGCTCGGATTTAATGTTTACGTGTATGCCCTGCAGGAAACTAAGCGAGGCATCCCCATCACCTTCCTGACCAGGTATAGGTCAGGTGGCACGCCCTTGCACTTCGCATCGGACGTGTGACCAGAAGAGCATTGCGGGCCGTCGCTCGGAGGGGTCTCAGCCAGCCGCAGCTCTAGGCTCTTCCCGGCTCTACCGTGTTGACAGTCGCTGCCCGCCGGTGGGTTTTGGCAGTCAACACCGCCACCATCGCGAAACTCCAATTCGGGGGACAGAAGTCTCTGTTCCGGCACCCTGCCGGGACGGGGAAGTGCCCCCGGAAGCCATCTCCATCAACGCCACCGCCTCCATCATGCTCCGTGAGTAGTTCCCCCATGGACTACGGGTTCTAGCTGTAGCTAGTTGGTATTATCTCTCCCATGTACTTCAATACAATGATCTCATGAGCTGCCTTACATGATTGAGATTCATCTGATGTAATCGGTGTTGTGTTTGTCGGGATCCGATGGATTGTTACGTTATGATTGTCTATCTACAAAGTTTATGAAGTTATTGTTGCTGCAATCTTGTTGTGTTTAATGCTTGTCACTAGGGCCCGAGTGGCATGATCTTAGATTTAAGCTCTATACTTATTGCTTAGATTGTATCTACAAGTTGTATGCACATGTCTATGTCCGGAACCAAAGGCCCCAAAGTGACAGAAATTGGGACAACTGGAGGGGAAGGCTTAGATATGAGGATCACATGTTTTCACGGAGTGTTAATGCTTTGCTCCGGTGCTCTATTAAAAGGAGTGCCTTAATTTCCAGTAGATTCCCTAAAGGCCCGGCTGCCACCGGCTGGTAGGACAAAAGATGTTGTACAAGTTTCTCATTGCGAGCACGTATGACTATATATGGGAAACATGCCTACATGATTAATGATCTTGATGTTCTGTCTTAATGCTATTTCAATCCTATCAATTGCCCAACTGTAATTTGTTCACCCAACACTTGTTATTGGAGAGTTACCACTAGTGTAGATAGCTGGGAACCCCGGTCCATCTCTCATCATCATATACTCGTTCTACATGACATTGGAAGTAGTATCAACTATTTTTACGGTGCCATTGCTCTCTGCTTTCACGTATTCTTGTTACTATTGCTCTCATACTACTGCTGCTTTCACATCACCCACTGTTACTAGTGCTTTTCAGTGCGGCTGAATTGACAACTCAGTTGTTAAGGCTTATAAGTATTCTTTACCTCCCCTTGTGTCGAATCAATAAATTTGGGTTTTACTTCCCTCGAAGACTGCCGCGATCCCCTATACTTGTGGGTCATCAAGACTGTTTTCTGGCGCCGTTGCCGGGGAGGCATAGCTCTACTCATAAGTTCACCTAGGGAGTACACTCTACATCTCTCTCTGTTTTATTTTATTTTGTTTTACTAAGTTTACTTTTGTCTAGTTTATTTGTGCTTAGTTTATTTCTATCTAGTATTACTTTGCTTAGTTTACTTTTATCTAGTTTGTTTTTGTTTTGTTTTATTTTCCTTATATACCCAAAAATCCATAAAAATTTGAAAAACCGAAAAATTAAAAACTGTTGCTATGGGAGAACCTACAACCTATTTGGAGCTTATAGTATTATATAATAATTATAGAGAATCAAGAACGGGAAAAGTTATGAGTGCTATGATAGAAAAATTGAATACAATTGCTAAAATCTTGCTTAAACGCCATGATATAAACTGTTGCTCTCAACAGGATACTAAACATCTTAAATTTCAATGTGGCTTTAGTGAGGAAGTTTTAATTAAGAACTATAATTGGAATAGCTATCTTCATTTTGGGTTCGAAGAGGTAGAACAATTTGTCATATTTATGGGAGCCTCTGAGATAGAATCCTTCATGTCTGAAAATTATGAAACTTGTGTTGTTTGTAAGGACCTTAAAGATTATGTCTCTTCTATCCTTAATTTTTGCATAGAAAGTTACAACAATAATCCCTATATCATTGATTATAAAGAGAGACTCATTAATGCACAAGAATGCACTCACAATTTGCAGGAACCAGTAGAAGAAGAAATTGATGAACCTGAAAGCTCATTGGATGAAAAAGAGGAGGAAATTGATGAACCTGAAAGCTCATTGGATGAAAAAGAAGAGGAGAGTGATGAACAAAAGGAGGAAGAATGGATTAGCTACCCATGCCAACCTTCTAATGAGAGTAACTCTTTATGTTTTACACTATTTGATTGTCCTCCATGCTTACCAAAAGAGGATGAATGTTATGTTCCTGTGGATTCTCTTGAAATATTCCCTATGAGTAAAACTTGTGAGAATAATTATGCTACTGTTATCTATGATAATTCATGCTATTTTGATAAATCTTATGATAATGCTTTGTTTGTGCCTGATGTCGATATGCATGGTACTAAAGAGTTTTGCTTAGCAAATGTTTATGATAAATCTCTAGATGATGGTGAAGGAGATATGCCCTAGAGGCAATAATAAAGTGGTTATTATTTATATCTTTATGTTTATGATAAATGTTTATATATCATGCTAGAATTGTATTAACCGAAACATTAGTACATGTGTGATATGTAGACAAACAAGAAGTCCCTAGTATGCCTCTTAAACTAGCTTGTTGATTAATGGATGATTAGTTTCATAATCATGAACATTGGATGTTATTAATAACAAGGTTATGTCATTGTGTGAATGATGTAATGGACACACCCAATTAAGCGTAGCATAAGATCTCGTCATTAAGTTATTTGCTATAAGCTTTCGATACTTAGTTACCTAGTCCTTATGACCATGAGATCATGTAAATCACTTATACCGGAAAGGTACTTTGATTACACCAAACACCACTGCGTAAATGGGTGGCTATAAAGGTGGGATTAAGTATCCGGAAAGTATGAGTTGAGGCATATGGATCAACAGTGGGATTTGTCCATCCCGATGACGGATAGATATACTCTGGGCCCTCTCGGTGGAATGTCGTCTAATGTCTTGCAAGCATATGAATGAGTTCATAAGAGACCACATACCACGGTACGAGTAAAGAGTACTTGTCAGGAGACGAGGTTGAACAAGGTATAGAGTGATACCGAAGATCAAACCTCGGACAAGTAAAATATCGCGAGACAAAGGGAATTGGTAATTTATGTGAATGGTTCATTCGATCACTAAAGTCATCGTTGAATATGTGGGAGCCATTATGGATCTCCAGATCCCGCTATTGGTTATTGGTCGGAGTGAGTACTCAATCATGTCCACATAGTTCTCGAACCGTAGGGTGACACACTTAAAGTTGGATGTTGAAATGGTAGCACTTGAATTATGGAATGGAGTTCGAATATTTGTTCGGAGTCCCGGATGAGATCCCGGACATCACGAGGAGTTCCGGAATGGTCCGGAGAATAAGATTCATATATAGGATGTCATTTTATGTGAAATAAAATGTCGCGGAAGGTTCTATGGAAGGTTCTAGAAGGTTCTAGAAAAGTCCGGAAGAAACCACCAAGGAAGGTGGAGTCCACAAGGGACTCCACCTCCATGGCCGGCCAGCCCTAGTGGGGGTGGAGTCCCAAGTGGACTCCACCATAGGGGGCCGGCCACCCCCCACATGGGAGGTGGGAATCCCACCTTTGGGTGGGAGTCCTAGTTGGGCTAGGTTTCCCCCTCCTATGGAAGGTTTTGGTTTCGGGTCTTATTCGAAGACTTGGACACCAACACTTGGGATCCACCTATATAATGAGGGGCCAAGGGAGGGGGCCGGCCACCCCAAGACCATAGCTTGGCCGCCCCCCTTGAGTGGCCGGCCACCCCCTCCCAAACCCTAGCTTTGCTCCTCCACTTCATATTGCCCGCGTAGCTTAGCGAAGCTCCGCCGGACTTCTACACCGCCACCGACACCACGCCGTCGTCGTCGGATTCAAGAGGAGCTACTACTTCCGCTGCCCGCTGGAACGGGGAGGTGGACGTCGTCTTCATCAACAACCGAACGTGTGACCGAGTACGGAGGTGCTGCCCGTTCGTGGCGCCGGAACCGATCGTGATCAAGATCTTCTACGCGCTTTTGCAAGCGGCAAGTGATCGTCTACCGCAGCAACAAGAGCCTCCTCTTGTAGGCTTTGGAATCTCTTCAAGGGTGAGACTCGATACCCCCTCGTTGCTACCGTCTTCTAGATTGCATCTTGGCTTGGATTGCGTGTTCGCGGTAGGAAAAATTTTGTTTTCTATGCAACGTTATCCTACAGTGGTATCAGAGCCGTGTCTATGCATAGATGGTTGCACGAGTAGAACACAATGGTTTGTGGGCGTTGATGCTCTTGTTATCTTTAGTTTGAGTACTTTGCATCTTTATGGCATAGTGGGATGAAGCGGCTCGGACTAACTTTACATGACCGCGTTCATGAGACTTGTTCCTCGTTCGACATGCAACTTGTATTGCATAAGAGGCTTTGCGGGTGTCTGTCTCTCCTACTATAGTAAAGATTCAATTTACTCTTCTATTGACAACATTAGTATCAACGTTGTGGTTCATGTTCGTAGGTAGATTAGATCTATATCGAAAACCCTAAACCACGTAAAATATGCAAACCAAATTAGAGAGCGTCTAACTTGTTTTTGCAGGGTTTGGTGATGTGATATGGCCATAATGTGATGATGAATATGTATGAGATGATCATTATTGTATTGTGGCAACCGGCAGGAGCCTTATGGTTGTCTTTAAATTTCATGTTGAGTAGTTTTTCAAAGTAGTTGTAATAGTTGCTACATGGAGGACAATCATGAAGACGGTGCCATTGACCTTGGTGCTTACGACGATGATGGAGATCATGCCCGAAGATGATGGAGATCATGTCCGTGCTTTGGAGATGAAGATCAAAGGCGCAAAGACAAAAGGGCCATATCATATCACATATGAACTGCATGTGATGTTAATCCTTTTATGCATCTTATTTTGCTTAGATCGCGACGGTAGCATTATAAGATGATCCCTCACTAAAATCTCAAGATAATAAAGTGTTCATCCTTAGTAGCACCGTTATCAAGTCTTATCGTTTCGAAGCATCTCGTGATGATCGGATGTGATAGATTCGATAAGTACATACAACGGGTGCAAGACAGTTTTGCACATGCGGATACTAAGGTGGCCTTGACGAGCCTAGCATGTACAGACATGGTCTCGGAACACGTGATACCGAAAGGTAGAGCATGAATCATATGGTTGATATGATGAACACTTTGAGTGTTCGCCATTGAAATCACACCTTTTCTCGTGATGATCGGGTTTAGGTGCGGTGGATTTGGTTCGTGTAATCACTAAGACAATGCGAGGGATATTGTTTTGAGTGGGAGTTCACTTAGGTTTTTAATTATGTTGAATTAAAATTTGAACTCAATTTGTCATAAACTTAGTCTAAACTATTGCAAATATATGTTGTAGAGATGGCGTCCCCAATCAATTTTAATCAGTTCCTAGAGAAAGAGAAACTTAAGAGCAACGGTAGCAACTTCACCGATTGGTTCCGTCATGTGAGGATCTTCCTCTCTCGCGGAAATCTGCAATTTGTGCTTGATGCACCGCTAGGTGACCCTCTGCAGAAGATGAATCCGATGAAGTAAAAGCTGTTTACGCGACTCGGAAAACTCGGTACTCTCAAGTTCAGTGTGCCATCTGTGCGATGCGGAATCCGATCTTCAAAAACGTTTTGAGCACCATGATCCTCATGAGTTGATGAATGAGCTGAAAGCTATATTCGAGACTCATGCGGCAGCGGAATGCTATGAAGCATCGAAACATTTCTTCAGCTGTATGATGGAAGAAGGCAGCTCCGTTAGTGAGCACATGCTCGCCATGACCGGGCATGCGAAGAAACTCGATGACTTGGGAATAGTGATTCCTAACAGATCGGGGATTAATCGTGTCCTTCAATCATCGCCACCAAGTTACAAGAACTTTGTGATGAACTACAATATGCAGAACATGAACAAGGAGTTACTGAACTCTTTGGCATGCTAAAAGCTGCTGAGATTGAGATCAAGAAAGAGCACCAAGTGTTGATGGTCAACAAGACCACCGATTTCAAGAAACAGGGGCAAGTCTAAGGGAAAATTCAAGAAGGGTGGCAAGAAAGCTGCCACGCCTCCTATGAAACCTAAGAACGGCCCTAAGCCCGATCTTGAGTGCTATTATCGCAAGGAGAAGGGACACTGGAAGCGTAATTGCTCCAAGTATCTCGGCTGATCTGAAGAGCGGCCTTGTCAAGAAAAAGAAAGAAGGTATATCTGATATACATGTTATAGATGTTTATCTCACTAGTTCTCGTTCTAGTACACGGGTATTTGATCTTGGTTCGGTTGCTCATATTTGTAACTTCGAAAGCAGAACTAAAGAATAAACGACAAGCTCGCTGAAAGATGAAGTGACGATGCGCGTTGGAAATGGATCCAAGGTCAATGTGATCGCAGTCGGCACACTTCCTCTACATCTACCTTCGGGATTAGTTTTAAGCCTAAATAATTGCTATTATGTACTGCGTTGAGCATGAACATTATATCTGGATCTTGTTTAATGCAAGACGGTTATTCATTCAAGTCTGAGAATAATGGTTGTTCTATTTTTATGAATAATATCTTTTATGGTCGAGCACCACAATAGAATGGCTTATTTCTCGTTAGATCTCGATAGTAGTGATACGCATATACATAACATTGATGCTAAGCGAATTAAACTTAATGATAATTCTACTTATATGTGGCACTTGTCGTCTTGGTCATATTGGAGTGAAACGCATGAAGAAACTCCATGCGATGGATTACTTGAATCACTTGATTTTGAGTCACTTGATAGATGCGAAGCATGTCTAATGGGAAAAATGACAAAGACTCCATTTTACGGTATGATGGAGCGAGCTGCGACTTATTGGAAATCATACATACCGATGTATGTGGACCAATGAGCGTAGCATCGCAGTGGTTATCGTTATGTTCTAACCTTCACGGATGATCTGAGTAGATATGGGTATATCTATTTCATGAAACATAAATCCGAAACTTTCGAGAAGTTTAAGGAATTTCAAAGTGAAGTAGAAAATCAACGTAACAAGAAGATCAAATTTCTACGATCTGATCGTGGAGGTGAATATCTGAGTTATGAGTTTGGCATGCATTTAAAGAAATGCGGAATACTTTCACAATTGACACCGCCGGAACACCTCAACGAAACGGTGTGTCCGAACGTCTTAATCGAACTCTCTTAGATATGGTTCGTAGTATGATGTCTCTTACTGATTTGCCGTTATCATTTTGGAGTTATGCATTAGAGACAGCCGCATTCACTTTAAATAGAGCACCATCAAAATCCGTAGAAATGACACCGTATGAATTATGGTTTAATAAGAAACCTAAGCTATCGTTCCTGAAAGTTTGGGGTTGCGAAGCCTATGTAAAGAAGTTACAACCGGACAAGCTAGAACCCAAAGCGGAGAAATGCGTCTTCATAGGTTACCCTAAGGAAACTATAGGGTACACTTTCTATCACAGATCCGAAGGCAAAATCTTTGTTGCTAAGAACGGAACCTTTCTTGAGAAAGAATTTCTCACTAAAGAAGTGACTGGAAGAAAAGTAGAACTCGATGAGATTGATGAATCTATACTCGTTGATCGGAGTAGCGCTTGATCGAAGTTGTACACTGTACCGCCTACACCGCAACAGAGGAAGCTAATGATAATGATCATGAAACTTGAACGAGGAAACTACTGAACCTCGCAGATCGACAAGGGAACGTGCCACTCCTGATTGGTATGATCCTTGTCTAAATGTCATGATTGTAGATAACAATGATGAGGACCCTGCGACGTATGAAGAAGCGATGATGAGCCCAGATTCCAACAAATGGCAAGAAGCCATGAAATCCGAAATGGGATCCATGTATGATAACAAAGTATGGACTTTGGTAGACTTACACGATAGCCGTAAGGCTGTCGAGAATAAATGGATCTTCAAGAGAAAAACAGATCTTGATGGTAATATTACTGTCTATAAAGCTCGACTTATCGCAAAGGGTTTCCGACAAA
Organism: Lolium perenne; assembly: GCF_019359855.2. NCBI lineage: Eukaryota > Viridiplantae > Streptophyta > Magnoliopsida > Poales > Poaceae > Lolium > Lolium perenne. The sequence goes on from NC_067248.2 coordinate 171,500,202, forward strand.
TTCAAGGAGTTGACTACGATGAGACTTTCTCACCTGTAGCGAAGCTAAAATCTGTGAGGATTTTGTTAGCAATAGCTGCATTTTTCGATTATGAGATTTGGCAGATGGATGTCAAAACGGCGTTCCTTAATGGAGACATTGAGGAAGAGTTGTATATGGTACAACCCAAAGGTTTTGTCGATCCTAAAAATGTCGACAAAGTATGCAAACTTCAGCGTTCAATCTATGGATGAAGCAAGCATCAAGAAGTTGGAACCGACGCTTTGATAAGGTGATCAAAGACTTCGGGTTTATACGATGGTCATGGAGAGGCCTGTATTTACAAGAAAGTGAGTGGGACCTCTGTAGCATTCCTGATATTATATGTAGATGACATATTATTGATCGGGAATGATATAGAACTATTAAGCAGTGTTAAGGGTTATTTGAATAATAGTTTTTCAATGAAAGACCTTGGTGAAGCATCGTATATATTAGGCATCAAGATTTATAGAGATAGATCAAGACGCCTAATAGGGCTATCACAGAGTACATATCTGGACAAGATTCTAAAGAAGTTTAGAATGGACGAAAGTAAGAAAGGGTTCTTACCTATGTTACAAGGCAAGGAATTGAGAAAAACTCAATGACATGCTACGGCAGAAGAAAGAGAAAGGATGAGTAACATCCCCTATGCCTCGGCGATGGGATCTATCATGTATGCCATGCTATGTACAAGACCGGATATAGCACATGCCGTTAGTTTGACTAGCAGATATCAAAGTGATCCGGGAATGGAACATCGGACAACGGTCAAGAATATCCTGAAGTACTTGAAAAGAACTAAGGATATGTTTCTTTGTTATGGAGGTGACCAAGAGCTCGTTGTAACAAGTTACACCGATGCAAGTTGGAACAACGATCCCGATGACTCTAAGTCACAATGCAGGTACGTGTTTATATTGAATGGTGCTGCGATGGCTGGGCAAGCTCGAAGCGATTGCACGGTGGCGAAGTCTTCAACAGAATCAGAGTACATAGCGGCTTCAGAGGCTTTATCAGATGCGGTATGGATGAAGAGGTTCATTGTAGAGCTCGGTGTGGTTCCTAGTGCATTGGACCCATTAATCATTTACTTTGATAACATGGGTGCCATCGCCAATGCACAAGAGCCAAGGTCACACAAGAGGCTGAAGCATATCAAGGTTCGTGATCACTCTATTGGGGTGTACATCTAAGATGGAGAAGTTAAGATTTGCAAAGTACACACCGATCTGAATGTAGCAGATCCGTTGACTAAAGCTCTCCCTAGGGCAAAGCATGACCAACACCAAAATGCCATGGGTGTTAGGTATATTACAATGTAATCTAGATTATTGACTCTAGTGCAAGTGGGAGACTGAAGGAGATATGCCCTAGAGGCAATAATAAAGTGGTTATTATTTATATCTTTATGTTTATGATAAATGTTTATATATCATGCTAGAATTGTATTAACCGAAACATTAGTACATGTGTGATATGTAGACAAACAAGAAGTCCCTAGTATGCCTCTTAAACTAGCTTGTTGATTAATGGATGATTAGTTTCATAATCATGAACATTGGATGTTATTAATAACAAGGTTATGTCATTGTGTGAATGATGTAATGGACACACCCAATTAAGCGTAGCATAAGATCTCGTCATTAAGTTATTTGCTATAAGCTTTCGATACTTAGTTACCTAGTCCTTATGACCATGAGATCATGTAAATCACTTATACCGGAAAGGTACTTTGATTACACCAAACACCACTGCGTAAATGGGTGGCTATAAAGGTGGGATTAAGTATCCGGAAAGTATGAGTTGAGGCATATGGATCAACAGTGGGATTTGTCCATCCCGATGACGGATAGATATACTGGGCCCTCTCGGTGGAATGTCGTCTAATGTCTTGCAAGCATATGAATGAGTTCATAAGAGACCACATACCACGGTGCGAGTAAAGAGTACTTGTCGGAGACGAGGTTGAACAAGGTATAGAGTGATACCGAAGATCAAACCTCGGACAAGTAAAATATCGCGAGACAAAGGGAATTGGTAATTTATGTGAATGGTTCATTCGATCACTAAAGTCATCGTTGAATATGTGGGAGCCATTATGGATCTCCAGATCCCGCTATTGGTTATTGGTCGGAGTGAGTACTCAACCATGTCCACATAGTTCTCGAACCGTAGGGTGACACACTTAAAGTTGGATGTTGAAATGGTAGCACTTGAATTATGGAATGGAGTTCGAATATTTGTTCGGAGTCCCGGATGAGATCCCGGACATCACGAGGAGTTCCGGAATGGTCCGGAGAATAAGATTCATATATAGGATGTCATTTTATGTGAAATAAAATGTCGCGGAAGGTTCTATGGAAGGTTCTAGAAGGTTCTAGAAAAGTCCGGAAGAAACCACCAAGGAAGGTGGAGTCCACAAGGGACTCCACCTCCATGGCCGGCCAGCCCTAGTGGGGGTAGAGTCCCAAGTGGACTCCACCATAGGGGGCCGGCCACCCCCCACATGGGAGGTGGGAATCCCACCTTTGGGTGGGAGTCCTAGTTGGGCTAGGTTTCCCCCCTCCTATGGAAGGTTTTGGTTTCGGGTCTTATTCGAAGACTTGGACACCAACACTTGGGATCCACCTATATAATGAGGGGCCAAGGGAGGGGGCCGGCCACCCCAAGACCATAGCTTGGCCGCCCCCCTTGAGTGGCCGGCCACCCCCTCCCAAACCCTAGCTTTGCTCCTCCACTTCATATTGCCCGCGTAGCTTAGCGAAGCTCCGCCGGACTTCTACACCGCCACCGACACCACGCCGTCGTGCTGTCGGATTCAAGAGGAGCTACTACTTCCGCTGCCCGCTGGAACGGGGAGGTGGACGTCGTCTTCATCAACAACCGAACGTGTGACCGAGTACGGAGGTGCTGCCCGTTCGTGGCGCCGGAACCGATCGTGATCAAGATCTTCTACGCGCTTTTGCAAGCGGCAAGTGATCGTCTACCGCAGCAACAAGAGCCTCCTCTTGTAGGCTTTGGAATCTCTTCAAGGGTGAGACTCGATACCCCCTCGTTGCTACCGTCTTCTAGATTGCATCTTGGCTTGGATTGCGTGTTCGCGGTAGGAAAATTTTTGTTTTCTATGCAACGTTATCCTACAGATGGTCCTATGTTACTTGATAATATTAATTGTACTACTAATGAAAATGGGATTGGAGAGGTCTTGACTTTATCTATGAGTCCCATATCTCTTGAGATTGATCAATCATCTTGTTATATTATTGCTAGAAGTGGGTTTGAAAGTTTTAATTCCACTGTTTTTGAGCTTGATAAAAATTATGTGTTTATGGATCATGAAAAGTATGCTGCATGTGATAGTTATATTGTTGAGTTTATCCATGAAGCTACTGCAAATTATTATGAGAGAGGAAAATATGGTTGTAGAAATTTGCATGGTACTAAAACACCTCTCTATATGCTGAAAATTTTGAAGTTGCTCTTGTTTTATCTTCTTATGCTTGTCACTTGGTTCTTCATGAATTTATTTGTGTACAAGATTCCTATGCATAGGAAGTGGGTTAGAATTAAATGTGTTTTGAATTTGCTTCTTGATGCTCTCTTTTGCTTCAACTCTTATTTCTTGCGAGTGCATCATCAAAATTGCTGAGCCCATCTTAATGGCTATAAAGAAAGCACTTCTTGGGAGATAACCCATGTGTTTATTTTGCTACTGTTTTGTTGTGTCTTGGAAGTTGTTACTACTGTAGCAACCTCTTCTTATCTTTATTTTATTGCAATGTTGTGCCAAGTGAAGCCTCTAATCGAAGGTTGATACTAGATTTGGATTTCTGCGCAGAAACAGATTTCTATCTGTCACGAATCTGGGCAGGGCTCTCTGTAGGTAACTCAGAAAAATCTGCCAATTTACGTGCGCGTTCCTCAGATATGTACACAACTGTCGTTAGTTTTGAGTTTTCTGATTTGAGCAACGGAAGTACCTGTTTAAAATTCGTCTTCACTGGCTGTTCTGTTTTGGCAGATTCTGTCTCTGTTTTTTGCATTGTCTCTTGTGGACTTTAAGCAAGGCTTTCTAGACGTGGAGAGCTGTAGCTAATGTTTTATTGAGTTCTTGCAATGTGTCAGTACAGGACCAAGGTGGATTCAAGTTTTTTTGAGTACTAACCCCTCTAATGAAGTTTATGAGAAATTTGGTGTGAAGGAAGTTTTCAAGGGTCAAGAGAGGAGGATGATATATGATCAAGAAGAGTGAAAAGCCTAAGCTTGGGGATGCCCCCGTGGTTCATCCCTGCATATTTCAAGAAGACTCAAGCGTCTAAGCTTGGGGATGCCCAAGGCATCCCCTTCTTCATCAACTTATCAGGTTTCTTCTATTGAAACTATATTTTTATTCGGTCACATCTTATGTGCTTTACTTGGAGCGTCTGTTTGTTTTATTTTTGTTTATTTCTGAATAAACTCGGATCCTAGCAATCCTTGTGTGGGAGAGAGACACGCTCCGCTTTTTCATATGAACACTGGTGTTCTTAGCTTTATTTTAATGTTCATGGCGGAGTTGAAAACTGCTGCATTTATCGATATTTGGTTGGAAACAGAAAGTGCTTCATAATGTCTTGAATAATTTGATACTTGGCAATTGTTTTGAGCTCTCATAAATCATGTTTAAGCTCTTGCATCATGTAGTTTAAACCTATTAGTGGAGAACTACTATAGAGCTTGTTGAAATTGGTTTGCATGATTAGTCTCTTAAGGTCTAGATATTTTCTGGTAAAAGTGTTTGAGCAACAAGGAAGACAGTGTAGAGTTTTATAATGCTTGCAATATGTTCTTATGTAAGTTTTGCTGTACCGGTCCATACTTGTGTTTGCTTCGAACAACCTTTCTAGCCAAAGCCTTGTACTGAGAGGGAATACTTCTCGTGCATCCAAAACACTGAGCCAAAACCTATGCCATTTGTGTCTACCATATCTACCTACTATGTGGTATTTCCTGCCATTCCAAGCAAATACTTCATGTGCTACCTTTAAACAATTCAAAAGCTATTATCTCTTATTTGTGTCAATGTTTTATAGCTCATGAGGAAGTATGTGGTGTTTTATCTTTCGATCTTGTCATTTACTTCGGACAGACTTTCACCAATGGACTAGTGGCTTCATCCGCTTATCCAATAATTTTGCAAAAAGAGCTGGCGCGGGGTTCCCAGCCCCCAATTAATCAACCTTCATTAATAATTCTCTTCACATGTTTTGCTCTGATTCATCAGTAAGCAACTTAATTTTGCAAATAGACACTCCTTCATGGTATGTGATTGTTGGAAGGCACCCGCGGATTCGGTTAGCCATGGCTTGAGAAAGCAAAGGTTGGGAGGAGTGTCATCTAAAAAAATAAAAAAATATAAACTAAACTAAAATACATGTGTAAACAAAAGAGAAGAGGGATGATCTACCTTGCTGGTAGAGATAACGTCCTTCATGGGAGCCGCTCTTGAAAGTCTGGTTGATAAGGTAGTTAGAGTACCCACTATCATTCGTTGACAACAACAAACACCTCTCAAAATTTTACTTTTATGCTCTCTATATGATTTCAAAACTTAAAAAGCTCTAGCACATGATTTAATCCCTGTTTCCCTCTGCGAAGGGCCATTCTTTTACTTTTATGTTGAGTCAGTTTACCTACTTCCTTCCATCTTAGAAGCAAACACTTGTGTTAACTGTGCATTGATTCTTACATACTTGCATATTTGTATTCATCATATTACTTTGTGTTGACCATTATCCATGAGATATACATGTTGAAAGTTGAAAGCAATTGCTGAAACTTAAATCTTCCTCTGTGTTGCTTCAATGCCTTTACTTTGAATTTATCGATTTATGAGTTAACTCTTATGCAAGACTTTCGATGCTTGTCTTGAAAGTACTATTCATGAAAAGTTTTGCTATATGTTATCTATTTGTTAGCAACTATAGATCATTGCCTTGAGTCACTTCATTCATCTCATATGCTTTGTAATAGTATGATCAAGGTTATGTAAGTAGCATGTCACTACAGAAATTATTATTTTTATCGTTTACCTACTCGAGGACGAGTAGGAACTAAGCTTGGGGATGCTGATACGTCTCCAACGTATCCATAATTTCTGATGTTCCATGCTTGTTTTATGACAATACTTACATGTTTTGCTTGCACTTTATAATATTTTTATGCATTTTCTGGAACTAACCTATTAACAAGATGCCGAAGTGCCAGTTCCTGTTTTCTGCTGTTTTTGGTTCCAGAAAGGCTGTTCGGGCAATATTCTCGGAATTCGACGAAACAAAGACCAAACATCATAATTCACCGAGACGGACCAGGACACCGAAGGAGACCCGGAGGGGAGGCCCAGGGGCCCCACACCATAGGGCCGCGCGGGCAGGCCCCTGGCCGCGCCGGCCTATGGGGAGGGCGCCCTGGTGCCCCTCCTGCGCCGCCTCTTCGCCTATAAGACCCCTTTCGACCTAAAAAACGCGATACCAATTGACGAAACTCCAGAAAGACTCCAGGGGCGCCGCCACCATCGTGAAACTCCAATTCGGGGGACAGAAGTCTCTGTTCCGGCACCCTGCCGGGACGGGGAAGTGCCCCCGGAAGCCATCTCCATCAACGCCACCGCCTCCATCATGCTCCGTGAGTAGTTCCCCCATGGACTACAGGTTCTAGCTGTAGCTAGTTGGTATTATCTCTCCCATGTACTTCAATACAATGATCTCATGAGCTGCCTTACATGATTGAGATTCATCTGATGTAATCGGTGTTGTGTTTGTCGGGATCCGATGGATTGTTACGTTATGATTGTCTATCTACAAAGTTTATGAAGTTATTGTTGCTGCAATCTTGTTGTGTTTAATGCTTGTCACTAGGGCCCGAGTGGCATGATCTTAGATTTATGCTCTATACTTATTGCTTAGATTGTATCTACAAGTTGTATGCACATGTCTATGTCCGGAACCAAAGGCCCCAAAGTGACAGAAATTGGGACAACTGGAGGGGAAGGCTTAGATACGAGGATCACATGTTTTCACGGAGTGTTAATGCTTTGCTCTGGTGTTCTATTAAAAGGAGTGCCTTAATTTCTAGTAGATTCCCTAGAGGCCCGGCTGCCACCGGCTGGTAGGACAAAAGATGTTGTACAAGTTTCTCATTGCGAGCACGTATGACTATATATGGGAAACATGCCTACATGATTAATGATCTTGATGTTCTGTCTTAATGCTATTTCAATCCTATCAATTGCCCAACTGTAATTTGTTCACCCAACACTTGTTATTGGAGAGTTACCACTAGTGTAGATAGCTGGGAACCCCGGTCCATCTCTCATCATCATATACTCGTTCTACATGCCATTGGAAGTAGTATCAACTATTTTCTGGTGCCATTGCTCTCATATTACTGCTACTGCTGCTGTGTTACTGTTACTATTGCTCTCATACTACTGCTGCTTTCACATCACCCCTGTTACTAGTGCTTTTCCAGGTGCAGCTGAATTGACAACTCAGTTGTTAAGTCTTATAAGTATTCTTTACCTCCCCTTGTGTCGAATCAATAAATTTGGGTTTTACTTCCCTCGAAGACTGCCGCGATCCCCTATACTTGTGGGTCATCAGACGACACTACAACGTGCGGTGGATGGAGATGCTCGCCAACCGGGGCATCCGGATCGCCTTGCTGAAGGCAACCTCCGCGGCAAAGAAGAGGAACACTGACCTGGCATTCCTGATCGGCGGCAACGGCGGCAAGATGGAGGAGGAGACGAAGGCTTGGTACGACGCCCATCGCCAAGACATCCTCCGGCCTCCGTCGGCTGCTTCGTCCTCCCCTTCGACGTCCACTCCCGCCGCTGCGACACCGGCAGACGACGATGCATAGCCGCCTGATGTAGGAAGGGACCGCTGATGAGCCTGTCATCGTCTAGTTTCTGTTTGATCGCCGGAATGTGGCTGATCCAATCGCAGAACTTTGGCGATATTTTTGTATAGTGGGCAGACGATTTTTTGAAACTACCGCCACTGATGGGCGAATGACGGGGTGACTGGGAAAATGTTGACCCCCACGCCTTTTTTTCATCCAATCCGGCGTTTGTTAAGTCCGGATTTTCGCCCGGGGGTCTCAAACGGCTGGAGATGCTCTTAACTTCTCTGTTTCTTCCGAAGGAGCTTCCATGAAAAAAATGACACATCATATCAATCCTATTAACACAGATTCCTTGATGTCGCAACTCTTTATTTTTTTTGAATTCAAAACAATTACTTACGTAAAATGAATAAGTAATATTAATCTTGAATTGAAATGACAATAAAATGATTTTGTTTTTTTGTCCTTTTCTATTTAGTATGGAAGAATTAATATCTACAAATCCGTAAATCGGGATTTGACAAATAATATGTCTAAACCGATCCAAAAAATGAGAGGAATCCAAATATGACATATTTATCATATTTTGAACCTAAAAATGATTTTTTCAAAAAATCATGAGCATTAGATCATGTATCTGTAGTTCAAATCGGACAGACTTCCTACCGTTTGGCAGGAATTTATCTTTTTCACAAGGGGTGACGAAAATGTTTCAGATACCCCAGTTAGGAAATTGTGCATGTAAGATGGTCTAGTATTTTTAAAAATGGGGTGGTACCATTGTGAAACTTTCATTTGGTGGTTGCTTCACAAAACACCCCATTTTTGAGACTCGGAAAATGGAAAATATCTTTTTGGTGCGACAAAAAGGAAATCTTCCTCCTACAACATTTTTTGCCATCCCAAGATGCACAAGTGTGCACAATATGGGCACATTATCACCAACGATGCCACAAATCTAGCCATAACATTGGTCGTTCGGCCTGAAAGCCATGAAACATCGAACATGATAGCTCATTTTTAGAAGGTTTTTGAGATATTTGCAATATTCCAAGTTTGATATTTTACCTTTCATTGTTTTGATCGATTTTGAATTTCTTATGCCCGTTTCAATCTATGGTCAAAACAACGGGCATGAAGATTCTTAACTTGGGGATGAGCCTTGCTAAATTTGAAGTGGATCTCTGATGAAATAGCATATTGTGAACCTAAAAGTGATTTTTTCGAAAAATTATGAGCATTAGATCATGTATCTGTAGTTCAAATCTGACTGACTTCCTCCTAACTTGGCAGGAATTTGTCTTTTTCACAAGGGGTGGATGGAAATGTTTCAGATACCCCGGTTTAGAAATTGTGTATGTAAGTTGGTCTAGTATTTTTGAAAAATGGGGTGGTACGATTGTGAAACTTTCATTTGGTAGTTGCTTCACAAAACACCCTATTTTTGAGACTCAGAAAATGGAAAATATCTTTTTGGTGCAACAAAAATGAAAGCTTTCTCTAGCAACATTGTTGGCCATCTCAAGATGCACATGTGTACATAATATGGGCACATCATTACAAACTATTCGACGATTCTAGCCATAACATTGGTCATTCAGCGTGAAAGCCATGAAATATCTCAATAGCGCATTGTTTGAGAAGGTTTTTTGAGATATTTGTAATATTCCAAGTTTTATATTTTTCCAGGATAGATCTTATTTTTTGAAAATTTTGATATATTATTTATATTTTTCTAAATTATAATGATTTAGTTATGATTTTTCTAAGATTAATGTGGTACAATGAAAAATAGCTATCCCGATAGCTTTGCCGTCAGCACAGGCCTGAAAGTTGTGCCGCCTCACGCTGTTGCCTTGACGTTACGGCGGAGAGGTTGTGCCGACAGTTGCCGTCGGCACATGGCTTCCTGTGCTGATGGTTTTCCTGTGCAGACGGCTTGCCTGCTGGCCTGGCCGAAACATACCCTATACCGACAGCTCGACATTTAGCCGTCGACACAGAGGATGGCCGCCGGCACCTTGTGCGTTTCCTGTAGTGATATAGATACGAAATCCTACTGATCTACACATACATGCATGACTACATGCGGATATGTTTGACTACTTCCAACACTACAATCATATAAGGAAAACAACTAACTGCACCGGAAAAAATTATTCAGTTTCAGCTAAATTTAAGTACAACATATTTTGTATCACTCCGAGCCAAGTTTGAAGAATGTGCACTCTTTGCTAATGGCAACCTATGAATAGTAAAATTGAATTCACTATATCAAATATGCCAATCAACATGCCAATCACATGTTGATTTACTATATTGTATAACTTATAACTACATAGTTTATATGTGATTGTAATTCTTTATTTTCGTACCAACGCACGGATAATTTGCTAGTAATATGTATATACCTATATATATAAAGTATGAGTTGGATTTAATCCACTTAATCCAGACCAACAAACAAAACTGATACAATATATGCGTAATAAGTTGAAGCTTAGACGCTATAACAACTCCATGAACCAATTACCCTCTTAGTTGCATAATAACCCGCATATTTTACCAAGTGATTACCCTTCCCATCTCCTCAGTTCATCAAATTCTATCATGTATTCCTCATATATATGTTCCATTGGCTGCCCACTCGATCAGTTGCTGCACACTCTCTCTCCTTGGCCCTTCTCTCAGTATCTTATATTTTTCGAGGATTTCTGGCTACATATGTCAATATATATTATTTTGTGGTACATGCTTGAATGATTTATATTTGTATAAGTTTCAGGTAGGGCCAAATGAATCTCTTCACCAAACTATGCTTCAAAAAAAAATCTCTTCACCAAACCCATCCATGCACTTTCTTGGGACATATTTGGAAGGCTGTCTGCATCATCGCTAGCTTTCTGACAACAATAATTGTCAAAGGCCCCAAATAGATTTCATCATTATCCTACAAGGCTGGGATTAAAAGAAAATCATTGTCCTGAATGAGGGCAGCTTCTATTTATTTCACTTAAAACTTGGATAGTAGTATATATATAGATTCTCACGTTTCAACCTACTGAAAAATAGCACACATTTGTACAGAAAATTAACCCTTCTCAGATTTTCTAAAGCAAAATTAGAGTTGGGAATCTTTAGGATGTAGGTGTGGTGATTGTTTTTTTGTACTATATGAGATTTCCTAGCTCGTCAATAAGAGTAAGAAGACACGAAAAGACAAGTCATGGTCGTTATCGCGTCATAACGAACTATATAACACACCTAAAACGGTAGGCTTTGTTCGTACAGGATTCCGGCCGGACGATCGATTCGTACCGAAGATACCACTGAAAACGAGCCGCAGTGACTAACGTCAAATATAAATATCTGCATGGATACGTGTTGCCGCCGGAACGACAGAAAAACACGCGCACACTTGTGACAACCGACCCCTCAGCTGCTCGATCGATCATCATTCTTTTTCGATTGAAAACATTGAAACTTAAGGTGCTGAAGTAGCGAAAATGGGCCTGACGCACTAGTAGAATTTAGTGACTATTTGGTTCTCACGTACACATCAACTGGATAGACAAATTGTACTCAGTATGCATGCATGCATGCCAAATGGTCTTTTCAGACAACAAATACATATGAAATGTTAGTGCTGATGCAAAGTTACAGCCTTTAGCAGTATCGTCTATACAAGCTTAATTAGATGTGTTGATGATTAGATAATTTTATCTAAAAGAAATTATTCAACCCGAGCAAGAAAACGGCTTAGCATCTTATTTTAGCAGCACACTCGCATGCTATTTGTTTTTCTCTTCTAGGGGCTTACCTTTTTATTTCTTGCCTGATTTGACCTAGCTTGCTTGGCACCTAAGGCCGGGGATGCTCAACATTTTTTTTTTCCGAAACTTATTTATCGATGTCTTCCCTATTTGACAAAATATTTTTTTGAAGGTAAAATAAACATACTTTATCTATCCTGAATTAGGTGTCACATATATGTTTAGATTCACATTTATATATACACTAAACACGTCTATATACATGTGTAACTAGACAAATTTGCGACAAATAATTCGGAATAGAGGGATCACATTAATTGCTTGTCCTAAAAATAACCCGAACTCTACTTTTAATTTGCCCCTATTTTTACATTGTATAAGGTTTTAGTACATCTCGACTCTTTTTTCTTATTTTACCTTGAAATTATTACATTCTTCAACCTTTTACCTCGTTTAATACTTTCTCACAATTTTGACTGGTTGGGCCCACATGTGAAGTCCGCATGACCCTAATGCTCAAAAGTGCAAGGGGGTGTTCGTAGTATTTTCAGAAAAAGGGCGTCTAACCCAACGAGGAGAAAAAATGGCGTATATGAATAGTGTAGAATTTAATTTTGCCATTGGAGAAAGAACGTTTATCAGTAATATGTTTTTGGTTAAATGTTGTAAGTTTCGTAAATTACAGTGAACCAAAATGTTCCGAGATATCCTAATCATAAAAATTAACTCAATGGAAGCGAAAAACTGCACTTATAAGGTCTAGGTGTTCTCAAGAACAGCGTGGTACATTTGCAGTTAAGAAATTTAATACTTATTTTTTTGACACATGATTTGTATGAGCCTATGCTTATTATACTCCAATATCCATGAAAAGTATGGTAGTTATGATTAAATTCCCAATGGTGTACCCAAAGTTTTTTGGGAAATAGTTAAGGTAAAATAATAGAAACAATAGCCACTCGAGTTGACTCGCAAGATACGGAGTGAGAGCGTTTCCAATGTCCATCCTTAGATTTTTCAGAGAAGATATACCGATTTTGAGCACGGTGATTGTTCTTCAGCTCAACCCTCTACCTCAGAGTATTCGACCCATAATACTGTTGGTTGAGCCAATGACTCTACGAGTCTATGGTTGGTGACGACGCATCCCAAAGCATGCGACTGCAAGTTCCTTTATCCCGTGTTGTTGCTGATGAGTAGACTTCGATTCTCGGAGCACAATTCTTTCTCCAGGGTATTTTACGAAGTTTGTCGAAGTTGTAAGTTATTCATTCTTTTGTTGTCTACGAGTAGACTATTCGTTTTTGTCGACGAGTAGACTATGTACTATGCTTGCCTGTCTATTTTCGGTGAAAAAGGAAACATAGAGCAAAAAATGGATAAAGAAACAGTATTTTACGAAAAAGGAACAAAACGGAGTACTCTACATAGAAACCTAAGATCTTTCTCTAGGGTGAAAATCTAAGATCTACGATCGGCTAATAGCCTTGTTGAAGGCATTGTTTTGTGAAGAGGACTTTCTTCAGGGTGAAAAGCTAAGTTTTATGATAGGTCGACGATAGCGCTTGTGCACTGTTCCCTTCTTGGAGGCGTCGCTTTTAGAGAAGCTGAACTTCTGATGCTATTTAGTGATGTTAGTACTGCTGCTAAAAGGACTGTAGCGGGACTTTTCTTTTATTGTAATTCTTCTTATTTTTTGGGCAGTGTGCATCCGTAATGCCTCTAGGGCATTGTGTTGTTTCAGATGCTAGGTGTAATTGATACCTTCTCAATATTAATATATGTTTTTTGTCGAAAAAGCTCTAGATAGAAAGGGAAATTGTTTTTTTTTCGAACGGGAAAATGGAAATGGTAAATTCGGACAAAACAACAGAAAAACTTTGCATAAATATAACTCATCCAGGAGACCAGGACTAAGAGCATCTCCAACAGGCGCGCTATATAGGCCGCGCGGCATAAAAACGTCCGATATAGCGCGCGCGGGAGAGAATGTGGCGCTCCAGCAGGCGCGGTAAACGGCGCGACGCTGTAAAATTTTTAGGGCGCGCGGCGTTTTGCACAATCCGGAGCGGCATATCTGGTGCGTCGGCTACAACGCGCGGCATCGCTCGTCCAAGCGCGAAAAATACAACGGCTGGAAAATTCCTCCCCCCGCGCCCGCGCCCTCATTTCCCCACCTACCGCCGGCGCGAAATCCAGCCGCCGCAGGTCGACTCCGCCGCCGCCCCCGCTTCTGCGCGCCGCCGCGTCGTAGATCCGCGTCGCCCGCACCTCCTCCTGGCAGCGGACGCTCCGCCGCACTGTGTCGCTCGCGCGGCCGCCAGCGACGAGTTGTAGTCGGCGGTCCTTCTCCGCGGCCCCCTTCGCGCCGGCGTCGCGTTCTTCTCCGCGCAGGCGTAGACATGTCGTCCTCGTCGTCCTCGAGCTTGCTAGCAACATGGCGCGCCCATGGTGCTCGCCCATTTGCTCGCAAGGTATGAACCATTTGCTCGCATGGCATGGACAATTCAAAGGCTACAAGAAGGATGCCACCATAGTACTTGAAGCGGTGGCCGACCAAGAGACTTGGATATGTCATGCTTTTTTTGGAATTCCCGGATCTTGCAATAACATCAATGTTCTTCAACGGTCACCACTAATGACAAGACTTGCAATGCGGGAAGGTCCATTGGTGGAGTTTGAAGCAAATGGCCACAAGTACAACTATGGCTACTTCCTCGCCGACGGAATATATCCAAGGTGGCAAACATTTGTGAAGCCAATTATTCAACCAAAAGGTAAGAAGCAAACCCAATTCCATAATGCACAAGCGGCGGCTAGGAAAGATGTAGAGAGAGCATTTGGGATTTTGCAAGCCCAATTTGCCATTGTTAGAGGACCGGCTAGATTTTGGGATCAAGAATGCCTTTGGTATATCATGACCGCGTGTGTAATCATGCACAACATGATTATAGAGGATGATCGCGGAAAAGATGTGGATCATACCCACTACGACTTGATGGGGGTTCCCGTGCAAGTGAGAAGGTCCGCACATAGGATTGCTCGATTCATTGCCTCATACCATGCCATTCGGTGCAACGACACACATGATGAGCTTCAAAAAGATCTCATGGAAGAATGGTGGAATTGGAATGGACAACAATAGTTGCATATTTGTTGTATTTGTTTAAAAACTATGTGTTGTATTGTATCAAAACCATGTTGTATTGTTGTATGTTGGACGTGTTGTATTTGGTGTGAAGTATTGTTGTGAACAATGTATTGTATTTCGCTGGTACAATTTATTATGTGAATTTTTATGTATTGTTAGATCTTGTTGGATGCATACTTGTGTGTGTTTCTTGTTTGCGCCGCGCCCGCGCGCTGCAAAATGGCGCGTCCGGCGGAGGTGCTATTTTACCGCGCCAACGCGCGCTGCAAAATGGCGCGTCCGGCGGGGGAGAAATCGCTCCGGCGCGCGGCAACGGTTTACAGCGCGTAGAATCTGAGGTTTAGCGCGCCGCGATATAGCGCGCCTGCTGGAGATGCTCTAAGTACGGGATAGTATTCCGAGTTGCTGATTTCCCTTGGAAATTTTCTATGGAAATCTTTGGCATTTCTCAAAGTGGCGAGCGACGCACGCCTCTGCTGTCATTTGTTTATCTATGGAATTAAGCGTGTAAACTCCAACACAACCTTGCTTGTCATGCATGGCAAAGTAAGATCGACTAACGAACAAATTGAACCAGCACCTAAAAGCGGACGCGCGGCAGATGATTCGCACTGAAGACACGGGTGAAAATGAGTGTTGCATCGCTGCAGCACAATTGCGGTACATACGTCAGGCTTTCTGTTCGAGTGCACAACGTGTGGAATATAATCTACCCGGCGCTTGAAGAACTGGTGCGCGCGTCGGCTGCCTGATCGACATCTATCGATCCCTGTCGCATATTTCTTCAGAAAAGTAATAAAGTATTCGTCATCATACCTTGGAACATATATAAGCAATCGATCTTCTGAAAAATAATGAAACGAGTGCGACGTCCTAGATTGATGTATAGCGGGATGTGTGCAACAAGATCGCCATTCCGTTAGCCTTTCAATTCTGCTAGTGTCTACAGGAATGGTCGGAGACGCCGACGGCCAAACCCTACGCCGAGGGCTTTTTATCGAGGCTGTCGGCGTACGGCCTCGCCGGGGCAGCGCCGGAAGACGACCGTCGGCGTATACTTGCCGTCGGCGTAGAGGTTGCTACGCCGAAGGCAGCCGTCGGCGTCTACCTGGCCCTCGGCGTAGGTACCAGCATAGCTGCTGCTCCATCCGCGACGGCGCGCTCACGGCGTCAGGTAAGACGCCGAGGGCTACCCTCGGCATAGGGCATGGCCCCCCTATGCCGACGGCCACCCTCGGCATATAGCTTTTTTTTTCTTTTTTCTCTCTCTCATATTACTTTATATTATGTTTCTATTATTTATTTACTAGTATGAATTATGTAAAAAAGGTTCTATTTTTTAAGAATTCGTAGATGGCATATATGTAGGTCCCACGGGTGACGCTCTTCGCAGACGGGTCAACCGGAGCCACTAGGCCCAACTTCTGCTATCGATGTACATATGTCCTTAAACATTTAGGAACAATTCCATTGCTAACCCTAATCCAACCCTAACCCTAACCGAGGCCATTCCCGCCCTAGGGTTTCCCGCTTCTGCGGGCCAACTTTCTATTTTGTGAACATTTTGGTAACCCTAAACCTCACCCGGATCCTATCCCTAACCCTAACCCTAGGGGTAGATCTGCGGGGTCCTCGCCCTAGGGTTTGGCTAACCTTGCCTGTACCCGGCGTTGACGATTTCCGCATACATGGGCTAGCACTTGGTAAAATCCAGGATCTGTATGTGGAAACTCCCGCCACGGCTCAAACGGAGCCTATTTTATGGTAAAGTATGCCCAACCTATGGTTTTCATGTACATATGTTCTAAACAAAGCAAAACAAATAAAAAAGTGCACTGGTAAACCCTCGCACGGAGAAAGCTATAGGGGTAGATCTGCGGGGTCCCCGCCCTAGGGTTTTCCAAGATACAGACCACCTGAGCGTCGGAATCGTTGGAAAACTTGTGTGTGTCCACATGGCATGCACAAAAGTGATTTGAGATAGTTTTATATCCAAGGCTACCCCCAAGGTGTGCCCGGCTTCTCGGACAGGGGGTTCCTACACTTAGGCAGATTCTGGATGTATAGGGGGGAACTCCCTCGGAGGTGAACTGGAGAGAAAAGTGATACATTTAAGAACTTAAGACCCACAAACGATACAAAACACTTAAATAACTAGACCCACACACATACCAAAGCGCTTAAAGAACTAGACCCACACACGAACCGAAACACTTAAAGAACTACACCCACACACAGGAACCAAAACACTTAAAGAAACTACACCCACACATGAACCAAAACATTAAAGAACTAGACCCACACACAAACCAAAACATTTAAAGAACTACACCCACACACGAACAAAGCACTTAACACTGGGTCGACGCATGACCCGCTAGACACACGGACTCGACACACACACATATTAATCAGAAGTCGAAATCTTCATCCTCGCTGGGGGTGTCCTCTGAAGCGGTGGTTGTGAGGTTCCACGACCACCGTTCATCATTCTCCCCCCATGTCGACGCCTCTCCTTTGGCGTACTCTGCTTCAACCTCGGCCTTCCTCTGCCGCTTTCCTGCCCTCCTCTCTCTCCTGTATGTCTGCTTGTCCTTCCAGAATGCGCGCATTGCCTCGACGTCTCCGGGATGGTCTCTGCGCCACTGTGCCATGAACTGCTCATCCGCCTCGGTGGTATCAATCCGCCGCTGGCCAGACCTGTACCGCCGCGCTTCACCCTGTGAGCGAAGTAGCGGCTCAGTAGAGAGACTCTGAGCTTCCGTCAGAGACCTGACCTCCGGGAAGTTCATTTCGTGGCGCGGCCGGCCAAACCTCCAAGCCGCAACGTCGTATGCGCAGGCAGCAGCCTCCTTCGTGTAGAAGGTGCCTAGCCACACACGCGTTCCACCGGCGGTGATTTCAGCCGCGAAATGCCCCGCAGGCCGCAGGCGAACGCCGATGAAGCCCGTGTTGCTACGGCGATGAGGAGCCATCTGAGCGGTAGCGCTCAGCTCAGAGGATTTTGCGGTGCTGTTGGATGAGAGAAGTGATGAGGGGAGAAATGTTGCTGGTGCTGTTAGTGGAGAAGACATGGCTATATATAGGCCGACGAGGGGCTGAAACGGCGGGAAAACTTGGCGGGAGAGAATGGGCGGGAAAGGGTGGGCGGGAAAACTTGGCGGGAGAGAATGAGCGGGAAAGGGTGGGCGGGAAAACTTGGCGGGAAATCATGGCGGGAAAAAAGGGCGGGTGAGAAGCAGCGGGAAAGGGTGGGCGGGAAAAAAGGGCGGGAGAGAAGTAGCAGGGCGGGAGTGAACCGGAGAGAAACTTGAGATCATATGGGATGATCCTTGTTTCCACATGTACCTATGACCTAACCAAGCTCAAATGGAGGCATATGCCCACCGGGGGACCCCCGATGGGATGCAGTCAAAGGGGTAGACCGCGCGGTCAACAGAACTAGGGTTTCGTCCAAAATCGAGCATCAGATCTAGGGAATGGCCCCAAAACTTGTGTGTGTCCACATGTCATGCACAAAAGTGATTTGAGATGGTTTTATACCCTAGGCTACCCCCCAGGTGTGTCCGGCTTCTCGGACAGGGGGTTCCTACACTTAGGCAGATTCTGCATGTATAGGGGGAACTCCCTCGGAGGTGAACCGGAGAGAAACTTGAGATCATATGGGATGATCCTTGTTTCTACATGTACCTATGACCTAACCAAGCTCAAATGGAGGCATATGCCCACCAGGGGACCCCCGATGGGATGCAGTCAAAGGGGTAGACCGCACGGTCAACAGAACTAGGGTTTTGTCGGAAATCGAGCATCGGATCTAGGGAATGGCCCCAAAACTTGTGTGTGTCCACATGGCATGCACAAAAGTGATTTGAGATGGTTTTATATCCTAGGCTACCCCCCCAGGTGTGTCCGGCTTCTCGGACAGGGGGTTCCTACACTTAGGCAGATTCTGCATGTATAGGGGGGAACTCCCTCGTACGTGAACCGGAGAGAAACTTGAGATCATATGGGATGATCCTTGTTTCCACATGTACCTATGACCTAACCAAGCTCAAATGGAGGCATATGCCCACCGGGGGACCCCCGATGGGATGCAGTCGAAGGGGTAGACCGCGCGGTCAACAGAACTAGGGTTTCGTCAGAAATCGAGCATCGGATCTAGGGAATGGCCCCAAAACTTGTGTGTGTCCACATGGCAGGCACAAAAGTGATTTGAGATGGTTTTATATCCTAGGCTACCCCCCAGGTGTGTCCGGCTTCTCGGACAGGGGGTTCCTACACGTAGGCAGATTCTGCATGTATAGGGGGGAACTCCCTCGTACGTGAACCGGAGAGAAACTTGAGATCATATGGGATGATCCTTGTTTCCACATGTACCTATGACCTAACCAAGCTCAAATGGAGGCATATGACCACCGGGGGACCCCCGATAGGATGCAGTCAAAGGGGTAGACGGCGCGGTCAACAGAACTAGGGTTTCGTCAGAAATCGAGCATCAGATCTAGGGAATGGCGCCAAAACTTGTGTGTGTGTCCACATGGCATGCACAAAAGTGATTTGAGATGGTTTTATACCCTAGTCTACCCCCCAGGTGTGTCCGGCTTCTCGGACAGGGGGTTCCTACACTTAGGCAGATTCTGCATGTATAGGGGGGAACTCCCTCGGAGGTGAACCGAGAGAAACTTGAGATCATATGGGATGATCCTTGTTTACACATGTACCTATGACCTAACCAAGCTCAAATGGAGGCATATGCCCACCGGGGGACCCCCGATGGGATGCAGTCAAAGGGGTAGACCGCGCGGTCAACAGAACTAGGGTTTCGTCGGAAATCGAGCATCGGATCTAGGGAATGGCCCCAAAACTTGTGTGTGTCCACATGGCATGCACAAAAGTGATTTGAGATGGTTTTATATCCTAGGCTACCCCCCAGGTGTGTCCGGCTTCTCGGACAGGGGGTTCCTACACTTAGGCAGATTCTGCATGTGTAGGGGGGAACTCCCTCGTACGTGAACCAGAGAGAAACTTGAGATCATATGGTATGATCCTTGTTTCCACATATACCTATGACCTAACCAAGCTCAAATGGAGGCATATGCCCACCGGGGGACCCCCGATGGGATGCAGTCAAAGGGGTAGACCGCGCGGTCAACAGAACTAGGGTTTCGTCGGAAATCGAGCATCGGATCTAGGGAATGGCCCCAAAACTTGTGTGTGTCCACATGGCATGCACAAAAGTGATTTGAGATGGTTTTATACCCTAGGCTACCCCCCCGAGGTGTGTCCGGCTTCTCGGACAGGGGGTTCCTACACTTAGGCAGATTCTGCATGTATAGGGGGGAACTCCCTCGGAGGTGAACCGGAGAAAAACTTGAGATCATATGGGATGATCCTTGTTTAAACATGTACCTATGACCTAACCAAGCTCAAATGGAGGCATATGCCCACCGGGGGACCCCCGATGGGATGCAGTCAAAGGGGTAGACCACGCGGTCAACAGAACTAGGGTTTCGTCAGAAATCGAGCATCGGATCTAGGGAATGGCCCCAAAACTTGTGTGTGTCCACATGGCATGCACAAAAGTGATTTTAGATGGTTTTATATCCAAGGCTACCCCCAAGGTGTGTCCGGATTCTCGGACAGGGGGTTCCTACTGTAGGATAACGTTGCATAGAAAACAAAAAATTTCCTACCGCGAACACGCAATCCAAGCCAAGATGCAATCTAGAAGACGGTAGCAACGAGGGGATGATCGAGACTCACCCTTGAAGATTTCCAAAGCCTACAAGATGAGGCTCTTGTTGCTGCGGTAGACGTTCACTTGCCGCTTGCAAAAGCGCGTAGAAGATCTTGATCACGGCGCCACGAACGGGCAGCACCTCCGTACTCGGTCACACGTTCGGTTGTTGATGAAGACGACGTCCACCTCCCCGTTCCAGCGGGCAGCGGAAGTAGTAGCACCTCTTGAATCCGACAGCACGCCGGCGTGGTGTCGGTGGCGGTGGAGAATCCCGGCGGAGCTTCGCTAAGCGTGCGGGGAAGAAGGAGGAGTGGGGCGGCTAGGGTTAGGGGAGAGGGGGGCACCGACCATCTAGGTGGTGCGGCCACCTTGTTGTGTTGGGGTGGCTGGCCCCCTCCCCTTGGTCCTCATTATATAGGTGGAACACCCAAGAGTTGGTCTACAAGTCTTCGAATAAGGCCCCAAACCAAAACCTTCCATATGACATGAAACCTACCCAAGCTAGGACTCCCACTAGAGGTGGGATTCCCACCTTCCCTTGGGAGGGGGTGGCCGGCCACCTTAGGTGGAGTCCACCTGGGACTCCACCCCTTAGGGTTGGCCGGCCATGGTGGTGGAGTCCCTTCGGGACTCCGCCTTCCAAAGTGACTTTCTTCCGGAATATTCTAGAACCTTCTAGAACCTTCCATAAATGCACCGGATCATTTTCAAACACATAAAATGACTTCCTATATATGAATCTTATTCTCCGGACCATTCCGGAACTCCTCGTGATGTCCGGGATCTCATCCGGGACTCCGAACAAATCTTCGAACTCCATTCCATATTCAAATACTACCATTTCAACATCAAACCTTAAGTGTGTCACCCTACGGTTCGTGAACTATGTGGACTGAAGGAGATATGCCCTAGAGGCAATAATAAAGTGGTTATTATTTATATCTTTATGTTTATGATAAATGTTTATATATCATGCTAGAATTGTATTAACCGAAACATTAGTACATGTGTGATATGTAGACAAACAAGAAGTCCCTAGTATGCCTCTTAAACTAGCTTGTTGATTAATGGATGATTAGTTTCATAATCATGAACATTGGATGTTATTAATAACAAGGTTATGTCATTGTGTGAATGATGTAATGGACACACCCAATTAAGCGTAGCATAAGATCTCGTCATTAAGTTATTTGCTATAAGCTTTCGATACATAGTTACCTAGTCCTTATGACCATGAGATCATGTAAATCACTTATACCGGAAAGGTACTTTGATTACACCAAACACCACTGCGTAAATGGGTGGCTATAAAGGTGGGATTAAGTATCCGGAAAGTATGAGTTGAGGCATATGGATCAACAGTGGGATTTGTCCATCCCGATGACGGATAGATATACTCTGGGCCCTCTCGGTGGAATGTCGTCTGATGTCTTGCAAGCATATGAATGAGTTCATAAGAGACCACATACCACGGTACGAGTAAAGAGTACTTGTCAGGAGACGAGGTTGAACAAGGTATAGAGTGATACCGAAGATCAAACCTCGGACAAGTAAAATATCGCGAGACAAAGGGAATTGGTAATGTATGTGAATGGTTCATTCGATCACTAAAGTCATCGTTGAATATGTGGGAGCCATTATGGATCTCCAGATCCCGCTATTGGTTATTGGTCGGAGTGAGTACTCAACCATGTCCGCATAGTTCTCGAACCGTAGGGTGACACACTTAAAGTTGGATGTTGAAATGGTAGTACTTGAATATGGAATGGAGTT
This sequence comes from Lolium perenne, assembly GCF_019359855.2. Classification (NCBI taxonomy): domain Eukaryota; kingdom Viridiplantae; phylum Streptophyta; class Magnoliopsida; order Poales; family Poaceae; genus Lolium; species Lolium perenne. Next base: position 171,522,550 of record NC_067248.2, read on the forward strand.
CGAATATTTGTTCGGAGTCCCGGATGAGATCCCGGACATCACGAGGAGTTCCGGAATGGTCCGGAGAATAAGATTCATATATAGGATGTCATTTTATGTAAAATAAAATGTCGCGGAAGGTTCTATGGAAGGTTCTAGAAGGTTCTAGAAAAGTCCGGAAGAAACCACCAAGGAAGGTGGAGTCCACATGGGACTCCACCTCCATGGCCGGCCAGCCCTAGGTGGGGAGGAGTCCCAAGTGGACTCCCCCATAGGGGGCCGGCCAACCCCCCACATGGGAGGTGGAAATCCCACCTTTGGGTGGGAGTCCTAGTTGGGCTAGGTTTCCCCCTCTTATGGAAGGTTTTTTGTTCGGGTCTTATTCGAAGACTTGGACACCAACACTTGGGGATCCACCTATATAATGAGGGGCCAAGGGAGGGGGCCGGCCAACCCCAAGACCACAAGCTGGCCGCCCCCCTTGAGTGGCCGGCCACCCCCTCCCAAACCCTAGCCGCCCCCCTCTCCTCCATATAGCCCGCGTAGCTTAGCGAAGCTCCGCCGGACTTCTTCACCGCCACCGACACCACGCCGTCGTGCTGTCGGATTCAAGAGGAGCTACTACTTCCGCTGCCCGCTGGAACGGGGAGGTGGACGTCGTCTTCATCAACAACCGAACGTGTGACCGAGTACGGAGGTGCTGCCCGTTCGTGGCGCCGGAACCGATCGTGATCAAGATCTTCTACGCGCTTTTGCAAGCGGCAAGTGATCGTCTACCGCAGCAACAAGAGCCTCATCTTGTAGGCTTTGGAATCTCTTCAAGGGTGAGACTCGATACCCCCTCGTTGCTACCGTCTTCTAGATTGCATCTTGGCTTGGATTGCGTGTTCGCCGTAGGAATATTTTTGTTTTCTATGCAACGTTATCCTACAGTGGTATCAGAGCCGTGTCTATGCATAGATGGTTGCACGAGTAGAACACAATGGTTTGTGGGCGTTGATGCTCTTGTTATCTTTAGTTTGAGTACTTTGCATCTTTGTGGCATAGTGGGATGAAGCGGCTCGGACTAACTTTACATGACCGCGTTCATGAGACTTGTTCCTCGTTCGACATGCAACTTGTATTGCATAAGAGGCTTTGCGGGTGTCTGTCTCTCCTACTATAGTAAAGATTCAATTTACTCTTCTATTGAAAACATTAGTATCAACGTTGTGGTTCATGTTCGTAGGTAGATTAGATCTCTCTCGAAAACCTAAACCACGTAAAATATGCAAACCAAATTAGAGACGTCTAACTTGTTTTTGCAGGGTTTGGTGATGTGATATGGCCATAATGTGATGATGAATATGTATGAGATGATCATTATTGTATTGTGGCAACCGGCAGGAGCCTTATGGTTGTCTTTAAATTTCATGTTGAGTAGTATTTCAAAGTAGTTGTAATAGTTGCTACATGGAGGGCAATCATGAAGACGGCGCCATTGACCTTGACGCTACGCCGACGATGATGGAGATCATGCCCGAAGATGATGGAGATCATGTCCGTGCTTTGGAGATGAAGATCAAAGGCGCAAAGACAAAAGGGCCATATCATATCACATATGAACTGCATGTGATGTTAATCCTTTTTATGCATCTTATTTTGCTTAGATCGCGACGGTAGCATTATAAGATGATCCCTCACTAAAATCTCAAGATAATAAAGTGTTCATCCTTAGTAGCACCGTTGCCAAGACTTGTCGTTTCGAAGCATCTCGTGATGATCGGGTGTGATAGAATCAACAAGTGCATATAACGGGTGCAAGACAGTTTTGCACATGCGGATACTAAGGTGGCCTTGACGAGCCTAGCATGTACAGACATGGTCTCGGAACACGTGATACCGAAAGGTAGAGCATGAATCATATGGTTGATATGATGAACACTTTGAGTGTTCGCCATTGAAGTCACACCTTTTCTCGTGATGATCGGGCTTAGGTGCGGTGGATTTGGTTCGTGTGATCACTAAGACAATGCGAGGGATATTGTTTTGAGTGGGAGTTCACCTAGATTTTTAATTATGTTGAATTAAAATTTGAACTCAATTTGTCATAAACTTAGTCTAAACTATTGCAAATATATGTTGTAGAGATGGCGTCCCCAATCAATTTTAATCAGTTCCTAGAAAGAGAAACTTAAGAGCAACGGTAGCAACTTCACCGACTGGTTCCGTCATGTGAGGATTTTCCTCTCTGGCGGAAATCTGCAATTTGTGCTTGATGCACCGCTAGGTGACCCTCCTGCAGAAGATGAAACCGATGAAGTAAAAGTTGTTTACGCGACTCGGAAAACTCGGTACTCTCAAGTTCAGTGTGCCATCCTGTGCGCCTGGAATCCGATCTTCAAAAACGTTTTGAGCACCATGATCCTCATGAGTTGATGAATGAGCTGAAAGCTATATTCGAGACTCATGCGGCCGTGGAATGCTATGAAGCATCGAAACATTTCTTCAGCTGTATGATGGAAGAAGGCAGCTCCGTTAGTGAGCACATGCTCGCCATGACCGGGCATGCGAAGAAACTCGATGACTTGGGAATAGTGATTCCTAATAGATCGGGATTAATCGTGTCCTTCAATCATCGCCACCAAGTTACAAGAACTTTGTGATGAACTACAATATGCGAACATGAACAAGGAGTTACACGAACTCTTTGGCATGCTAAAAGCTGCTGAGATTGAGATCAAGAAAGAACACCAAGTGTTGATGGTCAACAAGACCACCAGTTTCAAGAAACAGGGCAAGTCTAAGGGAAAATTCAAGAAGGGTGGCAAGAAAGCTGCCACGCCTCCTATGAAACCTAAGAACGGCCCTAAGCACGATGCTGAGTGCTATTACTGCAAGGAGAAGGGACACCGGAAGCGTAATTGCTCCAAGTATCGGCTGATCTGAAGAGCGGCCTTGTCAAGAAGAAGAAAGAAGGTATATCTGATATACATGTTATAGATGTTTATCTCACTGGTTCTCGTTCTAGTACTGGTATTTGATACCGGTTCGGTTGCTCATATCTGTAACTCGAAACAGGAACTAAAGAATAAACGAAGACTACTGAAAGATGAAGTGACGATGCGCGTTGGAAATGGATCCAAAGTCGATGTGATCGCTGTCGGCACACTTCCTCTACATCTACCTTCGGGATTAGTTTTAAGCCTAAATAATTGTTATTTTGTACCCGCGTTGAGCATGAACATTATATCTGGATCTTGTTTAATGCAAGACGGTTATTCATTCAAGTCTGAGAATAATGGTTATTCTATTTTTATGAATAATATCTTTTATGGTCGAGCACCACAAAAGAATGGCTTATTTCTGTTAGATCTCGATAGTAGTGATACGCATATACATAACATTGATGCTAAGCGAATTAAATTAAATGATAATTCTACTTATATGTGGCACTGTCTGCCTTGGTCATATTGGAGTGAAACGCATGAAGAAACTCCATACTGATGGATTACTTGAATCACTTGACTTTGAGTCACTTGATAGATGCGAAGCATGTCTAATGGGAAAAATGACAAAGACTCCATTTTCTGGTATGATGGAGCGAGCTACTGACTTATTGGAAATCATACATACCGATGTATGTGGACCAATGAGCGTAGCATCGCGCGGTGGTTATCGTTATGTTCTAACCTTCACAGATGATCTGAGTAGATATGGGTATATCTATTTCATGAAACATAAATCTGAAACTTTCGAGAAGTTTAAGGAATTTCAAAGTGAAGTAGAAAATCAACGTAACAAGAAGATCAAATTTCTACGATCTGATCGTGGAGGTGAGTATCTGAGTTATGAGTTTGGCATGCATTTAAAGAAATGCGGAATACTTTCACAATTGACACCGCCGGGAACACCTCAACGAAACGGTGTGTCCGAACGTCGTAATCGAACTCTCTTAGATATGGTTCGTAGTATGATGTCTCTTACTGATTTACCGTTATCATTCTGGAGTTATGCATTAGAGACAGCCGCATTCACTTTAAATAGAGCACCATCAAAATCCGTAGAAACGACACCGTATGAATTATGGTTTAACAAGAAACCTAAGCTGTCGTTCCTGAAAGTTTGGGGTTGCGAAGCCTATGTAAAGAAGTTACAACCGGACAAGCTAGAACCCAAATCGGAGAAATGCGTCTTCATAGGTTACCCTAAGGAAACTATAGGGTACACTTTCTATCACAGATCCGAAGGCAAAATCTTTGTTGCTAAGAACGGAACCTTTCTTGAGAAAGAATTTCTCACTAAAGAAGTGACTGGAAGAAAAGTAGAACTCGATGAGATTGATGAATCTATACTCGTTGATCAGAGTAGCGCAAAGATCGGAAGTTGTACCTGTACCGCCTACACCGGCAACAGAGGAAGCTAATGATAATGATCATGAAACTTCGAACGAGGAAACTACTGAACCTCGCAGATCGACAAGGGAACGTGCCACTCCTGATTGGTATGATCCTTGTCTAAATGTCATGATTGTGGATAACAATGATGAGGACCCTGCGACGTATGAAGAAGCGATGATGAGCCCAGATTCCAACAAATGGCAAGAAGCCATGAAATCCGAAATGGGATCCACGTATGATAACAAAGTATGGACTTTGGTAGACTTACCTGATAGCCGAAAGGCTGTCGAGAATAAATGGATCTTCAAGAGAAAAACAGATGCTGATGGTAATATTACTGTCTATAAAGCTCGACTTGTCGCAAAGGGTTTCCGACAAATTCAAGGAGTTGACTACGATGAGACTTTCTCACCTGTAGCGAAGCTAAAATCTGTGAGGATTTTGTTAGCAATAGCTGCATTTTTCGATTATGAGATTTGGCAGATGGATGTCAAAACGGCGTTCCTTAATGGAGACATTGAGGAAGAGTTGTATATGGTACAACCCAAAGGTTTTGTCGATCCTAAAAATGCTGACAAAGTATGCAAACTTCAGCGTTCAATCTATGGACCGAAGCAAGCATCAAGAAGTTTGAACCGACGCTTTGATTAGGTGATCAAAGACTTCGGGTTTATACAGTGTCATGGAGAGGCCTGTATTTACAAGAAAGTGAGTGGGAGCTCTGTAGCATTCCTGATATTATATGTAGATGACATATTATTGATCGGGAATGATATAGAACTATTAAGCAGTGTTAAAGGTTATTTGAATAATAGTTTTTTCAATGAAAGACCTTGGAGAAGCATCATATATATTAGGCATCAAGATTTATAGAGATAGATCAAGACGCCTAATTGGGCTATCACAGAGTACATATCTAGACAAGATTCTAAAGAAGTTTAGAATGGACGAAAGTAAGAAAGGGTTCTTACCTATGTTACTGTGCAAGGTATTGAGTAAGACTCAAGGACCGGCTACGAGCAGAAGAAAGAGAAAGGATGAGTAATATCCCCTATGCCTCGGCAGTAGGATCTATCATGTATGCCATGCTATGTACTAGACCGGATATAGCACATGCTGTTAGTTTGACTAGCAGATATCAAAGTGATCCAGGAATGGAACACTGGACAGCGGTCAAGAATATCCTGAAGTACTTGAAAAGAACTAAGGATATGTTTCTTTGTTATGGAGGTGACCAAGAGCTCGTTGTAAACGGTTACACCGATGCAAGTTGGAACACTGATCCTGATGACTCTAAGTCACAATCTGGGTACGTGTTTATATTGAATGGTGCCGCAGTAAGCTGGGCAAGCTCGAAGCAGTGCACGGTGGCGAAGTCTTCAACAGAATCAGAGTACATAGCGGCTTCAGAGGCTTCATCAGAAGCGGTATGGATGAAGAGGTTCATTGTAGAGCTCGGTGTGGTTCCTAGTGCATTGGACCCATTAATCATTTACTGTGATAACATGGGTGCCATCGCCAATGCACAAGAGCCAAGGTCACACAAGAGACTGAAGCATATCAAGCTGCGTTACCACTCGATTCGCAAGTACATCGAAGATGGAGAAGTAAAGATTTGCAAAGTACACACTGATCTGAATGTAGCAGATCCGTTGACTAAAGCTCTCCCTAGGGCAAAGCATGACCAACACCAGAATGCCATGGGTGTTAGGTATATTACAATGTAATCTAGATTATTGACTCTAGTGCAAGTGGGAGACTGAAGGAGATATGCCCTAGAGTCAATAATAAAGTGGTTATTATTTATATCTTTATGTTTATGATAAATGTTTATATATCATGCTAGAATTGTATTAACCGAAACATTAGTACATGTGTGATATGTAGACAAACAAGAAGTCCCTAGTATGCCTCTTAAACTAGCTTGTTGATTAATGGATGATTAGTTTCATAATCATGAACATTGGATGTTATTAATAACAAGGTTATGTCATTGTGTGAATGATGTAATGGACACACCCAATTAAGCGTAGCATAAGATCTCGTCATTAAGTTATTTGCTATAAGCTTTCGATACATAGTTACCTAGTCCTTATGACCATGAGATCATGTAAATCACTTATACCGGAAAGGTACTTTGATTACACCAAACACCACTGCGTAAATGGGTGGCTATAAAGGTGGGATTAAGTATCCGGAAAGTATGAGTTGAGGCATATGGATCAACAGTGGGATTTGTCCATCCCGATGACGGATAGATATACTCTGGGCCCTCTCGGTGGAATGTCGTCTCGATGTCTTGCAAGCATATGAATGAGTTCATAAGAGACCACATACCACGGTACGAGTAAAGAGTACTTGTCAGAGACGAGGTTGAACAAGGTATAGAGTGATACCGAAGATCAAACCTCGGACAAGTAAAATATCGCGAGACAAAGGGAATTGGTAATGTATGTGAATGGTTCATTCGATCACTAAAGTCATCGTTGAATATGTGGGAGCCATTATGGATCTCCAGATCCCGCTATTGGTTATTGGTCGGAGTGAGTACTCAACCATGTCCGCATAGTTCTCGAACCGTAGGGTGACACACTTAAAGTTGGATGTTGAAATGGTAGTACTTGAATATGGAATGGAGTTCGAATATTTGTTCGGAGTCCCGGATGAGATCCCGGACATCACGAGGAGTTCCGGAATGGTCCGGAGAATAAGATTCATATATAGGATGTCATTTTATGTAAAATAAAATGTCGCGGAAGGTTCTATGGAAGGTTCTAGAAGGTTCTAGAAAAGTCCGGAAGAAACCACCAAGGAAGGTGGAGTCCACATGGGACTCCACCTCCATGGCCGGCCAGCCCTAGGTGGGGAGGAGTCCCAAGTGGACTCCCCCATAGGGGGCCGGCCACCCCCCACATGGGAGGTGGAAATCCCACCTTTGGGTGGGAGTCCTAGTTGGGCTAGGTTTCCCCCTCTTATGGAAGGTTTTTTGTTCGGGTCTTATTCGAAGACTTGGACACCAACACTTGGGGATCCACCTATATAATGAGGGGCCAAGGGAGGGGGCCGGCCAACCCCAAGACCACAAGCTGGCCGCCCCCCTTGAGTGGCCGGCCACCCCCTCCCAAACCCTAGCCGCCCCCCTCTCCTCCATATAGCCCGCGTAGCTTAGCGAAGCTCCGCCGGACTTCTTCACCGCCACCGACACCACGCCGTCGTGCTGTCGGATTCAAGAGGAGCTACTACTTCCGCTGCCCGCTGGAACGGGGAGGTGGACGTCGTCTTCATCAACAACCGAACGTGTGACCGAGTACGGAGGTGCTGCCCGTTCGTGGCGCCGGAACCGATCGTGATCAAGATCTTCTACGCGCTTTTGCAAGCGGCAAGTGATCGTCTACCGCAGCAACAAGAGCCTCATCTTGTAGGCTTTGGAATCTCTTCAAGGGTGAGACTCGATACCCCCTCGTTGCTACCGTCTTCTAGATTGCATCTTGGCTTGGATTGCGTGTTCGCCGTAGGAATATTTTTGTTTTCTATGCAACGTTATCCTACATGGACATGGTTGAGTACTCTCTCTGACCAATAACCAATAGCGGGATCTGGAGATCCATAATGGCTCCCACATATTCAACGATGACTTAGTGATCGAATGAACCATTCACATACGATACCAATTCCCTTTGTCACGCGATATTTTACTTGTCCGAGGTTTGATCATCGGTATCACTCTATACCTTGTTCAACCTCGTCTCCTGACAAGTACTCTTTACTCGTACCGTGGTATGTGGTCTCTTATGAACTTATTCATATGCTTGCAAGACATTAGACGACATTCCACCGAGAGGGCCCAGAGTATATCTATCCGTCATCGGGATGGACAAATCCCACTGTTGATCCATATGCCTCAACTCGTACTTTCCGGATACTTAATCCCACCTTTATAACCACCCATTTACGCAGTGGCGTTTGATGTAATCAAAGTACCTTTCCGGTATAAGTGATTTACATGATCTCATGGTCGAAAGGACTAGGTAACTATGTATCGAAAGCTTATAGCAAATAATTTAATGACGTGATCTTATGCTACGCTTAATTGGGTGTGTCCATTAAATCATTCATATAATGATATAATCTTGTTTATTAATAACATCCAATGTTCATGATTATGAAACTAATCATCTATTAATCAACAAGCTAGTTAAGAGGCTTACTAGGGACTCTTTGTTGTTTACATATCACACATGTATCAATGTTTCGGTTAATACAATTATAGCATGGTATATAAACATTTATCATAAACATAAACATATATAATAACCACTTTTATTATTGCCTCTTGGGCATATCTCCAACAGTCTCCCACTTGCACTAGAGTCAATAATCTAGATTACATTGTAAGGTACCTAACACCCATGGCATTCTGGTGTTGGTCATGCTTTGCCCTAGGGAGAGCTTTAGTCAACGGATCTGCTACATTCAGATCAGTGTGTACTTTGCAAATCTTTACTTCTCCATCTTCTATGTACTCGCGAATCGAATGATAACGCAGCTTGATATGCTTCAGCCTCTTGTGTGACCTTGGTTCTTGTTCATTGGCGATGGCACCCATGTTGTCACAATAGATGAATAATGGGTCCAATGCACTAGGAACCACACCGAGCTCTACAATGAACCTCTTCATCCATACCGCTTCTGATGAAGCCTCTGAAGCCGCTATGTACTCCGATTCTGTTGAGGATTTCGCCACCGTGCACTGCTTCGAGCTTGCCCAGCTTACTGCAGCACCATTCAATATAAACACGTACCCGTGACCGTGACTTAGAGTCATCAGGATCAGTGTTCCAACTTGCATCGGTGTAACTTGTTACAACGAGCTCTTGGTCACCTCCATAACAAAGAAACATATCCTTAGTTCTTTTCAAGTACTTCAGGATATTCTTGACCGCTGTCCAGTGTTCCATTCCTGGATCACTTTGATATCTGCTAGTCAAACTAACAGCATGTGCTATATCCGGTCTTGTACATAGCATGGCATACATGATAGAGCCTACTGCCGAGGCATAGGGGATCTAACTCATCCTTTCTCTTTCTTCTGCCGTAGCCGGACCTTGAGTCTTACTCAAGACCTTGCCTGGTAACATAGGTAAGAATCCTTTCTTACTTTCGTCCATTCTAAACTTCTTTAGAATCTTGTCCAGGTATGTACTCTGTGATAGCCCTATTAGACGTCTTGATCTATCTCTATAAATCTTGATGCCTAATATATACGATGCTTCACCAAGGTCTTTCATTGAAAAACTATTATTCAAATAACCTTTTACACTGCTTAATAGTTCTATATCATTCCCAATCAATAATATGTCATCTACATATAATATCAGGAATGCTACAGAGCTCCCACTCACTTTCTTGTAAATACAGGCCTCTCCATGACACTGTATAAACCCGAAGTCTTTGATCACCTTATCAAAGCATCGGTTCCAACTTCTTGATGCTTGCTTCAGTCCATAAATTGAACGCTGAAGTTTGCATACTTTGTTAGCATTTTTAGGATCGACGAAACCTTTGGGTTGTACCATATACAACTCTTCCTCAATGTCTCCATTAAGGAACGCCGTTTTGACATCCATCTGCCAAATCTCATAATCGAAAAATGCAGCTATTGCTAACAAAATCCTCACAGATTTTAGCTTCGCTACAGGTGAGAAAGTCTCATCGTAGTCAACACCTTGAATTTGTCGGAAACCCTTTGCGACAAGTCGAGCTTTATAGACAGTAATATTACCATCAGCATCTGTTTTTCTCTTGAAGATCCATTTATTCTCGACAGCCTTGCGGCTATCAGGTAAGTCTACCAAAGTCCATACTTTGTTATCATACATGGATCCCATTTCGGATTTCATGGCTTCTTGCCATTTGTTGGAATCTGGGCTCATCATCGCTTCTTCATACGTCGCAGGGTCTTCATCATTGTTGTCCACAATCATGACATTTAGACAAGGATCATACCAATCAGGAGTGGCACGTTCCCTTGTCGATCTGCGAGGTTCAGTAGCTATCTCATTTGAAGTTTCATGATCATTATCATTAGCTTCCTCTGTTGCCGGTGTAGGCGGCACATGAACTTCTTCCGGTACTGCGCTACTCTGATCAACAAGTGAAGATTCATCAATCTCATCGAGTTCTACTTTTCTTCCAGTCACTTCTTTAGTGAGAAATTCTTTCTCAAGAAAGGTTCCGTTCTTAGCAACAAAGATCTTGCCTTCGGATCTGTGATAGAAAGTGTACCCTATAGTTTCCTTAGGGTATCCTATGAAGACGCATTTCTCCGCTTTGGGTTCTAGCTTGTCCGGTTGTAACTTTTTTACATAGGCTTCGCAACCCCAAACTTTTAGGAACGACAACTTAGGTTTCTTATTAAACCATAATTCATATGATGTCGTTTCAACGGATTTTGATGGTGCTCTATTTAAAGTGAATGCGGTTGTCTCTAATGCATAACTCCAAAATGATAACGGCAAATCAGTAAGAGACATCATAGAACGAATCATATCTAAGAGAGTTCGATTACGACGTTCGAACACACCGTTTCGTTGTGGTGTTCCCGGCGGTGTCAATTGTGAAAGTATTCCGCATTTCTTTAAATGCATGCCAAACTCATAACTCAGATATTCACCTCCGCGATCAGATCGTAGAAATTTAATCTTCTTGTTACGTTGATTTTCTACCTCACTTTGGAATTCCTTAAACTTCTCAAAAGTTTCAGATTTATGTTTCATGAAATAGATATACCCATATCTACTCAGATTATCTGTGAAGGTTAGAACATAACGATAACCACCGCGCGATGCTACACTCATTGGTCTGCACACATCGGTATGTATGATTTCCAATAAGTCAGTAGCTCGCTCCATAATACCAGAGAATGGAGTCTTAGTCATTTTTCCCATTAGACATGCTTCGCATCTATCAAGTGACTCAAAGTCAAGTGATTCAAGTAATCCATCGGTATGGAGTTTCTTCATGCGTTTCACTCCAATATGACCAAGATGACAGTGCCACATATAAGTAGAATTATCATTCAATTTAATTAGCTTAGCATCAATGTTATGTATATGTGTATCACTACTATCGAGATCTAACAGAAATAAGCCATTCTTTTCAGGTGCTCGACCATAAAAGATATTATTCATAAAAATAGAACAACCATTATTGTCAGACTTGAATGAATAACCGTCTTGCATTAAACAAGATCCAGATATAATGTTCATGCTCAACGCGGGTACAAAATAACAATTATTGAGGCTTAAAACTAATCCCGAAGGTAGATGTAGAGGAAGTGTGCCGACAGCGATCACATCGACTTTGGATCCATTTCCAACGCGCATGGTCACTTCATCCTTTAGTAGTCTTCGTTTATTCTTTAGTTCCTGTTTCGAGTTACAAATATGAGCAACCGAACCAGTATCAAATACCCAGGTACTAGTGCGAGAACCAGTAAGATAAACATCTATAACATGTATATCAGATATACCTTCTTTCTTCTTCTTGACAAGGCCGCTCTTCAGATCCGCCAAATACTTGGAGCAATTACGCTTCTAGTGTCCCTTCTCCTTGCAGTAATAGCACTCAGCATCAGGCTTAGGGCTAGTCTTAGGTTTCACAGGAGGCGTGCCAGCTTTCTTGCCACCCTTCTTGAATTTTCCCTTAGACTTGCCCTGTTTCTTGAAACTGGTGGTCTTGTTGACCATCAACACTTGGTGCTCTTTCTTGATCTCAATCTCAGCAGATTTTAGCATGGAGAAGAGTTCAGGTAACTCTTTGTTCATGTTCTGCATATTGTAGTTCATCACAAAGTTCTTGTAACTAGGTGGCAGTGATTGAAGGACACGATTAATCCCCAGTCGGTTAGGAATCACTATTCCCAAATCACTGAGTTTCTTCGCATGCCCGGTCATGGCGAGCATGTGCTCACTAACGGAGCTGCCTTCTTCCATCATGCAACTGAAGAAGTGTTTCGATGCTTCATAGCATTCCACGGCCGCATGAGTCTCAAATATAGTTTTCAACTCATTGACTAACTCATGTGGATCGTGGTGCTCAAAACATTTTTGAAGATCGGCTTCCAGACTGCATAAGATGGCACACTGAACTTGAGAGTACTGAGTTTTCCGAGTTGCGTAAACATTCTTTACTTCATCGGTTTCAGTTTCTGCAGGAGGGTCACCTAGCGGTGCATCAAGCACATATTGCAGATTTCCGCCATTGAGGAAGATCCTCACATGACGGAACCAGTCAGTGAAGTTGCTACCGTTGCTCTTAAGCTTTTCTTTCTCTAGGAACTGGTTAAAATTGATTGAGGACGCCATATCTACAACATATTTGCAATAGTTTAGACTAATGTTTATGACAAATTGAGTTCAAATTTTAATTCAACATAATTAAAAACTAGGTGAACTCCCACTCAAAACAATATCCCTCGCATTGTCTTAGTGATCACACGAACCAAATCCACCACACCAAGTCCGATCATCACGAGACAAGATGTAACTTCAATGGCGAACACTCAAAGTGTTCATCATATCAATCATATGATTCATGCTCTACCTTTCGGTATCACGTGTTCCGAGACCATGTCTGTACATGCTAGGCTCATCAAGGCCACCTTAGTATCCGCATGTGCAAAACTGTCTTGCACCCGTTGTATGCACTTGTTGAATCTATCACACCCGATCATCACGAGATGCTTCGAAACGACAAGTCTTGGCAACGGTGCTACTAAGGATGAACACTTTATTATCTTGATATTTTAGTGAGAGGGATCATCTTATAATGCTACCGTCGCGATCTAAGCAAAATAAGATGCATAAAAGGATTAACATCACATGCAGTTCATATGTGATATGATATGGCCCTTTTGTCTTTGCGCCTTTGATCTTCATCTCCAAAGCACGGACATGATCTCCATCATCAACGGGCATGATCTCCATCATCGTCGGCGAAGCACCAAGGTCAATGGCGCCGTCTTCATGATTGTCCTCCATGTAGCAACTATTACAACTACTTTGAAAAACTACTCAACATGAAATTTAAAGACAACCATAAGGCTCCTGCCGGTTGCCACAATACAATAATGATCATCTCATACATAGTCATCATCACATTATGGCCATATCACATCACCAAACCCTGCAAAAACAAGTTAGACGTTCTCTAATTTGGTTTGCATATTTTACGTGGTTTAGGGTTTTCGAGTAAGATCCAATCTACCTACGAACATGAACCACAACGGTGATACTAGTGTTGTCAATAGAAGAGTAAATTGAATCTTCACTATAGTAGGAGAGACAGACACCCGCAAAGCCACTTATGCAATACAAGTTGCATGTCGAGCGTGGAGCAAATCTCATGAACGCGGTCATGTAAAGTTAGCCCGAGCCGCTTCATCCCACTATGCCACAAAGATGCAAAGTACTCAAACTAAAGATAACAAAAGCATCAACGCCCACAAAACCATTGTGTTCTACTCGTGCAACCATCTATGCATAGATACGGCTCTGATACCACTGTAGGATAACGTTGCATAGAAAAAAAAAATTTCCTACCGCGAACACGCAATCCAAGCCAAGATGCAATCTAGAAGACGGTAGCAACGAGGGGATGATAGAGACTCACCCTTGAAGATTTCCAAAGCCTACAAGATGAGGCTCCTGTTGCTGCGGTAGACGTTCACTTGCCGCTTGCAAAAGCGCGTAGAAGATCTTGATCACGGCGCCACGAACGGGCAGCACCTCCGTACTCGGTCACACGTTCGGTTGTTGATGAAGACGACGTCCACCTCCCCGTTCCAGCGGGCAGCGGAAGTAGTAGCTCCTCTTGAATCCGACAGCACGACGGCGTGGTGTCGGTGGCGGTGGAGAATCCCGGCGGAGCTTCGCTAAGCGTGCGGGGAAGAAGGAGGAGTGGGGCGGCTAGGGTTTGGGGAGAGGGGGGCGCCGGCCATCTAGGTGGTGCGGCCACCTTGTTGTGTTGGGGTGGCGGCCCCCTCCCCTTGGTCCTTATTATATAGGTGGAACACCCAAGAGTTGGTCTACAAGTCTTCGAATAAGACCCCAAACCAAAACCTTCCATATGACATGAAACCTACCCAAGCTAGGACTCCCACTAGAGGTGGGATTCCCACCTTCCCTTGGGAGGGGGTGGCCGGCCACCTTAGGTGGAGTCCACCTGGGACTCCACCCCTTAGGGTTGGCCGGCCATGGTGGTGGAGTCCCTTCGGGACTCCGCCTTCCAAAGTGACTTTCTTCCGGAATATTCTAGAACCTTCTAGAACCTTCCATAAATGCACCGGATCATTTTCAAACACATAAAATGACTTCCTATATATGAATCTTATTCTCCGGACCATTCCGGAACTCCTCGTGATGTCCGGGATCTCATCCGGGACTTCGAACAAATCTTCGAACTCCATTCCATATTCAAATACTACCATTTCAACATCAAACCTTAAGTGTGTCACCCTACGGTTCGTGAACTATGTGGACATGGTTGAGTACTCTCTCTGACCAATAACCAATAGCGGGATCTGGAGATCCATAATGGCTCCCACATATTCAACGATGACTTAGTGATCGAATGAACCATTCACATACGATACCAATTCCCTTTGTTACGCGATATTTTACTTGTCCGAGGTTTGATCATCGGTATCACTCTATACCTTGTTCAACCTCATCTCCTGACAAGTACTCTTTACTCGTACCGTGGTATGTGGTCTCTTATGAACTTATTCATATGCTTGCAAGACATTAGACGACATTCCACCGAGAGGGCCCAGAGTATATCTATCCGTCATCGGGATGGACAAATCCCACTGTTGTTCCATATGCCTCAACTCATACTTTCCGGATACTTAATCCCACCTTTATAACCACCCATTTACGAAGTGGCGTTTGATGTAATCAAAGTACCTTTCCGGTATAAGTGATTTACATGATCTCATGGTCGAAAGGACTAGGTAACTATGTATCGAAAGCTTATAGCAAATAACTTAATGACGTGATCTTATGCTACGCTTAATTGGGTGTGTCCATTACATCATTCATATAATGATATAATCTTGTTTATTAATAACATCCAATGTTCATGATTATGAAACTAATCATCTATTAATCAACAAGCTAGTTAAGAGGCTTACTAGGGACTCTTTGTTGTTTACATATCACACATGTATCAATGTTTCGGTTAATACAATTATAGCATGGTATATAAACATTTATCATAAACATAAAGATATATAATAACCACTTTTATTATTGCCTCTTGGGCATATCGCCAACACCTACACTTAGGCAGATTCTGCATGTATAGGGGGAACTCCCTCGTACGTGAACCGGAGAGAAACTTGAGATCATATGGGATGATCCTTGTTTCTACATGTACCTATGACCTAACCAAGCTCAAATGGAGGCATATGCCCACCGGGGGACCCCCGATGGGATGCAGTCAAAGGGGTAGACCGCGCGGTCAACAGAACTAGGGTTTCGTCAGAAATCAAGCATCGGATCTAGGGAATGGCCCCAAAACTTGTGTGTGTCCACATGGCATGCACAAAAGTGATTTGAGATGGTTTTATACCCTATGCTACCCCTAGGTGTGTCTGGCTTCTCGGACAGGGGGTTCCTACACTTAGGCAGATTCTGCATGTATAGGGGGGAACTCCCTTGGAGGTGAACCGGAGAGAAACTTGAGATCATATGGGATGATCCTTGTTTCCACATGTACCTATGACCTAACCAAGCTCAAATGGAGGCATATGCCCACCGGGGGACCCCCGATGGGATGCAGTCAAAGGGGTAGACCGCCGATGAAAGGGATAGATCTGCGGGGCTCCCAGATTAGGGTTTCGTCTACCGGAGGGAATATTGAGGTAAGACAGGGTAATTATTGGTACTACATGTTCCTATGACCTAACACAACACAAAGGAAGAGAAAATTCCATGGGTCAACTGTTATCGGAGGCCGATCAAAGGGGTAGATCTGCGGGGCTCCCAGATTAGGGTTTCGTCTACCGAAGGGAATATTGATGTAAGATAGGGTAATTATTGGTACTACATGTTCCTATGACCTAACACAACACAAAGGAAGAGAAAATTCCATGGGTCAACTGTTATCGGAGGCCGGCAAAGGGGTAGATCCGCGGGGCTCCCAGATTAGGGTTTCGTCTACCGGAGGGAATATTGATGTAAGATAGGGTAATTATTGATACTACATGTTACAATGACCTAACAAAACACAAAGTAAGAGAAAAGTCAATGGTTTAACTGTTATCGGAGGCCGGTCAAAGGGGTAGATCTGCGGGGCTCTTGAATTAGGGTCTCGTCTACCGGAGATATTAAGTTAAGATATGGTAAAAAAAATTATGCGCATAGCTTGGGAATGTAGAAGATTAAAACAAATTAGCATGGACCTATATTAATATATTTTTCTTAACTATTAAATTGGAACCCGGTGTTGGTGCGTGTAGGTCGTCTGCTGAATTTCCTTTTAGCCCCTCGAAAACCGGCATATTAACCCGCAGTCCTGCTATCAACCGATAAAATCCCACCAACTGGACCCGCGCTGGCCCCGCCGGCCAGCTCCTGCCGTCCGCGACGCTGGAGGCGGCCGATACCGACCGTCGCGACGAGGGCCGCCGGCCGCTGCGCCCCGCTTCCAGCACGGACGAGCGGAAGACCGCCGCTACACACAGCGTCCAACCGGAGGCGCAGTCAGTCTTGGGACGAGCTCCATCCAGGTGAGAGGAAACACGGGGACGCCAGTTGCCACTCGAGACGGAAGGTGCCGGATGGCCATGTGTTGGGCAACAAGTTGAATCGAGATGGGAATTTCTTTTTCACAATGAATAGAGATGCGATTGGTTAGTTTTGCCTCGTGAAGTCGTGGGTACGAAGCACATGACCTTGCCCAGCTTTAGAACATCTCTAGCAGATTCAACCCCCAAACTCCAAATCCACGTATTTAGGGGCATCCTAAGGGATTTGAAAAGCACGCGCACAGTTTAGATACGTCATATGAAAGTGCAAATTTATAAAAAAAAACGCGTGCAAGACGGAAGAACAGTTCGATCGGATAGTTAATGCTTGCAATTCATCCTAAATTCAACTACATTGCAACACTGCATTACATCAAAAGTAAAGCAATTCGCCGCCACAACAATACATTGCAGCAAAATCGGCTCCGGGATACTCACCGGAGCCATGTGCCATGGCGGCGGCGCGTCGGCTTCTCACTCCTCGTCAGTGACGAGGTCGACGAAGACGCGGTCCTGCTCAACGGTGATGTGCCTCCATTCGTCGGCATTGTCCGCATCCTGCTGGCTGGAGCGCGCGACGAGGCCAACGACGGTATGAAGCTCGCGCTCCGCGACAAAGTCGCCCGGCGCGAGGCCCGCGTTGACGCCGAGCTGCGGGAGGAGGAGCTTGAAATGCTCGTCGTCGAGGTAGTCGCCCGGGGCGAAGTGAGGGAGGCGTGGCGGCTCCGGCTCCGCCTCGACCTCCATCTTCACCACCAGCGCCGTCGGAGGGCACTCGTGGGAGCTCGACCCCGAGGACGATGAGGCCGCGGAAGGGGAGGACGCGCATCCACGGCGGTACCGCTCCGACTCGCACTTGGCGAAGGCGGTCAGCGCCGCCATGCCGTAGTTGCGGTAGCTACCGCGGATGCGCGCCGCATCGGAGCGCAGCTTCTCCTCCTCCGTCTTCTCCCGCTCGCCGGCGGAGCTCCCTCCGCGCTCGGTGGAGCTCCCGTCGCAGCCAATCTGGCCGCCCCCGCGCCCGCTTCGGCCCTTCCCCGCCACCATCTTGCCGGACGGAGCTCGGGGTGCTCGATTTACGGTGGATCTACGGTGGATTGCTCGCCGCCGGCGCGTCGATTTGACGTCGGTGGGAGGCGGAGAGGCGGAGGAGCGCATGGGGTTTGGCACCCATCCGCCTCGCCGACCGTCATATATGCGGGCGAAACGCGAGTTTGGGTTGCGGCCTGGATCCTTTTTCAGGCCAAACCGCCGATGCGGGGTGGCGTTTGCAGGCCGATATGGGGGATCTACTAGAGATTCTCTTATGACACACGAGCCCCAGCTTAATGTACGAATATTGGGCACATACTGACATGTTGTGCGACATGGTCTCTCATAAATTGAATAACTTTTCAAAATATCTGATTCATGTGAGCGAATAAGATCGTAATAAGGGTTTTGACAACACATAAATATTATGTCAAAAAAGATTTTGTCAAACAAAGTGTTCGTCTCGCCTTCTACCATTCGCACGAGGGTTGGGCGGTGCGGGTGAAGGTCATCGGTTGCCTAAGGTAGAGCGGCACATGGCGCAACCCACTAGCGGAGCTAGATGGGCGGCGCGTGGTGAAGGACACTGATGATCTGGGCCAAGAAAAGTAACATGGACTTCGCCATGGGCCGGTTGAGGTGGATGACGGAGAGGACAAAGAAAATGGGTCAACGGGGCTTTTCTGGGAGGGAAGAAGACCGGTTCGGTTGGATTAGGCATAAGGATTATTGATTTCCAGGTAGGGTTTCTAAATATTTATATTTAGTAAAGCATAAATTCATAGCAACCCACGACATTCAACATAATAAAACGACGTCACAAAAACAAAATAATCCATATATTGTTCTATATTTATGTTTTTTATTCCGTAGCAACGCACGGGTATTGTGCTAGTTATAAATATAATTGACATTAATAAAATTTAAAATTGAAAATAAATTGAAAAAGAAAAAAAAGGGCTATGCCGAGGGCAACCGTCGGCATATGCCTGGCCCTCAGCATAGCTAGGGTTGGCCGGGTCGTGTTCTGGTCGAGCCGGACCACGAACACACACGCCCGCAGCACACACGCCCGCGCCATCTCTGCTCCTCCCCCCGCCCGCCGCCACGCTTCCCGCCGCCGGCAACCACCTCCCCGCCGCCCTCCCCTGCTCCCCCGCCACCTCGCGCCGACGCCAGCAGCCGCGCGCCGCTCTCCTCCTCGCGGCCCTGTCCATCGCCGCCACCTGTCGCAGCGCCGCCGCCCTCCCCGGCCCTCTCACCTCACCGCGCCGCCATGCCCGCCCCCCACCCGCAGCCGACCGCGCCGCCAGCCTCCACCCCCACCCGCGCCCGAGCCTCCTCCCCCCACCCGCGCCCCCTGCCTCCCCGCAGCACACACGGTAAGATTTCTTTTTTTGTATTTGTGTATTGGTTTTAGTTGTTGAAATTGAAATGTGTAAGAAAATAGTAATTGAAATGTGTAATTGATTTGAAATAGAAAGAAAGAAATAGTAATTGAAATTGAAATTGAAAGAAATAGAAATTGATTTGAAAATTGGAAAGAAATAGAAATGAAATGGAAATGTGTAATAGAAATAGAAATGAATTTGTTTAATAATGGAAATAGAAATGCAAATGTGAATTTGTTTTAATAATGTGAATTTGTAATAGGCCATGTCGTGACCGCCTCGTCATGAGCACCCCGGCGTGACGATCCCGGATCTTGACGCGCTTCTCGACGTTCGCCGACATTGACACTCGGTTGTTGGACTACTTCCTCTTCAGCCGAGGGTGAGCTAAATTTCCAACTTCTTCTCCGCATTTTCTTATGTCACTAGATTCATTTTCCAAGTCAAGTTGCGTAACCTAGGTGTCACTTCCCGTCCGCGAGCGTTACGCGGATAAATATGCATTAGTGGTCCGCATATTTTGAACCGTAACGCTTGCGGCATTTACGGGACAGTCGGCGGATGCGTAGTTGTCTACGTTTTCCATGTTCTACTCCGGTCCGAGTCAGGATTTCGGCGGCGCCTCCCCGTTGTTCTCCGGATGCACATCCTCTCGGCTTTTTGCCGAGACGTGTATCGGGAGAGCAGCGGGGAGGTGCTGCCAAAATTCTGACTTGGACCGGGGTAGAGCATGGAGAACGTAGCCAACTACGGATCCGGCGGCTGCTAGGTTGATGCATGCGTTTCGCCCGGTAAAATAAATAAAAATATGATGCATTTAATTTCCTATTTGATATAAATGCTATGTATGTGGTTTGGCTCCCAATAAAGCAGAGGATGACTGATAATGGATGGATGTACAATGAGCGTGTTAGTGCGACTGAGAAAACAACTGAGTGGACAAGGAAGACCCATTTTCTAGTGAATGAGTTAGCGCGTGGTACAAAGGGGCTGGTTCGGGCACTTTGCCCCTGTGTTCGCTGCGTGAAGCGTCAACGTCGTGGGAAGGATGAAATGTATAGACACCGTCTGCAATATGGGTATATGCATGGGTACGTCACGGAAATCGACTTTGATGAGCGCGAATGTGACAGAGGTGAGGTGACGCGGCAGCGGCTTAATGGCAATGAGTACGATGGAATTAGAGACTTTCTAGATGATCTCGTTGATACGTCTCCAACGTACCTATAATTTCTGATGTTCCATGCTTGTTTTATGACAATACTTACATGTTTTGCTTGCACTTTATAATGTTTTTATGCGTTTTCCGGAACTAACCTATTAACAAGATGCCGAAGGGCCAGTTGTTGTTTTCTGTTGTTTTTGGTTCCAGAAAGGCTGTTCGGGCAATATTCTCGGAATTCGACGAAACGAGGACCCAGGACCTTATTTTTCCCGGAACCTTCCAGAAAGTCAAAGGGGGACCAGTGGGGAGCCCTGGGGGCCCCACACGTGTGGCCGGCGCGGCCCAGGAGGGGGGCATGCCGCCCTAGTGTGAGGTGGCCCCGTGGCCCCTCCGACTCCGACTCTTCGCCTATTTAAGCCCTGGAGACCTAAAAACGCGATACCAATTGACGAAACTCCAGAAAGACTCCAGGGGCGCCGCCACCATCGCGAAACTCCAATTCGGGGGACAGAAGTCTCTGTTCCGGCACCCTGCCGGGACGGGGAAGTGCCCCCGGAAGCCATCTCCATCAACGCCACCGCCTCCATCATGCTCCGTGAGTAGTTCCCCATGGACTACGGGTTCTAGCTGTAGCTAGTTGGTATTCTCTCCCCCATGTACTTCAATACAATGATCTCATGAGCTGCCTTACATGATTGAGATTCATCTGATGTAATCGGTGTTGTGTTTGTTGGGATCCGATGGATGATACATTATGATTAGTCTATCTATAAAGTTTGTGAAGTTATTGTTGCTGCAATCTTGTTATGCTTAATGCTTGTCACTAGGGCCCGAGTGGCATGATCTTAGATTTAAGCTCTATACTTATTGCTTAGATTGTATCTACAAGTTGTATGCACATGTCTATGTCCGGAACTAAAGGCCCCAAAGTGACAGAAATTGGGACAACTGGAGGGGAAGGCTTAGATATGAGGATCACATGTTTTCACGGAGTGTTAATGCTTTGCTCCGGTACTCTATTAAAAGGAGTACCTTAATATCCAGTAGATTCCCTAGAGGCCCGGCTGCCACCGGCTAGTAGGACAAAAGATGTTGTACAAGTTTCTCATTGCGAGCATGTATGACTATATATGGGAAACATGCCTACATGATTAATAATCTTGATGTTCTGTCTTAATGCTATTTCAATCCTATCAATTGCCCAACTGTAATTTGTTCACCCAACACTTGTTATTGGAGAGTTACCACTAGTGTAGATAGCTGGGAACCCCGATCCATCTCTCATCATCATATACTCGTTCTACATGTCATTGGAAGTAGTATCAACTATTTTCTGGTGCCATTGCTCTCATATTACTGCTACTGCTGCTGTGTTACTGTTACTATTGCTCCCATATTACTGCTGCTTTCACATCACCCCTGTTACTAGTGCTTTTCCAGGTGCAGCTGAATTGACAACTCAGTTGTTAAGGCTTATAAGTATTCTTTACCTCCCCTTGTGTCGAATCAATAAATTTGGGTTTTACTTCCCTCGAAGACTGTTGCGATCCCCTATACTTGTGGGTTATCACTCGTCCATGCCGATGTCCCGGATTCGCCACCTCCAGAACTGGAGGCGCCGCCAGAACCGGAGGCGCCGCCAGAACCGGAGGAACCAGAGCCAACCGCGAAGGCCTTCTATGGTATGATTGCCGCGGCTAAGAAGCCTCTGTACGAGGGCGCCGCGATTTCTCAACTCGATGCCATCTCCCAATGTTTAGCCGACAAGACCCGGTACAACACCACCCGTGAGGGCTTTGAAGCAAGTTTGAAAACAACTGGTAACATGTTGCCCAAAGATCATTGTCTGCCTCAAAGCCTGCACGCGATGAGGAGAATGATGAAGGACCTCAACATGGATTATCAAAAGATAGACTGTTGTCCGAAAGGCTGCGTTCTATTTTGGAGACAGTTTGCGGAGGACAAGTACTGTCCCATCTCAGAAGCGATCTAGGTATGAAGAGGTAACGGGAAAGGATGGTCAGGTGAGGCAGTCAAGCACCGCAAAGTCGATTCTTCGATATCTCCCATTCATAAAAAAGAATCCAGCGGCTTTACATGCACGAGGAGACAGCCAAACAGATGACGTGGCACAAGTATGGGAAGAGATTCGTGGACGAAAACAAGCAGTTGAAGATGGGACATCCATCCGATGGTACGGCATGGAAGAACTTCGATAAGAAATTCCCCCTTGCGGCAGCCGAGGCTCGAAATGTCAGAATTGCGATAACAGATGGCTTCAATCCATATGGTATGTCGAATGCCAATTACAGTTGCTGGCCCGTGTTTGCTATTCCGCTCAATCTCCCTCCCGAAGTCCTAATGACGAGGAAGACCATGTTTCTGTCGCTGATCATTCCAGGCCCTCATTACCCGGGGAAGAATTTGAGTGTCTACATGCAGCCGATTGTGGAAGATTTGAACCACTCTTGGCACCACGGGACATTGACGTACGACCGAGCATCGAAGACAAACTTCTACATGAAAGTTTGGTTGCAGTATACCATGCAAGAGATGCCCGGGTACACCCTAACATGCGGATGGTGTACAGCTGGTAATTGGCCATGCCCAGTGTGCAGGCACCGGCTTGAGTTCCTTTGGCTACAGAAGGGTCACAAGTATGTTGCGTTTGACACGAATCGACAGTTCCTCAAAAGGAGGCATCCGTTTAGAGAAGACAAAACGAACTTCAAGAAGGGCAAAGTTGTGCATGAAAAAAAAGATGTGCCGAAGTTTGATGGTACACTTGTTGAAGCCGAGCTATGTGCTCTCGTGTCGGCAGCGACGCCAACTGGCCATCAATTTGAGGGATATGGTGTAACGCACAACTGGACTCACGAGGCAGCCTTAACGAAGCTCGAGTATTACACGCACCTCGAACTTCCCCATAACATCGATGTGATGCACACTGTAAAGAATGTCGCGGAGTCCGTCTTTCACACATGCCTGAACATTCCTGGGAAGTCAAAGGATAATGTCAAGGCTAGAGTCGATGTTGAGATCCTCTGTGATAGGGAAAAATTACACATGAAGCGTCCTATTGGCCGTCAAAAGAATTGGTTCAAGCCGCATGCCAACTTCTGCCTTGATTCCATCCAAAAGAAGGAGGCATTCAGGTGGCTCAAATACGTCGTGATGTTCCCTGATGGTTATTGCTCGAATATGAGTAAGGGAGTTAATCTTTCGACGGGAAAAGTCACCGGGCTCAAGAGTCACGACTATCATATATGGATTCAGCGGCTCATGCCGGTGATGCTTCGAGGGTATATCCCCGAGAAAGTCTGGCGAGTGCTTGCGCAGTTGAGCCATTTCTTCCGCACGCTCTGTGCTAAGCAGATATGTCCCAAGGTTATTGCAAAGCTACAAGATACAGTGCCGGAGTTGCTATGCAATTTGGAGATGATATTTCCGCCAGGCTTCTTTACTCCGATGGCACATCTCATTGTGCACCTCGCCAATGAGGCACTCTTGGGTGGCCCGGTGCAGTTTCGTTGGCGATTCAGACCGAGAGAGAGTTTAAGTATATTCGAAAGATAACTGGAAACAAGGCCAAGATTGAAGCATGCATAGCTGAGGCAATATGCCTTCGGGAGATGGCAGATGCCGCGACAACGTACTATCCCGATGATGTTCCCACTCAGCATAACCCGGTCGCTCGTTACAATGTCGACGTGCCCGAGAATGACCCCAAGCTACAACTATTCCAATTCCCCGGTGGCAAGGCTGGTAAAGGAACAAAATATAAATTGGAGAACGAAGAGAAGGATTGTATAATGCTATATGTGCTTATGAACATGATTGAAGTGGTCCCATTCGTAAGGTAAAAATGGTGAACAAATTACTTTGTAGCTAGTAACCTCGTCTCGGTCTAATGCTTATTTTCTCCTTTCAGCGAATTCACGGATGAAATGTGGCCGTATGATGAATTGCCTCAACCCTCGGAGATGGACACTCTACTGAAAGAGGGTGCTCCCGAAATTAATAAAAACTTTGTGTCATGGTTCATGGAAAAAGTAATTTCTAACCTGTCCTCTTACATTGCAACATGTGACTTGTCCCTCTTATTACACGTAACTAATGCACACAACAAATTTGAAATGTTCTTGTAGGGTCGTGAGAGAAACGTTGATATGATAGATGAGTTGAAATGTGTTTCCCAAGGTTGTAGCCGTGAGGTGACCAAGTATGAGAAGTATGATGTGAATGGGTTTCGCTTCCACACAGAGACGCACCAGAAGGGTCGGGCGAATCCCAAAACGATAAATACTGGGGTCTTCACCAAAGGAGCCAACAACTTTGATTACTACGGAAGGTTACAAAGTGTATACGAGTTGACATTCAATCGTACGAACGTGCAACTCAATATCGTCGTGTTCAAGTGTCATTGGTTCGACCCAATAGGTGGACAGAGAAGTGATAAGTCCATTGGGTTAGTTGAAGTTAAGCCTTCAACCACCAATAGCGGAGCCAATGTCTTTGTTGTGGCTCACCAAGCCAAGCAAGTTTATTATTTGCCCTACCCATGCCAGAAAGCAGAACTCAAGGGTTGGGAAGTCGTCTTCCAGGTATCGCCACATGGTAACCTACCGATTCCCTCTGAGGATGATTACAACAACATTGACCCCGTGACATACGAGGGGATTTTCTATCAAGAGGAACAGGACTTCGGGGAATATATTTTAGAACCGTTTGTTCAAGAGGACCTCGGGAACGATGCAGAAACTCGTGGTGAGTCAGTGGTGGATCTAAAGGACATATCTATGCTCGAGAAGTTACTTGAGGCGAATGACAATTATGATGAGCCTCCACCCGTCGACCCTTCAACTTTGTACTCACAAGATAGTGATAGTGATAGTGAGCCAGAGAAAGAGAAAGAGAAAGAGAAAGAGACGGAGTATGAGAGTGAGCGTGAGAGCGATGATGGCTGGTGAGGGTCTTTTATTCTTAGTATTTATTTGTCAATATGCTTCTTAATTGCATTGTGCCTTTTATTCTTAGTATCTACATTTTATTATGTCAACATGCTTCTTAATTGCATTGTGCCTTTTATTCTTAGTATCTACATTTTATTTTGTCAACATGCTTCTTAATTGCATTGTGCCTTTTATTCTTAGTATCTACATTTTATTATGTCAACATGCTTCTTAATTGCATTGTGCCTTTTATTCTTAGTATCTACATTTTATTATGTCAACATGCTTCTTAATTGCATTGTGCCTTTTATTCTTAGTATCTTCATATAATATGTCTTTGTGCTTAACTGTTTTATTCTTCTCAATGCAGGTGACTGAACAATATGAGCAGCGGCAAGGCAGACTCCGAGAGCTTGCTTAAGACGCTGGCGCAGGTGAAGAGGAATATTCCTAGAGCGCCCAGACGGAGTGATCGAGCCCCGGTGCGCAATCCGCGTTACGCCGATGGTACCGATGGAGGACGAGGACGAGGAGGACGAGGTGGAGGACGAGGTGGCGGCGGGGTACACATGGACTTTGATGAGCCACCCTCCGCTTCTGGCGACGTGGCTCCTGAGTTGTTCCTAGAGGGTCCGTCTAGTGGGGAGGTGGAGATGGAGACAGAGTCTACACACGAGTCGGACTCTAGGGCTGAGTTGGAGGTGATGGAGGGTGGGGGTGCGCCGAAGCCCTTGAAGATTCGTGGAGAAGCTAGAGTCCCCGATGCGAGGAAGGAGCCGAAGACCCATGATGACAAGGCCCTTATCATTCCTTCGAGCGATGAGTAAGTGTACTACTTCAGAAATTTCGAACATGTATTTTCATCTTGGGCATAATAAACAATTTGGCATATATACTAATGTGTGATTTATTTGCAGCAACTGGACATGGGAGGCCAAGCCCGCCCGCCAGCCTAACAGCTTGCTTGGGGCTCTGATTAAGAAGTTCTGGCCGGGCAAATACACTCCCCTTAGCACGTTCCCCGGTGGCGAGCCAAAGCTAGCCACTACTTGGGCGGACTATGAGGATGCCCCTGCCGTAGGCTTCGCGACAGCTGCTGAGGCTGTGGACACCAAGTTCTGGGTAAGGCATATATTTCTCGAGCACCGTTCATAGTTGATGACCCTAATGTGCTAACTCATGACTTTCACAACTGATTTATGCATGATTGAAGTGCTTCTATCGTGTGGACCCGGAGCATGATACGCAGGCGCGTCTCACTTTGCGTGGCGCTTGCGAGAGGTTGACACCGCAGCAGTGGTACAACCAAAAGGTCACCTGCGCTAGTGCCTTCTGGGCTAACAAGGGTAAGAGGGTCAAGAAGGAGTACTATGTTGGTAACCAGCCTACGGAGGAATGGGCAATGACCATTGATGAGTACATGTCGGTGAGTAAAATGTCAATGAGATTATACATTGCTGCTAAGTTTTCATTGGATTATCTTGAGTTGAGTATTGCGTTTTCAGGTTTGTCCCGAGTGGGCCGAGCAGCATAGGGAGGCATGGGAGGAGCTGATTAGGGCGAGGTGGCTCAGGCAGGACGAGGAGTTTGCAGCCGTGTCGAGGCGTAACATGGAGAACCGAGGCACCGGTGGCACACACTGCGCGGGAAGCCGCGACTACACCCGCTTCAAGGGGAAAAAGGTATGTATATACATGGAACGACCTTCTTTCATTTCCCGTCATGTCTCATTTGTGATACGCATAACTTTTCTTTTCGCGATGCAGGTGGCCGAGGCACCACCTGGGGTGGTGCTTCATGATGCCGAGATATATGACATGATGCGGATGAAGCAGAAGCCCAATCCCGCATTGCCTCAGCCATAGTACTACAGCAATGCCAAGGCCGCCAAGGATGACTACTGCGACATGGTGATGTCTCGTCACCCGGAGGTGGATGACCCCTTGCGCATCCCGATCGAGGAGGAGTCGTTGGTCATGTCGGGGCACGGGCGTCCGCATGGCCGTTTCCCCTTTCTGAATAAGGTGGTCAAGCCTACCCACGCCACGAGCTACACGCGTCTCAAGCATACACTCACCGCCGACAGCCCCCAGCCTCATCCACGGCCTGCTCGTCCACCCGCCTACGATGTAAGTTTTCCTCATTTTCATCCTCTTTCCGGTTTTCCTTCCTACATGGCTAAGTGTTGACGAGATTCATTGTTTCTGAAATTGTAGCCTGAGTTCGAGGCGGCCTTCGAAGCCTGTAATGAAGCGTATCAGCAGGCCGCTGCGTAGTGGAATAGGCAGAATACAACCTACATGGCGTATATAGGAGTAAGTCTGAATCTTTCTTCTCGCAAGTAGATGACAAGTCTCAGTTTGATGCTTTATTTCTGCAAAGCCTAACTTGTAACCTATCTTGCAGGAAATGATGATTTCTATGTCTACTGGTACACCACCACCGGCTCGAGTTACCGTGGCGGGGGACATGCCTATCATGCCATCGAGGGCAGCTTTCGCTGCGACTTACTACGGATCCACACCGGAGGTAAGTTCTTTGCCAAACCGGTAGTTACCACTTTCCTTTGCCTCGCAAGTTGCTAACATGTAGGGAACATGCGGTGACCCAGCGTACCACTGCATGGTGTAGTACACAAGTCGTTGACATAACACAAGTGAAACACCGTTCCACTCATATTACATCTCTCAGAGTCGTACAACAGAAACATATGCGAGTCCAAGGTATGTCTATAGAAGTACACGCGAACTGTTTACATAAGATCCACACAGCCTCCTACTTTACAGTGTGGTAAAACTTCAAATAAACTCCAGAAGAATGACTCGTAGCCTAACTTGTTGCTAACTCAAGCTTAAGAGCTAACAGGCTTACTATAGACATCTAGCTACTTAGGTGCTAGGATTAGGGAAATGTTCCCTTCTATTAATAGTCTAAGTTTCCACTCTAGGTGATGCAGAAGTTGACTCCATTGACTTCTTTGATTGGCTTCTTCATCTTGTTGCAGTTGACTCCTTTGTCTTCGAGTTCCACGGTAGTTTCTCCTTCGGTGCATTGCTCTAAGAAGGGGGTTCAAACGAGATAGAATGAGTACGAGCGTACTCAGCAAGTTCATATTAGGAAATAGGTGTATCATGCACTAGCTACAGCCATAGACCAGAAAGTCATAGGCCAATGTAAGTTTTCATAAACATTTCTTCAAAAGGTTTATTTTATTCTGAAAACTATGCCCGTCAGTCTTCACAGGTTGAACAGAACTTCGTGGAGTTCCTTTCCTGCCGCGTTCGCAGTTCCCTTCCCGAACAGGGAGTAGCGATCACAATTCAGTATCCTCTGCAGAGGTGCGTTACTTTTCCCATAAGAGACCTTATCCTTGATACCTATCCGAGATGCATGCTCGTCCACACTTCCTTGGTGTGGGGCCAGGTGTAAGATCCAAGCCAATCACTGCCTTCTCCGCGACCCTGCAAACCCACCCTTTTGTCCAACCGTACACCTCATTAGACTTCCCGATAATACGGCTTTACTCATGGTGTACTCCGGACAATCCCTCATAGATGGTAGAGATTAACATCACTAATGGATGGGGATTTAAAAGGATATCCCAACCTATTGCGGCAGTGCCTCCAACACCCCACCGTCTCTACCAATCTGTTGGCGTGCAGAAGGGAAAAGATACAGCTGACTTCCCCAGAGCCATTATAGATCTTATGGTCAACGCGATATGTACGGCGCTAGAATCACTGGACGGCATTGGTAATTAATCCTAGGGTGATATAACCCATGCAATGGAACCTCCACCATATCAACACATACCATGGTTCCATTGCCCACCACATAGTCATATTCATAATTGTAAAATAATATTTGCTTTCAATGCATGAGTGATAAGTATAGTACTTTGCATATAGTTTGATAAAAATAATCAAATGACATGAGCAAGCGATGAACTTGCCTTTCTTGACTGCAAGATTATGCAGGAAAAAGCTTCGATACGTGAGAACTCCAAATGCTGAAATACCATCATCGTCCGGTAAGGACAATGTTTAAACAACTGGCAAAGATGCTATAATGCATAGTATGAGATGCAATCATCCCGAGCGTAACCTAACCTCGAAGATTTAGGATGTATGAGTTGGAAAGATTTCTTTAGGGTTGGTTGCACTTTTAGAATGGTTCTCAAACAAGGTTATTATTAGGTTTTGGTTATATTAGCATCATAATCAAGTGATATAAGACATCATAACAATCATACACATAAAGAATAGTGGTGGAATAATATGTAAAGAACAGTTGTCCATTTTTAAGTTCTAAAGAACATGATTGATGATTACTTCTACTATACTTTAAAAGAATAACTTTTGAAGAACATGTTGTTTAAGAAATATTTAGTATTTCAAAGAAGGATTAAGGCTTCTAAGGTTTGATTAACATTTGTACTTCAAAAGAATAACTTTTGAAGAACAGGTTAAATAAGAATATGAACTATACATATATAGGAGCTATGGCTTTCTAGGGTTTACTATTGAATTCATTTAGTTCCACTAATAGGAATTAGTTGGTTCTTAACTTGGAATGGGTTTCTATATAGCAAGTATTGGTAGTTTTATTGCTATGGTTTCTTCTAAGCATCATATCAAAGGATGGTTGTTTAAGATGGTTCTATAAATTAGCTATTAGGGTTTACTATGGTTTCACAACTACTTACTAAGTAATCTCTAATGGTTGCCCAGCTAAGTGGTTTATCATTTCCTAAGTAGGGTTGAGTGGAATAGGAGCATGGGTTGTGAATTACTACACAAGGTTGATACTAGGGTTCATCATTATAGTTCTACTAGGTTTTGACGGTTAAGGTTTATCCTAATGGTGTGGTATAATGGTGTGGTAATTAATGGTACTAATCCAATTAACAAGCTAGGGTTTATATTTAGGTGGCACTAGTGGATCATATAGGTTTTAAATTGGAATTAGAGACATGAAATGATGACTCATGTGAATTGGTTCTATGTTGGTAGATCCTGACTTGTATTTGTTGGTCACATAATAAGGTTCTCTATGTAAGGTGAAATTCACATGATCACGTGTAACATATAACTAGGGTTTTGGAGTTGCTTCTAATTTAGGGTGATCACATGAAATAATGAGATCAAGGTCTTACTCAAATTGAAACTAGGGTTTCTAAATTATGTTACATCTCCTAAAATTATAATTGGCAATAAAGGTGTGGTAACTAATTACTTTGAAACAAAATTAATAATGGTTTAACATTTTATTAATTTTTACAAGAATTAATATTTAGGTAATTCTTATTTAGGTTTAATTAAGAATCAGGGTTTAATAATTGTTATTAGGGTTTAAAATAATTAACTTGTTAACTAAAGATGTTTAAGTAAATAAGTTTTGATTTATCAAATAATATTGGCTTATAATATTTTCTTGAGTTATTATTATTTAAAGGAAATAGAAAATAGTACTTTGCAAATTAGGGTTTATGAATTACCACTAATAATTAAGTTAATGCAAATATGATAAAGAAAATTAATCCTAACATTTTACTTAGTTACTGAATAACTAATATTTAATTTTGAAACTTCACTAATTATTGAATTCAAATTATATTTTGAATAAATGAAATGGCATAATTTATAAGGTTAAAAATAAGTGAATTTTTATTTTGAGACACATTTTTTTTTATATTTTATTTGAATAGAGTTTATTTTTGTGAGCATTTTGATATATTATATATATTTTTCTGAGTTGGAATGGATTTTATACAATTTTGCAAAGTTTCAGTGATTTTCTGGAATTTGAAATAAACGAAAATACTAAAGATACCGGTTCATTTCTACCCCTAGACACAGACATGTGGGCCTGTTGACTGAGTCAATTGCCACACGGGCAACGACCAGTCAACAGAGCTGAGGTGGCGGTGACACGTTGCTCTCGCCGGAGAGAACGCCGGTGAAGCTCCGGCGAGCGACGGAACGGCTGCTAGAGACCTCCAGGGACATCCTAACTAGGTGCGTTCGAACCAGTACTCGATGCTGAGCAAACGAGCATGAACGCCACCACCCAATGGTCACCGGAGCATCGCCGGTGAACTCGTCTGCGGCGGCGTGACTCAGCCAAAATGGAAAACGAGGCTAGGATGCATGCTAGGAAGTGAGATCTGGCTCTATAGGCGCGCAAACTCACCGTGAGGCTTCCCAGATGCTCGACGGAGTCTGCCGGAGACGAAGACGACGACAAGCTCCACTTTTCTGCGGGAGGCCGACGAAAGGGAACGGACGATTGGCGATGATTGAGACCTCCTCTCCTCGATTCCTTCCACGAGGATGCTCCCAGAGACACGGCGCTTCTCCTCGACCACGCAGCTGAGGCGGGGGTGGTCTTAATCGGCGGCTAGCCGGAGAACTGGTCGGCTATGGCGGGGTTCCAGTGATATATGGAGAGGGCTAGAGATGCAATGGATGGGCGGCGAAGCTTTAGGGTTTCCAGGGGAAGCTCTTGGCATATTTATAGAGCTCGAGGCGATCAGGATTGACGACGCGACGGCGGCGTCTGGCCGAGATGCACGGCAATGGCGGCGTTAGTTCTGGGCGTGAATCTTGACGTAGTTGGATAGGACGGACGCGAGAGGAGTTGGGCACGGTTCTGAGATGGCCTGCGACGTCCAGGTCGTCCTTATCGCCGCCGGGGTCGTGGCCCTGCGGCGCGAGCGTCTTTGTCGAGCTCGGAGAGATAGACGACGACGACTCTCCTTTGCATGAATTTTAAAGCGAACGAAACGGTATCTGGCTTGGGCTGGGCTGGTGCTGGGCTTCAACGTGGGCTGCTGCGGTCCAGGTAAGCCAGGTAAGCTTCTTCTCTTCTTTTATATTTTCTGTTTTTATTTCCTGGTTTCTATTTTATGATTTGAATTCAAATTTTGATTCTGGTTTTGCTTTACAGGTTTCAAAAATATTTGAATTTCAAAACAATTTGATAATGCTACCTACTGTATGGTTTTGTTTATAAATAACCATATTATAATTGATTTATTTTGGGTTCTTATGAGACATAATTCAAAATTCAAATAGATATGATTTTAGGGTTTATCTGAATTGCTTTTTTTTTAATTAAGGAATTAAACCTGTTTTAAATGATTTGGAATGTAGAACATGTGCATGGTGAACATATTCTATCTTTCTAGTGCTTAACCATAGTGATTACTCACATTTTAATTAATTATGGCTAGAGTTTCATATAATTGGTAATGAGGTTGGAATTGTGTTATGATTGTATGTGAAGAATTATTCCTATGGTTTTAAGAAGATGGCTAAGAAATTCCTATAATCACTAATCTGGTTTTAGTAAACTTTAGCTTGAACTAGTTAAGATGGATCCTAGGTTTATGATTAGCAATGCATTTGCTAATAATGATCTAATTTTATTGAACACTACTTCATTTGGTCTACTAGGATGGAAAGGTAGGGTTTAATATTTTATGTGAAGTGATTCCTAGGTGAAAGGTTTAAATACAATATCATTACTACTCTATATAAGGCATGAGTATTGGTTTGGTTAATTACTAATGAGTTGCTTATTATTTCATGAGAAGAATGAGATCTATGGATCACATATATAGGTTGAACTTATCATCTATATTTATCAAGCAAGATCATGCATCATACATGATTCACTTATTCCTCACTAATCTCTCTTCTTTAATACTTCTCTCAACACCCTCACTTAGATTCTTAAGGTTTATGATCATCACTCAATTCATAAGGTAGGATTCTCTAGGGTTTATGATCATTACCCAATTTGTAATGATCAAAGTATTGGCCTCATAATAATTCATTAGTAAATCATGGTTCTCTATCCAAGATCAAGTACAATTCCATATACTTGAGTATACCTCTTTAGGTTAAACTCTACTGAATAGGTAGGGTTCCCCTAGGGTTTATGATCATTACCAAGTTGTAATGATCACAATACTTGCCTCTCTATAATTACTAGAAGAATAGGTTCTTGCTTACCATCAAGTGTTAGCTAGGTCAAGTAGGGTTTAATACTTGACTTTATTTCTTGTATCATTAATTAGTATCAACAATTACCTCCCTTGGACAAGGTTTAAATATTTAGTTTGGTTCTATTGAATGCATAACATAAGCATATGAATAGTTCTCTCCTTTTTCTAAGTTTAATGGTAGGAGTTGGGAAACAAAGTTGGAATGTCAAAGTTAATTAAGAATAAATTTGAATGTCCTTGACATGGATTCAATTATTGTGGTTGAAAATATATATACCATGTGACTCATGGTAGGAACATTTATTTAGTAGAAGACATTGAAAAGATAAGTAAAGAATAGTTTCTTAATTATTTGTGTTCTTGGATTTATGGTTGAATAATTATTCATGTGTTGTGGTAAGGAATGGCATGTTGAGATCCTTTATAAGATCTTGTAGTTGATCCTTACTTAAGGTGTTGTTTGTTGTAAAACTAATTCATTTGATCTAGTCCATAGATCAAATCATCTCTACCCAAAACAAGGTTTTAACAAAGATCACAGTGAAGTTTATAGCGCTTGACTTGATGATCTACTTCAATTCCAGCAAGTCAAGTGAAACTTCAGTTACTGTGGTAAGTTTTATTTGAAGCGCGAAAATTTCCCGGATTTTCTATGCATGAATGCAATGCACACTTTGGTGTGTTCTCATTTTGTAGCCTCTAAACCTGGGATATTACAGCCTCTCCCCCTTAAACTGAACTTCGTCCCGAAGTTCGAACGCTCTCATGTTTCGGAATGTTGAAATGTGTTGAACAGATCACCATCCTTCAACTCCATGGTGATCACATTAGATATAATTGATTATATCCCTTGTCCAGATTCTTCCGGAAGTCTTCTGATGTCTGGCACTGATACTTTCTTCAATTCTATGATTTCTTCCAACACTCTAAACTTATAGGCTTACTCTCCAAAGATTCTTGGATTAGGACGTCTTATTGTGTTAATGGTCTTTACTAATGGTTGTGGTGACATCTTCCTATTTGGGTACTAAAAACTTGGTTCTACCAGCTGTGGTAATCCAGCTGCGATGTAATATGGCACTATGAGGTACCAACTGCGATGTCCAACCTTAATTCTAAAAGATTTATTTAAGGTAGGGTATTGTTTTCCCTTACTACCATAACGAAAGTAATGGTACTTGGTAAGGTATTTACAATAGGTGTGGTCCTAGTTGTTTAGTCCTACGAATGGATTAGACTCATTTAATCCATCCAATCATGGCTTCTAGTTTATACTAGTTATCCTCTTTTTGGTTTCTTTAGGTTCCATGAAAGGAATCTTTCTACTAGGCGTATGTTTTAGTATGGTCAAACTTCTTCGTATAGTATCTTCTTAAGCTTGGATTGTCCTCCGACATTTTCTTCATCCAACTTCATCATCTTAAACTTACTTGAGTTCTCTTGGTTTCGAGTAATTATAATTACCCACTCAAGTTAAGGTCTAACCCTTACTTCCTCGAGATATGAATCTAAACCACGGTCTGACAACCTCCCGAGAGTACTATTATATGAGTAGTTCCCAACAACCTTATAAAAATAAGATCGGACTTCCTCTCAGTTCAGACCTTCTTCTTGGTCCATCATACTCCAAATATTATATCTTAATACTTCTCATTCAGCCTTCCTCTCCCCCTTGGAGTTTACTAATGATCTTCAATCTTCCTTTCTTCTAATCATTAAACTCCAAGGTTAGGTAGTTGGTTTAAGTCTGGTTTATATTTTGTACATTTCTAAAGTCTCACGAAGAATTCTTTGCGGTGTATCCACACAGTTGTGGGTATCCATTATGAATCCTCCGACTAAATATTTACCAACCACGAGATACCAGCTGTGAAATACTAGCTGCGGAATCCCCCTTTCTTTTAGGGTAAAGAAATGTTCAGAGTTGTGGGCTATCTGGTACCATTACGAGACTACCTAGTACGAGATGTGGCTGATTGCATACCAGCTGTGGCTATGTTATGGTTTTAGGCAGTATCTACCTACCAGTTGTGGCTACTTACATAGTTTTAGTTAAGATATACCTCACTTTACATTCTTTCTCTTCATGATTATCCTATATCAGCTGCGGTCTTATTATACCAGCTGCGACTTCACTTGTCTATTTTCCTTCTTCTAGGGTTTGTTTTGCAAGAAAACCACTTGTTGACACTATGAAAATAGTATTGTAAGTGACTTCACTTGCATTCCCTTCTTCCATAATGAATACAGCTCTACTTCTTCTGCTTCATATTCACTATTTTTCTCACTTCCATGGTACTTTTATTGAAGTACTCCTTGATTAAGGATAGAAGTAAGTTTTATTGGTCCTTCCTGTAGAGTATTGTGGTTGCTTCCCACAATTTGACTTCTTTCTTCTAGTGAACCTTCATATTATCTTCAAAATCTTCAGAATTCGTCACTTCCTCACACGAATACCTTGACCCTCTAGACCTATAACATCAAGTAAGAGCTTGATATTGCAACATGCATTTGCCTATCAAAGTCAAACTTCATGTATGGATCTAGTCAATCAATGAAGATTCAAGAAAATCCAAGAAGATCCAGCTTTGTGCTTATAATACACATCCTTATATGCCTGAATATAATAATTGGGTAAGACATCCCTAAACATCAGGATCAGATGTGTAGTATAAAACACCACATAAGATAGGTTTAGGTTGTGATACTTAGCACAATACGTGAATTTCTACTATTTGTCTCAACATTTATCTTAATTGCACATTTGCAATGAGACAAACTTGAAACAAAATGGCTTGGGATAGTTGAAGTTAACCTAGTTTTCTTTGGAAGTACTAACAAAATAGAATACTATATATATGTGCTATTGAAGACTACTTCCTATAATACAATTAGTTCTAACATGTCTACTCTAAACACATGATTGTTTAGAATATACCACCTATAACTCTAGGATTTCTCTATGTGATATGCTCTAAATAAGCCTTCTTTGAATTAAGGACTATGGTTCTAACATACTTGGTACAGTTATTAGGATTTTAAGGCCTAAGCTTTCGAACTATTCCTTAAATCCTTACTCCTTATCATTCTTTTGTTATCGTACTTATGATGTTCTACTCCATCATACCATGATTCTCAAGTGATTCATATATGAGTACCTAGTTTATTATTGCAAGTAGACTCATGTAACTCCTATCACTCTTCCTTACCTCCTATGATTGACTCATCATAGACATATACTACCTTATATAACTTATCTCCCTTACTTAACATCAGCCATTTGACATTTTGAATGACTCTAACTTAACTATACTTATATTGGTATACTTCTTCCAATAGGATATCTTCCTTATGGTTGTATCCTCTCTTTGGACTACCATGGGTTGTATACCAACTGTGGTCTACTACCACCATTTATCTTAAGCTTCAATGGTGTTCTAATTATTTGGAATGAAGCAAGATAACTAACTAACTTTACTTAAGGAAGATAGATAAGAAAGATTGACTCAAGTGTGTCAGGATTATTCTCAAGTGAATACCCATATCAAGTCAAAAGAGTAGTTGGTTTGGCTAAGACAACTTCCTATAGACACTACCAAACCTATAGGTCTCCTTTAAAGGGTTTTAATCCTAAGGTCAAAGCATTTGCTCTGATACCAGCTGCGGTGACCCAGCGTACCACTGCATGGTGTAGTACACAAGTCGTTGACATAACACAAGTGAAACACAGTTCCACTCATATTACATCTCTCAGAGTGGTACAACAGAAACATATGCGAGTCCAAGGTATGTCTATAGAAGTACACACGAACTGTTTACATAAGATCCACACAGCCTCCTACTTTACAGTGAGGTAAAACTTCAAATAAACTCCAGAAGAATGACTCGTAGCCTAACTTGTTGCTAACTCAAGCTTAAGAGCTAACAGGCTTACTATAGACATCTAGCTACTTAGGTGCTAGGATTAGGGAAATGTTCCCTTCTATTAATAGTCTAAGTTTCCACTCTAGGTGATGCAGAAGTTGACTCCATTGACTTCTTTGATTGGCTTCTTCATCTTGTTGCAGTTGACTCCTTTGTCTTCGAGTTCCACGGTAGTTTCTCCTTCGGTGCATTGCTCTAAGAAGGGGGTTCAAACGAGATAGAATGAGTACGAGCGTACTCAGCAAGTTCATATTAGGAAATAGGTGTATCATGCACTAGCTACAACCATAGACCAGAAAGTCATAGGCCAATGCAAGTTTTCATAAACATTTCTTCAAAAGGTTTATTTTATTCTGAAAACTATGCCCGTCAGTCTTCACAGGTTGAACAGAACTTCGTGGAGTTCCTTTCCTGCCGCGTTCGCAGTTCCCTTCCGGAACAGGAGTGATCCTGGTCGGTATCCTCTGCAGAGGTGCGTTACTTTTCCCATAAGAGACCTTATCCTTGATACCTATCGGAGATGCATGCTCGTCCACACTTCCTTGGTGTGGGGCCAGGTGTAAGATCCAAGCCAATCACTGCCTTCTCCGCGACCCTGCAAACCCACCCTTTTGTCCAACCGTACACCTCCAGTAGACTTCCCCCGATAATACGGCTTTACTCATGGTGTACTCCGGACAATCCCTCATAGATGGTAGAGATTAACATCACTAATGGATGGGGATTTAAAAGGATATCCCAACCTATTGCGGTAGTGCCTCCAACACCCCACCGTCTCTACCAATCCATTGGCGTGCAGAAGGGAAAAGATACAGCTGACTTCCCCAGAGCCATTATAGATCTTATGGTCAACGCGATATGTACGGCGCTAGAATCACTGGACGGCATTGGTAATTAATCCTAGGGTGATATAACCCATGCAATGGAACCTCCACCATATCAACACATACCATGGTTCCATTGCCCACCACATAGTCATATTCATAATTGTAAAATAATATTTGCTTTTCAATGCATGAGTGATAAGTATAGTACTTTGCATATAGTTTGATAAAAATAATCAAATGACATGAGCAAGCGATGAACTTGCCTTTCTTGACTGCAAGATTATGCAGGCAAAAGCTTCGATACGTGAGAACTCCAAATGCTGAAATACCATCATCGTCCGGTAAGGACAATGTTTAAAGAACTGGCAAAGATGCTATAATGCATAGTATGAGATGCAATCGTCCCGAGCGTAACCTAACCTCGAAGATTTAGGATGTATGAGTTGGAAAGATTTCTTTAGGGTTGGTTGCACTTTTAGAATGGTTCTCAAACAAGGTTATTATTAGGTTTTGGTTATATTAGCATCATAATCAAGTGATATAAGACATCATAACAATCATACACATAAAGAATAGTGGTGGAATAATATGTAAAGAACAGTTGTCCATTTTTAAGTTCTAAAGAACATGATTGATGATTACTTCTACTATACTTTAAAAGAATAACTTTTGAAGAACATGTTGTTTAAGAAATATTTAGTATTTCAAAGAAGGATTAAGGCTTCTAAGGTTTGATTAACATTTGTACTTCAAAAGATTAACTTTTGAAGAACAGGTTAAATAAGAATATGAACTATTGTTATCACCAGATTTTGGCCAAATCAGGAAGTGGGCCGTAAGAGAGATGGGCTTGGAAGGTCACACGTGGAAGATCTCTGAAGCGGCCTTGCGCGAAGAGTTTGGGCTAGACTGCCCGTGTATCTTTAATTATGGTAGATTATATCTTAGATTGAAAGTTAGAGTTTTACCCGTGCACGGTTAGGTGCACGCCTAAATTAGAAAGTCCCCTGGACTATAAATATGTATCTAGGGTTTATGGAATAAACAACAACCAACGTTCAACCAACCAAATCAATCTCGGCGCATCGCCAACTCCTTCATCTCGAGGGTTTCTACCGGTAAGCAACATGCTGCCTAGATCGCATCTTGCGATCTAGGCAGCACAAGCTCCACGTTGTTCATGCGTTGCTCGTACTGAAGCCTTGTTGATGGCGAGCAACGTAGTTATCATAGATGTGTTAGGGTTAGCATAGTTCTTCGCGTAAACATGCTATCGTAGTGCAACCCTTGCATATCTAGCCACCCTCACACCTATCTCAGGTGTGGGGGCGGCACCCCGCTTGATCGTTATTTAGTAGATCTGATCCGTTACGATTGCTCCTTGTTCATCAAGGATTAGTTTAATATCTGCAATAGTTAGGCCTTACAAGGGGCTGGAGGATCCAGCGGCATGTAGGGTGTCGTTCGTTAGTCCTAGACAGGATGTTCCGGGGATCAACCTCGTGTTGGTTTTTAGGCCTTGTCTAGGATCGACTTACGATCACCGTGCGTGGCCGCGAGGCCCAATCCTGAGTAGGATGTTCCGATTATGCGGTGAAAACCCTAAATCGTCGTAGATCTAATTAGCTTTATCTTGATCAAGCAGGACCACCATATATTCGTGCACCCCGTACGAATCATGGGTGGATCGGCTCAAGGAGCCGATTCACGAGATAACACGAGAGCCGATCGAGGCTCGTATTTAATGTTTACGTGTATGCCATGCGAAACTAAGCAATGCATCTCCATCACCTTCGACCAGGTATAGGTCAGGTGGCACGCCTTGCAATCAGCATCGGACGTGTGACCAGAAGGCTTTGCGGGCCGTCGCTCGGAGGGACCTCGGCCAGCCGCAGCCCTAGGTTGTTCCCGGCTCTACGGTGTTGCCCGTCGCTGCCCGCCGGTGGGTTTCGACGTCAACACATTACAGCACGCCCGGTGGGACAAGCTTCTACATCGACCACATCGCCATCTACATCCGAGATGGCGGACG
The DNA here is from genome assembly GCF_019359855.2 of Lolium perenne. Classification (NCBI taxonomy): domain Eukaryota; kingdom Viridiplantae; phylum Streptophyta; class Magnoliopsida; order Poales; family Poaceae; genus Lolium; species Lolium perenne. Next base: position 171,563,053 of record NC_067248.2, read on the forward strand.
GCACGCCTTGATCACGTACGAGGACCTGACTGATGAGCTCAAGAAGAAGTATGACGTGATTAAGGTCATCCTCGAGGCCGACCTCATCGGCTCTTTCCACAGAACCCGTTCCCATGGCATCAGGTGGAAGGGGTTCTCGCCTAATGGTGCACTAGATGGGATAGACCTCTCTGCCCCATCGGAAGAACGCACCAGGTCCCTGCGGCAGGAGATCAACTACCTGGTGGCTCACTCACTACACCGCCACTCTGAGAACCTGGTCAACACGTTGGAGCGTGTCGCTCTTCGCGTGATCCAGGAGATCATGAGGCACCAGTACTCGCCGTCAGGACCAGCTCTCGGGACGCATCAAGGAGAGTTGCCACTCCAGTCCCGTCCACCGCTGCCATATGCGTTGGCAGCACCGAGAATGCCGGCTTCACCGGCATTCGTCGTCTACAAGATCGGTGGTGACCCTGGTGACTACCGGTTCTTGCTGAGGCGCCTAAGGAGATCCCTCACGGGTACACGTGCACGTATGTGCCAGTTGTGTGCTTGGGCACTCACAAACCAGGCCACGGCATCGGGGACTCCTGGGAAAACGGGAGGGACGTCAGCGACAGAGCTTGAGAAGCAGACGTGGCTAACTAGGTACGCCGCCCCGACGAACCTCCAGAGCTCAGCTCCTGCAGTTGGCTCAGAGCTGGAAAAGCAAACATGGTTGGCTAAGTACGCCACCCCGGCGAATCCTCAGAGTTCAATTCCTACAGCCAACACAGCGGATCAGATCAGTACCATACTGAGAGACCAGTTCGGCATGGTGCCGAAAAGGAGGGCAATCGGCTATTCCAAGCCGTATCCCGACGACTACGAGATGATCCCGCTACCACACAAATATCGGCTCCCTGATTTCTCCAAATTCAGTGGATCGGATGGTTCCAGCTCCATCGAGCACGTGGGCCGATATTTGGCACAACTAGGACCGGCTTCAGTGTCGGATCAACTACGCGTGAGGTTCTTTTCACAGTCCCTCACGGGATCGGCTTTCGGATGGTACACCTCGTTGCCACCAGACTCCATCCGGACTTGGAAGCAGTTGGAAGAGCAGTTCCATACGCGGTACCATTGAGGCTTCCGAGTGCGGCGTTGCCGATCTAGCACAATTGCGTCGAAGCGCGGGAAACGGTGACGAGAATACATCCAGCGCTTCGGGAATCTTAGGAACCGATGTTATTCGGTTCGTTTAAGCGAAAAGGAAGCGATCGAGTTGGCGTGCAGAGCCTCGCAACACCGCTCAAGGACATGGCCTCCCAAGCGGACTATCCCTCACCGGCGCACATGGTTCGAAGCGTCGGCATATGAACAGCGCCACCGGACTGTGCCGGGACAAATTCAAGCGTGCAGTAGTCCTGGTCAATGCAGAGGAAGACGAAGTTCCTGCGGGAGACCAAGAGGTAGCAGTGGCTGAATGGGCTCGGGGGGGAACCCCCGTGTCCTGCAAATGGGTAAAGCCACCAGGCCCGTCCAGGGGATTTGATTTTGACGTGACCAAGACTGAGCAAATCTTCGACCTCCTGCTCAAGGAGAAGCAGTTGACGATTCCTGAAGGTCTCAAATTCCCCACGGTGCAAGAGCTGAACGGAAAGCCATACTGCAAATGGCATAACTCGCTCTCCCATGCCACCAACGACTGCAGGGTGTGGCGTCAGCACATCCAAGCGGCGATAGAGAAGGGACGACTGATTTTCAACCAGTACGCCATGAAGGTCGACACCCAGCCCTTCCCCGCCGTTAACATGGTAGAATGCACTTACCCTGAAGGTTGCCAGCCAGGATCCTCGTTCAGCATCAACATGGTAGGACCTGGGCACCACTCTGGCAAAGATGGAGACGAGGGCAGCTGCTCTCGTAGCAAGGACACGGAGGAAGCCGCTCCACGCGATCGGCTCCGTCATGATGGCAAGCGCTACATCACAGAGGGAGAAGTGAAGAACATCAGATATCAGCGACCCCTCTCTGATCACCTCCTCAACAAGTATGTGAGTCAGTATGATCGACGCCGACGATCCAGCGATGATGATGAAAGAGATCTTCTGGCTAGAGAAGCCAGAAGACATCGTCTGCACGATCACGATGAGGAGGAGCACGAGCGCCGTGCCAAAGAAGAATCAAGGGAGCAAGATGACAACGACAGGCACTGGGACTGCCCCTTCTTCAGACACTGCTGGGATTCAGGAATGAGCCGATTGCCCACAATCGGCAATTGCCCAGAATGCAACCAAAAGAAGAAGGAGGCAGCCAACGTGTCCGTGTTCAGGCGCTTAGGGCCTCTCCCGCCACAGAGCAAACGCGCTGAGTCCCCTCGGTGGGCGGATCTCGAGGATTCAGAAGACGAGGGACAAGAAGAAGAAGACAGGTACCACCGGCCAAGGTGGTGCCCTGATGGACTCAGCCGTTCACAAAAGCGCAGGGTTCAGCGTTTGCGCGGTCTGGAGGAAGCCGAAAGGGTATACTTGCATACGTTAAGGAAGGCACGACCTGATCTGGCTGCGAAAGTTCAGCGAACCCTGGACGAAGAGGGTCGTCCACGGAAAATGGAGTGGCGCCCCAAGCAAAGGAAAGCCGATGATGATACATCGGCTGGTACAAACATGGTGCTCGTCCTTCCGACGGAGCTTAGTGCTCCACGATTCTACGACGCACTCAAGGTGGACGATAGCAGGCGCATCAAGTCAGAGGTTGGGCTGGTTTTATCCACCAGCCCGACCGCGTAGCTGAAGCAAAGCGATGAGCAGACATGGCGAGGCTGATCCGTGTGATCGGCCCCAAAAATTTATGAAGGAGCATTACGGAACCTTCAATCAGCGCTTCAGTCGATATGGAGGCCGATTCCAGCAATCGGCCAACATTATCTTCACCACATGTTCCGCTTATGTGCAGCATCGATCTACTAGGCAGCGGCCACGTCGTCAGATGAGGGTCAGCACGAATCCTTGCGGAGCCGACGTGCAAGTGCAGTGCCCTAGCCAACCATAAAAGCCGATATCTGCAGTCACCTGGCAGATTCGGCTCGGGGGGCATATAGTCAGATAGACATGTGCAGCAAACATGTGTACAATGAAACATTAGGGGCCGATTAGAGAAAAATCGGCCAGTAAAAAAAAAAATTTATAACAGACAGCCGATGCGCAGCCATCGACTCTAGTACCGTTACACAAGACCAGTGGAAGGAAACTGATCGAGGGGGGGCAAGTCTGGCTGAGTCTTCATGATGGCTATCTCGGATTACCAGATTACCTAAGGTCATAGCCTATTTCTCGCCGGATTAAGGCTCGGGGGGCAGCTCGCCCTGAAAGCTCTTTGCTCTGGGGAGCCGATTTAGTTGAAATCGACTGGCTCTGCATCATGACTCGGAAAGCAGATGGTGGCATGTTTGGTTGACTCACTGCGGTCCTCGCCTTAATGAAGGCTCGGGGGGCAACTGACTGCGTGGAAATTTTGAGGAACTGATGCGTGGCAATCGGCTCTTTAGCCAGTGACCGAATTGACAATCGGCTAAATTAGCATAAAAGGAATCGGCAAAATCGAAACTGGAGGAATTCTTCATTGATAAACAAGATTCCTTACAAAGAATGAGTCGATTGCTCAAAGGGAGAGGTACAAAAAGAGGGGTCTGCTGACCAAACTGCTGCTACTAGACCTACACTAGTGGATCCTATCTACGGACCGTCGCTGCCGTCGTCGTCGTCCTCGGAGCTTTCATCGGCACTGCCGCCGTGGGGCTCTTCGTCGCTGCTTCCGTAGCCCTCGATGGGAGCTTCATTCTCCTCGTCATCATCGCTGTTGTTGTCGTCCCACCACATGCGGAGACGTTTCGCCGGTGGGTAGCCCTCGAGGGAGTCGTCTTCGTCTTCCTCCTTCTCTTCTTCGGAAGAGGGACAGCCGTCCCAGGGGAGCAAGTCATCCTCGCTTTCCGATGCCAGTTCCCCATCGGCTAGGAACTGGAGATCTTCATCCCCGCTGGTTAAGGACTTGCCATCCTCGGACCAGACGGAGGAGGCATGGTCCTCCTGGTCCCATTCTTCTGGTGCGCGTACATCCGGAGGTGTCTCGCGGGAGGAGGAAGACCCATAGGAAAGACTGGAAGAGGAAGAAGAGGAAGAAGACATGGTAGCGCAAGAGGGTTTTTTGGTGCCGATGGCTGGAACAGAGGAAGGGGATGAAGAGAGCTAATCGATCGGCACAGTTAAATAATGAGAAGCCTGGTGAAAATTTAATGCCATTGCAGTTTCCGAGGAAGTGATGCCAAAGCTATCGAATTTTGCAGAGAAGCTGGAAAGACAGGGCATCATGACGAAGGATACTGCGGCAGTCTGCTTTCTGCCACGACATGACCCTTCGAAGGAAAAACAGAGTGGTTTTGAAATTATCATTGCCAAAACCAGGGGGGCATGTGTTATCACCAGATTTTGGCCAAATCAGGAAGTGGGCCGTAAGAGAGATGGGCTTGGAAGGTCACACGTGGAAGATCTCTGAAGCGGCCTTGCGCGAAGAGTTTGGGCTAGACTGCCCGTGTATCTTTAATTATGGTAGATTATATCTTAGATTGAAAGTTAGAGTTTTACCCGTGCACGGTTAGGTGCACGCCTAAATTAGAAAGTCCCCTGGACTATAAATATGTATCTAGGGTTTATGGAATAAACAACAACCAACGTTCAACCAACCAAATCAATCTCAGCGCATCGCCAACTCCTTCATCTCGAGGGTTTCTACCGGTAAGCAACATGCTGCCTAGATCGCATCTTGCGATCTAGGCAGCACAAGCTCCACGTTGTTCATGCGTTGCTCGTACTGAAGCCTTGTTGATGGCGAGCAACGTAGTTATCATAGATGTGTTAGGGTTAGCATAGTTCTTCGCGTAAACATGCTATCGTAGTGCAACCCTTGCATATCTAGCCGCCCTCACACCTATCTCAGGTGTGGGGGCGGCACCCCGCTTGATCGTTATTTAGTAGATCTGATCCGTTACGATTGCTCCTTGTTCATCAAGGATTAGTTTAATATCTGCAATAGTTAGGCCTTACAAGGGGCTGGAGGATCCAGCGGCACGTAGGGTGTCGTTCGTTAGTCCTAGACGGGATGTTAGGGGATCAACCTCGTGTTGGTTTTTAGGCCTTGTCTAGGATCGACTTACGATCACCGTGCGTGGCCGCGAGGCCCAATCCTGAGTAGGATGTTCCGATTATGCGGTGAAAACCCTAAATCGTCGTAGATCTAATTAGCTTTATCTTGATCAAGCAGGACCACCATATATTCGTGCACCCCGTACGAATCATGGGTGGATCGGCTCCCTGAGCCGATTCACAGGATAACCTGAGAGCCGATCGAGGCTCGTATTTAATGTTTACATGTATGCCATGCAGGAAACTAAGCGAGGCATCTCCATCACCTTCCTGACCAGGTATAGGTCAGGTGGCACGCCCTTGCAATCAGCATCGGACGTGTGACCAGAAGGCTTTGCGGGCCGTCGCTCGGAGGGACCTCGGCCAGCCGCAGCCCTAGGTTGTTCCCGTCTCTACGGTGTTGCCCGTCGCTGCCCGCCGGTGGGTTTCTGACGTCAACAACTATACATATATAGGAGCTATGGCTTTCTAGGGTTTACTATTGAATTCATTTAGTTCCACTAAAAGGAACTAGTTGATCTTAACTTGGAATGGGTTTCTATATAGCAAGTATTGGTAGTTTTATTGCTATGGTTTCTTCTAAGCATCATATCAAAGGATGGTTGTTTAAGATGGTTCTATAAATTAGCTATTAGGGTTTACTATGGTTTCACAACTACTTACTAAGTAATCTCTAATGGTTGCCCAGCTAAGTGGTTTATCATTTCCTAAGTAGGGTTGAGTGGAATAGGAGCATGGGTTGTGAATTACTACACAAGGTTGATACTAGGGTTCATCATTATAGTTCTACTAGGTTTTGATGGTTAAGGTTTATCCTAATGGTGTGGTATAATGGTGTGGTAATTAATGGTACTAATCCAATTAACAAGCTAGGGTTTATATTTAGGTGGCACTAGTGGATCATATAGGTTTTAAATTGGAATTAGAGACATGAAATGATGACTCATGTGAATTGGTTCTATGTTGGTAGATCCTGACTTGTATTTGTTGGTCACATAATAAGGTTCTCTATGTAAGGTGAAATTCACATGATCACATGTAACATATAACTAGGGTTTTGGAGTTGCTTCTAATTTAGGGTGATCACATGAAATAATGAGATCAAGGTCTTACTCAAATTGAAACTAGGGTTTCTAAATTATGTTACATCTCCTAAAATTATAATTGGCAATAAAGGTGTGGTAACTAATTACTTTGAAACAAAATTAATAATGGTTTAACATTTTATTAATTTTTACAAGAATTAATATTTAGGTAATTCTTATTTAGGTTTAATTAAGAATCAGGGTTTAATAATTGTTATTAGGGTTTAAAATAATTAACTTGTTAACTAAAGATGTTTAAGTAAATAAGTTTTGATTTATCAAATAATATTGGCTTATAATATTTTCTTGAGTTATTATTATTTAAAGGAAATAGAAAATAGTACTTTGCAAATTAGGGTTTATGAATTACCACTAATAATTAAGTTAATGCAAACATGATAAAGAAAATTAATCCTAACATTTTACTTAGTTACTGAATAACTAATATTTAATTTTGAAACTTCACTAATTATTGAATTCAAATTATATTTTGAATAAATGAAATGGCATAATTTATAAGGTTAAAAATAAGTGAATTTTTATTTTGACACACATTTTTTTTATATTTTATTTGAATAGAGTTTATTTTTGTGAGCATTTTGATATATTATTTATATTTTTCTGAGTTGAAATGGATTTTATACAATTTTGCAAAGTTTCAGTGATTTTCTGGAATTTGAAATAAACGAAAATACTAAAGATACCGGTTCATTTCTACCCCTAGACACAGACATGTGGGCCTGTTGACTGAGTCAATTGCCACGCGGGCAACGACCAGTCAACAGAGCTGAGGTGGCGGTGACACGTTGCTCTCGCCGGAGAGAACGCCGGTGAAGCTCCGGCGAGCGACGGAACGGCTGCTAGAGACCTCCAGGGACATCCTAACTAGGTGCGTTCGAACCAGTACTCGATGCTGAGCAAACGAGCATGAACGCCACCACCCAATGGTCACCGAAGCATCGCCGGTGAACTCGTCTGCGGCGGCGCGACTCGGCCAAAATGGAAAACGAGGCTAGGATGCATGCTAGGAAGCGAGATCTGGCTCTATAGGCGCGCAAACTCACCGTGAGGCTTCCCAGATGCTCGACGGAGTCTGCCGGAGACGAAGACGACGACAAGCTCCACTTTTCTGCGGGAGGCCGACGAAAGGGAACGGACGATTGGCGATGATTGAGACCTCCTCTCCTCGATTCCTTCCACGAGGATGCTCCCAGAGACACGGCGCTTCTCCTCGACCACGCGGCTGAGGCGGGGGTGGTCTTAATCGGCGGCTAGTTGGAGAACTGGTCGGCTATGGCGGGGTTCCAGTGATATATGGAGAGGGCTAGAGATGCAATGGATGGGCGGCGAAGCTTTAGGGTTTCCAGGGGAAGCTCTTGGCATATTTATAGAGCTCGAGGCGATCAGGATTGACGACACGACGGCGGCGTCTGGCCGAGATGCACGGCAATGGCGGCGTTAGTTCTGGGCGCGAATCTTGACGTAGTTGGATAGGACGGACGCGAGAGGAGTTGGGCACGGTTCTGAGATGGCCTGCGACGTCCAGGTCGTCCTTATCGCCGCCAGGGTCGTGGCCTACTGGCGCAGGCGTGCTGTCGAGCTCGGAGAGATAGACGACGACGACTCTCCTTTGCACGAATTTTAAAGCGAACGAAACGGTATCTGGCTTGGGCTGGGCTGGTGCTGGGCTTCAACGTGGGCTGCTGCGGTCCAGGTAAGCCAGGTAAGCTTCTTCTCTTCTTTTATATTTTCTGTTTTTATTTCCTGGTTTCTATTTTATGATTTGAATTCAAATTTTGATTCTGGTTTTGCTTTACAGGTTTCAAAAATATTTGAATTTCAAAACAATTTGATAATGCTACCTACTGTATGGTTTTGTTTATAAATAACCATATTATAATTGATTTATTTTGGGTTCTTATGAGACATAATTCAAAATTCAAATAGATATGATTTTAGGGTTTATCTCAATTGCTTTTTTTTAAATTAAGGAATTAAACCTGTTTTAAATGATTTGGAATGTAGAACATGTGCATGGTGAACATATTCTATCTTTCTAGTGCTTAACCATAGTGATTACTCACATTTTAATTAATTATGGCTAGAGTTTCATATAATTGGTAATGAGGTTGGAATTGTGTTATGATTGTATGTGAAGAATTATTCCTATGGTTTTAAGAAGATGGCTAAGAAATTCCTATAATCACTAATCTGGTTTTAGTAAACTTTAGCTTGAACTAGTTAAGATGGATCCTAGGTTTATGATTAGCAATGCATTTGCTAATAATGATCTAATTTTATAGAACACTACTTCATTTGGTCTACTAGGATGGAAAGGTAGGGTTTAATATTTTATGTGAAGTGATTCCTAGGTGAAAGGTTTAAATACAATATCATTACTACTCTATATAAGGCATGAGTATTGGTTTGGTTAATTACTAATGAGTTGCTTATTATTTCATGAGAAGAATGAGATCTATGGATCACATATATAGGTTGAACTTATCATCTATATTTATCAAGCAAGATCATGCATCATACATGATTCACTTATTCCTCACTAATCTCTCTTCTTTAATACTTCTCTCAACATCCTCACTTAGATTCTTAAGGTTTATGATCATCACTCAATTCATAAGGTAGGATTCTCTAGGGTTTATGATCATTACCCAATTTGTAATGATCAAAGTATTGGCCTCATAATAATTCATTAGTAAATCATGGTTCTCTATCCAAGATCAAGTACAAGTCCATATACTTGAGTATACCTCTTTAGGTTAAACTCTACTGAATAGGTAGGGTTCCCCTAGGGTTTATGATCATTACCAAGTTGTAATGATCACAATACTTGCCTCTCTATAATTACTAGAAGAATAGGTTCTTGCTTACCATCAAGTGTTAGCTAGGTCAAGTAGGGTTTAATACTTGACTTTATTTTTTGTATCATTAATTAGTATCAACAATTACCTCCCTTGGACAAGGTTTAAATATTTAGTTTGGTTCTATTGAATGCATAACATAAGCATATGAATAGTTCTCTCCTTTCTCTAAGTTTAATGGTAGGAGTTGGGAAACAAAGTTGGAATGTCAAAGTTAATTAAGAATAAATTTGAATGTCCTTGACATGGATTCAATTATTGTGGTTGAAAATATATATACCATGTGACTCATGGTAGGAACATTTATTTAGTAGAAGACATTGAAAAGATAAGTAAAGAATAGTTTCTTAATTATTTGTGTTCTTGGATTTATGGTTGAATAATTATTCATGTGTTGTGGTAAGGAATGGCATGTTGAGATCCTTTATAAGATCTTGTAGTTGATCCTTACTTAAGGTGTTGTTTGTTGTAAAACTAATTCATTTGATCTAGTCCATAGATCAAATCATCTCTACCCAAAACAAGGTTTTAACAAAGATCACAGTGAAGTTTATAGCGCTTGACTTGATGATCTACTTCAATTCCAGCAAGTCAAGTGAAACTTCAGTTACTGTGGTAAGTTTTATTTGAAGCGCGAAAATTTCCCGGATTTTCTATGCATGAATGCAATGCACACTTTGGTGTGTTCTCATTTTGTAGCCTCTAAACCTGGGATATTATAGAACACGTAGGGAACGGGATGCTCCGGGAACCAGGCCTCGCCGGGTGGGCGCGAGGTCACACTGGTTCATGAAGGTGGTCAGTCTCCTGGGCGTTCTGCTGGTGCCTCTCCGTCGACTACTCCTGGGACTACTCCCGGTGCCTCTCCGTCGACTTCTCCTGGGCGTACCACCGATCCTTCTCCAGGTGGTTCTTCTGCAGCTTCTACCGGAGCGCAACCCCGGGCTGCTCGTTTCGCCAACGATAAGGGCGGACACACTGATACGTCTCAAACGTATCTATAATTTCTTATGTTCCATGCTACTTTTATGATGATACTCACATGTTTTATACACATTATATGTCATTATTATGGATTTTCCGGCACTAACCTATTGACGAGATGCCGAAGAGCCAGTTGCTGTTTTCTGCTGTTTTTGGTTTCAGAAATCCTACAAAGGAAATATTCTCGGAATTGGACGAAATCAACGCCCAGAGGCTTATTTTTCCACGAAGCTTCCAGAAGACCGAGGGAGAAACGAAGTGGGGCCACGGGGCGCCGCCACACTAGGGCGGCGTGGCCTAAGGGGGGCCCGCGCGGCCCTAGCATGTGGGGCCCCCGTGACACCTCCGACTCCGCCCTTCCGCCTACTTAAAGACTTCGTCGCGAAACCCTCTGTACCGAGAGCCACGATACGGAAAACCTTCCAGAGACGCCGCCGCCGCCAATCCCATCTCGGGGGATTCAGGAGATCGCCTCCGGCACCCTGCCGGAGAGGGGAATCATCTCCCGGAGGGCTCTTCATCGCCATGATCACCTCCGGATCGATGTGTGAGTAGTTCACCCCTGGACTATGGGTCCATAGCAGTAGCTAGATGGTTGTCTTCTCCTCATTGTGCTATCATGTTAGATCTTGTGAGCTGCCTATCATGATCAAGATCACCTATTTGTAATGCTACATGTTGTGTTTGTTGGGATCCGATGAATATTGAATACTATGTCAAGTTGATTATCAATCTATCATATATGTTGTTTATGTTCTTGCATGCTCTCCGTTGCTAGTAGAGGCTCTGGCCAAGTTGATACTTGTAACTCCAAGAGGGAGTATTTATGCTCGATAGTGGGTTCATGCCTCCATTGAATCTGGGACAATGACGGAAAGTTCTGTAGGATAACGTTGCATAGAAAACAAAAATTTTCCTACGGCGAACACGCAATCCAAGCCAAGATGCAATCTAGAAGACGGTAGCAACGAGGGGGTATCGAGTCTCACCCTTGAAGAGATTCCAAAGCCTACAAGATGAGGCTCTTGTTGCTGCGGTAGACGATCACTTGCCGCTTGCAAAAGCGCGTAGAAGATCTTGATCACGATCGGTTCCGGCGCCACGAACGGGCAGCACCTCCGTACTCGGTCACACGTTCGGTTGTTGATGAAGACGACGTCCACCTCCCCGTTCCAGCGGGCAGCGGAAGTAGTAGCTCCTCTTGAATCCGACAGCACGACGGCGTGGTGTCGGTGGCGGTGTAGAAGTCCGGCGGAGCTTCGCTAAGCTACGCGGGCAATATGGAGTGGAGGAGCAAAGCTAGGGTTTGGGAGGGGGTGGCCGGCCACTCTATGGGGGGCGGCCAGCTTGTGGTCTTGGGGTGGCCGGCCCCTCCCTTGGCCCCTCATTATATAGGTGGATCCCAAGTGTTGGTGTCCAAGTCTTCGAATAAGACCCGAAACCAAAACCTTCCATAGGAGGGGGAAACCTAGCCCAACTAGGACTCCCACCCAAAGGTGGGATTCCCACCTCCCATGTGGGGGTGGCCGGCCCCTATGGTGGAGTCCACTTGGGACTCCACCCCATCTAGGGCTGGCCGGCCATGGAGGTGGAGTCCCTTGTGGACTCCACCTTCCTTGGTGGTTTCTTCCGGACTTTTCTAGAACCTTCTAGAACCTTCCATAGAACCTTCGCGACATTTTATTTCACATAAAATGACATCCTATATATGAATCTTATTCTCAGGACCATTCCGGAACTCCTCGTGATGTACGGGATCTCATCAGGGACTCAGAACAAATATTCGAACTTCATTCCATAATTCAAGTGCTACCATTTCAACATCCAACTTTAAGTGTGTCACCCTACGGTTCGAGAACTATGCGGACATGGTTGAGTACTCACTCCGACCAATAACCAATAGCGGGATCTGGAGATCCATAATGGCTCCCACATATTCAACGATGACTTTAGTGATCGAATGAACCATTCACATAAATTACCAATTCCCTTTGTCTCACGATATTTTACTTGTCCGAGGTTTGATCTTCGGTATCACTCTATACCTTGTTCAACCTCGTCTCTGACAAGTACTCTTTACTCAAATTACCGTGGTATGTGGTCTCTTATGAACTCTTTCATATGCTTGCAAGAAATTAGACGACATTCCACCGAGAGGGCCCGAGTATATCTATCCGTCATCGGGATGGACAAATCCCACTTTGTTGATCCATATGCCTCAACTCATACTTTCCGGATACTTAATCCCACCTTTATAGCCACCCATTTACGCAGTGGTGTTTGGTGTAATCAAAGTACCTTTCCGGTATAAGTGATTTACATGATCTCATGGTCATAAGGACTAGGTAACTATGTATCGAAAGCTTATAGCAAATAACTTAATGACGAGATCTTATGCTACGCTTAATTAGGTGTATCCATTATATCATTCACACAATGACATAATCTTGTTATTAATAACATCCAATGTTCATGATTATGAAACTAATCATCCATTAATCAACAAGCTAGTTTAAGAGGCATACTAGGGACTTCTTGTTTGTCTACATATCACACATGTACTAATGTTTCGGTTAATACAATTCTAGCATGATATATAAACATTTATCATAAACATAAAGATATATAATAACCACTTTTATTATTGCCTCTTGGGCATATCTCCTTCAGTCTCCCACTTGCACTAGAGTCAATAATCTAGTTTACATTTGTAAAGATATAACACCTTGGCCTTATGGTGCTTTATCATGTATTGCTCACGGGAGAGGTTTTTAGTCAACGGATCTGACACGCTCAGAAACGTATGTATTTTGTAATTCATTTGCGTCTCAACGCATCACTCATTTCCAAATGAGTCAGCATTAAATAAGTTTGGTCTTCTGGTGGAACCTTAATTCCGCGGTCTGAAATATGTCACTAATATTGTCACACACAATATAGCTTCAAAGTTCGACTGCGTCGGAAATACACCAAGTTCTCAAAGAACCTCTTGACTTAACATCCTTTGTCATTGTCAAAACAATGACATACTCTGCACCTTCTTTTGTAGATTCCGTCACAATATTTAGAACTCTTCTAAATCTAGCATAGACAACTTCTAGCTCATTGTGCTACTTTTAAAACAACACTTAGTCTAATTTGAGATTGAAATTATATTTTATATATGACAAAACCAATATCGGTGTAACACCTTACAGCGATTTGTTTGTCATTTCTTCATACAAAAATATATATATCCTTAGTTCTTCTAAAGTACTCAAGGATATTCTTACTTTATCAGATCCCATGATCATCTTATGAATCATTCCGGTATATGCTCATAACATTTTAGAGCACAAGATATCTGATTTTGTACATATTATTCGTGATCTAAAATCACTCATGTGTTTTTTTTTTTTTTACTCATCGAGTGTCAGATACACTCAAGTCTTGTTAAACCTTCACATGACAAGAACATTTTCTTAATATTTCTATATTGAACTATTTCAATATCCATTCTATGTACTTTGACTTAAACTTATTATGTGTTTCAATCTATCTTCATAGATCTTGACACTAAATATGTTTTAGTCCATATCCTTTCATTGAAGTTAATTTTCAATGAAACATTTTAATCAAGTATATAATTACATTATTTATAACCAACTATATGTCATCTACATAAAGTATTATAAATATGTCTCAGCGCTCCCACTTAATTTCTTGCAAATGCAAGCTTCTTCATCGTCTCTGATGAAATCAAAAAAAACTCTTTGACTATTTCATCTGGTGAAGATTCCTACTCCGCAATACTTACTTCATCCAATTGAAGTTCGTATACCTATCTAGTATTCCACAGACCAGCAAAACTCTTGGTTGTATCTTGTATACACCTTTAATACATACTTCTGATAAGTAATGTATTTTGCCATCCTACTAGCATATCTCCTAAAAGAAATATGTAGTGATTACTAGAATAATCCACATAGACTATAAGCATTGCTACGGAAGATCTAATCTTATCGTAGTCAACTCTTTGAACTTTGTTGTAAACTATTTTTCAACAAGTCGAGCTTTCTTCAAAGATATTTCATCCAAGTCCATCAATTTCATAGATCCATTTACTTTCAAAAAGTATTCATCTATCTTGGATTTTATGGCGTATAGCCATTTTAACGAAGTCAGGGCCCATCATAACTTCTTTGTTTGTAGTTGGTTTATCATTTGTTCAAAATCAATCCTTTGTTCACAAATCATTTATTTGATCACAAAGTAAACCATACCTACAAGATTCAATATGTACTTCGATCTCCATGGCTAAAATACTTTGTAGTCATGGGAGCCATGATCGTTATGGCCGCTTCCGAAACCAATTCCGATGCTGCGCTACTCTGATCATTATGCTCAGGTTCATAAACCTTATCAAATTATATTGTCCTCCCACTCAAATACTTCACTAGAAACAATTTCTCGGAAATAAGAAACATTGACAAACACTTTTGTCTTTGTCTTGTGGGAAGAATTCCCAATTAAAACTCTGGGATAACCAACAAAGACATTCATCCGATTTTGGTTGTAAACTCTTAGACCAAAATTTAAAGAAAAGACTATTAGGGTTTATACCCATACCATAACTTGTATGGTGTCATTTCAACGGATCATGATGATGCTCTATTTAGTGTAAAAGCGGTAGTCACTAAAGCATAATCCACAAAAATATAATGGCGTCATAATATTTTATCACATCATTAATCCAACAAGGTTTGGATACATATCTCGGATACTATATCATCATTATGATACTCCAAGAAATGTGAGTTGTAGAACAATTTCATAATTCTCTTAGATGTTCGCTAAAACTCGTAATTCAAATATTTCCACCATGATCCAATCATAGATATTTGATTTTTCTATTACGATGATTTCCACTTCATGCTGAAATTTATTTGAATCCTATTCAAATGTTTCAAACTTTTCCTTATTGAATATATCCACATATATACTCAATTCATTGTTTGAAAGTTTTCATGAAGTAGAAGAATCTTCCGCACATAACTATGCCCAGTGAACCACATATATCATTATGTATGTTTTCACTAAGTTAGTTGCCCGTTCAACTCTTCGGCCTATGAACGGTATTTCAGTCATTACCTTTTAGAAAAGATTTTGCAAGTGCCAAACGATTCAACAAATCGAATGACTCCAAAAATCCATTTGCATGGAGTTCCTTCATGCGATCTTTTCTAACATGACCTAAATTGCGGTTCCACAAATAAGTGGAATTCAAATCATTTGCCTTATGGCATTTTTAGCATCAGTGTTATGTATGTGTGTTTCACCATTAAGATTTATAATAACTTATCCATTGTACATGGAGTAATGTCATAATTTGAACAACTCATTGTTTTCATTTGACTAGAGCAAAATAACAATTATTAAGTTCTTTATTATAAATTCTAAGGGCTAGATAGAATGCCAACGACGAACATAATAACACTTTATTTTGTTCCAGACGTGCATTTCTATCATATTCCTTGTCAGTCACTTAGGCCATTGTATTCTTGTATTGCGTTGTTTTGTATGACACTTCATACCAACCAATATGGTACTAATACCCAAGAATTTCATTGTGTGACTTAACTAGGAATACAACCATAACATGTATATCATTTATATACACCTGAGCTAGACTTTCTAGTCTTTTCTTTTCTTTTGCCAAAATATCTTTTGCAGTTTCTCTTTTAGCTTTCCTCATTATTCAGAAAAACATTTCAACATCAATAACTTCTAGGTTTGTTGGTCAAATACCAATAACCTTGAGGTTCTTACTTTGAAGTTGATCATCATATGACAATTGTTTCAGATTTCACTATTAGTAAATTTGTAATACGATGAACAATTTCACTCATAATTTTATCCATCAATTCATGATAACTTTCTGAGACCATGTCTGTACATGCTAGGCTCATAAAGTTTAAACCTTAGTATTCGCATATGCAAATCTGGCTTGCACCCGTTGGAAGCACACGTAGAATCTATAACACCCGATCATCACGTGATGCTTCGAAACGACGAGTCTTATCAACGGTGCATACTAAGGACAATCACTTCATGGATATGCGAATATCGTTAGTGCCCCAATAGTTGGAGGATTGGGACGCCTTGCGTCTTCAACCTTCGTACATTCCCATAAAACTTATGAGTTTATGTAGTCTCACCAAATTTATATTCTATCATCTTGCAATAAGGTCTTAGATATCACATATATCTCGTACCTTGATTATTTCTGAAAACTAAATTTTCAGCTCCTTACTTTTCAAACAGATTTGAACTTCAAGTTTCACGGAGACAAGATAACTTTAGGTACTAATTGAAACCATAGCTATTTGAATCAACAATGTGAGGTTTACTAAAAGTTTGCAATAGGACTTAATCATTTCTTGATTCATTAACAATACGGTACCAAACTGTAAAGTTTCTTGTCAGATTTTAACAGTATTTCTATCTCAATTATAAGACTAGCGCATAGAAGTAAACGGATGCCAATACTACAAAATTAATTCAAAATACTACCCAGACTATGTTTATGATAATTAGTTCATGTTTTAATCTAATTACTAATGAACTCCCACTTAATACAACATCCCTCATAGTTGTTAAGTGGTACACGATCCAAATTCACTACACCAAACACCGATCATCACGTGAGATGATGTAGCTTCAATGGTGAACATCAACATGTTGATCATATCATCCATATGACTCGTGTTCAACCTTTCGGTTTCCGTTGTCCCGAGGCCATGTCTGTACATGCTAGGCTCGTCAAGCAAACCCAAGTATTCTGCGTGTGCAACATGGCTTACACCCGTTGTATGTGAATCGTTGAATCTATCACATCCGATCATCACGAGATGCTTCGAAGCAATAATGAGCCCATTACAACGGTGCATACGAGGGAAGAACACTTTATTATCTTGATATTAATGTGAGGGATCATCTTATAATGCTACCGTCGCGATCTAAGCAAAATAAGATGCATAAAGGATTAACATCACATGCAGTTCATATGTGATATGATATGGCCCTTTTATCTTTGCGCCTTCGATCTTCATCTCCAAAGCACGGACATGATCTCCATCATCAACGGGCATGATCTCCATCATCGTCGGCGTAGCGTCAAGGTTCATGGCGCCGTCTTCATGGTTGTTCACCTCATGTAGCAACTATTACAACTACTTTGAAATACTACTCAACATGAAAATTAAAGACAACCATAAGGCTCCTGCCGGTTGCCACAATACAATAATGATCATCTCATACATATTCATCATCATATCATGGCCATATCACATCACCAAACCCTGCAAAAACAAGTTAGACGTCTCTAATTTGGTTTGCATATTTTACGTGGTTTAGGGTTTTTGAGTAAGATCTAATCTACCTACGAACATGAACCACAACGGTGATACTAGTGTTGTCAATAGAAGAGTAAATTGAATCTTCACTATAGTAGGAGAGACAGACACCCGCAAAGCCTCTTATGCAATACAAGTTGCATGTCGAACGAGGAGCAAGTCTCATGAACGCGGTCATGTAAAGTTAGCCCGAGCCGCTTCATCCCACTATGCCACAAAGATGCAAAGTACTCAAACTAAAGATAACAAGAGCATCAACGCCCACAAACCATTGTGTTCTACTCGTGCAACCATCTATGCATAGACACGGCTGCGATACCACTTTGTAGGATAACGTTGCATAGAAAACAAAAATTTTCCTACGGCGAACACGCAATCCAAGCCAAGATGCAATCTAGAAGACGGTAGCAACGAGGGGGTATCGAGTTTCACCCTTGAAGAGATTCCAAAGCCTACAAGATGAGGCTCTTGTTGCTACGGTAGACGATCACTTGCCGCTTGCAAAAGCGCGTAGAAGATCTTGATCACGATCGGTTCCGGCGCCACGAACGGGCAGCACCTCCGTACTCGGTCACACGTTCGGTTGTTGATGAAGACGACGTCCACCTCCCCGTTCCAGCGGGCAGCGGAAGTAGTAGCTCCTCTTGAATCCGACAGCACGACGGCGTGGTGTCGGTGGCGGTGTAGAAGTCCGGCGGAGCTTCGCTAAGCTACGCGGGCAATATGGAGTGGAGGAGCAAAGCTAGGGTTTGGGAGGGGGTGGCCGGCCACTCTATGGGGGGCGGCCCGCGGGTGGTCTTGGGGTGGCCGGCCCCCTCCCTTGGCCCCTCATTATATAGGTGGATCCCAAGAGTTGGTGTCCAAGTCTTCGAATAAGACCCGAAACCAAAACCTTCCATAGGAGGGGGAAACCTAGCCCAACTAGGACTCCCACCCAAAGGTGGGATTCCCACCTCCCATGTGGGGGGTGGCCGGCCCCCTATGGTGGAGTCCACTTGGGACTCCACCCCATCTAGGGCTGGCCGGCCATGGAGGTGGAGTCCCTTGTGGACTCCACCTTCCTTGGTGGTTTCTTCCGGACTTTTCTAGAACCTTCTAGAACCTTCCATAGAACCTTCCGCGACATTTTATTTCACATAAAATGACATCCTATATATGAATCTTATTCTCCGGACCATTCCGGAACTCCTCGTGATGTCTGGGATCTCATCCGGGACTCCGAACAAATATTCAAACTTCATTCCATAATTCAAGTGCTACCATTTCAACATCCAACTTTAAGTGTGTCACCCTACGGTTCGAGAACTATGCGGACATGGTTGAGTACTCACTCCGACCAATAACCAATGGCGGGATCTGGAGATCCATAATGGCTCCCACATATTCAACGATGACTTTAGTGATCGAATGAACCATTCACATAAATTACCAATTCCCTTTGTCTCACGATATTTTACTTGTCCGAGGTTTGATCTTCGGTATCACTCTATACCTTGTTCAACCTCGTCTCCTGACAAGTACTCTTTACTCGTACCGTGGTATGTGGTCTCTTATGAACTCTTTCATATGCTTGCAAGACATTAGACGACATTCCACCGAGAGGGCCCAGAGTATATCTATCCGTCATCGGGATGGACAAATCCCACTGTTGATCCATATGCCTCAACTCATACTTTCCGGATACTTAATCCCACCTTTATAGCCACCCATTTACGCAGTGGTGTTTGGTGTAATCAAAGTACCTTTCCGGTATAAGTGATTTACATGATCTCATGGTCATAAGGACTAGGTAACTATGTATCGAAAGCTTATAGCAAATAACTTAATGACGAGATCTTATGCTACGCTTAATTAGGTGTATCCATTATATCATTCACACAATGACATAATCTTGTTATTAATAACATCCAATGTTCATGATTATGAAACTAATCATCCATTAATCAACAAGCTAGTTTAAGAGGCATACTAGGGACTTCTTGTTTGTCTACATATCACACATGTACTAATGTTTCGGTTAATACAATTCTAGCATGATATATAAACATTTATCATAAACATAAAGATATATAATAACCACTTTTATTATTGCCTCTTGGGCATATCTCCTTCAAGTTCTAAGGTTGTGGATGTGTTGTTGCCACTAGGGATAAAACATCGATGCTTTGTCTAAGGATATTTGTGTTGATTACATTACGCACCATACTTAATGCAATTGTCTGTTGCTTGCAACTTAATACCGGAAGGGGTTCGGATGATAACCTGAAAGTGGACTATTTAGGCATAGATGCATGCTGAATAGCGGTCTATGTACTTTGTCGTAATGCCCTGATTAAATCTCATAGTACTCATCATGATATATGTATGTGCATTGTTATGCCTTCTTTATTTGTCAATTGCCCAACTGTAATTCGTTCACCCAACATGCTATTTATCTTATGGGAGAGACACCACTAGTGAAATTTGGACCCCGGTCCATTCTTTACATCTGAAATACAATCTACTGCAATTGTTCTTTACTGTTCTTTGCAAACAAACATCATCTTCCACACTATATGGTTAATCCTTTGTTTACAGCAAGCCGGTGAGATTGACAACCTCACTGTTACGTTGGGGCAAAGTACTTTGATTGTGTTGTGCAGGTTCCACGTTGGCGCCGGAATCCCTGGTGTGGCGCCGCACTACATTTCGCCGCCATCAACCTTCAACGTGGTTCTTGGCTCCTACTGGTTCGATAAACCTTGGTTTCTTACTGAGGGAAAACTTGCTCTTTGTCGCATCACACCTTCCTCTTGGGGTTCCCAACGGACGTGTGTTAGCACTTAGCATCAAGCTCTTTTTCTGGCGCCGTTGCCGGGGAGATCAAGACACGCTGCAAGGGGAGTCTCCACTTCCAATCTCTTTACTTTGTTTTTGTCTTGCTTTATTTTATTTACTACTTTGTTTGCTGCACTAAAACAAAACACAAAAAAATTAGTTGCTAGCTTTACTTTATTTACTATCTTGTTTGCGTTCTCTATATTAAAAACACAAAAAAATTAGTTACTTGCATTTACTTTATCTTGTTTGCTTTATTTACTACTGTTAAAATGAATACTCCTGAAAACACTAAGTTGTGTGACTTCACTAGCACAAATAATAATGATTTCTTATGCACACCTCGTGCTCCACCTCTGCAATGTGAGAATTCTTTGAAATTAAACCTGCTTTACTAAATCTTGTCATGAGAGAGCAATTTTCTGGTGTTAGTTCGGATGATGCTGCTGCCCATCTTAATAATTTTGTTGAACTTTGTGAGATGCAAAAGTATAAGGATGTAGATGGTGACATTATAAAATTGAAATTGTTTTCTTTCTCCTTAAGAGGAAGAGCTAAAGATTGGTTGCTATCTTTGCCTAAGAATAGTATTGATTCATGGACTAAATGTAAGGATGCTTTTATTGGTAGATATTATCCTCCTGCTAAAATTATATCTTTGAGAAGTAGCATAATGAATTTTAAGCAATTGGATAATGAACATGTTGCTCAAGCATGGGAGAGAATGAAATCTTTGGTAAAGAATTGCCCAACCCATGGACTAACTACTTGGATGATCTTCCAAACCTTCTATGCAGGATTAAAATTTTCTTCGCGGAACCTATTGGATTCAGCTGCTGGAGGTACCTTTATGTCCATCACTCTAGGTGCAGCGACAAAGCTTCTTGATGATATGATGATAAATTACTCTGAATGGCACACGGAAAGAGCTCCACAAGGTAAGAAGGTAAATTAATCGAAGAAACCTCCTCCTTGAGTGATAAGATTGATGTGATTATGTCTATGCTTGTGAATGGTAGATCTAATGTTGATCCAAATAATGTTCCTTTAGCTTCATTGGTTGCTCAAGAAGAGAATGTTGATGTGAACTTCATTAAAAATAATAATTTCAACAACAATGCTTATAGGAATAATGCGGTAACAACTATAGGCCATATCATACGCTAATAGTAATGGTTATGGTAATTCTTATGGGAATTCTTACAACAATAATAGGAGTGTACCCCTGGTCTTGAAGCCATGCTTAAAGAATTTATTAGTACACAAACTGCTTTTAACAAATCTTGTTGAGGAAAAGCTTGATAAAATTGATATTCTTGCTTCTAAGGTTGATAGACTTGCCTCTGATGTTGATCTTTTAAAGTTGAAAGTTATGCCTAATAAGGATAATGATAATAAGATTGTTACTACAGCAAATGCCATCCAAGTTAGAATTAATGAGAATATAAGATTGATGGCTGAATTGCATGCTAGGTGGGAAAGAGAAGAAAACGAAAAACTTGCTAAAGAGAGTAATGTAGCTAAAGTTTGGACTATTACCACCACTAGTAATGATAATGATTCACATGTTGCTAAACCTCCTACTATTAATGGTAAAATAATTGGTGTTGGCAATGTTTCTACTCCTAGTGCAAAGCGTGCAAAAGCGTCTGAAAGCTGCTAAAACTATTGAAAGCTGTTTGTGATAAAACTGCTATTTTTCAAAATATTGGGGACAATGATCCCATTGCTGTAGATCATAATGATTTAGATTTTGATGATTTTCAAATCTCTGAGGTTATAAAGTTCTTACAAAAACTTGCTAAAAGTCCCAATGCTAATGCTATAAATTTGGCATTTACAAGACATATTACAAATGCTCTCATAAAAGCTAGAGAAGAGAAACTAAAACTTGAAACTTCTATTCCTAGGAAGTTAGAAGATGGTTGGGAGCCCATAATTAAGATGAGGGTCAATGATTTTGATTGTAATGCTTTATGTGATCTTGGTGCAAGTATTTCTGTTATGCCTAAGAAAATCTATGATATGCTTGACTTGCCACCATTGAAAAATTGTTATTTGGATGTTAATCTTGCTGATAATGCTATAAAGAAACCTTTGGGGAGGATTGATAATGTTAGTATTATGGTTAACAATAACCTTATCCCCATTTATTTTGTTGTCTTGGATATTGAATGCAATGCATCTTGTCCCATTATATTGGGAAGACCTTTTCTTGAGCTTGTTGGTGCTACTATTGATATGAAGGAAGGTAATATTAAATATCAATTTCCTCTCAAGAAAGGTATGGAACACTTCCCTAGAAAGAGAATGAAGTTACCTTATGATTCTATTATTAGAACAAATTATGATATTGATGCTTCATCTCTTGACAATACTTGATTCACACTTTCTGCGCCTAGCTGAAAGGCGTTAAAGAAAAACGCTTATGGGAGACAACCCATTATTTTACTTCTGCACTTTGTTTTATATTTGAGTCTTGGAAGTTGTTACTACTGCATCAACCTCTCCTTATCTTTATTTTATTGCAGTGTTGTGCCAAGTAAAGTCTTTGATAGTAAAGTCAATACTAGATTTGGATTCTCTGGCAGAAACAGATTTCTTGCTGTAACGAATTTGGGCAGGGTTCTCTGTAGGTAACTCAGAAAAATCTGCCAATTTACGTGTGTGATCCTCAGATATGTACGCAACTTTCATTCAATTTGAGTATTTTCATCTGAGCAAGTTAAGTGCCCCTGAAAAATTAGTCTTTACGGACTGTTCTGTTTTGACAGATTCTGCCGTTTATTTTGCATTGCGTGTTTTGCTATGCTTGATGGATTTCTTTGTTCCATTAACTTTCAGAAGCTTTGTGCAATGTCCAGAAGTGTTAAGAATGATTATGTCACCTCTGAATATATGAATTATGCACTAACCCTCTAATGAGTTTGTTTTGAGTTTGGTGTGGAGGAAGTTTTCAAGGGTCAAGAGTCACCTCTGAATATATGAATTATGCACTAACCCTCTAATGAGTTTGTTTTGAGTTTGTGTGGAGGAAGTTTTCAAGGGTCAAGAGAGGAGGAGGATGATACAATATGATCAAGAAGAGTGAAAAGTCTAAGCTTGGGGATGCCCCCGTGGTTCATCCCTGCATATTTTAAGAAGACTCAAGCATCTAAGCTTGGGGATGCCCAAGGCATCCCCTTCTTCATCGACAACTTATCAGGTCACCTCTAGTGAAACTATATTTTTATTCAGTCACATCTTATGTACTTTACTTGGAGCGTCTGTTTATTTTTATTTTTGTTTTGTTTGAATAAAATCGGATCCTAGCATTGTTTGTGTGGGAGAGACACGCTCATTGTTGCATATGAACACATGTGTTCTTAGCTTTATTCTTAATGTTCATTGCGAAGGTTGAACTACTTCGTTCATTGATATATGGTTGGAAACGAAAAATGCTGCATGTGGTAAATGGTATAATGTCTTGAATAATTTGATACTTGGCAATTGTTGTGCTCATATAGATCATGTTTAAGCTCTTGCATCATGTACTTTGCACCTATTAATGAAGAACTACATAGAGCTTGTTAAAATTTGGTTTGCATGATTGGTCTCTCTAAGTCTAGATATTTTCTGGTTGAGGTGTTTGAACAACAAGGAGACGATGTAAAGTCTTATAATACTTACAATATGTTCATATGTGAGTCTTGCTGCACCATTTTGTACTTGATTTTGCTTCAAACAACCTTGCTAGCCTAGCCTTGTATTGAGAGGGATTCTTCTCGTGCATCCAAATCCTTGAGCCAAAAACTATGCCATTTGTGTCCACCATACCTACCTACCACATGGTATTTCTCTGCCATTCCAAAGTACATTACTTGAGTGCTACCTTTAAACTTCTATTCTTTGCCTTTACAATACATAGCTCATGGGAAAATAGCCTAAAAACTATTGTGATGAAGAATATGTACTTATGTGTCTTATTTCCTAATAAGTTGCTTGTTGAGCGGTAACCATGTTTCTGGGGACGCCATCAACTTTTACCTTTGTTGAATATCATGTGAGTTGCTATGCATGTTCGTCTTGTCTGAAGTAAGGGCGATTTTCATGATCAAATGGTTTGAGTATGCATATTGTTAGAGAAGAACATTGGGCCGCTAACTAAAGCCATGATCCACGGTGGAAGTTTCAGTTTGGACACAAATCCTCAATCTTTTATGAGAATATTATCTATTGTCAAATGCTTATGCATTAAAGAGGAGTCCATTATCTGTTGTCTATGTTGTCCCGGTATGGATGTCTAAGTTGAGAATAATCAAAAGCGAGAAATCCAATGCGAACTTTCTCCTTAGACCTCTGTACAGGCGGCATAGAGGTACCCCTTTGTGACACTTGGTTGAAACATATGTTATGCAATGATAATCCGTGTTAATCCAAGCTAATTAGGACAAGGTGCGAGCACTATTAGTATTCTATGCATGAGGCTTGCAACTTATGGGATATCTTATACATAACACATATGATTTATTACTACCGTTGACAAAATTGTTTCTATGTTTTCAAAATGAAAATCTCTAGCACAAAAATAGTAATCCATGCTTCCCTCTGCGAAGGGCCATTCTTTTACTTTATTGTTGAGTCAGTTTACCTATTCTTTCTATCTTAGAAGCAAACACTTGTGTAAACTGTGTGCATTGATTCTTACATGTTTACCTATTGCACTTGTTATATTACTTTGTGTTGACAATTATCCATGAGATGAACATGTTGAAGTTGAAAGCAACCGCTGAAACTTATATCTTCCTTTGTGTTGCTTCAATGCCTTTACTTTGAATCTATTGCTTTATGAGTAACTCTTATGCAAGTCTTATTGATGCTTGTCTTGAAAGTATTATTCATGAAAAGTCTTTGCTATATGATTCAGTTGTTTACTCATTATCTTCACCAATGTTTTGAATCGCTGCATTCATCTCATATGCTTTACAATAGTATGATCAAGATTATGATAGCATGTCACTTCAGAAATTATCCTTGTTATCGTTTACCTACTCGAGGCGAGTAGGAACTAAGCAGGGATGCACGATACGTCTCAAACGTATCTATAATTTCTTATGTTCCATGCTACTTTTATGATGATACTCACATGTTTTATACACATTATATGTCATTATTATGCATTTTCCGGCACTAACCTATTGACGAGATGCCGAAGAGCCGATTCTTTGTTTTCTGCTGTTTTTGGTTTCAGAAATCCTACAAAGGAAATATTCTCGGAATTGGACGAAATCAACGCCCGAGGCTTATTTTTCCACGAAGCTTCCGAAGGCCGGGGAGAAGCGAAGTGGGGCCACGGGGCGCCGCCACACTAGGGCGGCGCGGCCTAAGGGGGCCGCGCGGCCCTAGCGTGTGGGGCCCCCGTGACTCCTACGACTCCGCCCTTAGCCTACTTAAAGCCTTCGTCGCGAAACCCCTCTGCATGCGAGAGCCACGATACGGAAAACATTCCAGAGACGCCGC
This sequence comes from Lolium perenne, assembly GCF_019359855.2. Classification (NCBI taxonomy): domain Eukaryota; kingdom Viridiplantae; phylum Streptophyta; class Magnoliopsida; order Poales; family Poaceae; genus Lolium; species Lolium perenne. The sequence goes on from NC_067248.2 coordinate 171,588,873, forward strand.
CGCCGCCAATCCCATCTCGGGGGATTCAGGAGATCGCCTCCGGCACCCTGCCGGAGAGGGGAATCATCTCCCGGAGGGCTCTTCATCGCCATGATCGCCTCCGGATCGATGTGTGAGTAGTTCACCCCTGGACTATGGGTCCATAGCAGTAGCTAGATGGTTGTCTTCTCCTCATTGTGCTATCATGTTAGATCTTGTGAGCTGCCTATCATGATCAAGATCATCTATTTGTAATGCTACATGTTGTGTTTGTTGGGATCCGATGAATATTGAATACTATGTCAAGTTGATTATCAATCTATCATATATTTTGTTTATGTTCTTGCATGCTCTCCGTTGCTAGTAGAGGCTCTGGCCAAGTTGATACTTGTAACTCCAAGAGGGAGTATTTATGCTCGATAGTGGGTTCATACCTCCATTGAATGCAGGGACGATGACGAGAAAGTTCTAAGGTTGTTGATGTGCTGTTGCCACTAGGGATAAAACATCGATGCTTTGTCTAAGGATGTTTGTGTTGATTACATTACACACCATAATTAATGCAATTGTCTGTTTCTTGCAACTTAATACCGGAAGGGGTTCGGATGATAACCTGAAAGTGGACTATTTAGGCATAGATGCATGCTGGATAGCGGTCTATGTACTTTGTCGTAATGCCCTGATTAAATCTCATAGTACTCATCATGATATATGTATGTGCATTGTTATGCCTTCTTTATTTGTCAATTGCCCAACTGTAATTCGTTCACCCAACATGCTATTTATATTATGGGAGAGACACCACTAGTGAACTGTGGACCCCGGTCCATTCTTTACATCTGAAATACAATCTACTGCATTTATTCTTTACTGTTCTTCGCAAACAAACACCATCTTTACGGTTAATCCTTTGTTTACAGCAAGCCGGTGAGATTGACAACCTCACTGTTACGTTGGGGCAAAGTACTTTGATTGTGTTGTGCAGGTTCCACGTTGGCGCCGGAATCCCTGGTGTTGCGCCGCACTACATTTCGCCGCCATCAACCTTCAACGTGGTTCTTGGCTCCTACTGGTTCGATAAACCTTGGTTTCTTACTGAGGGAAAACTTGCTACTGTACGCATCACACCTTCCTCTTGGGGTTCCCAACGGACGTGTGTTAACTGCACGCATCACACACCCCGCCCGGGTTCTTCCTTCGCTAGTTCTGTATTTGGATGACATGGCACTCTCCTCTTGTATGTGCACCATGTATGCTACTATGTGCACCATGTATTCTACTATGTGCATTTTATGCTATTTATGTGAATTATGGTGAATTTGGATGAATTATGGTGAATTTTGATGAATTTGGATGTATTCGGATGTAGAACTGCTAAACTGTGCAAACTGGACTGCTGGACGGTGCAAACTGGACTGCTGAAAAACAAAAAAACAAAAATCGAACAGGTCTACGCCAAGGGCAATGCCGTCGGCATAGACCCTTGCTGCGACCATATGGTCAGGTCTATGCCGAGGGCAATGCCGTCGGCATAGACCTCCGCCTGGCAGCCGCATGCAGCGTGCCGCGTGTCCCTGCATGGCCCATGCAGACGCCGAGGGGTGGCCGTCCGCGTAGACGGCGCAGGTGGCAGCCGCGCGACGCGCCACGTCGCTCCACGGCGCGCAGATGGCTGCCCTATGCCGAGGGCAATGCCGTCGGCGTCTGGGGCGCTCAGTTAACGGCGACGGCGCGCCGTGGCGAGACGCCGAGGGTGAAGCCGCACCGTCGGCATCGGAAGCGTACGCCGACGGCCGGGCCTATGCCGACGGTAGTGTGCCAGGTGCCGAGGGACCTGAACGGCGAGGCGATATGCCGAGGGCTGCCGTCGGCGTAGCCTACGCCGAGGGCCAGGCGTGGCTACGCCGAGGGCAGCCGGCCGTCGGCGTCTACGTCGATTCCTGTAGTTGCAAGAGTATAGGTTCTAGATACGTTAGCTTTTTTTTTTAGATAAGGGAGCAAAACCGCTCCAGCCTCTACATCAATTGATGCACACGGCCATTTTATTGAAATATTCAACATTCGAGTACGGAAAAATCATAAAATACAGTCATGGATCTGATGTAGTTGCGACATAAATCAACCAACGGAACAAACACGACACAAAACTAGGCTAGCCATACTCTATCCTATTACTGTGTCGTCATCTAGTAGCCCGGAAAAAGAAGTTCTGAGTAAGAAGATTATTTTTTACCGTTAGCTGGAGGCAATTTACCGTTTACAGTAGGAAGATTACTTTTTATATTATTTTCAGTTGTACCTCTGTCTGATGTTTTCTTCTAGCAACATCTGGGTTTGAAGTGGATTAGGGTTTTCCTCCTCTTTAAAACGAGGCAATGTCATGTCATATTTTTTGCTGCAAAAATAGCTTGCCAAAATTTTATATTTCTATGAAACAAGAGTGTGATAGTCATCTGAACAACTACTCAGGTGTTGATGCTGGAGTTGAGTAACTCAGGTTATGCAAGTTGTGCTTGGTGGATCCAAACTAATGTGAAAGCAATCACTTGCATGCTAGAGGAATATGCGAAGCACAAGCGTCAGATTGTGTCGTCGACATTTTAGCTTGCAAGTAGTGTTGCACCAAAAGTTATTCTGAATTTTTTTCCTGTTCAGAAACTTGAGCATCGAGGCTACACTTTTATATTGCTGTCGACTAATGTTATGGTGATCAATGGCACACCTTAGCAAAACCAACCTTGTGCGTTCAACCCTGTGAATGTTCAGCACGTTGCATTACAGATTTGAACTTGTTTACTAGCAGAAGCATCTTGTGCTCATCTCGTGCCCAGTGAATTTATCAACCTATTCATTATGCTTAGGAGACTGAAACAAATGCATTTGGGTTTTTACATCTTAGCAGTTGGTTGGATATTAACATTGTGCTCTGCCATTTGGATTTCCATATGTTCAGGTTGGTGCACATATACTTCAGGTATCATAAAAGAAGGTTTAGGTGGTCACATCACAAAACATCACCAAACAGTACACAAAGATCAATAGGCGGGATAAGAATTCCAGTCATGTTTTTCAGAGTTCAGTGCAAAACTGAACTTCACTTCTAGATAATAGGACTTCAGAGTTCGGTGCACTCAAATTCAGAGTTCAGTACTACGCTCAAATTTTGTACAGCGAAAACCTGTCATGCAAGGTTTGTTTTTTTGCCACTAAATCAGTTAATAGCATTAAAACAATGTATCTCACAATCTTTATTCTTGGGCTTGTTCATGGGAAGGAGAAGATAGTTGATGACAACACATATTTTCGGAAGAAGGGCCGTTTTTGCTATTTGTCACGGTCCCACGGGAACAGAGGACAAAATGAAGTGAATTTATAGAGTACCAGGGATGTTTTCGAAACGGGATACCATATGTCCAGCGTGGCAACCAACAACGGAATTCGTACTAAATGAACCTATTTTGCACTTGAAAATAAAGTTTATGTACTAGGCTACACCAACTTGAAAGTTTGTGAATGAAACTGCACATCCAAGACAAGTTAGTGTATTGCCGATGTTATTAAGTCAACTAAAATGTGTCAACATACATCCATGCCATACTAACCACAAACTTAAACCAACACGCAGCCGACACCTTCACTTATGAATAATTCATTTGATGATCGAATCACAATGAAAATACCAATAAAAATGTGTTGCACTGTTGGCTGATGAAGTTGCACACCTAAGCCGTGCATCACAGTACCAGTGCATCGGTGATGCCGCCATGGCCAGGATGGGAGAATACGCGATCACTTGAGATGTTGACACATCAGCTCGTTGTTCACATTTTCAAACATGTAAAGTAACAAATTGGTCATCACATTTACCTTGAGACAAATGAATTCAGTTAACGAAAACAAGTGCGACCTGACCCCAGTAGATTGGTGACTTCGACATTCAACAAGATCTCGCCTTACAAGATCTCTATGTTCGCCTTACACTTCCCCTCTCATACTGGTATTGTGACATGTGGGCGACGAGCTAGACGAGTCTGAGAGCATCTCCAGTCGCATCCCTAAACTGTCCCCCAAAGAGATTTAGGACGCGCCGGACAAAAACACGTTCCCAGCCGCGTCCCCCAAAGCCTATTTTTGTACAGCGCGGTTCGATACGGTGTCCGGCGTCCCGAGTCCGTCCCCACCACACAACGAAAAGCGAGACGTGCTCCCACCTGTCGGCAACTATTTTCATAAACCGTTGGTTCGTGCCTTTTTCTCATCACGCCTTCCCTCCCGCGCCTCCCACCCCTCTCGCTGTTGGATTTGCCGGCCATTTCGACGGCTGATCTCTTCTGAGAGTCGGCACCGTCGTCGCGGTTGGCACTCTCGCCAGACGTTTCGCCGCCGCCGCTTCGCCAGCGTGTCCCAGAATGCGGCATCAAATCCGCCCCACCTCCGCGCACACAAGGTGTTCGACGACTTGCCAGGTAGGCGTGATTGTTCGTTGCCTCGTTTGCCGTGACGCAATTTTAACCATTGATTTTTCTTCAGACATGGATAGCGACGACGAGATGCTTGTCCGACTGCTGGAGGACGAGCAAGCCTTCGACGACAACCTCCGGAAGCATTTGCTGATCATCGTGTCCCTCCAGGACATGCTTGACGCCGAGGCGGAGACGAGGAAGAAGCCGCGCCGCGGAGGATCAAGGCTGGGGAGAAAGAAGTCAAAGCCCCGGCAGAGGATTGAGGGGCATACCATGCTGCACAACAACTACTTCGCAGATGACGCAGCACATGCCGACAATTTTCGGCGCCGGTATAGGATGAGCAAGGGTTTGTTCATGAATATCCTCCACGGCGTTCGAGAGTTCGACCCCTACTTCAAGCTCAAGCACGACGTTGTAGGCGTTGTCGGGTTCTCGTCGATTCACAAGTGCACCGCCGCCATGAGGATGCTTGCATACGGAGCACCTGCCGATACACATGACACCTACCTTCGCATGAGTGAGTCTACTGCCATTAAGTGCATGTACAAGTTTTGCCGAGCTGTGGTGGAAAAGTTTGGCAAATACTACTTAAGAGGGCCAACTGAGGAAGAGACTGCAATGATCATGGCACAAAATGTTGCCCGAGGATTTTCTGAAATGCTTGGAAGCATCAATTGCATGCACTGGTCATTGAAGATCTGCCCTTTCGCTTGGCAAGGTATATATACAAAGGGCGTCATGGATACTGCTGTGTGGTGCTTGAAGCTGTGGCAGATTATGACCTGTGGATTTGGCATTCTTTTTTTGGCATGGCGGGATCACACAATAACATCAACGTGTTGCAGCAGTCTTCGGTGTTCAGCAGACTAGTGGAAGGGCATGCTCCACCATGTAACTATGAGATCAATGGCTACCAATATACCAAAGGCTATTATCTAGCCGATGGTATATATCCAAAATGAGTCACTTTTGTCAAAACAATCTCGGCTCCATCAGGTCAGAAGAATTCCCCCTTTACTGCGCGACAAGAGGTTTGCAGGAAGGATGTCGAGCGGGCATTTGGTATGCTTCAAGCTGTTATCACCAGATTTTGGCCAAATCAGGATATGGGCCGTAATTGAGATGGGCTTGGAGGATATACACGTAAAGTGTCTCTGAAGCGGCCTTGTACGGGAATTTGGGCTAGATTGCCCGCATATCTGTATATTATAGTAGATTGCATCTTAGTTTAGAATCGCGAGATAGAGTTTAGCCCGTACACGGTTAGGTTTATTCCCGGATTAGAAAGTCCACGGACTATAAATATGTATCTAGGGTTATTGAGAAGGGAGGACGACCACGTTCACAACAAACACAATCTAGGTGCATCACCACCCCTTGTTTCGAGGGTTTCTTCTGGGTAAGCATCATGCTGCCTAGATCTTGCGATCTAGGCAGTATAGGTTTATTCGTTATCTGGTGTTGCTCGTACTGAAGCCTTGTTGATGGCGAGTAACACTACTTATCGTAGATGTTTTGGGGCTTGCATCGGTGTTCTTCTGATATGCTTGCTTAGCTATGCTGCCCCTCGATGTCTAGCCGCCCTTACACCTATCTTAGGTGTAAGAGCGGCATCTTGCTTCATCTTTATTTAGTAGATTCGATCTGTTATAGTTGCTCCTTGTTCTTCAAGGATTAGTTTGATATCCGTATGGTTAGGCCTTGCAAACGGGTTGAACGATCCGGTAGTGCGTTAGGTATGGTTTGCTGATCCTAGAAGGGATGTTCCAGGAATCGACTCCATGTTGGTTTTTAGGCCTCTTTTAGCGTTAGTTTTCCATCATCTTTCGTATCTGCTAGGCTCAATTACGCGTAGGATGCTCCGGTTATACGGTGAAAACCCTTAACTGTCGTAGATCGATTTAGCTTAATATTAATGAAGCAGGATACCCACGTTATTGCAAGATCTAACATGAACCATGGGTCAATCAGCTCTTTGAGCCGATGAGCAGGGTAACCTGAGAGCCGATCGAGGCTCATTTAATGTGTACGTGTCTACCATGCAGGAAACTAATCGAAGCGATCAAACACCTTCCTGACCAGGTATAGGTCAGGTGGCACGGCCTTTCGACCGTCAGGACGTGTGCCAGAGCATTGCGGGCCATCGCCCGAGGGACCAGGGCCCACCAGCCGTCCTGGGAGCCTCCCGGCTCTTCGTGTTGCTCGTCGCTGCTCGCCGGTGGGTTTTGGCAGGCAACACATTCTGGCACGCCCGGTGGGACAGTCTGCAGCAACCACGTCAACATCTGCAGCTGAGATGTCGGACGAACAAGTCAAGTACGAAGATCTGCCTGAAGAGCACAAGAAGAAGTATGATGAGCTTAAGGCTCTCTTCGAAGCCGATCTCATCGGCTCTTTCGAAAAAACCCGTTCACATGGCATTAGGTTCAAAGGATTCACACCCGAAGGCGTGCTCGATGGAGTAGATCTGTCTCTTCCTTCGGAGGAGCGCACCAGAGCCCTGCGCCAGGAAACCAATTATATGGTGGCTCATTCTCTACATCGTCATTCTGAGAGCCTGGTGAACGCTTTCGAGCGTGTTGCGCTTCGTGTGGTTCAGGAAATCATGAAGCATCAGCATTCTCCGTCAGGACCTGCCCTAGGGACTCACCAAGGAGAATTACCGTTCCACACCAGACCGCAACTGCCATTCACGCTTGCAGCTCCACAGCAACAAGGTTCACCGGCGTACGTCGTCTACAAGGTTGGAGGTGATCCTGGCGATTACCAATTCCTGTATGAGCGGCCCAAAGAGATCCCACATGGATACGTGTGCACATACGTGTGACCCCCATTGCAACAGCCCCAGGTGCACACGAACCAGATTACGAGCGGGAGGGATTCTTTGGAGCAGGAGGGAGGTGCAGGAGCGGACAACGAGAAACAGGCGTGGCTAGCTAATATGCCACCAGAACGAGTCATGAAAGCTCAGCCCCTGCAGCTCATACCATGGATCAAATCAGTGCAATCCTGAGAGATCAGTTCGGTATCCTGCCAAAGAGGAGAACAATCGGCTATTCCAAGCCGTATCCCAACGAATATGACCTGATCCCGCTGCCGCCCAAGTATCGGCTCCCTGACTTCACAAAGTTCAGTGGATCAGAAGGGTATAGCTCAATTGAGCATGTGAGCCGATATTTGGCACAGTTGGGCATGGTTTCAGCATCAGACCCGCTACGTGTAAGGTTCTTTGCGCAATCTCTCACGGGTCCAGCTTTTGGGTGGTACACCTCGTTGCCACCAGATTCAGTTCGGACATGGAAGCAACTGGAAGAGCAGTTTCATGTACAATACCACTCAGAAGCTACCGAAGCTGGCATTGCCGATCTGACGCAGGTGCGGCAAAGGCGGGGAGAGACGGTGTCTGAGTACATTCAGCGTTTCATAACTGTCAAGAACCGATGTTATTCGGTTCGTTTAACTGAGAAAGAAGCAGTCGAGCTGGCAGTGGCAGGCCTCGCAGCGCCACTCAAGGATCTGACTTTTCAAGTAGAATACAATTCACTGGCACACATGGTTCAGAAGTTAACATTATATGAACAGCGCCACCCAAAATTGTACCAAGACAAGTTCAAGCGCCCGATAGGCCTGGTCGAGGCAGATGAAGTTGAAGACTTTGCAGAAGACCAGGAAGTCGCCGTGGCTGAATGGACTCGGGGGGAGGCCCCGTGTCCTGCAAATGGGTAAAACAACCAGGGCCTTCGAAAGGGTTCGACTTCGATATAAGCAAGACTGAGCAGATATTCGACTTATTGCTGAAAGAAAAGCAGCTAAAGTTACCTGAAGGCCACAAATTCCCTACGGCGCAAGAGTTGAACGGGAGACCGTACTGCAAATGGCATCACACGTTCACCCACGTCACCAACGACTGCAAGGAGTTGCGTCGACATATTCAAATGGCGATAGAACAAGGCCGATTGATCTTCGGTCAGTTTGCCATGAAAGTGGACATGCAACCGTTTCCTGGCGTCAACATGGTGGAGCTCAACCATTCTATGAAGCGTCAGCCGGGTTTCTTTTTCGATATCAACATGGCAGGGCCTGGAGACCGCCATGGTAAAGATAAAGAGGAGAGCAGTCACTCCCGTGGCAAGGATAAGAAGGAGGCCGATCCACGCGACCGGCCCCAATATGATAACAGACGGTACCTCACCGAGGAAGAAGTGAGAAGCGTGCGGTACCAACGACCACTCTCCGCGCATCTCCTTAACAAATATGAGTACAAGTACGATCGACGCCAGCGGTACGACGTAGATGACGACGGATATCATCGGTCTGGTGCAGACAACAGAAAATATCATCGATATGATAGAGACGACGAAGGATATGAACGCCGCGCTAAAGGGAGATCAAGAGAGTAGGAAGACATGGACAGACACTGGGATTGTCCTTTCTTTAAGCACTGCTGGGACTCAGGAATGAGCCGATTGCCCACAATCGACAACTGCCCAGAATGTAGACAGTAGAGGAAGGGCACAAGTGAGGTTTCAGTGTTCAAGCGTCTAGGGCCTCTCCCACCTCAGAGCAGACGAGCTGAGTCATCTCGAGATGAAGACTTCGAGGAGTCAGAAGATGAGGAAGAAGATAGGTACCACCGGCCAAGGTGGTGCCCTGATGGACTCAGTCACTCCCAGAAGCGTAGGGTTCAGCGGCTACGTAACTTGGAGGAAGCCGAAGCGCAGTACCTGTACACGTTGAGGAAGACACGGCCCGATCTGGCCGTGAAAATTCAGCAGACATTGGAGACGGAGGCGCGGCCACAGAAGAAAGAATGGCGCCCCAAGCAGACAAAAGCCGATGCAGAGGCATCGGCTGACACAAATATGGTGTTCATACTGCCGTCGGAGTTTTATGCTCCAAGAACTGAAGAAGTGCCAGTAGCACAGTTCGACTACGGTCCACGGCCAGTTGTCTTTGAGAAGCCACGAGAGAGGAGCTACAGGCACTTGAAGGCCCTGTACCTAAGAGGTTATATCAATGGGCAGCCTGTCAACAAGATGTTGGTCGACACGGGAGCGGCAGTCAATATAATGCCATACTCCATGCTACGGTGTTTGGGACGCTCTAACGAAGATCTGATCAAGACCAACGTCACACTAAGCGATTTCAACGGCCAAGCATCCGAGGCGCAAGGCGTGCTGAACGTTGATCTAACCGTGGGTCGAAAAACCATCCCTACGTCATTCTTCATCGTCGACAGCAAGAGCACCTACGCTGTCCTGCTAGGGAGGGATTGGATTCACGCTAACCGCTGCATTCCATCTACGATGCACCAATGCCTGATACAGTGGGATGGAGATGAAGTGGAGGTCGTTCATGCAGATGACTCGATCGAGATCTCACTAGCTGGCATGAATATCTGGGATGCAGACGACCAAGAGCCGATCTCTGGAATCAGTTTGGACGGCTGTGAGCGCATCGAAGCTTCAAAAAACGGGTTGAGGCTGGTCTTATCCACCGGCCTGACAGAGTAGCAAGACCAGGGGCAATGGACGTACGTGGCGAGGCCGATCCCTACGATCGGCCCCAAAAAATAAAAAATGATCTCATCTCAAGCATGTCACGTAGTCGTCATAGAGCACCAATAAGTTGTAAACCCTCATTGAGCAATGCAATGAAAAAGGAGGCCGATTCCAGCAATCGGCCCAAATTATCCTCACCATATGTTTTGCATGTGTTCATCATCGATCTAGCAGGCGACGGAAAGCTAGGATATGGGTTTACATCAGCTGATGAGCTAGAAGAGATTGACATTGGTCCTGGGGATAAGCCACGACCAACATTTATCAGCAAAAAATTAGATCCGCATCTGAGGAGCCTGATGATAGCTTTGTTGAAAGAATACCCAGATTGTTTTGCATGGGATTACACTGAGATGCCAGGGTTGGACAGGAGCATCATTGAGCATCGGCTCCCTCTGAAGAAAGGATTTCGGCCGTTCCAGCAGCGAGCACGACAGATGAAGGCCGAAATTCTGGTAGAAGTCAAGAAAGATATCGAGAAAATGCTGAACGCCGGATTCATCAGGCCATGCAGGTATGCTGAGTGGATTTCTAACGTCGGTGCACTGTAGAGAAAAAGGACGGCCGATGGCGCGTCGCCATAGATTTCGGGATCTCAATAGAGCCACTCCAAAGGATGAGTACCCAATGCGTAGCAGAGACATTGATCAATGCAGCTGCTGGTCATAAGGTTCTAAGTTTCATGGATGGCAATGCGGCTACAACCAAATTTTCATGGCTCAGGAAGATATACACAAGGCGCATTCGAGTACCAGGCTCGGTGGGCTTGTTTGAGTATGTAGTCATGACTTTCGGGCTGAAAAATGCCGGCGCAACGTACCAAAGAGCCATGAATTACATCTTTTATGATCTGATCGGCAAATTGGTGGAGATTTACATTGATGACGTGGTGGTCAAGTCTGTTGCAGTGGAAGGACACTTGGAGGATTTGCGACACGTGCTGGACCGAACTAGAAAGTTCAGACTAAGAATGAATCCAAAGAAGTGTGCTTTTGGTGTAACGGCCGGTCAATTCTTGGGTTTCTTGGTTCATGAACGCGAAATTGAGATCGGCCTGAAAAGCCAAGAGGCAGTGCGAACGATGAAGCCACCTACCATGAAGAAAGAACTCCAGTGTCTCATCGGCAAAATCAACTTCGTCAGAAGTATCATCTCCAATCTGTCAGGGCGAATCGAGCCATTCATGGGCTTGGTGAAAATTAAATCTGATGAGGAGTTTCGCTGGGGGGCAGAGCAACAACAAGCATTTGACGAGATTAAGGAGTATCTAGCGAAGCCGCCTGTGTTGGTTCCTCCACACCAAGACAGACCATTCTACATTTACTTGTCAGTAGCTGACACCTCCATCGCCTCAGTGGTGGTGCAAGTTTATGATGGTCTGGAGAGAGTGGTTTTCTACCTCAATGAGAAGGATGTTGGATGCAGAAACGAGGTACCCTGAGATCGAGAAGTTGTGCCTCTGTCTGTTTTTCACCTGCACCAAGATTCAGCACATCTTGCTGTCAGCAGAAATTATCGTCATATGCAAATCAGATGTCATCAAGCATATGTTGTCGGCTCCTGTGTTGAAAGGCCGACTCGGTAAATGGATGTTTGCGTTATCGGAATTTGATATCCGGTATCAGCCTGCGAAAGCAGTCAAGGGACAGGCGTTGGCTGATCTTATTACTGAACGAATAAACACTGATATAGCAGCACTGTCTGTGCGTGCATGGGCCATGTTCTTCGATGGATCGGTCTGTGAGGATGGTTGCGGCATCGGCGTTCTACTCGTGTTGCCCCGGGGGGCAATATATTCCTTCTCCATCAGGTTACCTACCCCTTGCACCAACAACGTCGCTGAGTATGAAGCAATATGCAAGGGAATGGAGTTGCTATTGGAAGCCGGGGTAGAAGCAGTGGAACTTTTTGGAGACTCCAAATTGGTGATTTCCCAACTCACGGAGGAATACAAATGTGAGAGCGAGTCACTCTTCCCATTATGGATGCAATGCCGTGAGCTGATGGCACAGTTCAGGTATATAAATTTCAATTGGATCCCAAGGTCGCGAGAATGCCGAGGCGAACGATCTCGCACAAATGGCATCGGGATACAAGGACGTAGCAGATGGAACCGATGTTCAGGTGCAGTTCATGGAACCAGACGACTGGAGAGCCGATATTTTCAATTACTTGAAAGATTCGGCTCGGGGGGCACCTAAACGGATAAGATACAAGGCCATGAAGTACATCCTGATTGGGGATGACATGTTTTACAGGACTTTAGAAGGGTTACTCCTCAAATGTTTGGGACCAGCCGAATCAAATCGGCTCTTACACGAGGTACACGAAGGCGCCTGTGGAACTCACCAATCGGCTCATAAGATGAAATGGCTGATCAGGCGATCAGGATTTTATTGGCCAACCATGCTTGAGGATTGTTTTAAGTACTATAAAGGGTGTCAAGCATGTCAGAAGTTTGGGAGTATTCAGATGGTACCTGCATCAGCGATGAATCCCATCATCAAGCCTTGGCCATTTCGAGGTTGGGGCATGGATATGATCGGCAAAATTCATCCTCCATCGAGCAAAGGCCATGAGTGGGTTCTGGCCATTACAGATTATTTTACTAAGTGGGTGGAGGCCGTCCCTATGAAGTCAGTAGCATCGAAAGATGTCATTAGTTTCGTGAAGGAGCATGTCATTCATAGATTCGGGATTCCCCAGACTATCACGACCGATGGAGGTTCGGTTTTTGTTTCTCGCGAGTTTAGAAAGTTCTGCGAGGACATGGGAATTAAGCTGATCCGATCGTCGCCATACTATGCTCAAGCGAATGGGCAGGCTGAAGTGTCCAACAAGAGCCTTATCAAGCTGATTAAGAGGAAAATCGACGAGCATCCTAGGCGTTGGCACGAGGTATTGTCAGAGGCTTTGTGGGCCTATCGCATGTCGTGTCATGGAGAAATAAAGACTTCGCCATACCATCTGGTTTACGGACAAGAAGCTGTGTTGCCCTGGGAAATCACGGCTGGTTCAAGACGGACTACGTTTCAGAATGATTTAACAACTGAAGAATATGCAGCCCTGATGAGTGACAGCATTGAGGATGTAACGGAACTCAGATTATGGTCGCTTGAGAAAATCAAGGAGAACAAAGCCAAGGTAGCTCGCGCATATAATAAGAAGGTGAGGCCGAAGGAGTTCCACGTTGGTGATCTGGTATGGGAAGCTGTGTTGCCGTTGGGGACTAAGGATAAAGCGTATGGTAAATGGTCTCCAAATTGGCACGGACCGTACAGAGTCGACCAAGTTTTAAAGGGGAATGCATACATGCTCGAGCAGTTGGATGGTGTGAAGTTCCCAGTGGCCGTCAATGGCCAGCATCTCAAGAAGTATTTCCCAAGTATGTGGGATGATGGGCAGTAAGATATGGAGGCCGATGCACGAAATCGGCCAGTAAAAAAAACAAAACACAATTCTCTTCCCAAGTATGAGGATGATGAACAATGGAATATGGGGGCCGATGTATGAAATCGGCCGATAAAAAGAAATATATGTGCAAAGCAACAGGATGTTAGGTACAGCCGATGCACAGACATCGAGTTGAGAATAAAACAGCCGATGCGCAGCCATCGACTCTAGAGGTACAGAATATTATGATCAGGTATCAAGTTGCAGTCTGAATTTGAGGAATGTTTGCTTGAACCTGTCTAATTAGGTCATTGAGTTTGGCCTTATTGGCATTTGACGATGAAAGACCGATGCGTTGCTATCGGTCCTTGGAGCGTTGACCTGCTTTGACAATCGGAAGAATTACTTTGACAATCGGAAGAAACGAATCGAACAATTGGAAAGTCAAATCGGAGAAGTGTTCTTCATTGATTAAAGGAGGGATTTTACAAGAAAGAGCCGATTGCTCTCAAAAGGATGAGCTACTGCCTAGTGCACTGCTACTAGTCCCTAATCTACGGGCCGTCGCTGCCCTCGTCGTCACCGTCTGCGCCGCTGTCGGCGCTGCTGCCGGCGACCTGCTCGTCGCTGCTGTCGTAGCCCTCGGCAGGGGCCTCTTCCTCCTCGTCGTCGTCATCGTCATCGGCATCCAACCCAGCGCGGAAGCGCTTCGCCAGCGGCTCGTCGGAGGAGGTGTCATCCTCCTCTTCCTCCTCCTCGTCGGATGAGGAGAAGCCGTCCCAGGAGAAGAGGTCGTCGTCACTCTCCTCCTCCAACCCCCCATTCACGAGGAATTGGAGGTTGTCCTCCCCGTCGGTCAGGGAGGCATCGTCCTCTGACCCGTCGGTAAAGACCCAATCCCTTTCGTCCCACCATTCTGGGGCGAGGGCTTCGTATGCTGCCATCAGGTCGAAATCCGGCTCTGGCTTGCTAGAGGAGGAGGATTGGAAGGATAGGCCTGAGGAGGCAGAGGAGGAGGAGGAATCCATGGTGCAAGGGGGGGTTTGCCGATGGCTAGCGCGGAAAAGGGGGATGAAGAGGCGAACTGCTCAGATGAGTTTAAATAAAGGGGGTCTAGTGAAAGACGATTCAATGCTGTGGCAGTTTCGAGGATGCGTTGCCAAAACTGTTAAATCGTGCAGTGCGGAGGAGTTGAGAAGGCAAGGTATCATGATGAAAGGATATTGTGACGGTTCTGCTCTGCCACGACGTGACCCTACGAAGAAAAAACAGAGTGGTTTTGAAATTATCATTACCAAAACCAGGGGGACATGTGTTATCACCAGATTTTGGCCAAATCAGGATATGGGCCGTAATTGAGATGGGCTTGGAGGATATACACGTAAAGTGTCTCTGAAGCGGCCTTGTACGGGAATTTGGGCTAGATTGCCCGCATATCTGTATATTATAGTAGATTGCATCTTAGTTTAGAATCGTGAGATAGAGTTTAGCCCGTACACGGTTAGGTTTATTCCCGGATTAGAAAGTCCACGGACTATAAATATGTATCTAGGGTTATTGAGAAGGGAGGACGACCACGTTCACAACAAACACAATCTAGGCGCATCGCCACCCCTTGTTTCGAGGGTTTCTTCCGGGTAAGCATCATGCTGCCTAGATCGCATCTTGCGATCTAGGCAGTATAGGTTTATTAGATTATACGGTGTTGCTAAATTGAAGCCTTGTTGATGGCGAGTAACACTACTTATCGTAGATGTTTTGGGGCTTGCATCGGTGTTCTTCTGATATGCTTGCTTAGCTATGCTGCCCCTCGATGTCTAGCCGCCCTTACACCTATCTTAGGTGTAAGGGCGGCATCTTGCTTCATCTTTATTTAGTAGATTCGATCTGTTATAGTTGCTCCTTGTTCTTCAAGGATTAGTTTGATATCCGTATGGTTAGGCCTTGCAAACGGGTTGAACGATCCGGTAGTGCGTTAGGTATGGTTTGCTGATCCTAGAAGGGATGTTCCGGGAATCGACTCCATGTTGGTTTTTAGGCCTCTTTTAGCGTTAGTTTTCCATCATCTTTCGTATCTGCTAGGCTCAATTACGCGTAGGATGCTCTGGTTATACGGTGAAAACCCTAAAATGTCGTAGATCGATTTAGCTTAATATTAATGAAGCAGGATACCCATGTTATTGCAAGATCTAACATGAACCATGGGTCAATCGGCTCTTTGAGCCGATGAGCAGGGTAACCTGAGAGCCGATCGAGGCTCATTTAATGTTTACGTGTCTACCATGCAGGAAACTAATCGAAGCGATCAAACACCTTCCTGACCAGGTATAGGTCAGGTGGCACGCCCTTGCGACCGTCAGGACGTGTGCCAGAGCATTGCGGGCCGTCGCCCGAGGGACCAGGGCCCACCAGCCATCCTGGGAGCCTCCCGGCTCTTCGTGTTGCTCGTCGCTGCTCGCCGGTGGGTTTTGGCAGGCAACACAAGCTTAATTTGCAATTGTCCGGTACCGTGCTCTAAGATGGTCTCACGACCAAATATCGGAGGTGATGCATGCTTGTGTGATCATGCACAACAAGATCATCGAGGATGACCGCAAGAATCATGCCAATACACATGTTGGTACCTATGAGTGTTAGGTCCCTCTTGCGGAGGTTGTAACATCCCAAATTTTAAAACAAAGAGAAAATGAATTTCCCTATTTCCAAAATTTGGAACAAACAAAAACTTTAATTGAGTTAGAGGTTGTGCATAGTACTCAAGCTTATATGTTGTGATATTGCCATGATGCTTATATGAAGTACTTTGAAATATTCCTAAACCCTAAACCTTGCTCTTTTTCACCATCCAAGATAAAACAAAGAAAAGAAATTAAAATAAATAAAACAAAGAGCTCATATGAGCTTATGGTTATTCTTGCAAATAATCAACTATGCCATGTTCTACCTTGTTAAGATGGTTTGAAAAACCTCAACAAACCCAACCTATCACTTACCAACTAAATCAAAGATGAAACAAAAATAAAATAAAAATATACATAGAGGCATATGTGGCATATAGGCATAATGACAAATCTTGATCTATGCCCTCATAATTTACCCAAATGGTTTGAAACCATTAATAAACCCAATCTAATCCTAAATGGACCCTAAACCATGCCTAAGTGAATCAAGTGAAACAAAATAGAAGAAAAAGAAAATAAGAATATCACCTCATACGTGCTTATGGCTATTTTTGTAAATCTTTAAACTAGGCCATTTTGAATTTTTCAATGGTTTGTAAATGTTAATAAACTAATAATAACCACTTTTGAATCAAAGGAATACAAATCAAATCAAAAGAAATAGCAAAACCTACTCACATATGATAATGGTCAAATCTGCCAATTATATCATGATACCCACTTTGAGCCTTGGTATTAAGATATTCTTAAACTAAACACTCTCAACTCTTTGCACCTCATCCAAGACCTCATCAACATGAACAACTTTGGTAAAGACCACCCCTGCAAATTCTTTCTCAATATCTTAATATGATCAAGCAAAGTAGCAACATCAAATCAGATTCTAGATTATGCATATTTTGAATTTTCACAAATCAATTACATTTTGCACCCTGATGAAGCGTGAAGCACACGTCCGTTGGGAACCCCAAGAGGAAGGTGTGATGCGTACAGCAGCAAGTTTTCCCTCAGTAAGAAACCAATGTTATCGAACCAGTAGGAGATGAAGGCCACGTGAAGGTTGTTGGTGAAGGATTGTAGTGCGGCGCAACACCAGGGATTCCGGTGCCAACGTGGAACCTGCACAACACAATCAAAATACTTTGCCCCAACTTAACAGTGAGGTTGTCAATCTCACCGGCTTGCTGTAAACAAAGGATTAAACGTATGGTGTGGAGAATGATGTTTGTTTGCAAAGAACAACAGACAACAATGATTGCAGTAGATTGTATTTCAGATGTAAAAGAATGGACCGGGGTCCACAGTTCACTAGTGGTGTCTCTCCAACAAGATAAATAGCATGTTGGGTGAACAAATTACAGTTGGGCAATTGACAAATAGAGAGGGCATAACAATGCACATACATATCATGATGACTACTATGAGATTTACTTAGGGCATTACGACAAAGAAGATAGACCGCTATCCAGCATGCATCTATGCCTAAAAAGTCCACCTTCGGGTTAGCATCCGCACCCCTTCCAGTATTAAGTTGCAAACAACAGACAATTGCATTAAGTACTGTGCGTAATGTAAACAATACAAATATCCTTAGACAAAGCATTGATGTTTTATCCCTAGTGGCAATAGCACATCCACAACCTTAGAACTTTACATCAGCATCCCAGATTCAATGGAGGCATGAACCCACTATCGAGCATAAATACTCCCTCTTGGAGTCACAAGTATCAACTTGGCCAGAGCCTCTACTAGCAACGGAGAGCATGCAAGATCATAAACAACACATATATGATAGATTGATAATCAACTTGACATAGTATTCCATATTCATCGGATCCCAACAAACACAACATGTAGCATTACAAATAGATGATCTTGATCATGATAGGCAGCTCACAAGATCTAAACATGATAGCACAAGAGGAGAAGACAACCATCTAACTACTGCTATGGACCCATAGTCCAAGGATGAAATACTCACGCATCAGTCTGGAGGCGGGCATGGTGATGTAGAGCCCTCCAGTGATGATTCCCCTCTTCGGCAGGGTGCCGGAGGCGATCTTCAGAACCCCCCGAGGTAGGGTTGACGGCGGCGGCGTCTCAGTAACTTTTCTCGTATCGTGGCTCTCGGTAATAGGGTTTTCGCGACGGAAGGAATAAATAGGCGAAGGGGCAGAGTCGAGGGGAGGGCCCGAGGGGCCCACCCCATATGGCGGCACGACCAGGGGTGGGGCCGCGCCCCCCTATGGTGTGGTCGCCTCGTGGCCCCTCTTCGTCTCATCTTCGGTGTTCTGGAAGGCTCCGTGGAAAATAAGACCGTGGGCTTTTGTTTCGTCCAATTCCGAGAATATTTCCTCTGTAGGATTTCTGAAACCAAAAACAGCAGAAACGAGGCGAGCGCTTCGGCATCTTGTTAATAGGTTAGTACCGGAAAATGCATCAAAATAATGTAAAGTGTATATAAAACATGTGAGTATTGTCATAAAACTAGCATGGAACATAAGAAATTATAGATACGTTTGAGACGTATCAAGCATCATATCCCCAAGCTTAGTTCCTACTCGCCCAGGAGTAGGTAAACGATAACAAGGATAATTTCTGAAGTGACATGCTACTATCATAATCTTGATCAATACTATTGTAAATCATATGAGATGAATGAAGTGATTCGAAGCAATGGTCTATAGTTTGTTAACAAATAGATAATGACAAAACAACTGAATCATATAGCAAAGACTTTTCACGAATAGTACTTTCAAGACAAGCATCAACAAGTCTTGCATACGAGTTAACTCACAAAGCAATAGATTCTTAATAGAAGGTTTTGAAGCAACACAAAGGATGATTAAAGTTTCAGCAATTGCTTTCAACTTGTAACATGTATATCTCGTGGATAGTTGTCAACATAAAGTAATATGACAAGTGCAATAAGTAAAAATGTAAGAATCAATGCACACAGTCGACACAAGTGTTTGCTTCTAAGATAGAAAGGAGTAGGTAAACTGACTCAACATAAAGTAAAAGAAAGGCCCTTCGCAGAGGGAAGCAGGGATTACTCATGTGCTAGAGCTTTTTATTTTGAAAACATGGAAACAATTTTGTCAACGGTAGTAATAATTCATATGTGTTATGCATAAAACCTCCTATAAGTTGCAAGCCTCATGCATCGAATACCAATAGTGCCCGCACCTTGTCGTAATTAGCTCGGACTTCCATGGATTATCATTGCATTACATATGTTTCAACCAAGTGTCACAAAGGGGTACCTCTATGCCACCTATACAAAGGTCCAAGGAGATAGATCGCATTTGATTTCTCAATTTTGATAGATCTCAACTTGAGGACATCCATACCGGGACAACATAGAAAACAGATAATGGACTCCTCTTTTATGCTTTAAGCATTCAACAACAGATAATATTCTCATAAGAGATGTGAGGATTAATGTCCAAGCTGAAACTTCCACCACGATACATGGCTTTGGTTGGCGGCCGAATGTTCTTCTCTAACAATATGCATACTCAAACCATTTAATCATGAGAGATCTCCCTTACTTCAGACAAGACGAACATGCATAGCAACTCACATGATATTCAACAAAGGTGTAACAGGTTGATGGCGTTCCCATAAACATGGTTACCGCTCAACAAGCAACTTATAAGAACTAAGATACATAAAGCGGCATATTCATTACCACAATAGTTTTTAGGCTACTTTCCGTGAGCTATGTATTGCAAAGACAAGGAATGAAATTTTTAAGGTAGCACGCAAGCAATTTACTTTGGAATGGCAGAAAAATACCACATAGTAGGTAGTTATGGTGGACACAAATGGCATAAGTTTTGGCTCAAGGTTTTGGATGCACGAGAAGCATTCCCTCTCAGTACAAGGCTTTGGCTAGCAAGGTTGTTTGAAGCAAACACAAGTATGAACCGGTACAGCAAAACTTACATAAGAACATATTGCAAGCATTATAAGACTCTGCTTGTCTTCCTTGTTGCTCTAATACTTTTACCAGAAAATATCTAGACTTTAGAGAGACCAATCATGCAAACCAAATTTCAACAAGCTCTACAGTAGTTCTCCACTAATAGGTTTAAACTACATGATGCAAAAGCTTAAACATGATCTACTTGAGAGCTCAAAACAATTGCCAAGTATCAAATTATTCAAGACAATATACCATTTACAACATGAAGCATTTTCTGTTTCCAACCAAATAGCAATAAATGAAGCGACTTTCAACTTTCGCCATGAATATTAAAAGCGAAGAACACAATTGTTCATATGAAAAAGCGAAGCGTGTCTTTCTCCCACACAATGAATGCTAGGATCCGATTTTATTCAAACATAAACAAAAATAAAAACAAACAGACGCTCCAAGTAAAGCACATAAGATGTGACGGAATAAAAATATAGTTTCACTAGAGGTGACCTGATAAGTTGTTGATGAAGAAGGGGATGCCTTGGGCATCCCCAAGCTTAGATGCTTGAGTCTTCTTGAAATATGCAGGGATGAACCACGGGGGCATCCCCAAGCTTAGACTTTTCACTCTTCTTGATCATATCATATCATCCTCCTCTCTTGATCCTTGAAAACTTCCTTCACACCAGACTCAAAACAATCTCATTAGAGGGTTAGTGCATAATCAAAAATTCACATGTTCAGCGAGGACACAATCATTCTTAACACTTCTGGACATTACCCAAGGCTACTGAAAGTTAATGGAACAAAGAAATCCACTCAACACAGTAAAAGAGGCAATGCGAAATAAAAGGTAGAATCTGTCAAAACAGAACAGTCAGTAAAGACGAATTTTTTCGAGGCACTTAACAGGCTCAGATGAAAATGCTCAAATTGAACGAAAGTTGCGTACATATCTGAGGATCACGCATGAATTGTTTCAAGATTTTACGAGTTTCCTACAGAGAAATCAACTCAAATTCGTGACACGTAAAAATCTGTTTTACTGCGCAGGAATCCAAATCTAGTATCAACTTTACTATCAAAGACTTTACTTGGCACAACAACGAAATAAACATGATAAGGAGAGGTTGCTACAGTAGTAACAACTTCCAAGACACAACAAAACAGTAGCAAAATAAACAACAACATGGGTTATCTCCCAAGAAGTGCTTTTTTTAACGCCTTTCAGCTAGGCGCAGAAAGTGCAAATCAAGTAACATCAAGAGAAGAAGCATCAACATCATAATTTGTTTTAATAATAGAATCAAAAGGCAACTTCATTATCTTTCTAGGGAAGTGTTCCATACCTTTCTTAAGAGGGAATTGATATTTAATATTTCCTTCTTTCATATCAATAATAGCACCAATAGTTCGAAGAAAGGGTCTTCCCAAAATAATAGGACAAGATGCATTGCATTCAAT
The DNA here is from genome assembly GCF_019359855.2 of Lolium perenne. Lineage (NCBI taxonomy): Eukaryota > Viridiplantae > Streptophyta > Magnoliopsida > Poales > Poaceae > Lolium > Lolium perenne. The sequence goes on from NC_067248.2 coordinate 171,610,342, forward strand.
ATCCAAGACAACAAAATCAACGGGGACAAGGTTATTGTTAACCGTAATGTGAACATTGTCAATCCTCCCCAAAGGTTTCTTTATAGAATTATCAGCAAGATTAACATCCAAATAACAATATTTCAATGGTGGCTAGTCAAGCATATCATAGAGTTTCTTAGGCATAACAGAAATACTTGCACCAAGATCACATAAAGCATTACAATCAAAATCATTGACCTTCATTTTAATGATGGGCTCCCAACCATCTTCTAACTTCCTAGGAATAGGAGCTTCAAGTTTTAATTCCTCTTCTCTAGCTTTAATGATAGCATTTGTAATATGTTTTGTAAAGGCCAAGTTTATAGCACTATCATTAGGACTTCTAGCAAGTTTTTGCAAGAACTTAATTAATAACTTCAGAGATATGACAATTATCAAAATCAAAACCATTATGATCTACAGCAATGGGATCATTGTCCGCAATACTCTGAAAAATTTCAGCACTTTTATCACAAACAGTTTCAGCAGTTTCAGGCAATTTTGCATGCTTTGTATTAGGAGTAGAAACATTGCCAACACCAATTATTCTACCATTAATAGTGGGAGGTTTAGCAACATGTGAAGCATCAACATTACTAGTGGTGGTAATAGTCCAAACTTTAGCTACATTATTCTCTTTAGCAAGTTTTTCTTCTCTTTCTCACCTAGCATGCAATTCAGCCATCATTCTAATATTGTCATTAATTCGAACTTGGATAGCGTTTGCCGTAGCAAATGACTTAATATCTTTATCTTCATTAGGCATAACTTTCAATTTTAAAAGATCAACATCAGCAGCAAGACTATCAACCTTAGAAGCAAGAACATCAATTTTACCAAGCTTTTCTTCAACATATTTGTTAAAAGCAGTTTGTGTACTAATAAATTCTTTAAGCATGACTTCAAGACCAGAGGGTGCACTCCTACTATTTTTGTAAGAGTTACCATAAGAATTACCATAACCATTACCATTATTAGAAGGATATGGCCTATAGTTGTTACCAAAATTGTTCCTATAAGCATTGTTGTTGAAATTATTACTTTTAATGAAGTTCACATCAACATGCTCTTCTTGAGAAACCAATGAAGCTAAAGGAACATTATTAGGATCAACATTAGATCTACCATTAACAAGAATATACATAATAACATCAATCTTATCACTCAAGGAGGAGGTTTCTTCAACAGAATTTACCTTCTTACCTTGAGGAGTCCTTTCAGTGTGCCATTCAGAGTAGTTGATCATCATATCATCAAGAAGCTTAATTTGTTGCAGCACCCAAAGTGATGGACATAAAAGTACCTCCAGCAGCTGAATCCAATAGGTTCCTTGAAGAAAAATTTAATCCTGCATAGAAGGTTTGGATGATCATCCAAGTAGTTAGTCCATGGGTAGGGCAATTCTTTACCGAAGATTTAATTCTTTCCCATGCTTGGGCAACATGTTCATTATCCAATTGCTTAAAATTCATAATGCTACTTCTCAAAGATATAATTTTAGCAGGAGGATAATATCTTCCAATGAAAGCATCTTTACATTTAGTCCATGAATCAATACTATTCTTAGGCAAAGATAGCAACCAATCTTTAGCTCTTCCTCATAAGGAGAAAGGAAACAATTTCAGTTTTATAATATCCCCATCTACATCCTTATACTTTTGCATTTCACAAAGTTCAACAAAATTATTAAGATGGGCAGCAGCATCATCAGTACTAACACCAGAAAATTGCTCTCTCATAATAAGATTTAGTAAAGCAGGTTTAATTTCATAAAATTCTGCTATAGTGGCAGGTGGAGCAATAGGAGTGCATATGAAATCATTATTATTGGTGCTAGTGAAATCACACAACTTAGTGTTCTCAAGAGTATTCATTTTAACAGTAATAAAGCAAACCAAATTAAATAAAGTAAAACAAGTAACTAATTTTTTTTGTGTTTTTGATATAAAGAAAGCAAACAAAATAGAAAAATAAAATAAAGCAAGACAATAAACAAAGTAAAGAGATTGGATGTGAGAGACTCCCCTTGCAGTGTGTCTTGATCTCCCCGGCAACGGCGCCAGAAAATATGCTTGATGACGCGTGAAGCACACGTCCGTTGGGAACCCCAAGAGGAAGGTGTGATGCGTACATCAGCAAGTTTTCCCTCAGTAAGAAACGAAGGTTATCGAACCAGTAGGAGATGAAGGCCACGTGAAGGTTGTTGGTGAAGGAGTGTAGTGCGGCGCAACACCAGGGGTTCCGGCGCCAACGTGGAACCTGCACAACACAATCAAAATACTTTGCCCCAACTTAACAGTGAGGTTGTCAATCTCACCGGCTTGCTGTAAACAAAGGATTAAATGTATGGTGTGGAGAATGATGTTTGTTTGCAAAGAACAACAGAGAACAATGATTGCAGTAGATTGTATTTCAGATGTAAAAGAATGGACCGGGGTCCATAGTTCACTAGTTGTGTCTCTCCAATAAGATAAATAGCATGTTGGGTGAACAAATTACAGTTGGGCAATTGACAAATAGAGAGGGCATAACAATGCACATACATATCATGATGACTACTATGAGATTTACTTAGAGTATTACGACAAAGAACATAGACCACTATCCAGCATGCATCTATGCCAAAAAAATCCACCTTCGGGTTAGCATCCGCACCCCTTCCAGTATTAAGTTGCAAACAACAGACAATTGCATTAAGTACTGTGCGTAATGTAAACAATATAAATATCCTTAGACAAAGCATTGATGTTTTATCCCTAGTGGCAACAGCACATCCACAACCTTAGAACTTTACATCCTTTGTCCCCGAGATTCAATGGAGGCATGAACCCACTATCGAGCATAAATACTCCCTCTTGGAGTCACAAGTATCAACTTGGCCAGAGCCTCTACTAGCAACGGAGAGCATGCAAGATCATAAACAACACATATATGATAGATTGATAATCAACTTGACATAGTATTCCATATTCATCGGATCCCAACAAACACAACATGTAGCATTACAAATAGATGATCTTGATCATGATAGGCAGCTCACAAGATCTAAACATGATAGCACAAGAGGAGAATACAACCATCTAGCTACTGCTATGGACCCATAGTCCAAGGATGAACTACTCATGCATCAGTCCGGAGGTGGGCATGGTGATGTAGAGCCCTCCGGTGATGATTCCCCTCTCGGCGAGGTGCCGGAGGCGATCTTGAGAACCCCGAGGTAGGGTTGACGGCGGCGGCGTCTCGGTAACTTTTCTCGTATCGTGGCTCTCGGTACTAGGGTTTCGCGACGGAAGGAATAAATAGGCGAAGGGGCGAGTCGGGGGCGCCCGAGGGGCCCACCCCAAAATGCGGCGCGGCCCGGGGTGGGGCCGTGCCCCCCGATGGTGTGGCCGCCTCGTGGCCCCACGTCGTCTCCTCTTCGGTGTTGTGGTAGGCTCCGTGGAAAATAATACCGTGGGCTTTTGTTTCGTCCAATTAAGAATATTTCCTGTGTAGGATTTCTGAAACCAAAAACAACGAGAGAAAACGAGGCTGGCGCTTCGGCATCTTGTTAATAGGTTAGTAGGAAAATGCATCAAAATGATGTAAAGTGTATATAAAACATGTGAGTATTGTCATAAAACTAGCATGGAACATAAGAAATTATAGATACGTTTGAGACGTATCACACCCCACCACCACCATTGTGTTCCAAATATTATTTGAATCAAATCCACCAAAAATCTTTGCAAGATTCCAAAATATTTCTCTTGCGGCCATTTGGTCGAGCACCTTGTGTGCAATATTCTGTAAAGTTAATACTCTCTTTTACCCAATAGATTGTGGACTAAACCAGAGCTGAATTGTGATCATTGTGGTCCTTGTACCTTGTCGAGGGTGCTCCTCGGCAATGCCCTCGATAGGGGCTTAGGGTTGATGGAATCCTGCAGGGCGACACGAGACATCGAGTTCACGAGACAAAGCGGGGAGAGAGATTTACCCGAGGTTCGGGGCCCTCGATGAGGTAAAACCCTTACGTCTGCTGTCTGTTCTTGATTATGATGATAATGGGTTACAATGGGATGCCGAATAGTTCGGCTGAGATCTCATCGAGATGACTAAGCGCTAAGGTGACCTAGCTCTAAGCACATTGGCTAAGATTGCTAAGATTGATTGTGTCCCTCGGCAGCCCCTCTCCTGGCCTTTATATAGGAGGCCGGGTCTCAGAGGTCTAATCGAGTACGACTAGGTTCTGATAAATCTATCTCTAAACTTTCCTTGTTCGGCTCCTTCCGTGTCTTGTACTTCAAGGAATCCTGCGTTGCACTGTCCTAGTGGCCCACCTTGCCATGGAGTGCCTTCATGGGCCATCAGCTAGACCGTATAGGGTAGAGCAACATCGGTTACCCGAAGGGTAGTGCCCACGTCAGTAGCCCCCGAGTGTCTAGCCGAACATAGTTCGGGTAGAGGCTGAAAGCATGTCTTCTTCGATGTCCTTCTCCTCGATCGTTCTTGTTTTCCTTCTGTCCGCATCATCTTCTCTTATCGGGTGCGCGTCAGCGCTCCCGATGGGAGTAGCCCCCGAGTCTAGGTACGGATGCTTGGAATCCGTGCGTAGACTCAAGTTGTACCACTCGAACATTTTGTTCTGCTGAAGTTTTGTTTTTGTAAGTCTTCGTAGTCCATCCGATATATTTTCCTCATGCAAGGGATAATGAGTAACATGCCCAACTTTTGTTGGTTAACTGCCGATGGCAAAACAATGTTACCCTACATAGAATCAAGTCCCCGAGCATGATCCTGGAGTGCAAAAAAGTTTCTGTCGGGTGCGCGTCCAGCGCTCCCGATGGGAGTAACGAGTGCAGGCACGGGTGCTTGCAACCGAGTGCGGACTCGAGTCGAGCAATTATCTCTTCCTTCAAGGCTTATTTCTTCGAGTCTTCATTCTATCGGGTGCGCGTCCGGCGCTCAGATGGGATAACCCAGTATAGGTGCAGATGCTTTACAATCTGTGCGTAGACTTAAGTTCATCATCCGATATCTTTTTATTCCTTCGAATGCTTTGAGAATTCCTCATGACGTCATTGATGACGCTTTACTGATATCTCGATTTTGACTGATAGGACGTAACCTGCTGGGCCTATTCTTGCTCTGTCTGGCCCTGTTTTTAAGCAATATCTGCCCTTTTCGCACAGTTACCAAGGCGTCTCCTCGATTCCCGCAAACTTTAATGGTAAAGGTCCACTTAAAGAGCTGTCAGTAACGACACGTGCCCACACAGCCCTCGAGTTTTCCCTCTCTTAAAATCCCCAAAGAGCGAAAATCTCTGATCTTCTCTACTCTTGCCATAGCGTCTGCTCACCCTTCTTCTTCTTCCTTCCTTCACAATTGCTGCGCCGCCACCACTGCCTTTCAGATCTTCCCCAGATCTCGCAATGGTGAAGAAGAAGAACCTTACCGCCGCCGCCAGTTCCACTAGCGGAGGCACCGCCGCCAAGTCCTCCTCGAAACGAAGGTGAGAGCTCCAGACGCTCCTCCTCCAGCTCACGGCGCCGCCAGCTGCTGAACTCTGTAGCCAAACCCGGGGACTGGATAGCATCAACCATCACCAAGCGCGACGAGAAGAGATCTCGAAGCTTGGGATTAATTTCCTCCGATGAGGGGAATGTGATCTTTCCAGGTGCGATTTCTCGGCCCAATCCCCCTGCTGGCTTTACCGTGATGTTCCTATCGTTCCTATATCGGGGTCTCTCGCTTCCCGCTCATGAATTCCTTCTTCATCTTCTGCGGACTTACGAAATCCAACTGTGGCAACTTACTCCTAACTCAATCCTTCACGTCGCTGTATTCATTACCCTCTGGGAGGCGTTTTTGGGCATTGAGCCTCATTTTGGATTGTGGAAAAAGATCTTTTATGTAAAGAGGCACAACAGTAGTAATGGACCCTTCGTCACTGGAGGAGTGGGGTTTGTGGCTCGTTCGGAGGTTAATTACTTCAATTTCCCAATGAGTGAGTCTGTGCAAGGATGGAGACTGAAGTGGTTTTATGTCAAGGATTCCTTGTCACCCGAGTCCCAGCTTCCTCGCTTTGCCGACATCCTCGAAGCCAAGCCTAAGGATTCCTGGAAGAACATTCTCTCTCCCGATGAAAGGGCAGCAGCCGACGAATTATTTGCCAAATTTCTTGAATCAAAGAGGCCGACGGCCAAACTATGGTTAGCACGAGAGGTGGCAGCGGTATTCCTGAAGCGTCGAGTCAACCGATCATGTCCGAATTCGTCCGATGTGGTTGTATTCAGGTCCGAAGGATGAAATCAGAATTAATGCTGCCGAACTGTCGGAAAAGGAGTTGCTTGATGAAGTCCGTCGCCTTACTTTCTCTAGTCAGGAAGACTCGATCCCATTGATATCTTCTTACACTCCTCTCGATGCCGATCATCCGCCACCAGAGGTAACTTTCCTTTTCATATTCTCACTATGCTATTTTCACTTAGCCAACATAATTTCTATTGTTCTTATTTGTTCTTCTTTCGACAGATCCCATAATCTCTGGAAACTTGCACGATTCGCCAAATGATATACGAGGGAAGAGGCTCCTCGGTACTGTTGATTTTCACACCTTTATCGAGCACGCGAGGCCCGAGAGCGAACACGATGATCCGATAGATTACTGAAGCTGTTCACACCGATCTTCCTCCTTCAGCCGATGAGCGCGTGCGACCACGAGAGGATCGGTGCGTAATGATGACGCTGATCGTGATGTCTTTGTTAATGCAGCTGTGGAGGCGACCAGGGCTTCGCGTGTGAAGAGTTCACCCGGTGGCTTTGCCGATGAAGACGTTCTCTTCGACCTGTAAGCGCCTTCTTACGAGATGCCCTAGTTGGTCCCTGTATTTCTGGCATGCTTTTCATAACTCCCGTCGATGATTTCCTTTTTGTAGTGATGAAGGTTTCATGAGCCTCCATCTAAGAAGGCCAAATACTGGCGCTGCTCCGCCCGGTTCTTGCAGCTTCCCGAAGCTTCGGCTCCTAAAGCAGCCCCGCGGCTCGGGCATCGGCCTTCTTCCCTTTCCAAGGGAAAAGATGTTCCTGTCGCCACCACGACTCCTCCTTCTGTAAGTCCCTTTTGAATACAACGCGAATTTCTTGAAATGTGCCTTGTTTAACGATTCTTTGTAAAACATCCTTTTTTCCTTAAGGATCTACGAGGTGTTATTTCTTCGTTAGAGGCCTTTGCCTCTCAATTTACTTCTCACGGAAGCGAGACAAAGTTCATTTGCGGGGAGGAGGTTAAATCTTCTTCTTCGAAGTTGGACGGTGCCATTAAAAAGGCTGCCACAGATCGCCAGGAAGTCGACTCCCTGAAGGAGGAACTGGGCAAACTGAAGGAGAGGCTGAAAGAGGAAGAAGCTCGGGCAGCTGAAAAGGATGAACTCCTTCGTCAGTCTTCTTTGGCTCTACTTGGTAATCTCTTTTGTACACCTCGTCGATTATTGCACTTATGGATTCGATTTCCTTTGTCAATGATTTTTTCCAACTCATTTTCTTGTAGAAGCCGTCAACATCCACTGTCCTTTGCCTTGGACAAAGTTCCAAACAACTCTCCGGCAAATGGTGTGTCGATGGCTCTCGCCTCCCACCAGCTTATACGTGAGCTTCTTGAAAAGGGAAAAGGTGCCATGGCGAGGATGCACTCGATGATCTTCCCCAAGATCAATCAAGACAAAACTCTGGGGCAGCTGATTGACGCCTTTGCGGTTGACACCAAGGAAGTCATCGAGGTATTCAAACGCACCTCGCGTACCTATGGTGCCCTCCTTGCCTTCCAACTTATGATGGGTCATGGCTTTAAGGTGACATTGAAGAAATGTCTAAAGAGCTGCGAAAGAGCAAGATGGGCGGTTCGTTGATTTAAGCACCTTCAAGATATCGGCTCTTAAGTGTGCTCGCTTGGCTTCTCGAGCTGGTGTTATCAAAGAAGACATCGGTCGGCCTAGTTTATCGACTCAAACCCAAGCCATTTGATTTACGTAGCAAACTTTCCTTTGAACTGTTGTGAAACAATGTTAAATCGGACAACTTTTGTTTGTAATAAACTTTATCTTTGGCAATGTTGTTAGCACACTCTTTGCTATGATATTGCTGCTTGTATTCTCCCGATGGGAGTACCTTACATTGTTGAGGTGAACCGATCTGTCATACCTTTGACGTTTTTTCTTGCGGGTGTTTCCGTGCACTGCCTTCGTTGATGATTCTTCGAGTACTCTTTACGAAGATGATCGATTGCAACGTATGAAGGATCGGATCACCACAGTTGGAAAAGGATCTGCTTGCGATACCTATGCCTTGTCCGCCATTATCAGGAAGAAGGGCGAGATTGCAGCCGACGTAGAGCGCTATGCTCTTACTGAACTGCATAAGGCTATTGAAAGTTTAAACTGTAAGTTCCTTGGTCTTTGATTTTATTACTCTTTTGTGAAAACGCACTGCCTGATCTTCCGTTGATTTCTTTGCCAGTCATAGCTTTAAACCGTGCGGAAGAGAACAAACGGATTCACGAGCGTGTGCACGCACTGACCCAACTGTCATCAGCCGAAGAAATTTTCTGGCGGGAACACTCGAAGGCTTCAGCTGTCGCACAATTTCAGGATCGGGTCCAGTAAGTCCACCATTTCTTCGACAAGTGCTACAAAGCCATGAGGGTAGTTTGGAAGACGATGTTCCCTTTAAACGCGATTCCCCTACGCTGCTGACTTTCATGCTCTGAGTTTGGGAATGCCAAGAAGATTCGAGACTTGGTGCGAGCTCAGGTTTTCGCAGGGGCCAGGTTTACACTTGCCCTTGTGCTTGCACGTTACCCCTCAGCGAATCTGCTTGCTATCGCCAACGCGGTTGGTGACTTAGAGACTTTATATCCGAAGGTATTGCTTCCTGCCAATATAATTGTCGACAAGCTTGAGGAGTATTCGAAGGTACCTGAGGAAAGAGAAACTCCGCAAGGGTGATTTCATGGATTAGGGTTGTTTTGTAAATAGGTTATTTTGGCTACTTCATCCAAGTGTTAGGATTGTTTAGCCGAATTTTTTTATTCGGTAGATACATGTATATGTACTTTTACCGTGTTGGTGCCGTTGGCAAATTTTGAGGGAGCAAATCTTAATTGTTCGTTTAAGAGTTTTTCGTATTCGTTGGTCAGCAAATGTTGAGTGATCAGCTCATGTTGCAGGTCTTGCTAAACCAGTTGTATGTGCAACTTTGCTTTCAACTGATGTATGTTTCGACAGTCACTCCCGGATATTTCAGGTGCAATGATTCTGCCGATGAGCCCGTTGTTCTTTGATATAATTGAAATATCGAACGTGGGTTGTGTTATGTGTATTTCCAGACTCTTGCTACTTTCGGCGCTCGTAGAGGCATCTATAGCGAGAGGAAAGGTCATCGTCCTTGTTTTTGCATCCTTTACCGCTCGTAGAGGCTTTTCGGAACACAATCTTTTGCCGCGTACTTCATTTGCACCATTGTTCACCGAGGGTGTAAGCAAAGGTTATGATGATGCGGATTAAGTGCTCCAAATTACTGCATGCTTATCAAGGGATCAAAACTGAAGTTCTCATTAATAATGTAAGCACGAGACTAGAGGGCGGAAAAAGGAAGGCCCTGTTTATATAAAGGGAAAAAATTAAACGCTAATAAATTGCTTAAGCAAGGAAAGGGTTCTTCTCATCTTACGGCTTTTTCACCACGTTAGTGGTTGCTGCGACGTTGTTGATTTCACCAGGGGTCTGGTCAATGGTTGCGAGGCGTCTTGCTGTCTCCTAGGTCTTCATTGCCATCATTGCCGAACCTTTGCTGCCAAGAAACTTTCGTTGCCGAAGCTCTGCTGCCGAAGCTTTAAGAGCAAGGTCAGCTGGCTTCTTCTTGGTTTCCTTGACATGTTTTTCTCCTTGATTTCTCGTAACGTCAACTTGGGCGGAGGGTCGACGATTTCTTGTTGTGACCCAAACTTCGCGGCAATCCTCTGAAAGTCGCGATCACAATTGTCCGAGCGTGAAAAACTTCCATAGGCTGTGATGTTTGTCCGTTGTTCCCGAGGCATTTTCAGCTTGAGGTATGCATAGTGCGGCACAGCCATGAACTTGGCATAAGCTGGTCTCAGTATAGCATGATCTGTGAATCCCGATTCACTACTTCGAACTCGATCTTCTCCTTCCTGAAATTGTCGGTTTTGCCAAAGGCGGCGTTGGGTAAACTTTGCCAATAGAGTAGCCGGTGCAGTTGGAAGGATCCCATGGAAGCAGAGTGTCTGTTTCTTCTAGCATCCTCATGGTGATCCCCATACTTTTGATTGTGTCGACGAATATCAGGTTTAACCGCTTCCACCATCCATGAAGACTTTGCTCATCTTGAACCCCGATTTGTGCCTCGACTACTAAGGCGGCGTGTCCTGGTTTTGGTATGGTCATCGGGTGATGCATCGGCGAACGTAATGTTCGAGAGGACCACTCGGCGTGCTCGGGGATGTTTGCCATGATGCTTTACGCCGGGTTAATCTCTCGGGTGAGCTTCTTCATCTCTCTTCTCGAGGCGCTTTGTCCTATGGATCATGCTCATACCCACGTGGTGGTGGAAGCCTTCGTTGGGTTGATGAGGTTGAGCCTTCTTTGAACTTGATGCTTTGCGGTGGAGGTGGGGGTGGTGGTGGTAGCGGTTGTTGGCACACTCTTGGATGAGTTTGTGCATCTCAATGAGCTGCGATAGTCCCTGAAGCGGTGACTCGACTTCGTTTTGCCGTCCTTAGAATCGACATACGAGTCTTTGTAACAGGGGGCATTGATCTGCTCAGCGTAGGGCAGTTCGGGAGTCCTTTGCTGCCGCGGTTTATAATTGCCGCGGTTCCCAGAGTTGTTCCGATTACCGTCCTTTCGATCGTCTCTTCTATCGTCATATCGATTGTCACGCCGATCGAGTACCACTGCGGCTACCAGGTTGTTGTCATCATAGTTGCGGTTCTTCCTTCTCTTGTGATGATCCCTTTGGCCACAGTCGTGCTTCAGCTGGTCATCGTCTTCGTAAATCAACTCTTGTTGTCGTGGCCTTCGCACGTTGTCCTCACCGTCGGCCAGTTGTTGGCGATTTCCATTAACTTGGTTATGGTTTTTGGCTTTTTGCGTCAGAGTTCTTCTATGTAGCTCTCACGCCGGACGCCATCGCTGAAAGCGTCGATTGCTCTGTCGCGGATACATCTTCGGCAGCGTTTAGGAGTTTGGTGAATCTCCCGATGTATGAGCGCATCGACACCTTATGCAGCACTGTTTGGCAATTCCGTAACTCTTCAATCCCGACGAGTCTCTTGTATGTTGCTTGGAAATTGGCAACGAAGGCGTCTACTAGGTCGTCCCATGATTTAATGGATCCCTTCGGTAGCCCCCTTAGCCGGGCTCGCTTATTTGAATCTTTGAGGTAGAGGCTGCAAGCCTTTGCATTGGTGCTATACGGTTCCCCTTATGCGAGAATCACGGTCTGCGAGTAGTCGTCTATCCAAGATCTTGGCTCCTGCTGCCCATCGTATTTGGTAGCGTCGATGGGAGTGGGCTTGAAGTTTTTGGGCGGCATCGCCTCGCGGATTTTGTAACTTAGACGGTCGGCTCCCCCAGGCTCGCCGTCGTACTCCCGATCCTCATCAGAAGAATCACTGTCATTCTCCTTCCCTAGTGGCGCGTCGTCGCCTTGCTTTGTCGATCTGCTCTGGGTGATTTCATCCCGAGCATCCCTCGCGTGATGTTTTGAGCCACTAGCACACGCAACGTGGTCTTTTCCTTTTGCGGAACTAGATTATTTCCCAATATCGCGAGACTTTCCGGGGCGCCTCGATGAGCTTGAGCCATGGATCCTTCGAGGCGCTGGTTGATGAGGTACCAGCGAGGTTGGCTGTTGCTCTGCAACGGTTTTCGGCCGTGGCATGCTGCGGTGTCCCGTAGTTACAAAGGACTTGGTCAGGTTCGACGTGATTTCTCTAGCGTCATCTTCCGAAAGCCTGGATAATCTCGACCGGTGTTTGCCTGCCCCTTGAGTATTTCGAGAGGCGCTCCCTTGCGAGCCTCTTCGTCGTTCACTGGATCGATCTGCCGCAGATAGGCGTCTCTCGAGGGTGGCTTGCTCTTTCGATAGGTGCTCCCGGTTTTTCTCTAGTATAGAGCGATAAGCATTGAGGGTTCCAACCGAGGTTCTGCGGGGAGCGAGCGTGTTGTTAAATCTTGCTGCTTTGGCTGCTGCCCACTCTTCGTCCGCAATGGTGTAGTCGCTGTTGTAGTTCTTGGCGCTGTTTTCGAAACTTGCCCGTCTGCTAGAACGAGGAGTATGATCTCCGTCTCCTCGGTGCCTTGTGTTTCCCGTGTTATTGGTGACATAAACCTGATGGTGTGCCGTTCTTCGGGTGGTTCCTTGGATGATCTTGTCGTCTTGTCCTCTCTCGATGAATGCGGGCATTGCGGATGAACGGCGTGTCACTCGATCCTAGCCGTGCACGGTGTCGCAGTTCAAGCGATGATACGAAGTTAACTCCGAAGATGTGGGATCATCGGATCCTACCGACATGGAAGATGCCGAATGGGGAGTCGAGGGCGCGGGTGAACTCGTCGAGCCTGTCAGACCAGCCGAAAGGTCGAGTGACGATGACGCGCTCGGACTCGTCGATCCGGAAGCGGGCGATTCCGGCAGCCGAAGGATTCCTTCCCGCGTTGACGTTGTAGTGGACGCTGCCGAAGGTCATCTCCATGTTTCCTTGTAGATACGAGAAGGTTGAGCGGGAGGAATCGCTGTGTGGGGTGAACTCATAGGGCCGAATCGAATCGGGCTTCCTAGGTTTGGTGATGACGGTGTCGATGAAGTTGCTGATGAAGTTGCCGGTGAAGTTGCCGGTGTCATGACTGGATCTGCCGATGATTGATCTTGTGCCGACAGGGTTCCCACAGACGGTGCCAATTGTCGAGGGTGCTCCTCGGCAATGCCCTCCGATAGGGGCTTAGGGTTGATGGAATCCTGCAAGCTGATACGAGACATCGGTTCACGGACAAGCGGGGAGAGCGATTTACCCGAGGTTCGGGGCCCTCGATGAGGTAAAACCCTTACGTCCTGCCTGTCTGTTCTTGATTATGATGATAATGGGTTACAATGGGATGCCGAATAGTTCGGCTGAGATCTCGTCGAGATGACTAAGCGCTAAGGTGACCTAGCTCTAAGCTTCTATTGGCTAAGATTGCTAAGATTGATTGTGTCCCTCGGCAGCCCCTCTCCCGGCCTTTATATAGGAGGCCAGGTCTCAAGAGGTCTAATCGAGTACGACTAGGTTTCTGATAAATCTATCTCTAAGCTTTCCTTGTTCTGCTCCTTCCGTGTCTTGTACTTCAAGGAATCTTGCGTTGCACCGTCCTAGTGGCCCACCTTGCCATGGAGTGCCTTCATGGGCCTCCAGCTAGACCGTATAGGGTAGAGCAACATCGGTTACCCGAAGGGTAGTGCCCACGTCATACCTCCTCTGAATCAAACCATGCTTTGCAGCCATGATAAAAGTGGAGAAATGATCAAAACTATGCCCATGCCGAGCCCTCATGCCAACACCATGCCATCATCAGCTCCTGCCCTCTCCTCTCATCCTCACTTTGTCAACGAGACTCCCCTCACTCTCCTGCGCATGCTCGTACCCTCCCTGGCCGAAGACAAGCACGCGACGCGCCCAGACATGCCAGGCCACGCCGAGTGCGCCCCGGACATGTCCTTTGGACGCGCCAGTGCTCACGCTCGCCCCATCGCGTATGTCCTCCTCTCGCCACCTTCCTTTCTCCTACACGATCACCAGGACCACGACTACCTCGCAGACACATTTGTTTGCTCACGCTCGCCCTGTCACCGTCGCCATCATCACGAACCTCCGCCACGGTACTGCGGAGACTTTGACGTTGCCCGCACGCCCTCGTCCTCCATTTGCTGCACCGTCATGCTCATCCTGCTCGCCATGATGCCAGTAAGCCTACGCGCCCCCTCCCTTGCCCCTTCGCCGCTCCAAAAGCCGTCGCCATGATCGACCGCCTCCATGCGCCTCGGCACCTCCTTGCATCTATAAAAGGAGGGCACCCAGGCCTGAAATCCTCACACCATCGCCTTCCCCTCTCCTCTCTCACTCTCCTCGACTCCTCTCCACTCCACATTGCCGCCGGTAGCCACTCAATTTCTCGCTGGAGTCCGCGGAGCCGCCGTAGACGCAGCCGTCGATCGGAGCCACCTCCGGCGACGCCACCTGTACCAGACGCTCCGCCGTCCTCGACAACCTCCTTGTGCATCAACGCCGATGATCGCCGGCCGCCGGTGAGCTTGCCAACCCCCTACCCTCGCCGCGCCAGTAGCCTCCTCTCGCCAGAGACGACGATGCCTCTCGCCCGTCCGATCCATTTCTAATCCAACGCCCCACGTCCCTCGTACCGTTTCGCTAGTTATGTGTAACTGACGGGCGGGACCCAGTGTCAGGCGGCCCGCGTGCATGGTGAGCGTAGCTGGGCCGGCCCGTTAAGTTTTCCAGCGCGCCCATTTAGTTTGAACTCGTTTAATTCAAATTAACCCAAAATTGAATACTGTTGCTTTGCTAGAAATTGAATAACTTCAAATCTACTGAGCCAAATTTTATGAATTTTATATTGTTGGAAAGCTTGTGAATTTATCTATCAAATCCCTCTGGTCTCCAACCCTAGTTCATTGTAGAGAAATGGAAATAAAAATAACAAGGCAGTAGGTTTTCAAATTTAAAACAATTATTAAAAATGAACCATAAATGATTTTGAGTTGATTCCAACTCTCATAATTCATATTTCACATACTATAATTGTTTAGGCAAAAATATAACATAGTTGTTTCAGATGATCATGGGCTAGAATCAAATAATGGCTATGTAGTCATTACTAGCCCATTTAAATTATTTTCAAATTTAGGATTTTAAATCTATGAGGTGTAGCACCTCATTTAAATCACCTTTCCAAGTAATTCAATGTGAGGTGATGACATTAGACTTCATGACCTCATATGTTATTCCTTGAGAAATTTAAATTGTTCTATAGTAATATTTAAATTGCATGAGATGAAGTATCTCATTTAAATCATTTTCCCCAAATGGTATATATGAAGTGTTGACCTTGGTCAACATGTACTCATACTTTATTATTTGAGGAGATTAAATCTTAACAAGATTCAATGAGAGGAAATTACTTCTCAAAGGAAACAAATAGAAACCCTAATAAATATTTCAATAAGAGGAAATTACTTTTCAAAGTAGATAAAAGTAAAACCCTAGTATGGAAGCTTGTGATGATAATAGGTCATCTTGTGTGAACCATTATGGTTACTAGTTTACTTAAGTAATTGTTTGGTGATTGTGTATCTCGTATTCATTTATAGACGCTAGTCTGAGTGCTACGAGGAAGAAGAAGAAGTCTACGAGGAAGAAGAGAACTTTGATCACTACACCAATCAAGGCAAGCTAGACTAATGCAAGCTATATTATTGCAAGCTATTACCAAGCTACCCTAATGCAAAGCTCTACTAAAGAAAGGCACCATTACACTTCTACTTTATGTTTAAGGATCCCATCCCAAATTTTATTCTTACAAGCTTTACTTTGGTTTATCAAAGATATTTTGATCATTGTTCACTTTGGTCTAGATATGAGGTATTGCAAGAGCAACAAAGTTAGCCTAGAGAACTACAATGTAGATAGCACCCCTCATGATTAGTTGCTAGTGCTAAACTAAAATTGACTACTCTAGATGGAAAACATGTGAATCAAATGACTTTGAAAACCTTGGAATGATGATTCATTCTACTAAAAGATTTTGAAGGTGAATATGACTTGTAAATTACTTGGTGAATTTCTGGCCAGTGGTTGGGTTCGAAGATGCGATACCATTCCAATTTTAAAGTACCCCCACAATACACAGATACTGGGTAGGGCTTAGCGGAAATTTATGTGATTTAGTATGGGTTCCCTCTAAACAAGAGTCACTTAGGGGTTATCATAAGAGGCTGCCTCCATTGAAATGTGAAATGACGTGAAAATGAGGTGGCATTGTCCTACCCAAGCCTTGTGCAGTTCCCAGGTTGGCGGTTTGCCCTCACTGGGAGGCCAAGCTCATGGGGAGAGGTGCCCGTACTAGGGTATGTAAGTGAAAGGTTATGGTTGGTAGTCCGCACACGGAGTGTGATAAATCAGGGCCAGTTCACCCTGACGGATTATTGCAAATGTTGTGGCAAAAGTGTGCGACCTCTTCAGAGTGTAAAACTATTCGAATAGCCGTGTCCACGGTTATGGACGATGGGAAAGGCCGTACTTTGTCATCGAGACCATTTTCAAAGCGTGACATGTATTGGTGACTTGAACTTGAAAGGTGAATTTGACTTGATCACAACAGAGTTGTGGGAATGACACTAATGTTCCCACATGAGTTAGTTAGGCAAATGAAGAGTCTTTTATTACTAAGGTGCTTATGAAATAAAGCTGGCTTTATGCAAATGAACCTAGAGCTTAGCACCCCCTTACCATAGCTGATAGTACTTACCTTAGTATTAGTTTTGCGAGTACTTTAAAGTACTCATGGCTTTGTCCACTGGCTATTTAAATGGTGGGACTATGAAGAGGAGAACCGGTATCATGAAGATGAGACGGCAAGACGTCTATGATAACTAGGACTACTCTGACGTCAAAAG
Source organism: Lolium perenne (assembly GCF_019359855.2). Taxonomy (NCBI): domain Eukaryota; kingdom Viridiplantae; phylum Streptophyta; class Magnoliopsida; order Poales; family Poaceae; genus Lolium; species Lolium perenne. The sequence goes on from NC_067248.2 coordinate 171,627,088, forward strand.
TTGCACTGTGGAGCAGAGATGGACCGCAACCGCTACTTCGATTCCACTATGTGTTTTGTAATTGGATCTCTAGATCAACTATGTTGTAAAGCTGGATCATGTGATCCTTTATTTTAAGACAAATTTTGGTTTGTAATGAATGATGATCTGTGATATCAATCTACTATGTCTACGCAAAAACAATATTCCTAGGATTGCGATGTATGACATAATAGGCATCACGGACTTAAAAATCCGGGTGTTGTGAGAGGTTGATCATGAGTTGCATGCAGATTTTGCTGATTTTTTTGCCATGCACGTAGAGATCCGTGATAACAATGTTCACGATTAACTTCAAGCTAATCTCGTTGAGCATATGTGGAGGATCAAAGGATTATCAGCAAACAATCTCCGCAAACATATTTATTTGTATGCTATGTTTAATAAATGGTTGTGTTTTCAAAAACCCTTTAAATTTTTTTTTTGGAGACGGCGTTTGGGGGACGCGGCTGGGAAGCGACGTTCTCCAAACGCAGCACAAACAAAACACGTCTCGAAACGCTTAATCCGACATCGTTTGAGGGGAACGATTAAGGGACGCGTCTGGGTGGAGATGCTCACGAGATCATTGCGAGGCTTTCACCTACTTTTCCTTGTAAACCAGTACTCAAACCAGAGCTCCTAGTGGTTGCTCGAGACAATTCTTTCAACGAATTCATACAAATTTCAAATTTTGCTATGGCTCTCGTGCAAATCATATTTATAAAATTCGGGTGGATTATCTTTGCTTCTTCCTATCAATTTCTCACGACATTAACCAAGCCAGCTTATAAATCTTGGTCACTATGGCATGGAAACTTGTAGGTGTATAGGAAAACCCTATATAGCTACAGCCATCCTAAGAGCATCTCAAGCCGCGTCCACCAAAGCGGTCCCCAAACGGCGCTGGATTTATTGTTTGGGAGTCGGTGTTCTATTCGTGCAGCGCTTGAGGATATAAACTCCCCAGCCGCGTCCCCATAACAGCGTCCCCAAAACTTTAAAATACTGCATTTTTTTAATAGATAGAAAAAATGTACTTAGGTAACACTTGTATTAATATTGCTGTACTAATATTTAAAGCGGTGTAAACAAATTACATATAAAAACTTCGAAAAAACATAAACAAATTACATATAAAAATTTAAACTACTTCTTCTTTGATGGCCCGCCTACCGTGCGTCCTCACGGTGGCGCTTCACTGCTCGTCACCTCTTCCGAAGAAGCCGATGTCGTTCGACGCGTTGGAGGAACTTGTGTCCTCCTCATCATCGACGGTGCTTGCCGGCTGCGCCTTCGCCTCCGCCTCCGCCTTCGCCGGAGCTGCCGCAGCCGCCTCCTCAGCCTCTTCCTCCTCCTCCTCCTCGGCCTCCCATTCCTCGCCCACTTTGTCGGCCCGGCGAGCGGAGAATCATCGCTGCTAGGCGTTGCAGCTTTGTCCCACCAGTGGCGCCATCCCGGCGGCTTACCCTCGCTGTCGGTGTCTGATGGCAGCTGAGAGAGGTCGCTCGTTGTGAGAGAGGAGAGCTTTCGATGAATGGCTGCCAGTTGTAGATCGAAAAGCGCATACGTAGGGGTCTTAATGAGCGCGGATGAACGCAGCGGCGCATATATCGAAGAGAGCGGCGTTGCTCTTTCGAGGAGTTCATGCTCCATTCCGGAGGTTCGGCGTCGATCGACGTGGTTGCTAATGCGACGGTTCCCCTTCCCGGCAAGCTGCGGTTGAGCGTCCGTTACGCAGACGCGTCGGAGCCCGCATCTCCTAGCCTCGCTTTTCATTGTGTCCGGCGTGCCCGGAGCGTCCTGTGTAGCGAGGGGATGAGCTCGGGCGCCGGACACCGTGTTGAACCGCGTCGGACGGAAAGGGAATTTGAGGCAGCGGCTGGGAACGATTTTGTATCCGGCGTGTCCCAAATCTTTTTGAGGGACGTTTTGGGGGGACACGGCTAGAGATGCTCTAAGGTGCTGAAGGCTGGAGATGATCACAATTTTCTCAGAAATATTGAGGTTAATCTGCGGGGTCTGGTCTTCTTCATCAGAGGCATGTAAGACCTCGATATGCTCATGGCCACACTTAAGACATCTACTTCAGACTTCTGAGTATTTTGATGTATCCTTCGAGTTTTTAGAAATCTTTGTTACTCCTATTTTTATTATTTCTTTTAGCCTCTTTGTATCATATTACACAATCAATGTAGTTTTCCTTGTTATCACTTGATATATTCCGTGAGCTGCAACCTGCTTACCAAAAAAGTTGCTCTTTCAAATGGCCCAGACCAGAAACCCGAAGATCTTTAACAAGCGCAGGGATAAACAAATGGTTGTTGTTGTATTATGAGGTGATCATAAATAGCTTCCCAACCAATAAACCAAGGGGAGCTCCAAATTGAGCTGCTCCCATCAACAATCTGGCATATGGAAGCTGAAATCAAAAGAGGCTTTACCTTGAGAATTGCCGACCAAAAGGCTGATTTTGGCATATTTGACGTAGATCTCCAAATAGATGTATCATGATGATACTTTGCTTTGAGTATCTGAGCAACCTGATTTTGTGGGTCAAAAGATTTGGAATGAAAATTTAATTACTTCTCTTTTCAGCCCAGAAATAGCTAATGTAATTCTTCAAACGCCTATAATTGACGCTGAGGGACAAGATACTCTTGTCTGGAAACTAACCCCTGCAGGTCATCACTCCTCCAAAAGTGCATATAAGCATTGCTATGACAATCTCCAACTTCCACCAAGGCAACGTCCGAAAGTTGTTAACCCGCAGATCATCTCACTTCTTAATCAGGTTTGGGAAGACAAAGACATGGCGTGAGAATTCCAAGCGTTTGCTTGGAGGCTTCTTAGGAAGGCTCGATCTCCCCACAGAGTAAGAGGACAAGTAGGTATTCCAAACACATAAAAAACAATTGCTCTAGATGTGGTAATGAGGAAGATGAAATGCATATGTTTTTCCTATGCCCTTTTTCCGAGCAACTGGTTTTGCTTTCCTTGGTTCATAAAAACTGAAATTCTAGCTCAACAACATCACACGACTCCCAATATGATACATGTTTTACTTTCATCTGGGCATCCTGAAATAAATTCTACTACTCTATATACTCTGTTTTGTAGGAAAACAAGCAGGCCTTCACATGTGTTTGCAGCGACCGATGCTATTATCAAGGCAACCAAAATAGACAGCTCTAATGATCATCACAACAAGCTGCAGCCTCCAAATAGCAGGCAACTACCCCCATTGATTTCCCATGACTCTGATTTAATAGCGAGGGAATGCTATTTTCAGTGATGCTTTGCGTGGGAGAAACAACAAGATTCAGCAACAAGCCGAGGCAGGGTTAGGAGTAATCATCCACTTTAAGGAAAACCAACATCTCTGTCATTTGCATGTCTCTGCGCTCTCACCTCCGACAAGTTCTCCACTACGAGTGAGGCTTATGGTCTACTTCTAGCAACAAAGCTAGCGGATCTATTGCATGTTCAAGATCCTCGCTTCTATCACGATTGCTCGGTGTTGGCTTGGCGGCTACTCTGCGACAACGTGTTTGCGGCTCGGGGGCATTGGAAGATCAGGCCACAATGGCAGCGATACAAGCTTCTCATTCTATTCGATGCAACAACGTCTCTCATACCTGAGAGTAGAAACGTCAAAGCCCATCATCGAGCTCGTTTGGCGTTAAGAATTGACTGTACGCTTAGCGATCCGTTGTTTAAGCTACGACACGGGACAATGTCCAAGTAGGGATATCATCTCTTGTATCTAGCGTGGCTCCTTTCACGCTTCTATCTGTAAAAATACACTTAATTTAATAAAATATTTTGTGTTCAAAAAAAAAACAAATGGCCCAGACGTAGATGAACCCTAGATAATAAAAAAATCAGTTCCTTGGTTACGAATAACTAAGCTAGCACTTAACGTACATGGTTAACGATCACTATTACTACCTCCCACAAGTGCATTGTGGTGACCCTGCATACCACTGCATGTTGTAGTATGCCAGTCGTTGATATAACATTCACGAAGTACCAATCCGCAAATATTACATCCCTCAGAGTAGTACAACAGAACATAGCTGGTCCATAACTCATTCATTTATTATTACAAATCAAATATATACATCATCACGGAGTTCCTCCACAGGTCGAGAGGAATACTCCTGGGTTCCGGAGTGAACCCGACTTAACTTACAATATAGTAGTCTAAGCGAGGTCATACATTTATTCTACTAGAGAAGTGTAGTGCTAGAGTGTTCGCCTTTGCTCGGTTCTCACTATTACTCTTGTATTCTAGGTTTGTTCCCCCTCGAAGTCTATCTCACCTCTAGAAAGTAGACTATGAGGTGAGTCTACTCCTTCTACACCTCAGGAGAAGGTCGGCTCTTCATAGCAGATCCCATCTGCTCCTTCTTGATCATCGTTGTCCTCCTCAAGACGGTTCATGCAATCTAAGCGGGAGATTTAAGAGTGGTATGAGTACGAGCGTACTCAACAAGTTCATATTAGGAAAGAGGTGTTTAATGCACTAGCTACGATACTAGACCCGAGAAAGTCTAATACCAATGCGAGGTTTTTGTAATCATTTCTTCAAATGGTTGCTTTTATTAATAAGAACTATGTCAGTCGGCCTTCACCGGTTTACTAGAACTTCATGGAGTTCCTTTAAAACGCATTCGTGATTCCAAAACCGGAACAGGGAGTGACATGTCACGATTCATTATATACTGCGAGAGGTGTGTTGCTTTACCCATAAGAGATCTTAACTTTGGTGCCAGCGGACAGCTTTCCGTCCACACTTCAAATGGTGTGAGGCCGGTATAAGGTCTTAGCCGTTCATATTCCTCCGCTACCTCGCACACCCACCCTTTGTTGCAATCCCCGACCCTGGGTCCTCGCCGGTGTTCTTATACCAATTAAGGATGACCCCCGACCACGACGTCAATTCAGGGCTCTACCATAAACTCCTTCGCCGGTAGATGCAACCCATCATAGACCGCATTACCGTGGGGACTTTGTTGGGACCCCCACCCTACCGCTTGTCCTTCTCTGGATCAAGTGTCTACGGTAAGCGCATCCGTTGATGTACGAGAGGTCGAAATACAATTGGCTACTCCGTCCCACTTCCAGATCTTATGGTTAACACGAGTTTTACGGCACAAGAATCATTGGACGACATTTGTTGTTTAATCCTAGATGGATATAAACCCTTGCAATGGAACCTCCACCATATCAACACATACCATGGTTCCATTGCCAACCACATAGTCATATTCATAGTTATGAAAATAGTTCTTTTGATTTTCATGCAAGAGTGATAAGCATAGTACTTTGCAAGTAATTTGGTAAAAATACTCAAATGACATGAGCAAGCGATGAACTTGCACAGCAAGCTGCGATGTAATGCAGGTTGGATGCTTTGGATTGACCCTGATCCTCTGTTTACGAAAGAAGCATCATTGTCAGAATAAGGACAATGGTTAAAGAAGCAATTATGCATGCTTTCGGATTTTAGGGTTTGGTCCCCCTTCCCGGTGCTTTATTATTTTATGTCGGAAGTGATTACTAAGAATAATTTAGGGATACTCTGTTTAAGGCAAAATTCTACCTTGGAATGCTGCCAAGGTGTTTTAAAGTCAAAGTAATTTATGGACTTATTTTATCATTAAAAATATGGTGTGTTATTTTTAATGATTATTTTTAATATTTATTCCTTGCCTTAAATTATGGTCCAATTTTATTTGTCTCAAAAATTCTATTTCATATTTTATTATGGTCCAATTTTATACTGAGTAATTTTTATATTTTTCTTTATTTTTTTAGAGTTCCTAACCATTTTCTATTCATCTTCAAAGTTTATGGTTTATTTTAAGTTGTGAAAAGACTAAATTGCCCCTAGGCCCACTTTGTAGTGGAGCCCAGCAGGTTAGAGTCGAACCCGACCCGCTCGATGCAGCTCGAGTCGGCCTCACTCGCCCCTTCCTCTCTCGCTCGCATGAAACCCTAGCTCTATTCTCTCTCGCATTTAAAATAGCAACCGTGTCGCCAGCGCACTTGGTGCCGATTTGTTCCGGCCATCTCCGGCCATCGCCGGCGATGAGATGGGTGGCAATCGAATCGCCGTTCGACGGCGCACCTTCTAGTCCGCGTCGATCTGTGATTCGCCGTCGTTCCCGCTCGCCCCCAACCTCTCTGCGTCACGGCCGCACATATCCGTGAAGATCCGCCACCCACACGCCGTTCACGGTGACATGCCGCACGCCAAGTAGGGATCTTTGGGTGTTGCGGTGCTTCAGTCAAGGCGTGGCCTGGCGTGGCTGGCGCTGCCGTGCGCCTCGCCGTGGTGGTCTTTGGAGCACTTGTGCTCGGCGGCGCTTTCCAGCTTGGCTTGTGACTTGGCGCTGCCATGGTCGGTCGTGCCGCTTGTCTTGTCATGGGCACGCCGTGGTGCTCTGCTCCAGGTACACCTCCTCTTCTTCTCCTCTTCGTCTAGCTCCAGCTACGGCTGCTCCTCCTCTTGGAGTTCTTTGCCATGCCATCTTCTGGCGCTCTTTGTTGGCGATGCTAGCTGCTATTGATGTGCTCTCTGCTCTTTGTTATGGGGTCTTTGGCATTCTTCTTTGCTCTTCTAGCCATGGCCTAGGTTAAGGCTGTGCTATCCTTGCTGCGCATGGTTCCTATGCAATTTCTATAAGCCATGGGCTTGCTTTTGCATGTATTTCTTTCTTGCAGGTATCCCATTGACTTTGTTCTTGTTAGTACTCCTGCTATACAATCAAGTGTATTCAATTTCCTTGCCCTGGCTTGATTACTGTGAGCAATCCCTTGCTTATGCAAGTACCAGTGCTATCAGTGTGATGCTCCTAGGGTCTTGCTTCAGCTGTAAAGCTCTGTTGAGCTTGTCCATTGATTAATTAGCTCTACTTCTTGTTGGAGTGCTTGAATATAATTATATCTAGCTTATACGATTATACGTGATGCGATTGTTCATGTTAGGTGGCTATTTAGTTCATGTGTTGGTGCTGGGCTTGGCTGTAACATGCTCTGTCATGCTCTAGCAAGTCCACGATGATCATATGATCATCGGTTGCTTATTAAGGGCTATTTGTTTCATGTTTGTGTCTCACTTTGTTGCTCTCCCTTGTGTACATGTGACACACATGCATGTCTTTGGTGTATGATTGTGCTTGCTCAAGCATCTGCTGATGCTTGCGGTGATCCTCTGGATCATTTGCAAGTGTCCGATTCATTATTTACTTATGTATCTCATTTATCTGTGCAGCTTTGTTTGATTAAATAGATAAATGAGGTGAACTGATGTGGCAGATAATGATCCTACTATTTGATAAATTGGAGTTAGAGGGATGCCAACCCTTTGGTTGGGAACCCAGCTCCTACTGAACCCATCAGGGTGATGATGCGGTGGCTTGATGTGTGGTTTTGTGGGGTTGAGAGTAGCCACGACAACTCCTAGTGTGTTGTTCAAGGGTGGCTTCCCCATCTGTGGCTTTGTTGTGGCTCTCTCATGCTATCTGGTTGATCACATGAAGTTGGATTTCCAGTAACTTTTGATGTTGAAAACAAAATAGACATTTATATTGTCTATCTTTGTTTGATGGTGTAACTATTGTGTGGTGCTAGGTGAGTTTGGATGGCTAGGTGAGGATCAAATCCACGTTTGGATTTCTCTGGTTGTGTCAACGTGTTGACACAACCGGTGTTCCACTGGTGATTTTCCTTCGGCTACTCATCGAGTTTGCTTGCACCAAATGGCTTAGTAGCAGGATGATGATACAAACAGGGTTTGTACCCCTTTTAGCTTACTGTGATATATGCATATGCTTATTTATGAGAAAAACAAAGCTTGCTCATGATTCTCTGGTTATACCTCACTCCAGCTCCTAGACAAAGGTGTTGGTGTAGAGGATTTGCTTACGGATGGTTGGTTTTGCTTGCCACTGCTCCTCTGGCTAGGGTGCTTGATCTACTCCATGGTGGCTTGATCAACGGTGAGCGGTTCTTGGTGGAGCATGTTTACTGGATGGTTAGCTGGTTATGTGTTCTTCCTGTTCTTGTGTTCTTACCACTGGTGAAGCTTCACGTCGATGGAGCTGCTAGGGTTCTTGTGAAAAGTATTTATACTTCACCTCTCTTCACTCACTTTGGTCGATAGCAAGGCTTGTCTTTGAGTTCACCTCCTTTTTGTGTGTGTGTGGAGAGCATGCAGCTCTCCTTGTGAGCTTTTGTGTGCTCACAAGTTGGGACTTGGGTCTTGTCCTGGTTCCCTCGTGCAAACTTGAGATTATCTCTCAAGTTTCTGTTTCTTTTGCTAACCTGCCAAGAGGCAATGCCACTTGGCATAATGGTTTTCTTTGTGTTGTTATTTTATTTTGCAGGGATCATCTGGATGATCAAGTGTTGATCAAGAAGCATTTGAAGAATTAACTTGTTTAGCTTAGAATTCTGTAATTACTTGTAATTTTCCTTTTCTCTTTGTTTTTCCATTTATTCCATTTCTGTAATGTATTGTAATATTCATAATCCATTTGGAATATTGTAATTGACAATGTAATTTGTGTGATAATCAATAAAGCTCAAGTTTTCCTTAATGAGCTTTAAATATGTGTGGTATTATTTTATATACTTGAATATCCATTTGTTTAATGAATTATCTCAATTTGAATTTATAATATATTCAATTGATGTTTGAATTTGAAATTCAAACACAACTTGTTTGAATTCAATCATGCAACCTTAAGTTGAGAGGTAAGTTATCCCCCTCTCTTCTCGAAAACCCTAGTTGTGTTTAGATAGGTTCAAGTTTATCGCACTCTCGAAACCCTAACCCTGTAAGGTGTCGAGAGAAAACTTGTCCCCCTTCGATGCGTTTTCTTTTTAAAAGCGCGAAATTTCCCCAGATGTTACGATGCAAGGCACAGCCCTTTCTAAATTCTACCCCTCGATCGTCTCTAAACCTGGGACATTACATGCATGCAAACAATAACAATTGGAAAAAAGTGTATTTGAGCAGGTGCTCACTAGGCACACATACATATTTTAGTTTCTCATTTATGTATATCACAAACTACACAAATTATGGGTTTTCATATCTGCAGGTCACTAAAAAGTGCAAGTAGAATGTAGGAAAAATACTTCAATTTTTTAAGAAATTCAAAAAATTCGAATATTTAAAATTGAAAAAAAACTTTAAATATACATAATTTCAATATCATAAAAACCAGAATTATCTTTCCTAGATTCCATATCAAATGTTTTAGTGAGCTGACTAATTCTAAGTTCAAATGTTGTATGAGGATGTGAGGCTGAGAATTACAAAAAGAGAAAGTTTGTGAGGGGAAAAAAGCTAGCAGCGGATTTTTATGCACCTATGAATCCCAGGATGATGGGTGTGCGGTGACCACACCTTAGAACACCCTCTTGTTGGTTGACTGTCAAGTTTAAGGGACGAAGACAAATATGTTTTAGTCAAAATAACGTTAAGGAGGAGGCCCACAGACAACGTTCATGACCACCTCGTACGGATCTAGCAGCGGCCTTGATCGGGAACCAAAACCAACTCGACGGTTTGGTTCCCTCTACTTTGCGCCATATAAAAGGGGGATCTGGCTGTGATCGGATTAACGAGTTCCACGATCAGCTCTCTGCTCTCCAGAGCAACCCCATAAGTCCTACCTATCTAGGGAAGCGCTTGAAGCGACGGGAAGACCAGCCTACACCCCCGACGGTGCCGAGGGCGGTGCGGCTGGAGACCGGAGGATCGAGGGATCTCCCGAGATCATCTACCTCGCCCACGACCTCTCGCTTCACGCTTGCAACAGCGGGCGACGATGGCAACTCCGACAATGCATAATGCATCTCTACACCTCTCTGTTTATGATCATTAGGTGTTCTAGTGGCTGCATTTGCGATCTCATGCAGTTTTAGACCTAACAATGGTATCAGAGCCTTGTGTTGCTAGCACTAGAACCATAGTTGTGATCTGAGATCATGGTTTTTTGATTAAGATCAAGTTTTAGGCAATTATGTTGATGTTTTAGCCTTGGATTAGCCCCTGTTATGAATGTCTAGCTCTCGGATTGGTTAATTTTGTATCAAATTGCAACCATACGCAAGCAATCACAACCCTAACCCTAATGAACGCGTGATTGAAACATGCACGATGCCGTCGGGTGTGCCTTTACCCTTCGGGGGACCGTCGGAGCCGCCGTTGCTCACGGCGAGGGCAGAGATCGCGCCGCCACTCTCTCCCCGGTGGAGGAGTGCGCGGGTTGACGTGCTTGATAACGCGCGGAATGGGGCGAACCCACCGGTGGCCGTGCACCGCCGGCCTGCGTATGCGTCGCCTAGCAATTTGCCGGCCTCGCCGGTAAGCACCCCCCCTCGCCAACCCGCAAGAAAAATGGCGCCAGTAGCCATGCTCGACGAAGTAGCGCGCCGGACATGCATGGTCCATAGCACGCTGATACGTCTCAAACGTATCTATAATTTCTTATGTTCCATGCTAGTTTTATGACAATACCTACATGTTTTGTTCACACTTTATATCGTTTTGATGCATTTTCCGGAACTAACCTATTGACGAGATGCCGAAGTGCCAGTTCCTGTTTTCTGCTGTTTTTGGTTTCAGAAATCCTAGTAAGGAAATATTCTCGGAATTGGACGAAATCAACGCCCATGACCTTATTTTCCCCGGAAGCATCCAGAGAGTCAGAGAGGCACCAGAGGGGAGCCCTGGGGGCCCCACCCCACAGGGCGGCGCGGCCTGGACCCTGGGCGCGCCAACCTGTGGGGGGCCACCCACAGCTCCTCCGAGGCCGCCTCTTCGCCTATAAGAAGCCCCTGACCTAAATCTTCGATACGAAAAAGCCACGGTACGAGAAACCTTCCGAGCCGCCGCCATCGCGAAGCCAAGATGCGGGGAACGGAGTCTCTGTTCCGGCACGCCGCCGGGATGGGGAAGTGCCCGGAAGGCTTCTCCATCGACACCACCGCCATCTTCATCAACGCTGCTGTCTCCCATGAGGAGGGAGTAGTTCTCCATCGAGGCTAAGGGCTGTATCGGTAGCTATGTGGTTAAATCTCTCTCCTATGTACTTCAATACAATGATCTCATGAGCTGCCTTACATGATTGAGATTCATATGAGTTTTGTATCACTATTAGTCTATGTGCTATTCTTGTGATGTTATTAAAGTAGTCTATTCCTCCTTCACGGTGTAATGGTGACAGTGTGTGCATCGTGTAGTACTTGGCGTAGGTTATGATCATAATCTCTTGTTGGTTATGGAGTTAATTATTACTATGATAGTATTGATGTGATTTATTCCCCCTTCATAGTGTAAAGGTGACAGTGTGTATGCTATGTTAGTACTCGGTTTAAATTGCAAAGATCTATTATGCTCTAAAGGTTACTTAAATATGAATGCCGAATGTTGTGGAGCTTGTTAACTCCGGCATTGAGGGAGCTCTTGTAGCCCTACACAACGAATGGTGTTCATTATCAAACAAGAGTATATGTAGCACAAAGGAAGAGAACTTATTTATTTATGTGATCAATGTTGAGAGTGTCCACTAGTGAAAGTATGATCCCTAGGCCTTGTTTTCAAATACTGCAATCATCGCTTGTTTCTTGTTTCTTGCATCTTTACTTCCTGCAATATTACTACCATCAAGCTGCACGCCAGCAAGCACTTTTACGCGCGCAGTTACTCTTGCTCGTATTCATTCATACCACTTGTATTTCACTATCTCTTCGCCGAACTAGTGCACCTATACATCTGACAAGTGTATTAGGTGTGTTGGGGACACAAGAGACTTCTTGTATCGTGATTGCAGGGTTGCTTGAGAGGGATATCTTTGACCTCTTCCTCCACGAGTTCGATAAACCTTGGGTGATCCACTTAAGGGAAACTTCTTTAGCACATTCTACAAACCTCTGCTCTTGGAGGCCCAACTTACTGTCTACAAGAATAGAAGCACTCGTAGACATTAAGCACTTTTACGGCGCCGTTGCAGTGAGGAGAAAGGTAAAGGCACTCATACTCCGGTCCCAGGTAACTAAGTACTTTTACATTTGCCGTTGTGTGTGTGCTCAAAGCTATTTCCTTTAGATCCTGCAATTGCATCTTTTTGTTTCTTGTTTTCACTAGTTAGGATTAATGGAAAACAACTACACAATGAGAGATCTTTATGAACTTTATCTTGAAATAGGACATGATGTGTTTGAAGAGAGAATTAAAAAACCCATGGAACTTTATATGCATGCTAATGGGAATGTTATTAGTATGAATGCTTTGAACACCATTGTTGCTAATGCTATGGAAAATTCTAAGCTTGGGGAGGTCGGTTTTGATGAAAATGATCTCTTTAGTCCTCCGGGTATTGAGGAGAAAGTTTATGTTGATTATGATATGCCTCCTGATGACCCACAAGTATAGGGGATCGCAACAGTCTTCGAGGAAAGTAAAACCCAATTTATTGATTCGACACAAGGAGACAAAGAACACTTGGAAGCCTTAACAGCGAGAGTTGTCAATTCAGCTGCACACTGGAAACAGAGACTTGCTCGCAAGAGTTTTATCGATAGTAACGGTTTTATGGCGATGCTTGATAGTGAAATGTAACTTGATGGCAAACGTACTTGAGACAACGTTAGTGATTTTAGTAAACGAGGATTAAAATACTGTAGGCACGGGGACGGATGAGCAGGCGTTGCATGGATGAGAGAAAATCATGTAACAATCATAGCGGGGCATTTGCGAGATAATAATAAAAACGGTGTCCAAGTACAAAGCAATCAATAGGCATGTGTTCCACATATAGTCGTGCGTGCTCGCAATGAGAAACTTGCACAACATCTTTTTGTCCTACCAGCCGGTGGCGGCCGGGCCTCAAAGGGAAACTACTGGATATTAAGGTACTCCTTTTAATAGATGCGAAGCAAAGCATTAACACTCCGTGAACACATGTGATCCTCACATCGCTACCATCCCCTCCGGTTGTCCCAATTCTTGTCACTTGGGGCCATTGGTTCCGGACAGCGACATGTGTATACAACTTATAGGTAAGACCATAAACAATGAATATCTTGATGAAACAATAACATGTTCAGATCTGAGATCATGGCACTCGGGCCCTAGTGACAAGCATTAAGCATAACAAGTTGCAACAATATCATCAAAGTACCAATTACGGACACTAGGCACTATGCCCTAACAATCTTATGCTATTACATGACCAATCTCATCCAATCCCTACCATCCCCTTCGGCCTACAGCGGGGGAATTACTCACACATGGATGGAAACATGGCTGGTTGATGTAGAGGCGTTGGCGGTGATGGCGGCGATGATCTCCTCCAATTCCCCGTCCGGCGGAGTGCCGGAACGGAGACTTGGCTCCCGCGACGGAGTTTCGCGATGTGGCGGCGTTCTGGAGGGTTTCTGGCGACTTCAACTTCTCTCCGTGCGTTTTTAGGTCGAGGCCAATAAGTAGTCCGAAGGAGGGCGTCGGAGGCCGGCCAAGGGGGCCACACCACATGGCTGCGCGGGCCCCCCCTGGGCCGCGCCGCCCTATGGTGTGGGGCCCTTGGGCCTCCACCTTAATTGTCCTTACGGCTCCGTCGGTATTCTTGGAAAATAGGGCCTTCTGCATAAATTCCGAGGTTTTTCCCGAAAGTTGGATTTCTGCACAAAAACGAGACACCGAAACGATTCTGCTGAAAACGGCGTTAGTCCGTGTTAGTTGCATCCAAAATACACAAATTAGAGGCAAAACAATAGCAAAAGTTTTTCGGGAAAGTAGATACGTTTTGGACGTATCAACTCCCCCCAAGCTTAGCTTATTGCTTGTCCTCAAGCAATTCAGTTAACAACTGAGCGATAAAAGAACTTTCACGAACGCATTTGCTCATATGATGTATATATTCTCATGCTATGGCTAATACTTAAGCAGTTCATAATGAGACACATGCAAATAAGATCATCTAACAGCTATGTCAATCATGAAGAGGTACCAATAATTAATAATAAGCATCATGAATCATGTATATAAGCAGGATTGCAATGTTCATAAGAGAGTATGATAAAGTGGTATCTCGCTTATATTTGATTGGCAAAACATAAATGCCCGGGCACCTCTGGAGTTCATAGAAAGACTAGAAGTAGTGATTGTCAAAGATAAAAGCATCAAAGTTATACCACAATCAATCATATTTTGAGACAAGCATATTATACTAAGAATGACAGCTGTGCTCTCAAGATAGTGCTCAAAGAAATAATGGAGACACAACATAAAAGTAAAAGATTGACCCTTCGTAGAGGAGCGAGGGGATTAACATGCGCTAGAGCTTTTCATTTGTAAAGCAGGAGTAAAATTATTTTGAGAGGTGTTTGTTGTTGTCAACGAATGGTAATGGGTACACCAACTACCTCGCCAACCGGACTCCCAAGAGCGGCTCCCATGAATTATTTGCATGTTTATGTGGCACTCCTTCCAACCTTTCTTACACAAACCATGGCTAACCGAATCCTCGGGTGCCTGCCAACAATCTCATACCATGAAGGAGTGCCTTTTTATTTTAGTTTTATTATGATGATGACACTCCCCCAACCTTTGCTTACACAAGCCATGGCTAACGAATCCTTTGGGTGCCGTCCAACAATCACAAACCATGGAGGAGTGTCTATTTAGGTCAATTAATTTGGGATTGGGAATCCGTTGCCGGCTCTTTTTGCAAAATTATTGGATAAGCGGATGTGCCACTAGTCCATATGAGAATTAGTCAAAAGTAAATGACAAGGTTGAAAGCTAAACACCACATACTTTCTCATGAGCTATGAAACCTAAACACAAATTGAGAAGCATTTTGAAGGTTTTAAAGGTAGCGCATGAGAATTTACTTGGAATGGTTTGAAATGCCATGCATAGGTATTTATGGTGGACACTTTGGAACAACTTGCTTTTCATGTGTTTGGAAGCACGAGCAGCGTTCCCGCTCGAGTACAAGTGAAGGCTAGTAAAAGACTAGGGAGCGACAAATCAAGAGATCGATGCTTGTCATAATCATGCTTGCGGCAAAATAAATTAAGCGAGGCATAAAAGTGATACAAGAACTACGAAGCAATATAAATCATCAAGGCTTAATTGACTTTTTGTTCAGTCATATGCATGCGTGAGCATGTGCCAGAGTCGATATAAATGAATTATTCAGAGGAGGATACCACAATGCCATACTTACTTATGAATAAAACAATGCAAGCAAACATCCATGACATGCTACTCATATTAATAGATTGGAGCTAAACATGAGAGATCACAAACTACTAGACTTTCTCAAATAACATATACCTCACATGAACCAACTAAGCATGCTCACATGGATGAGTATATGTACAAAAATGAAAACAAATAGAGTTCATACCAGCCTCTCACCACAATCAGATTGTCGTAGATCGTCATTATTGCCTTTCACTTGTGTAGCTTGGATAATATGAAATGAAAACCACGCTCCAGCCACCGAAGACCATTGAACTAAAGATGAACTTTACAAACCAAATAAGAACAGCAAATATTTTTGGTGTTTTGAATTTGAGAACAAGAACAAAAGGAAACAAGCAAACAAAGCAAAATCTTTTTGGCTTTTCTTATAGCAAAGCGGCAATAGTAAATAAAAGCGAAACAAATGCAAGAAACCAAAGCAACAAATTATGAAGAGAAACAACAGAAATATTTTTGGTCTTTTTGTGTTTTGGAAAGGAAACAAGGAAAAAACAAGAAATAGCAAACTAGAAGAAACAGAAAAGCGAGATAGCAGAAATCTGCCAAACCTGACAGCAGTACAGAAATCGATTTTTACAAAAATCTTACGTTGCTCAGCTCGAAAAGTGTTCAACCAATTAAAGTTAGATAACAACCTGGGGAACCTGCACAAAAATTGGCAGCTCAAAATAACGTTCTGGCTGTGCGCACGAATTTTTCTAGTAACAGCCCAGAATCTGTTTTCAGGCAGCACTTCCCCAAATATCATCTCCCTCTCATTGGAAAACCACTCAAAGAGACTAAACAAGTATGTACAAGTATCCAGAAACCATAATATGCAAAGAATGAGTGATGCCGGTATACCTCCCCCCAAGCTTAGGCTTTTGGCCTAAGTGGAGTTCAATCCCATCGACCCCATGAGGTAGTATCTCCGTGGTACGACGAAGATGGATCATCTTCCGGAGTATGTGCTAGAAGAGGCACCCGGATACGTGACGGTGTAGTCATAGGAGGGCTCGGCGTCCTCGGAGTCATGCTTCTGGTGGAAATCTTGTCTCTTCATATGTTCATCCACCTCCTCCTTAGTGCGCGACCATGGTTGCCTGTCAATACAAAACAAACCTGTCTGGGGAAGAGGGATTTCTTTCTCTTCCCCGTCAGCAAACAACATTCTATAGACCATATTATCTAAAGTGGAATCAGTGGTAACAAAATGATGGCTTTTCATAGCAGCGATATCAAGCCTCCTAGGGGTTAATGGCACATCATTAGGATCAATAGGAAGTCTTAAATGTGTTAAAAGCGCGCAATGCAATAGTGCCTCCAAAAATAGGCCCCCTGTTAGTCAGGCGACGAGCAATAAGAGAACCAAGATGATAAGATGTCCGTCCAGTAAGTGCAATATTCAAGAAAGCAAGATGGTAACTAGAAATATTGCTAGTTTTCTCCCTACCAAGAATGCTAGTAGCAATATAATATGCAAAATACTTAATGGCGGGAGTTGAATGTTCCTTATCTTGCCACGCTGAATGGTGCGACAATCATCATCGGTGATCCCTCGATAGAAAGCTCCAACAAGTCCCGGGGTTGTCATCAATCCTACTTGTTGTACCTACAGGGGCGATATCCAATGCATGACAAAAATCTTCCAATTTCATAGTAACAGGATTACCATAGATCTTGAATGCAACTGTCGGCTCGTATTGCGTGTTGTTGAACCTGAAGCTCTCGACGAAAATTTTGGTGAGCATATAGTATTGCTCCCTTTCGTCTTCCACGTAGGTGGTTAAGCCCGCCTTGTTGACAAGGGTGAAGAAATCATCCAGTATCCCTGCATTTGTCAGAAAATCATAACATGGGAAGGATGAAGCATTAGGAGCCCCATTGTCTTCTTCGGGTGCGAAGCTAGGTGCAATGATATCCTCATTGTACGATCGCCTAAGCCGGGTGGCGGCTCTAGAAGGCCTCCCGGTGCTGGTTGTTCCTTTCTTGAACAACTCTCCAAAGTTGAACTTCTTCATCCCTTCTCTGAAATTTTCAACAAATGATACAAAAAAATTGATTTGGTGACATATAATCAAGGGGAACTACTATAGGAACTTGCTAGAGTACTAATCATGCATCAAAACTAGTTTCTACCACTTAGAACAAGCATGCAAGCTCACTAAACATGTTACCTACAGCAGCAAAATATTCAAGATATACTCAACCAAACGAAATTCTACTTGGATAGGTGGAGGAGTCACATACCGGAGAGCAAATGTGCCAAATTTCAGACAGAAGTCTGGGCTGAGCAAAGAGATCGAAAAATCCTGAGCTCTTGAGCAAAAGCAGCAGTGAGAGGAACCTGGTGCGAGTTTTTTCGGGAGAGAGAAGATGCTGGGAGAAAGAGATGAAGTAGTGGGGCAAGGAGGGGCCCACACCACAGGGTGGCGCGCCCCCCTCCTTGGCCGCGCCGGCCTGTGGTGTGGCACCCTGGGGTGCCCCACAGGTCATCCTCTGGTGCTCCCAGGTGCCTCGTCGAAAAATAGGACCAACGGTATAATTTTTGTGAATTTTTGAAAACTTTGAAAAATGCACATTTCTGGGTATTAAGTTTATTATTACTGGCCAGGAAAATTTTTGAAATCTTTAAATAACTAAGGAACTTTGCAAATTAAAAGTGCTACAGCAACTAGAGCAAATGGAGGGAGAAAGAGATGTTGTTTACCTCCTCTATGCATAGAAAAAGTATTTGTTAACAAGGTTGATCAAGTCTTGCCACCAAATAAATTTTACATAGCATAAGAAGAAATAAACCTCAAATCAATCATGTTACCTTGAATTGTATTGATATGGATCCAATCACGAGAGTTTGATATTCTTCTTTAGGCTCATATATAGGACAATCAATAGTTCCAACTTTAATAGTTCTCACATTAGTAATAGTGTTAACTCCACATATTTTATCAATCTTCTTGGGGAAATAGATGGTATGCTCCTTATCATCAACATTGAAGGTAACCTTTCCTTTATTGCAATCAATAACAGCCCCTGCGGTGTTAAGAAAAGGTCTCCCAAGAATAATAGACATATTATCATCTTCAGGCATTTCCAACACAACAAAATCAGTTAATATCAAGCGAGTTAGTAGTAACTTGAACAGGAACATCCTCACATATACCAACAGGAATAGCGATTAGATTTATCAGCCATTTGCAAAGATATATCAGTGGTATCAACTTATCTAAGTAAAGTCTCTTATAAAGAGAAAAAGGCATAACACTAACACCGGCTCCCAAGTCACATAGAGCAGTTTAACATAATTATTCTTAATAGAACAAGGAATAGTAGGTATACGGGTCGCCAAACTTCTTTGGAACTTTGCCATTGAAAGAGTAATTAGCAAGCATAGTGGGAATTTCCTCATTGGGGATTTTCCTTTTGTTAGTAACAATATCTTTCATATACTTTGAATAAGGAGGCAATTTAATAGCATCAGTCAAAGGTTTGCAAGAATAAAGGTTTCATCCAATCACAAAATTTATTATAGTGTTCTTCTTCCTTTGATTTTAGTTTCTTAGCAGGAAAAGGCATTTGCTTTTGAACCCAAGGTTCTCTTTCATTACCATGTTTCTCAGCAATAAAATCTTCTTTAGTGTACTTTTTATTTTTAGCATGCTTTTGATTCTTCTTCTACCTCTTCTTTATCAAAAGCATCCTTATTATCATTATCATTATCATGTTCATTACCACTTTCGGTTTCAGCATCGAAATAGAAATACTATTAGGATCATTAGCAGGTTTAGAGAATTCTACAACATTTTTATGTTTCTTCTTCTTTTTCTTCTTAGAAGGAGCACTAGGTTCAATGCGTTGAGAATCTTGTTCAATTCTTTTGGGATGCCCTTCAGGATATAGAGGATCCTGGTAGAGACACCACCTCTAGTTGTTACTTCATAAGCATGTTTCTCTTTAGAATTATTTCCCAACAAGTCATTTTGCACTTTAGTGAGTTGATCAATTTGAGTTTGAACCATATGAAAATGTTTAACAAGCATCTTAACATCATTGGAGGTTCTCTCTACAATATCATGCAATTCACTAATAGCTCGAGAATTTTCCATTAAATGATTCTCTACTCTCATATTAAAATTTTCTTGCTTAACAATGTAATTATCAAACTCATCTAAGCATTGTGCGGGGAGGTTTGAATACGGAATATCTTCCCTAGTAAAGCGTTGAAGGAGTTTACCTCAATCATGGATGAAGGGGGAATTATCTCACATACATCTTCTATGGGAGGAAGATTCTTCACATCTTGATTTAATACCTTTCTCCTTGAGAGACTTCTTGGCTTCCCTCATATCTTCATCATTCAATTTAATCATACCCCTCTTCTTCAATATTGGCGTTGGAGTTGGTTCAGGCGTAGTCCAATCATCATGATTCCGGCCTATTTTAGCCAATAATTCTTCGACGTCGTCAGGAGTTCTTTTCCTGAAAAACACAACAGCACAACTATCCAGGTATGCCCTGGACTCAATGGTTAGTCCACTATAAAATATATCAAGTAAATCATGCTTTTCCAAATCATGACCAGGCCGAGCTCTAATAAGAGAGCAAAATCTCGCTTAAACCTCGAGCAATTTCTCTCCATCTTCTGGTCAAAATTATAAATTCTCTGCAAAGCAATATGTTGAGCACTAAGCGGGGAAAGTATTTACGGAAGAAAACATCAAGCAATTCTTTTGGAATTTTAATAGAATTAGGTGGCAAACTTTTATACCAAGTTTTAGCGTCATCCTTTAATGAGAATGGAAAGATTTTAGCAACAAAGTAAGTACGCATCTTGACATCATCAGAAAACAAGCTACTTAGAGTAGATAACTCGATCATGTGTTCATGACACTTTCTTTTTCAGTACCACAAAAGGGTGTTTTCTCAACAATAGCTATATGAGATAAATCAAGAGAAAAATCATAATCTTTATCCTTAATGTTTATAGGAGATGTGGCAAACTTAGGATCGGAGCCCCATTTATATCTAACGACATGTTCAGCAAGCAACTTTTTAATTTTTCTTGCATCGGTAGTAGCATTGCATTTTTCAATAAAATCATCATTAAGCTCCACATAATCTTCATCAGGATCATCACTAGAATAATCAAGTTCAGGTGAATTAACGGGTGTAGTAACATTAGGAGTTTCGGTATTTTCAATTTGTCTAGACCTAGTAATCGTAGCATCTAGAAAAGATCCCAATGAACCACTATCATCAAGCACAGCAAGAAATATTATCAATATTATGAGAGTTTTCAGATTCAGCGAAGTACCCACATGTGAAGCATGTGGCGGTGAAAACTAAGTTTATCAATCACAGGATGGTGAATCAAGTGCGGCCAGAGGTACTCGAGTTGTACCTTTTCTTGTAGTGGATGGTAATATGGCGACCTTAGTATCATGAGGTTTACCCATGATGGAGAATTTGCAGTGAACAATATCAATCCAAGTGAACTTCCAAATAAAGCTATGCTCCCCGACAGCAGCGCGAGAAAATAGTCTTGATGACCCACAAGTATAGGGGATGCAACGAGTCTTCGAGGAAAGTAAAACCCAATTTATTGATTTGACACAAGGGAGACAAAGAACACTTGGAAGCCTTAACGACGGAGTTGTCAATTCATTTGCACCAGAAGCAGAACTTGCTTGCAAGAGTTTATCGATAATGTGATTTATGGCAATGCTTGATTAGTAAAGTAACGATGGCGAGTAATGTGACGGCAATGGTAGTGATTTTAGTAAACAGCGGGATTAAAATATTGTAGGCACGGGGACGGATGAGCAGGCGTTGCATGGATGAGAGAAACTCATATAACAATCATAGCAGGCATTTGCGAGATAATAATAAAACGGTGTTCAAGTACAAAGCAATCAATAGGCATGTGTTCCACATATAGTCGTGCGTGCTCGCAATGAGAAACTTGCACAACATCTTTTGTCCTACCAGCCGGTGGCAGCCGGGCCTCAAGGGAAACTCTGGATATTAAGGTACTCCTTTTAATAGAGTACCGGAGCAAAGCATTAACACTCCGTGAACACATGTGATCCTCACATCGCTACCATCCCCTCCGGTTGTCCCAATTCTTGTCACTTCGGGGCCATTGGTTCCGGACGGCGACATGTGTATACAACTTATAGGTAAGACCATAAACAATGAATATCTTGATGAAACAATAACATGTTCAGATCTGAGATCATGGCACTCGGGCCCTAGTGACAAGCATTAAGCATAACAAGTTGCAACAATATCATCAAAGTACCAATTACGGACACTAGGCACTATGCCCTAACAATCTTATGCTATTACATGACCAATCTCATCCAATCCCTACCATCCCCTTCGGCCTAAAGCGGGGAATTACTCACACATGGATGGGGGAAACATGGCTGGTTGATGTAGAGGCGTTGGCGGTGATGGCGGCGATGATCTCCTCCAATTCCCCGTCCGGCGGAGTGCCGAACGGAGACTTACGGCTCCCGCGACGGAGTTTCGCGATGTGGCGGCGTTACCGGAGGGTTTACGGCGACTCCAACTTCTCTCCGTGCGTTTTTAGGTCGAGGCCAATAAGTAGTCCGAAGGAGGGCGTCGGAGGGCGTCGGAGGCTGATACGTCTCCGACGTATCGATAATTTCTTGTGTTCCATGCCACATTATTGATGTTATCTACATGTTTTATGCACACTTTATGTCATATTCGTGCATTTTCTGGAACTAACCTATTAACAAGATGCCGAAGTGCAGGTTCTGTTTACTGCTGTTTTTGGTTTCGAGAAATCCTAGTAACGAAATATTCTCGGAATCGGACGAAATCAACGCCCGGGTTCCTATTTTTCCGGAACCATCCGAGAACACCGAGAGCCGCCGGACGAGGAGCCACGGGGCCCACACCACACCCTGGCGCGGCCGGAGGGGGCCGCGCCGCCCTATGGTGTGGGCCCCCGAGCCCTCTGCGCCGCCTCTTCGCCTATATAAAGCCCCTGGATCGAAAACCACGATGCGTTCGACGAAACCCACGAAACCTTCCCGAGCCGCCGCCATCGCGACGCCAAGATCTGGGGACGGGAGTCTCTGTTCCGGCACGCTGCCGGAGACGGGGAAGTGCCCCGGAAGGCTTCTCCATTGACACCGCTGCCATCTCCACCGCCATCTTCATCACCAGCTTTGCTCCCATGAGAGGGAGTAGTTCTCCATCGACGCTCGGCGCTGTACCGGTAGCTATTTGCTAAATCAATCTCCAAGTACTTCAAGCCAATGATCACATGAGCTGCTTTACCTCAATGAGATTCATATGAGTTTTGTATCACAATTCATCTATGTGCTACTCTAGTGATGTTATTAAAGTAGTTCTATTCCTCCTGCACGTGTGTAAAGGTGACTAGTGTGTGCACCGTGTGGTTCTTGTCGTAGGCTATGATCATGATCTCTTTTAGATTGTGGAGTTAATTATCATTATGATGGTATTGATGTGATCTATCTGGTTATATTGATCTATCTTACACTATAAGGTTACTTAATCATGAGCATTATTGTGGAGCTTGTTAACTCGGCATTGAGGGTTCGTGTAATCCTACGCAATGCGTTCATCATCCAACAAAAGTGTAGAGTATGCATTTATCTGTTCTGTTATGTGATCAATATTGAGAGTGTCCACTAGTGAAAGTCTAATCCCTAGGCCTTGTTCCTAAATACTGCTGCGTTACTCTTTGCTTGTTTCTTTGTTTCAACTTTGTGTTACTCTGCTGCAATACTACCACCATCAACTACACGCCAGCAAGCTATTTTAAACACCGTTGCTACTGCTCATACTTATTTATACCACCTGTGTTTCACTATCTCTTCGCCGAACTAGTGCACCTATTAGGTGTGTTGGGGACACAAGAGACTTCTTGCTTTGTGGTTGCAGGGTTGCATGAGAGGGATATCTTTGACCTCTTCCTCCCTGAGTTCGATAAACCTTGGGTGATCCACTTAAGGGAAAACTTGCTGCTGTTCTACAAACCTACTGCTCTTGGAGGCCCAACAACATCTACGAGGAAAGGAGGGGCAACGTAGACATCAAGCACTTTTAAGGCGCCGTTGCCGGGGAGGAAAGGTAAAAGGCACTCATACTCCGGTTCCAGGTAGTACTTTTCTGGCGCCATAGTGTTTGTGCTCGAAGCTATTTCCTTTAGATCCAGCAAATGCATCTTTTTGTTTCTTGTTTACACTAGTTAGGCATAATGGACAACATCTGTGAGCTTTTTATTCTATTTCACGAGTCAAGACATGAATGGTTTAAATACGAAAATTAAAAAAACTATGAAATCTTATTTGCATGCTAGTAGCAATGATATTAGTATGAACACTTTGAACACCATTGTTGCTAATGATATGGAAAATTCTAAGCTTGGGGAAGCTGGCTTTGATGAGCATGATATTTTTAGTCCCCCAAGAATTGAGGAGGAAATTTACTTTGATGATTCTTTACCTCCTATTTATGATGATTATAATGATAGTGGTCTTTTGGTGCCACCTACTATGGAGAGTAAATTTTGTTGTGATTATACTATGCCTCCTACACTTGATGAGAATAATAATGATAAGCTACTTTGTTGAATTTGCTCCCGCTATTACTAATAAAATTGATTATGCTTATGTGGAGAGTAATAATTTTATGCATGAGACTCATGATAAGAATCCTTTATGTGATAGTTATATTATTGAGTTTGCTCATGATGCTACCGAAAGTTATTATGAGAGAGGAAAATATGGTTGTAGAAATTTTCATGTTACTAAAATACCTCTCTATGTGCTGAAATTTTTCAAGCTACACTTGTTTTATCTTCCTATGCTTGTTACTTTGCTCTTCATGAACTTGTTTGTGTACAAGATTCCTTTGCATAGGAAGCATGTTAGACTTAAATGTGTTTCTAATTTGCCTCTTGATGCTCTCTTTTGCTTCAACTACTATTTCTTATGAGTGCATCATTAAAACTGCTGAGCCCATCTTAATGGCTATAAAGAAAGAACTTCTTGGGAGATAACCCATGTGTTATTTTGCTACAGTACTTTGTTTTATATTTGTGTCTTGGAAGTTGTTTACTACTGTAGCAACCTCTCCTTATCTTAGTTTTGTGTTTTGTTGTGCCAAGTAAAGCCGTTGATAGAAAAGTAAGTACTAGATTTGGATTACTGCGCAGTTCCAGATTTCTTTGCTGTCACGAATCTGGGTCCACCTCCCTGTAGGTAGCTCAGAAAATTAAGCCAATTTACGTGCATGATCCTCAGATATGTACGCAACTTTCATTCAATTTGAGCATTTTCATTTGAGCAAGTCTGGTGCCATTTTAAAATTCGTCAATACGAACTGTTCTGTTTTGACAGATTCTGCCTTTTATTTCGCATTGCCTCTTTTGCTATGTTGGATGAATTTCTTTGATCCACTAATGTCCAGTAGCATTATGCAATGTCCAGAAGTGTTAAGAATGATTGTGTCACCTCTGAATATGTTAATTTTTATTGTGCACTAACCCTCTAATAAGTTGTTTCGAGTTTGGTGTGAAGGAAGTTTTCAAGGGTCAAGAGAGGAGGATGATATACTATGATCAAGAAGAGTGAAAAGTCTAAGCTTGGGGATGCGGTGGTTCACCCCTGCATATATCAAGAAGACTCAAGCGTCTAAGCTTGGGGATGCCCAAGGCATCCCCTTCTTCATCGAAAACATTATCAGGTTCCTCCCTTGAAACTATATTTTTATTCCATCACATCTTATGTACTTTACTTGGAGCGTCTGTTTGCTTTTGTTTTTGTTTGTGTTTGAATAAATGCTTGTGTGGGAGAGAGACATGCTCCGGCTGGTTCGTATGAAAACATGTGTTCTTAGCTCATAATATTCATGGCGAAGGTTGAAACTTCTTCGTTAATTATTATATGGTTGGAATTGGAAAATGCTACATGTAGTAATTGGTATGATGTCTTGAATAACTTGATACTTGGCAATTGTTGTGCTCTTGTTTAAGCTCTTGCATCATATACTTTGCACCCATTAGTGAAGAAATACATAGAGCTTGTTAAAATTTGGTTTGCATGAGTGGTTTCTCTAGAGTCTAGATATTTTCTAGTAAGATGTTTGAACAACAAGGAAGGCGATGTATAGTTTTATAATGCTTGTAATATGTCTTCTATGTGAGTTTTGCTGTACTAGTTCATGCTTGTGTTTGCTTCAAACAACCTTGCTAGCCTAAACCTTGTATCGAGAGGAATACTTCTCATGCATCCAAATCCTTGAGCCAAACAACACTATGCCATTTGTGTCCACCATACCTACCTACTATATGGTATTTTCCGCCATTCCAAAGTAAATTGCTTGAGTGCTACCTTTAAAATTCCATCATTCACCTTTGCAATATATAGCTCATGGGACAAATAGCTTAAAAACTATTGTGGTATTGAATATGTAATTATGCACTTTATCTCTTATTAAGTTGCTTGTTGTGCGATAACCATGTTCAGCTGGGGACGCCATCAACTATTCATTGTTGAATTTCATGTGAGTTGCTATGCATATGTCTTGTCTTATGCGAAGTAAGAGAGATCTACCACCCTATGGTTAAGCATGCATATTGTTAGAGAAGAACATTGGGCAGCTAACTAAAGCCATGATCCATGGTGGAAGTTTCAGTTTTGGACATATATCCTCAATCTCATATGAGAAAATTATTAATTGTTGTTACATGCTTATGCATAAAAGAGGAGTCCATTATCTGTTGTCTATGTTGTCCCGGTATGGATGTCTAAGTTGAAGAATAATCAATAGCGAGAAATCCAATGCGAGCTTTCTCCTTAGACCTTTGTACGAGGAAGCGGCATAGAGGTACCCCTTTGTGACACTTGGTAAAAACAATGCATTGTGATGATCCGGTAGTCCAAGCTAATTAGGACAAGGTGCGGGCACTATTAGTACACTATGCATGAGGCTTGCAACTTATAAGATATAATTTACATGATGCATATGCTTTATTACTACCGTTGACAAAATTGTTTCATGTTTTCAAAATCAAAGCTCTAGCACAAATACTAGCAATCGATGCTTTTCCTCTATGGAGGACCATTCTTCTACTTTTCAATGTTGAGTCCGTGACCCTATTTCTCTCCACCTCAAGAAGCAAACACTTGTGTAGAACTGTGCATTGATTCCTACATACTTGCTTATTGCACTTATTATGTTACTCTATGTTGACAATATCCATGAGATATACATGTTACAAGTTGAAAGCAACCGCTGAAACTTAATCTTCTTTGTGTTGCTTCAATGCCTTTTACTTTGAATTATTGCTTTATGAGTTAACTCTTATGCAAGACTTATTGATGCTTGTCTTGAAGTGCTATTCATGAAAAGTCTTTGCTTTATGATTCAGTTGTTTACTCATGTCATTACCATTGTTTTGATCGCTGCATTCACTACATATGCTTTACAAATAGTATGATCAAGTTTATGATGGCATGTCACTCGAAATTATACGTGTTATCATTTTACTGCTCGGGACAGCCAGAGAACTAAGCAGGGATGCTGATACGTCTCAGAACGTATCGATAATTTCTTGTGTTCCATGCCACATTATTGATGTTATCTACATGTTTTATGCACACTTTATGTCATATTCGTGCATTTCTGGAACTAACCTATTAACAAGATGCCGAAGTGCAGTTCCTGTTTTTACTGCTGTTTTTGGTTTCAGAAATCCTAGTAACGAAATATTCTCGGAATCGGACGAAATCAACGCCCGGGTTCCTATTTTTCCCGGAACCATCGGAACACCCGAGAGCCGCGAGAGGGGAGCCACGGGGCCCCACACCACACCACTGGCGGCGACCCCGGAAGGGGCGCGCAGCCGCCCTATGGTGTGGGCCCCCGAAAGCCCTCTGCGCCGCCTCTTCGCCTATATAAAGCCCCTGGATCGAAAACCACGATGCGTTCGACGAAACCCACGAAACCTTCGAGCCGCCGCCATCGCGACGCCAAGATGCGGGGGACAGGAGTCTCTGTTCCGGCACGGCTGCCGGGCCGGGGAGAGTGCCGGAAGGCTTCTCCATCGACACCGCTGCCATCTCCACCGCCATCTTCATCACCGCTGCCGCTCCATGAGGAGGGAGTAGTTCTCCATCGAGGCTCGGGCTGTCTTGGTAGCTATGTGGTTAATCTCTCTCCATGTACTTCAATACAATGATCTCATGAGCTGCTTTACATGATTGAGATTCATATGAGTTTTGTATCACAATTCATCTATGTGCTACTCTAGTGATGTTATTAAAGTAGTTCTATTCCTCCTGCACGTGTGTAAAGGTGACTAGTGTGTGCACCGTGTGGTTCTTGTCGTAGGCTATGATCATGATCTCTTGTAGATTGTGGAGTTAATTATCATTATGATGGTATTGATGTGATCTATCTGGTTATATTGATCTATCTTACACTATAAGGTTACTTAAACATGAGACATTATTGTGGAGCTTGTTAACTCCAGGCATTGAGGGTTCGTGTAATCCTACGCAATGCGTTCATCATCCAACAAAAGTGTAGAGTATGCATTTATCTATTCTGTTATGTGATCAATGTTGAGAGTGTCCACTAGTGAAAGTCTAATCCCTAGGCCTTGTTCTAAATACACTGCAGTTACTCACGCTTGTTCTTCATTTCCTTTGTGTTACTCTATTGCTGCAATACTACCACCATCAACTACACGCCGAGCAAGCTATTTTACGGCACCGTTGCTCTGCTCATACTTATTTATACCACATGTTTCACTATCTCTTCGCCGAACTAGTGCACCTATTAGGTGTGTTGGGGACACAAGAGACTTCTTGCTTTGTGGTTGCGGGGTTGCATGAGAGGGATATCTTTGACCTCTTCCTCCACGAGTTCGATAAACCTTGGGTGATCCACTTAAGGAAAATTTGCTGCTTTGTTCTACAAACCTCTGCTCTTGGAGGCCCAACACTGTCTACGGAAAGGAGGGGAACGTAGACATCGAGAGGAGCCAGGCAGGGGGGCCACACCACATGGCCGCGCGGGCCCCCTGGGCCTCGCCGCCCTATGGTGTGGGGCCCTCGGGCCTCCACCTTAATTGTCCTTAGCTCAAAATCGAGTATTCTTGGAAAATAGGGCCTTACGCATAAATTACGAGGTTTTTCCCGAAAGTTGGATTTCTGCACAAAACGAGACACTGAAGCAGTTCTGTTTGAAAACAGCGTTAGTCAGTGTTAGTTGCATCCAAAATACACAAATTAGAGGCAAAACAATAGCAAAAGTGTTCGGGAAAGTAGATACGTTTTGGACGTATCACCTCCCATATATGATGATTATAAGATAGTGGTCTTTTGGTGCCACCTACTATGGAGGATAAAGTTTATTATGATTATACTATGCCTCCTACACTTGATGAGAATAATAATGATAGCTACTTTGTTGAATTTGCTCCCACTACAACTAGTAAAATTGATTATGCTTATGTGGAGAGTAATAATTTTATGCATATGACTCATGATAAGAATGCTTTATGTGATAGTTATATTGTTGAATTTGTTCATGATGCTACTGAAAGTTATTATGAGAGAGGGAAACATGGTTATATGCATCTTAATAATATTAAGTTTCCCCTCTTTATGTTGAGAATTTTGAAGTTGCGCTTGTATTGCCTTCTTATGCTTGTCACTTTGTTCTTCATGAATTTATTTGTGTACAAGACTCCTTTTCATAGGAAGTGGGTTAGACTTAAATATGTTTTGAACTTGCTTTTTGATGCTCTCTTTTGCTTCAACTCTCATCCTTGTGCGAGCATCGTTAAAATTGCTGAGCCCATCTTAATGGCTATAAAGAAAGAACTTCTTGGGAGATAACCCATGTTTTTATTTTGCTACAGTACTTTTGTTTTATATTTGAGTATTGGAAGTTGTTACTACTTTGTAGCAACCTATCCTTATCTTTATTATATTGCATTGTTGTGCCAAGTAAAGTCTTTGATAGCAAGGTCAATACTAGATTTGGATTACTTTGCAGCTTGAAACAGATTCATGTCTGTCACGAATTTGGGCAGGGTTCTCTGTAGGTAACTCAGAAAAATCTGCCAATTTACGTGCGTGATCCTCGAGATATGTACGCAACTTTCATTCAATTTGAGCATTTTCATCTGAGCAAGTCTAGTGCCTCTAAAAAATTCGTCTTTACGGACTGTTCTGTTTTGACAGATTCTACCTTTTATTTTGCATTGTCTCTTTTGCTTTGTGTTGGATGGATTTCTTTATTCCATTGACTTTCAGTAGCTTTGTGCAATGTCCAGAAGTGTTAAGAAAGATTATGTCACCTCTGAATATATGAATTATGCTGACCCTCTAATGAGATTGTTTTGAGTTTGGTGTTCTGTTTTGACAGATTCTACCTTTTATTTTGCATTGTCTCTTTTCTTGTGTTGGATGGATTTCTTTTATTCCATTGACTTTTAGTAGCTTTGTGCAATGTCCAGAAGTGTTAAGAAAAGATTATGTCACCTCTGAATATATGAATTATGCACTGACCCTCTAATGAGATTGTTTTGAGTTTGGTGTGGAGGAAGTTTTCAAGGGTCAAGAGAAGAGGATGATACAATATGATCAAGAAGAGTGAAAAGTCTAAGCTTGGGGATGCCCAGTGGTTCATCCCTGCATATTTTAAGAAGACTTAGCGTCTAAGCTTGGGGATGCCCAAGGCATCCCTTCTTCATCGACAACATTATCAGGGTTCCTCTAGTGAAACTATATTTTTATTAGTCACATCTTATGTGCTTTGCTTGGAGCGTCTGTTTGTTTTTGTTTTGTTTGAATAAGATCGGATCCTAGCATTCTTTGTTTGGGAGAGAGACACGCTCTGCTGTTTCGTATGAACACATGTGTTCTTAGCTTTATCTTTAATGTTCATTGCGAAAGTTGGACTATTTCATTCATTGTTATATGGTTGGAAACGGAAAATGCCGCATGTGGTAAATGGTATAATGTCTTGAATAATGTGATACTTAGCAATTGTTGAGCTCATATAGATCATGTTTAAGCTCTTGCATCATGTACCTTGTACCTATTAATGAATAACTACATAGAGCTTGTTAAAATTTGGTTTGCATGATTGATCTCTAGAGTCTAGATATTTTACGGTTGAGGTGTTTGAACAACAAGGAGACAATGTAAAAGTCTTATAATACCTACAATATGTTCATATATGAGCTTTCTTTGCACCTTTTATACTTGAGTTTGCTTCAAACAACCTTGCTAGCCCTAGCCTTGTATTGAGATGAATTCTTCTCGTGCATCCAAATCCTTGAGCCAAATACTATGCCATTTGTGTCCACCATACCTACCTACCACATGGTATTTCTCCGCCATTACAAAGTACATTACTTGACTGCTACCTTTAAACTTCTATTCTTTGCCTTTACAATATATAGCTCATGGGACAAATAGCCTTAAAAACTATTGTGGTGAAGAATATGTACTTATGTATCTTATTTCTTAATAAGTTCACTACTAGGAAAAGGCCTATAGATGAAAATAGCACTACAGGCACACCAGCAAATCCATGCGCCGGTGGCAAAATACCGCGGCGAGCCATGTTAGGCCGCCGGCGAAGAACCCTATCTGCTGGCGCACAAGAAAATTTAGTGCTTGTAGGGAATAAAATTCGAAGAATTCTGGCAGGAAACAAAAAATGGGCACCTTACCCCAGCGCACCTCTATGGTGGTGCGCCGGTGGTACACAATTTACCACCAGCGCACCACCATAGAGGTGCGCCGGTGATAAGGTGCCTACATTTTCTCTCCACCCCCACGCCCCACTAGGAATCGCCTTTTCAGTTTTCGAAAAAATAAAAGAAAATGATAGAAAATTTAAAAAATAAAATCCTTTGAACTGCCCATGTATTATGTAATCTAGCTTTAATAAAAATTTGAAAAAATGAATTTCGATATATTATGCAAAATGGCGTCATCTTTAAATTAAGCAGGATTTCTGGTTTGCATACGACCTCCGATGAAAAACTTTTATATCAAAATCTATCGACGCGAAATTTCCTATCCGAATTCAACGGCCTATGGCCGTTTACCGATTTTTGAGTTCCCAAAATTCGAAAAGGAAAACAGAGTTTTTGAGGTTTTAGATTTGGATGAAAAAAAAAGTACCCCGGCGCACCACCATACTAGGTGCGCCGGCGTCAACCTCTACTATATAGGCGCGAGACTAGCCTCCTCCTCCTCCTCTTCCACTTCTCCTCCTCCTCTCCTCCTCCTCCTCCTCCTCTTCCTCCTTCCTCCTTTTCTCCTCCCTAACGGGCTCCTCCTCCTCGCCGGCGACAGCGACCTCCTCCTCCGGCGACCTCAACCTCGGGCCTCCTCCGGCGACCTCAACCTCGGGCCTCCTCCTCCTCAACCTCGGGCCTCCTCGGCGACCTCAACCTCGGGCCTCCTCCTCCTCCTCCTACTCCGAGTGACATCCTCCCTCCGGTGACATATTCCTCCTCCTCCTCATACTACACATCGGGCCTCCTCCTCCTCCACCTCCCTCCTCCTACTCCGGTGACATCCTCCTCCGGTGATATCCTCCCTCCTCCTCCTCATACTCCACCTCCGGTCCACCTCCTCCTCCACCACCACCTCCGGCCTTCTACACCTCCTCCTACTCCTACCTCGGCGCAACAACGACGGGCCCACATTCATGGTTTTCGAGGACGAACCCGAGGCTAGATCTAGATCGAGATCTATATCTAGATCGGCCTTTTTTAAAAAATTGAAAAATCATACCGCCGGCGCACCTGGCCTGGTTCGCCGGGGATAATTCATGTTCTCTTTGGCGCACCAGCTGGTGTGACGGCGGTAACTCATTATCACCGGCCTGTTCCCCGGTGGGCTCACAGATGCGCTGACAATAGCCGTTTTTGGTGCGCAGGCAATAAGGCTTTTCCTTGTAGTGGTTGCTTGTTGAGCGGTAACCATGTTTCTGGGACGCCATCAACTTTTACCTTTGTTGAATATCATGTGAGTTGCTATGCATTCGTCTTGTACGAAGTAAGGGCGATTTTCATGATCAAATGGTTTGAGTATGCATATTGTTAGAGAAGAACATTGGGCCGCTAACTAAAGCCTTGAATCATGGTGGAAGTTTCAGTTTGGACACAAAACCTCAATCTCTTATAAGAATATTATCTGTTGTTGAATGCTTATGCATTAAAGAGGAGTCCATTATCTGTTGTCTATGTTGTCCCGGTATGGATGTCTAAGTTGAGAATAATCAAAAGCGAGAAATCCAATGCGAACTTTCTCCTTAGACCTCTGTACATGCGGCATAGAGGTACCCCTTTGTGATACTTGGTTGAAACATATGCTATGCAATGATAATCCGTGTTAATCCAAGCTAATTAGGACAAGGTGCGAGCACTATTGGTATACTATGCATGAGGCTTGCAACTTATAGGATATCTTATACATAACACATATGCTTTATTACTACCGTTGACAAAATTGCTTCTATGTTTTTAAAATAAAAGCTCTAGCACAAAAATAGTAATCCATGCATCCCTCTGCAAAGGGCCATTCTTCTACTTTATTGTTGAGTCAGTTTACCTACTTCTTTCTATCTTAGAAGCAAACACTTGTGTCAACTGTGTGCATTGATTCTTACATGTTTACCTATTGCACTTGTTATATTACTTTGTGTTGACAATTATCCATGAGATATACATGTTGAAGTTGAAAGCAACCGCTGAAACTTAATCATCCTTTGTGTTGCTTCAATGCCTTCTACTAAGAATTTATTGCTTATGAGTTAACTGTTATGCAAGTCTTATTGATGCTTGTCTTGAAAGTACTATTCATGAAAAGTCTTTGCTATATGATTCAGTTGTTTACTCATTGTCTTCATCATTGCTTTGAATCGCTGCATTCATCTCATATGCTTTACAATAATGTTGATCAAGATTATGTTGGTAGCATGTCACTTAAGAAATTATCATTGTTATCGTTTACCTACTCGAGGGCGAGTAGGAACTAAGCTTGGGGATGCTTGATACGTCTCAAACGTATCTATAATTTCTTATGTTCCATGCTAGTTTTATGACAATACCTACATGTTTTGTTCACACTTTATATCATTTTGATGCGTTTTCCGAAACTAACCTATTGACGAGATGCCGAAGTGCAGTTCTGTTTTACTGCTGTTTTTGGTTTCAGAAATCCTAGTAAGGAAATATTCTCGGAATTGGACGAAATCAACGCCAGGGACCTTATTTTCCCCGGAAGCATCAGGAGAGTCGAGAGGCACGAGAGGGGAGCCACAGGAGCCCCACCCATAGGGTGGCGCGGCCTGGACCCTGGGCGCGCCAGCCTATGGGGGGCCACCCCCTGGCTCCTCCGAGGCCGCCTCTTCGCCTATAAGAAGCCCCCTGACCTAAATCTTCGATACGGAAAAGCCACGGTACGAGAAACCTTCCAGAGCCGCCGCCATCGCGAAGCCAAGATCTGGGGGACAGGAGTCTCTGTTCTGGCACGCCGCCGGGACGGGGAAGTGCCCCCGGAAGGCTTCTCCATCGACACCACCGCCATCTTCATCAACGCTGCTGTCTCCCATGAGGAGGGAGTAGTTCTCCATCGAGGCTAAGGGCTGTACTGGTAGCTATGTGGTTAAATCTCTCTCCTATGTACTTCAATACAATGATCTCATGAGCTTCCTTATATGATTGAGATTCATATGAGTTTTGTATCACTATTAGTCTATGTGCTACTCTTGTGATGTTATTAAAGTAGTCTATTCCTCCTTCACGGTGTAATGGTGACAGTGTGTGCATCGTGTAGTACTTGGCATAGGTTATGATCATAATCTCTTGTAGGTTATGGAGTTAATTATTACTATGATAGTATTGATGTGATTTATTCCCCCTTCATAGTGTAAAGGTGACAGTGTGTATGCTATGTTAGTACTCGGTTTAATTGCAAAGATCTATTATGCTCTAAAGGTTACTTAAATATGAATGCCGAATGTTGTGGAGCTTGTTAACTCCGGCATTGAGGGAGCTCTTGTAGCCCTACACAACGAATGGTGTTCATTATCAAACAAGAGTATATGTAGCACAAAGGAAGAGAACTTATTTATTTATGTGATCAATGTTGAGTGTCCACTAGTGAAAGTATGATCCCTAGGCCTTGTTTCCAAATACTGCAATCATCGCTTGTTTCTTGTTTTGCATCTTTACTTCTGCAATATTACTACCATCAAGCGCATGCCGGCAAGCACTTTTACGCGCCGTTACTACTGCTCGTATTCATTCATACCACTTGTATTTCACTATCTCTTCGCCGAACTAGTGCACCTATACATCGACAAGTGTATTAGGTGTGTTGGGGACACAAGAGACTTCTTGTATCGTGATTGCGGGGTTGCTTGAGAGGGATATCTTTGACCTCTTCCTCCCTGAGTTCGATAAACCTTGGGTGATCCACTTAAGGAAACTTGCTTCTTGTTCTACAAACCTCTGCTCTTGGAGGCCCAACAACTTGTCTACAAGAATAGAAGCACCGTAGACATCACACGCTTGCTCCAGCGCGA
This sequence comes from Lolium perenne, assembly GCF_019359855.2. Lineage (NCBI taxonomy): Eukaryota > Viridiplantae > Streptophyta > Magnoliopsida > Poales > Poaceae > Lolium > Lolium perenne. The sequence continues at coordinate 171,662,015 of NC_067248.2, forward strand.
GCGCCGCCACCGCGCCGGCATGATGCGAGGAAGGAACAGCGCACGCGCCGCAGGGCCGTGGTCGCCTCGCGCGCTCGCGCCCGCCGGGCCGTGGCCGTGGCCGCATCGTGCGCTCGCGCCCGCCGGGACTGGCCGACTCCCGCGCTCGCGCCGCCGGGCGTGGCTGCCGCCGAGTGATGACCCACAAGTATAGGGGGTGTATCGTAGTACTTTCGATAAATAAGAGTGTCGAACCCAACGAGTAGCGAAGGTGTTGACAAGCGGTTTCGATGAAGGATTCAACTTGTAAATGCTCACGAGACAAGTTTTCGGGGGTTTTGATATAGCAGATAAATAAAGTACAAGTAAGTAAAATGCGAGAATAATAATTGCAGCGAGTGTCCCAATCCTTTGCTTTAAAGGACAAGCCGGTTTGTTTACTTATGATGACCAAACGTTCTTGAGGACACACGGGAATTTAATCTAGTGCTTTCGCTTCATATAGTTGATTAATCTTCATTGTTTTGATAAGTGTTGTGTGGGTGAACCTATGCTAATGCACCGCCCTTCCTAGGACTAATACATACTTGTGATTAAACCCCTTGCAAGCATCCGCAAATACAAGAAAGTAATTAAGATAACTCTAACCACAGCCTTAAACTACGAGATCTGCTATCCCTCATGCATCGATATACCAACGGGGGTTCGAGTTCTTGTCACTCCGGCAACCCTAGAATTGGCAAACGAATACAAGATGCATTCCTCTAGGACCATAAAGGTGAAGTATCATGTAGTCGATGTTCACATGACACCACTAGAAGAATAACACCACAACTTAAATATCAAACCATTAAATATTACTCCAACATAGTTCACTACTAACATTTAGACTTCACCCATGTCCTCAAGAACTAAAAGAACTACTCACAAGACATCATATGGAACATGATCAGAGGTGATATGATGATGAATAACATTCTGAACATAAATCTTGGTTCAATGGTTTCACTCAATAGAATCAATAACAAGGAGTAATCACTAAAAGAAATCTGCCATAAGTTGACAAAATAAAGGTGTCAACAGAAAGCGTCACTAATGGCTACTTGTGGCGTTATGGTGGCGCTTTTCAAAACGTCGAAAAGCTGGGAGTCATCCCGGGTGGCTGCTTAAGAGCGTTCCACTTGAAAACATCGTAGAGCTTTGTGGCGTTTTAAAATGTCACTTTGCCCAGGCATGGCGTTTCAAAGCGTCATGGGCACACGCCGAGTCCAGCGTGGCAATCCGGCGTGGCAAAATTGTGGCGAATTAGATCCTACGTGGCTAGTCTGGCGTGGCAAAATTATGGCGAAATTAAATCGTCGTAATCCAAAATCAGCTTGATCCATTTATTTGGTTTCCATGGGCTGAGCCCATTAATATCACCTTTTTGTTCTAGGCCTTGGTCTTTTTGATCCATTTAAATTTTGAGCCTTTGTTATTTTAGCCATTGTTCGGCCCATTTATCTTCTGAGCCTCATATTTGTTAGCCAATTTACCATTGAGGCCTTGATCATAACAACCTTTACATTTTTAAGGGCCTTGGTCTTTTTGCGATCTATTATTTCATCCCATTTGTCAGTTTTTGTTTTCAAACAGTTTGACAAAATTAAACAACATATAATTCAATCAGAAACAACAAAGACATGAAATTCTTTGAAAGGAGACACAAGTAATCCACGGATCAGACCACAAATACAAGAAAGACACAAGGATGCACATAAAGCTAGCCCATAATGTAAACCCACCCTACAATGACAACATCCATTATCGGTCCTTAAGCCGGACACAACCCCCAACCTCCAGGCATATATGCCTACACGTCCCCTTCTTGCATGATCGGGATCCACCAACACTATGGCAACCTACCAACTTGTCCTGTGTGCACCGCTCTCTCTAACAACGCGTCACGAGCGTCCGAGCTACCAACCACCACCGGCCCAAGAGCAAGACTCCACCGTATGCTCATCCATCTATTTTGCATGACAACAACAATGCAAAGGAAGATTAGTCCACAAGTACATACTTAACTGGTCAAGCCAATAATGAAAACCATTCAAGAATTAGGGATGGACTATTTTGCATGACAACAACAATGCAAAGGAAAATTAGTCCACAAGTACATACTTAAGCGGTCAAGCCAATAATGAAAACCATTCAAGAATCGGGAAATGGACAAAATAACGGTTCTGATTCACAAAACATTCATGCTTCCAAAGAAAAATATGCATCAGACTGTAATAGATTTGTGCCTCTATCTACTGCAAGAGAAATGAGAGCATGGCCTAAAGTGAAATAAAAGAGTGCTAGTCATGTAAATGCTACCCCTGGAACATCATGTAGCCAATGAATTCGAAAATAGAGAACTAGAGTATAACATTTTCCATTTTACGGAGAACATTATGACTATGACTTATCACTTACATCATAAACTGAAAAGAAAGCAACACGTATATAATTAACCATAAAGTAACATCATAGAGACTTGATCAGACCCTAATACAAAGCTATTCAGACCATATATTCCATATCACATAGGTACTTGACTCAAAATAATGCACATCATCATGGCCCATCAACCAAGTAACAAAGAGGAGAATGGGATAGACCAAAGACTTACCTAATCTAGAGAAGGAATCATTGCTTCAGGCTCGTAATGACATCTCACCAGCTCGCACCTAGCCAGTTCCAAGAAGCACACCTCGCCTGCGCTAGCAGCAGCGTATCTCTGTGATATGGAACCATTGCCACCAGGAAGTTACTCTACTGCAAGAAAATTAAGTCTAGTTGAAGAAAAATTAGTACTCCAAGATGGTGTAAAGTAACCATTGACTTTACTCCTATGGCTGGCATCTAGACAGCAAGCACACCTTGTTGTAGTAATCAGTAAAGGACCTAGGAAAGCATCTACACATTGTTGAACTAATACACGTTGTGTCGGGTTTGATACAACCTAGAGAATTAGTACTAAATTAATTCAGTACATTGCATACTTGGTAAAATAATTGCCTCCAGACAGCAGCAAATACTCATGCGCCACAAATGAGCAAGGGGATACACAGACACGCATGGAACAAGCTAACAAATCAATAAACACTATCACGTTAAAAAAGAACACATGAAATTGCATCCAACAGTAAACTAGGAATGAACAGATCTAACTTCCATAAGGAACCAGTTCTCATGTTCAACCAGCAACAAGTGTAAGATACACCACAATGACATTACTGAAATCACTAAGATAATCGTAACAAGGCACAAACCTCAACGATGGTAAGCAAACTTCGGAAGCAGACAGCTTACTTCAACAACCTATAGAACCACACAAGCTTGGTGTTAGCATAAAGAATAGAAAGTGTAAAAGGTACTTTACTTGTAAAGTAACATGGCATCTATACATGACCTAGCAAGCTATAATAAAAATCATGGTAATAGTAGCTACTAAATATCTCAACCAGTTTCTCTGTGCATAAAGAACTATTGTTCCTTATTTAGTTATAGACAGAAATTAGAGCAACTTCCTGAACAAACAAAAATATATCATTTCACAATCCAATTGTTCATTCTGATCTTTGGCTCCTCAGATGTATCATCTGCAAGCACGATGCAGATTCTGTCCTTTCTCTTCTGACCCTGCAACACAGCGATGAGAAAAGTTAGCAGGCATTCATTTAAAAATTCCTCTGAATTATATCGAAACAAGCCGCAGATTTACAAAGCAATAAATCATACAACCTGAAGTTTAAAAAACATCACCGATAATTATCGAGAAACCGAAGTCTCCTGCTTGCGGAGACAAACATAAGTTAGTTCGTTATATCGTAGCTTGGTTAACTATCATGGATGTAGAACAACTAGCTAGAGTGTACTGTTAATGGGTTTTTGCTGAGCTTCATCTCATTAACTGAACTCAACTTGAGCTGTTAGGGGATGTGGATATTGATTAAAATCATAGCTACTACGTAATGTGCTATTATTAGTTATGGATTTCATCAGTCCAAACAAGAACGATGGAGGACAAATTAAGAAACATTTACTTATCGCTTTTGGACTGAACCAACACGCATGCCATATAGATAACCAATTTTGCATAGCACGATCAAAATTCAGATCGAATCTACTACACGTAGTCCCTGGATGTACACCTAGCTCGTACAAATGCACACCAAAGAACTACCTACTGATATGGACATGCGAGCCGAGCAAACTATAAGTAAGAATCCATGTTCTTGGCTGGTCCACTCAACGCAAATTAAGAACAAGGAACATCACCACGAATCGAGAGGGCGAGGGTGCTTGGGAGTCCTCACCTTGGACGGCAAGCGCGCGGTGGATGCTTGTACGAGGTCAGGTGGCGATGTGGGGAGGACGACCGAGGGGCTGCGGCGGAGCTGCCTCATGGAGGACCCGTGGAAGAAGGGGCCCCAAAGCTGCGCTTGGAGGGCCGTGGCCCTCTGGGGCTCGCCGGCGCCGCGTCTTTGTGGTCTCCGTAGGCGTGCAGTGCGTCAGCTATCCTGGCCACGCGCGCGACATGTCCGGCCAGGATGGTGGTGCTCGTCTGCGCGCGCCGTCGTCCTTCCTCGTGGTTGCCGCATCCGCATCAAGTTGTTGTTGTGCCGCACGAGATAGGGTTGTTCCCTCGACCCGAAATAGGAGGATGGGAAGCAGCGGATGGGCAACGGGATGGTAGGTCGGCTGGCTGTTGAAGCCTGGCCAGCGAGAAGGGGCAGCACGGCGGGCGTGCTCCTCGATCTATATGGGGTCAGCCGCAGGGGAGAAATCCCACGAGGGAGATGGGTGTCGACCGGTCGAGGGTGAGGGGCCGGAGGTGGTGCGGAGGGGAGGAAGAGGGCGACGGAGGTCTGCGGTGGCCGGCGATGTGGCGCCGGGGAAGGAAGAGATCCGTGAGAGGCGGCGCACGAGGGTGTGTGGAGGAGACGAGGGAAGGGTATGTGCGAGGAGTAGGTGGGGTTGGATACGGGCTGACCTAGAAAAACTTTCGGACCAAATTTTGGTCTCCCGCGGCCCAAAATCAAAAGCACATGGCGCCAACACCAATTTCACAACACGCATGATTCGCTCCAAAATTTTGGTGCGGTGAAGAGTGAGTTCCCAAGCGTTGGATCAGGCTATTGTAGATGGCTAAGATCCATTTGATGGGTGATCCGTGGGTAGCCTCCTTCATGCATTTCGATTGGCTAGAAAAATGTGTCCACGAAATTGCTAGATATCTCTATTTCTATTGTGCCCCGTGAGGAGGCCCAAAAGAAGAAAATATCACCAGCAGCCAGCAGCCTAGTAGAGGACAGCCCAAAAGAGGAGGACATCTGCAGCCCATTAAAATGGTGGACGGCACGAGAGAAAAAAATAACAAGACGCCTTGGTCCCACAAGTATCGATTGGTCCTACATGTCGGTTAGTTCAAGCCGTTGCTTCTAGTGACACGTGTGAGGCGCGTGGGACCGAAAGAGAACACATAGGCAAAAATGGATGACATGGTAGCCAAACACATACCATTGTATTGAGCCAAATGCCGATGACGTTATTGATTTGTCGCAATCGGCAGTGGAAAAACGTCGTAGGCCACTTAATTTTGCTAATGACGTTTTGACCTAAATTGCCAATGACATTTTTGCCCAATAACGTCACAATTTTCTCGGGTTTTGCCCCCCCCCACAGAGAGTGGCCAACGACGATCAAAGCTAGGAACGTCATAAAGCTATGACATTTTGATTTCCAGTCATAAAAAAAACGTCATATTATGGCAGATTTCTTGTAGTGAATCAATATCGGGAGAGTTTCCCCTATGAAATAATCAAGATTCAACCCTAGATGTTACAGCGGAGACGAGGTGCAGCGGTGGAGATGATGGTGTCGGTGGTGGAGATGATGGTGATGATGATCCCAATGAAGTCCAGCTCGATGATGGTGACGATTGACATAGGCATCCCCAATGGGCCTGCCAAATATGGTACCCGGGGTTTACTGAAGGCCCACAAGTCGAAGAATATGAAGGCCGGAAGCCCAGTTAGTATTAATGAAAGTTAAATTGTATTAGGAAATATAGAGACTTGTAATTTTACGGGATGGGTTAGAAACCCTCCCGGACTACGTAACTTGTGTATTACGAATCCCTCGGCTCCGCCTCATATATAAGAAGTCGAGGGACAAAGAAAGGATCGAATCCATTGTCAACATATCCCTAGTTTCTTAATCGTCGAGTACTTTTTCGACCGAAACCTTCGAGATCTACTTGCCCTCTACTTCCAACGAAACCTAGTCTACAATACGCAGGCATTGACAAGTTGATACCTTGTCAATTGGCGTGACCGAGTGAGGATTAGAGGCGACAAGGAGCTGATCTCGATGGCACGTTCAAGATCGTCGACTTCGTCGGTAGCAAGCAACGTCATGGATCGAGGTAAACATATCGAAACTGGTCTCATTGATTTTGTTCCTCACCCGCCCTCCCGTTTGGATGCATATGCGTATCTGGAGGAGCCCATGGAGATGACGTTCGGAAAGTTCCGATTCCGTGTCGAGAAAGAAGGATCGTATCGTCTCGAAGTTCCGATTTCGTCGGGATTATCAGCGGTCGATTCCGACTTTTCGTCAGGCGAAGAGGAGATTTCGTCGCCACGCTTCGTTAGCACAAGGGCAAGTGAAAAACTTGCCAAGATCTTCAGCGACATGTCTTTCGAGTCATCTGCGGACTCCTATATCAGCGATGACTCGAGCAACGTCGATAGCTTCAACTCCATCGAAAAATCCACTATTGTTGGAGAGGTCTTCACCAATCTCTATGATGGTGTCACCAAACCCGACAAAGTTCAGAATCCAAAATATCATCAGATCTATGCAATTGGAGAACCAAGTCGCCCAAGGAAGGAGACGTCAGAAAACTTCGACGATGCGGGAAATCCGTATGTCGATCCTGCAGATCTCACGCGAGGTTTGGGAACAAAATATATCGGACCAGGAACACGAGAGATGGTGCAATTTCCGCAGGCAGTATGGGATCGAGTCGCAAGAGCTATTGATGGTACAGAACCAATGACCATTACGGCGACACCTGAGGAGTTGCAAGCGTATCAATATAGGCTTGCACGTACCAGGAGGGAGCTCGAAAGCAGAAAATCGAGTTGGACGGAGGCGAGGAAGCAGCTTCCGCATCAAGCGGCGAAGAGCGAGCTAAGCCGAAATTGAAGAACTTCGGGAGATAGTCATAGAGAAGCTCGAAGGAGAGCAAGATCTCGGCTGCAAAATATACCTGAAGCAGAGAGAGAATTTAATTCAAAACCTCGATATGTCTTTTATGTCAATCGACACGAGGGGGAATATTATTCCCAAAACAGACGGGATACATGGCAACGCAAGCTTTCATCCTAGCGTCCAAGCCACCTCCCGGAGATCCAAGAGAAGTGTTGTATAACATGGCCATGGCAGAGTGTGGAGCCATGGGAGCAGCATTCGCAACTACACCTCCCGAAGGAGTTGCAAGGCAAAATAGTCCACGACCTACTGTAGCAGTGCAGGATCCCCGGAGAGCGAGCGGGGTCGAGTCTGGCTGACTCGGGCCAGGGGAGTGGATAGAGCGCCGACGAGGATAGAGAGAGGAACATCGGCATTCACCGAGAAGTTGATGAAGAAGATATGTGTGGACTCCCATGGCTTTACTGAGACGAAGTTCGAAAAACTCGAGTCCCATCAGGGATTTAAAGTTACACAGAAGCAATTTCAAAAGAAATTCGATGGCACTGCAAGAATCCCGAGGATTGGCTAGTCGATTACCTTGAGATCGTGAAACTGAAGCGTAGGTGGAACCCGAGCAACAACCATGCCGAGCATTCAAGTACACACAGGTGGAGACGCAAGATGCTTGGATAAAGAAGCTTCCACAGGGTTCCATCGGCCAATGGTTGGGATAGTTTTGAGGATGTATTTGTCAAGAACTTCCGATCAACACTTGCCAAACTTGCATCACTAGAAGGAGGTTGAGATCATGTCGAACAAAAGCATGATGAGATCAATGAGAAAATACATCCAAAGGTGGAACATCATTAAAAACTCAGCGAGAGAATATATTTGTGAAGAGAGCAATAGATGCGTTTGTGGCGAGGAATTCGACGAGGGGAGATTTTGTCGAAAGACTTGGGGAGAACCAACCCAAGGACAATGTCAAGCATTGATGGAGATAGCAAAGCGAGATGGGCAGGAGATGGAGAAGATGATGTTCCACAATAAGCGGAAACACGGGTCACGCAGGAGGGAGGGACCGTGATCGAAATTTTCAAAATAGACGACGATTTCCTCATGACAATTCTCTGGAGTTTACGATGCTCCTACGGCCAAATATCGAAATTTGGGTTTCGAGAAACCTTTGGAGGAAACAATAGAGATGAATATCAAAGGAGTATGGCGAGCAGCGAGGAGACAATAGAGATGACTCTTTCGGGAATAACGGGAAAATTAGTGGACCAAGGTTTCGGGAGAGACCTTTTGTATCTCCCGAGGATATGATGAGAACGGGCCATGTCGGATGCATTTCTATCTCGAAACAATAATGGGAAGAGGCGTTGGGGACCATCTGCACGGAAGGGTTTGTAGAAATTTTCAAGCAATGTTGAGAGTAGCGGGGCGACAGCTAATGCTAAAGCAATGCACGAGGAAGCCCTCGGGGCCAAGGAGTGAGATCCACCTTCCACCTCCTCCCACCCGATTACGAGGACGAAAATCGGCACCGGACTCGGGAATAAGCGGCAGCTACACCACACCCCACCTCCATATGTTGATCCTAACTCAAATGGCGCGTAGTCTCGATGATTGACGGAAAGCTAGGCCGTCTAATAGAGACTCAGAGAGAAAGTAATCTCACGGCCCCGGTGTTCATGGCAGAGAAGAAAATTGCCTCCACCAATGATTAAAGAGTACCTAAATTGGTCGGAGACAGAACATTGGCTTTACAATTCTGCAGGATCACCGCGACAGCAAGTTCCTCGACCGGGGGCGGTCATCCACTTATCTTTACCGAGCGGTGATCGCGAGGATTCGAAGCGCTATCTCGAGTATTCATAGATGGATGGCAGCAATTTGTACAACCCCTTATGTATGCGAGATACATTAAGGAAGAATGAACTTATATCCACTGGCAAATCCAAAACTCAGACGACACCACGTTTCCATGGAATCACCTTGCCGGAGAGAATCAGGAGTTATCCATTGGGGAAGATTAATCTCGACGTTGATTTGGGACCGAGAAAACCTACTGAAGGATAGAAAGGCTGGAGTTTGAGAGTTGTGGATTTCCCGTCGCAATATCACGCCTTGTTGGGACGACCAGCCATATGCCAGGTTTATGGTGGTACCACACTACAACACGTACTGTTGTGGTGGTTTACCTGGACCTAAGGAGACCAATTACGATCAAAGGCGATTTCGCGTTATTAGCTGATAATCATGCGACAAGGATTTTCATCGGCGCTAGTAGAAACTTTCGGAGATACAAGCGAGAATATATGGCGTCAAGGCTCTGGCTTTGAGTATGATGTGTTGCCGGAATGCGGGAAGGCCCACTTTCGAGGAGCCAGAGACCTTCAACACCACTAAGAGGATTCCAAGGAGGTGCGGGTTTGCAGAAACGAGATCCAAAGCAACGACCGTCCATTGCAACGGACATGGACCTACGCCATAGGAAAGCTGGCAGCTCGTCGAGTTCCTCACCGTGAGCAACGGAAAATCTTCGCTTAATGGTGTCCAACCTAACATGCCGGAGAATTACCAGGGGAACACCGAGCACCACCCTAAACTTGGATCCAATAGCGAGACCAATCAAACAACCTTTGCGGACATTTTTCGGAACCAAACCGCAAAGCCATGCTTTATCGAGAGATTGATCGTCTCGGAGTAGGAAGGAAGCTGGTTTTATCAAAGAGCTACATACGGGAGGCCACGTGGGTTAGCTAAGCGATACGTCCAAAACGATATCCTACTTTCCCGAACACTTTTGCTATTGTTTGCCTCTAATTTGTGCCGGATTTTGGATGCAACTAACACGGACTAGCGACTGTGTTTCGTGAGTAGACTGATTCACAGTGTCTCGTTTTTGTGCGAGGAAATCCAACTTTCAGGGGAAAATCCTCGGAATTTATGCAGGAAGAGGTCCTATTTTCCCAGAATATTGGCGGAGCCGAAGGGCAAGAAGCCAAGTGGGGGGCACGAGGGCCCCACACACTAGGCCCGGCGCGGCCAGGGAGGGAGGCCGTCGCGGCACCTGAGTAATGTGGTGGCCTCGGCTGGCCCCCGACGCCCTCCTTCGGAATACTGTATTGCCTTACGACCTAAAAACGCACGAAAAGAAGTCGAAGTGCGCGAGGGGGAAACCCTCCAGCGGCATACTTGCCACATCGCGTGAGCTCTCAGATCTCGGGAGCCCGGAAAATTCTCCGTTACCGGCACTCACGCCAGGACAGAGGAATTGGAGGAGATCATAAACGCCATCATCACCACCGACATGCCTCTCCATCGACCAGCCAATAGCTTTCCCCCATCCATGTGTGAGATAATTCCCTATTTGCTGTAGGGTGAAAGAGGGGAAAAGTGGTAGGGATTGGATGAGGATTGGTCATGTAATAAATTATAAGATTGTTGAGGCATAGTGCCTAGTGTCTAGTAATTGGTACTTTGATGATATTGTTGCAGCACTTGTTATGCTTAATACTTGTCACCTAGGGCCTGAGGTGCCATGATCTCCAGATCTGAACATGTTATTATTTCATCATGATATTCATTGTTTTATGGTCTTACCTGCAAGTTGTATGTACACATGTATGCGCTGTCCAGGAACCAATGGCCCCAAGTAACATGATCAGGGACAACGGAGGAGGATGGTAGTGATGTGAGGATCCACATGTGTTCACGGAGTGTTAATGCTTTGCTCACGGGTACTCTATTAAAAGGAGTACCTTAATATCGATAGATTCCCTTGAGGCCCGGCATTTGCCACCAGCTGGTAGGACAAAAGATGTTAAATGCAGAGAATTTCTCATTGCGAGCACGTCACGACTATAATTGGAACACATGCCTATTGATTTCTTTGTACTTAGACACCGTTTTATTATTATCTGCCAAATGCCCTGCTTGATTATTACATGAGTTTTCTCTCATCCATTTGCAACGCATGCGTTCATCAGATCCCCGAGCCTCTACGAGTATTTTAATCACCTGCGTTTACCTATAATCACTACTCTTTTGTCTCTCGTGCACTCTCTGTTCTTTGTTTATTTCACTACGCCTACGCTTTATAAAGTAGCTGTTACCTCTTGACTAAACTCTTGCGAGCAAGTCTGTTTCCCGAAGTGCAAGCTGGAAGCGTATGACAACTCCGTTGTTAAGGCTTTCAAAAGTATTCTTTTGTCTCCCCCTTGTAGTCGAATCAATAAATTGGGGTTTTACTACCGCATGAAAATCTAGCTGCGATCCCCTATACTTGTGGGTCATCAAGGCCACTGTACATTTACGAGTCTTGCCGTTGCCGGGGAGCATAAGCTTTATTTGGAAGTTCCACTTGGATTGGTATTGTTCGCTTTACCAAATTCTCTCATACAATGGGTAAACCTACGCCGATACTAAAGGTTCGCCATATTACCATCCACTACAAGAAAAGGTACAACTCTTAGTACCTCTGCTGCTCTTGATTCACCATCTGTGATAGAAGTAAAACTTGTTTCACCACCACAAGCTTCAAATGTCTTTGGTATACACTTCTGCTAAATCTGAAAACTCTTCTAGCATAATTTTTGATGATGCTTACTGCTTTGTGCTTGATAAATGATGGTTCGTTAGGATCTTTTCTAAGATGCTACAATTGCTAAGTCTAGACAAATTGAAAATAACTGACTCCTAATGAAAATGCTGCTACACACTGATGTTAATTCACCCTTTAGTCTTGTTGAATATTCTAGTGATGATCTTGATGAATATTATGTGGAACTTGATGATGATTTTATTGAAAAATGCAATGCTATTTCTGCTTGATGCAAGAAAAATTAAAAAGTTGCTTGCACGAACATGCTTTGTTAGATATAAACTATCTCCCTGATCCTAAATTTGCCACATCTCCTATAAACATTAAGGATAAAGATTATGATTTTTCTCTTGAATCTATCTCATATAGCTAATTGTTGAGAAAACACCCTTTTGTGGTGCTTTGAAAATGAAAGTGCTTTTATTTGAACACATGATTGAGTTATCTACTGCGAGGTAGCTTGTTTTACGATGATGTAAAGAAGCGTACTTAACACTTTGTTGCTAAAATCTTTCCATTTCTCATTAAAGGATGACGCTAAAACTTGGTATAATAGTTTGCCACATGATTCTATTAAAAAGTCCAAAAGAGTTGCTTGATGTTTTCTTCGAAAATACTTTCCTGCCTTTAGTGCTCAACATATTGCTTTCGCGAGAGAAATTTATAATTTTGACGAGGAAGATGGAGAGAAATTGCACGAGGCTTGAAGCAGAGATTTTTGCTCTCTTATTAAGGAGCTCGGCTTTGAACATGATTTGGAAAAGCATGATTTACTTGATATATTTTATAGTGGACTAACCATTGAGTCTAGGGCATACCTGGATAGTTGTTGCTTTGGATTGTGTTTTTTGGGGAAAAGAACTCCAGGAGGCAATATTTGAAGAATTATTGGCTAAAATAGGCCGGAATCATGATGATTGGACTACACACTGAACCAACCCCCGACACACGATATTGAAGAAGGGGTATGATTAGAATTAAATGATGAAGATATGAGGGAAGCCAAGAAGTCTCTTAAGGAGAAGGGTATTAAACTGAAGATGTGAAAGAATGTACCTCCTATAGAAGATTTATGTAAGATAACTCCCCTTCATCCATGATTGAGGTACACTACTCTTCAACGCTTTACTAGGGAGAAGATAATTCCGTATTCGAAACCTCTGCTCAATGCTTAGATGAGTTTTGATAATTATATTGTTAAGCAAGAAAATTTTAATATGAGAGTAGAGAATCATTTTAATGGAAAATTCTCGAGCTATTAGTGAATTGCATGGTATTGTGGAGAGAACCTCCAATGATGTTAAGATGCTTGTTAAACATTTTCATATGGTTCAAACTGCAAATTGATCCAACTCACTAAAGTGCAAAAATGACTTGTTGGGAAATAATTCTAAAGAAAAACATGTACTTATGAAGTAACAACTAGAAGGTGAATTGTTTCTACCAAGGAATCCACTATATCTTTTGAAAGGACATCCCAAAAGTGTTGAACAAGATTCTCAACGAACTAAAACTAGTGCTCCATCTAAGAAAAAGAAAAAGAAACATAAGAATGTTGTAGAATCCTACCCGAGACACTGTTAATGATCCTAATAGTATTTCTATTTACGATGCTGAAAGCTGAAAGTGGTAATGAACATGATAAAGATAATGATAAGAATGATCACTCACGATAAAGAAGAGGGGTTTGAAGAAAGAACACGAAAAGCATGCTAAAAAATAAAAAGTATACTAAAGAAGATTTTATTCTTTGAAGAAACATGGTAATGAAAAGAGAACCTTGGGTTCAAAAGCAAATGCCTTTTCCTACTAAGAAACTAAAATCAAAGGAAGAGGAACACTATAATAAATTTTGTGATTGGATGAAACGCTTTATTCTTGCAAATCCCTTTGGTAGTGCTACCTTCAGAGAATTGCCTCGCCTTATTCAAAGTATATGAAAGATATTGTCACTAACAAAAGGAAAATTCCTAATGAGGAGATTTCCACTATGCTTGCTAATTACTCTTTCAATGGTAAGGTTCCAAAAGAAGCTTGGTGATACGTCTCCGACGTATGTCGATTAATTTCTTATGTTCCATGCCACATTATTGATGTTATCTACATGTTTTATGCACACTTTTAATGTCATATTGCGTGCATTTTACGGAGACTAACCTATTAACAAGATGCCGATCAGGTGCCAGTTGCTGATTTACTGCTGTTTTTGGTTTCAAGAAATCCCTAAGTAAGGGAAATATTCTCGGAATTGGAGCGAAAATCAAAGCCCAGGGGCGTATTTTCTCCATGAAGACTTCCAGAAGTCCGAAGGAAGAGGCCGAAAGAGGGGCCACGGAGGGGCCACACCATAGGGCGGCGCGGCCCCCTTGGCAAGCGCGCGGCCACTGCACGTGGTGTGGGGCCCCCGTGCCGCCTCTTGACCTGCCCTTCCGCCTATAAAAAGTCTCCGTGGCGAAACCCCCCGATGCCGAGGGCCACGATACGGAAAACCTTCCCGGGAGACGCCGCCGCCGCGCCCGAGTCCCATCTCGGGGGATCCAGGGGGAGATCGCCATCCGGCACGCCACTGCTGGGAGGGAAATCATCTCCCCGGAGAGACTCTACGCACACGCGCCATGGTCGCCTCGATTGTGATGTGTGAGTAGTCTACCCCTGGACTATGGGTCCATAGCGGTAGCCCTAGATGGTTTGTCTTCTCTCCCATTGTAGCATATCATTGTCGGATCTTGTGAGGCTGCCTAACATGATCAAGATCATCTATCTGTAATTCTATATGTTGCGTTTGTTGGGATCCGATGAATAGAGAATACTTGTTATGTTGATTATCAAAGTTATATCTATGTGTTGTTTATGATCTTGCATGCTCTCCGATTATTAGTAGATGCCTCTGCAGCCAAGTTGATGCTAGTAACTCCAAGAGGGAGTATTTATGCTCGATAGTGGGTTCATGCCTCAAAGTGAACTTTGGAGGAGTGACAAGAACCACTAAGGTTATGGATGTCTTGTTGTTGCCACTAGGGATAAAACATTAGTGCTATGTTCAAGGATGTAGTCACTAGTTACATTCACGCGCATAATACTTAATGCAATTGTACGGTATTGTTAGCAATCTTAATGTTTGGAGGGGTTAGGATGATAACTTTGAAGGTGGACTTTTTAGGCATAGATGCGATTGGATGACGGTCTATGTACTTTGTCAGTAATGTGCTAATTAAATCTCACTATACTCATCATGATATGTATGTGCATGGTCATGCTCTACTTTATTTGTCAATTGCCCAAGCTTGCTAATTTGTTCACCCAACATGTCTTTGTTCGTCTTATGGGAGAGACACCTCTAGTGGCGCTTTGGTATGGACCCCGGTCCAATTCTCTTTCTTGAAATACAATCTTTGCAATACTTGATTTCTCATGTTTTCTGCAAACAATCATCTTCCACACAATACGGTTAACTCTATTGTTACAGACAAGCCGGTGAGATCTGACAACCTCCTTTGTTTCGTTGGGGCAAAAGTACTTTGGTTGTGTTGTGCGCGGGTTCCACGTTGGCGTAGGAATCCCTGGTGTTGCAGCATAGCACTACATCTCGCTCATACTTCATCAACCTTCAACGTGCTTCTGTGACTCCTCTGCGGTCCGATTAAACCTTGGTTTCTTCTGAGGGAAACTTGCACATTGTGCGCATCACACCTTCCTCTTGGGGTTCCCAACGGACGTGCCAACCACACGCATCAAGCTAAATTTAAGGCGCCGTTCTTTACGGTGAGATCAAGACACGCTATTTGCAAGGGGAGTCTCCACTTCTCAATCTCTTTTACTTTGTTTTTGTCTTGCTTAGTTTTATTTACTACTTTGTTTGCTGCACTAAATCAAAATACAAAAAAATTAGTTGCTAGTTTTACTTTATTTTGCTATTTTGTTTGCTATATCCTAATAACTACACAAAAAATTAGTTACTCGCATTTACTTTATTATCATGTCTAGTCACTTTTGTAGTTGTTACTTTATCACTGAGGAATCGAAGTCATTCACCTTTAAACAAGGAGGTGAAGAGAGATTTTAAAAAGAAGCATGGTCTAGAATTTTTGAGTGCTTATAGTAAAAGCCTTGAACCTAAAAATGACCTTAAGTTTGCTTCTTAGTAATTTCTATTTCGGGCTTATTCTTACGCCATATAGAATATGCCTTAGAATCTTTGTAGTGGGAGGAGATTTCACTTCATTGTGATGGGGATCAAGCTTTTAATGCTATAAAGGAAATTGATTGCATCATTTTAGCTCGATAATAATTTTTGATCCGTCTCATGCTAGCATGCATAATAGATTAGACACTTCATTGAAACAAATATATCCTGTTTAAAAGAAGTGTATAATCGATCATTCGCGAACATATTATGATTATGTTCCATTAAGCTTTAGAACTCTCAATGTGGGATCCTGCTTTGTTAAAATTGTCATCGGTGATCGAACTCTCCACGCCCTCTTGTGATATTATGTATGAATTAGTTTTGCCTTATGCTTGAAAGTATTTATAAATATTTGAAACTTTGAAAGTCGAGGAAGGAGGAAAGAAATAACTCTCATTGATAACTCTACTATAATTCCCTAAAGGACAATAGCAGCAGGAGTGTGCATACAACCATTCTTGGAAGAACAATATCCATTGATTATCTTGTTGTTGAAACGGAAAACTCACTTTCGGAAGATCACTGCTGAAACTATTAGGAGCGGTCATCGTGATGTTGGAGAAGGCACTCCTGAGAGATTCACCTCTATACCGGGGAAACTCATACATTTCCTAAACCAAAGGGAAAGAGAAAACAATAAGAAAGGTAAGGGTAAAGCCCAAGGTAATGTTGACGCTTCGTCTCATGAGTAATACTTGATACACTACTTTCGCCTAGCTAGAAAGGCGTTAAAGAAAAGCGCTTATGAGGAGACAACCCATGTATTTTTACCCTACAGTACTTTGTTTTTATTTTGTATCTTGGAAGTTTGTTTTACTACTGTAGCAACCTCTCCTTATCTTAGTTTTGTGTTTTGTTGTTGCCAAGTTAAGCCGAATTGATAGAAAAAGTAAGTACTAGATTTGGATTACTGCCACAGTTCCAGATTTCTTTGCTGTCACGAATCTGGGTCCACCTCCCCTGTAGGTAGCATCAGAAAAATTAAAGCCATATTTACGTTGCACATGATCCTCAGATAATATGTACGCAACTTTCATTCAATTTGAGCATTTTCATTTGAGCAAGTCTGGTGCCATTTTACAAATTCGTCAATACGAACTGTTCTGTTTTGACAGATTCTGCCTTTTATTTCGCATTGCCTCTTTCGCTATGTTGGATGAATTTCTTTGATCCATTAATGTCCAGTAGCATTATGCAATGTCCAGAAGTGTTAAGAATGATTGTGTCACCTCTGAATATGTCGAATTTATATTGTGCACTAACCCTCTAATGAGTTGTTTCGAGTTTGGTGTGGAGGAAGTTTTTCAAGGATCAAGAGAGGAGTATGATGCAACATGATCCAAGGGGAGAGTGAAAGCTCTATAAGCTTGGGGATTGCACCGGTGGTTCACCCCTGCATAATTCTAAGAAGACTCAGCGTCTAAGCTTGGGGATGCCCAAGGCATCCCCTTCTTCATCATTTCAACATTTGTTCTCGGAGGGGTTCCTCCCCTGAAACTATATTTTTATTCCATCACATCTTATGTGCTTTTCTTGGAGAGCGTCGGTTTGTTTTTGTTTTTTGTTTTGTTTGAATAAAATGGATCCTAGCATTCACTTTATGGGAGAGAACCACGCTCCGATGTAGCATATGGACAAGTATGTCCTTGGTTTCTACTCCATAGTATTCATGGCGAAGTTTCTCCTGCTCAGTTAAATTGTTATATGGTTGGAATTGGAAAATGATACACATGTAGTAATTGCTATAAATGTCTTAGGTAATGTGATACTTGGCAATTGTTGTGCTCATGTTTAAGCTCTTGCATCATATGCTTTGCACCCATTAATGAAGAAATACATAGAGCATGCTAAAATTTGGTTTGCATATTTGGTTTCTCTAAGGTCTAGATAATTTCTAGTTTTGAAGGTTTGAACACAACAAGGAAGACGGTGTAGAGGTCTTATAATGTTTTCAATATGTCTTTTATGCTGAGTTTCTTTGCCTGCACCAGTTCATCCTTGTGTTTTGTTTCAAATAAGCCTTGCTAGCCTAAACCTTGTAGCTTGTCGAGAGGGAATACTTCTCATGCATCCAAATACTTGAGCCAACCACTATGCCATTTTGTGAAACTCCACCATACCTACCTACTACATGGTTATTTTCCGCCATTCAAAGTAAATTGCTTGAGTGCTACCTTTAAAATTCCATCATTCACCTTTGCAATATATAGCTCATGGGACAAATAGCTTAAAAACTATTGTGGTATTGAATATGTAATTATGCACTTTATCTCTTATTAAGTTGCTTGTTGTGCGATATCGCATGTTCACTTTGGGACGACCATCAACTTTTCATTGTTGAATTTCATGTGAGTTGCTATGCATTGTTCGTCTTGTACGAAGTAAGAGAGATCTACCACCATATGGTTAAGCATGCATATGTTAGAGAATAACATTGGGCCGTAACTAAAGCCATGATCCATGGTGGAAGTTTGAGGTTTTTGGACAACAATCCTCAAATCTCAAATGAGAAAATTATTAATTGTTGGTATATGCTTATGCACATAAAGAGGAGTCCATTATGTTGTTGTCTATAATGTTGTCCCGGTATGGATGTCTAAGTTGAAGAATAATCAATAAGCGAGAAATCCAATGCGAGCTTTCTCCTTAGACGCTTTGTGCAGGGGCGGCATAGAGGTACCCCTTTGTGACACTTGGTAAAAACAATGCATTGTGATGACACGAGTAGTCCAAGCTAATTAGGACAAGGTGCGGGCACTATTGAAGTACGCTATGCATGAGGCTTGCACCTTATAAGATATAATTTACATGATGCATATGCTTTATTACTACCGTTGACAAAATTGTTTCATGTTTTCAAAATCAAAGCTCTAGCACAAATATAGCAATCGATGCTTTTCCTCTATGGAGGACTATTCTTTTACTTTCAATGTTGAGTCAGTTCACCTATCTCTCTCCACCTTAAGAAGCAAACACTTGTGTGAGGCTGACTATTGCATTGATTCCTACATACTTGCTTATTGCACTTATTATATTACTCTATGTTGACAATATCCATGAGATATACATGTTACAAGTTAGAAAGCAACCGCTGAAACTTAATCTTCTTTTGTGTTGCTTCAATATCTCTACTTTGAATTATTGCTTTATGAGTTAACTCTTATGCAAGACTTATTGATGCTTGTCTTTGAAGTGCCTATTCATGAAAAGTCTTTGCTATATGATTCACTTGTTTTACTCATGTCATATACATTGTTTTGATCGCTTGCATTCACTACATATGCTTTACAAATAGTATGATCAAGATTATGATGGCATGTCACTCGGAAATTATACGTATTTATCGTTTTACACCCACTCGGGACGAGCAGGAGGCTAAGCAGGGATGCGATACGTCTTCGACGTATCGTGATAATTTCTTATGTTCCATGCCACATTATTGATGTTTATCTACATGTTTTATGCACACTTTATGTCATATTCGTGCATTTTACGGAACTAACCTATTAACAAGATGCCGAAGTGCCGATTCTTTGTTTCCCTTATAACATTTTGGTTTCGAAGAAATCCTAGTAAAGAAATATTCTCGGAATTGGACCCCGGAAATCAAAGCCCGGGGGCCTATTTTCTCACGCAAGCTTCCGGAAGTCCGAAGGAGAGACGAAGAGGGGCCACGGAGGGCCCACACCATAGGGCGGCGCGGCCCCCCATGCAGCCGCGCGGCCACGTGCCAGTGTGGGGACCCCCGTGCCGCCTCTGGCCGTGCCCTTCCGCCTATAAAAAGTCTCCGTGAACAGCGAAACCCCAGTCGGTGCAGAGAGCCACGATACGGAAAACCTTCGAGAGGAAGACGCCGCCGCCGCCGATCCCATCTCGGGGGATCCGAAGGGAGATCGCCTCAGGCACCACTGCCAGGAGAGGGGCGAATCATCTCCACAGGAGGGACTCTACGCCGCCATGGTCGCCTGGAAGATTGTGATGTGTGAGTAGTCTACCCCTGGACTATGGGTCCATAGCCCGGTAGCCTAGATGGTTGTCTTCTCCCCATTGTGCTTTATCATTGTCGGATCTTGTGAGCTGCCTAACATGATCAAGATCATCTATCTGTAATTCTATATGTTGCGTTTGTTGGGGATCAGAATGAATAGAGAATAGCTTGTTATGTTGATTATCAAAGTTATATCTATGTTATTTTGTTTATGATCTTGCATGCTCTCCGTTATTAGTAGATGCTACTGGCCAAGTTGATGCTAGTAACTCCAAGAGGGAGTATTTATGCTCGATAGTGGGTTCATGCCCTCGTGAACCTGGAGGAGTGACAAGAACCACTAAGGTTATGGATGTGCTGTTGCCACTAGGGATAAAACATTAGTGCTATGTTCAAGGATGTAGTCACTAGTTACATTACGCGCAATACTTAATGCAATTGTACATTTGTTAGCAACTTAATGCCGGAGAAGTTCGGATGATAACACGAAGGGTGGACTTTTTAGGCATAGATGCTGCAGTTGGATGACGGTCTATGTACTTTTTGTCGTAATGCCCAATTAAATCTCACTATACTCATCATGATATGTACTGTCATGCATGGTCATGCTCTCTTTATTTGTCAGTGATTGCCCAACTGTAATTTGTTCACCCAACATGCTGTATTCGTCTTATGGGAGAGACACCTCTAGTGAGCTTTGTGGACCCTAGGTCCAATTCTCTTTTCTTGAAATACAATCTCTTGCCAATCACTTGTTCTCTTGTTTCTGCCAAACAATCATCTTCCACACAATACGGTTAACTCTTTGTTACAGCAAGCCGGTGAGATTGACAACCTCCTTTGTTTAGTTGGGGCAAAGTACTTTGGTTGTGTGTTGTGCGGGTTCCACGTTGGCGCGGGAATCCCTGGTGTTGCGCCGCACTACATCTACATGCCGCCATCAACCTTCAACGTGCTTCTTGACTCCTACTACTGGTCCGATTAAACCTTGGTTTCTTCAGGGAAACTTTGCCGCTGTGCGCATCACACCTTCCTCTTGGGGTTCCCAACGGACAGCTGCCAACCACACGCATCACTTGGCGACCAGGGTATTAAGAGCTATTCCTTGTTCTATTAAGAATAATTATGTTAAAAGCTGCTCTATTGTGACTTGGGAGCCGGTGTTAGTGTTATGCCTTTTACTCTTTATAAGAGACTTTACTTAGAATAAGTTGATACCTCTTGATACATATATCTTTGCAAATGGCTGATAAATCTCTTGCTATTCTGTTGGTATATATGAGGATGTTCTGATTCAAGTTACTCATAAACTGCTTGATATTAAGCTGATTTTGTTGTGTTGGAAATGCCTGACAGATGATAATATGTCTATTATTCTTGGGAGACCTTTTCATATCTTGCTTAACACGCAGGAGGCTATTATTGATTGCAATAAAGGAAGGAAAGTTACTTTCAATGTTGATGGACAAGGAGCATACCGTTTATTTTCCCAAGAGGATTGAAAGCATGTGGAGTTAATACAATTTCAAATGTGAGAACTATCAAAGTTGGAACTATCGATTGTCCTATATATGAGCCTAAAGAAGAATATCAAACTCTTGTGAAATTGGATCCATATCCAATACAATTCAAGGTAACATGATTGATTTGAGGTTTATTTCTTCTTATGCTATGTAAAATTTATTTGGTGGCAAGACTTGATCCAACCTTGTTAACAAATACTTTTTATATGCATAGAAAAGAGGTAAACAACATCTCTTTCTATTCCCTCCACTTGTTCTACGTGCTGTAGCACTTTTGTTTTGTAAAGTTCCTTGGTTAGTTAGAGATTTCAAAAAAAATTGCAATGACCCAGTAATAATAAACTTAATACCGGAATATGATCCATCTTCGTACTACGGAGGTGCTACTTCATGGGCACCATGGGATTGATCTCTCACTTAGGCCAAAAACCTAAGCTTGGGGGGAGGTATACCGGCATCACTCATTCTTTGCATATTATGGTTGCTGGATACTTGGCTACATACTTGTTTAGTTTCTTTGAGTGGTTTTCTAATGAGAGGAAGATGATGTTTGGGGAGGTGCTGCCTGAAAACAGATTCTGGACTGTTACTAAGAAAAATTCGTGCGCACAGCCAGTACGTTATTTAAGGCTGCCAATTTTTATGCATATTCCCCAGGTTGTTATCTAACTTTCATTAGTTGAACACTTTTTCAGGCTGAGTATGGAAGATTTTTGTAAAAATCGATTTCCTTGCTGCTGTCAAGTTTTGGCAGATTTCTGCCATCCTTCTTTTCTGTGTTTCTTTTTAGTTTTTCATTTTCTTATTACTTACTTTGTTTCTTTCCTAAAACACAAAAAGACCAAAAAAATATTTCTGTTGTTTCTCTTCACCACTTGTTTATTTTAGTTTCTTGATTTTATCTTGCTTTGTTTGCTATTGCTAGTTTGCTGTAAGAAAACCCAAAAAGATTTTGCTTTGTTTGCTTGCTTCCTTTTGTTCTTGTTTCCAAATTGAAAACACCAAAAATATTTGCTGTTCTTCTTTGGTTTTAGCAAAGTTCTTTATGAGTTCAATGGTCTTCGGTGGCTGGAGCGTGGTTTTCATTCCATATTATTCAAGCTACACAAGTGAAAAGGCAGCTAATGACGATCTCAAACAATCTGATTTATTGGTGAGAGAATTTGGTATGAACTCTATTTGTTTTCATTTGTGTACAGCACTCATCCATGTGAGCATGCTTGGTTGGTTCATGTGAGGTATATGTCATTTAAGAAAGTCTAGTAGTTCATGATCTCTCATGTTTGGCTCAGATTTATTGATATAGGTAGCATGTCATGGATGTTTGCTTGCATTGTTTTATTCATAAATAGATATGATATTGTGGTGTCCTCCTCTTGAATAATTCGTTTGAATTAACTTGGCACATGCTCACGCATGCATATGACCTGAATAAAAGTCAATTAAGCCTCAATGAATTTTTATTTACTTCGAGTCCTTGTATCACTTTTATGCCTCTGTTAATTTATTTTGCATAATACCATGATTATGTGATTCTTTGCTCTCTTGATTTGTCGCTCCCTAGTCTTTTGCTAGCCTTCACTTGTGCGAGGCGGGAACACTTTGCTCGTGCCTCCAAACACACTGAAAACCAAGTTGTTCCAAAGTGTCCACTATAAATACCTATGCATGGCATTTCAAACCATTCAAAGTAAATTTTTCATGTGCTACACCTTAAACCTTCAAAATGCTCCTCAATTTGTGTTAATGTTTTATAGCTCATGAGGAAGTATGTGGTGTTTATCTTTACGATCTTGTCATTTACTCCGAACGGACTTTCACCAATGGACTAGTGGCACATCCACTTATCCAATAAATTTGCAAAGAAGTGCTGCAACGGGGTTCCCATTTAGTGCTTAACTTTCATAAATTTACAAATAGACACTCCTCCATGGTATGTGATTGTTGGTCGGCTTTTAGGGATTCGGTTAGCCATGGCTTGAGAAAACAAGGGTGGGGAGGAGTGTCATCTAAATAAAACTAAAATAAAAAGGCACTCCCTTCATGGTATGAGATTGTTGGCAGACACCCCAGAAGTTCTGGTTAGCCATGGTTTGTGAAAGCAAGGTTGGAAGGAGTGCCACCATAAAAATAAAATTTCATAGGTAGCCGCTCTTGAAAATCACGGTTGATGAGGTAGTTAAATTTTAATACCATTCGTTGACAACAACTTCAACAGCCTCTCAAATATTTTACTTCATCTTTATAAAAATGAAAAGCTCTAGCACATGTTAAACCCTGCTTCCCTCTGAAGAGGTCAATGCTTTTACTTTTACATTGAATCTCCATCCTTTCTTTGAGTACTTTCTTGAGAGCACAACTGTTGTCATTCTTAGTGCTTAATATGCTTGTCTCAAAATATGATTGATTGTGGTATAACTTTGATGCTTTTATCTTTGACCGTCACTATTTCTAGTCTTTCTGAGAACTTAGAGGTGCACGAGCATTTATATTTTGCTTGATCAAATATAGACAAGCGAGATACACTCTATCGTACTCTTTTTATGAACAACAGTCTAACTATACATGATTCATGATGCTTATTATTAATTGTTGGTACCTTTCCATGATTGACATAAACTGTTAGATGATCTTATTTGCGTATATCTTAGTATGGTACCTAAGTATTAGCCATAGCATGAGAATATTTACATCATATGAACAAATGTGTTAGGTAAATTTCTTTTATCCAGCTAGGTTGTTAGCTGAATTGCTTGAGGACAAGCAATAAGCTAAGCTTAGGGGAGTTGATCTGATCCAAAGCGTATCTACTTTCCCGTTACTTTTGCTATTGTTTTGCCTCTAATTTGTGTATTTTGGATGCAACTAACACGGACTATATTTATTTCGGCGAAGCTGATACAGTGTCTAGTTTTTGTCTGAGAAATCCAACTTTCGGAAAATCCTCGGAATTTATGCGAAGGTCCTAATGCTACGAGAATATTGGCGGAGCAGAAGAGCAAGCAGTGGGGGCATGAGGGGGCCCCCACACACTAGGCGCCCCTTGACCGGGGAGGGGCCCGCGCGGCCCTAGTGTGTGTTGGCCTCGGCTGGCCCCGACGGCCCTCCTTCGGACTACTGGCTGCCTTCAGCCTACAAAGCGCACGAAAAGAAGTCGAAGTCGCCGGAAACCCCTCGAACGCCGCCACATCGCGAAACTCCATCTCGGGAGCCGAAGTCTGGATTACGGCACTCAGCCAGGACGAGGGAATGGGAGGAGATCATCGCCATCACCCGCAGACGCCTCTCCATCGACCAGCCATGTTTCCCCCATCCATGTGTGAGTAATTCCCCGGCCCAGCAGGGTGAAGGGGACAGTAGGGATTGGATGAGATTGGTCATGTAATAGTATAAGACATTGTTAGGGCATAGTGCCTAGTGTCAGTAATTGGTACTTTGATGATATTGTTGCAACTTGTTATGCTTAATGCTTGTCACTAGGGCCCGAGTGCCATGATCTGAGATACGAACATGTTATTATTTCATCATGATATTCATTGTTTATGGTCTTACACCAAGTTGTATACACACATGTCGTTGTCGAGAACCAATGGCCCCAGTGGCCAATCGGGGAAAACTGGAGGGGATGGTAGTAATGTGAGGATCACATGTGTTCACGGAGTGTTAATGCTTTACTCCGGTACTCTATTAAAAGGAGTACCTTAATATCCAGTAGATTCCCTTGAGGCAGGCTGCCTTAGTGCAGGCTGGTAGGACAAAAGATGTTGTGCAAGTTTCTCATTGCGAGCACGTATGAATATAATTGGAACACATGCCTATTGATTGCTTTGTACTTAAGACACCATTTTATTATTATCTGCCAAATGCCTGGCAGATTGTTACATGAGTTTCTCTCATCCATGCAACGCCCTTTCATCAGAATACGAGCCTACGGTATTTTAATCCTGTTGTTTACTATAATCACTACTTCTTTAATCCTCTGTGCCTATTTGATGTTATTTTCACTCACACTCTTTGCTATAAAGCTGACCCTCTTGATAAACTCTTGCGAGCAAATCATTTCAGTGCAAGCTGAATTGACAACTGCGTTGTTAAGGCTTTCAAGTATTCTTTGGCAATATACTCCCCTTGTGTCGAATCAATAAATTGGGTTTTACTACCATGAAGGCTAGCTGTGATCCCCTATGCTTGTGGGTCATCTTATGAGTGCTTGGTCTAGAAGAAAAACACGAAAGTCCTTCGCATGTGTATCGACTTTACGTGTCTCAATAAACTCTTGTCCAAATGATCACTTTCCCCTCCCAAGGATCAGTCAAATCATCGACTCCACGGCGAGATGTGAACGTCTTTCCTTCTTGGGCGCATGTTCTGGTTATAACGAGATCAGATTAAAAGAAGATGATGAAGTCAAGGCGAGCGTTCCATAACACCTTATGGCGTGTTTTGCTACTGAGAACAAGCTATGCCTTTTAGTTTGAAAAGCAACGGGAGCAACATATCAGCTGATGATGCGAAGTGCTTGTAACTGATTAGGAAAAACGTACAAGTGTACATTGTGATATTAAACATAACATCAAAAAAAGGGGACAACATTGATCGAGGATTTAAAGGAAACTTTCGACAACCTTAAGCAAGTTTTGCCTCAAAGCTGAACCCGATGAAGTGTTCTTTGGGCGTCCTATGGAAGAACTTCTCGGGTTCCTAGTCTGAAACAAGAGGAATCGGGGCCAATCGAGAAAAATTCAAGCTATTGTAACAATGACCAAGCCAACAAAGTTAAAAGAAATACAACAATTAGCCAGGCGAGTCGCAGCTTTAAGCAGATTAAAATGTCGAAAGCTGGGAGAAAAGGCGTTGCCATTTTATGCTTTGATTAAGCAAGGAGAGAAGTTTCGATTGGAACGAAGAGGCGGAGACAAAGCTTTCGCGAGGATTTCCAGCCCGCACAATCTCGACACCACCAATCTTGGAGTGGCGCCCAAGGAAGAAGGAACCCCCTCTTGCTATACATTGCAGCCACACCTCGGGGAGGTCAGCCTGACACTCGTAGTTGAAAGGGATGAAGAAGGAAAACTCCATGTAGATCACAGAGGCCAGTATATTTCATCAATGAAGCATTATCGCCTTCCAAACAGCGGCCACCGCGATGCGAAGCTGGCATATGGAGTGTTTGTGACAGCAAGAAAGTTGCGACACTATTTTTCAAGCGCTTGTCCGAGAATAGTGGTCAATGGGAGCGCCTTTATCCAATATATTAAACAATCCGGGAGCTCACAGGTCGTGTCTCGCACAGGGAATGGAGCTTTCCCCTCGGGACAGCCACATACGAGAAGAAAAAGCAATAAAGAAGTCGCAAATTTTACCGAGACTTCATTGCGAGTGGATCAGAGCTGCAAAATCTTTTGGACCCCGGATATATCGAGAACCTGGACTATGAACTTCGACGGGTCCAAGAGATTAGAGGGAGCTGGAGCAGGCGTGATACTAAGCCATCACACAGAAGGCGACAAATTAAAATATGTCTTACGGATGACCGTTTTCCAAAACGCGTCTAACAATGAGGCAGAATCTGAAGCTCTCATGCACGGGATGAAGATCGTGAGGAAAGCATGTGGCGCAACCAGACTAAAAATCTTTGGCGACTCTGAGGTGGTGGCTCAGCGGGTCATGAATAAATGTGATGCGGTCAATGAAAGTATGATAGCATATAGGGAAGTGTATAACGAGTTGGAAAAGGCTGTTTGATGGATAAAGGGTAAATCACATCAGCAGGCTAAGCAATGATGAAGCTGATATTTCTTGCAAGCATTGGCTCGTAGTGTCTCGCAATTCCACCGGGCGTGTTCTAGGAGGAAATAGCAGGGAGAGATCTCTGAAAGCAGAAGAAACCAAAAAAGAAGGAGAAGGATGAGAAACCCTAGGGGGCTACAAAAGCAATAACGGAAAAAGAAGAGGAACCGGACTTAGTAATGATGGTACAAATTCCATGGATGCAAGCATACATGTCATACATCCTAAGGAAAGAAATACCGAGATGATCCGATTGAAGCAAGGCGAGTTATTAGACGTTCTAAAGCCTTTCTTTGTGGTCAAAGGGAGTTGTACAAACGAGAAGTATTTCGAGAGTGACACAAAAGGAGTCGTCACACCCGAAGAAGGAAGGCTAATTTTGAAGGAAGTACACGAAGGAGTGTGTAGTCTCATCATGCATGCAGACGAGCTATAGCAGCCAAGGTTTTTGAGCCGGGATTTTATTGGTTGGCGGCAATCGAGGATGCAAAAGAAATGGTCCGTACTTGCGACGCGTGCCGGAGATTTGCCGCAAAACCTCACTCTCCCGTGGCGGGGTTGATGCTAATACATTGTCATGGCCTTTCGCGCGGTGGGGCCTCGACATGGTAGGAAAATTACACAAAGCTTCGCTAGGAGGATACGAGTACATGCTGGTAAAGCTAATAAAATAAATTCATAGTGGATAAGAAACCAAGCCGATAAATTCACCGGTGGAGCATCTACAATCAAGTTCGTGTAAAGCATTGTCTTTCGGTTTGGAGTACCTCATAGCATCGTCACGGACAATGGTAGCAATTTTACACCCAAGGAATTCAAGGCATATTGCACGGAGGTAGGCATCAAACTACACTTTGCATCGATGGCGCACCACGAGACTAATGGTCAAGTCGAGAAAGCCAATGGTATCATCTGCAATGGTATCAAGAAGCCTCTGTGTACCAGTTGGAAAAAGCTCGACATACTTGGCCGGAGGATTTGCCTGATGTGTTGTGGAGCCAGAACAACACCAAATACGACGAAGCCGCAAGAAACTCGATTTTTTACGAGATCACGGTCTTTGACGCAGTGTGCCGATAGAAATAGAGGCATGACTCTCAGAGAGTAACGGAATATGAAACGAAGAGGCATCAAGGAAAGAATTAGAGGATGATGTCGATGCACTTGATGAAGCTCGAGACGAAGTGTTATCGCGGGTCGCTAAGTACCGGCAAAGATGCGAAAAACTGGGTGGACGATTGAGGCGGATACTGAGGTAGGGGACTTGGTTCTTCGGCTCGGACAAAAAAGCCATGAAAGCCTAGAACCATAGTGGCTTGGTCAGCATCGTCACGAGAAGTAATTGAAGGAGGAGCATACAGAATCAAGGACAAGAAGACAGAGTTGCCGAGGCAAATCCTTGGAACGTGGCGCAACTCGGGCGTTTCTACGCCTAGAGTCAAGCCTATAGTCCTCCTTGTAAGCATACAATATACTTTGGCACGCCCGTGAGTTTTTAGACGCACTCTTTTCCTTTTTCGGAACCTTGGGAGTGGGGGTGAAAAAGGTTTTTAATGGGGGCGGACTCATGATTATACAATATAATAAAGATAGTGGAAATATACATCTTTTTCTTCGACAGGCCTCAGGGGGCTTGCGCCCGAAGTTACAATATATATATACATCGCTTCGAAACGAATACAACTTGCAAAAAATATTTCGCCTTGGTGCTGGCTTTTCCTTAAAATAAATGAAGATACAAAGTAAATGGTCACCGAAACGCTTGGGGGCTATCAACGCAAAATACAGATTACACCCGGTAAAAATTTGTTTGGTTTGGTTTAAAAAACCTCGCAAACACAAATAAAAGTATGGACATTAGCTTCTTGGCTTGCTAGGGGCTTGACGAGAAAAAATAAGAAGAAATATATCCCTTTGACTTTATAATATAGATTATGTTCACAACATACAAGGTGCAAGCTATTTGAGAAAATTAGACAAACTCTCGAATTGCTGCCTAGCATGTATCATGCATGGTTATTCGCTCGTTATTTAAACACGAGTACTATGTTAGAAGCACTGCTTTACCCTTCACGAAGAACTCAGCGTCCATCAGAGACGGTTCATCCATCATGTCTTGCCAATGTCCCTCTTCCTTTTCGACATTTTGGCCAGGCACTTGGCAACAATTCGACTCATGTTTAACTTCGGACTAAGCAGATTTGTATCATAATCATAGCAAATCTCGCGTAAATAGAATAATTGAGCACTTTAAAAGCCATGGATCCGAGGGGCATCCCTAAACTTGTCCATCGAGCAGGAAGGGTTTGGCATCTTGTTGCGCGGGAACATGGTGCCATAAACCAAGGACGGTGTCCTTGTGCGAGAAAGTCGAGAAAATCGCGGACCTGACTACGCACGATCATGATATCGACGATTTGGCGGGTACGTTCGGGCGTAACTAAAAATTAGAGACCGTGCTCCGATGCAAGTCGGAGAAGCACGATGGATCGAGCTTCAACACGTTGATCTTCGGCAGTGGTGTCCAAAAAAGAACTTTGTTTTATTAAGGAATCGAGAGAGGAAGAAAAAACAGCGAGGAACAAAATCAAGTACGGTGAAGCGAACGAAGTGTACCCATCATATCCAAGCTGGAATCATTCATCAATTGAAGCATGTAATTCTCTCGTGAAGAAGCCCCGGCAGCCATAGAGTAACCACAGCCTCTTTTGTTCTGACTATAGCAACCTTTGGGCTCTTTGAAGCGCAGCCTTCTCTCTCTCGAGATGATTTTCAAGAGGCTTGCTCCATTATTATAAGTGCTTGCTTCTTTATTGAAGCTTTTGGTGAAGTTCTTCCAAATCTTGTGCTTGCGAACCCATACTCGAGGAATCTTCAATAAGTTCATCATCGACGGGCGTTTTCTGCCGAGTAGGACGAAACGGGGAAAAACATGGGAAGGACGAGGAGTTGCGATGTAGTTATCAAATACCAGCTGGAAATAAGAGTTTGACATCAATCATCAAGCAAATATATATTTTCATTGATCTTCAAAGTATTTACAAAGGTTCTTTGCAAAAGTTGGACCTCAATGAACTAATCGTGCAGTTGTCGTCAAAACTACTATGGCAGCAACCTCAAAAGAGAAGCTCAAAACTAAAGAGAAGACAAGGTGGTCTACTTGAGCCTCCGGCCGGCAGGAACTAGGAGCGGGAGTTGGTTTGCATCAAGGGTGAGGCGGATTTTCTTTGAGTTTGGCTTGGCGGCCTTCATCCTTGACTGCCACCTCTTCGTTTCCATCTCCTTTGTGTCGCCAACTCTCGTCTAGTCGACATCTTGTTGGCTATCGGCAACCAAGGCGATAGTGCCTTCAACACCAACTTTCAAACATGCTTGGCGAAGTTTGGGCCCAAGATCTTCTTGAGAATTGAAGCACTTGGCGAAACCTTTGAAAGTCGTGGGTTCTTCTTTCTTCATGAAGAAGTAGGAAAAGAGCTATGACAGACACATTGGCTTTAGCAGAACCTTCACGTGCCTCATCTCCATGGATTTCAAGGAGGGAAAGCGCGTCGAGAAGAGGAGGTCACCTTCCTGATTCTCTCAGATCATAATCTTGCTGCGTTTTCCCTAAATGAGTAAAAAGAAGCTTGTCAAGAAAAAGTGAGCAAGGACAAATATGGCGACCAGGAAGCAGTAGCAAAGATCTGAATACTTACTAACAAAACGTCGATTCTGCGACTCCAAAGCGAGAGTAAGGATTTCTTTTTCACGAGCCAGACTCATGAGTTGTGTTGTCACTTAAAGAAGTTTCCGTGTCATGAGAACTCTTTCCGAAGATCTTCGGCAATGATAGCCCATACTGCTTCAGCTTTCTTGCGAAGCTCTTTAAACTTTGCTCTAACTTGATAACCAAAGAGCGTCGGCGCGTTTGTTAGCTTCCACAAGAGTCTACTGCCAAAGTAAACGACAGTAAAATGTCATGACAAAATAATGAAGGAGTCTATTCGGTAGAAGAGGCAGGAAAAATAGTACCTTCAAGCTTGGTGGCATAATCATGAAAATTTTACCCGATAAAGCAATGGGTGCCGATGACCCACAAGTATAAGGGGATCGCAACTTGATTCTTCGTGGGAAGTAAAACCCAATTTCGTGATTCGACACAAGGAGAGACAAAGAATAATTGAAAGCCTTAACAAGCGTAGTTGTCAGGTCAGAGCACACTGGAAGCAGGACTTGCTCGTAAGAGTTTATCGATGTAATGCAGTTTATAAACGATGGCAGTAGCGTAGTGAAATAACAGTGACGAGTAACGAAGACGGCGGTAGTGATTATCAGTAACTTGGCCAAGCGGGATTAAAATCTTTGTAAATACAGAGGATGGATGAGAACGGGCGTTGCATGGAGGAGAGAAACTCATGTAACAAACAAAGTAGGGCATTTCTGAGATAATAATAAGAATGGTATCCAAGTACTAATCAATCCATGCGGCATATGTTCCATATGTAGTTGCTATACGTGCTCGTAATGAGAAACTTGCACTAACATCTTTTGTCCTACCAGTGGTGTGGCAAGACCTCACGAGAATCTCTGGAAATTAAGGTACTCCTTTTAATAGAGCAACGGAGCAAAGCATTACCACTCCGTGAACACCTTGATCCTCCTTATCACTTTGCCTTCCCCTTCGATTTGTCCCAATTTATTTGTCCACTTTGAGGCCTGGAGTTAGGACAACAATACGTGTATACAACTTACGGGTAAGATCATAAAACAATGCATATCATCATGAAACAATAACATGTTGGATCACAGAGATCACGGCACTCGGGCCCTAGGCGGCTGGCATTGGCATAACCAAGTTGCAACAATATCATAAAAATACCAATTACGGATTCTAGCCACTGTGCCCCTATTTCTGATCTTATCTTATTACGTGACCAATCTCATCCAAACCCTATGTGCCCTTCAACCTACGGTGAGGCCATTACTCACACATGGATGGGGGAAACATGAGTCGATGAAGAGGCGTGAGGTGGTGATGATGGCGATGGTCTCCTCCAATTTGCCGTCCCAGTGAGTGCCGGAAGCGGAGTTCGAGGTCAGGAGGCGGAGTTTATGGCTTGGTGGCGGCGTGCCAGGATGGTTTCCCGGCGACTCCAACTTCCCGTCTCGCAGTACTGGATCGTAAGAGTGTAAGTAGTCCAAAGGGGGGCGTCGGAGGCTGACCCGAGGGGCCACACGTGAGGCGACGCGCCCCCTCCGGGCCGCGCCAGCCTTTGGTGTGTGGGGCTCGAGGCACAGTACCAAGACCAACCCCTTCGGCTCCGTGAATCTTACGGAAGACAAGTGCTGACACAGAATTTGAAGATTTCTGAGAATGTTTGAATTTACGCTAAGCGAGACAGCAGAGCAGTGATACATGTTTGCGATGTAAGCAAACAATTGAGTCTAGTTGTGTCTTAAATAAAATTAGAGGCAAAACAATAGCAAATTAGTGTTCGGGAAAGTCATGATACGTTTTGGACGTATCAACTCCCCATTAATGACAAGGTTACTGTCATTATATGAATGAGTGTAATGGACACACCCATTTAAAAGCGTAGCATAAGATCATGTCATTGAGATTATTTGCTGCATAAACTTTCGATACATAGTTACCTAGTCCTTATGACCAGGAGATCATGCAAATCACTTTTACCGGAAAGGTAATTGCTGATTGTCAAACTTTAGCACGTAAATGGGTGGTTATAAAGGTAGGATTAAGTGTCCTAAGAGCTCAGAGTTGAGGCATATGGATCAACGGTGGGATTTGTCCATCTAGATTACGGATAGATATGCTACGGGCCCTCTAATTTGGAATGTCGTCTAATGTCTTGCAAGCATATGAATAAGTTCATAAGAGACCACACATACCATTGAGTAAAGAGTACTTGTCGGGGAGAGCGAAGAGGTTGAACAAGGTGAGTGATGATAGTCAAAGATCAAAGAGCCTCGGACCAAGTAAAATATCGCGTGACAAAGGAAATTGGTATCGTATGTGAATGGTTCATTCGATCACTAAAGTCATCATTGAATATGTGGGAGCCATTATGGATCTCAGGATCCCGCTATGTGGTTATTAGTCGGAGTGAGTACTAAACAGCCATGTCCGCATAGTTCGCGAGCCGTGGGGTGACACACTTAAAGTTGGATGTTGAAATGGTAGAACCAGTTGAACATGGAATGGAGTTCGAATATTTGTTCGGAGTCCCGGATGAGATCCCGGACATCACGAGGAGTTCCGGAATGGTCAGGAGAATAAGATTCATATATAGGATGTCATTTTATGTGTTTCAGAAAATGACCAGTTCGGAAGGTTCTAGAAGGTTCTTCAGAAAAGTCCAGGAAGAAACCACCAAGGAAGGTGAGAGTCACGGAGGGACTCACCTATAACATGTGGCCAACCATAGAAGGAAGGAAGGAGTCCCAAGTGGACTCCCCTATGGGGCCGGCCACCCCCACCACATGGAAGGGGGAAGTCCCACCTCAAGTGGGATTCCCACCTTAGGTAGGTAATTTCCTATCACATGGAGAGGTTTTGGGTTCGGGTCTTATTAGGGGACTTGTAGTCCAACAAGGCTTCCACCTATATAATGAGGGGCCAAGGGGAGGGGGCCGGCCACCCCAAGACCACAACCTGGCCGCCCCCTTGAGTGGTCGGCCACCCCCTCCCAAACCCTAGCCACCCCTTCTCCTCCATAGCTCCCGCGTGCTTTAGCAGAAGCCTCCAGGTCGGAGTTCTCCACCGCCACCGACACCACGCCGTCGTGCTGTCGGATTCAAGAAGGAGCTACTACTTCCGCTGCCCTTGTGGAGGCCCCGGGAGGTGGAGCGTCGTCTTCATCAACAACCCGAAACGTGTGGCAAGAGTCTGAGGTGATGCCCGTTCGTCCAGCGCCGTGATCAGATCTTCTGCGCGCTTTGCAAGCGGCAAGTGATGCGTCTACCCGCAGCAACAAAGAGCCTCATCTTGTAGGCTTTGGAATCTCTTCAAGGGTGAGACTCGATGTAATCCCTCGTTACTTTACCATCTTCTAGATTGTATCTTGGCTTAGGTTGCGTGTTCGCGGTAGGAATTTTTTGTTTTTGTATGCTACGTTATCCTACGGTGGTCTCAGGCCGTGTCTATGCATAGATGGCTGCATTTCTGAGTAAGAACACCCATAAATGGTTTTGTGGGCGTTGATGCTTATGTTGTCTTTAGTTTGAGTACTTTGCATCTTTGTGGCATAGTGGGATGAAGCGGACTCGGGCCTAACTTTTACATGACCGCGTTCATGAGTTTTGCTCCCATCGCTTGACATGCAACCTGTATTGCATAAGTGGCTTTGCATGGGTGTCTTGTCTCTCCTGCACTATAGTGAATATTCAATTTACCTCTTCTATTGACCAACACTAGTATCTGTACCGTTGTGGTTCATGTTCGTAGTGCAGAATTAGATCTCACTCGAAAACCCTAAACCACGTAAAATATGCAAACCAAATTAGAGAAACGTCTAACTTGTTTTGCGGGGTTTGGATGATGTGATATGGCCATAATGTGATGATGAATATGTATGAGAATGATCATTATTGTATTGTGGCAGC
The DNA here is from genome assembly GCF_019359855.2 of Lolium perenne. Lineage (NCBI taxonomy): Eukaryota > Viridiplantae > Streptophyta > Magnoliopsida > Poales > Poaceae > Lolium > Lolium perenne. The sequence goes on from NC_067248.2 coordinate 171,696,922, forward strand.
AACCTTCGAGAGCCTTATGATTGTCTTTAAATTTCATGTTGGGTAGTATTTGCAAAGAAGTTAGTAATAGTTGAACAATCATATGAAGATGAAGCCATTGACATGGACAATAGCTACGCCGTGAGTGATGGAGATCATGCCCGTTGATGATGGAGATCATGTCGTGCTTTGGAGATGAAGATCAAAGGCGCAAAGACAAAAGAGGCCTGCATATCATATCATATATCAACTGCATGTGATGTTATTATCCTTTTATGCATCTTATGTTTGCTTAGATCGCGTTGGTTCCACGTTGGCGCCAGTTCCCGCTGAAAAGTCAATTCTTACGCCGCACTACACTCCTCCACCAACAACCTTCACGTGCTTCTTCGGCTCCCTACCTTGGTTCGATAACCTTGGTTTCTTTCTGAGGAGGAAGCTTGCCGTTGTGCGCCATCATACCTTCCTCCTGGCAGGTTCCCAACGACGTGTACATCTACGCGCATCAAGCACTTTTCACAGCGCCGTTGCCGGGGAGATCAAGACACGCTGCAAGGGAGATCTCCACTTCCAATCTCTTTACTTTTTTTGTCTTGTTTTACTTTATTTTTATTTACTGTCTTGTTTGGACTCATATTAAAAACACAAAAAGTGAATTAGTTACTTTACTGTCTGTCTTATTTACTAGCTACCTATATCAAAAACACAAAAAAATTAGTTACTTGTCTTTATTCTATTTGCCTAGTTTACTTTTATTACTGTTTGTTAAAAGTACCATGAGTAATCCACAGAGAAGTTGAAGTTCGTTTCTTTTACTAGCAACAAAGGTGGAGAAAGTTTTAAAAAGATGCTTACAGGTGTAGAATTAGTAATGCTAACATCATAGGTGCATTAAGAAACACTCCACTATTATCCTCTTGGGAGATTTTTATGTTAGCTTTATCTAGTTGGAATAGGTATGTTCTTGACGATATTCTTTAGGAGGTACATTTCCTAGGTACTCCCAAGCTTTAGAAGCTAGTTTGCATCATTGAGAGTCTAGTTGGAATACCACCTGTTATTAGAAGTTAAGAATTGAAATCTCTCTTGAGGATGTTATGAAAAAATTGGAAACCATAGAGAAAAAAAATTTCCAAGTGTTGAAACTAAATTGGAAATGCTATGATAAAACTGAGTGAACTTGATAAATCACTTAGGAGGAATTGATGAAAGAATTAGTGTCCTAGGAACTTGTGTTGTCCATGATAATCAAATCAATAGGATTGGTGTGAACTTGAAAGAAAAAGCTATGGGAACGCCTTGGGTTCAACTTTTTCTTCTCTTAAGTTTAAGGGAGAAAGCTTATGTGGGTAAAGAGCAAAAAATTCATGCCTATGCCTCTAAGGTGCCTAAACCAAAGAATTATTATAGGCCTAAAATTGATAAAACCCCTAGCACCACCATAGAAAATTTAGATAATGAAGCATCTAAGGTGCCCTCTGCAACAAGTTGTGTTTGTAAGAAAATAATGATGTTGATGCTTCTTCTCTTGATGTTACTTGATTTGCACTTTAAAGCCTAGGCATTTGAAGGCGATTAAAGAAAAGGACTTCTGTGGGAGATAACCCAAGTTTCATTTTATTTACTGTATTGTTTGAGGTATCTTGGAAGTTGTTTACCTACTGTAGCAACCTCTACTCCTTATCATGTTTTTGTGCCAAGTAAAGTTTCTATGTTGAAGTTGATGCTAGAATTTGGATGAAAGCTGCTTGTGAGAAACAGCATTGCTGTCTGTACTCACGAAATTACGCATGAGGCTCTACGTAAAAAAATCAAAAAAAATCTGAAAATTTACGACGTGATCCTGTATCATATATGTATTACGCAACTTTCATTAGTTTTGAGTTTTTCCATTTGAGGTAAAAGTTAAGTGCCCTTGCCAAATTCGTCTTTATGGACATTCTGTTTTGACAGATTCTGCCTTTTATTTCGCATTGCCGCTTTTGCTACGTTGAATGAGTTTCTTTGTTCCATTAACTTTCAGAAGCTTTGTGCAATGTCCAGAAGTGTTAAAAATGATTGTGTCATCTCTGAATATGTGAATTTTTAATTATGAACTTACCCTCTAATGAGTTTGCTTGAAGTTTGGTGTGGAGGAAGTTTTCAAGGGTCAAGAGAAGAGGATGATATACTATGATCAAGAAGAGTGAAAGGTCTAAGCTTGGGGATGCCCCGGTGGTTCATCCCTGCATATTTTAAGAAGACTCAAGCATCTAAGCTTGGGGATGCCCAAGGCATCCCCTTCTTCATCGACAACTTATCGGGTCACTTCTAGTGAAACTATATTTTTATTCCATCACATCTTATGTTCTTTACTTGGACGTCGGTTTGCTTTTATTTTGTTTTGGTTTGAATAAAGTTGGATCCCGTCATTCTTATATTGGATATATTACGCTCCGCTTTTTCATATGGAACACTTGTGTTCTTAATTGTGCTTTAATGTTCATGGCGAAGGCTGAAATTGCTTAGATTAAATTGCTATTTGGTTGGAATCAGAAAATGCTGCATATGGTTTGGAAATTTGGCAATTGTTTGAGCTCTCATAGATCATGTTTAAGCTCTTGCATCATGTAGTTTAATCTATTAATGAAGAACTACCGTAGAGCTTGTTTAATTTGGTTTGCATGATTGGTCTCTCTAAGTCTAGATATTTCGGGTAAAGTGTTTGAACAACAAGGAAGACAGCAGTGTAGAGCCTTATAATGCTTGCAATATGTTCTTGTGTAAGTTTTTGCTGTTCATACTTGTGTTTGCTTCAAACAACCTTGCTAGCCCAAACCTTGTAATGAGAGGAAATGCTTCTCGTGCATCCAAACACCTTGAGCCAAAACCCATGCCATTTGTGTCCACCATATCTACCTACTATGTGGTATTTGTCACTTCATTCCAAAGTAAATTACTTGAGTGCTACCTTTAAAATTTCATTCCTTTATCTTTGCAATATATAGCTCATGGGACAAATAGCTTAAAAACTATTGTGGTGATGAATATGTAGTTATGTGTCTTAATTCTTATAAGTTGCTTGTTGAGCGGTAACCATGTTTCTGGGGACGCCATCAACTTTTTACCTTTGTTGGATATCATGTGAGATGCTATGCATGCTCGTCTTGTACTAGAGTAAGTGCGATTTCATGATCAAATGGTTTGAGTATGCATATGTTAGAGAAGAACATTGGGCAGCCAACTAAAGCCATGTATCATGGTGGAAGTTTCAGTGTGGACATACAACCTCAATCTCTTATGAGAATATTATTTGTTGTTGAATGCTTAAGCATTAAAAAGAGGAGTCCATTATATGTTGTCTCTGTTGTCCCGGTATGGATGTCTAAGTTGAGAATAATCAAAAGCGAGAAATCCAATGCGTGCATTCTCCTGAGACCTTTGTACAGGCGGCATAGAGGTACCCCTTTGTGACACTTGGTTGAAACATATGTTATGCGGTGATAATCCGTGTTATCCGAGCTGATTAGGACAAGGTGCGAGCACTATTAGTACTCTATGCATGAGACTTGCAACTTGTAGGAAGTATTATGCATAGCACATATGGATTATTACTACCGTTGACAAAATTGTTTCTATGTTTTCAAAACAAAAGCTCTAGCACAAAAATAGTAATCAATGCTTCCTCTGCGAAGGGCCATTCTTTTACTTTATTGTTGAGTCGGTTTACCCACTTCTTTCTATCTTAGAAGCAAACACTTGTGTTAGCGTGTGCATTGATTCTTACATGTTTACATATTGCACTTGTTATATTACTCTATGTTGACAAATATCCATGAGATATACATGTTACAAGTTGAAACCAACCGCTGAAACTTAATCATCCTTTGTGTTGCTTCAATGCATTCTACTTTGAATTTATTGCTTATGAGTTAGCTCTTATGCAAGTCTTATTGATGCTTGTCTTGAAAGTATTATTCATGAAAAGTTTTGCTATATGATTCGTTTGTTTAGTCATTATCTTTGTTAGCAATCTTTTGCTTCAGATCACTCCATTCATCTCATATGCTTTACAATAATGTTGATCAAGATTATGTTGGTAGCATGTCACTTCAGAAATTATTTGTGTTATCGTTTACCTGCTCGAGGACGAGTAGGAACTAAGCTTGGGATGCTTGATACGTCTCAAACGTATCTATAATTTCTTATGTTCCATGCTACTTTTATGACAATACTTGAATGTTTTATACATACTTTACAACATTATTATACGTTTTCCGGCACTAACCTATTAACAAGATGCCGAAGCGCCGATTCTTGTTTTGCTGTTTTTGGTTTCGAAATCCTAGTAAGGAAATATTCTCGGAATTGAACGAAATCAACGCCCGGGTCCTATTTTTACACGAAGCTTCCGAAGACCGAGGGGGAAAGGAAGTGGGGCCACGAGGCGCCGACACACTAGGGCGGCGCGGCCCAGGCCCTGGCCGCGCGGCCCTAGCGTGTGGGGCTCTCGTGTGGCCCCCTGCGTTGCCCTTCCGCCTACTTAAAGCCTTCGTCGCGAATCACCCCACGTGCACCGAGAGCCACGATACGGAAAACCTTCTAGAGACGCCGCCGCCGCCAATCCCATCTCGGGATTCAGAGATCGCCTCCGCACCCTGCCGAAGAGGGGAATCATCACCGAGGGGCTCTACATCATCATGCCCGCCTCCGGATTGATGCGTGAGTAGTTCATCCTTGGACTATGGGTCCATAGGTAGCTAGATGGTTGTCTTCTCCGCATGTGCTATCATAGTTTAGATCTTGTGAGCTGCCTAACATGATCAAGATCATCTAGTGGGAAGGCTACATTTGGTGTTTGGTGGGATCCGTGGAATCTAGAATACTATGTTAAGTTGATTTTCAATCTATCATAAATGTGTTGTTTATGTTCTTGCATGCTCTCCGTTGCTACTAGAGGCTCGGCCAAGATTGATACTTGTAACTCCAAGAGGGAGTAATTATGCTCGATAGTGGGTTCATGCCTCCATTGAATGCGGGATCGTGAGCAGAGTAGGTTCTAAGGTTGTGGATGTGTTGTTGCTACTTAGGGATAAAACATCGATGCTTTGTCTAAGGATATTTGTGTTGATTACATTACGCACCATACTTAATGCAATTATATGTTGTTTACAACTTAATACCGGAGGAGGTTCGGATGATAACACGAAGGTGGATTATTTAGGCATAGATGCATGCTGGATAGCGGTCTATGTACTTTGTCGTAATGCCCTGATTAAATCACATAGTAATCTTCGTTGATATGTATTGAATCTTGATTTGTCAATTTCCCACCTGTAATTTGTTCACCCGGCATGTTAGTTATCTTATTGGAGAGACACCACTAGTGAAATGTGGACCCCGGTCCATTCTTTTACATCTGAATACATTCTACCGCAATTACTATTCTTACCGTTCTTTGCAAACAAACACCATCTTCCACTCGATACGTTTAATCCTTTGTTTTCAGCAAGCCGGTGAGATTGACAACCTCACATCATTACGTTGGGGCAATGTATCTTGATTGTGTTGTGTAGGTTCCACGTTGGCGCCGGTTTCACTGGTGTTGCGCCGCACTACACTCCTCCACCAACAACCTTCACGTGCTTCTTGGCTCCTACTGGTTCGATAACCTTGGTTTCTTTCTGAGGGAAAACTTGCCGCTGTGCGCATCATACCTTTCTCTTGGGGTTCCCAACGGACGTGTACATCAACGCGCATCGGCCACCCCACAAGGCGGTGCGGCCCCACCTGCGGGCGCGCCGGCCTATGGGGTGGGCCCCTCGGGCTACGCTGCCCCTTCGCCTATTTATTCCCTCCGTCGCGAAACCCTAGTACCGAGAGCCACGATACGAGAAAGTTACCGAGACGCCGCCGCGCGTCAGCCCCATCTCGGGGGTTCGAGATCGCCTCCGCACCCTGCCGGGAGAGGGGAATCATCACCGGAGGGCTCTACATCACCATGCCCGCCTCCGGGCTGATGCGTGAGTAGTTCATCCTTGGACTACGGGTCCATAGCAGTAGCTAGATGGTTGTCTTCTCCTCTTGTGCTATCATGTTTAGGATCTTGTGAGCTGCCTATCATGATCGTGGATCATCTATTCGTAATGCTACATGTTGTGTTTGTTGGGATCCGATGAATATTGAATACTATGTCAAGTTGATTATTGATCTATCATATATGTGCTATTTATGTTCTTGCATGCTCTCCGTTGCTAGTAGAGGCTCTGGCCAAGTTGATACTTGTGACTCCAAGAGGGAGTATTTATGCTAGATAGTGGGTTCATGTCTCCATTGAATCTGGGAGGATGCAACCCCTAAGGTTGTGGATGTGCTGTTGCCACTAGGGATAAAACATCAATGCTTTGTCTAAGGATATTTTTGTTGATTACATTACGCAGTAAAGTACTTAATGCAATTGTGCTGTTGTTTGCAACTTAATACGAAGGTGAACTTTTTGAGGCATAGATGCATGCTTTGGATGGCGGTCTATGTTCTTTGTCGTAATGCCCTAAGTAAATCTCTATAGTAGTCATCATGATATGTATATGCATCTCTATTTGTCAATTGCCCAACTGTAATTTGTTCACCCAACATGCTATTTATCTTATTGGAGAGACACCACTACTGAACTGTGGACCCCAGTCCATTCTTTACATCTGAAATACAACCTACTGCAATCATTGTTCTCTGTTGTTTTCTGCAATCAAACATAATTCTCCACACCATAATGCTTAATCACTTTGTTTTCAGCAAGCCGGTGAGATTGACAACCTCACCGTTAAGTTGGGGCAAAGTAGTTTGATTATGTTGTGCAGGTTCCACGTTGGCGCTGTAATCATGGTGTTGCGCCGCACTACACTCCTCCACCAACAACCTTCACGTGGCCTTCATCTCCTACCTGGTTCGATAAACATTGGTTTCTTCGAGGAAAACTCGCTGTTGTACTCATCATACCTTCCTCTTGGGGTTCCCAACGGACGTGTGCTTTTACCGTCACAAGGAGCTGCCTCCACACGCCAAAGATGGGTGTCCAGAAAGTCCAGGTCCAGCGAATGTCGCTTTATCCACCAAGGTGCCGAGGTGCCCTCAAAGTGTGTGAAAGCAGCTTCAGCCATGGCTGTCATGGTCGAAATGACCGCGCCTCCCACCTACAGTGCTGTGGATCACGTTTTTCTCGGCGACGGTAAGCCGTGTGTTGATGGAAGAAGGTTGTGTTGGCGTCCCCTCTTTCAGCCTCGCGATCTTGGCCCGCTGCCTTGCCATAGTGCGCTCAAGCGAAGCTAGGCCTAGGTAAGCGTCGTTTGAGGTGCGCCTGTGAGCCGGCGCCGTCCGACGATAGTTGTCTAGACTCCATGGCCACATCTAGCCTAAACACCACCTCCCGCACTATCATCAGCTGCAGTTTGACACATCCCACCTTTTTTGTCGCTCCAGCTCAGCAGGCTGCGCGCCGTGCGCTTGCTTCTGCAAAGGAGCCGCCGGAAGGGGTCTGGGTCCCCCTCCACAACATCCTGTGCGCTTCGCACAACGTCCTCAAAGCCTTCCAAATTCAACCAGAAACGTTTGAGTGGGCAGTGATCAGCCACCACCGTTGCCAAGCAGCACAACCATGCAGCTGCTATGCAACTTCTCCCAGACAACCGAAACAAACACCCGATCCAACCGCACCCGCAGTGGGCGTTTCCCTCTCATTCAGACCAGATGAGCACGCACTCTCAACGAAACTTGACTGAGCATGACCAGATGCATATTTCATCTTCCGCATAATTCTCACAGGATACACATGGATGAAATAAAGATGCGAGGAATTTGTTGAGTTTGGGGAACCTTGACCGAGCTTTTTAATTTGATAGACCAAATATTTTTGATGATGTGGACTAACCTGCAGGTTGGCATCGCTAGCGCTCATCAACAACTGAACTTAAAAGGTCCACTTTAGTTTAGGTAGGCTAAATCCTGCCATGTAAAACATGGAGTCTTCATCTTTAATTGAAATTAGCATGCACCTGGCACAATCTACCGGGATATTTTTGCAGAACTTTCGATCAAAATTTGAAGATTTTGTGGTGTGAATATATAATCGGCATCCTATTTTTACCGACACCTTTTCCAACATGTAATTGACATGGACTCCATGCAAATCCAATGAAAAAAAATTACGTGACTTATAGATTCTGTTCTCGGGTTAAGTCGAAGTAACAGTTTTAGATCCGACAAACCTTTTTGACGATGTGAACTAACCTGCAGGTTAGCATAGCTTAGTCGTTATAGTTTACATTGAAATAGGTTTTTGCCCAAATATATTAATATATGAACCACACGATACAACTGCTGGAGTATCAACACAAATAGGCCCAAAAAAAACACACAAAAAAGAAAAAAAGTCGAAAAGGCCGGATCAACGAAAACAAAAATGTCCTACAGCCGTTGCGCGAATTCTCTAAAAAAAGGCCGACCTTCGCAAAGGAAAGACAACTCGTTCCGCGCGCGACAAGTGGCGCGCTGTGGTGCCAGAAAATTCGTAGGAAGTAGTCTCCCTGCTCGCCACGTGTCGCAAGAAGAAGCAAAGTGGGGATGAGAGAGGAGAGAGAAGGCAGAGGGGGCTGCGTTTTTCCCTTTATTTTATAGATTCTTTTTTTTTTAAATGAAATATCTTGAGAACCGTAAGTCCAAATTACAAACCGTTTCCACTTTTTCCTCGCGTCGAGATCTTCAAAACTAGATCTCATATTGATAAGTTTTGAGATACAATTTTTTCGTGCTTCCAATACTACTATGACTGTACTCGTGGTGTGTACCTAACTGTACTCGGGCTTAAACTGATAAGTACTTCTGTTTTTAGTGTATTTGGTGCAGTTTTTTCCCTTTACTCGGTACCTGTACTCGTTCGTGTGCGGACTGTACATGCTCGTATGCGCGACTGTACTTCTGTGCATGTACCTGCTCGTGTGCGTGGCTGTACCTGCTCGTGTGTTGTATTTGCTCGTGCTGGCATGATCAGATTAGATTTCGCCGTCTTTTTAATCAGATTTCGTGTGTTATACGCAGCTGTACTCCTATGTTTGTACGAATTTCGTGTGTCATCTAATCGAATCTGTGATACCTATTTGATCGCTTTTTCCCTTTACTCAAGAATGGTATTTATCGCATACTGATCAGATTTCGCCGCATTCAGATTGTGCTACAGGCGCCATTATAATTACGCGGGGTACTTTGGTATAGGTTAGCTAGCTGTGATCGATTAGAGCTAAGCAGTAGCACTGTTTGCGGAAAAGGATATGTACTTGCGAATCCGTCCACGTGCATGGCCGCCCCGCGCAGGCGTACGCGGTTCCGCGCGGCTTGCGTACTCGCGCTCGTACGTGCTCGCTCGCGCGACGTCGTGGCTTCGGTTGGTTCGTTTCCGCGGGGCTCGTTCGTGTCGACACGTGTCGGTCGGTATTGTTTCCCTTCGCGAAGATTGGTTTCTGCGCAGTGGTACCCACCGTTGCGCTTTCCGGAGAATTTTCACCATGCTCCTAGCACTCTGATGCGCCGCGTACCAAGCAACACCTTCAAAAAGGGATGCGACGACGAACGAATTTCTCCCGGTACGCGCAGCCTAAATCCTTCCGTATAAAATAGAGTCTTCATCTCGCCTTCAAACTGACGTGTTTATCAATTTCTCACGTACGATCGTGCACTGCCTAGACACCCTGTATAGTTAAACATAGAAAAATAGATATATGGGCTAATTGATTGCACGTACGTGTAGGATCCGAACTCCTTTGCCTCGTTCAATCATCACATGGCGATCATGCCAGTTCATTTACATCTTGAACCGTGACAAAGTGGTAGCTACGTAATGTGTTCTTCTCCTCTCCCGACCCTAACCCCTGGCTTCATACTCCCTAGATCGGTTCTTCTCCTCTCCCAACCCTAACCCGTGGCGGCGGGGTCCCGACAAGGCGCGGTATTGGGGATGGAGGGCGGCGCCCGCTTCTTCTCCTACAGCGGTGGCGGTGGATAGCGGCAACAACGGCTGATCTGCTACGACGGCGGCAGATAGGCAGCGGCGGCGCGTTGATGGGCCTCATCTGGTCCCGTCGGGGCCTGGAGGGCCATGGTGGCGCGCCGGTGTACCTGTCGGCCTACGTGGGTGGAGATCGTTGCGCTTCCCTTTCCACATGGGAAGGTCGGTGGAGTGGGGGCGTGACCTGACTCATGGGGACAGTCCGAGGGGTTCTCTTGTGCGAAGATGAAGACGTGCCTGAGGCCTATCTTTCTTGATCTGGCCGGAGTGTTGAGTTTCGGAAGGCTTCGCCGGCGAATGTAACAACACACCTCTTGCACGGAGTTTCTGCATCGGGTGGTATTTGGTCGTGCGCACACATGCTTTTATTCCGACCGTCTTGTTACGGAGGGAGCGACACGAGTTCCTGTTCTTTCTTGCCATCATGTGACTTTTTCGTCGATGGTGAAGTCAGAGGCGGAAAATATCATGAAGGCCAGATTGGAGGACTAGCAATGGAGGTTCAACTCTCTGCGCTACTGGGGGACTTGCTTGATGTTCCAGCCTTCGCAGCAGCAATATGAATGTGGGGGCGGCAACACAGGTGAGTTCAGAGTCTGACCTCTCAAGGTGAAAATTCAAGGCTGGTCTTAATTGGTTGTGACTGTCAATGTCCTTGTTAGATACATTATTTTGAGAGTGGGTACTATCTTTAGGGTGAAAACCTAAGATCTTTGATCGGGTGACAACGACACTTGTGCACTGTTTTCCCTTCTTGGAGGTGTCGCTTTTGGAGAGTCTGGAGTTTAGGTGTTGTCTTGGTGGTGGATATATTGTTGTTGTTAGGACCGAAATACTATAGCGGGATTTTTATTTTTTAGTTTCTTTTTCTCTTTTTTAGCTGTGTGTATTCGTACTACCATTAGAGTATTACGTTATTGCAGGGATTGGGTCTATTTAGTATATTCCTGATATTAATATATTCCCTTTTACCGAAAAAGCTACGTAATATGTACTCTATGAATAACCGTGTGTTGCTACAAAATAATAAGTGGATTATTTATAGTCATTCTCTAACATGTTGTGCTAATTTATGGATGTCTCATCCAGAGTAATGTGCTTCTGCAATGTTGATCACGTGAAAACTAACTTAATAGATAATTAGGGAGACAAAAATTATACTCTATCTATTTTATATTAGTTGTTGAATTATATGTATCTAGACACATTTCGTGTATAGATACAAACAAATCTGTGGCAACTAATATGAAACGAAAGGTGTAGAAAATTAAGCATGCAATATCTTACATAAGTAATGCATATAGTAAAATTTCTACAACTACGATTTACCCACATTAATTTGGTAGGTGATTCAAAAATAAAATAAGTAACGTTATCTGGCATCATTTAGAGTTAGTTTTGATCTTCCCTTTAATGATTGAATTGACACTCATACTATTTGAAAGAAAAATCAAACATGTCTATACTTTGTTATGGCGTGCACTGTGACATGAAAAAAATCAGCAATAAAAGAAGACATTAATGGGATTTAAAATTACATTAATTAGCATGTATTTGGCCTTCCTTTTTATATGTGCTACTAGATTAGTAGAAACTAATTAATGCTAACATTAATTAGCATGGATGTTGCTGACATTAATATAAATATTTTTTGTGGGAGCAACATACACTAGTGTCATACATATGATACTACTAGTATATGCTATCTTTATAGTGCATACTACCTCCATCCTAAAGCTTAAAGCTTATTTTTTAAAAAAAAAGTCAAACCAAGTAAAATTTGATCAAAATTTTAGAATAATATATCAACAAATATAATATTTTGTAGATACCATACAAAAATATATTTCATTATCTATCTAATGATATTAATTTTGTATTTTGCATATTAATGATTTTTGATAAAAAAATAGTCAAACTTAACATAGTTTGAATTTCTAAAAATAATATGAGCCTTAAGCTTTTGGATGGAGGTAGTAGTAACATAGAGGTAGTATCGTAGATGATTGGCGTTAATTGGCTTGTACGTCATAGATGGAGTGATGGTTGCGGGGAATGCTCACATTTGGGTGTATCTTCACCGATGAATATGTCGAGTGACGCGGTAGTTTGCTGATTATGGTAGTGGAAGACAGATGTGTCTAGTTTTTTGGCATGCATTGCTACTTTTGTCCTAGGTCTGTGGTGGTTGGTCGTCTCGACAGCTATGATGATGGTTTTGGCAAGCTCCGGTGAAAATCTTGCATTGACCTCGATCATGCCGATGCAAACACCATTTGCCGATATTGTTATCTTCCTTGTAGGTGTAGTAAGTGAGCCCCTTCACCCCTTTGTGACTGGGGTCTCAGTCTCTCGCTGAAAACTCAAATTTTGGCCTGCTGAGAGTGTGGTCATGGGCGACTACTCGTCTCTCCCCCTTAAGCTCTGTTGTTCGCTAGATAGAAGTGGTTTGTGTACTCTAGTAGTTGCGCCATGGATTAGGTGGATGCACAGATTCGGAGCCTATGTGGATGCTGAGCCAATGGCTAAAAAAGTCTATGTTTTTTGTGCCGGGTTTAGTAGCTTAGACTACTCAGTGATGAGGTTTAAGACCCCGTGGTGTGGCCCGATCTCGCGAATGACCCAAGATCCAAAGGGGGGAAAGAGAGGGAGAGGCGGAAGAACACGAAGAACGCGAAGAACACACGCACACCAACCCGATACAATCGATACTTACCCTCGTGGCTCGATGGACCACGCCAATTGAATCAACCCGGGAGAGACGCGAAGTAGAATCCTTGGGAGTGAGAGAATCGGTGTTGGGGACGGAGACCGGTGAGGGAGAGAGAGTGGAGCACACTAGAATCTCACTCACATAGATCCAATCATCCAACATGGGGTGTCTTGATACAAAGGGGATGAAACCCTAGGGAGACAAAGCTCAAAGTCATGTTTAAGCCTAAATCTTGTCTAAGGAGTAAAGGGGATGACCTAGGTGCTTATATAGAGGTACAAGGCGACTTGGGTCGAATAGGTATGCGGTGGACCGACTCGGGCAGTTTCCGGTCGAGTCGAACCCGTGAAATCCGGTCAACCGGGCGCCAACCTGGATGCAGACCGGGAAGGCCGGCGCTGTGGCCGGCCAACCGGGCGCCGACCGGAAGTTCGCAAAAGCCCCTCTCGGTTGGCGTCGACGACGCCCGGTGGTCAGCCGCAGTAGATCCGGTCTAGGGTCCCGGTCTGATCGGCCATGGGACCGGCTCCGGCCGGCCCAGGGCCCGGTTGGCCGGCCTCTGGGCCGGCTGGGCCTCTTCCTCCCGCCTCTTCTTCCTCTTCCTTCTTCTCTTCTTTCCTTCTTCTCCTTCTCTCTTCCTTGCACCATGGGAGTTCCTTCTCTCCGGTTCCTCGATGACTCTTGTACCTAATGACATGTAACACACCGACATGAGGTAGCATTCCATCCAAGGTATTGACGAGGTTGAGTGTCGAGAGGAAGGATGATAAGGGCTAAGCCCAGGGATGTGCCCGATCTTCACGGATTTGAATGGATACGTGGGGGTAGGTGGATGAACGCGATGAACACGTGGGGGAAACGCGGGGATACAACACACACACGCACACACCCGGTTTTCCCTCGTTGGCTCGAAACACTAACTCGATAGAGATTGCAGGAAAAGACCTTCCGGTAGAAGTCCCGCAAAGAGATCGACAAATCAAAGCTCGGGAGATCTAGAAGGGCGAAAAGACCGGAAGGCTTGATAGAAGTGCAAGCAAAAGACCAAATAAGGTAGAAGTGCAAGCAAAATATCAAACAATCGGTAGAAGTCGCCAAAGAGATCTTCACGAGTTGATAAGGAGCCGGGTGGGGATACAAGATCATAGATCTAGGTAGGGTTCCCACAAGGGTGAGCTAAGCTCGTGTTTTCTTTCAAATCAAGTCTTCCCTCAGATCTGAGCCAACTAGCCTATTTATAGGTGGGGGCGAAGGATAATTTACACGCTGAAAAGTGCTTTGTTGTCTGAAGTTCGCGGTGGCAAGTTCCGGTCCCGAGGGCGGAAGTTCCGGTCCCCGAAAGCGAGTTCCTGGTCTCCGGGGGCGGAAGTTCCGGGCGGGCTGGAAGTTCCGTCCTAGGTCCGGCCTTGTTCCGAATCTAGCCCGTGTCCTTGCACTAACTGGCAGGGGCATTGTGGTGGACTTTCGGAGCTTGGGCGGAACTTGGGCGGAAGTTCCGAGTGGGCGGAAGTTCCGGTCCCTCGGCGGAAGTTCGGCCTGATCCATTTCTCTGGGCGCTGGAAGGCATCTTGGCGGCATCTGGGCGGAAGTTCCGGTCCTTGGGGGCGGAAGTTCCGGTGGGGCGGAAGTTCCGGCCATCAGGGGCGGAAGTTCCGGCCTGGAGCGTCCAGCTCCTCTTTTTCCTTCTCTTCCATGCTTCCGTGACATCGGCCTTGCGTCCTCGGGTCTCCAGGGCCTCCTCTCTTGGCGATGAAGTATATGATGCGGTGTAGACCGAAGGTCGGGCTGCATCATCTCCCCACTTGAAAAGAGTCGTCCTCGACGATAACTCTTCATGAATGTGTAAAGGAGGTAGATGACACCAACGCTTGAATGTCCCTTCACTTGTCAAGAGCCCTATGAATAGCACAAGAAAAGCCAAGCAACACTCAAAGCGTAGCCAATGTTCAACGGATTTAGCAATATGTCCCAAGTATAAGGAGGTCACCTTAGTATAATGCTCGGTGTGCTCTCATGGAGAGATCTTGTGTAGTCGAAGTGTGGGGTTGAACCCATTCGGTGACGCTCATCCACAAGTCACTTGTACCTTCACACAACAAAGACCAAGCAAAGTATATGTGTGCGTGATAGAGGAGCATATCATCAACGACATGTCCATTCATGTTCACAACACCGTTAGCGCAACACAAATATATCAAGAATAAGGCATGTGCAAGGTCAATGTGGGAAGAACTCCTTATGAACATCTTCCAAATGTGGAAACACAAAAACTCCCAATTGTGAGACAACCGTGGTGTCCATCTCATGTAGAAAGTCATTTTCATTGTTGCTCTCAAGGCATCGGAAAGAGAAATTGTTCAACATCCTTGAAGCAACAAGTGGAGAATTTGGCAAAAACACATACGAAAGAGTGTCCAAAATGTCATCAATATGTGTGCACACAAACCATTGGAAAGAGAAATTGGTCCTCCTATTTGGTGCACCACACAACATATCTTCCAACATGTTCATCAAAACAACATTTACACAACCGTGTGTGCCAACAAACCAAATGAAATATGAATTGGTCAACTTGTTTGAGGCAACACCAACGGTAAGAATCACATCATCATGCTTGCCAAAGAACCATAAGAAAGAGAAATTGTTCGGCATGTTCAATGCAAAGCATGGGAAAGGTATTAGAGCCGGGTTCGATCTTGTACTCACTTGTATTATGCTCTCAAGAGCTTGTTTGGTCAACTTCGTGCTCAATCGAGGTTGACCTTGTCTTCCTTGTACCTACACACACAATAGGCAAAGCAAAGAACGTGTGTGCATGGTGTATGAACACATCATCCATCATGATGGTCCATCTCTTTTGCACATCACCATTAGCGTTAAGCAAAGCATCATAATAGATATGGTGAATATGCGGAGTAAGCATGGGAACATGCTCCAACATGGATATATGCAAAGTCTCCAAAATTTGAGAGAGCTATGGGGGCAATCTCATTTACAAGCATATTAACATTGTTGCAAACCAAGCATTGGAAAGAGCAAGTGTTCAACATTTTGGTTGCATTAATGGGAGAGTATTGCAAGAATTTTTCACAAAACATGTTCAATTTTTTATTATTGTTGTCGACAAACCAAGGGAAAGAGCAATTGTTCTAAGGTTGTCACAACACAAGCATCATCATCATTGCAAGCAACACATGGGAAAGAGCAATTGTTCGACATATTGCAAGCAATAGAAGAGAAAGTGAAACTCTCATAGCATGGCATGACCATCTTGTCACAAGCAAGTAATTCCACATGATCAACAATGTTATCAAGCAAAGCATCACATGGGAAAATGAAAGAAGCATATGACATAGCAATTGTATCATCAAGATCATGCATGCACTCATAAGTCATCATGTCCACTAGTGGGATCATGGCATCATCAACACCCATATAGGTACCTTTGTAGATTCGACTCATTTGAGGTAGGTGTTGTGGAAGTGGTAGGATCCATGTGGTCGACATCTTTGACTTCTTGTAAGCATGGTGTGATATCATCATCTTCATGCACCATGTACATCTTCTCCATGATCGGAACTCGTCCTCCATGGAACCTAGTGCAACATAAGAAGACACACTAGAGGTATAGGTTAAGTTGTTAGAATGTGAAATGGCCTCCATAGACCTATCAACTACCTCTCTCAACTCACTTGGTGTATCACTCATGTCCTCCAAATGGAAGCACTCAAACTCACATATGGGGTGGAAGTCACTCAACTCACTATCACTCTCGCTCAAGTGGGCTAAGTGGCTCTCATGCTCACATGGGCTTGGTACCAACTCATCAATCAAGCATGTAGGAGTAGGTTCGACTTGCTCATCTCCATGCGCCTCCGTGGTTGAAGGGAACTTCCCATGCGCAACCATCTCAACTCCATGCGCCTCCATTGGTGAAGGGATCATCCCATGCTCACCATTCTCAACTCCATCGCTTCCCATGTTGACACCCTTTGATGGCGCTATGGTGTTGTTGAGAGCTAGGCTCGAATCAACATCACTCTTGTCTTGGCCTTCTCGTGCTCCATCTTGAAGTATGGGCTTCATAGTCGTCATCTTGTCCATTTCCTTGCACCATTCTTTGAAAGATGATGGTATCTTGAAGTGTCTTGTTGGCGAATTGGGCATCCAATTGGGCGAAGTAGTGCTTGTGGGCTTGTGGTGTGGTGCACTCCCGGGTCAGGGGCTTGTTGGATGTGCACACATCACAATGGAGATTGGGGCATTCTCAAAGATGATTACCGTCTTGTGTGCAACGAAAGCATTGGGAGCTACGTGGTCTTGGTGGACAAATCATTGTCATGTTGGCATAAAGTTGTGTAGACCGTCCTTCATCTTGGAAGTGTAGACTCCATGGTCTTCATCTTGGGGCTTGAGCTTCTTGTAGGCGCCATTGTGGTGGTGGCGGTAGGAGGGGAAGCACCATGATAGGTGGTTCCTCTTTATTTGCACTTGCCACCATCTTCCTTGTTGATGTAGCGTCTTGTCTCGCACCATTGGAGATCTTCTCATGTGTAGGCGGTCTTGGAGATGCCATTTGGTGGTGGCGCTAGGCTTTGTGGGCACCATATGGTTGGTGTTGTTGTTCTTTGTAGCCTTGGCCGCTTCATGTCGAGGCTCTCGTCTTCTTGCATCCTCACCATGTCTTGGGGGGTGTCGACGAAGATCCTTGGGAGGTGTTGGTTGATGGCTAACATGAGGTGACTTGTGTCGGCGATGATCATGTGGTGACGCATGTCGATGGCGAACATGAGGTGACTTGTGTCGGCGATGATCATGTGGTGACGCATGGCGATGGCGATCATGAGGTGGTGATGGTCGACGAAGATCTTGAGGTGACGAGTGTCGATGACGATCCTCAACATGCCTAGATGATGGTTCATGTAGCTTGGCACTGTGCTTGTGGTGCCTTCTTGAGCTCGGAGGAGAGTGTCGATGGCGATCATGGCGGGGACGCTCTTGTTGTTCCAAAGGACGAGCTCGATGTAGATGATCATGTGCGTGAGCACTCTCATGGTGGCGCTCGTCTTGAAGGTCCGCAACCGTCATAAGTAGTTCCATTGGTCAAGGTGGGGAACTTGTAGGCACCGGTCTTGTGCAAGGTGGTGTTGAAGCTTGGTTCCACCATGGTGTCAATGTCATAGTCGAGGTAGTGCTCGGTGCGGTGCTCCATCATGGTGTCGTAGTCGTAGTCGAGGTAGTGCTCGGTGCGTGCTCCATCATGGTGTCGTAGTCGTAGTCGAGGTAGTGCTCGGTGCGGTGCGCCAGCATGGTGTCGTAGTCGTAGTCGAGGTAGTGCTCCACCATGTCGTCGATGTTGTGGTTGAGCTCGGAGTGGTGGTCCACCATGTTGTCCATGCTTGGCGAGTCATGGTCGTGTAGAGATGCTCGATGTCGGTCATTTTAACGCCAATGCTTGGAGCCATTGTCGAGTGTCGAGCTCCACATGGTCCTCCATATCCGCGGTGCTTGCGGAGCTATCACCCTCATCGTACTCCATGTCGTCCTCCGTAGGTTCATCCTCACTATCCATGTTAGTCTCTATGATTGGTGTATATATATGGTGGAAGGAAAACTACCAAAAGTGTCAAAACTTGCAAACCAAAATCGAAAAAGTGTTTCAAGTCGGAGGGCAACCGATATGTATCCACACACACCACACAACAACTCTATCTGGTCTTAGGTATGGATGTGGAAAGCCAAATGCAACAACCAAACCAAGAGACTATTGTCAAAAGTGGGTAAAATCCAAAAGTCACAAGTCAAAGGAGGTGATCACAAAGAGGCATACACAAGGTGGAACACACACGTGGGACAAAATGGGGTTAGCATGTGACGGGAAAAATGAGCACGAACAAAATTGGTCCTAACGAAGACTATTAGCTCGATGTCACGCTAACGCAAGAGAGACCGTGGCTTGGTTGCAAAATTGAGAAGCAACAAGATTTGCGCAAGACGCCTCTCTTCTCTTTTCTCTCTTTTGCTTATAAGCTTTGGACTCTTTTTGTGTATAGGTGTCACCACACTCTTTTTTCTTTTTCTTTTCTCCTTTTTTTTGTATGCTTAGAAGCTTTGTTTTTCTCACTATCTATGTAAGTATGTCACACTTCTTTTGCCTATCTTTTCACACGAGCTTGCTTCGTAGCTTTGCTCAACACACGCACACCCTCACGGTCGGGACGCCAGCAATGCTTCGCAACACTAGAAAGCCACTCTCGATAGGAAAGGTACGCAAAGGAAGCTAAGGCTACAAGTTAGGGGGCAAGTTATACCACTTGATGACGGTGGCCGACGATGTTGAACTTGCTATGGTGGAAGGTGTCAAATGAACCGCTTGGATCCTCGGGGTGCCGTCGTCGTAGTTGATGTTGCGAAAGCTTAGTGGTAGCTGAAATGGCACACACAACGAAGTCCAAACACAAGGGGTTAGTGCCAAAACGAAAAACGAAGAAAGCTGTCAAAATTTCGGTCATGGAACTTCCGGTCCTGAGGGCGGAACTTCCGGTCCCGGCGGAACTTCCGGTCCTTCCGGCGGAACTTCCGGTCGCAATCAGATCTGCGGGCTGTTCTTCGATTTGGGCGGAAATCCGGGCCGAAAATCTTCGAATTCGTCAAAAATTTGGCACTAAGAGCGGTGGGAAGGTGGGGGAATTGCAGATCAACACCAAAGACAAGTTTCTATTGGACCAAAACCACCAAAAAACTCAACAAATCGCGAGATCCAACCAAGGCCAATTTGGGGCTATTTTTTGGGAAA
The DNA here is from genome assembly GCF_019359855.2 of Lolium perenne. NCBI lineage: Eukaryota > Viridiplantae > Streptophyta > Magnoliopsida > Poales > Poaceae > Lolium > Lolium perenne. The sequence goes on from NC_067248.2 coordinate 171,716,443, forward strand.
AATTTTTGGAAAATTTTGGGCGAAATTGGTGGAATTGGTGGGTGTGGGGGTCAATTCCGTGGCAACCAAGGAGCTCTTGATACCATATGATAAGGGCTAAGCCCGGGATGTGCCCGATCTTCACGGATTTGAATGGATACGTGGGGGTAGGTGGATGAACGCGATGAACACATGGGGGAAACGCGGGATACAACACACACCTGCACACAATTCGAGTTTTCCCTCGTTGGCTCGAAACACCAACTCGATAGAGATTGCGGGAAAAGACCTTCCAAGAGAAGTCCTAAAGAGATCGACAAATCAAAGCTCGGGAGATCTAGAAGGGCGAAAAGACCGGAAGGCTTGATAGAAGCGCAAGCAAAAGACCAAATAAGGTAGAAGTGCAAGCAAAAGATCAAACAATTGGTAGAAGTCGCCAAAGAGATCTTCACGAGTTGATAAGGAGCCCGGGTGGGGATACAAGATCATAGATCTAGGTAGGATTCCCACAAGGGTGAGCTAAGCTCAGGTTTTCTTTCAAATCAAGTCTTCCTCAGATCTGAGCCAACTAGCCTATTTATAGGTGGGGCGAAGGGATAAGTTACACGCTGAAAAGTGCTGTTGTTATCACAAGTTCGCGGTGGCGGAGGTTCCGGTCCCGAGGGGCGGAAGTTCGGTCCCCGGCGGAAGTTCCGGTCTGGGGCGGAAGTTCCGGCCGGGCCGAAGTTCCGGCCAAGTTCCGGCCTAGTTCCGAATATGGCCCGTTTCCTCGCAGAACATCCAGGGGCATTTTGGTGGACTTTCGGAGCTTGGGCGGAACTTGGGCGGAAGTTCCGAGTGGGCGGAAGTTCCGGTCCCTCGGGGCGGAAGTTCCGGCCTGATCCATTTCGCTACATGTTGGAAGGCATCTTGGCGGCATCCGGGCGGAAGTTCCGGTCCTTGGGGGCGGAAGTTCCGGTGGGGCGGAAGTTCCGGCCATCGGGGGCGGAAGTTCCGGCCTGGAGACGTCCAGCTCCTCTTTTTCCTTCTCTTCCATGTTTCGTGACATCGGCCTTGCGTCCTCGGGTCTCCATGGCATCTTCTTGGCGATGAAGTATATGATGCGGTGTAGACCTGAAGGTCGGCTGCATCAAAGGAGTTCACCTTGACATATATGGCGGGGTTTGTGTTGTTGGTCCACTTGGGGGACTCCTTGGCCATGGTGTAGCGTCGACGATAGGCGGGGCTGCATCATCTCCCCCCTTGGGAAGAGTCGTCTCGACTCTTGCTCCTCCTCACCGATGAGGTAGACGTCGATCCTGTAGCTTTGTGAAGGATTTGTGTCGGTTCCCTTGTGTCCTTATGGATGCTCGTCGTAGTGCGAGCGTCTTTGTTGTAGTCCATAATGGGGCTCCCATGTAGTGGTGGAGGGACAAAGTCTTGGTCGAAGAAGAGCGTGGGGAAAAACAACTTGCGAAAGGAAAGCTTGTGGATGCCAATTTGGTGACCGGCGAACAAGAGGCTCTCAATCAAATACGAAGCATCAAGTCGTTTCTCCAAGAGGCATTTGGCAAAAATGGAAATCAAAAGAGTGTCGATGTATCCAAAATGTGGTAGTGCAAAAATTTGTGCATGTAAAAGTTTGCTTTGGAAGGTGTCAAAAATGTTTGTGTGTAGCATTGTCCCACACAAATGGAACAATCAAAAGGCAAGTATCATGGAAAATTTGGGGCAAAATTGTTATGTGCAATGACAAAGCTATGGGAGACTTCTAGCTTGGGAAAGTATGGTTGGCGTGAGCCGAGTATGGGTATCCTCAAGTGTCAAAGAATCCATTGAAATTGCTAAAGATGAAATGAGAAATCTAAAGGAGAGCAACTTTTTGTGAGACATGTGGCACAAGATGCATAAGGTGTCTCTCTCATGTATGACATGGTCCTTGAGATTCTCGGAGTGTATGATGATATCATCAATACATACAACAACCATTGTGCCAACAAGATGTTTCAAGATATGTTGCATAAGAAGCAAAAAGAGGTGACGAGGAATTGGACCAAACCGGAAACTCGACAAGAAACGTCGGAAACACACGAGGGCGAAGGTGTTGGGAAACATACCCTTTGGTTTGAATCCCGTGGTTTTGGTGATGGAGTTTGTCCTTGGTGGGGTAGCTCTCAATTGCACGTGTCGTCAACTCATGTCTGTGGTGGTAGATGTTGTTGTTCGGGTACCTATACACACAATGGAGAAAACAAAAAGCGTGTGTGCATGGTAGATGAATACATAATCCATCATGATGTTCCATGTCTTGTGGACATCACCATTAGTGTCAAGCAAGATAGTATGAAATGCATGGCTATAGTGCAAATGGCATGAAGGTGTATTCGTGGCATGTGGTAACTCATGATCATCAAAAAGTGAGAAGGCTATGGGGGCCATCTCATGGACAATGAAATAAGCATTCTTGCATACCAAGCATAAGAAAGAGCAATTGTTCACAATCTTGGATGCAAGGAACATGGAATAGTGCAAACATTTTGGGCAAAGCATGATCAACATGTTATCATTGTTGTCGAAAACCCTATGGAAAGAGCAAGTGTTCATCAAGGGTGTCACAACACAAGCATGATCATAAGCATTATCATTGCAAGGAAGCGGAGCAAAAATGAAACTCTCATAGCATGGCATGTTCATGGTATCACAATCAATCAATTCCACATGATCAACAATGTTATCAAGCAAAGCATCACATGGGAATATGAAGAAGCATGTGACGTAGCAAATGTATCATCAAGATCATGCATGCTCTCATAACTCATCATGTCCACTAGTGGGATCATGGCATCATCAACACCTATGTTGTTACCTTTGTAGGCCTACTCATGTGACGTAGGTGTTGTGGAAGTAGGAGGATCCATGTGGTCAACATGTCCATCTTGGAGCAAGCATGGTGAGATATCATCATCTTCATGCACCATGTACATCTTCTCCATGAGCGGAAACTCGTCCTCCGTGGAACCTAGTGCAACATAAGAAGACACAAACGAGGGAGAGGTTAATGTGTTAGCAAATGTGATGTCCTCCATGGACCTATCATCTACCTCTCTCAACTCACTTTGTGTATCACCCATGTCCTCCAAATGGAAGCACTCAAACTCACATATGGGGTGGAAGTCACTCAAATCACTATCACTCGCACTCAAGTGGGCTAAGTGGCTCTCATGCTCACATGGGATTGGTACCAACTCATCAATCAAGCATATATGAGGAGGTTCGACTTTCTCATCTCCATGCGCCTCCTTGGTTGAAGGAAACTTCCCATGCTCAACCATCTTGACTCCATGCGCCTCCATAGGTGAAGGGAGAATCCCATGCTCCCCATGCTCAACTCCATGCGCCTCCGTAGGTGAAGGGAGAATCCCATGCTCACCATGATCAACTCCCTCGCCTCCTAAGTCGTCCTCAAGTGGTGGCATTTTGGAGACTTGTGCATTGAGCTCGTCGAAGTAGGGTGATACGCGTGAAGCACACGTCCGTTGGGAACCCCAAGTGGAAGGTATGACGCGTATAGAAGCAAGTTTCTCGCAAGTATGAAAAACCAAGGTTATCGAACCAAGAGGGAGCCAAGAAGCATGTGAAGGTTGTTGGCGGAGGAGTGTAGTGCAACACTAGTGAAACCGGCGCCAACGTGGAACCTGCACAACACAATCAAGATACTTTGCCCCAACGTAACAGTTGAGGTTGTCAATCTCACCGGCTTGCTGAAAACAAAGGATTAAGCGTATCGAGTGGAAGATGGTGTTTGTATGCAAAGAACAAGAAGAACAATGATTGCGTAGAATGTATTCAGATGTAAAAGAATGGACCGGGGTCCACAGTTTCACTAGTGGTGTCTCTCCAATAAGATAACTAACATGCTGGGTGAACAAATTACAGGTGGGCAATTGACAAATAAAGATTCAATACATATCAACGATGATTATTATGTGATTTAATCAGGGCATTACGACAAAGTACATAGACCGCTATCCAGCATGCATCTATGCCTAAATAATCCACCTTCGGGTTAGCGTCCGCACCCCCTCCAGTATTAAGTTGTAAACAACAGATAATTGCATTAAGTATGGTGCGTAATGTAATCAACACAAATATCCTTAGACAAAGCATCAATGTTTTATCCCTAGTAGCAACAGCACATCCACAACCTTAGAACTTTCTGTCACTGTCCCAGATTCAATGGAGGCATGAACCCACTATCGAGCATAATTACCCCCTCTTGGAGTTACAAGTATCAACTTGGCCAGAGCCTCTACTAGCAACGGAGAGCATGCAAGAACATAAACAACACATATATGATAGATTGATAATCAACTTAACATAGTATTCTAGATTCATCGGATCCCACCAAACACAACATGTAGCATTACAAATAGATGATCTTGATCATGTTAGGCAGCTCACAAGATCTAAACAATGATAGCACAAGCGGAGAAGACAACCATCTAGCTACCGCTATGGACCCATAGTCCAAGGATGAACTACTCACGCATCAATCCGGAGGTGGGCATGATGATGTAGAGCCCCTCCGGTGATGATTCCCCTCTCCGGCAGGGTGCCGGAAACGATCTCCTGAATCCCCCGAAATGGGATTCGCGGCGGTGGCGGCTCTGGAAGGTTTTCCGTATCGTGGCTCTCGGTACAGGGGTATTCGCGACGAAGGCTTTAAGTAGGCGGAAGGGCAACGCAGGGGGCCACACGAGGGCCCCACACGCTAGGCCGCGCGGCCGTGGCACAGGCCGCGCCGCCTAGTGTGTCGGCGCCTCGTGGCCCCACTTCCTTTCCCCTCGGTCTTCCGCTTCGTGTAAAAGTAGGACCACGGGCGTTGATTTCGTCCAATTTCCGAGAATATTTCCTTACTAGGATTTCTGAAACCAAAAACAGCAGAAAACAGCAACTGACGCTTCGGCATCTTGTTAATAGGTTAGTGCCGGAAAATGTATAATAATGCTGTAAAAGTATGTATAAAACATTCAAGTATTGTCATAAAAGTAGCATGGAACATAAGAAATTATAGATACGTTTGAGACGTATCAAGCATCCCCAAGCTTAGTTCCTACTCGTCCTCGAGTAGGTAAACGATAACACAAATAATTTCTGAAGTGACATGCTACCAACATAATCTTGATCAACATTATTCTAAAGCATATGAGATGAATGGAGTGATCTGAACAAAAGATTGCTAACAAAGATAATGACTAAACAAATGAATCATATAGCAAAACTTTTCATGAATAGTACTTTCAAGACAAGTATCAACAAGACTTGCATAAGAGCTAACTCATAAGCAATAAATTCAAAGTAGAATGCATTGAAGCAACACAAAGGATGATGAAGTTTCAGCGGTTGCTTTCAACTTGTAACATGTATATCTCATGGATATTTGTCAACATAGAGTAATATAACAAGTGCAATAAGTAAACATGTAAGAATCAATGCGCACGCTAACACAAGTGTTTGCTTCTAAGATAGAAAGGAGTGGGTAAACCGACTCAACAAAAGTAAACGAATGGCCCTTCACAGAGGGAAGCATGGATTACTATTTTTGTGCTAGAGCTTTTGTTTTGAAAACATATAAACAATTTTGTCAACTAGAGTAATAATTCATATGTGCTATGCATAATACTTCCTACAAGTTGCAAGTCTCATGCATAGAGTACTAATAGTGCTCGCACCTTGTCCTAATCAGCTCGGATAACACGGATTATCATCACATGACATATGTTTCAACCAAGTGTCTCAAAGGGGTACCTCTATGCCGTATGTACAAAGGTCTAAGGAGAAAGCACGATTGGATTTCTCGCTTTTTGATTATTCTCAACTTAGACATCCATACCGGGACAACATAGACAGCAGATAATGGACTCCTCTTTTAATGCTTAAGCATTCAACAACAAATAATATTCTCATAAGAGATTGAGGTTGTATGTCCAAATCAAACTTCCACCATGATACATGGCTTTAGTTGGCTGCCCAATGTTCTTCTCTAACATATGCATACTCAAACCATTTGATCATGAAATCGCACTTACTTCAGATAAGACGAACATGCATAGCATCTCACATGATATCCAACAAAGGTAAAAAGTTGATGGCGTCCCCAGAAACATGGTTACCGCTCAACAAGCAACTTATAAGAATTAAGACACATAACTACATATTCATCACCACAATAGTTTTTAAGCTATTTGTCCCGTGAGCTATATATTGCAAAGATAAAGGCATGAAATTTTAAAGGTAGCACTCAAGTAATTTACTTTGGAATGGCAGAAAAATACCACATAGTAGGTAGATATGGTGGACACAAATGGCATGGGTTTTGGCTCAAGGTGTTTGGATGCACGAGAAGCATTTCCTCTCAGTACAAGGTTTGGGCTAGCAAGGTTGTTTGAAGCAAACACAAGTATGAACAAGTACAGCAAAACTTACACAAGAACATATTGCAAGCATTATAAGGCTCTACACTGTCTTCCTTGTTGTTCAAACACTTTACCCAAAAATATCTAGACTTAGAGAGACCAATCATGCAAACCAAATTAAATAAGCTCTACGTGTAGTTCTTCATTAATGGATTAAACTACATGATGCAAGAGCTTAAACATGATCTATGAGAGCTCAAACAATTGCCAAGTTATTCAAAACCATATGCAGCATTTTCTGATTCCAACTAAATAGCAATTTAACGAAGCAATCTTAGCCTTCGCCATGAACATTAAAGCACAATTAAGAACACAAGTGTTCCATATGAAAAAGCAGAGCGTAATATCTCCAGTATAAGGATGATGGGATCCAACTTTATTCAAACCAAAACAAAAATAAAAGCAAACCGACGCTCCAAGTAAAGAAATATAAGATGTGATGGAATAAAAATATAGTTTCACTAGAAGTGACCCGATAATGTTGTCGATGAAGAAGGGGATACCTTTGGGCATCCCCAAGCTTAGATGCTTGAGTCTTCTTAAAATATGCAGGGATGAACCACCGGGGCATCCCCAAGCTTAGACCTTTCACTCTTCTTGATCATAGTATATCATCCTCTTCTCTTGACCCTTGAAAACTTCCTCCACACCAAACTTCAAGCAAACTCATTAGAGGGTTAGTGCATAATCAAAAATTCACATATTCAGAGGTGACACAATCATTCTTAACACTTCTGGACATTGCACAAAGCTTCTGAAAGTTAATGGAACAAAGAAACTCATTCAACATAGCAAAAGCGGCAATGCGAAATAAAAGGCAGAATCTGTCAAAAACAGAACAGTCCGTAAAGACGAATTTGGCAGGGGCACTTAACTTGCTCAAATGGAAAAACTCAAAACTGATGAAAGTTGCGTACATATATGAGGATCACGCTCGTAAATTTGCAGATTTTTTTGATTTTTCTACAGGGAGATCTGTACGAATTCGTGACAGACAGCAATGTGTACGAATTCGTGACAGACAGCAATTCTATTTCTGCGCAGCGATCCAAATCTAGCATCAACTTTAACACAAAAACTTTACTTGGCACAAAAACATGATAAGAAGAGGTTGCTACAGTAGTAAACAACTTCCAAGACTCAACAATACAGTAAATAAAATGTAACTTGGGTTATCTCCCAAGAAATGCTTTTCTTTAACGCCTTTCAGCTAGGCGCAGAAAGTGCAGATCAAGTATTTTCAAGAGATGGAGCATTAACATTATTATTTTTCTTACAAACACAACTTGTTGCAGAGGGTACCTTAGATACTCCATTATCTAAATTTTCTATGGTGGTGCTAGGGGTTTTATCAATTTTAGGCCTATAATAATTCTTTGGTTTAGGCACCTTAGAGGCATACATGAATTTTTGCTCTTTACCCACATAAGCTTTCTCCTTAAACTTAAGAGAAGAAAAAGTTGAACCCAAGGTTCCCATAGCCTTTTCAAGTTCACCAATCCTATTGATTTGATTATCATGGACAACACAAGTTCCTAGGACACTAATTCTTTCATCAATTCCTCCTAAGGATTTATCAAGTTCATCAGTTTTATCAAGTAACATTTCCAATTTGGTTTCAACACTTGGAAATTTTTTCTCTGTGGTTTCCAATTTTTTCATAACATCCTCAAGAGAGATTTCAATTCTAACTTCATTAACAGGTGGTATTCCAACTAGACTCTCAATGATGCAACTAGCTTCTAAAGCGGGAGTACCTAGGAAATTACCTCCCGAAAGTGTATCAAGAACATACCTATTCCAACTAGATAAGCCAACATAAAAATTCCTAAGAAGGATAATAGTGGAGTGTTTCTTAATGCACCTATGATGAGCATTACTAATTCAGTATCAAGCATCTTTAAAACTTTCTCCACCTTGTTGCTTAAAAGAACGAACTTCAACTTCAGGATTACTCATTATAACAGTAATAAAAGTAAACTAGGCAAATAGAATAAAGACAAGTAACTAATTTTTTTGTGTTTTTTATATATAGCTAGTAAACAATACAGAAAGTAAAGCAACTAATTTTTTTGTGTTTTTAATATGAAGCAAACAAGACAAGTAAATAAAAATAAAGTAAAGCAAGACAAAAACAAAGTAAAGAGATTGGATATGGAGACTCCCTTGCAGCGTGTCTTGATCTCCCCGGCAACGGCGCCTTTAAATTTAGCTTGATACGCGTGGAAGCACACGTCCGTTGGGAACCCCAAGGGAAGGTATGATGCGTATAGAAGCAAGTTTCCTCGAGTATGAAACCAAGGTTATCGAACCAAAGTAGGGAGCCAAGAAGCACGTGAAGGTTGTTGGCGGAGGAGTGCAAAAGTGGCGCAACACCGGTGAAACCGGCGCCAACGTGGAACCCGCACAACACAATCAAGATACTTTGCCCCAACGTAACAGTGAGGTTGTCAATCTCACCGGCTTGCTGAAAACAAAGGATTAAGCGTATCGAGTGAAGATGGTGTTTGTTTGCAAAGAACAATTAAGAACAATGATTGCGTAGAATGTATTCAGATGTAAAAGAATGGACCGGGGTCCACAAGCTCACTAGTGGTGTCTCTCCAATAAGATAACTAACATGCTGGGTGAACAAATTACGTGGGCAATTGACAAATAAAGATTCAATACATATCAACGATGATTACTATGTGATTTAATCAGGGCATTACGACAAAGTACATAGACCGCTATCCAAAGATGCATCTATGCCTAAATAATCCACCTTCGGGTTAGCGTCCGCACTTCTCCAAGATTAAGTTGTAAACAACAGATAATTGCATTAAGTATGGTGCGTAATGTAATCAACACAAATATCCTTAGACAAAGCATCAATGTTTTATCCCTAGTAGCAATAGCACATCCACAACCTTAGAACTTCTCACCACCGTCCCAGATTCAATGGAGGCATGAACCCACTATCGAGCATAATTACCCCCTCTTGGAGTTACAAGTATCAACTTGGCCAGAGCCTCTACTAGCAACGGAGAGCATGCAAGAACATAAACAACACATATATGATAGATTGATAATCAACTTAACATAGTATTCTAGATTCATCGGATCCCACCAAACACAACATGTAGCATTACAAATAGATGATCTTGATCATGTTAGGCAGCTCACAAGATCTAAAACAATGATAGCACAAGCGGAGAAGACAACCATCTAGCTACCGCTATGGACCCATAGTCCAAGGATGAACTACTCACGCATCAATCCGGAGGCGGGCATGATGATGTAGAGCCCCTCCGGTGATGATTCCCCTCTCGCAGGGTGCCGAAGGCGATCTCCGAATCCCCGAGATGGGATTTGCGGCGGCGGCGTCTCCGAAGGTTTTCCGTATCGTGGCTCTCTTCGACAGGGGTATTCGCGACGAAGGCTTTGGCAGGCGGAAGGGCAACGCAGGGGGCCACACGAGGCCCCACACGCTAGGGCCGCGCGGCCGGGGCCTGGGCCGCGCCGCCTTCCTAGTGTGTCGGCGCCTGCGGGCCCCACTCCCCTTCCCCTCGGTCTTCGGAAGCTTCGTGTAAAAATAGGACCCTCGGGCGTTGATTTCGTCCAATTCCGAGAATATTTCCGTACTAGATTTCTCAAACCAAAAACAGCAGAAAAACAAAGAATTGGCGCTTTCCGCATCTTGTTAATAGGTTAGTGCTGGAAAATTTATAATAATGCCGTAAAGTATGTATAAAAATTCAAGTATTGTCATAAAAGTAGCATGGAACATAAGAAATTATAGATACGTTTGAGACGCATCATAGGGCTTCTTGGCGGTTGGCGTTGTGCATTGCCATGCCACGTGACCCTTGGCCTTGCACACCTCACATAGGAGATTGGGACATTCCCGTGGAAGAGTGGCCTTGTTGCTTGCACTTGTAGCATCGGAGTCCACTAGGCATATGACGAGGTGAGGTGGCCATTGTGGTGGTGGCACAAGTGAGGTAGAATTGTCGCCTTATGCCAGGAAGGTCTTCTATGTCGAGGCTCTTCGTCTTCTTGCCTCTTATCACCATGTCTTGCAGTGGATGCCGTCGAAGATCATCAACACACCACATATGGATGGATGTCGAGTGTAGATCATGAGGTGGTGGTAAACATTTACTGATCATGAGATGAGTGTGAGTCGATGACGGGTTCTTGCAGCATGCCTAGATGATGGCTCATGTTGGGGGCGCTCTTCATGTCTCCATATGTTGTCCGTGATGTCGAGTGGATCTTGTGCATAGGCACTCTCAGTGATGGCGCCTCATCAGGAGCTTCGGAGAAGTGTGTCGATAAGTCGAACATGTTGGGGGACGCTTCCTTGATGATCCATGTATGATGAGTGCCATCGGGGAGGTCCTTGAGGGATCGCCTCAAACGTATCTATAATTTCTTATGTTCCACATGCCACTTTATTGATGATAATACCTACATGTTTTTATACACATTATGTGTCATTATTAGTGCATTTTCCTGGAACTTAACCTATTGACAAGATGCCACAGCTGCCAGATTCTAACTGCTTTTGCTGTTTTTGGTTCAGAAAGGCTGTCTTCTGGACAATATCTCATCGAATTCGACAGGAAACAAAGACCAAACATCTTAATTCACCATCAGACGGACCAGAGCACCGAAGGGGAGACGGAGAGGAGGCCCAGGGCGCCCTCCCCACGTAATACTGGCGCGGCGCGGCGTGGAGCCCCTGGTCATGTGCGGCAGGGGAAGCCTGATGGGGAGGGCATGCTTGGTGCCCCTCTGACGCCGCCTCTTCGCCTACTTAACCCCTGCGTGACCCCTACAAAACACCGCACCACCTTGACGATGGTAACTCCAGAAAGATCATCGACCTGGGGAGCGCCGCCGCCATCGCTGGAAACTCCAATTCTGGGACAGAAGTCTCTGTTGGGCGGCACTTCTCACGGACGGGAAGTGCTCGCCACAGGAAGGGGCTTTCTCCATCGACACCGTCTGCCATATCTCCAATCCGCCATGCCTTCATCACGCCTTCTGCTGCTTTGCTCCGTCACAGTGAGGAGGGAGTAGTTCTCCATTGAGGCCTTCGGGGCTGTCACTTCGGCAGCTTTCAGTGTGGTTCCATCTCTCTCTCTATGCTACTTCAACATCCCAATAACAATCTCATGAGCTGCTTTACATGATTGTAGAGATTCATATGGATGATGCTTGTAATCTAGATGTCGGCTAAATGCTAGTCATAGTGAGTTTTACCTTATGTGATCCCCGGAGACTCACTTGTCCCACGTGTGTAAGAAAGAGCGACGATCTTAGTGTACCGTGATAGGTCTTTTAGGCTATATTGCACGAATACTTATTCAACCTAGCCATGTGAATAGCGTAAAATGAAGTGCTTATTCTCTCTCTTGTATGATTGCAGTATGTTTTGTATCACTCTGTTATCTTTCTTTTCCTCTAATAATGTTATTAAAGTAAGTTTTGAAAAATTATCCTACACGTTATATTGGTAGCGATTGTGTGCTTTCGATGTTGATACTTGGTTTCTATGCTGTAGTCATGATCTCTTGCTTAGATTGCGAAGTTAACTGTTGCTATGATAGTTGTGATGTGTATTATTCCTCCTACATAAGTAGCAAAAGGTGACGGTGTACATGCTATGTTGGTACTTGGTTTGATGATTTTGATCACTGCTACTTTTACTCTAAGGTTATTTAAATATGAACATTGAATTGGCAGAGCTTGTTAACTCAAGCGACTGAGGGTTCGTGTAATCCCTGTAATATGTTCCATCATCCAACAAGAAGGTATGAGAGTATGCATTTATCTATTCTGTTATGTGATCAATGTTGAGAGTGTCCATAAATGAAAATTGTAATCCCTAAACCTTTGTTCCTAAATCTTGCTATCTCTTGCTTATTACCTTTATTTCTGGTGCTGCTACGCTGCGTTACTCTGCATCATTGCACTTCCCGCAATATTACTACCATCAATCGCACCTTGACAGAAAAGCACTTTTAAGCGGCCATACTACTGCTCATATTCATTCATACCACTTGTATTTCCATATCTCTTCGCCATGAACTAGTACACCTATTAGGTGTGTTGAGTTACAAGAGACTTCTTGCTTTGCTGATTGCAGAGTTGCATGGGAGGGATATCCTCAACGGCCTCTCTTCCTCCCTGAGTTCGATAAACCTTGGGTAATCCACTTAAAGGAAACTTGCTTTCTTTGTTCTACAAACCTCTGCTCTTGTAAGGGCCCCAACACTGTCTACAAGAATAGAAGCACCCGTAGACATCAAGCACTTTCTGGCGCCGTTCACGGGGAAGAAATTAAAGAGGCACTCATACTAGGTTCAGGGTAACGGTGTACTGCAGCGCCATTGTGTGTGTGTGCTCGAAGCTATTTCCTTTAGACTTTCTGCAATTGTGACATTTGGTTTCTTGTTTTACTAGTTAGTATAATGGACAACAATGACCTTTTTATTCTATTTCACGATTTAAGACATGGATGGTTTGATGCGAAAGGTAAAAAACCCATGGAACATATTAATATGAATCACTTTTGAACACTATTGTTGCTAATGCTATAGGAAAATTTTAAGCTTAGGAAGCTAAAGCACAGATGAGCATGATATTTTTAGTACCCCAAGCATTGAGGAGAAAATTTGCTTTGATGGTGCTATGCCTCCTATATTTGATGATGAGAATAATAATGATAGCTACTTTGTTGAATTTGCTCCCACTACAACTAATAAAATTGATTATGCTTATAGCAGAGTAATAATTTTGTATACATGAGACTCACCCAGTAAAGATGGCTTTACTATTGATGGTTATATTTGTTGGGGTTTTGCTCATGAGTACTACTGAAAGTTATTATGAGAGAGGAAAATATAGTTGTAGAAATTTTCATGTTACTAAAACACCTCTCTATGTGTGGAAATTTTTGAGAAGCTACACTTGTGTTATCTTTATAATAGCACTTGTTACCTTTTCTTTCTTCATGAACTTGTTTATTTGAAGATTCCTATGCATAGGAAGCATGTTAGACTTAAATATCATTTTGAATTTGCCTCTTGATGTTCTAACAGCTTGCTTCTATTTCTTATAGAGGTGCATCATTAAAACCGCACTGAGGCTATCTTAATGGCTATAAAGAAAGAACTTCTTGGGAGATAACCCATGTGTTTTTTACTACAGTATATTGTTTTATGTTGCATTGTCTTGGAACTTTGTTTTTGCTTCTTTATTCTTTTAACAAACACTCTCATTATCCTGTTTTTGTGCATAAGTAAAGTTTCTATGTTAAAGTTGATGTTATGTTTGGGATCATTTCATATGCAGAAACAGCATTGCTATCTGTCATGAATTATATCACAAGTCTATGTAGAAAATTCGAAAAAATCTGCCAATTCTGAGCGTGATACCTGGAATATCATGAAACTTTCAATCAGTTTAAGGACACTCACATTTGATAAAGTCTGATTTAATTTTAAAATTAAGTCTTTCATGGACTGTTCATTTTGACTAGATTCTACCTTTTATTAGCATTGTAGCTTTTATTAATTAGAATAAGTTTCTTTATTAAAGTAACTTTCAGAAGTTGCATGCAATGTCCAGAAATATAAAGAATGATTGTGTCACCTCTGAATGAATGAATAATTAATTGTGCACTAACCCTCTAATGAGTTTGCTTGAAGTTTGGTGTGAAGGAAGTTTTCAAGGGTCAAACGCAAAGAGGGTGATATAATGTGATCGAGAAGAGTGAAAGGTCTAAACAGGACACTTACAGAGTGGTTCATCCCTGCTTTCTTTGAGAAGACTCAAAGCATCTAAGCTTAGGGACTGCCCAAGGCATCCTCTGTGTTCATCAGACAACTTGAGGTTTCTTCTAGTGAAACTATATTTTTATTAGGTCACATATTATGTACTTTACTTGGAGCGTACGCTGTGTGCTTTTGTTTTTGTTATCTTAAGTTCTCTGAATAAGTTCATCCTTGTGTGGGGAAGAGAGACATGCCATTCACGCTGGTTCATGTTGGACATCATGTGTTCTTAGCTTTTTGGCTCATGTTCAATTGCATTTAGAGTTTCCTCTTCGTTAAATTGTTATATGGTTGGAATTGGAAAATGCTACATGTAGTAATGGTGGTAAAATGTCTTGGATAATGTGATACTTGGCAATTGTTGTGCTCATGTTTAAGATCTTGCATCATATACTTTGCACCCATTAATGAAGAAATACATAGAGCTTGCTAAAAATTTGGTTTGCATAATTGGTCTCTCTAAGGTCTAGATAATTTCTAGCTATTGAGTTTGGAATTCAACAAGGAAGACGGTGTAGAGTCTTATAATGTTTCACAATATGTCTTTTATGTGAGTCTTGTCACTGTATCGCTTATACCTTGTGTTTGTTTCAAATAAACCTTCTAACTAGCCTGGTTTTGTATCGAGAGGGAATACTTCTCTATGCATCCAAAATCCTTGAGCTAATCCACTTATGCCATTTTTGTGTCCACCATACCTCCACCTACTACATGGTATTTCTAGCCATTCCAAAGTAAATTGCTTGAGTGCTACACACTTTAAACAATTCAAAAGTTATCACCTCTGATTGTGTGTCAATGTTTTATAGCCGCCATGAGGAAGTATGTGGTGTTTATCTTTCAATCTTGTTGGGCAACTTTCACCAATGGACTAGTGGCTGCATCCGCTTATCCAATAATTTTGCAAAAGAGTCGGCAATGGGATTGGTCCCAAATTAATTAACAAAAAAACTAGACACTCCTCCATGGTATGTAGATTGTTGGACGGCACCCGAAGGATTCGGGGTTAGCCATGGCTTGAGAAAGCAAAGGTGGGGAGGAGTGTCATCATAATAAAACTAAAATAAAAAGCACTCCTTCATGGTATGAGATTGAGCTGGCAGGCACCCGAGGATTGGGTTAGCCATGGTTTGTGAAAGAAAGGTTGGAAGGAGAATGCCACCCAAAAATAAAATAAAATGGGAGCCGCTTCTTTGAAGGTTTGTCTGCCAAGGGGGTTAGAGTGCACACTACCATTCGTTGACAACAACAAACACCTCTCAAAACTTTACTTTTATGCTCTCTATATGTTTTCAAAATCAAAGTTTCAGCACAAACATGTTAATCGATGCTTTCCTCTTTGAAGTACCATTCTTTTACTTTATTGTTGAGTCAGTTTTACCTATTCTTTCTATCTTAGAAGCCAAAGAAACACTTGTGTAAAATTGTGTGCATTGATTCTTACATGTTTACCTATTGCACTTGTTATATTACTTTGTGTTGTTAACAATTATCCATGAGATATACATGTTAAAGTTGAAAAGCAACTTTGCTTGAAACTTATATCTTCCTTTGTGTTGTTTCAAAGCTTTCTACTAAGAATTTATTAGTTTATGAGTTAACTCTTATGCAAGAACTTGTTTGAGGATGCTTTGTCTTGAAAGTATTATTCATGAAAAGTTCATTGTTATATGAATTCATTTGTTTACTCATTATCTTTATCATTGCTTAGAATCTCTGCATTCATCTCATGTGCTTTACAACTAGTATGGACTCAAGGTTATGATGGCATGTCACTTAAGAAATTACTGTTAGTGGCCATACTGTTTTTTACCTACTACCGAGGGCGAGTAGGAACTAAGCTTAGAGGGGATGCCTGATACGTCTCAAACGTATCTATAATTTCATATCTTGTGTTCCATGCCACTTTATTGATGATACCTACATGTTTTATGGCAGCACACATGCTGTAATCATTATTATGCGTTTTTGGAACTAACCTATTGACAAGATGCACACAAAGGCGATTCTGTTTCTGCTTGTTTTGGTTCCAGAGAAATTTATTGAACAACATGTTCTGAATTCGACGAAAAACAGAAATGACCAAACATCTTAATTCACCGAGACGGACCAGAGACACTTGAAGGAGACGGAGAGGAGGCCCAGGGCGCCACTCCCCACGGGCTGCAGCGGCGCGCGGCAGGCCCTGGCCGCGCCGGCCTATGAGGGAGGGCGCCCTGCAGCTGCCCTCTCTGACGCCGCCTCTTCGCCTGCCTTAACCCCTCTGTGAACCTAAAAACACCAAGTACCACTTGAGCGGTAAGGCTCAGGAAAGATTTCTTTGGGGTGCCGCCGCCATCTGCGAAACTCCAATTCGGGAGACAGAAGTCTCTGGTCAGGCACCCTGCGGGACGGGGAAGTGCCCGGAAGGCTTCTCCATCGACCACACCGCTGCCATCTCCACCACCTCTTCTATCACCGCCGCCGCCTCCCATGAGGAGGGAGTAAGTTCTCCACTGAGGCTCGGGGCTGTGCTGGTAGCTATGTGGTTCATCTCTCTCCTATGTACTTCAATACAATAATCTCATGAGCTGCTTTAACTATGATTGAGAATTCATGTGATGATGCTTGTAATCTAGATGTCATTATGCTAGTCAAGTGAGTTTTACTTATGTGATCCCCGGAGACTCCTTGTCCCATGTGGTGTGTAAAGGTGACAGTGTGCTGCACCCGTGTGTGGGTCTTTTAGGCTATATTTCTTGCTGTAATATGGCTTATTCACCGTTATGAATGGCGTAAGTGAAGTGCTTATTTATATCTCTTTATAGATTGGTAATGTGTTTTGTATCACAATTTATCTATGTGCAACTACTCTAGTAATGTTATTAAAGTAGTTTGTTATTCCTCCTATTAATTTTACAAAGAAGTGTAATGGTGAGTGTGTGCACTCGTGTTAGTACTTGGTTTATGCATATGATCATGATCTCTTGTGGTAGATTGCGAAGTTAACTATTGCTATGATAGTATTGATGTGTATTATTCCTCCTACATAGTAGCGCCAAGGTGACAGTGTGCAAATGCTATGTTAGTACTTGGTTTAGTCGTTTCGATCTTTCTTGCACCTTCTAAAGGTTATTTTAAATATGAACATTGAATTGTGGAGCTTGTTAACTCCGTGGCATTGAGGGTTCGTGCAATTAACCCATCGCATAATGTGTCTGTCATCATCCAACAAGAGAGTGTGTAGAGAGTATGCATTTATCTATCTGCATTATGTGATCAATGTTGAGAGTGTCCACTAGTGAAAGTCTAATCCCTAGGCCTTGTTCCTAAATCATCGCTATCGCCGCCCTTTATTACTTTGTTATCTTTCAACGTTACTCACTGGCTGCGTTACATTGCCATCTTTGCATGTTTACTTCCCGCAATATTACTACCATCAACCGCACGCCACAAGCACTCTTTCGGGCGCTTGATACTACTGCGCTTTCTCATATTCATTCATACCACTTGTATTTCACTATCTCTTCGCCTCGAACTAGTACACCTATTAGGTGTGTTGGGACACAAGAAGACTTCTTGCTTTGTGGTTGCAAGCATTCTGCACATGAGAGGGATATCTTTGACCTCTTCCTCCCGAGTTCCCGGATAAACCTTGGGTAATCCACTTATGGGAAACTTGTGTCGCTAGTTCTACAAACCTCTGCTCTTGGAGAGCCTAACACTGGTCTACAAGAATAAGAAGCACCCCGTAGACATCAGTCCTCGATCTTCATATGTAGCTCCATTGGCCAAGTAGGGGTATGTGGGAGCATCGGCGGTGTACATGGTGGGGTCGATGTCGTCCTCGTGGTGGTGCTCCACCATGTCGTCCATGCTTGTTGAGCAAGTGTCGATGTGAGAGCCTCACGTCGATGTCGTCCATATTGGCGATGCTCGCTGGAGCCATCAGGCTCGGTGTAGAGCTCCTCGATGTCGGTCATGTTGGCGATGCTCGCGGAGCCATAGTTGAGTGTAGAGCTCCACACATGTTCCTCCACATCACGCGTGTGCTTGAAGAGGTATCTCTCCCCTCGAAGTTCTCCATGTAGTCACTCCGTATCCTCTTCTTCGCTATCCATGTTAGCACGACAAGATCTATATGGTGGATGTTAGTGGAAGAACACTACCTCGCAATCTCCACTTGAAGTGGTGTGATAAGATCGGGGTGATCCAACAAGCCGAAAGCAAAAAACAATTGTATCAGAGGGCACTCACACAAGACACTGCACGCAAAAGCTAGGAAATATGGTGTTAGGTGAGTATGGTGGAAAGCCAAAAGATGAAATCCAAAATCAAGTTTATTTGGCCAAGGGTGGGTGAAATCCAAAAACTCAAATATCAAAGCGATGATCACTATAAACACGGAAAAGGTATGGAACTCACACACGGGATAAGCGGAGTTAGGTGACATAGACATCCCAAATGGGCTTTTGCCTTAAAGAATGATGCCGGAGTTTCACAGAAGGCCCACTGTCAGAAGAATAAGAAGGTTCGGGAACCCAAGATATATTAAAGAAAGGCTAGAAGTTGTAATAGGAAGTGGTATTTGTAATCTAAGGCGGGATGAGTTAGAAACCGTCCGGGACTACGCAACTTGTGCAAAGCGAAAACCCTAAACTCCACCTCCTATAGAAGGGGGAGTCGATGGACAAAGTTAAAGGATAGAATCTCTTATCACTTGTAACCTCGTTTTCTGATAAGCATCGAGTACTTTTCGCCTAAACCTTCGAGATCTGCTTGCCCTCTACTTCAAGCAAGGCCCTAGATACAATCTGCAGGCATTGACAAAGTTAATCCCCACACATCTGGTGAAGCATCCCTGTGGGGCCAGAGGTTGCAAGGAGCTGATCTGTGCTTTTGCACGGTCAAGATCTTCGACATCGTCAGTAGCAAACAACACGATGGATCGAGGCCATGAGGAAAAGCTGATCTATTCAATTTTATTCCTCACCCGCCCTCTGACATAGATGTATGTGCCTGCTGGAGGCCCCATCATCATGACATTCGGAGAATTTGGAGTTGGCGTCAACAAGGAAGGATCCTACCGTCTGAAAGTTTCGATCTCGGAGTTTTGACAGGTCGATTCTAACTTTTCGTCAGGCGACGAGGAGTTTTCGTGCGCCATACGCCGTCGACAACAAGGCAGGCGGAAAGCAGCCAAGAATCTTGAGCAACACATCCTTCGAGTCGTCTGCGGACTCCTTTATAAGCAATGACTCCGAAAATAGCGATAGGCTGGCTTCAACTTCATCGACAAGTGTTTTGCCATCGGAAAGGTCTTCTGCACTCTATGCCTGATGGTGTCACCAATCCTGATAAAAATCAATGCTTAAAATATCATGTGGATCTATGTGAGTAGAAAGGAGGGGCAGGCACATCGAACATAAGCATTAGGAAGGCTTTCGACGAATTGGGAAATCCATACGTCGATCCCGCCGAATCTCAGACATGAAGCTTAGGCACTAAATATCTTGGATCCTCAGCACACGCGCAAGAGTACGAGCTCCCGCAAGAAGCGTGGGATAGGGGCTGCGAAAGCCATGGTTGATTTCGAACCTATGACCACCTTGCTCACGTGCAAGAACTTCAAGCATATCAATATAGACTTGCTCGAGTAAACAAGAGAATTAGAAAAACAGAATGACATCCTTTGAATAGGAGGAAAGAAACGACTCACGCATCAGAACAACGAGCGAGTTAAGTCGCCTTTCGGGAACTACGGGAGATAGTCTGAAGCTCGGAGGAGAGCAATGTCTCGGCTGCAGCTGTCTGCAGAAAGGAAGACGAGGAAAGAGGAAATATAATCCAAAATCTCGACATGTCCTTTATGTCGATCGTGAAATGAGGAGAGCTATCATCCCAAAAACGCATGAATGGGTTACATGGCAACACAAGCTTACATCCTCGCATCAGCACCACCTCCTGGAGACCCGAGAGAACCATTGTTCAATATGGCAATGGCTGGAGTAGGAGTTATGGGAACAGCGTTGCCAACAACGCCTCCCGAAGAAAATCCTAGGCAAAATGGTCCACGACACACCGCAGCGGTTCAAGACCCACCAAGAACAAGTGGGGCAAGAACCACAGTCCAAGTAAGGGTGGACAGAGCGCGACAAGAAAGAAGGGAGCGTCGGCACTCGCAGAGCTTGCCGATGAGGATATGTGTGGGCTCCCGTGCTTTACGAGAAGAGTTCGAAAAACTCGCGAGTACTGAAAAGGGTTCAAGTTACCCGAGAATTTCAAGAAGTTCGACCTTTGCAAGATCCCGAGGATTGGCTCGTGGATTATCTCGAGATGGTAAAGCTGGTAGGAGGAACGAGAACAACAGCTATGCAAAGTATCCAAGGATTCACACAAGAGTGGCGCCGCGAGATCTTGGATAAAGAAACTCCCAACAAATTCCATGGACTTGGTGGGATAACTTTGAGGACATCTTAGTGAAAAACTTCTGAATCCACATGCAAGAAACCTGCGTCGTTGGAAGAGTTGAGGGCGTGTCGACAAAAACACGGCGAGTCGATGAGGAAATATATACGACGGTGGAACATTATTAAAGCTCGGCGGGACATGTCAGCCAGAAAGAGGCCATGAATGCGTTCGTGGCGGGAATCAAATAAAGCGAGATTTCGTCGAGGGACTTAGGGAGAACTAATCCAAAGACAATTTCAGCAACGATGGAAATTGCTAACGGTGAGCAGATGGAGGAAGACGCAATATACAACAAGCGACACAGTGCATGAGAGGAAGATAGATGGTCGAAATTATCAAAAATAGAGAGGCGATTTTCTACTTGAGTTCTATGTGATGCTCCCGGCCATATATCGGCTGGTTTTCGAGGAAATCACAGAGGAAATAGTCGAGACGATTATCAAAGGAGCAACGAGCAACAAGGCGAGAATAGAGGTGATTTTCGTGGCAACGAGGCAAAAATAGTGGACCAAGGATTCAAAGACCTTATGTGTCTCCCGAGGAGATGATGGAACGGTCCGTGTCCAAATGCACTTTTACCTCGACAACAATGGAAAGAGGCGGTCAGGACATCTCCGGAAAGATTGCAGAAATTTCTAGAGCAATGTTGTTGCGGCGCGAGGTGCAAATGCCCAAGCAAATAACGAAACCCTCGGGAGCCAAGGAGGCGAGATTCACCTTCCACCTCCTCCCATGATGCAAGCCGACGAAAATCGACACCGACTTAGAGGTGACCTTTCCCACATCCACCTCCCTATGTGGACCCCAGCTCTGCCCAGTGCGGACTGAGAAAGCTAGGCCGTCCAACGGGCGCAGAGGTAATCTCGCGACAAGTGTTCATATGGCAGAGAAGATGCCTCCACCAACAGTCGAGTACCTAAATTGGTCGGGGCAAGACATCGGCTTCACAATTGCGGATCATCCGCGACAAGTTCCTCGACCCGGGACAATCGGCACTCATCTTACCCGCGATAATCGCTGGTTTTGATGTGTCGAGAGTCTTCATAGATGGCGGCGGCTGACTTCAAACCCTCATGTATGTAGATACATTGAGGAAGATAGACATATCCCTAGCAAACTTGGAAACCAAGCGATACACGTTTCCACGGGATTACGAGAGAAAGCAAGTTACCCATTGGGCAAGATCCAACCTCGACGTTCGATTTGGAACCCGAGAAAATTACAGGATATAGAATGCGGAGTTCGAAGTGGTGGATTTCCACAGTCGTAATATCACGCTTTGTTGGGTTGACCAGCGTATGCGGGGTTCATGGCGGTCTTGGCATTATACATATCATTGTGGAGGTTGCATTGGCCCAAGGTTCCTATCACAATCAAAAGGAAGTTTAATTATCACACAAGTCCGACAAGGATTTTCATCGACTATAGAAACCTTCGAGATGCAAGCGAAATATGCGGCGCCAAGGCTCACTTGATTATGATGTCTTGCCCCGAGAGGTAGGGAGATCTTCTAAAAAGCCAACTTTCAATACAACCAAGGATTCAAAAGTGGTACGAGATTTGACAGATCCTAAGAAAGCGACGTCCATTGCCGCAAACATGGATGTCGCATAGGAAAAACGCGCTCGTCGAGTTCCTCCGTGAAACCTTTGGAAAATCTTCGCATGGTGTCCGGCTGACATGCCGGGAGTACCCGGGGAACTTAGAGCACCACCTCAATTTGGATCCTCTCGCACGACGAGTCAAGCAGCCTTTGCGGCGTTTTTCGGAACCTAGCCATAAGCCATCGTATCAGAGATAGATCGACTCAAAGACGCCGGTTTCATCGTAGAAAGCTATCTCTACGTAAGCCACATGGGTAGCTAACCCGGTGATGGTGTAGAAGAAACACACAATAGTCCTTCGCATGTGCGTCGACTTCACGTGTCTCGATAAACATTGTCCCCAGGATCACTTTCCACCTCCCAAGGATCGATCAAATCATCGAGCTCCACGGCAGGATCACGAACGTCTTTCCTTCTTGGACGCATAATGCAGTTATGGATCAGGACTAAAAGAAGAAGATGAAAGCCAAGACATTTCATCTCACACCCTATGGCCATTTTGCTACAAAACAATGCCTTTAATTACGAAAAATCACGGGAGCAACATATGGCGGATGATGCGGAAGTGCTTATGCTCTGATTGGAAAAAATGTACCAAGTCTACCTTGACGATGTCGTAATAACATCAAAGAAAGAAAGTTTAGTGCGATCGAAGATTTGAAGGAAACCTTCGACAACCTCGACAAGTGTTTGCCTCAAGCTGAACTTGAGCAAAGTGCTCTTTTGGAGTTCCGGCAGGAGAACTTCTCGGGTTCTTAGTATCGGCAAAAGGGGATTGAAGCTAATCCAGAAAAAATACGAGCCATCGTCACTATGAGAAAACCAGCAAAGCTGAAAGAAATACAAAAAGTTAACGATTGGGCGAAGTCGCAGCTTTAAGCGGGTCGTCGCAGGGCTAGGAGAAAAGGCGCTGCCGTTCTATGCATTGATCAAACAGGGGGAAGAATTTCAATGGAACGAGGGAAGCGGGCAGAGCCTTCGAGAACCTCAAGCGAAGAGCAATTTCGACACCACCGATCCTGGTGAGCGCCCGAAAGAGAAAGAACCTCTCCTCTTGTATATTGCAGCTACACCTCGGGTGGTCAGCCGGCCCTAGTGGTCGAGAGAGAAGAAGAAGGCAAGCTTCATGGAGTTCAAAGGACGTTATATTTCATCAGCGAAATGCGCCAGCCTTCAAAGCACGGTACCCGCAATATCGAAACTAGCATATGGAGTATTCACGACGGCAAGAAAATTGCGACACTATTTTTCGGCACACCCGATGTGTGAATAGTGTGTGAACGAGGCTCCACTGTCAAATATACTGAACAACCCCGAAGCTACGGGCAAATTATCTCCCTTTTGGGGAATAGAGCTTTCCCCTCGGGACATCCACGTACGAAAAGAAAAACAATAAAATCGTGGGTCTTGCCAGATTTCATTGCGAGTGGATGGAGCTACAAAACACGGGACCCCCAGTTTATCGAGAACTTGGACCATGAACTTCGACGGGTCCAAAAGACTAGAAGGTGCTTTAGAGCGGGCGTGATATTGGTATCACTGAAGGCGACAGGCAGAGTCCCCGTTTACTGATTGACGTTCCCAAATGCGTCTAATAATGAAGCCGAATATGAAGCTCTCATACACGGGATGAAGATGCTTAAAAGCTTGCGGTGCAACCCGATTGAAAATTTTCGGCGACTCACAATTGGTAGCTGACAGCAAGTCATGAACCAATGCGATGCGGTCAATGAAAGTATGATAGCATATAAGGAGGTATACAATGAGCTGGAGAAACTATTCGATAGTTTGTAGAGGTAAACCACACATCGAGCGGGATGAGCAGCGATGAAGCCGACGTTTGCGCATAGCACCCGGGTCACGGTGTCACGCGATTCCTCCGGGCGTGTTTTGGGAAGAAATTAGCGAGAGATCAACAAAGCCGGCAAAAACAAAGAAGGAGAAGAAAGAGAAACCCTCGGGTATAAAGCCAGGAGCACGACGAGAGAAGGCAGAAGAAGAGCAAGAGCTTCAGTCATGATGGTGCAAATTCCATGGATGCAGGCTTACATATCCTTATATCCTAAGGAAAACGCCCACCCGACGATCCCAGTCGAAGCAAGGCGAATAATTAGGCGATCAAAAGCTTTTGCCGTAGTAAAAGGGGAGCTGTACTGTGATATCTCGGGTGTGTTACAACGGTGTGTTACACCCGAAGGAGGAAGGATCCTCCTAAAGGATGTGCATGAAGGAATAGCATGCGAACATCAACAGCGAGTGGCAGAAGCCATTGCGGCCAAGGGAGTCTTCGAGCAGGATTTTATTGGCTGCGGCAATCGAGGATGCGAAGGAAATGGTGAGAACTTGCGACGCGTGCCAAATATTTGCCGCCAAGCCTCACTCTATGCCGCGGAGCCCCTTTCAATCCCACTTTGTCTTGGCCCTTTGCTCAATGGGGTCTTGACATGGTGGGTAAATTACACAAAGCCTCGCCGGGGAGGATACGAGTATATCTTGGTTCTTGTCGACAAATTTACAAAGTGGATAGAAGCAAAACCGATAAATTCACCGAACGGCGCATCGTTGAATTAAGTTAAGTAAAAAGCATTGTCTTCAGATTTGGAGTTCCTCACTTGCATTATCACGGATAACGTGAGCAACTTCACGTCCAAGGAGTTCAAAGCA